>NC_047537.1:16600901-19100901 GCF_012275295.1 Melopsittacus undulatus
ACCGAAGCCAGAAAGGTCAGCACAGAGGTTGAGCACTGAGGTGAGTGTTTGATTAAACTGGGTGGGTGAGGGTTTTGCAGGGATCTGTTGGGGATGGAAGTGAAAGCTTTATGGAGTGCCGGTGGGTGCTCCTGACAGCGCTGGAGACAACACGGATTTGGCACTGGCTGCAGCAGCCTTCTTCCCTCGCCATCTGATTTCCAAGCTCCAAGGGCCTTGAGGTGACTGATGAAACTTTGCTACGCAACATTCTTAGGTTTTATGTTCCATTATATCACAACGAGCCTCAAATCCTGTTCCACGCAAGGGGCTGTTCACATTTATTCTTTATATTATTCTAAGAGATGCTTAGAATTCACCCCCACCTTCACAGATCTGACAGCTCATAACTGTTATTAACCAATAGCAGGTACTCCATGATGAAACTTTCAGTCATAGTTGTCTTTTATGACCAGGACTCTTAAACCTTTTCTTTCCCTTCTATCTTGCTTCGATTTGGGTTTTTCTTATTAATTAAATGGCAAGTCTCAATAGCCCAAGATTGAATTATAAAGGTTGTTTAGAGCAAGCAGAACAATCAGAGCAAAGGGTGGAAGCTATATATGTAATATATACATATACTTAAGATATAGAACTATGCTTCCAGACGTTTGGAACAAATTAAAGAGAGGATCAAATTAACTAGTGATTGAATTAAGTGGAAAGCATCTCATTACCTAAAAGACGGAAACATGTGTCATTTTAAAACAGCTAAAAATAAAGCAAGAATGGGTAGAAATGAAAAGCAGGAACCTTGCAAATGTCAGCCAAATTTGGGCTCTGTTGAGCCCTCCACATGTGAAGGCTGTAAATAAGGTGGGTTTTGCTGCATAGGGGGAGCTGCTGGGGAATGATTTGCTTGGAAAACAGATGTTGCAAAAGGGAGCAGCTACACATCGCATTTCATACATCTGGGATCAAAGAAACATGTGCAGGGTGAAAAGAGGTCTCATCCACGGACTGCAGCTTTAGCAGGAAGGGTTGGGATGCCCAGGACATTGTCTTCTCCCACGGGCAGGCACCCTGGGCTTTGGATCTATTACTTGGTTGTAAACCCAGAGTAACTCCACTTGCTCTGTCAGCTGGATGAACAGTTCACTGTCAGTCAATGACTTTGATTTGCTCTTGCTGCTCAAGACCCAGAGAGTTACTCAATCAGATTGAATTTCAAGTATTTCACAAAGAGGAGCAGCCCTCATAGTACGAATCTATCTTTTTAACCCAAGATTAACACATCTTGTTGCTTTCTTAATTCAGCACCTTTATTCAAGGCCTCACTCTCATGTTTTCCAGACTTTTAATTTCCCTTGAAATAGATGTGAAAACCAGAGCGCGTGTTCACATCCAGCCTTTTGTGAAAGAACTGAGCTCATTTCACATGTTTCTCCCCTCCTGTGATATTGATGCTCATCTTCCTTCCTGCTCATCCGGACCTTACAAATCCCAGTCACTTCCCTTCCTGACACAACACTTCACTTAGTGATGCATCAGATAGCAATTGTACTGAGCTGCCATGGAGGGCAGGAAATCAGCTTTTTCACTCCACCAAACTCCAGTCCCAAATTCAGGATGGAGGAATAAGGGACAGCCCTTTCCTATCTAATGATGCATTTTTCCTTTTGTTTCTTTTACATATATCACATTTTGACAAATGCACGTGGAACTTCTCCAAGATAAATAACATTATCTTTGCAGAACCCTACGGCACCCCATGGCAACTCATTATTTTCCAATTAAATTTACTGTTCATTGGCAGTTGCTCTGCTTTCATTTTCTGCCATTTGTTTACTGAAGAACAAAATGCATAACACAAAGCCCTATAAAAGTCAGCATAAGTTAATTAAATGTGAAACTGGGAAGCCCAACTTTGCCTCCAGAGCAACTTTATCATGAGATCTCCTTAAAAATGTCACTTTTTTGCAAGGATTTATTTAAGATGCATGCAAATGCTATTACTTAAACATGTGATCCCTTCACTTTAGCAGTATTTTGTAACCACTGACTGCAGAAACCCGAGTTCACAAGATTCACAAAGCCAGATGAAGAAAGTATTTTTCAGTCAGATAAGTATTTTTAGAGCCCTTAGATGTTTCTGAGTTATCCTGGTTGAATGCAGGATACCCAAACACCACTTTGGAAGTGATGCACCGTATTCTTCTCCTTTTATTGTCAAGAAGACCTGATTTCATTCCTTGGTAGGGCCATGGTTTGACTGATTACAAAGCTGCCCTGTCTATAGGTTTTATCAGCTACTTTACATGCTAACAGAAATACTGATTAGGGTCTATCATGAGCTGCACACTGCACATCACACGGAGCAAGAAATGACTGCACAATAGATGTCAAAACTTAATCAAGACACAAACCTTGGCTGATGATGTTCCTAGACAATGTCAGAAACAATTTGTAAGTGATAGTATTCAATATTTGCATGCCCCTCTCCATCAGAGCCAGACAGCCCCCATAAATCCCATGTGATAAGTACCTATTTCTCTGCATGGGTGATGTAGACCTTGGTGTCTTTTCACATGGATGTCTACACTTCAGATTATTGTATCTGTTCAGATGAAGTCCATCCTCACAATCTCTGAGTGAGGTGTCTAGCACAAACCCCCCACCCAGACACCTATAACAACCATGGAAACACGCATTTCCATCCAATCCTAACCCTGGAGAGATACATAAATCAGGTGAGATGAACTTGGAAGTGCTAGTTTCCCATCACTGTTCACAGCAACAGCCTATTCAATTTCCTTAGGTAAGTCATCAAGTTTTAGGTTGAAAGCTGGAGGCGACTTATTCCAGTATCAGAGTAGAATTTGACATGTCAGAAACAGCTTCCCAGTGCTAAAAGATTCCCAGCTTTGAATCTGAAACTCCAGGTTTATTTCTAAAGCTAACAATTGTTCTGATGAGTAAAAGAAAACCTTTCCTGAGACACACAAATTAGAAACAACATGAATAATGAGCAGAGGACTATGAAACCGGACAAAAGTCTCCACTGAGGTACCCAAAAGCTAGTTTGAATAAAACTGAAGCCAAGGCTTCAGTATTTTGTTGGGACAAATCACTTTGAAAGGGAGATGCACTGATTGCACCTATAAAGGTTCTTACTGTAGGAACTACCCACCCAAACTCCAGCTCAATGGGAAGAAGTTTTGCTCTGGTAGGAGCAGCACACAGAGGTCTGGCCAAAGCACATCACATAGCGCTTCATCTCTGCTACTGATCTCCTGGGAGGCAAAAAGTGGTGCCTGAGACAGCAGCACCTTGAGTCAGGTGCAAGTGAAAGGCAGTGCGATGGTGTTGAGGTGAGCTTTACATCTTGTGCAAGGTGAGAGAAGCACAGTGTCAGCAGCTAATAAGTTTATAACGGGGTTTCTTCCTCAAGCCAAATTCAGCCCAGATTTATAACTCCCCCCATACCACTCTGAACTTCCCGACACTCCTCCTGAAACATTTCACTAATGCTCAATTACTGTCATGTTCTCTTAAGGACCTGGAGGGGGGAGAAGGTCTCCATTTGGAGACCAGATGCCATTTCCATAGATACTCACAAACGGGTGCAATAAATAACCCATTCGCCCTTCAGAAACAGGCTTTGAGGATACGATAAGCTTGAGAAAAAGAAAAGAAAGTGAAACCTGTGACATGTTCGATGTGTAATGGAAACTAACCAGAAACTAAGACGTTAAATTGGTGGCGGGGCACCTTTGCCTTGTAGCGGGGCCAGACTGTCTGTCTGACTTGGAGGCAATGAAAGCAGAGCTCCTCCACAGCCTCAGCACAGCACTGATGCTGCCCACACTGAAAGGCACCTGTATTGGGTTTGTGTGGCAAGGTTTTGGTAGCTGTGAGGGGTACAGGGGTGGCTTCCATGTCTGATTTAGCCAATGCCAGATGGCTCCAAAAGGGACTCACTGCTGGCAAAGGCTGAGCCCATCAGTGACAGTGGCAGCACCACTGGGATAATGTATTCAAGAAGGGAAGTTACTGCACTACAGCAACTGCAGACACAAATAAGAGTGAGAAGATGTGGGAGAAACAGCCCTGCAGACCCCAAGGCCAGTAAGGAAGGAGGTGAAGAGGTGTTCCAGACATGGAAGCAGAGATTCTCCTGCAGCCCGTGGTACAGACCGTGGTGAGAGGCAGGCTGTGCAGCCATGGACATCCACAGTGAAGCAGCCTCTTCCTGAAGGACTGCACCCTGTGGAAGGGCTCCATGTTGGAGCTTTTAAGAACTGCAGCCCATATGAAGGACTCACATTGAAGAAGTCCATGGAGGACTGTCTCCTATGCAAGAGACCCTGTGCTGGAGCAGAGGAATAGTGTGGGAAGTCTTCCCCTGAGGAGGAAGGAGCAGCAGAGACAATCTGTGATAAACTGACCATAACCCCCAAGAGACAGAGAAACAGGGAGTGAAGCTGAGACCAGGAGGAAGGGAAGGGTAGGGAAAGGTGTTCATAAGGTTTGCTTTTATTTCTCATTATCCTACTCTGATTTAATTAGTAATCAAATAAATCAGTTTTTCCTAAGTCAAGTCTGTTTTGCCTGTGATGGTCACTGATGAGTGATCCTGTCTTCACCTACAAGCATATCACTATATGCAGAAGTTTAATGGTGAGAGCATGAGCCTGAACCCACTCTCCAGGGCACACCATCCACACAAGCAGGGACTCAGCACCCATGTAAGCTAAGCTCTGGAAATTAAGAAACCAAATACTTCTTAGATCTACAAGCAGGTTTGACCTTTTGCTCATAAGGTCTGGGCAGACTGGACCTCAAGCATTGCAGCCCATTCCGACACTGGATGTGTTCAATCCAGTATCCTTAACCAGAAGACACGGAGTTCACACATCCTACTGGGCTTAAACCCCACCTTTGAGCTAGGTCTCTGTCTTAAGATTTGTGAATCAACCAACAGCTCTCATGCATTCATTGGACAGACACTTCCACAGCACATTATCATCCAAAACCTTCTTTCTGCTTTGATACTTGTAACAAGTGTCTGTTTGTACATATGGAAACCACATTATATATTCCAGATGGAAATTCATACCCTATTTCAGGGAAGGAAACGAGAGCTATTTCATACTAGATGCATAATTTGTTGTGTGAATATGAAATACG
Organism: Melopsittacus undulatus; assembly: GCF_012275295.1. Lineage (NCBI taxonomy): Eukaryota > Metazoa > Chordata > Aves > Psittaciformes > Psittaculidae > Melopsittacus > Melopsittacus undulatus. The sequence continues at coordinate 16,606,071 of NC_047537.1, forward strand.
TGACTGCCTCACATGTTATGTTGTGAGCTAATCATAAAAAAATATAATGAAAAAGGTCCCATCTGCCTCTAAATCCTATAATCCAACTGTTCTCAGCTAACTCCAGCTCTGCCAGTGTCTGGTATACATAGAGCAAAGGGAGGGTTCTGTGCCAGGGAAATACTGGAAACCAGAAATTCATGCACAGAGCTGCAGATAAGGTTTCATCTGAGGCAGTGAGAAAATGCCTTGGAGAGAATAGAGACCTTCTGATACCTCTTCAGCTGACTGCAGTCATCCCCCAACTCTTCAAATTGTTCTTGACCTGCCTTTCTATCCAGGCTACCCTGTAATTATCTTCTTAACATCATTTCCCTGCAGTTCCCTCAAAAGCCTTAATGGGATCACTGGGAAAGATCCAGCTGCACATTAGAAAGCGTGGGGGCAAAGTGCTGTCTGCATAAGACAATAAGGATCTCACCACTCACATCTGGGAGGCTGAGGTTGCAAAACAGAGGCTGATGTTTGCAGAGGCAGCTCTGCCATGGTCAGTAGATCGGTGGCAGGCAGCAGGAGGTGGGGCTGACACACTCTGCCTCTTCTATCCTGTTCTCTTCTCCTTGGGGATTTATCACCCCATCACCTTTGTCTAACCTGGATTTTATCTTCACAGCATTTACAACATCTCTTTAGAAGGTCCCAAATTAAGTTACTTCAAGGCTCAACGCAGAGCCTACCACAGTCAATTAATGACTTAGGTATGCTCTAGATCTGATCCTTTAGGACCTTTTTTAGTTACAAACCATGCCAATGTTTTAATCAAGGTTATGCACTAATGAGTTAACAATTACCCTGTAAGTGCCCTGGCCAACCAGACCACATGGACGTGTCTGACAGGATCTGTCTTCCATCACAGCAGTGCCTGACACCCAGGAGTTTTGCCATCTCCATTGAGAGAAAGGCAAATTAACAAGGAAGTTAATTTACACCAGCCTCAGCTCCCAGAGGTCCCTCCAAGCCCATTTGCCTTGTGATTCCTATGCCCCCTCCCCTGGAAATCTCCCCATATGGGGATACATCCGCTTATTGCTGACGGCAAAAATGGTGTAAGAGAGCACCCAGAGCAACATGAAACATGGAAAGGAAGGGGAAGGGGGTGGTGAAGGTGCAGGACTGGCCTGAGGTGTCACACACCTTTGGGAAATGGGTCAGATCTGGTCTTGAGGCTTAGCTCAGTTTTGGAGATCCCCAGAGGACAACCTGCTGTGTGCTCTCCAAGCCTTCCTCCCAGTTGCATCAGTGCTCAGGTAGAGCCATCTCACACTAGCAACAGGAGTGTTTGCTCGGGTGGGCTTTCCCTCTGCTCTGTCACCTCTTCTCTTGACTCAGTTGTAAATCCCTCCAGGATCCTTTTTAACACAAGAGGCAGGGAGAGGGAAGGATCCCTTAGGTTAACACAAAGTATCGGATTCAAGAGCAGTTCTTTGTCTTTGGAGGCAAACACTGACTTTTACAAACAGCAGACAATGTCCTGGGGATTCTAGGGGACTGCTGCAGTGTTTTCTAGCTGCATAGTGAACAGCCAGGTAACCACTGACACTGTCTCCATACAAGGTTTGAGGTTCCTCTCCTTCTCCCTGGGCACCATAAGCCATGATCCCACTAGAGAAATAAGTAATACATCATAGCAGGGGTGTCTCATTCAGGTTTATCACAAACCCTTGTGTTACCCTAGCAAGACTGCTCCCAGGAGTCATCCAGTATACCAGAACTAACAAGACAGCCCCTCAGAGGGAACAATGCTATCCAAATCCCCTTTACCTGCAGCCCAGGAACACTGTGACAGCCACAGCAGCTGCCCCACATTAACAGAGATCTGCAACTTCTAGCAAGAATCAGGCACAGAACTGCTCCAAACCCCAGCTATAAAACTGATGAACTGAGAGGAGTGTCATGAAGAGGGAAAACACACAGACCATAGCTATTTGATTGTGATTTATGCCCCATTCCACCTTGCCTTATCATAGCTAAGCCCTTCAGGAGAAAAACACTACACAAACTGTATAGAAATGGCTTTTGGTCCTGGGTGTGCAGCTTGCTGCCTCATACAACTGCGACAGGACTATGGACAGACCTGCCACACAAACCCAACATTTGTTCCCATCAAACACGTGTGTATACAACTGCTGGATGCACTGATATCCCCTGCATTGCCACCCAGCACTGCTCACACTTAGAAGCTACAGAGCTTCACTAAAACCTTGAAGAGCAGGCAATATAAACCATGGCATCGATCCCCTTGAGAGCATCACTGCCTTGGCTGCACTGAGGTCTTCATCAGCAGCTATAAGCAGACTGCAACACAAAGACAGATGGGGGAAAGAGGTGATACCTGGCACAGAGCTGACAAAACAGGTCATTTTGCCAGTTTTCAGAGCCAGACTTTTCACTGTTTTGTTTCAAAGTGGTATTTTTGTTTGCTTGTCTAAAAGCCAATCATGGTTTAAAGAAAAGTGATTGAACACACAAGTCAGAAATAACCCTGGCCTTGAACACTGCCAGGGATGGGGCAGCCACAGCTTCTCTGGGCAACCAGTGCCTGTGTCTCACCACCCTCACAGCACACACGTATCTGTATTTCCCTCACCTATCCCCATCATGTGGGAGAGAGGCCAAATGTCTCTACTTATAGTATCAATCTCAAGTGCTCTGAATTATCATGGTGACAGGAAACCAGCCCTCTCCATTCAAGGAGCACAGACCCAGCCCTCTGCATTGTCATTAAAGTAACTAAAAAGATGCAGAGCCCAGAGCAGCTCCTGCCTTCCAGTGGTGAAATGACTTGTTTTGGGCTCAGGAACACAAGGGAAAGCTGCCCAGTGGGTAAGCAGATCCAGGACATCATTCTTCAGTTTGTTTTTCCCTTCAGTGTATAACGTTACCCAGCTCACACACGGCTGACCTACAGCATCCCTTCCATTGAGGTTCTAGGTGAAGCATTCAAGCTAGAATGAATCTCCCCCTTGCCCTGGTCAGCTGCTCCACTGGGTAATCACCATGCTGCTCCCTACTTGTCTTATGTCCAACCTAACATCCATCCACTGGATCTTCTTATATATATGTTTCACATCAGAAATCTACTCTAGGTGCAGGGAATCACCTACCATGATCACACTATCTCCAAAATTTCTCTTCAGCAAGAGAAGACCAAGATACAGACCAAGCTCATTAAGACTGCCTCTCATTCCAGAGCTTGGTTCAGCCCATTACAGCTGAGGCATCCTCCAACATGTATACAAGGAGAGAACAAAAGCCACCATGCCCTTTGTACAGTCATAAACTTTGTGCTTTGCCATTGAGCACTACCCACTGAAACTGCCCCAGATGCAAACTGACCTGCTAGAAACTGGGTGTTTCATAAGGAAGGAAACCACAGCTCCACTGCTCCTCAAAGGCTTCTGCAAGCAGCCAGTTGTGAACACTTCCTGATGTCAGTCATCCATCAGCTCACGAGTATCTGGCAATCTCTACTCAGTGAACTTCGGAGTCTGTTCTTTGCCACGGTGCTGTGCAACATCCGTGACAGTTGCGTGTGCTGTTTGAGATGGTTTCACTCAAAGTGGCACCAGCCCACGGGGAAGACAACAACTCTCCAAACAAATGGCTCTTTATTTCAGCACTTGCACAGGAGGTTTTCATCAACAGAAATCTCTCTGGGTACCACTGACAGCCAGAGCTTCCAGTCAAGGCATGCTGAGGTGAAAGTCCGAGGAACGCCATTCCTGCTCCGAGCCGATTCCTCGGCTGTCAAATCGCCATCCAAAGAAAACACATTAAAATCAATGCCCTTAGAAATGACAAGCTCTGAAAAAACACACTCTGCAAACAGAGATGGTCGATGCAAAGCTGTTCAGCAGGCAGCCCCCAGCTGCCTCTCACAACATTCACCCACAGTTTTTCCCCAGTGAAATATGGCTCACCCTGCTGGAGCCAGCCTGCTGCTGCTGCTTGCTCAGGCAGCATGGAACAGGATGCACCTCGTATTTGCTCAGTCCAGAGAAAGGCAAATGCACCCATTGAATCATAGAGTCCCTGCAGAAAGCACATCCTTGATGCAGGGGGGGGGTTCAGTGTTTCCCCATGGGCTATGCTGGTGGTCTCCCAAACCATGCCTTGCTGTCTCAGCAGCAGCTGTAGTTATGGACCCCAAGGAAGCACATAAACAAGGAGCTGAATGATGCTATGAGTCAATTCAGGGCTTGTGATAACAAAGACAGAAAGGGGCTGCAGCCAGGCAAGGCAAGGGGAAACGCTGTAGTTTCAAATTGAGTTTGACCAAGGCAACCTGCTGAGTCAGTCTTGATGCTGTGCACAGCTGAAGCAGAGAGCAGAGCTCCAGCAATGCCCCAGGGACCTCATCCAGATCTGCTGATACCCCTGCAACTCCCCATGACAGCAGCACTGGTTCTGGCCTGAGCTCTCACTGAGCCACCAATAAACCTCAAACTTAAGGGGTTTATTGGTGCTCTAAAAGGGATTTTGGACAAGGGTCTGGAGGGACAGAACAAGGGGGAATGGCTTTAAACTGACACAGGGGAGACTGAGATGAGCTCTTAGGCACAAGCTCTTCCCTGTGAGGGTGCTGAGGTGCTGGCACAGGGTGCCCAGAGAAGCTGTGGCTGCCCCATCCCTGGCAGAGTTCAAGGCCAGGTTGGGCACAGGGGCTTGGAGCAGCTGCTCCAGTGGAAGGGGTCCCTGCCTGTGGCAGGGGTTGGAGCTGGAGGAGCTTTAAGGTCCCTTCAACCCAAACCAGTCTAGGCTTCTATGATTCTGCAGCTCAAAACATGGTCATACTGCTGAGACCTGCACCTTACACCTCAGACTTCCTACATACTATCCCCTGTACCCAAACCATCTCCCTTCCTAACCTACAGCAAGTTTCCAGCTTAGTGCTGACCTTCATTACTCCAGGCTTCAAGCTACAGTGAACCACAGATCAGATCCATGACAGGAGCTGCAGGGATAATTACTGCTTTAAACGGAGAAACAGTCTTGCCATCAAAAGAAACTGTTAAGGGAAATGGTGGATTACCCACCACATGGTCTATTGAGGCCAAGAGCAGAAGAGATGTTTTAGCCAGAAACGAGTTAGTGGGCTCAGTCATGAGGTTAATGGACAACATTTTATAGTCTGCTATGCAGCAGGTCAGGCTAGATAAGGCTTTAGATGTTTCCAGCACTCTCATGTCCATACCTCTAAACAAATGGATGAGGGAATAATAAAGAGTCTCTTCCATAAGTTCCCCACTCGTAAGTTCAATTATGAGGAAGCTGGGGAAACTTCATAAAACTTTAAGGAACTGCATTTACTTACTTGCATTTTCCCTTGTGTTTGACACGGAGGGAAGCCAGCACTGATCTCTATGTCCAACATCCTGTACCACATTTCAGTTCTCTCTGGATGAGGTTTCCAGCGCTGACCTTCCAGTCTCATTCATGCTGCTGAAAACTGTCCATCAAGCACATCCATCCTCACTCAGGAGCGATGGCTTGAGCCCAGGCTGTCCTCAGAGGTCCCAGCATGACCAAAGGAAACACTGTCAGTGGAGAGGGGTTATGTTGGTGTGAGGAAATAGCTGCTCCTTGAGCCAATGAAGTCCTCTGGGAGCCATGCTCTGGGCAGGCAGCAGCAGCTCCATTGCCAGCAGCAGTTTCTGCAGTAGTAACAAAAAGTACACAAGGCTTGTGGAGAATCAGCATCTTCCAACACCATCTTCTGGGCACTGAGGGCTCCTGTTTCAGCAACATCGCCTTGATACCTGTGAAGTAATTAGCAACAGCTCTTACCTCTGTTCTCTAATGGAAGGTGGCCTTATTAATTACATTACACTGAGTCAGCTTAGCATGCTCAGAGATAATTAAAACACTGTTAGCCCTTCTTCCAAAATAAGCAGCAAACTTGTATTTCACAGACACTTACACAAAGATCTCGTGATAAAAACACACCTTGTGTTTGAATGCTTTCCATCATGCTTTAGACTACCTGAATCCCTAAATATTTCCTACAAGGATCAGCTCACCCACTCCTGAACTGCCTGCACCAGACAAAACCCTATGTGGGATTTTAGGGTATCCATCAGAAATAGCAAAATGGATCTGGTTAAGAGAGTGGCATGAACCTGCTTGAACTTTAATGAAACATTGGCATCAATACATACCTGCATCACCTTAAAAGCACCAAAAGCCTCAACAGGCTTACCATATTCTGCAGTATGACCTCTACTATCCCCACCCAAGGTCACTGGTACAACACTTGCTCTGTGGAGGAGCCTCCTCTGCTGACTCATCAACTTCATCTAAATGAATGTGGTTGTTAATATCAACTAATCTACATATTGTTCTTGATGCTAATGCCTTTCACTTATGAACCCTACTGTTACCCAATGCATCCGCCGTACAATGCAATACATTTACACCCTAAACATGCAAGGGAGCCTGTTTAACACTTTACAATTCAGGCTGCACTTAACAGAGTACCTCCACAGGCCCAGACTCGTCTCCTTTGACCTTAAACACATGACAGAACATCATTCAGAAGAGTTATCCCTACGGTTATTAGAGAAATGCAGAAGGATTGAACCACCCTCCAGAGGCATCTCTTTTTCCTGCTGAAATTTTAGGGACCCTGCAGTAATGATGGATGGGAATCATCCCATGGGTGAACTACTACATGCTAAGAAAGAAGCCGTAACTTCTCTAAGGGAGAAAAAATGGGCATATTTGGGAGGAGAATAAAATGTTTTTACTTCGTGTTTAAATTTTTCCTTCCTGAGTACATTTGTTTCCAAATATCATCAGCATTTCATTTTTAAAGAAGGATTTAAATGGTTTCAGAGCATGCAGCTGAAGCAGAATGAATCAAGCTAAGGGTTTAGGGTCTCCTATCCATTTTGCTGAACAATCTTCCTCTTAGTGTGATCAGAAAGAAACTCAGCAACATTTTTTAGTTTAACAACCAAAAGTAAAAGGAAAAAAAAAAGAATCAATTATTCAGAGTTCTAGTTCTGAGCTGGTTTGCTTGAGATCATTTAAAGATATTAAGAAAAACAGCGATGCGCACCGAATTAAAGGCTGCATCAAAATCTTAGATGCAAAGTAAAGGCTTTCAAGCAAATCTCCATAAAAATAAGCGAGAACATTTGACAATTATTTATATTTCCAATAAAACAGGTGATTTTTCAAATCAACTGGAGATAAAAATCTTTCTCAAAAGTAATGAAAATGCAAATAGGCAGTACTAGATAAATTAGGCTGGGAAACCGCATGTGGACTGAAAATAGGTCATGTTGCACATAGGAAGAGGCAGGGAAAAGTGGAAAATTAAAGGCAAATTGAACTCTAGTTCTTATTTCTCAACAGCATCCTTCTAAAAAACCCACCCCTTACATTTTCTTTCCAAACACTGAAGCAACAAGGAAAAGGGCACTGGGATCTGACCTGTCTTTAATAATATACTGGGAGTTTTTCCTTCGGAGGGAAAAACATTTGGTAAGAGGAAAGACAAATAATCCCAACTAGATTAATAAATTTGTTAACAGAGGGCTGGAAAAGGTGGTACCACCAACGAGGACACAGCCTCTGCTTTTATTTTAGCACCTTTTTAAAAAGAAGAAATGCATAAAATAATATTTGGAATACCACGGGGTGTCAGGGAAAACAACCTACCCTTGGCTGCCAGGAGGAGCTGACAAATGAAGCACTGAAAAGGCAGAGATGCAATGGAAAGAAACCCCACTCCCCTCCTTTCATTCTTGTTTTCACTCCTGTCTCAAAGATAGTTAATTTAATTAACCAAGTGGTGTTTCCCAGTATTGTGAGGCTCATCCTGCTCTTGGTATCCCACAGGAGAAGGCTTTCAATGACATTTCAATGGTGTTGAAAGCATGACGCATCCTTCCAAACCCTGCTTTCTGGCAGGGATGGGACCAAGTTAAAACCAGTTAAAATCAAGGTTTCAGTTAACCTGGACTGGAGGAGCAAAAGTATTTAGGAGGGAAAAGTACAGGTCAAAAATGGTCCTGGCTATCTGATATGATAGATATCCCTAACATGGGGTCCTTTGGGAAGCGCATGCCAGAACCCCAAGCTATATACACTGTCTCAGTGTGAACAGGGCATATGATTGCTCTGTACCCTGCAAGAGTTAGCATTCCCCTTAAGTTACAACGTTAAGCCTACAACGTTAAATCTTCACATTAAAAATAAGGAGCTGGATTGTCCTCCAGCAGGAGATAACTCCTCAGAGAGGGCTTCTGGCTCCAAAGCGCATCCTGAAATAAGCAAAAGCAAGAGAAGAATCAAATCCTTCAAGTCCAAGGGAAAAGATTCAGCCCCTGACATGAAGCACTCTCTTTGAACCAGGCTCCAAGGGACAAAGTTACACCCTGGTCCCAGAACAGCTGATCCTGAAGCCTGGATCATCTTTGCCTTGACATCCCTAATCTTCCCTAATCTTCCATTAATTTTGTACATTTGCCCATCTTGTGCTTGAAAACAAAAAAATCCCCAAACAACCAAAGTGCAGAAACAATTCTTGCTAAAATTCTGTTCATGATTATTGTGTAAATAACAATCCAGCTAAAAGAGTGATATAAATCTCCTTTAATAACTCTCTCGCCAGATTTCTTCCCTTGCCTTTCAGACCTCAGCATCAGTAGTGTTTCGTCTCCTACCCATCAATTGATACTTAAATAATGCATAACACTGTCTTATTAAATGCATGTTGAATATTTATTGGGAAGCTCATCACAAGTTGAAAGATAACCTTCATTTTCAATTCCCTTTGGGATAATCAGTTAATTGGGTATCAGCAGAAGCTCAGCCTCTTCAGTATGCTGCTAGTCAGCCCTTGAGTCCTGTCTAACAGTGGCTTCAACACACACCAAGAGGCTCAGGCCCTGATGCTGCTTTGTCCACCCTGAGCTAATCCGCAAGATGGACATAAAAAGAAAGATGATAAAAGTGGTCACAACCACCCAATTCTTCTTCAGTCTCATTTGTGCTTTGGATTTGGGCCAGACACAGGCAGGAAAGAGCCAACCGCTTCCTTGAGATAACTGCTTAAACCAAGTCCTGGCAGCTGTGGCTTTCACATAAACTCAGGAGCTATATGGGACCTCCTGGCAGCAGTGCAGCAAGAGCTCGGGCTTGCTTGTCCTTAATATACTTTGCATTAAAGCATCTTCCAATAAATTCAGTGATGCATATAGTGATACAGCCTGGACTGTATCCGACTCCAACTGGCAGAGCTGTTTCCTGTTCATCACTACCAGTTAGTTAATGAAGTCAGTTAACAAACCATGCCACAAAGACAGAAACCAGCTCGACTTTCAGTTGAAGAATTCTCTTTCCTCTTTTAAGAGCACACTGGCTCCATTTCAGAGGGCTGCTCCAGGTCCCCAGCATGTAACAGCTCAACACTGGAAGGCTGTTGGTAAGTTGTCATTTATTCTGTGCTGCTGTTTTCCTTATAAGAAACACAGCTGCATCAGTGAATTAGGGAGAGGGAGATGTATTATATCAACCTGGTAAAAACCCACACAGGACTGGTCAGCCCAGGCCCACCTTGCTTTTCAGAGCATTACATTAAAGCCCGCTGATGGCACAGAAGCCACCAAACCCTTCTGCAGATGGGCAGCTGCCAGTATCTGATGTGTTCTGCAGTACAAGACCTGACAAATCAGCACGTGGAAGAAGTTTACCCATGTCCAGAGCTTGTCAGGTCTCTGGCAGCCGCTCCAAAGAGCTGCACAAGGAGCAAACAGAAGCACTTGTGTGTAATAGTGTCTCCCAGGCTTGTCAAATCCACTTTCAAGAGGAAACTCGTCCAAACAACGTTTATATGGCAAACGCCTACTAATTTCCATACATGTGATTATAATGTTGTTTCCCCTCCTTCTTCTCCCATCACTGTTTACACTGAGGATGGCTCCACCAGTACACAGCAAAGCAGTCCACAGGATACAGGAATTGTGTTACTCAGCACAAACAGCTTCTACCTTTGGGAAGTATTTTCCATCACATCCCACTTCTCCTTGAAAACCTGCATCAGTTTCAGCTGGATAATTACTACCTGGGATCAGCAAGGAAACACAGAAAGAGGTCCAGAACCTCCTAATAAATGTAGCTTCAGATTTGCACCCGCTATGGGTTTCCTCCTGCACAGAAAGCAATAGTGCACATGGAAATCCCAGCTCCTCAGGCTTACCAAGTTGTAAAGCACAGCATAGATCTCCTAAGAATCTGAAGTGACAAACTGGTTTGTGATTTAAAACTATTTGACAGCCAGGTCCTGTCAGAAAGATCTAATCTGTGGCGGTTTTGTCCAAGTTAAGTCTAATAATGACAAATGAGAGGGTTTAAGCACTTCTGGAATGAGACCTGAGCAGTGTGAGGAGAGCAGCCAAGGACTCAGCCTGCCCCAAAACTGAACCTCGTGGTACAACACATGGAGGAGAAATACATGGAGCTGCCCACAGACACAGCCTGGGAGGAAAAAGGAGACATGAAACAGAAAAACAGGCACTTTTAGAGCTAATATCTTCTTGCTCCAGGCAATACCTTAGGAGGTGAAGAACCACATGGATGGCTGGTTTCTGTCCGCAGGGAGCTGGGGCATCTACATTTAGGCAGAAGAGTCTGGCCCTGGTAAGTGAGAAAAGATCCTTTCAGCCCCCATCATTCCACTCTATTCCGCTCTCCACGTTTCATTGCACAGCAGGATTCCCCCATCCCAAAGGAAAAGGCAATTTCTTTTGCCAAGCCACATGTGCCCATCAAGACAGGGCTGCCCAGTGATGAGGTGAAGGGTCCATGTGTGCCTCACTGCTGGGACCCAAACCAGAGTGGTTCACATGAAGGGAGAGGAGCTGCCTGTCTCCACACAGCAGCTCTTCCCTCCTCCTCACCCCAAGGACACAGACATCCACTGATATGGATAAATCATGCCATGGAGATAAAGGTCCCTTCTTGCCTCTCTTTTATTCATCCTTGCAAGGATGAGTAAATGCTCTCGCTGGAACCTTAAATATTTTCACAATCCATCGTTTATATATTAACAACTGACACGTGTGGGTGACAGACCAACAATGCTTGTGCTGAGAAAGCTGACACCACATCTAGCTCTCTCCCATGAAAAAGCCATGAGGGAACACATCTCCAAGGTGCATCTGATACCCAAATGAGGCTCCTCATCGCGTTCATTGGGTTACTCCTCCACATCCTCTGCCAGGAAAGCGCAGGTTCTTGGGGATTGTTTGGATTCAGAGTGGAAAGGCTGCACACAAAGAAGTCCTCAGTTTTCCAGATGTTTTGGATTTTCTGTATATATGGAAAAAATAAAATGAGTCTTTAATACTGAGAATAGGTAGAGATGTTGGATTTGGACTTGTGTGCGTGGGGACCAGCCAAACTGAAATGCATGGTGGATCTTTCACCGGGGTTTTACACATGCAGAGAGAGAATAAAGAACTGTGGCAATTGTTGGTTTTGTGGGATATTGAATTCCTCCAACTAATTTTGCATGAAACTGGCTCTAGTTTTCATTTCCCCCTTCTTTTCTGTTTTGGTTTGGGTTTTTTCAAGTCTTCCCCATCTTCCCTTCCCTCTTGGAAAAAGGAGGAAAAATGAGAAATGAAAACCTCTCCCTTCCCCATACTTTAACATTTTTAAGCTACTCTCAATCCATAATCAACCTTTTCTCCAGGTAGACCCTGCATAGCCTTTGACATGATGCCTATAGTAAGGTTTCTGTTTCCATACTTCCAGCACCAAAAGCGTGAACTGGTTTTAAATAATGCTGAGCAGGCAGCAACTCCCAATAAATTTCACACCCCTGCAGAAGTCCTGCTGTCGGGATTGGTTTTATCCTTTCATTTGCAGGTTGCCTTCATTACTTCCTTCCCTTGGGTCAGGAAAAGGCTGCTCGTGACATCTTCCATTTACCAGGTGCAGTGGTATAAACTCAGAGGAACTCCACTAAACTTCACATACTTAATTAAGATACTCTGCATTTGAGTTGCTGTAAATGAGATCAGAATTTGTCCCAGCCACAGGAGCCAGACAGAGGTCAAATGCTTTACATACATTACTTCTGCTCCAGCATGTTAAAGATGTGCAGTTTCCAAATGCTTCTCCCCAGACTGGGTAGTTCCAGGAACGGCACTAAAAGCACTAAAAGGATACAGGGCAGACATCACCACAGGGGCAGGCATACAACCAGCAAAGCCACCAGCCTGACTGCAGCAAATCTTGGTTTCGTGAGCTCAGAGAGGAAAAGATATGCAGTATCCAAAAGACATCAACAAACTCTCCCCTGCTGATGCTGCTGTCATAGACTCACAGACTGATTTGGCTTTGAAGGGTCCTTTAAAGGTCATCTCATCCAACCCCCTGTAATGAGCAGGGACATAGAGAATCACAGAATGATTTGTGTTGGAAAGGATCTTAAAGCTCATCCAGTTCCAACCCCTGCCACAGGCAGCGACACCTTCCACTGGAGCAGCTTCTCCAAGCCCCTGTGTCCAACCTGGCCTTGAACTCTGCCAGGGATGGGGCAGCCACAGCTTCTCTGGGCACCCTGTGCCAGCGCCTCAGCACCCTCCCAGGGAAGAGCTTCTGCCTAAGAGCTCATCTCAGTCTCCCCTCGGGCAGGTTAAAGCCATTCCCTTTGTCCTGTCACTATGTGCTCTCATAAAAATCCCCTCTCCAGATTACTTGCCAGCCCTTTAAGGCACTGGAGCTGCTCTAATGTCTTCCCTTCAGGAGCCTTCTCTTCTCCAGACTGACCCAGCCCAGCTCTCTCAGCCTGTCTCCAGAGCAGAGCTGCTCCAGCCCTCGCAACATCTCTGTGGCCTCCTCTGGACTTGCTCCAACAGCTCCAAGTACTTCCTATATTGGGGACCCCAGAGCTGAACACAGTACCGCGGGTGGGGTCTCACATCCTCCGTTAGACCAGGTTGCTGAGAGCCCTGTCCAACCTGACCTTTAATGTTTCCAGGGATGGGGCATCCAACACCTCTCTGGGCTACCCCACTTCATGCCTTCTCCCTGCCCAGAAAAATCACTGTCAGCCACTCCAGCAGTCAGAAGCCACACTGGCCATGAGCACTTTCCTCCCCCAGGCAAGGACCTAAGCATGGCAAGAGGTCTGTGACTGCAGACACCAGTGGGACACGCTCCCCTCCCCAGGGCACTGCTGTCCCAAGGCACTGGGACAGAGCCCATTGTGCAGCCTTAAACCACAACTGCTGCTCTGGCTTCTGCTTTGCCTAAAGTGGACAAATGCCTTGCCTGATTGCCAGTGCAGCCATGTCCTGCCATCTGTTCATGGTTTTACCTGTGCAGCCCCAGCGTTTGAACATGGGCTGAAGCACATGTGGTTTTAAGATGGATGTTAATTAGAAACATTTAGTGTGTCAAACCTATGATTAATGCACAGACTTCCAACTGAAACGAACCAGAATCCCACAGATCCGCTCTCCTTTCCTACTGCAAGACTTTGTGAGGGGAAAGAGGCTTTTTTAAGCAAAACAAGGTCAGAGGCTTGGCCAGTGTAGAGCAGCCTATTTGTATTGGAGGTAATGAAGGTTATTTGCTCCATCTTAAAATCTGGCCTGAAAACAGTCGAGTACATTAAAAACAATATGAAAAATGTCACAATACTCCTTTGCTTTGCTTTCTTATTAACAAACATAGCCACAAGGCATGATTAAGGGTGCTCATCATTCCCATTGTAATTATGAGGTATTATATGGAATACCATTTTAAATTTGCCTCTCGGTAATCCACTGGAGAAAATGTGATTTCAGTCCAGTTCATTGTTATGGTTTTGGTGTCAGAACAATACAGAACTGCTCTATTTTGACCAATGGAACAGACCCAGCTTTCATGGGGGAATAAAAAAGGGTTGTAATGACTGGAAAAAGCAGAGCAAAGAACAATGAAGTATTTGGGAATTCATTAAAAGCAAAGCCTGTTCAGAGATTGAAGCTGTCCCTCATCTCTGCTATTCCGAACTTCCAGGACTTCCCCAAAGTGCGCTCAGAGTTTCTCCAGGTCAGTTTTGGGACAGCTTGGCTTTGGCAGTGATTCGCAGCACTCCAGATCTCAGAGGTCCATACCAAATATGTTTTGAATGTTGCCCTCTCTCTGGCTTATTACAGTCCTGATAAAGAGTCCCAAGATACTGCTGTCAGTGAACTATGGAGTGTTTCTCAGGAGCGGCATAAACATCCGATAGCACATCCTTTACCAGGCTATTCACCTCTTACCATTGAACGCTTGACAATATCCTGATAGGGTATCTGAACAAAATAGTGGGTGAGCATGAAATGAAAGGCAATCCGATCTGCATTTACACAAGGCAGCAACTGAAATTCTGGCCTATTCTAATCATAAATTTCCTCAATAATCTTTCAAACTTGTGATTTGGATGCAATTGCCTCTGAATCTTTGCAATAAACCATTGAGTTTTAACGCTGCTGAACGCTTCTCACCCTCGCTTGTTTACACGACTTGGCCAAACTTTAATGATTTGAGATGAGATTTTACAGGTGAACAATCTGCCTCCAGCAATCTTCTCTCTTTAATAGATCTCAAATGGGCTGCCCCTTTCTGGGATGAGGATAGAAGCAAAAATAACATTCTTCAGCTGAGTTAAACAGTTCAAGCAACCTCTTTTCCTTAGAAATTCCTCACCGCCTTTCCCGCTTTGGAGCAGGCGTTTTCCTGGGGATGTCCCTGTGGTTGCCCTTGAGAAAATGTGGGCAATTTACAAGCTTTTGTAAAGTCTGCGTTTGCACAAGCTCAGAAAAGCCTGCGTTTGCAGAAACCTCAACTCATCCAGGGCACGTTCCAGCCCGGGGCACAGGAATGGAGTTGGCTTTTCCTCAGCTGCAGCACCAGCAGAATAGGTTGGGAGCTGCAGGAGGATGGATGGGGTCTCCTGTTATGAACTTACTCCCTCAGCAGAGCATTGGCTGAGTGGGAAACATTAGAGAGGTTTTGGGGAATAGGTGCTACTCTGAATGGCACCAAGATACAATAAGGGCAAAGTCAATGCTGCACATCCCTGTTGGGACACGTGGAGGAAAGGTGTTTAAACCTTATGAATAAACCACATCAAACTAATCCTCGTTGCTGCTGCTAATGTGAAAAGCCAGGACAATGATCTCCACTGAACTGGAATAAGGACCTGCAGTATGGAGCTTCCAGGCTTAGCAAACAGGAGCACCCCAACTCAGCACATCCAGGCCAAGGTCTGTCCCATTTTGAGTGAGCCATTTGAATCATTCGGAGGGAGGATCAACAGCTCCAAGCCAGGCAAGGCCAGGCACTTCCCAAAAGTCAGCCCCATTGACTGCACAGGGAGCTTGGCACTAAAATAGTCAGTGCCTGGCTCAGAAACACGCAGCTCAGCATAGCCAAGAAGAACAGACTGACCCATTAAATCTTCTACAAACAGCACTGCAAGAGCCTTTAGATTCTCTGAACCTTTGGCAACCTTGAGCAAGCACTCAATTCAGACTGGTTTCTAGAAGCTGGCAAGGTTGTGGGGCCTCTTTTCTGCTTTAAGCTGGCTTGTTTCCTCTAACTGTGCACAAGCTTTAAAGAACTTCTCATGGTATCTCAGACTATGGCCACTAAAAATAAAGCAGGCAACAGGAGCTAATGGATTGCTAAACTGTTCCTAGTTTGCTTGTGAAGGTATTGAAGCATTTTATCTTTCCTGCTCTGCCTTCCTTCTGCTTTTTCCTTCCCCAGTTCTCTCTTTTCTTAACCCAAATCCCTTAATCTCAGTGCTGATAATTGTAATCATTCTAATATGTAGCCATCTGGGCAGCTCAGAAATGTCCATCATGGGCCAGTCCCTCTCATGGTGAGGAAGAATGGATATGAAAAGCATGTGGCCTCCTCCAGGAGTTTAATTTAAAACAAATATGGAGTCAAGTGAGGATTAATCACATTTCCACTGAAGAGGAAATCAAAGGAGGAAAACAATGAAGGGAGGCAGCAGTTGGAAGAGCTGATAGAGATGGGCTGGATTCTCTCCAGACACTACTGTTCTGACCCACCACCAGAACGATGGTTAACACATCAGAGATGATTTGCTGCTTCAGCTGCTGGCTTTTGGCAAAATATCCAAGGATTGTAAGGGGTCATCACATAAACACATTGGCAAATGCCTTGTCCAGGGAGAACTGGCCCTCAAGAGGCAGGCTGACTGCGAAAGGCAACAGTGAAAGCAGTGGTTGTGGTGCAGGAACTGCTTCCTGAATGCAGAATACACTTATTTTACAAGCAGCAGAGTGATGATGGAGCTTGGGGAGAGCTGATGCGTTCATTGATGTCTGCAATGGGGTAAAAGTCTTTGAGGGGCAAGTTGGGATAGGAACTAGAAGGCAGTGATCGCAAGCTGAACTTGCATTGCTCTACACATAAGGTACATAGGACATTGGCTTTCTAGTCATGTACCCAATTAGAGGTTATAATTTATATATATATAAAACGTATCTATTTTATATATATATATATATATATAAAAATTTTAATGAAGTTCCTGAGCAGTTCTTGAAGGACCTCAAATTTCTCTAACAAGACAAATAGCTTATTACACAGGTCAGGATGCTTTCAACATAGCAAACATTCAGGGCTAGCTGCCTTTGCCTATCTCCACAGTGGTGGCTCTTAGTCCATCAAATATAGGATAAAATTAGAGAGGTTTGTCTAGAAATGTCAGACCCACAAGTGAATCTAGTCCATGATATAGTTGACTGTCTTTCAGGTGAGTATACTGAGCCAGGAAAGCAGGCACCAGTGATCTCTCACAATAGCCAAGACAAGGGGAAGGTTGCCATACATCTGTGCCTCCCCTGGTGGGCACTTCTGCGTATCTCCTGCCCACAGCGGTGGGGGCATCTAGCCCCATGTATCAAACCAAGAAGCAGGCCTGAGTACAAACAAATGCTCTAATCTGAAAAGCCAAAGCATAAACATATCTCTAGCCTAGGGTGAGAACAAGGTGACACACTCCAAGTACAAGATGACCTGGTCTTCTCCCCATTTCTGATGGTTCTGACCTTCCAAGTGCCCATGCACTGTGAAATCCCTTTGAAACATCAGAGAGAGATTGTGCATCACACTAAAAGAAATTCTTCTACACATCTAGCCCCCTCATAGGCCAACAAAAGGCTCCCTCTTTCCCTGCTGCACCCATTTCACTACCCTTTGATTCGACAGCTCAAGTACTTCATGGTAATCAAGCACACATTCGATTCCGTCAAAAAAACAAATCGAGATGCTCACATTTATTTCCATCTATTTTCTTAAGCCCAAAGGGAAAAATACGTTTATACACATAAATAAAAAAATAATAACCTGCCATTTAAATCCTGTTCAGGCAATTAGCTCAGTGCCTGGCTCAGTGCTAATGCAATCGCTGCTTTTGTTTGTTCCTATTTATACTGCTCTTTAAAGTTCATTAAAATCACTGCTGCTATCTCACACCGAACAACTGTTCAAAACATCAGTGTCATGCAGTCAGGAAATTTATGCTTTGAAGTTCCCTCCTTTATTCATCTTTATCAGCTTTTTTCCTCCCTCTTTTCCTTTCTTTTTCTATTTCTTTTTTCTTAATGGCTAAACCAGTTTTATGCCCTTTCACAGTTATTCCAGATCTGTTCCTCCTGACACAGAGCTGATACATCATTCCTCGCTCATAACCCCTTTTTCTCATTTTCATCATTTCTCTCCTCGCTTGCTTTGGCTCTCTGCTAAGTCCATCACAGCTTTGTTTTTATATCCTCATCGCTGCATTTTTATAGCCCAGTAAAACCTAGAAAGCTGCTTCAGAAAACACACATGCCAGTCCTTTGATGTGTGCGTTTGTGTGGCAGCTTGCTGGAACGTGTCAGCGCTCGCACACAGAATCCCCACAAACCCAGACAAGGGGAACCAGGGAACACTTTCCAATCCCAACTGAGGTAAACTGCCTTTCTACCCCAGTCCCACACTGCTGCTTATCCAATGTGAGGAGCTCCATAGACAGGGGACAGAAGGACATAGAAGGGGACAAAAGAGGTGTCCCCTTAAGGGGATGACTGTGAAAATGCTTGTTGCCTTTGCTGTGAGCTTGCTGCTCCCCCTGCATGCTGCTGAACAGCAGCAGGCAGCATCTATATATAGGGAGCAGTGATGAAGGAAAACCAGTGCAGATCCTTCACGATGGTAGTCAGGCCCAGGAGCAGGTGGAGGATGCTTGTAAAAGCAGGGATTTGGCTGAGAGATGATGTCCCACATGGTTTGTGTCTAAGCAGCCAACTCACAGGGTGAAAGGAGGAACAGCACTGGAGACGAGTGCCTGAGCTAGGGTCCAAAAATACACCTGTTTTAATGAGCATTAAAGAGAGAACTGTTTTCAGACTAGCGCTGTACCTGCCAGGTAACACTGCCTTGCTGGGTACCTGCACAAAGGCAGAGGACTGGGAGGAGAAACGTGGATTGATCCTGGATGTGTCCATCAGTGAAGTCCAAATCATTGGCTACCACCTGCTCTCTTCTGCTGGGCTTCAATAGATTTTGGATTTGACATGGAGGCTTATAAAGCCCAAACCACATGTATGATTATCCAGAGACAGAGATGATTTTAGTTGAATGCTCATTTCATTTTGAATAAAACAGTTAAAAACACTTTGCAAGCCAAATACAGGTTAAATTCACTGTGTAATTTTGTACCTTCTTACCCAGAAGAAATGGAGAAACGTATATGCTGAGAATGAGCAGAAGACCTCTGTCAAGAGCCAGAACTGGTTTTCAGCCCGCAGCAATTAACAAGTGCTGTAGACCATCACTTAATATGATACAAAGAGCACTGCCAAATCTCAGGATTATATCTGGAGCTTTACTCTCAAGTCCCCTGTGCCTGGAAACACGTGATTTTGAAGAAAATCTCTGCTCTAATTTCTTTAAATGCTCTTCTAATTTTTATGGCTGCAGAGGAAAGGTTGAACACATGAATGGTAAACGCTATCCACAGCAGAACAAAGAGCTCAGTATTGATGTCTGGGGTTTCTTCAGCTACTTCTTCTAAGCTGTCCCTTGAATTGAAGTCCTGACTTACGGTGTTTCAGTCACTAGCAGTTGGTGGGGCTTGATCTGTCATAGCAAATAATGGATGTGATGAGCCTTAAGAACAGTTCTGGCTCCCAGACATGAAGGGTCAGTCAATGGGTGGGACATGCTCATACCAAGACGTTAGCACCTTGTGCAGAGGAGACACCACCCCATCTCTTCCAGGGAAAGCATTTTCCTCCACTAGAACATGAGTTACACTCACTGTGAGGTTGTCTCCTTTGGCTTAGCTGAATGCAGCAGAGCTCAACAGTCGCCAGGTTCAGTCCGCAGCTCTTTCAGCTCATCCACCACAAATGAAGTGAGAGTTTGAAGGGCAAACCTCCCTTTCTGGTGAGCCAAGGAAACCCTGCCCAGCACAGCATGGGCAGACACATAACAGCGATGCCACGCTCGGCTCTCCCCATGGATCACCATCATCTCACTCTTCTGGTGACAGCTCAGGAGCAGTAGAGAAATCTAATTTCTCAGCATCAGATTTACAGCTGAAGTGGGGCTATCTGACAAGGGAAGGCAATGTGCTTATTCAAGCTGATCAAGAGCCTGAGAGCAATTTCTATGGAAAAAAGGTCTGCCTTACGAGACAGATACTGAAAGTGAACTCAAAAATTGCTTAGGGCTTCAGATGAACAAAGTACAAGAAGGATTTGATTCCCAGCTGCCTCCCCTTCCTTTTTTCCCCAAGCCCACACTGATCTCAACAGGGATGTGGTCCCTAAACAGCCCCTGAGCACCCATAAAGCTCTGTGTAGACCTCTGTGCCCCTCATTTTCACACAACAGGGTAAGCTGAGAACATCCATCCATGGTTTAATTGCCAGGGAACAGCAAATGGTCCAACACAATGCCTAATACAAGCTGAATGATGTCTATTCCACCCTTACTGCAACACACCACAGCAGCAAGAAGGCAGCAGGTTGAGAACCACATCTCCAGGATGCAGCACCCATCTGATCAGTGCTGGAGGCCAAGGGCATTCAGAAAACCCTACAGCACATGGTGAGATAAACTCAGAGCTTGCCCCCAGTAGAGCACACCAAGGGTTTAACATCCAAGTCCAATAAATGCACTATCAATTTACACCAATATCTTGAACATGAGCTGGAAACAGGGTGAATGAGACTGAGTGTGTGAGCAGGGCTTTACAGGGCCAAGTGAAGGGCCATGAGCAGGCACTGTCCCCTTATAACCTTGCAGAGAAATTCTGGGTTAAAATGTCTAAACCAGGTCTGCCCTGCAATGGGATGGAAAGGATTCTGCTCTGGTTATTGTCACCCTGGGTTGGGGTCCTCAGTGTTTACCTCATTGGGTGGAAGCCCAAGGTTCAGATTCCTCAGCAGTGCAGGTGCTGATGGATACACAGAGAACTTCCAGACAGAGCTGGAATCCTGGCTCAATGCAGCCCTGCTCTGGTTTACTGAGCTGTAAAATGGGCAAGGATAGATCCCACCCTTCCCTCTGCTCACAACCTTACCCCTGTGTCTCACCAGAGGCACTGCCTCCAAACTTACAGACAAACCCCAAACTGATAGCACTCCTTTGAGGTGTCCAGTTGGAAAAGCTGATCCCAATTCCTTGCCTCTTCCTACACTCCACTTCCTGATGCCAAGTGAGCTGGTTTCTTCTACAACATAAGTTGTCCCTTGGTGGATATTCATGGGCTCTCCCATGTCCTTCAAAGTCTTCTGAAAGACTCCCCCACCAGCACTGCTGCCATGCCATGCCATGCCACACCATACACCATACCATAACATATAGTAAACCATACCATAAGCATACCCTTGCCATACTGTAATTATGACCATAACCATACCATACCATACTCCAGCACATGGAGGGTTGCACCCAGTAGCAACACTACAGAGAGGTTTTTGAGGCTGCCCCATCACCAGGTTAGACCCAGGCAGGCAAGCAGCTCAGGAGTGTTTGGGAAGGAGCCTGCACGTGAGCCATGTGATGGAAAACGAGTAACCAGAGCTAACACCGTGATAATATCTGAGCATAACCACGCACTGTGCTCCTACCATGTTGTTTATAAAGCCAGAGCATGCTGCAATCCAGATGGAGCCACACGGGAACAGCACAGGAATGAGAACACGAGGCCCCTCGCCTGCACAGACAGGACATAAAACAGAAACATGGAATGTATTCTGTTCTATACTGGGCTGGACTGGCACTTCTCCTCCCTCTGCTCAATGGGTTAGCAGCCACTGACAATGCCTCCCAGCAACTCTGGGTTTGTTTCCAAGGAGTTGATGCTGTTTGTAATTCCTCGTACCTGCTGATCAACCCTGGACACCCTCAGCTGCTCCAGAGCAAGGGTCAGGCTGAGCCACGTGCTGCAAGGCTGAGTCTTTCTTCACCTTGCTGCCTGTCTGTCATCCCTGAGCTGCTCTTGAAGGCAATGCAAAGACAACAATGGGGTTTGGATGCGCAGCTCCGGTGCTTCCTTTCTATGGGAAGGAAAATCGGAGCATGTTGAATGCAAGCTCAGAAGGTAAATGAGTGTTAGCTTACCCAGAGGACTCGCATGTGGCTACAGCCCTGCCTTGGGCATTTCAGAGGCCCCAACTGCTCAGCTTTGCAGCTTGAAAGACCTTCCAAAGTCACCTTTGTAATCTCATGACTGCTTCCAGAGGCCATACGCTCCTTCTGCCCAGCATAAAACTCCAGATAACCTGTTTGTTAAACAACCAAACCAACAAGGTAGCATTCAGAAGCAACCCTACAAAAACTAATAAGCAACCTGGGAAGAAGGCAGGATGTGGGCACAAGGGAAGGGATCAAACAGAAGTGGTGGCAAAGAGACTCCCATTTCCAGCATAGAACTTCCCGTTTCCTATGCACATAAGCAAATCCCTGTAGCCATGCCTTTTTGGTCATGCTGATAATGATTTCCTTGGCTTGTGAGCCCTCTTTCAGTACCTTTTCCATGCAAAGCTCATCTCACCTCATACTTGAGGCTGCTCCTCAGCCACGGACCCAAAGTGACAGAAATGAAGCCACATGGCTGTGTGATTTCTGATGGAAGAACCCTGTGACACAGAGCCTGGATCCAGACATTTTATGGCAGTCTGGAGAAAAGAGCCTCCAAACCCTACTCCTAAAAGGAACATGAAGAGCTGCACTTCAACATTCTTCTCCTGTTGTTCCCCCCTTTCCCCTTTTACACACCAAAGAGTGAATGATTTCAGCTCCAATGGAAAAATGGAGAGAAGGACACCAGGAATTATTTACTTATTGCTGTTCCTTTTTTCATCGTGTTCCTTTAGGACATGTCCCTGGCTGCTTTCCCAAGCAAGAACTGGTTCATCCATCTCTATTTAAATTATTTCTGCACTGCACTGAATAATTGTGCCTCTGTTTTACTTCGGGGCTAAAGGTGACTGACTTAAAGGTGATTATCTTTTGTTAATAGCCTGCATTACTGAGCAAGATCTCGGAATTACCTTTCTAATCCTTCCCCACACTTTAATGTTGCTATTATTATTAATATTGCTCCTTAAAACATACTTTTCTCCTGTCATGTGGAGGCAGCGACTGCTGCTTCTCAGGGAGAAGGTGTAAAAGCTGCCTGAGAGTATCAAGCAGGAAGAAGCAGGTGCATCACACTGCTTTCGTCCTTAAAGGTGATGTGGCTTTGAGGTCAGCCGTGAACAAAAGGCATTAAACTGCAGCCAGGCTTCCACAGTCAGTGTGAAGAGCACAGATTTAGGAGCATATTTAACCTTTCTGTAGGATTTGTACAATATGTTTTATCCTTTACATAAACCCGTTCCTATCCTGCTGTCCCATCGCAAGCCCTAGAGCTCAATGTGCCCTTGCACCAGTAGCCTTTCTTTCCCCAGCTCCAGACCAGCATAACATCCCAAACCTGTGGATGCAAGTCCAACTTCAGCAGCTGCATCAGTGACTTCAGGTTCTTTTCCTCCTTGTCAGGATTTAGAGGAGCTCATCAACACTGCTCCAGGAAGGGCTTTAACCAAGCCAGCTCACACAGCGCTCCTCACATACCCCATCAGGAAATCCCAGCACACCATAAATAATGGGTATTAGGTTTATATTTTTCATGGCCCAGACTTTCAGCAGTTTCTGCTCTAACAAGTCACGTTTGTCAAGCTTTCCCTGCATTGTCTGCTGAACACTGAGCACCAGCATTCTCTGACGGGTGCCTGCTGAGCACTCATAGGATGGGCTCTGGAGGACTCTCTGCCCAGCATCACTGCTACAGCTTCAATATACAGTATTTCACACATACTTGCACACTGTGTGTTACTTCCAATGTCTTCTATCTGTTCTGCCTTCTCTTCCTTTATTGTTTGCTGCCTCCCATGCAGAGAAAACTAGTTGAAGGCTTCTAGAGAAGTGTGTAATTTGGTTCAAGCCAGGCTAGCAGTGTCTAACATCATCAGAGTTGCACTCAAGTATGTAATGTACAAACTCACCAGTGCATCGCAGGGAAAAGGTAAATGTCTTGCTATTAAAGATAAAATGTTATGAACTTTTAATGCTGTTATTATTAAGCAGTTAAACAAACAGAAGAAATACCTTTCCCATATTGAACTTTAAGCTGCGAGATGCCTAAACACATGATTTATTTCCTTCACATAAAATCCATATTAGAATGCCATGATTAAGCTCAAAACAACAGGCATTCAAGGGTAAGGAAATAGCCACACCACCTTAGCAGTTAATCCCATAGCATTTTTCCTGCCACATTTGGTGCCAACTGCTGTCTGTGTAACCCTCAATGTTGAACGCAGCAGCTCCCACCAGCGCACCTCCTTTGCTAGAATCACTGCTAGATGACCTTGGTACACAAGGGAGGAGAATCTGTTTGACAAAGACATCACCCACTAAACCCCATGGCAAGTTCCTCAGATCAAACCCTTTTCCATGCAGAACTGTCTAATCCAACTGAAACCTTCTGCTAGTTGAGCTGACTGTCCATGGACCCAGACCTCTGACAGCAGAAGGGTTGGAACTGGATGATCCTAAGGTCCTTTCCAATCCTAACTATTCTATGATTCTAAGATGCCGTATCACACTGCAGGCTGGAAGTACCTTTCTATGCCTGACAAGTTACAGTCATTTAACAA
Source organism: Melopsittacus undulatus (assembly GCF_012275295.1). Taxonomy (NCBI): domain Eukaryota; kingdom Metazoa; phylum Chordata; class Aves; order Psittaciformes; family Psittaculidae; genus Melopsittacus; species Melopsittacus undulatus. The sequence continues at coordinate 16,630,336 of NC_047537.1, forward strand.
CTTGTGTCACTATGTACAGCTTTACACATAACCAGAACTTCCTATTTGGCTGTGCACATCGAGGCCACTGCCACCAGCAAATAAATGCCCATGGCTGAAGCCTTATTTTGTGCAGATATTCCACCCTGGGACCCCATACAGAATATTTAAGGTTAATCACTGCACTTGTCAGATGATTAAATCCACTCAGCATTTGGTCTCTCATTTTGGCATAGATTAAAATCATCCAGGATCGCCCTGCCCATAGCACTTTGTCATTCAGCAGAGGCCAGGCTCAGGTGGATAAAGCCCTGCTATATATTCTCAGGCCTGAGAATAACCAAAATAACCCTTTAAATGGCTTCCACTGCAAACCTTGCAATCCTGTGGCTGCAATCAGTGCAGAGCTCTATCCAGGATGATTGCTTAGCTAGCCCAAAACAGGTGACAAAGCCTGTAACACACAGCCCGATTTGCCATAGAATGGTTTTCAAGTAGTGTTAAGCAAGTCAAGGGAAATGGTCTGAGCAGCAAGAAGGAAGAAAAAGATATGACAAAAGAAAGATGTAGATATGTCTGAGGAAAGAGTACTTGGCTTCTGAGAATAAAAAGCTTACGAGTCAGAAAAGCTCTTCCCCAAAGCAGAAATTTTCCAGTGCTCCCATAAAAAATGAAAGCCATAAAACAGGATTTTCAATTCCAAAACATACACATTTCCAACTGAAAAGCTTTCAAACGTAAATAGCTTTGTTCAGCTGTGATGTTCTGGCTCTGAGTTACTGATAAAGCAGGGATGCTCTTGGAAAACGGCAGATACATTCCACAGAAATTTGTATTTAAATAAAATGCTTTAGAAAAACCTTTTTTTCTTTGAATCAAAGAAAATATTTGGTAGGAAAGTCACAACAGGCTTAGCTGTGGTCAGGACTTCTGGATGTGGCCAGGACTGACTTAACTGTACCTGTGAATGACACATGTCCTTCTGCTTTATCAGGACATCGCCCTGTACCAGAGAGGAGACAAGGACTGTTTCACCCATAAAACAACCTGAATTTGATGCTGAAACACATTATTAGTGCTAGGAAAGCTCCAAGAAGTTCCCTAACTCAGCTCAGCATCTGCATTTTGATAACTTGCCTAAAGCTGCAAGATCTGCAAAGCAAGACTGAGTAATCCCACAAAGCCAGGCCCTCAGGAAATATTGTGTGTGTCTTCCTCTGAAGCCTGTAGGAAACCCATAGGAATAGCCTTTCCTCAAGGCATTTGGAAACCTCAGCTCCTCGTTGCATTGGAGAAGGGCAGAGGCAAGCGGAAATGAAAATCATCTGGGGATATGTTCACAAGGCTGCTTAAGACCTTGTGGAAGCCTCTGTCTGGATTTGGATGAAAGATGGAGACAAGGGCAGCTTCAGGGAATGGAGGAGATTAGAGGCAAAGAGGCTGCCTGCATTGTAGCAGGAAACTGCAGCAATGTGGAATCTCCAAATGGCTGAGGGAGGTGAAATCAGAACAGACACTGTCCTGCCAGCAGCTGAGATGGTCTGAAGTGGACAAGGCTCTAATGGTACCTGAGTTTAGAGGTGGATGAAGAATGAGACCCAGCTCTATTTCTGTCTCACATCCAGTCTTGAGCCCCCAGCACCACAAACATGTTCTTGTCCGCTTACTTTCAAACTGAACAACTGAGCAAAATTATCTCTGAAAGGGGTGCAAAAGGAAATTTGAGGCTTTTTCCTCACTAAAATGGGTGCATGCATGCAAATTACATGTGAAGGAGGCCTGACTTACCCTATCAACCCACTCCCTGGCACCAGGAAGACAAAAAGTCCACATGGTGTTTCTGAGGGCTCTGGCAGCTCCTCTCTGTGCTACTGATGGGGACCAACACCACCACCCCAAGCTTCCAGGGCCTCGTGCTCAGCTGACCAGCAGCCTGATGCCTGAAGATAGCATGAACTATGGGCTGAAAGGGCAGAGCCTTGGGCGACATGGTCTAGTGTGAGGTGTCCCTGCCCATGGCAGGGGTTGGAACTGGATGATCTTAAGGTCCTTTCCAACCCAAACCACTCTATGATTCTATGAACTTCAACTCAGTTGCTTGCTCACAGGCAGTCAGTGGTGAGAACAGCCCCAGACCTTGCCACACACCTCCAAACACACATCCCCATTGCAGGAAGGACAGAGGACCAGCATCATTTCTCATGTCTCCCAGGAATGATCTTAAGGTCCTTTCAAACCCTAACTATTCTATGATTCTATGAATAATGGAAAGCAACAAGTTGCCCTCAGGCTGATAGACCATCATCTCCCATGGAATGCAGTCACTTTACATTGGGGCAGATCCAACTTTGCTCCTGCACAAGACAGAGAAGAAAAATACTAAAGCCTTGTTCATAAATCACTGTCAGCCTGTGACAAGGGTTATCCAAGCTACAGTGAAATTAATTGCTCAAGTCATGATTCCTGCCCCGTTCCCTTCCCTGCCCGCTCCAGAAGTTGAGGATCTGGAAACCATAATCCAACAAACGTGGCTTTTCTTTCCCTTAACCTGATGGGATTTCAGAGGGATCAGCTGCAAAAACACTGCAAATCCATGCGCAACCTGTCAGAAAATCGGGAAAGGGCCGTGGGGCTCCCCAGGCAAACAAGTGCCTAATTACGCCCTTGCAATGGGATCAGCAACTATCTGTTCTGTGGCAGATGCCCCTCTCACATCACTCCTGCTGCTTCTTTTTGTATATTCCTCTGTCTAGTCACCACGTGCAGCCTAAAACAGATCAGTGTGTAAAAAACTCAGTGCTCTGGAGCAGCACTGAGACTCTCTCATTGAGGCAGGAACTCACCCTGAAAACAGAGAAAATAGCAGAGCAAGATAACCCCACTGCGATAACGAGACTTTAAATTACTTAAAACACATCTTAACATTCTAAAAACACATCCAGTTGTTGCAATAAGGGCTGATATTTCACCTGTGTTCAATACCACAGGCTCCTATTTATTGCTCTCCAGATGACAGGTAATAACCTGCACTGAACAGCATCTCTGACTGCCTTAAAACAATCAGTAAAGGACTAGAAAATGGATGTGACTCAAATCCATCTCAGTAAATGAGAGAGAATCTGATCTGGTTCAGTCTCAGCTGAGGTTTGTACCAATTCTGGGTAGAAACTAAGGTGAGGATATAAACTGAAGATTGTGCATCAGTGCTACTACAAGCATACTAACCTGTGCACAGTGCCACAGTTACACATCAGCTCCAGACCAGAGCTGCCTTGCACCAGCTTGGATCCCATGTGTAACTCATGCTGGCCTGGCTGCAGCCACTACAAAACACAGAGCATTTAAGGATGTAAGGTTTATTTAGCCTATGAACTTTTCAGGATAGATGATGTCTCTTCGCTACCTGTATCCCCAGCATGAAGTGCAACAAGTCCCTCCTCCTGCTTGGAAACATTACACAAGTGATGCCAAGCTTTCCCATTCTCAAGTCACTGTCTTCCCTAAGCTTCCAGCCTTTTTCCAGGCAGGAGGTGGCAGCGGGTCAGTGTGGCTCAGCACTTCCCTTGCTATTGACCTCTTCGTCCACTGTGAGCACAAACACTCACCTCCTCCCATCTCCACACGTACTGGAGCCCCACTAACCTCACTCTGCAACCAGAGCCCCTTCTGCAGGCTGTCAGCTCAGCCTTCACTGCTCTCAGCAGGAACCACATCGCCTCCATCAATCATCTGTTCTCCAAGGCTCCAGTTTTGCACTCCAGCATCCTGTCTTCCACACCACTCCTGGGCTGCATCCAGACCAGCCCCACACACATCTGACACTGTTTATTAAGCAGGACCATTTACAGAGCTGTAACGTGCTGGGCTGCACAGTATCTCTTTCCCTATCTAGATATAACTGTAGGAACAATCTAGATGAGATCATCTATAGAGGAAAATTACACTTTTTGCCCGTGCTGAGGACCAAATGGCAGCATTGTACAGTGAGGTGGCACAAGGTCTGCCACTGGAAACATCTCATGCAACCAAAGGTCTGAAAAGCCCAGGTGCACACCAGCAGGACTAGCTTCATCGCTCATATCTGCTGTGTTAACACCATTCACTGTCCTCCTAAAACAGAGGAAACCACCACAAGTTCTCTCCATTCAGGAAGGAGAATTGAGCTCCTCCAAGGCCCCGGGTTTGTGAATGGTGCTTCATGGCTCCCCTGTATTTTCCACAGCATCAGGCAGGCAGAAAAACCACCAAACCCAACAGAAAATGTGATCCTCTCTGGGGGAAATCTCAACTTTTCGGCCAGAAAGAGCAAACTGTGTCCCAGAGTGCTTTGAACTTAATGAGGCATGTTATTTTTAGCTTTTATAGATGAAAATGTCATTAAAAGAAAACATATTTCTGGTTTAAAAAAAGCCTTAATTCCCTGCAGTTTGGACTTGCTTGAAAGCCACCTCTACTTTCAACAGAAGATGATGGGTTATAATAGTAATAAAGTTAAACACATTGGGCACCTTTTCCTTTTCCACACAGGGCACTGCAGCACTGCTCCTAAATAGATAACAATATAATTTCCTTCCATTTAAAAACCCATTTGTTACTACCATGTAACTGAGAACCTGGGCTCCTCCTGCCAAGAACGACCATCTGAAGTCTGGCTGAAGACGCAGCACGTGGAAACCTAACGTGAGGCAGATGGCTCTGTACCCAGTCAGGCACAATAACCATCAGTCAACTCCATACTCATAAATGGAGCTCAACACAAAGCTCTGCATGGGCAAGGAAGTTATTTCATTTTGGGGTTATTTTGATTTGTTCTAAGGGCTACTGGCACACAGGAGAAGGAGGAAGGGAACCTGAAATCAATCTTGCTAGAAAGCCTTAATTCCAATGAAAACAGTCATGGGCAAAGTAGTTTGAAGACCGCGATCATCTGGTGCCTGGGTTTGAATTATAAGAGCACAAAGTTAGGCTCTGACTCCATCTCTGGGCATTCAGGCACTCTGCACTTCCAATTCAAGGATGCAGTTTTTAAGTGCCAATAGAAATGAGGCTTCTTTTAATACAGGACCTAAAGCTGGATTTAAGAACCATCCTAGGAACCACGCTCTGAACATTTTTGCTCCATCTTGATAATCTTCCACCACTGTTCAAGAAGTATCTGCAATGTAATGCCTTTATCCAGGAGGATCTTGCAACCTCCTTGCTCTCCCCAGCCCCTCGCACTGGTAAATGTGGCACCTCAGAACTCACAATGCGAGGAATGCAGGATTTTATTCAGCAAGAACACATCCATCTCCCAGGTCAGGGCAATCTGACTCAGTTGTAACATTAACAAAGCCTCTCCTGGATAGATGTGAAAAAAGGGACATGATCAACATTCTTCCCTAGCTTTAATGTGCTGCTGCACTGGCGCTGATCCCAGAATCATTGAATCATATCATAGAATAGTTTGGGTTGGAAGGGACCTTAAAGTTCATCCAGTTACAACCCCCTGCTGTGGGCAAGGACACCTTCCACTAGAGCAGGTTGCTTCAAGCCCCATCCCATCCACTCAAGCAACATCCTTACAGTGTCTCCAAAGAGGTGCAGCTGGAGGAGGGTGAAAGGCTCTAACTCTGCCTTACAAACCTTTCACTACAGAGGCAAATGCCTGTGCCTAAACTCTGCACTTCCCAAAGCTTCCAGATATCGCTTCCCCTCAGTCCCCATGTCACTGGGGTCACAGAGGTATCATTCAGGGTTTGATTAGCTGGAGGATTAAAAACATCACTGGGAAACATTTAAACAAGCATACATTGCATTCACGGTACTTATAGGGATCTGTAAGTACCCCATGGTCTGTTTTCTTCTTGCATCCTTTCCTGAAGAGCAGCCTGTGACCACATCTGTGCTAGCACCCTGGCAGCTGAAGGACACAGCAATAGCCAAAGGATAGGTGGGAAAAGAGAAAAGGACTTAGGAAAGAGACCCTGGGGTCTAGAAGCATCCTCTACCTGCACATGGGGCAGCAAGGAGGACACCTGGCCATCAGTCAACCAGTGACCAGAACAAGACTCTCAGTTTCTGGATCTTCAGGATCCAAAGAGGATAAAACAAATGAGAGGACTCGAAGGAGCAGCAATTCTAGAACTGTGTATTAAATACAGCACCTGTACATATGTGTGCTTAGAGAGCACGGAAGGCCTCAGAATGCTTTTGGCTTTCTTCTGAAAAAGACATCCAATGAATTCTTGCTCAATAATAGTTCAGAAAAATATAATTCCTGACATGGGTGGGCTCCAAACCAGAGTTTAAATGCTATTGATGTTAATCTCTGCTTCTCTGGAGTAAGTCTTGATGGATTTATTCTAAGTACCATGCTAGATTCCCAAACAGTGCCAACCAGCTTTTCATGGAGGCCAGTGGAGCTCTGCCAATCTACACTTACTCTGTATTTACAAGGATTTTTGATAGGTACAATTCAGAGATTTTGAGAGGTCTAGATTATAAAACACCACTAAATGAGGAGGGTGGAAGAGGGGGCAATGGGCAGACAGATTTCAAGAGACCATTTATGAGCCCTTGCTTTAGAAGAACATGGGCCACAGCCAGAACAAAACACACACACGGCCCCACAGCCTAATTCCAGGAAACCAGAGAGTGAAGCGATACCTGCTTTATCACTGTCGTAAGTAGATGAAAATCCAGGGAATGCTTTAAGATACAAACCCCTCTGATGATAAGAGTGAAACTGCCCTCAACTGCTACACTTTGGATTAGGCTTTTAAAAGCACTGAGTAAGGAGCACACGGGTTGTCAGTTCAAGCAGCTTTGTGACTGTAGTTTTTAGGTAGGCAACTATGAAAATTCCCTTCCTTCCCCAAAGTGTTACCAGGCAGTCAGTTCAGGCAGTGAAGAGCCCCACAGCACCCAGCCATGCCCCTGCTGTACCTTGAGTCCTTTAAAAGCCACCACCTCCACTGCAGGAAAGGGAGAGCCAGCTCCGCTCCTGGGCAGCCTTTTCTTTGTCCATACAAATATGACATGGGAAATTTCACTCCCTAACTACCTTGCTAAATAGCATGTAATAGCTAGAAACAATTCAACACACTTTTCAGTCTGCATTAACTCACAAATCCCGTGTCTGAGCATCCCAGCACGTACCAAGCTTTACTCCAGAAGTGGTATCAACATTTGTTCTATGTGTTTTTCCAGAATGGGGGGAGAAAGAGACATTTAAAAGGGTGGCATTCTTTGTAAAAAGGGGTCAACAGTAGGTCAGCAATACAAGAAAATAGGTCATGTCATCTTAATTGGGAAACCATGAATTTGGGGCTGTCCCCATCCTGGTAACACAGCAAGGATCTTTGTTCCAAGTGTTAGGCAAAAGCCAGCACTGTTAGCCAAGATAACTTCTCAAGCAAACTCTCATTGAATAAATCTTTTACACTGAAGGGAACATTTTTCAGTACTCTGTTTTTTAACACCATTAACTTTAACTGTCAAGCCTGACAAGTATGGAAAACTGTTTTCTTACAAAAGTTAACATAAAAAACATTTTCCACTCAAAGGAGTTTTGCCCAGTACACATTAACTCTCCATTTTGCCATTTAACTCTAATTGTTATTTTTCGCCATTCCAAGTCCTTTTTCTTCTCCAAGATCTGGACTTTAAAGAGTCCGAGTAGACAGGCGTTAACGCTTGTTTATAGAAGTTCTGTAACATGGATGTGTTGTAATGAACTAATTACATTTAAGAGAAGGCTCTGGGAATACCCAGGACCCGTTAATCACATTCATTCACATGCTCCTGTTGTTTTTCCCCACTGTTTCCAACAGTCTGTGTGAATTCTTGAAAATATTCCCGAGTCTAAAAACATTTGGGGACTTTCAGAGCCAGATCCATGACAAGAATTACCATCCACGTGGGGTGGAAAAGGAAGAGGAATGCTGATCCATTAGGATAGGTGTTACCAATGGGGACAGGCTGGCTCAGCATATGTATCATCAGGGCTCCGTCTCTCCTGACTTCAAGTCTCAGGTGTCTCCTTAGTCAGTGGAAAGCATCAGTAAGTCCTGGTGACAGTGTAGGGTGACAGGGGAACAGATCTACACTGCTCAGGATGACATTAACCACCCAGTGGGTGACCTGTGGGAGTCCCCACTGCTCCCAGCACACTGCAACAACGGGCTGGATTACCAAAGGATAAACCCTCAAGTGACGTGTAACTTGATTTGAAATGTCCACATTGTGGGATTTGTGTTGATTTACCTCTCTATGCTTCCAAACCTCGTTAAGTGGTTGTACAAATGGTCCAGAGACTTCCCCTAAAACAGGCTCCCAGGAGATGCAGTGCTGAGAGCAACTGGTCTGCGTGGATGCGCTTCTCGCTCTGAGCAGGTGGAGGGATCAATATGGAGCTATGTGAATTCATCTGTATCTGGAACACTTTAATAAATAACAAGGTTTTCAGAAAATTCAGTCCCTGGTTCATTGGCTCTTCCGGAAAATCTCATCTAAGCTGGCAAGAAACAAATAAACCTAATTCACTTCTAGACCAGCTTGTTTCTGTGAAACCACTTTTTGTGTTATACTGCGACACACAGGCAGCTGAGCTGGTAGCATACATAGTACCAGGGGCTGCCGGATTAATTGATGGCAAAACCAGACGAGACTGCTGTGATTTTCACTTCTGACCCCCTGGATAACCCAAACCATAAGGACTTCCCAGAACTGATTCCTTCTAAAACTGGAGCAGATATTTTAGAAAAAGAAAAACATGTAAAAGTTTCCAATGAAACAGAAAGCTTCGTGTTCCTTGGTGTGCTGTTGTGAGTGATTAACTGCTGCCACTGCTGAAAATGTGTTTTATGTCTAGGCTGAGTTCACCTACCTTCGATATCTCTCGACTGGATTTTACTACATGTTTGTTTGCTGGACAAAAGTCAACCTTTTTAGTGTATTTGTGTTTCTCTCCTCATCATCCTCCTCTGTTAGAGGATGCAAACCATCTCCTTCAGGCTCCAGAAGGTAGACGTGCTTTTCCACCTATAACAATTAACACCTTTTTCTCATTTCTCTCCAACTGTTGCTATCAGCATCTTCCTTAGGCTACCAAAAGTACAACTGGAAACAGCAGGAGAAGCACTTCCTAAAGACAACACTTCCCCTCTTTGCCACTCTTCCATGTAGGAGTCTGTACTTGGCTGATGGCCCCACAGCTTCATACATCTTTTTCAGTTCCCAGGATACAGGCCAGCTCTATATGGGCCCTATTAAAACACGTTGCTTGTTTTCATCTATGTTCCTAATAGGATCTAAATCATTCTGCACTGATGATCTGTCTCTCATTTCAGTTATCTCTTCTTCAGATATTGACCCCATCACAAAGATAGATCCATGATAACCACAGGACTCCATTAGAAGCATGTCTACTGACTGATGAATTCCCTTTAAAAGTGGAGACTACAGCAGTTCCTTATCCATTTCACAGGTGCCTAATTGGTTTCTATCACTCCAGTCTTGTACAAGAAGTTATTCAGAACCAAAGGCAAAACTTCCACAGGACCACAGGGTGTTCCAGGTTGGAAAGGGCTTCAGGGGGTCACCTAATCCAAACTGTTCCTTAAAGCAGGGTCAACCCTGAGATGGGACCAGGATCCTGAGGCCTTTCCACAAGTTCATCACATCACTACTATTACATTTATCAACACAACTTGTAATATTCCTCAAAAATCTAATTAGACAAGAATCATACTCTATAAGCCCGTGTTGATTGACACTACTTACATTAATCCCTTTAATTCTTTACTAATTACTTGCCCTATCAGCAATTCCATTATTTTGTCTAGGATTAATGTCAGGAAGAAAAAAAAATCCGGATTTCTATAAGCTGCCTTGTTTAGCCCTTAAAAATCATGGCACTAAACTAAACTTCTTCAACATTGTTGTAACTTGCTGATATTCCTTATCTCTAATTAAGAGCTCCTATACAATATTCTTACAATAGAAAAGGTGGTTTATAAAGGATGTGATTGCACAGTTCTCCCTTTTTCCTGTAAGAAGCAGAAATACTTATTGGACTCTTCAAAACTCTGTCCAGTATTACCAACAACACTATCATTTTTGTGTAGGGCTGATCTATTGCAAAGATAATTACATCACTCAAGAAAGAGAGCTGCATTTCTGTGGGGATTTCATTTGGAAAGCCATATGTTGGAGCCTGGCGCTGCAAACAGTAAAAAATGTGCTTGGAATCCCTAAAATTATCCTTGAAAATATCCAGACACAAAAACAATCGCATCTAACAGAGAAGAAATTCTATATTAGGCCTCATTTTTACAGATCAAGGGGAACTGATGACAGGATGTAAAAATATAGTAGCAGCTTAGGTACAAGAGACTGATTTGATTACATTTGTTATGTGCAAATAGAATAAAGTCCAAATGAGTAATGTATCTACTTGATGATTTTAAATGCCAGCTTAACAAAGCTGAAAATAATTACTAAACAAAACAATGGGGAGAAGGAATTTGAGCAGGAATCTTTGAATGATAATTGGGAATTGTTCAAGACCATTTTACTCCCTATGCAGAGGAACCACAATCCCATGGAATCAAAGAAGGCTGTGCTGGCTGAAAACTGCTCTGGCTGGGAGGGCAAGTGAGAGCCAAATCATAAAGTAATAAATAAATGGGAAGTGCTTTCTCCATAGAAGACAACAAATATAAATGGCAATGAATGTAGGTCAGCAGCAAGGAATCCCACAACACAGATAAGCGATGCCGTGCACGGATGGGAGGAAAATAAGGATACTTTGGACAAAGGAGGAAATGAAGGTTTTGTCTTCTGCATGCAGGAGGTCAAAGATTCACATCAGTAAAGCAGCAAATACACTGCAACAGGCAACACAAGGGAAACCTTCTGCTGGCATGCTCTATTCTGCTGCTGCTGGATCAGAAAGGCCCAGCAACCCTCTCCCGTGCTGGAGTCAGCCCTGTGTGTGACACAGACATTATCTGCATACACAAAAGGAGTGGCATGCTGTCCCAAATGGGGTTGAAGACCATGAGTTCCCTCAGCTGGACACTCTCCGTGGCATGGGGAAGGTAAGATGCTGGCAGGAACAGCACCAGAGCAGAGGCAGATCTGAAGGAGGAATGGGCCATCACAGGATGCTCTTCCAGACAGGCCACTTGTGGTGGCTGTGGCACACAACCAGGTGACTCCATATTGTTAGCAGCAAGACACTGGGGTAAGGTTTGGCACCTTCTAGAGTTAAAAACCACCACTGTTGTCTTCAGTACCTTCCAGCTAACCTTGACCTACATCTGCACAAGTTCTGGATAATAACACACAAGTCGTTGCCCACCCAACCCATCTCCAGAAAAACAAAGGACCAAGAACAAGTGCCATGGAGCTATTCCAAGGCTTCAGAACAGCAGCACATAGAGCCAGCAGAGCCATTCCCAAACAATCATTCCCAGCAGCAAACACTTCATAGCATGTGAGAGTTCCCAAGCCCCCCTGACCACCACATCTGCCAGATTTCCCCTACCAAAACACCAGCATACACAGCATCAAGAAGATCTCAATATCAAGCATGTTGGATGGCAGGGAAGCAGCAAAGACCTCTTTGAGATCAAAGGTAGTCACCAATGCCAGGAGTCAGTCCTGGAGAGACCCAAAATGTCCAAAGGTCCAACAAAAAACACTTCAGTGCATATCTGCATGCAGTAAGTGTCCCCCAGCATCACATGTGGAGTGAGAGTCAGCTCCCAGCTAGGGAGGTCAGGAGGAAACTCTCTGGGCAGGTTGTCCCACCACTGCTGTTCTGCAGTCACTTCTTCATTGACACTGTCTTAACCAAGCCCTAAAGGTTTGTCCAACAAAAGTGCTACCAAATAAACTGATGAGCCATGGTCCTAGTGAGGCAAACCCACGTGCTTGTGTCAGATGCTCCTGCAGAGCTAATGGCACTTCTGAGCACTGCAGTAAGCAGATGACACAAACCAAAGCAGTCATCAGGCTGCTCAGGTTTGCACGACTGAGCTTAGAGAGGTCATGCAGAACTCCTCTGTATGTTCTCCATCCAACCCAGAATACGCAGGATGATCTGCTTTAACACAGTGAAGCAGGGGAGACAGAAACAGCTCTTACACAAAAGCACGTCAGCCACTCTCTACAGACACAGTAAGATGCCCATGGATGAAGAGATGCTCCTGTGGCAAGGACTTCTTTGCAAAGCAAGGTTTTCAAGGCAATGCCTTCAAGGGTTAAATTCCCTCCCTGTCTCCTCCTCTTCTCCACCCACCTCCCTCCTCCCTGCTCCAGCAAAGGATCCTTGTGAAGGAATCTGTATTCGATATGCACCAAGAGAGAGCTCTGGTCTGGGCTTTTTAATAAAGAGCAATTGCTTTGCGTTCTCAGGTGTCCCTTCAAATCGAGCTCTGATATTTCTGCTGCGTTATTACCATGGTCTGTAGATGTCTTCAGTCCCAGAAAAGCTATTTGCTCTGCAGGTATGCTTTGCCCCTGCAGTGCCAAACAGTTTCTCTCTGTTAAGAAAAGCCCTTATAGAGGAACTGGTACTTGGAGCCAATTAATGGACCTCTTCCACCTTCTGTCTTGCCAGTTTTTCTTGGCAACAACATTCAACCCCTGGGGCTGGGACAACAGTCCTTACAACATGCCATTAAAACCTGAAACTGGGGGGAGAACATGCGTAACCTCAACAGAAAGGAGGTGCCTGAAGCACTGCTGGCTTTACTGCTTCCTAACCTGTGCTCCATTCCCAACGATGCTCTTCATGAGTCCACTTCTCTGGTGCCTCTGATTTAGCTCCAGAGGGCTCAAGAGCTGCATGGCACAGAGATAAATTTAACTCTAAAGAGGAGCAAATGATTACAAGCAGGGGATGAGAAGTGAATACCAGGCTCCCAAAGGTGTAACTGCTCAGCAACACCTTGGACCACCTCTAGATAGCCACTTAAAACTGAGGCTTTAACAACCACCTGAGGTCTGGGCTGAGAAAGAGCCATTCTATACAGCCCAAAGTGAAGGTTCAGCTCTTCAGCCAAAATCCCCATAGACCTTCCTGAGCTGAGAGCATTAAACTCCAAATCACTGCCTTAGAAAATCCCTTCTATTTCCCCGAGCAGACATTCAGAATGAAGGGGGGGAATTTAGGACCAGATTAAGTTTAAATGCAGGGCTTGGAATCAAGGGATCATGTTTGGGTTCAGATTCACTGATTCTTATCTCTTCAGATACAACAGGCTAACTTCCTGCATCATCCTGGTCAGGCAACTGCCATTAAAAGAAACCCCCAAAAGTCTGTATCGAGCCCCTTAAGTTCTGTTTGAGCCACAGAGGATTTGTGAGGAAGACACGCATTCTTGATTTGAAGAGATCAAACCATGGCAAATCCATCACATACCCCAGCAAACTGTTCCAGAGGTTAATTACTCTTTACTGTTAAGAATTTGTACCTTATTTCCAATTTGAATCTTTCTGGCTTCAGTTTCCAGTCATTGGACCCTGTCATGCCTTTGAGATCTCAATTAAGGAACGCTAAAGCAGCAGATACCATTTCCATCTGTCAGTGCTTAAACACAGAAATCTCAGTAGCTGGTTCTCATGAGGATTTGGCAGGATCTGAACCACCAACAGTAACTTTAGTGTCTGTCTGCAGATCTGACTTGGAAGCCAAGTCAAAAGGGTGAATGTAATTAGTTTCTAATAACTCCTGATTCATGAGAGAGCTGGGCAATAATCTGATTAGAAAAACTCTAATGAACCTCAGTTTCATCAGAATTCACCGTTTCCTACATTGCAATGGCTCACTGGAAGAAGGCAGCTTCAAAGGATGCGGTGAAGACTTCGTGGCACTCAGTGAGCTGAGCAGGTTCTGTCCCAAGGCACATCCCAGAGCCTGGACCACCAAAACAGTCACACTGAGCATCTTGCAGCAAGGGGCATTGCAAAACAGAACTGCAGTTCCATAACTAAACCAACCACCTTCCTGTGACAGCAGTGGCAATGAACCTGACCACATCCCAAACAGCTCTGGAAATTAGCCCAAATACATCCCATAAGAGTGTTGGAGGGTTTTCCTCCTCCAACCTCCACCATAGAGTAACTGGCAAAAACAATCTACATGTTCAAACCCCAAGTGCCATCACATCCCCGTCCTGTGGGACAAGCACCATCCTTGGTAACTGTCCCATACCTGATCTGTACCTGCCCACATGAAGAAACGATAATGCTTCTACTAACAGGACTTTTTCCTCTCTCTAACAGCTTCTACACAACAGAAATGGGTGTCAAATCAGGCCTAGCCAAGACTCACAAATTCAGGCTGCCTGAGTCTAAATGGATGGAGCAGTCAAAGAGCTGCTTCCGAATGAACTTTAGATGGATGGTTGGGAAAATGGAAACTCGTGATGGAACCAGACTTGCAATCTCATTTCTGGAGCTACAGCCACATCTCCTGCATGCAAGATGTTACTTCATTGCCACTCTGATACACAGCTCACGAGCCAGCTATTAGGATGAACTATGTTTGCTGCAGAATGGCACTTGCCTGCTTGAGGCAATGGTGCCATATTCTGCCACTGAATTAATTTGCCATATGACAGGCAGACAGAGCACTCGAGTGTGCCTGGAGCCAGGGAGTTTGGCTCACTTTCACAAGGGATATTTCCTCTATGAATGCAGCTTCCATTATGATCAGGGAAAAAAGGAACCAAGTTTATGCCCTAGACAAATATTTATTTGCTGGCCTATCAGCAAAGGGTTTTTTTATTGCTTCAGCCTTTACTTCCCCACTACTTTTCCTATTTAGCCCAAAAGCACAAGTTACTATCACAAAGATACGACCTCACAGGTGAGACTGTATGCAAGTCTTTAAAGCCAAGAGCCATAGACTTGGATAAATATCACAAGTCTGTCCAGTTCAGCTACAGACACTTTTTGTTATGTTAAGTGTTCAGAAACTGAAAACAGGTTGTGTAGGTCTATTCTCTCCTATGAAACACTAAATGCTCACCTGAAGGAGGCTGCTTCCCTCTCCTGATGTCTGTTCCTACGAAGCCAGATGACACAGGGAAGACAAAGATTGAGAAGCATTTTGGTAGATGATGCTCTTCATCAGGAGTCCTGATGCAAAACCAGAGACACCCATAAATGAGAAGACCTCACAGGTCCTCCCTGCTTTTCCTCTGGCCACCACAGGGCTGTTCCCAAACCTTCAGCTGCTCCAAACAGCTTAACATGCCCTCAAGTGGGAAAAACCACCCTATAAAACACAGTTCTGTGAACCACAGGAACCCAAATGCTCCCCTTTCCCCTCTGGGATACCCCAGACCACCTCTGCTCACTGCATGCTGGTATCTCTCCCAAAGTCACATTTTCCAAGCCCATGGGCAAGAAATCACACAGCAGGAGGTCAGGCTCATTTCTCACATTCTTCAGGTCCTCTTTTCCCAAGATTCCTTTTACTGAGCCTATTTTTGACCCCATAACCTTGGCCAACTTCATCTTCCTATTATCAGGAGGAAATAGTGATAGTTTTTATTGAATCTACCTGTCTCAGATTTATTGTACCCAGATGGATGACTCTGGGCTGTGTTTTCTATTAAGAAGTATCTTTATTTTATCACATCAGTACGAGAGGTATGCAGGTCCTGAAGGCTGCTCAGCCCCACCATCAGACACATAATATTTTTCTTTGCTAAAGAAAACTGCAGGAGTTACTAAGGTCCTAAATTAGCCAAACCCCAAGTATAAATGCAGCTTAAAAATACACGCTTAATTCCCATTCAGATCATGGGAAATTACAGCTCAATTCCAGCCGGCACCTACGGGTTTTTATATATACATTTATAAATACATAATTACGTGTTAGCTGAATGCACACACCTCAAAGCACGTGCCTGAATATACCGCTGAATCACAGCTCCAACACCCTCCACGCCACCCCTGCAGCAAAACACATCAGCATTATTGGCAATATTATTAGCAGCAACCACTTCTTAACAAAATGCAGTTTTAATGCTAGGAAATGTGTTATCTAGCCTAATCAAAATACCAGCGGCTGCTAAATGACAAGACCTGCATTTGATCTCCCCTCTATACAGCAAACATGGGAACACAAGTGAGGAAACACGTTTAACCAACAACCCACAAGTTACTTTCAACAAGCAAACCGATGTCAGCACATGTGATCAAATTAGCCAGTCGGAGGCTGTGATTTTGGCATGATTATCTGATCATTCCATGCTGTAAGCTGAGAGGGGTGGGCTTAGCAGCTCCCCAGGGGCTGCTGGCTGCTTGTCTGCGTACAAAAGTTGCTCACAAGGTATCTAAAAATAACTTTATAGGCAAATTTTCTGAAGGGAGAGGCAGGGCAAAACAAAAGAGCACACACAGCTTAACCTCTTCACACCTGAATATCCACGCTTGCAGCAAGGTATCCCATATCTGCATCAGCAGAACTGAATCCTTTGGTTCCTTTCCATCGAGGAGGCAAGGTCTAAACCCTAGTGTTTTTCTTATTTCCTCCAAATTCATATTTCTTCATCTCTTCTTTATCACTTTAGTATCTGGCACACGACCATTGCCTCCACTCCACAAGGCAGATGCTTTCCATCAATGGGTTCTGCTACAACATACCTGCTAACTGAGAATAACCCTGCTTCACACATAGAGATGACAGGCTGCCCTGTCTCTTCAAGCCCTGTGACTGACAGCAGCACAGGTGACATGACACACTTGTGAGGTGGGCTGATGCCAACCTCATGAAGTTTAACCATGCCAAGTGCAAGGTCCTACACCTGGGTCGGAGCAATCCCAGGCACAGCTACAGGTTGGGCAAAAAGGAAATTCATGGTAGTCCTGCGGAGAAGGACTTGGGTTGTTAGTCAATGAGAAAATGAACATGAGCCAGCAATGTGCACTCACAGCCCAGAAAGCAACCGTATTCTGGGCTGCATCAAGAGGAGCATGACCAGCAGGTGGAAGGAGGTGATCTTGCCCCTCTACTCTGCTCTCGTGAGACCTCACTTGGAGTATTGTGTTCAGTTCTGGTGTCCTCAACATAAAAAGGACATGGAACTGTTGGAACAAGTCCAGAGGAGGCCACGAGGATGATCAGGGACTGGAGCACCTCCCATATGAAGACAGGCTGAGAAAGTTGGGGCTGTTCAGCCTGGAGAAGAGAAGGCTGCATGGAGACCTCATAGCAGCTTCCAGTATCTGAAGGGGGCCTATAGGGATGCTGGTGAGGGACTCTTCATTAGGGACTGTAGTGATAGGACAAGGGGTAATGGGTTGAAACTTAAACAGCAGAGGTTTAGACTGGATCTAAGGAAGAAATTCTTTACTCTTAGGGTGGTGAGGCACTGGAATGGGTTGCCCAGTGAATGCTCCATCCCTGGCAGTGTTCGAGATCAGGTTGGATGAAGCCTTGGGTGATATGGTTTAGTGTGAGGTGTCCCTGCCCATGGCAGGGGGGTTGGAACTAGATGATCTTGAGGTCCTTTCCAATCCTAACTATTCTATGATTCTATGATTCTATGACATGCTTGCACAGATAACAGGCACAGAGATTTACCCAGCAGCTTTCCTACATCCAGCCCTACTTCCACTGCCCCAGCAGCTGATTTCCACCTAACTCTGGTTTTACACAGAGGACATACTCATCCCAGTTCTTTTGAAATGATGCAAGTCCTGGAGCATGTGTGGGAAAACACGATGGTGTTCATTGTCACAGGGATATGACAAGTACACGATCATTTTCAGCAGTTATCTTGATGGAGCAAATCTATCAAAAGAGTGAAACAAGCTAAGTGGATGAAACACCAGCAAAATTTTATCCACTAAGCAATTCTATTAGGTTACAGACCAAAGGAGATTATTGATTCAAGAAGCACAGTGTGAGTGACTAAATACTTATGAGCATCAAAGACCCGCTGCAGTCAATTACTGCTTGCAGTCAGCAACCGGAGCTTCACATTAGGAAAGGATGTGTTGTTGTTCCAACATCAGTGATTTGGTGAAAAGCTGTGCTGTTGATGCTAAATATGAGCAAGCATACACAAGGGCTACAGACAAGTGGCTTAGAGGGAATATTTAAGCTTCTCAACAAACTAATTATACTGCTAATGATAATGAAGAAACACAGAAACTCAGATACAGGCAGCATGTAAATCTGGTTCTATGTGAACTCATAGGTTTTAATACAAAATTCAAAAGAGATCAAGCCTACCCACCTCTTGGATAATCAGTCATGTTTTTCATTATAAGTTCATCTCCATATTCAATCTGATGAACTTTATGTCAGGCTCAAGGCAAGCAACAACATTAACAACTGGTACGGTTGAGTCTCCCTGAGACAGCAGATGGGCCGGTGGGTGACATCTACCAAAAGTACACAGGTAAAAACATAATTACAAGGAGCAGCAAAATGTCAGCTTCCAAAATAGACAGGCAAACTCCTCTGTCGGCAGCAGAGAAGCCGTGTTCAAGGCAAACATACAACTAAACCTCATTAATCATCCTAAACTTCCAAATGACTTCCTATTGCCAGGCAGACAAGATTAAGCTTTATTTTCAAAGGCTTAATTTTTAGAGGCTGCTGAAAAGGAGATGAAGACACTCACACATCTTGTGCATCTCTTCTGTCTTTCATCCACAATGAAGACATAAGCCAGGCCTACCATGTATGAAACTGAAGAACAACCATGCTTGCAGTCTCCCGACACTCGCCCTTCATTGTGCTTCTGCCTGTAGGCCAGGCTAAGCTTGTTTCCCCAAACAAAACACAGGATGTGCTGAGGGAGATGCAGAATACTGCTGGCAGAGGGAGGCATTTTGCATGACCATTCCCCTTTATCTGCATTAATCCCCCCCTCCCTGTAGAGCTCCTATGTGGACAGAATTACACAAGTTTTAAAGCTAGTTCTTATTGCAATAGCATCACCACTGTTTTCCAACAGAAACAAATGCACATAAACACAAGTTCAAGCTGATTTAACAAATCCCCAATTCTCTGGTCCCATTGTTCCCTGTTAATGTCAGCCTTTTGAAGCAGAAGAAGCTGCCTCCTTCCCATGGTGTGGGATCCACCAGGAGCTTTGGTTTCAAAGTGTGTGTTTTGTGTTTAAGTCTTAAATGCTAAAAATGAACTGGGGAAGTAGGACAGCTGCTGCAAGGTGGTAGTTTGGAAGGGTTGATGGAATCCAGCACCCTGCCTCTTCCAGAAAACATCCTATTCCCAAGTTACTATTTTAAAGCAAAAGGCTAGGATATAGCTCTAGTATTTGCTCATTTAAGTTGTTTATCATCACCCTTTGTTTTATTCTGTTGGCTGATGCAAAAGATTAAAAGTATCAGCATGTGGAAACCATGAATACAAACCCTCAATCATCCATTTTTACCCCACATGCGTTATCATCAGGCCTCAGTCTGAGAGCTCAGAGACCGAAACTGATGGACACTCTACAACCTGAAGTGATGGCAACATCAAATGGCATAAAAAATGAGCCAGGAAATGACATTTTCTTTGGTAATTGATAAGTAGATTATCAGCATTGGGTTGTTTTGAGCCAGGGGTTGTGGTGTGTGTGGACATGTCCATGCAAAGTCAGCCTGTAAGAGCAGCTCAAGAGCTCAGACTGCCAAAGAGTCACTCAAACTGAGTTTGTCACAGACGTTGCTGCTACTGCCAAGAAGGTTGCTCCCCCAAGAACCTCCAAGATCAATTTTGAGTCATAAAAGCTTTGTCTGTATGTTCAGAACAGATAAAATTTGTATCGAAACCATATGTTTAAGGAATTCCATAAACACTCTTCCCACAGGATCATCAAGGAGACAACTTGCATAGTCCTTCACTAAGCTCCTAATGTGGCTGTTGGTCCCAACGGGTTTGATACTACCCCTTTTCATGAAAGCACACTGCTTTCCTGCCACAACCTGACTGTGAGCAATGCGCACAACACATCCCATCATCACCAAAGCATTCCTCATCTGCATGGCGTTTCGTAGGTCTGCAACATGCCAAATCAATTATCCATCTGTTGGCAATTTCATCACGTGTAGAGCACGGACTGCACTTGATTTTCTTCACTACATCCCTCACCTATCAATATCCAAATTCCCTCTTCCCTCAAAACAAGTGTTTCATTTTATTAGAGACCAACTCAACCTATCGATGGTTTGGTACCAATTGCACAGAACAAAATACGTGTAGGAATTTATACTTCCATTAATCAATACTTACTCATAGATGAAACGAAGGAGAACCCTTCTGGGCACGTATGTTTAGCGTCAGTTCATTACTACAAGCTAAACATACCTCCCATGGCTCTGAAAACTTCAAACAAAGAGCTGCTGTTCACTTGGGATGTGCAGCCAGGGTCAGGCAAAGGCCAGGAGTTATCCCTATCTCAAGGTTACTTACACAGGAACGTAAACTCCAGGATCAAGTTGCAGCGTCTGCAGCAATTGCTCACTCAAAGTCAATCACCTCCAGTGGAGACCAAGTAAAAGCAGAGGCCTTTGGGTCTGCCTGGCTTCCAGGAGTGAGCTTTGGTGCTTTATCAGTCCTCTGTCTCCAGGGAGCCTCCTTAGATGCCAGGGCTTCTATTGCCAGCCCTATGAACCAGATTGGAAATAACACAGCTGTTACAATCTCTTGGTGCGTTTTGAAGTGCCTTCTAATTCAACAGGGTGGGATGAGTGAGGTGAGGTCAGGAAGAGAGGTGTGAGAGGGCCTGCGAAGGTCTAAACACCAAACAAGCTGTGATTTCACCTTGTGCTGCTTCCCTGTCTAAAGGTGCTGCAGGCAGCCAGTTCACAGGACTTCTCTGTGGTGGGCTGTCACCTCATTCCATTCCCCAAAGGCTCAGTGGTGAAGAACAATGTTGTCTTTCAAGAGAACAGCCAGGAAAACCAAGAGCCCAAATTATCCATGATTTTCACCTGTACTAAAAAAGCATGTACTAATAATAAAGTATGTATATACATATATATATATATAATACATGTAAATACTAAAGAGCCTAATAATCAGGAAAGACATAAACCACTGTCATGCCTTAAATCCATACACCCAATGAGGCAAATACCGAGGCTTCAGCTTGTGAATATGTTTTGCAAACACAAGGTTTCCCTCTCAGAAGCATCATTTGCTTTAAAGGGATTTCTTCTGAAGGATGGGCATGACTGCACTGCCCATATTCGCAGTCTGAGCCTCTGATGGGCCCATCAGTATCTTGAAGATGATGAAGCCTTTCTACTTAACACCCGAACTGCTCACTGCCTTTCCAGATCAAAGCACACCTTTGGAAGAAGCCCCATTCCCCTCCTGATGTGGACTTCTCTCAGCAACACTAAGTCCTGATGCTTTTCTAGCCTGTCCCACAGGGGCATTGCAAAGCTCAGGTCTGCACTATTTGCAAAGTGCTCTGAAACCACTGCATGAAAGTTTCATATAAATGCAAAGTATTAGTATTGTATTACTTCCCCTACGCTGTCACCCAGACTGTGGGGCTGTCCTCAGATGTGCATGTCAGAGGGAGAACTCTTTTCTCCCTTACTGAATTGCTTTAACCTTTTTGCTTGAACAAATACCCATTGGCTTTCATGTGCTTGTAGGAGCTGCTCAACAATACCCCTGCTGCTCCAGGCAGCCTGAAGCCCCCAACTGCCTCCAAGCATCCTCTCGATGCTGGGGAGCAGAGGGGGTAAGCAGATGTTACTAACACAGGGTTTGGTCCCACAGCAGAAGACAACAGCATCAAGCCCCTGTACCAAACATTCCAATACACTTTGTGTCCCCAGTGTGAGTGGAGCTTCCCCAACAAAGGCTGGAGGAGCCTTCACAGGGCAGGGCTGCTGCCTTCACCTGCCCCATGTGATGCATTTCCCTTTTCTTCTTCTCCTCTCCTTTTACAGCAGTAGGTGGGAAAACAGAAGAGCAATCTCGCATCAACATCAGAATCCATCAATCACCCTCTAAAAACAACTGAATAATAGAACAAAACAGAGAAAGAGAGGGAGAAACAAGTTAGGGGGGGTCCTTGGGTATGGAAATGCCTGTCCTGGTGAAATACACTGTAAATTAGACTGAGACAGGGGAATTTGGAACCAGCAGGGTCCCCAAAGCTTGCTTCATATCAACTCCAGAAGCATTACACTAATGTAGTTTTAAATATGATTTACGGGACGCTTCATCTGAGAGCATCAAGTGGATGGAGGAAAATGAAGAGCTGGGCTGGCATGAGTGATGTGCTGTGGGGATCCTGCTGCCTTCCTGCTGCAGGATGCAAAGCTGGGTGGGAAAGAAGGGAAGCAAAGCACTGAAAAGACCGCAGAGCTTGAAGGTGAGCAGCCACCCCCTGCGCTTGGGGAATGCCTCTCCAAGTACCCCACTGCCTTTGCAAATCAGAGCAGTGGGGATTTAGGCACATGTTTCCCATCACCAAAAGCAATTGGAATGCTTAGAAACCTGCACCCCATGGAGTTTAAGTGGCCTGGACACCACGTACAGCCTAAGCTCAAGAGGTGAAGTTCCAAACCTCTGTTGGGGTCCATGATCCTGACCCATCTCTGCATAGGCATGCAATTGCCCCTGTAAATCTGGGCTCTCCAAAGAAAACAGCCTCTCCCCAGGACAAGTCCTACTAAACACATTAAAAACTCTATGAGGATGAATCTCAGGTGGTTCAAATGGAGAAGATGAAGCCCAGGGGGATCCTTTGATTGTGTTTGATTTCAAAGCCTCCTTTGAAAGTGTGATGGACAGAACTGCACTTATCAGGTGGGAGGAGAAATCCCCTCCTAGCTGCCAAAAGTGTTCCTTCCATCAGCATTAGAAGAGATTTTTGCATGGAGAGAAAACAAGCTGCTCCATACAATACGAGTCCAGCCAATTGTGATAAGGGGATCATCAGCAGAGCAGTGTGGAGTGAGGGATCCAGTCCTCTGCTCCCCAAAGTGATGGGACAATGACGTTTGTTCCCGAAGGACAAGCAAATGGATCCAACTGCAGAGGGACATGTTCTACAAAGCACTTAAGCACACACTTAAGTTTCAGCATGTTGGGAACTGGCCCCTTACCAGCAAAGCTCTTAGGCCTAGGAAGCAAAGGAGACTCTGGCAAGGGACTGGAAGTAAGCATGGTTTGGTGAACAGGGCCATGACTGTGTCATTCCAGTAATTTTCATCTTCTTGGACTTCTGGTTTTAATGGCTCCTTTTTAATTAAAATGTCCTTCCAGAAAGAAAATAAATACTTGCTCAGCTTAATGTTCTGTTTCTAATCCTGGTCGATTCGAGAATAACTGAGTAAAACAAACACAACTGCATGGTAACAATCACCTATAGCATCATCAGGTGATTCTGACAACATATTTCAAATGACTAACACTCATTGCAGCTCTATTCATCATCATCTTCAGTGTCAAGATACTTCAAGAAGCAAGTGAGCTTTTAATGAGCCCTCAGACCGAAACAGGAAAGGAAAAATACATCCAGTGCATGCTACTTTAATGATCACCTAATTCATTTTATTGTATCTGCTGTTATGATTTATGAATTAGGTAGAAAGATCAGGGACACGAGAAAAACAATCGTGTACGCAATATCCAATATAAGACAAATACGCATTTATATATTGAATATATATACCTGGATTTCACATGTAACATTGCATCTTCACACGGGCGTTTGTTTCCCTTTATAAATCCATTATGTTCTCACTGCACCAGTCGCTATGTAATTATGGATTTGTCATATTGATTTAAGCTCCTACAGCCCCTGGGTCTGCCTGCTCTCCTTTGTGTTCCACCCCAACACAAAGGGAGCAGCTTAGGAAGGTGGGTCCTTGGCCCCAGCTTACTAATGAGTTGTTCCTTTCCATCTCTGCCTCCCTCCCTCACTGACCCCACTCACACCCCTGAGCTGGAATGATTTCCATCTGTCTGCATAGGGGACAAGAGGTGCTGGACACCTCGCAAGTGTGAGTGACCCCTCTAACCCGCTCCATGTAAGCTCTTACAACTTGCTCTCACTCTATATCCACCCTGCAGTCATAGCCCTTGCATAAAAGGGAACAATTCCCTTCCCATGGCAATGATACCTTTACTTAGGTGCATATTCCCTGCCCATTGCAGGGTTTAAGAAGTGATTAGTGATTTCCTTCTGGATACCCTGGAGCTGCAGTGTGACACCACATAAGGCTCTTTGTACCACCTCAGCTCAGGAATCCATCACAAGAAATAAAACAAAGAGGCAAAGCCTTAGCTCGATGTGCATCTGAAATAAAACCTTCCCTATTTATGGAAACAAAATAAAAGCTTCATGGACATGCTGGAATACAGAGGACGGATGTGTTGTGCTGTACCTTGTGGTTGTGTTGGGCAGGAGCAGGATGGAAGGGCAGGGAGCAGCCCTGACCCTGTGAGTAGGGGCACACCAGCCCAAAACACTTTCTCCTTTCCCATTAAGCACTATAAATTTCCCCAAAATTCAGCCTAGCCCCTTCATAAATGCAATTCTGCTCTTCTCACCAGGAAGAACCTGCCCACCACTGTGCTTTGGTGAATCTTCAGGCCTGAAATTCCACTGCAAAGTGCTTTGTATGGGTCATTTTTACCTCTGTCCTGCTGGGGTACTTTGCAATGAGACAGATGGAGAGGTTGCCCACTGTTATCCACTACTTCTCTTTACGAGGTGCTTTTTCACAGCTCTCATTCCTTACTGCAAATATTCTCCTCCAGCTGAACGCAGTAAAAGATCAATAAACATCGGAACTTTGCTGAGGGTGCAGAAATCAAACACCACCTGAAACAGCCCTGAAATAATAGGTACAGCCAGCAGTACCGACCCAGATACATCAGCTGGATGGAGGAAACGGTGTATGCCAGTTGGAACATGAGCCCTGGGCAAGCACCAAGGCCAACCAGCAGAATTGTTCAAAGTTATCAGTGATCATGATATTGCTCTCAGGTGAGAAAGGAAAGATAAAATGATGCATGGAAACCAGCCAGTGCAAGGAAAGGAATCTGTTCAAGGGAAAGGGCACGTGAAGCATTGTAACTATCACAGCATCCCTCTGATGGTCAAGGGTGGCACGGTGTAATTCAACACATGTGAAGTAAATGACACAAGCAAAACTAATGCCACCGTCAGCTGGTTCCTGAGATGGAAGAGGCACCTATGGGGAAATTAAAAACATCCTTCATGCCACTAGAATGAAAACAGTTTCAGCTATTGGTTGTGAATTTCATAAGCTGCTCAAAGCATCCAGCACATCCCTCTCTGCCATCAGCTATAGGAAGTCAGTGCATCTCCCCAAACTGACTGCGATTTGCTTGCTGTAAACAGAACCCATCACCATGAGCAGCGGCAATGAACAAGTGTTTCTGCACTGGGTAGAAGTGACACACACATCCTGCCACCAAGCCTCCGGAGCATGTACATCCGATTTATCCTACAACAACCCTGGTTAGAGTGGAAGGAGCTGGGAATTGCAGTGACAGACACCTATTAACCTACATCATATATGGCAATGACAGACATAGCTCTTTGCTGCATCCCCCAGAAATACAGAGTTAGTGTCAGAATTGGTGAAAAGGAGTGTTTGTGCATGTGGATGCAAGCTGTCAGTATAATAAAGGAACCGATGACTCTGATTATATGGGACCACAGATGCCAAAGAGGCAGTTCCCAAAAATCCCAGAGATCTCTAGGAACAGCTTCCTTGGCCATGGCCTCCCTGCTGGAAGAGTGGAAGAACAGTAGATTCACTAAATATTTAAGGGTTTGATGAAAAGCTCAATTTTTCCCAAAGCAATTTATGGATATGAATCATGGGGAAAGAATGCTGCTGACAGGGAGAAAAAACTGAAGCCTCACTGATGTGGTACTGACATATCTTTCAGATTGAAAGGAAGATGAATGCTGATGCTAGAAATATTAGTGGAGAACAAGCAGACTCTGCTGTCAGAAATCGATAGATAACAGACTTATGTACTTTGGTCACATCAGATGAAAGTAATTACGGAAGGGAAGGTGGAAGATCACTGCGGAAGGAGCACTGAGGAGATGGAGAGGACAGCACTGTGGGATGGGCTGCAGACCACTCGGGAGCTGGTGAAAGATCACACTGGCTGCTAAACACTAATGCCATGGGCAGAGGAAGGTCTGACCAGACTATGTAGGAAGCCCAGAGAGAGTCTTCAAGAGTCTTTGCCCAATGCACAGGCAGAGCAGCAACAACACCCCCAGTCATCCTCCAACAGCTGAAGAGAAAACAGTAGGCCAAGTCTTAATCTGAAACAGGACTGACAGAGGGAGCAAGTCTGATATGCATTTATGTGTCCATATGCATATGCTTGCGTGTGCGTGCAGAACCGCCTGAGACGCATGACCAGTTTGTGCATAAGTGGGTGCCACACAGCACCCAAAGGTCTCACTGCTGTGAACAAAAGCCACATCCTTTTTTTCCCCCTTCCTTCCCTGCAGGATGGCCTCACAGCACTGCCTACAGGTCTCTTCACCTTCATTTGAGCCCATCCCTGCTTTCTTTCCTCCTCCAGCATCATCTGCAGCCATAGGGACACAACACAGCCCCTGCACAGGGCTGCACTGGGAAAGGTGCAGTGGGGCTATCACAAAATGATGCCTGCATAAAAGGCAGCAGCTCCTCATAAATTGCCAGAGATGAAATCTATGACACAAGCTCTTAAAACTGTGATTTAAAAGCATGGTCAAAAGCAGAAGTGGCAGAGATAGGAAGCTAATTCGTCTGAGCCAGCTGCCATTTCCAGGAGTTGCTGCTTGGAAAGGAAAAGGAGCCCATGAACCCCAAACAGCATTCCCAGATCCCTGCCACTTCAAGACCCCTGCTAGGACCAGGATTCTGGGAACCGCCTAAAATCCACCCTCTTTGGGAGCTCCAAAGCACCAAAATACATTGACAAGAATCCAAATCCATTTCATGACAAAGGAAAAGAAGCAGCAGTTTGCCAGACTGAGTGTGTCTGATCGGAAGAGAAGCACAGCACAGACTCCTCCAGCTGATCCCAGAGCTGATATATCTGAAGCAGAGGGTGACTTCTGGACCTCCTGTGATATGCCCGTGGGAAGCTGAAGATAACTGGTAAGAAACTGTATCTGAAGTGCATTTTTACACCAGACCAGACAAGTCTGAAGCAGTCGACTGTAAAACTCAGGCAGTCAAGGTATATTTTGCTCTTTCCTAATACTTAGAACCAGCTCTGCAAGCACCAAGAACGGCTGTAACCACTGATGGTCCCAATTCTCCTGCACCAACCCCAAACAGAACAGCCTCTGGGCTGCTGTTCTGCTCTGCAGCTGCTTTGCTTATGAAAACCACCCTAAAGCAGTGCTCGAAGTCTAATCAAACGGGGCACAGTGCTTCAGATTTCACTGGGATTCATTCTGATTTCCTCTGGCTCAAGTGTGTGCAAATAATACTAGTCCTTTAAGTGAAGGAAATCATTCAAGGTAGGACTGATTCCTCTCCCAAGCCAGCAGGTCAAGGAGAGGACGCCTCTTTCCTCTGGGCCTTTGATCTCTGCTGCTTGACCTTGCTTTTGGCAACCTTGGGAGGTCAAGGGGATTGTTTTGGGAGCCCTGCAGCCTATTGATTGCTTTACACAGGGAAGGACATAGGCATTGTCATGGTAATGACAAGCCTATGAGGTGTCCCACCCCTCCAAGCCATACACCATAGAGGGCATGGCTGGCTTCTTCAGAGGCCAGCAACCTGCCAATCAGTTCCACCCCATGGAAAGTAAGGTGAAGATGAGGAGACCTCAGCACCTGTATTGTAATCTGCAGCTGTATTGAAATGTTCCTGGCAGAGCTGAAATGGTGGTGTTTAATTTACTTGAACTAATGTGTCACAAAGCTCCCCATCTGCATTGAGCATCCTAATTAACCTGGGGATGGACGGAGGGACCTCCAACGCTGTGATCCTGCTCCTTGCTGTATTTTAAAACAAGCAGTTCCTTAAAGAAGGTTAAGGAAGCAATAATAAAGAATTTTTAGTGTGTGTGTACATGATCATTCCATACTGATGCACTTCAGCTTTAATAATATTGTATTAAATTTTATTGTAACCTTGCTGACATTTACTGCGAGGGAAAGTGCGTGAGCTTAACAGCCTGATAAAATACAGCCCAGTAATGTACCTATAAAGCATAATATTTCTATACCAATGATGAGCTACTGCAATTGCATCCAATTTAGTGGCTTATTATTAATGAGCACAATCACCTTCCCAGTCACATGCTCCGAAATGCAGCGCACTATATTGATGCCATTTCACATTTTACAAGGCAACTGTGCCACTTTCACTCAGTGGTACAATGAACTGACAGTGGAAACTCTCCTCCCATTATGAATGAGCTGTAAAACGCAACTGATGATGAAGAGGTAAGTCCTCGTGCACATCACCATGGCCTGAGTATGTGTAAAGGAGGGGAGTTACGTCTAAGAGCTGAGATCAGGCCCATCGAAGCTGACTTGCCTCTCTCAGCTCCTGAAGATAGCCCTTCCCTAAGAAACAGCACAGTTTTGATAGAAGAGACAATTCTTGGAGACCTTTTATGGCTTAAAATGGCCCCAAAAGGCCCAAAAAAAATTGATTCTCTTTACAACCTGTGCAAGCATCCATCGGCTGCTCCAAAAGCCACCTTTAGAGCCCAGCCTCCCAAGAGGCTTTCAGGAATCCCACCCCGTATCCCAGTTGCATCAGTAGGCATCTAAATAGCTGTGTGAATCTGAGCTCAGTGGTGTGCTTGGGAAAAGCTCATGGGGTACCAAGCTTTGGTGGCATTTAAGCACTTCCTTTCACAAAAGCACAACTGAAAGTCCCTGCACCCACAACCACTTATTCCTGGAAGCCCTTAAGTCCCTCCAGGGACCTCTCTGTGGCCTGTTCATTTCCTAACAGAAGTTCTCAGGCTTTCCCAGCCTATTCTGGTGGGCTGAAGACCTGCTGGGATCAAGAGACCTGGCAAAGAAATAGCTAAACTGTCCATATAATCCCAAAAATAGGTCTCCTAAACTGTCCTCTGGATCATTCCCAAAGGCACCAAGGACAAGATTATGCTTGGAGTAAGAACAGCATCTCTCATCAAAGAAGGACAAGGCTACAAATACCAGCAACAGCAACAGGCTCAGGTGCCACCTCCAATAAACATAACCTGTGTTTTCCCTCACCCTTCCTCAACACTGTCAAAGCCTAGCTCAGCACGATGCTGTCACTGTCACAGCTGCAGATTAGCATCATCCAAAGACAAAACCCCGGGGTTTCTTGAAGGGCGCCTCTCAAACAGGCAGAAGGGGAATTCATCTGCATCTCCGAACTTCGTGAGCATGGATTCCACACCTCCTTCAGCTGCACTGAGACAAGGCACAACAAGAAGACAACAAGGCAAGACCCTACAAGATGTGAGGGGCATGAACCAGAGTTGAGGGTATCTGAGGACCTCTGCTACATGACAGAAACCCAGCACAGTGAAGCCCCTCAAGAGCAGATGGGGATTTTCTGAGCTGTCAAGGTGACACAGCCTCAAAGCGATGGGTGCTGTTCAGAAGGATAAGACAAACACAGCTGGTACCTGCAGGAGATTAATGCAAAGAGGCATCTTGGCTGCAAGACAGAGGAAGATTTGGAGACACTGTGTATGTGGGGTAAAGAAAATAAGTAGTTCATTTTCTTAGAGCATTAAGCTGTAATGGCTGTCAAGGGGGATTACTGATATTGTTATGCCAGTGTCAGCACATGTTGTACAACAGCTATATTTTGAATTTCCATACTTGCTTAATTTAATGTTCGGATAATCTGGCAAATGAAACAGGAGCCTCAAAGAATCTTGTCTTAGCCCCCCCCTTCACTTTAAAAAGAAATCATTCTATTAAGAATGCTAAATTCGTGGGAGCAAGCGCTGGCATACATGGAGGGCACATACTAATCTCATTTATGCTGAGATTTGCTTTCTGTTAAGCAACAGAAAAACAGCTAATCAAGCATAATTCAATCACACATCATCTGCAGATGCAGGGACTCAGAAGATCGGCATGAAGCTTTGCCTATTTACATGAACTGATGATCTAGGCCAGGTGCATTTAATTGCACACGGGGTGTGGGTGCACACCTAAAGAACTCCTCTGGTGGCTCCTCCCCAGCTTTGGGCTAACTGAGATCTGGGACAGCTTCCAGCACACAACTGAGCAGCCTCCATGCTCCTCTCCATTGTCCATGGCAGCCAAGACAGCCACTTCCCTGGGTACAGAGCACTGGTCCAGCAGCCACCATCCCCACTGCCCAGCACTGCCAGAGGCACAGCCCATTGCTTGATGATAAAGCTTAGGTCACAGAATCCCAGACTGGCTTGGGCTGGAAGGGACCTTAAAGCTCCTCCAGCTCCAACCCCTGCCACGGGCAGGGACCCCTTCCACTGGAGCAGCTGCTCCAAGCCCCTGTGTCCAACCTGGCCTTGAACACTGCCAGGGATGGGGCAGCCACAGCTTCTCTGGGCACCCTGTGCCAGCGCCTCAGCACCCTCACAGGGAAGAGCTTCTGCCTAAGAGCTCATCTCAGTCTCCCCTCTGGAAGGTTAAAGCCATTCCCCCTTGTGCTGTCACTACATCAGCTGGTGACACAGCCATGCCCTCTGCATCACACCAAAAAGCATTTCCAAACATCCTTAGAATAACCTCAATGCTCCTCACAGAAAACCACTGATGAAAAAACACAGCCTGCTCAGACACAGAATCACAGAATCTCAAGGGTTGAAAGGGACCTTGAAAGATCATCTAGTCTAACCCCCGACACTGCACTGCTGTGGCTGGATCAGTATGGTCTTCCCTATTCCTACACTCACAGCCACCACACAGCTGGAGATCAGGAGGAGAACTGATCCATTTATTCTTGACATGGGTCATGTCATAAGCTAAAAGGCTCCCTGTGTTAACAGCACACAGAGCAACCCCACAAACAGAGTACCACATTTAGCTCCCACATGCCCAGTACCTGCTATCTTAGACTCACAGAATCAACCAGGTTGGAAAAGACCTTTAAAATTATTAAATCCAACCATTACCCCAGACTGCCAAGACCACCCCTAAACCATATCAATAGAGCCTCATCTATTGACATGGTACCAGGCAGACCAGAGTCCCAGCTCTGCTGCAGCTGATGGTGAAGGTAGCATCTCACACTGGTGACAAGTCTTGCATTGCATTACACTGTCAAAGGTGTCTGTAGAACAACTTCCTTTCATGGAGGATTTCAATGCTCCTTTTCTTTGTTTTGTTCAGATTCAAGCCAAAATTTAAGGTGTTTGAAATTCCATATGTCACAGAATAGAGCCATGGCCAAGGAAGAGCTGCTGGGGGCTGGAGCCATGGTCTCATAGAGACCTGGGCTCCTCATCAGAGGCACCATGCAAAGAACCAACAAAGAGGTTCCTCCAAACTCCTGAAATCAAACCCACCCTCACTAAGCAGACACTTTGCCAAATTCTATGCTCTAAATATTTTGTCAGTCTCATTATTTTGCAGCTTCATTGATCATAACATCACACAAGAGGGTAAAACCCTCACGTTTCAGACTAATTTAAAAGAACTCAGGTACCACCTCTTGCCAGTGCTTCCTCTGGCTAATATCTGATAAAAGAAAATGGGGAAATTGGAGGGTTTGAGGTGCAAAAATTAGCACTAATAATAGACAGACTAGCAGAGAGATAGCACTATGCATGAAGATGCACATTCAGACATAGAGATGCATGGACCGAGACGTATATGAACAGGAGAGAGGCCGAGAGACATCTCTCTTTGTTCTCCATTCCCTGTTTTGTTGTTAAGGCTCTATGCTAATTTCCATGGAATTACTACGGCACATTTGTAACCACACATGAAACGCAGAGAGCTCTCGCCAATCGCTGCTGTCTTGGGCTATTAAGTATAATATTTAGCTCAGCCAGATGCTGCCAGAAGTTCGCCAAGCCCATAAAACAAGCTCAATCACATACTTTCGCATTCGAGACTATGAAGCCATTTTGGAAGAGTTTACATATCTGCTTGTGTATTTGTTTCCTTCCATCTGGCACATCCCCTCCCCAGACTGAGAGCTGAAGCCCAAGGGAGGAAGCTTTTGCATTCAGTCATCTCCCAGCAACACCCTCCAGAAGCAGGACTGCCATCAGTCCCCCTTAGCTGAAGCACATGCTGCTTCTAACAGCAATGAAGATGAGAGAAGATGCTGTTGTTCTTGATGGCACACAAGGGAAAACAGGACCCTTGCTGCCTGCAAACCTCAAGGGTGGCTGGTTCCAGCACACTGTGGAAGCAGCTTTGCATGCTTTCACAGTGCTAAACCCCAGCATCCAGCACATTTCAAGCTTTTCGCTCCCCTTAAGGCTGTTCTGCAGAGGAAGGATAACACCATGTGCTCCAGACCCACAGATACACGTGCACACAGGCACCCTTCCAGACCTGAGCACCTCAGTAAGATGCCTTATGGGGTAGAGCCATCACACGTGTAGAGCTTGAGGCTGAGGATGTCAGAAAGGCATCTCTGGATGTGCTCCTCTGTCTGTATTTGCTTTGAGGCTCAGGACATCTTCTCTGTGCTGTTGCTTTTTACATTGAACTGAACCTGAGAGCTTGCATGGTTAGCTATCCCACATCAAAGCAGGGCAGAAACAGGAAGGCAAAGGATACCACATTATTAAATCTCTTCCACTACAGCCCTAGAGCATATTTAATCACATCCTAATGCAGAAGGTGTTGCAAAGATCAGAAGCCTGGAAAATCACAGGAGGCACCCAAGAACAGCTACACCAGGAGCAGCCAGACAGGCCCATGGCCAGGGCACAGTCTAGCTCATGTACCAGCTCCAGTAACAGCCACCAGCAGCACAGAGAGAAACCCACTGGAGAAAGCTGTGAAGCAATCATCCTCTCAAGGAAAAAGGTCCTTAGCACCCTAATGCCTTCGCCTATCACTTGCTCTGTTGTTCACCACTCCTCAGCACTGAGCACAGCGATGCTTGCTACCTGCACAGCTCCAATCCAGGTTTTGCTGTATCTCACCCATAGGAAGTTTCAGCTGGTTCCACAAACGTTTAATGAAAGCACTTAACAATTCAACCCCCTACAAGTGGTACCAGCCCCTGCTGCAGCCACATGAGCTTTAGCTTGGCACTTGGGGTGTGTGCACTGAAGTGTCCCTGCAGCTCATGTCCTGTACAAGGTCCTGGGGGACGTTGTTGTCTTTTCCCTGCACATTGGACCCTGCTTGGTACCACAAAAGGCACCTCAGGTGATACCACAATAAAGACATCAGCCCAGCAATAGCTGCTTTCCTTCACTTCAACCCAGTTGCTTGCCTCTGATCCCATCCCATACAAGGGACAGAGTGGAGCACACAGTAGCACATCCCTTCCCACAGCTGCAAGCAGCGGCTCCTCATCCCATTGTTCAGAGGAGCATCATGGATGGAGCTGGCTGGGACCCAGTTGCACACGTGTTCTCCTTGAACTAACTAGAGATTTGGTTGCTAGGTCTCAAGTTTACCCACAAGGCTGTAAGTCAGAGATGCTTGGCCCTGCCCAGAACACATGTTTGTGGGATATACAAACTGCTTGAAATAGAGGCCACAGAGGACCCATTAGGAATTCAATATTAGCTTTGTAAAATTGCTAATAATTAGCTACAGCTCTTTTCTCCATCCCAGCAGCTGGTGACATGAAAGTGATTAAGTTTCTAATGAATAGATTAGGGTTACTGAATATATTAAATAACAAGGGGTTTAATCAACTGTTTATTGATTCCAGCAAGACAGTTCTGACGGCAAAAAAAAACCACTGGGTAGCAGTGGAATTTATTTATAGGCCAGTGTTCTACATCAGAAATAATTAAAAATAGATTATTTTTCACCAAATCTAGACCTTTCTTCTTTCTGAGGCAGCTCAATATGGATTAAATTAACTGCAAATAATAAATTAAGGGAGAATTGAAAGCTGAATTCAGAGCACAGAGGTGCTCGCAGCTTGGCAGTCAATCTCTGGTTTCAGTTTTGTTGCAAAACCAGCTACGTATTTAACTGTCTGGCTTAAAGCAGGAGAGACAAAGGTTGGAAGTCTTGGCCAAGAGGTTTCTGAGACATCATCCCTGTTGTCCAGCCTCATGGGAAGGATACATTTGGGGTGGACTGCCCCACAGCCATGAGGGAGAGCTCACCATTTTCTGCTCCAGAAGTATCTCCCCATCACTACACCCATTAACTAGTGTCTAGACACATTTTCTCCCCTGCTATCCCTCTCGTTTCTCAGGTCATTGGGTGCCACCAGGCAAGTGAGCTTATAGAGCATCCTTCCTCTCCTAGGGAATTCCTATGGAGGCCAGCAACAGCCTGGAGCACTGAGCCCTCTTTCTGGATTAAGGCAATAGTCAGGTTATAACCAACAGACCCATAGAAACAACAGAACCCAGGGAAAACCAGAGCTTTTCCGCTTGGCTGCATCCCTCACCCTCCCTAAGTGTCAGGGGTTATGTGCAAAGCAAAGGACCAGCCAAGGAGTTATTCTCACAGTGGGGAAGACCTCTCCAACCAGCAACAGCTTCACCCTAAGAAGCTGTGAACCTGCCTGTGACATCTCCTATCCCAGCCCTTGGAAACAAGGCTAACAAACAACTTTCCTCTGCTCATCTATCTCCGAGGCCAGCCAGGAGACAAGCAGCACATTTCACATTCTCTTTAAGCAGTTTCCATTCCTGCCAGGTTCGGAGGACCCCGAATGCATCCCTCCATGCAACAGGATCCAGGATGTTCTGCGGTTTTAATTATCCACAGTGGAAACCAGCCGGAGGAAAAAGAAGCAATGTTTAGGAGCACTAACTTTTTCCATGGCTCCAAAGGGCTGAAAAACTTTCTGCAGTATATATAGCTACCTGGGGGTCTATTATTTTATTAAGGGATATTTGAAGTGCTCCATGACATAAGCAGATCCATAACATATATATATATATATATATATACACAGTGCATATGCATACAGAGCCATTTATAGAGCAAACCTTTCTAGACCGGATAGTTTATAATGTAGAGGACCTTTAGTCTGGCATTGAACCAAAGCCAAAAGCTGCATGTGCTCTTTAAATCACTGTAATGCAGAGAAGACATTTTTCCTTGGAGCCCCAGCAGAAGCAGGGTTCCATGGAAGGTTTTGCTCTCAAAATGGCACTGGTGGAAGCTGCTGCATGGGTTTGGAAGAGGAGAAGCGGTGGCTGTAAGAAAGGTCCTGGAGTGCAAAGAGCACTTAAGATCATCAAAAGGTCATGCTAAATCCGATTATTGTGTGGGCTATAGGGTTTCCACTGCTGTGCACATGATGTGGGGTTGGCATACAGGGACAGAGCATGTGGAAAGACGTTGGATCCGTGTGACTTTTGCAACTAACACAATCATGCCATGTGAATGCTGCAATGCCCTCCTCCTGCCTGTTGTGCGTATGTCCAGTGCACAATTACCCACTAAGCTTTCTCTGCACTAACATCACAGCTTTAAGGTCAGACACCAAGATATGATCTGTAATATTAGTATTTATGTGATATCAACACTGCAATGACATATTTATACTCTGTAGCATGACAGGTAACCATGTACTTAGTCTTGGACAGTTAGGTGCAAAGATCATCTACATTCCAAAGCCCAAAAACAACTGGACTGGTGTTCTCTTTTTCATCCTGCTGTGCCTCAGTATCTTCTCTCTTACATGCAGGAAGGGTGATACAAGCAAACATGAGCCATGTCTTTGCTCACTTCAGTCCGTATTCACCTATTAAAGACACCTCTCTTACTGTGGTTGAATTCAAGGCAAAGTCCTACTGCAGGAGAGCTCAACTGCAGCAAGAGCTTTCTGCCTCTACATATGCAAGACTTTAACGTAGTTTGAATCATGCCCTTCTGACCAGGAGACCTGGGGATGAAACAGCTCGCTCTTTTGCCCCAGCCCGCTGCCACTCAAACACTCACACCTTGTAAGCATCAAAGGCAGCTTTTAGTTTGATTTTCCAGACTATTAACACTGACCCCGGGATGATGGAGATACCCCATGGAGACATGATGGGGTCTGACATATGGGAGTTCACAGCCACGTATCCAACTGCAATCACATCTTTAAAGCTGTTTGCATTTTCCACCATCCAAGCAGGATGGTGACAGCTCCATGTTTACATGTTTTCCCTAACTTCCTTTATTTAACTTCCATGTTAACTGCAGTTCACTGTGTCTGTATGGGGATTTTCCTTAGCATCCAGGCACAAAACCAGCACTTTCATTCCACTGGGACAGAACTATGTCCTAATTCACTAACTCAGCAAAGCCTCTGGGCTTTTATGACACTAAAAGGTGCAGAGGACTACCCCAGCCCTTCCTGGCTTGGATGCTTTGGGAGGAAGGAGGCAAATCTTGGTCCTGCCAACAGGGACATTCTGGGGGCTCCAGGGACATCTCTGCCTGTATTCGGATCTCAGATAAACCCAGGACAGGGAAAGCTGGAGAGGAGATTTAGAACATGCGTTCCACAGCACAACCAGAGCACCCAAACTGAACCACAGTTATCATTTCAGTGTGGAGAGCAGGAAAACTTCTACAGAAAGTAGGACAAAGCCCAGAGGGGGGACAGCACATCCCCATGTACCAGCACTGCTGAGGGAAAGTCCCTGTTGGCATCAGCAGCATGGTGAAATTAATGAAGGTGCCTTCAAGACATCCTCTTCTATCACAGAATCAGCCTTTTTTCCCCTCTCTCTCAATCCCAGAGGCAACCCTGCTGAAAGGCACCACAGTGAAAGCACTAACAGCAGCAGTATTTCTCTCAATCTCCCCTCCCAAGCCCTGAAAGTGGGTCTTCTCTATGACAAAATTAAGAATGCTTCCTTACAGTCACTATCCCTATTGCTTGCACTTCTCACTGTGTGTAGAAAGTGTCACGGATAAAGAAACACACATCCTCCTAGTCTTTAAATACATTTTTAACTTGTTCCTAACTGAATTGGCCAGAGGAAAGCCAGGCTTGCAGGTATAATTTAACACATGAGATAAATTAGAATCATAGAATAGCTTGTGTTGGAAAGGACCTTAAGATCACCCAGTTCCAATCCCCTGCCATAGGCAAGGACATCTTCCACTAGACCATGTTGCCCTAGGCTCTGTCCAACCTGGCCTTCAATTGTCTAAGCATAGGAACAGAGGTAGAACATCTAATGGGGAAGGGGAACATGGTCAAAGGCAGTGAAAAGGGGGCCTAAGCTCTCAGAGAATCATTACAGAATCACAGAACCATTTGGGTTGGAAGGGACCTGTAGACATCACCCAGTCCAACCCTTTCCTGTCCTTGCATCCCAAAGTCAGCAGTCCCTTCTCCTCCAAGCCTCACAAGACCAGATAACAAGATCCATTATATTATCAAGAGGCACGTGTCAACCCAAAGTGCACCAGCCACCTCCTGCCTTTCCACCTGAAGCACAATGCGTAGGGTGAGTCTTTGCCCTTGAGTCATGTTCATCACCCTAAATCACCCTGCACGCACCCTGCTTGCTCAGCACTGTGTCTTGACAGCAGCACAGGGTAATGAGGAAAGCCACATGGCTGTAGGCACTCAGCTCCTGCAGAAACCCCTCTGCCCTTATTACCATCTGCAAACACACACACTGAGCTTAGGTCACCTTACATTAAAGGGGCTGGTATCCAGAATGTGCTGGCAGAAGCAGGCAGCTTCTTGAGCTCAGCAGCCACCTGTGAGAGCCTTGTTTCCAAGAGGTGGCTGGAAAACCAGCCGTGTGGAGCACCAGGAGTGCTTTATGGAGACCACACACCCGAGTCTGGAAAGAATCCCCAGCGTGTTCCAGCAAGACCCAGCCATGCTGGCAGCTGACTGCACCTTCCTGTTAAGCCTCCTAATTGTTAGGTATACAGGGACTGTATCATGGTGTGGGTCCTGACATGAGGGCACATGAGCTACGGATTCAGTCCTTGAGGTTGCGGGGTCACGCCTAGAATGCACTGAGCATCCAGTCAAGCTCAGCAGGACTAGGTTAGATGTCATAGGTGCACCACAGGAATCATCATGAAAACCCTCTCCAAGTCATTATCCCCTCTTCCTTTCCTTCACCGCTCCCATTTGATGAGTCCCTGGAAAGAGCAAGGTCAAAGATGAAGAAAGCAGTAAATACTTCCAAGAAGACACTGCAGAGAGGTAGTATGGCAGAAAGACCACGAAGACCAAATCCATCCCGGGCGTTTTCACCATCTGGAGCAGCACTCACTCCAATATGCTCCTTGTGGGGATTACCCCATCACCTCCAAGCTCCAGTTACAATTTATAATGCTGAAACTATGGGAAAATATAGTGCCAAAGCTCCTCAGAGAAGGCAAACATCACTGGGCTGCCCTAGGATAACCTCCCGCTTGGCTTCTTCCTCCCTCCTCTGCAGCAACTGCAAGGTACCACACATGCATCCACAGGCACATCCCACCACAGATCCAGCCAGGTGCCCCTCCTTGCTCCAAGGAGATGCAATTGCACAGAGCCAAGGACGGGTGCTCAAGGCTGCCCAAGGCTGCCCTTATCACACTTAATCTGCACGAATTCCAGAGAGCCTCTGGGAACTGGAGATTTGCCGGCATTTCCCATCTCACATTTCCTACTGGAAATCCCTCCAGCTGGGGAGATGCTGTAATAGGTACCATTTAACCAGCTAATGAAATCCATATGTAATTGTCAGAAAGATAATTGACACATTAGGACCCAGAGATTTGCATTTGGCCTTTTGCAGTTGACATCTCATGGCATGGCAGCAGCAGGGATGGCGAACGGGTAGAACGGAGCAGTGCTGCAGAAGCAGCATCTTTTCCTCCCAGGTTAAAAAGGCTACCTGCCTAAAAGGCTGGTTTAAGGTGGTACAAAGGAGGCCACTCATCTCTCCTCCCTTAATGATATTACACTGGTTTGTGCTTTCATTTCTGGAAGATTTCCACTAGGAAAATGCTTGCAAAGAGCACTCTACCAACACACTGTACTCCAGTAGCGACCTTTTGCCATCAACCATTTCTTTGTCTCCTTTAGCCAGATAATAGCCCATGGAAGGACATGCCTTCAACTCCTACCATAACTTAGTGCAAGAGCTTTTGATGAGAGAACTTGACAAAAGCTTTTTGGAAACCCAAGTACGTTCTGCAGCTCACAGTGGAAAATGGCCAAAAATGCAAATTCTATACAATCATTGAAGTGTATTTTCCACAGGTTGAACACAAACGTCCCTTGGTAAAGGGGAAGCCAAACCTACCACATGGATCTTTACATCCAAAGCTCTTGGTTCAGGCCAAGGTATGAGTTTAAAGGAGATCCTTTGATTTTCTGTAGCAGCTTCACAATGTGTGAACTCGAACCCAGACAACCACAGCACTTTTGGGCTTGGATGCCATCTGGAAATCATTACAAAGCACAGACTCGCTCATGGGATTTCATGCACTTCCCGCCCGACATCAGAACAGCCTGTTCCTCATTGTTCAGCTGCTTCTGTTCCTTGACATATCAACTATAGACAGGAGAGACGCAGCAAGTGTCTCCATGCTGTGAGCTGCCTTTTTCTTCCTGCCCTTTTAAATCACTCCTTTGTCCTTAGTTTCCAGTATAGTCATTCTCCCCACTGGCATTTCCCAAGGACCATTCCTCCCACTGGTGCAGGGCGATGCTCCACACTGGAGCATGCACAGGGACAGTTTGCAAAGCTC
The DNA here is from genome assembly GCF_012275295.1 of Melopsittacus undulatus. NCBI lineage: Eukaryota > Metazoa > Chordata > Aves > Psittaciformes > Psittaculidae > Melopsittacus > Melopsittacus undulatus. Next base: position 16,670,130 of record NC_047537.1, read on the forward strand.
TTGGCTGAAGCCTGAAACCAGCTATGCTCTTCTAAACATATTTTGCTAAGCACAGAACAACATGGGAATAGCAGAGAATACGAACTTCTTTCCTCTTCTCACTAATTTCACAAGCTAAACAGGATCCGTAGCTTTCCTGAGCTACCTCAGGGACCCTCTGGAGTGTCTCATATGTTCACTTTTCACCTCCTTTCTGTCTGCATTTTATGCATTCTTCCTCCAAAAATTTGGAGCTCACTCTTCCCTCTCTTCCCTGCCTTAAGGAATACTTTTACAGGCATTGAGAGGCTACAGATAAAATGCAAAGAGCCCAATTCTTCATTGTTACATAGTTTTTGCAGGCACTTCCACTGCTGAAAAGCAAAAGAAAACATCACTAAGAACCTTTCTGATTTATATTCACTTTCTGCTAACTAAAGGACACTGAAAAAAAAATGCTACTCTGCTGCATATTCTGCCTGGTTCTCCTGATTTGATCATACATCTGGAAGGTGGAGAATAAGCAGGTAATACATGTTCAAACAGCTTTGATAACTATCAGGAGACCTCCCAGTCCTGCACTGCAGGAGGAAAGTCTGACAAAGCAGGAACATCTGGATATAGCCTGAGCAGTTTGGGCATATTTACTGAACAAGCTTATTTACCATCTAATAGTTTCCAAGCAGTTTCACATCCTTAATGTGTCAAGAGCAAAGGCAGAGCGCTCAACGTGTTTAATGACGGAGTCAAAGCCCCACTGTGCGGAGTCACGCAATGGTATGAGGAACAGCACTGGTGCTCTCAAACAATACCCCCAGAGAACCTTCTGTATAGGGATGGATGGGCAAGAAGCTTGAAAAGGGAAGCAGCCGATGCCAAGAAAACTGATAGCCAATGAAGGGAAGCCAAATTATGGTTTAAGAACTCAGCATTATTCAATTAAACTCATGATTATGTTTTCATGATGGAGGGTCTGATATGTCATAGACAATGGTGTAAGCGACTGCTTAGCCCCATACGCCATGCAGCTGTACCTAACTTGAGGCCAAGATGGGCTGACAGAGTGAGTGAATATAGAACCACAGAATGGTTTAGGTTGGAAAGGACTTTAAGATCACCCAGTTCCAACCTCCCACCATGGGCAGGGACACCTCACACTAGGCCATGTTTCCCAAGGCTCTGTCCAACCTGGCCTTGAACACTGCCAGAGATGGAGCATTCATCACTTCTCTGGGCAACCCATTCCAGTGCCTCACCACCCTCACAGTAAAGAACTTCTTCCTTGTATCTAACCTGAACTTCCCCTGTTTCAGGGGGATGGAGGGAGGGAGGGAGGGATGGATGGATGGATGGAAAGCTGCTGCTTGTGAAGCAAATACCAAAAACTTGTAAAATCAGCAATACTTGAACATTTTTTCATTGACAGCAAATGTGTCGCAAAGGAAGGAGACAAAAACAAAACCCCAAAGCATTGTTTTTATTACCTCCTGAACGTCAGCTGGAGTACTCTGCCTTGGGATAATGTACCCTAATTATACATCCAGCGTTCCAAACACACTCCTCAAGTCTGCCACATGTGGCATTTCCAGTTGCTGTAATAACAACAGCCAGGCAAGAAGCACAGCACAAGCACACCTCTGACCTGCAAGTGACCCTCTGATTAGTGGATGCACCAGGTTAACGCATGGAGCGCTTCACACTGGGAAGTGTGTTAGCAGCGTGAACTCCAACCTCTGTAAACTGGGAAATCTATGCCAGGAGGTGTTTACACATTCATTAGTGGCGTTGGCAAAACAAAATACAACAGAAAAGCCTTTTCCCATTAATCTTATGCTCAGAATGAGAGGTCTCTGTTTCCTGCACGCAACAATTATTGCAGAGGTTGAATCGTAACTACAGAATTAGGGGCTGTATTTGGAAACTGCAAGCAATTAGCCCCTGGTTGGCTCTAGATGTTTTGTCAGGGCTTTTCTACCATCACTATGGAGTCACAAATCCCTTGTTTTACCCTTTGCATGGTAGTTAAATGGTTCTGGATGCTGGAGCATTTGGACCTGGGTTCAGAGGGCACAAGGATGCCACAACTGGGCAGCACTATGCTCTCCATGGGAACAAGAAGAGCTGTGCTGCTTGCCACAGGGTTAGCTGGAGCATCCCTTGGACCCAGGTGCCTGTTTTTCCACCCTCTCCCCTCCTCTCTTCCCAGAGATAAAGATATATATCCAGAGATAATAATATAGAATCATAGAATGGTTACGGTTGGAAAAGATCATCTAGTTCCAACCCTCCTGTCATGGGCAGGGACACCTCACACTAAACCATATTACCCAAGGCTTCATACAACCTGGCCTTGAGCACTTCCAGGGATGGAGCATTCACAACTTCCTTGGGCAACCCATTCCAGTACCTCACCACCCTAACAGTAAAGAATTTCTTCCTTATATCCAATCTAAACTTCTCCTGTTTAAGTCTGAACCCATTACCCCTTGTCCTATCACTACAGTCCCTAATGAAGAGTCCCTCCCCAGCATCCCTATAAGCCTCCTTCAGATACTGGAAGGTTGCTATGAGGTCTCCACGCAGCCTTCTCCAGGCTGAACAGCCCCAACTTTCTCAGCCTGTCTTCATATGGGAGGTGCTCCAGTCCCCTGATCATCCTCGTGGCCTCCTCTGGACTTGTTCCAACAGTTCCATGTCTTTTTTATGTTGAGGACACCAGAACTGAACACAATACTCCAAGTGAGGTCTCACGAGAGCAGAGTAGAGGGGCAGGATCACCTCCTTCCACCTGCTGGTCATGCTCCTCTTGATGCAGCCCAGGATACGGTTTCTTTCTGGGCTGTGAGTGCACACTGCTGGCTCATGTTCATTTTCTCATTGACCAACACCCCCAAGTCTTTCTCCGCAGGGCTGCTCTGAATCTGTTCTCTGCCCAGCCTGTAGCTGTTATATATATGTATATATATATACAGACACACACACATATAATGTGTATATATATAATATATACATATATAATGTATGTATCATCATACCAGCAAAGGAGTACATCTGACTTCTCCCCAGTGCTGATGGGTGCAACTAGGACATACGGTCAACCCCAGTCAAACATCTATATCCCAAGCCACCAAACCAGCAGCTTCAGTGTAAACAGGGTCAGATTTCCCTGTTTGCCTGTTGGGTGTTCATATCAGCACAGAAGGGCAAGGTTGCTGTTGTCTCCAGTTAGATATATGAAAGCAGCTCCCAGCTCTATAGTTGTAGTGGCAAATCAATAGTAGGGTTATTACTACAAACTGCTGATCCCAGTCTCCATCACACAATGACACCGGCATGTCCCAAAATGTGCTCAATCCTCAGTTAAACCTCCCGAGGCACGATCTAGACATGACAAGAAATATAACAGATGAAAATTGCAGGGAAACTGATGGGAGCACAGGAATCACAAGGCAGGACCCAGGGCTGTGCAATCACAGCACTGCACATGGGTGATGGATGGAGCACGAGTCGTTGGTTATTAAAAAAATGAAAGCAGCTATTTTTGTCAAAAGAGTAATTTTGGTGGGAAAGCCCTTTTTTTTTTTGACAGAACACCAAAAATCTGGAAGCTATTTTTATGTTTTCTTTTTAAAGAAGAATAATCTAAACACTTCCAGCTCAATCCAAACAACCCCAGTAGGTTCTAATGATCTCCCATTTGGGAAAAGGAGTGTCAGCTCTGTTGACAAAACTGGTTATTTTTAAGTTCTGCTAATATTTTTACCATTAAAATTAGACATTTCTTGGGCAGCCCATCCTATCAGAGCCACCTCAGTGCTCAATGCCAGGTTGGGACTAGTGCCACATGTCTCCTCCTGGGAGCACCAGCTAAAACCTGCACCCTCCATCACTCCTGCAGCGATGATGCAGAGAAACAGAGAGGAGGATTTCACATCCCATCTCACTCAGGAATTCTCTCTTCTCTAGACAACACCAGCTTCTAAACAGTGAGACAAAGAAGAGTCTGATTTTCCTGGCAAACTGACGGGCTCTATCCAATAAGCTGATTTCTGTTGCTGCCCCAAGTAAGGAAAGACTTGCCATTATTCACCTTGTGCTTTAAGGGAGGTGAAGAACAAGTGGAGCACAGCAGGTGCTTTTCAGCTACATTTGGGTGCACAGATTTCCTTTGATCTTTCGTCCAAACTGGGATTTTCAGCAGAGCTGCTCCAAGTTATTTGTGGTGAATACAATTCCCCCCCAGCTAACTCCCATATGGGAAGCACACAGGCCCACTCCTGGAGGGAATGGTCCATAAGGGAGTTTCCACATCATCCCCAGCCAGGCTAGGCAATGTGAAAAGCCAAAATAAAAGCAATGGTGGGGATTTGTTTAGCAGTAAAGAAAGCAACAAGTAGCCAGAGGTTGAGGAATCAGAGCAGGGCAGAAGGAGCAGGGACTGCCAGCACACGAGATGCTCAACTGCAGTTTGCTGCACTCATAATGTTATCATAAAATGGTTTGGGTTGCAAAGGACCTTAAGATCATCCAGTTCCAACCCCCTAACATGGGCAGGGACACCTCACACTAAACCATGGCACCAAAGCCTCTGTTCAACCTGGCCTTGAACACTGCCAGGGATGGAAGTTGCTCTGAGGTCTCCACGCAGCCTTCTCTTCTCCAGACTGAACAGCCCCAACTTTTTCAACCTGTCTCCATATAGGAGGTGCTCCAGCCCCTGAGCATCCTCGTGGCCTCCTCTGGACTTGTTCTAATAGTTCCATGTCCTTTTTATGTTGAGGACACCAGAACTGCACACAGTGCTGCAAGTGGGGTCTCACCAGAGCAATGCTGAACAAGCAGAAAGACAGGTTTCCCTGCAGAGCCTGGAGTTCAGCTGCCAATAACTGTGGCTTTTGCACTCCACTCCAGCCTGGCAGCCTCTAAAGCAACAACAACAAAAGAAACAGAGCTTTCCCCCCCTCTATTGGAAGATGAGGGGATTTCTGCTCTAATCGCTAAACAAACACGTTTAATGCCATTAAAGACTTGCTGGCATTACTGAAACATGTCATTCTCATGCTGCTGCATGCAGGGCACAAGCTGCATTTCAGAGAGCTGAGCTCCTGTGATTGTGCTGCACTCCCAACCTGCCTCCGTGGAAAACACAACTCCTTGGTCACCATTCACTGGGAATAGGAGGCAAGTGGTCACTTCAGGGAAATGCTGAAGTTAATGTTGGGAAGATTTTATGGGTCCAGTATCCAGAATTACTTTCAAAGAACCAATGCAAATCTCAAACCAAACCAGCTCTTTCTCCTTCCTCTCCTTGCTCTACAGTCTTTGTCTCCTTTAGCCCAATTTGCCTCTACTCTTTCTACCTACACTTAGCACAGCTCAAAGCACCATCTCTTCTCTTGCAGGGACCTGGAGTAATGGAATCAAAGTGAAAAGCAGGATGTCCTTCACCTCTAATACAAAATACTTTCATCTTAACACTTAAAAAGACCCCCCCCCCCCCCCAAAAAAAACGCCCCAACCCATCAACAAAGTTTTATGAACCAACAGAAACTCAACTGAGCAGATGTCAGTATTTTCTTTCAACCTAAACCAGTTTGTTCCTTTTCTTTCCTTTTTTCCCATAAGCAGACGGATTAACCCAGTGTTTTATTGCAGATTACTGATAATTCCAAAACAACACAGAATTTGTATGAAAAGAAAATCATCCTAAAAACTGCCAGCATTTAATTCTGTAACACTATAGAAGTCAAATTACCCCTTGGAATGATCCCTTTCTCATTAAGGGCTGTTTGGAAACTGGATTTCTCAAGACTTCCATTTCCCAGACATTCCTGACCAGCTCTTTTCTGGGTTACATGGATTGGGATGATTCTGCGGTTAGGAACTCACATCACCGCTGTGATGAGTTAGACAGGGGTGATGGCCCAGCTCCAGCCTGTTCTCAAGAGCCTGCTACCACCTGACTGCTGCTCTGTGGCCTTAGGGCAAGATGAGCGCTGCAGATGCTCATCCTTTGCCCATCACTGTGGTAGGTCTTTTGCAGGCTCCAGGTGAACCAGATAATATTTACAGTGATAAATACTTGCAAAATAAAACCCAACCCAGTTTTAGAAAGGATCTGAAATCACATTTTTCTCAGCTTAATGCAATGCCTCTGCACAAAGGGCATCTCCCACCCCAACTCCCCCTTTTACATCTTTCTCTGAAGCACAGGGGTCCATTAAGACATGGGTATAGATCCACTCGGGCAAATCCTGCCTTCCCATGAAGCCTTAAGGACAAACAGCACAGTGCAACCAGCCCTCCATGAAGACTCATCTCACACCCTCCTCCTGCTACAGTCCCTCTTCCTCACAGGATACACCTCCGGCTGCTCAGCAGCCACTCTCCCCTCCCAGATTTCCACAGTATAAACAGCACATCCTTCCTGGTCAGACTTGCTTCAACTGGGACCTGTTAGGGAGCAGTTAATTCCCAAAACAGCTTTGCTAGTGGATTTAGGGGAGAGGGTGGACAAACAGCTGATAAAGAACCACTGCAGGAAGCACAGGTTCAGCGTGAGGACAAGTCCCCAGCCTTACAAACACCCCTGGTTTAGGGCACAGACACTTTCTTAAGGAAATCAGGCAGATTCTGACTCCATCTTCTCACCCAGCAACTGCTTTCTGCTCTGCCTCAGGCTCCCAGTGTTGAAGACACCATCATCGTGCTGTCCTCAGCTCCTCCAACCGCAGCAGTTTCAAGCACACAGCAAAATAATACATGCAACTCCAACACCAAGCCTATGACATCGCTGCAGTGTTTCTGCCATTGACTTCAGCAAACTAAAGCTGCAACCAAGCCTTTAAAAGAGAAAGGAATTGGCTTTGTAGGTCTATAATGATGATGAGGAGTTTAAATGTAACCACAAATATAAAACTTTAAAACTCTCATAAACAGATTTGAAAGGGAGCCAGAGGAACCGGTGCAAATGTGAGCTGCTCCAGCAACAACAAGACTCGAGTATAAACCCGGGCAAGCAGGAGAATCAGCAAAGAGTTTTCCTCTCGTGCGTGTGCAGGAATCAGCTCGAAATTAGGATATTTTATAAGCAGGGAAAGATTGGCTTTGGGTTTTCTTCATGCTACTTTATTTTCTGCACTCCTGGTTGATTGGGGAGCACAGCCAGAACCCAGACACATGCCAAATGCAGATGTGTCAACCCAAAGAGGTTCTTCAGATGGCCCCGAGCCACGTAAACATTTAACCAAAAGAGCCCACCTAATTTTAACAGGCTGAAGTCTGGAGAAGTGATTAACTACAGAAAGGGCAGTGTATTGCTTTGTACCTGGGGAATGCTGGAGCAAAGCAAAAGGCTCTCAGGCCCTAATTAAGAACCTGCCTTTTCACTCGACGGAAAGCCGGAGCGCCGTGAACCAGAGGAAGCTGGTGCTTTTCCAACAGCGCTCATAAAGCTGTCAATAAGTTGAGAAAGTGGCCTTGACGGTGTGAAAAGCCATCTCCAAGAGAAAAGAAAAGAATGCTTTGCTGTTCAAGAAGGCCTAGCAAATCATCCAGGATCGTATAAATGGCAAATTTAACAGCAAATTAGTGGTGTTTATGAAATCTAGACAGCCGGCTAGGGAAGACAAAACTTAAGAGCAGGTAATGATGAAGTTTTATTCAGAAGATTTTAGATGGTTTGGTTTGGTGGTTTTCTTCACCCCAGGCCTTTCTATTGCTCATGACAGCAGAGGATTGGAGACCTCATTGCAGCCTTCGAGTGTCTGAAGGGGGCCTATGAGGATGTTGGAGAGGGACTCTTCATCAGGGACTGCAGCGACAGGACAAAGGGTGATGGGTTCAAATTGAAACAGTGGAAGTTCAGGTTAGAGATAAGGAAGTTCTTTACTGTGAGGGTGCTGAGGCGCTGGCACAGGGTGCCCAGAGAAGCTGTGGCTGATCCATCCCTGGCAGTGTTCAAGGCCAGGTTGGAGCAAGCTGCTCTAGTGGAAGGTGTCCCTGTCCATGGCAGGGGGTTGGCACTGGATAAGCTTTAAAACAAACTATTCTATGATCCTATGGACACAATGCCAACAGCAAACACACCAGGCATGGCACGCTGCAAGTGAACATAGAGACATTATTGTCCAAGGGATCCCACCATAGTGACCATAGGTTTTGCCAGGCTTCCCACAGCCCCACAGTGCAGTACAGACCTGGTTTCCAGATGTAGCTCCTGCAGCTGTGAGAAAAGTCCATCGCCTTATCTTTACAGACTCCAGAGCTTCCAGAGGACTGAAATGGCTACTTCTCTTCATAAAATTAATGGTGTGCTTTTTACGGGCTCCAGCTACAGCTGGGATCCTGATTCGGCTTAGAAGGGACTGTTAATACAATTACCAGGCTGGTTTTACACTGTAAATTCTCGCTTGTTTTCTTTGCACTGTTTAGGAGTTTCTCATTTAGCCATGCCCTGGAAATCAGGTTGTTACCGCAGCTGTACCGAAGGTTACGCTGGCACTTGCTTTATAGAAACCATATTTTCAAGGTTTATAATAGCAATGAAAGTTTTCCCTTCTCACCGAAACTTGGCATTGACACTGCAGCAGAGCACCAAAGAACTGGAAAACATGGAAGAAAATACACATCCCATGGAGTTTTCAGGCCCAGAGTCTTTAGAGGACAAGACTGAGTTTGGAAAGTAGGGACGGAGTCATTGTTACAGCATCTGCAGCATGGCATGAGTGACCCCCCAAGCTCCAAAGGGACTTTAATCTCTTGTCCTCCACTGGGAAATGGTACTACATTAACTTCATTGCAGGCTGATAAACCTCCTGATGCAAATACAGTTAGAAATAGTTATTATTAGGTGTTTTCTACCAGTGGAATTATCTCTTTCCAGGGAAAACAAGCTGTACCAATGTAAGCTGTACCAGTGTAAGTCCTCACACTATTACAATTATGCCAACACCATTCTGAATGTGCAGTTATTAAGAAAAATCGTCATCCCAGTTTCATCCATGGTGACCATATTAATATTAGCCAGACTTGAGCAAATGAGCAATGATGGGGGAAAGAGGAAGCACAGCTCAATTTAAGCAGATTTATTTACCACAAGAAAAGCAATCAGGAAACAATTTTCCCTTCCCAGAAGAGTTTGAGATTCCCACGCAGAATCAAATGGAAAGTTAAGTCTCAGAAATCATCAGGTGCTGAAAGACAGGAAAGAGAGGGGAAACTTCACTGCATCCATCAAAACCTGGGAGGATGTTTCATTTCCATCTTCATGGGGTTTGTTTGTCTTTAGGCAAGATGCAACTTCCAGCCAAAACCAGGTTCTTTAAAATCTGTTTCAGAACATGTAGACTCAGTTCATTTTGGAAACAAAACAAGAAGGGAAAAGTCCTTGCAAGGATAAACCCTGGTTAAATGCTTGGGAAACTGGGAATGGTCAGATCTTGCAAGGGAGCAAGGCTGACACGGAGCCCCAGAGAGATGTGTGCCATTAAAAATGCACGTTCATAGATGACCTGGAAAGGGCGTGAGCAGTGAGGTGGGAAGGTTTGCTGACAATACGGATTTCCAGAGCATCGCAATGACCTACAAAACAATTTTATGATACAGTGACAGGTAATTAAATAGCAGATAAAATTCAATGCAGGCAAATGTAAAAGGGGCTCACCCAGGAGAAAAACACAGTCTCGACTTCCTATGTAAAATGATGGGCTCCTGCATAATGTGGTGGTGAAGAACAGCTTCAGTGCTGGCTTTGAGCAGCCACTACTGAGCAAGACATCAGAAAACAAGACCTGAGGCCTCCGGATGGCAACAAGTAACAGCCATTTCTGATCCTTCCCTTGCTGTCTTTTCCATCAACATTTTCCTCCTTAGTCTGATTTTCCTTCTCATTTACCTCAATCAATCTTTTCTTTCCAAACCAAAGAAATTCCATAGGGATTCATTCTAGTAGTTGTGCTGAATGCTAAATGAACTAACCATCACCTTCCACTTCCTTTGCTTTGAGCAGATTGGAACAATTGCTCCTTTTTGTAGCCCATCTTCATCCCTGCCATTGCCAACCCAGTCAAGGGAAACCCAGCCAAGTCTAGCAAGGAATCAGAATGGACCATGAAAAGCCCTTGCCATGGTATTTTTCAGATCAAGGCCCCTACAACAAGGGTATGCTCCCACTGCATGTCCACAGCCTTGGGATTTAAATCACCCTTTGACAGCACTGACAGAGAATGGGGAACAAGGTGGCTATGATCCCCAAGACTTATGTAGGACATTCTTTTCCTGTAGATTGACATTCTACAGTAGAACTAGTTGAAAGGAGATTGGGACCTTTCCATCTGTTTCGGGGGGGTTTATCCCTTAGATATGAATAAGAAGTGGCTGGTTTGCACAGGCAGTTCCATGATGGAAAGGAGGGTCTTTGTACATCAGGTTTGAGGCTGGACAGTACATTGTGTTGGCACAGCAGCAATAGGACCTCTGATAATTCACTGACTAAACTTTTCCTGTCCAAAACCTGGCATCAGTCTGGGTTTCAGTCTGCCCAAAGATCGTTCTCCAATGCATTCTCCATTTGGCTGTTTTGGCTTCCTGCACTACAATAAGTTTAGCCCTGGGCCAACTTCTAATATCATTCACATCTCATCACCCCGATGACGTTCATTCAGGCATCCTGTTAGCCACATCTGTCGACTCTCTTGTGATAAGCCTACTTCTGATCATTGCAGTTACCCTTTATCCACAGCCAAGAAAATGCCTCCAGCAACATCTCGAGCAAGCAAGTCTGGTCCATGGAGGTGCAGGGGGGGAGGCTGTATCTGGTAAGACAGTTTAGGGCTGGAAGAGACCAGAATGGCACTGCAGAACTCATTTGCAAAGTATCAGAGTGACCACCCTGGATGTAATTATGAGTATCATAGCTTGGTTTTAGAGAAGAAAGACATCTCATCTCTGAAGCCTTCCAACACTGACAAGTATCTGTGCTACCTCCCCATCGCTCCTGGCAAGAGCCCTACGTACCTGCAGCCTAGATGAACAGAAAGCATTGAAGATGCATTGGTGTGATACCAGAAGCAGCAGCAGGTATCACAGAATAATAGAATAGCTAGGGTTGGAAAGAACCTTAAGATCACCCAGTTCCAACCCCCCTGTGGGGAGCAGAGTACAAGCCAGTCTCATACAATCACATCACCCTCCCTGCTTCCTCGCAGGGCAGGTTCAGGACTCCTGAAGGACATTCCTCTGCAGATCTGAATGCAGATCTTCCAGGGCTGCTGATTCTCTTCCAGGAATAGATTCCTGACCTAACCGTACGGCAGAGACCACCGTGTGGAAGGAAATATGACTTTCGAACTTCTGGCTTTATGATCTATGAAATCATCCAGACCTCTTGGGTAAATTAATTCTGGATAGGAAGCTGACCTCTTAGCTTTTAACTTATCAGTGAAGACTTAAGGTTCTTCATTAAGCTTAAATAACATCTAAAAAGCCCTGTTTTGTAGTCTTTCTTAAAAATCCCAAAGAGATCAAGCCTCGTGGTGAATTCTGCTTCAAATATCAACTGGAGATACAAGTTCAATAAGCGTAATACCTTAACTGCAGAATGCCAGAGGCAAGTAGTGCTATTCACAGAAGGGTTTTGTAATGGTATTTCACTGTGGTGCCTCTTAAATGTTATGCAACTTATGTTGCCTCTTAAATACACTTAGAGATTGATTTAATAGCTCCAATTGATTTCAATCATCAAGCAAGGGAGAAACTAACAGCCTGGGTGTGCCTAGAGAAAAGCCCCAGATTGTACTCCCCAGAGTCCTCTTCTATCAATCACCAAAGCCCAACCTGGCATCACACAACTCAGGACCACAAACAGAACCATAAGTGAACCAATAACATGCAGAAGAAGGACAAGGGTACAAATTGGATGTTGAAGCAGTTATGCAGAGAAGAATGCCTTCAGTGAAAAGGAAACGCAATGTTTCGGTCCCATCACTTCTTACAGGCAGTGTTCCAGAAGTTGAGGAACTGGAATACAAAGAAACATGCAACCTAACTGCAGAACTGACTAATGCAACAAGTTCTTGGAGCTACAGACACAGCAGGAATCAGGACAATATTGATAATAAGATCAAAAAAATAAATCCCATAAGAACACTCAAGGAGCTACCAAACCCTGCTATCACCTAGCCTTGATTTCTTGGGAAGCATAGGGCACAATCCAGTCCCGGGCACAGAACTGGATTGGCCTGTGTCCAATCTGTACAGTGAGAAGTTTACTGACAGGCAAGACCAAAAAGAGCATTTCATGGTCATGAGACAGAATGCTCCACACCAATATCTAGCACCTCTCCCCCATCTCCAGAAAATGGGTAACATCACTTGGAGAGGAAATACCTGACTGCTGCCAGTTATAACCCAGCACATCTGTGTTCCAAACACATGTGGTTAAATACCACACTGGTACAATCATAACTTCCCTGAAGCCAATGCCAATCTGCCACTGCCCAGCCGTGAATTGAGCTGTACTTCATCATGGCTGGATTAAGGTAGGTGTTACCCTACATTCCTCAAGCATTTCGCAATTCAACCCCCTTGCCATGAGCAGAAAGTCTCCTATTGACTTCCCTTGTGCCTGAATCAGCCTTTACATCTCCACCTCTGATGTGGGACAAATCCTTTCTCCTTCCTACTTGAGCCGCTTGGTTCACATTAACTATAAAAGCCACATAAGCCTACAAAAGAGTGATTCATAAGGGAAGGCAGAGAAGGAGGAATAGCAGTTCTCATGCAGCTAAGTCTTTATTAGGAGACAGGAGGTGAGGAGGTCTCGGGATTGCCTGGAACATACCCAGCCCTTGCAGGATCCATACATCTTCCAGTATGATGTAACCAAACACACCCATATGCCAGCTGGTTTGTGTAAAGTCTTCCCTATTGCCCTCAAGCCATTCCTCCAGCTCCTGGTATGACACTTTCCCAGCTTGTTGAGCTCACTTCCCTTTGTAAGAAGGGGTTTTGATGAAGTGAAGCAATGGTAACCACATGGGCTCATTCACCCTCACCCAAGTCATCTGCTCCAGCAGGCTTGTGCTCAAGAGATGTAGGTTTTCACACACTGGCTCCTAAGGACCCAGAAAAATAACACACACCCAGGATGGAATGCACCTTGCTGCCTGCATCATGGAATCAACAACAGTGAGGGCTGGAAAGGACCTTAAGATCATCCAGTTCCAACCTCCTGCCATGTTCCATTTTTATTTCCTCCCCAGAAAAGATTTTCCTGGCCAATTTTCCTTCTGTTTTCATTTGTTGACTCAGCTGCACTCCCAGCCTGAGGTGATGGATCTGCCATGGCAGGACCCTCAATCCTGCAGTTCAGCTGCTGGTAACAGCTGGAATCTCTGTGGGGCTGAGGGTCTTTGGTATATAGGTTCTGGTTTAAGCAGAGAAGAAATAACATCTCCCTCTACTGCAGGCCAAAACCATCTCAACCATGTAACGTTGCCATGTTTGGGATTTCCACTTTTCCTCCACCCATCTGTCCCTTAAGGCAAAAAGAAGCTCTTCCCTGTGAGGGTGCTGAGGCGCTGGCACAGGGTGCCCAGAGAAGCTGCCTCATCCCTGGCAGTGTTCAAGGCCAGGTTGGACACGGGCTTGGAGCAAGCTGCTCCAGTGGAAGGTGTCCCTGCCATGGCAGGGGTTGGAGCTGGATGAGTTTTGAGGTTCCTTCCACCCCAAACCATTCTATGAAAGGAGAGGCAGGAAGGAGATGGTTGGTAGCCAAAGTAGAACCAGTAATGCAGAAGTGAGGATCAATTATTAGTGTTGAAGAACAATTTCTTATTACTTAACAGTCTACTGCCATTTGCCTTATCAATGACATATCCCAGACACTACCCTCACTATACCTTATTGTCACCCTGTTTTGAGACACACTCTCCCCACAGTAAAACTTGGCTGATACTTGACCTCAGGTGTAGTGTCAAGATATTCTCAGCACCATCCTTAACTGCAAAAACGATTCCCATCCTGATGCACTTGAGTATCCACTGTATTTCTAAGCTGCCTGCAACATCCTGGGCATTTTCAAGGGCTGGACCACTAGTCTAGGTTATATTCAAAGATCAATGTCATGGCCTTAGTTTTAAAAGGACTGCAAATTCCAGGCTTGCTTTCTGTACCAAGATGTTCCTGCTGGTCACTTCACAAAGGAGCCACTGGAGCCATAACTGTGCTCCATAACCAAAATGTGAGGCTGAAAACAAGGACACGCATTCTGGAAGGTAACTGAAATTCACTCATTGAGTGTCTTCTCAGGGCCTGATGAGATCCTTTGACGCCCAACAGAAACTCTGGCAAATGATGTTTTCCAATGTATTCACCATTGACATAGGGTTGGTGTAACTCCCCCTAAGTCAGTTCTCTTCAGACACCTTCCACCACAGGCAAGAGCTCTGCAGGTGGGATACACACGATTTATGGGTACTTATTTAGTGAATAGATAACGAAAACTGTTAGAAAAATAATAGTGGTAAGAGTAATTAGTTAGTAGTTCATATCCTCAGTAGATTTCTAGCAGGTAAATTAGTAGTTCTACTACTAGCTTACGTATTAGCACATCCAGTGAGCTGCTGCTGGCCAAGGTGGAGATGTAATAGCCTTCTTAAAATAGGCTCATTCTCACTCTCCCTAGTTGCTGTCTTCCATTTTCCTGCACTTTTTCTTCCAGTTTTATAACATTTCATGTCAACAGTTTCCCTCTCGAACCCTCCAATGATTATTTCAACAGTTGCACTCTGTTTTCCCTTGCTTGCCTTCAGCTGACAGACTTTCTCACAGCTCAGAAACCATTTTCTCAGCAAAACTGAGCCAAGGTCACACAGCTGTGCTGCACCAAACCAGGTCTTGGGTCTGGGACTGTGGAGCTCCTGGGCTGTGGGTTACATTGGGTCATCCTGGCAACCCAGGGCTCCTTTTTCCGGCTTACAAGGCTCTCTGCTGGCTCTCAATGAAATCTTCCATTGTCATCTGAACACTCAATTCAAAGCACGAGCAGCCAGGACAAAGCCCCAAGGGCCAGGCCAAGGAGAGGCTAAATCACACCACAGCATATGCGTGTCCTCCAGCACACGAGCCTGCCAAAGACCCAACCACCAGACCTGCAAGCGCTGCATGGGATGGGTTACATCAGCATACGCCGTGTCCCACCACTGCTGCTCCCCATCACTAGTGAGACATTACCAAAAGGAAACATAATCATTGTTTCCTTGAGGCTTTAATGTGTTGAGTGGGGAAGGATGTGTTGCTGCCATTGATGAACAGCAAGCACTGAACATCCATGAGGTCAGCAGCTGCTGCCTGAAAGCATTTCTTTCAAGGAAACAGGCATAAAGAAAAGAGGGGCTGAGCTTTCACAGGGCTCTGTCCTTCAAAACACCAGCTGGGAACTCACCCCAGGAGTGCTATACTGAGCTTCACTGCACCACAAAGGCCATAATTGCATCTGCATAGGAAATGACTTCTCTAGTTGAGGGCTAAGGGATACCCACCCCAAAACAGGATGGGCCTGAGCCAGGAACAAGCATCATTTTCGCATCTAGCTGAGTGGAAAGATCTAGACAGATGACGGGGAGAGTGGATTCCTGGGAAAATATTGATGGAAGTGAAATGAGTTTGGAAAACACTAATCCTTCCTGTCAGAAAGGAACTTTAGCCAAAAATATGTTGACTCCACAAAGAAATACGCTTTCGCAATAGCAAGCTGACATGTCTCAGCAAAACTTGAGTTCCACACAATCAACCTTCTAGTGAGAAGTAGTTTAAAGGACAGTTCTCAATCAGCCCTACCCAACAGAACATATTCATAGGAGAACAGGAGCAGTGACAGGATGAAACTAACTTTCCTCCTCCTCTTCATAAGCAGCACAAAATAAACTCCATCGCCATTTCTCACTTTATTCCCCAGGTTAATCAAACAACTGCAAGTAGCAGCCAATGTGCCTTCAATCTTCATCATCTGTGAACTAGCCCATGAGGTTTTGTGAGCCAGTCCATGACTTCATTACTCAAAGCAGCACACGCCAGAGCTGGAATGAACCACTTTGATCCAATGGACCACTCAGCATGTTTGCTCTTCATTACCCATGCATGAGACTGCTCCTACAAGTCACACAATATCATTTCTACTGCCTCAAGCTTTCTAAAAACACAAAGCAGGAAACAATTCTTCTGTTCATGCAGAAGTATTCATGTCCTGGTGACAGAAATTCATCTAAAGACAACTAAAGGAACATCTAAAGAGCTCAGGATATCCAATACAGAATACCAAGGTGGACTCCAACACTACCACACTAACAAGTGCCGTTCTGATTACCATCAACAATAGGTTGATATGCAAGACACTTCACCATTAGACAATACGTTTAACCAAATGAGTAGTTTTTATTTCCCTGCTGCAACCCAAAGAGCATCCTTTGGTTCATCCCATTGCAAGGATTTCTGCAGTTCCCAGCACACATACTTCCACCTTGAAGCATTCAGGATTGGAAGCTTGCCATTCAAATGTCACTCCTAGGGTCTTATAACAGAGCTGGAAGGAAGCTGAGCCCAAAACTGGGCTAACTCATGGCAACAATGAGTTACTTCAGAATAAATCAGCGTCAATACTTGACAAAGAAACCTTCTCAAAGAGAAGTCAGTTTCTAATACACCTGCTCCAGAAGAGACTGTCAAGATTGCACCAGATTTGCATAATACCCTTAAGATAAGCAGCACAAAGCTCTGCAATGCATGGAGGATTTATTTCGTGTCTCACTCATTGCTGTATTCCAGAAGAGGCTATTCATCACTGTGCCAGTACATCAGAGATTTCACTGAAAGCTCCAACAGCTCTAGATTATCAAGGAATTATATATTTTTCTCCACTGAATAATCATTCCCAAAATCCTGCTAGAAGAAAAAAAAAGAATCCCACTTTCATCATGTAGGCTAAAGACACTGCAAGAGATGACATTCACTCTTAATGACTACCCAGTCAAAGACATTGAAGCCTTTCTTTTTGACCAGTTGAATGGACCTGTTCGTCACCACTTAATTTCCAGCTCTATTTAGATATGCACTCAACATCTTAGCAACAGATCTTCATCAATGCCGTGGCTACATAGGATTGCTATCAAAAAAGAAAAGATTCTAAGGGTTATTCCATAATCACTGTATTAGAAAATATTCCAAGGGTTATTCCACTATCACTGTACTAAGAGATTCCTCCTGATTCAGGGAACATAAGAATGGCTATTAACATTGCATGGTGCCTTCTATTCATAGGTCCTATCCACACTGCCAGCAGTACACATACAACTTGTGCATCTGAGACCACACATCAACACAGTCCCATCCTGGCAAACACATATTAGTCGTTTCCTTTCCTGAATGCAGGTCTCTGAAACTCACTATTGCCTCCTTGGCACTCGAGTTGCCTGACAGGGACAGGAACAGGTCCAGCCATTGGCAATATATCTAACCGAAGCACGACTATGCTTTGTTCCTCAGTGATGGAATCTGGGAATGCCAAAAGCAACCCAAAACTTATGGACAGGAGGGATATTAAGACAGGTAGAAGTTTGTAGTCCAGTGGTCTGAGGGCTTAACTCACTTGGTAGGGCAACAACTAAGAGTGGAACCAAAACTGATCCAAACCTGACAGGGATGCCAGCACAGCCTGAGGATCCCAGAGGAGAGGGTTTGCTTGGGAGACTTCTGGAATTTCCTGCTTCTGGACCAATTAGAAACAGCATGAGATCATTACGATATATTCTGATGACAATGGGCCATGTCACTCATCATTTTGCTTTTGGCCTGAAACTTGAATTACAGACTATACAGTGGGAAGATGAAACTACACTTGCAAGGTTTTCTTAAAGACTCTTCAGGGAGATAGGAGTGTTATTCTCACATCTGCACAATTTCACCCATCCCATCTTTATAGACCCTCACCTGGCAAATTGCGTGTGTTTCTAGAACATGTTCTCAGGAATTTGAGTAAAGGATGTCACAGTTACAAATGAGAAGATCCACACTGCCTGCCAGACAGTGCATTCACCGTGTTCAAAGGAGAATAACTCACAGACACTTCAGAAAGCCTTGGTGAAAAGGGAAAATTCAAGAGCACATCGATCCATATGGATTAAGTATTTCACACTGTGAAAGTTTCTGAGTATCCTGTAACCTTTCACACATCGAAACCCAGGAGATAGGGAAGAACTGCTATCCCCCCTGTGCTGATGGGGGAACTAAGAGATGGAGAACATAGGCTCAACACAAACAGTGAATGCTGACTTTATAAACTCTCGATGGATACCTTCACACTGGGCAAGGCTTCCTCTCTTGGAGCTGTACTGAAACTTAATGAGTGCTAAATCTGTCATTGCCTCAATGTCTGAGCTGGAAGAGGTGGCTCATGCTGACTAAGCTGCCACTCCCACCCATTCAACATCGCACATTGCACAAGGTTTCCAACTCTGACAACACTGCGCTTCCTACTGCTGTACTATCCAAGCAAGGACTCGGCTCCCATGTGTTTGGTACTGTACATTCATGTAACAAAAGTAAGGCTGTTCTTACCATTAGGGAAGCAATGAAAAGTTTAAGCTGGAAGGGACCCCCAAAGGTATCCAGTGGAAGCCCAAGCCAATCTGTCTCCAAAGTCAGACCACATTGCTCAGAGCCTGCCCAGGCAAGTACTGAAAACATTCAGAAAACAGAGATTTCACAGCCTTCAAGATCCTGCCCCATGCTGCATCCTCCTTCTTGAGCTGGATTTACTACTGAGCTTTGCTGTGATGTTTCAAACCACCAGTGGCCAACCTCTTCCTCTACCATGGCAGGCAAACACAGCCTTCCTCCCATCCACAGCATCCCTCTGACTGTAAACCTCCTGGGTGCCCTCTCCCTTGCGAGCAGCTCTCCTTCCCACCAGCACCAACTCTCCCATTTTACTCACCAGGACCAGCAGGATAAGAGAGGTGGTTCTGTCCCTCTACTCTGCTCTAGTGAGACCCCACTGGAGCACTGTGCCCAGCTCTGGGGTCCTCAAGTACAGGAATAACACAGACTTGATAGAGCAGAGGAGGGACACAGATAAGAGGGATGGAGGATCTTTGCTATGAAGAAAGGCTGAAAGAGATGGGGTTGTTCAGCCTGAAGAATGGAAGGCTTCAGAGAGACCTTATTGCAGCCTTTAAGGATTTAAGGGAGGCTTAAAACAAAGATGCGGAGATGATGCAATAGTACAAGGTCCTGATGCTATAGGACAAGTGGCAACAGCTTTAAACTCAAAGAGGGGAGATTCAGAACAGATATGAGGAAGACATCTTTTACATTTTATCTTTGGTGCACCAAGAGGTGGTAGATGCCCTGTCTCTGGAATATGAGGCTGGAGAGGGCTTGGAGCAACCTGGTCTAGTGGAGGGTGCCCCTGCTCACTGCAAGGGGATTGGACTGGATGAGCCTCAAACATCCCTTTCAACCCAAACCATTCTATGATTCTGTGATTTGGCCTCATGGTGGGAAAAAGGGATGATGCCCACAGGAAGGGAGGCCTAAGAACTGGCTGGGGTCAGCCAACATCCTTCACATATCCCACTCCTTCCCTGCATCCCAGAGGCCGTCAGGAAAGCTAATGGCTGGGAATGGGCTCCAGGCCAGGTGAATGGTCCTGGCAGGCCAGATGCAGCTCATGAGCCAGACACTGGGCAGCCCAGCTTGAGACCATTAAACTGCAGAACCTCATCTCCATTTATGGCCCAGCCCAGGCTCACACGCAAGTCCTGTATCCCAAGCTCCTGACCCTAAACATAGGCAGCCAGTTTCCAAAACCCGAACCCAAGCCCAGAACAGAATTTTCCAGCTCTGGACACCTTATTTCACTGGTTCTTTTGCATTTCTGATGTCAGTATCATTTTAGGTAATAATACGTTTCAAGTCAATTCACTGTCTGGCCTTCATGCACATACAGACTCTGACAGGCAAAGAAAGAAAAGGAACATATATTTGATAGATTTAAAAGCTGTTTCCATTTGGATTTCCTTTTAATGGAAACATCCTGTTGGTCTTTGGTTTTGTGGAAGTTGGGGGATGCTGGAGTTTATAAATACCACATAATTCAGGGGCCAAATTTGACTTCATGGGGTCCTGTCAATCCCTTGAAATCCTGTCTCGGGAATCTGCAATTAAAACCTGATTCAAAACAACAGGACAGACACTAAAGTGGACAAAACAATAGAAAAGACACTAAAGTGGAGAGAGGACATTGTTGGAATGGCCTCCAGCTCATTGCCTGCCTTTTGTGCTAATTCTGAATGATCTCTGTATAAGCATGCTTTTCAAATGCAAAGTGAAGCAAAAGAAGATACAGAAGCTTCACATGCAGATGTTATGTGTTTCATCAATGACCCAGGATTAGCTGCCATCCAGGACTCCAGAAGAGCACTATGTGAACTAGAAAGCTCAAACCATGAGCACAGGGTGACCAAAGCAATGCAGGATACATAACCCAGCCCTGATGGGTGAGTAAAGAATACTTACATACATCATTTTGCACACACACTTCAACACCTCAGAGCAAATCTACAATACAGTAGCACACTATTGTGGCAGCGGCAACACAGCAAAGCCACTCTGTTGAGAAACAATTCCTAAGGACTACAGTATCAATTCTATTGCCCTAGAATATCAATTCTATTGTCCTAGAATCTCAATTCTGCTGTCCAAGGGCTTGTAGAACATCAGTAATGGTGGAGAAATGGGTGTGCAGATAGAGAAAACTGCTGGATTAATTCCTCTGCAAGCATTTACCACCACTCCAGTTACATCCATGTTATTACGAGTTATCCGGTACAGAGCACAGTGCCAGAGGAGCTTTTTTCCCTTGACCTTGCCGTCCCTTTGGACAACCAAGCAAAAGCTTTGCTGCTCCAGGAGACAGCAGAGCCAGAACCCCTCAGTGACAATCTGCCACACAGGAACACTCAAGTAGCTCTCCTGCCACACAGCTACACACACGCTACTCACACACATAGCCTCCACATCAGACAGACATTACCAGCAACAAGCTTCCCAGGAGCCAGATGCAAGGAAAGAGACCACCAAATTCTACCATATGGGAAGATTTCCAGCCCTGCCCCACGCTCGGTGTTATCCTTTGGTAATACTGACATCTAAAGGTCATCAAATTAATTGTGTGAAACTTCCTGGCACTGTTCTTTCTGCTTTTCTTTCCCTTATCTGAGCTCATCTCTAAAAGTCAATGAACATGTGCTCCATTGTGAAATAAAATACAGAGCTGGTGATGTATTGCACATCTTGTATCTAAAAACCGAACCAATGAAAGAAAATTAAGAGGTCTGCTAGTACAAATCCACCTGAAGGATTACAAAGGTAACAACATGTGGTCTATCATACCTCAAAGTTGTGGATATAATCCTAGGTCGACCCCTGTGTTACACACCACGGGCTTCTAAGAAGGCTCTCCAGGTATGCAGCAATACAAGGAAGAATGAATCAGCCTCATAAATCATAACTTTCAGCAGCAAATCTTTCTATTATAATAACACCTGAAGTGTGGGCTCACATAAACAGTTAGACCAGGCTATTTCTAGAGATCCAACGCTGGTATCTGTACACATCAGACCCTCAGGAGCCATGCCAGTTCACACCTTTTCACAGAGCTCCTGGAGGTGAGGAGCTGAGCATTGGGTCCCATCCTGGTGGGAAAAGAGGTGCCTTCACAAGCATGATGGATACAGCCAATGGTATAAATTGAAGTCTTAACAGCTGAACCTCCCTCCATGTCACAGGAGTAAAACATACATGATGGATGTATGTGTATGTATGTATGTATACACACAGGAAGAAGTTCTTTACTGTGAGGGTGCTGAGGCACTGCCACAGGTTGCTCAGAGAAGTGGTAAATGCTCCATCCCTGGCAGTGTTCAAGGCCCAGTTGGACAGAGCCTTGGGCAACATGGTCTAATGTGAGACATCCCTGCCCATGGCAGGGGGCTGGAACTGGATGATCTTAATGTCCTTTCTGACCCAAACCAGTCTATGATCAGCCCGGCTTTATGCACATACACCGCTTGGTATCAGAGATCTGACAGCTCAGAGCAGCAGCAGCCCAAACACAGAGAGCTGAGCTGGACCAGCGCAGTGCCTGTGATGGGTACAAAGCAGCTCCACAACCAACTGGAGCCACATCAACTTATACTGGTGGGGCAGCTCTCCATAGAGGGAGGTAAGTGAACTAAGTCACAGCCACAAGCAACCAACCTGAAATTGAAAGTCAGGCAAATCCCTGAGGACACTTCAAAAGGAAAGGAAGGACTCCAAAGGGGTTAAACAGAGGGCAACAAATATATTCACATCTAATGTCTCCGAAGTGGGACATCCAATTGAAACAGGCCCTTCACTCAGCCTTCAACCCCCTGCTGTCTACCAAAGGAAAACAACCCCCAAGTCTCCCCTCTACAGCCAAAGCAGAGGCAGGAGCTCAAAGCCCTGCAGATGAGGAGCCCACAAGGGGTTGAACCTGTGGTGGTGTTATTTATAACCCTGCACATGTGGGCACAAGGAAGACAGCATCCTCCTGGAGCCAGTCCCTAGAGAGGATGAGCACCCAGCTCTGGAAGGGTAAACACCAGCTCTGGAGCCCTCACCAGCCAGGCTGCTGTAAGCAAACCAGCACTGGGTTATCCACTGATCAGATTAGGATAAACTGCCTTGAACCGACATTCAGGAGTGAAAGGTCTGCACCAAGGAGGGGCAGAGCCCAGGGCTTTGAGCAGACCCAACTGCTGTGGCTGCACACCCAAAGCACCAACTATCTGCCTTCTATTATCTGTAATTTTATTATCTTAATCGTGGAATAAACAACTGTATTTGGGGGCTGAGGAAGGGGAGTGATTGGGATTAATCAGGCAGAGCAAGGGATGCTGCTCTCTCATGGACAAAACACAGCATGGCTGGGGGAAATGGTGGGATCCCAGACTGGTTTGTATTGG
This sequence comes from Melopsittacus undulatus, assembly GCF_012275295.1. Lineage (NCBI taxonomy): Eukaryota > Metazoa > Chordata > Aves > Psittaciformes > Psittaculidae > Melopsittacus > Melopsittacus undulatus. The sequence continues at coordinate 16,693,157 of NC_047537.1, forward strand.
AAGGGACCTTAAAGCTCATCCAGCTCCAACCCCTGCTACGGGCAGCGACACCTTCCACTGGAGCAGCTGCTCCAAGCCCCTGTGTCCAACCTGGCCTTGAACACTGCCAGGGATGGGGCAGCCACAGCTTCTCTGGGCACCCTGTGCCAGCGCCTCAGCACCCTCACAGGGAAGAGCTTCTGCCTAATGTCTAACATTGGTTTAGAACCAGAAGGTGAGGGGTCTGAGGAGAGCCAAGGCTGAGCAGTGGTGAGGATGCCCTTGGACCTTGGGTGTTGGAGCGGGCAGAGGAAGACAGGGTCAGTGGTGCATGTGATAGAACCTTGTGTATGTTCTGTAACATGCAGCAAGGAGAGCAGACATCAGAGCCTGCAGAGCCAAGCAGAGATGCCCAAAGGACTGCACATCTTGCTCTCTGAACAGCTGCCTCAGCCCCCTGGAACTTTACTTCACATACACACACGTTATTTGAGAACAAACCCAGCCAAGCCTGGTTTCCTACAGATCTGGTTTTCCCTGTATATTCTCTGATGTTTGTTTTCCTTCTGCTTTGTTTCCTTAGGGGATGAAACAAAAGGAACAGCAGAAGATGAAAGCAGAGAGCACAGCTGGTTGGTCCCTAGCTACACTCGAAACCAGCAACAAGCCTGGAGAATTAAAGCCTTAATGCTGCAAGAATGGAGCTGGGTATTGTAATTCCACAGGTACATCCATCCCAAACTCCAAGCCCAGAGCACAGATACCTGTCTCTCCCCCAAACCATCACCAAACTGGTTAAGCAAGCAAGTGATAAGCAAAACCAACACATCCTCTCATGAGCCCACCCCTCCACCCTGCAGTCCTGATCCAGCTCTGGGGCAGCAGCACAAGAGGGATGTGGAGCTGATGGAGTGAATCCAGAGGAGGCCATGGAGATGCTGCGAGGGCTGGAGCAGCTCTGCTCTGGAGCCAGGCTGAGAGAGCTGGGCTGGGGCAGCCTGGACAAGAGAAGGCTCCTGAAGGGGAGACCTGAGAGCAGCTCCAGTGCCTAAAGGGGCTGCAGGAAACCTGGAGAGGGGCTTGGGACAAGGGCCTGGAGGGACAGGACAAGGGGAATGGCTTGAACCTCCCCGAGGGGAGACTGAGATGAGCTCTTAGGCACAAGCTCTTTCCTGTGAGGGTGCTGAGGCACTGGCACAGGGTGCCCAGAGAAGCTGTGGCTGCCCCATCCCTGGCAGTGTTGGGACCCAGGGGCTTGGAGCAAGCTGCTCCAGTGGAAGATGTCCCTGCCTGTGGCAGAGGTTGGAGCTGGTTGAGCTTTGAGGTCCATTCCAACCCAAACCAGTCTGGGTTTCTATGATTTATACATGCCAGTCCTGCAGAGAGCGTACCCTTCACAAAGCAGAGGTTCAATCCTGAATCAGTTCAGTCCCTGGTAATCAGGCAATAAATACATACAGCAAGGATGACTGCAACTTTGACCTGAGTAACACCTCCAGGATTGGGCTCCTGCTGTTTTGACTTCCCTTGCTGACTGATGTCATTGGCACGCTAAAACAAGGCCTTGAGTTGCGTTCCTTGCCCTGACCCCCCCTTCTCAGAATTAGAAGGTTTATTTGTTCTGAGATAAAGTCTGGTAACACATTAAAGATGCCCCCATTTTCCCTCTTAGATCAGCTTGACATCTGGTTCAGAAACGTTATGAAACACTCTCTGAACCTGCTGTGGAACTGGATATGATGGTATTTCACCAAGACGTGGTTCGAGCGAACTTTCACCTCCAAGTGTAAGTTTGGAGTGTTGAAAGTGAAAACAGACCATTCAGAGCCTTTCCCTGGGACAGACCTTTCCATGACACTGGATGTAGGGAAATAGCTGCAGATGGTGGTGTTGTGGGGGGAATATCACCTGCAATGCAACCTCACCCCGAGCCAGCGCTCCGTTGTTATAAGATCGTATCATTGCGCTGCTCCATGCTAACACATTCAGGCTGCAGACTTGAGCAAGGTCACTGCAGAGGAAACCCACACACAACAACAGGGTTTTGTTCATGAGGCTAGAATGGGGCGTGGAAAAGAAGAAAAGAAAGCCTATCCAAATGGTTTTGCTGTAGATAAAACAGCCTTAGATGAAAGGGGTGGTTTTTCCCATGTCCATTTACATGAAACGAGAAACAAAAGCAGCAGAAATGGGATATTCAGGGAAAATGAACAAACAATTGGAAAACTTGGTATATAATTAATCAGAGAAGAAGAATGCTTGTCATATTTGTTGAGTTTTCTGACATGCAACAACCCAACAATTGCTATGTTCCCATCACAAATAGCTTGCTCAAAGTGCCCGGCTGATGCAAGACTTCCACCTCTTGCTCTGCAGAAAGGAACCTGGGAAGTGTGTTTTCTCCACATCTATGTGTTACAACAGAATGAAAACCAAACAAGTCTGAGCTCTGCGATCTGTTGCCTTCACAGACTTTATAGCACTAAGAAATCCTCCTGTAACTACAAGCCAACCCTTCCTCCCCCCAGGTAAGGAAGCAACTTGACATGGGAAAATCAATACGGGAGGAAAATCAGAACCAGGCCATCTCCTGAGCCTTGCTCCTGCCACATGTGCACTTACAAATCCTATTGTCATAACCCAAAATGACTGAAGCCACCTGCTTTCCAGGTGGAAACCTTGAGACACAGGCACTTCTGAACGATGCTGCTGAACCCCTGTGGAGCTCCCCACCCCAGGGCATGGCACACGCTATTGGGGCTGAGCAGCCTTCCCTCCCAAGACAGAAGAGCAGATAAACCAGAGGTCATCTGAGCTGTGTCACCAGCAAGGACCCAGAGGCATGGAGAGCAAGAGGATGCTCGGACACTTTGGTAACAACATGGAGAAAGAGCAGAGAACACTTGTAGTCCACAGTGAGTGAAAAATAGAGGGTACTGTATGAGGCTTGTCCATAGTCAAAGCTGCTGCATTGGAACTCTACCTTGGACTGAGATGCAAAGGGTTCATTCAAATCCTTGCTTCCATAACCACTAAATCTTCTTTCAGATTTTTTTCATAAAGAGCCTAACTAGTAATACCCCCCAAAAAAGAAGCCCTTAAAAATGTTTTACAACCTGTTAACAGCTAAAGAAACAGCCCAAAACAATGTCTCCCCAATGCAGATGACTGTGCTTTTAATTAAGATTCACAGTTTTTTTTTATTGAAGGCTACTGAACTATAATGAGTTCATTCATCCACTGGAGTCACCTCAACCTGTGCTGCCTCCATCATCAAACCTCCCTGGGATTAACAACAACACTGGTCACCCCTCACTACCTCCCACTGCACAGCATCACACAGCCCCATAGGGATGAGGGGTGAAGCTGAGGATGGCCCCATACAAGCCAGTGCTGGAGCTAGAGGACACCAGGAACTTGTGACTTCAACATCATCCCCAAGTTTGAGCCTCTGGGAAACCTTGCTCTGCATGGAAGTGTGAGAAATGCCAGACTGCCCCCAAAGGACCTGTAACATGGGGTAACAAATCCTCCAACAGGCCCCATCCGTGTCTTTGGAATGAGCAGGCACCCAGGGCACATCCCTTGGGGACAGCAGCACACATGAAAACATGGAAAAGTTGAACAAGTGCTGAACTCACCTTCAGCAGGGAGCCACTAAATGCTTCTTGCGATTGCTTTATTAGTGGGGGAGTTTAACAGCCACAGGAGGAGACAGCAGGACAAAGGCACCGCATCCGTACTCACTCCAGTGCCTCAGCTCATCCACACCAGCACCCTACCCATCTGAAGCCTTCCAGGGTCCTCTGGGAGATAAAACCAACACCTTTCAGATGAGCTCAGAGGCAGAGACAAACAATTACTGATGTGGTACAGATCCTAAACAAGAATATGGAGAACTAAATTGTTAATGTGGGGCTTCTAAAGTGAGCATGGCCTCAGGTCCTCTGAACACCATCTGCAAACTCAGCCTATCAGTCACTGAGCTCCTCAACCCCTCCGAGCCCTTTCCAGGACTAAACCAACATGATGAAGCTGATGCACATTGACCTCTGCAGTCATGTGTCATTGGCTTTATAGGTATCTCTTTCTTAATGTAGTGCAGTTGTTGCCATATGGCCTAATGATACAAGGCAAGCAATAGCTCTGCAATAGGGTTTGCAGGCAGGAATGCTTGTCTGTGTTCCCCAGCTATGTCAGGTGGACAAATACAGCACTACCTGTGCCTCCAGCCCTCATCTGGCCTGACCAGTGAGTTAGGAGACTTCTTCTTGCCTACCTTCTTCTCTATCTTCTCCCTGTAGTGGCTGGAAAGCATCTTTGTACGTGATGGTGTTCATGCAGAAGGAAAGAGTTTCACAATAAAAAAAGATACTGCATTTTTGCAGCCAAAAACCCAATGGATGAAGTGTCCTGACAAGCCTTGAAAAACTGGCATTTACAGGAGCACATTTCACAGTCGGCATCCTGATTAAAACTGAAAGCTTCTAGAGTTTAAACACATGAGCACTAGAGCCTGACTTAAAGATTCCTATGCAAGGCTGTAATAGAGGCAAAAACTCCCTTGAGCTCAGGTGAGAGTGGGATCTGCAGTACCAAACTGGGAGCTGCATCTCCATATCAGAGCAACAGTCAATCTGGTGGTACCCTACTCCTCCACCTCCAGCGTTCACCAAGGTTGAGTATTTGAAGGAAGCTAAAAGGGTTCACAAAATGCCACCTATCACCAGCAATCTGAACATCTCTCAACTTCAGTCAAACCAGGGCAAAAGACACAAGGGATACACAAAACATGGGCAAACCCTGAGGGACAGAGCTGCCTATAGGACAATGGGAGCCTGTGTCATCACAGCCAAGTCGGTGAGACCTTTTCCTCAGAAAAGCCAGCAGGATTATATTGCACTTTATCAGTACTAAATTGCTTAGAGAGGAGAAAGGAAAAGAGACTCAGTGCCTGAGCCTCCTGCAGGTGTGATTTGTGCCTAGGACGCCAAGTGAGAGGCACACGGGTTGCTGTGTTATGTAGCCAAGGCAAACAAGACACAGCAAGGTCCAATTCTGGCCCCCTCAGGATCCATAAACTGGCCTTTGGGAGCTGTGGGGGGCATGTTAGTCCTAATTGTGTCTTGTTTGACTTGGCTCTTCAAACAGTAAAGCTTTTGCTGTCTTGGCTGGAGTCACCACTCTCACACCTTGGTGGGACTTACCTCTTTTCTTGGATTGGCAATTAAAATAAATCCCTAATGTTGATCCATGTTAAATGTTTTTGATCAAAACCCACTTATTTTTACAAGAAATAGTTAGGATGACGTGCTGAAAACCTCTGCCTAATGCATCAGGGAGACGCACACACTATCCCCACAAAGGGAAAGATCTCCCCTTCCTTCCTCCTTGAAAGTTCCATTGATTGCCACCCCCTTTCCCTGGATTTTCTCCTCCTATCTAGCAGCAGAACAAAGACTTATACCCAGCTGAGGTGATATACACCACTCTGCAAACACAGGTATAAATCCCAATAGCTTCATTCCTCACTGCAACCACCAATACGCAAAGTGAGCCAAGGAAAGCCCTGAGGAGGAAGCACCCAGCACCCACCTTGTGATTTCCCTGACCTGCAAGAAGTTAACAACTGGTATTTTCCATGCAGGAATAGCCTCGAAACACTAGGAACAGAGCCCACTTTTTGCATGGTCCCATACTGAACACAAGAGGATATGACCCACAGAAGGACTCCTTTACATTTGCTTGCCACCAACCTTGTCAATGAGAGCCCAAAGATGACAAAGCCTGAAGATCAGACAGTCTCCACAGCAGCCTGGAAGCTCTGTGAAAGTATGTGAAGCTCCTGGCACTGGATATCTTCCAGATCAGCCTTTCCCTCCACTTTCAATCCACATTTCTTATTTTGGCCCAGTGGGGAACACAACTGTGTTTGCTCATGCAGAACCAGTCCGAGCTTGAGAAACGGAGGATGAGGTGTGATACTGTCGAGCTTCCAAAAAGCCTGAGGGATTTGTCAGTTTGGAGCAGAGATGAAGAAAACCGAGGTGGAGAAGACAAACCAGGTGTTCAGTCCTTCCTCCCACAAGCTTCCCATTAAAACCATGACATGCAAAGAGAAGTTCACTCCATGGCAGCCTCTGGGCTGGGGCAGGATGGCTCTTACTGGTCACCTCCAGGTCTGCTCGCTCTAGAAACAACTGGGGTGTCACTGCCCTGCCTGATGGGCTGGCTGCAATGCTCACAAGCAGAAGGGGATCTCTTTCAGCATGGCACATCACCTACATTTTAGCCTGCTATTGACAAGGTTAAAGCTGATTTGATGGCCTTGAGGTCTACTTTTCTTCTCCCAGCTGTGCAAACCTATTCCCATGGCATCTGCAGGGTATTCAACCAAATCACATCCCTCCTGCTCAAGATAGCTCCTTCACCCATCCCTCTCCTCTTTCTGCCAGAGCTAACCCTTCCGGCCTTCCACAATTTACCTTTGCAGTTGTCCCTAACTCCTGACTGGTTTAGATGTCAGAAACTGGGGATAAATGCTCTCTTTCATTCCTATAGCAAAAGAAACCATCACCTGCTTGAGTTGTGGCATGCTGCACGGAGAGGCAGTTCAAAAATCACACTATTTTTCCCTAAAATAAGAAAGAACCAAAATCCAACCCCCACCAGCTCAGTGCATTGCAGGTTCTTATCTGATCTGCTCAAAGCTTTCTCAGCCCTGCCAACTCCCCAGCATCCTCCTTTGGTGCATGTGTCTTAGATTATCATTCACAAGGGAGTTCACTGCTTTCTTCCAGTTTCCACCTCTTTTTCTTACTTCTGTTCTGTATTCCCAGCACCTTTTGATCACTTAATACACTGAACACAAGAAATGGCAACTGGATAAATCAGCAGCATCCCTTGTCCAGTTACCCACCCCTCCCCCCCCATTCTAACCACATCCAGATGTTTTAATGGAAGTTGCAAGGAAGTCCATTGGGGATAGTTATAAAATTTAAAACACACCCAATTCCACTCCCCCTGTTATCAAGTTGTAATATTTCCCCTTTTAGCATCAAATACATATGTATTTGCAATACATAGCCCTCATCCCAATATAAGAGGGAAGGAGTGGGGTTGGACATTCACACTATGTCCAGACCAGACATGACACAAAACTAGGGCCAAAACATAAGAATATCTGTGACACGAGAGACTGCAGGACCTTGTCCACACAGAATAACCCCATTCCCAATCTTTTCCATTATCCAGGTTTCTCTGGACCTGTTCCACTGGGATTTTTTCTTTTTGAAAGCTGGCATGCACATGGGATTCCCGGATGACACATCCACCATGTATCATGACATTAGTGTTTCCCCATCACTGCCGGTGGCAGCCTGCATGCTGCATTGCTTACGGTGTCAGTTTCTTGAAGGCATCTGTGATTGATTTACAGACAGTTCCTTCTCTTCTGGCATTGACAGCCTGTGAGCCTCCAATTCACAGCAAATATTCCTGACCTTAATCCATAAATTCATCACCCTGCGCTTAAATGTCAAACCATTCCTATTGCTCCACCTCTCCAACCCTTCTCCTCCAGTGATGCCTCCCAGCAGCACGCTCCTCCTCTCCGTAACAACTTCACTAATGGAGACATTCCATAAGATCAGGCATCAAACTCCACCTCACCACATCTTTTGTCCTGACAGCTCTCCAATCAACAAAATCTGTCACACGTCTTTCAAGCAGTTTAGATCAGCTTTAAAACCTTGCCTTAATCCCTATTTTCTACGGCTAAAGTGATCATGTGGCACAGTAACAAATACTTGGGCAACCATGGATAAGATACCTACTTCTTTCTAGCTAAAGGAAAGACAGAGTAGCTTACAGAGCTGTCATGTTTAACTAATCCAAGGCACCCAAATTGAAGCAGCATCCCATCCCACTTCCCCATCTTTAGCAACCTTTTCTCCAGGATTCATTGCGAAGCTTTTCCTGCTATTCAGGTCAAACCCAAAGGTCTGTAGTTACCCATTGCCACTAAGTCTTTTGTTACAGTCACTATAAAAACACAATTAAAGCTGGATTATGGCACACTTATGCGGAACAGTATCTTAATCCACAAATGGCCCTGTGGAAGCCACATTCGGAGTCAAACCCTAACTGGTGCAAATAAGAAAGCTGGAATTGAGCCCAGAGGAGATTAATACAACAGAACCTCACTAATTCACACTGAAGGCGAGGAAACCACACGGAATATTTCAGCCTGAAAAGAGTAAGAGAAGTACAAATAAATGCATCACAAAAGACTCTCCTTTTCAATTTCAAGTAGCTATCTCAGAGCAAACATCCTGGTGCAATGAAATGAGAGGAGTATGCTATATATAGCTAATGAAATCTTGCTAACATTAGCTATGGCTACAGCATCTGTTACTAAATCTTGGCTGAGGAGTGTAGATAGACCACCAGGTTTCGAGAGAGCTTATAAGAAAAGCAATTTATTGAAGCGAAGCTTTGTCAGCTTTTATTGTACATAACTACAACACTAAATTGAGGCTTCATATTTACTGCTGTGTCATCTCAGCAGGCAATTATTATCAGTGCCTGAGGCCAGATCCTCAGGTGATGTAAAAGCCTGGCACACCAGTGATTTCACTGACTCTCTTTATTCCTCTTCGGGAAGTTTTCAACCAGCACAAAGGAAATCATGCCCAAGGCACAGCCACGGGGCTCAGACCTGCTCCCGTGAACTCCAGCTGCAGCCAGGGAATGGCTTGTGAGAGGAGATATTCACCTTAAAAGCACTTCAGCATTTTCCATGCCCTGAGCATCAACCCCAGAGACCTGGTCTGCACAAACCCCACACACTGCCCATGATCTAAAGGCAAAGCAGTGCAGGTGCAGCAGAAAATAGCCTGCAGCAGGGCTCAAACTCTCTCCTCAAACTGTGACAGCTTTCCTTGAGCTGTAGCTCCTAGAGGCCTGGTACACAGGGAAAACAGAGAAAGGATGATGGTGTTTCCAGTGGGGATCTGCTGATTCAGTGCTATCATCACACCCTGCTGAGGACCTCAGTCAAATATTAACCTTGGTCTCTGCTCAAGACTAAACCCCTGCCCACCCCAGGCAGGTTCAGCCATTCACACCGTGTTGGGGGTTGTTTTCCATGGGTTTTCCCCCAAGCAGGACCTCTGCCAGCTCTGCACACAACAGGCTCTGCCCTGACCTGACATCCAAGCACCCAGACACCTCCACTGCACACCTGCATCCGTTCACATCTGTAAGCATCCTCTTTCTATGGCATGAGAGGGGAAGAAAGAGGAAAGTGAGGTTAGAGAAAACAGAGATCCAAAGGATGGAGGGTTTCTTGTCTCTCTAATGTGCAGCAAGCGCTTTTGAACAAGGTGGTATCTGTGCATCACCCCTTCTCCTTCCTCACCGAGGCAGGGCAGAACAGCAGTGTAGGTACCTGGCAGAGCTCTGGAAGTGTGTAGCCTGCAAAGAGGTCACAGGGCCAGCGGGAGGGAGCTCACCCTGACATGACTGAATTGCTGGCTCTGTGCCGAGCAGGCTCCCACAGCCTTCCTGACGGTGGGAATCCTGACACCCTCCTGCTGCTTAAACCCACCACAATGAGCCATTGGGGCTGCACAGTGGAGGAGAGGAGCATTCTGCTCCCGTGGCAGGGGCAAGGCCTATAGTGGCAACACTGAGGAGGGAAGAGATAGGATGGAGCCGACTTGCTGGTCCTGCACATGGGGCTTTGGGAGCTCTGCAGCTCCTGGGCACAGGAGTCACATAGCAGTGCTGGTTAGGCAGCCCTGATGGAGGATCCCATTGCACAATATAGCACTGCTACTGCCAGCACCCCCAGCAGCATCCACACACAGCCCCAGCCTGCTCTGGTGGATGCCCAGCTCAATAAAGCCTCATGCTTCCCCATGCAGGAACATTAACACCAGTGGTGTTCAGTGATCCTCAACCCCTGCTCAGCTTCCCAGTCCTCAAAGCCCCCCAGCAACTCTATTTCTGCCACAATAAAGACCTCAGCCAAAATTACCACCAACAAACATAAGCAAAAATGCCCAGGTCTGGGAGCCAAGCACAGATCAAACCAAAATCGACATGCAAAGAACTTTCATATAGCAAATCTCCACCAGATAAAACCCTAAAGCCAGTGATCTACCTTGTCACTGTAGGGTTTCAACAGACATGACTGGAAGTCAGGTACAGCCCCATTCCAAGTCCCTCACTACTGGAGCAAATCCACACCAAGAGATGAACCCAGGAGAGTAGCCTAAGTAAGAGAAGCACCACAGCACCAGGACAGACACTACGTTACCCGAAGACATGATGCTCTGAGTTTGGGTGCTTTTGGGGACAGAGAGGGAGGCTGGAGGATGATGTGGAGCAGAGGTGGAGACTTAGCACCTCAGGCTATCCCAGCACAAAGCAGTAGAACCAGCCAGTGCTCCTACCACAAATGGACTATCCTTGTGCACTTAAGAGCATCAGCTCAAACTGAGCACAGCACTCCCTTCTGAGGCTGATTCTTGCTTTGCAAAGCCTTATACAAGAGAAGCAAGGAAGACAAGGCCACAGGTAGGTTGTTGCATCCACTCAGGCACTAAGCCAGCTGTGATATACACTTAAATGCAAGAGAGGCACAGCAAAATACCTAGTCCCTGACAATACCTGCTAGGCACCTAACTATCTTTCATCATCATGGGGCTGAGCAATAGCAGTCAATAACTTCCTGACACCTTAGAGAATATCCATCTGCACTTTGCTTTCTAGCGACTTAGACAATTCCTGCCTCACAGGACCCTGTCCATTTCTTGTGCCAGTATTCTCCCTCCAATTTCACACTTAATTAAGTCCCTGGATCAAGTCTCAGGATGGATTGCTCACCAACCCAGCAGCCAGAATTGATGCCCTAGCTAACTGCTAGGGCCTGAGCAAGGAATAAAACAGGAAAAACGGGAGTGATAACAAGAGAGAGGGAGGAAGAACAGGGAAAGCTGCTTTTATTCCAGGGTTAAAAGCTTAATCTACTAAGATGGTATCACATGAGAGGGAAAGGGTCTCTCATCCATGTGACAGTACTGACCCGGGCTTGGTTTAGGAGCTGTAATGTCATTCCAAGAGAAAAATTATATCGACAAATAACTTTTCTTCAGAGACAATGAAAAGGAAACAGGACTCACAGAGGAGACAGCACGGGATGGAAAAGGATGGCTGAAGAGGGCTCATTTGTGGAGGAGACATGCTGAGCCTCTGATGAGGCCCAGTGCAGAACCAGACATCAGCAACAGGAGAGCCTACAAGGGCTCAGTGTGATGAAGTGCTCAAAAACTTGGGTGTTTCCTCTGACCTTAATCCAAACTCCTTGATTTAGGCTGAACAGGGCAGCAAGCCCCAGGAGCTAAACCCTCCTCAGATGTCTGCAAGTCCCTGTTCTCCTTGGAAGTATCACCAGAGGGCTTAGTTTTATTGCTGCTATTTGGCATTTCAATTTCCAGTGCGATCAAACCCAGGAAGCCCAAAAGCAATGACAGAGTAGAGCTAACAACATTTCTTAATAACAGCATCAGAAAAGGCTGAATTCTGGTTCACACTGATGGTGTTTCATGTCTGCCTTATTCTGGACTCACACAAGTGGGTCTTCATCCTCTCTTTGGAGCTATTCAGCCAAGTAAGAAGGCATCTACCAACACACCTCAAAGATGCTGGTAGCTTGGTGATGGATAAGGAAACAAGAAAGGACTGTACAGGTTTCCAAAGTCCTTTGCTGGCTGTGTATACAACTTGTATGTGTGCACTACCTGTTTGGGACAACTCAACATCAGACTGTCCTTTATCCTCAAGGTAACTAGAACTAAAGCATTACAGAAGGTGACTGAAGCTCCTCCACTAACAACTCCCAAACCCCTTTCAGCATTTCATTTATTTCGTCAGCTCCCACTATCATGGTAGATAACATAGATGGGATAACACATGCTACGTGCTGCAAACACTCATCATCACCACTCCACATCACCTGCTTTTTCATCCTTTGTGATTCTGTTTTCTTCATCTATTGAAACGTCACAACAGGGACTTCAGAATCCTTTGGTATCAAAGGTTTGATGCATGGCCAGAGCACATTCCTGGCCTCAAAGTAAGGCTACCGATTCTTGTACCAGACACATGCCCAGAAAAGTGGGAAAGTCTTCTCCATTGCAAGTAATGAGGTGGATTTAAGCTACCCACCTGCCCTAGGGCTATAAAGGGGCTTTTGGTTTGGTATGTCTGAATTGACAAGCAGAGAAAGAGAGGATGGATTAGAAACTGCGATAAAATCTGGCCCTTCAAACACGTTTTGCTATCAAACCTCTGCAGTGGTATCTTTTCTGTCTGTTCCTATTGTTATCTGTCCATCCTCAGCCATACAGAGAGGTGGTATCTCAGCATACATGAAGCATGAAGCCATGACCCTCTCAGTGTGGCTGCCACAGTCTACACCTTCCATCCCAGAACTCACTGGTACCCAGAAATCAAGCACAGCAGATTTCAAATACAAAACTGCTGTGAGGTGTTGACGGCAAAGCACCTTCCAAACCCTAAAATTCCCAGTATCTGGAAGGGCTGGAAAACAACATGAAAACTACCTCATAATTACCTCAGGAATTACAGGTTTGTTTTCTTGGTTTCGAAGCAAATGCAGTGACAAAGAACATTTAGCACCTAAAGCAACACTTACCAGAATCCATTGGTTCAATGCAAACAGGCATTTATCTTTTTTGAAATCAGGGAAGCTTAGAAATACACAAAGCAAACCCACAGACCTGTCCCCAGACTGGGAAGGTTAATGTTCCTTGCAGTTCCCATGTGAAGACAACTGCTAGGAGTCAGCAGCACTGATTACACCCAGGGGATGGTTCTAGTAAACCCCATCACAGTTATTATCAGGAGAAATACTCTGATCCAGCAACACAAGTTACTTACACAGCAGCTGAACAACTCCCCGTGAACCGCACACAGTCCCTGTGTGAACACCACAGCGTTTTGACTGGAAACTGTGGATAAACCCAGGAAATCACTCACCACAAAGCCTCTTTGCAAGAAGCCCAAGTCTGGCCTCACATCACTGCTCCATCAGGGGCAGAGAGGCATTGATTAGTGCCCCACAGGCCAGATCCCCTGAAGCTACAGCAAGAATCTGATGCTGCATGAGATTTCTCTACAACATACTGCACTTTAAGTGCACTCCCATACACAGGGAGCTGTGTGCTTATTGCTTTATTTGCTTGCCTGTTTCTAGAGGAAGGGGGATGCTTCTCTGCAAGCCACCGCCTTTCTCCTGACATTTGGCTTTTGTAAAAGCAATTTTGGATTGAGCCTCACACAATAATTCTCACCGTTACGCTTTACTCCTTTGTCTCCTCGGACACATTGGCAAATTCGCTTCAAGCTAAAGCATGGATTTAGCAGGGTATGAAGGGAGCAGTTAGCACAGCGAGACAGCTGGAGATGGAAACATGCGGTTGTGCCACAGGTTTTAATTGTTTCTGCTGTCAGAAAACAACCTCAATACAGTAGCTCATAATATTTCCTGCATAAAATCATCATCATAAAATCCCTGCATGGGATCCAGCCACTGGCAACTCAAATCCCAAATTCTGTATTAGGTTGAAAGTAAGCATCCATAGGATTTTGCCTTGTCCCACCTGCCTGCATGGAAAGCTTTCGCTCAGGCACTCTGTTCTTTGTTGCCACCAAGAATTCACACCTCATATCAAGCTGCCTTCAGAAAAGAAACATTTCTAAGATCCCAAATAAGCTTATTTTGTTTTTAGACTGTAACATTTGGCACTGCCACAGCAATTCTAGCCAGAAGATAAGAGCATCTCCTTCGCACTCTACAGAGCGTGTCACATTTGCAGTGTGAATTACTGCAAGGACTCCTGCCTGCATCCTTAGGCATGTACCCCTCTCTCTTCAGGATGAACCTGAATTTAAGGACATGCAAATAAGACTTTCCACATTTTTGGAAAAATCTGGACCCAACACAGGCACCTAACTATTGCTCCAGCTGTGCAAGAGATGGGCTCGAATCCCCTCTGGTAGGGAACCGGATGGAACAGACCTCTCACAGCTCTGCAGATGCTGCCTATGAAGGGAACAGGCTGCAGCAGCATTGCAGAATAGCAAGGGTGAATCTACAGGGAGGCTGAACAAGTGATGAGCACCTATCTCCAAAAGGAATTTTGGGGAACCATACACAGGACCCATCCAACCACAGGGCTCAATCCCAGGGTTGGACGGAGCATTGGGTGACATGGTTTAGTATGAGATATCCCTACCCATGGCAGGGGGTTGGAACTGGATGATCTTAGGGTCCTTTCCCGAACCATTCTGTGATTCTATGATTCATTGTCTTACACAGGCTCATTTCAACCCCAGGCCATACAGGAGGCTATTGCAAAGCTAGGAGAGAATCAAAACCACCAACATACAATGGTGCAAACCTGCCCTAACACAAACAAAGCTCAGGCTGGAAGTGAGAGCTGAGCCACAGGACCCTGGGGAGCTATTGCCATTCAGTGTCCTTGAACAGGCAGAAATGAGCTGAACTTAAACCCAAGTGGAAGACTACAGGGGTCACATGGGGTATATTATTCCAGTAGGTATTTTGAGAACTAAAAATCTGAGCAAAGTATACAAACAAGAATCAATCACAGCCACAAATCCAAGCATTTGAACTTAGAAGCAGCTTTTTTTTTGCGTGTGTGTTCATAAATCAAGTAGGGAGAAGTAAAATCTTCGAAGATTTTCACAGAAAATATTATTATGGGTTCAAAAACCATAATAACAGAGCAAACTTCATGGCTAGAATTGAACTTTTTGAACATATGCTGACACAAAGGATGGGGGCAATCTTCCAGTTTTCCTGATTTTTATCCAGCCAGCCATTTTACCGAACTGGTGCAGGCCAATACAGAAGGTGGCCTGTGAGCCAAAAGGAATAAAAGACCATGGAAAGGTTTGAAGAAGGCCTCTCCTTAGCACAGGCTGGGAAAAAGCCACATCCTTCAGCTTCCCAGTTAAAGAAGGATCTCACACTAAGTCTAATGGGCATTTACATCAGTGGTGTCCTCCCTCTCCACACATTTGCTCTTGTTGCTCTGTATGTTTGAATGCAAGAAACCTGCTGGTTATCAAAGTATTTGGCCATCCTCTCCTAGGGGAGAGGACAGCGACACACTCTGTAAGAGTCACAGGAGGGGGTGACCAACGTCCAGACAGCATCAGTGCCATGGGAGGTCCCTATGGGGCAGGTGAGCACACAAGACTCACAGCACTGCAAAGGGAGATGCTCATCCATCACAATACCTACAACTCCACAGTGTCAAATGCTCCCATTTCTGGTGAGGCTCCTCTCCACTGAGAATCCCCTTCCCTGCCGATGGCAATGAAGTTAACAGGGAAATCTCTCCCACATTCCAAAATACATTCACTTGGGTCAAGTGGCAAGAGGAGACAGCATCTAGCATCCTGGGGGTTGTTCCAACACCTTGAGAGAAGTGATTCAACCCCTGCAGTTTTCACGCTAATAGACTTGCCTCAAAAATGTTAATCTATTTAAAAGGTCACTTATTTAAAGAAAATATTCTTCATGCAAGGCTTCAGAGTGCCTTTGACACTGGATGACATCATGTTTCCCCTGACATCTGAGTCACAAAATGCTCAGAGCAGGATTTCCAAGGCTTCCCTTTATTTTCTGTTCCCATGAATTGCGCTCCCACTGCACTCAATAGGATTATTGCCACAGGCTTCAACAGGAGAAGGGCTGGTAAATGCTGAACACATTTGAAGGCCCTAACCTCAAAGTCAATATTTTCCAGTCATGAAAATAGCACTTTGGTTATCAATGAATATGTCAAACAAGAGGCCCATTATGAACAAAGCAGGCTGGTAAATGATCCCAAAAGGAAAAAGAAAGAAATACTATAATGTTCCCTACAGCCTATGGCAGTTCATTGGGATGAATTCGAGCTGGTTTAAGGTGCCTGTTAAGTGAATCAAGAGTTAAAGCAGTAAAGAAGGATGAAAAGGATGCCATAAGGCTGTCGTAGTCTCCTGCATGTACCCCAAAGCAGGATCAATTCTGCCTATGTCTTTACTGCTAGATGCTTCCCAAGCAACTATAAAACACCTTCACTTGTTCCATGCCTCTTCCAAACTGTCCTCCAGAGCTTTGCTACCTTAAGGCTGGACACTCCTAACACCAGTTACAGCCCCTCCTGTAATGCAAACCTAGGGTGACACAATGAAGAAATCCTCCTGATCCTCTTTACAATGGCTTTTGCACTCACAAAGTCTCTTCTCCCTCAGTCTTCTCATCTCTAAGTTAAAACACCAGAATTTCTTCTCTTTTATAGGTCACACTTTCCCAGATCTTTCCAAGCACTCACCTGCAGACTCTTCGAGAGCACCAGGTCCTTCCTAAATCCCTATTAACTCTTGCTCGAAATCGCATTCCAGTGTTCAGAGCCATCAAACCCCTTACACCAGCATTTCCCTTGATTTTCAGGGTTCAGCCCAATCTTTGAGCTAAAATCACAGAATCCCAGACAGGTTTGGGTTGGAAGGGACCTTAAAGCTCATCCAGTTCCAATCCCCTGCTACGGGCAGGGACACCTTCCACTAGAGCAGCTTGCTCCAAACCCCGTCCAACCTGGGTGGGATGGGGCAGCCACATCTTCTCTGGATAACCCATGCCTGCACCTCAGCACCCCATTGGCAGTGATCTCACTATTTTCTCCTTCAGTTTTGGCTACAACTCAGACATCTTCTCTTTGACCTGATTAAGAACAGCTTTTTCTACTCTGCAAAAGAAGATGGGTCCATCTAGAGCAGGACCTGCAGTTTTACAGGTTCATCTACAACAGCAAGGACATTTCTGATGCAGTTTGGACGTTTCACATGATCACATAAAACCTTTTGGTCAGCACAAAACCAGCCAGGCCTGGATGCACACAATGACAGCAGGATCAGTGCTCCTGCAGCTTAAAGCCCAGTGCTGTATGCTGGTATTTAAAAGGAAGATTCTTTCAGAGCAGCATTAAGGTTTAGGACTTATAACGGAAGAGCTCTAATCCTTTCCAGTAGAGGCCAATGGTGCATGTAAGAGTATTAAACTTGGTATACATTAAAATCCTAAACATTTCCAAGTTACAAGCAGAAATAGATCACTATCAAAGCCTGCAAGTCAAATATGCTTACTTGAATGAGCTCAAAACCCAGCATCTGATTCCAGCAGAACTCTTCTCCATACATCGTGAGCTCCAGATCTGCACGGAAGATATTGAATAGCAGCCTCAGTCCTTATCTTTAGCCCATCTGAAGATCAAAGAGAATTGGAAACAAAAGCATTCCTAGGCATTGAAGTGATACATCTGTAATGAGTTCCTCCTATTATTCCACACACAGTTGGGATTTTTTGGGGGGAAGGAAGGCGGTTTTGGCAGCCAGTTAAGCAGCGAGGACGGAAACACTTTTTAACACATTTTAATACTAATTTCCTTCCCTCATCTCCCACTTTCTGCTCATCGAAATCACCGAACAGATCCATGAAATTACAGGAGCTACAAATCCTTTATCCACAGCTTGCAGTTGTTGACATGCAAGGCCCTTAATATGGAAATAAACTGGGCTGGGCATTTTTTGGTGTTGTGAAAGCAGCACAAAGTGTTATTGCTCAGCACATAAACAGCAACAGCGCAGCCTGTGGGATGGTCCAAATGCTTCATTCCTGCAGCCAGGGCAGCTTCCAGAAGCACCTCTTCCAGTCTAACCCTGAGCAAGAGGGAAGGGGCTGCTCCTCAGCTGTAGGCAAGACAGTGACAGGGCTGAGAAGCAAATTCAACCTCAAATCATCTGCCATTTGGGAAATGATGTCCCTTGATCATGAATTAGTGTCAAGGCAGCTGAAGAGGGATGAAGCCAGGAATGAATGAGCAAAGGAGAGCATGGAAGAGGGAGACAGAGAAACAAGGGGATACTCCAGAGGCTTATGAGAAGCATGCCAGTGAAGAGCCTGTGCACACAGCCATCCCCTTCTCAAAGCCTGTGTTTGCCAAAAACATAAAGAGACCCTGATCCCGAGAAATGTTCCTGTCTGCTGGCTCCTAGAGATAAGGAAGTGATATTTCACAGTCTGACACTAATCATATTTGGGCATATTAAGTAAGGACGGTCCAGGGGCTTTCTCTGCAGCACACATATTCCAAGTTCAAAGCGAGAGCCTAAAAAATCCTCTTAACTCAGAAACACGAGACAAAGGGGGAAAAGAGAAAAGAAAGGGAGGGAGGTGCTTGGAGGGGAGAGAAGAGTCATTATCTTGGTATTGTTCTCCCTACCCAGCCCGACAGTGATGTCTGCTGCAGACGGGAGAGATGCTCCCCTCTTTTCCCCCTCATCCATGAAACAGAACAGGAGACTTGCTAATGCAATATTCCACGGCTGTGATTTACACACCCCAGACTTCACTCCCTCTAAAGGTACAACAGCAACTATGGAGCCAGCTCCTGGGGTGAAATCAGTGGAATTATCCCCATGGGAGACCAGGCCCTACAGCAGGAAATTGCTCACCTGGCTCTGCTGCTCCCACAAGCAGAGGTCACTGTCTGCCTCTCCGGCCTTGGCTCCTCATTCCAGTCTGCTGCCCGAGGCAAAAACACAGCCTTCACTACAGCTTGAAGCCGTTGGCCTCCTTTACAGGGACCTAAAGGCCAAAGCACAACTAAAGGCAGACTGGGATGGAGAGCCAGACAAAAACGTGTCCCATTGTGGACCAGCACAGCTCATCCCACAGTCAACCCATCCTCAGCTTCTCCCCCCGGGGCTGCTTCACTCCATTACAGCTTTGGCACCTACCAACAAGTAAACATCTCTAACAACTCCAGTGAGCAGAGGAAAGCTTTACCAAATGTAGCTCTCTCTGAAGTAACAGTCCTTTGTAAGCTCAGCCCCTGCACCTCTCAGTGCTTGGCTCAACTAGATCCCATCTGCAGGGCTCAGCAAGGGATGGGCCAGGGCAGACAAAGAAGGCAGAAGTTTCAGCAAAGAGTATATTAAGAAGTGAATCAGTTTGGAGCAGAGCCAGGGAGGTCACTACGTGGAATCTCAGCATTATCCAGAACAAATGCTCTAACCTCCTTTTTGCCAAATTGTATTTTCAGTTGGAGACTAAACTACTTTAAATGAAGAGGTTGGAATAACCCCATCTGAACTTCATTTGTTCCACCGGTGACAATTCCCACAGATTTCACTATGCATTCTGCCATGCAAGCAAACATAGACCCCAGCCTGCTGCTTACAGCATGAGGTGAAGCTGCCACAAGAAAAGGATGT
Organism: Melopsittacus undulatus; assembly: GCF_012275295.1. Lineage (NCBI taxonomy): Eukaryota > Metazoa > Chordata > Aves > Psittaciformes > Psittaculidae > Melopsittacus > Melopsittacus undulatus. Next base: position 16,712,516 of record NC_047537.1, read on the forward strand.
GTCACAAGTCTTCCCCACACCTCCCAAGCTCTTCTGAACACCTCAGGTGCAGCCCTGCAGACAGATCCAACAGTGGAATAACTCTGGGAAAGTTGGAACTGCTCAAAGAACCCATTCATTTCACTGAGATTAAGCAGCTACAATAGACTGGTTTAGGAGCACCACAGTTGGTGCTGGTTCTGCTCACTAGGGCTGGACCACAACCTCCACTCCTAAAGAAAAACTAACTTAGACTTTAGGAGCTATACATCAGGATTTCACATATTCCCCGGTCAAGTCTAGGCTAATCCAGAAACACAACATCCTCCCTGGAGCCCACACTGCTCATTCCCATAAATCTGGGTGTGTTGCAAAGCACTTTGAAAGGTATGACCTAAATGTTTTTCCCAATGGGAAAACTCCCCCCTACACCAAGCTCATTACATTGCACAGTGCCACTCACACGCTGACCGCACTCATTCGACAGGTCAGCATTCCCCACATCAGCTCCTCCCATTCCAAAGATCCTGGGAACTGGAATTTTTCAGGTTAGGGATGACTTTGGTTTTATGGTTTTAGTTCCCAGAGAAAATGCCTTATGCCTTACAACACTGAAAGGAAATCACCATCTAGCATCCTATTCCTCTACGGAAGACATGCCCTCAGCTGGCTACTGACACCACCGGTTTCACATAGCCACACACCAGAAGGCCACAAGGAGCCCACTGGTCTAATCCCACATGGAAAAGACTACTCCTGTTTCCTGTTGCTTAAAAACCTACAACCTGAACTTCACTTCCAAGCAAAATGAGGCTGCTCACAGCCATTCCTGTGATAACATCCTGGGATACATCCCTGCTCCTTTTTCCTTCCCTGTTCATGCAGCAGACACTTCAATGCTGTGCCCTACAGTGAGCTCTGAGCATCTCTGAGCTCCTTTACAGTTCTGCTCATCAACTACAAAATTAGTTGTACTGAAACCCAACCTCTTACAGCTCCACGGAATGCAAGGAATGAGATTAAAAGGGATTAAGTGCTTCTAGCAAGCTATGAGGCTTGATAGCTCAGCCAGGCATCGCCTTAACATGTCCTTCGCTTTGTTTGAGTAGTTAGTACCCCCCAGCTCTTCTGAGTACGAAGGTTTGTAGGGATGAGCCATATGCCATGCAATCAGGATTTCATTTCTGCTCATTGTTCACACAATATGGAATGCTCTTTTGGATGTTTGCAGGTTGATGACATTTTCCTGTATCTTCGAGCAAGACTGCATGTTTAGTGTGAACAGCCTGGAGGGGGGAAGAAAGCCTTAGATCTGACTGGAACGGATGCTGCTTCCAAGTTTCCCTCCAGTTCAAGCAGGAAAGATTTTCAGAATTAGGTTATCCATTACTATAACACGGATTCAGGCAAAGGCCATTCACAAGGTCCAGATGCCCTCAGAAATGGAATACAGGCTTTTGGTTCATACTTTCTAGGCATCTCAGATTGAGTGTTCATCTGCATTGCAACAGGATCCATGTGGTTAATAAATATAACCAGTTGTACCAAATAAAATGCATGTATTTTATGAGATGTCAGAGGAACAGCTCTTTTCCAGGGGCCTGTTCCAGTGACTCTTACTTGAGCAGAGACTTGAGGACTCCACAGCCCCTGCCATACCACCAAGGTATCTGCATGACAGACTGCCCCACATCAGTGATAGGTGGTGGAAGCATATATAGACACATGAGCCTTGAGTGGAGCTGATCCCAGCACTGCTCCCTCAACTCATCTTCATCCTATTCTACACGTTTAGCTGGGATGGATACCTCTGCCTCCAGCCTGGGGATGCAGCATTATCCCACCTCACTGCTGGAAAATCTTTTCATGGCCACGATGTATGCTCTGGAATCCAAAAACCAGAAATGTTACTTTTAAAAGCAATATTCCCAATGGCAGAACCAGAGACACCAGAAGCCTTGGCCACCTCAAACACTGCAGAATACCTGTGCACTCACAAGCACCCCACCTTCTCGTGTTACCTCCACCACAGCAAAGCATCAAATCCAGCCAAAGCATCCTTCCCTTGCATTCAGCAGAAGAATGCTGGAAAGGCACAACCCCTGCAATGGATGGATTGACACCATCAGAGGTAATTCAATTCATGTTTAATCTGCAGCTAACGACTGCAGGTTCCCTCCAACTCTCAGTCCCCTTCCCATTTCTCACTGCTAAATTGCTCCAGTTTGCAGTCGAAGCTCTTCACAGTAGATTAGTTAACATTATGTTTTTATTAAAGCTGAAGTTAATATCCTTATTCTCTAAAGGAGACCACTGGGGTTGCTGGAATTGGTTTATCCCCCCCTTCAGTTTTTACCTAAGAGCCTTCTCCACTGAGTTAGGAACACAGAGCCTGCAGCCCCCAGCTGAAAGCTTAAGGGAGCCCCAAACACTTACCTCTGAAATGCTTATTTACATTGGAATACAAAAATCACTCTGCTGGATCAGAGCAGGGCCTGTCTGCCCGGTATCCTGCCTCTGATGGTGGCCAGCTGCTCCAGAGCAGGGCTGCTCATGGCTTGCTGTCAAAGCTTTACCGATAGATATGCTTTCTTCACTACATCACATTATTCACAAGAAAGCAGCCTGCTGCCTACAGAAACTGTTGGCTTTGCAATGAAAAACAACAGAGGTCTCCAACCTGAATGATTCTGGATTTTGGGCATAACGCTTTCCATTTCCTGATCAAAGAGGGAGGCTTTTCAGTGAAGAGTCCCAAAAAGATGTTCCATGAAATGCTGTTCATATTCATCAGTATTCTCCACATTCAAAAACCCTCCCTACAAAAATCTCCTCAGCTCTGAGCTGAAGAAATCCTCAAGAACTGTCAGGCAGAAAATTATGGCACAAGTTTCTCAAAAGAAGCTTCTCCTAAACCTCACAAAGGAATGGCTGCAATGCGATGAAGAACCACGTCTTCTGTGCGTTACTGACCTTTGCTAAAGTGACTCAGAGTCATTCAAAGGGGTCAAGGGATGCAGTGGAGTGCTGCTGGACACCTGACAGAGGAGGTATCATCTTTGCCCCAGGCCGTGCCCTAGACAAGCAGTTCTGAACTAGCCTGTGAATAACAAGGGCTTTAGTTACTGAGCCGTCACAGGCAGCTCCTGATGCTCATTCATGGCCAAAGCTCTGCTTCTTCCATGTCACTTTAGAGTCTTCCTCCTGGCTTCTTTCACACTTTCCTTCCTCATCTCTGCTCATGGCAGGACTCATGCTCCCAAGTCCCATATTACATCCCTATTCCACAGACCAGTACTGCAAACCATCAAGAAGTGTAGCTCAAATCAACAAATGGCTGTTTTGAAGCCATTCTATGGCGGATTTCCATCCCTATGCCAAGAACTCCTCAAGAGCTTCCTGCTTCCCTTTTTGCTCTTCACACACTGCTTTTGAGATACCAGAACAGGACTCACACTGTGCCAGATATCTGGTGTCCTTCACACTGATGTAAATCGCAAAACCACTCCTATAGCATCAGTTACCACTCTGATATGAGCCCCAAACCAACACATGGTATGCCCAGTCATCCCTCACGGCTGCTCCTCCTGCTGCTGCAGCTCCTTCACCCTCGGCTGAATGTTACACAGCTCAATGCATTGCCTCTGACTACAGACACATGGATTTAACCCCCAGCCCATCCCTGGCAAGCAGGAGGGGTGTCGGGACCATCTTTATGTCCTAGGACACCACACAGAGAAATGTATTCATGAACAGTGAGAGCCCATCAAGGAGAAGCAGCAATCGGCAACACAGCTAGGGAAAAAAGGAGCGAAGAGAGCAGAGCCATTATCATCCGGGGAGATTTAGGAGACAGCTCCAAATCCCACTGGGATCATATATTCAAGTTCATCTCTTCAATCAGGAGAGCTAGAAATTGCCTTTTAAAAAAGAAATTAATGTTGAACTGTCAAATAAGCGTGAGATGAGGCTTGAAGAAACAGACTCATTTCTCTGGGCTGTCTGTGCAAGGCACTGAAGCTGCTGCATCGCACCAGGACGCTTGTGAGCATCCTTCCTGCAGAGCCCTAGGGCTAATGCAAGGTGTGCAGTGAGCAGGGCTTGCCAAAAGGTGGGGGGAAATCTCTCTCTAGAATGGATTCTGATAGAGAAAATTGTGGTTTTTTAACCCTAATGTTCATTTTTACAGAACTTCTTGCAATTTAATCAAAAGAAGGGAGAAGAATGGATCAACTCAATTCTTAAGGGGTTGTGGGTTTGTTTCCTCTCGTCCAACACTCAAACTCTGTGAGATGCTGAAACCTGGAAAATATCAGTGAAAATGGCAATAACTGCATACAAAAGAAAATGGCAGGGGGGTGGAACTGGATGATCTTAATGTCCTTTCCAACCCAAACCATTCTATGACTCTATGGTGACAAGGTTTTAGATCCCTTCCCACCTCCACAACTGCAGCTACCAGGCCAGGAGGGCTCCTCTTTGCAGCCCAGGCTGTCTGCAGCTTCGACTTGCTCTCACTATCCAGAGCTGAGTCAGAGTCCAAGCCCCAGGCTGTGATAGGACCACAAGGAACCAGTGAGTTACGCAGCAACTCTGTCTCTGAGCCCACATCAGATGCACATCCCAGCACCAGCCATAGCAGGGCTCTGCCCCTCTCCACCCTGCCACTCCTGTGCACCATGGGTTTTAATTAACCTTGGAACGGCAAAGGGTCTTCTTTTTCTTATTCCCTTTTTTGCCAAACACAGTCATATTTTACAGGGCTGGTGACAAGCTAATTAACTTAATTCTTCTGACACCTCTCTGGGATGAGGGTAGGGTTGGCTGGCGCTGCAATGCAGTGTTGGGCTAATTAAAAAATAATTACTACTTCACCAAGGACAAGAACAAGAAGTTAATTAAAAGAATGAGGTGTAGCCTTAATGAAACTCATCGGATTGTATCCGTTCCGATGTCCCACCGCCAAATTCCCTCCATTAGAATATAAATCCACACTGGCTTATTCCTCACAAGTGTTTGCAAACAGCATCCCCTCTCCCCCTTCCCTGACAGCAATGATATCAATTGTTTCATGAACAAGAGAGTGAACTTAGACTGAGATTTCACACACCCTCAGGAGCTGAAGGGTAAGATATGGATCTCCAAATACTACCTGGGATGATTTGCAGTGCCTCAAAAGCCATGCGCTGCATGGGGGCTATACCACTTGTTCTTACTGTGGATAATGCAGAAGCAGAGTGGTCTTGCGGCCAGACAGGGCACACCTCCTCCCAGACAGCATCCTGAAACACTGGGAGAAGGATGCAGAATATGAGATCTCCTTGGGAAAAAGGAGGTTTTACCTGAATAAAACTGACCCCTGGTCTAGATTCAGATCTCTTGCTACATCATCGGACAAGCTGGTATAGTAACCAAGCAAGCGTTAGCTAGGGATGAAATCCTGCTCAGGAGCAGCTTGGTGTTTCAGGTTGACTTAAGCCCTTTCACAAGTTCAGGTCAAATGCCTCTAATGCTTCCATCAAGGGAAAAACACAAAATTAGATGTCAGATGGTAATTCACTTCCCAATGAGCAGCAGGTGCCCCACAGTTGAACTATGCCACATTTTCCAGAGGCAACTTCATTCTTATGAGCATAGTTTTTAAACCAGAGTATTGAGGCAGGGGCTAAATTAAAATGTCCCTGGCAAGAGTATTTACTGGTTTTGATATGGGTAAAAACACTGGGAGTCAGACCAACACAAAGAGGGTTTCCCCCATATTATGGTGCCGTCATTAACACCAAAATAAACTCTGCAAATCACAAACCACATCCCCATTTATACACAAAGGCAATGTCCCTACAATACATGCCTTATCATCTCCTTCTGGCATGTAAACCACAGAGGCTTCCCCAGCACTCACCCTAATCCTTCTGGCTTCAGCAAAAGGTCCAAGGGATGCTCAGACGTCTCAGCACTTGGTTCATCCCATCGGGGAATGACTGTTCACTGCTGGGAAGCTGGGTGATGCAGTGAAGATGCAGTGAAGCAGTAGTTGCCTGCAACATGCACAGAGCTTTCTCCAGGATGGATCTAGGAGTCCTCAGTAAGAGAAAGGAGAAGGCAAAGACACAACTAGACCAGCCACGCTACTGACTGATGAACTAGAAGGATCTTCAAACCACATACACTTAACAGACCAGCATAAGAGGCACTGGAATGGAATGGTGACAGCTCTCACTGCGAACCAGGGGAGAAACTTCATCTGTGGGTGGCATCTGTTATTGAGCACCCTGAATGGCTGGAAGTCCCACAGGAAGAAACAACAGGGTGAAGGGAAAAGGTGGGGGAATTGAGGGGTCCTTACTGGTATCTTCCTGCACACCAAGCACCAGGGCTCCAGAAGACACAAGCTGCCCCTATCCAGCCTATGCTTCTTTCAGGGTCCAACAAACGCTCAGCCCTCAGCACCCCCTCTCCCTGGAGCCCAACAGGCATCTCCACCACTTCCAAACATCAAACATTATCATGCATTCAAGCACTGTAACAAATGGGCAAGTTTTCAATGGGTGCAGCAAATCATCAAAGGAGAAAGAACCTGTTCAGAAACACAAAAGGGGCCACACCAGGGAAGGAAAGGAACAATGGGCATAAAGCTGAGAGCCAAAGAGACCAGGTTGCTGCACATTACCATCCTACTACAAACACAAAAGGGCTCCCTGCTAACAACTACCAGACTCCTCACAGATCAGCTCAGGAATTAAGGATAACAGGTAATGTATTGTACTCTACTGTGGCACATGGGAAATGAAGACTTTTAAAGTGCTAGCTCCATCTTCCACTGCCTGGCAGAGAGCAAACATGACAATCCCTAACAGCATGCTCTGGAGACAGCAGGGAGCTGGTCTTCAATGAAAGAGAGACAAGGGAAACAGGGAAGTGATACATCCATGGGAAGTCAGTATGATAAAGCATGCCTTCGTATTATCCAGTGTAAACGTATGAAAGAGTAAAGTTCACATTGCTACTCATTAAACCCTTCCGAGCAGCACTCGCTTTGCCTCTCTGCTGGCAGCACATGGGAAAATGAACTTCAGTGTAGGGCTGCTCTGCTCAGGTTATCTTAGGGGCTCACTGCATGGTGGAGATGCTCACATTGCACCCATGGGTCTTGTATTTGCATGTGGACAACACAAACCTTGGAGACTAGGAAGAATATTTTGCCTGATCCTTAAAGAAGTTGCTCCAGGATGCCACCTCCTTCACAGCAGACATAGCAGGCAGGGTGCCCCTGCACTTGTCATGCATTCCCTCTCTCCTTCCTCCTCCTTTGGTATCTTCCCACATCCCTACTTCAAGGGGGTGTGGGCAAAGGAAATGTAGTTCAATGGGGCCCTCTCTTGGCCTAATATGGTAATTTAGCTCTGCAAAACTCATCAACACAAGCATTTTTATGAATTAATTCAAGATCAGCTCCGTATCTTGGACTTGATTGGGATCAAAATGGTTGGTAATGTTGCTGTTATTACTGCTCATGCTTTCTAACTTGGAATCATGTAAGGTTAACATCAACCAATTTATTACAAGGTGACCCACTCAGTGGATGAGGGAAGAGCCATGTATGTTGGCTATCCAGATGTCAGTAATGCCTTTGTCACCGTTTCCCAAAGCACTCTCCTGGAATGACCACTCATGTCTTGGATGGGTTTACTCTTCACTGGCTGGATGGCCAGGCCCAGAGAGAGTGGTGGTGAATGGAGTTAAAGGCTCAGGCTCAAGCTGTGCCAGGGGAGGTTTTGAGTAGATGGGAGAAGAGAGAGGTTTTCACCAAAAGAGCTGTCAACCACTTCGCTGGGCAGCCTGTTCTGATGCTCAAGTCACCATTGCTGGAGGTATTTAAATGACATGTAGATGTGCTCAGGAACAGGGTTTTGTGGTGGACTTTGCAACCTTGAGTTTATGGTTGGACTCAGTCTTAAAGGCCTTTTCCAACATAAACCATTCTATGGTCTGCAAGGCCCACAGGCGCAGCTTCACCCTCCTGCTGTCTTTGGTGTGAAATTAAGAACTGCTCAAGCCTACAAATTCAAAAGGTCAAAATCCAGCCCATTTCTGGTCATGGCTTCCGCTGAGGAATAGGAAGCTCGAGTACACACCTCACTGCAGCTAAAGAAAGGAATATGTTGGTACACTTCAAATGGGGTATTGATGCAGGAAGTCAGCCAAACCACCCCGGAAATGCTCAGTGATGGTGATGGGGGGAAGGCTGCAGAACTTCCAGTCTGCTTCAGCACTGGGTGGGAAAATTCCCTGTTAAACCAGAAACAGTACCTGTAATCATCAGGGGAGAGGAAAACCAGCCAGGAACGCAAGGAGAGGAAATTGACTCTTGTTGCAATCAAGTGTCTTCCTTCCTTGACTTCCATGCTTAAATATGAATTCATTTATTACTTAATTTGGGGTCGCTGCAGCTTGTAAAATCCCCCGGCAGCCCTGGCTCCATGGCCTGGCTTGTACCATCCCATTTGCACTGGGGACACTACCAAGAGAAATCAGTACATAGAAGGCAAAGAGAGCATCAGTTCAAAATCAAACCCGTCATCCTAAAAAGGAGCATCAAAGAAATTCAACATCTGAACACCAGAGTCTAATCATCAGTGCTATGTGAAGAGACTTCTGTTCCGTTTTACTCCACAACAGCACTAAGGGGAAAGCTGCTGTTGCTTTCAACAAGGTTACTGTTCAGTCAACAAGTTCTCTGCAGGTCCACTGCCCATCTGGTGCAGCAGATCCCACATGGATCATCTCTGCGTTCTATCCTTTCTGGCCCTCAGCATCTATTTCAGAAGCCTGTACTACACACCTTCCTAATCCCAATCAACCAGTGGCTGCTTCGTGCTCTGAAGAACAAGAGGTTTTGCCATTTATAACTGCTCAAGCTGGGAACACTTTTATTGTCCATCCAGATGTGCAAACTATTGAACCAGGACTCAGCCTGCCCATTAGCTGTGCAATCACCTTAATACCAGACAGGGTCAAAGTAAGCAGAGCTTTAAGGGGTTAATCCTAATGCACTATCAAGGTAAATACAAGGGATTCAAATAAGGGAGTCAACTGAAATTATACTATAAATAAAAATAATAATCCTCAAATAAGCTGCTGCCAAAGAGGCAGAGCTTCTGCATCCAATTTGTATCCCATTCAGACAAGTGATGTTACAAAGCCGTGTCCATATATTATACAATTACAGGAATGTGGCTTTCATTACGTGATTAAAGCACTCCTTGTTATGACACAGCCCATACTGCCCACAGATGTCGGGGCAGCACATACCACAGTGGGTGCCACGTTGCTGCTGCTAATGGAGGCCACGGCAGGTCAGCAGGAAGCGCCTGCAGCCCCCGGCATGGTGCTGATGGGGCTTAGCTTACATGAGGAGCAGGACTCCTGCAAGACCCTTCCTCCCCAGCACTGCCAAAGCGCTCTCCTCCTTATCGGCAGCAGTAAACCAAACATAAACCAGATGGTCAAGCGGGTAATCCCAGCCAGGAGAACACACTCATGTAGGATGTGAAGGAGAAGGAGCTTGTATCACATAGGCTCAGCAGTTGTATCCATGTCTTCAGGAAACAGCCTGTGCTCTGCAGACACATCACTCCTCTCCCAGACACTGGTCAAAGTCAGGGGTAACTACAGTAAAACCTGCAGGAAATTGTGGTTTTGTTAACATTTACTGAGAGGGGCTCTTCTTGTAGTGATAGGACAAGGGGTAATGGGTTTAAACTTAAATGGGGGAGGTTTAGGTTGGTGGGGGATGTAGGTCTATAAGGAAGGAGTTCTTTACTGTGAGAATGGTGAGGCAATGGAATGGGTTGCCCAAAGAACTGGTAAATGCTCCATCCTTGGCAGTGTTCAGAGCTGGGTTGGGCAGAGCCTTGGGCAGCATGGTCTAGTGTGAGGCATCCCTGCCCATGGCAGCGGGTTGGAACTGGATGATCTTAAGGTCCTTTCCAACCCAAACTTCTATGATTGAAGCTTCAGTAGTAAAAATAGAATCAAGCTCTGGAGCCCTAGCTCAAATATTGACTTTTTCTTCAAAGAAAACAGTTTGGACCGAAAGGAGTCAAAAGTGAAATCCAAACTGCCCCAAAACTGTTCTCATGTCAGTATGCTGCAAGTTACTGTTCACTTCTCCTCAGAAACTCTTAGTTGGTATGTATTAAAAATACATAAAACATTGTAAGGATTAAAGCCTGGTTTATAGGTACCATGTCAGGGGAACGCTCATTTCTATATTGTGTAGATGGTTCAGATAAAAAATTAAGCTTTATTGTTATTTTTAATAGGCATTATAAGTGAAAATGGATTTTTAAGCAGTATGCTCCATACAAGTAAAAAGCCATTTTTCAGCAGCCTGAAAGGTTGTTTGGTTTCTCTCCCCCCACACATCAAAACACTAATTGGGCATTATAGATGAAGGCAAGGTTCAAACCTGAGCTGAGGCAGAGGCTGGGGTTATACAAACTTGGAGACAGCCAGGGATATCAGAACAGTGCCATGAAACTCCAGGGAAGTTAATGCAATGGGAACCATTTGGAAACCTTCAGCAGCAAGAAGTGGCAAAGGACATGCTTGGGTTTATACATATACTAGATAGGGATCTGGCAGATGCCATAACCTGAAGCCATAGCCATGCATTAACAGCCCTACCTCTGAACATCATAGCCATCCCTTCTCCCCAGAATGCTTTAGATGTTCCAGCCCTTTCTAGCACTTCCTCACTTATAGTCCCTTTGTATCTCCATGGCCCACACTATTCCTTCCCCAGCCCTTCAATTCCCCTCTCTACAGGGCTTTCTCCCTGCTACTGTATACCCAAAGGCATCCTTGTGGGCTCCCACTAAATGCCAAGTTCTCCAAAGTGAAGAGAAGTTTTTAAGCAACCAGAAGAGCTGATTTATAAGTCATCATCTCCCTCCTTTGTCATCTATCCCTCCCCAGCTGCTCCAGCAAACAGCCCTTGTTGGTTGTGTTTTACCTTTGTGGTGCTCATTTAGCAGCCACATTCAGTATCTCTCCCCAAAATTACAGTCATTTAATTTCCGATGGGAATCTGTTGACTGTTTGCAGGAGTTCCAAACAGCAGCACTTCCACATAGCTCATGAGCACTTCATAACACATCTGTTGGGCACTGATGGGAAAGTTGCATCTGAACCCTTAACTCCCCAGCTCCAGGAAGTTCAGCTCATACAAAGAATCCACTTTCTGTTAAAATCTGCCCTAAGGAGAGGGATTGGAGAAAAGGATCAGGATTCACATTGCCAAAATGCCCCACATGTCAGCTGCCAGCCAAAGCTAATCCAGAATCAAACAGCTCATTCTATTTGTAATACAGCCCCCTGATGGGGTCCCTCCATTGGGCCACAAGACACCCCCAGTTCCTCACCACAGCACTGGGCCTGGATCCAGCTCAGCTTTCCAATTCCCATTGAAATACCTGCATGATCCTGAGCTTTGTTATTTTAGCTTAAGCTGCACAGATTGTACAATCAGCTGTGCAAGACCCTTTTCCAAATCCTATTCACCAGCACCTGAAACTGGCTCTCAATCAAAACACAACCCAAGCCCACTTACTTTTATACTGCCTTCCTCAGCAGACAGCCAACACTCCCCTCTTCAAAAGCCATTTAATCCTTCTCCACTTCTAAGCTTAATTCAACATTTCTTCACTTAAAAGAATTAAATAAGTATAAAACTCATACTATCCGAATAAGGATGTGCCTACCTCAAAACTCTTCAGGCACCCAGCCCTGAACATAAGCTAAGACAAGCCTGGCAATGCTATCATGGAAATTCCTCCACTGAGACACACCTGCAGGATACAGACTGAAAGGAAAGGGAATTTATTCATTTGTTCAAGCAGTTATCCCCAAGCCAACAAGCAAATAGCATTTTGTTAGGATAGATTAGGTGGTACAGTGGCTGAAAAGAATAAAGTCAGTACTTCATTCCCACATGGCTGCTTTTATAACATATATGTATTTTTTCAAATAAGGATAGATATCTACAGACAACATTGTCTTGAGAGGGACAGAAATAGGTTAGCACACAACAGTGTATGCTAAATGACAACTATGTGCCATGAAAGCACATGTGAGCATAAAGAGGTCTGCATTAATCTAGACACAGGAAAGAACTGAGGATGCTAGAGGAGGCAGGGTGTGTACAATAGTGTTCCATTCACCTTTCAGTGCATCCAGGGCATTTACAGGCACACATCATTTGACAAGCTCCCTGCCAGAGCTCTTAATCCAGGGGCTCACTGACCAGCCAGTTCCTCCAGTTGGGATTGCCCAGCCAGACACCTGAAAGGGCCCCAAGGCCCCAAGAGCTCAGTGCTTTGCAATAAACAGCCCCCTCTGAAATGTGTTGAATGAGGCATCAAAGCTGAAGCACACAACAGCACTAATTGCTTGTGAAAATCTAAGCTGTGGTGCCTGCAAACACTTAAGCACATGTATAATAGAGTCCTCCTGTTGGCTCTGTGGTTGGCCTTGCTTGCACATGCTGGGAAGTTGCTGCAAATGTACATGCTTGGGATGGATGAGTGCTATCAGTAACAATAATACTGAGATCTTACATAGCCTGTGACACACTGGAGTGAGATAATTATAAAGGAAGGTGAGACAGGAGACAATAAGCACCTCCCTCTTTCAGAAAGAGCAAATTTCACCCTGAAAATACAGCATAGTGAAAAACAGAGGAAGTAAATGAGTCCTGAATGAATTACATACATTATATATATATATATATATACACACACACATGCAGAAGACCTGCAGTCATTGTGTGCAGCTCTGGAGAAATCACATCATTGCCCAGTGGTGAAAATAAACACCCTAAAGGCAAATACTGTGAAACCCAAGCGAGAGCAGCACTAAGTCTTAAGATGCATCATGTATACACCCTGCCCTGATGCAATACCCTGTCTGCACCATTTCAGCTGAAGGAGAGAGGGAACAGGCAGATTCAGACACAACTCTCGGCCAACAGCGTGAATGATTCTAATGCTGGTGAGACCTTCACACAAATCACAGAAATCATCCTCCCTTCACTTCAAATTCCTATAGTTACAAAACAGCTTAAAAGTAGTACAAAGAATGATGCACACAGCAAAGGTGAATGCCATCTCCTATTGGATTTTTCTCATTATACGAAAAAGGGCCTTTTAGAGGAACTAAGGCATGATGCATCTAAAAGCACCTCTGAAACCAAGTTTGCCATCATCACCAGATACACAACCAGGGTTGGAACAGGTATTAACACAAAAACACCAGGGAAAAAGCCCTTAGGACATCTTCTTATGAGCAGAGCAGATGGACCAGACACAAGAAGGGCATTTCCCACCTTGTAAAACCTTCACAATAAAGAGTTATCTTGTTTGTGCCCATTTTTACTGCTTCTTTACAATAAATGGCAGGAAAGCTCCCAACTGCCACTGAAGCCAACAGATTTGCCCCAAAATACAGAAGACAGTTGTTGCATAAGAAACAGAGCACCAGTCCTGGGCAACAGCCACTGGACCACTTCCCCTCCCTCCCAAACTTCAAGCCCTCACAGTAAGACAAAAATCATCTGGAGGCAGATACATCCACCCATAGCTAAGACCTTTGAAAGATGCTACAGCAGAAATGTCCACCCTCATGAAGTAGAAAAAGGTCACTAGGATTCCTTGTGCCTTATTCAGGCACTTACCTTCACTAAGGCTTTCTCTAATCAAATCAAGAGCAAACCTTAACATATCTTAGCAAGGAGTGAATTCCCTTCTGGAGACTCCTGTGCCTCTGCACTAAAAAGGAAGCCTGCAAACCAGGCAGCAATTTCTACATGGCTAAGATCAGGTGCACTGAAGTCCTTCCAAAATGATTAAAGTTAACAAAATTAAGTGTTCTCTGCAGACATGTTACTGCAAACATTCCTCCACAACAACTCTTTCTGGTCTTTGCTCTACAGCATCTGGTTCTGGCCACTGCTAGCAGCAAAGTGCTAGACTCTGTGGAAATCAGATTTGACCAAGCATGGGAATTCCTATGTACCAATAAGCTATCCTTTGATTCAGGGCATATTTCAGATTAAAGTTCCAAGGAGCTACAAGGGGAGAGGGAATTCTCCCTTTCAGTCCCGAGAGCTGCACTGATTTATTATTTCTGGCACCATACAGTGCATTGTTTGGTTGAGATTGGCTGTTAAAATCCATACTTATGAAATGTAATATTCCTCTGGAAATGTCCCATTCTGGGTCTTTTTTTAAATGGTATTTTTATTCAGAGGAAAGGGGCAGGAATGGTGGAATTAGCCTAGTAATGATGTTCTAAACCATTTCAGCTGGGACACTCAGGTAGATAAATATTTTACTTCCATTTGAATACTTATTTAACCAAAACCAAGCTGAGATCCTTGTGAGAATTCTGCAGGATAATTAAGGAGAGACGGCTGTACCTTTGCCTAATAATTTAAAGGCAAAGATGCTAAAGGACTGAAGAGCACGGATCACTCTTCAGTGTCCATTCACATTAGCACTGCTCAGTAGCTAAATAAGGGACAATGTGAACTCCAGTCAGAGGCTGATGGTCACTGGCTCAGGAGAGACCCTGGCAGATTATGCAGGCATGGGACAAGCAAAAAGTAACTGCAGAGGTTGGCAGAATGGTGCAAACCCAGAGGTTTCCAGTGCTGTGTGCCATTCCTGCATGCTGGCTCATCACCTGCAAATCATGCTCATTGCTAAGTTATTAATAACACCCTGATTTCATTCCCAGAGACCAGATCTTCCGCTCATGCTGATGGATGTCACTTCACTGCAGTTAAAAGAGGGGATCAAACCTGCCACAGGTGAGATCCAGTCCTCTGCTTGCCAACAGCAACCACTGTCCGGGAAATCCAGGCAGGATTTCGCAGTGTGGATAAAAGGCAATTTTTAGGAATTGGACACATTTCCCTCTGGAAAGATTTACCCCATTTCCCAGAGGTCTCCATCCTCACACTGTGATGGAGCAATCACAGCTGGAAATCACTTGAGCTAAGGACAAGCAGAGAGCAGCAGCAGCCTGTTCTAAACGTGAGCTTGCTTTTGCTTCTCCAACATTACAGCCTCTACCAAAGTACTTCAGAAGGCAGAGAAATACCCCCCTGAGAACAGGTCCCTATGCCCCGAGCTGTGGGAAGCAGCGCTGCGCTCCCCTGCAGCCCTGGGGTTGGTGACAGCTCGGAGCCCAAGGACACTGCCAGCAGGTTTCAGACAGAGCAAGCGTGAGCCTCTTCTGACACCTAGTGCCCAGAGCCTGTGACAGGGCAGCACCAGCCTCCAACGCATCAGGCTGGGAGCATCCCCTGTCCCTTGCGCAGCATCCTGCCAGCAGCCACAGGCACCAGTGACACAGGCAAACCACCTCGCCTTACTTTGCTGTGCTTCAGGTTTGCAGGAGGGTCAACTTAAATATGCACTTCAGGCCACTCAAAACAGCACCCATGGAGCATCTGGTTAAACTTGACAACTCCACCGAAGTGAGCTTTGATTTTAGCAGGATCCAGGAACATACCTTTTTCTTATCACTCTTATAGGATTCTCTGGGTATAAATACTTAATGGAATTGTTCCTGGAATCACATCACCATGAAAAAGTGCAATCCCAGAAACATTTGCATGAGACAATAGTCTGTAGCTTTGCAGCATCCAAATCCAGATGTTTCTGGTGAGAAAGAAATAGATGACCTGAGAATTAAACCCAGGCCCCTTGGCTCCCCTCCAGATGCTCTACCAGCTGCTCACACCAAGTCCCCTCTGGTCAATTACTTTACTTGATGCTTCTAATCAACAATATTATATATGTGATGCTATAAACTTTTGTATTTAATATTAGCTCATAACTCAGCATCCAAAACCAGATGTTTTTGGTGAGAAAGAAATTGATGACTTATCAGAGGACTGAACCCAGGCCCCCTGGCTCCCTTCCAGGCAGTCTACCAGCTGAGCTGCAAAGCTAACCAGTCACCTCCTGCTCCCCCCACACCGCTGCTACTCATGAAAGGAAAAGGAAAAGGATCCCACATCTCCCAGTGCAGTGTGCAGGAATATGTGAAAGATGGTTTTATAAACACGTGTAAAACAGCATAACGCAACATTGCTTTGAGTCAGAGAACACACTTCTTCCCAGAGAAGGGCTGTGCAGACAAGCTCCTTGCTTTCCTAAGAGCTGAAGGCTCATGTACAACTGCATGCAGAAGCAGCATAATAGATGACTAATTTACATCTGAACTTCACCAGCTTCCCCATGCTCTGTTGAAGATGATGATGAGATGCTCTCTGCAAAGCTGCCTTCAGGACAGCTCACTGGGTTTTACAATGGAGCACAATGCATACGTTAAAGGAGTTAAAACCGTTTTCTGCAGGGCTCAAAGGTGGAATGCAGTCATTTCTGATTTATGGATCTTTTATGTTCCAACCACACAAAACAGTTAAGTGCTTTACTTCAAACCTGTAGTAGATGCATTGAGTTCACTGCAACTACTCCCATGTCTGAAGTTAAGCACGTATTTAGGTGCAGTACTGCACAAGTCTATACCTGTGGAACCCAGAGCAGGGCAAAGTACTGTCCTGCTGTTGCCTAACTACTCAGGATGCTGTATTACAGAATCACATATTTATTTAGGAAAGGACAGAGCATCAATTGTATTTGTAGGACTTTGTTCTTAAATAATAGCTGCAGAAGATATGGTGAAAAGCAAGTATCATGAAAACCCAAAGCCCACAGTCTTAAAGAGCTTTGTTTAGGATTAACAACAGCATCTGCTACAGAGAGCATCCAGATCTACAAATATTTGCCCACAATTGTCAGAAACAACTGTTAAAATATTATTGCAACTGAAAGGAATCTGAAAGTCAAGCCTGCATGCTATGAAAACCTATTAGGGAATGTTTTCCAGAGGGGCAATTCCAGCTTCTCTAACCAAGGAAGACAGGTTGCCTTTTCCAAAGAGAAAGTACCTTTCAGGAAAAGAAAACACGACTGCAAACATATAGGAAACTGGCCAAGAATTCAGTTCTTGCTAGTTAATTTGACTATTTTAAGACCAAGGACTTGCCTTAATTATAACAATGTTGTGATTTCGCAGACTTCAGTAAGATGCAGTACTCGTTTGCTAGGGCATCTCACCAAATTAAAGGATGCAAAAGTTTGGATAGATCCTACAGCTGCTGCAAAAACAAATCTCATCCTCAGTGAAAGACATTGCTAAATTTGGCTCTGCTCTACTCTGAAGATTCAGCACCCTCTTGCCAACGTTTTCACTGTAATCAAAGCAGCTGAAATCAAAGCTCAAATAAAACACCCTGACTAAACTGCAGTGGCATAAATAACTTCCCATTCAAGAACAGATACCTGAAACAGCACAATGCCATCAAGTCATCTTTCACCAAAGAATCTCACATCTCTCTGGGTCAAATTACTTCCCCAGACAGCTTCAAGCTATTTGGGAGGATATGTTATACCAAGGCTGCTTAGCATGAAGAGTAGCAAAAGGAAATCTGCATGGTGGGAGGTGGCAAAGAAAAGGAGAAACAAAGACAGAAAAAACAGGCTCAGGAAGCTTAAAGGGCCAGAAGGGTAGAGACAGACACAGGGGCAGGACGAGGAGGTCAGGGAGAAGTCCAGGGAAAACCCATCAGCCTTTAAACACTTGGTCCTCATTTAGTGGTCTGAGTGCTACAACACCCATCACCTGTGATAACTGGGACTTACAGAACTGCAAGAAGCCCTTTGGGGGCCTTGAAATACCCAAGCACATCTACATGAGGATCAACCGAAGTGATGAATTGTAAATGCTGCTTTTCACTGAGTGCTCCCATCTTTCCTCTCATTCAGCTGGCACAGCAGCATGCCATGCAGCAGGATTCAGGCACCATCGTTCCTCTTCAGCCACGTGCCAAAAGGCAAGGCAAGACAAGGGGTGGGAACCTGCATCCCAGGACAGCCCAAAGACTGCAAACCAGCATGACCAGGTATCACTCAGATCATGCTGCTGGCTTCCAAGCCCAAAAGAAACAATCCAAAACCAAATGGCAAGAAACACTGCTCTTTCTTGAGATCAACGAGTGTGGAGGAAGGGCTAACAAAGTGCAAACCAGAAACAAGCAGTCATCAATAAGCTGGGAGAGAATGGTGTTTCCTATTTCCTCATTAGGTGACTGCATTTTCAATACCAACACAGCCTGCCTTTAATTAACCATGATTGCATTGAGCCAGAACTTACAACTCAGAGATCGATACTGCCCCATACCCCTTTCACAAGCCTACCTTGACTCCCAGATCATCCAGGGCTTCAGAGAGCAAATTCCAGGTGTTGAATCAGATCTGAAAGCAAAATGAGAGTGTTTGATTTTTAGAAACTGAACCTTTCCAATGGTTTGAGCAGTTTTTGCCTAATAAACTGATATAAAACACTTCTTGGTGTATGACTATAACTCATTTTCACAGATAGATTTTAGAGCATTGACACATACATCCCTTATAGCCTCCTCTCCTCCTCCCAGTCTGTTGATACAACATGGACCAAGCCATCAACTGTGCTTGTGGCTCCATATATTTTATTTTAATCATTCACAGACAGGACACTGTCCAGGAAAGAGCAGCTGGAAGCACAGCTGCAAAGCTCTCACTTAATGTGACACCACATAATCACACTTGAGAGCAGAACAGTGCTTTGGAGGAGGAAATCACTTCAGGAGATGGACTGTAACAGAGCAGGGCTCCATCAGCCTCCTGGCACTTGAGGGGTTTCATGCTTGGCAAGCTTTTGGTACCAACATGCAAACCCCTTTACCCAGCCGGATGCACTGAACTGACAGGGGTATTTCCAACACATAAACCAGAACACAGGTACAAAGGCAGGCAGCAGGTCTTCAAAGGGCACATTTGCTGTTAGTCCAAATGGAGCTCGTGCAGAGCCACCAGAGATTTACCTAGAATTAAGCTGGCCAGGTAAATCTCTTTGTGTGGGAGCCACTTACACACAAAACCAGGACAGTTCCTTGCACCCAGACCCATGCCCAAGCCTTGCAACCTGCAAACCTCGCAGCTTCCTTAAGTCCCCCAGGAAAACACAGCTTCCTTGAGGAAAACTGTCTCCACGTGGCTTACACAGGCGCAGCTACCCAAACGGACAGTCTCTGTATTTACTTTCAACCAGCCTCTAAGGGACAGAAGAAACAACCAAGAAACCCAGGCTCTTTGCATCCTTTGGGGAGGGAGAAAAGGAGGACAGCAGTACCTGGGTCTCAGACCAGTGCTTAGCTGGAACTTCACCATGGAAAAAGCCACGGACAGATCTAGTCTGGTAAAACAAAGACCCGCTCCCACCCCTACCTGCTGCTTTGGGAAGAGGGAAAAACTATTCCTGCCCCTTCCTTTAAACATGCTGATTGACGGGCGGGTCAAGCTGCCCCTTAACCCTTTCCTGGCTGCTCGACAGCCCTGCCCGCCCGGTTAGGGCTCCTCCCAAGGGCAGGTAAAGGCAGATCCTGCACTCTTTGGGATATGGCCCTGGCTGGTACAGCCCGAATTCAGAGGTGCTGTGTGCTGCAAATTGGACGGGTTGAGCTGAATTCTTCCTGCCGCTGAATCTCTCTATGGTTTTATATGATCCATCCTTAATGTGGGAGAGGGAGGATTTTAAAGAGTGGATGTCTGAGGACCCCTCCCAGCCTGACATTTCATACAGTATCTGTAAAAATGAAGGGAACTGCAAAACAAGGATCCAGGGACAAAGTTAGGGCCCAGGCAGGCAGCTTTAGCTCATAGCATTACACACATACGGAGCAACCAGAAAAGCACCTGAACATCAGTTGTTGTATGACATCCCACACTTGAGGGCATAACAAGTGGTACCTGTTGGGTGCAGTAGAACCAGAGGGTCACACCATCCGTGAGCATGAGAAGGACAGAGCCCAGGGCATGTGACAAGGGGACAAAACAGCCCTAAACTGGTCCCTAAATCCTACATTGCTGGGGCAATAGACTCCCCAGGGAATCAGCACCCCAGCTGCAGAGCAGTGGGAGCTTTCTGCAGCATCTCCCTTGGAGAAGGGAGACACAGGGGTACCCTATGGAGGCAGATGGGAAACACACGCTTATCCTTCTATGGCTCTCCTAAGTGGTTTTGAGGTGCCTGAACAGGATGCTCATAGGACAGTCTGTTGTTAGGATGCTCATAGGGCAGTCTGTTTTTCCCTCCATGTGAGATGAGCCCAGGTTGCACTAAGAGCACCTGGAATTCCACTGGGTCACTGGCAGGACCAGGAGGTGCAGTTGTTGCAATCAGCTCATTCAGCTAATCCACAGTCTCAGCCATGCTGCAGCTTAATACCTGACAACAAGAACAGAAGAGAGCAGATTAATTACAACAAGATAAGAGGGATGCGCTTCAGTTCACTGTTCTGCAAATGAAAAGAGCAAACACTGCTAGGATTACTGGCTTTGCCTTATCAGGAGAACAAGGGAAAACAAGGTAAAAGTTAACCTAAGTGGGAATAAAAGCCTCCTCTGGCAGTCTGCTCTGAGGACCATATGTAGTATAGAATGGAGTGGGACAGGGAGAAGAGGAGGATGTGCAGTGCAAGCCCTGAAGAGGGTTTCAGCCCTGTTGTCCCCAGTGCTTCTGGCTAGCACCATTCCCACAAGACTGTGGCCTCTTTTCCTGCTTGTGAAATGAATTAGGACTTGATTTTAAAGTTATTCCACACTCCAACAGGGATGATGCAGCCTTTCTCAGCAAAGGTTTCTATACTGCCAGGTGAAGTGTTTGTAAGCAAAGAGACAAGATGCCTGTGAGATACCACTTCTTTTCCATTACTGCATCTTTCAACATGGGGTGAGAAGCTGAACTAGAGACAGAAAGCGTAGAGCAAAGCACGGGCATGTGGAGGAGCAGAAGGAAGAACACTGAAGCCTCTACACCAAGCAGACTAATGCGTATTTCCCCATAATCCTTTATCTCAGCACATTGCTCAAAGGTACCAGGCTGCAAACTTCAATTCATGGGCAAATGTGCACAACAAGGTTGTCTCTGTGGCCAGAGGGGAAACAGAGCCTGGCTGCAGGCAGAGCCCTGTGCTCAGTGTCCCTTGCCAGCCTGCGCATCAGTGAGACAGCTCCCTGTGCTCTGCCACCACCGTGCCTTTCAACTTGTTTAAAAGCACATTTCTTTCTTGGAAGCTTCTGAACATCAGATGGAACTAATTAAAACCAGGAGGGCTCAGGGGAGCCGGCGAGAGGGAGACATGCAATTTGGTTTCCACTTCAAAGTGGTTTAGCGAAATAAAAGCACTCAGGCACTCTAATGCAAGTGCATGCCCGTGGGGAGAGGAGAGAAGGGGACACTGAGTGCTCTCAAGTGGCCACTTTCCCCCCCACTTTTGCTCACCAGGCTCAAGCAAGCTGTGTTTGGCTGCTGTGCCAGCTGATTACTGAGGGCATCAGAGGCTAATTGCAGCGATTCCTCCTGTGCCCTCCCATTCATCTTGCAGAGCGGATGGCACAGCATGGCAGCTGTGGTCAGGGGCTCTGCTCACACCATCCTTCCCGTGTCCATAGGGTCAGACAAGACACAGCTGCCTCTGCAGGGTTTCTGGGCACTGACCCCTTCAGGGTGCCTTGAGTCCCCCCATCCCTGACACCCCTCATGGTTGCCCTGAATCCCCCGTGCCCAGCTCCAGGACCACCAGTGCTAAGGGGAGGTTGGTGCCAGGGAGCCACAGTGCCCATAATCCTTTACCTCTCTAGACTGGCATTTTAAACCCTACTCTAAACCCCACATTAAAGCAGGGGCTTGCATCAGACCAGGCTGGCCAGCAGCTGTGGGCCTGCATGATCACCATCCACTGCTGACAAGGACTAATGGGGGCTATTCCCACACCACATCTGAGCTTCTTCCTCTCCCTTATACATTCACTCCTCATGAGCATCCCAGCCTGGGTGATGATTTGTACAGCAGGAGCACTTGGATCCACAGCCAGGGCTGGGATGTCACACAGCTCATGTGGCACAGGTCTGCAGGGACCAGTTCAGCCAGTTGACCTGGAGTGGGATGCTGAGTCTGACTACAGTCTCTTGAGACAGCCAATGTCCTGTCCTCCTCCACCCGCTTTTGTTTGTCCTCCCCTTATTTGTGTGGTGGGGGAATGGAAGGGGAAGGAATCAATAAAAATTAATTCCAAAGATAAATAAGGAATGAATTGGCAGCTTGCAAGTGGCAACCAATAAAGTGCCCTGTGATGGCCCCATAAAACATCTCTCCACACACCATTTATCACCAAGCCAGGATGTCTTAGCATCATGCTTAATTTACTCAATATTGAAACACATAAACCCTGCCTTGCAAATTTGGGAAGAAGAGTTTCTCTTATGAGCTTTTAGTGCTTCTGATGCCTGTATTTGGGATGAACCATTGGGATGGGGAGCTCAGGGGTTTAGGCTCCCTAATGGCACCTGATGTTTGGTTGCAAAGCCTGAGGAGCTCTGGAGACCTGACCACCTCATGCCTGGGTGACTGGGAAAGAGCCATCAGACTCACTGCTGCATCTGATGCCTTCAGCAGCCTCCAGCTGCTGCAGCCCCCTTGGATGCACTTGCCTGTGGCTCCGGCTTGCTGAGGCTGTAGAACTGCAGCCACTGGTGGGTGAAGGGAAACTTTCTCCATCCCCTGTCTGCCACAGAGAGCTATTGTGAGCAACCAATTACAGCCCCGTCGGAGCCTCCTTGGCTGCAGCACAAGAAGTGAGGATGCTGGCCCTTGAGTAAAGCTGACTGCGTTTTATTCAGTTGCTTTTCTTTATAAGAGTTTGTAATACACTGCCCAAGACATAGTACAAGCTCTGTATGAGACATGAATAACATTCACTCATGTGACTGTTTGTACAACCGAGGGCATTACAGGTCAGGCTGAGAAGTGTTGTAAGAATGATGCAAGGACCCCAGCCTAGACAAGCAGGGAGCATGGTGAAGGAAGATAAAGAGGCATTCACAGGGCTGTGTGGGGTCCAGCACATAGTAGCTGAAGGCCCAATAGGTCACAATTCCAATGCATGCTTTTTGGGCAACCCATTGGTAAAGGTGGCTCTTTTCTGGCTGCACATAATGTCATTCTCAAACTCACCTTTGAGAGCAAGACCCCCATCAGCCCTGCAAAGACAATGAGGGTGACTTATGGAGAAGAAGACAAAAGGAATTACATGAGACACATGGCAGGGAAAACAGCTGGACCATCTCTGAAAGCCTGGCTGCCACATCTTGTGCTTTTATGTCCCTGTTCCTGATGTATCCTTCATGTTCACTGTCTCACTGTGCACCTTCACATCCTCAATGCAGTGGCTGGGTTCTTGGCTCCCCAGGTACTCAGCTGCTTCTAATTCACTTCCTTGGCATCAAGCACCCTAGAGAGAAAAGGTCACTGAAGACAAATCTGAGGGTGGGTTTATTCCAGAGGTTGACAAAAAGCCTACATCAAGTGGCAGCTGTTTTGCTTGTAACTCAATGGGGAGAGGAGGGAGAAGCAGCTCTTACCTTTCTCTGCTCACACTTTCCAGTGCACACACTTTGGAGGTAGCATTTCAGCAAGTAAAAAGCCCAACAGCAATACTCACAGTGCAGCACAGGGGCTGTTTTCCTTCAGTTCTCATTCCTGAGATCCAGTGCTGCTGGTTGGCAATTGTACAGACCCACACTCCTCACTTCTTTCCTCCCTAGCTCAGTCCATCAGGTCCTGCTGCTACCCTGCACATCCATCCCGACTCTCTACATCCAGCCCCCCGCTTCCCCTTCCATCAGCATTTCTGCACACAGCAGTGTTGTTCTGGTAACCCAATCCACCCCAGCAAAAACAGCTTGGCTTTGAGGGGGGTGCGGGTCTTCTCCTTAATTTATGTAGGGTCAGCCTTATAATTGTACCCCTCTTTTTATCCCTTCCTCCATATAAATCATGGATATGACATCTTAGCGGAACGCCAACAAATTGAGCATGATGTTCTTATCACCAGCTTAATAATTTAATTCAAAAGGGCTTTGCATCACTGCACACTGAGATCAAGAGGAAGTAACATGAGGCCATTGCTGTGTGGTAGAGCTCCTCCAAGCTGGGCCAGCATGTCACACAGCTCTGCATTCCTGGGCTCTTTGTCTTCCCTTTAAAGTTTTATTTGTACTCTGGGAAGAGCTAGTGCCCCAGCAGAAGCTGTTCAGCCAAGACGTGGAGCTGATGGGCTCTGCAGTGCTGAATGCTGCTGAAATGCCCATGCAAGTCAAGAAAATGGCATTTTTAAGTAATACCAGAGGAAGAAGGGCCTTTGCACACAGTGCCCAGGCTTTGCCATGCAGGTATGGAAGGTGATGAGCAGAGCAGGAGGGAAGAGTCAGATTGCGTCTGCGTGCTTCTTGCTCACACTGGGTAATACATATTCAACCAAGAGCGATGCTTTACCTCCTGTTTGCAGGCACAGGGCTGAGAGAAGGTCACAAGAAAACCAAACCAAACTGCAGGAGGTTTGTTTTCAGGAGATGAAATCTGCCCAGTTTGATCTCTTCCTGTGCTCAGCATTTCTGGTCGGAGACTGAGGAAACAGAACAAAGCTAAACCAGGAGGGGTTTTGGAACAGAGACAGGCGGAGCCATGTGTGGAGGCACACACAGAGCTGCACGGTGCACTCGTATCAGCACACCCCATCTCACGCATGGCAGTGTGTGTATCCGCAGGTGTTTGCCCTGGTGCCAAACCCCCTGCATGCCCCAGCTACCTCCCTGGCCAGGTCTGCGCCAGCTCTCAGCCTGCCGACAGTCCCACATCACAGGCTTCCACTGAACAAACCAGGCTCAAGCTCTCAGTGCTGGGAAACAGGCACGAGAGCAGCTCAACAGCAGCCAAAAGGGCATGATAGAGAGATACTGCTCTCCCAGCATAGCTGCAGCTGGGGGTGGATAGCATGTGTGTCTGTGCATGCTCCAAGGGATGCTTCATGTGTCCTGCTTCCCTTAGGCATCGTTGCTGGAGGTGAAGTGACCTACAGATGGAAATGAGATGGATTTGATTAATCACTTGGTGGTAGCTAGGCCATGAAAGTAGAAGTCCCACCAGCATGGCTGTCAGCAAAGCTGGATCTGGGCATCTCCTGGGTAAAATGGTCCAATCAACAAAGTAAGATCAGTTTTTAAACGGCCTTCCTAGCATTCAAAGCACATCAAGAGCTTGTGGAAAGCTGCAAGTTCTCCAGCTTACAGCCTTCACCAAACCCAGGTGCCTTCTATCCCCTACCTAACTGCAACACATGGAGCCAAAGCCTTCCACCCCACAGCTCGGAGTCACTGGGGTGATTTTCCAGCCTGCCCTGAAGGCACGCATGCTCTCACGTCTGCTCCTGTCTCCTGCAGGAGCTGTGAGCAGGCAGGGAAGAGAGCCCGTCTCACATCCAAGCATTCACAGTTTACATTTCTTGAGCCATTCAGCCTCCTGGGCAGCAGCACGTCACCCACAGTGTGTGGGCCTGGAGAGCTGCTCTGCTGTGATGTGCAGACCACTGATGGTCCATGAACGTCAGCTGGTCCACAGAACAAATGCAATTACAAAGCCACATATTTCCACTTCTGTGCAATGGAAAAGGAGGGTCTGCTCCTCATTACTTTCTGTGCCCCATTAAAGTGTTTGCAGTTATAAAGAGTACACTATGATTTAATAGAACAATGGAAACATACTTACCTAAGTGTTATGTACTCAAGCATCCCCTTTCCAGCCTATCATTAGGGTTAGAAAGTAGATTTCTTCTCTTTGTTACAAAAGGGCTATGTGATCCCTTAAAAAGTTGAGGTATTCTAGGGCACCGCCTGGAGCAAAGACATCAGTGAAAGAGGGGTAAAGATGTGCCATGGATCATGTTAACAATTTCATCACATAACTATTTCAGAGCCATTTGTTCTAAAAGCAGTTTGAGGAACACAATCAGGCTTCCATCCAAAGGAGAGTTCTGCTGCAACCAAAGGGAGATGTCACCCTGCACAGATCCAGCTCCTCTGCACTCATGCTGGGCTAGAGTTAGCTTGGACATCCTCTGTCCACTCATCACACCGCACTTTGATCAACTGCAGCCAATCACTGTTCCACCTTTATTCTTTCTTTTCCTTATAATCTAAGCTTTACCTCTCCTACCACGCTTTCCTGCAGCTACACAAAGTGATCCTCCAGCAAGTTCCCTCTGTTCATGCAAACTAACCCATGCCAGGACACAGGCCCGAACATGAACTTGCGAACTATGGAGTTTGATCGTTTATGACATTCCAGACCACAGGTTTTGACCTCTGCCAACCAGCAGGCTCCCAAACCATGCCTAGGCAGATATGTGAGGAACTGTTCCCAGAGGGCCTATAAGGATTCTGAGGAGGGACTCTTCATTAAGGACTGTAGTGACAGGACAAGGGGTAATGGGTTAAAACTTAAACAGGAGAAGTTTAGGTTGGATGTAAGGAAGAAGGTCTTTACTGTGAGGGTGCTGAGGCACTGGAATGGGTTACCCAAGGAAGTTGTGAATGCTCCATCCCTGACAGTGTTCAAGGCCAGGTTTGACAGAGCCTTGGGTGCCATGGTTTAGTGTGAGGTGTCCCTGCCCATGGCAGGGGGTTGGAACTGAATGATCTTAAGGTCCTTTTCAACCCAAACCATTCTATGATTCTATTGGGAGCACAGATACAGCCACTGAGCCCCTGGAGCTGAAGAGCCCTAAAATCAAGGAGCTCAGAGCCCACTATGAATTTTAGCTCTCTGGCAGCCCTCAGACAGGTTGTGCAATGCAAAATAGAAGGGAATCGAGGCCAGCACCTTCTTGGGTGGCTGCAGGAGCTTGCTCTTAGCCTTGGAGCTGCTGATGTACTTGAGTCCTGCCATTCCCCAGGCGTAACCACACACCTTGCCCATGTGTTACTGCTGACATGTACCCATGCTACGTGGCAAACAGAGTGGCATGCATTACAAACGAGGTGGAAAAGAAACCAGAACCCACCGCTGGATTCTTGTAGCCCTCTGCTAATTAGGTGAGACATGGTAAGACGAACCCCTGCTATCAGCCAAGCCAAGGGAATGTAAATATTTGCAGGTCTAGGTCACCAGATCCATTATTTACTGCTCTGTCAGATGACTTAAGGCTTGACAGAAGACTTGAGGTTTGGGGGGTTTTGTTGCTTTTTGCTCTGAGCGTCCCTTGATTTCTTGCCAGTTAGGTAACTGGAAAAAGGGAGGGCTGCCTTCAATATCCCACACATGCACAACAATGATGCTACTGTGAACTTCGCCCATTAATTCCAGTTTACTGGGTGACACAAGGTGTTGGGTGCTATGAGCCAGAAAGGAACATGAGGCAGCGCTCTCAACCTCCTGTCCTGTCCTGTTTCCAGAGAAGGAAAAATACAGCCACAGCACCAAGGACATCTGCTACAAAACCAGGCAGATCCCACCCAAAACTTGGCCCTAGAAGCCACAAATTCTCCTTTTCTCTGTTTCAGGAGAAACCTTCAGTTTGTACATTTACACTGGACCCTATCCACAGGATCCCATTCCCAATTCCTTTGCCAGAAAGCGGGGAAGGGAATGTTTTTGTATTTGAAGGGAATATTCCACATTCAAGGCAAAAAGCTGTATCCATCTTCCCATATTCCCCAGCCCAGGTTTCAAAGCTGGCTGGCTGTCAGCATCACGCTGCCAGGGTGGTATCTTTTCAAATGTACTGATCAGATACAAGCATTTCAAAGGTTTATTTTCCCTCTTCCCAGTAATCTGGTTTTGCCCATTGAAGGGGACTGCATCCATCATGGGGTAGGCATTTTCCCCATAGCTTCAGGCTTCCCAAAACTGCAAAGGAATTGCTTGAAGTCTTTGCTGTTCCTCTCTGCTTCAGCCCATCTCTGGGGACATAACATCCAAATCAGGGCTGGACCAGGAAGAAACAAGAACTCTGTAGCTGGTGTATCACAGAGATGAAACCACATGCCTGGTACCCAACTTCTACAGACCCAGCAGCTCTGTGCCATCATCCAGCTTGGCCTGGGAGACCGTAGGGAAAGAAACACAGTGAAGGGTTCCCTGCTTTGGGGCAAGCTCTAAAAACATTGATTATTTCCCATTGGCACTGGAAATGTCTTTTCTCACAGAATGCAAAAATGAGCATTGCACCTTCTGATGGGGATGGGGAACAGATATTTCCTGCAAAATTTTGGTTTCCAGACACGTTTGCCCCTGAAAAAAGAACTTCAAGTTTTGTTTTCCCCCTGTACAGTCCCTGACACCCTCTGCTCCCACCCACAGGCTCCATATGGGTGGATTAAGCTCTTCTGCCCCCAGGAATAGGAAGGGAAGAGAGAAGGAGGCAGCATCAGGTGAGTGGAAGGGATGGAATAGGAGGCCAAAATGTCATCTTTGAAACCTTTTGTGCTCTGCTTGATCTTTTCTATGGGTAAGAAGGGAAGATCCTTGTTTGGGTCCATTGGTGTGTGTTCACAGTTTGGGGTGTTGGGGTGCCCTTCCACTGTCCTCCTCACTCAGAGCAGCTCACATTGATGGGGCTTTTGTACTCAGAAAATACCCCAAATCCCAAAGGATTTGCTGGCTTCCCTGTAAAGCTCTCCTGACCTGGGGAAATGCTGACAGACGCCTTAAACTACATGGGTCCTATGTGGCCCCCAGGTTCTGCACAGCCCTGCACTGCCACACCAGGGGACTGCCCTCACCCATAGCTTCCTATGGGGTATCAGAGGGGTCACCCCAACCTGGAGACAGCTCAAAACAAGCTGCCACAAATACATAAAGCTGAGTGGGCACAGGAGGCAAAGGAGAGGAGATGGGGGAGTGTAATTCCATACAGTCTGTAAGAAAGGAGATTAAATGGGGAGTGTGATAATGCTATAAATACCTCCAGGGAAATACCATCAAAGGAAAAAGGGGGATTATTCAAATAATCTGGAAATGGTAAAACAAGGAATGCTGGGGCCTGAAGCTACAAATGGGAATATTTCAGGCAAGGCATTAAGAGAAGCTGTCTTGGAAAGGAGAGTGATGAGGTGCAGAAATCAGCTATCCCAGGGAGGAGGCAGGGCCTTATCAGAGGCATTTGAAGATGGTGTAAGCAGAAATCAGAGGAGATGTGGCTGTGATCCAGGTGAAAAAGAGGGGTCAGCCCTAAAACAGGGAGTTTGGAGCCCTCTGACCCGGGATGTTCCCATCTCTGATACCTCACCATCAGCCCTGCAAAGAGCTGCACCCATGTGTTTGTATTAGTGCACTCCCAGGCACCCACCTTCCTCTTCCCATCCTATCTTCCAGCCTATTTCTGTATCTTTTTGCATTTATTTCCCTATCCTATGACCGAGGAAAACAAAAGCTGATGGAGCCATGTACTGACTTTTCTGATCCAGGATAAAATGCCATATAAAATATTCCAGCCAGCTCGCCACTGTGTAACTTGGCAGAGTAGCGTAAGTAGCTAATGAGTAAAGCTGAAGTTGGCTGTGTAATTAAAAGTGATATATTTTTATATAGAAATGATGAGTTTTCCATCCCCAAAGCTGATAAATTTCTCAGGCTAAATTTCTCCAGCTCAGAGCCTTTTGTGGCCACATTTTTACACAGCACTGGCTTTTTTTCCTCTGCTCCCCTCCAAAAAAAATGACCAGCTTTCCCATCTACTTAATGGGCTGTAAATACTTTCCTGCTAAGATGAAAAGTCCATTTGATTTGCATTAAATCTTCATCATTACAAGCTCTCCGTTTTTATGTCCCCATGTGCCTCTGCAGTCCTTGGTGCCTTTAGGCAGCAAAGCATAGAGACAGCACCAACCCTCACCCCGTCAGCAGCACAGTCACTGCCCTGGCCAGGTGAATGAGAACACAGCTGATGTAACTCCACAACTAGGAATGGGTGAGGTCCTGCTCCAAGCCCCCCCTTTGGATACCCTGTTATCCCCATAGAGTCATAGCCCTGTGCTTTCTTTCCTCCAGAAACCACCCCTGCAGATGAAGAGGGTGATGCTGTCAGCAGCATGAACATGATTATTAAGTGACAACAAGCCTCTTCCAGCTCCACTTCAACTCCATCCTTGCAACCATTTCTCAAGTTCATCAGCTTTCTCATTCTCCTTCAGTCTTCCTTGTTACAATCCTTTTATCCAGTGAGGAGAATGGGAGCAACAAGAAGCTGAGTGCCCCGTTTACCACTCACCCAAGAGCAGCATCTGCTGCTCACCTACAGCACCAGCTCCTTCCAGTCCTGTGCCAGAGAAGGGCTGGTTGAATTTCAGTGTTAGCATCAGGTTCAGATCAGGCAGGGAAAAGGAAAACCAAATGAAATTACATCAAATGATGCCTGATATTTTCCTAATGAGGCCAATAAACTGTGTCCCTGCTAAGGGTAACACAACTGGACTTCGACCAGCATCAGATCATGAGTATTTAGAGCCACCGTCTGACCTAGCCTCAGCCCAGCAGTGCTCTATTGCTCATTCTACATCACACATCAGCTGAACGAGATCCCCATCACTGTAATTTCCATCCAGAGGTCTCCTGGGACATGCCTGGGACATCTCCAGGGTATCAGTGCCCTTCCCAGTGTCCTGCTGGGAGAAAAAAGAGGAAAAGAGAAAACATCAGAGAAAGACCCCCAAGCACAGGGCAACCCTCAATGCAAACAGCAGCTTTCACTGGGGATAAATGGGAGATACTTCTGAATCCATCCATTGAATGAATCCATCTATCACCTGCACTGCAATGCTCCACAGGTACAGGCTATCAGTGCAGGTACTGGTCCGAGGTAAGCCAGAAGACACTTGATTCATTGATGTTCCAGCCCATGCACCAGCATACAGACGTGTTCATTAACTGTCTGCATCGCTGTCCCTTTGGCCCCTGCATGCCACAGCATCTCCTTTGAACAACATTCCACCAGTATTGATCCCAGCTTAAGCTCCCCCTGAAACACAAAGGAGGACAGAAGAAAGTTGATCACCAGCAGCTAGACACAGGTCTGGAGAGAACAGTCCTGCCCAGCCACAAGGCTTTTGATGTGTGCTCTAATGCAGGAACACACACACGGGGCCTTGAGCTGCCCTTTCAGCTTCGTGCACAGCTATCATCGCCTCAGCCTGTGATCCTGCTGGGTCTCAGGAGCTATGGATTGACCTGCATCACTGCTTAAAAGCTGCCTGCTTTGCCTTTCTTCTCAGCAAATTACAGATGATTCAGTTCATTTTGCAGACTTTTGACAATGATGAAGAGTGAGGTCTTGAATGGGAGCACCCTCCATGAAGCTGGCACTGAGCTCAGCACAGGGCTGTGCTCCAGCCAGAAATCCTGCTCTGATTGCCAACTTTTCCCTTGCAATTGTATTCACATACTCTTTTCTTCTCTGCCTCTTCTCCTGCACAGGCAGGAGATAAAAGCTTCTACAACCTGTTAAACTATTGGCATGCTGTAAACCTAGAGAGCCCGCACCGCAGTTGTAAATAACATGATCCCAATGAATAAGTAATCCATGTTACAAACAGCACCACAATTGTTTGATAAAGGTAGCTTGTGATCACAGCACTGAAGAGGAGGCACAGGAGAAGACCAGCTACAGAACCTGGCCTCCTGCATGCCAGGGCCCAGTGAGTTCCTGAGTCCCTGCAATGTAGAGGGTGATTCCACTGCTTACAAGGACCCACCAGCAGCACCAGAGGCTTTGGCACCTCAAAACCCATCACAGTAGTGCAAGAAGCTTCCCCCCTGGACCTTTCAGTCTTGGTCCATTGCTCAAAGACAAACAAACAACATAGGAAAGGAGCTGAGGTGGGCAGAGAAACCCTTCCCAGAAGCAGCTGATGTGTGATGGGCACATCCTCGGGGTGCCAGCACCACATCCCCTCCCAGCCACAGGCTCACAAATGCTCCCTCTGAGGCTATTTACTGTCTCTGCCATAAAAGTCTCAATCATGCTGGGACAGTAAATTATGGTTTAAATTAAGCAACCCCATTTACTCACAATGGAGGCTGTTCACCACCGAAACCCTGTCTCAGACAAGTAGTGCTTCAGAGCAGAGATTTGGCTTCTAGCGTTTAAAGCAGCTGTCTTCATAAAAGCTAATAAAATACAGTTGGATAATTAAAAGCTTTAATTAAAAATGCAAAGTCCAGATAGTTTCATATTAACAAGGAAACTTGTTTTGACATCTGAAATTGCTGCACAAGCCGAATTCCCATGTATTCTCTCCAGGCTATTTGGAGTTTGCTGCGTAGCTGGAAATGTCTCCTCGCTCAGTCCAATCACCATGTGTTGCTGGGGACGTGCACCAAAAATTGATGCTGCTTGTTTTACAACTTCACTTTTAATTATCCCAGTCTGAGGCAGCAGCAGTGTGCTGATTTGCATGCCAATCCCTGAACGCAGCCTGGGGATGGAATAGCTTGGCACTCCAGGGATAAAATATGTAACTCTCAGGCACGGGCTGCCAAGCTAAAGTGAGAGCTGAGCAGAGCAGCAGAGCCAGCATGGGGTGGAGGCTTCTCCAGCTCTGCCTTTAGCTGTGGCACTGGGGCATGGGGCTATACAATGCCATCTCATGATCCCTGCCTGTCTGGGAAATGGAATTTGGTGGGGATGAAGGGAGAGCAGGAATGAGCCTGGATACGGGAGCTGGTTTTGCAACGTGGGAGTTGGGTCGGTGGCTGGTCCCATGTCTGTAACAGCTCAAGACAAGCAAGGTCTGTGGCTGTTTCTCCTTTCTGCCCGTGCCAGGATGAACTGGAAGCACATCTGTCCTACATGAAGTCTTATTTCTGGCAGGACAAGGGCAGGCATGGACACAGCCAGGGACATTCCAGGTGTGGGTGCTGCCCGGAGGAGGGAAACTTCTGCAGAGAGAAGCAGCGATGCTCTGCCCCATCCCTAGGGCTGACAGAGGCTGACTGGAACTTCAGTGCTTCTTATACCTTCATTTCAAAGCCCCCCAAGACCACAGAGCCTCTGCTTCAGCCACACAGCTCCTTTGGACCCTCTACAGCATCAGATGCTCTTCTGCTGGGTTGATGCACAGCTGTGATTTACAGCCCCATGCTCTAGTTAGTGTCTTGGAACAAAACACTCTTGTAATAGAGTACTGGTGAAATGGCAGTAAATCCATGAGTGCACCCTTAGGATTAGAGATCCATAAGGCTTAAAACCAACAGGGACTGAGTTAATTGTGTAATTTGACATTCCTCATAACACAGACTGGGGAGCCTCCCTAAGCACCAGCTGTTACACACCCACCACCAGAGCAACTTCTCCTTTAGCTACACATTTACTCGTCTACTGGCCTTTGCCAGTGGAAAAGAAACCCCAGACCTGCAAAGGGCTCTGGTTAGGGTCCATTTCCTCACTGTGGAATTTAGTGTCCACATTTAGATGTCCATTTCCTCCCTGTGGAAATGGGCATCTCCTCTCCTGATGCCACTGCTTCATCTCTGAGACACTGGATCTTGTTGGACCCTTTTATGAAACACTAGCTCTTTACTTACTGGGTCATAAGAAAGGGGATTTCTTTTTCCATTTCACATATGTTTCTTAATGTTAAATAAGAATAAACTTAAAACATTTGGATTTCAACAGCCAACGGCTTTGGTTTGGCTTTATTTGGTGTTTTGATCCCCAGGAAAACCAGAGGAACTGTGCATAGATCCCAAGCCTTGGTGCTTTTCTTTTGCTCTACCCTACCTTGCCACTTGTGGTTTGGTTTTGTACAGCACAATAAACATTTATCCATCACAGCCCCAAGGCTGAAAGTAGCTGGGATGAAGGCAGGGACTCGATATGAACACCGCACTTGACCCAGTGCTGACTGGGCACCCTGAGACCCAGGTGCATTCCTCTGCTTAGTGACCACTGGCAAAAGGTTTCTCCATCCCCTGCCTCAGTTTCCCCACTTGCAGAACAAGCGATGATGGACTCACCTCCTCTGAAAATTGCTTTGTAAATGCTTCTTTCTCTTTCCTTGTTGGCTTATGGACGGTGGATACGGAGTTTCTCAGCAGCCCCCTGCAGCTTGGCCCATCTTGCTGCAGAGCAGCAGTGTGTGCAGGGAATTTTCTCTGCTTCCCACCCATTTGCGCCCTGGGTGCAAGGGTGCTGTGAGGTTCCCTTTGGGTCCCCAGAGGTCCCTTAGCAGAGCGCACAGCCCAGTTAGGAGGGAGAGGAGGAGGGAGAGGAAGGCGGCAGCGCCAGCCGCGGGCTGAGAGCACCCTCCTGCGGGTGTCCGCTGCTCGGATGCGCCTCTCCGCAGCACGGAGCCTGCTCCTTGCCTCAGCCTTGGTTTCACTTCGCAGCTCTCCCGCTCCCTGCTCACCCCTGGCGCTTTACAGCTGCTTATGGAGAAGGAAGGGGCTTGAGCTGCTCATGGGAGACTCGGCTCTGCCACAGCGATGCCTGCAGCAGCCTCACTCATAGCTCTTTGTTCATACTCCAGCATCAAGGTCAGGTCATCATAGGCGACCCTGTAAAAGGACAAGGTCCCCATCCTACCAAACACATCCACATTGAAGGGCATCTCCACATCACTGTGCCATACAGAAAACCCTTTCCAATGCTGCAGGATGCTCTAGGGGAAGCTGTTCCATGAGGTGCAGTTATTGCTTTCTGAACCTCTCTGGTCCATGCTTCCATGGACTGTACCATGGACTTCCATTGGACACTGTGCCAATGCAAACAGCCCCACATATCTAAACCTCAAAATAGTAGCAGCTGAAATACAAACTCTTGTCAGACAGCAGTTGATGGTAAAGTTCAGACCTCACTGGATGGATGGTGTGGGCGCAGGAAGCAGTGCTGGTCAGTTTGAGGTTGTCTCCAGCTCTGCATCACATACTAAGAGAAACATAAAAATAGAAAAGGATGGGTTTGAAGCAAAAGAGAAAGTTGGGTGGTTTTTACTGGAAAGGTGGTCCAATATTGGATAGGTTTGCCCAGAGAGGTTTTGGAGCCTCCATCCTTGCAGATATTCAAACCCAAAGGACACGTACCTGAGCAGCTTGCCCCTGCTGAGGAGCTGGACTTGGGACCTCCAGAGGTCCCTGCTAACCACAGGAACTCTGTGCAATTGCTAACAGAACCTATCCGGGAGCATTCTCTGTTCTGGTTACCCAGCAGATGAGCTTTGTATTTAAAGTCTGCACAGGGAGCCTTTTCTGTGCTTGATGGAAGCTATGGTCATGCACAATAAAACTAATCAACACGTGAAAAACCAAAGGCAAACTGTGCAAGACACCCCAGAAAATTCATCTGAATTGATTTTTCAAGTGGATTAAGTTAAGTCACATTGTACCATTTTTTAGCATAATTAAAATGACCATGACTCAGTTTAATTCTCCTGAAATGAATGGAAGGAACTGAATTCCTTGTAAGAGTTTCCTACCAGGGAGTTTAATCCATAAACCTTTATTCTTCTTTCCCAAGTGTTCTTGTGTCTGAGGCAGCCCCTGAGGCTCTCTCTGCAGTCAGTGGCAGGAGACAGACACCTCCAGAGCCTGCTGCACCGCTGCTGAGGGAGATGTGCATCCAGCACAGATGAGATGGATTTCACTCAGCATCTCCACAAATCATTTCCCACCCTCGACCTCTCCCAGAAAGGCAGAGGTCAGCACCGAACCCAGGTGGGAATCACTCCTTGTCTTTGGCTGCGGGGCAGAGATGGGGTCTGGCTGCAGACTCCATCATTTTGATCCTGCAGATCTCTTCAGAAATGAAAGGAAGGAGAGAAACGATTGCTGTCCCAGCACTTACAACGGGTCATGGTACCTGGTACTCACACACAGGGACAAGGCAATGGTTCCTGGCTGTGCAGGAGCAGCTCCTTATGTTATCCAGAGGATGGGAACCTGCCAGCCAGTGCTCTAGAGCTTCCATCCAAACAGGGAATTCTGTGAGTGGAGGCAGATGTGGGGCCTGATTCCAGCTCAGCGACCCCAGTCAGCACCTGGGGACACAGGCTGGGGCTCGGGGTGCTCTGCACAGCGCCTCTGCTTCTCCCAACCTACAGCCACATATAACAATGGGGGACAGGGAACAGAAAGGACTCCAGGACCTGCCAGTGTTTCGTGAATAGCTGGATGAGAAGCTGCCATCAGACACACTCTCCTGCCGCCTACAGGCATTCGAGCTGTTTGCAGGGCTGCCTTGACACGTGTTTAGGAGACATTATTCCTGCCTGGAAACAGGAGGGAGGCCGGTTCAGCATCCCAGACACACTGCAGTGCCAGCGCTTGAGCCCCATCTCGGATGACATATGGGGTGCAAAGTGCGCTTCGAGACTGACCCCAGCCAGCACAAGCCTTTCCCTTCATCACTGCTGGTTCCTGATAGCTTTTGCTGAGCAAACTGGGATGATACACATATATATATATATAAAAACTGGTGGAATTTATGAGGCTTGGCCATGTTACCTTGTGTGGGTACAAACCCAGCCCA
The DNA here is from genome assembly GCF_012275295.1 of Melopsittacus undulatus. Classification (NCBI taxonomy): domain Eukaryota; kingdom Metazoa; phylum Chordata; class Aves; order Psittaciformes; family Psittaculidae; genus Melopsittacus; species Melopsittacus undulatus. Next base: position 16,749,024 of record NC_047537.1, read on the forward strand.
TTTAGATCTTGCTACTCATGAGATTTCTACTGGAGACTTAAAAGGATCTGGGATGGGGACACCGATAAAGCTCCGGCTTTCCACATACTAAATCATTATCGGCTGACTGCTGCTGTTTATCATTTGAAAGAAAGACCAGGATAAAGCCAAAGGGAGGAGGCACAAACCCCTGGTCTTGCTTGCCCTCTGCTCTAAGGTGGTGCTGGGGTGAGACCCAGCATCCCTCGTGGTCCAGGGAATCCCTCCCCTCTCCCTTTGATCACCCCACAACCTGCTAAGGCCTCATCACGAGCTGTCACTGAAGCCAGGCAAGAAGCAGCACTGTCAGCTCCCAGAGCATCCTGTAATCACCACGGTTTTCCCATTCCATCAGGATGAGACCTGAAATTACTCACCAGAAGATAAAGCAGAGTTAGCTCCCGGCCTGACCCTGTTCTCAGGGGACTCACCGGGACGATGGGTTATGCATCTTGTCTCGAGCAAGAGGAGGAGGGAGTTTGGTCTCTGTTGCTTACACTGCAGGTTCATGCCCTTTTTGCCTGGCTGTTTCTCATTCTCCCTAGGTCTGACAAGAAAGTCCCCCCTGGATTTGAAACACGTTCTTAAGGGAAGCTTTATCAGGACCTCTGAAAAGTTCCAGTTTCAGCAAATCAAAGAAATTCAGGGGGTTCCTGCCCTGCTGTCACAGTGGAACACTGTGAATCCGAAGTGCTGAGCTTATCACAGAGAAAGGGCAGCGAGGTGGGTTGGAGGCTGCTTCACATGCAATATTCTGGGCCTTTGGTTTTTTCCCCTTGGTGACAGCACAGAGCATTTATAAGCAAGCACAGGCTTACACAGGTGCAGAAATAACTACAAGCAGGTTTCAAGCTCCATGAAAACTCACCTGGTCGGAGAGAGCTTTTCCCTTCAGCCTGATGTAAATGCATCCACACTGGATCTGTAACTGTGCATATTACAGAGATGCTTGAAAGCCAAACCCATATAGAGTTAAGAGCTCAATCCAGGGAGCCTTGGCTTTTTAACTCATGCCACAGCATCAAACACGGGCTTCATCCTTCAGATAGCAGACAAAACTGTGGCTTTTAGAGCAGTTCATTCCTTGCTTGCTTGGCTTTAATGAACACAGACTGAACTGCACAAAACCATCCAGCAGATCCCATGCTAGAGACCTCTTCTGAACACTCATCCTAATCTGAAATTAGGGCAACACAGACTAAGTCCTGTTCTCTATGAACTCTGCTGATGCCCCTCAGAAACTATCTGATAGAAACTGGGCAGAGTTGTTACCATCATTGCACAGGGAGGCAGATCACCCACGGCACTGACAGTAAGCAGGGACCAAACCCAGCTGTGTTCTGCCTCACCATGCTGGTATCGGTGTCATTCCATAGTCTGGGAAATGCTTTCTCAGGAGGCTTCAGCTTTCACTCCTACACCAGGCTTGTCTGAAGCAGTTCCTCCTGTGAACAGAGCAGAGATCAATCACTGACCACCCTCTCCAAGCAATCAGAACAAGGAGGAGAAACTCTCCAAGCCCTGCAGTAGGGGTTGGATGCCCACAGTGGAGCCCTCTCCAGCAAAAAGGACCAAGGTCACCATCCAGCTTGGATGACTGCACCAGAAGCCATCACCCCATATTGCCCAGCACTGGCACCTTCTCTCAAAGCCTGAGAAAGCTCTGTGCCAGCAGCAGGAAATAAACCACTTGTTAATCAGTTGAAGGCAGGCAATGTGCCCATAGGAACGCAGTCCTGCCATCCGTGATTTAAAACACTGCTGGAAGAGGAGTACAAAACAGCCGCTCCATCAAGCTCTCCCCTGGAGGGATGGATTCAAACCAGGCTAGAGTCTGGAGAGGGATGGAAGAAGAGCTGCCACACAGTTAGTGCCTGGCTCAGAGAACTGGTGCGTGGTCCAGCCCCAACTGCTGTAGAGCATCTCAGGCCAGGTACCTCGAACCGGGCAGGAGGGATCCCTGCAGGGTGAGGTCACTGAGATCCCTGCAGACCTAGACTCACACCTCAGTCTGTCCGACCCTCACACAGCAGCAGAGCTTCCCAGGCTCTGTCTCCCTGCTTTGCAGGCACAGTGTGGGATGCCCTCTGCACAGCACCAGAAATTCTATTAAACTTCCCATTTCCACACTGGCAACAAGCACTGGTTTTGGAAGTGGATCCCTCCTCCTCCGGGGGGGAGAAAGTAAATCCATACAGAGATGGGGCAAAAAGTATTGGTTTTCAAACCTCTTTCCCACTTACCTATCAAACTTGCTTCTAGAGTTACACTTAAACACACTCACTCTTCACTCTCCCAGGCTGTTCATTCAGGACCAAGTTTCTGGTTATAGAGTTAAATGCTCTAACCTGTGGGGCAGCAGCTCGGTGTCCTCAAAGGGGCAGAAGCTCCAGCAGCTCCACAGCTTGATGCTCCAGGCAGGTGAGGCAGGACATCACCATCACCATCTCCTTGCCCAAGCAGCAGCAGTCACATTCAGTCTCACTTACTTTGCTCTCCTGAGCACTGGTTGCTTCCTCAGAGCTATCCAAAACCAGCCTGCACAGGGAAAATCTGGGTGCACAACCTCTTTCACCTTCCCCACCAACAACACCCTCTGGTCCAGCTTCATCCCCAAGGAAGGTGCTGCCCCTCGTGGCCCCACATTGCATGGATGGGACCATCCAGCCCCAGGTTTGGGGCAGCTCTCCTGGGACAGGCATTTCCTTACCTCTCCCCAAAGCCTGGCAAGCTGGTGCTGTAATCCTGGAGGCCAGGAAGGAATGCAGAGCCACACCTGAGCTCCCCCAGCAACCTGCGGCTTAACTCTTTGTGTCCTCACCACGGCAATGTGGCTCTGTGAGGAATTTGCCTTCTTGGCCCCGTCTGCCCCACAAACCTCCCCACTTCCACCTCCATCACCCTCTGTGCTTCTACCTGCAGTGTTGGAGCATCTTTCTTCTATTTTAACTTCATAAAGAAAGGGAATGGTGGCTGCTAAGTACCAAAATGGGACAAAAGCAACCACCCTTCTCTATTGTTTTTTCTGAAAGTTCATTTTGGCAAAAGTTCAGTTTTCAAGTAGTTTTTCAGCAATGTTTATTCCAGCTTTGCCAAAAGTCAGTTTACCAGTATTAGTTTTAGACACGACCCACAACAGCTCTCATGGATGGGGCTGGATGAATGCCCTGATGTGCTCTGCCTTCAGACAGCCCCATGCCTGGGTACAGCCTTAGTTAAGCCTGAGGAGGAAGGTGAAATCTGGCTTAATAATCATAGAATCACAGAATGGTTTGGGTTGTAAAGGACCTTAAGATCATCCAGTTCCAACCCCTGCCATGGGCAGGGATGCCTCACACTAAACCATGGCACACAAGGCTCTGTCCAACCTGGCTTTGAACACTGCCAAGGATGGGGCATTTATCGTTTACCTGGGCATTGTGTGCCAGAGCCTCTCCACCCTCATAGTAAAGAACTTCTTCCTTTTATCTAACCTGAACTTCCCCTGTTTAAACCCATCACCCCTTGTCCTATCGCTACAGTCCCTGATGAAGAGTCCCTCCCCAGTATCCTTGTAGCCCCCTTCAGACACTGGAAGCTGCTCTGAGGTCTCCACGCAGCTTCTCTTCTCCAGGCTGAACAGCCCCAGCTTTCTCAGCTTCTCTTCATATGCGAGGTGCTCCAGCCCCTGATCATCCTCATGGCTTCCTCTGGACTTGCTCCAACAGCTCCATGTCCTTCTTATGTTGTGGACACCCGAACTGCACACAGTGATGTAAACCTGGGCTGGGTGTAGATGAAAGCAAGATTCAGATGGTTTCGACTGCAAAAATAAACTGCACCCCACTCAGAAGATGTTTTTCTGCATAAATTGTTGGGAAATAAACCAAATCTCACTCCTTTCTCAGAGCCAAGTCCTTGCATGGCCTGGGGCGCCCAGCCTGATCCCACGCAGTGATGCTTTTCCTTTCCTATCCCATGATGAAACCATCAATCCGTCCCGAGCAGGGACTTGCTGCCCAGATAGATTTCTCCAGCAATCATTTCTTCTGTCAGAAAACCAAAGCCAAGCAAAACTGGTTCTTCTGCAAGCTCATGCAGCTAGGGAAGAGAGAAAAACATGCTGATAAGCATCTCTGATGGCTTCAGGATAAATTTCTGTCTGATCTTTTCCCTAAGACAAAGTATTTCGGTTATTTTCTCTCCTCAGCAATTGTGCATTGAAATGAAAGTTAATGAGATGAGGATTAAATACCCTCGGGATGGGGAAATAAACCTCGACTTCTGGCAGGGTTTGAGAGGGTTTTGTACAAAATAAAGTCATGTGAGCAGCGGTGTAAACGGTTCAGCAAGAGGTTTCCCACAGCACTTTCTATCTTAGAGTGCTTTTCACAGGTTGAGGACAGAGGAGCATTTGCCCATCTCTGTCCTAGGATGTGACACAACAGAGCTCTGAAGCCACTGGACATCCCATAGCAGGGTTAAAAGGATTGACTGTGGCCAGGCTGGAATGAGGGACCAGCACAGACATAGGGCAGCAGCAGGTAGTGGTGGTTCCAGCACCACTTCCTATGGATGCCGTGCTCTGTACCAGTGACCTAAGGATCAGACCATTATTTGAACATCAGCTCCATGTTTCCACTAGCACATTCACCACCCATCAGAACAGGGTGTGCCAAGCAAGAGGCTTGGATAACAACCCCATAACTGTAATCGTTCATTCTCTTACTACAGTTAGGATTAGTTTTCAGCAGCTCTACCCGAAAATACCAGTTTCAGGTTCCCCCCTTGCTGATGGGTCACTGCGATGCTCCTACAGAGCAACAGGGGAAGATGCTGGTGCCTGTTTGGTCATGAATAAGGAAAGAAACAGTCCCATTTGCCCCATATCCAACTTTCCCAACCCACTCAGCGCACTGTGCTATATAGGCTTTCACACACTAGATGTCAGCAGAAGAACAAAAATAACCCAGACTGCTCCAGCGACTTCAATGGGGACGCTGAAACTCAACCTGACACCAATAAACCCATTCGCTGCAGCAATAACCGCACTGGGCAGTGGGTGGCAGGAAAAGGCCACCCAAGGAAGTGCCGGTGCCTCTCCATGAGTCCTGGATGGGGCAAGGTGCAACCCTGGACTGCCTTTGTGTCAGCAACCCCCTGACAGCAAACCTCAGACCTGCAAAGCAGCATTTGTTTTGTACATACATGTGCATGGTCAGTGGTGGGGGGGTCCAGGGCTTCTCCAATAGAGCTGGTTTAACTCACCAGCTCTGCCTGCTCTTTTGTCCTGCAGACACCCTTTGAAAGCAGGCATTGCACAATGTGAGCTGCCCCTTGCTCCAGCACCAGAACAACAAAGCACAGCATAAAACGCCTTTCTGTACACCAGGAGAAACGGTCCCGTGCTATCAGCTCTTGTATCTTTATGGCTGTAGCAATAAAAGCAGACTGCAGCCCTTGCAGCAGAGGGGATTGAATCTGCGTCCTAAGAGGCCCCAAGGCTTTACCTGCCCTGCCTGATGTCCTCTCCCAGCAGCTTTTACCCACTGTTTGGACAGGACTGAGCTGGGAGGTTTGAGGTCTGTGCTGGCTTCATTGTACAAGGGCAGGGGAATGGACCACTGAGGCCTGGGAATACCCCTGACCCTAAAATCCATCCCTACACCTTCAGCTGTGCACATTCATCGCTCCCTCCCTTGACTTGCCCAGTGTGGGCAGTGAGCATCTTATAGCAAATCCTGAAACATCCTTGTGGGGTTCCTAAGCTCAGAGCTGGGTTGCAACTAAGGGGTCCCCTTCAAGTTACACTGGTGCTTCAAGATCCCCAATGCTTTAGGGCATTCATAGTTTTCCTTCTGGACCACACTCTTACCCATAGCAACTAACCCAGCCAAAACAGCATTGTGTGTAGGGTACAGGAAGCCTTTCAAAGACAGAACACCCCAACATCACGTTTGCTGTCCTCCTTCACCCCAAGCCAGTTCTATCACTCTAGAAAACATGGGTCACTACTTGCCACTAGATTCCTCCTCCTGGCTAATGCCCTGGAGATGGATGGGCTCTGCAGGCTCTCCCACCCATACCTCTCCTAGGCAATCAGTCTCCCCTTTCCCAGGGTCTAGGATTTCAGACACCCCCCCCCCCCCATCCAAGCCCAAGGTTTCTCCCCATGTGCTGACCCTGCAGGACACAGTTCAAAGCCTCTAACAGGAAAAACAGGAAAAGCCACCCCAGCTCTCTCCGTTGACATAGTTTCGGTCTAGTTCTTGGTGTCAAAGGAGGTATTCACCTCCGCCTCCACTTGTGGGCCCTACGTGCTGCCTGGTCCCACTCAGCAGATGCTGTGAAGCCCCCAAGGAACAACAACTACCGGTGATGCCCCATGTCAGGATGCTCCCAGTGGGTACCATAAATCACTGCCGGGACACTGATGCTCTCCCCCACTCCAGAGACAAACTCCATGTTTAAATTGGGATGTGCAGGGGAGAATATTTCTGCTCTGCTCCATGACTCAGCACACCCCAGGGAGGCACCAGAGCCCATTAAGCATCTTCCAAGTGCCAAAGGTGGCAGCGAGCAAACACTGGGATGCTGCGGGGTGTGAGACGAAACCGTCTGCTGGGTTTAGAGCCAGGAGATGGTGACTCAGCCCACACAGGGCAGTGATGTTTGGGAAGCTTGGAGCCTCAGTGTCTGCAGAGCCAGGATGCCTCCAGCACCATCACATTTACATGGGCCATGGCAGCATGGGGAGCCCAGGCACTTGGGCATGTCCCTGACAGGTACATGGAGAGCATGAGTCCACCACCACCACCTTCTGGCTCTGGTGAGGAACAAGGAAGAACCCAAATCCATGATCCTCCACCCTACTCCACCCAATATGCTGCAGGAAGTCTGGAAGCTTCTCCTGTGAGAGGTCTGTCACCATCCAGAGCACCATGACCATCCATGTCTCACCTCACAGTTACCATCTATTAATCTTCCCCTGGCCCAGCCCTAGCCCCAGACCAAGAGGTGGGGAGCAGATCTCTGTGACATGGAGAAGACTGCACTTCCTGTTGTGCAGGTTCTGCACATCCTCAGGGCATCAGCTGGCGCACCCAGGATGGAGCAGGGCAGTGCCCAAGGAGGGGACCTGACCCGTCTGTCATACCTGTGTCATATGAAGGTAACACATGGGTCAAGTCAGGACCTCCAGAAGGCACAGAGGGCACAGGTCTGAGCATCCCCATGGTCACAAGGTCAGCACAGCATCTTGGCTAGCACCATACCTCCAGTGATGGCTTCCTGTCCATAGGTTCCCCAGTGCTGAACCACTGACCCTAGCTGAGCCACATCCAGGAGGGACACAGGGGATGATGACACCCCACCAGCACCCTGCTGAGCCACAGGCTCCCCAAACCACACCTCAGCCTCCCCAGGCTGCACTAAACAATGCATTAACACCCTTGCTGAGACCCCAGCCCCACTTCCAGTCCCTCAGCTACTGATCTCCTCCAGCTGCTTTGCATGTGGTTTCCATGGAGTGGCTGAGATGTGAGCAGTGTGGTTGTGCTCATGACAGGAGATGCATGGCAGTGAGGGCCCCCTCTGCAGTGCTGCCTTTAAAGGACCTCACTGACTTTTGGCTTCTTGAAAATGCAGCCACAGAAAAGAATTTGTTTCTCCAGGCATCATCTGGCAGAGCCCTCACTGAGGTCTCAGCTTCCAGCATAAAAGATGGAAGTTCTTCCTGAGCTAACACTCTAACTCCCAGGGGCAGATGCAGCATAAAGTGGGTGCATGCAGATGTCCCCTCTGGCCCCATTTGCCATCACCAATTACACCACTACTACCTCCAGATGCTTTCCTGAATGCAGTTGCAGAAGATGCTCCAGATCTCCCATGCCTTTTGCATCCACCAGCTCTTTATCACATCTCCTTCCCACTCCTTACACTGTTGTTTGCTGAGGCTGCCACCAAATCCATCACCATCACACATGGATGGAGATTTCCTGTGGATCACAAACACCTATTGTTGCTCAGCCTCCCTGTCCCAGCACTCAGCAGCATCTGTCCTTCAGAAACCACTTCCATAGAGCATATCCATATGGGACCTTCTGGCATCACCATACGTGGATTCATCCACAGGTCAGTTGATCTGTTGGTTTCATGACTGCGATGGTGTCCAAATCACACCCAGACCAACACAATCCCCAAGGATGTTCTCAGTATCTGAGCATCCAAGGCAGCTTGTATTTGCCTCCTCCATGGGGGCACAGCAAGCCCACCCAATGCACTGGAGATAGTTCTCCTGGACACAGAGCCATGGTGCATCTCCCACTCCCAAGTCAGGACAATGCTACATAAATCTGCTGGTTTGGACCAACCCAAACACCCTCTCCCAGATCAAACAAGACAGGGACAGCAAAAACACATTGGTCCCATGCAGGATCATGCAGGGGTGGTCAGGAGAGTGTCCTACAGCCCCTTTCTCCCCCATGGCTTGCTCAGAGCTGCTATGAGCAGCCCCTGATATGACTAACACCAGTTGTGCCTCTGCCCCTGCCCTGCTCTGGCAGAGCACAAGGAGAAGCAGCCCTTTCCCCATCCTCCCCCAGCACAGGGTGACGCAGCAGTTGCTTCACAGCTTAATGTGAACCAGCCTTGGCAAATGTAATGAAATCCTAAAAAGAGGGGAAATCTCAGCACTCCTGCCCCAAAAGCACTGGAGACTCCCACACGACTGTACTTTCCCCTCTCCTAAACTGACATGAGCAGTGGATGGACTCCAGCTCCCATGGGCACTCCTCCGCTTGCCGTTTTTCTCCAATGCAATAAAAATGATATTAAAGATAAAGTGTGGAGTAGAAGCAGCAGGAAAATAACCCAACACCTGATGCTGTTCCTCTCCCTTGTCTGAAACCCAATAGCCGAGCTCTGGGAACAGGCATGTCCATGCGATTACAGCTCTGCCACTCCCAGACCTTGTCTTGAACAGGAGCTGGGACCAAATTGTACTTCTAAAGGGGTGGAATGGTTTTGTTAGGTTGTTGGGGCAACAGGTACAGCACTGCTGTCTCACCTGGGACCACAGCCACCCCATTCCCCACTCGTGCAATGGGATGAAAATACCAAGACCCACAAGGAACGAAGATCTCACAGTAAACTGCAGCCTCAAAAACCTACGTGCTTATTCAAACACTGCCCAAACTACATAAAAGGGTGAAAGCTGCCATGGAATGCTGAACCCAAGTGCCAAGCGGATGGGGCAGTGCCCCCAGGCAGGCTGAGCTGTGCAACACAGATGTGATTCCAGACTGAAGGAGGAGATCTGAATTAAGACTAGAAGGGGGGAAAGCAGCAGGCTTGGAAATCACTGCAAATCAAAGTAGGGAGGGAATGAGGTGCGAGTTCGTCCTTGTATTGAACCTTGGGTTCAGGTTTCGACCGAGGGCTCTCTGCTGGTTTGCCAGGCACTGTCTGGCTGGGCAGTGCCTTTGCTGTCACTGAGCTGAAGTGGTTTTCGGTCATCATTCACTTTTACTCCTTTTTACAAGTTCAGTAACACTCCCATAAACAGGTTTTTAATGCAATCCTTTTTCTCTGACACACTGCATGTTAAACATTAGCAGAGGCATTTTATTGCAGGTAATAAAGAACCCTGATGTCAAATATTTTAACAAGCCAAGTGCTCCATGGGAAAAGCCCAAGGGGCTCCAAGCACATTTCTGCTCTGCAGCCTCTGTCAGGGAGAGGGGAAGAGATCAGGAGGTTTCTGGGAAAATATCTCAGATTTTATCTGTTTTTTGGAAAAGAACAGCGAAACCACAGAGACTCCAACCCTGGTGCCCATTCAGTGATGCTGAACCCAGGAGCAGTTCCCCACCACACTTCTCAACCAGGCATTTCCCACAGTTGATGTAGAGATAGCCAGTCCCCTCAGTATCAAGGGAGATGTTATTTCAAAATCACAGAACGGTTTGGGTTGGAAAGGACCTTAAAATCACCCAGTTCCAACCCCCTGCCATGGGCAGGGATGCCTCACACTAGACCATGTCACCCAAGGCTCTGCCCAGCCTGGCCTTGACCACTGACAGGGATGGAGTATTCATCACTTTGGGCACCCTGTGCCAGCGCCTCAGCACCCTCACAGGAAAGAACTTCCTCCTTATCTTCTAAGAGTGAGTTTAAGTTTGCCTTTTGGGAGCTGCGGTTTATTCTCCCCAAGACATCCTCCCAGACCTACCCGCAGTCAAGCAGGAACAAGGAGCACACTGATGTTACACACACTACAGGGATGAGTCCACAGTGGATTTTCTTCCCCAAGTGATGCTGCTGCCTGGAGGCATCACATCCCCCTGGCTGCAGGCATCATGGAGAAGGAGGTGATGAAACCCAGCAGCCGAACAGCACATGGTAAACCCCTCATTTGCACACCCAGCATCCCTCATGGGTACCACATGTGTGGAGCAGCACTCGCAGGGCATCCCCTACACAGCATGAGAAGGGGGATGTGCCGCTGAGCATCATGTTGGACTTGCAGAGGGGAAAACTGGGCGGCTGCCATCCCAAAAGCATTCCTGGCCAGGAGTGCTGCCCCCGTGCTGGATTAGGTTTCCATGCCTTGGCTCGCTTTCGGAGCGGGGCTGCAGCCTGGGAAAGCAGGAGGGGACACACACACACACACACAAGTGCAGCCCACACTGACAGGAGAGCAGCAGCCAAAGTTATTGCTGCCCACGGAGGAAGAGGGAAGAGCCTCATGCTGCTCCCCAGGAGCCCAGACCCTTTTTCCTGTTCCCTTTCCCCTCTCTTCCTCCACATGCTGATACTGGGGCTGCAAGATGGGCTTGCAGAGACCCACAGAAGCAACACTGCACATGGATACCCCACCATAGAGCCACAAGACCCTCGGTGCTCTCCTTCCTCCTGCAGCCCCACTGAAATTAGAAATTTCTTCGCTTTCCCATGACTGGATTCCCCCCATACCAGCAGAAAACACATATGCTGATGGTAATTAGTCTGACAAGAAGTCAGGAGACACTGATTAAATGTCTCATATCACTGGGGATCAGGGATAATTGTAGAGATAGACTCCTTCACAAAACTGGCGCAGCCTTAGTGCGCATTTAGAAGAGATTAAGGGCGAGATAGACACACTTGTACCTTGGGATTCACCACAGCCTCACAGTGGTGGCTCCCATCACTGCTGGGGCACACACAAACATACACACACCCCATGTTTGGTTTGTTGCCCATCCTGATGGGGTGTCAGCAGCACGATGTGCTGGACAAGCTTTGGGCAGCTGCCCCAGGGGACATAAGCATACTCCTGGGAGCAGGAAAGGCACTTCCAGAATCTGTTATCACTGTCCTGTCCCTGGTCCCAGGGATCAGAGTGGGATAGAGGAGCTATTTGACTCCCCCAGCAACAGTCTCCCATGGTCCATGTCCTTCTTGCTGTGACCCCAAGGGTCTAGCCACTCAGCAGATGGGAGCATCTCCCTAAGGCCATTGGAGGAGCATTTATCTCTTCCCACAGACTAACTCAGGCCCTTCCATTAGTGCCATACACACATATACATACGTGTGTGTATATATGTATGTGTATATATATGTATATGGTTTGTAAAAATGCAGCCACAGCTCAGCACTGCTGCTGCCAAGTTTCTTTGGGACTAAGTCAGCAGCCACCAGTTTCTCTGCCATTCAAGTCCTACATCACAGATCTCTACAGATGGCTCTGATTAAGCTAATTTCCCCCAGTGCCTAAATAACAGTGAAAACGCTTAGAAGTCAGATTATGTGACACCTTTTATTAAGCCTTCAGCACCTGCTTCAAGCCAATCTGAGGGAGCTCATAAAAACACCCACACTGGGCCTCCAGGACCTTGCCCTGCATCCAGCCACCATCCCAGCAAGCTGGGATGTTCTTGCTCCCTTCACACAGTGAAGGCAAGTGAAGCAGCTTTACCCAGGATGGGCATGAGTGTCCAGCATCCTCTCAGTGAGGAATGACAGTGTCAGTGCTCCCAGTTTGGGGAAAAACACACTGAGGAAGCAGAAATCTGGGATCTTGCCCAAGCATGCACTGAGCTCTTATGGGCCAGGGCAGTAGAGATGCTGTCCCACCCCCTGCCCTCCATTATTACTGTATTCCTCTAAGACCCAGCATGGGAAGGAGGAAAACCAACTCCAGCACATCATTACAGACTGGACACCAATCAGAGCTGAGCACAAAGCAGCTTCTCTGTGTACAGACACCACAGGGTCTCCCAAAGGTCCCTCCTCAAAATCAGAGTGAACTGCTTTGATTCATACCAGTAGGAGCCACTTTCCCCTCGAAGCCGGATTTGCTCTTGATCCCACCTTCCTGACCATGGCACAAGGATCACAGGATCAGCGCGACTCGACTGTGCCCAATGTGCCTGTCCGCAAACTGCACCCTCGTTGTTTCCCCAGCAAGCTCTTTCCCATGCTGCCCAGTAGATGGGGATGGAAGAGCAGCCAAGGTCTGATCCGCAGGCAGCCGTGTGCCTGCAGCCTGGCTGTGCCCTGATGGCTGTCAGGGCTCAGGTGGCACTGCCTGCTGTGCTGGGCAGGGACAGGGACTCAGAGAGGGACTGTGTGACTTGGAAGCAGAGAAAATACTGGGAAACGCAATTCCTCTTCCCAATGGGCAGCAAGTGTAGGTGATGAACCCTAAAATAACTTTACCAGATGTCCTTGGGGTCTGCCCATCCCCTGATAGTGCAGGGCAGGGAGACCTGTCCTCACCATGGATGTCCTCACTGCCTGCTGGGAGGTCAAGCAGGACCAGAGAGCAGGTCCAAGACTTCATCCTACCCAATGAAGCTGCACTGCCAAGTGCAGCTCCTTATGGGAAAGAAAGCCCCAAGAGCCCATCACATGCCCCTGCTTGCCTGTACCTGCCTGCTGTAACCCCCCAGAGCACACTCAACCCCCTTGGAACCTTGCAGATGCACTCGTGTTCAGCCAAGATACTGCATGGAAGGGAGGTGATTTAGAAACCCCACAAACAGCCCAGAGGCAGAGGGAAGACTCCCTCAGCTCACCCAGCTCTGCAGGGCCCCACTGATGCATGGCTGCCATGCTCGATTCCCACTGGCTCATTGCCTTCAGGTTTGCCAAGTGGATGAAGGCAGCCGCTGAGTGGGGTGAGCAATAAGAAATGACAGGAGAATTCCTGGCAAAGGGGTGGGTGGGTTTCCGTGGGGTGCTGCTGCTTCCCAGCCCACAGTACACAAGGGACTGGGCAGCCAGCTCTGAACAAACCCCAAAGCCGCCTGCTTTCACCCTCCAAACTAAAGGAGCAGGAACGAACACTGAGCGACACTCAGTGCCCTGCCCCTGAGCTTTGCAGTGTCAGGAGCTGTCATTATGTCGATGGGTAATTATGCCATTAATTACTGACCATAAAGCTCTAAAGAAAACAGACCTGAAATGAATATAGTGCTGGTGCAAAGTCCTACGAGATAACTCTTTGGCTGTGAAGGTAATGTAGACTGAGCTGCATTTTCTAAACCAAAATTGCATTTGCAATTAGCTCTCCTTGCTGCCTAAGTCCGACAAAAGACCTTCCTGCAGTTAATACCAAGAAGGGATGTCTCTGAGCTGCCATCAAACGACAGAGGCTCACAAAAAGCCAACTGGAGCAGAGCGGAGGGACCAGAATCCCAAATGTCTCTTTGGGCTGAGCGAGGCTCTTGTTTGAGTTTGGATTTGTTGCACACTCAATGTACATCTCCGAGCAAGCCACTTAATCTGACCCTGGCCCAAAGTTTAGCTGTCTGTCAAATGTTAGAAAAGGGCTTTGTCTCCCTCACAAGGACTTGGAGGTTTAATTACCGGCTGTGCCAAGATGCCCTTAGGTGGAAGCTGCAATGCAAATGCAAAGTATCATTATTAGAGCTTAGCAAATAACTCAAATGTTTTTCTGCAGCAACTCCCTCGAAAAGAAATTAGATTCCTTTCTGGTGTGTTTGGGCTCCTTTCCAGGCCCTCTTGTTGTGACACTCGCGAGTGAGCGCAGGACTAAGAATATGAAGGTAATTCACCAAAAGTCAATGCCCAGCTCCTAAACCTGAGCCTTCGCACGGAGCCCGGCTCCTGCAGCAGCCCCTGTCCGTACACCCGAACCCAGCACTGAGGAAGGCACTTGATGGGGTGTAGCCAAGCAGGGTGTCCCATCAGCAGCCTGTGGATGGATCCAGCCCATCCAGACAGGCTAGGGTCCATCGGGGCTGTGCAGACACCAGGTATTGCTTCTGCACATCAGGTTCAGTGGGGATCCCCTGGGACTGCTCCCAGTCCAGGTAGTCCCAGGCCCTTGCAGAGCAAGGTGGGCATCAATGGTCAGAGAGATGAGGGAGAGAGGTTTTGCTAAGGACATTTCCATGGGAAGCCACACATCCCAATCAGTTCATATGATGCAAATCCTGATGATCTGAAGCGTTTCACAGTCACCTCTGAAAAGCCTAGGATGAACACTTGCACCATAAACTCTTTGGAATGGCTGTTTTCCAGGGTTGAGCAGGCTCCTACAGAGCTCCAACAGTTTATGAGGATCTGACAAAACCTCCCAGCTCCCTCTGTAACCCTTCAGAACCCTCCTCAGCACCATGGGCTGCCCAAGGCCCATCCCAGGGATGCATGGGAGCATCACTACAGCCCTGACCTCCTCAACAGCCTGTGTTGAGTGGGAAGAGCACGGAGGAATATGTTCAATCAGCTTTACAGAAAGCATTTGCCTGAAACTGGATGCTGTGTGAAACTCCTGAACTCTCCTTTTGCTTTTGGAGCTGGGGTCGAGGGAAAGAGAGATTGCAGGGAAACTGGAAGGGTTTAATTTTGGGGGACCTGAGCTGCACAGCTTGAGAATACACGGGGGTTGGCTGGAGCCAAAGTGTGATCCGGAAGATGCAAACCACATCCAGGCTGCTACATAGGACCGGATCCATGATACAAAAGCATTGCACCCAAGTGCCCATGTGGGAGACAGAGGAACCATTGGGCTCAGCCCATGCATGGGCCACCACTGTCAAATCAGAGAACACAGAACACCAACATAGAATCATGGAATGGTTTGGGTTGGAAGGGGCCTTAAAGCTCATCCAGCTCCAACCCCTGCCACGGGCAGGGACCCCTTCCACTGGAGCAGCTGCTCCAAGCCCCTGTGTCCAACCTGGCCTTGAACACTGCCAGGGATGGGGCAGCCACAGCTTCTCTGGGCACCCTGTGCCAGCGCCTCAGCACCCTCACAGGGAAGAGCTTGTGCCTTGTGTCTAACCTGAACCTCCCATGACACACGTTACCTTGCTGGTGTTGGTGCTGGGATGCAGATGCAAAGCAGAAGGGCACAACAGAAGGAGGGGAACTGAACCTACCAAAAAGCCAAACGCCTTCTGCACCCCAACACTTTGTTACTGCAACCCTAAACCTGCCAGAGCAGCACCTCAGAGCCCAGCTCCTTCCTCGGGCTCCACTGAACATGTCCTTGGTGCAATGAGTCAGAGCACCCCGAGAGCCCCAAACCTGTGAGAGCGTGTCCGGACACGGGCGCCTGCCTGCAGTGCTGCTGCTCAGCCACCAGCCAGCCCCATACCATTTGTTCCATGTCATTAACTTCTGCTTCCCTCTATGCCCGGTTTCTGCACTCAGGCCTCCACAGCCTCTTCACCCTCCCCGAGCTGCCAGCACAGCCTGTTGCTTCAGCACTTGCCTTTCCCTTTACAGTGCACAGCCTGATTTGCTTCAGTTCCTCCAAAAGGCACCAGCGGCAGCATTCCTAAAACCAGCCCAGGCTACAGGGCAGCAGAACTGAGCCCCATGAACTCTGTTGAGGTTGTTCTTGTTTGTGTATTATTTTCAAACACCAACAATTAGGAAAACAGAAAGAGCTTCCATTTCATTTGGGTTTCCTCCTCTTCCTGGGATTTCCTCCCTAGATATCATCCTGCAGAGGTGCTTCAGCCTCTGCACCCCTCTGAGCTCGTTTGCAGCCCCCATTGTAGAGTAGAAACCCCTGGGGGGAGATGGAGATGGGTTGATCTCCCCTGCAGCTGACCACTGACTGCACCACTTGGGACTACTTGGGTGTGAGTTTTCAGCAGTTCTGAGCTTCCATCCCATTGCTAAAAGCTCCACACACCTCTTCGGTGTTCCTAGTGCATGCCTGGTCCTCTGCCTGCAGATGCCCTAATACCTGTGCGGCCCATGCATGTGCTCCCAGCTTTTGCAAATCCCTCATGGCCGAGGCACGTGGTCCCTAAGAAGATGTATCCACCACACAGACTGCAGTGATGAGAACAAGTTAAGAGCACTTGTAATTAAAGAAACCCATTGCAAATTAGTGAACAGCAGCAAGGCCAAAGCTATTACCAGTCTGGTGCTGTTCAGCCAAGCCACACTCAAGCCATGACAAGTCACAAACATGAAGTTAATAAAATATCCTTGAGATACAGCACAGGTCGTGGACTTGATCCACATATTTATAAAAGCCTGGTTTAATCCAGCCAAACTTTCCAGAAAGAAAGATCTTTGATCCTGCCTGTGCTTCCTCAGGGAATATCAGTTTGCCTTCAGTGGAGTTAGATGGGATTAAAATTCACCTTAAAAAGAGCAAGATCCGCACGGGATAACTGGGGAAGTGACCAAGAGCTCTCTGTGGAGCAGCATGATGCTGACCATGCACAGCCTGTGCCACAGGAAAGCTTCTGGCACACGCTTATGGGCACTCCCAGGGCAACCAGACTTTACCCCTGCCTGAGGTTTGGGCTATTGCAGCACCCACCAGTCCAGCACTAACATCAGATCAGATGTTCAAAGCACAGAGCCCCTCTGCCCCCAGGCTCCAGCTCAACCTGCTGAAATTGAGCCTCATGGCAAAACCTTCTCTTGACAACGCATTTGTCCAGCACTGGATACTGCAGAAATCCCAGCTCCCACCTCCACTTCCAGGAATCCCCCTTGCACCAGCAGCAGGGTGAGAAACATCCCTGGGACTCGACACCAGGCTGGATGCTGCGGGATGAAGGCAGCTGCCTCCTGGATCAGATCATCCCACACTGCTGCTAACACCATGATCCCACAGCACCACGGGGCTTGGTTTCCATAAGATACTCAGTGCACGGAAGGCCCCCCCAGTGATGTGCCTTGTGCCTCCTCCCCTGGGAGCCCTGAGGAGCAACAGGAGCTGCAGATCCCCCTGGGTAGCCATAAACACTGTGTTGTGATTGAGCTCCCTCCATCAAGGTGAGGGGTTTGGCAGGGTGGGTGTGAAGGAGCATGTCACACAACAGCTCCCACCCAGGGGTAAGGTTCAGGGGGAGGAAAGGTCTCACAAGATGCTCCTGTGCAATAGCAGGGGCTGAGGGTGGCTCCGTGTGTTTGTAGATATAAATACTTGTGCAAATACGAAGGAAACCGCAGATATTATCCACCCGAAAGATTGCCCAGGAAGTGGCTCCAGTGATTATAATCTTGGCTACAGGGTGGTAGGAAAACATGGTTTCATGCCAATGGGACCAGTGGTCTCAGTGCATTGAGGTCAAGTGAGGGGAATAAAAATGGAAGAATGATCAAGATAAAAAAAAAGAAGAGTTATAATAAAGCATCCTGTCTAGACCGGGTCCTGAACAGGGTGGCTTAAACCTCTCCTTTCTCATCAGGATCAGCAAACACCATTGCTGCAGAGTTCTATGGGACAGAGTTCTATGGGATGCAAAGCAGTGGCTCCAAGCCCCAGCCCAACAACTGACTTTGCCCAGTGCATATCCCCAGTCCGGAGCTGGTGTGACATTGCCACCAGCTTGCACTGCCTCTAGCGCGAGCAGCAGTGCCCACTGTGACCACACTGCCTTCCATTTCCTACAAGAGCCAAGTCAACCAGCTTCCAGATGGGATCATAAGGGACATCTCACTGTAGCAAATGCTGTCAGAAAGCCTTTGGAGCCCTGCAGGTAAGGTCTGGTGGCAGGATTCAGGCTCTCCTCCTGAAATCCCTCCCCCATCATCCAGTGTCCCTGAGTGAGTCAGTGCCCACATATCTGATGATGAAAACAATTCTTCATCCCTCTGGCGAGAGCCTTTGCACCCTGGAGACAGCGGATTGCATGTTGTCACCAAGCAAATATGCAAGTTTCTCACTCTCTTGGCTGCAGGGAGAAGGTGAAGTGAGCAAGTACCAGCTGAGGGTCAGAAAGCAGGAGGTAAATGCAGGGAGATGAGCACACACACAAGCCAGCATGCACACTTATGCATGGGGCATCTATGGGCTTTCTGCATTCTTGCTCAGCAGTGCAACAGTCCAGTCCCAATGTATACTCTGCTCCCTGGTCTTTTCCACCCCATTCTCTTCTCTTTCATTCCCCACTTTAATACATCATCCATTTTAATATATTAAAGCATGAGCTTGGTCCCTGCTCAGGCCCGGAGCTGGCACATTGCAGAACAAAACATCAGCTCCAGCTCTACCCATCAGAGAGAGATTCCTCTCTGGCACTGCAAAGAGGGGTTCAGACATCTCACCTCCCCAAAGCAGGTCAAAGACAGTGGTGGCCCAGAGCCACTGGGGCAGGAAGGATTTAGGGGTGGTGAAACCATCCCTATAAAGGCTCGCAGGGCACCAAGAGCATTGCAAGGGCAGGAGACCAGCGACAGGCTTCAGTTCAGCCTTGCTGCCCAGCACACTGCAGGAATAAGCTAATGCACACGTGGAGACTTCTCTATCTGCAAAAGGACTTTTAGGAGGCTCAGATCCTGGTTTACGGCCACTGCAGTAGGCCAGAAGGAAAGCAGGGATTTGCCTGCAGTTACACAAGAAGTCTGCAGAGAGGAAACGAGCCCAGTTTTTCCAAGTCCTCGATCAGCCTCCCAATAGCAGGATGTGCAGCACTTCCTCTGCAAGCCGCAGAGATGCTCGGAGGCGGGAGGTGCCAGGTCTCTCCCTCTAAGGTCAGGGAAATGCCGGCAGGGATGAATGCCTCCCCCTGCTTTCCCACCTCTCCTCATGGAGCACAGGGAGCCGTGGGCAGGGGGCTGCCCCACTGCACCCCCAGGGCCCCGCAAAGCCCCATCCTGAGTCACGGAGCGCTCCAGCCCCTGCAGATTATATCAGGATGAATCACTCCCTGACCTCTGCCTTCCGCAGTGTTCGGTTTCTAATTTTATGGGTTGTATCAACGGGGTTATTGAATCCAGATGTCTGCAAAATGCAACTGCAGCACACACAAACCCACAAGGAAAGGAGCTGGTGGCGAGGACCAGGGCACGTGGTTCATTTCTTCATAAGCAAACCCTGGCTTAGGAAGGAAAGGAGGCATCATCTCCACTGCCTGCCTGGGGCTCAGTGGGAGCAAGTAGGAGGCTGTGATTCCCGCAGGCCAGCTCACATTCCTCTCCATAACTTCTCCTTGCACTCCCTTTATCTGAAAGCGTCTTATCCCTATGGCAGCGACTGCACAGTTGCCTCAGGCTCGGATGGATCCTACCTAGAGGAGACACTGCAGAAACACAGGTCCCGTGCAGCCTCCATGCATTGGCACTGCCATGGGAAGAGCACTGGGCTAGAGCAGAGCTTTGGCTTTCCCAACCCAACCTCTCCAGCACGGATTAGTCATGGCACGAGCCAGCCAGTGGCAGCAACACCTGACAGCAGCCTGCAATGGGCATCTGGTTTGCATATAGCACAGCTGGCTCCGGAACAACTGGAGTGTGTTTGTCCCAGCAAGGCAAGCAGTGTATTAAAAACGAAAGAAAACTGATACCCAGACCTTGCCTAAACTTCAAACAGGAACCTGCTGAGTGACCTGCCTGCACTGGGGCCATCCCCCCACGGACGGTAACCCCTAGCATCACCCATGTGGCATGAGCATTGACACAGCACTGGACCACAAGCACAAGGGGATGGGAAGGATTTTTCCTTTTCTTTAAGGCTTCCTTTCCCCTTCTCTGTAAAAAAGAGACAGATCTGACCCAAGTCTCTCTAAGCTGGGGATTCCCAAGAGCTGCGTGTGGATGTACATCTCCCAAGGGGATGTTGCCCACTCCCCTCCATCACCGGCAGCGCAGACCCCAATACCTAGTATGAGAATGAGCCTGGTTGTGTACAAGACCTAAGCTAACAGCAACAGACCATGACACAAACAACTGTGCTTTCTGCTGAGCTCTGCTGTACAATGACCCCAAACAAATCACTTCCAGGTTTTAGTTCACTTGACATCTTGCAGTGAAATATCTCCACCTTTGCAAGAAACGCTGACCTCCAGGTGGGATATTTCTAGCAGGGACTTGCTTCATGATAACTGAAAAAAGAAGGAAACCCAACCCCAAACCACCTCCTTGGTGCTTGCTAAACAAAAGTGACTGCAATCTGTTGTCAGGAAATGAAAAACGTGGCCATCTCGTCCACACCTTGAGCGCCAGGCCTCCTTGAATAAACCCCAAGAGAACATCTGCCTTCTGTAGAGAGGCCAGCACTGGCCATGAGAGGTAGAAGATATCCCAGTACTTCATGCTGTGCTTTTATCTGGCTGGGGTAACAGTGAGGAATTCTTCTGCACCCACCTTCTTTCCTAGTGCTGTGGGGCACAGCATGGACAAACTGAGCAGGGGCTCATAAAGCCCTCTTTGCTCTCCCCATTTCCCTGCAGCTTCCACATCTCACTGCTAGGGACAGATGGAAGCTGTACAGAGATCCAGGAACACATGTGGGTTTTCTCACTTTCTACCTCGTCACCTTGGAAAGCACAAAATATAATACACAAAACAGAGGGAGATGGTAATAAAGAAGAGGTTGACCTTCACACTGGTATTCCAGCTCACACACTGCACCTACACCGTGTCGCTCCTGCCTTGGCTGCTCTTAGCATTCCTCCTGCCTTGCAGGAAGGCTCCGCTGTGTGTAACCCAGAAAGGAGCCTTTTAGGGCAGTCAGTGAATCTGGGCTGATGCTCCTCTCATGCACAAGCCACGCACATGCACATTGGGAAAGCTCAGAAGACCTGCAGGGGATGAGTTTAACGTATGGATATCTCAGTGCCAAGTTTCAGCCTAATGGGAATCACAACAGCTGACTTACAAACACCCCCCCTTTTAAAGCCAGGGTTTACAGGGAGGGAATCTCTGCCAGAAGCAGAAACTATAGCAACTCCTGTAATAAAATAGCATTTCAGTGTAAAGCTATTTTTACAGCATATTGCCACGTTCGTGGCATGGCAGTTTTTGGTGTTTTTCAGATGTCTGCTGCCAGAAGATTTAGTTGGATTAGTTTCTTAGTAGTTAAAGAGGGAAGGATCACATTGGGTAGTCAGATATACCCCTTTCCCTGCAGTGGGAAAAATTATACCCTAAGATGTGATTCATCATGTATTGAATTCATGCAGCACTTGATCTCAACTGACTAAAAGGCTAAGATTGCCCCGGGGCCCAAACCTGGTCTCATTGAAGTCAATGTGACTTTTACAATTGGCTTTGGCAATCCAACTATGAACCAACCCATGATCAGACTCGCCTGAAGCCTAGAAACCCATATTCACACTACTCACATTACAAGCAGCAAAGGGTTGTGATCTGTAATAGATTAAAGTTTATCTCAGCTCAGCTGAAGCTGATGCAAATTTTGCCACTCATTTGAATGGGGCCAAAACTCCAACCCAAGTCGTTGGACTTAATTTCTGGGTGGCACCTGTCCTTCCAGTCCCATGTTTGCCTCTCACACACCTTTGGTCTTTTCTGTCGTAGGTAAATATACTTCAATATTAACGAGTGTGGAGAAGATGGTCCTGTGAGCAGAAGTCAAGTTTACCAGTATCTATAATTAAGATCCTACCAGAGGACAGATAAATCAGTCCTGCACTGACAGCACAGAGAGGAGAAAAAAGAAATATAAGAGATCAAATTCTTTTTTCAGAGATACTGCTATCAGACCCAATGCTGCAATAACTTACCACTGAGAATTGTTCGTTCCTGCTAACTCAATGGAAGTGATCCTGGCACCACCATGAATATAAAAGGCTGGCATTTGTAACTTGAAAAAGGCCTCTTCTGAGTGGTAATGCCAAGATGCCTCAAACCTGACCAGTAGCCTCCCCCTACATCAAGTCCTGTGTCCTATATTTAATCTATGGCATTAACAATTGGAGACCCATCTAATTTATCCCATTCTTGGGCCCAATCTCTCTCTGACAAGGCATCATTTTAGTAATCCTCACATTCTTCGTCCAATTAGCTTTGATTTTTGCCATTTCATCACAGAGTTTGGACTCCCACCATGTTGTGCTGATGCAGCCCAGGTCTCTCCAAGCCGTGTCTCCATGCCTGCCACCAACAGCCTCTCCACATGCTGCCCTCTGCCTACTGGAAGATGCGCTCCACACCTACGCCACAGGTACCACTTGATGCCACGATGGCTTAACCAGGGTTGAGGCTTTGCAGTCATCTCTCTCCAAAACCCTCCAGAAGCTGTGGCCCACAGTGGAACTGCTGTTAGTGCAACACAGGTATAAAGCCAAATGAAACCAGAAGCAACCACCCACGGGAGGTATAGTTGGTGCAAACTTCTTGCTTCCCTTAAAAACATTACCAATGTATGAAGTTTAACACAAGGAACAGATCACATCATGTAAAACAAAAGGACTTTGGTGCCCTGCTTGGTTTGGAGGAACTCACACCTGCCAACAAGCACATCTTGGGCAGTTCGAAGTGAACAAACGCCATCAACATCCTTCTTACTATGTGAAAGTACATCGCCTGCTCAGCTCCTAAACAAACCCATGCCTCACTAGGCTGTAGGACTGGCGAGGGAAGAGCTGCTCTTTGACCAAGTGTTTACTGGAGTCTGTTCTGCATGACTGTTACACCACGTACCCAAACAGCGAAACTCTGTGGGTACCTGGGGAGGGAATGACCCATGGGTCCGAGGCACACATTACTGTTGTAACTGTGCAGGAAGGTGTGTTCATCTGGGTGCTCTCAGCCAGACCATCCCAGCCCTCACCTTGTTTACCTGTCCAGGGCGCCTGTGAAATGTGAGTGGGAACCATTATACACCCACTCGGGACAGGCAGGAACAGCAACACCAGGTGCAGAGCAATAGAGATACAGGCGGGCCAACAGTCGGCCTTGGGCAACAGCTCCTCATCTGATACGAGGAATTACAGTGAACAGCCCAAAGGGCAGTGACCAATGTGGAAAACTCATTGAAGATGTACAAATCCTAAGGTTCTTTCCAACCCTAAGCATTCTGTGATTCTATGGCCCTCCTGCTCCTTGGAGCTGGTAGGTCTGGGGTGAGCCATGGTGCAGTTGGATGATAATCCCAACACCATCTGCACAGCTCACGGGCATCCATCACACAAATTCCCTTTCGTTTCTCAGCTTTCCCATCAACCTCCCACTTCTTGGCAGAAGCCAAAGATCAGACACTCACCAAGCACTGTCTCAGGGCAGCAGCAAGGGTGACAGCACCTTTGGCACATTGGAGGCCCAGAGGTCAGTTTGTAGCAAGGAGAGGGCAGAACATGACCAACGTTTACCCAGCAAATCCGACTAGCACTGAGGAAGCTGATGGGGGAAATACACCAACTACGTAGAAAAGATAACAACACCTTCAATATTGATATACAAATAAAGGAGAAGAAAGACATGGAACAGAGATGTCCATATGCTTGCAAAGCAATACGTGTTGCCTCTCCTCAACCATCACTTGTGTTTCTCAACGGAGAGTATTTTTGCATCTCATTGCTGTGTCTGAGCTGGTTTTTGCCTCAGTTTTCCTCATTTTCACAGCCAGGAGCCACATCCTAACCTGGAGGTAACAACCGATGTTAAAACCCAAGGTGCTTCCCTCCCCAGCCCAGGGTATAGCTAAATCCATATGGAGCTGAGAGCACGTGGAGCTGCGGAGCTGGAGAGGGAAACGTGTGCTGGCCCAAGCCCAGCCTGTCCTCCTCAGTCGTGGCTCCTTGCCCTTTCCTTTGTGTGCCATGAATTGCTTCACAGCCACGCAAGAGGCCAAAGCAGCAAAGGCAGAGCTGGAATCAGGCTGTCCAACACCTGGGATCTGCAGGGGAGGGAGACCCTGCCAAGAATTATTTTAACCTTCAATATTTCTGGCAGCAGAATATCAGTCAAATGGTTCCTACTGGGTTTTTGGGTTATGTCACTCTGACACAAGCTGGTCCAGACCAAAAAGATCCATGTGCTCAGAGAGAGCAGGGTCTGTTTTCCATGTTAATCGTCTTTCAGTAGCGGGGGAAAGGATGCCTGAAATAATAATCCTTAATAAATTCAACAGTCTCAAGAAGGAAAATTGTGCTAGATATAGTTAATAATACAGCGTACAGATGCAGTGTACATTTTCCTCCTCCAAAGCACCAGTCGGGCCAGCAGTGGAGCACTTTCCTCCTGCTTCCCAAGTCCTTTCTGCAGAGCCAGCTGGAAGGGGTTGTCCAGGGGCTCATCTTTAAATCCACAATACAAATAGGGTATGAAACAGCCTCGTCACGCAGCATGGCATCACAGTGGCCAGCAAGGGATCTCTGGTTGCATCGAAAGAACAGAGCAAGAACCTGGTCCCTTCCGAATTCTCTTGGGAAGGAATTATAGTATTCCCCATTTTTTTCCCATTTAACTTCTTTTTATTAAAGCTGAAATTGGCATTTTTACTGCAAGTTACTTGCTAAGAGAATTTTTCCCTTAAACAGTAGGAATCCAAATGAAAGACTTCAAATGATGTGAGCTACGGTTTCCAGAACAAAACATGAGGTTTTGGACTGATTTGGAAAACTTATTAGTCAAAGGGAATACCGGCTGCATGCCATTGCTTGTGACTTTCTGTGCATTTCTCACTGCAGGTGGAGCTGAGTACCAACACCCAACATGTGCCAATAGCGAGTCACCCCAACTCAGTGGGCATGGACAGCTCATTGCACTATGGCAATGTGTCTGGGGCCAGAAGAACAACTAACCTGGCCCAGGGGTGGACGAGAATAAATACGCCCAAACACATCATACTCATACATACCCATGTGCTCCTGCTGAGCTGGGAGCAGATTTTGAGCTCTTCAATGGATAGATGCAAATAACACAGTGGCAGAACCCAAGGCTTGCCCCAGGGTGATTGCCAAACCAGTCCTCATTTCTTCTCATCCTCTTTTCTCTCTATTTCTGATTTTGGGTTAAAGTGGAAAGCTACCAAGTGTTGCAAAACATCTATTCTGACAACAACATGGATTGTATTGATTAATGTGTTGGGCTTTTGTCTTGATATAACCTTATTTATGAGTAATTCAACCCACGTTTTCCAAAGTTTTGGTCAGGAAGCTGGAGAAGGTGATTTTCCACGTTGTTACAGGAGTGGCATTCATTGCTAGAGGAAGTTCTTGTCCTGTTGGATACAGTGGGAGCCATACCTGGGTTAAGGAACTCTCTCTGGGCTGCCATGGGAGCAAGGGGCAGATGCTAACGCACTGAAATTACTTCTTAAAAATTACTTTTTAAAAAAACAATGTGAAAAGCAACAAAAGTGGCTTTTTTCATCCCATTATTTGACTCCAGCTGCTGACCTTGGCTCTGGGAAAATAATTACTCTTGACTTCGAAGTGGGGAGGTTTTGTGCGCCAAAGGCAAATGTCTATAGATTTATACTATTTGGAAAAATCAAACGGCTGCAAGCCAAGCCATCCAGCTTATAAAACACAACCAACCCTCCAGGGATAATTTAAAGCTGACCCTGCAGCACTGAAATTCCAACCATAGATGATGCAAAACATAAGTCCCACCATTTTCTTATCTGCTGGATGCTCCCATCACTGTGGGCTTCAGAGACAAAGACCAGGCAGAAGGAGACGGAAAGAAATGGAAAGCAGGAAAAAGAAAGGCTCTAAAACAATGTGCTAATGAAGGAGAAGAGGCCTGGCAGGCCAAAAGGCAAACTCTGCCATCCCCACAGCCAAGGGTTGCGAAGGCAGCCACAGTCCATGCTTTTTCCATTGTGCTCCGCCAAAATAGCTCTGAGAATTCTCCTGGGATGAAACAACCCACTCTGCTGCTCGGGCAATCCAGGCTTAGATCCTGCTTCTGACTAACAGAACCGAGCTGTGATGGTTTGTTCCTATGTAATTAGGACTCATCTGCTGGTGATTGGTTTTGTTTCCACTCCTCAAGGCTTTAAGCACAGCTGCCTGGCCAAGTCCCATTAAATCTGAGATCTCCTATGCCAGAGGACCACCCAAACCTGGATGGGGCAGCACCTTGTCCCAGCACCATTATGGGTATCACCGCTGGTGGCAAGCCAGTTTGGCAAGACAGAAAAAGCCATTAACACCCCAAAGCTCTTGAGGAACAGAGAAGCTGCTGGAGATTTGCCTATTTGTGCTTCTCACAAGCAGGAGCACTGTGAAGGGCATGCCCTGCTAGGGGGTGGACATGGTTTTCGTGTGATGAGAGTTTAGGCTACCATGACTGCAGTGTGCTCTGCCTTGCAACTCATTACATCAGGTTTCTGCTTCAATTCACCAGGACAATGCTCATCCAGAGCAAACAGATGCAACAGCCTGACAGCAAAAAGAAGCACATACCAAGGCTTCAATAATAACAGAGTGAGAATTTCTCCAACATCAGACTCTAAATAAGGGCACAGTGATGAGACATCCAGATTGAGCCAACTCAGCATTCAGCACATCCCATCTCAAATGCATACCACACATTGCACTACCTGCCAGGAGAACCTGACCCATCACGTTTCACATGAGAGTTTCAGCACTTTTAATCAGACAAACTTTACAAGACCAAATCCACAAAGAAGCCCCCCCTCCACCATCCCAGTCCCTAAAATACCCAACTGCTGTTTGTGACCCTCTATGTACACACAAGGGTGCACATTCACATCTTAGGGATGCTAAATTCCGCAAGGGAGAAGTTTTAATTTCAATTTTCCAACTGGTTTGGGTCTCCAGACTCCAATAAAGCAGTGAGTGGCATGCTTTAGCACTTCACAGCTGTAGACACTGGGGAGGAGTCACGAGCATCGTCTTGCAGCACTCGCAGTTATAACTGTTAAATTGCCCCATATGCTGCATGCAAAGTGCACGCTGCTGAGATCACTTCTTTGCTAATCCCCCTCTTTTACCCACAAGCCCTTTGCAGATGTTAGAGAGTGCTTCGGTTCCGCTGATCACTCACAGTGGGAAATTCTGAGAGGCTGAGCTTGTGATTCAGAGGCTTTTGCCAAGTAAAATATTGGCCTGCGACAATGTCCTAACAATGCAAAGCAGTTGACACCATTAAACAAACAATTGCAGAGAGCATAGCAAAAGGGTATTTGGAACTGCCAAGGATCTTGTGGAGGTATTACTATCCAGACTGGAGTTAGCAAAAGCAGTTTTTATGACAAAAACAAGTGTCTGTCTTTCCAACACCCCATTCCCTGCACAGAGTATCTCTGCCGAGAACAGGCCACATTGCTGGCTTCTTTCTTCAAGTTTCCTAACTTCTACAGCATGCAGAAATAATAGAAACAGTGAAAACACAATCAGGGCAAGAGTAGCTGTTAAAGGTTGAGTGTAAGTATGGTCTCACACCCCCACGCTTGGATATACAGCTGCAGATAGAAATGGCAAAAGGAGAACTACAGGCTGCCACGTTCTCTTAATATAATCGCAAGGAAAGCATTGTAATTCCAAGCAGACACTTTCCTTGCTAGAATCAGCTGGGCTCTATTAGAGGCAGCAGTATTGCTGCCTCCCCATCACGCTGAGAACATCAGCAAATGGAGAGCAAAGACAATTAAAAATGCATCATTCTTATTTGCCAGCATCACCAGAAAGTCCTTTCCAGACAGGACTCCTGTTTCTTCTCTTTGCTGCCACTATAAAGAGTGCCAGAATGTTCGTAGGTACTAATCAACCAACATCAAGCCCATCTGTGAACCTCCCTTTCTGAGCAGAAGAACATGAACATCTTCAGAGCATAACCCCTGTAACCAGGTGCTTGCCCTACTCACAATTTCTGTGCAAGAAGTTATTTACACTTCATTGTCAGGGGCAGATCAGACCTAAGGTCCATTTAACAGCATCATGACCCAGTCAGATGCTTCAGAGAGTGGTGGGATTTCACAGCAGCTGGATGATGGTCATACCTGTTCATCATCTCGTTCTCAATCTGCAGCTGAACTTCCTGGTACAAGTGGACTAAAACCCTACACACTAAAGCACCTCTTTTCCCGAAGCCAGTGCTGTGGACTATAGCAGCTTGAGTGGGATTGAGCTGTTCTTAACAGTGTGTCTACAAGTATGATGACCAAATCTAAACAGGTCACCTTGAGCTCTGTTGAAGTCCACGATGAGAAGCAATATGCCCCAGAGCATGGTCCCCTACTGACCTTAGGATAAGGTACCTCTACTTCAGCCTATTTATTCAGATTATGGAGAGTTCTTCTAAAAAGAAAAGCTTAGCTTTGGATATCTCATAGACAGCTGCATTTTGGCAAGATGAATCCCACCATTGACATCATATGAAACTCTGGTCCCTCTTTGCATCCTCTATTATTAGCCTCTCTTTGCCTGTAGCACAGTACCCCCGGGAAGCAAACAGCATCCTGGCAGCAAGCACAGCACTAAAGGAGAGGCTGGGGAGAGGCACCCGGGGCAGCATGGGGCTGGCAGGGCACGATGACCTCCCAGATATTCCCCCCACATACCGGGAGGGCTGCCCAATGCATTGCTCCATATTCCCACGCCTTGTTTCAGCACATCTTCAACACCCTGCTCCGCAGAGCACAGCCTGGATGGGGTTTTAGAGGCTTTTCATTGCCAAGTGAGGGATATTTCTGTGACCTTTCTCACCATTTCCTATAGCAATATAATGCTAATTTGAAATGTCGTGACCTGCAGCTTCCCCATAAGACAAAATAAAAAGCAAAACACAAATAAACAAGCCCATGGACCAGATGAGTTTTTCTATAAGCAGTAGAAATAACACAGGGTAGTTTCCTGGGGATTTCTGCATTGTGGTTGGATTCTGTGGTGCACAATAAAGGATGTTCTATGACTGAAACTCCTTCTGTGGTTGGAGCATTTATAGCATCCCCCATGTGGATTCTTTGCTGTCTACCAAAGGTTCAGCTTAGATGTCTTCTCACTGCAGCTATTAATAAAAATGCTTTTTTCTCTTGAGCTGCTCATTTTCACACAATTTAAAGATTAAAAATCTTCGAGACCACTATCAAAATGACACATTTTTGCTGGAATTTGCCCAGGGGTTCAAAACCTAGTATGCAGGGGTGAATATGGATGGATAAACAAACACACACTCACATACACACAGCCACACATGAGCACGCCATCCTTTTCTCCTTAGGGAACTAGGATGAAGATAAAATTAAAATACTGTTTAGAACTTGAAATTCTGCCATGGAAATCTACATAATTTACTATTTTTAGCCAAGTAAAGGGAAAAAGTCTTCTGTGATCACACTCTGCGAGTCTCCACACCCCCAAAGAGGTTTGTATGCAGCTGGCTGGGATCAGCCGTGTGCAAGACATGGATGGAAGGCTTCAGGACAGAGTTCTCACACGCTCTTTTAATATCAGCACATGGGTAAAAGAAAGAGAGACCTTGAATCCTGGCACTGCAGGAAAGGCAGACAGAGCTGGTCACCCTGCACATATATGGGCTGACCAACTGTGCACCCTCCTACAGAGACGTTTCCAAAGGCACATTATAGCCAGAGGGCCGGATCCACAAAAGGGGCTAGATGTCCATCTGACACAGAACCCCAGATTTGTGCTTTGCTGTAACCCCAAGGGACTTGCTCTTTCCCTTCGGGCAGGGGTGTATAGTTGCTCATTATGGAAATGGTGAAACACAGATTTCCCTGTGCTCCTCTCTAGAGGTGGTAGACCCACGTCAGAGAATCCTGTCCTGTTCACTCTACAGTACAAGCAGTTTGTCATCTTGCTTTCCTCACCAAAATGCATTTTGGCAGCCCTTGGGTATCTCATATTTGAAAAGCAGCCCTATTTGTTTCATAGGTTGATAATGCATCTGCTGCTCTTGCCTTGTTTGTCTGATGGTAAGCTTCACATAGAAATGGGTTGTTTTCAAGAACTAGAAACTGCTTTTGTAAATCACTCATCATGCCACTGTCATCAGCCATTTTCCAGAGACATCATCACATCAAATTCAACCTCCATTTCAGACTTTGACTACATCCCATTTAGCAGACAGAGAGTATGAAGGAACATGAAGTACAGCACACAGAAATGAGAAAAAGGCATCTTTTTAACGCTTTTAGCTCAGCCACAGTTTTCAGCAGATATCCCAGCTGTCAGCTCCTGGAGCAACACAAGAAAGCAAAGCTTTGAACAATTGCCATCTCTTCTTATTGATCCACAGCCCTGCTGAGTCAGGGCACAGATAGCCTCAATATAATCACACAGACAGCATCCAGCAATCAAACCATCAGCACAGACCAGACCTCTTACAATGACCACACTCCAGCTATTGAAAGGCACCTCCTTCATTGATCAAGTGTTGGGGGACCTCCATAGGACCAACAGCCAGTACAAACAATGCGTGCTGGGTGACCTCCCCAGCCTCTCAGCTGGTCCTTTCAAAGCAGGTATGAAGTTGCATAGCGTGTGTCCAGATCCTCCTTGCTTGCTCAACACTGGAGGATGAAGGCAAAGCCTCCTTCCCCTGCCCTATCAAGGCTGGGCTTCCCACACACGGCTTTAAGGTCGCAGTGACAGCATGCAAGTGGCAGGTGCTGAGCTGTTTGCTTTTGCTGGCTCTGAAGTGATTCCTGTTTGTGCATTTCAAGACGCTTGAAGTAAGCAAGAGTGTGACACATGAATCACAGCGCATGAAAGAAATAACTGAGGCTTAGGAGGGCCATGGCAAAAGCAATTACAATCGTTCCCTTTCGGAGCTGAGCAGATGTTTAAAATTATGTCAGCGACCTCCAAACCATAAACATTTCTCAGGAAAATGTAGATGTGGTTTGCAAAACAAGGAGATGTGTCCGATGTAAAGCAGAGGTCCCTGCTAAGAGAACCCCCTTTGAGCAGTGGGAATGTCAAACATGCTTGACCTCCACATCAGCAAATGAGCACATTATAAACAATGTTATTAATGGTTCTGCTTTCACTACAACGAGGAGTCTCTCTGTTTGTTTAACGTACAACAAGCTGGTTAGAGTGTACATAGTTTCATGGCCAAACCACATTAAAGAAGTACGGGGAATTTGCTCCTATTGTTTCCAGTGAGACTGCAAGTGGTAGGTGGCAGGAGAGGAGAGACAATGCTAATCCCATTGCCATCGGGATCATTGTCATTATTTCATGTTTAGATGCTCTGCCTTGCGCCACTAAATAATCACCACCCACCAATTAAGTTAGACATGAGAGATCACCAGCTCCTCTATGAAAACAAACAGTCTCCAAGGCAACACCAGCACATATCTCCATCCACATGCAAAGTCTGATCACGACTCAGCCCCTCAAGAAAGCTGCATTTGCCTTGGGTAGGGGGACAAGAAACAAATGAGGTGCTCTACCCGGTTCTCTTCCCCAGGTATTCCCACACACAAAGCCACAATGCTACAGTCAGTGTTTACTACATTCCCAGCAGAAACGTCTCAGCAATCCTATAATCTTCCTGCAAGCAGAGCTGAGTCTAGGCAGCTGTCTACATCCTAACCCATAGCATATCCCATATCCCAAAGCACTCTGGAGTCTATTGGTCACAGACCACTCAGATTTCCAACCCAACTGCCAGGTGTAGGTGCCATCCCAGACTGTGTGTGGCTGAGAGCGAGATGGGAAGAAACAGTCCAGGGTATTGAGGCAGTGACACATAAACTAATATTACATAGAGTTGCTCAGACATTGGTTTCTAAGATCTTCCTTCACGGCAGCCAATATTAAGCTGCAGGAAGGCCAATGGACATGTCCAATAGCAGCTCTGAGAGCAGCAGAGTGGTTACAGATTTCAGGCCACCAAGGAAATCCCTAATAAAAGTCACATTGGTTTTAGTCATGCCCAACACTGTCCATGTGCTGCATTCCTGCAACTGTGGGGAGCTGGCTCTGGTGGAAACAGGGAAGGGCTGAGCCAGTTCTTCTGTGGCTCATGAGTCTGAATATTTCAGAGCTGATCCTCATACCGCTAAACCTTCCCAAGTGACCATGCTGCAATGGCCAAAGATCTTGACATCAGGATTAAGGAATGCAGGCTCACATTGAAAATGCATTAGATCAAGGGTTAATGCAAACCCAGAGAGAAAATGCAGAATGAAAGGAAATAGAGTTGTCCAACAGCCTTCCTACCTGTGCAGACAAGTAATGATGTCCCAACAGAGAAAAAAAATGGAGACCCATCCAAGGAGCAAGTCAGCAGTAACTGCAGTAAAGAGAGGGAAAAGGAAGGATAGTCCCTGGGGATTAAGTATTCCTACACTGAAAGTCTGCTCTTTGTGATGGACTTTCCTGTGCAACCTTGGCAAGGCCACAGAGACTAAGCCAAAACTGTTGGATCCAGGGTGGCCCTGGGAGCCTGACCTGTCCCACAGGGCAGACAGGCGGCACTCTCTCTACTTCTTAGCTCTTTCCAAGGACAAGGATAATTCCTTTCCTATTTCACAGGCACACTGGGAAGACACACACCAGTGTCAGCGAGGCTCTTGGGGATGGTGGTAAGGAGACCACACCGATAGCCAGGCTCTGACAGCATTGCTCAAGTCTACAAGCATTTTGGTTTATGTAGCAGACTGATTATTTTTATCACTTAAGGACTCATCCACATCCTATGAGATTCCTCCAGATCAGTCCGATTCCCTGCACTGATAAATCCCTCCCGTCCACCCCCAAGACATCACTTTCTCCCTCATTTTATGAGCACAGAAAAAACCCACAGTAGACTAAACACCTCCCTTGTCTTGGAGACTGTGCGGAGCAGCAGTTTGCTGTTAAGGACAAAAGGAGCTGATAGCCCAGCAGCATCCAAGGAAATGAAAAGCAGATGAAGATACAGCCCCTATAAGCTCCAAAAACATCCAGAGAGGCACAGGAGAGGTGGCAGGACATCCTCATTGTGAAAGGGGATGACTCTCAGGGACACTCAGAGGGAAAAACAGTTGTTTATACTGGACAGGTACTGGGCTAACACTCAGCATCTCAATCCTTTCCCATTAGCAATAGTGAGCACTCACAGAAAGCTCCTCTCTGCCTCCGGCTTTGGCCATGCTATGGAGGAAGTCACAGGGACTGAGGAATGCGCACCAGGGAGAGCAAATAAACAGAGGTGTGCAAATCTGCTAAAAATAACCCAGGAATTGCGGCTCTTGGAGGCAAACACAGACACTGGTTTGTTTGCCAGCATCTACCACAATTGAGGCCTTGTCTGAACAGGTGGGTGGCTTTCCTGGCAAAGCCTATCTTAAGAAACACCACCACACTGTAAAATCCCTCCTCGCTCATTCCTTCAGCCCCTCTGTTTTCATCCAGATTCTTGCCAGGGGTTGTCAAAACAACGAAGAAAAATGAAGCCCTGACATGATTTCTGCTGTTTTCCCCACTGCTTTCCAGGGCATTGATGTGTTGCTCCAGGCAGCCCAAAAATGCCCATAGCTGGTGACAAGGGGCAAGGCTGGCAGCGGACACAGCAGCGCCAAAACAACCTGTTTTGAGACTCCCATGCAAGGAGCTCTTGGAGGAAAAGATCTCGAAGAATCCAGTAAGAACTGGAAATGGGGTTGAATTATAGATCCCTGCATGATCTGTATTTGAAGTCTCAAAACTGAGTAACACAGGCATCAGCCATGGCAGGAGGAGAGAGCAGGGGATGCGTGCGATGGAAAGCTCAGCAGAGGCACTGGGGAAAGATGGGGTTGTGCAAGAGCAGTAAAATGCATCTCCTGCCAAACATAGGAGTTGCAAACCAAACTTGGGTAAGAAACCCAAGCATTCTGCTGGCTCTTCCAACTCCTGCTTCTAAGCTGAGTACGGGCAGATCTCCTGAAGTCAGGAATGATTGTGCGTGCTAAGAAATAGCTCTGCATCGAAATGCCCTGGTGACGTCTTCTGTTTCTTTGACTTCTCCCTTAATTGAAGGGTTCCAAACACAGATAACCCCAAGGCCCTCAAAGCAGAATCTCAAAGCAAATATTTCCTCTTACTTTTTTTATTTTTTTCCTTCTTGGCCATGCTTCTCAGAAGTCTCCTTTCATCTCGTGCAAGCCTGAAATGTACTAAAAGGCTCCTTAAAGGGTAACTCTCCAGCATTGAGCATGTTTCCTGCACCAGAGAGCACACACACCAAGAGGAGCACAACTTCTCCCATCTCTCACTTTCCAGAGTGTAAACCCAAGTTTAGAGCCAGACTAGCTGGTCTCCACTTGGTGCAGAGGATGGTCACTACAATCACAGCCATTACCTTTGCTCTGCTCCAGCCCTTCACTAGAGATGGAGGCAGGCCCATCACCTGCACTGTTACACCCTTGTTTCTGGAGGAGACACAGTGGACATCAGGAGCCCAGCTCCAACAAGATATGTGGAGCTCACTGGAAGGGATGGCCCAGACAGACGAGGATGTGGGGTTTGCACAGTCAGGAGAATGTGTGACACCAAAGCTGTTAATCATCCCAGAAACACAGCACCGGTGCCTCGCCATTGCTAGTGGGTGTCAAACACCATTCTGTGTAGCAGTTTATTGCTATTTCACATCTGGCCCATAGGAACTGGTTATTGCAGCCTGTGCTGTCAGGAGAGACCAGCTAACCTGCCCTAGCTTGCTTACTGCCTGCTTCCCACCAAACACCCCGGGGTAAACACTGCAAGGTTTGGGGGTCTATGTTGCACCATAGGCCAATGTTGGCTTGAAAATAGTTGAGTTCCACAGCTCCAATGGTCTAGGACAGAGGACATCTCCTGGTCCAACACAACAAGCACAATTGCTTTTTTGTCTCCCTTTTCTGGGGCACTCAAAGGCCAGTTCAGTGGAGCTGAGCAAGCTGGACAAGCATCACGATATTCCCCCACTTGGTCCTGAAGACAAAAACTGCACCTAAGGATTCTAAAAGCAAGAGCAGACCATGCATACACAATATGATGCCCTAGGGAGGCTGCATCATGCTCTGTGATACCCAACCTTACTCATGGACCCAGCACAATGCAGACTGGGGTCCACCCTGCCAGTGCAGATGTGCCTGGTAAACTCAGCATAGCTCCCCTGAGCCTTCCCATTCTTGGCTGCTGATAGAGTCAAACACAGCAGTATCAGCCCAGCTGCTTTCTGACTTGCTTCATGTAACCTCAGCTCGAGTGCCTGATAAAGATAATCTGCACTCATGGCTTCCTCTGGGTCACTGGGAATGCTACAGACCCCGATCAAAGGGCCCTGAGCTGGGCTTCAGATCTGGCTGCTCCTCTGTTTCAGTGGTACTAAGAGGAGAGCAAGTTTGGCCTCTGCCAGGCTGATACCGACTGGAAAAGTAACCTTCAGACTGCATAGACATTGGAAAGTCTTTGAAGGGAATAAATAACTAACTTCACTTGCAGAGGCACATATTTGACCATATTACCTCATCTCAACTGCAAAATATCCAGCTCACAGATGGTCCTCCTCATTTCTTCCCCTTGCAAAACTGCATCCAGCTCCCCCTGAAGCTCATTTAATAGCCTGTTTAACCGGTGATGTCCTTGGTCATTTTCTCCCTATTTTAAGTGAAGAAAGTAAGCCTGAACTTTTTTTTATGTACCACTCAACTATTTTTTTCCTTGCTCGAGACACCTGGTTCTAGCATTGTGATTTCATAAATACCTCTTTATAGCAGACAGAGCAATACTTTTCTGCTTACTTTGACTAGTTTTCAGTCTGGTTGAGCTCCAATGACTCCAGCAGTTACTTTTATTTGCAATGCTGCGTGCAAGTCAGCTCAGAAGCTGGCCTTGTGCTGGTTATACAGTTTCCAGGCACTTGGCCTCTCCATTTCACAGAGTTATGGGTAGGAATGGTATTGAGAGGGCCTCTAAAGATAAAAAACAAGGCAGCAAAGAGAGACGACAGAATAACACATCTTTCAACTCGGCACTTAATGTCTGGGTTTTTAAGTTTTCCACTAATGCAGGAAATAACTTTGGAAAGGTTCAAGTTAATGAGGATACAAGAGTTGATTTTCCCTATCTTTTACCAGAAACTGGTCCAAAATTTGCTGCTCTTATGCACGCCAAGGAGTGCTCTAGGAGAGAAAACCCCTCTCTTGCTGTATGCCCTGCAAAGAGCTGCAGGAGGCCACC
Organism: Melopsittacus undulatus; assembly: GCF_012275295.1. NCBI lineage: Eukaryota > Metazoa > Chordata > Aves > Psittaciformes > Psittaculidae > Melopsittacus > Melopsittacus undulatus. Next base: position 16,785,323 of record NC_047537.1, read on the forward strand.
CTCCTAAAGTGATCATGAGCACTGGTGGGAAACGGTCCCTTGGATGAACAGGAATTGCTGTAACACAGCATCTCCCATTGAGAACAAACCCTTGGCTTTGATGAATTTCCGCTCAGCACGGGTATAGCTCCATGGGTCTTATGGATGGAGACTGCCTAGGAAAAACCCTGAAAGCATTGGTTATTGGGAGAAGAAAACTGAGGTTTGTCACTTTGACTGCTCTTTCTTAACTGCACTGCAAAAAAATGGGATGACATTAATGTAGGATTCAAATCTACTGCCAGGTACCTGATTAGGGCTCTCAGGACTTCCTATATCCTCCAATAAACCTATCTATGGCCTCAACAATGCTGTAAATTGTATGTTAAACCAGGTAGACTCTTGCAAAGAGGTGATTCTGCATGTGTGCTGGGTAGACCAGTCCTGTGCCACAGTCTCAATAAAACACTTGTAAAAAACCCCAATCCACCTTAGCCTAAAAGTCAAGGCTGTCCCATCATAAGTAACAGAGTTTAAGCTCTTTTTATTTGCCTTCTGGTACTTAGTGTGCAGGGTGAAAAAGATTCACATCTTCCAGATTTTCCCTATGACTCCAAAAGTTAAAACAATTTCTCCATGTAAACTTTTAAATCAGAGCTCAGATTCCCCCTGAACTGGAGGGGGGAAGGAGGGGTGTTAAGGAAATCATTAAAGTTGCCAGGACTTTGATAAGGACACGGAAGCAGACACAGCCATCCTGGCATCGCAGATGAGAGAAGCAAAGCAGACCGGTGACTAATACCATATCCAGCAAACACAATCCAAAGTAATTCAGGTCAAAAGTGCTATGTTTTCCTCTTTCACTTAAAAAGCAAGACAGGAAATGTATAAAAGCTGACAGGACCATTAGGGATTTTATAAATGCTGCTTCCTGTGGTACAGAAAAAGGAAAGGAGAGAGGCACTGAGCCAAATTATGTGCTAGAGTAGACACACGCGACTGTGATGCAAAGCAATGCACTCCAAAACCAGTGGACCTGCACACAGAAGAATAAGGTGATCCAGGATCTGCTCTGCAGTGAAAATGGGGACAAAGCTTCTAACCCACCCAAAGGGCCAGTGGTGAAGTGGTGCTCACCACGGGGAGAGGCTGTCCAGCACCTGCACTTTTGATGAGTCAGCAGCTCTGGCCCCAACCTGAAACCGAGCGAGGCCCCGGGACAAGGAGGGGAGGTTGGTTTTGTTTTATTTTCTCCAAGGCTTCCTGTATGAAAACATGACCTCCTACCAACATCAGACCATTCTACCGAGCCAACAGAGTTAAATAACAGATTTGGCACTTTCCTTCGGTGTCTGCTATCCTGCTCCAAGTCATGTGTTGGGAATTTTGGGGGGGAGAAGGGCTAGCAGGGAGGCAGGCTCATGTTTGTCTTGGAAAACTGCACACAAGCCTGACTTGAAGCATCACTCGACACAGGTTGCTCTTAGTTTTGTTTCCACCCTCAGTGGCGGGCAGGGAGCCTGCTGTGCTGATCCCTGCTCCGAAAGCCTCGTGCTTCCAACACCCATATTCCAGCATGCTCAGGAAAACAGAGGGATGGCATGTGGATTTGTTTAAGAAGAAAGAAAGGATCAAAGAAACAACACTTGCCATGGGACACTGTAGCTTTACAAACATACTATGGGGCTGGAGGGGTTCCCATTGGCCCATACCACCATCCAGCCTGAGCATCCCAGTCAAGGCAGGTATGGGAGCTCCTTATTTACCAAGCAGCCACTTCCCAACCAAGTTCAACATTGCCAAGACAAGGAGTTTTCATGCATGCCAGCTACAAAGCTTCATCTTCAGAGGGACTTCAGTGATGGATAGTTAGTAGCAGCAGACCAGCAGTGTCTCTGGGGGCTTAGGAGCTTCGGACCAAAGCGTCTCAATGCAGAGTCCTACCCCAATCCCTTTGTAGGTGCAGCCAAGAGCAATTAAAGCAGAGAGTAGGTGTAAATCAGGCTGAATCACACACAATGGCCTGGGTGAGCTGTGGGGATGCACAGCACCTTGCTGGGGCCCTCTGCACCCAGGTGTATTTGGCTGCCTGTTAGGACAGATGGAAGGGAGATTATGCCAGAGGAGCCACTGGCTGTGACTCTGACACAGCTTTGAAACAAATGCAGAGAACTCCACTGTGCACAGCAGAGACAAAGCTGTTGGAGGAGTGCTTAGATTGTTCAGCAGCCAAAGCAAATACATTTGCTCTGCAGGTTATAGAAGGCTGTTAAACCAGCCGTGCAACCGACTCCTCCAAGCCAAAAATGAACTTGTTGCTCTATACTGGAGCCTAATACCTACAGTGACCCTGTTAAAGTTCACCAATTCTCCTGCTGCTCTCAAAGGATGCACATTATAAATAAAAAGTGAATACTTTGGGCAGCAACACACTCCAGATCCAGCCCCAAATTTTCCTTGTTAAATAGTTGGCCTTTTTCTGCTTAATCTACAGCAAGGATTCTCTCTTACATCTCTGACACTAAAAAGAGGTCTAATACATGACTACAGCAGAAGACAAGGGCTAGAGGAAGAAGTAGAAGTGGTCTCTGGATTTTACTTAGGGTATCGTCCTGCAAAGAGTCACTGCTCAGCACTGCACTTGTTCCCCTAAGGAGTTCCTTTGGGACCATGCCTCCTCAGGGCTATTGAGGCAGGGTCTGCACTGGCTTGCTTGAAAGCTGGTGGCAGAAAGTCACTGTGGATTTGTTGCAGGAAGAAGGAAAGAGAAACTCCAGTGTGTGTCCCTTGCTCCTCTCTTTGCACAAATAACAGCTCAACTGCAGGTAACAGAGACCAAGGGATCAGTGCTGCCCATCAGTCAGATGCCAGGGATGCTCAGCACACGGCAGAGCATGTCCTTGGGGTGGCAGCCTGGTAAAGGATCCTCCCTAGGCATCGACTGGCTTGATAACAAGGGAGACTTGGAGGAATATTAATTACAGAGTACCTCTCATGAGGTTTATTTCATCTCCAGTGTACTTTGTGACTAATGAGTCACGTTTAACTCATAGCACCAACCTCTGCCCTAACTCCATCAGCACTAAATCACTGCTTTTGTTGCACTGAGACCCAATCCAGCCCTTATGGCCTGGCCTAGGAGCACATTCTGCTCACAGGAAAAGATGTCCCTGCTCCTTCTATAAAGGAATTTGCACAAAATACATGTAGGAGCTCCAAAAGCCCTCATCTATCGCTCCAGAACGCCTGTTGTAGGAGTGTTGTTTATGTGGACAAACAACTCTTGTGCCATATGCTGTTGCAACATCCACCTATCTCACTGCGATCTTCACTTCTGTCAGCAAACAAGTCCTAAACACCACTTAGCATCCACACAGCGTCCTGCTTGCTGCCACAACATCTTCTTGCAGGGCTCCTTGCGCAACAACCAGACTATCTGGATTACTCACCAGTGCATGATTTTCTCAAGGTTCATTCATTGCTTATCAGAAATCAAAGAAGGATTTTTATGTTTGTCAAGACAACAGCCCCATATCTTACATCAGGTAGGGCTTATGTTCGTCCAGGTCCCTTCAAGCCATAAACCAACCTTTAAGGTATTAAGAAAAACCCTTCCCCTAAGTATAAGGAACTCAGCAATTGCCACCAAGAGATTTCTTTCCTCTTCCTCAGAAGTGGCCAGCCAGTCCGTGTGGGAGTGTGGTGACTGATGGCCGTGGGACTGTGCATTGCCTTACTCGGAGGCTTGGGGGAGCCAGCCATTGAAAGAACCACCAAAACCCCATGAAGAAAAACACAAACAAACAAAAGGCACTTTCATTGATTTCCCCCTTCACTGGCAGCAGAAACACACTGCAACTGCTCCAGAGCAGCACACTACACCCAAAGTATTTCTGTGGTTGTTTATTTACTGCGATTATAGTCATGCCTCAAGGCTTTATCTTTGATGTCTGAAACTTTGTGGGCAAAATCTGCTGGAGGCAAATAATGACTTCCAGTATTCCCCATGCAGCCCAAGGTCACAGAGCTGGGCAGTGGCAGAGTGGGGACAGCACACCTCTGCATGGGGGAGTCCTGGGTTGACCCGCAGGCACCCACTTTCCAACTCCAGTTGCACAGGCACTAAGGCCCGTGTCATCAGGCTGAAATCAATGATAAATTAGGCAGCTAAACCCTGCGTGGGATCTTGGCTTACATCCATTCAGGAAAGAAATGGAAACAATCAACTTCATTGGGAGTAAACCATTTGCTCTAAGAAAGCAGGTAAATGGGAAATCAATAAATCCCAACTCCATGGTCAACCAGAGACAAGAGCACAGGGACATTTGCACAGCAAAGGACAGAACTACCTACAATAGCTCACTTTCATACAGTAACAATAAGACAGATGATCTTAAGGTCATTTCCAACCCTAACTATTCTATTATTCTAACAGATAGAGCAGACTGGATTTCTTCAGCAAGAAGCAGCGATATACACCAAAAAAACACTACAGGTTAATGAACCCTCAGCTTAACAAGGCAGTAGGTCATGAGAACATACATGTGATTCCCTTACAGGAAGGCCATATGCTGAAACAGGAGATGCTTTTGCAAGCTCAGGGGAGCCCCCATAGGGCTGGACACAGCCACATCTCTCTGGCTTAACAAGGTCCAGGGACACAGCACAGGAAAATACAGAAGAGCAGCTTTGACACAGGCTGCAGGGCAAGGAGGGAGATTTCACACCAATTAGGAAATGCTGTGAAGAAGAGCCTGGGCAGAGGGAGTAGAGTTTCAAAAAGCCAAGCTATGCCAAGGCATTGATTGTATCCAATTGGAGTCTTTCAGACAAATGAAAGCAGAAACGCTAGCGGGAATTTCTACATGTAGAGTGAGTGGGGAGAATATTGTATATTCCATTTGAAGGGGTAGCAAAGGAAAGACAGCCAAGAGCAGTTTTCCAAATGGAGAACCAGACAAAATAATATATTAGACCCAGTTTTTGGCAGCAGGAGCCAGACTTGAAGGGTCTCAATACAGGCCCAGAGAAATCTTTCACCTTTCCAAAGCCCCCAGTCCAATATCCATTTAATGCTGTCTAAAACTCAGTGATCCAGCTGAATCCTGCTTACAACATGAAGACACCCCATGATTTACAGAGAAAGATGCCAGCTTTGTTGTCAGGAGTCAGAAGCAGGGAGGACACAGGTGGTGCTCAGGTTTAGCCTTAGAGTTTCACATTGACATTTTCTCAGTTCCTGCATGTTTGGGCAAGATCAAAAAGCAGAAAAGTTTGCTGAAGAGCTTACAGTTACACCTGGTTTCTACTTAAAACCAAATGGCCCACACCAAACTGATTCCAGATTTGCTCTGAGGACTTGCAGCCTTCAAGGCATCAGCCATGGAATCTGTATGAAATTCAAACTCAAGCCCAAGTCTGGCACTGGAAACACAACTCACAGCTTTCAGCAAAGCATCACTAAATCCTTCAGCCTCATTTCATCCCACCCCAGTGCCTGTGCTGTCAGAAAACACTGCAGCAAGCATGCTCCAGCATGGACATGGACAGACCACCATGCACAACTCAAAAGCTACCATAGACCCATGTATACAGATTTCCTTCTGCTGACTTCTTGGCATGTCGTACATGAAAACAAGTGGGGAAACAACTTGAGAACAAAAATGACAACAGAGACCAGCTAGATCCCAGCAACTGCTGCACTGGCTGCTGGACAAATAAACCCCTGGGAGCATCACCTCTGCAAACACACAATGTTCACAAGCACAAAGGATAGAGACGAAGCAAAGAATGTGGGAACAAAGAGCAGGCATTTTTCTGAAGCATCTTGGTGATGCAGAGAATGGAAATGAACAGCATGTTACACTACTTATATGCTATGCTAAATTGCTCCAAGGGCCATCCTAGATTCAGCTCGGTTTTACAATATATTGCTTTTCGGGACATCCAACTGCATTCCTGAAATAAGACCCTCAAACCCTCTGCAGATGTACCAGCACTATGAGGACTCTAAGATCAAGAGTAAGTTATTAATGCATAGCAGAAGTGTGTGAACTGAAGGGGCAGGATAAGCTGCCTGCAAATAAACAAAACTAAACATTCTGTTTTGAGGCAGAAGCATCAGCAGATTTCAGTGCTGGAGAGGATGCTGTCAAGACACTTCGATACAGCCCAGCTGAACACAAGAAGTTGGAGCAAAGATGTCCCATAGTTTATGTTTGGGGCACACAGAATGAGGAGATGGATTCAAAGTTTGCTCTTCCACGATCTAAAATCCCCAGTACGATGTTCCCATCTTCCCTACAGGCGTTTGAAGAGTGAGCTGCTGGGATTTCCTACTGATTCTATTGGCACAGCATTCGGATATTGGTGAAAGCACCTCAGAGTGGCACTGAAGCAATCTTTAATTTCAGGGGCAAAGAAAGCCAAAGGAATTTGGTTTCTCAAAGGGTTTGTCCAAGTAGGATAAAGTTTTCTCAATGTTTTCTTGCCCAGTAGCTGGATTTCTGAGTCTTTTCTCTGGTGCACAGTCATAAAACAAAGGATGACAGGCAACAGGTTGCACACTGAGCTTCTGCAAGAAAACACATTTGATGCTTGCCCAAATGTCAGGCTTACACAGACGTTTTCTGCATTCCTCATCAGATTTGTCCAACCCTTGCACGACTACAGAGCCCTGGCACTTTATTAAGACAACGCTGGGCTTTGTGTACAAATGGGGAGTTCCTGGAGGTATTCCCTCTGGTTTGTTAAGTTTGCTGTGGGTCTTGGGACCCCATAAAGGGAGCGCAGACTCCCTTCTGCCAGAGAGTTAATAACCAGCACAGAAAGCAGAGCTGCTGCTGACAGACATTGTTGCTATAACCTACAGACAGAAAGGGCAGCGGGGATGGGGGAGATCAATAGACCTGGAGTGTGTGCAGAAGTCATCGTGTCTCTGATCAGGTTTCCTCCAGGGGCTGCATCTCCATTTTTCTTTTCCTTACCAGGAAAAAAGAATCAGTTTGGACACAGATCTCCAGGCATAACAGAAGAAAAAGAAGGGAAAAAAGCAGTCTTCTCCCATTGACACTGGTGTGAAAGCAAGCGATCGGTTTGCAGTGCTGTGTCTGAGAGCACAGATTATCTTATCGTTTTACATGTTTTCTTCCAGATTAATGAAGCTTTCATGCTCAAAGCATTTTCATCAACACTTAACATTAACATCCCATGTTTAAGTGCTTGTAAAAGCATTAGTGAAACGATGAGTGGGATTGTTATTTTTACAGTCGGGATTCCTAAGAAAGTGAGTCACATGCAGCAGCATTGCCTTGTTTCTTTGTCCTTTCCTCTCCACTGCTCCACCCTTGAAGCTGTTGAACCTCTTAGCCCATTTTAACCACATTTGATAAAGGAATAGACCTCAGAAGAATATTCAGACCCCACCAGTGCTGCAGTTTCCAGAGCTTCTCCCAACACCCGTTTGCAGCAAGATCTCCCCAACCCTCACAGCAGACCTCAGAGCTCAAATGTGCATCCTTTTGGCTGCATTGCTCCAGTCCTGAGCTGACCACATCTCTATACCTACATATGGGTACTAAAAACCTAGGAACCAGCAGATCCAGCTTCTGCCATGGTACGTCCAAGGCCTTCTCCTGCCTCTGACTCAGACTCAGCTGCTTTTCTTGCACAGACTTGGTGCAAGAGCACCCTAACACATGCTTTTTTTTGTGTAGTATCTACACCTAATTCATGCTTAGACCCCTTACTGCTTTCCTCCTGTCCCCAAAAGCAAGTTTTTAAGTCTCCTGTTCACATCTCTTCTTGAATCTTACTTATGAACCCTTTGGTGCCTGGCATTTTACGTACATCAGCAGCACTGCTCATCTCACAGGCAGGCTGGTCACCATATCCTGCCTCCACAACACTGCCTTTATCTCCCTGGGAGCTGCACAGCTCAGCCATCACACCCCTGCTTGACAGAAAGAGGGTGGCAGGTTCTGTGCACTGTAAAGGGCTCTTCCTCTCTAGCTAAGGGCTGCTATTCACAGAAAGCTTAAACACTGGACATACTGATGCCAGGCACAGACCCCCAGACCTGATGCTTAACATCCCAAAGCCATTTATCACTCAGCACCCTTATCCTGGTCTAAAATCCCCAAGTCACAAGGCAAAAAACTTAGTGGTTCATTTTTCTGTGCTTTTGTACCTTTCTGACTGCTTTTCTCCTTCCATCTATTCAACTGCTTCAATTGGCTTCCCCAGCCATCCCCATCTCCACTGCTCTCCTCAGTGCCACCATTGTGTACCCACAAATACCTTTGGGGCTGTCCCATCCAAGCATGTCCGTACTGGTTTCCCCATCAATACCTCCACAATTTAGCAGTGCCATCCGATTCACAGCTTTTCTATGTTCCCTCATAGCAGAGACCCCAGTGAGCTGCTCTGGCTGCCTTAGCATTTTAAACAGCTTTACCCTGAACTGGTCAGCTGAAAAGCACTTATTTCTACAGCAAAGGAGATGACATCAGCTGATGTGGGATAACCATGACAACCTCCCCAGATCAGCAGGGACACATGCTGTTTGAATAAGGAAGCAAAGTGCAACTTGCTAGGCAGGACCACCAGTTTTATTTGGCAAAGGGAATGCATCCATGCCTTTGCATGCATTTTACCTGTGTTTGCACCAGCCCTTTTATGAATTACAAGACTCCTGAGATCTGGAGAAGGTAGTGGTTGTGGTAAGCAGAAATCTTTCCAGAACAATGTTTTGCTTTCCTACCTGACACAGAGCTGACATGCAGATAAAGAGGATATTAGCCCCCAAAAACACTTCTGCAATTTGTTTTCCAGCAGACTTGCACCAGCATCAAGCTATTGACAGTTTTGCCTAGGAAATGTACTTTGGGATTTGACACATGGACTTCATGATTCAGTCTCCTCTCTTTTATCATCCAGTAGGAAGCAGAGAACTGAAAGTATTTCAAAGCTTGGATTTGCCTCCAAACCCACAATAAAACCATCTTCTGAATACCACCTTCCTATAGAAGGGCTCCATACCTGATCACTATTTTCTTGCTCAAAGTGGGGTGGAAGCATTTTTAAACAGGCAGGTATGCACAATCAAGAGGTAACAAAATGGGTCCGGAAAGGTTAATGCTCCACTGCCACAGTTTTGAAGCATGGATGCATCCTGGAAAGCCCCACACTTACTTTCTACACCGTCGCTTTCCAACATATAAATTCCTTATTAAAATAAATAAGTGTAGGAGGATTAGCCTTCTGGACCCAGAATCTCTTACTCCTCAGTTCTTCCTAATGGTATATTTATAAAACACATGTGTCCCATTTTGGGGCAATGTAAAGTTTGCCTAGTGCATAAATGCTTCATTAAAACAGCTGCTCACAATCTGTTAGAATAAATATTTTCCACCCCTTTCTGATCATCATGAAAGGAGGCCAAGGCCAGAGCCATGGATCCAAACAGCCTGCGTGCTGGAGGTGTTCGCAATTTACATTCACATGCATACGTTAGGGCTTAAGCCTACTATCCATGGCTCACTTCCAGGCTCTGGGAACAGCTCTTTTCTACAACTTGGGTCCTTCCAGATGGAGAAACCACCAAGAGATGGGAGCAAACGGGAATGCAGCTGAGTTTGGAGGAGCCCTCCCAAGCAATATCTGTGCAGCAGGACTTCACTGGGACACTCTAGTCCAGCACTGACATGTCCTTTGCTAAAGGGAGCATCCCTTCCCCACCACACAGCCCTGCTTCAGCCCTTGCACCAGCCCTACTGCTCATGTGCCCCTACAGCAGACTGGATCAGGAAACCAACTTGGCTGAAAAAGACTTCCACCCCACACACACTTCTTTCTCCTTCCTGCTTCAAATATTCCCTACAAGTGGAAAAGCTGCATCTGAGCAGCAGAAATCCATGCGGCTCCAACCCTAATGAACACTGCCAGGCTGAAACCAGCAGGTCGAACACAACTCGCACACACAATGAACATCTCATTACTTATAAACATCCTAATTTGAGATGAGCAGGCCCCAAGGGGTCTAACCCAGAGCAGGGAAGTCTCCTCCTCCTAACACATCCCTGCCAGCTTTGAACAAAGACTTGTTCACTGGCCCAAAAGATCTGTTTGACTTGGAAAAATTAATCATGCCCAGAAAGCCCATCTCCTTGAGATCAGGAGGCTCAATTCCACCTTTCAGTAAACCCCTGCCCTTCTGGAATAACTGCAACCAAGTCAGCAGGGTCACATCTGATTCATAGAGCGGCTGGGGATGAAACCTGAACCGCAAGCTCAGATCATTAATCCTGTTATCTGCTGCCTCCCTGCATCAATCCAGAGAGGAGGAAGCTTCTTTATCGCTGTTCTCTGCCTCATGATGAAATAACTCGAGTGGATTAAATCAGCTCTTTGGGTGCATCAATCATGCTATTGTCCCCAGAGCAGGAAGTTTCCTCCTCAGCCTTTAGCCAACCTCTGCCCTGACCCATATTCCAAGGACTTCCCTGCACATTTCACTCATGCCTCTATTTTGCATTTACTTACACAAGCAGCTGTGTCCTGTGAGCAAGAGCAATTAAAAAAGCTAATAAACATTATAGCAAATAACTCTTGAAGTCATATAGGGTCAAGATGCAGACGGAGACGTCAAGTGAGCTTTCCAATAGAACCGCCTTATATCTTGCTAAAAAATTCTCCAAGAAAGGTGCTTTGTGGCTTTGAAATGACCACTGAGCATCTGCCTGAATTGAAGTCTCACCCAGGACCCACATCTTCAGAGAATATAAGTTCCAGCAAGACTTAAGCAGTATCAGATGCTAAATATCCCCCCAAGGCAGCATTGGAGCAAGGCACCAGGCAGATACACTGTGCAGGTGATGATCCAGCTAGACCCTATGTGTAAAAGCAGGCAATACAACTACTAGACTGGGCAACAGCAACTGTAGTTGCTGCAAGGCTCATAGGATGAGTTTAGGGGCAACAGTGCTGCTGCTTGCTCAGTGCTATTAGAGGTAGGGAAAAAGCATGGGAACACCATTCCCATTTGGAACCTGGTACTCAAAGATGCCTGTTCTCCAAGCAGAAAATATGTCCTCCTTCACAAAATAGGTCCAGAGCTACCAAGGAGCTCCCTCTGCTCCTCACTAACCCCCACCTGAACTCACATCAGGGAATTGCTCCTGTTTGGTAGTGATAGGGCACAAAGGGACTCTAGAGGAGGGAAGCAAAAGTGATCTGAAAGGATCTGTTGTTAGACTACGTGGGATTTGGAATGTGGACATGAACTTCACAGTAACAAAATAGGGTTTCCAAAGTGTTATTTACTCTCCTGATACAGAGATAAACGATTACTTCCTTGCACTACCCTCTTCCAAGTGAGAGCAGTGAGAAACATGACAAAAAAGCATTCCCATTTAAATTCATCCTCTTTTCCCCCAACCTCCCTCTCACAAACACACATTTGCTTTGAGCCTCAGGTTAACAAAAACCACAAAGCCCCACTTAGCCAAAACCACAAAATTTTCCTTGATTTAGGGTCAAAACTGACAAGTTCTGCCTGTTTTCGTCCCGCAACCATCAGACTTCTCAGGTTCACTCTCAGAGCACCTCAGTTATACTGAAAAGTTCACAGACCTGGCACAAGTTTAAGATTTATTATTAAACCTGCCAGATTTCAGGTTTGATTTATTACTCTTTCATACAGCCACGTTATCGAGTAGAGACAGGCCCTGCAGTGCATGCTGTGAGGCATTCATGAAGCTATAAACTTTGAAGCCAAAAGGGACCACTTAGATCTGGTCTGACCCCCCCTGTATAAATGCAGAGCAGCCACCCACCAGGAACAGGACCATCCATAGCTTTGAAGAATACTGTTGTATTTTCTGTTTCTGCACCTCTCTATGGTTTCTAGAGGCTGCTTGCAGCAGAAAGGATCCTATGGAGCAAAGCAGGAGGGGAGGGACCCCTCTCCCTGCCCTTGGTTCTCTTACAGCTTGGACACTTGAGCTGAATGCATGAAGGTGAAGTTGTTCCTCTTATAAGGTTGTGAGTTACAGGCTTCTTCCCTTGGTCAGAGCATTTCAGTCCCATGCACAATCACTACATCACTTTTTCCACTTTGGATCAGAAGGATGGTGAACGTTTGCATTCAGTCTCATGCCCAAGCCTCTTTCCCCCAGCTCCCTCTTAACACCCAGGGACAGGGCAGGATTACTGCTGCATTACATGAGCTCTACTGCTTTTGGGCACCTCCTTTCTGGGTCCAAAAGCCACAACTTCAAGCACTTCCCCAGGATTACGGATGTCGGGAAGGGCTGTGCACACAGCTCCATCCTTGCAGACCTCTCCAGAGGAAGGCAGAAAAACCTAAAACCCCCACATCAAATAAAAACACCCTCAGGATTCCTGTCAATATGACCCAGAGGGGAAACAAGAACTGGGACCAACTGCCATTGACCCAAAAGACAAAACTGCATTTATGTGAGCTTCCAGAGGTCTTGGAGAGATTACAGCAAGTGTGGAGAGGAAACAGTAAAAGTCATGCACAGGAAACCCTGACATTTTGTCATTAAGACTCATGCTGTCCAGCATAAAATATACTTTTATATAATACTATTCACTTGGATTTGCAATTGATGTTTCTATTACTTTTTATACATTTTATGTATATGTACATAGGTACACACACCAGATAAACATACCTTATCTAGTTCACATTTTAAACTCCAAAGATGTCAAAGGCAATCTGCAGAGATGAAGGGCAATTTACTGCCAAGGTTCCAGGAGCGGTCCCAGGGGCCTCATTTGCAGTTATAACAACACATTTTATCTTCTGCACAAGCAGGAAGAAGGGGGGGTGTAGCAAGACCGAGAGACGGAAGTAAGTCCTGGCAGTGAATCAGATGATGTATATTAGGGAGATAATAAGCAGAGATTACAGGCTTGGCAACTGCTTTGCACTGTGCCCTTGGTTTATAAAGCTCAGGTTCCCCTGCTTGCTGTCCCATAGTGCTGCAGGTAGTTTAGTCTAACAGCACATCCCATCAGGAAGACCTGGTGCAGCCAAGCTGCCTCCTGCTCTCCCCTTTCAGTTTCGATGAAACTCTTGCCTTCAATAGAGCCTCAGCACAAGGGCAGTGAAGCACTGCAGCCCTTCACTGCTTCCGAGGACTAAGTGCTGCACATCCAGCACTCCAAGTGGGTGGTATGCCCGACTGCCAAGTTTTCCTGTTGAATAGTATCCTTCCACTACTTTATATATGTATTTTACTTCTAAAGGCAAACAGCTGCATGGCAGACACCAGCGAGAGCTCAGCAGGAGCCACCGTCTCACACCAGAGAGCTCCTGGCCAGGACACACAGCAGCCTGCCCAGGTAGTCACGTTGTGTCTAACAGTGCAAGTTATTAATTTTGGATGGGGTCTCAGCCAGCTCACAACCTTGTTTTAAGATGCCCGGAAGCCCAGCAGGATGCTGTTTCCAATTCAAAGTTGCTGACGTTAAGAAATTCTTGATTTGACAGTGTTGTGTGGTGGAAAAGCAAAAGCATGACCCATTCAAAGCTTTTTCTACAGTTCCGTGCTCACCTCAAGACAAAACCTTTTTCAGCTGCTCAAGTGAGCTCCAAGTGCTGTATTTAATGTCTTTGTACAGTGAACCGAAGGCCTGGCTTCCTCCAACACTTCAAAAGCTCCAAAGGAGCAGCACTTGACTCTAAGTTTGCTGTCTTCCCACAGTGACTCACTATTTTTATTCCAGTAAATGGTCACAAACTTGTTTGGTTTTGCAGATGCTCTCTAGCTTCCCGCAAGCACCGCTTTGCCCTTTTGCTTTGGCACTGGAAAGTTCTCTTGCAGCAAATCATGGTGCCATGCGCTCCGAAGGTAACAGCTAAATTTGTCAGTGGTAACAGACCTGTGGTAACCGTGGGGCAAAGATAAATATTGTCCCTCCTCTGCTGTGAGGTTTGTCCACCTGGTTGCCCACATTGGAATCTTAATTAGAAGTCAGGTACAGCTGCAGAGGGAAAACCAATGAATCAGCAACTCCCTCAAGCCACCAAACAACTCGAGGCACAGAGCAGCGAGTGTGGGAGGCAGGGAGGAAAAACCCAAAACAATCATTTTTAATAAGGATTTTTTAGGTGGTGTGACCCCAGCTGCCTAAAATAGGAAAGTAATCAACAACGGCATTCCAGTAGCTAAAACTCAGTCTCTCTGATATATGCTAAAGCTTCAATAGGAGATGCCAAAACCAGGAAGTTAATTTCTTTGACCAATACTGGGAGGAAATATAGCTATATGAGTGGAATAGGCCCTTTTGGACCTAAATATTGTAAAATCATGAAAACGTTCAAATATTCAGTTGAGCATGTGCTGAAATACTTTGCTCAATAATTCAAATTTAGACAGATACTGGCCTAAAGCTATTTATGTATTAAAATCCTTTAGCTATTACTCATTTATTTTTAGTTCACTAGCTGCACAGCTTAATGAACAAGCTTTGTCCCAAATACATCCACATTCTCATCTGTTCTGTGCATTAACTCTCCGATGGAGCTTCATAGAGGATTTCTTATCTATGCATTCATCAGTTCAAACTCCCCAGTGAGGTCATTTCCGAAGTTTCTAATAAAAAGAGACTTTTGATTCTTGGGGTCTTGTTGCAAATTATATCTTCACTAATCTAGCAGAGGTCAGAAAAGAAGCTGAAGTCCAAGAGCATCTCTGACTCCTCGGCACACGTGTGTCTTGAGGCTTTTAAAAATACACAGTCCCACTGTTATAAATAGAGCATTCTTCTTTAAGGTCAAAAGCTTTCAACGCCCAAGAAAACATCCATTTATTTCTGTTTATAATCATTATATGTTTTTTCTCCCCAGAATAAGGGTGCACTAAGCAGGGACAAGAATTGTTCTCTTCAGCAGCATTTCACCCCAGCTATTTTTACACTGTCAGAGGTGTTAATGTGAACATCAGTGTAATTTCCTTTGTTAGATGTATCACCAAGCACACCATGAACAGCAGCTAGCTATTTACTCAAGAAGAGAATAAGAGTATCTAAGTTGAAAAAACCAAAGATGAACAGTTTTCCCCTGAGCCCTTTTCAAGGACACAAGAACAAGGTGTCCTGGTGGAATAAATCCCATACTTGAGGCTGTGATCAGTTTGCTCCCATTAAAAGGTGCTCAGATGGGTAGGAAATAGCAATTGCCCCTCACAGACAAGGCTCTTCTACATCCACCAGTGCAGCTGAACTGACTGACACAAAAGAGCAGTTTGGATCATGGGAAAACACTCTTCAGAAACACTCTTGTTCTCTCACATCCTACTCACTAAACACATGCTTTAAGGTAAACTGATGCTCAAGATGTCCTTCAAAAAACAGGAAGTTTCACCTATTTTAAGCTAGGTTATGAAAGAGGTCAAACATTTTTCAAAGGCCTTCCTTGCTCAATCAAGGTGCCAGTTTACAAGTTGGACTACACATTCTGGGACATGAGCTCAACAGGACAGTAGTCCTACTGCAAAGGCCTTGGTTGCTATCAATCTGCAACTAACCCCACAAGCCAGCAGCAACACCTCACCAGGCATTGCACTGCTCATGTGGGTATTAAGAAGTAGTATCTGCTGTGTAACTACAAAGACAACAAGTCAGACACTAGGAGGAAATATGTCCCCAGGTTCTGCATAGAGGGTTGTAAAATGAATGAGACAATGCATTTGCATGGCACACAAATCCAGGTTTTATCAAGAAAATTTGGTTCTTCCAGGAGTAATCAACACCTGCAAACAGAACCTGCAGTGTCCAGAAAACGTTTTAGCTCCTACTCTTGAATAGTCAGAATACAAAGCTTGAACAGTCAGAAAACAAAATCCAGTTCATAAGGGTCTTGTTGTGGGGTTGTTCATGGCATGTGGCCATTATATTGTCTTTGGGCTCAACCTAAGATAAAGAAATACAAAATCAGATATAGGATGCCATCTCCTTTTATCTTACTACTACTTCTATATCAAGCTAAGCTTGGCAGTCACTGATAGAGAGGTGGTGGGATCTGTGGAATAAGTAAAGCACATGCACTCTTCCAGAAGAGCAGTAACAAAAAAGCAAAGGCTCATCAAGAGATGTTACCGTGTGACCTACTAGTTAACTTGAGGTTTAAAACTGTCTCTCTTGGAAGAGCACAGGGAAGGTTTAAATGCTTTTAGAACCTCATATTTTGAGGAGCTGCTCTACGATGTGATAATGTACATGCTTTCTCCAAGCTCTTCTGTTCCTGTATGGAAGCCAGGAGATTAAAAGGGTGTTGAGCAGTGCTGAGCCTCTGGAGGGGTCATTAACATCACGTGCGGCACTGGAGCTATTTTCACTGGCTCAAACCATCCTTGCCTGCTGATGAGCACACAAGGGTCAGAGGAAGTTGCTGTGATCATAGAAACATATCCCTCAGGATCTATCTTTCCTCCCCTTTCTCCAGGAGACCTTGGGGCTCTCAGACAAGCCCAAAGCCATTTATCCCAAGGCCTTGAGCAATATCTCCCAACTGCACTGCCCACCATTGTGACTGCTTTGGAACTGCAGTAGCAGTGGAAGGACTGCACTTGGGGAGCTATCCTAACAGACCCCTTGGCAATATACACCACGTGTGAATTTTAGCAGTCCCAAGACCAGAGTTCATTATTCATAAACACACCACCTCCTTTCACATGCTCAGACAACTTCCCTCTGAAAGCTCTCTCAGCTTTACACAACCCCAGCAGCTCAGTTGTTCCACACAAGTTAACACCCAAGGGCCACAGAATTCATTTCATAGAATCCAAAACCTTTACATTAGGTAAGTGTGGAAGTACAGAGCTTTTCCTTACACTCCTCCTGCACCAGTTCTGCCCTGGCCAGTTCCTTCAGGGCTACATTAACTCAGCTGGCAAGGAGAATGGCTGCTAAGCTTAGAGACAGTCCCTTTATTGGAAACAGTGGGATTCATTCCCACCATTGCCTAGGGTCATTTTAGGGAAGTCTTTCCCAATGACATTCTTGCACGAAGCACAATAACAATGGTAGGTCTGCCAACACTGGTACCACCATGCATGGGAGAGAGATGAGGTGGCACCTGCCTGTTGAGAATCTCAGGAAGCAAAAACCATGAACAGGTATTGGGGTAGGAGAAAACCAAGACTTACAGTAAAAGCAGGGCTCAAAAGGACCTGCTAGAGCAAAACAAGAGCTGCTGCCAGAGCATTCAATGCCCGCCTGGACAAGTTCCTGTGTGATGTACTCTAGGTTACCCTGCTCTTGCAGGGGGGTTGGATCTTTTGAGGTCCCTTCCAACCCTTGGGATTCTGCGATTCTGTGATCCCTACAAGCAGCTTGGCATATCCCATAGGACAGGTCTTAGTCTAAGGGCTGGGTGAGTCTCACCCTGGGGAGAGTGGTGTCTGTTTCCTACCATTCACAAACTCTATAGAATTAATGCTTTCCAAGCCTTGTGTTCTCTGTTACTCATTGACAGCACCGATGTCAGCACCATGCTCACAGGGATGGCTGGTACAGTGGCATGAGATTGGATATGAGCTATTTAGTAGTTAATGTCTCCTTGAGACTTCACCTTGACATGTTTTCTACACTGAAGACTTCCAAAACCTCCCAGTCTCTCCCTGGCATTTTGTCTCCTTCCATGGCCTGACCTTTCTGCATGAGTGAGGCAGGTGCAAAACAAAAAAGTCAACTTTACCCCTCCCTTTCTGAGCAGTGAGCCTGACAGGAGATCAAAGCACACAGTAATTTAGCTCATGGAATAATAAAAGTCAATGAGAACAATGTGCTGCTGACAGGGGAGTTGTGCCATGCCGCAGCAGGGAGGAGGGCCTGGGTGAGCCAAGAGCTATTCATTGGAGCTGAAGAGAGGAGGGGAAGAGGGAGCTCTTGTTTGTTTTAAGAAAGTTCTTATTTTCAAAGTGGGCCCATGGATTAAACCACAAAACCAACATCACCAACATCTACGGGGCCAAACTCTGCAATCCCAAACCCAAGAAAGTTTCCCGCTGGCTTAAACAGGAGCTTTGCCTTTCTTTAGATAGGCAGCCTCTGGCCACCACATCATTCCATGCTTTTGTGAAGGTTGCCTTCTCCACTGCCCCCTGAATGGACACTTGGCCTTGCATTTGGAGCTGCTTCACCTTTCCGAGTTTCCATCACAGAGGGTTTGTGTAGGTGGAAAAGCCTTTTGGGATCTCCAAATCAGGAGCAGGAAGAAAATACAGTGTGTGAACTGCAGAAGGTGGTGGGTCCAAGTTAATGATCCTTCCGCTGCTTCAGCCTTCTGTTTCCTTAGGGTCCCAGACTGGGAACAGTTGGCCATCACCCAAACAGCAACTGAATGAGAACAGTTACATAAAGATAAACCCCTCCCACCAAATAGGAAAGGAAGATCAAAGTGCAGGACAGAGTCAAAGATAACTTCCCAGTTAGCAAAGACAACAGCCCAGTCACCACCTCCAGCAGAAGGCATCCTCTCAGCCACACATGCTTAATTGCACATGAATTTCTCATCTCACAGAGGAAGGGAGGAAGTGACAGCTCCACAGCTGCCAGCCAAAGCAAAGGCTGATGGGTTAATGAACCACCTCCAATAGGGCACAAGGAAAGGGAGCAAAGTTTTCCTTGTCCTGTTGTGGATCCCAGGAGATTCACTGCACCAGAAAAAGCTCTTCACCTTCCTCCTGCAACCCCTGCTAGTATCACGCCAAGCTTGTGGGGAATGGAGCAAGTGAGCAGGAACACCAGAATGACAACCCCTGGCCAAAGGATCACAATTAGATCAAGGGCTCATCAACACATGTTCCTCATGGCTGCAGAATCATCTGGGGCTTTCAGAAAGCTGAAGCTGCTCTAATAGACATCCCATTTGGCCAAAGCAAATGTGGCCTGTGCACTACTGTCACAAAAGCTAGCCAGTGGCTTAGAAGACCCCAGAGAGTCAATGCATCCACCTCAAGTGCTTTGAGGAGGAACCCAGCCCCACTTCTGCCACTCTGATAGAAGGTTAGAAGAAGAAACACCCAAACAAAACAAATCCAAGCTTGGGTCTGACCTTATGACTTGGACAAAGTTCAAGCCATCTCCTGTCCCTCCCTTGCAGGAGGAACACAAGGTCCTCATACAGCTCCAGAGGCCACATCACCACTTGCAGCAGCCACACCATGATCAGGGTTTGGTTCCTGGCATTTGCTGGGCCTTTGGTCCTGGATTCAGCAGATGAAACAACCACCCCAAAGCTGAATCAGCCAGACTCAAGCCAATCCCTTACTGAGGGCTGAAAGCATTAAGGCAACCTTTCTTTTTTACCATGCTTTATTCCAGCATTTTTGCACATCTCTGCATTTTGTTGGCTTTGGCATCACCTGAAGCCATAAGGCTGCAAGAGAAGCTGATCTCATCATGTCTCCACTCTGGCAAAACCAAGGAGCAGAGGAAACCTCATACAAGTTGCTTCTAATTCTGTGAAGTTTCCAGCTCTCAGTCCAGACCAAGAGCTTAAAATAAGTTTGGATAAACTCTGGATAATCCTCTGAACTTTGAAGTGCCTCATTAAAGCAGAGTCAAATGCAGTACCTGGGACTTTGAAAGGTACTGCAGAGTTGGGTGCTCCTGGATCAGCAGTGTTCTCAATGCGGTACCTTTGTATCCCCATGACTGGCTCCTAGCCTTTCATTAAGCTTAAAAATTAAAAGGACACAACTCAAGAACACACGTTGTTACTGAAGTGATGGGAAAGAAAGGCAACCCAAATTCTCTCATTATTTACCAGCCTAAACCTGCAGGGGAGTTCACGGAGGCACACCAGAGAAGTCAGAACAGATTTATCTAGCAGGTTTAAAGAAGGGAAAGGATGAATGACAGCTCCTTTCTTGAAAGGGAAAGAAAAGAAACATTAACTCCCGGTGTTAAAATGCTGTAAAACTGGCTTTTGACTCAGCACAGCATAATGCTGCTTGTAAATGGGGTAATTGGTTTGTGTGAGGTCATGAAATTAAGCATGCCTGTGCTTGCCCGTCCCCTGGAGCATAGTCAGCTGCGAGAGAACACAATACATGTATAGCACAGGTGAAGTCAGAGACACTCATGTTTCATGAAACTCATTAATCAGGGCTAGAATATATTAGTAAATATAAGTATGTGGAGAGATAAATGTCCAATAACTTGAAATTCCTATGCACTTGGGCTGGGGGACATGCCCATTAGCTCCATCTTTCTTCAGAAGTGTAGTGCTTACAAGTGCACACAGTTCCCTCCTGCTTCACAGCCACCCTTCCTGGCTAGAAGTACTTAAAAGACCTGAACATTATCAGAATTGAGTGTGCAGAAACCAACACTGCACTGCAAATAAGAGACAGGCAGTTGCTGGAAGGGTGGCAAAGGATGGAGCATGAAGCACACACTGTGGTTGAAACATTTAGACACTGGGAGAGCTGCTGGAATCCCTTCTGTTTATGTTTCCAGACATCTCCATCAAGTAGGGGGTAATTAAACAATACAGCAATTGGGTGATAGAATGATTTATTTCTAAAGCACCCTCACAGCCTGAGGCTTTGGGAAGAATATGGAGACATGAACCCTACTCCAAGGAGGAAAAAGAGAAGAGCACTACACATGCAACCCCAACCAAGGGGAGACAGAGGTATAGGAATGGGGAAAGAGCAACAGGCTAGCACAGAAAGGTGATGTAGCTCTAAGCTCTGAAGGGCTTGTTTCTGAGGTCAGGGATGAATGGGAATAGTGCCAAAAAAACCCAACAAACAAAAATGACATATTCCAACATGGAGTGTCCCACTTGGAAAGAGAGTCCAGCACAGAGAGAGGGAATTCCAGAGAACATGACTGCTCAACTATAGACAAAAACTGAAGGGCCAAGCCGGAAAAACTTGCCCAGGGTCACCAGGGCAGGCCTGGGATAGAGGTGAGAGGGGTTCTTCCAAACTTCTGTCCGTTTAACAGCTGCACTTCCCAAAAAGTGACTGCTCCATGGTCTGGGGAGAGAAGAGGCCAAGGGGAAATGGAGCAGTGCTCAACCATGAGAATGCTGTGACAAGAGACAAAGGATTTACTCCAGCAGGGATCAGCAGCAGGGGCAAAGGCTGCAGCAAAGGAGATTGAGGGTGGATGTTAAGAAAGGCATTTCTACCAGCAGGATGTTGATGTCTGGAGATCCAAACCTAGGAATGACTCAGGACCTTTTGGCTTTAGGAGCTAACTGGTCTGTGGAAGTCTTTTCTGGGTCTTGCTTGTCATGAACCTCTTCCTTGTAAACTCATGGAAGTGGGAAAATGACAGCAGCTTGTCCATCCGAAAGACACGGAGAAGGTCAGGAGACCAGATCCTCAAAGCCAAGGACCATGGGAATTCAGCTTTGCATTCAGTCCTGCTTCACAGTCTGTTTATTTTCCATGTTTATTTAAGATCCACATGAATCAAGACAATATTATTTCATAAAAAACAGAAAACTTGGCTTCACTTCTTCAAACATTTGGACAAGGAAGGAAGAAAGCCCAGCTCAGGATTTGGCTGGTTTAAAGGATAGGAATATGCAGTTATTACCCTGTTGTCAGTGGTTCAAAGCCAGCCGGACTGGAGGAACTAAATGCAATTGCCATCTGGCAGTTGTCTGGGGAACCTCCCTAAAAGAAGTCATGGCCTGAGCTCAGATCCAAGTAGATAAGAGTCCTGCAAAGACAGGGATCAAGGCAACGCTTGAATTTTTCCTGGAAAACAAGAGAAACCATGGACCTTCCGGAGGTGCGAGTGTCCCAGTGGGAAGGTGCTTACACAGCTCTTGCAGTGCCCATTTGTGCCTGAAGAAAAAGTCAGACCTCCACGTTTTCACCTACCTGGCATCTCCCAAAATACATAAGTGCCCAGAATAACAAACACCCAGAGCAAGGGCTGGTCAGGAAAACACTGCTAAATGCCGGAGGACAATACCAACAGCAAGAGGTCATAAACTAGAGCTGCCAACACATTAAAACAAGCAAGGGTTGTTGTTTCCCCTTCTCCCCTGAGACTAACATTAAACACCAAGGCAGCTGCAGAAGCCTTATTTTTCTAGTAATTCCCAAGGCAGCTACCATCTCCTGCCTTTAAATCAAGGCTGGATGGGTTTTTGGAAGACACGCTCGTGTCAAATGCAAGTTATTGGGTTCAATAAAGGTTGAAATTCTCTAGCCTGTGCCATACAAGAGGTCAGAGCCTGGATGATTTAAAGTCCCAATATCTATGGAAAAAAATACAAAGCCTCCCATGTTAGAAATGAAAGAATAAACAGCAGCAAATAATAAAATTGTCAAATAGAGACAGCCTTTGCCCACAGAACAGCTGTGAGCAAAATGAAGGCTCTTTGGTTTTGCTCATTAATCACAAGGATTCAAATTCATTACTAAGGTCTTTTATCCTATTTTCCAAAGGAAACAAGGTTTATGGAGTCACGCTGTACACACGTTTCATCATATCCAGCATTTGAGCCCGTTATCAACTTTCAACAGGGACTAGAGATCTGAGATACGACTGACTTCAGGGTTGGAAAAGAAAGCGGGCAGAGGGAAAGAGCTCAGTTAACATTCCCAGTGAAAGAAAGGCAGTAGCATAAAAACCAATCCTTTGCACACCAGAAAACCTCTTAGGGCAGGGAAAAGAGGTCAGGCATGGCCCCCAACAAGGGGAGAAGAAACAAAACACGGTCAGGACTGTCATACACTGAGGAACTTGCTCCAGCAACATGCCTTACTAGGCTGGGTTTTCTAGCATCTAAGGAGGACAGAGCTCACACTGCAGTTTTAGTACAATTAATAAAAGCTGAATGAGCCACCAGACACCAATCAATAGTAAACTGAGCCCTAGCAGCTTCAGTACACACAGAATTACTTTTATTTATGGTTAATAAGCTGCAGTGTGGATGGCAGAGCTTCAGAGCAGCTCGCAAGCCTCCCCATCACTTGGCCTACAGTACAGATACCACTGGGAGTACCTCTGGCCCTAGCTCATTGCCTTTGCAGCCCCCTATATACGCACTCCTAATGAGCAACAGAGTTGTCTGTAGGGCTTATTAGTCTCCATCAGGACAAAAACTAATTTAACAGTTTATTCTCTCCATATTATGCTGGGGAGGGGGAAAGGGGGATGAAAAAGCCCAGACCCAGTGCCATTTAGAGCTTCCCATTTGCTGGTTATTGTTATAGTTTCACTCTCGTTGCTCAGGCACCCTTTACAGAAGGCAGAATGTAAGGAATTCCTGCAATGACCTCATCCTTCCCAGTTGGCAGGCACTGCTCTCACTGAATCCTTGGGTGGAATTCATCAGGAATATGGCTTTTGCTTATGTCCTTGTATATTCAACACTAGTAACATTAGTGTAGCTATGGGAGCAGGGATTGTTCACTAGATGTGATTGTAGAAGCCCAAGAGCGCTAAGCAGTGATTTATATAACGTCCTATATGAATTTCACCCCCATCCCTATGCCATTTGGCACTAAAACTTAAAATACCTGGTTTCGTACAAAATCAGATATAGCTTCATTGTAGTCCTAGTGGGTTTAACCAGGGATGACACCACAGTGCATAAGAATTAGTTCTACATGCCTAGATTCATCACTGGCTTGACTAGAAACCCCATTGAAATCAAACTGCATCTTTCTGGCATAAACCCAGAGTTAACCTAGGAACCCATAGGAAAGGCCTGTGTTTGGTTTTGACACGCAGGGACACGCAGGATCACCCAGGATAAGCAGATGTCAGTGGATTCAGGTTCACCCCAGGCTTTGCTGTAGTTAGCAGAGGACAGGCACATTTCAGGAACACAAACAAAGAGCTCTTAAAATCCTTTAAACTATCAAAACTCATGCCTGACCTCCACCCCATGATTGCTCTGCTCCATAGTGGAAGCTGTTCCAGAGATAATATTGCTCTGCATCCAAGAAGCTTAATTTAAGCACCTCTGAAATCCCAATAATTTGGGGTGTTTATCCAAGTAGAGGCGATTTAATGAATCTGGCTGTGATTGCTGATACTTGTTATTTTTGCAGGTTTGCTCCATCCATGATGGCATTTGCTTTCAAATGGAGCAAAATCCAGTTTCCTTCCCACAGCCAGGACCAGCCTTCAGAAAACCCATTTCTGGCCAGCTACTATGGAAAAACCTGGGTTCACCTGGAACTAATGAATGAGTAAAATAAACTGTGAATGAGACAGTCAGTAGTAACTGTTTCCATGGAAAAATACAGCCTTTTTTAACAGCCAGGTGCCGGGACCAGCCTGTAACCTTCCTCCAGGCTGGATATCAGGCTCAGTCAGTCACCACAATAGCACAGTCCTTTCTTTTTCCAAAGTTTCCCCTTACCTGTCCTAAGTCAAGTATTTCTTTTCCCCCCTTAATGTTTCTCTCATTCGGACTCATACCTGCATCTGTAAAAGTCAGTAGAGGAATCATACCAAGGACATTATACTTAGATACTGGTTGTGAGAAGCCAAGTACTTTACTTGAGCTCCTCCAAATGCAGCTTTGCTGTGCTGAGCAGGGCTGTATACAGTCCATGGGCTGCCAATGACACCCGCTGAGGCTGGCACATTTCTCCTATAATTTGTTCCTTTATTAGGTTTTAAAATACATTTAAAATCCAGCTGACATGACTAAATTATGGATTCCACACCAAGGTGTGGATTTATGGCTTGTTTTGAGAGCTGCAGAGACTGATTTTAAATGTGCTCTCTGTGCTTAATACCCACATTAAAAGCCTTGGGGGGAGGGGGGGGGCACTGAAAGAAAAGTCAATGGAAGATGAAAAAGGCAGTTTTTACACTCATTCTAGTGTTGTTGTGAAATAATCCATTCACCCTTGCATGACTCTTAACCAACAAATTGGGGTTGTCCCCATCTTGCCTTGTATCTCAGGCACTGAAGAGCAGTACACCCATGCAGGATACCCATTACAGAGGCAAGAATACATAACTAAATCTTGTCTGCCAGTCCCTTACCACTCTATCTTGGCCATCTCACTAAACACATGTGCCCTTTCCTTCCAAGTATAGAGCTGCAATAAGCAGATTAAACACCAGAGATGCTCTTTGCAGACCTCCGGTCAGGTCCAAGGTCCCTGTCTGTCTGGAGGCACCCATGGGCAGCCTTGCAGTAGTCCAGGAGCCAGGGCTTGGATTGAAACTTGAAAACAGCAAGACACTTTGCAGCCAAAACCAACACGACAGCTGGGAACAGTGTGATGCTTTCCGCTGAACAAACACGAGCTGATTTATCAGAGCATTGACTCCAGCTCCTTTCCGAGATAGCGCTGGCGGCACCTCTGAGTAAAGGCAGACAGAAACACCACAGGAGAGGGTAGGTAGGGCATGGAGGGGGAAACTCAACCAGAATAGCCTTTCAGAGTGAATGAGACTGAACCAAAACAAGAACAAAGGGCAACTGCTGTGAGCTCCCTTTGAGCTTTGCTGTTGAATGCAGACACAATGCACTTCACCCACTGGATCTAGGCACAGGATGAGAGTTAGAATAAAGTGAGTGTGAAAAGATATATATATATATATATACACACACACACACACACACTCCCCTGCCTACCTATACCAGAGTGCTGGACACACCTATCCTTTAAGAAAGGTACAGCTCAACCAAGTCATTTCAGCTTGCTGCAGGTCACTCCTATGTCTAGTTTGATCTCATTTTCAGTTTGCCCTGGTGCTGTTGTTGTAAACAAGCCAGCTTGAACACAGGAGGACTACACACACGGCTCTCACCAAGTGCCTTTACAAGGGAAGAAGGAAATGCAAACAAAGCTGTTGATGGTTTCCAGTGTCACAACCCCTGCCCTTTCCTAGTATCAGTCACAGGGGCAGCACGAGGCATCAGAACCTTCAGAGACAGCCTATTTCTTGCAACACTTCTTTCACCAGCTCTAATGTTCCTACAAGGACCAAGAAATTCAGGTCCTTCTCCAAACCACATCTACAAGTCCCTCTGTCCATTCAATAGCAATTCCAATCAGATGATAAAGCTCTCAGTCAACAATGGAGTGATTGAAGTGACTTGTCCACACACCAACATGGCAAGGCTCAGATCTGCCTTGCTTGTGCCACCTTCTCTCTCTGTCACATGCCCCTTTGGGCACCACAGGAACGCATCCCTTACTGCTGGGCTTGCATCTGTGCTTAATGAAATCAGAATGTAATTTAGGAAGAATAAAACCTCTACTTATTCCCCCTACTTGGGAACTTTTTGCTTCTCTAACAGCTCCTTTGTTATTCCACCAAGTCACCCATATCTCTTTACAAGTAAATATATGCTGCCCCTTCATTTCCATGAGGGGGTGGGGGGAAGAAAGGACACTGTTTTCTCTCTGCAGTATCAGTTTTCAGTGTGACACACAGTTCACTGCAAAAAACAAACAGCCCTAATGAGAGCGGTTGTGCAGTTGCTGTACCCGGTGTCAGTTACTCAGCTCCCATGAGCAGCCCCAAGCCCTTCACAGGGTCAGTGTTGAAGGGAGTGGGGAGCAGGATGTCCCCCCCATCCCTTGCAGCTCCCACCATCACCCCCAGCAGATCCTCCTTCACTGTGGGATGGCTCATGGGAGCTCCGTGCAAACCCTGTGCTGAGTCGCAGGGGTTACTGCACCCACTGCTGTAACCCACTGTGTTTGCACCACAGCAAGGGGTCAGAGATGATGCTGTGTGACTTTACACCCAGAGCAGCTCTGTGCCAGGGGCCCAGATAAAGCAGTTCCCTACATTTGGGTGGTGTTTGGATGGGAGGAGAGGCACAGAGGATTTTATAAAGTGCCTCTGGCTGGGGTCAGCTGTTAGGACATCCCTACACGTCCTAAGGAAGCTGTAAGAGCAGCAGCCTAAAAGGAGCCTACCAGCAAGCTGGGCAAACAAACTCTACAGCCATTTGGAGCATCTCTTCTAACACCATTGTCTGCAGTCATGGCACCTGCATCCCATGGACCCTGCAGGGCACTGGAGAACTTGCCTGAAGCACCATATTTCCCAGCTTACCAGAGGTACAGTTGATCAGGCACCTTCTTATGCTGCTGAAGGAGGAACCTGCTCCAAAGGAGCAATCCATAGGTTGCATTTGGTCTTGCCTATCAGCCTCCAGAACCCCCATGCCCTGGCAGAGGAAGGGTCAGGGTCCATCCCACCTGTTTGCTCCCAGTTGCCTTTTCTTAAGCTGCATTTTTCTTTTCACTTTTGACTAACAACCCCCCTTTTAATTAGACTCCAGCCCCATTGCAATTATTTCCTTATCCATCCTTGCCTTTTATCTGCCTATCGGAGATCTGTCCATCAGCTTTAGGATGCTCCACAAAGCTGCTCCTCAGACTTTGAGCATCCCCATTGACTCAAGGGCAGGATCCCAGACTGGGGAAACTGCCATCAGATCCTCATTCTTCACCCAGCTTTAATTTACTCCTGACACCAGGAGTCCCAAGCTTCTCCTCTTTACCTTCATTGTGGGCTCCAGCCACCGCAACAGCCCCTCTCGGCATCACAGGCTGAGGAGGAATGGCACCGAAGGGGCCGTTGCCATGGATGCAGACAGTGGTCCCTCCGGGTTCCCATGGAACCGGGTGAGACATGCACCAGGGTGATGGGAGGGGAGAATACACACCAGCCAAGCTATTTGCAGCCCATCTAAGCACCTCGCAAGTTAAACAGTTTGCCTTTCTTTCCCCCTGCTCCCAGCACCCAGCGAGCTCAGGGGGCTCCTGCACCCACCAGAGCAGCACTTGCAGTGCACAAAAGGCTCAATAATTGTCCTGCCTGATCTGGAGACAAAAATGAAATTCACCACGGGTGCTCAAGCGTGGCCAAGGGCAGAGCTTGGCTCCAGCAGGCTGCCTGTTGGCTGGCTTGTATTTTGCAGCTTTTGGCATCAAGTCCTCATCTTGGCCCATGATGCAGGCTGGGGTAAGGCAAGGGACTGTGCTCCAGGGCTGGAGTGCAGCAGGCTCCTCAGAAACCTTCCCCCCCCACTCCTTGGGAAGCACACAAAGGAGCATCACAGGATGGATGGGAGGAGGATTGCCCTAGACCTTGTTGCACAGCTATAGGAAGGGCAATGCAATGGAGACTTATCCCTCTGGCCAGGCACAAGCACATATGGGACAACTCCCATGTCACTCTCCCTTGCAAACAGGCTTGAGTAGGAGGTCATTTGCCTAATCTGGGGTGGTTTTCATAGGTGGAGAAGCTTCACCCAGCCCTTCTCCACAGCCTACAGAAGGGTTTCTGCTGGCCTCGCCAGGCTGTGCCTGCAGACCACTGCACACCCTGCCAGAGATGAGGCTCCATCAGCTGCCAGCTCTCAAGCACTGTATCATTTAAGATTCACCCTGATATCCCATTTCAGTGGTGATGTCAACCAAAAGATATTTTGGTGGAGGGGGGAGAAATCCCTCCATGAGCATAGGGTGTGACCAAATCCAGAACAAGCTTTGCCTACAAATCATGCATGTTCCATCTTGAAACTGACCCCCTCCTTCTCCAGGCCTTCAAACTCATCACCCCTCACATCTCCACATAGGCAGGGGAAATCAGAGCAAGCCAGTCAGCTGAACATGGTGTTGAGAGCAAGAGGAATTAGCCTCCATAGTATTAGTCTCCAAAGAATTAAGACTATTTAATCTGCTTTTCCCCTTATCAGCAGTCTCAGATGTCACTTTGGGAGGGAAAAGCAGTGGAAATTCCTGCAAATCTTTCCTACAATTAAGGAATTGACAAGATTTTTCAGCTTTTTCTCTGTGTTTGAAAAATTACTACACAAAGGAAACGATCTTTGCAGAGCACATAACTCACAATAGGCTGAAACTGGATCTTAAACTATTCTTCTGCTTCCTGCTTAAGTAAACGTATTAGGAATGCATGTATATATTTCTTGGGCAGCTTAGAAATAAAAAGAAGAGAGGTGTATACAGTCACTCCTGCTTTTGAGTAGCACATTGTTTATGTTGTTGTAAGCACAGATCATATTTATAGCCCAACACCGCATGAAAACACAGGCAAGCTGGGAAACATTTGTTAGGTTTAATGATCTTTTATTTAACTGGTGCAGTAAAATGCATCCCCTCGGATTGATTCATGACTTGAATTGTATGGAAAACTTCTTCCTTAAACAAGGAAAAACCTCAAAGGGTCAATCTGACACTTCAGCTTTCTCAAACATCCATGTTCACAGAGCAAAAATCCCCAGCCCAGCAAGATGCATGGGGATAGAGCAGGGGAAGGATAAACCACAGCTAGAGAGACAAATCAGGACAAAAAGCAGAGGCATTCAAATCACCTAGGCTGGAAGGCACCCATCCAGCACTGCACTCCGAGATGTACTGCACCCTTTAAAGCACCCCAAGGCAGAGACTTGGCAGGCTGCAAGGGGCTGACAAAGCCTTCTGGCTGCATGGCATCTCCCCCATTCAACCAACAAGCTAACCAAGGCCCAGCCCTCCTCTGGGGCTCAGCCACCAAGCCAAAACCAGGGCTAAGAGCTTATCTCAGCTCCCAGTTGCCCCAGCTGGCTGCAGCAAGCATCTGCTGTCAAGAGCAAGCTCCATGAGTAGAGCAGCAGCTCCTGCTGCAAGGCAGTCACAGGGTTCTGCACTTCTCACCTTGCTGAGGGTGCTGTATCCATGCTCTGCTGCAGAATTAGCCCAGAGCCATGACCCACCACAGGGCCTGCACTCAGCATCCACCGCTCCTCCAGGGCAAAGCATGTACACACACATGTATGTACTCGTGTTTGCAGCCATAGGGGTGAGGGCTGCCTGAGAACTGCTTTTGTGGTCACACAGGGGGAATAACATGCAGGGACTTGCACCAGGGCACCCCCATAAAGACTCCTGCAGAGCCAAGCAAGCAAATGAGGCCAGATACAGCTCCCTGGGAGCTTGCTCCTTCCCCATGAGATGGGAGCATCCCTGCAGCCACAGGGAGCAGCCAGTGCTCCAAGCAAGCACATCCCTCTGCCTGCAGTTTTCCTAGGCACCCACCATCCCACACAGGCTGCTTCCACTTAGGGGCTGCACCCCTGTGGTCTGTAAGCACGTGGATGAGCACTTCCATAGGGCCAGCAAAGGGAGGCTACTGCCTCCTCAAGCTGACTGCCCTCACCTACATGCTCCCCTCCAGCCCTTAACTATGTAAAGGTTGATCATTTGCTGCTCCTGCCTCTTCCCATCACCTAAAGTAGGGCTCTAGGGTAATGGAAGCAAGACAGCAAGAGCTGCTTCAGAGTGGTCATATGCTAGGAAACTCTCAGGGTTTTCAATACTTGGCAAAGCACATGTTAAAGCAACAAACAAAGCATTAAAACCAAAACAAAGCACTCCTCTCTGTTATATTATCTTTATCTGTCTCAATTTTCCTTTTTATCACACAGCTTCAGGGGAAACAAGCCCACAGGCAAAGGGAAACAATTCCAGGTGCCAGTTTCACCCCCAGCAGCACTCCAATCCTCCCTACACATGGAACAAGCAGCATCCTCCAAGAAAGCAGCCCCAGGGCTTCTGCCCCAGGCCTGGCTGCTCTCAAACCAAATAAATATGATTTTTCCTGTTAAATTACTACTCTACTATTTCTCCTCTGAAAACTCCATCACCTTCTCTCACCCCAAGCTGCATAGCCCCAAACCCCAGCATACAACCCTGCCATTCCCACAGCTAAATGCCTCCCCCCCAGTACACAGCTTCTAGGCACTTACCAGCAACATCTCTCTGTAAGAAACAAGCAGGAATGAACTCACAGATGGGATGGTTTCATCCATTTAATAGACCTGAAGGAGGGGAGTGGGCTCCCACCTCGTTTCCAGCTCCCACATCCCACCTGCCCCCCTGCTGGCAGCACAGCCTGGAGCACAGTGCTCTGCATCAGCAGCACCTTCTCATCACATCACAGGTGACCATAAAGCAACACTAACATGGCAGGACCACTGTGGTAAGCTCAGGCTGAAATCTTGTCCAGAAAGAGCTCGACAGTCCTACCTACATTGGTACCAGCTCAGCAAACTAAATAAACTCCTCTAGCAAAGTTTTCCATGGCAATGGAAATGCTGGAGCATTTCAGTTCTCACTCATTTGAACCAACTTCTCTTCATCAGTGATTATAGTGATAGGGAAGGGGTGATGGGTTCAAACTGAAACAGGGGAAGTTAAGGTTAGATATAAGGAAGAAGTTCTTCACTGTGAGGGTGGTGAGGCACTGGCACAGGGTGTCCAGAAAAGTGGTAAATGCTCCATCCCTGGCAGTGTTCAAAACCAGGTTGGACAGAGCCTTGGGTGCCATGGTTTAGTGTGAGGTGTCCCTGCCCATGGCAGGGGGGTTGGAACTGAATGATCTTAAGGTAATTTCTAACCCAAACCATTCTATGATTCTATCACTCAAAGGCTGCAACTTGAGGCACAAACACACATCTGCTCCATGCAACCAGTCCATAACTGGGAGATATCTACCCCCAAAATGGAGGGGAGTTTGTCCATGCCCCTTATCTGCACCTTCTTGGCTGGGCACCCCAACACCAGCCAGCATCCTTGTGGTGGGAGCTAACTGCTGGAGGTGAGGGGCAGGAGGAGCCAAGGGACAGAAATCCTGCTGGGATGAGATGGGTCCCTAAGGACAGCGAAGGGTTCAGCATCTGCCATGAGGCTGTCTGCCAGGGCTCAGTGCATCTGGAAATGCCACCAAACAAATCCAAGCCCCCCCATCCTGACTGTTCCAGCAGAAGCTCCCAGGGTGGAGTTCACCCGAGTCATCAGTTTTCATGTTTGAGTTTGATGAGATAAAGAGCTCATGTTTGATCTGTGCCAACTGAACCCAACAAGTTCCATCCATCCTCCTCTGGAAAGGCAAGGTTTATCCGGACGGTGCAGCTGCCAATGAGCCGTCAACCGTGAATTGCATAAACCAAGCAAATCACATAGATCTTTCTGGTGCCTGTCAAGTGACCTCCCCTACAACTGGAAAAGGTTCCCAGGAGAGCTTGGCTCATGCAGGGAGCCCACCCCACTATGCCCCTCTCTGCTGTGATGGACAAGCCCTGTTTGCCAGGAGAACTGCAGGCTGGTGCCTCTGGGAGTTTGCACCAATGAACCTCTTCTCCTATCCTAATGAGATAACTTTCCCACCCTTACATTTAACAGCAAAGCCTCTGCCAGGCTTTACAGCTTTGGCATGCAAATCCCTGATGCAATCATCTTTCCCAGCCTGCATGGCACAGCTCTGAGGAGGTGATGGAGATCTGTGTGCTCCTCACAGCGCACTGGGGCAGAGGAAGCTTTACAAAATGCCACTCACCAGCAGAGTTCAGACAAGAGGGATGTGACATGGTGGTGCTGGGAATCATCCTCTTCATGGGGATGCTGCTGGGCAGGCTTGGGGCCGGGGGGTACCATTATCAATGCATTAAGATTCAGGCCAGCAACCTTCCTATAAGGAGCTTTATTTATCCCTCACCAGGCTGGGTGCAGAGAGCTCTTTGTGTTGGCCCTGCTCCACACTGTGTAGTTGGGACACTCATGCATTTTGATGGGAAACATTCTCCTTTAATCCTTACAGGAACCAGGTTTGCAGTGCAGGATCCTAAGTCTTACTTTTGGTCCCTCTTTTCATGGGATGAAGATACTTTTTCCACAGCAGACAATGGAGAAAGGTTCTGAAGGGAGCTTCATGGAGGATCACATAATGTCACTGAGAAAATATGGTCAGGATGAAACGTTGCTGCCTACAGCAGCATCCAGCCAAGGCCAAAGGCTTCAGGAAAAGAATGAAGGTTATACCAGAGACATGAATGACACCGAGCTCGGTGGGACAATCGTGTGTTTGTCCTTAGGATGAAAGAAGGAATTCAGTTTGGGCTGTGGTGAAGCCTGGAAAGCACAGTGGGGTGATTTAATGGGAATTTAATC
This sequence comes from Melopsittacus undulatus, assembly GCF_012275295.1. Taxonomy (NCBI): domain Eukaryota; kingdom Metazoa; phylum Chordata; class Aves; order Psittaciformes; family Psittaculidae; genus Melopsittacus; species Melopsittacus undulatus. Next base: position 16,818,253 of record NC_047537.1, read on the forward strand.
ACTAGTTTTAATGGGATCTGTTAGAGGTCCCACAGGGCATGGGCATTGCAGAATCATATAATCATCTAGGCTGGAAAAGACCCTGAAGATCATTGAGTCCAACCTTAAACCCAGCACTACCAAGCCCACCACTAAACCACGTCCCTAATTGCCATGTCTAAATGTCTTTTAGATACCCCTGGGGATGGTGACTCCACCACTGCCCTGGGCAGCCTGTTCCAATGCCTGACCACCCTTTCAGTGAAGACATTTCTCCTAATATCCAAGCTAAACCTCCCCTGGCACAACTTGAGGCCATTTCCTCTTGTCCTATTACTTGTTACCTGGGAAAAGAGACCAACCACAGATCCCTGTTGTCACCACTCTGGGTTATGCAGTGCAGGAGCAGATGTCCTGAGATGCTACCTTCCTCCTACAAAGGAAGATTTCCCTATTTCCATAGCAAAGCAATCAATGATGGCAAGGATGTGATCTACCAGCTGTAGCTCCATCCAAACAATTACTTCAGGTCTGATAAAGACCTGTTGTGCCCATCCCAGGACTTTTAGTGGCCAGCAGCAAATGCTTAAAAGAAAAGCTATAAGAATCAAGTGAAGCAAGGAGCCCAACAGCACCTTAAGGACTGATGTTTGCAGCAGCTACAGAAGCCCCATCCACCAGGACCTCTCTTAACTCACTGTGTATAATTCAGCCACATTCACACATGCTGCATCACAACCCACCGTGAGATGAGGCAGGTTTAAACCAGCAATAACATCCTTGCACAGGGTTGCATCAGCTTAATTCATGGGTCCCTCACTATCCCCACTATCAAGGAAACGGTGCTGCTCTTTGCACTGAGCAGAGGTTGGGCAGATGCAGGTTTGGGTACAGGGAGATGCCACTCGGCTGTGGGGTCACAGAATTGGCTCTGCTGGAGATGCAGTGTGGGAGAGCGCTCTGTGCATGACCAAAAGCACAGCAATGAGTTCCTGTCAGCAGTGCTTGTTTAAGGTCAGCATTCATGAAAGCTGACAGCCTTCAACAACAGAAAAACAGCAGTCCTGTGAGCAGCCACGGGGCAAAGCATTAGCAAGAACCACGCAGGGGAGAGCAGTGATTGAAACACACAGCGGGGTGGGAAGAACACATTATCTGGAGCACAGTGCAAGGAGCAGCATGTCTGGCAGCTACAGCAAAAACAAACCCAGACATCAGCACTTCTGAGCCCTCTCCCCAGCTCTGGGAGGAAGGTGGTTTGGTGGCTGGAGGAAGGAGCCCAAGGCACCAACACCATGCTCCTCCAATGTGAAGCAATCTCAGGCTCCCCACTGTGCTTTTCCATGCCTCAGTTGACCAGCTGGTAATGGTGACACTTCCCTATGGGAATGGTGAGCTGTGGGACAGCCTGAAAGGTGGGTTGGAAATCTAAATGGCTATTGCTGTGCTCCGTGAAAGATGAACAACTTCCATCATTAAAGGGTCAGATCAGTCCATGTGAAGACCAGGCAACTGTAACCTCTGCTTCTTTGAGCCATTTCTCTCCTGAAGGAGCCACCAGGCCAGTTTGGAGGGAGTCCTCCTTCTGAAGGTGGAAAATGCCTGGCATTGTGTCCAGCCTGTGTTTGAAGTGGGAGAAAAGCAACTTTGAATAAGCTTTTTATGGGCCCCATCGCTCTGCTTGACCATAATGTCAGCTTGTAATTAGCAACAGATACCACTTCTGTCACTCATGATGTTATCATCAGCCGTCTTGCGTTTCAAAGTGAGGAGAGGCATGTAAATTATGGGCAATTTGGTCTCTGAAATGGGTTTTATGGTTTTTTTTCTGCAGGGCGACTGGGAAGCCTGGAATTTGTTACAGAGATAGCGGCTGAGCCGGCAGAGAGAGGAGCAGGAGAAGGGCAATGTGCATTACAAGGCACATTACAGAGCTGCTCCAGCAGATCCCATCTGTACCAGCTCCCTGGTGAAGGCAGAGATGAGTGGTAGGTCTCAGAGGGGCTGTATATAAGGAGAAAAGAGAGCAGGTTTGGAGGCAGCCACTGTCCTGTGTCTGAGACAGGGAGGGCTCTGCAAGGCTTCATTCACACACACTGATGAGGAATGTTGATGGGAAGAGGATGGCTTGCTCCTGGGCAACCAGTACTGTGCTGCTTCCTATTCAACACATTGCAAGTACTTTGGCTGACTCAGTGTTAGATGGCCCAAGAACAACTGAGACAGTATTTTCCCCTTATTGATAGAAAACGTTGCCTTCAACTAAAATACAGTTGTCAGAGCAAAGGAAAGGCTTGCATTCCCCAAACTCACATCATTCCCAATTTTGACCAAAAGCACTTTTAGCTGCTGTTAAATAAAATGGAGCCATTTTTCTTGCTTTTATTGGGGGGGCAAAGGGGGAAGTCAGCTTGCAGCAAGCCCAGTGAGTTTCCCACATCCCCTGGCACTGCTCTCCAGCCTCACAGATCCCCCTGCCAGAGCACTCTGCTGAGTATTTGATTTCATCTATTGCTGTACGAATCACCTAGAGTCCTGTTTCTGCCTTGCTTTGGCCTCCTGCAGAAGGAGTCACACCAGAGAGACCCCTTGCAAGGGCTCCCCAGGAAATGGGATAAAGCAGAATTTGGCCCCACACTGACTCTTGTTGGTGTCAAGTTCTCCCCTTTTATTTGCTGGAGGAATTCAAGCATCACTCTGCTGCTCCAATCTTTCTATCTACCACTGGCAAATAACAGAGCCAAAAAGGTTATCTGCCTTCAAACAGAAATAGCTTATGTTTAGAGAAGAATTAAATTTTGCTCCCTTTAGAGTTGCAACCACATCCTCCAAGCTGTTAACCTGAAAGTGAACTTCAGATAATAAAACTCTAACCTCACCCCTTCAGAAGAACTAGCCGTCAGCAGCTACCTTGTGCACCTCCCGCTATCTGCCCCAGCAATTGCTTGATAGCACAGCTTGTTTTCTTTTTCAAGGGAAGACAGCTACTAAATCTATGCTCCCCATCCCTCTCCTCAGCACTCTTGGGCTTCTCCACAGCTGCAATGCTTTTCCATCGTCCCTGCTCTCAGTTAAATAAACATTATGACACATACTGATTGCTTTAACAAACTTTACTGTTCCACGTCCTCGGCAGAGCACGGTTATCTTTTTACAGGGAACATTCCTTTCCTGTTGCTATGCCTACTTCAGCACCATCCAGCACTATAGCCAAGACTGCTCAACGAACCCGCAATTTCCAGCCACTCCATTTTGCTCATCTTGAAATAGCTCAGAAGGGCTGTGGGGCCAGACCGCCAGCAGATGGGAGCTGTCAGAGCTGCCTCCAGCTCAGCTCCCGCAGCTTATCCCAGTCAAGGACCCGGCTGCAGCTCTTGGAAGGCACATGTTGTCTTCTGAAGATGCCCTGGAGCTAAAAATGGCTGGGTGGAGTGAAGTGGGTGAAGGCAAAGGGATGAGAGGGGTACGGCTGCCAGCGCAGACAGGGAAGGTTGGGGTTATCCACCCCATAGGGCTGCATTTGGAGTTCTGTAATTTGCAGCTAAATTGCAGAATCCAGCAATATTTCTGGCAAACGGTATTTCACAACCATTCATCATCGTCGTGCACAATTTCCTTCGCTTGACAACCTATGTTTTAAAACTTGCAAAGAGAGGGGAAACTTCCATTTGTTTTGGCCAAGCCAAAATAGCACTTGGCGCAGGGACTCAGGGCGCCTTGGCTGCTCCCATCGATAAGCCCAGGCACGGGCACCTCGTGTTTCATGCACAGCATCAAGAAATTAATGTGTTTCCCCTAACCAGTGCATTTTCACCTCTAACACAGCAGTGCCTATTGCCCATGTGCTTAATAAGTGCAGGGCAACCTGGAGATGCTACTAACAAACTTCCTTGAAGTCAGTGATTTCACCTTTTTGCATGTTGTTTTTACTTCCCTTGGTGCAAACCTTTTCTTGATAAAGGACAGGTTGGCTCCTCAGATACCTCAGTTCTCAAAGCTCTGATTATTTCTGTCTAGTGGAGACCCAAGTGCAATAGCTCCAAAACATATCTAGTATGCTGGACAACACAGAGAGAGGCCAGTGAAGCCAAAGAGGATTTCTGGCTGCTGATCAGTTGTAAAAGGTAGCTCTTCCTCTAGACATCAGCCAGTGTATTTTTGGGTCTGCAGGATGTGTGTTGCACTGCCCTCAAGGGTGTGAGCAGAGGAAAGGACTTGAAGCAAATATATCCCAGTCCAGGTCCCTGCTATCCCATATCCAGCAGTGAGCACTTTGCCAGCCATGCAAATGTTGGGGGCATTCCTGCTTTCCAGGCCAGGCCAATGCTCCCTTGCTGGGGGATTCATCACCTTGTTGCCACCTCTGTTCCTCCCACCAAGCTCTGCACCCAGATCTATGTCCATCCCATGGGGCCAGGAGCAATGCAAGGAGGCATCTCAGGTCCTACACACTGATGGACACACTGGGGACAAGAGATTTCTGTCCCTTCTCCTCCCAGATGGGGTCGTGCATGATGGCTCCTACCCTGCCCCAAGAGATAAAGCAACAGCAGCTGCCTTCTCCCATAGCTGCACCCAGCACAGCCAAGGGATGCTTCTGCTGGCAGCACAGCAAAGCCTCATCTCCGGCCACAGTAACACAGGCAGGGCAGCACTCAAAGCTGCACGGCTCAGGAAGCAAAGAAATCAGGGAGCTGGATGAGCCCAAACCCAGATGGACAGAGACGGCCGCTGGGATGGAGGAAATGATTCAGAATCTGGAAATGAGAACAGCACAGGCCGCATATGCTGGGTATTGAGTTGGCCTCTCTTGACACAGAGTGGTTGAGGAGGGGTTGGGACTCAGACAGGGATTCTTGGAAGCATGTCAGGAGCAGGCTGATCCACGTGGAGAAAACCTCCTGGTCTGGGCCATCAGCTGAGGGTTTTCCCTTTCCACTTTTTGCAGGTTAGACAAGCTGAAGATTAAATGGACACATTCCCTAAGGTAATTTGTTTTTATTAAAGGAATAATGTGTGTACACATCAACAGCAAACCCTACACTTATGAGATGTACTGGAGGTTCTAATAGGATCAAACTGGTTTCCATGGACAAAGCATGCCCAAAGGCTTTTCTGGTCCACCAGGATAACTTCTTTGTTGTAATTCCACTTCTCATTCCCAGTGAATTGCAAATAACTCAGGGTCAGCAGCACTGGAAAGGGCTCTTCCTCACCATACCCAGTTAACATGTCCTGCTCCCCAATGCAGCTTCCCTACCCCAGACCCTGCAGTATTCCCCTTGACAGCCAGTCCCTGGCTCCTGTGCTGGGCCCCTTCACCACCAAGTACTTAAGCTCACCTTATCCTAACAAGGCTGCATGGATGGTTCCTCTTTTAGCTTTTCCAGTCCACTTCCTAGACAGGAGCTCTGGTTTCTGCCACTCCATACAAATGGGATTGCATGGTCTAATTGTCCCAGCCTTTAGGCAGAACGCAACCTCCAAGATACCCCAGTGACTTCCATGCCAGCTTTCCTGCTTTTCCCACTCAACTGTTTGAGGCCAGAATCCTCCTTTTGCTTTGCCTCCTTTTTACCCCTCTTAGGCCAAACACTACAGGAGCACCTAAGCCACCCGGCTGCTTTATGCAAAGGGTTCCTCTGATCCCTCCCACCTCCACTGCCATCCCACCTCGGCCCCTACCAGCTCCTTCCAGCCTCTGTCCTCCCACCATCCCTACAAGCTGCTTGTTTTCCTAAAATCACCTCTTACCCTGCTTGTTCATCCTGCAGAGGTGGAACAAGTTCACCTTTCCCTGCTGCCTGCACTGTGGCCTCTCCAATTCACATCTTGCTGCCTATGGCAAGATCAAAGACAGCAGCCAGGCCTGGGTTGCTTTGATAATCTCAGATACTGCTGAGGGTGTTGTGACAGCCACAGAAGGAGAAGATCCAGGAAGGTCAGTCCCAGATACCATCATGTTTAATTTCTCTTCACTAAACTGAAATGGGGTTGAGCTACATCCCAGACTGCCTTTGGGAAATGCATTCATGGCAGGGGCAATGGTGGGGTCCAACACTTGGACATCCCTGGATGTGTGATGTGGGGTAAAGCCCTCAGGTCCATAAACCAGTTCCCCATAGGACAACCAGATGAAACTTCTGAATTTGCCCTTGAGCTGGCTCTGAATGTGACACCCAGGAAAGGCTTCATCTGCCCCCCTGGAAATTCATCTCTTCCAGACCAGCCCCAGACCTGGTCCTGGAGGCAAACGCACCTCCCTGCCCCTGTGTCCTTTGGCCACGGATTGGAAACACCACCTAAATGAGTGGGAAGGGAGTCTGCTTTCCTGTTTGTGCAAGAACTGACTTCTCTGAAGGTTTGCCAGTGGTGGGGCTGGGTTTAAGAAGAATAAAACACTGGTGAGACCAAGGGGAGCACCAGGGAAGGTCAGTGAGTGCTTTGGATTAAAATTTGCCCCCAGATTTATGTGAGGTTCGCATTGTCTCTCTTTGCTGGGTGATTTCTTGCATTCCTGTGGCACAAGAAGCCAAATTCATCCTTGCTCTAAATCCATTTCTTTCTTTCCTGAAATTAGTTTTGCTCTCGCATTTCAAAGACCAGTGATGGCAGAAGAGCTGCTAAGCTCTGTGAGACACAAAGGAGTTGTGCCTGCTGCAGCAGCATAGCTATAAACACAGTTTATGCCCTCTGAGGGATGGCTGTGGTCGTTTTACCTTTGGCTGCCAGCAAGCCCAGCTTGCTTTGAGCCTGCCTCGTAGTTCTGTTCTTTTCTTTTAGGGGAAATAGTAATAAAACCCTCAAAATCAGCCTGATATTTCCAAATGCAGCCATTCCCCACCATCTTCTTGGGAAAACACATGGTGAAGCTTTGTCCCAGCACATGTCCCAAAAACACGTGCAGAGTAAGAAGGGTTTGGTGAGAAGCAGGGGAAGAAAATCAGCAGACTTACACCAAGGCTGAGCAACAGACGGGATCCTGTCTCTGAAGAAATGACAGTGAGTCTGGTGAGGAGGAGCAGACTGTTTGTTGGCTTTTCCATCTAGGAAGCAGGAGGCTGCCAGGAGTCTCCTGTAAATGAAAGTCCTGGAAGAGCATAGCATGATCTGTCAAAGGGAAGAGGTGGTGTTAACCAACACCATCAACAACTGTTGACAGAAGAACCTTCCCTAGACTGCTGGCTCTGGGGAATTTCTGAGGCATGAACAAGTTCTGTCCATTACAGAATCTCTTGCAAAATCCCTACAAAATCTCAGCTCAGGCTCAGCTATTCCAGAAACAAGTAAATAACTTGGGAATAACAAGCAAATGTCTAAATAATCCCTCTTGATCCTGGGCCCAGCAAAGGGCTGATGTGGGGGAAGCACAGTGTTTGATCCCCTTCTGCAAGCACTGCTCTCCTTGAATGATTCCTTTCCCCTTGGCCAACCCCAGCATCAATGTCCCACCAGATCTGCTATGGCTTCCAGACCACTCCTGTCCTTTCCCCTGCATTGGCCCTGCAGAGAAAGGGATGGCCCAGCCAGATGGCAGTGCCAGTGCCACCCCTCTACGGGAAGGTCTTGGCCACAGCAAAATTCCCTGCGACAGGACAAGAGCATTCAAGGAACATCCAAGTTTTCCTCTGCCCCATGTCCCTTTGCTCCACAGAGGCAGGTCAAAGCCCTTTTAGTGTCCCTGCTGAGTCTGGCACCTCCATGTGCCACACACCTCAGGGCCATGCTCCAGAGGAACAGGTTGGATCCCAGCATCTCAGGTCACACCAGGTGGTAATGTAGCCAGGTCTGGCTCAGATCTGCACTGTGAGGCCTAGGATCAAATAAGAAGTCCATTCATCTACCTACAAATGGCAGATGCCCTCATTTCTTTTGCTTTCACTCTAGCACATTACTACTGCACCAGTATATCCAGGAGCTGCCTGCAGTGGCCACTCCATGGTAAGAGGACACATCCATGGCAGCTGGGTTGCCATAATCTACAGTTCATTCCCCTCCTTCTTCCCTAGCCCATGGCCACTCAGACAAGATTTTAATGACTTACCTACTAAGAAGAGAGATTTATAGCTCAGGCAGGAGGCACAGAACAGGTAAATGGCCATACCTATTTCAAAATCAGTATGGGTTTCACTGGGATGCTGCCTCCCTTCCAAGCCCTCAGTTCTGAAAGCTCTCTTACAAGAGAAAGCTGTTGCTCAGTTACGTGGCATTTTATTACAAGTGAGCAAGTGCTGCTCAGAAATCAGCTCAAGTCCATCTGCAAAAGCCTGAAAAATGCCAAACTCGTGATTCCAGGAGAGCATCATGTCCCAGGGCTCCCACCACCTGATCCAGTAGCAGATCTGGACTCATTTTCCAGCACTTTCTATTTAACTCTGGCCTCTTAGAGCTGCACATTGCTTAACCCTGAAGCAGCAAGTTTAATATCCCTTTCAGAACATCATTAGCATTAACTATTTTTACTGCATATTCTTGTTATTCATGTAAGCTGATCCCCCTTTGGGCCTTGCTCCAGGGAATCCCTTGAGCATTCAAGCTCAAGCAAACTCGGTGCACTCCAAGCCGCAGGGAAGGGCTGCTCCTGGATTTCCTGCACACGTGATGCTCACTCAGCATGCACTGGACCAGTGGGTATCCTTGGACGTGTCTTAATGGTCCATAGGCACAGCCTCAGAGAGTAACTGCACCTGGTTCCTGAGGCTCCAGAGCTGGAGGAGAAGGGAACAGGCACCAGCACGGGCAGACAGGAGCTGAGCATCACTGTGATGACACACACCCAGCTCTGATTGTGTGGCAAAGCAGAGCCAGGGCAGATCCCCCTGTCCCAACATGCTGCTCTGCTCCACCCATGCACATCATTCTGGGAGAGAGAAACCTTCTCTGATCTAGTTGTTGCTGCAGTAGGGCAGCTTGCCAGCCTCTTTGTATCACTTCAGAAGTGCAGAACAGCCTGATCTGGATCTCAGGTTCACACCTAGTTCTTGAATGATCTGTTTGGAGCGAGCCAGATTCTTCCTTAGGAAGGATGCTACCTAGTGGCTCTGGAGTGAGGATCAGCGCTAATGCATCGTTTCCTCTCATAGGTTTCCCCACTTGTCTTGCATTAGAAGCAGTCTTGAGACTTACACTGCTGACATGAGAAAAGCCCTCTCCCAGCAGCATCCTTTCTCTCTGATAAGGGCATTTTTCCTCCTCTGCTGTGAATGTCATTGCTGCAACATTCCCTCTTAGCGCTCTGCAGCTCTATATTAAGCCAACAAAAATAAGAAGTCCTAAAACGAAAGCCTCCAGATGATCTTGCCAGAAACAGCACGTCCATCACAAATGGAAATCACATCTGATACTCCACAATGGCAGGAAACTCACCTGGTTTTATTTAGTCTCCACACAGCTATGTGCTATTGGCACTCCTCCAGTGTATCTCTTTGGAGAGGGACTTTTCAAACTCTCTGTTAGTGGCTGTCCTGTCTAATCTAAAGGTGCCCTTCATGTTTGGTTTCCACTGATGCCCTTTGCTGAGCTTCTTCGTTTGCCTGCTGTAAAAAAAGCTATGAGGGAACTCAGCAATTCATGCATTTACAGCTCTGTTCCCACAACAAGGTGCTTAAAATAAAGCAACTGGCTCAGGGTAATTGCTTGATATGAGAAAGATTATACAGGCAATGAACATCTGTATCACAGCTACGGTTGATGGCTCTGAGTGCTGTATCATGTGCCAGGAGCTCTCTGCCAAAAAAAATACCGAAAAACAAAAAGATTTCCAACCCAACATATGCTTATATAAGGTTTATCCAGTATGCAAAGAAGCTCATCAAGAAAAAAAAAAACAGAAGGCAAGAAAGAAAAGGAGAAAAGAGTGTTGAAATAACCCAGGAAATTGTGCAACTGATACCTGAACCTGAGCACTGCAGATCCTATCCGGAAACCTCGCTATCTCACCAGGCTTTGGTGAAATAAAACAAGTTATCCTGCTTCTCGAAACTGAACTTGTTGATGCAGAGGCAGATGGAGGCTGTGCAGCAGCACGGTCACTGCAGGCCAGAGCTGATGGAACACGGGCCAAGTTTCGTGTCATCCCCAGCCTCTGGGCAGGGTAAATCTCCCCTCGGCTGCACCCTGCACGTCATGGGAGCCTCCGGGGCTCAGCACACATCCGAGGACACTGGTTGCTCCTTTGCATGGGGCTGCATTGCCTCCGTGGCTGTTAGCATGCACAATGCACAGATAAAACAGAGGAGAGGAACAAGTCTGGAATTAAACCAGTCATGAATTTTGGCCAAAAAATACAAGCTGACCCAAAGAAAACTTGTTCCTGAGAGGAGTTCAAGAACATTTCCCACCTTATTAGTTCCACGTTTGCATCTGATGTACAGAAGGGTCACATCCTCCCTTATCCCAGGACCCTCTGCTTCAGGGGCTCTGCAGTCCCCACTCATCCCCTGCACAAGACTTAACCTGAGACTCCCAGAAATACATCTGGGAGCCTGAGGCAAAGCCACAGAGCCCATAACCCCCCTCGGATCACAGGTGAGGGTTACGTGAGCTGCAAGTTCCCTTCTCAGCACATGATAGGGGAGCACGGTAGGGACTTGCCCGGGCATAGCACGGGGAGCTGAGCACCGCAGCTTCAGGCTTGTACAGGGAGATCCCCTTCCCATCTAGCAAGGAAAGGGAAAGTTCCCAGGCTCAGATAACCTTATCTGTCCCTCTGCTTGTGCTCAGGAGGGCTGCGGACCAGGGAAGATCTGGTTCAAAGCTCAGGTTCAGTAGAGAGCTCATCCATCCCATGACCAACCACCCTTGCTAATGGTTTGTGTCTGCCCTAATGATCTGGACACCAAGGGGCAGCTGCAGCAGGAGGAGAGAAGTGCCAGACATCTTAATCTTGCATTTAGCAAGGGATAGCACACAGAGGCAGGACAGGACCAGAGCTGTTGTCTTGCCCTGAGCAAAACACTCATACATGTCTCCAGAAAGAAGGGATTTGCCTACAGAATGCTTCAATGGGAGAGTCCTGCAGTAGCATGGTGTGAAGAAGCCTCATGGGCTCGGCCTTTAAAGGTTTGAAGTTTGGTGGCATTGATGGGAGTTTCACACTACCAAATGCTCACTCTTCTTGTTTAGCCTTAGTAATACATGCAGGGACACACATGGCGCTGCCTCACCTTGGTTTTTCACACATACACACACTCCCCACCTCACCATTAGGTTGTCTTCCTCCACCGGTCCAAACCACAACCCTCTTCCCTCCTTGCAGCTGCCTCCCCATCAGCCTTGGTGGTGAGCACATTCACAGAGTCTGGATGGAAGCTGCACTCCTCCTGGGCTGCAGAGCCCAGAACTGCCTAAAACCAAATGAACGACTTCATGTCAGCAAGAGAAATGCATCCCCACTGCTGCCTTCCCAGGCCCAAACCCATAACACCTCATAGACAGCCCCACTGCAGGATGTGGCCATGCCCTCTGGACCAGTGGGACCTAAGCCCTGTGATCACGAAGGAGCCCTTTGTACCTCTGGAATGGTGTCAGCTTGTGAAACCAAGCTCCAGCAATCCCAAACTCCTTGATGCCCAAGGAAATGAGAGAGCAGAGGGGCTGGGAGAGTTCCCGAGCACGTCTCAGTGGGCAGAAGGAGGACTATCAAATGAGATGTGGATGGAGAACAAATAAAAACCAGCTGCTTTTCACCAGCTCTTCTCCCAACTGGAAAACAACATGCACACACATTCAAGAGCAAGGGAAGAGGCACTGATGAGCTGTTATCTAAATTTATTGCCAGCATCTGACCCACAGTGGGGTCTATTTTTTTTCTCTCTCTCTTCCTTTAATTTACGACCCAGTTTCTCATCATGTCATGACATCACCCAGGGAGATAGATTTCATAAACACACACACACATCGCTCTGCAAACAGGATAAACCCCGAGGCCATCCCGGGCTCCGTTCAGCATCACCCAGCAGCGGTCCCAAGGCACCCTCTCTTCCAAGAAGTTACTTGGTGTGCCCATGACAGAGCTACCCACTGCTCCAGTTCTATGGGGCTGAAGGCAGCTTCGGGGGGGGGGGGGGATTTTTGTACCACATCAGCCTAAAAGCAGTGTTGCACCCCTGTGTCCTCTTGCCCCACCCTGATGGCAATTTCCCTCCAAGGGAGCCAGACAGCTCTGCTCTCAGACATGATTTATGCTGTTTGCTTTTGGCAGGAAAATAGATCAAATCCTTCAGAGACTGGGTGGAACCAGAACTGCTTTCTCCATCGCTCAGGCTGGAGAAGCCAGTGGTCAGCGTATGCATGACCGATGTGGTCCCCAGCCCAAGACCAGCAGTGACCATGCAGCTCACCCAGTAAGGAGCATTTGGCTTTCCTACATCTACATAAGCAAATCTATGGCAAATCTCGTGTTCCAGAATGCTTTGATATTTGTCTGCCTGTAGCTTGCCTTGGTGAGAAAGCAGGGATTACCCATCTTCACAGTGGTAATCTCAGCTGAAAGGTCAGGGCCAGACGAGCAAAGGGCTTGAACTTCCCTCTGCTTTTGGAGACGGCAACAGAAGCTGGAGCTCAGGGATGACGTGGTAAAGTACATAATCATAGAATCACAGAATGGTTTGGGTTGGAAAGGACCTTAAGATCATCCAGTTCCAACCCCCTGCTATGGGCAGGGACACCTCCCACTAAACCATGGCACCCAAGGCTTCATCCAACCTGGCCTTGAACACTGCCAGGGATGGAGCATTCACAACCTCCCTGGGCAACCCATTCCAGTACCTCACCACCCTCACAGTAAATAACTTCTTCCTTATATCCAACCTAAACTTCCCCTGTTTCAGTTTTAACCCTTTACCCCTTGTCCTGTCACTGCAGTCCCTAAAGAAGGGTAGTTTGCCTCCAAACTGCTTTTAAAACCAGTTCAGCTAAACTGGTGTAAGAATGGATGGAAGCCAGCCTTGAGAGCAGCAGCAGTAGCGCGAGCAGGTATTCTGTGGCTTCAGTATGAATGCTTCAGGATGCATTCCCAATAGCTTGACTTAGTTTGATCCCTTGTAAAATCAATTAAAATTCATGGAATGGGAAAAAGGAGGAAAATGAACTTCCCTGGTGTGTGAAGGCAGGGGGAGAAATACAGAACCCTGGCCTTGTTGTTTTGGAGGAAAGGTTTGACCAAGGAAGAAAGAAAGTTCTGTTTCTACAAAGAAATGTTCAGATGGTGAAATGACAGGGACAAGCACGTCAGTCCCCACATGTACATGGGCCATTAGGAAACCCAGACAAGCAAACCAATTATAGCACTCTCAACACTGACATTGCCCTCTTCATCTTCACAAGGTACCATTGCATCATGCTATAAAGAAAGAAACTGAGATTAAAGAGCTGGCCCATAGTAGCAGAAGCTGCAGGGCAGGCAGAGGATTACAGCTCATGTTCCCCAGGTGGTCCAGCTCCTCATGATATCCGGGAACCTCAAGCTGAGGCTCACAGCATGGGTACAACCTCACAATATGAGCCTTTTTAGAGCTCAAAAAGTGCTTTTGCATCATCAGGCTTTGAAAGACAACCAACATTAAATAGTGAAAACAAGTGTGACTCCAGATCATCTTTTTGTAAGGCTTATGGAGAGCCCCAGGTCTCAAATACCAGTTCTGGTAGTATCACAATGCAGCCATGGTACCTCCTCCATCACATGAAAGGCCTTAATAGACACAGCTAAAGAAGAGCTGACCAGAACACTGGGATTTAGACTATTTTCTGAGATGTCTTCCTAGAAGCTTTTAGCTTTCACTTTATTTTCTCATGCTTAGGACAGAAGTCATCTTTAACAGACACTGTGCATGACCTCAGCATTAAAATAGACTGCCTTCACAACTGGAACTTCCCTCATTTGTTAGCATTGGGTTTAAGTTCAAGTTGAACCCCTGACCTGCTGGCTCTGCACTAAGATGCTTAGCAAGCCATTGCAGTTAAGGATGCTATGTAATGAGCCAAATCATCTTTCCTGCAGCTCCAGCACAGCCAATGGAGCTGGACTGGAGGTTATTCTGCTTCAATGATTTCAGCAGTCTGTCAGAAAAGCTCGTTCTATGTAATCCATGTGTAAACAGTTGTGAGGTGGGTGGAAGGATATCGTGATTAAGGAGTCCTGTCCTCAAGGGTCACAGTGCAGAAGCTCTGTTCATGGATCTGCACACAAGCTGCAGACCTCACATTGGAAAAAGTTAGGGAAGACAGACTTCTAAAACTCTCCTTACTGTAGACTGAGAGTAAGCAGGCTGAGCCTCTTCAACCCAATCCTTCTCTGACACAGGATCTTCTCATGCCTTCTATCAGGTCTGTATAAAACCAGGCAAGTGACCCCATCTCATGGTGTGCTGAAGAGAAAGTCATTCCTTGCACCCACTCTTCATAGCACCCAGACTGAAAACAGAGGAGAATTGAGCTGTCCACACAGATACCCAGCTATGCTCACACTGGGTCACATTTCCTTCAGCACAATATACCTGAGCAGGGCTTGTCCCGGGGCTGGACACCAGCAGGTCCAGATGACCCCATAGGGATGCTCAGGAACACAAGTCTTGACATCAAGTTGCTCCATCTTTTTCTGTGCACCCAACCTAAACCCCACCTACCCAGCTCCAGACTGACATTCCCGGGAACCCCCAGGCTCTCAGCAGCACATTTAACCCAGGAGCTCTGGGATAACCTCCTGGCCAAGGGGGAGCAGCCTCCTCCAGCCTGTTTGCTGGTTAGGATAATTCTTCCTTTGACTGGTGATCAAGAAGCTATTATGTAGTGAGAGTGCAGTGATTTGTTCTGTAATGCTCATGGCACTGCTTCAGTGCTTGGCAATTCTGTCTTGTTATCACTGGTGGACAATTTTACAGGCCACTGAGAGACCTTCAAACGCAGCAAATCCAATTTGCTTTGGAAGTCTCCTGACACAAGGCCTTGTCTTCATGGTCCCTCGGCAAACCATTTTCAGCACATGCACTGGTTCATGACCCTGTGATTTAACCGACATCATTAAATTTTAGCAGAAGAATCCATCACTTTGAAGGAAGCCCTGACAAGTGTGTGACCTAAACGTGAGACCTAATACACTGGCATCTCCACACAAAGGACTCCTTTTCTCTTACCATTTGGCTTATCTCCATGCCACTCCCAGGTCAAGTTCAGTAGTAAAGCCCTGGTAGTCAATGCACCATTGAGCTGCTCCAGGAAAAGCAAATAGCATCAATGTGAAAAATGTAAATGTGTGTTTCTTTGCAGCATCCCCTCTGCCAAACAGATAACAAGTTTATGTAGGCACAGGGAAAAATCCCTATTTGAATCATTATTGTTTGCTTATAAATTAACCCACAGAACTGCGCCGCATGCCGTGAAACAATTTTACATTACATGGGCTTAAACGGTAGGACTGGTATAATAAACTCTATGTTGAGTCACCAAATTCCTCACATTCTTTGACTTCCCATTCGGTCTCAAATGTCAGATCTCTCGCTGTGGTAACACAAGTGGTAGCGAGGGAAGGGGGTTTGCGTGGGGTTTAATTGTAAAGGCAACATTCTCACAGAGAACAACAGGGTTCACAACCCCACACTGCAGCTTGGGCAGGCTTCAAAGGCTTCTTGCCTCTCCAGTGGGTCTTGAGGTGTTTAAGGCCCCTCAGATCTGGTGGAGGGTCTCAAAGCTGTACAGCACCCATAACCCCTGGGCACCAAGCCTCTGCAGGCTACTGCCTTTTCTCATAGTGCGTATGGGAGTGGGTCTGAGCATGGTGGCCAGCTTGGGGAGGCTCCTCTCTTTGGGCTGCAAACCACCAAATCATTGCTGTAGCCTGGCAAATACTCTCCACTCCTGTTGTACCAGTCCAAAGCAATCCCTTAGAGATTGTTCTGCAACACCTAGGCTTGATTTATAACTTCAGTACATAAAGATTTTAAGATCTTGTGGATTCTCCTTTGTATCCTGGTGCAGTGGAATCCAGACCTGCACTTGGTTATGCAGAGTTCACTGATGCTTTTTAGCTTTCTTTCAGTTGCTCCTCTGCCTTCAGCTGAGCACCAGTGAAGATGATGCACCTTCTTCGGGAAGCCAAGAAAAACCTGTAGGTAAATGGCATAACCTTCCTTCAAAAACACAGGTGATGCTCAGACTTCTTCCATGTCCTTAAGTATGGATGCTTGGTGAAGGCACCCCAAAGGAGCTCAGGAAAAGCTTGGGAGCCCAGAAATATCCCACAAAGTTCCAAGATGTGTCTGCATGCCTGGATTAGGAGAGAGAAATCACACAGAGCCAGCACAAGGAGCTGGATTCCACTTCCCTCTTGTGCCTAACAGCATCCTGATCCAGCAGCAATGCCGAGCTCAAGGCTGCAGCAGCAGATGTGCAGGTTTGACACTTGCAAGCGAAGCGAAAGCACCGCAGCCCTGCTCCATCCAGCTCCAGAGGAAGCCCAGCAGCCCACGGGAGGATGTCGTGCACCTGCAAACCTCTTCATCCCAACAACATGGCCCCGTGCCTGCAGTTTTCCAATGCTGATAGAAGGAGGTTGAAGGGGAGAAGCAAGCTGCGTGGTTACACCGGATCTGTTTCACTCCTCAGGGACCTCTCTGGCCTGAGCCCATTGTGCGCATCCAAGCGGTTTGTGCTTGAGCAGATCTGGCAGGAGCTGGGCTGGGGAAGGAAGGGGCCTGGCACCCTGCAGCCACAGAGAACCCATGCAGTGATGTAGGGGAATGGCATCGAGATGCACTTTTTCTCTACCTCCTCTTTTATGCAGGAGAGATGCAATCCCCGCAGCCACTCCAAAGGACCCCCACTGTGGTCCACCTCATTGCCCCAGTGTCAGGAGCATCCAGAGCCAAGCAAGCCCTGTGCCCCACACTGATTTAAACAAGCCCAGAAAAACCACAAATGAGGCACATACATTTAGCATCTAAGGTCTCTTCTCAACTATGACCAACAGAAAACATGTGTAGGGGGGTCTGCTCATTTACTATCCAAAATGTCAGTGAAACCCAAGAGAAAAGGAACCAAATACAGCAGTTACCCAGGGCTTCTGTAGCCCCCTACAATAATTGAATATAGATAATTTGCACTGACTCCTTTTTGTGCTGACTCCAGGCATGGAACAGAAAGATCACAAAGGAAAATTACCCCCAACCCCCTGTTTGGGGGTTTTTAATACTTAAAATTGGGAGCAGAGGCTTATGAACCCCTCAGAGGGAAACATCCAGCCAGAAGGGCAGGAGAAGGGATTAAGGATTTAATCCTTTTAGGCAAATGCAAACTACTTGTGTTTCAGCTGGAGAATGAATCAGAGATGATTCCCAGCAATCCCTGATTTAATAACAGCAAGAGCTGGGTGCAGTGGATGCAGCTTCCTCTCCTCCCTCTACCTGCTGAATCCATCTCCAGTTTTTGAGGTTGATTCAGGGCTGGTCGGGGTAGCATTAACTCAAAACTAAACAGCCTGCTCCCATCATCGACAGGGAGCCATGGGTCAGCTGGAAACCAGAGAAAATCTGTTTAGTCATTTCTGAAGGCAAAGCAAACCATGATGATATCACTTGTGCAGGCGGTCGCAGTTCACTGCCAAAGCACCTGGTCTCAGCACCTCAATAAAGCTATCAGGGATCCTTTGGTGAGCTATAAGGGAACCCCTTGTGCTTTATTAACCAAAACCATGGTTTCTTTCTAGAAAACCCAGCAAACCAGATGCATACGGCCACGGGTGCAAGCAGGGCTGTGTGAAGCTAGGCTCAACACCAGTGCAGTGGAGCTCAGTCCTCCTTCATCCCCATGACATGCTCTGGGGAGCTGCTCAGACCCATCCCAAGCAGGACTTCTGTATCTGCATCCTGAGCTTTGGTGGTGGAGAAGCAGCCCCATTGTCCTCCAGCCACCACTGAGCTCCCAGCCAGCACCAGGCCACCCACCCCAGCAATAACCAAACTGCTCACAGGGACTGGGGCAGAGCAAGGACACATCCCTCAGGAGCTCCTGTGGGACTTTGGATGCCCACCAATGGGACATGGAGGTCAAGAAACCTCACGCTATGAAAAGGCTGCATCCCACGGGCCCATGATGGAGAAGCATCCCAAAGCCATGGTCCCAGGGAGATGTGGCATTCCAGCAGAAGAGCTCATCTCCCCCACCACAGGCAAAGGGAGGGTGGGAAAGCATGGAACAGCACTGTGGGGATAAAGGGGCACAGCTGGAGCACTCAGTTTCCTGGGGTACCCACCAGTAGTAGTGTGATGCTCCACTCTGTAAACCAAATAGCTCATGGCTTTATCAACTCCAGAACAAAACAAGGAGCTGCTGGCCTCTTCCCTAAGGGATTTACTTACTGAGGAGGCCACAGATAGAGCCCCTCTAAAGCAAACCCATCCTCTGCTCGAGCCAAAGGGCAGGACCCAAATAGCACCAGCAAACAGCTCACAACACGCAATCATACTCAGCCCCTGTGCTGATTGCACCTGCAGGTCCAAGCCGGGCTGAGAGCCCTGGTGCAGCGTGCTCACAACCAGCAGCACTGCTCTCAATAGCTGTGGCACTGCATAAGCAGGATAAACAGAGGGAAAGGGAGGCTCAGAGAGAGGAAGCAACTTGTCCCTGAGTCACCGGCAGCTAGAAATAGATTGCAGGTCTCCCCCTCCAGACCTGCTCTGCTCCTCTCCCTGGGAATGCTCCTCTCTAACTGCATGAGCATCTCCCAGCCTCCCCCTGCAGCACTGCTGCACTCCCTTCCTCCTCCCCAGGACTGAAGTGGTTCAGCAGCAAGCTCGGGGTTGGTGGTCTAGCCAGAAAGGCAAGCAGGGAGGCAGCCCCTCTCCTGGGACCAGACTAGGTGGCCTTTTCTTCTCAGCTCATGAGGAACTCAACGGGGGAAGGAGGAAAATAGAAAAAAAAGAAGAAAAAAATCCGTGTCTAAAGCTCTTATATTATTTTTTTTTCCAGCAACTGCAATTGTTTCTGTTTCCTCATAAATCACATAGGCCAGGGACAGCCAAGCTGCAGAGCATTATTATTGTCTCAATACGTTTGTTGAAAGAAAAATAACACTGCGGCTTTGCCGGAGCAGACAGGATCGGCTCTTCCAAAAGGTTTGTTGATATTAGCCCGCAATCTTGTCGGGCTCCATGTATACTCTGGACTGAAAGAGCTTTGCTGCATTCCCATCTCTAAGATACGGAGAGTCACCAAACCCAAATATTGCTCTGAGCAGCTGAGACCTCAAAAGGTCTGTCTTTATTTGCCATTAACTCTTCAGTGGCGTTTGTATGTGTTAAACTCAGAGTCCAGCAGCTGAACTCGGCTCCAGGCTGAACTATCTCACATCCATCTAAACAGCAGCAGTGGTTTGCAATGCGTGATTTACTGCAGTAGATGTTCCGCTGGATGTGAGCAGGACAAGTCCCTCCTGCTCCGGGGCCAATCAGGGACAACCCAGGCTCTGTTGTGTGGATAAGCATCAGACTTGGGTACATGCTGGCCATAGATCACCGAGTTACTGCCATCACACTCCCCCACACAGTGATTCTCAGCCCCCCCAGCCTGGGTAGCAGTGAGGAGCTATGGGTTCTGCTCCTCACCAGCCAGGTTCTTTGCAGCTCCCCATAGCTCCAAGCAGCATCAGCACCTCAGGGATAATACTGGCAGGCCATAGGCTTAAAGCCCCAGTGTTTAAGCAGAACCATATGATGTGCCAGAGCAGAGCAGGGGCCACCAGCACCCCTATTCCCCAAGAGAAGCAGCTGGTTGGGTTGGATGTGGAAAGCAATGCTCTCAGGTCAGTGGTGTGCCCATGTCCTTGTCTGTCTATGCTCCTCTTCTGTCATTGATTTCCCTTAAGTATTGGAGAGCCTGGATTTCTCTTTCCATAGCACATGGAAACCAGGAGAGCTCTCCAGCAAGTCCAGGAAGCTCCAGCCACAGCGCATCAAGGGCAGCTCCAGCTCACACAGGGACAAGGACATACTCACCCCATCATGAAGAGTGTCAAAACTGACCTCTGGGCTGACCTCATGGTGCTTTTGAATCAGGTTTCCTGACCCACAGGGGTCCCATAGCAAACCTGAAATGCCTGAGTTGTGCTCACCCCCATCCCATCCGCATCTGCAAAGGATGCACAAACGATCAGCCAAATCAGGACAAACAAGGCAAAGGAGTACTGAAGGGCTTTGGGTAAGCACCGGCAGGGAGCCCAGACAGGGCACATCAGCTTAGGTGTGCCCGTTCACACCTACCACAGACTAATCCCAGTCTGCAGACATGGAAATAAGGGAAGCACCAAGACAAAAGAGCCCACAACAGGGAGTGCTGCCCCACTCAGAGATGCAGCTTGAGTGAGAGCATCAGCTCTGCTAATTACAGCAGTCACTGGCTATAGCCCATAGACAATGCCACAGCAGGTAAAACATGTCCCCTGATATTTCCAAGTGCCACATATCCTGGTACTTATGACTTTGGATAATAGAATGGTTTGGGTTGGAAGGGACCTTAAAGCTCATCCAGTTCCAAGACCCTGCTGTGGGCAGGGACACCTTCCACTAGAGCAGGATACTCTGATCCCCATCCAACCTGGCCTTGAGGGAAATGATAGTTTAGTTTTGGGTGCTGAGCTAAGGCTATGCTGCTTTTGGAAGTTGAACAACAAGCATGGAGGGGGTTTTCCACCCAGCTGCACTTCCGCTGCCTCTGCAGCAGTTCCCCAAAACCAGGCTGCTTACGCAGGGCTTGCTTAACATCATCACCCATGCCCTTCTCGCAGAGGGCCCTGTGTCACCAAGGGAGAAGCAAAGGGCATGTGGTATCACAAGGGAGATAAGGCAGGCAGACAAACCAGCCCTGCAGAGGTAGGCAGACATGGTTCAACCCATCCCTTCAGGAGCAGCAGGAAAGAACTAAGTGAAATAAAAGCCAAGGTTTAGCTCGGGTTTAGCTGTTAAAGGTCTCTCAAGCACAATAAATATGTATAATAGATCCTCTCACCTCCAGGAGCCACTCCTGCACTGTTCGCACCCACAGCATAAGGAATCATTTGCATCCATGAGTCAGCAGAAGGCACTTGATCTCCATTCAGTGCAAAGGGGTGATTGCACTAGACAGACCCAGCCAGGGTCACATCCCCGCTGACCATGGCACTCACTGTCTGAACTTAGGCAGAGCTTGAGCAGGGCTGACCAACTCAGGTCTTCCTTTCCCAAAATCCACCCCTGATCTCCAGTATCCACATTGCGGATGGGATGTCCCTGTGTGCCCCAAGCACTGACAAGAAAGCAGGTACAGATTCAAACATGCCCTGGAGGATTAAAGCAGCTGTTGCAGGGTAGCAGCCTTTGGGGTAGACTTTGAAAGCATTTATTTTCCATGCTGGAATAGACACAAGGTCTTTTTGCATCTGGGACACAGTAATAGGCAAACAGGATTTCTCTGCAATAAGGCTAGGAACAACCCAGGAGTGGAACATTGCACAGTCAGAAGCAAAAGGCCCAAGGGCAGGGTAAGCTTGGCTTAGCTGCCCCTGCTATCATTACACAGGGCTGAGTTGGCAGCCAGAGCCCTGCGTAACAGTTTCATGCCCATGCAGAAAGCTGTCCCTGGGATGTGGCCATGCCTCAATTCCACCTTCCCATTAGCCAGCGATGCAAAGGTGAACGGTATCACCAGCAGGCTGTCATCTCCATGCAGCAACCAGCTCCCCTGCGAAGCACTGCTGCATCCCCAGCAAGCTCAGATCACAATGAAAGATGTGTTTGTTTGTGTGGCATCCCAGTCCCCATTTGTCCTCTCTGAAAACCGCAGTGTAACAGCTCCAGGGCAGGCTCCAGCTTGGCAGGAGCACAAGAGCAGTGTGGGGGGTACCCAAGACAAGCCCCCCTGCTCCCTTTCAAAAGCCAGCTCCAGGCTGAGGAGGCCAAGCTGATGTGTTCAACCATCAGTATTTTTAACTCTCCAGGCAAATAAAGCCTCTGCACAAACCAGTCTGACTCCAGTTGGATTTGGTGCTTCCCAAAGGAACTGGAGAAACCGGTTGGTGATGGGGCAAGCTCTCCACAACCACCACAGTGCTGGAGGGGCATCTCTCCTGGCTCCCCAATGGCATCCACACCACCTCATGCACCCCTCCTTTCACTAAGGAGTTTCAGTGGGTTTCCACGCAGGGCAGTGACACCCTCACCACTGTATGTGACAGCAGGGCTCTCCAAGCTTGGTCCAAAGCCCTTCTCCCTCAGTTCAAGTGGGATAAACATGTTTATTGCAGGATTCAGCCTCATTGCTTCAGGCTCCAACCCCAAGAAGAGCCCACAGGGGCTGCTGGAAGCATCAGGAAGGACCCATTAACCTTTCAGGGCAACCTGGACCTGGCACCAAAGCTGCTGGGTTCAGCATCCCTTTGTCCAGAGCAGGATCCCACATCATCCCAGACTCCAGGTTTCTCAAAGCAGGTCTCAGGGAGCCACACAAGAGGTGGCAGCCCCAAGGGGGGGTCCCCACTTCTGTATCCCCAGTTGCTGATGCCATGGAATGGGGACCGCAGGGCAGGAGAAGCAGCCCTGCATCCCAACACACGCAGCACACACTGCTGCACGTGAACAACACGCTGCTGCAGGTCCCAGAGGTGTGACCTGATGCAATGGAGCAGGCGCAGGGAGCCTCACCCAGCACCCCACGCACTGCTATTGCTATGAGATCCCTCCAGCACAAGCAGATCCTCATCACAGGCACGAGATGCTCCACAGATCCCCTCTCTGGGCTTGAAACTACGTGGTCACTGGCTGCAGAGGGCAGAGCCAAAGCTCAGGTGTCCCCAGTGCCATAAGCCCAGCATGGCCACCCTGCCAGCAGAGCACAAGGCCTCCATGGTGTGTTTCTCAATCCAGAAACCCATCACCACCTCACCCAGCCTCCTCCATAGCAGTTTTGTCCTGACATACACATGAGTAATAACATGAAAAACACTCCAGTGAGACTCTGCCAGCCAGAGGAAGAGCCTCCACCCCCAATTCCCTCCTGCAATGGGTTTCACTGCAGCAAAACCAGCACTGCTGCAGCACACATTTCCCCCAGCAATTATCCCAGGCTGGACACCACATTCTGCCCTGAAAGAATGTAAAATATACACCCAGAAGTAACCTTAAAGTTTTTACTGAACTTCTTGACTATTGCCCCAAAACATCCAGGACGTGACTCTCCCAAAACCAACCACTCGCTTCTGCTGCGCTGCTGTGGATCCTAAGCCCCAGGAGATGACTCTGGTTTACAGAGAAGCCAGAATAAAGCAAAGCAGCTGAGTCAGCACTGAGGATAAAGCACTGAGGATAAAGCCCTGAGTCAGCTCTGCTGCAGCACAAGCCAAGGCTCCTCTCCACACTGCTGGCAGCCTCATCCTGCCCCTGGCAGCACTGCATCAGCCTGCAGAGACCACAGGGGTGAGGCATCGCAGGCTGGAGACCTCAAATATAGGAGCAGCCCATCCCAATCCACAGCTCAGGGGCACTTAACTCCATGGAAGGACTAAGGAATCACACACACCTTCTGGAGAGGCTCACAGCAGCAAGGACCATCACTAGCACAGAGCAAGGCTGAGGGTTATATAGCACCGTGTCCTACAGCAGCCTCCGCTCAACACGCTTCAGCTGGGGGAAGAAGGTAAATGCCATCAGGAGTCCCCGGCTGAGCCTGTGCTCTGCTGCCCCTCCATAGGAGCCACTATCGGTGCTCTCATTGCCCTGCTTCATGGCCACGAACAGGGGGATTTGACCATCCTAGAACTGCCTGTTTGTCCCTTCAGAACCTCTCCTACGAGCTGGGCCCCTCTGAGGCTTTGTGAATCCACATGCACACAAAGACTGCTTGCCAAAGCTTCCTCCAGGTTACTATATTTGGAAGTTGTGCATCTTCCCCCCCTGCAGTGAGAGGAATAAAACATGGGACAGTGTTTGTTTAAGCCAGGTGAGAGAACCATTGAAAATTGCCCTTTCTTTTGACACCTGAAAAAGAACTTCATGGGGCTGTTTGCTTTTCATTGCTACTGAACATCTTGCTGTTGGTAGGAGAGGAGGGAAGCAAGAGAGTGCTCACAGTTATTCACAGGGTCTGTCCCCCAATGACTCTCAGTGATGCCCTGAGGCAAAGGCTGATGGTGAAGAACAAAGGATTGCCTGGAGAAGGTGCCTTCTTTGCTCTAGCACCCTGACCATCCCACCATGCCCCTGCCCACCTGCAGCCAGCCAAAGCAAGGCTGGATGATCCTCACTGAAAGCAGGATCAAAGTCAGCCGAAGGAGGAGAGGGTTGGCCCTGCAACAAGAAAGGGGAATTGCTGCTGTCAAACTGGAAGGGATAAACTTGCTATCTCCTCCCTCAGCCCAGCAGCTCCACTCCTCCAGGCCTGAGTCTTGCTGCGGTCAAAACATCTGCACCTTGTTCTGGCTCCGTGCTGCTCCTAGCCCCTCTCAGAGACCGGCACATGTCTCCTGATACTCTTCTGTTTTACTTAACACTCAATTTGGTTTTCAATTTGATACCTACTGGAACAGATGGTGCTGACATTGCTAACCCTGTTTACCATCCAACCAACACCTCTGACAAGCATCACTAAGAGACTTTTCCAGTTCCAGACGTTAGTATCATCTAATTAGGTCTGTAATGAGCAGAAGCAGGGCTCCTATCTCCCTCGGAGATGTTGCACCACGTCTGCTGGTCAGGCTCAGAGCTCATTCAAGTCCTGCCACACTTCAAAGGCAAGGTGCAAGAGCCAGATCACCTCTGTTGCCTCCTGGCAGGGTGACTCACATCAGACCAGGTCGTTCCCTCCCTTGTTTCAAGCAGCACAGACCAAGCAGGTCTCTGTCCTGAAGGCACCGACACCAGTGTCAACAGATTGGCTGTTGTTTTGCTTGAGCGTGGCCACAGTGTCCTCCCCCACAGCCCATACGTGTCCTTAGATCAGGGAGAAGCTGTTGCACAGAGGACTAGACCACAACGTGCCCCAACACAGGAGAGATAAATCAAGGCAGTTCCCTCCCCTGCACAGCACAGGCTGAGCCATGCTGATGATAAGGTGCTTCTTCCTTATCAGAAGAGAGCAGCAGTGGGTTGGTGCTAAAGCAATGTCTGATGCATCCTGGCATGAAACCCGGGGTCACCAGCATAAATGGGACAGCAGAGCAAGGAGAAGGTGGCAGAAACAGAAAAGAGGGTGATGAAAAGCTGCCTACAGATGTTTCTGATTGTACCAGGCAGTTGGCCCGAGGGTGGGATAGGACATCACCTGATGGGCAGGCTGCAGGGCATGCACCTTCCTGCAGCGTGGCCATGGCTCACATGCAAAGTGTATCAGTGCAGCTTGGAGGTAAATGGCCTGCTCTTCCTGAACGGGAAGCAAACAAGTGTTTGAATCAAGATCCTCCAGTCTGGCTGTAGGCAAACCAAGCACAGTGATCTCGCTCCCCTCCACTCCAGGCACTGAGGTCATGGTGTTTGGAGATGAGATGATCCTGTCTCTCCACAGGATGAAAGAGGGCAAACTTCCCCCCAGGCAGGCAGCATCTGATAGACCTCAAATAGACCCATGAAGACACCCACACGAGTTTCCCAACCTATTTGTCACTGCAGTAAGCTCTGCGTGCCTCTTACCTAGGAGGTGACTTTAATTCACCAATGTGTTTGTTAGTGATGCTTTATGGAAAAATAAGAGAAGTCGAAGGTTACCATGGAAAGTGTTTTCACTAACAACCCAAACCACAGGCTTGCCAGTGTTCAGATGCAAAACCAGCAGATGCCTTCAGCCTATTTATGGATAGTGTTGCCCAACCTAAGGGGCTCTAACCAAGACAATTGAAGTTCATTAGTTCTGCTTTCTTAGGAACAGATAAGTAAGTCTGTTGCTGTAAAGAGGAATTCCATTATGTTAATTATGGCCCAAGAGGAAGCCCTTCATCTTGAGAGAGCAGGAGCAGTAAGAAAAACACTGCTTTGCAAGCACCTGCCCCACCTCTGTCCTGAGTCACCTTCAGCCAAGGATTTTCATTAGGTGGCAACAAGCACGTCCTCACATAATGCTGCATACGTGTGTCATTTGCTTCTCATTATACAGCGGAGTCAGCACATGTGAGCAAAGTCATTTTTAATCCATCCTTTCTACCCTGATTCTGCCGCCAGATAGGTCACGCTGTAATTGTGCTTCAAAGACTTCATGGTGAGCATTTGGGAACTGGATTCTGGGGCAGTGGGTGGAATACCTCCATTAACCTCTGGCTGTACAAAGTGCACACACACCCCTAACTACTGAGAGATGTGGCACCAGCCCTGTGGCCAGCCCCAATCCTGCAGTTAGCCATGTCTTAATGCACAGCAGCCAACCTGTGATGCTGCACTGAGCAAGGCTCAAGACAGGGACACGTTAAGAGAGGAAACATTGCAGAGCAAGATCTTAACATCAGTTTTGATTGAAGACCTGGGTTCTGGGCAAGGTTATTGCTCACCCAGCCACTCCCTCTGACACTCTAATTGTAGGCACCATCAGTGGGATGGACACATAGCAGCTACAGAGCGGTCCAACACTGCATCTCTGCAGGTTGTTATGGAGCTGAGGCAGGGGAAGAATCAGCAGGGAAACATTTCCCCTCCTGCCAAGGATTTCCAGGGAGCTCACAGGCAGGACACAGACAGCTTCTTAGGGAAGAGCAATTCAGCAGGGAACAGGGCCAGTGCCAGTGGAGGTGGGGAAAGCTGCACTGCTCCTGCTTGGGTAGACAAACAAGGCAGGAGTGAAGAAAGGCACCAATTGAGTGCTCGGCTCCAAGTGTGGTTCAAAGAGTATCGAAAGAGAAAAGGTCTACAAACAATTTAAACTGCCATAAAAATAGAACTGCAGCCAAAGGTAGAGCTCCAGGGCCAAAGCCTCCCTGTGTTTTGCTTGCACTCTCCTCACTGGCTCAACATTTAATTCAGACTCTTCCCCTCGCTCCTGCAGCCTCGCATAGGAAGAGGAGAATGGGCAGGTTGGAGACAATTCCAGGAACATGCTGTTCTTCCCATCTGATCCTGCCAGCAGCCACTCTGCACTGGAAAAAGCTCATGAAACACAACAGGAGAGGTTAGGTACAGGGCTTCTGAAATGCTCCCTTAGATGTACTTAGTGTTAAATCACAGAATCATTTTTAAGAGCCTACAAAAGGCTGGATTGACATCCCTGGAAGTGGAAGCAATGCTGCAGGAGAGGGGTTGGGACAGGCTGAAGACAGAGTGAACCATTTCCACTATCCAGTAGCCCTGACCAGTTTGCTTTTAAAACTCCAAGTAGGATGAGGGGGGAACCTTGAACCACGCAGAATAGGATGCTTTGCCTACAGGAGGCTGGAAGGCAGCTGGGGTCAAAGCAGGAGATAGATGGGTACTAAATGGGGTTTAGGTCTTTGCAGAAGCAGTTATTGAGCCTCTTAGGATCATCTTAGCACAGCTAAAAGAAACTCCCATTCTCCAACAGGCCCACAGGAGGAATCTTGCTGAGAGACACCTTTAGAATCGCTTTCAGAGGGATTTTGGTCCTGTATACTTCAGACCTGTATTTGGGGACAACCCTGGGGTCTCAGAAGACATCTCTGTCCTATCCATCTTAAAACTTTCTACATCCCCCTGAGGAGATCATCCTGTAAGTCACTCCAGATGCCCTCCCTGAACCTCAGAAACAATTACATAAAGGAGGGATGAGGCAAAAGGAGTCACTAAGTGGAAACTTTTTATTTAAAGAACGTGAGGGCCTAAAATCAAAATTGGGGTAAGTAGAAAGCACAAAAGAACATGGCCAAGAGGTTAAAGATCCTTGTGAAGGTACCATTAATGTAATGCAGGTTATGGGGAATGATGGGACTGAACAAGGGGGGAGAGCTCCTGTACCTCCCTTGAGACAACACCTGCAGAAGTGGCCCACCCTTAGGAAAGCCTTTATTTCTCAGGAGGTGGGCTGGTCCTGTCCCCTGCGACTCCTCGCCCCAAGCTCCCAGGCAGCACAATTCAAAGCATCAAGCAAAGCACGAAAGGGGCATCCAGCTCTTTAGAGCCATTCCCAAAATAACCCCATTGGCATCGCAGAGAAGAGCTCCCAGAGCCTTGCCTGGACACATGTCTAAAAAACTTCCCAAAATAGCTCCTGCTTCCCCTTTGAAAAGCATTGCGGTTCCCAATGCCTCACAGGAACTCTGTTTCTGCTCAGAGAAGCCACAAACTAAGTGAGCAGCCCAGAACTGATCTATGAGCACATCTGGACTAGCTGAAACCGGCCTTATGGAGAAGGAAAAAAAATAGATTTTAAACAGCATATGTCAAATCCAGGGACCTTTATTTCTCTGGAATGGAAAGAATTTGCCAGCCTGGACAAAAAACTGCAGGCAGCGATTGTACATTCTTTCAAATAAAAAAGAAGAACACACACACACACACACACAAGAGTTTGGCTCCATAAATTTCTGTCATAAGAAACAACTTTGAATTGTACACCAAGCTTTTTACAAAGCATCAATGTTAAGATGTTTTACCGTGCTCTATCGCATTCGCGGCCATTTACACAGAGTACGTCATACCAAATGCTACATCGGCTTAAAGACAGCTTTCAAAATTAGTATTAAAAAGATACAAAGGCATGTTGGCTTTCATTTGGGTTTTTTATTAAGACATGGGTGTTTTCTTGGTTTGTTTTCCTAAGGAAGTCACTAAAAAAATATAATAACTTAATTCATAAGGACAAGATTGGTTAAAATCCAGCCTTGCTTGCGTGGCAGCCTTCTGAGCTCGTACCTCTGTTGCTTCCATTAGTCTAACTGCAGGCTGCAGAGGTGTCCTGCGGGGTCTCAGCCTGCACTCCACATCTGTCCGTGCTCTCAGTTACTGGTTTTGTTCAGTTTTCACGCTGGCCAGGAAATATTCCCAGCCAACCACTGAAAGCACTCGCTCTTCAGCCAAACGGGGGACTTCAATCTGGGCCAATTTCACATGGGTTTAGCCCTTTGTCTTTTGCCTCTTTGTACATCCTTTGGAAGTCTTTAAAACGAGGGGCACAGCCTAACCTGGCCTCCCCAAAGTGCATGCGTCCCGTGAAAAGGAAGTCCCCATCTCCTGGTTTCACCCCACACTCCAGCAGGGTCTTTATTTGTCCTCGCCAGTTCCCACTCTCCCCTGTGAGCTGGAAGACTTTGCTCTTCTGCCTGTACAGTTTGTTGACACCAACGTGGATTATGGATTCTTGCTCCTCTGCCTCATTTGTTACATCCTGAATGGAGCCTCTGATCACTGGAACAGAAAAAGGACATAAGGAAGGATTACTCAACTCTAGAACCTCATTCTTCTAGAATAGTTCTGGTCCAAACTCAGCCCCATGCATCCAGGCAGTTCAAGGAGAACCGATTTCACTACAGCAGCCCCAGTTTTGGTCCTTTACTTCTATCAGTAACCTCCAGTGTATATTTCTATTTGTTACAGTTTATATTTGTAACTTGCCCAGCAAAGGGAACACACATATTAAACACAAAAACGACTGCATCAGAAAAATAGCATCAATCATGATAAAGAGTTCTATCAGCAAGATACATGGTTAAATCTCCCTGACAACATACTTTATGTTATTTAGCCATTACAGATACCAGCTGATATTAATTTCCCCTTTAAAAAGAGAAGCATAGAGTATTGAAACGTTTGATTTTTCTTTACGAGTCCATTTTAGGGCAGCAAGTAAAAGCCTCTCCTAGATGCACCCCTGTCTCTGAACATCTACTTCCGTTGTGGTTGCTGGGTCATTCTCTGCCTACCCTGGGGAACACAGAATGACCCAGAGTGGACAGAGAAGTGCTGGCTGGGCAGCATGGTTTTGAGGTCCTTCACACCATGTCATCCTCCTCCCTTTCCCATGCACACAGCTCGTTTAGACCATATTCACCACCTGTGGAAGTTGCCAAGTGTAAGTAGGTGTCTATCAGCGTTCACGGATGTCACCTTCAAGTGAGCCACCCAAGGAGAAGGGAGCAATAACTCACCAAAATCACTAGTGCAGACAGCCAAGAGGACCTCAGTGTCACTGCATGGTCGGCAGGGAGCTGCAGAGAAAGGGAAAGGATTAGCAAAGGATTAGATGGTGGTAAATAAATAAACCAGTATTTAAATTAACCAAAAACAGGACACACACATACACAACACAGGGACAAGTGGTCCAAAGCCCTGTCAGGCATCACTGTGGGTACAAGAAACGGAGGCTCACCCTAGCCCCTGTGAGATTCTTGTACTTAAGCAGGAATATGGATCTCTTTAACACTCCTGCTGGGATATATTATCTAGCAAACGCCCCCCTACTCTCTGTGCTTATGCACAACCTATTTTGATGCCGGGTGCATTTGCAGCATGCTCTGCTCTAAATTCAAAGCTCTCAAAGGCTTTGAAGACCATGTGCCTTTTAAACTGATGGCAATGCTTCTTTCTTACAATTTCTACCAAGTGTTGGGCTATTTCACAGCCATTTAGTCTATCACCACATCAAAGATCCAGGAGGTTACAGAGTGGGGGAGGCAAAGAGAGGAGGGGAAAAAAAACCCCAGCGCATGTGTTTGAGGGCGTTGAGGCAAAGCGGAAACTCGAGCCGGTATCTGCTAGAGCTCAAGCAGCACAAAGACCATTTCCTGTACTGCTGGAAACATTTGGATATCTGCACTAATCTAATCAATGCAAGAATGTGGCTCCTCTTTGTACTCAGCCAGCGATTTCTGAGGAGAAGGTACTGTAAGTCGCAGTACAGATGTTTCTATAATACCCTGTTGAGCTGAGGAATTTGCTTACTATCAGGGTCTGCCCTGCCCAGCGGTGCTAATTAAGTCTGTCCACTGGTGGCCCAAGGATCAGAGCCACGGCCTTGGCTCGATGTCATCTCGAAGCAGCACTTCCACATCACTCAGGAAAAGGAAAACCCATGGAGCGTGCTGCTCTGCCTGGATCAGCGCAGGCAAAGGCTGCGGCAAAGCAGGGCTCACGCTGGAGATGAGGCGAAGCAGCGGAGATACGGCATATTCATCACCCAGCCCACCATCAAACCCCCAGGCTGAAGCTACCGCGCTTCCCACCCCCAAAAAATGCAGGTTTAGAACCTCAACATCTGAAAACACTTAGTCACCAGATTCCCAAATAGTCACACCCTTCCTCTCACCCCCACCCAGAGAAGTTTATCCATTGCACTAAGTAGATTTAAAGCAGTCTAAACAACACATAGCTGATGCCTACAACACTCGGCTATTAGCCTTCCTCTGTTAGACAACACAAGCCATTCTTTAAACGTAAGACATAGCAAATCTCTTATTTTTTCCAAGGTCCCAGAAAGGCAGTGATCCAGAAAGAAGGATTATTGAACCAAATCCACCAGATCTGCTCCAGTCAGATGATTAATACAGTGTAACACACATTCTCTTTAATCCTATTAAACAGCAAAATGCACATTTCTGGTCAGGGATATTTGAAGGAATAATTCAAGCAGGTTAAAAAGCTCCAAAAGAAGAGACAAGGAATAGGCAAAATAGTTTTGCTAAAGCATCTGGACCAACTGGGCATTTCTATTTAGTCAAGTCTGAATGCCTCTAGGTCCTTTAGAAAACAAGTCAGCCTTTACTGCTCTTCTTTCCCCTCAAAGCATTTCGGCTCTCTTTTCTGTAAAACGTTTGGAAGCTGTTTAATATCACAAGAAATACAGAGCCAGGCAAAGTCTGGACATAACTGGAATACTGTAATAAATTCAGTCTGAAGATATTTTTAGACTCAATAGGTTTTGATAGGTGGCTAGACCAAATATTAGTCACATAACATCCTACTATGGAATTGTTTCATCCATGGCACTTCCAAATTCACCCAGAGCAAATGCCTCCCTCTGCCCAAATCAGGACCTGAGCTAGAACAACCAAATGGAGAGAACCTGCACCCCAGCACAAATCCTACAGCGTTTTCACATGGACAGAAGCTGTAGAACAAAGCACAGCTGATGGATGCCCTCAAAATCCACAGCTGGATTTCAGATAGTTTCTTCAGCAAAGTTCTAATAATAAAAAGACATCTCAGCCTTTTTAAGTCTGAGTGAAAACAGTCTTGGTTTAGATCAGACATCTCTGTAGTTCGTCCAACCCCATCAGAAAATTGAAATGACTAAGCCATTTTTGTTCTCAGAAGGAGTGCAGCACAAGCAAGAGCATTTAAGATGAAAAGCAAAACACTTTAAAAGTGGTTCCCCTTCCATTTAAATAGACTGACACCATCATAAATCAAATTAACAGATCCTCGCATACACACAGAACCAAATAAGTTTAATTGTGGACTCTAGGCAAAATCCTGCATCCTTTTTAAATGCAAAAGGAAATTAAAAGTGCTCAGCATTGCTCACACTAGATCATTACTTATAACCTGCTTCAGATCCATGCTGACTCACAGCAGTTTGGTGGCATGCAAGCTTATTTAACAGCCATTTACCACCACCCATCACTGCAATACCAGGCATATGAAGAACAGAAATCCTTTTCTGTGGAACAACTCCCACATCTGCATTCACAGAGTATCAAATATATCTTGCAAGTGGCAAAACCAAGGTATGCAAGCACAGATGGAAAGCGGGTCGTGAAGGATTACTTTCGAGGTAAATGGACCATTAAAAAGCAAATAACATTCACTCGCTACAACCAAAGCTTCATTCCTGTACAGCCTCAGAAAAGAAACAAAAATCTTTAGGTGGAGGCAATGCCTGCACTTTCTTTTGAATCACAGCCATTAAGGAATCTGTGTGTTGATGCCACAAGTCAGTGATTTTAGCTGCAGTTCAGCAGTCGATCATCCCGGGACCTGCAGGTGTTTTCCTTCATCAGCAGGTCAAAACAACACACACACCTCAGGAGAAAATGGGAAGCATCCTTAGAACTAAAAGCAAGGAAACCAAAAGCAGCACTTCACTCATGCACAATGGGTGAAGATGTTCACGGGCTGGGCAAGCAGGCCCAGTTACTAAACAAGATGCTGTGTTTGCTGGATACCCGACTCCCCAGGGATGTCTCAGGCTGCCCAGGTTCTCACATCCAAAAGCAAGTCTGTGAACTTGCAACAACAACAATATCAACGTCAGCTGCTCTAATTCCTTTAAACTCGATAAGCCAAAGAGCCTTAATTCATACAGCAGCAGGGGAAGGGTGAAAAAAAGAGAGAGAAAAGCAACTTTTTATTGAAGCCCTCTAAAGCCCAGATGCCTATAACTCAACTCCACCGCCGGTGGCATAAAGCCTGCATTGTGCAGGTCGGCTGCCGACTCTCCTGGGAATGCCTTTGATGGATTTTGACAGTAT
This sequence comes from Melopsittacus undulatus, assembly GCF_012275295.1. Lineage (NCBI taxonomy): Eukaryota > Metazoa > Chordata > Aves > Psittaciformes > Psittaculidae > Melopsittacus > Melopsittacus undulatus. The sequence continues at coordinate 16,851,587 of NC_047537.1, forward strand.
CCTGACCTGAAGTAACCTGAGGCAGCCCTCTCCCTCCACCCCCCAGTCCCGTGCCTCCAAAGGCCTCTCTATTCACCTCCCCGCAGAGGGAGATGTAATTACATCATTCCTCACAAGCCAGCAGTCATGTCCCAGCTGCTTTGAGCGATTTGCCCTCTGAACCTGATGTTACCGAGAGGGACATGGTGATACTAACAATAGACTGCACTTGTTGGCCAACAGCTTTGTCAAACCCTTTGCTGGAGGTTGCTGGTCCTCTCCACGGGGAGGCAGAAATGCTCAGGAAGAGAGGGACATGCCCCAAGGAGATGCCACGAGCTCCAGAAGGTGCCAGCTAAACCAGCATGGAGGAGTTATCTAGAAAGGATTTACTGTGAGGGTGCTGAGGCGCTGGCACAGGGTGCCCAGAGAAGCTGTGGCTGCCCCATCCCTGGCAGTGCTCAAGGCCAGGTTGGACCCAGGGGCTTGGAGCAAGCTGCTCCGGTGGAAGGGGTCCATGCCCATGGCAGGGGTTGGAGCTGGATGAGCTTTAAGGTCCCTTCAGCCCAAACCACTCTGATTCTATGATCTCCAACACTGGGGATGGATTTAAGTGCACCATTACTGCTGCATTGTAGCATGAGTCTCCTCTGCCTCGAAAGCTGTGGATAGTGTTGCCGTCCCCTCCCAGCACACACACACAGAGCTCCAATCCTCCTGCCTTTGGTTTGCGACATTTGCACGCAATCCCCCTATCCTCTGCAGCCAGGAGATGGGGGTTATTTGAAGGGCAATCATCATGGTTTAGGATGACAGCTCTCTGCAGGACACGTTCAAAGTGAGACGTATTGGCTCTGGCTGCAGGCGTCACGGAAACCACATGAATGGGCCTGATCTTTTGAAACATTTGTGTTTCAACAGCCACTCATGGTTACAACTGACCTTACCTTACCCCAAACCCAGCTTCCAACCCATAAGGAAGAAGTCTTCTGTCTGCCTTGAATGTTCTGAACGTGCTTCACAACCTCATAGCTATCAAGAAGACCAGAGGAACGAGGCTGCTGGTCTCTACGCACTGTCCCAAAACTTGACAAACTGAGCCCCAAAGACCTTCTCCATCCACCCCATCTCTGAGTAGGCTCAGCTGAATATACATCACCGCTCTGGCAGCACGCACAGGAAGAGAGACGCCCTTTAAGCAGAAGTGAAAATGTTGAACACAAAGCAATTGCAGAAAACCACTTTACCGAGGAATACCCTTTGGTTTTATTAAGCAGCCTGCATACGCGTGCGGTGAGATAGAGGTGTGGATGGTGGGGGAGGCAAACAGAGCTGGTTTATCTGTGCTTCCAGTTTCCGTGGCATACATCACCCACACGTCAGTATTTCTGAATAACCCTTTGAAGAGCAGTCAGGGCTTTTAAGTCTCAAAAGCTATTGAGGAGGCCCAGGCAGGGCTGGGGCATTACTTTCTGTTAGTTCTAAGTTTAAATCTTTTGATTAAAACAAACAGTCTTTTCTCTTGCATGCTCAGCAGAAGACATCAAACGGGTCTTGTCACAGACCAGGTTGATTTAAGCTAAGCCAGCCTGTACTGCAGCACCTCAAGCTGTACCAGTGCAAGGCCACAGCAGCCCCATTTCCCAGATGAAAGCTCTCAGGCTGACATCAGCATTAGTTCATATGGAACCAAGAAAAATAACCACCCACAGCCTTCAAATTCTTGCTGGCAGCTCTGTAATTGCAACCGTCCTGGAAAGGGCATCATAGGATGAGTCTCCTTCCTGGAAACACGGGGCGCAGACTTCCGAGAGCAGATCATAAAAATAGAGATGTGGTTTCTCCAATGATGGTGCATTTCTCAGTCATCTTTTTCTAAGGCCTAAGTAGAAATGACTGTGTCTCAACCGGATCAGTGACTTAGCTGCGAGAAAAGAGTTTAAGGGCAAACGTATGTGCATGAAAAAACAGTATCTTGCCCTGATCCTACTTTAACTAATTAAAAGTAGAATAAATCCTTGTAATTATTTCTGCCTCAGTTTGCTCAAGCTTCCTGGCTGAAGAGGCAACACTTCTGCCATGAAACAAACCTCTCACAGCTCATATCCCAAACAAAGACCTGCCACTTTGCAGGGGAGGTGGACAAGACTTCGGCAACCGCTCTGGTTTACCAGGCACCTTCTTTCTAGATACACCTTCAACTTTCCTCACCCCCTCAGAAAGCTCTTCCTGAGCAAACCAAAATAGCATTCAACCTCAAAACACTCATAACCCCCACACTGAAACACCATCTAAACTACATCAATGCACCTCCAACTTAAAATGAACTTGCTAGCTGGAGCTCAGGGCAGCAGAGCAGCATCCAGCACACCTGCATTTAACACAATACCTGCAGCCACGCAGGGAGGGAAAACAAGGCCAGATGACACAGAGCATCTCTGCAGCTGGGCTGGAAGTTACTGACACCCAGTCACAACACACAGAGGAGCTCTCTCATCACTCTTTTTGTTTTACAAGGTTTTCCTGTCTTTGGATGGGATAGGATTACGCAGCTTTCTGCAAGCACTGCACTTTTTCCAGCCTGTCAGTAGGAAAACACCAAGTCAGGGAGCAAGCACGAGAACTGGACTTGTGCTGCTCCCAGCCCCTTGGCTCAATAATCCTCAGACACAGGATCCAAAGGGATTGTGCTTCTTCGATGAATAGAAAGTTAATGCTATGAATAACATATGGAGAGAGTTTAGTGCACTTCTGAAGGCAGAAGAATTCATCCCCATGTTTGCTAGGAAGTTCATCTGAGCCCCTGAGCTGAGCAGAAAAGGCAGCTCAGAAAAGGATCACGAGCAAAGACACAAAACTCAAAGACTCCCTTCTTCTATGGCCAAAACACAGCCAGGACTTGGTACGGGACAAGATGGTGATTCAGCAGCTGGACCAAAATCATGATGCTGCAATGGACATTCTCCCCTGACCTCTTTGTGTGAAGCAGGAACGTTTTACCTCTTTAGAAAAGAAAGTGTCAACTCCAGCTCCTTGCCTTGGCTCGTTTCTAACATTCGGTTCAACTTGCACATGTGCACAAGTTTCCAGAAGTGACTCGGAAAATACAGACCCTGGCCAAGAACAATTTAAACCTGCAAATAAGTTTAATGAAATGCAGACTTTCATATGCTGGGGCATGGACTGTGCCAAGAGAACTGAGTTAATACCACTTCCTTCCTGCAAAGAAAGGATAAAAAAAGCATACTGTAAACCTCACCGTCAGAGATGCGATGACCTTTGTGTTCTGAGGAACGTGAAGACAAGAGACCATAAACCAGAAATTTATCTGCTCACAGAATGTCCTCCAAGAGGTTATTAAAGCCCTTAAGTACCAAAGAAGACTATTTCTGTAAACAGTGTGAGGAAGAGATTTGGTCCTACACAAGCTCCATTTGCAACAGCTTTCAAAATGAAACTTGGCTCAGCAGATACAGAGCACGTAAGGATCCGCTGGGATTGCAGAGTCGATGCCTTTCTGCTGTTCCAAGATGCAGCACCCATTCTAACAAATGAGCTGAAAGGTCAGCAAGAAACACAAACAGCCATTTGTTTAAAAATGTAAAAAAAGGAATGAAAAAAGGCACAGAGCAGTTTTTATTCAAGCAGCATTAGACACATGAAAAACTCTACCTCCAGGCACCCAGGAGACATTATGAGAAGTGTCACATCTTCAAGACACCTCTTTCTATCCCACCTCCTCTGGGCTGTGTATTGCTTCATCAGGGAAAAACACTGCCTGTCCTGAATACCACCTCTCTCCTGCCATATGCAGCCAACAGGCAGAGCTCAGCCTCTATCAGACCCCAACTCTGCTGATCCCAGAGCAGTGTTCAAAGAGTAGTGCTGGGCTCCAGGCTCTCACACTGTTGTGGCAAACCCTGCTACTGGGGTGGGCAGCAACGTAATGTTAACAGGAGCAGTGCCAGCTCCCAGCCAAGCTCCTACACTTACCCATTGCATCACCAGCTCTATAAAAATCCTCCGTTACAGTCAAGTCTGCAACGTATCATGTCCAAAAAGCCCTGCTCAGCAGATCAGGCTTTCAGTAAAATTCCTTCTGTCTGGATTGCAGCAGCAGAGAGTGAGTGCAGAAGACAAGAAGTGTCTCTACAACTGTGCTAGTCCACGTTTCTGTGCAAGCAGCATTTGTAATCATCTGCTTCCATTCCCCCCTTTCTAACTGCAATTAAAAACAGTCAGAAAGGTAACTGCTGGGAAATCCTCCTGCTGTATGTGCACAAGACACCAATATAAAGCCATAAAAAAATACATCTATTCGCCTCTCTCACAGAAAACACCCCTCTCCTTCCTCAAACCTACCGCTGCTGCCCAAGCAAAGGGGATTAGGAATGGGAAGTGCTGGGGGGCACAAGGATGTACAAGTTGCTGGAAGCTGGAGGTGCTTCCCAAAGGGTTGAGGGACTCCTCGATCTCTCCTCAGTCATTTTGACAGGGGAAGAACTAAACCTCTCTCCTGGCTGCCCCAGGAGAACCTGCCAGCACAGGCAGCATCACACCTCCACACTGCCCATCCACCACCCGGCAGCACAGCACCAAAGCAAGTATTTCTACTGAGTCAAAACGCACAGAGGTTTATGGCTTGGCTCATCCCCTCCTAAAATTCACTCAGAAAAGGCTTCTTTTTCCTTCTACAGAAAATGTCATTCCAAAGCCTTGTAAAAGCACGCACTAATCGGGTCTAGGAAAACACCAAGCTACAAAGAGAGTTTTGATGTCTTGTTTGGTTTTGTCTCCGATAGCTAACAAAACACTCGGCTGAGATGTCACACAGGGCTTGCAAGGCAGAAAATGAAAAGTAAGGTGTTTTGTACTGCCATGCCCTGGGGAAGCTGTGCAGACAGGCGCACGGCTCTGGTGCCAGAACTTCTCTCTGCCCCTGCCAGGGCTATGGGAAAGGCTGGAGCCAGCACCTACTACCAGGCTGGAAACCTGCCAGGAACACAAAGCCTTCCCTCCCTCCCCACCACTCTCTCCTTTTCGGTCCGGTCCATTAATGCCTCCTGTGGAGCAGGGGAATAGAATTAAGTAACAAGGGTCTGGTTAAAGTTAAACCCTGAGAGTGCAGTAATGACAGATCAAAGATTAAGTGAGTCTTAAAAAAAAAGAAAGCAAGAAAAAGCAGCCAATCTGCACTCCCATCCACACAGGTCCTCCCTCCTGTTTCTAGAAATCAAACTCTTTTTGGTGTGGGAGAGCTCTGAAGGAACAAGGGCAGTCTTCATTCTAAAACTGTGTTTATTTGATCAGCCTGTTCTTGAGGAGGACTGCGAAGGGCTCTCATGCAGCAAGATCCTCAATGCTGGAACACTGTCCAGTTAAACCCCCAAAAAGTTAAAGAAGGGTTTCAATGTTGTTCGTGCACAACAGGAAAAGCTTTAAGATAGGCACACATTTTCTTTCTTAACAGCACACGTTTCTTTGTCATACTGAGATCATTCACCTGTTCTACAGAAGCTTGGACCTTTTCCTATTCTTTTAGGTTTCTCACATCCACTCACGTAGATGAAGTTGGTGTAAAGCTCCTAACAGTACCAGTGGGGCAGACTTACATCCTATACAAACAGGGATGATCCTAGGGTGGTTAAGGCAACAGAAAGCCAGGCTCCAAGTGCGTATCAGCAGTAATGATCACTACAAGTCTCCCAGCAAGCAGGGCTTCAATCCAGAACCACCACAGAGCTTATGCCTGTTGCAGGAATCAATGGTCAAATCGCATACAGAATCACAGAACAATTTTGCCTGGAATGGACCTTAAAGCTCATCCAGTTCCAGCCCCGCCACAGGCAGGGACACCTTGCTTGCTTTCTCCAAGCTCCATCCAACCTGGCCTTGAACACTGCCAGGGATGGGGCAGCCACAATACAGGAGTCGGAGCAGTGCAGAAAGATACCTGAGGAGTGTCCATATAACTCATACCAAACAAATCCTTCCACAAATTTGGATCAGCAGCAGAAGTTCATGCTGGATCAAAGCTGTGTGTCATATGGCGGCAGCTTTTTTAACCCAGTATGAAGCCACCCAAGGTCAGATTTAACATCTCACAGCTTTGGGTCCAGGGTAGCTTGCAAGTATCGTGCAATACTGCAGCGCGTATTATGGCTTTTAGAGCAGATGAAGGTGAAAGAGATTTTCTGTCGTGCAAATTAAGCCCCTAACAGAGGGAAAAACTTGGCCCATGTTTTTCAGTAAGTTTCTTATTCCTCTGGGAAGGTGGGGGGTGGGAAGAGGAATGCGGTTCCCCCGCCCTCCCATCCCTTCTTTAACTACAGCCTCAGGAATTAGCAAACTAAACACTTTTGCAGAGCAAGCACAGAGCATTATTAAAGACTGCCAAGCAACTCCGTTGGATTGCAAATCTGTTTGTGGGACGATCTTCTGCAGCACATAAAGGTCAGAGCGATGCAGAGCCCCAGCTGTCCGGACAATACACCTGACTGCTTATTGGTTTTGACTGCCCACTGAGTTGAGAAATAAGCTAACGGCATTTGTGGCCAGTCTAGCAAAAATAAGCTATTTTCTTGCCCCCTCTCCCCTGCAGCTGTGTATTTATCATTGCAGCTCCATTGTCACCTCCTCTGCCCACTGCAAAACCAACTCTGGTCCTGGCAGCATCAAAAGACAAGCAGGGCCAGAGGAGACTGTTGTCAAACGCATTTTCTTGGGGGAAGGAGATTAAATTAGGGCATCCTAATGTCTGTGGGCTTTTTTTAGATGAAGGCTTCTCAGTTCAACACTTTTCACCTTGCTGAGGCTCGAAGCCCCAAAACATCACCCTTGCTCAATTTAGTAACATGAAGAGCATGTGCGTTCCTCAAGCACCAGAACTGCACTTTGAAATCATTTCACACAGGAAGAAACTCCAACAACTTTGCTCTCAAACTCTCTCTCCCCTCCCCAGCCAATCATTCGCAGCATATCTGACCACTTTTGGCACATGAACAATAACAGCAGGTTTCTAGCTCCTCAAAATTAATCCCACTCCAAGCCCTGTTATACAGCAGCCGGCCTGATCAATTTATGTGTTGACTCATGACACCCAGTTCAGTGATATACCCTCAAAATCTAGCTTAAAATGTGCTTTTTCAGAGGCAAAAAGGCTTCGTGAACACAGTTTACTCTTCTGTCAAAAGTTACTTTTTATCTGGTTTTGTATCATCATTTACTATGGGAAAATACATGGAAGTTACTACAGAAGATCCTCCTGCAAGGAAGATGAGCGCACAAAGAACTACTCAGAAAACAACATCTCCTAAAGCAGGAGTGTCAAAATGGTCCCTTACAAAGCAAATAATTGATGTCTCTTTTGAACAACTGCATTAAAGGCTGGTTTCTGGTGGTTTCCTCTTAAAATTTGCTGCTGATCTTTTAGAGAGAAAAAGCATATAAATTAACAGCAAACTAGCTGTGCTGGTGAGCCTACCTTACATGCCACCCAGACAATGTGTACTCAGACTTACAGAACAGACCCTTCAACTCTGTTGCTCATTATGCATTTCACCATCAAATCTTTACGGGAGGAGCACATATCAATTGTGCTCTGTGCAAATCGAACCAGACCACACTTGCTTTGTTTTCCCCATTTTTTTCTGATGGCAAGGGGTGCACTGGAACACACAACCCTGCCAACCCTACAACACAGAGCAGTACTCCCACCCCTGCCACACAGCACGATGCCGGCATCTCAGATGGTCACAGTGACTCAAGCAGAATCTGTGCTGAGCATAAAGGTCATGGGGACTTTCAGTTTAAGTGTTCCAAATGCCTCTTTCCATCCATCACCTCTTCTGCTAATGGTGGTGATGAGCAGAGCAGGGACTGACTGTGGTTTCCATATTGCGAATACTGGGCAGAGTGGGCACACCAACCACAGCTTCCTGATCAGTGGCCTCTGGGACAAAAAGCAAGAACATTTCCACTCCAAAAAGAAGTGGGAAATACTCCAGTCCACCTGCTGCTTCGGGCTACAGACCTTAGCAATGCATTCACCCTCCAATAAAGAAATATGGGAGTATGGGAGCGACCAGGGGAAGTCATGACATTAGGAGCCTATAAACTGCAATGACAACAGCACTCTAGGAGAATACCTGCAGAGAGATGGCAGAGTGGTGCCCCACCTTTGCCAAACCCAAACTGCAGTAAAGATCAAAAGTTAAGAGGGGTGCTTCAAAAACCATTCATTGGTAGAAACACCAGCATAGCCCAAATACTTCTGAGCCTTCTTAATTTCCAAGCTGTTTTCTCAGGCCAGTGAATTAAAAGCATACAGGAAATAGCTGGATACTGTTCTTAATTAGTTAACTGGATTTATCCAGTTTTGCCTTGTTTTTCAGATACCCACTCAAGTGCTGGACCTCCTATGTGTTAATATTCTCAGTCAGGTACCCAGCATTAATAAAGAAAACGTATAAAACAGTTACTAGAACCTGCACTAAGTTGGTAGATGCCATCAAGATAAAGGGATATTTTTGTTAAAGTTTGACTTCTTTACTACACAAAAGTGGGTGGGTAATGAAAGATCTTCCAATTTAGCCCTTGAGCTCTAACAACCAAATTACAGACAACCCTGTGAGTGTGCAATGGGAAAAGCAAACTACACAGCTTACACAAAGCTGGATGCAGTGCTCAGACACACTTGAAACACAGACTTTAGGAAGGAAAATAATGGTTGGTTGGGGTGTGGATGGGGAAGGATTGACCTTCCTCTCCAAAAGGTTTGGTCAAACCTACTGATTCTTGTTGCAGGCTACTTGAGCAGAAGCTGAGGAACTTAAAAAGCAAATTACTCAAGGGACATTCACACTTTTCATAGGAATTTAATCCAAGCAGCTTGCTGTGGTGCAAGGCAGACCTAGACCAGGCACATGTTTCACTAGAACTGAGAAACTCATGAGGGTCATCTCTTTTGAAAACCTCTAAGGACTACATGGCCAAATGACACTTGCTGTCTACTTGCCAGTACAGGCAGTAGAGTGAAGAGCCAGGGTGTTTTCTTCCAGCACAAGCAGAAAAGATTAGAATCAACCCAATTCAACAACTTCAACAGGTTCTGCTGCTTCTCAAATGGCCTCTGGCCAAAATGTCACAGTGCTTCAGTACTTCAGCTGGGCAAACACCAAGACTTGCTTGCAAGCATGAGCTAAAGTTAATGGCCCATCAGGGTGGATGGAAATTACATAGGGGTGCAATGCAAAACCTAATCTGAAATCAAAAGTACTTTCAGTCATCCATCACTTTGGGTATCAATAGGAGAACACACCCATCAACGCATCTGAATCGGCAAGGTGACCCTTCTTAGGGATTACTCCCATGAACTAGTGACAAGCACTGCAGCATGCTTGCCTTCACCCACCTTAAAACACAAACGCCCAGAAATGTGCTTTTTTGCTTGCTACCATCACAGTAAAAACCTTCCCATACCAAGTTTCAGCAGTCTGCATTAAAACCTACCAGTACACTACAAATATCTCCTACAGTTAGGGAAGTCTTAAGAGAATGTGATAAAGCAGACTTAGACTAGCCCAGAAAAGGGTTAAATCCCCAAAATCTGGAAATTGTGAGACTTCACTGTGTTATTCAACCTTCCCCAGCAAAGGGAAAGGCCAGTTCTGAACCTGCTGTGTCTTCTACTGAATTATTTGCTAGACTCTGATTAAGTGGGAAAGAATGACTGTAAACTAATAAAACTTGAGGTTTTCTAATTAAACCACAGGCGCCCTGCCAAGCATTGTTGATTTGTTGATGCACCCTTCAATGTCAGGACTCTGAGGACACAACAGGTCATTAAAGTATTAAACAGATGACTTATACTCTTTAATCAGAGCTCCCATGCCAGGTTAGGAAGGGAGAGTAAAATTCAAGGGCAGAGTACAATAATTATCACCAGGAAGCAAACACACCAATTAGGGAAAGCAGAGAGAAGTTGTTAGCAAGTAGTTATTGCACAAGGAAAGGGCTGGATTACTGAGCCCAGCACACCTGGGTCTTTTACTATAGTCATCTGCCCCAGTCTGCAGCCTTAAGAAAACTGCAATATCAGTGACATTCCTTTGCCAGCAAGTGCTGCAAGTGCAAAGTGAGACCAGGAAGAGCGTGAGTTTCCTCCTCTGCCCAGCCCTGCCTGCACAGCTCAGCCCCCATCTGCAACAGCATCTCACACCTTTGTCATCTCTGCATACATACTGCCAGCTCTGCTGAACTCCGTCAAACTGCAACCGACACGAGCAGGCTTGTTTTTCCAGTGTGAAACTGCCAAAAAACACTGTAAGCCACATTTGAGAGCAAGGGACCCAAGCACAGTTGGAGAAACATGCAGGATCTTAAATCCAGTTTTCAGCTCCTTTAAGGTCAGCACTTGCATTTGGCTTGAGCCTCCTCTCTGATGAGGGAATCACCAGTGATTTCAGTCCACGGGCTGTAAACTTCCCCTCCAACTGAACAGCTCAGTAAAGGGCATTTCTTTGGAGGTTTCACACAATAACTAGAAGCAGCTCCAGAAGAAAGAAGGTCTACGAACGGCAGAGAGCCCTAGATATATTGCTCTATGGAAGCCTCACAAGGCAGCTATTTGGCAGTTTCCCCAGACATATAGATATTTATAGGTGAATAAAAGCGCTCATCTGACTGAGTAGTGGAAAGAGTCATGTATGGCATTTCCATCGCGTTTTCACCCCCCGCTGCCCTGCCCCAGTCTGGGGATCCAAAAAAAGGCAAGAGAAATCATTTAAAACACAATAGAGATCCCCAGTTTGCCCCAAAGGCTCTGCTGATGAACTATGAAAAAGCTTCTTCTGTCCAAACAAGACACTTGGAGCACGAAGCAGATAGCCTACCACATTGTTTCATACGACAGCACTGAAATTCAACCAGTGTCTATTACAGCTGAAAATACAGCAGTCACAGAAAAAGTGATTTAATATGCCTATCAAAGAGGAAGGCTGTAATTGGATGCAGTCCTCAGTCTGACTTCGGAAAGTCTCTGAAAAACAGTCCCATCAGCTTTAAACACCTCCCCAAGATTTTACATGGAACGAAGATGACTAAAACCACAGCAGTTTGTGCTGGGTTGTGATGTAAAGTATGGCAGCAGCAAGTCCTGGGGATTTTAGCACAGCTAAGGGAGAAACCATATCTATGTGCAAACTAGAACCAACAGGGGTAGGCAGGATTTCTCATGTATTGTTTTACTATATGCAAAACCAGTTTCAACTTTTGGGGGGAAAGCAAGTAAATATAGCTCTTTTCTTGGTAAGTTTAAGTCACTTATCATAGCCTGCCTGCATCTCCATTCTCAGCTTGTCAAAGAAAGGACTGAATCTGGGAACATTCTCCAAATAACTGATTAAACAATGTATTTAATGTCTTCTACAATGGAATTTTACTACATAGCTAACATTCTGCACAGCATATTCATCTTTGCAGAAATGATCTTACTGTGAAAACAGCTCTGCAGCAGACCCCGTACTTCTTTTGCAGCACTGGTAAAACACAGAAGCAGAGAAGTCTGCTTAAAACACAAAACACTCAATAGTAAGCTACAAGTTGCATACACAGCAAGAGCAAAGAAGACAACTTCCATATTTTAATATTTGTATTTATAGGGGTTTTGTTTTAATAGCAAACACGCCATCTATCAGTTATCGGGGTTACTGCATTAGTCCTCAGCCAAGTTCCTCCTTGCTAAGAACTGCTCATCTCAGACGAACTAAGATCTGTACAACAAAAACCAGCCACACCTGAACTGGCGTGCCAACATCTAAATGCTAACAGGGTGGCGAGTACACACGAACATACAAACTTCTAAACCCAGAATCCTGTTGTGGAAGGGAGCAAGGGGAAGGGAGAGGATGGAGCTCAGCTCTGCCATCACTTACCCTGAAAAGGAAAGAGGGATGTAATGCCTGGAAGATGCAGGTGCCGTTTAACTAAGCCACACTGCTGTTTCTCAAGTATGAACTCAGGCAAAGCATATGGTATCACTACCACAGAATCTAAACAGCTTAAGTATGGTGTCTTAGGCTCACTTCACACTGGGTTTTACCTGGGGTCAGTGTGCTGGGAGGACTCTTCTCCCTGCAGCAGGCCTGCCTTCACTCCCTACCATTTCCAAAGAGAAATCTGGTTGCCACTACGGCCTCCCCCTTTAAAATACCTAAAGCTTGAAACCTCCCTCAGTCACCTGGGACATTCCTTAGGCTATTCTGGACATTTCCTCTCCTTGGTTTTGGGGATAAAAGCTAGAGGCCAGGCTGAATGGAGATGCATGAACCAGATATACCTATCTAAAGAGAACTTCCCTTCCCCCTCCCCACCCCATCCTCCACAAATGCTAGTTTTTCTTCTTCTCAAGCCATTTAATCGATTAGCACAATTAGGTTACACCTAGAGCTATTGTTCCCAAAAGGTATTTAGCTTGCTATTTGGTATCAGACTTTAAAGGCTTTGTAAGCTCTTTCAGTTTGTCCACTCCCCCTTCCTACAAGCTTTTCGTTGGTGTAAAACTCCTCCCTACAAAACTTGCTTTTTGTAATGGTTGAGAAAAGACAACACTGGCATTGTAAAAGTATTGTCATGGTGTTGAAGAGCTCTGCCACGGCACAGTAATGCTCAAGAGTGTAATAAGCAGAGCTGAGGAAGGAACACACCATTTTCCTTGTTAAAAAAAAGCAGCAATAATTAGGTCAGCAAGTAGCAGTAGTTGCAGAGGGACAAAAAAACCCACGGAAAAGGAGTTCCTCCTTGTTTCAATGTTTATTATTCAAAACATGCAGCGGGGTCTTAAAAACTGAGTAAAAAAGTAGTTAGAAAACTGTTACAGCTAGGCTCGGAAGCCCAGTTCACACTGGAGTTCAGTGCAGGGTAAAGCAAGCTCCTGTGATTCACCCCACGCCTGCAAGGGGAGAATCATTCACCATGTCGCCCTTAAACAAATCATTTGGAAGGCAGCCTATGCTACCAGCTTCCAAAAAACAACAGCAAAAAGAAAACAGAAGAAAATTAATTCTTCCGCAATAGCCTGTTTATAAAACATGTCCTTAAAAGCACATGAAATTCAGACCCAACACTTCCCCACTCACTCACTCAGCCATCTGTTATGCATCCAATACAGCACGTGAAAACACAACCAGTATCCCACAACTCACCAGAAACTGTGTGCAAATCAGATGCTACCCCCTTGCTCATCAATTCGTACTGGAAGCCTGTAATCTTCCTGCTAATGTCCTGCTGAGGAGTGGCCTCAATAAACAGGCCCCCCTGATCATAGCCGAAGCAATACACTTTACTGGGGCTGCGATCTCCATCTCGGACCAAGAGTTTCAGTTCTCCAGTTTTTTCCAAATAAATATTTGCTCCTGCAGAGTCCTTGAAGGGCTTTATGCAAACAGTCAAATGTTTGTAAGAGGCAGGTGAAGTATTGGGTCGCAGGTTGACTATGAGTGCTCCCGTGGGATACATCCACTCTATTGACCCTTCAGAACAGCGGAGGTAGACCTGTTCAACATCCTTCTTGTGAGACTCGTGAGTTAAGCCACTGGGGGAAGAAAGAAAGAGAAAGTTAGAGAAATGAGAGCAATGGTAATGTGACTGTCGTAACCTCAAACCTTCAAAGACCCACATCAACAAATGCAGGAAACCTATGACACTATTGAGTATTTGCCTATCCTGCTCAGCAGCACTCGGAAGTGCTTGTCTCTTTCAAGACTGCAACCTTAACATTAGGAGACAATCTTAAGTCATCTCCCAGAAGAAAAAGTCAAACCACTCGTAATTGACTTCAAAATGAAATAGGATATAAGCACATGATCAAAAGCAATTAAATTACTACAGCCTCAGTTACTGCCCGTCAGCTGAGCTGTGGCAAATGACTTGGTGCATACTAAGCAAAGCACGTACACCTGAACTCCCTTCCTGGTGGCTTAAACCAGCACCTTCTCCAGCTTCGGACTCCACCTTTTTCTAAGTACTTTGTTCCCCTTCCAAGTCTATATTCCCAATGGATCTGAAACTGGGAAGGATGCCAAGCTCACCCTGTGAACTAGAGCAAAGGGATGCTCTGGGTGCTGCTGATACCCTCTGCCCCAGCTGGGCAGCCCAAGTCTCCAAATTGGGAGGTAAGGCAAGAAGACACTACACTTCTCAGCCACAGCTGGGGAAGCATCAAACTATGCTGCTTTAACTTTCCTGCTCCCTCTATTCTCCCCGGTTAGGTTAAAGTTTAGCTTTTCATTTTATTGCCCAGCTTTGATGGGCTGCAAGCAGACACACAGCTATGGATATTCAGCAAGAAAGAGAACATGTGCCCACTCACTATTGCTGGGGCACAGGGCCACCATCAGTCTGTGCCCTTATGAACACCATGGCACAGAATCAACAGCCTTTTTGAGAGCTGGTGATCATAGAAATAGGATAGGAGGACAACAAAGAGATCCCAGGGCCAACTGCTAGTGAAAGGAGAGCAAACTGCCATACTTGGGCAGGATGACTAGTAAAGCCCCATGACTTGTCTGCCAACAGACTACACTGAGGACCACTCTAAACCAACCGTTTGTTGCCTGTCATTTGATGCTGGACCAATTCCCCAGGTTCTTTATCCAGAGTGACTCAAAGCACTACTAGAACACTGCATGCTGTAGGCACTCCAGTTAAAAGAAAAAGTTGTGGAGAGCCTGGTTTATTGGCTTCAGAGTTGGGCCATTAGGCAAAACCCCTTTGGTCCCAGTCGCTGTCCTGTCACAAACCTATTATATGAGTAAGGGCAAATCACTTTACCACCAAGCTTGTTTCTCCTCCTCCGCTTTGAGCACCTAGCTCCCAAACAAGCATCTTTTACTCTCTGTAAAGCACCACTCAAAACGGGACTATTCAACACAGCTCACGGGTCTGCTTTGCAATACTTCAGAGAACTTCACAACATTCCCACTTGTAGGCAGATGAACAAAGACAAGGAAAAAAAAATAACTGAAAAGAATAAAGTGACTCGTCTGAGGTTGCACAGGAAATCTGTGGTGAGGAACGTATTTGAGTGTAGTGCAAGTAATGACAACAACTTCTGGTTTCTCCACAGAAACCTCCAAATACACAGATCGCCACCCCAAAGATATATTCAGGTGCTGAGCCTGGTTTAAATTCAAGTCAGCATTTAGAAAGTAACAAGAAGCCATGCATAAAAGAAGGGGGGGGGGAAAGCCATATGGTTTGCATTTACTGTTGATGTGACTCATTATTGTGAGTGTCAGTGTGACCCATTTGATAGAGGTTACATGAGGAAGCTCAGGAAAAAAGTCATATTTAATAACAACGGTGCCTGCAAACATGTGCTTTTGAACCATCTTGAAAGCCACATCAAGAACACAGATGAGGAGAAAAGAGGGACAGGTTTTTGACCTTTAGTCTTTTGCCCTCAGATTCAGTAGTACTTAACACATTCAGGAAACTTAACATGCAATGGGATATTTCAAGTTGACTGTAAATCCACATCTGGTCCACAAACTCGGTTTCACTACAGCATGCACACGATGCCACTCAACAGAAAACACAGAAGTCTATTTATGTGCAAGCAGTGAGTAAGTAAAAGTCAAGAGTGTAAAGCTTATCCCTCAGCAAAGGGGCAAAAAAACTACCCTCACTCATCACTCGCTCCTTCTAAAGATATCAAAACAAGCAGCAGAAGTTTTGTAGGACTTATACTGGTAAATTCCATGCTGAAGCCTGAGTGGTTAAACACAAGGAAGGCAGCAGGGGCAAAACTCTGAACTCATGCAGTGAAACTGCTTTTGCAAGTGATCCCAGCAACACTGAGGCACTGAATTTCTGCCAGGGAAAAAAAGCTTTAACATTCATTTTGTTCAAACGTTCATGCAGTTCAAACAAAACCAGGGTGGACTCTGAAATTATCTTCTGAAAGCCAATTATATCCCACAGGCAAGAGTGATGCCATTAGACAGATACATCAAGCACAAGTACCTGCACACATTAAGCCTTATAATAAAGGATGACTCAAAAGCAGATTTCAAAATACATGTTCACATTACTTAACAGCAACCACCACCATCCAGTAAAACCTGTCACTTTGCTTTCTGTCTAAATGGCTTGTCACCACACTGAGGGATTGCTTAGCATCACGTTTAGTTTCCACTAGCCAGTTGTCAGATACACCATGTCCATAAAATAATGGAGGTCCAGGAGACTCCCTCCCCACCTCCAAGCTCATTTGAGCTTCGGTTTTTCACGTACATGGCAAGGAGATAGGGCAGCTCTTTCATGGTTACAGTGATGGATGAGCAATCCATCCTCCCTTTCAAATCTGTGCTGTTTATTGGAACTTACTTCTACAACAAGTACTACTTCCTCATACCAGCCCATGAGGACATCCTGACTCACTGCATTTGTCTTCTCATTCTTCTCCCTTTCTGTGGTTTCAGCCATCCCCCTGTGTCTTCCCTGGAAGATCTATTATGGTATCAGTGCAATAAACTGTTATGCTGCAACAGGTCTTATTTAAAGAAAAAGGGAGCAGGAGGAATATTCACATTGTCTACTTTAGCTATTTACTTTATTTATTCTATTAAAGATACTCTGAGGAGCCCAGAAATACTCACGTACTCCCAGCAGCCCTCTGTGAACACAGGGAACTTTTGCTCCTAACCCCAAGTCCATCTAGGGAGCATCCAGACTTCCCTAGAGCCTCCACTGGTGCAGAGGGTGAGATGGATGGACATGAGCAGCCACATCAGAGCTGAATTCTTGCTCCTACAGCCTACAGTCAAACCCGCCAGAGTAGCATATTCTTAGTGTGTCACTGAAATGCTCTTGCCCAAAGCATCGAGAGGTCATTGCAGTATAAAAACCTGAAGTTACAGCAAGAGTAATAAGCAGGCACACACCACTGTGAAGTTTCTGCTTTCTTCTGGACAAGGCTTTCCTGGAAGCTCTCTGCCAAGCTTTTTATTAAGATGCTGCTGTGGCCTACTGAGTGTACTTAAATTGCAGGTGTCAAGCTGTGCATTGCATCAGATTTCCTTGGAAGTGTGGGGTATCTACAGGAATTCCAGCAAAGCTCTTCACTCTGCTGCAGGATATAAGCTTGTCACTTCTCCACAAGCTAACGGGAGGGGGGGGGGGGGGGGGGGGGGGGGGGGATAGCATATCCAGAATATTCTAAGATTGGTGCTTTCAATATAGACATTTATACAAAAGATGAGAAAACACCTTCAGGTTTATGGTAGGAGGTGACCAGACTCTCAAATCTGCCAGTACAAGAACTTCACTGTGGGAACAAAGACTACATTTTGGTATTTCAGCTCATAGGGCTTTCAAAGCGAGTTGAGGTAAAAAAAAACATCACATGACTTCAAAACACTATATTCCACATAAAAAAAAATCCTTTCTGACCCATAAAGCTATTAGTATCCACATTGAAATATTTAATTAGAGGGTATTTTTCTAGTACACCAAATTACCTTTCCTTCCTTCTCCACTGCTGGTCTTTCAGGACAAAGCAGATGCTATTTAACAGCCTCAGGAGCTCTAGCATTGTTGATGACACCTGTTTGCTACCAGTAAGACCAAAGCCAGCCTGGTTTACTTTATCCCCTCTCAAGATTCTTGTCCACCCTGGCTCTGGTTCTACCTCACCCAAGTGAAACCACCCAGACTGAACAGTGTAGGAATGCAGCTTGTCCTTCCTTGTGCCTCCTTCCCTGTGCCTCCAATAGCATCATCATGGAGTCATCACCACTTTGCTCACCAGAGCAACGGCAGGTGAGTGAGTCCAAGCTTGTACCACCAGTTCACCCCAAACTCAGTCACAGAAAACACATTGCCCCCTTAGCTGATATGGGAGGCATTGCTTATTCCAGCCCTGCTCAGATGGCATGGGCAGACACTGCTTGCTTGAAGAAAACAGGACAAAAATAAGAAAGAAATAAGACAAGACTTGTCATCATCCCTTTAAAAATTATGCCGTGGCACCATATGGTAAGAGCCAGGTAAATATATGCAGTTGAGATGCTCAGGGAGGAAAGCAAAATGATACAATTAGGAGTTTGCCACAGAACTAATAGGGTTTGGTCCCGATCGAACAGGCTCGCCTTCAAGAGGATTCACTGGGATTAGCTATACATCAGTTGTAAAGAGTCAAGAAAAGTTCAGAAAAGATGTAAATACCAAGCATCTGCACAGTTTGGACAGTGACAGATAAGAAATTACTACGGTGAAAATCAATCCAGCTGTTTCCCTTCCATGAATTCTCCCTACTGCAGAATACCTTACCGATACAGGCAGGCTAAAGGTTTATCTTAAAGCAAGTCAGATTTAAGCAGCACATTAGAGTCCAAACGTTTTACACTGCGAGAACTGAAAGCCCAACCCAGCAACACCTGCCTGTTAGCACAGTCGCTTATTTAAAAGTAAGCACAGTGGAGGAGGTCACAGACCCAACCACACACGCTAAACTTATTACAAGCAATTAAAGGCAAGATAATTTGGGAGATAAACACTTGAGAACTGGAGAGGTTTCACAACCCCTGCAATTAGAATAAATCAGGAGTGAAGCCGCTGCGCCAGCCCCCGCTCCCAGGGCTCAGCATCATCTCCATGCCCTCCGCAGCACGGAGTGCGGGATGATGATGCCATCCCGGGAGCAGGGCTGACGCCAGGCGGGGAGTGCGGAGCTGCGGCGGGTGCACTCCGCAGGTGCAGCGCACCCGGGGCCGGCCCCAGCGAGCCGCGGCGGCCGGAGAAGCCGGGTCAGAGAGCCGGGGCCGGCGGACGCGCACCCGGAGCCTGCCCGGCCCCACTGATCCACCAGGGAAGATGGTCGCGGGGAGAAACTTCTCCGCGGCGGACATGGCACCGCCCTCCTCGTCCTCCTCCTCTCCAGCCCCCCGAGCCGCGCTGCCGGGCGGGGGGAACCCAAGCCCGCCCCGGCCCCTCCATCCCTCCCGTAGCCGCTGCCCCCCGCCTCTCCGCGACCAGCGGCGCCGGCTCCGCGGGGCAGGGCTGGGAGGCAAAGCCGCGCCAGCCGCTTCCCCGAGTCCCGGCCGGGCACCGCGGCTCCCTGCGCCGCTCCGCAGCGGGAGGGCTCTCCCTTTTGTGTTCGGCACCGACTTCTTCCCCCGGCGGGGCGGGGATGGACGTGGCAGTCCCCGCTCTCCCCCTTAAGCCGCTCAGCTCGGCGGGGTCTCTCCTCACCTCCCCTTCCAGTTGCACAGGTCGCTGGAGTACTGAGCCGCGGCGCCCAGCAGCAGCCGCAGCCCCAGGAGCAGCGGCAGGAGCCCGGCGGCCGGGGTGCTCCGCATGGTCCCCCCCGGCCCGGTGCGAATACGGTGCAAGGCGACGCGGAGCGATGCAGCGGCGGGAGCTCGCCTACATGGCTGAGAACGGAGCAACTACCCCATGCCCGGCTCCACGCTGCGCTCCGACTCAGCTCTGAACTTCGCAGGAGCGGGCTGCGGGCTCCAGCTGAGGGGCGGGGAGCGGCCCTGCCTCCCTGGGCCGCCCGCGGGGACCCGGCTCCGCCCTCCCCGCCCATCCCTCCTCTCTCCCTCCCTCCCTCCTTGGTGGGGCCGGCCCTTGCTGCAAAACGCGGCGCCGGATCGAGAGCTGCGGCTGCCCCGTGGGCACGGCTCGGTCCGGTTCGGACCCCGCCGCAGCGCTCCCTGCCCCGCCTGTCCTGTCCTGTCCCCCAGCGCAGGGGGCAGCGGTGATGGGCGACAGGAGCAGAGGGGTTCCTTTGGCCTCCCTGCGGCGCGGAAGCGGTGGGTGCTGGCAGTGACCGGCACTGCGGGGACAGCCGGTGCCAGCCGTGCACTCCGGCTCCCCTGCCCCGCAGCAGGTTTCCACCTGGGCGCGTTGCTGCGTGCGGGGAGAGGGATGAATTTGTTGAAACCTTCTTGTGTCTCCACTTAGCAGGAAGCACTTGGGGCTTGATGGTGGTTGTAAAACTCTCCAACACTTAATGACCACTCTGGATAACTCCTTGTCTTGTTTAATGTCCCCGTTTATTCCACTGTTGACTTTGGATACTTAACCCTTGGTGGCAGAGAGCCTTCTGCGAGAAAGCAGAGGCAACAAAAAAATGCCTTCCAGGATGTGAGGGAAGTGCAGGGGGTGAATCAGCCCAAACCCCAAAGTACCATGGCCAGGATAAATGGGGAAAAGAATCCTGGATATGGGGACAGGGCGAGAGACTCCAGCTGCACACAGGCTGTGGTCCGATATGCCAGGCGCCACGTATTTCTGTCAAAGAAGCAACAAGGGAGTCGAGATTGATACTGTACATCCGCAGATAGGAGAGGGGTTAAAGCATTTCCAGATCACCGAGTTTCTTGGTCTCCTGTTGCTCTTTTCAAGTGCCTGTCACGCAGCTTTGTTAAGGGCACCGCACAGATTTTTCTAGGTGAGAGTTCATGGATGAGTATTAAAGGTTTACACCCTGCTCACAGTGTGTTACTCTCGTTAGTACCTTTTAAAACACCTTGCAAAGTGCCCTGGTGCTGTCTGGGAGGATCTGCTGGCTAAACCGGGGTATTCCAGTTCTGAGTGCTTCCTGCCTGCTTCTGCACCACGTATTAAATCCTTTGCAGTGCCATTTGAGGGGTTAGCTTTTCATGTCGTTTTTGTCTGGTAAATTACAGGTACTGTTCTGTTGGTGATGATGTATTAACATAATTACAGTAATTCCATCAAATGATGCAATGCATGTAAACATGTAATTAGCATGCAGGGACAACACTGAGCAAAGTGATGACAACATGCAATAAATGCAAAATGCTTTATTCTCCCGGTCATGTGCAGCGACAAGGGCTTTAAAGCTCAGTGCCTTGATTATTGCTTTGGAAGGAGATTTTATTGGAATGTTTTGCTTCCTTCCCTCGTACTGGAAAGAAAAGCATACAGAGACAATGTCGTAGTGGTTTATTCCTCGGTGTGTTTACATGTGAGACCTTCTGCCTGCCTCCCAACTTACTGTATCTGATTTCCTTTGCAATATTCTAACTTGCTGCATTTGACAAAACAAACAAGTGCCCAGGCAGCTGCTCACATTACACTTTGGAACTTTGGAAACTGGCTGAAAACTGGGAACTTTACGATACAGAACAGCATGTGCTATTTTGCAGTTGCCACTGCCTCTGGCTTTCCTTCTCCCCCTTCAGAAAAGGCAGCAGCATTTAGTGCGGGGGAGCCGGAAAAGTAATGGCAACATGGGGACTTTGAAAGCCCCTCCTGTCCTCCATGCCCTTATGATGCTGATGCAGTTCCTTCATCTGACCCAAGCTGATGAGTCTTACAATTAGCAAAGCCCACGTTTGTGGCTGCAGAGTCAGCGTGGCTGGCTGCAGAGCCAGGGCTCATGGCTGCAGAGCCATGGCCAGGTTAAGCCTCCCCCAGTTCAAAAGTGAGGGGCAGAAGGAGATAGGGAACCTCTGCAGAGAAGGGGGCTGCTTGGTTTGCTCATTTGCATCTCAATCCCCACAATGCTCTTCCGGCTACTCACAGCTATTCCATAGTAGTGCTCTTGGCTGAGATCTGGGAACACGCTCAAAGGGTGAGGCAGCTTTTGGATGCACTGAGCTGTTTTCTGTTTGAGCTGTGAAAAGCAAACATCTTTTCAAGAGAGAACATTCTGAACAGTAATTTTTTCACATTTACAATTCAGAAAGAGCAGAACTTCACTGAAATCTGGAAGGAAAATATTGTATAATGTCAAATGGAAACATAAATCCTCTGCAGCAAAGGTTTCACACTACTCTGAAAATAGAAGCCACTAAGTTACTACACTTGGCCTAATTGTGGCAGGACTGGAGATACAGGTTCTGGAAACAGCTTCATACACTCAAACACTTGAACCCCAATAAAGCTCCATCACCTTCCTTCCTCAAGGAGCAACCTGAAAATGAGGATCTACACAGTCACTTCTGACACTTGCTTTTAAATTCACTTTAAATATTTGCTTGTCACAGCTACAAACCCAGGCACCAACGGTGGCAATTTGAAAGGACTCGGAGAGCAGGTGGCTGCGGGAGGAGAACCTGCTGAAGGAGAGATGGCTAATTTGCTTTGGTACTTTGGAGAAAACAAAATCAAGCAGTGATTAGAGATGGGCTCAAGCTCAGGTCTGGATTTACATTTTCTTCAAAGCATGGCTGCATTTAGATCCTATGTATTAGGGACAAAACTCCCCTGCCAAGCTGGGGCCTGGCCCCAAGGCACGGTAAGGATACTCTCAAATGCAGGATTTTGGGTTAAGCACATCGCAGCTGAACACGCAAAGCTAGTTTAAACAGTGTGGCAGAGCTAATCTGTTGAAAGGTCTCACTCAGCCTTGCTTGTTCCAAAGGGAATATATATGGGAGAACTGCAAACTTCTTGAGAGCCTTGCTGGTCATTGCCTAGCCCATGTGTTGGTTTCATCATGTGTCCCTGTTTTTGCAACTCCCACCCAGCTCCCTCTCAGCTGATTTATTTTCACACTACTCAGCTTGCAGGAGGTGAATCAGGTCCTGTGGTTACAGAGCAGACCCAACGGCTAGTGCATGGTGTGCAGCCCCTCACCGGCTGCCAGCAAGGGAAATCCGAGACTTTAAAGGAGGAGGGGGAAGGAGGAGAAGCAGGGTATTTTGTGGAAAGGCAGAGCCATAGCTAAGCAGCATGCATGGCAAAGCAGGAGGGAGAAGAGAGTGGTCTAAGAATTCAGATAAGCCACAGAGAGGACAATAGAAAATTCACATAGGCATAATATGAAAGAAGTAGAATTTGTAAGGTAAATCCAGCAGACAGATGGGAGTAAGCAGAGTAACAAACCAGGGAGAGGTTCAGAGCTGAATGGACAGTGTGAAATCTTTGTGTGTAGTAGAGGGGAGACCATGTTACTTGCTCTCATGAAATTAAAATTAGTAATGAAAATACATTCACCCATAATTGCACCCGTATGCCTATTCCTGCTTACCTCTCTCAGTCCAAATATCTGAGCATAGCTGCTGTTACTCCTAAATTGCTGCTACTCACATCTTGCTTTTCTTGGTTTTGTTTCTGTTTTAAGTGGAAACATTTTGGCTTTCAGAATGCAACAGAAAATGACACCCATTAAAAGAAATACAAGCAAATCCTTCCTAGAAGAAGCCAGCATTAACTGCACGCTGAAATAGAGCCATAGGCCAGCAGTACTGCTGATGGAACAGTGTCAGTTTAGGGACTGCATTTTAAAGAGCGAGGCAGCATTGCAGAAGTGTTGAAAGAGGGGGCGGGGAGCGCTGGAGCAGAGCTGCCCCTCTCCCCTTGGACACACAGGCAGCGCTGGGAACAAACAGCTCCCGCTGCAAGCGCAATCCAGCTTCCGCCTCTGGATGTTTGCATTCGGATCCCAACCAGCTCCCACCCGAATCAATGGATCTCGCTGCAGGCACAAATGGAAGACTCAAAATACTGAGGTTTAATTGTCAGATAAGCAGAAAAACTCTGGAAAAAAAACCCAATAATCATTATTTGGACAAGTTAATTATAAGACATTACCCTAAAATAAATAAATAAACAGGTGGAGATGCCCGGACTTGTGATGTGGCCAAACCAGTAGGTGTGCCTCGAGTTACACGTATGGGCTCCCGCTGTGCAGAACACAGGGATGCCACCTCTGCAGGTAGTGAAATTCATTGACCAGGAATACTGGGACATTTAAAGCAAATCAGTAGTTTGGCTAATGTGTATATTTTATTTTTTACATTTCTGCACTTAAAGAGTTGCTGGCAAATAAATGTCTCTTTCTCCTCATGGTCTTTATTTCCATCTCCTGCATATGAAGAAGGATAAAACACAGGACTAACACTGCCTTTCAGGTATGTCCTCCTCCCTGGTGTTCCCTAGAAGCAATGGGGAGCAAAGCCTCTTTTCAAGACCAGTAACTCAGCCCAGGTAAGAGCTGAATCACCTTCTGCAAGTGCCTGCCTCTCCACGCTGACTGCAGAGGGAGACTGACTACACTCCCCGTTACACTGCTCTTAATATAAGCACCTTAGCCAGCTAAAACATGCAGATTAGGCAGACTGAGTGAGGTGTCATAATCTTGGCCAAGAAGTCTAAAGTGGAGTAAGGATTAGACCCATGCTCTGTGATAGTGCTAAAAACATAATTTAGGATACCAAGGCCCATTTTCCCAAATCTCACTGCTTGGTTTTCATCGAGCCAAGGGCGAGAGCATCAGTAGCAATGGTTCCGGTGCTGTTCCCACCCGCCTCCAAACACCTTAAAGTGTTTTAAGCAACCCAGCTCATGCAGACAGGACTTGCACATCAAACTGAAAAGCACTGAAAGGAATAATGTCTGCACCCAAGCAGCCTATTAGGAGGATCAGCAAAGTAACACAAAGCACAAAAGATGGCTAAGAAACACTCATCATTTGTCATCCCACACAGCAGCCCCTATCTCAGGACCTAGGTACCTGGGCAGAGGATTTAGTGACTAAGCCTAGAGACTCCTCTGGGTTGCAGGCATTAACTCATGCTTGCATGCCTGAGACTGCATAAAGCTGAAGTCAAACCCAAAAACCTCTACAGAGGCCTCAGCGTATTGTTGTTCTGGGGATAGTCCTCTGTGTTTTGTCCACAAGAATTAGTGTTTTCTTTTCATTTCACAATAACCTAGGTATTTCAAATGTCTGCCAAAAAGCACTCAGAAACCCAGCATTTAATCTGAGGACTTTTAAGAGGACCAGTTGTTTATTTCCACCATCTAATGAACATTAATTTCCTGTTTTAGAAAGCATAATTCATGCCACTGGTGAAGCTGATATTTATCTTGATGCATATCCTCTTGGCTGGCTTAGTTTTTCATTTTCCCCAGTTCCTCCAGCTTACAAACAGCCTGCAACCTGTAGCCTCAGCCTGTGCAGTCAGTAGTGCTGCAAACCCATTCAGAAGTTTCCAGTACTTCTTGGGAGAATCTGATAGCACAGGCCCGAACCCATTAGCATTCACTTCTCATAATAAAAACAAAGCTAAAGAGAGTGTTTGTAACACTGATCTGAAAACAAGAACATATTTTCCTTTCTGCTTCAGAATTTAGACAAAACTAATGCAAGTTACACTAAACAAATCCAGCCCTTGCCAGGATAAACAAACATTTGCAGTGTTGCTTGTCATGAAATAAAGCCACCGACATGCATTTTAATGCAAGTCTCCTACAAATTGTGCAAAAATAATTGTGCCCTGTGTATTCGTTGCCAGGTTACTAGAAGGGAAGAGGATATTTTTGCCGACATGATGAACTAACAGGGTAAATAATTCAACTTAATCGTTTTCAAATTTCACACTTAATTCTCAACAGCAGGTCTTTTCAGATCCACCTCAGATCTGACGACAGGGATGACTTTAGAGCAAGCTCCTGTGAGCCATATTTAGTCCATGGGGTAGTTTTTATACGACAAACTTCCCCACCCCCCCCCAATACAGTAGCAGTTTTAGGGCAGCAAGCTTTGCTGATTGGTAGTAGGAGCACATGGATTTCACTTTTTCCTGAACAAAATCACTCACTAAATAAGTGATGTCTTAGCAAATAATGCAGCATTAACAGAGACAAAACAGAGCTCCCTGTCCATACTCAATCTGCCTGCACAGCTCTCCTATCAGTGACATTCTGGGAGAAACAGCATTAATTCTTATTA
The DNA here is from genome assembly GCF_012275295.1 of Melopsittacus undulatus. NCBI lineage: Eukaryota > Metazoa > Chordata > Aves > Psittaciformes > Psittaculidae > Melopsittacus > Melopsittacus undulatus. The sequence goes on from NC_047537.1 coordinate 16,877,280, forward strand.
AAGCAGATCAGGAATTACATTATTACATATTCGCTTAAAGAAAAACAATGGATCAGATAATGGAATGAGATCTGTGCTGCTCCATGAAGCAGGGCTTTTTGTGCTGTTTTGTGGCAGTATTTGCAGGGCAGATGTATGCAGAGGAAGGGCTAAAGGGCCCTGCATCCCTTTTAGCACCACCCAGCTCAGCAGCAAGAAAACTCCTCCAAAGAGACCTGCAGCTCAGATGACAAACTTTCTATTTTGCAAAGTTTCCAGATGACAAACAATACATCTGCTGAACGAGGTTCTGATGGCTTTTAACTTTTGTTCAAAGCATATTTTGGCTTTATTAGGTCAGATTACACTCTCATTTAGGTGCCAACAAATCTGAGCACAGAAACTCTCCACTGATAAAGGTCTAAGAAGACAAGTGAGGTTCTATGTCAAAGTCTCCACTCAGTTCCTTGCATGACCTTCTGGAAGACGTTTCTCTGTATTATGATGCTGAATTTAGTTGGTGAGGAGCTCTGAAAATCAACTGACACAAATTTATGGTGCTCTGCCAGTTTGTGAGAACAGTGGCAAAGGCCAAACAACATGAAAGCTTGAAGGTATGCTGACAGGCCTTATAGAAGCTGCAAGATCTTCATTTGAAATGTCCCAGGGACAGTGACAAGCCATGAAATCTAACAAAACCTGTCAAGAAATTAATAGCAAATTCATAAGTATTTTTACTTGGAAATACCATGCAGCCAGAATAAATGTTAATATTTTTAGAAGATGCTGTGGTCACCCAAACTCTCTTTCTTTCAATGCTTTTGGGATAAGTCCTTGAAGCAGTATGTATCAAATCTGACCTTTGCCATCTTAGTAATACATATGTCTATGTATCTCCTGCATTCTCCAACAGGATTCTGGCTGAAAGGCCAAGCAAATCCATTCAAGGGTAAAAAGATAAGTGTAGGGCTTCGAAAGTAAGGGAGGTATATGACTTTTTTCTACTTTATCAAACATGATGGACCATTTCAAACTAACTCAACTAGTTGATTATCTTTGTATTTCTAGTTCTATTTCATTTTACACCTCCCTCACTTCACAGCACTATAACTTTTCTGAATTGCCCTCTGTGATATCCACTCCTTCACTGTTGACCATTGCTCACTTATTCATTGCTTGTTGGATCAGCTGGGCACTTGCACAATCAAGTCTTTGTTATGCTTTCAGACAGGCTGCAAGTCACAATATTGAAGCAGCACAAGGACTGTTTCCTCTGCTGGTATTCTTCTTCCCTGGCATTTAGGAAGACAGCATCCTAAACACAACTGATATAAAGTAATTATGACAATCATTCATACAACAGCTCTTACTTAGAATGCCTTTTCCCCTTTAATTGTTATAATAGACTGAAACCCCCAGAGGTCTGAAGATTTTTTTGCAACTTGGTCAACTGAGAAACAAGGATTTGCTACTTTAAGAGCACAGCAGAGCTCAGGTCTGTTTAATGCATCAGTAGATGATGGCTGGTGATACACAGCTAGTGGGAATCCTACAAGAGCTGCTCTCTCCAACCGCTTAATTGGCCCAAACAAACTGGAATGTAGTTTTCTAACTAATAAGCACTGACAATAATGAAGAGCAACTGCAGGGATGGTGGGAAGATAAAGGAATGCACATACCAATGTTCTGCAACAGTATGAAATGTCAAAGTTCAAGTTTACATGCATAATAACCACAACTGGCACATGGATTTTTCGGTGCCTAAATAATCTGAGAATCCAAGATGAGAGCACTAAAGAATACAACTTCATACAGTTGGAGGTTTTAAAACAAAATTAAACTTCTCATATGCATTTACAGATACACCAGTATTTAAAAACCTGCAGGATCTGCTTCTAGGTCAATGCTATCAATGGAGTTGAACACTTATATACCCTTGAATTCTGCCCCAACAGGCAGAGAATTGGATGTAGCACAAGAAGCAAAGCTAGCAAAATGCTATTTTTAGTTGATTTCACTTGAAGTCAAAATGAGGATCTTGGCTTCCAGATCGTGAAATTAAAGCTCACTCTCTCTTGCAGTTCAGAAAAAAAAAAGAAGTATCTAATTTGGGAAGGGAAAGTTTAGATAGAAGTTAAGTAGTTGGGTTGGTTATGGAAAGAATAAGAGTATTCAGCAGAAGCAGACGAGTAAGCATTTTGTCACAGGGAGGGAGAAGTAGAGTCTTTTGTGTATGGTGGTTTATTGCAGGCTCTAATGGCATTGGGATGATGTTACCAGGGAGCCTCCACACAATGGAATAATTTACTGTCATCCCTTATATCCTGCTAGCACAACACAGTCTCCCTAAACCTCCTCCTCAAACTGTTTTGATAGCCAAATTCTATCTGTAATGTCAGAGAAGATATCTTAACCCTACCTTAAAAATAACTTTGACACAATTGTTAGCTTATTCACTCAGAATTACTGTGAATTGATCATGTCCTTTGGAAGGATTATCACACAGACAGATTTGCTGAGGTCTGCAAGGCTGCAGACCCTCCTTTCCTTTACCCCTCCTGTGCCCCAGTGCTGGCAGCCCCCATCATCCCAGTGCTGCTTGGGGCTACAGCTTCTCCTCAGCTTCCCTGAAGCCAGAGAAGTGCAGCGATGCTGTGCAGCCCTGAGAGCTGCTCCCTGCAGCATCCCACACCTCCTTCATCCAACACGAGTCTTGACTTGACAGAAGATCTCACATAGGGGCAATGTCTGTCCCTCCCACAACGCAGGACCCACATGCACCACTGGATAAGACAGTAACAAGCCATCACAGATATCACTTGCACAGCTTGTTGGCATGTCTCCTTGTAGAGCAGGAGGTCCCCAGGTTAGCAGCTTATTTGTCAGGCTGTTCAAAGGCCTTCCTGGCCTTGAGAAGGGTTACATTCAGCAAAGAAAGTACATAAAACTGGAGTAACAGCTTTCCAATGAAAGAGAAGATTTTCCTGTCTCTGTTCTGCTCACATCTGGTCAATTTTCTGTCAAGAATTACATCTTGACTACTCTTTTACAACACAGCCAATACAGCTGAAAGGGATTAAGTTGCTCACTATCCAACCTTTGTACTATCAGCAGTATTATTAGTAACTTCAATGAAGCTGTAAAGCAGTTTTACTGAAGATGCGTGAACCAGAAAGAACTTTGAATTTCATAACCCAGAGTGAGTCTGAAGAATTGGCATTTACAGTAGACAGGAAAACAGTATTTGCTTGAAAATTAAACAACACTGAAATGGAATCATTCATAATAAACTGCACTTTAAGATGCACTTTCCATAGTAGATTAGTATTTTAAGAATTATATTAAAAGATAGAATAAGATATGATATAATAATGTGTTATTTATAGGGTAGTATAGGGATTTAAAGAGCCTATTGAATTCTGTTTTCAATGAAGATGTATTAAGTAAATGCTGCTGTATTCTCTAGAGCTATCCAATTCTTGTAATCTTTTCTATAGAGGCCTTTGGCTAATTCATAATTCAAAATGTTACTCATTTCCCTTCCTGTCTGTATGTCATATAAAGATGTGCATCCAATACATCGTCTTGTGGTTCTCAGTGTATTATACACATTCCAGTTCCTGTTATATATACATTCCTTTGTAGCTATATGATTTATTTCTTTAAGCACTTTCCCATCTTAAAATGTCAGATGCTTCCTGTGCTTATATACAAAGAAGTTTAAGCTCCCAAAGGTACTGAAGTTCAACAGAATTCTGACTGTGGACAGTATGAATTTACCAATGAATCGTTGGGAAATGCACAATTGCACCTACTTTCCTCAGCTCTCGAGCAAAAATTCATTTCATAAGTATTTAACACGTCAGTCATCAAGAAGATCAAACAGAGGCATGGTTTTGCAAAACAAGTAAGTTAAACTGAACTTTCTAGAGGTTTATTCTTCAAGTAAAAGCTTTGATTCTCAAGGGTTATCACTTGTGGCACACAGGAACTTGTCAAGATTAGGAAAATGGGATTTCAAGGCTAGCTTTTATCTATTTCTGTTATCTGAATCTTACTATCTTTTGTAAATAACATTTTTCCCCCACCAAATAACTTACCTATAAAGCTTTTCGGGTAAGTAAGGAAAATACCATTATGACTTTCCTAGGTTTCAGATTGGTTACTTAATAACAAAACTAAGCTGTATTAACCAGGTGGTTATTGCCTATCACTGGATTCTGCAGCAGACTTCAGATGCTTCTTTTATTGCATTCTAAATATACACACATTATATAGAAGCATTCCTTTATGAATAGATTGCCAAATGAAAATGTAACTTTGCATAAAGGTTGTTCAATTATTGGAGCCCTAGGTAAAGAAAAACCTGCACTGATGATCTCTAGCTCTGTGGAAGAACCATGCCTCTCCCTTGCCACTACTTTATCTCCTGCAGCCTTATTGCCCCAAGGCCACACTAAACATAAGGGTATACTCAGTAGCCTGAACTAGAGCAGCTAAGAGGATGGCTCGAGCAGAACAGAGGACCTGCACAAAACTGCAGTGTGGCTCAGCAGGGTGATGAGAAGACATGAGATGAAGGTGCATGGGGAGAGGGATGACTGGTGGTGGTCAAGAAGAGTGTATGTTTGGAGGTGTGGACTGGTACTGAAATGAATGACATCTTTCTAGTTTACCCACAAAGGTACTGAAGTCCAGCTCTCCTGTTAACAAAATATTTGTGACATCTGCCAACTCATAAAAACAACCACAGGCTTCTTCAGATTGACTCATTTAACAACAAAAACCCAAGCAACAGCAACATCCTTTGTAACGACAGCTAGTGTTTTGAAGAGACAAATGTTTCACACAACACTCCTCAAAAAAGCAACAGCATTTTTCAATGAGATTATTCAACCTCAATATCTTTAAATTATAAGAGGCTTTTTCAGAGCAATCAGCCCTGTAATTTCAGTGGAGCATTTGAAGTCTTGAGTACACAGGGAAATTGGCCCAAATAACTCCTAGGTACTAGTCTCCACGAGTAATAAAGGCTCTGAAGGCCAAAGGAAGGCATTAGAAGCACTTGTGCAACTCCCTTAACAGGGTGTACACATGTAACTAATTGGAAACCAGTAAACAATTCTGGTATTGAAACACAAAGCAGATAATCTCACTCACACTACTTCAGTCATTTTCTTCTCATGTGGCTGACTGGAATAAAACTGCTAAAATACTGTTTCCCTCATGCAGAAAAAGATCTAGGGGATATAATAGATCACAAGCTGATTAGAAGTCAACAGTGTCAAGCCATTGTGAAAAAGGCAAACACTGCACTAAGCTGTGCAAACAGGAGTAGGGCCTGTAAGACATGCGAAGTAATCCTGCTCTGTCCAGCACTGGTCCAACCCCAGCGGGAACCCCAGGTCTGGTGCTGGGTCTCATCCTCCAGTGGAGATGCAAAGCACCCAGAGAGAGTCCAGATGAGAATGAATAGAGGTCTAAAGCACAACCAGTGAGGAAGGGCTGAAAGAATCAGATGTGCATAACCTTAACAAGAGAGCAGGATGGAAGGGAAATGTGACAACAACTTGGCAATACGTAAATAGTGGCTGTGGCAGGGTGGAGGGTGGATAAGGAATAACATATTTGGGATGGAGTTTGCAAGCTCTCTCAGGCAAAGAATGAGTTAACATAGGCATTAGCAAGAAAGCAGCTGAGAGGGAAGGCACACAGCTGCAGGGATAACCCACTGGGGAGAGGGTTGTGAGAGCACCTCTGAAAGAGGGGGCTGAGGGAGCCATTCAGGGCAAAGGTACAGGCTCAGGGGATGCTGGGCTGTGTCCTGTATAAGAGATTCTGGTCTTTGGCAGGTTAGTTGCCTTCTCATTTGTATTGACTCTATGTCTGATTATGAAATAGGTATTTCTTTGTTAGGCCTGCAAAAAAGCAGGATAGAATGCTGGGGGGGTTGTGGGGTTTGTTGTTGGTTTGGTTGGTTTTAATTGCCCAGCAAAACTTTTCACATCTGGCCTAAAATGTGGTCAACTTGCTGAATCAGCTGAGATAGGAGGAAAGGAGGCTAACTTTTGCCCAAGGGAAAATATTCAAACGACTAACACTACCTAAACTGGGGAACTGAAGACTTTAGTCTGTGGAGAGAGAGAAAGCAAGGAGGTTCTGTGTAACAGGAAAGTCATGCAATAGGCTCAAAACTGAGGCAATGGTAGGTGTCTGGATGTTTTTGCTAGGGTAAAAAGATCTGGTGCATCCCTTCTAGGTAAAGCATGACCCAGACTAGATGTCCCAGCACCATGCCCAGCCATCCTGTGCTGGGGAGTCACCACCCCCCTGGGGAGATAACTACAATGGCTGATTATTCTAATTGTGAAAGTTTATCTTCTTGGGTCCAGTCAGAATCTCCCCAGCAGTAACTGGTACCCATTACCCCTCATCTAGATAATAAGAAATTCATTCTAAGGGTAAAGATAGTGAGGGCTGCAATAAATTGTGGGGATGTTCTGAAACCTCCATTGTTGGAGGAAGGCCTTTGTGAATAGGCTAGGAGTTATTTGTCAGGAATGACAAAGTTGATCTTGTCTCAGGACAGCACGACTGCTAGATGAGCTTCTCAAATCCCATTCTGCCCTTTAGTACTATAGTAAGAAATATTGCACCCCTCTTGCCACTTAAGAATGATATTTTATGAACATAACTGACCATTTTTGGAAACTTAAAGCATTCTTTGAATAGAAGTGGTTTCAAAACTAGCTGTAAACTGAATATTTTACCTACTCTTTGAATGATCCTTTCAATATGGTGTGTTCTGGAAATAACTCAGTACTGAAACTTATAAATTCAGCAACAAAGGTGTTAGAAGAAAACTCTATACTCACTCAGTCATCCCAACAAAGATATGGCTGAATTAAGTTATCCACATGCTCCACAACACCAACAAATTGATTTGTTTGTAAGGATTCTCTCTTACCCCCCAGCTACAGTTTGACCCTTTCAAAAAGAAACTAAACCCCAGTCGACTTGGCCTAAATAACCCCAGTGATACCCTAAACAAGGAGTCCTTTTTTTCTCTTTCTTTTAAACTCCCAGCGAATCAGTTGAGATCTGTCCTCGCAAGTCAATAGGTCTAAGTTGTCCATACTATAACTAGGCTGTGTCATTTTTGAAATGACAGCTAAATGTAGAAAGCAAAACAACCTTCTAGATACCGTGTCTTTCCACCAAGATGAGGAAACTTTCTACTTGACGGCTCAAGCCTCCAGAATTTGCAGGTCTTAGGTTCACAGTAATGATCCTCAAGAGATTGTTTTATCAGAAATAAAAGCTAAAAACTAGTATGATGAGAAAAGTCTTAGACTCTGTAATGGTTTTAGCTGCGAGAACTTTCTGTGCTGTTCCTCACCACTCTGACAAATCCTTGAAACAGAGCAACTGGAACTACAACTAGGATCAAACCATTTTTGCTTGTTTCTGAGTGAGTCTGTCGCGGCAGCATTAAATCTCTTTCCATTCTGACCCACATGAAAGAGGAACAGGCACTGAAACAATGGACTATATTTTGAAAACTATTTAATTGCCCAAGAACACAGAAATGCCTGCTAGGTTTTCAAAATCCAGTAGGTAATGACTCTCACAATGGAAGCTAGATGCCTAGGTTGCACTGAAAATCCCCCTGAATAGTTTCTGCATGCCTGTGGGCCTTTAAAAGTCTGTCCAAAATCCCCCCAAATGAGAACCACGTTTTAAGTAGATGTTTGTATTTAATTACCCTCTGTGGTCAGCTGCAGAATACAACATTGCTGGTGGTTTCTGTCTGTTCTGTGTTCTCCTCTGGGAAGGAAATACGGGGTTTGCTCTGCATTTTGTAGACTGCTTCGCATAATGAGGCACTGGTCCCTGACTGGGACTTTTGTTTGGTTCAGCACGAGTAAAGCAATACCCTGCTACACTTTCTTAGATAAAGCAAGGCATGCAGGCAGCATCGAAGTGCTCTCAGCCTTCGTCACCAGAGACAGCAATGATCGTATTCAGCAGCGCTGTTCACAGAGAGATTAAACTGAGGCTGGATGGAGAGAAGCTGTGTTGATAACCTGAAATAGATTCCGAGGGTGAATTACTGCTTGGCTGTTGTCCTCACCTCCTCAGCTCTGCGACTGGTGTGCCAAAGAACATTTTAAGATAACTTTGCTCTGTTTGCTGCTTGCATTGTCTAGCTGTTGAACGCTCTTCAGATACACAAGGGATAATCTCTGGATTTTGCTCAACAAGGATCGCTTTGTGCGAAGTTTAAAACAGGTTGTTGTATAGGGGCTGCTCTTGCTGAACCTTTTAGCTGTGACTGCTTCCAGGGGCCGTAAGTGGCTGCACAAGTAAATGATCGAAAATGGATGAAGCCTTGGGTGATATGGTTTAGTGTGAGGTGTCTCTGCCCATGGCAGGGGAGTTGGAACTGGATGATCTTAAGGTCCTTTCCAACCCTAACTATTCTATGATCATTGCAGCCAAGAAGTATTTCCTCGTTTTCATTGGAAAAGGCCCTGGTTGCACTGACCAGCCCAGTGCTAACTGGAGAGATGCACGTCAAACACTGCGATTAGAGAACGGGTGCGAAACCGCAGGCACCACTTATTTAACTAATTGCTGCCTCCACAGAGAAGACCTTCAGCCGCCTGCGGCCCGACCAGCACACCCGGAGCCAGGCCGGGGCTGACACCGCGCACCTTTAAAGCTTTAAATCGCTCCTGGTTGAGCGGCCCAGGCTCCCCCAAGCGCCTCGCTGCTCGCCGCCGTCCGCGACCGTCTCCCAGAGCAGCTTCCGGCCTCCGGAGCCATCGCTGTTCCTCCGGAGCGCGCTGAGGGAAAGGCCTGAGGGGACGAGGAGGCGGCGGCGGCTGCGCGGCCCCGAGGAGCGGCTGCGGAGGGGCCGGTTCCTTGGGAGGAAAGCCGGGCGGGGCGGGGGGCAGACCTGCGGCACCCCGCGAGCACCCGCTCCCACCCTGGCCTGGAGCTCGGGCTTTTCCAGGCCGCTCCGGAGGGAGGGGCGGAGGCTGTCATGGCGGAGGCGGGCAGAGCCGGGGCCTGCCGCCCCGTGCCCCCCCGGCCGCCGGCGGGCCGAGGCTGCGCCGTCCAGGTGGTACGTGTCAGGCGGGCGGGCTGGGGCTGAGGGGAGCCGGGCGGGCAGCACGGGGCTGAGGAGCAATAAAGAGCTGAGCCCGGCTCCCCACGGTGCTCGCCGTGGAGGTGTGGGTGTAGCGGCTGCTCGGAGCAGGACAGCAGTGGGGTTCGTGGCTCAGCCTCGGCTATGTGCTGCCTGGCCTTGCACAGTGACGGGCCGGCGTTATTGCTCCCTGTAACAATATTTGGGGTTTTTCTTAATTATTATTATTCTTCCACATTTATACACATGCAACTGTTGTGGTTTGGCAGTGATTTCTGTTTAGTGAGCCAGCCATCTGCAAAGCAAAGCCATACAGATCAATAGGCAAGTAATAATGATGGACAACTTCACAGAGTCTCACATTCTAAAGGCAGGTCAAAGTTTGTGGCCTGGAAAGTCTCCCTGGGTTTGTTTAAAGTACCCCACATAGGAGATGTGGCAGAACTAGTGTGCTTCTGCCAGCAGCCAAGAGTTTCTAAATGGTTTGGAATAACGACTCATATGAAAACTCCGTTTAAAACTAACGGTTTCTGACTAATCTGACATCTTAAGCAGTGTGAAAGTGATTTTTAAAACAGGTTTTCCACACTCGGATGTGGAAGTGGGTGTCTGTTAGACCTGAAATTTATGGAAAGTGAAAGTAAGAGTTGTTCATGTTAGTGAAGGATGCTGGTGGTAATGCCAGCAACAAGAGAGTTCTTGGACTCAAAACGTTCAAGGCCATGGTTTCTGACACTGGTTTTTAAAACCTCACTTTTTTCTACTTCTATGTTGTGGTTGGTGTATTGGTTTTCAGTGGCCTAGCTGAGGGAGGAAGAGCGGGGTTTTCTTGGTGAATACATTTGTAGAAGGAAAGGGGTTGATCTGCCTTTAAGCCATTTCACGGGCTGCCATCTTTGCCATATATCAAAATCCATTTTGCAGCAAAGCCAGGAATCGTCATCTTCAGCTAAGTGATGGCAAAACAACGTTACTAAAAAGATCCCAAATTGCTTCAGGTCTCACTCTAGAATATCAGAAGTTCAGGGAGAACCAGGCAGTGTCACAATGCTCAAAACCAAATCATGGTTCTGTGTATTAACTGTTGGGCTTGGCTTACAGGCCATGAGGATGTTCCTCTGTTGGATCCCACTATGAATTGTTCTCTGCTAGTAAAAGGACAATTCTGACTCAGTTGATATTCCAGTGACAAAATACATTAGTTGTTTGCAATTTGTGTCCCTGTGTTCACTCAAAAGTTACTTTGAAGGAGCTTTCTGCATATTTTTGTAGTTCACTATTATAGTACCAGTTTTCAAATATATGAAAGGCTGCTGCAAAGAGAACTAGAATAATAATCTGTGCAGAGACCTGGAAGTGATAGTTGGCAAAAATTGCAGCAAAATTACTTCAGCCATTGGGGAAATGGTATGCCAGGTCTCCTTTATACCTGCTTTTAGAGATTGCCTTAGCAAGGCTGGTGATTCTGGCCCTGAAGATGTTTGTCAGCTTTAGTTGATCATGTTTTGGGACAGAAGTAGAGACTGTCTCTTGAGTTTATTGCCAGCACATTGAGGGTTTTTTGAGATGAATCCGTAAGTGCAACAATGCCCTGGTTCATGCTTTTGCCTCGTTAAATGAACCAAGGAGGCTGAAGTGTTCTGATACAGTCACCTGATGATCAAGGCCAGCTTATGAATGCCTAGTTCAGGACAAGTACCAGCTGCAAATTTTAGGTTTCATGCTAATCTATTATGGGTTTTTATGCTAAGTTCTCAGTACCTTAGTGCCATGAGGTATTTGTGGGTGATTTTATATGTGCTACCATTAAAGTTTTGTTTTCAGTTCAAACTAGACTGAGGTCCAAACATTATTGTGGTGTTTTGCCCTGCTGTCCTGACTTAAACCAGGAGCTCATTATGGGGAAATAAACCAAAGAAGTTCCAGTTCTGTAGTTTTCAAGATAATATCGAGCTGATTTGTGATTGAATAGTTACAGTTTTACAGAGTTAATTAAAAAACAAATAAGCAAATAATTACTTTTTCTGGATGTGAAAATGTGGCTAGTTTATATTGTCACTGGAAGACTTGGGGAACCCTTTTCTTTCTGAATGAATATGTTAGATTAATTAGTATAAATGTATAGAGTTGTATTTTCAACAAAGACCTAAAGGATATTAAAATGCAGAGTCAGTGGAATATATTGGTTTAGAATCTCATATTTTTGCTTGTTCTTTTAGTCTCAAAGTTCTGAATTTTTTTTTATCTGCATGTTGGAATTATTTGGTAATCAATTTCATATTTTTATTTCTCCTTCTTCTACTTATTTATCTCTCCAAAACAGAAGTCAAAGACCTGTTTTGCTTAAAATTTTAGACAGGTTACCTTTTACTTCTTTTAAATGCCCCTTTGGCCTCCTGCGGCATCCTGCTGAAAATCAGGATGTTCATTCATTTTAGGCAATGATAATTTTAATTTTGCTATGGAATGTTCTCAAGTTTCTTCTTTGTGAGTCATTGTCCCATACATCATACTGCTGTAGAAAAACAAAAGCATGCTCCTGAGTGTCCACAAAATCTGCCTGCTCATGTATGGTTTGCCTTTGTTTGCACAGTGTACGTGTACTCACATGTCACTAAATCTTGATTAATTAAATTTCAGTATTCTTCTAACATTTTTTTTAAGATTCTCACATACAGTCGGAACTAATCCTGTTTCTTCAACTTGCGTGCCTATGGTTGTATCACATGATGAGATGAAGTTCTATATCTAGGAACTTCTTAAAATGCCCAGTAAGACTTTTTACAAGTTACTTGGGTTCTTTGCCTTAAGTTTCCCATCTAGAAGAGATCTTAGCAGGTACGGGTTTGGCCTTTCCCTTTACAAACATAGCCAGTATGTTTATTTTTGAGATACTGAAAGAATTTGGGGGCAGTTGTTGGCTTTTGGGGGAGCTGATTAGAGCACTGGTCAGTAACTGAACAGAAAAATCCCTCATCTCTGGTTTCTAACCAGTTTTAAAATACTTCAGATAGGTTTTCATGCTTTGCATGTGTGTGGCTGAACCAGTAGAGGCTGTAACAGGAAAGCCTGAAGTTGAAATTGTAGACTATGGAAGTATGGCAAACAGCATCTTCTAATGTGCTTAATAGCAGTTTTAAATAGAATCGTTTTTAAAAACATGGTTAGAGCCCAAGGGTACAGGCTGCATATATGAGCATCTCCTATTAAGTAGTGAGCTTAAAGTGTCCTAAGAAATACAGGAATACTAGGAATAGGTTAGTGTGGTGTTACAGATGTTTTGTTAGTGTTTTTTGCTTCAGTAGTCTCTTTTATTTCCTTGGAGATCTACCAACAGCCATTTTAGAGCTCAAAAAAAGAAAAAGATAGCTTGATAGAGAAAAAGGTCAATCATATATATAGAATTAAAAGAAAGTATCTTTGCCTACTTTTTATTTTTAAATGCATTTTTTGTGAAAGTTAGTTTCAGAAAGATCTGTCACTTCCCCTTTTTAATGAATATTCTTATGCTGTAAGTAAACAAAAATAGTGCTTACTGACATACACTGAAATTTTTGTTTCTTTTCTTGTAGTCTGTCATTGTGCCTGTTCACAATAGTGAATGCTGGTTAGATGAATGCTTGAAGTCAGTTTGGGAACAAGATTTTAAAGAAACCATGGAGCTGTCAGTTTTTAATGATGCCAGTGAGGTATGTTTCTGACCTTATCTAAGATATTGCCCAAGTAAATACTGTCTCTGACAGGAATCTTTGGTTTGGACTGTGTTTGGTTCACAATACACTTAAAATAGCTGCAGTCTATGTCATCATTTTTCTAGGATGGTTCAGCTGAAATAATTGAAAAATGGAAGATGAAGTTGGAAGATGCTGGTGTTCCAGTAATTGTTGGTAGCAATGATTCATCTGAACCTCGAGGCGGTACGTAGCTTAATAGTGATATTTTTGGAGGATCAGCTTCTTATCCCAGGCATCTTGTATTTTTCAGTTTGAAAAGTGTCTTTGTAGCCACTTGCATTGCAATGTTAAAAAAACAACCCACAGTGTGTTCCAGAGCTCTCTGTTCAAAACCTCATTCCAGATTAGAATTTGGCCCTGTTGGTTTTGGTTCTGCAGGATCTGTTTATATGTCCAGGAAAGAAGAACTTGGCTTAACACTCATGTGCTACTCTGCAAAAGAATTTTGTTTAGTTGTAGTATACACAGTGGTGTTAACACTTACAGTTTTACTTTGGCTTTCTGAGATCTGAGTCATCTTCAGGAGATGGGGTTTAAGAAAATAGAAACCTAAAATTTCTTACAGAAAGATTAAAAAAATAAATGCAGAATAGACACTGAACTAGAACAAAACACATTTTTACTATCTCTTCTGATGATCAGATCAAAACAGAGGTTTCAGAAAAGGTTTGATGTAAGCTAAAAGCTCTCACTAAACTCCTACCTATTTAGACAAAGAGCTAAACCAGTATGTTTAGTGAGCTACAGAAAAGGTGTATGATGTGATTCCCTGTCAATTTACATGCTAATATGAATTACATTTACCCCCTGGAGGAGATAACAAACAAATCTCTCTAGGAGTTCTTCTTTTGCTTGTTTTGGTTATGTTAAGGTTTGGGGTTTTTTTAGCAGATAAGCTTGCTTAACTGTAAAATAGAAATAAAACATACTGCTCTTTGACGAACCTAGTGTTAAATGGCACTGAAGTTGGAAGATCACGTCTGTGTTCCAGAGGAGAACAGCAGGACAAACCAAGCAGAACAGGGTGTACACATTGTGTATAGGAGTTGTATATCTAATCATTCTGAATTACTGTGGGAGTAGACAGGTAGGAATTGATAGAAAATTGGTTCCAAATGTGTGTCTTTCCAGTTACTTCACTTAAAAGGCACACTTTGGAAACACTGTAATGCAAAGTCTGGTCAGTTTCTGTTTTGTTTTTTGTTTGTTTTTTTTTTTTTTTTAACAAAATACCCCTTTTGTAACAGAAAGAAACCCAGGATTATTACAGCTAGCCCAAAATGATCTTTTTACGAAAAAGCCCAGTTCTTTTTCAGAAGGTTTAATTTTCATCCGATGTTGAAACATGTAGAAAAATTGGTATTTGTGCACTAAATTAATCTGCACCTTGGTACAGGCCCCTGGCTTTATTTACTGTCATTTCTTTTGACTATAGACTTATTTAAATCTGGTTTTTAAATAGTTGTCAGACCTAGCAATACTGAACTAATACAGCATAACTGTTACTATAAATATTTGTAGTATTTTAATATTTCTAGCATGAACTGGTGTTGTTTTGACAGTGTAACTTGCAATATTAGCATTATTGAGCTGCTGATGACAAAAGACAGACAAGGTTAGTAGAGGGAATTTTTCTCTTTTGGACAACAGATAAAGCTGGAGTTAAGCAACGTCAAGAATTCCTTGTATTTCTGGAAATATATCTATCTTCTTGCACCCCCTCTCCAGCTATTGGATGATCAGTCTCTTACAAGATTGTACAACTCTTAGTAGTTGACAATCTAGAAGCTAGGTAGGATGCAATTGTATATAAACTGGTTTTTAGTTTGCAAGAACATGTAAGTGCAACATTTTGGCAGTAATTCATGCTAGAATTCTGAAGTCAGTTCACCTTTGCACTTTAGGAAGCTGAACCTAAAACTGAGTTGTGAACTATAAGGAGCATATTGTGCCATTAGGAATATATCAGGTTATTTTTGGTTTTAACTTGCATTTGTTAGTGTTGGGATAGCTGAAACCTGAACAAATGTTTAATAAATTGGGGGGGGGGGGGAGGGGAGGATGCAGCTGTGGGCATTGTTTTAAATAATAGCATGAAATGCAGAGTTCTTGTAAAAAAACCAAAATAAAACAAAAAAAAAACAACAAACCCAAGCTTATTCATGTGGAAGTCACTCTCAGGTCACCATTAAAATGAGGACATCTTTTCTTCACGGTTGTTACATCTTAGGAGCAGGTTACTTGAAATCCATAGTATTTGTTTGCTTTCAGTGATTTACTTTTATTATGTTAAGGACTAGTTACAACTGTAAGGAGTCTTTCCTTTAAAAGAAGATGCTTTAGTACAGAAACAATGTACTAGTCAGGCTTCACATCTTCAACTATTTACACAAGATTAGGATTTATTTCTGATTCTTTTCTAGCATGTAAAAGAAAGGGGGGGAACCTAGAAAAAAAGAAAGGGTCACTTGCCTAAAAAAAGGAAACCTTTTTCTTTCCAAGAGTGAGGAATGTTAATATCTCACTGAGGCTTAAGTTTTTACGGCTGTAACCATGGTAACAGGCTCTTTTCACCAAGTAAGCAGGCCTTACAAAACTCAGAGACCTGGCACAAACGTTGCATTTTGTTCAGCAAAGTAATATGAAGGAAATTTTTTTCCTCATGCCAAGCATAGGATTTGTTGTGCTGAAACCAGTTTTAATATCTAGTTTCTTCCATGGGGAGTTACATCTCCCTTGCTAATAACTTTTAAAATATGTGTGTTTTCTTCTCTCCCCCTTAAAAAAAATGGCTGATATAGTAAAAGCTTCAGGATGATTTCTGCCTCAATGTTAGAAAGAAATATATTCCAACTTTTTTTCATAACAAATCATAAAGATTTCAGTATTTTATGTAAAGTGGTTTATTTTAAAAAGAGATCTGAAATATTTCAGAACATTCATTAAGTAATATAATTGTCATCTTGTAGTTGCCTTTAGCTGCCTTCTCTTTTTTCCTGCTGATTCCTAGTTCTTCATTATTTTCTGCTGAAGGTTGTTGAAATATTGGGGTATACTAATGACAGCATTGAAATACAAGTACAAGCTGCTTTACAGCTGGTAATGATGTGTGAGAGTAGTGATTTCATTGATGTTGGGCATATTTAGCTCTGTTCTGTTCTTCTACCTCTTGCTTTTGTAGGGACCTCCATGGTGTTGGGGTTTTGCTTGTTTGGCGTGTCCAGACCTGCTCACTTTCATCAGTTGTTTCTCACTAAAACTGCTCATGCCAGGTTTCAGCTCTGCTGTTGTGGTAGCTACTGACTTTGCCAGCTGCTTTTTTACTGCCAATCGGAAAGTGAAAGAGAGTAACTGTATATGTGAGATTAGATATTCATATGTGTCTGAAAAGGTAATATACTGTAAGATAGTAAGCCTGAGAAATCCATGATTATACAAAGTTAAGGTAAGGATTCAAATACTCAAAATAGGTACAAAAAGAATAGCACAATTATGAGGAGGAGCTTTCATTTGTAGTGTTCTGTTGGTAGTTGACATAATGTTCCTTTGAGGCAGTAAGAAATGGAGTCATAAGGCTTTTTCTGTACTTGGACAACTCAGCAAAATAGCCAAGGAACATGTGCATTAAAACTAAGTGAACCTTTGAGCCCGCTTAAATTTGTTTCCTGAGTAAACTTAAATCTGTATCTCATAAAAAGATTGGAGAATTACAGAATTCTGCTTTTTTCAAATGCAAAAGCAGGAACTTTAGGGACAGTATGATTTAAAATTATCCTGCTTCACTTCATGGTGAGATTTTCTGGCTTTATGATTCCAGTTTTTCCATTAAAGAATAAAAACCCTACAGTATTGCATATCTTCACCTCATTTGGTTTGCATGTCAGGGCAATCTTTTGCTGTATTCCCTTGACCGGGTTCCATAAATACTTTAAATGAAGCCTAATGTTGCATATTATGACCAAGTGGAATTCATATAGCACTTTTCAGAATAACTCTGGATATATGTGGTCTTTTCTTGTAATGCTGCCTGGGAGAATTCGAAGACCAGCATGTTCTTGGGTAAACCTTGTCTACATGCAGAAATATTCCCAGATAAAGCAACCTTGCAGATGAACTCAGTTTAACACTGAAATACATCTTCTTGATGGCTGCTGCAGTCCCATCCTTACCCTCAGCTGTGTATTGCTGCTCTGCCCCCCCCCCCCTTCTTTAGTTCTCCCCTGTCATTAGTTTGACCTGCCAGTGATGTCACCAGCTTCAGAAATTAAGCTGACAAAAAGTTTTCTTTCAGTTCAACTTCCTGAAGTGGCTTGGTAAAAGATTCAACAAGTGTCGGGGGTCAAAACAAAAAGACCCTGGTTACCAGTGTTGACATTTGTCTGCATCTGTAATTAAGTGTCTTTGACAGATGGTATAATATGTAGTATTAAATAAGCCAGGTTTGTGCTCATTGGTTATGTATTCTTCTGCTTTGGTTCCCCTCTGCATTACCTGTGCCATTACACTAAAGGCACAGGAAGTTTTTTGCATTTACATACTTTATATTTAACTAGCATAGTGGAACGGAACAGAACAGAACTTCCCTGATGGGTAGAACAGGTTGTTTAGCAAGCTCTTGTTCTTCCTTTTCTGTCTTAAGATTTGTTATTATTTGTTAGAACTGAAGAGATGAATGTATATACAGCCAGGGGTTTTCAGCATCTGCTCTTTGCAAGGGGGGTGTGCTAGGTGACCATTAGGTGTTTCTTCCAACCAAAACCGTTCTGTGACTATATGATCATAGAATAGTTAGGGTTGGAAAGGACCTTAAGATCATCCAGTTCCAACCCTCCTGCCATGGGCAGGGACACCTCAAACTAAACCATCTCACCCAAGGCTCTGTCCAGCCTGGCCTTGAACACTGCCAGGGATGGAGCATTTACAACTTCCTTGGGCAACCCATTCCAGTGCCTCACCACCCTAACAGTAAAGAATTTCTTCCTTCTATCCAATCTAAACTTCCCCTGTTTCAGTTTTAACTCATTACCACTTGTCCTGTCACTACAGTCCTTAATGAAGAGTCCCTCTCCAGCATCCTTGTAGGCCCCCTTCAGATACTGGAAGGCTACTATGAGGTCTCCATATGGCCTTCCTTTCTCCAGGCTGAACAGCCCCAATTTTCTCAGCCTGTCTCCATATGGGAGGTGCTCCAGTCCCTGATCATCCTTGTGGCCTCCTCTGGACTTGTCCCAACAGTTCCATGTCCTTTTTATGTTGAGGACACCAGAACTGCACACAATGCTCCAGGTGAGGTCTCACGAGAGTAGAGTAGAGGGGCAGGATCACCTCCTTCGACCTTCTGGTCACGTTCCTTTTGCTGCAGCCCAGGATACAGTTGGCTTTCTGGGCTGCGAGCGCACATTAAAGCCGGCTCATATTCATTCTGTCATCAATCAACACCCCCAAATCCTTCTCCACAGGGCTGCTCTGTGATCTGAGGTACTGAATGTGAAACCGAGGTAGCTGACTCTTCAAGATACATATTGCAGATTGTATTGTTCTACTACTAGCAAGAATAGCCTAAATTTACTTGGTGGTAGAATTATAACACATGGAACTGATAAACACTCAGAGAAGATGACTGAAATAGGCACACTGATTAACTATTTACAAATGACCTTGCTTTAAATACGGAAAAAATGTGTACTTTCCCTGATCCTGATTTTCGTATTTCCTTTCATGCATTCTGATGGTAGCAAGATTTAAAGAAAATACAACAATAAAACCTGCCATATAATTTTATCTTTGTTTTCTCAACAGTTGGATTTGCTAAAAATCAAGCAGTAATTCAGAGCTCAGGAACCTATCTCTGCTTTCTGGATTCAGTAAGTGCGTTTTGTCTAACTTAGTTTTGTCAATAAAACTCCTTTGGTTTAGTGTAATTGTTGGTTTGCTTCAAAGACAAACTGTTGAAAGATGTTGGGGTGTTAAACATGTTGGTTACCATTTATAGCTGTAAAGTTGTCTTCCAACCTCTGTAGCAAGCCTGCAGTCTCACACTGTTCCTTGATCCTATTGGATTTCACAAGCTGGTGTAAGCAGGGTTGGTATATAGATGTTTTCAGGATTTTTCTTTCCCCCATTCCTCAGAAAAATCATTTTGATGAGCAGCTAAGAGCTGATCTGCTGGTTTGTGGGTGCAAAATATGAGAGGTCCCAGCTTCCATCTTGGGATTTCTTTTTTTTAACTCTCTTTATTGGATAACTCTCTTTATTGGATAACTGTCTGACTTTCTGCAGCCTAATATGCAGTGAAGGGTTTCACAACTGCGTAGCTGATCTGAGGAGTTGTGCCATGTGGCTGGGATCGAGCAGGTAGAGCAGGACCTTAAAGGCCCACTTGATCTCGTGTAATTTCACCTGAAGATTGAATCTTCCCTCTGAATTGGAACTGAACTATAGTTTAGTGTAGTACTAGGATGAATTGGCTGCTGAAAGTGTAGGTTTTCAGGTAGGAGTCAGCTTAATGTTATGATTGTGCTTAGTAGAAAGTGTCACAAGAGCAGGGATGTAAACTTAACAACCTTAAAACCACACAGGTTTTAATTTGGGTAATCTTTCAGTTTGCAACTCCATTTGTTGTATCAGCTAGATAGAAGGATGTTTTTTGTTCTGTGTTTAAAGTCTTGTGAATTAATCAGTGTACTGTTGCAAGACATGGTTAAGTGCTGGTATGTTTCTTCTGATCCAAGGCAATGCAGGAGAAATTTCTTGTCTTATTTAAGAAATTAAGTTTTACAGGTGGCTTTGCTGGCCTTTATTCTTGCTTTTATTAATTTATCACCGTATTTAGCAACACAGTGTGCCTTTTAAAATGAGTTTATCTGAATTTATCATGGCTTCCCTTTACCAGTTTGTTGGTTTGAGGTGTTTGTTTACTTTGCAGAGTGTATTTCATGCAAATCTTTGTGTGTAAGTTCATGGAGGGTGAAGCTTTGAAATGCATGTGAGTATATATTGAACAGGACATATGCAAATTAATAGTGTCTGAAAAGGCCAGTTTCTCATACATACATACAAAAAAAATGTATTTCATACTCAGCACTGAGCATCAGTGTCTGCTTCATAAACAAATTATTTTGAGGAAGTATGAACAGAAAATGTGCTGCTCTGTTTCTGATCACCTGACTCAGCAGATTTTGAAAGAGTGGAGGGCATCAGAAATTATGACATGAAGTAACTGGAGTGATCCCAGTTTGGTTGAGATGAATGAACTTGGGATCCATTTTTTTTTCTTTACTTCATTGCTGACTGAAGTGAGCTGAGGCCATGTATGAGTGAGACATTAACCTACTAATCTCTTGTCCTATGGAGATTTATATCTTCTATCTCAAATCTGTAATATACTGAGGTGAATTTTGGATTAGTCTTTCTTTTCAATCTTGGCAGTTGTACTTGTCTGTAAATCACAAGCAGTAAGCTAGTGATACGTAGTGATAGGACAAGAGGTGATGGATTTGAAGTTAAATAGGGGAAGTTCAGGTTAGATATAAGGAAGTTGTTTACTGTGAGGGTGGTGTGGCACTGGAACAGGCTGCCCAAGGAAGTGGTATATGCTTCATTCCTGGCAGTGTTCAAGGCCACAGAGGACAGAGCCTTGGGTGACCTGGTTTAAGGCGAGGCATCCCTGTTTATGGCAGGGGGTTGGAACTTAGATAATCTTAAGGTCATTTCCAACCCAAACCATTCTGTGATTCTGTGAAACTAGAATATCAAATTGTTTAGATGAAATTTTTGTAGGGTTCCCTTCAGATTTCTTCATTTGTTATTATGCATACTTATGGTATGCATATGGTATACTTATGGTATTATGGTATATTTATGGTATTATACATAATACCATAAACACCTTGGAGTGTTTATACAGTATGTATCTTCATGCTTCTGTATTGTTTCTCTTTGCTGGCTGTGCAGGATAAGGAAACATTACGGAAACAAATTAGAACTCTTAAGGAATGTAAAAGTGATGACTCTGGATTTCTGCAATTTTCTCATTGTAATCTATAATATAATCAAGACATACTCAAAGTGATTTGAGAATTTTATGACTTATAGTGTGGATAAGCTTGGAAGAAGTTACCAAGATTTTCTGTTCTACCCATTTCTATTCTTGCTATAGAGCAAGATGCTTTGAAATAGAAGGCATTCTGAATTATTAGAAGCCTAATCTGGGATACAAAAGCAATATCAAGTGATTGCTGTTACTTAAACCTATTTTCTGCTGTTTTTACTCGTGACTACTGCTTTTTGCTGAAAACATCAGAGGAAATAAAATGAATGTGGAAACTGCTGCAAGTCTAAAAATTGCTCAATATTTTGGCCGTAGTTAGTAACTGTTGTGTGATAATAGCTGAAACACAGATGTTGCCAGCTGTTTAAGAACTCCACTTCTACATGCCACCTACCTTCATTTCAGTCACCAATCCAGTATCAAGCTCTCTAGGAAGGAATGTTGATATCAGCCTTCTGGAATGTGCTGCAGTAATGCCAGGGAATTGACCTTCAGAAGTGCAGCCGTAATCTCAGGTTTGCTATAGGTTGAATTGGAGCGAAATGGGGCTGGGTCAGTAGTTTGCATACGTTTCATATAGGTGGAGAAATACAGTGGGGCTCCTTGTGCATTCCTTTGGGTGAAATGAATGTAGGAGCGTATTTGGGAGCATCTTTGGAACTACTGGCTCCAGAGAGACTGTTTTGCTTGCCATTCCAGCTGGAGGCAAGCTGCTTGTGTTATGTCTCTCAACACAGATTTGTGAGGACAACAAATTGAGAAGAAATGTGGAAAAAAAGGTTACAGAGCTCAGAACTGTCAGAATTTGATCAGCCTATTCTAGTATGAAGTGGCAGCTGTTTGACTAACAGCTATTGTGGAGGGGTTTTTGCTGTGGTTGTTCTTGCAGATTTCACCTCTAAGCTATTGAGGCATTTTTCCCACAGGGGAAAACAAGTTGGAAAATTGAAGATACTTAACAAATTGTTCATGTTTAACATAGTCTCAGAAAATCCTGGTCATACAACAATAGAATGAATGAATTATGCAAATACATTTCACTGTTAGCTTTGCTCTCCAAGTTCTCTGGGGTTATGACTGTAACTACTACATGCATTGTGTTGTAACCTTAGTTTTTCAGTTATCTGGGGTTGTTACCAGCTTTGTTACAGTAACTTACCCAACTATAGCACAGCAAAAATTAATTTTTCTGCTTTGAACTGCTATTTTTGTTGACATTCACTTAAACATGCCCATACTTGTATGAAACTGTATTTTATTAAAAAGGAACATGCTTTCATTTCACCCTAGTAAGCTGTGTAATTTCCCATTATTTCAGGTATAATGAATGTGTTGTTGGAGGTTTCCTGCCTGGTGAGGAAGAAATATCAAAATGTGTCCTTTTTTGACCTGCAATATTTCAAACCCAGTCATAGTCCCTTGAGTCTTTGACACGCTTTTAGCCTTTTGAAAGGCTCTGTTGGCAGACTATCGCTGCTTCTGAGGTTCTGAGCCAGTTCAAAGATGTGACTCTACACCATGTTGCCACAGTGTCATTGCTTGCTAATAGCTGAAAATGACAGAGGGAAACAGTGAAGGTTTATTCCTCAGAAGCAATGGGGGACCACCAGAATCGGTATTCCCATATTTGAATTGGCAGCTGCTGACCTGTGCCTTTCCGTTTGGGAGATTTGCCTGTATGATTTAAGCTGGGAATGTTAATTCTAAATTGCTGTGAAATTGCATGCTTTTCTTGAGTTTCAATTTCAAAACTCCTTCATTGAGGGGGTATTCATTAAGGTGGTTGGACCTTAGCTAGCCAGACTTGGTAGATGTTGCAGAGACTCCAGCCTTCAAGCTACCTTTCAGTTATAATCACAGCTGCTTGTTTTTACAGTGTCTGTAACTTGCTGGTTTTGGAAAGAAGGATTTATTGTTGGTTGCCGTTATACATTACTCTACAGGCATTAATAAACTTGAATTATTCTTCATTTCTAAGGTTTCTACTGATGGAAGGTACTACTCATTCAGGAGCCTAAGAACATTGTGTATATACTGTCCTGTAGACTTCTTGTTGCCATGCTCAGGATAAGAAAGGTGCTCAGTGAAATCAGTTTCTTAAACTTAGAAGTGATTTCTTTGTTGTCCCCTTCTTTCTCAATTTAATCCAGGAGTAGAAACAAAAATATCATAATCTTTCCTCTGGTCTTGCAAGTACTAACAGATAGCAGAATGTGTTCTGCTCAGGTGTCTTGTGTGTGGCCATTAGAGTGCACAGTTTGATTGTGTTCAATAGTGAGGGGCTTCTTTAAAAACCTGCCTTCTAGAAAAGTGCATAGTATTGGTGTTTTTACTTTGGTAGTGCTGTTGATGGGTCAGTTCTTGGAGGTCTGAGGCCTTTTCCTTCCTAGTTCAAGGAATTGAACTGAACAATAGAATAGAAAGATTTCCCCTTTAGTCTGAGCAGGTGCAGGGTAAATGAATGACCATTTGGTGGATTGAAACACTTTAGAGATGCCATATTGTTTCTCAGCAAGTCAGACATTCCTTCTGGTGTTGCTACAGGTTGTATTTTATGTATATCTGCAGTGGAAAGATGGTGCTGCTATTGTGGGGATGGAGTTTGTCAGCTCTCTTTGTGTGCATGTGTGTGTGGGTTTTTTGAACAGCCAAATACGAAGGAATTTGGAAAGCATGTGGTGCAGAGTGTGTAATGTGAGCTTAAGAATGCATTTCAGTGCTGAGCTATAATTAGTGTGTTGTTTTATATTAACTTGTCTTTGGTTTTAAAAAGTAGATGTGTACAGTACTTTGAGTTGTATGTTTTATTTTACTTTCTGATATGCAAACCCCCAACTTTTAAGGGGAAATCATGAAGTTGTTACTGTGGAGTTCAGTGTGGTCCAGGCAGCCTGGTTGAAGAGGCCAGTGAATGCCTGTCATTTGGATTTACCCCAATTGATTTAAGAAACACATCCTGAAATAGCACCAGCTTTGAATAATATTCTTAAGCTCAGTCTGTTGCTTTAATTTTCTTCTACTATACAGATGAGTAAAGTGAAACAAAACAATTAGCTCAGTATAAACTGTGTTTTTATAAAGAATGGTGCCTCTGCTTGGAAGGAAGACAACCCAGCTGATAGTTGTGTAACTAGCTTTTTGATTTGGCAGCATCTGTAAGTGGTGAGGAACTTGACAGGAGCAAGCCAGCTTTCTCCAGAAGGGATATAGCTGATAGGAGCCCAAGCAGGCAGAATGCCTGTCAGACTGAAAGGTGATGGGGATCACGGCCCCCCACTGGCAGAAACACATCTGGGCTTGTTTAGAAATCCCTGCTGGCTTCATGTGAAATAAAGTCCTTTTTATTCTCCCATCTTTCAGCACATTGTTTTCCTATTCAGAATGGACACTGGAGAACAGGAAACATGTTTGTAATCAACAAAATTCCTACAAATTCTGGGTCATTTTAAGTGCCTAAAATAGGTTTCTATTTGTGTTGCTTTATTTCTTGCTGGTTACCTGTTTGGCCTCATTTGCACTGTATGGGTGCCTGTACATATCTAGATGACAGTAAACCCAGCTATTACCTGAAATTTTCTTCATATTTTCTACTAAATTTGGTGGGTGGGAACACAAGAAAATGGATTTACTTACTCTTATTTAGCCTTGTTATTGAAGTATATGCTTAGTGAAGGCATGCGTTTATCTAGGGTTTATTTTAAATCTGCTCGTTTGTCCATTCTTTCAGGGGGGGGGAATCTCTCTTCATCCTGTCTGCCTTGTGTCTGCTAGGAGACAACCATTAGAGACTTCATGTTAAAAGAGAAAACTGAATTCCAGTGGAAACTTCTGTTCCTTAAAAGTATATATTTAGTGTTAGCCTTGTCTTCCCTGCTTACACATAGGAGACAGAAACAAACTGAATATACTTTCCTTTTTGAT
Source organism: Melopsittacus undulatus (assembly GCF_012275295.1). NCBI lineage: Eukaryota > Metazoa > Chordata > Aves > Psittaciformes > Psittaculidae > Melopsittacus > Melopsittacus undulatus. The sequence goes on from NC_047537.1 coordinate 16,902,118, forward strand.
ACAGCAGCTGCATTCAGACACCTACTTTCTTTTTGTCTGACAGGACATAAGTGAAAAATAATTTGGAAAGTGTTTGTCTTGTTACTAAGGTTTGTTCTTGGTTTTAAACCAAAAAAGATGATCAAAGTCTGTTTAGTTCAGAAACCAATACGGTTGCTGAGTTCAATATCATAAATACAACAGTTTTGGTAGAACATTTATGATTACCTAATGTGCAGCTGGACAAACTATTTTAACATCTTAGTTGTCTAATACTATGGTTGCTTAAACTCTCATGCCTACCAATGGCTTATAAAGTTGAAACATTTTTTAAAGTGCTCTTATGTTATGGCACGATCATTTTGGTTTTATTCATTAGAATTCAATCTGGTTTCTTAAACACTGGTCTAGAATACAGCCACATTCCTTCAGTTGTTTCTGTAAAAATATATGCAGTTTTCCACTTCCTGGCTCCCTGCCCAGTCATCACTCACAGAATCACAGAGTGGTTTGGGTGGGAAGGGACCTGTGGAGTGCTGAAGCTGGATTTTGCAGTTACCTTTCTTTTAGAGTTGCCCAGCCTCAGTCTAAAAAAACAAATGGGTGATGTGACTCAGTTTTGACTGGGATGTGATGTGTATTTTGTGCTGTTCTTCCTCATCACCTAACTGCTTTGTTATTTTATTTGGTATTATGTCTTAAATTACTATTTTATTTCCCCCTTCCCTCCTTTCTTTCTCCCATGACCCTGGAAAGTATCACAGAACTATGAGCAGGGCGTCATATGTGTAAAACTGCTAATAAAAAGAAGACAAAATTCTTTCGAAAGGTCATTCAGGGTAAGAGTTCATAGAGTTTTTCAGCATTAGAGAACAAAGATGTATTAATACAAAAAAGGCATTTTGGAGTTTTTATGGTCATAATGCCCCCTCTTTGGCTGGATTTTACAAAGTACTGATGATCTTGGTGATAGCCTAAGCCCCAAATCTGTAGTGTAGACGTGTTAGTTTTGCCAATAGCATAAAAATAACGCAGTGTTTTGTTAGGGGGAACTAGACCTTTCCTGTCAACTTGTCTGCTTATGAAAACATAACACTGACCAGTTTGGTGAATAGGAGATTTGAATTTGGTTTGAATACTTTCCATGCTGTTCTAACCTTTTTAAATGAAGTAGATTATTCTTCATCCTTGTGAATGTCTTGAGTTCTGTTAAAGTTATCTCTGTTGTGCAGCATCATAAACTGAGGAATCTTTTAGTACAAGAGCATATGTTGTATATTGTAAGAGATAATAGTAACATTGTTCTAAGCATTGAAATTCTTTGCTTTTTGATGGATTGCTTTTGCATTCTCATTTTGGGGGGATTTAACAGCAAGACAGCTAAGAATCCTAAGTAATTTGTAAAGGAGTGAACAAAGCACAGTTCAAATATATTTCCTAATGCATATGTGATCTTAAACCAGGTTTTAATTTACAAAAATCAGTTCTGTATTTGGAGTGAGAAACTGGATTACGGTTCCTATGCGAAATAGGGTAAATATTTTCTTGGAATATTTGTTTGATATGGTACCTGAATTCAAGTGCCTTATTGCTAAGGTGCATTAGATGGTAACTATTGTCTGTTTTAAATAAGTGATGTACAGAGGTTGAGAAATCAGAAGGGTTTTTTTTCACTCTGCTGGCTTTTAAAATCAGTAACATCTCTCATACACATGACTAAATATATCCTAAATACAAAATAGAGGGAAAAAATACTTTTGACAATGTATTCCTTCTACCTTTTATAAACTTGCATGTGATAAGTGTCAGTTTATTATTAATTATTTTTATCTTTAACCTGGAATTTTGGATCTACTTCTCATACTTTTTTTCATCCTTGCATTGCTTTTGATAAAACTTGAGTGTCATCTTTATATCAAGGTCATTCAATCTTCTAAGCTCAAGATATTTAAGTAGAAATATATTTTTGTTGCCATTGATTTGATGGAAAGTTTTAATGTGGAAGTCGTTGGGAGATCAATATTTAGTGTTTTTTTGGCTTTAGTAGGAATCTCCTTAGAATGATTTTAATGTGAGGGTCATTTTAAAATACTCTGAGAAGAAAAAGGCTGTGTTAGTTTTAACCAGCACCTGGATAAGACTGAACTGGTCCTTCGAAAGGGAAGAAATACAGCACCAAATGGAAAAGAAGACATGTGAAAACCTCAGGAGACTAAATTTAGGGAAGAAAACCTGTGCTACAGTCAGGCATTTTAATAGACTGCAAAACTGTAGTCTAGAAGGGATATGATCATGAACAGGAAATAGTATTTTGAAAGGAGTTATCTCCTGTCTGTTGAAGAAAGGATATAGGTTACAAACTCTTTACAAAACAACCTAACTTTTTGTAAGTAAACAAAATAGACCTTTATGCTACAGGTGAAAGAGAAGTATTAACATCAAATTGAAATCCAGGTGGTGTTTTTTAAAGCCAGGGTAAATGCTGATGCATTTTATGAGTGTGTGTTCTTTTTTTTTTCCTTTTTATTTTGCCTTAGAATTGTATCATGTCACAAATACTAGTTCTTGTGCTCATGAAATGTGGCATATCAGTACTAGAGACCAAAGGCTTTTCCTTATCAATGAAACAAAGTACATTGAGAACATTTCTTCATTCAAAACAGTTCCTATTGCTTGAATGTTACAAATCTCATGCTTTGAATCCAGGTTAGTTCCTTGTCCACACATAGTGCCAGTGTGGTGATCAGAGTTTTTAAAGTGTTGTTGAGTTTCTTTAGATAAGTACAGTATGTGGGTGCCCATAGATACATGTTGAAATCAGAACACAGTTGTCATGTAGTAGTTTTTATCACTTCCAATTTGAAGAGCACTGAGTTTAATACACTAAAAGTGTAAAACCTATTAATATTTGTTCCATCTCTAGTTCTGACTGCAAGCCAGTAAAATGATGTTAATTTAGCACCATATTCTAATGTGTTTGAACACTGTACTGTGACCCTTTTTATGTTCAGTAACAGTGTGCTATTTATTCCAGGATGATGTGATGATGCCACAGCGGGTTAGGCTGCAGCACGAAGTTGCCATTCAGCACCCAAACAGTGTGAGTACTTTTTTCTGGGGTGTATTTGTGTGTTTTTCTTTTACAGAGTGCCGGATACATCTTTAAAAGGATATGAAAATTTCACAGTAGGGCTGGTGGAGGCAGAGCAATAACCACTGTATTCTTTCCCTTTATTTTAAATCCTTGCTTTGATTTGAATAGTAGCTTTGATTGGAACTTCTTTTCTTCCATTTATATTCTCTGTTCAGTAAACCAAATCTCATTATGACAGTGATGCTTTTTTTGAAGCAAGAATGCAGGTTTTGCCAATGTATGGAATCTGAAGAAGCCTTTTTTATGTGAAAAGCTGCATAGGATTGGCTACAGCTATGGCTTATTTGGTTTTAATATTTAAGAAACCGTAAATTGTAAGGAATGGATGGATTGTTATTAATAAACTATCCTACAGTTAAACTAGGATTTCTCCCTATGTCTGTCTTCAAAAGAAGATGTTATTAGAATGCCATTCTTTATTCTCGTGAACTGTCAAAAACATTCTGTGACATGGTTGTTTTATGATCTGTATGATTTTGATTTTAAATCAATTTCTGTGATTAGGGATAATATGCTTTAGAGAGAGATTGTGTCTGTGTTTTATTTACCTGAAGATAATAAATATAAGGAATTTGTTATGGCAGTTACTTTATTTGTTAAAGTTACTGCAATAGGTACTACTATGAAGTTACTCCTTTATTAACTAGAAAATGGAGTATATATTCCTATCAGTTGGTGTTAAACAAAAAATTGGCTTATTCTTTTCACATCTCTGACATTTTCACTTGTGACATTTATTTCAATGTGCAAGAAGTTTCTGGAAAGAAAAGGTCAATCATTCAACTTCATTTGTCAAGAAAGTATTTCCTGCAGGTCTCTGAACAAAATAGTCAGTTGTAGGATTATCACTCTCTGGGAATCAAACACCTTTTGAACTTTTCCTCCAAAGCACACTTGCTTCAAAGTAAAGATTATTGCAGTTGTTTTGGCTGAGGAATGTCTGCCAAACAACCTGCTGCTTAGTGCTGAGATGTGTACCTGCTCATAACACTGCTTGTACTACGTCTCTATGAAATCTGATAATCCTTACAGTGTAATTTGTCACATTATAGTTTAAGAAGATCCTGTGTAGCAGTTAACCTAATTAACATTTTGAACATAATAAAATGATACTTTGAAAGTTGGTTTTGTTCTGATATCAGTTAATGTAATTCTATAGTAAAATGCTAAAAAACCGGTGAGGCAAGTTGATCCAGTAAACTTGGTTTATGGAAACAAGTGTTAAGAAAGATCATGTTTCTTGTATGACTTCTGTATGTTAAGACCTTTTTAATTAGACTAATTTCGACTAAAGTTTATAGTCTATTTAGAAAATGCTTCAACTGTTTTGTTTGTATTCTATTATACTTTAGTGCCTAACAGTGTTCTAATGAACTATGAAGTGACAGTCAAATAAGTAATAATGAGTGCCTGAGTAGACTGAAGGGTATATCTTCATGATATATTCTAAGCAAAGCAAACTTGTTCTACCCACACTCTGAACTAATGAGTTTGTGGTTCTGTGTTATTGTGGTACTTGTGGTGGGTTGACCTTGGCTGGACATCAGGTGCCCACCAAGCTGTATCACTATGTGGTTGAGGGAGAAAATATGATGGAAAATAAAGTAAGATGAGGATCAAAATAAAGGTGGTTCAATAAAGCAAAAGCAAAGGGCATGGGCAGAAGCAAGGGCAAAAATTTATTCTCTTCTTCCCATCAGTAGGTGATGGCCAGCCATTTCTTAGGAAGCTGGGCTTCAGTACATGTAGTGGTTGTTTCAGCAGACAAAGATCGTAATAACAGATACTCCTCCTCCTCCTTCTTTCTCTTAGCTTCTATTGTTGAGCAGACATCATATGGTCTGGAGTATCCCTTTAGTCAGTTTGGGTTAGCTGTTCTGGCTGTGTCCTCTCCCAGGATCTTATTCCCCCCCAGCCTACTGGGGCGGAGGGAATGTTGCAGAGACAGGCCTGATGCTGTGGAGCAGTGCTCAGCAGTAGCCAAAACAGTGGTGTGTTATCAACACCTTGCTAGCTACCAATACAGAGCACAGCATTAGGAGGGCTGCTGTGGGAAAAGTTAACTCCGTCTCAGCCAGACCCAATGCACAAAGCTTAACTTGAGCTTTGTGGTTTACTAAATAGAACAGCCAAAGTCAGCTTGATTTAGTGTGGGAAATAAGGGTTTCCACCTTTTGGTTATCTGACATGCTAGTACCTAAAAGCTTCAATTTAGGAAAGTGTCAGATTTTTCAGAAATGAATGCAGAGAAAGGCCTGAGATGTTAATCCTTAAGAAAAATGGTAGATGTGTGTCCTCCACATCTGGCAGAAATAGCACATCTGGCTGGAGTCTGTGTTGTGCCATCACTTTCAACTTTCTCCTGAATCAGAGGGTTTCCTCACAGCTTTTTGAACGAGGACCTTGGCTTTCCTAGTTTTTCTTTTCTTTAAACTTCTGCTGGTTTTTATTTTCTATTATTTTTTGCCTTGAATTGTTGACTTTTACGTGTAGAGTTTCCTTCTTTATTCTTGAACCCTACCAAGGCAAAAATGAATCTGTGTTTGAATTGAATGGAACATATTTTCCATTTTTAAGGTATAGTAAAAGTTTGTAATGCCTGTGTGAATTGTATCTTCTGGTTTAATGTTGTATTTTAACAACTCTAATTCAAAGGCTTGAAAGAAGAAATGGGAAAGTATTCAGCTGTTCCTGACGAGCAAAGAGATCAGTTTGGTCCAAAGCCCTCCAGTAGTTCTGACACAATTTGAGTTACTTTGAGAGAAGCTGACCTTCTGGCCACAAATCTCCTGACCACTGTCAGTGTGGGCTGCTATTAAAAGAATGATCTCTACTGTTCTCAATAATAATCGTACCATTGAATTTTCTGTCCTTAGAAAATAGTTCGGGATGTTTGAATGAAGTTCCATTCTGTAGCTGGAAGTCCTGACCCTAGCTTTGGTCAGTATGATAAGCCAAAGTAGGTGGAGGGATTAAAATAAGCAGAAGCTTGAGCAATGCCTGTGAAGCAGTGAGCTTTTTTGCTTTGTTCCTGAAATTCTAGTTTGCAGACTTGGACTTTCCACTGTTTTGCAACTTCTCCTGACCTGGATCTTTGGCTTTTTGTAGTTTCTGTGTACTTTCAGAAATCTTGTTCCTAATCCCAGCCTTGCTGGCTGTTACTGAGAGCCAGATTTGAAGACTAGTATTCCTAGTGGGCTCTGATACTGAAGGCTTCAGTCTGCTGTCATAGATTTACAAGTAAGCAAAGTCTCCAACTTTCTCCACCAAGAGAAACCTTTACCCAGATCTTAACTAATCCCTGAGGTTCTTTCTCTTTCATGTTATTCCTAAATGCAGATTGCCTTACCCTGACTTGAAGCCTGGTTGCTAAATGGTGGAACCAAAGATACCAGATGCTTTTGGGATGACTCCCCAACCAGTTGTTCTTCAAAGAAACTGGTGTCTCTATCTCTGAAAAAGCAAGAGCTTGCCTTCAGGTTTGGGTACTGGAATATGACTGGGGTAACAGTGCAGCAGCATGCATGAAATGCAGTTTCATCTCCTGTATTACAGGCTACTGAACGATGCTTTAAAGAGCAAGAACAAATTATTTTTTTCTCTTTGAAGCTCTTGTCTGGAAGACCTTAACAAAAAATTGTAGGATGGAATTGTTCTGTCATTGGTGGCATTGGTAACTGTAACAGCGTGGAGGTTTGGATCTTTAAGACAAATTACTAATACATTTTGATTTTATTAAATGCAGCTCTCTAGGACCACTGTCCTCTTGTCCTCTAGGGACTATTTTACATTATGTCCAAGTCATACTGACAAGGATTATATAAACAGGACACTGTTGGAAGACACCAGTTTTTCATACTTTGCCTATTTATACCCTTTATATGCACTCTAGAGCTACCTCAATGTGGTTACCTGCTTTTAACAGTTTGGAACCTTAGGGATGTGGTACTGTCTATCAATAACATAGCTACCCGCCTTTTGACACTAGTTGCCTGTTGCACATGTGCACTATGTTATGGCACATACAAGTGTGCCTTCAAATTGCTTATGCTCTAATAAGATCAGGAATGACTTTGTGCTAGAGAATGAACAACTGTTACTAAATTTTCTCACTCTTGTCTGTGTTTATCCATAGCAGCAGCATCTATCCCATTTACCTGGGATAAGCCAGGTGTTCCCTATTTACCAACCACAAATCATGTATGCTTTGTTGGCAGCTAATGAGTGGGAAGATTCCAGATCACATTTCCCTTAATTCTGAAAAAATCAGGCTTTCATATCTTTAATTATACTCATGTTCTTCTGGAGGAGATCCAACTTTGTGTATGTACTAGTGTTGTGTTGAATAAGGTTTCTGAGTTTGGAGTAGCCCAGGAAATTATTTCTCAAACCACATACATACATATGTTGCAGTCTTATTTGAGCAGGGTAGTACCCTTTAAGAACTTCCAAAGCTCTTTGTTTCAAGGAGAGGAGATAGTGAGCAGCATCTGCTCCCAGGTTGTCTGAGTGCACAGGGCTTGCATCAGGACTTGCTATGGGGATGCTGAGGTGAAATGGCTGTGTGTGGTTTCAGTACACCCTAGGAGAGCTCGAGTAGCTTTAAAGAACTTCTCTAGAACCTGCTTCATTCCTGAGCTGCTGAGGTACCTGGCAGTGCTTTGCAGGGACACTGTGCCATTATGGAGCCTTTCAAAATAGGGCAGCACTTGAAATACTCCTCCAGTTTTTCTTTTTCCTACGGATTCCAGATACTGGATGTGGAGTAGAAAGGAGCTGGAATGAGAATACTCAGAAACCAGTCTTCCTCATCTATCTTGCAGCAATCTTGAATATTTTTGGACAGCACATTGTCTGCTGGGCAAGGTGTTACTTTATTCTTCCTCTCACCACTATTTAAATTGAGTTTCTGTGTGCCCCCACAGTATGACTTTGCATGTGAACAGCATCTGGCTTAAAACTTCTGTATCTCATTTCTTTCTGCAGAATTGCTTAGGAAAGCTAAGCTTTTTCTCACTGCCTCCCACATCTTCCCAACAGCTGGAATTAAACTGTGGACAGTGGAAATAGAACATTTTCCTTTTGTTTTTACTGGTGAATAAGAGGTGAATCTGTACCAGTGTCAGAACAAACACCTTTCTTTTGTCGTACAATTGCTAGCCTCTTTCTCAAGCATGTAGGATACCTATGCATAGGAGAGAACACTGAGTATGACCTTTTACAACTCTTCAATGAAAAATTCTCTGTTTTGCATCTGTAAAGAAAATTTGTGGCATATTCTGTAGCCTGAACTCGGTTCAAGAGCTGCAATGCCTGAAGCCATTTTAATCTATTGCTTTATCTGACTATGTTAACCAGCTCTGCATATCTTTGATAGTAAAAATGACTCTGAGGTAAGTGATTGGATGGAGTGAACTTGAATCCATGGCCCTGATAGTTCACAGACCAGTTGATCTGCCTCTGGGAAAGCTGTAAACAAATATTGTGCAATCACCACATGAATTGAAGACATGAACACATGAATGAGCTGAGCTTGAGCCTTCTTTAAAGCACAACTCCAGGCCAAAGGCATTGCACATCTCTCCTTCACCCCCACTGAAGCTCACAAATTAACTACTCTTAAAATCGAGTTTTTGTGTTTTTCTTTTGGTCTGGACATACATCTATTGATTTCAACAGGTATGGTCTAACAGACACGTTCTTGAGTATTGTCAGTGTCTCCTCTGCCATTCTACTTGCCTAGACCTAGAGCTAACACATTTCTATGATGTGTTAGAAAGATTGTTTTCCTCCCCATTTGTCTCACCTATTGTTTATTGAACACTAGTTTGAATCCTTTCACTTTCTCTTTTTTTTGTGATTAAAATGATCAGATTCTGTTCATTCTTCATTGACTTAAATCAGTATCTGAAATCACCAGTAAAGATTTTCTTAGTAGCAACAGAAAGAGTACGATAATGTGTAGATCCTCTTACAGGTATAATTAAAATGAAGTTTTAGTGGTACATGAAGTAGGCATTCGTATGGAACAGAACTTCTAATGTCGGCTTTCCGGGTGTTTGTGTGTCTGACATCATTATGAGATTGCTGCTTTTTCAAAATACCTAAAAATTGATGTTTCAACTATTTCTGCGTTGGCAAGAAGCAGGGTTTATATGAGTTAGTCTATGAGAGTAGTTCTGTGGGAATGGCTTAACAAATCTTGAACTTTGTTTTGTTCTAAGCATACAAAGGTTAATAGACATTCTTGTATCATGGGTCGGTGAGGTGAGTTCCATATTCTAGATCTAGTTCTTGTCCTTGGAGGGAGGGAGGTAATTCTAGGTAGTCTGGACCACTTCCCATAGGCTGTCTTGCATATCAGAGCAGCTCTTTACTGCAGACTGTGAACTGATTGTTTTGTATACAAAGCCAGCAATGAATGTAAACAGGGTGTTTAAGTGATTTGTTTTGCTGAGTAGTTAAGATATTATGTACTCAACTAGTGGAAAAACCATCCAAACAAGTGTTTCTGACTCATCTCAGGTGTGTAACTGCACGTGGAGAGACTCTTGTGGTATAATTCCAGTGCAGCATCACTCACTGGAGCACTGGCTTGTACAACAGAAACTTTTCCGCGTAGCCTTTTGCTGAGCAGCTGTGCCGTCATATATCACATTAATGTGGTGGGGATTTTTTGTTGTTCCTGCTTATTATCCCAAGTCTGGAATAAAGGCAGAAGATTGTTCTGTCTGTCTTGTGCCAGGCCTCGCTGCTCCATGATGAAAGGGAGAGGAAGATAAAAAAAAATTGGGAAGAAAAATAAAGAGGGGGGCCACCTTATACATTGGCAGTCAACAGTAGCACTTTGGGAATACTGGCAGTCCTTAGTGGGTGGTGATTTTTACATTCCACATACCAATGGAGTTCGGTCACCTCTGAAAGATCTTAAAGCCTTTTGTTTGCTGTATCTTCTTATTAGTCTAATGTTAGAGCAGTCCTGAAAATAAGAGATTACCTTTCAGACTACATGCTGTGCTTCCTCCTGTGTGCTTTCTCTTGGGAGTTAAAACTGTTATTATGCAGTCTGGTAATTACATTGCATTTAGGCATGGATTTATTCTATCTAATGAACAAGCTAACCTTGTTTGTATGGCTAGAGCTGGCAAAAGTGAGGTAATGCATGTCTGCTATACCTATGACTTGTTCTTAAAATAGTCTTTTATTACATAGTACAAAATGGAATTCAGAAACTCTAAAACTTGTATGGAATTTCATGTAATTGCACCTGGTGGAATTACATGAAACTGGGAACCATGCAGAGGAACAGTTTATTAGATGTTTTGTTGTCCTGGTGGAGTTATAAGTCTTTCAGTAAGAAGTGACCTGAAGTCTAAATGTGTTCATGAACTATATGGCATATTTGGATCACATATGATGCTGCACAGTGAAAAAAAAATGTCCTATATTAGGAGCATTTCTTCATGGAGGAGGGTTAGCAGAGAGAATTTTACTGCATCTGAAAACTAGCTGTGATTAGAGCAATGCTGAACCCTAGCTAGTATTTCCTGCCTTACAACAGTATTGGAAGGGCTTATATCTGCTCTCACAGCAACTTTACAACTTTTGGTCACCTGGAACACAGCAGACTGAGGTTATATTTGCCTGTAAGACTTGCTCTCAGGAGCTTTAGATCAGGTCTTGTTTAATTTAAGTACTGTGATGCAATGGACAAGGACTGTTTAGGAGTGAGAAAGATGCAAATCTGCCCCCAGAGAGGCTTTGCCATTCATCATTCACTATTGAAGAAAGTGGTCAACAGCATTGTTCTGTAGTCTGAGCCTTTATTCCTGAAGGATTTTATTACCTTTTCTCTACTTAAATTATTGCAGTGTTTTAGTCTGGACTTTAAATACAGGTAAGTAGTATCATGTACCTAATTTTTCAGGTGTGAAAGGATAATATGCATAGGTGAAGCTTTACTAAACTGTCATTAAACATAACCACATAATGGTGAAATAGTCCCTCTCTGTTCAATGTAATAGAAAAGTTCCTCCATTTAACTTCTTTTCCTTTGCAACAAGTTAATGGTTGCGGATGATCTTTCCTCATTCTGTGTCTTCTGCTGAAGTCCAGGTTTTACCAATCTCCCTTTGTCTTGCAGCTGCTGCATATAACCAAGCAGATTTCTTGTTGATAAATGCTTTCATTTTGGATGTGAAGTTGATTAAAATCTTTTGTGTAGAAATTAAATAATCTTTGTTTCTGCTTAGTTGATTTGCGTCAGCTCTCCTTCTGTCTCCCTTACTCAGCACGTCTGAGACGGATCAGTGCGTGTTGCCCAGGCATGTCCTAGCAAGCAGTGCCTGACTTTAGCTTTAATATAAGTATTAACTCATAGAACAGGGACATGGTTTAACCCCAGCCAACAACTAACTACCATGCTTGCTCACTTCCCAACCCCTCCACAGGACAAGCAGCTATTAAAGAGAAATCAACTGGATACTGGGATGTCTTGAAGGACAGATGAACAGATCAAATTTGTTTGCTTAATCTGTTAGTAGGAATATGCTCCACTAAATAGGAGCTAAGTAGGTCTGAGGATGCTCTGGTCCATCTTTGTTATGGACAGAGGGGAAAATGAGATGGTATTCCTGAGGTGATTACCTAAAACCGTCAATTGTCCAAAACCACTTTATTGTTGATGTAGGAAGAAAAAAATGTCATGAACTAGTCTAGCTATTCTGGTCATTAGAACTTTAATACTCAGTTCCTGTATACTGCACATCATAAACAAACTACAAGTCTCACATTTTTCTCCAGCCTGTGGAAAATGTAACTTTAAGGCTCTTCCATATAGATGCTTACAAAAATATCTACATTTGTGACTTTGGGAAATTGCCATTAAAGGTTTTAAAGTAATCTTTTGGTATGGAGGGTAGAAACTAGAGCAGCAGTTGTGTGCAGGTTTTGTTCTGAAGTGACAGTGAAGTATGTGTAAGAGGAGAAAACATGATGCCTTTCCCTTTTTCTGCATTGAATAATATGAAATTCTTTGTTTGACAATGTGAGGGTATAATTTTTATGGTGGTTTTCATTAGTTGGGCCCTTCCATGTTTATCACCCAGATCTGCTGGAATTCAGCTGTATCTTTGCTTTTTATTAGGCAGCTTCCTTAAAGATTCTTTTTAATTTGGTATTTCTGGAAAACCACAGTGCATTTCAAAGTCACAATGTCAGTTTAAGTCTGTTCTACATTTAATCAAATGTCCCAAATGAGAAACATCCCAGCGTACATAAGTTTGTAATTAAAGTTGTGTTTAATATGGCCTCCACATGCCAATAACCCCATCAAACGATTGTGATTACTTGAGTTTGATATTCACAAATGTCTGATTATAACGTGAACTTCCAGAACATTTAATTTTTAAAACGATGTCTGAAGCTTAAAATGGTTGAAAATGAAGGTCCCTTCCCCCTTGTGTTTTGATAATTTGCTGTCGTGCTGTTATTAATTCAGTCCATGTTATGTGGAGCTACAGACACAAGAGAAATTGGTTTTAAAATAGAAATTGTGCAAATGTAGTGCTCTTTCTGACTATTCTTAAACTTTATGCAAAGGACTGGTTCTGTAAGTATCTTGACAGGATGCATCAAATTCAGATTGCATGTGCACTGACCTGAATAGAGAAGTTTGAGCCCTTAGATCTTGTTTATCCCAGAGTTTGAATGACTGCATCTGAGTCCTGGTGCTTTTTCCTACCTAAGCTACTTATCAGTATAACGGGGTTTACTCATTTACCTTCAAAAAGGACTTCTGAAACTCATTTAATTTGCTGTAATATCTACAGATTTGCTGTACTATGTATTCAGTGATACTTGAAGTTTTCCCAGAAATGTCATGTTTATACTCCATGATTTCATATGCATGACAACATCCTTTTAAAGCGCAAATGTGGTGTGATGCTCAGCTATGCTCGCTCCGATTACACCACTTGACTTCTTGGTTTTCATGTAAGTTCACTAAAGAAATTTCAGGCTTCCTTGCTTTTTAATTATTCCCTTTTTATGTGCTGAAAATAAACATGTAACATCCTATCATGGACTTTGGACTTGAACCAGAGCCAAGTGGAAAGAATGTTTTACAGGTGTTCTTAAGAATGGATTGCTACAAGATAAGAACATCTGTGGAAATGGATATTCATCTGACCTAAAGGATTCTCTGGGGGGTGAGCACTATCAACATGTTTTACAACTTTTAAAACATGCTTTAAATACACTTGGGTGTGTTTTGTATCTTTACACCTAATGCAGATTACCTCACTGGATTCATGTGTTTTGAAGAACACTATTTCCTCCATTTGAAATTAAGGGGAGAAGAAATACATTTTACTACCTTATTCCCACCAGTATATAATTTTGGAAAGATTTTAACAATGTAAAAATATTCCATTTATTTTTCCTTTTTTTGGTTACATTAAATGATGATCACAAAATCCTTAAAGCCACTGCTATCTTCAGTCATTTCATTATTTTACTGCATAAAAAAAATAAAAGCTCATGGGCCTTTGGACAAAATATAATTTACATAAAATCTTCCAGTATTTTTTACAACTTAAATCTCAAGTCTTATTTTTTAGCAAGCTCAAAATCCAAAATGCTATTTGTTGGAATAAGGATTTGTTCTGCTTAGCTGTTGGTGTGGCATGTTTCTGATTCATTAAAGCAGATGTTCTTAGTTATTGTCATCACTGTGTACTTGTTTGGAAACCCAATGTAAAGTGTACTCAGTAGATGTCTGTATTTTGTAAATTTCTGTTTTTTACTTAATTGTGTGAAGGAACAAATTAATATAAGTGCAATCTCTTGTTCACATTTAATTAAAATGAGAGAAACAATGCTGTTACCATTGGCTGGATATCTTGTCCAGTACTTCGATATTTTAATGGTTAAATCTTAGCTTTACAATCATTCTGGTTCATGTAACAAAGCTCTGGCTGTTCTGGGTAAATTGCAAAGGCTTATGGAAGATTGTATTCGTTAGGATTTCTGTGGGAAATGGGTGATCTGAGAAGATAATGCTGAGTCACAGCCATGCAATTAAAAAATGATGCTGCAAGCACTATTTCATAAGTACTTGAAAAGCAACCCTGCACCATCTCAATGAATTGCTATTTTTGGGGCAGACTTCTTGGCACTTCCACTAAACGTAGAAGGGATGCTGCTGGTGTGACGAGGTGGTGCTGTACTGCACCCATACCTACAGATTTGCTGCTCTTTTAGACATGTGAACGTATAGGATAATAACGGTGGCTGTATGTACCCTAGGAAAAAAATTAAAACATCTATAGAGAATGTTACAACAAAATAATATTTTAAATATTGCCTGAATGAAAACAAATTCAATACAGAGGGAAGACAAACATTTTCTCCCTCCTTGCAAGTTTTCTCCTGAATTTCAGGATATGTTTGCAGTGTCGCATCAGTTGAGGGTGGTGTGTGTATGTGTGGAAATTACTACAACAATGGAAGTAGGGTTTGGAGGCAGCACAAGTGCCATCTACCTCTCTTTTACACATTAGGATACAGGTGTGATTAACAAAAGCTGTTCTTAAACATTCAGAATAAGTTAAATGTTCCTATTAGCTTTTCTTAGGTTAGGAAATTTCCCTCTGTACTCATAAACAGGCATAGTGGGGGGGGGGGAAAGGGGTTGTGCACTACAGAGAATCCTTCAGTTATTTGAATGGTGTTTCTTCTCATAGAACATTATCTAAGATCAGATGTCATGATACTTCTAATTAAAGCTTTACTGTGTAGTTAATAACATTCCCTTCCAGGAGGTTAATGTCACTTCTGAGATTCAACTCAACACTGCACACTCCTCCCTTGTGTGTAGAAAGCTTTGTATTTTATAGAACATTTGAAAGTTGCATTTCATTTAATATTGTAAGTTGAGAAAAGCAATTTATTTTGTAAAGGAAAGTTGTGGGGTTTTCCTTGCTGACAATGCAGAATTTTCCAGTACCTGCTTCAATAACATGATTGGAGACCAGTTAAGTTTTCACCTTCATTTCCTTTTTAGTACAACAGGAGGGTTCCGCCCCATAGGCTGTCTCCTGAATGAGAAAGATTCTTTGCTAGAGGAAGTTTTAGTGGTTAAAAAACAAAACCAGACCCCCCAAAAGCCACATCTGCAGAAAGCATTGTTTTTCATGGGTTTTAGTTACTGTCAACTCATTTAATCTTTGCTTCCTCTCACCCACTTCCTTGTCCATTAATCCGTGCAAGGGAAAACGTAATCCCCTACAATTATGAATGTAAGAAGTATCTTTATCTGAATATTGCATTTAGAATCAAGCACTAGTGAAAAGTTGGAACAAGTTCTAGCATGGGAGCAGATGGCTGATGTTGCTGCTACACATATTTCTAATGTGGAGAGTTTCTTGTACTTTCTCGAAGTCTGAGTGGTTATAAAATAGGTCAGAAAGGCTTTTATCAAAATATTTTAAAACTTATGAAAGATGCAACAGTAAAATAACCTTTCACTTCAATTTAAAAGCGATCAGGAAATATTCAGTTAAGTGACTATAAAAGCTCTGTGAGACATGGAGGAAATAGGAAACAGTGTGCACTTGCTCCTGATGCCCCACCTTACACAGGGGAACTGGAGGAAGCTGTTTGTACTCTAAATAATCCTGGGTTTGATTGGATGAAAGGTGCTGGTTAAATGAGCTGTGCTTTACACAAGCTCCATCAAAGGCTCAGGTAGAGTTACTCTACTTTGGTGATGTTTATCTTGCAACCATATAAGTCAAGAACCCCAGCTATGAGTCATGAGTCCCATTGGGAGAGGAATGGTCCAGCCAAAGAGCGGAAGGGTGTGGAATTTTTTTGGCTGAGGATCCAAGTTGCGTAATGACAGTGTTAAGCTTTGTCTGTAAGATGTGTCTCTGAAGATGATGCTAAAAGCAGTCTGGGGCAGTGTTGGTTCTGAAAACGAAAAGCAAGCAAGGGTGTCTGTGCGCTGTGCAAAACATTTCACTGTTAGCATAGAGGGAAGTGTGAATATTTCACTTATAAAGTGTTAACTTTGTTATGTGTTTGTAGTTGTATTCGTGGTGTGTTGTAGCTGTTTCAGTAGCATGCAATTCTACTCTTCAGTTTGTTTTGCTGTGATAATTATTATAAGTAAAGAATATGGTTAAATGATGTTTTATGATGTCATCTTCTGCAGTTGGGAGATCCTTGCTTTTATGTGCCCTGCTCTTGAGTTTGGTCCATGTGTGGAAGCCTTACAAAAGACCACTAAGAACATCACCTATGGTTTTGTATTCCTTTGCTTCTAAAGAAATTAATTACCAGGTAGTTGTTGTGGGTTTTGATTTTCAGGTGAGGAAGAGGAATGAAGACAGCAATTCAAATTGCTTGTGAAAGAATAGATTTTAGGAATAATTAGAAAGTCTTCTGAAAAAAAAAATTGCTGTAGTTAGATAAATAAAATAAAGTTTGTAGATAGCACATTCAGGTAATTTTAAGAAAACCAAAAATTTAAAGCCACCTCTATGGAAGATGTTTTAGTAAAGTTGTAAATGTGTTAATCCCTCTTTTCCTCTCTGTCTTCCTTTAATTCCATATATGAAACAAGTATAGGATTGCTACGTATATTATGATATTTCATTGTCTAGGTAATACGCTTGCCTATTCAGTGGGTAAAGAAAACCAAGTTAGAGTGAAATCTTAACTTCATCTTCATATTAACTTCATTGGAACCACTTCATTCATTAGTAATGCCTGCTTGCTGAGCTCAGACCAGAAAAGAGTAAAAAAGGACAAAGCTACTGGGGAGAAGGTACAAGGTACTAGAGGAATGAGGACATCAGTAGGCATGTGGAGTCTCAGGAAATGTTGTTTCTCTAAGTTACATTTTGCATTGTCTGCATTTTTTCCAGAAAGCAGCCTTTTCTCACATCAATTCTCAGCACTGGTTTCATTCTTCTTCCTTTTTAGTGTTCATTGATGTTAGAGTAGATCATTGTAACACTTTGTTAGGGATTGCAGAATGGAGGTTTCAAGGACCAGGAGTCACCAACTGTGTCCTGTTTGGTCATGGAAGTGAAATGCATTGCTCTGGAGATGGGTTTGAACAACAACCCTTTGCCATCAATTCTAATAAAACTACATTTCAGCTTGATGCCATGAACCTTTAGATGTTCGGTGTGCTGCTAAAGGGGCTTTGAATTGCAACAATAGAAGGTTGCCCTCGTGATTATTCACTGGAGTAGGTAAAAAAATGTAAGTTTTTTCTTGAAACATCAAGCTATTGTCACATTCTTAAATCAGGGGCTAATCCTCTAATTTTCTTATTTCTTTATATATATAAAAAGTACATCTTTTTGTTTTCCCTAAGTGAATATCTTATACTGGTTTTACCATCATTCTGAATGTTAGGTTGAGCTTTACTGTAGAAATAAAAATTGCTGTGTACAAAAGAGGCTCTTTTTTTAAACCTATTTTTGTACTTGATCAGTGTGTTTGTATATAAGGCTCTAGATTGTTATGCTCTGGCTCTGTCTTGCCATTAGGCATGTCAGTTGGTCAGAAGGAGTTTGGAAAGTTACACTAACAAGGGTCCTGCCCCAAATTATGGTGAAATTCAATGTAACCCATTGTTTTTTCTGTTCTGGATTTAGATCAGTGCAGTAACAGTAACTCCTAAATCACCTTTTTTATTTGATGAGTACTTTTTTCCTAATTATAGTGGTTTCAATTCCAAAAAGCCTGAAAGTACTTCAAGACCTACATACAATAAATACACAATAATTTTTACAAGACAAAATTCAGAGAAGTAAATTGGAGCATGGAGTAGTCTATACGGCTATATGGAAAGAGGTGGAAATGCTGGCTAAGAGTCCAAGTCAAACTCTGGAAGTTACAAGAAGTGATGTATATTACAGAAAAGAGCTGACAGGACCCAAATGAATAGCAGTTATTCTGTCTGCCTTCACCTCTCCTTGAGTGTATGGACAGATAATTGATCAACTCCATTGAGTTTTCTCTGGAAGCCTAAGGAGTTGAGATTTGAACCAATTGTTCTGTGGACTTTAGGGAATTGCAGTCCTTTAGCTGAGCACCTGGATTCAGCATCTTTTTTAGATTGCATAAACTGTCAATAGCATTTGTGAAAATGATCAGACTGGTCAGAAATTAATATAAAAATAAGAAACTCCATCCTCTACTTCTCATTTCAATGTCAAGTTGCATAGAAAGAGACGACTGCACTTACTACATGGCTCTAATTGAAAATCAGGTTTTCAGGAAAATGGCTTTTTTGTCTCTTACCTTGTGAAAGCTGTTTCTGATTCTGTGTTTGTTTAGCTTAGGCTGTGACTGTTTGAATAAAGAATCTGTTTCTATATTGTATTGTTATGGAATATCTTTTGAGAAAGAAATGCTGTGTAATTTTCCCATTTGGACTTTTGTGCATCATTTTGTAAAGTGTCTTACTTTACTTACTTACTTTCTTACAAGTTATAGAAACCTAGAACATGCAAGAGAAGGTTAAAGAGGCCTTGGTTAATGAAGACTAACAAGAGTTCTGTATATAGTTCTCTTAAAAATCATCCTCACAGAACAGAATATATGTACATTGACACAACTTCTGTGAATTTTTTGTATCTGGGGAGTGCCTCCTTTACAAATGATATTCAGTTTAAAACAATTTGAGTTAACCTTCTAAGAATGTCTTAGTATTGCTTAGCTGTGATTCAGAAGAAAGTCCGGATGAGAACTGAAGTTATCCATAGTAATTCATAGCTGTCATGGAGGAGAAATGTCATAGCTACATTCTTTTTTATGCTTTGGGATAAGCAATTCATGGTTTCCTTTTTTACATGTCTTGTATTTTGATTGTATTTAATCATATTCTAAATTGTGATGTTTCATTGCCAGCAGTCACCCAGCAAGATCTCTTCATGGTGTTTTTGTTACCACATCAAAAGTATTCATAACTGCACGTGCAGAATTCTAGCCTGACTGCTTACATCTGTGCGGGGTTTAAAGCTCTGTAAATAGAGATACCTGAAATATTTAAACTTGCTGTGCTCAGTGTGTACCCTTACATTCCTTATGAATGCTTAGGGTGGAAAATAAACAAAATAAGTTTTCCACAGGCTTCTTGAGCAGAACTTCATTCCCTCAAATTCTTGCTTAGAAATGCTAATATCTACCTTTGGGGTTAAATCTCAGTGAATGAACACATCCTCGACAGGAAGTACTCATCAAAGTCTGAAAGAGAAATAGACAGTTACAGGAGTACAGTAGTTGGTATAAAACAGTATCAGCTTACTCTGCATGTGTAACTGAGTCCTGTACTACCCTGAAGGTTTAGGATAGATTGCAGACCATCAGGAGTAGCAAGTAGCAGAGTTCTGTGTAGTCACATTCCTCTGGTTGTCCTTGGCTTCTTCCTTGTCTAACCAGAGATTTGTTGAGTAAACAGTTTCGTGTTTGTATGAAATTATATTAATACGTGTCTGTGCAGTTATAAATAGTATGAAATCCCTCTCTCATTCTGTTTTATGCATACTGGAGCCCATTTATTATGCCAGTAGATGTTCAGAATATTAAATTCGTATTTTGCATTCCGAATGTCTGGATCTTCGAAAGTCTGGAACATTTGAGCAGAGCAACTGTTCTGTATTATACTACATTATATTATATTATAAGCATAGAAAAGAACTAATAAGGACTGTATAGATAATCTTAACTCTTGGAGTTCCCGTGTTTTGAATGCTTATTTTATGATCTTGTTTTGTTGCTGTTTGCTTTAGATTGTTGGTTGCCAAATCAGAAGAGAGCCACCAGAGTCTACTGGACGGTATACTCGTTGGATCAATAGTCTGACTGAAGACCAACTTCTTACACAGGTATTCTTGTTTCAGCTGTGACTGAAATTACAGCAGAAAATCAATGGGTTTATTTAGATGGATTTTCATCAGTCATTAGGAATACTGGATAACTTACATTAAGCATTTATACTTGATAATATAAGTCAGGTATATAAAGTCAAGATAATGTAAGTATTATCAGATTCTTATACTTAAAGGTTAGTCTTTTCAGTAAATTGGTAGTGCGTATGATCATTATGCATGATGCACACTGAGTGAGAATGGAGCTTCCAGCTTTGGGTTTGGAGTAAGCTTCACATTTCTCACTGCTCTCTGTGGTTAAATGCATACACTTCCATCCTCTAATAGTTAGTTTATGTTTTTCTTTTTAAAAGGTGTATTTGAATACAAAATAAAAAATATCTGTCTTGAAAAGGACTTCTCCCCTCACCAAGGTTAGGTACTGACTACTTCTGTAGCTGTGTAAGTTTTCTAGAGGTCATTTTAAAATAGCAGTTCTTCAGGCATAAAACATTGGGCTCATTATACATGTTTGTAAGTAAGATGCGTCTTGTGCAACTGAAGATGACAGTTTTGGCATAAAGAAAGGTTGTTTCATTAGGCAGGCAGCCAGTGTTGAACTAAAAGAGACTTTGGCAAAAACAAGTTAAACTGTGGAAGAAATCAGTCCAGCCTGTGGAAGAATATGTGTGTACTGAGTACTGTAAGAAATCTAATGGATGGTTAGCAGAAAACATCCCAGCAGGCATTAAAATGCAAGCATTTGGGTTTGGTTTTTGTGATGCTATGGTAGGAAGACATTTGCTTTTTATTTTCCTGGTTTTAAGTGGCTGAAAAGATTAACATACCCTTGTTTGTTAGACTTCATTGTAAACTATTATGTTCCCCATTACCCTGACCCCAAAAGACATACTTAAAGGCTCTGGTATGGTCATTGTAACACAAGAAGTAATCTATAGACCTTGTTTTAAATCAGCAGTGGTATTACAGTTCCCTGTAATTCACCAAGTGAAAGTAGTTACAGAAGAAGTTACCCATTTTGTCTCTGAGTATAGCATTAGAAAAAACCCATCTAGATTTAAAGCAATGAATTTATCTGACTGCAACATCGGGATCAGTGTGTTGTTGAGGAGAAGAAAACCTTATCCTACACAGTCCATCTAAGTGGCCAGTGGATGGGGTCTTTAATGAGTTAAACTGGAAATTAAAAGAACTATCCTAGTTTTGAGATTGTTTAAATAGAGATATGCAAAAAGAAAACTGTTTTTAAGATGAGGGCATATGTCTTCTGGAAGAGATTATTCAATCTAGTGTTTCTGATGGTAAGATGCAAATACAGTAACCTGGGAAGTCCCTTGCAATCTTACGTGCCTACAAATATCTCTTAAAGCCTTGCTCAGACAGCATGTGCAATCCATTATCTTCACATACGATTTAGATTCACACAATTTACAAATAGACAAGAAATTTTGGGTTTGGAGCTAGAAGGCTGCATAGCAGAACTTGTGCTACTAGCCCAGGAGCTTATTAACAAGATGAGATTTATAAAATCCCATTATTCATGTGTTCCTCATTCACTGTTTTAAACCTGTTACCTGTTCTCCACCAAATTTAATGCAGAAATAGAAGTTCCTCAAAGATACTAGATTTCTGAGCATTCTGGAAGTGCAAAGCTAGGAGAGCGTACACTGCCCCAGCTGCAAGTCGTATGTTGTTAAGCACCACAGAGATTTTAGGTGCCCAATCATGAGACAAGCTTCAGCTGTGGTGCAAGTCAGCAGGAAGCCCGGCTCTTCTAACCTGGGGTTACAAGAAGTACTTGATTTCCAGAGCAGTGCATGGCAGTACATAGCACCTTTCCTGCTTCAGTATTCATTCTTCTCATCAGGAATTCAGGTAGGGAGGTTGTTATTTTGCTTTTCCTTGACTTAAAAAATATTTTTATAAAAAATTCTGTCAGGTTAGGCCTGATTTGTCCTACTATTCTACCTCTGGTATATCCTATGTTTTACTTTGGGTGTGCTATTTTTAAATTCAGTAAATAAGCCCCAAGAAATGATGGGGGCCTTTGCTAATGGATATGTAGAATCTCTGGGAGGAGCAGTCCTTCAGGGAATTCAGGAAAATTGGCTTTAATTTACAGCATATTGTCTCCAGCAGTTTCCTGTAGTGAAAGAATGTTTGGCTTTTTTTAGCTGTCTCTCTACTCAGTGCCTGGCTTTTTTTCCAGTTGCATTTCTGTATCATGCACATGCAAATTATTTGTGCTATAAATCAGGAAACCAAATAATTGATTTAAACAAAAAAATAGCCAGTTGTCAAGATCATAATATTAATGTTTTTGATCAATAATATCCTATAGTGTTTGATTGCTTTATGAGGCAGTGACTGAAGTCCTGTTTGAAGGAGGTAGCAAATGTTCCATTAGGTGGTTGGATGCTTCATGTGCCTTGATGCTGGCTGCTGGTTTTAAAACACTTGTGTCAATACCAGAGTTTTGGATCAAATGTCTATCCCTGTCCTCATGCTGAGAAGATCATTCAATTCAGAATGCTTCTAGCATTTTAACTTTTCTCTTCCCTTAGCCATGGCCTCTTGATGCTTACTCATCCATTAAATGTTTCTCTAAACAATTATACTGTAACATTCCAAAGATACTTTATGCTGTGCGTGAAATTTTAGAATATATACCCCAGAGAGTTTGATGGGAGGAAGAGAGTACAAAGAGAGCATAATAATGAGAAAACTACTTTTGAAAGGTTAATATTTGGTTAAGGTTATATTTTATATAAATGAAAAGTGATTAAAACACTTTTATAGGTATGGTAATATAAGCCTTAACATAGATGTATAAGTGCTCTGTTAGACTTGCTATCTTTCTGCCAATAGTTGAAATGTATATATATATATATAATTTTAACGTCTCTGTAAGTGCAGAGCACAGTGACAGGTACAGGAAGAAAATGAGCAAACAAATTAAGAGAACTGACTGTTCTGATGTGGGAGTAAGTAGGAAAAGTGTAGATTAAAACTAATCCTACAGGATATCCGAGTCTGAATTGTGCTTGAAACGTGATTGAAGTGTGATCATGCAGCCCTTCTTGTACGCTGAAAATTTTACTGTGCTGTATAAGTGAAAAGGCCTAAATGGTTTTAAGGTTGGATTAATTCCACAAATATTTATACAAGCAGTTTTTAAGGGTTGGTGCTGACTGTTACTAAACCAGCTGAGTTCCTCTCCATGTCTGTTAAATAACTACTGCAGGTTAGTTTAGTCTTGCAGCCTGTGGAGTATTAAATTCAGCTTGAAGCATAATTCCATCTGATCTACCATTTTTTCTTCCCCAGAGACAAGAGATCTTTCTGCTTTCATATGGTTGTTCACTTAGGAAGCAGAAGGCAAGCTTAGAGTGAGAGGAGATGTGAGGATGAGAGGAAACTTGCAGAAAGGAGTGGGCCCTATGGTTGATAAGACAGGACTGTCCTCATTAAGCAAAGGAACAGTTTGAACAGAACATGGTGATTCTGTATGTCTGCTCCACTGGACTGTGCCTGTACTGCTTCCTGATACACACTGTACTTTGCAGATGATCTCAGAGCTCTTTGTGTTGCATAAAACTGGAAGCTTTCACAGGTGATCTGTAGTTTGTACCAACAAACTCTCTGGACCACCTGATAGAAGAATGATGATTAACATGTTAGAGTTTCGTATACCCTTTTCTGTGCTGCTCCTGTTAAATTTAGCTGATAGGTTTAAAAGCTGTGCTCCTCTACTTGCGAAGCCTTCCTATCTTAGACTTTATTTAATAGCTGATAAAAGTTCATGCTACAAATCAGCATTTACTACAGACACTCACTTTGGAAATAGACCATTTTGCCAGTTTTGGGCATGTAGCTTGCCTTCAAGGCAAGAAGGACCTGATAACATGACTGGACCTTTTCCATAAATTCAATGCACTCAGTATTGTATTGTCATTAAGTATCTCACCAGGCATCTTCTTATTGGGGAAAAAGCCAGTAGGAGTAGATTGCACATAGGGTTTTTCCATACGGGCCGCAGATTGAATATCTCTGACTTAAAACACCTCTCCTGTGTACTTCTGACCAGAAAATTCCACCTTTATTAGTACTAGGGTTGGTTGTCAGTGTTGAGGTGGCAATCTGAAAGTGGATATATGCAATGCCTGTTTTCTGGTTGTATTAGTAAAGGCAAAAGCAGGACAGAGGTAAGACTTTCATTACCTTAGAATGAATAAAACATGAAAAGACTGACTGATATCCTCCCCCCTGTATCTTTGCCACTCTTAATGTCTCACTTTTGTTTCTTGTCTTTCAATAAAAAAGGACTCGACACATCTTGGGTTTTTTTTGACACCATTTCCTTTTCCTTCCCCTTGTTACCTAAAAATTAGTAGTGAAGTCCTGATATTTTTCTACAGAACAACAGAACTGAGGCCACAAACTAGGTAATTACAGTAGATTCTCTGGTTTGTATGGTATTAAGCATATACCATGTAAGAAAAAAAACCAACTGCTTCCTTTTGTGGTTGATCCTTGATTCGTTCTCCTCCAAAGAAGAACAGTTTCACAAGCTAGTCAGTGTTTATATTTACCTTTGAAAATGCATGTCAAAGGGGTTCGTGGAGTTCTAGGAAGTTTAATGAGAAATGGCTTACCCACATCTGTGAACTCATAGCACAATTAGAACTTCCTAGTGAGGCTTTATGTAAAGGCATCTCAAGGTCAGATAGTTTTGAACTTAGAAACAGGTTTGCAGTCGTTCAGAAGTGTATACGGATTTTGCTTTGCATGTTAGCAATTTTGCATGAGTTTAAAGGTATACTATTAGGGAAAGAGTGTTAAATAATTTGTTTTTTTCCTTTTTGTATATTGTTTGATAATTTGCATGCTTAAACAAGGCTTGACTGTGGTTCGTAATACATACTGATGTTTAAATGTAATAGAAACATTATAATATAGTATAAAAGCAACTTGGGAATACAGTAAGTTTGGCTTTATTCCGAGAAGTTCACGATGAATGCAGTCCTACAGCATGATGGGTACTTGTATGGCAGAAAAAGCACAATAAGGTTTTGATGGATATTGAAATTAAGCAGGTAGGGAACAGCTCATCTCTGATTTGAGTTGGAATTTGTTCCATTTTAAGTAAAGAAGTATACCAGTATGGAATGCAGCATGTTTGCATCGTAAAAAGCATTCTTCTTAAGACATTTGATGGAAGAGGTGGATGGGTAATGCCAAGCATAAAGGGAAACTGTCAAGGTTTATGACTTCAGAAATGGGGAATTTGTTTTCCAAACTGTTACCACTGTTTATGTATCTTCAGTGCTTCTGAAAATCATTTTGTGAGACAGGGTTGAGAAGCTAAAGTAAAATCGGAACTTGGTTATTGATGCTGGGACATGGATGGAACCAACTAATATCTTCTAGTTTCTGAATGCTCCACTTATTCTTGCTTGATCTTCCTTATTTCTCCTGCTGACATGCTAGCTTTGGGCTTCTCCCAGTGCCTTTGATAGATTAAGGAAACTTTTGTCTTAACAGATGAGGGACAAAACCCAGTTTTTGTCCTAAAATGATATGTAAGATACTGAAGTAGCCATAACTTTTTCTTTTCCCTTTCAAAACAAAAAGCCTATTCCACATACAACTTTCCAATCAGTTTAGTGATGTTTATTTTTGAGCTGGTCCTCTGCGAGAGCACAGAGCAGATACACCCTTAACTTCCTGTCATTTTCTTTCTTTGAATTTGAAATCAAAGTGCTGATGCCACAAAAAAAAGGAAATATTTTTACTGTAGCTTTTGGTGTAATAAAAATTACTGATTTCAAACATATTTTTACTGCAGTGCAGCTCTGTATGATAGCCTTATATACAGGAAAAAACATTTGTCACTTGCAACCTGGCACTGAATAATTTTTCACTGGTTTAAAAGTTGTGTATAAGCATAAGTGAAGTGCATTCTGTTTATTACTGGAAAAGAACTTCCTTTTCTGGTCTCAGCTTTTAGTGACGTAAGTACTGGGCCTGATTTTCAGGAGAGCTCAGTAGTTTCTATAGCAATTGGAATGGCTGAGTATGGAAGCATCATCTCCCTTAATGGACACTAGGTCTAAAGTCCAGTTTGATCTATCACAGTCAGGATTATATTTCTTAATACATTTTTATCCTGAGCTCACCCTGCCATGTTTGACTTTGGTCTCTCCAGTAGTTCTTGCTTTTCAGATTTTTTGACTACTTAAGGAAGCTGAACTTTAAAATACCATCTCATGTCATAAGTATTAACAATATATGTTATAGTGTTGTGTTTGAGGATTTTTGTCTCTCTGGCTTGCAAAAAGAACAGATTCTGGTCCAGTCCAACAGCTTTTGAGTATAAGGATCCAGATTTAACAATTAGATTTAATTTTTTGTTTTCCTTACTGCAAGTGGGACAAACTGGGACATGAGATTTTTTTATTCTCTTTGTACAGCCTTGGCCAAATGGACGGTGATTAGAAGTTCTTGAGCTGAAGTTATGCCAATAGAAAACCAATAGTGAGCTTTTCAGAGGGTTAGCTTGGATCCACTGTAGCTTTGAACAGTGTGTCCTTTTTTCATTAAGAAAAGGTATTTGTCTATTCAGTTATTGCAATAACATGGTCTTAAGGATGATTAGCACATCTAGTTCCTCTAGAAGTAGTGCTTGTGTATGCAGCTCACATTTTGAGAACTGGAACAATCACATGTAAAGGAGGTGGAGTAGGCATGTGCTTTGTGGTTAGCAGGGGGATAGTCCAACCCTGGCCCAAACGGAAATCAGAGCAGTTGCAGTGCCTGGGGTGTATAAAAGGAAGGAAATGGTCTTACATCTGGCTTCAAGTGTGACTGTTGGTCCTTTGCCACCTCTCTGGATGAGTTGGTTTCGATGATGTGGGTGGATTTAACCTTTTGCATCACTTGCAATGACTTCTCCCAAGCACAGGAAAAGGCAGTGCAAGAGAAGTGTAAACCCAGCAGTTTTGTACCTTTCATTGTACGAACATAAAATCTGAGGGAAACAGACAATTCTGATTGCTGTAAACAAAGTGTGATGGCTTTGTAGCTGCTGCAAGTGACAGTGATTTCTTCAGAGCTACTGAAACACAAAAAGCAAATGTTACCAGACTTTTTGGTTTTATACAAATTTGAAGTATTTTCATTTCTGATGTTGAATTTATGGGTGTAGATATTCAACATGCCAGTCAATATAAAAGATAGGTGTTCAGAAAGTTTGTGCAATAAAAAGACTTCAGGAGTATAATTTCTTATTATGGCAGGAAGTCTGTATTTATTTTGGGTAATTCTTTGCATACCTGTACCCTAATAATGCCAAAATGAAAAAAATGTAGTAAGAAACATGAATCTCAGGATGGTGATTACCTTATAAAGAGGCAAAGAGAAATGAAGGCAAGCTCTTGCTGTTAAAAGAGGGGTTCAAATTTCACTTAAAATACTGTTTTATCTGTATCACTTTGGGGAGTTTATTCTGCCACTAACAGCCAAGTAAGTGCCCTGTCTATAATTTAGCTGTTAATCTTGTAGAAATTGGATTGTTTTATCTATCTGATCAGGGATTTGATGCCAGAATATACTGTGGGTTCGCCTGTAGAAAAGGGGCATTTGTACCAGCATAGCTCATGGTTACCTCTCAATTGCCTACAACTTTTATACAAATATAACCACATCTCTACACAGCACTACTGTGATTATACTAAAATCTGTACAAGTCTCTGTAGCATAATCTTTTCTTACACGAAAATATTTATGTCTTGTATAGCCTGTTGGATGGATGGTGAAGTGAAAGAGCTTTGAGTTGATGTAATGTATTACTAATGGTTTTTCATCTTCCTTGTACTCTGCATCTAGGTCATCTCTTACTGTATAACACAAAGCAGAATTATGTGACTGATGGGAGTTAAAATCCTAAATAGTGACTCTTAAGATGCACATCCCTTCCTTTGTTGTTTCTTGGGGGGGTTGTGTTTGTTTTTATAAATCAGACTGTAACATGTTGTACAAATACTTCTTCCATAGCTACTAAGCACAAACAGCTTCTGCTCTAGGTTTGCCTGGTGTGCCTCTGTTTTGTTGTTGTCTCATCTGATGTTCATGTTCTTTATTACCGTCTCCATTTGTCACCCAGTGCTCTTTTTAAGCACCTTTGCAGCAGGATTGTGAATGCTCTAGGGCAAGTCATGTCCATGTTTTTGCTAAAAGCTAGTAAAATAGGGTCCAAGTTTGTGCTTACTAACACATCATGGTGATCCGGACTTTTTTTATACACCTTAATTGAAATTTATTTTGAATGTCCATGCCAGACTTTTATTTGTATGAAACCCATTGGTTTGACCTTGTGTCAGTTTGGGGGTCTTTGGCACTCTATGGCCAGGTCTCCCACTCTGTGTTTCCTTTCTGTGTCCCAAAGTTTTCTACCGTTTTCCATGGCAGATTTTTGTACTTGGTTGGTATGGCAGTGACAGAAGTCGGCAGCTTTCACTTTCTCACTTCTTTTTCTTTCATCTCTCCCTCCAAATAAGTTTGCCTGTTCCCTGGTGCTTCACCAAAGAACCACAAATTCACCACATACTCAATAGTCCATCAGTTTTGCAAGGAACAAATTGCTTAGTAGTTTCTAATAAAGAAATGTAAACCTCCAGGAGTAGATCAGTAATCATCTTCATATGCAGGATAAAACAGTACTGTATCTGGGAAGTGCTCTATCTGTTGAGTCAAAGTCTCAGGGAAAGGAGGTAAATTGGGTCACCAGGGTGACAGTTGCATTTAAACAAGTTTTAATGTTTCTGGGAGAAACCAGACCCTACAAGTCTACAGAGCTCTGCTAAGCGGTGCTAAACTAAACATGCTCATATGCTTTGACACGCTTCATTTAGAGCACTGCCAGGCCAGAAAGGTGATACTGAACCCAAGCTAGCAAGAAGCAATCTTACTGTCTCAGCATTTACATAGGGGAAATTGCAGGGAAATTCTCAGCTTTATTGTAATAGAAGCCAAAAAGAGAGATTAAGAAGTGATTGTGGTGGACCTGACTATAGTGTACGCTTCAGCAAGACACTAAAAGGACCATGTTTAGCTTTATGCTTCTCACTGTTCTTTTCCTCCTGGTTATTTCTGGGTATTTAAGCTAAAGAGGAAAGGATTTCTTTTTTTCTGTTGTTCCAGGTACAGACAATAGTCTACCTGTGCTGTGTGCAGGAGTCAGTCAGGAAACCCTTGTCATATTGGGTTTCAGTCCTGGCAAACTGTGTGAGAATGACACTGGCAAATATACACTCCTCTTGTGATCTGTTCTTTAGTTATTGCTGTTTCCACTCTTCCACTTCTACTGCTCATGAAGAGTAGCGTCACTAATGAGTACTGCCAGCAGGCCACTGGCAATGTATTCCTGCATCTCCAGCTTTCTCTACTTCTTTTTTAGCCAGGCATGGTGACAATCTGAAATTGTAGTGTGGCCATGTCCCCTGGAGTTTTATCCATACCTCTCATAGCGGTGCTCTTCTATAAAAATAAATAATTTTATAAATAAATCTGTGACTGTGAAATGAAAAGAATTAGAGACTGTTAAATTCAAATGCTTGACAGTCTTGGGACCCCTGATGGCTTGCTTGGAAGAGGAAAGTGGAGTTCTCAAGTGACAGTGCTGCTAAGGTATCCTTAGGTGTGTTTCTCCTTTCAACTGAAAATCCAGTCATGTTAAATGTGCCCATTGGTGTATTTAAACCCTCCCTTCTCGAGGAGTAAGATGTTTTAGTGGAGGTTTGTTGTACTTGGCATGAAGCAGAGGAATCGCAGATGCCTTGTGTGAGGGTAGCGACTACAGAGTGCACACCACTGGACTGCTGCTCCACTTCCCTACAATATTTGAAATGCTTTATTATCTCAACTGCCAACACTTGCTTGGCCACCTGCTTCTAGAAGGTACTATTCAGCAACATTAGATTTTCTTACCTGTCCTGAGTTCCATTTTAATGGCATCTTTCAGAAGGATGCAGATCTCAACCAATGAGCAAACCAGGCTCTCTTAAACTCAGTGTCACATTGCACATGTTTAAAAAGACAAAACCAAAGCCAACAACCTTTGGAGTCAGTAGGAGTGATCTTTTTTTTTCCTTTTTCTGTCATAAAATTATTCATAGATCTGCTGAGCAGATGTTGACAATTACAAAGAGAACAGAGGCCGGTCTGTGGTCAGCCAGCAAGCTCCATTTCACGTGGGTAGATCAAGGCTCAAGGCAGCAACTATTTCCTGTCAGCACGCTGGGCGACAGCGATAGCAGTTTTTGTGGGCTAGAGCCCAGTTAAATTGTACAAAGTCACTTTTGTGAGGCCTTGGTTCTGTCTCTTGGCTGAAAGAATAATGGTGCTAGAGGGCTCTGTTCTGCTTTGTAAGATCTGTGTCTACTCATACAAAGGTGTGGGTTAAAAACTGGTAATGGATTTTGTGTTTCTTTGCTAGATGTTTGCCTCCTCCCTTTAGGAAGTGTGCAACAGCTGGCCCTTTCATTTACTGCTTCACATTTTCATTCTTTTAGTTTACTCATATTTAAAACACAATCCCCCACAAATTTTAGTGTATTTTTATTCAAGAACTTAAATAATAGCTATCTCCTCCAATTTAAAAATTAT
This sequence comes from Melopsittacus undulatus, assembly GCF_012275295.1. Lineage (NCBI taxonomy): Eukaryota > Metazoa > Chordata > Aves > Psittaciformes > Psittaculidae > Melopsittacus > Melopsittacus undulatus. The sequence continues at coordinate 16,932,826 of NC_047537.1, forward strand.
TAATTATTACCCTTTTGCTTTTAAAGCAGTTTTCTTTAAAATCTGGTGGTTGCAGGTGGCTTGGGGCATGTCCTCTCTTTACAGCACTGCTTGGCATACTGGTGTAAATGGGCATTTCACAGTAGTTTTAAGTGTTTTAAGTAGTTTTAAGAGTTTTAAGTGTAGCTCAACTTGTCTCAGAATGGGGCTGTTAAAGTAATGATGATGCTGATGACATGTCCAGTGAATTCCCATTTTCCTCATTGTTGGTAGAGTTCTATAAATAAACATACATTAGTGATAGAAAATGAATAAAATTTTCTTTGACAAATAAACAGTTTTGACTTTTAAGTTGAAGAGGTGAAGGTAGTGCTGTAGGAAGCATCCTTTGCCGTTTTGGAGACCATGGGAAGGAGAGAATGAACAAAAGTATAGCTTAGTGGAAGGAGAAGAAACTTTGTGGACTTTATTGCTGTGTTCTAGAAACCAAAAATGGTTTCTAGAATTGGAAGTGGCAAAAAAAAAATTCTGGTGTTGTGCCATATTTTAAATTAACCATTTTGTGGCTTTTATAATAAAGCCATGTCCATGGAACACATTAATGTCAAGTTACAATGCTTGAGTCTATCATCTTGATACTTTGTACAATAGAAGATACTACTGAACACAAATAGGGCTATTTGATGAGAAAAGGGTCTCTGTGATAAGAATCTGCCATGCTGTGTGTGACTCACATCTCAGGTTGCTTGGGCTTTTTTCATCAAGTAGGTAATGTGAACAACTTTAGAATAAAGAGGAAGGAAGAAATTACATGCCTCAGTAGCAAGCATATTTTCTCTAATACTTTAGTTTCAAGTTCTGTTTTAAGGATAGGTGAAGTCCAAAGGCTCCTTTTATAGTAGGATACCAGGTGCAAGCAGCTAGATATAAAACACAATTCAACTTTCTTTAGTGAAAATCATAGTGAAAACCTGTTTGCTTTCATCTAGTAAAAAAATAGTGGAATGGTTTGTGTTGGGTCAAATCAGAAGCTTTCATTAATTATGTAAGTGTAGTTATGAGTGAGCTAGTTACCCCATTGTGCAGGAAGGCAAAGTGATGATTGTCTATGTGACACTGGGACTTGTTTGTAGTGCTCTTGATGAGTAGCCTCAAGTGCAATCTTTTCTCAGTGTTGAGCTTTTACTAGAGAGGTCTATAAACACAAATAATAAATTTTATAAGGAAATTTCTTTCTAAACCCATTACTTTTGTAATCTGTTTCACTGACTATAGATAATTATGTGTGAGCAACTGGCAAAGAGAAAGGACTTTTGCAAAACCAGACCCTTATGCAGGAACAGTTTCCATAATTGTCTTCCAATATGTATTTTTATTATGCCTGTCTAAATTTGAGCTACTTTACTGCAGGATTATGCCACTGGTCCTCCAATATCATCTGAGAAAATCAGAATAAGGACAAGACTGTACTATGTTACATAGTAATAATGTAATAATCAGTAATAACTGATACATAGTTCCTTCAGAGACAAAGCAATGTAACTTTATCAGAATCTGAGTTTTGAGAGTTGTACAGACAAGTCTGAAAGCATAATAAAGTCATTATTTCAGCTTCCTATAGCTCTGAAAGGCATGAAGGACTTCATTAATCTTGGTGCAGGGGGAGGAGAATGGGGGGATGGCTCTAACAATACTTGAAACAATTCTTCCACTTCTGCTAAAAGCACGGCTATGTGGCCTTAGCCATAGTCATGAATAGGCTGCAGAACTGTCTTAACATGCTCTGTTGGGTAAATATGCATTTCTATTGGAGTGAAACAGTATTAAACATTTACTGTTGTTTCAGAGCTTCTAGTTGTAAGGAAATTACAAATAATGAGAGCTCTGCATTGCATCAGTGTCCAGATATAGCCCGTTGTATGCAAATCACATGCCCTCTCATAGTGGTTTTACATGCAGAGCAAGTGGTTTAAGTATATCTCTTGTCCAGAACTTCAAATTTCTTGCTATTCATTCATTTTAGAATATTGCATTTAGGAAAAACGTTTGTTCTTAATATTTTGGGCACTATTACAGGGCTAGCAGGTATTAATTTCAAATACACTCTTGATTCATGTGTTTGTACTATCATGAAAACTGGATGCGTTTTTAACTTTTAGAACAGAAGATGGGTAAATGTCACACATCTTTTCTGTAATTTATCTTAAGAACTTGTGCTTTGCTGTTAGTATTCCTTGCTTTAGCAGATTAAAAGCTTGTGAATCTGATCTTTTAAGTGGATTTGTGTAGGTTTTAATGGAAATTTGTATGTCCACAGCTGCTAGGAAATGAGCGAGTGCGTGCCTGTGAAAGATGACAGATTGCCAAATAAGCCTACCAAACTGAGGCCTGGAAAAAATAGGAATTTCCAAGCAGGAGAGGGGTTTATCAAAGAGGAAGCAAGCAAGCCAGTTTGAGTACTTTGCACAGCTGTTTCAACTGAGAGACTTCTTCCCTGTGATACAATATAATAATTTGATGCCAAAAGTAATACATAAACATTTTATTTTGAATCAGTGGCATACGTAAAATTGGTTTCATATGGCCAAAAGCTTCTGCATTTCAAAACAAAATAACCACAGTTTGGCTCATCCTGTATTTGCAAAATACTGCAGCTCAGTTACAACTGTATTTTCTGAATCATTCAGTAAACATGAGACTGCGCTGACTGTAAATCAGAGGAACTGACACTTTCCTGCCTTTCTAGCTGCAAGAAGTTTGTTTATTTGCTAACAATGTATGTGATTAAAAAAATCTTTCTTTGAATTGAAGGCTGATGCTTTCAGATGGTTTCACAAAGTAGCTGTGCTAAGTGAAAACGGCTTTTCCTAGGCATAGGTAATCAAATACTGCTTTCATATTACCATGCCTGCAGGTCTCTAGTTTCTCAATTTCCACTAGCAGAAATGTATAAGGAACGTTCAGTGACATTCAGGATGCTCACACTCTGGTGAGCTGGCTGTGAGCACTGCAGTTCATGTGTTTGGAGCTCTCCAATGACAAAGGGAATGCATTCACTAGGTAGAAGTGTGACAGATGCCAAACAGCTGTGAATCATCTGTATTCTGTTATGGAAGAAGTGAGAACCTTTAAGCCTGAATTGAAGAATGATTTTGTTTGTTTGTTTTAGCACAAAATGGTTTAACCCTTTCTCTCCATTCCTAGTTGCATTTGTTGAGTTAGTTATGCTCAGATTAGTAATTCTTTTGGCCCCCAGTCCCTCTTAAAGCCTTTCAGATTATATCTATCTTCTATTATTTAGAAGTCAGTAAAAACAAAATGTCAATTTTACAGTAGGATCCTGTTTTGTCCTTGTTAATGTCATTTGACATTAAGTGCCCATGAGTAGTTGACCTTCACACCTACTGATATAAACAACTGGAGTAATATGTGCTGCTTTTGCACATATAATGCCATTGGACTTTTTCCTTTGATACCCAGCAATATCCTCCTATTGTTCAGTCCCGTTCATTTTCTTGACACTCAGGCCTCTGCTGCTGCCTCTTTAACACTTGCAGTCCACTTTGTTGTTTTTCCTCCTTTAGCAGATGATTTCAATGCATTCCCTGGGTTCATCCACTTTTCCTTTGCATCAACCACCTTCCCTGCCAGAATTCTCTGCTCCATCAATAAAGGCACAATTTGGAATACAGTTAGACAACAAAATGCCTGTTTTCCTTAGCCTTTGATTGTTTTCAATGAGAAAATAATAGTTTTAAATCTAAATACTTTTACCTTTCTCATCAAACATGAATGTATTTCTCTGTCTTACCCTGACAGCTTTTTTTTTATGCAGTTGCAAGGTCCAGCAGTCTTTTTGATAAGCTCAGCATGTCGTTCCAAACCTAACTCACAAGTACTCTCCACAGACACATTCTTAGATGCTTGCTGTGAAACCCTCAGAGCATATCACAGTTTAATAGAATGGTTTGTGATGTCCACTGGCCAGTGAGACTGCTAGATGACAGGAATGGAATAAGAAATGCTATGCATGTGGGGTTTTCCTCCTGAGAATCAGTAGAAAGGAAAGGACTGGGGAGCTTTCTGAGGACTGTAGTTTGGAAAGTTATGTTGAAAAATACAAGAGTAAGGAATCTGCAATGACAGAAAGGAGTTCAAGAAAGGTAATTCGTATGCAAAGACTGGGAGGAGAAGGCAAAATCAATAATACTGGTTTGTGTTGGAAACTGACATTGCCAAATCTTTTCCAGTCTCTTAGGTTGGTTTTGATGGTTTAGCAGGAATTTGGTAAACCATCAAGAGCTGTGTTAGCACTCTGAAATTGGTTGTAATAGTAAAAAATGGATGAAAAATGACAGTTATTGTTAGAATAAAATAATAAGCAGTGTAACTTTCTGATTGTCTTCCTGCTCTTGCTTTACGAGTCTGACACTGAAACTGCTGTTCTGTCCTTTGTGAATTGAAGCATGAAGATTTGGTGTGTTTGGGCATGAGCGTCTTGCATGTTTGGATCAAAGGGACTGGTGTATGAAATACTCACTGACTTACTGTCACTATGGCAGTTTGTGTGTGAAGGCAGCTTGGAATTCTGCATATGCAACATGGTTGCTAAGTTGTTCTTGATGTTCAACAAAGGATTATTATTATTATTGCTTTTATCTCAACCAAAACTTCATGAGTTTTGATGGCATTTCTTAGTAATCCAAACACATTGGGATAAGGTTATTCAGTGTTTTATCTACTGTGTAGGCTTTTCTTCCTTTAAGTAAAAGATTAGTGGTGTTTCTGTCCTTGCTGCGGAATCAGTCTTTGACTAATATAATGTGTCTTTTTCTGTTTTAAGGCATGCAATTTAGTAACAAGTATATTTACACAAGACACATGAGATTATTACACAGTTTAGAAGCCAGCAGGTTTATGTTTTGACAGTTTCTTTCCTGACAAGGCAGTGTAGCAATATGGTTGTATTTGGTATGCTAGACATTCTAGGAAGTGCTGTCTTACTGCTTGCTAATTTATTCTTAATTCAAATAGGTGGTGGCAGCTTTAAAGCGAACATTTAAAGAGAGACATGCATGCTTTTTTTGCCTCTGTTAGTTCTACTACAGGATTGGGTATAAAGCAGTTCTTTTTGTACATCAAAATAAAAATGCATAATGCCACACATGTAACAGTCATGAACAGTTGTTTGAGAGAATTTTAAAGACCTTTCTCAGTTTAAGGTGACATTAGCTAGAAGTGCTTATTTCCAAGGTGTTTTGTTATAAAATAATCAAAGCGTCACTTTTTTACTTCTTTAATGGGACAAGTAAGTGGTTAGGTTAAAGCCTACCAGAAGCATCTAGTATTGTCTAAGTAAATTGAAAAAAAACAGAGTTCAGAGGTTGTGCTGCAGACAAGCACGTGTTTCATAGTAACAGTCCAACAAATTTGACATATAGCAGAGAACATAAAAACCAAAGTAATCTTGCTAGAAAAGCCAAGTAGTCTCATCACCCACTGCTGGGACAGAATTCCACTGTGCTGTTCCTTTCCCCCTGCTGTGAAAGTGCTCTGTGCTGTGTTGTGGAGAAAAAGGCCTGTTCCACTGCACTCTGTTGAATGCCACCCTTAACGGAGCTTTAAGAAGGTTTTCTGTCAAGAAACGTATTTAAGCCAGTCCTTTTTTTTCTAACAGGTTAGAGTTCTAGTTTCATTTAAGTCAGTGTCTGTATTTCCACATTCTCTGGGGCACTCTGATTTTATTTCTAACCTTCTTACCCCAGGCATCATCACACCCCACAAGAGGCTACAATTACACTTGTTTAAGACAAAAAACAGAGGGGAAAAAGAAGAAAAATATTATTATGATTGCTGTCGAGCCAAGATACATTCTCTTGATTGCTTGTGGTCTTTAGAGAACCATACACAGTTCAGGGTATTTCTGGGTCAGTGATTTTTCTATTTTGATGGTGGAAGTGTATAGACATATGCTCCAGTGCTTTTATATTGTGTTTCCTTCTGTTCCCTTATAGGCCTTTGAGAAGGGAGCTGAGGGATGTTTGGATAGAAGGCTGGAACTTTTATGTGGAGTTGACATAGTTAGGGCACTATAATAATGACTGCTGATAGACAACTCCCTGAAAAGGAAATGAAAATGATAATGATGTTTGTAAAACAACACAATGTGTATTTCCAGAAGGAATTAAGTGAGAGGCAGTGTGTGCAAAGATGAGGTAACCACAGGCAAATGTGCCTCTCTTTGTCACTGGGCTTTTCTGTCAGCTCTGCTATCTTTAAGCTGTAATGATAAAATTTTAGTTTAAGTAAACCTTAGTGCAGCAAAAAAACATCAAATTAAGTGAAAATAGGACAGGAAGACCTGAACTTGCATGTATAAAAAGCCCATCAAACTTTTCAGGCCTAATCAAATCAGATTGCAAGACTGATGCCAAAACAGCCACTATAAACTAAGGCTGGCAGTTGCTGTGAGGGGTTTTGTTGTAGAAGAACTCACAAGGATAGAAAAAAAAAGCAGAAAACTTAAAGTACTGATACAGTAAAAGAAAACGTCAATTTCTAACTAATTGATAATCCCCATCAACATAAAAATTTGGACGATGAAGGATGAAGCTTTTTTACCAAGAGGAAGTTGCACCTCATTGCAAACAATAAACCCCCTAATCTCAGACCTCTGCCTGGTATTGCTGAATTACAGCAGAATGGAAACATGACAAAGAACCTGAAACTGTTACCCCCACAAGAGCAGCTTAATTAAAAAAAAACCAGAACAACCCAACAAAAAAGCCTAAACCACCTTTCCCTGAGTGATGCTAAAATGTGTGCAAGTTGATACTGGGAATTGATGAAAAACCCGCAAACGACCAAACCCCCAAAACCCCAGCCCTGCAGGACTGATAAATGTATTCTATGTTCTGAAGGGGTTACAAAGCAAAATCAGTGCAGCCACCACACTCAGTATATATAGTAACAAAGCACAATAGAGAAGGTGGTTGTCTTTATTTCTGAATGCATGGCACCTCCTTTTTTTTCTGTTATCATCAGTTCCTTTATTTCTCATTTGATCTTTCAATTGAACATAATTGTCCTGCTTTCATAGAATCATAGAACAGTTAGGGTTGGAAAGGATGTTAAGATCATGCAGTTCCAACCACCTGACATGGGCAGGGACACCTCACACTAAACCATGTCACGTAAGGCTCTGTCCAACCTGGCCTTGAACACTGCAAGGGATGGAGCATTCACAACTTCCTTGGGCAGCCCATTCCAGTGCCTCAGCACCCTAACAGTAAAGAATTTCTTCCTTATATCCAATCTAAACTTCCCCTCTTTAAGTTTTAACCCATCACCCCTTGTCCTGTCACTACAGTCCCTAATGAATAGTCCGTCCGCAGCATCCTTATAGGCCCCCTTCAGATACTGGAAGCTGCTCTGAGGTCTCCATGCACCCTTCTCCAGGCTGAACAGCCCCAACTTTCTCACCCTGTCTTAATACTTTTTTAATGCAAATATTTTGTCTATGTTTGAAATAATGTCCCTCCCTTATCCCACATGTCCGATGTCTGTGCAACCCTTTCAGATGCTCCTTTTTGTGTTGCTATCCTTCTACCTTGGGAATCTTGAAGAAATTCAAGGAAGTGCTGTATAAGCGGAGGGTCTGTGTTGTGTTTTGTGTAGCTTGTCACTGCCTGAATGGTAAAATACTGGTGCCAAAGAATGCATAGATTTAGCATGTGTCAAAACCAGAAGTTTCATGATGTCATTCAGAACTCTTAAGGTGCTCATACAGAATCATACCTATGTACTGGCTTCAAAACCATCCTCTTAGCTGTGTGTGGGTTTGGTCCTTTAAATCTCTGAATTGGTTTCCTTGAGTTCTAATGATCAGAAAGTAAATGGGCTTTCCTGTGTTCACAGATCCAAATTTTTTATTACATGTATAAATAAAATTTAAGACATCTTTTGGCTACTTTGAGTAAAGCTTACTTGTCTTTTCATCCTTGTAGAAAACCACCTGGAATAGGAGATTTTGACAGAGAAGGATTTAATCCTAAAGGAAGTTGATATCCTTATCTAGAAGTATTTGATCAAGTTGTTTGTCATCTAGAGCTACATTCCTTTATGTAGATCATAATTTAAAATATAACCTAGGTGTTTAAGTTGTTAGAATATAGCATTTATTTTTTCTCTTCAGTTTCTTAAGTTCTTCAATTGAGTGGGAGATGGTGCTCTCAGGAGATGGAGTCATACCCTTTAGCAACACAACAATAGTGCTTACAATTTAATAGCAATGTAAACATTCCCCATGCATCTTTATGTTCTTTTTCTTTGGCTTTCTGATGTCAGATTCCCACATTTCAGTGTCAAAGAACTGTTAGAAAACTTGCATTGTATGGCTGATTTATGTTTCACATCATGGCCAAAGAATGAACTGAAACCAGAATCCAGGCCCATCTAGACTTTTGCTGTGGTTTTCAGATTAGAGATCTGTATTGCCAAAAGAAGAAAGAAATCTTGCAATAAATTAAAAACCACACTCTATAATTCACTACCTATTGTGTGATTATACAGAAGCTGGCTGGGCACATAGTGTGAAAAGCCAACAAGAAATTTTCCTTGTGAGATCTTTCCAAATGCTTCTTTCAGCTGCTGCCGTAACAATAAATAAGCACAAGACAATAAAGAAACAAGGGTAAAATGATTGAGCCTAAATCCCTTAATTAGAAGATTTATATAATCAGGTGAGTCTCTTCAGAAGGGAAGGCTCATGAAAACAATCCTTTTACTGTATAGTATGTATAATATAATCAGTTTTGGAAATAACGAAATGTAATCTCTTATGTGTGTGATAAATCCTCAGAAAATAGTAAGCTACTGTACATAGGAAGAGTACAGTCTGTGCTTTCAGGGCATTTCCCAAGATAAATTTACCTCATGAATAAGGCCTTTAGTTGTTAACTGTTGAAAGGAATCTAAAATAGAAGACACATAGGGTTTTCCAATTTGAAAACTCCCATCAGGGAGTTCATTACTCTGCACGCACATAAGATCAGCTGCTCTGTGGTTTAGTGCTTGTGTCAGTATTTTTCATATAGGCATGTTTATTCTTCAGTCTGTCAGCTGTATAAATGTAAAATATAGCTAAAGATGTAGTGAATGTTAATGCCAGAGGGAAGTGGTTCTTTTTTAGTTGTTTTTGGTTTGGGTATTTTTTCTTTAATGAAGTGAATGGTTGGCCTTATTCTACTAGTGTCAGAGGAAAAAAAAAAGGATGAAAATCAGTATATAAACATGGTTATCAGTAGTGAATAGTGGCTATCTTTTGGCCACAGCAGTGATAATGAAACAGAAACATCAAACCACTTACCCTAAATCCTGAAATGTGTGTAGGAAGTTTGTTTGAAGAGCATCTCTTTAGTGTCCAACAGAAAAGGAATCCTAGCAGTTGGAAAATGTCTGTCACTCATCTGGGGTGGAAAAGCAGCCTAACTATGCTATGGCTTAACTTTGCACAGAAGTTACTGAATTTAATCACTTCTTACGTTAGAATGTAGCTCTTATTTCACTACTTCAGGCTGCAAGAAAAAGCAGTGCATGTAGTATTCAAGTCAAGTATTTGTGCAGTTGGGAAAGAAAAACAGAAGTTCTCAGGTCATTGTCAATACCCCTTTGTCCAGCATAAACTTCTTACAAAAATGTATTGTTTTCCTGTAAAACCCCTCACTATTCTCATCCCAGAGGCTCCAATTGTTGATTTTTATACTTTTTCTATTCAGCTGCTACTTTTTCAAATGTATTTTTTCTGATAATTACTTGACTTACAGCCAGTCAAGATATATTTGGACTATTCCCTACCCACTAGTAAACTTTGGTTCTATATGGATTCACAGATTTGACCTTCATTGTGAACTTAGCTGAAATGGAATGCATTTGCTCTTGGAAATGAGAACATAAAGTTGGAATTGTAATATGAAATGATGCATGACTTAAATTGTAACAGGATTGAGCTCTAAAAATAGTGAAAACTTGATTTTAAAAGGATGCATATTTCTGTCTAATAATTAACCATTTCTTAGTTTTCTTGATATGCTCTTTTTTTGTGACTATTTCAAGGACTTAACCATCGTTAAAAATCAGTAATGACAAGTCTGGATCATTAATTGCAAGAATAGCAGGACAAACACAAGTCTGTAATGTTACCATTCCATAGTTTAATGGTTTTGGTGGAATGCATCATGCATGTATCCACTATTAAAAAACTCATAGAGGTTAGTATGTGTCATTCTGTATTTGGGCTGAAATGTTTGGATGATCTGCTTCAATTTAGAATTGCTGAACATGAACAGCAGTGTCTTACATAAGGCAATATGATGTGGTCATATAATATAATCTTGCTGAGGAGTTTATTTTGGCAGGTAAGCCAGCAGTCTGACAGGAAAGTCCTTTGGTAGAAAATCATGCTGTGAGCTCTTACACTGAGTATGTGCATCATCTGTCCTAAGGGACTGTAAAGATTTTCATTTGCAACATCAGTAGAGGTGAGTTGTAACTGCTTGGTGACTTTCATTTAAGTGTAAGTTTGTTGCCATTGAAGAGTATCTCCTCTAGCTCTGGATGGGAAAACCCACTGTTCAATTTTTTTCTTCCATCAGTGTAGTGTTTTCCCTTGTCGATTGTGATGCCTTTTCTGAAGGGCTTCTATTTCTATTCTTTAATCTGAGCACTGTATTCGAGATTCAGATTTGCATTCTTGATGCTTGTACTGTCTGGAAAATGGCCAAGAGAGAAGTCCTACTGCAGTTGCTCTTGAATTGTGGATGAATCTCAGCTCCAAGATTGATTGATTGCTCAAGCATTAGAGTCTAAATCCTTTAATTACAAGATTTATGTAACCAGATCACCAGTGTATGTGACAGAGAAAGTAGCATTGTCATGTCTCCAGGTTGATTTGTATTAAATCCTTCATGCTTATGTTGTAGATGCTGTTGCATTACCTACAAAAATCATGAAGAAAGGTAAATGTGTAGAAGATCTTGTTAATAGTGATACTGGAAGTAGTAGACAGAAAACATGACAAACTATCTCTTATTGTTACACAGTTTTAAAGCTAATTGTGGGTGTTCATTTCTGTCCTTTGTTAGTCTAAATGAATCAGCAATGACATTTGTATTTCTTAGCAAAGCATCATCCATCATAAAGTTTGTCTTGCAGTAAACACCTATTTCAGATTGAATTCAGTAAATCTTGGCTTCTGTATTTAAATGCACTTCACTGTAGTTTAAAGCTGTGGTTCTTTGACATTTTAGTTTACATAAGCCCTACCCTCTCTATCCTTTCTTCAGAATCCCACCCATTTCCTTGCTGGTACAAGGGTTTAACTGACTTCTTAATGAGCCAATTCAACTCTTTACAAAGAAAAGAGAGTTTTCCTGTTTGTTTAATATACTTCATCAAGGTGTGGTGGAGCACCTGTGCTGGCACAATGGTGGGAGAAGGCAGAAGCAAGGCAGTTGTTAGGTTAGTATGAGAATTGCAGCCTCAGGTTCCTTCATTGCTGCTAGGCTTATCTCAGGACTCACTCATTGTCACCCAAAAAAGCCTGTCTGCCAGCAGAGCACCCAGCACCCTCTCTGGAGCTGTTTCTGGAGCTTGTCTCCTCCTGAATGAGCCAATTTTGCTTGCTGGTCAGGTAGGAAATAGAAAAATAAATATGTTTTCTTTTGCTTGGTTAGCAAGCTGAATTGACTTGCTGAGGGTTCAGACAAACAGCAGGGCTGTAGCAAGGAAAACAGTGGAGAATGTGTGGCCAGGAGAGAAAGAGCAGCACATCCTTCTCATAATTGCAGTGGTGTGCAGTTACGTCAGCTCAAACAGTCTCATGGAGCTTCACATTCATGGTGCAGCTACATAATGCAGCAGAGCTGATCTCATGGCTGGCTGCCACCAAAAACATTCAGCCAAGCTCCTCCCCTTCTCTTCCTCTCACTTCCTTTTTTTCTCCTTTGGTGGTATCCTTTTTTGCCAGCTTAGCAAGCTGAATCAGTTCATCATACAGCTGAAGGAGTGCCAAAGCAATGCAAGGGAGGGGATGGACAGCTGAGGCCCAGAAGGGGTGGTGGGCACAGGGAATATGGGGCTGTCTCTTCCTCTTTTGGCTATGGATCAGTGCAGTTGAACTCATAGTGCAGCTCTTTCACTCAGAAGGGAGAGTGGTAACAATCTGACAGTAGTTAATTATTCATCCAAATTTCATTCCTTTGTCATGATGAGGAATCAAACTGGCCTTGCACCTCTTTGTTGCCTTAATACATTGTCTTCCTTTTCAATGTCACCAGTTCAGTCACTCTTGCCTTCTAATGTGGTTTTCAGAAGAATTTACACTTGCCTTAGTTTGTACTTACAGTGACACTTGATCGTTGTAGTTTATGTGAAGTGTTGTATATGCACATTGTTTAAAGCAAAAATGAAGAAAATGAAATATTTGAGTCACAGACTTATGAATATGGCTTATGGAAAGTTCTGCTTTTCTTGCAGCATTGTATTAGTGGTGTGTGGGTGGAGCAGTTGGGTGCAGGCTAATCTCAAAGTTTGAAGTATTTTCAGATGAAGACTTAAAAGTGATATTTATAGAAAAAGTTGAAGCCAAAATAGCATCCTTGTTTAAGACAAAAAGAAAGCCTGTGTGCTTCATCTTCCTGTTTAAAAAGACAGTCTGGCAAAGCTGAAAGAGGGATTTAGCTGGGGAGGAGCATTGCTGGTGATGGTGACTTTTCTAACAGGCTGTTTATACAGTGAAGTACCAGACAAAAAATTACTGCCAGTTGTATATGCGTTTCAGAAGAACATAGGGGAATAGGTCTTGTATACCCAGTCTTGTATAGACAGTAACTGATAATGATTCTTAACATCTTCTTAAAATATAGATACTTTGTAGGTGAACAAAGCCTGTTAAGTTATAAAGATCTTAGTTGAGCCTCTGCTTATTAGATAAGTGGTTTTTTTGGCAGTGCCAGCTGGTTTTCTCCAGCTTCACTTGCATAATCCCATTTCTGTAAAGGCATCCCAGGAAGATATGAGCATCCCTTTCAAAAGCAAGAGAAGCAATACAATATAAACACAGAATCTTTGTCATCAGGGTTACTGTAGACTTGCGGTTTTAGCACCAGGAGAATTTAAGGCTTTTCACAACTGGGACATGGTGTTAGGGAGTTAGTCACTTAATAAAGCATTTTAACAATGGTGAGTGTTGATATCAGCCCTTTTTCAGGCGAAGCTGGGGCAAATTCAGCTGGCTGTCGTAATGCTTCTGAATTTACAGTGTTCCTGCACTATGAACGAAAACTACATGATATTTGTCTCAAAGGCATTATCCAGACAAATGTTCATCCCTTTTTTAACTCTTTCAGTTTGATTTTAGCTTTTTCCTGAGCAATTTTCCCATGGGTTTCATTTCTGGTTCTATTCCAGCTAGTGAGTATGAAGAAAACACCTCTAACATGACAGGTATCTTTATTTAATTGCCAGCAAAGATTGCTCCTGCTGAAGTATGTATTTTCCTACAGAACATGAAGTGATCATCTCCATCTTAGATTGTCACCTGTAGTCGTGTCATTGGTTTCTTCACACCTCATCGAAATACATTCTCATAACATAAGTTTATAATCTCTTCTGTTTATCTCCTACCACTTCCTATCCCTCATGCTTTTTTGGTATAGGAGAATTAAACTGCTTTTTGTTATGGAATCAGTTGTATCTGGAAAATCTAGCTGTTACTTTGGTAAGCTGCAATTCACTTTTAGTTTGTTGGGGAGTGTAGAACATTTAGAGGTCCAGTGTAACTGTTAGTCTGGTATTCCTTGATTAAAATTAGAAGTACATACTTTTGAGAAGCTTCCTGGGGAGCTTGTTGAGCTAAATTGAGGGAAGTAAATGGGAAAAAATTAAAAAAAAAAGAGAAGTATTTATGCAATACACACTTTGCCTTATCTCACAAAATGGATTTTCAGCAAATGGAAGTTGGGAATCAGTCTGTAATGAACTGAAATAATCCTTGCCTTCCTTGTCTGTGGAATTTTAATTTGCTTATTTAGAAAGCATAATGGTAGTTATAGAAACATACATTTAAAAGCACTTTAAAGTCACCAGGGCATTGAAGGAATCTGAGACACCTGTAGGCTTTGAATAATACTTATTGATATCTCTGAAGACTTTATGAAATCCACACAAAAGATAGAATTTTGAGTGGCTTAAACCTTTAATTACAATTCAATACTGACAAGCAGTTGCTGAAGCCTCTCTGCTCCCTCAGTCTTTCCCTTTAACCTCTCAATTACTGAACTGAAATGTATCGCTCAATTAAATGCTGCTGTAAGCTTCAAAGGCTCTAATAGAATTTGGAGGTGCATATCTAAGTTTCTTAGAGCTTTTCTAATTTTCTTATTGCTCTTCAAAATGAACAGCAAATTATATTTCTATTTGTACCCATGGCAGAACTGAACTCACTGTTAAGGTAAATAAAACCTGGCTGCAACAGATGCAGTTTTGCACTTGCAACCACTGGGTATTTCTAGATCTTTATGGATACATAGATACATACATACGCATCGTTTGAGTTACACAGCAAGGATATGGAATAACAGTGGGTTTATAGGTAGTATTAGGAAAATAAGTATTTATAATATACTCATTTGGACAGAAAAGTATCAAAGTTAGGAAGAAACATAAAAGAAAGTTATGCAGTATAGGTGATGATAGGATGATAGTAAAGCCATGACAATAGAGGAGGATTTCAATTAGCAACTTCTATTATAGACACTTTATCCATTGCCACTGTGTGTGTCATCTCAAACACTGCTGGTTGGTAAAACAGCCTTTGATAGTTTTTTGGCTGGATGCTAAATAATGCATTTTCCTCCTGTATGGGCTCTGTGTTTAGAGCAGAAGATGATAATGAGTATGTGGAAGTGTGATTATTGTTTGCTAGCTTTCTAACAGCATTAGCTCCTTCTGGCTATGTTGTGCAGGCAGCAGAATATCAGAATCACTGGATGTTTCTGCTAGAGAAACCTTAGATTGCTACAGTAAATTTATTTTCCCCTCAAATTTACACATTCCAAGTGTTGTTTCTGTGATTGTGGATGTGGAGAATCCAAAGTCAGGTCTTAAGAATCTGGGACTTGGGTCTTCTAATGTGCTTTTGTATCATTCCCATAAGAAGGAGGATACTCCTTCGATGTGGTCTGTTGAGTGTTGCAGTTGTTAATGTGATGTAGCTTGACTGGGATGTTAGCGTAACTGTTAAATTTGGCTTTCATTGGGCACTACAAGAAAGTTCTGTAAGCATTTTGAAACAGTCATTCATCTTGTAAACATCCTTAGAGGTCTTGTTTGACAGCTCATTGCTTAAATCCTTTAATCTAGGGAATTTGTTCTGACATAAGATTGCCAGCAAAGCTCTTTTCGTACTGGATTCTTATGATTATTTTAATATCATCGTATCTTGCAGCATCTCATTCACTAATCCTGTATTAAAAACGGTAAGAACTTCTTGAAAATGCATTACTCTGCTCTCTGCATGACATTCTTAATTTGAGCCGACTTCTTCAGTTTTGTATTGGATAAGACAATGGGGCCAAATCTGATTTACGTTCAGTAAACTGGGGCAGAGAAACTGCATAGAATACTTCCTCATTTTTCAGGGTTCTTTCTTTTGGGAATTACAGAGAAGATTAAGGGTGGATTAAGGCAAGACCTATGGCTTCAGGTGAGAAACTTCAGGCATTCATGGGAATTCCAGGTCTTACCTATCAAAAATATGATAAACTGCCATAGGTGGTCAAGGAAAGAAACTGCCTGTGATGTGTTAGTAGAGTTGGTGTTTCTGGTGTGTCTGAGATGGGTTTAGGCTTTCTCCCAGGCACGTGACCACCGGGTCTTGTCTTTTTCTACTGATTAAATTGAATGTAATAATTCTTACAACATTCCTGTGACAAGTTTAAAAGATTGTTAGATGAAAATGGATCATGTTTTCAGCTGGTAATGGTTTGTGTAGCTGCCTGAATGAACCCGAAATACCTGCATTTTAGAAAGATAATGGAGCAGATGAACACACTGTTCAGTCTCACCGAACCTGCTCTGTGTTTTTTGTTTGCTTGAGCATGCTTTGAATGAAGACAAAGAGTGGACTTATGCAGGCTCTCCATTATTAGTTCATATAGTTTATCTGAATTTTCAGGTGGGTGAAGCTGATTATTTGTTGTTGACAGAAGGACTGTGTAGGGAACTTGTTCTAACAAGCAGTAATTGTGTGATTAGGAGAGTTTAATGAAGAAAAGGAATTCTAATTCATTCATAGTATTTGGTTTGTTGACAGTTAATGTCATTTTCATTGAATGAAATCTATCAGTGACAGTTCTATTCTCAAGCTATTTGAAGGTGCTGGTATTCTGAAGCTCTGTTGTTTGCATCTAAGACCAAAGTTAAAACCTGTAGAAATGGAATGAATTCTCCAAAAAAAAGATATAAAAATAGTTATCCTTGTTCCAACAGTTATTTAGGAGTTTATGATGTGCTGTGTATTAATACAGGTGTATTAATTCCAGGTGCATTAAGCTGGAATAGTTTATGTTTGAAAGTGATACTTGCTGCTTTTTGTTAGGAGTGGTGTTAAGAGCATACACTGGTTTTGTGTCGTAACACTGTGCTTTATGTTTATTGTGGATTTGCATCCAGACTCACTAGTGTATGGGAGGGGAAATGTGTATGTAGGCATGTTTCTTGTGTGTTATTTTGAAACAAGAAGCATGGCCAACACCAGAACTGATGTGTAATTTTCCTGGGGGATGAGGAGGCTTTTCTAGTATGATACAGAGGAAAACCAAATACCTTCAAAAATGCCTCAGAATATTGGCAGCATCCACCAATAGAGTTTCTGCTCTCCTGTTATGTACAGCCATAGAGGAGGTACAGACAAAGAGGATGTACAAGATCCTGGCTCTTGAAATGGCTTTGCTGTTCCTCTTCTCCAGGGGAGACTCATCTTTATTGCAGTTCTTCCAGTGGAAACAATAAATGCCAGTAGATGATGAATCTAGAATACAACTTTCTCACCTTAGAAAATAGAATCTGTAAGTAATCCTCCTAGTGTTTCAGCCTGTTCTTTGGAAATAAAACTTCAGTGTGATGTCTGCTTTCCATCATTCTGATTGTTCTGCTAATGGAAGTCAGTGCTCTCCATGGGCGGTTTCACATGCACATTTTTAGAGGTTTGCAGAGCTCCAGGTATAGAGATCTGAGGCTGTATCTGGTCAAAGCAGTATCTGTAAAGATACAAGTACTGATAGAGTAATGGGTAAAATGTTTCTGTACCTTAAATCCTTGACCACTCAGCTGCATTAGAGTGTTCAGTCTTTTCTGGGTAGAAGCTTAGTGCTCTGCTCACTTGTTGGGCTCTCCTTATTTTTCTACAAAGCCTCCACTTTTTCTACCTTTATGTGGTTGGTTGGTTGAGCCTTCTTTGTCTTTTCTTTGATAGTGGCACTTCTGAAAACCAGAAGGTTGTGAACTGGGCCTTTCTTCCCAGGGACAGGCCAGGCTGTCTCACTAGATACTGAATACTAATGTAGACATTAGCATCCCAGGAATTCAGATAGGTTATAGTATAATTACACTGTAGAATTATCTAAACTCTTTTGCTGAGAAGTGATTTGTATTTGGAAAAAAGCATTTTTGAAAGTTCCATCGTCACTAAATGAAACTTGACAGCACTAATTTATTTATGTTCACAGATATATAAGAAATGTAACATGGTTTATTCGTACTTCACTTCTGAGAGAACAGTGTGGGGCCCCAGATACTTTCTATTATTTTGGAAGGCAACAATACAAAATGAACCTGATAATATTTCTCTCCGAAACAAAAATTTTCTAAGAGAAAAACTGAGATTACTTGAAGCTTGAAAGTACTAAAAATATTCTAGGTTTCATCAGGAAAACTCTATATTGAACTATGGATGTAACTGATGCAGATGTGGTTAATAGCCCAGTATCTTTATAATTTATGTATTTATAGCTGTGTAAGACTGTTCTTTGCCTATTCAAAAATCTGTCTTCTCATCCAGATAATAAAATTACGAATCTGTAATTGTCCTTTCTCTCTCCATATGGGTATGCAGTAGATAAAATTAAGTTAATGAGGCTTTTTGGCTGAGGCCTGTTGTTTGGTCAGGCTTATAAATTAACTGTCGAAATTGAGCATTTTCATTTTGACAGGAAATTATTTTTCTTATAGTCAAACATAATTTACGCTATAAATACATTCTGAATCGGGCATTGTGGTGCCGGTGACCCAGTGGCCCTCTATGCTTTCTGAAGTTTGGAGTTGAATGCTTGTTCATAAAAGTTCTTATTTAAAAAGGGGAGGGGAGAAGGGAGAACTGGGGGGAAATTCCCACAGCTCAAAATATTTCTAAAGCTGCCTAACAAAGCAGCTTTAACTCTCTGTATAAAGCTTTCTCTAAGCAACTTGGTGGGTCTGGCGTAAGTATCAACTTTGAACAAGATTTTCATTTCTAATCTCTTTTCCTGTCTCAGTACTGAATTATGTTCAGAGTTTTCAGATCATGCTTGCCATAGTGTGACACAGTGAAGCTGCCGAAGTCTACAACCTACAGTGCTAACTCTGCATTGATTCTTGAGAGAAGGAGTAGTTCTGACCTGTATGGAAGTGCACTGGAACCTTTCATGTCTGTGTTCCATGATAGAAGTAAAATGTTTTCCTTGTTTCTTGACACATTCAAAATCTCCACTTAAGCCATATTCTTGTATCATAAAATTTTATTATAGGATTGGAAATACGTGGAAATTAATGCAAATGCTGCAAACAGAATGATTTTTGGAACCTGAGGTGTGTGCTTTTACGTGGCCTTTTCTTGTCATTTGTGTATACCTGAACACATGCTATAAAATGCAAAAATAAGCACTTGTCTGACAGGCAGCTTGTAAGTGAAAGTATTTCCTCATGGGCACTGGATCTTTAGACTTAAATGTTCTGTGGTGTCAGCTTGGAACAGGGTTTCAACAGTCCCATCTTGTTCCTGCAGGTGTATTCCTGCACAAGGCAATGTACATCTTCATGTTCAGACTGACATTGCTAACATGTGCCTATTTTACTGCTGTGTGTTTGTGATGTAATAGGGTTATATATGTGGAATAAAGTTGTTATGCATAAGCTTATGGAACCTTATGTTTGTGTTAGTAAGTTAGGTGGTTTGAAGGACAAAATTGAGTTATTGATGGCAGGAGACTTTTTCTTGTGCAGTTTTTAACAAGATTGAAGGAGCTGTGCCCTGCTGTTGTGATATAGTCACATAAGACAAGTTTATACGGGGGAAGGCCTTCAAATAATGAAAACCTATGTGCATCCAAAAATAAGAAACTCCTGATTGTTTAAAGAAGAGACATTTTTTTAATAAGTTTGTGACTCTTGTTTTCTTTGTCTGTTGTAACTGTGAATTGTACCAGTGGTTGTTTCTTCCACTTCATTCCCATTCATAGCTGGGACTCCACTGACTTCTATAATTCATTTAGCAACCTGATTTACTTAGTCTGTAAGTTTGTCTTCTAAAGGAAAACGAGAGAGCCATGTCAGCAAGAATGTGGCTCTTGCTTCAGCCATTATTACCTGGAAGCTTTTCACAAAACATATATGATTATACTAACTTATATGACTTATACACATACATATATGACTTACTAACATAAATCATTAACATAACTAAAAACATTAACATTTACTTTCTTAGAAGTGCAAGGCAAGAAGCAATAGGGGCCTTTTCCCTATCAGGATTTACTATCCATCTTTTCTGTATACCTCTGAAGTCATGTGCAAGTATCAGCTCTTGAAAAGAGTTGAAAAAAAAAATGTAAGTATTGGAAATGAATTATAAAACCTGTCAGCTGTTCTGTGTGTCCTTTTTCAGAGCATTAGGTACTGATCGCTGGCAAAGCCTGGTTAATCTGCTGGGTGAGATCAAAGGGAAAAATAAGCCTCAGTTCAATTTAGTGTTGCCTGAGATTTATGGATCCTGTGCTGCTCATTTGGCTCGTGTCTGCTTTTTAACCTGTAATTCTAGAATTTGGCAGGCTGTTCTCTGTATAGAGGTCTTCTTGCTGTCTGATGAAATGTAATTTGGGCAGGAATAAAGGAGATGGAGAAAGTGTAAGTGGAGTTTTCCTTTCTTTAGTTTATTTCCTATGCAAACTGATAAAACAAGACACATGCAGTAGATGAAGTTTTAATAAAAAGAGGGATATTTGAAGTCGATCTCAAACTGGGAGAACTCTGCGGTATAGTGGGTGTCCTCTTTGCACTATTGATGTGTGTAGTTTTTCTCCTCCTGTGGAAAGGCCACTGGCTCAATTACACATGGGCATGCTTTGAGTTTAAGGCTCTTGTTACAGAAGATCATCTTCCTATAGTAAGGGTCTGTGTTTTGGAGCACAACATGCTTCATGCACAGCTGGTCCGTATGAAGTAATTGACAGTTCTATAGCCCAATTGTTACATTACTGTTTCCTGGAAGAGACAGATTGGGTTCACCAGCTTAATCCTCAACCATGTGGTCTATATTCAAATCTGAAATGAGGCGTAACTGTGAACAAGCTTTATGTTTGGTTGGATTTATTTTGGTATATGCCAAATATATATTCTATGCAAGTGCATCCCCTGGGTTCTCTTCGTAAGTTGCTCCTGTGACCCTTTCTATCAGACCAGTGTCTCGATTCCTCTTACTAGGAATGTGTTGTATACTGAGCTAAGCCTTCAGGCAGATTTCACTGAGAAGCAGTGCTTATGGAAAGACAAATAAAACTTGACTGTTTCCTTTGCTTATCCATTCCTTCTGCTTTCTGTGAATTGGAAACTTTCAGAGATAAAAAGCAAATGTTAATGGCAAGGAAGTAATTTTTGGTTAATGATTACAGTTATTCCCTCCATGTTTTGTGTATCATATGAAATTTTTAAATCTAAAAGATGTGATATATTGTAACAGCCTTTACAGCAAATAGTGAGGAAAAGTATTAAAATTAATTTACAGATATCTGATTGATGGGAGGTGATTTAGGATGGATTAGGAAACTCATCAATAAAATTAGGTAAATAAAATTAAAACCAAATCCATATGTTATAGTCTGTAAATGCAGACATTTATAAAATAGATTGGTATATCATGTTACTTTTGTTTTTCTTTAAGATGACTTCATGTGAATTAGACTCAACCATGGAGTTACGAGATGTGTTGGAACCCGTTGAAAGGTATTAGCCTTAAAACCAACATGACCTCTTTGAGTAGACAGGCAGACTTTGGGGTCCTGTGAGTTGATTCTGTTGAGGCAAGCTGATGAAAGCAGGAGATATTTCTTGTCATAGTCTAGCTGCTCTACCCATGCAAATCTTCCTTTTCTTCTGAATACAGCTTAAAGGAAGCAAAGATAAGCAGTTTCTTTGCTTACTACTCGCCGGCTTGTAGGTTTTCGCAGTCTTATCTGCAGGTTTTGAGCCCTGCCTAAGGGTTTTCCGCAGGGTGCTTTTATTTGCACTGCAAGCACCAGACCACACCTGCTCAGTTTCTCTCCTCTCTCCTTGTATTGCTTCACTTACCTATTCCATAGTGAAACTTGAATGGAACTACGGTGGTTCTGCTCGCAGGTCGGTACCGTTGTCACCTCAAGAGGGAGTTCAGCAGCCTGCACCTGAACGGTGCCTGGGTGTTTCTCATGGGGAGTGCCTGCACAGGAGGCTGACAGCGCATCTTACAGCAGAGCTGAGGTTTAATCTCCCCTTTATCTTTTACTCTTTCTTTCATAATTCTCTTTGTGGTTATATTGCCTTTTTTCCCCAGAGGACACTGATGTTTTACCTTTTCCAACACAAAAAGGAGAATTCTTATTCTGTTTCCTAGTGATGCTCTTTGATCAGAGGATTGTGTTAACAGTTTCTTTTTTTATTTTGAGAACAAGAGAAAAATGCCTAAGGGTGACATAAATCATCTGTGAGTTCCAAGAGCCTTTCTTTTAAGTAAAGAATTTTCTCCTTATAAACTCGTGATCTGTCATCATATCTTGAGTTACTTAGTTGAGATTTTAGCACCATGTTCTGCCTTTGCTCAATCTAGAGGAAGGTATTTATTCCTCTTAACTGAGGGCTAAGTATGGGGCTAAGCTTTTAATTTTTAGAGAAACATTTTTGCTTCATTGATATCAGCTACAAACAAAATAACTTCAAATCTGCAGAAGCACAGCAACATAAGGAGTTTGCTTAATTTTACTGATGGAAAGCATCAAGGCTGTCTGTACAACTTCATTTCCCCCCCCCCCCCCCCATGGGGAAATGGGTAAGAGGTTGGCAGGGGACAGAGCCAGGGCAGGTGACCCTACCTGACCAAAGAAACATTCCTATGGTACAATGTCTGCTTGGCAATAAAAGTGAAGAGCAGGGAAAGAGCTGGGACATTTGTTACTAAGGCATCTGACTTCTAAAGCAGCCACTGTGTCTTCTGTGGCCCCACTTGGACAAGAAGGAGCTAGACGTTCCTGTTGTTCATTAAACTGCCCTTATCTTGAGCCATGAGTTTTTCATCTTTTTGGGGACTTAAGGTCAGCCTGTGTTCTTTCTTTTGAATATGCCATTAGTGTAATGAATCTGTAAGTCAACTCAGGCTTTCAGCTGGGGAAATGAGCCCTGTAGCATCAGTAAGTTCAATAAAACAAGGTTCCTTCTGGTCTTCATACACCAATAAAGGGTTAGCTCTGAAGTTTTAAGTAACTTAATTTGCACAAATTTCTTCAGTTGTAGAGTCAGATTTTTAAAAACACAGCATCTTTCAGCAGAGGTGTGTATGTATTAGGATATTGCATATAATCTCTTGTTACTGTTGGTATTTTAAATATTGACATTTAAAATCACTGCTGGATTTTGGAAGGTGCTGCAGTGCCAAGGATGTCTTCTGATTGAAGTTGCTGAATGAGAAATTCCTTTGAATTGGAGAATACCAATTACCTTATTTTTAATAAGTGAAGAAATTGTCTTGGACAATTTAGGATGAAGCCATTGTGACAACAGGTGATAAGACTGGAAAAGTTAGCAAATCACTAAGATGATGTCAAAACTATGTATAGTTTGAAACAAAAAGAACATAAGAACACTGATACAGGGGTTTTTTTTTTGTAAAGGAAAGGAATAAAATGAATGAAGTATGCTTAAAAAGCAAATCTTTGTGTCAGTGTTCATCACTGAGCAAACTTCATTTGAGATCTTGAATGTTAACCAACTTGTGAGAATAACATCAGTTAAAGCACAGCGGTCCAAGAGGAACATATTTCTATGTACCTATTCTTCTCTGATAGTACTCCTGACTTACGATATTTAGTTTAGTACAGTAAACATGGAGATTCATTCCTTGTAAATGACTACTGAAGCTGGAGTGATTTGCAGTTTCTACTAAGTGTCATTGTGGGGAAATACATGGGTTTGAGGAAGAAAGCCAGGTGGCTTTCAAGTTGAGTAAGTTGATTTGAATCACTGATATCTATCCTTGTAGTCTTTTGTATAGCTCAAAAGATAAACTAACACCTTAAGGTCTGTATCTTCTTATTTAAAAGATAAATCTGTTAATTAATTCCATAGCGTTAAAGTTTGTATTGGTGTACTTCTGCCAAAAATACTTGGATCCTAAATATACTATTTTCTCTGAGCTATCATGAGCATTTTGTTACCAGAAGATATAATAGGCTTTCTAAGATGTAGCAAAAGAAAGGATGAACTTTGAGTCATTTATCAGGGCATTGATCTTCAAAGTTCCCTCTGTTTCTTTATTTCAGTTAGTGTGAAGAGGTGATAGGTCTCATGCTGCAGCAGGAATGAGCTGATCCAGGTCTGATAGTTGCTGTACAGCATATGCATTATGTTATATTGAACTGTTTGACTGTTAGACTGAAAAATATTTAAACAGAATGCAAGGAGCAGAACAGCTGTGACAGCATAGGAAGCTTCAAGTTTTCTCCTTTTTTCCCTTTTGTTCCTGTTTTGTTTTTTTTTTCTTTTCTTGAAAACTTTGTTATTTTCCTATCATTTCACTTCAAAGAACAGCTTGTTTGTTTTGTATTCCCCAAAGTAAAACTGGAAACACCCTTCCTTCATTTAATGACAGTTTCAAGCATAAGAAGGAATAGTTGGAATTTGAGTGACTTGAACAGCAAACTACTGTCTGCTGCCATCCCAGTGGTGATCCCACTGAGGGGTTGCTGGGGGGGGGGGTAGCAGGCACTTCAGAGAAGATGATGGGGTGGGGTGGCCAGCAAGGGCCAGTGGATTTAGCAGGGGAAGTGCTAAGGGACAGGACAGGCTGAAATGCATCTGGACCAATAGCTTGTAAGTTGGAAACTTTACAGCTTGGAAAGTGAGGATAAGCCCAGCCTGTCACAGAAATATCAAAAAGGCTGAGTAAAACCCATGCAGTGATCTTTTGGTGTTGTCTGTTTTGAGCAGGTTTCCTAGAGAGGTGGTTCATGTCCCAGGCTTGGCAGGGTTTAAAAGGCATTTGGACAATGTCCTTAATAACATGCTTTAACTTGAATTGGTTGGACAGTTGAAGGGACTTAGAGTGATCATCTAGTTCTATAATTAGCCTATTCTGTTTTGCTCTGTGTGTATGAAAATAGGAGGTTTTGTTTGCAGCTGTGCTTTAAAATATATATATACTTAAAAAATTGCAGATACCCTCTTGATGTCCAGATGATGTGATGTTTGGACAGGCCATTTTAGAAGGCCTCATAAATCAGCAGAAATACCTTCTCTTCTGGGTATGTTGGCATATTTGATGCCAAGGAGATTTATCCCAGGTTAAAGTAATGATGAATTAATGTTGATTCGATGGGAAGTCCTGTGTCCAAGCTTTGCATGGCACTATGCCTGAACATATCTCTGCTTTCTGAGAGAGCTCATGTCTGTGTGAGGGATCTTGTAGGTATGTCAAAGTGTATTATGGATCAGAAGGTATAAACATCCAGTTTACATACTGGATGCAGAAGTTCTCCTGAAGTCAGTGAAGGTAGAGTAATTCCACTGATAAGTGGAAACAGAAACATCTTCCATTTAACGTAAAGCACTGTACAGCCGCTTCATGTCACTTTTTAACTTTACATTTTGCAGACACTGTATATAACCTGGTTTATGTCTTCTCTAAGTGGCAGTTGGTATAAATGTAGTAGTATTGTATGGTATGAAACATGTGAGAAGTTCTCCTGAGAAATAAAAGGAAGAGGTTATTATAAACAGTCTAATTTAAATTAAAGTGCTTGAAGTATCACACTTGCTTCAGTGCTGAAACCTTGACACACCTGGTGCAGGGAAGCAGCTAAAGCATGTGTGTAGATTAAGGTAAGTGAACTCCCCTCATTTCCTCTTGTATGTCTATTACAGGGAGGTTTTTCTCAGGCTGGAGGGTATTTTCTTTCCTCCATGGCAGTTGTACAGTACAAATAGCAGCCGTAACATAAAGCCCCATATTCTCTACTTAGAATGAAGTTTTCTCACATTTCAGTGAAGTAGGAAAATAAATGGAAATTTTAACTGAACAGGACATATTTTCATGTTCCATGAGCTTTAAATAGCTTGTGGCTTCTCTTCATTTTCATTAGCAAGCTGGAAGACTGGCCAGTTGGGGAGTTTTTGTACATTTAGCGATGATATTTGAAGGTTTGAGTCAAGAAAACTGGAGTTCCCTTTCTTCCTTGGCTGGTACCTTGGTGACCAGTTACTGCACTGACACAGGCTGTATTTCATAGGTCCACTGCTGCTGTCGTTTTTCACAGGGTGTTAGTTGAAGTGTGCCAGAATAACAAGTCCTGAAGGTACTGTACCTCATTAGTTTTATGGTCTTTTGGCAGTATTTGAAGGGGTTTTTTTGAAAGGGGAAGAACATGTTTATTATCATGAAACTGGGTGTGTGGCTAAAATGCTTCAGCTGGTTTTGGAGGATCACATCATGCAAGTTCTCTTGCTGAATTCAGATTAAGAAAGAAGACTTGTGGCTAGTAGAGATGATGTGAACAACCATCACAACATAAGTGTAGCTTTTATAGATGAATTAGTGTATTTTTCAAGACCTGTTTTCTCTTTGAAAAGCTGCCTTTTTCTCCTTCCTATCCCCAAAGAATTTAACACATGGGCCTGTGTGGAAAAATTGCTGTTAAGGGGTGTCACAAGCTAGCTAAATATTTAAACACATGCAGCTTGCCTACATGTATGCCACTAATGTGATGTTTTCCTGAATCAGGATTTACAAGATTATTTCTGAGGTTATGCTGATTTTGGAACTTAGACTCTGTTACTGTAAGATGTGGATCCCTTGCTCCTAGAATTTATTTTCACATATGATTTCCCTGTGAAATGGTTCAGTTTTGAAGAGGGCAGAGATCCCACTTCCCAAAAGACGTCATAGTGATTATGTTAGATATTATTAAACCAAACACTGGAATCTAATTCCCAGGGTGTTAGATTTGCTGAGTTTCCTATGCAGTGCAGGGGAGGATGGAGGTGTCCCTGAACTGGATTCAGAATAGCAAGAGTTGCCTGTGCTGGCCGTGAGGAACTGTAGCTGCATATATTGAGGGAATGCTGCAGGACAGAGGTGCCTTGGTTCTAGAAACGGGCTTACTTTTTCATCTTGCACAGGATTTGGAGCTTCAGGTTTAGAAATCATCTGTGTTGTTAATTAGAAGCTTTATTCCTCATAGATTCTGATAGAAGTCCAGGGTCAGAATAGTAGTTATGAGTCAGAACATCTTAATGCAATAAATATGAAGAATAGTAACTATTTCATAAGATACAGGAATAAGTGTTGTTGATGTCTTGAGTGTGTTTAATACAAAGCAAAGTGAGATAGAGCTTTATTGGGAGATCTGATTAATGCTGTTAACGTTTTTGGTCTGCTGGCGTTGTATTTGAGCATCAGCGATGCAGCACTTTGTCAGTGTGACTTGTTTGTTGTGGGGAAACTCCTCATTTGCTTAGGTTGCAACACTGAATGTTATATCCATGCTAGCAGAGATTTGATGTTCTCTACAGGATTTTCCAAACTGGTGTCTTCCCTTACTATAGAAAAGATTTTTTACTGTAGAAAAGGACCAACATTCATGATGTTTTGTATCAACAGCTATTAGGAAAAAAAGCATAGAGAAAGCTTTGCTGAAAGCTGATGTGGTTTATTTTTTTACAAGCAGCATGTGCAAAGTCCTTGTTACCAATTTCATGGAGTTTGGGGAAAATGAACAAAGATTTTATCTAAATTTTACAAAGTAATAACAGGGAAAATCTGACTATTAAATATTTTTAAACATTGTATTTCTAAGATCCATTGTTACTGTGCGTTTGTGTTTTACACTATCTTATCTCAGAATTCTTAGTTCAAAGACTTGAAACCCCATTTAAATCTTAATCATTTTTAGCAGGATGTGTGTGACAAACAAAGGTGTTTATGTTGAGTGACCCATGGAATGTTCAAAGATATTAATCACAGGAGCTGCTTGGTGGATCCTTCCCAGCTGGTGCCACAACCGTATTTGGTTTTGAATATAACCAAACTGCTGTTCTGTTCTCAAATTTTAAATGACATAAAATGCAATCCTTACATCTGTTTCCTCTGCCACTTTTCAGCATTTTGGCAGCTGAAAAATCAACATTTTCTTTTTGGATTCACTTGGCCTATTTTAGATTGTTATTAATATTTTTGTCTTTGAAATTAGAGCAAGATGCTTTTTGCTGCCATGTTTCTACAGTGCCCTCGCTATTTACTAATGATGCTGAGTGGCAGATAGTACATGTCTGTTATCCTTCAGGAGTAAATATTTCTGCAGGACAGGATACAAAAAGGGTATTAAAAAAAGAATGTAAAATATCTTTTTTATATGTGCAGCAGGAATTACTTCCTTGTAATTCTTTGAACACTTCAGCTGTGCTTTGCTTACTATCAAATTCACGTACTGAAGAGTCTTTTAGAGAGTATTTCTTCTTGCAGAAATTCATTTAATCATTGTGGGGATAATTGTAGTAGTCTGATTATAGGAATGATTATTGGCTACATGAGATTTAGGCAGATATTCACCCATTTTAAGGTGAAGTAGTGAATTTTGAAGCCTCATTCTCTAGAAGCTCTACTGTATTGATAAGAGATGGCAACAGTGATCTTAGATGAGTTGAATTGCCCTATGGTAGAAATCCTCTATGGCAGGAGGTTGCCTGGGCTGTTTGCTTATACATCTGATTCAAGATGAATCTGGGCACTAATCCTTGCTTGTTGATCTGTATTGTTCTAATTGGAGCGTAGGTGCTCTGAAGTACTTCATGCCAGTTTCCACTTGGAGGATCTGAAGCTGTTTATTGCCTTATTTCTTATCACTGAATTCTTGAGACCTTTGAAAGTATTTTCATTATGCTGGCTAGATTGAATAGTAACTAATTCAAACCAGCGACAGGGAATGCCAAGTACAGACAGACCTTAACACAGGAATAAATGTCAGGAGTGATGCATACTTAAGAGTCCAATTTCAGAGCTAGGATGTGACCTTCAAACTACCCGTGCAATGAGAGTTTTGGTTATAGAGTAAGCAGTCACAAATAAAAGGAAATGTTGATCAGATTGTTGGCTGGGAGGGAGTGGAAGAACCTACAAAATCAAATCGCACATATAAACCAGTCCACAAGTTATTAGGGAGGCTGAAACAAGAGAATGTAGATAGGAGGGAAGGCTTTGTAGTGCTCTCAGCTCTGTTTTTTCTCAGCCTTTTACAAACTGATGGGCACTTATTTTTTCTTTCTGCATATTCTCAGGATTCGTAGGGGTCATTCCAGGTTTGTCTGCTGCAAACTGTTGGAAAATGTCACTGGGTTGTTGACATTTATTTCCCTTTCGTTACCAAAGTGTATGTGTGGAAAAAGTTGCGCTGAGGTAGGGTTTGGGGTTGTTTTCTTCTTATCATTATAAGAAACGGTATTGTGGGGTAGAAGATTTGCAATAGTGTGCAGAAGGCGAGAAAACAAAACAGTGATACAGAATGCAAATCAGACACTCTGAGGGACTGGAATGCATTTGGTGCTTTGATACCCACAAAGACTTTTGATATGATGGTAGACATGAGGGAGAGACTTGGAGTAAAGTTTGCTTTGATTCCACTGTTCCACTACTGCAGTTGTTAATCAGATAACCAGAATCTGTAGCCTAAGATCTAAGTTTTCTCTCTTTGCCTACTCTAAATGTTTGAAGCCCATAGAGGAGAAAAACCATACAAAGGATACCATTTGTATTGAAATAAATACAGCAAGTTTGCATGAATATTTACTGTTTTTCCTTTTGCATGTACATTAGCACACAGCTGTACTTTTCAAATTCAGAAGTGATCTCCTTGCTTACAATTCTGTGCTTGCTTTAGAAGATGCTTGTATTTCTTTCATTCACTGAGGTTCCTACGTCTCCCACTTCCAAGCTGTGTGCAACCTTTAGAATATGAGCATTCTCTTGAGAAGGAGTATCAGGGAGCAGTATTGAGTAAGCTGGACCATGCTTTTGGATAAACCTGAGCACTCAAAAATATTTCATGTTTTTCCTTCGAAATGCCTGCCCTTTAAAATTTGCTGAAGTTAAGATTTGCCAGGAGGTTTATTCACATACCAACTGAACATACATTTTAGAAGATTGTACTTGGCTAAGTTTCGTGTGTTGCTTTTTATGTGAATTTGTTTTCTTCCTTACTAGTAAGTTTGTGTAAATTCATATTTTGTTGTTGTAATGACTATTTCAGTTTCATTACATTCATTTGGATATTGTGTCAAAATCTGAAAGACCTGTTCAGCCTTCACCTTGCAAAAAAGGTAAATTACATGCCCAAAAGTCAGTTGGGAAGATCATTTTTAAGACTTATTACAGCAGATGTGTTTGTTCTAATCACAACTCGGTATCTGCTAATATGACTTTAACAGAGTGTTTTCTTTCTTTCATGGGAGAAGCTCAGCATGAACAGCAAGCCAAGTAGCCAACCTCTTGGTACCGAGTGTTTCATTTTACTGGATGGAGTAATTCTTCCATTGTAAATACTTGACTCTTTAAATACTGGAAACTCTCCAAGAATTAAGAGAGACTTGTTAAGGCATGGATGTTACAAAGACCACTTTTAGGAGCTTACAGACAAGAAAAAAAGATGTAAGACATGCTAAAATCATACAGGCTATTCCCTTTGCATGCATCTATTCTTTCAGTTTGAGCAGTAGGTTAATTCATCGTCATTAGTAGATAAAAGCCCTGAAAAAAAGACTAGAAGAATGGTGCTTGCTATTGGGTTTTAGTATGAGCATTCAACTACGAAAAAGAGATATTCAGCAGTATAGTCAGCTCTCAATTATCCAGCACAATGAGGCTGGCATGGGCTGGTTCACATAAAGCAAACCCACAGCTAATTCAATACATATGTATTAGACTATAAACCCAAAGTTAATATATTTACCTTTAGAAAATTTGTAAACAGATTTCCTTTCAGCAGCAGATTAAAGAAAGAAAAGGTGGGTTTGGTGCAGCCTGACCTAAGCAGGCTTTATCCTGCATGTCATTCTTCATGGCGCTCTGTTGTAGCTGGAGATGTCAGGAAGAGGTGATGCTGTGTTAATACACACCCTCTTACTCAGTTGGGATGGTGACTTCACAACCAGCAGTGCAGAGCCTGGATATTAAAAATTTATATAAAAAAGGGAATGCTCTTTGTACAGAGTTTTGTGTTTTGGTGGGATGATCAAATAGCTGCAAGGAGGATCAGCATGTTTTTCTTGAAGTGAATGGCTTATAATGACAAGCACAAAGAGTGTAACAAACTGTGAGGAACAAGGATGTTTGTTACAGCAGGTCAAGCAAACTAAGTGTTTTCCTCCCAGCATTCCTGCTGTCCCAGTTTTCCTCTCATTACTGTTGGAAGAACTGGAAGTGTTGGGATGGAGGGAAGTGGGGAGCAGGGACTTTTAAGAGATTTATGCATAGTGTCCCTCGAGGTTTAGGTATGCTTCAGAAAGTATTGAAATATGCCATAAATGTTTAAATGAACAATTTTTCTTTTCAAATTCCATAAAAAGATAAAACAGAAAGCAAACATCAGCTTTCACGTAGTAACATTTATGTATTGGTTAACCTTTGGGCTTTCAGGAAACAGCCTCTGTATGGAAATGAGCACTTTTAAGTGTAATTATCTAGCCTATAACTAGGATTGTATTGACTTTGCAGTCTTTTTTTTATATATTTATGTATATTTCTGGTACCCCATAAATCATGTAATACTTTTGTTTCATGGGTATTCTATACTATGCTATTGACTGGCTGCGCCTTTGAATAGGCTTAAGGCTTTTTACATGTATTTCAAAACAGTGAACTGTCAATCATACAGTGGCTGTGTAAGCAAAAGTATCAAACATAGATTATTGGACTGTATTTGTGTGGAAGATGGACCAAAGAGACAGAGACAATTTAACTTTTATCACCTTTTAATGACTTTTTTGTGATTTGAATCTCAGTTAAGTTTTGAAATGTTGGGATTGTTCTGAGGTGTAAGTGAACATCTCTGCGTGCAGTGCTTCTACTCTCCAGTTCTATACTGAAAAGGGAACTAGCTGTATGATCAAGTTGGTTGTTACAGAAAATCAGCAATCTATGTCCCGTCAAGCAGTGATAGGAAACACTAACCAGAAAACCAGATGCAGCAACTGAGGAAGCGTCATCTTACAGCTGCTCTCCTTGGTTCCATTCTTGCAAAGAGACTGTTTCCAGCAAGCTGTGAAACATTTCAGCTTCATTATGGCTTCAGATCCTGAGGAAATCATGGGGAGCTGCAGGTAATAAATTTTCCAGGAGCAGCACTGGAATACCTTCTTGGAGGTGCTGAATGCTCACTGCTTTCACTGGCATTAGCAGTTCTCAGGACTCTTGATTCTTTTGCATTGGTTTTGTTGCTAAGTAGAGTTTGAGATTATGAAGGTTAAGTAATGATGATTTTTAGTCAAGCCTATACCAGAGTTACAATGTATATATCAGCCTTTCAGTATGGAGAGTTGTGGCATGTCTTATATCTGAAACGTACTTTTTCTGTGCCAGATCCCAGCTTCTTCAGAGCACGGATTTTCAGCTAATGGCAGGGCAAGCAATGATTAGGTGTTACGGGCAATTATTTATATAGGCATATGAAAGGGTAAACCAGCACAGTACAAAATTAACTGAAAGTAATCCATCCCAGAGTGGGTGTCGAAGTTCCTTAGAATTATAACAAGCTTTATTGAACTTTTGGGGTGTTTTTTCTTTTAATACTAAGACTTCTTTTGAAGGAGGGTAAAGAATCTTCTCTTTCCTACCTTCTGTACCTCTTCTGTCACACTAATAGATACACCTGATTCTGGATGTAAGCCTGGTTATCTTTGGTAAAGAGGGCCTGGTACATTCCCTGCTGAATCAATGCACTGATGTTTTAATGTATCATTTTTTCTAAGTGAGGGGTAGTGTCCTTTAGCCTGTGGTCTGCCTGCAGCTCACAAAATCCCTATGGCCCTCACCATGTGATCTTTCTCTAACATGTTAATGTGGTACCCTGCATATAGGAAAGCTTTATTTATCATAACATGGGAGATTGTTTCCAACCTTTGAACTGTGTGGCTATATTTTTCGTAACTGCTATAGCATAAGTAGAATGAAATGTGTAATGTGTTTTGGGGAATTGGCTTGTTACATTGGAAACCAGTCTAGGCCCTCGATTAACTGTGTTGCTCTGGTGAACTGCCTGGTTTCCCCTCTGTTCTTCACATGACATAGTGTGGTAAGGTTGTTTCACCATCTGCATTTATTCTTTTGGCACGTGGCTGTTAGATTTTTGATTTGCTGCTTCAGGAAATAGAACTTTCCTTGAAGAGTTACTATAAACACATAAATGCCTTTGTCAGTATTGGAACTTACATTTGGTATTGAATGCTGACATGATCTGAAGTGAGCATCAGTGGGGACCAGAATTACATGTGCTGCTGACAGCTTTGGAACACAACAAAGGAAAGTCATTTTATCAACTCTTTATATTCTCTAGATTTATTTTCAGAGAACCTCTGTAATAGCTAAATGTAATTCAATAGCCAAACAGTTAATAAGAACAAACCAGAGTAAATCAGTTTCAGTTACTTGCTACTTGATCCTTGGAATAAAACCAGATCACAGTAAAAGTTCCAAGTAAAGTAATAACTACAGTACTGAAATAGCAACCTGGCTTCATCACCTGGGTCTGATGAAGATGGATTTTGGTTTGGTTATGTCAACAGTGTGTTCTTCAGGAATTCTGAATCTGAACAGATCTATACCTTCATCTATAAGCTCTGTAGCTGGTTTTTAACAAGTTTGTTTCATTCAACTAGATTATATTTAGGTAATCTTTGTAGCCTACAGTGTACTGTGATTACTAACAACTATTATTAAGCAGGTCCAAGCTGCTTTCCAGTATGCTGAATTAATGCTCTGAGTAGGATTCAAAACCCCCAAAGGTTCCAAGGTGATACTATATATTCGTTAGGCAGAGCTGGAGAACATTTCCAAGCAAACTAGACATAGGAGTTATGGAGCTGCATCCTAATTCATATTCTGCTTTTGATTGATTTTCAGACTAAGACTAGCATGTCCTTTTTGTTTCTCTTGTTCCAGTCCAGGCATTCTAAAAGATGTATGGATGAAATCTTGAGTGGCAATCTCACAAAGTGGGAAGTTGCAGTTTTAATCACAGACTAAGCCAGTTCAACCATTTTTTAACATCTTGGCAAGAGTGTATGACAGGAGGAGGCAAAAAAGAAACCCAGAGGAGACTTTCCCAGCTGACTAAACTAAGCTGCAATCTGGACTTTCCAAACTGCAGAGGTTTAAGTTATTTTTCTTTCTCTTGAAGATGAAGTTTCAGGAGCTCTTGAAGGCGGTTTTCAGAAGTTTGGCAGGTGCTTGCAGTGTTTCAGTGCAGTTCTTAGGAGTTCACTGTTTTTCCTCAGCCAGTTCTCCTCCCATCAGTGGAAGCGTTCAGACAGAGGGTACAGTTTTATGTCAAAGCTGGACTGATTTATAGGGCAATGACCAAAAAGGCAGGTCTTGTTTTCCTCTCTAAAGCTTGTTCATTCCCCCCCAGTATGTCAGCAGTATTGCTAGTGTGACCCCACATTGAACTGATTCAGAGAACTAAGGCTATAGAAAAGTAACACTAAAATAAATTAATAGCTTTCTTCCTGCTGTAGTGCTCTGATCCAGCTGATCATGGGGTCAGGTGAGTGCCAATGCTGTTATAAGTGACTGGGGTGCACAGACAGAGGCAGGATGAGTGGGAGAGCCCTTAAATTAATAGAGGTACTGTAAATCTAGACTTTGAGCATACAATTTCCCTATCGGGTCAAATATCATTTATGAATTATCTGTACTGCTGCTGTTTTCTCTGTGTTTAGTGCCCTGTTTTCCTACCTCCTCTGTTGTGGTAACACCAGTGTGTTTGTGGTTAGTTGAATCAGGGAGCAGATCCAGCTGGAAACTATGCTAACAAAGGAAAAAAGAATTTCAGCTTCACAGATGTTTCTGTTAATGTCCCATAGAAAGGGACAGGGCTCCAAGAAACTGTCCATTTGAAGCACCAATTTAAATTTCCTAAAGTTTATTTTGACGTTGCATTATACTTATTTGTCTCGAATAAGCTCATTTACTAACTCATTGACTCTTAGCTGGTGCTGTGTTCCAGGTTCAAAGACTTTCTGGAATGATAAGATCCTGAAGTCATACATATCATCATCAGTCTCAGTTTTGGATGTGTGATTCCCCTCTAGTATCTTTTCTGAAGGGGACAGTGAGCCATAGAACACCAAATTGGGAAAAGACATCAGTGTATGCAGTGTGTGAGAGTCTGAGACATAATCTTCATAACTATATCATCATCTGTGTTAACAGAAGTGCCATTTTGATGGGCTTTTTTTCTTAGTATTTGAAGTTTCTTTTCTTTGGTTTGGCCTAAGTACATTAATAAATGGAATAGAGATTATGGAAGATTTTTGGGATATATGCTCATTACGTGTGAGTGTAACCAATTACATTGAGCTACACCTTTAAATGCATTTCTGTTCTCTGAACCTGGCTGCACTGAGGAGCAGCATTCTGGCCTCTCCAAATGCATTTTACGTATGCCAATAGGCTCAAGACTTTTCTTTTGAAGATTCTTTCATTCAGAAATGAGATTCAATGCAATGCATTCCAGCCTTGCTTTTCTTCCTACTGTTGTTTTCTTTTGGGATTACTGTTTGGTCATTGTTTGGTTCAGGCCGTACTCAATCACCCTTGTAATTAGTGTGGAGCTAATAACCATGCGCTGAGTAATCATGTTTGCTCTGATTTTCTGGGTTTGTGTTGTCTCTTTCAGCTCCCACTGACTTTTTGGGGAGGATTTAGCACCTCTGAATCTAGTGTTATTTCAGTTATGCTCAAGCTGCTGGTGTGTTAATGGTAGCCATTAAGTGATTGGATTCTTCTGACTAAATATAACTGCCTGAAATTTAAGTGTCTATGTTAAGATGGGTCACCCAAGGGGTGCTTTACGGACAGGGAAGTTCTATCGTTATGTTCCTGGGGTTAGCATGCAGTGTCTTCACCCTAACATGGATGCCTGTGTCTGGTCGGATGGTTCCTGCAATAAGTGGGAGTAGATCACCTGTTCTATTTTGATTACATTTTTAATCCCTTTTGTTTGGAGAGTTGATCTGTATAGAACTGGGTATGTAAAATCTGGGGTTTAAATCCATGTTTATCTGTGGAAATGGAAGTTGTCAGGCATAAGAAGAGTTTAAGGATTTCTATCCCAGGTTAAAGTCAAGAGGAGCATCTTTAAAATGTAAATGTTTGGATGCACATGTCAAAATTTACATTTATGTGCTGATGTTTAAAAATGCCAACTATACAGGAATTACACATTATACATTACCACCAGAGCATGCTATGAAATCACCCGCTCACAAGATGAGCATTTTCATTAGTGTTTGGAGAATGGCAGTAATTGTGAGGTTTCTTCTGCCTTCATGAAGGCAGAAGCTCTTTATTTCCTCTGTAGTTCTTGGAAGCAGGCAGTCTCCTGGCTTAACTGCACACATTCTGTTTGACAAGTTCAGTCTCTTGTTTGGCCAGATACTTCATCTGGGAACAAAAGAAAGAACCAGTTTACCTTCCCTAATCCAGATTCTGGTTCATTTCACAGTTGTGTTTACAACACGTTTGCTTAAAGCTGCAAAGACCAGTTTGTATAGTTCTTAGCTGTCACTAGTCAAGGGGATGTAATTAATAGCATCTCCCTTTTCAGTTCCTCAAGAGTTTTCTTTCCAACAACCTTTTAAGGAAGGTACCACTGGGTAGCAAGCAAATCCGTAATGTTCTGGTAATGTTTAAAATCAATTGCATCTTACTTGGCTGACCTTGATTAAGACTTTAAGTGTCTTTGGCAGAAATGAAAGATCAGTGAATGTTCCTACTCAATAAATGTATAAGGAATCATGGAAAACCAGGTTAGAAGGGGATCTTGAGGTTCATCTGGGTTAAGCTTAAGAACTTTACCTTTTTAAGATTCTTCTTAATTCATTGACTTCAATATCAATATTGCCATTATTAATAGAAGTGTCATTTCCAGTATAATTCTCTAAATTTGAAATAAAGTTTGAAGTATTCTGCTTGTGCTGTAACCTATGATAGAAGAGAAGGTTATGGAATGTTAATCGTAGAATGGTCCAGGATTGCAGGGACCTTAAAGCTCATCCAGTTCCAACCCCCTGCCACGAGCAGGGACGCCTTCCAAGCAGCTTGCTCCAAGCTGCTCTGAGCCCTGTCGAACCTGGCCTTGAACACTGCCAGGGATGGGGCAGCCTCAGCTTCTCTGGGCACCCTGTGCCAGTGCCTCAGCACCCTCACAGAGAAGAACTTCCTTCTATCTAATGAAGCAGGAAGTAGGCTAATCTCTTGGTTTGACACCTCAAAGGTGCTGATTTACACCACAGTTTAAGCACTAAGCACATGCTAAATTTTAAGCACTTGAATTCCTCACTTCTTAATATTGAAGGTTAAGTTTAGGCATTGAGTATTGTCAGGATTTCAGGTGAATGCAATAAATCTACTTTGTTCCCCAACAAATGTTGGATTTTGACATTCTGGTAACTAATACTGTCTTTTTTCCCTTTTTCCCTAGGTGTTTACCTCCCATGGACCTACTGTGATCATGCCAACCTGGTTCTGTTCTCGAGAATGGTTTTTTCATGTGGGAAAATTTGATGAGGGTGGAAAGGTGAGTGCTATGGATGGTACATAATACAGGAGCCAGCACTTTCCTCAACAGCCTCTGAAAGCCCTAAACCTATTACTAAGATGCGCTAGGCAAAGGGGGTATAGGTAAAAACTGAGGTCTGAAAAAAATCTGGATCATACCATATACCTTTATTTTTAAAAAGAACAACAACACACAAGTGCAGTTGATTTGAGGTAACTCTGGTGATTGAAGAACACAACTGAGATGGGCTTTGTAGATGTCTAACACCTTTGGTAGACATGTCAGCATACCTGGAAAAATTGAAGGAGGATTCAGACATTCAAGCTCCTCTTCAGTCCCTGAAATAGATGTGAAAGCTCAAGAAAAGTCTGTTCATGGTTTCATTATGCACTGTCTCTGAAAAGTAAAGTATATTTGGGGAAAGAGACTGGAAGGGAAGAAAGGTGCAGGATGGCAAAAAGATGGTAATATATTGTCCTAAAGGGAAAAATTTATGTCTCTAAGATGAAGAAAGAAGGGAGGAGAAAAGGTCACAAAGTGCTATAGAACTACTATTACTAATCTTATTCATCCAGTTGTCTCATGTCCACTTATCAGTCTGTGAGTTCTCAGGCTTGTCCTTGGAAGATGTAACCTCTCAGTCCTGATCCTTGGGGAAAAGCTACTTAACAAATTAGTTGACTGCTATCTAAGAAGTGTTTCTGCATGAATAGTTAGGTGTTCTTTTGCTCCAAAAATTTCCTGTATGAAGTTCCATTTGGTTCTTTCAGGCTCATCAGCATCTTTATGAAATAAAATTCAGAGATGTCTCTTGGTGGTACTTATTGTGGTATTGCTACAAATATGTTGGCAAAGAGATTTTATTCAGACATTTGGATCCATTCTGTGTGTTCTGGACCCGAGAGGTTTTGCTTCACATGATTTTAGTGGGATTTTAGAGGTGGAATGGAAATGCTTTTATTTAATAGCAATAGTAGTCTTAAAAAAACCCTCTGCTAACAATATTTCCTGTTATTATTTCAACTACAACAGATTATGATTATTATTCTTTTTATAGCCTCTAAATGAAGCCCTCCTGTGCCATGCAGTGTGTGTATATATATATACACACACAAACGTATCTACACATGTATATTTGTATGCATGAGGAGATAAAAATATTGTTCTTTGGGCTGCCAACAAAAACATCGTTCCAGGAGACAGCAGGCAGAGAACAGAGTTGTTTAGAGCAGTCAAAAGATTTGTCCTTAATTGCATGGTAGGTGAGTGGAAGAGGTGGGAATGGTGCCTGGCTCCCAATACAATCCACATCCGCTGACCTGCTGTATTATTATTACTTATTGTATTTTCATTGCTCCATCCCTGGCAGTGTTCAAGGCCAGGTTGGACGAAGCCTTGGGTGGCATGGTTTAGTGTGAGGTGTCCCTGCCCATGGTGGGAGGTTGGAACTGGATGATCTTAAGGTCCTTTCCAACCTAAACCATTCTAGGACTCTGTGATGCTCTGAAGAGTGTTTGACTTCTTGAGCATTGTTAGTAAGCTCAAAGAAGAAAGCAAGAAGGCTAAAACATAGTGACAACAATTGAACAGCAAGCCTAATGGTAAAGTTCAAGAGGTTAAATTAAAGAGTCTATTGTTCTGTGCTTTTAGGTTTGTGTTTTTTTCTCTTTGTCCTGATTTTTGTGGGTTTTTTTGTGTTGTGCTGTATTGATACTGACTGGTTATTCATTGACAGTCTTAATTCTAATGATATTTCAGTCACAATGCATGATATGACTTCCAGTTTAAAAATTACCAGTGATGAGTTTAAACTTTTTTGTTAGTCCCTATTGTGAAGTGTCCAGCATATCAGTACTCAAACTCCGGCTGATACAGAGGACCTTCAGAAAATAGGCTGTAGACAGGGGTGATGACAGATCATAACAAAGCAATGAGTGTAAGCAGTGAAGTCAAACCTTTGTCCTGTGTGGGTTTAGAGGATGCAAAATCAAGTCCTAACTCTTCCAGCATTTAGCACCCTATTTAGCATTGATCTATCTCATTCATTTTAATTTGAAAAGAATTCCTTTGAGGCAAAGAAAGATTTTTATCTGCATATCAACAGAACTGTTATAAACTAGTACTGAGAATCCTGAGGATCTTACCCACATGTGTGTATGTTCTGACCTGACCCATGATCTGACTATGTTAATGTGATCACTTCCATTTCCACTATTGGTTAGGATTTAACAGTGTGACCTGTAAGTGTCTTATTGCTGCAAGTAAACACAGAAACAGGCCAACAAATCTCCACATTTCAGCCTTCTCCATTTGCTAAGCTGTTTCCATGCCAAAAAGCTGCATTTCTCATTTGGAATTAAATCCAAACACCTGTTCTTCATATTTCAGTGCTTAGGACAAATGGAGGGTAATTCTTCCATGGAAGAAACTGTGATTTGATGTTTATGTTGGTAGTGTGGATGGACTGATAGAATAGAAATATATAAGTCATGATGTAATCTTTTTTTCCTGCAGGTAGGTGTGCATGTTTGCATGTCTCTCCATCCAGGCTTCACATGAAACAGATTTTTAACAAATATATACAAAATGGTTTTGGAAATAAAGTTCTTTCTGGTCAAGATCTGCAGTTGCCGGAAACGTATTCTTTTTGTGTAATCACTGTGTCCAAGCAAACTCCTAAATAGTATCTTCATAAATGGTGGCTAAGAACCTGACAGGTTTGCTTTATGCACTGATCAATTAAAGCAGAAGTGCTTAACTGAGATGAAGATAATACAATAGAAATAGGCACAAGCCTATAATGTAACTTTTAAATGGTATCCACTGCTAGGAGGAGAGTCACAAAAACCATGTTTATGACTTATTTTTTTAAGAAACTGATGAGAAATAATCTTCATGTTGTCAAACTGATTCAGATGAAGAATGCAGTGCTTCCTTATTGAAAGATATTGAAATATATATTCAGATAAAGAGCCCTGGGTGGAATAGCATATTATAAGCTTCTGGCCTTTCTGAATACAAACTGTGGCTCCAACCAGTGTCTGGAGCTCAATTTCGATCTATTTTTGTGATTAAAAGGCACAAATTGAGGTGTCAAAATATCCATTGGTGCACAGGAGACAGTAGCACATGCTGCAAAGCTCTAAAATAACTTTGTAGGCTAGTAGGTGCTAACTAATGGATTTTTCCATTCTTCTCTGCCAGAGCACACAAATGTCATTCCCTCCAGAAAGGCCAGCAGTTACAATACTTCCTGAAAGGTAAAAGGCTAAGTAAGAATTTGTTTTCTTAGAGCATGAATTAAAATTACAGTCAGTCTGTCAAATAACCTATCAAGGTGCTCTGGGGAAAAATCTGGATGAAACACAGGCACTAACGTTTTTGCCTTGGTATAGTTAAGGCTGAATAGAGATCAGTATTTGATGTGAAAAGGAAAGAAAGAGTGGTAGAGGCAATGATTAATTACACTTTATAAGCTATTTGAAAATCTACCCTATTTCTCTTGTCTAATGACATTTTTTTTGCTAGTCTGTTATTAAAAACCATTTAGAATTTACCACCTCCTTTCCATCTGACTTCCCTGTCATCATTGTTTAATTGAATATCTCTGTGACAATACGTTTGAATGAAAGCAGTCTTTGGAATTTCCTCTATTCTGTCATTTCCCAAACAATGAAGGAAATGTTACAGGCTTCAGGTCTTGCAATCAAGGCAAAATGATGTAAAGACATAATTTGGATGGGAACCAAAAAAAAATGAAGTGACATCTGTACAAAGGGTCTTTAAAATATGTTGGATAATCCTGCAAAGAAGCTATTAATATCTATGGAGTTAGCCTGTGATTAGTCTGCTTGCATACCTCTGGTGACTATCCTAAAGGAAGTTAAACTAGGGAATATTTCAATTCATGATAACTTCAGTGAGTTGTTCATTACCAAAGAAAATACGATTGACATTTAATATAAAGCTTGTCTTTAGGGAAGGACTGGAGAGTGGATAATTCTTGATAAATTACTTTAGTTCCTATTTTTTTTTTCACCTTTACATTTAAATTGGAGAGGAATTTCTTACTCACTTTTAGGTTTGGCAGCTTAGTAACTGTTCCCCATGAGCAGCACACTTTGAACCACGTTTGTTGGTGAGTTCAATGCCAGGCAGAACAGCATTTGATTCTGAGGTAGGAGTACTTCCTTTTACATAGGGTGTTTTTGTGTTCACTTCCATGCAACCAACCCCTCTATATGTGTTATTTCTGTAAGATT
This sequence comes from Melopsittacus undulatus, assembly GCF_012275295.1. Taxonomy (NCBI): domain Eukaryota; kingdom Metazoa; phylum Chordata; class Aves; order Psittaciformes; family Psittaculidae; genus Melopsittacus; species Melopsittacus undulatus. The sequence goes on from NC_047537.1 coordinate 16,974,446, forward strand.
TAGCTCAAGGCTCTGAGGAAATGCTGCTGGGCAGCTGTTGGCATATGTATTTAAAAAGAAGTACTTTGATTTCTTTACTCAACATCTCTGCTTTGTTGCTAAATGACCCTGAGTTTAGAACTTGTTTTCCTGTTTAATCTTGGATGTTGTAATATACACCATCTGATCTCCCTTTTTATGCAACTTTAGCATAATATTAATACTGAAATTTTTATCTATTTTTAATGGATGTTCTCAAATATGCAGCATGAAATGAGTTGGTTCAAAAAATAGAGTATTTCAGAGTCCCATAAGGTATGGGTTAGTATGGAATCAAAAGTTGCTTCCTTTTTGATTTCCTTTCCATTCACCAATTTTAGGCTCCTCTGAGTAATTAAAGCAGTTTGGTTTATTCTACCCAACAGTTACCCTGATGTCACTGTATGGGTTCCAAATTGTGCCAAGTTATAGCCCAGTTTTCCTTGATTAAGAGGAAGGGCCGAGCTTTCCCAAACCAAAGGGAATTTTTTTCATTTGTAGGTAGATTTACTTCCCTTGTTTTGTTTGTCATCACTTTTTGTTATAAATGCATGTATTCTTGATTCAGTTTCTGATTTCTCATTTTCTCTGGTTAGAGTGATATCTCCACTGGCTGAATCTCCACTGATTTTTTTGCTCACAAGGATCTGCCCTACTACAGTGCCTGTCAGCTGGAAGAGGGCAGGGGAAGAGCACATGTCAGAGATGAGTGAGAGAAGGTTGAATGGAGGGGAAAGTGATGGGTGAGGAAGTGGGAACGGATTGGTTCTGTGGCAGAACCAATCTCCTGTATTAGGTTTAGCATTAAAAGGCAGCTCTTGCATTGTTCTAATGCCTGTACAGCCTAATAGTAACTTCTGTCCAGCTGACCCAAAAAAATAGGCTTCTGCAATAGTTACTGTTGGTTGTCCTACGGATACAACATGATCTCTCACCAGGTGTTACAGCATTGCACAGAAGACCACTGTCATTAAAAGTTCTCCAAAAATTGCTTAGTATCTTTATCCTTACTGATGTTTCTTACTGCTGCTGCTGCTGAAGCTGCAAAAGCTGTAGCCAGAATTGCTTGTTGCAGTGGTAGGTGACTTGCACCTCCTTGTCAGATATGTATGTTGAGTATGCTGAAGTTGGAGTAGCGTTTCCTGCACAGCCATCTGCTAAGAGTGAGAAACGGCAAGCAGTGAGAAGATGACAAGAGTAATGCAGTATTTAGTTTGGTCTGTGAACAGGGAATTACTCTGATTCAAGGTAGATTCTGCTTGACAGCCATTGTGTATACAGAATTAATGTACATTAATTAGTACATTAACCATCAGTACAGCAAGCGATACCTGCCCAAAATACTGAGTAATCATAAATCCTTCGCTTATTTGGTGTTGAAGTGGATGTTCATTTTGTGCATGCTGCTTAGAGCCAGCAGTGATTTTCACCAGAAGTTGCAGTCAGCAGCTTATGAGAACACCCTTGAATGAAGCAGGCCAGTGAATTTCTCCTTTAGTGCTGCAGATCATGTAGGGTTGGGTTTTGTCTGTAACATGGAAAATTCTGTATATAGTCCAGTAACATGTAAGCTGTGCAATTTAGTTGTATTTATTAACATTGAAACTGCTCATGTAGTAGCCTGTTGCTGAAATGCTGGCTTGTTAAATTAGTATTTTCAGCTATGGATATTAATTTTCCCAAAATGCATTAAAATATGCCTTTAGTGGCTAAACAGCTTTTTCTTTGAAAATTGTGTTGTTTGGCAAAGATTCCTGGTGTCTAAAATGCCATCTGGATCCAATAAAAAATATGTCTAAATTGGGAAGGAACTCTTGTGTTGCAACAAACCTACACGCTCAAGAGCTGTAAGAAGTCCCATCCCTGCAGGATCTGTAACACAATCAACATCCCTCCCCTGGAAAATGCATGGCAGGGCTGCTCCTTTGTAATGCGAGAGGCCACTGCTGAGCAGTACAAAGCACCTGCTCCTTCCTGGGGGCGAGCAGACTTCATTTCAAAGGATTTCTGCTGGCTGATGGAAAGCAAAAGTGCACTCAGAAACAAGCAGCATTTTGACAGATATCTTTACTTCTGCTGTACCTCTGTTAATATCCTTACTAATGGTTATCTTGAAAAATGTAAATGGTTATCCAAAAGAAAATGAATTGCACATATGGATGTGATATAATAATATATCTGAATCAAAATATGACTACTGCAGTAGTTGGTATGTGCTACAGAATTTGTGTCCTTCCTCTCACAGTCTAATGTGTGACTGAAAGAGAGAAAAGGTTTAAACTTTGCTGCAGACTCTCAGTATTTCCATTAAAGTCCAGAATAAGAAAAAGACCAGAATAAGAAAGAGCTGCAAGATAAATGGAAGGAATTTGAGTTTGTGGTGTTTTTGTGTTCTCAATGACTGTGGTTGCTGTCTGCCACTCCAACTTCCCCCAGACTTCTTCTGTGGCTTTCCAAGTAGGTTCATATAAAGCATGAGTTTTATAAGGTTCTCCAAAAGTTTGCTCTGCGTTGCAGCTCTTAATCAGGAAGTCAGACCAATATCTACAAAGACAACTGATAGCTACAGATACCCTGCCCTTTGCAAGCAGATCAAGATCCATGGTATGCAGAATCTGGGAACATGGCCCAATTCAGTATCTTAAATCAATCTATCATGTAGTGAAGTCTGGAGCTGCAAAGTACAGAGCTTGATTTGGTTCTAATTTCTCCCAAAATACATATGTTCAATTGAGTGTTTCAGATTTATTTTCCATGGTTTGAAGCTTTCTTGGTCTCATTACTCTTCCCTTCCCCACACCGCCTCGGCTGCTCAGTCTGGTGTGGGTATGAGGAACAGTCTAGAATTGTATTGCTCTTGTAACGAGAAGGCCAGAGGGAACCACAGAGGGATTTTGTCTCCAGCATTTTAATTGGAGAATCTTCTTTTCTTAATTATGGAAGGAACTCAGAAGCTGTGGGAATTTGGGGGGGGGGTAGGGGACATGCCAGTTTTTTGTTCATTTATTTACTGTGCTCTTATTTTTGGTCTTGAACTAGAATACCTAAGTTGATGTTATACCTCTGTTGTTCATGTATGTGATACTGCCTACAGAAAGAAATGTATTTGGATATCTTTTCCATCTCAAGTTTCTCATATTATCTATCAGCTTGTTACGGATGCTACACTTAAATATTTTATTTGGCCCACCTGGGTTTTTTAGCCTGATAAAATCATGTTAGGTTGGAGGAAAGAAAAATCTGTATTGAAACATAGAAAACTTAAAAGTTCTAGCCATATTTCAAGAAGTTTCACCATTGCAAAATAGATGGTACTACTTTATTTCGATTATAGGGCTTTATCTTTAAAGGTGGGTTTATGCTTAGGACAAGTAATGGAATAGTATGTGCTATAGGATTGCTCTCTGACACTGTCTCTGGCATGAAGATTTTCTGATTTTTAGGTGGAAAATGTTGCATTTCATCATGAAATCTCTTATTAGAGCCTGACAGAGCCACAGTTCTAGGAAATTAGGGGCTGGTTGCTTTTGCAGTGTCTCAGCAGCAATCCTTGTAATCCCATTAGGAAGAATGTATAATGGAAATAAGTGGCAAGAAGAAAGTTTTGCTTTCAGATTGCATCATGCTTTAATTAAGGTTTTCGTTAAGGTTCCTTATTATGGGGTCTGATTCACCTCTCCTAAGTAGAGTCCAGTATATGTATTTGTATGGCAATCAGAGAAAGAACATTAGTAACAGCAAAAAGCACTCTTCTGAAGTCACTGATCCCTTTCAGTGAGCTATTTGGTTATGTGGCACTTGAGGCTTCATGAACTGTTCAGCAGCTGGTTTCTCTCTTTTGGGACTAACCTGTACCAAGCTTTATAGCCCTGTCAAAAGGAGATGGTGTTTATTTTTCCACCTCTGTCCTTGTGGTCATCTGTACTTATTTTTTAAATAGCACAGCTTGCTTTTTCAATAGCTTTATCTTTTCTACAGCTATGTTTGTTTAATGACCCGTTAGACAACTTCAGAGACACATGCAGAAATAATATGGATAAAGTGACATTAAACTTTATTCACGTGGCACAAAAATAAGAAGTGTCTTCAAATGTAAGTACTGGTCACTTCCTAGGCTGTAATAACTGCTTCTCTTCCAGGGTGTTCCAGAAGATCTGTTGTTTTTCTACAAACATATCCAAAACGGTGGTGAAGTCTTTCGAGTAAACCATTGCCTCCTGCTGTACCGTTACCATCCACAGGCTGCCACTCACTCCGTCCTAGAGTAAGTTGCATTTTCTTGGTAGAACTTAAAGCTTGACTTCATCTTGGATGATTGGCAGCAAAGATGTTTAGTCTCTTCAAGGCATCACATGGCAAAAGAATTACCAGTTTGAGTTTAATTAGTTGTTAGTTTTTTTTGAATGAGGCTAGAAAACAAGCATGACTTAATATTTTGGTAGTATCCTCTTTGGTGTAAGGTGGTGTTGCTGTAATTTGCTTTTTGAGTAACATACTGGAATTGAAAATGCTGAACTGAAATCTTTGGTGTGGATGCTGTTGCCCACGTGCTGTCAGTGTACCTGGCTTAATGTCGTCGTGAGGCAGGGATGGAGTTAATATTTGACGTGTTAACATTGGATAAATATGCTAAGTTGTCTCATCTTTGCAACTGTTCTTGAAATAATTTCACAATAGATATCGTAAGAGCCATGAAGCATTTTTGGGACTGTGTTACAGCAGCACTTTTTTCTACATCCATTCCTTCAGCTGAGACCCTGTAGCTGAGCATGTGAGATCCTGGAATCTGCCTGCATACCCTTTCTGGTTATCTAAAGCATCTGAGTTTCTTCCCCTCAAAGCAGATTAAGAATACTTTTGTCTGATTATGTGTCTCATCTGCTGCACATGGCAAAAGCAAGCAGTGAACTAGTAACTTCTCCGATACTTTGAACACAATTGCAAGAATGTGTTTGAAATATATGGTAGTGATGAAATTTTATTGGGATTTTTAATGTGCAGGGATTGGATTCTCCTGTTTCTTGCCATGTGAACCATAATGTAAAAAAAAAAATCATTTTAATTTTATAGCCTAATTTCAAAGCGAACTGTCTCAATTGGAAAGAAGTAAACAGAAACTTGCACTACCAACAGAAACCTCCTTTTGAAATATAACCAAACAAGCCTAAACCTTTCATCTGATAATGTGCTGCATTTACATATATTATTTTTCCTATTTTAAAAGGTCTAAACCATCTAAATCAGATAAGGACATTTGAAATACACCTGAGGATGTTTAGGAGTAATTATCTCAGGTGCTTCCTTGTAAGCTGTTGCCTACTGCTTTTACAGTGCTGGCCTGCCCTTACAGAATACATTCAATTGTGGATTGCTTGTTCCAGTACATGCTCATTTCACCCATCAAGGTGTTTGTGATCGGATGTCCTGCAAGCTGAGCCAGAGTTGTTTCTTTCTCTTACGCATTGACACTGGTGAAATATTATACAAGTTTCACTGCTCTTTAGGAGTCCCATTCCAGAATCCTGGTGGTGATTAAGTGAACAGTATTCTTACTGATTAATGATATAAATACACTTTTCAGTCCTATTTGTACAGTTTTGTAGAACTGACTAGTGAAACTAAACATTTTTGTGTGCATTTTAGTTGTATATCACAATATTGTATTACTGTAAACACCATAGTAAGCATAAATACCACATATGTATATAAAATCATTTAAGTCTGAAACAGTCATTCCAAGCAAATGGAAGATATTATTTGGATTTTACAGACAAATATGAGGTGAATTATTTTGCCTTTTACTGGTGTTTAAATCTAAGGGGCTTTTTTTTCCCCCCTTTTGGTGTGTGATCATTTTGGCAGTTATTTCCAAGCTTTTCAGCCATGCATCATGGGATGCTCGAACTCTTGGAAGCCTGTTGCATGTATCTGTGGGAAAATATCTTATTCTTGGAAATGAGTTTGTTTTGAATTTACTGCAAGCTGTTGCTTATTCAGATCTACAAGGTTGTGTGGCACAAGCACCCTGAATTACAACATACTGCGAGAATGTGGAAATACTGTAAGCTGTTTCAGATGTGCAGCTTGGATGTCCAAATTGGCGCCTTTCTTGTCTCATTCTGAGAAGTCAGGATAGCCATTCTTCCTCTTGGCTTTGTGCTGGTACTACTGCTAATAGCATGTTGTGCACGCTTTCAATACAAGCTTGTGTAACATCTCTCCTTGTTGGCTTGTTCCCCTGTTTGTTGCCTAAGTCGAGCAGGGTTGGCCAGCATTTGTTTCTGAAGACTGAGGTGAGCATCGAGCATAAAGAAATTAATGGGCTCATCACAAAGGTTTAAGTTTATAATTTGTATCTGGTCTTTCCTAATTTGTCTTTTGGTCACCCCACCTTATTTAATGCATCTTCTGCCTTTTCCAGAAGTCTTTTGTTCCAATTATGTGTTTTGAGCAGTTTTCTGTGGCATTTTTCCTTTTGCCATTGGCCTGTGTTGTCTTTGAATTTTCAGAGTTGGTGGAGAGCTGGATTTGGGAATACTGACTCACCAACTAGATTGATATCTTGTCTGAAATCAAAGTGATGCTTATAGGAAACTTGAGTTTTAGTATCAGTTTATGCCTAGTTTCAATCTTAGAAAAATAGAGTTGTCAATAGGACTTGTTTATAGAAAAGGTAGGTGATTCAGTCCTTTCAGTAAAGACAGCAGCTGCTTGTAGCCTATTAAGGGCTGATTTTGAGTGTCTTTCATTATTGTTCAGGAGGAAAAATGCCTGATTTTTGCATTTTCAGACTTCCTAAAATATGTATAAAGCTGCTTGGAAAGCAGTATTTAGTTCTTCAGTATGTGTAATTGTCAACGCTAATGATTTTTAGGTCATTTCCTATGATTAGTATTCTTCTGGAACAAATACCTAGAGGTGAAAGTATCTGTGAAGCAGGAAATGAGATCTTATTTGCATTCTCCCTTACCCTGGAGGCATCAGACCACGTTATTAAATGTTTTGGGTGTGTGACAGAATCTGGATGAAGTGCAGTGTCTATATTTAGATTTCATTAGGTGCATACAGAAATATAACTGTTCTCATTGTAATTTCATCTAAACTCTATCATGGATACCTGCTCAGTGGGAATGAGCAGTATAAGTTTTGAGAAACTTCTCTTCAGCCAGGAATTTACAACACACAATCCCCACGTATTGTATCTCTTAGATCTAAATCATTTTATCTCACCTTACAGCTTGTATCCTAGGGCCGTATGTACTTTGTGCTACACAGCTACGTTACACTGATTTGATACAATATCAGAGCTGGCTTTTTATAGTGTGAAGTACTATAGAAAGAAAGTTTGGTGTATAATAGAAACATTGTAAAATTCATAGATTTTTATCTTATCAAGGGGAGAAAAAGGAACTGTATATAAAATAAAGTAACTCATTGCAAGATGAAAGTCAGCTTGGAGCAGCATGAGCAATAAAACACTGCTTGTCTTTAGGTAGTATTGTGCATGAAGACAGGCAGTTGGGACAGCTGATCTTTGCTACAATTTACAAGCTTTTGGTCAAGAGCAATTTCACACATGCCGACAATAAGGTTTGTACCTTCTGTCTGAGATTCAGGCATTCCCTTTTATGCAGGAAAAGTGAAGTGTACTTACTTACAAGACTCACAGTAATTTCATATGCTGTGTGTTCAGAGCAAGTGTAATACTGTAAGAGCTTGTTCTGCAGAAATAACCAAAATGACATCATCTATTGAAACCATCTGGTTTCAGGCACTAGAAGCTTCCAGTGTCATCTAAGCGAAGGAGAACAGGCACTTGATCTGAAGCACATATTTGGTTGTTTCAGAGATACTCTGAGGCATGGGTTCTGTATCACTGATGAGCACAGGAATGCCTGCTTCATTTCCTGCAAAAACATCCGAAAAACAGGCAAGAGAGAGAAATAGTGTAACATATTCTTGCCCAACTGAAATGAAGATGAGGTCAACTGCATTTTATCATCTATGCTTGTGTTTGGCTCTTCAATTAAACATGGAAACTAATGACCTCATTAGATTCTTGAAAAGTAAATGGCATTAACATTGATAGTCTCTGTCTTTCTTAATAAGCCTTTCATGAAAAATAGGCCACAATGCAAACCATGGCTCAGTTAATGACCCATGACCTGAAGATGAACTCAGACATTAATAGAACCTATTAACACAGTGTAAATGTAATAACTCAGTGGGACGATATAGTCTAGCAATTAATAAGTTCATATGAAGTTCAACTGAACAACAGCGACCAAAAAAATCCAGTTTATTTACCAGTATGGACAAGGTTCAAATGGGATTCATTCCCGAATTACTTGTGGATTGCAAGAACCTTGAATTCTGCGTGCAAAGCTGGCTATAATCTGTTCTTTCAGCTCTCACTGTTGTTAAGAAGTTCTCTGTTCTTCCACCTCTGGTTTATCTATCAGGTGAGATTCACCAAAAATAGAGAACTCTGTTACCCTGCTGTGAATAAAAAGCCAGTGGAAGAGGCCATTAATTCGAATAGCTCCTCTTCCTGTCTGCTGTTACCTGAGTGGCATGTGGGACCAACACATATAGAAAAGGTCAGATTTATAGATTTATGGTATTACTATGGATGGTAATCAATGCCTGAAATTCCAGCACAGTTTAGGATATTTGGCTTGTATTTGTGCATTTCTCAAGTACTTGTACATCTGTCTTTGCTCTGTTGATTCACTTATGTAGCCTCACTGGGGGAAGGAAGGGAAAGGCAGTCAAGCAATATGGCGAGGTTTCACTGAGCTCAGACATTAAATCATATAGCTTTTATTGTCACATTATCTTTCATTTCAAAATAGGAGTGGAGCAGATGTTTCTAGACTCCTGTATTCAGTCAGTAGGTCACCACACATTTTAACAGAGCTCCATTGTTACTTGGGTGGATGGTATGGTAATAACTACTTGGGACTGAGGAACAACACACTTCATAATCATTCTCACCCACTGCATGAATACCCTCATTTCACTCCTGCAGAATTTTGGCTCCTCTTCTTCCTTCCAGACTACCTAACTGATGAATACTGAGGGGCCACAGCAAGTGAGATCTTAGGAAAATTCTATAAGCCATGAGAATGGTTTTCCAAGTAGAAAAATTGATACTTCTGAGTTTTCTGTAAAGGAAAAAAGTGACAAGGAAATGAAAGAAATGGGAAAAATAATGTACTTTAAGACTTTGGGTCCAGGAGAAGTATTAAGAACAAATTCTACAGTTAGAAGAATTTGTATCCCATCTTGAGGCTGAGGAAAATCTTGTTAACTGAATATAGGCAATGAAATTAAAGGCTATGGGGAAAGTGCTTCCTTTAATCCTTCCTGACATGGGTAGGAAAAGCAGCTTTGTTTGGGATGATGCAGAGCAATGATACCTCCTGGTTTTTGCTGGTGGCTATGAATATGTAATAATGCAAAATCTGAAAATAGCTGTGAGAATCATCTCTGAGCAGTGGTTTGTACAACTTCTAGATTGTTTCAGGCATTTTCTTTAATCATCCTTTGCACGTTGCTACAGTTCCTGCCTGTTGCACCTGCACTGGCTCTTGAAGGATGGGAAAATGGCATTCCCTTGTCCCTCAAGGCAGGAATCCCAGTTATCTATTCAAGAAACATCAAAAATATGGCAAATTAGGAGAACTGGAAACCCGAAGGGGGGAACTGAAACTCCCTCTTCTGACACCTTTTGTTTCAACAGGTGAGATGTATTGTTAGTGCAGAGCAAGAGTTCACAAAGATTAAGTCTGTGATTGTCACCCTGAAGCTCAGTCACAAATTATGCCCTTAGTTCTATGATGAACTGATGATCTTGGCTTGTACTGTTTAAAAGTATTTCAAGGTTAACTCAAGACTACAAAGAGTGATGCAAGCAGAGACTCACAAGTGCTGGGTATATATTGGCTTCATTTTTCACAACCCAAAATAGGTATTCAAGAAAGCAGTTTATTGGTGCTTAGATAAAGCTGTTTTGTATTTGTATTTGAACAGTGATCCAGTTAATTTGGGGTGTAATAACTTTCATATCCTTTTATTTCTGAGTGAAATTCCCTTAGATGCTTTCCCCACTTGCATTTCTCAATATAATATTTATAGAGAAGATTGGGTCAGTAAATCTGCTGCAGTCTGAAATCTTTGTGGGTGATTTCCAGCAACGAGAATTGGTCTGCTTGAATTTTACCTCTGTGGGGAGCTGGGTGGAACATAGTCACCCATCACCTAGGCAGCAAATGCACGTTGTCTGGAAGCCATCAATACTGCATGTACTGAGACATCTCCATGACAATTAGAAACATTTTGTGTGTGCCTGGAAGGAGAGATTCCAGTGTTTACCCTACAACTAATAGTTAGTTGATAATTCCTTTTATGCCTTGTACGGTTGCCTATTTTTTCTTCAGCTTTCTTTACTTTGCAAACTCAAGTGGTAAAGAAACTTGCTGGTGTCACTCAACAGAGCAGATTCTGAAGTACCTCTGGAATGTTATCCTTCTGAAGTTACATTTCAAAGTAAAATCAGTTTTAAAACCTTTCCATTTACGTGTATACAGTAATATTCCTTTTTAGAATCCAGCAGAAGCTCTAAAATTTCCAGTAAAGTGATCCTGGAAAAATACTTGTCCTTCATATGTCTTTCCTTTAACTTTCCTTCTGGGAATATAGTATGCTCTAATGTATATGGAAAAAGGCAAGTGTCAAAGGATGCCAGCAGCAGCTAAAGCTTTGCAGCAGGAATGTAGCTTGTGGTTGCATTAGGAGGGATTTGCAATCCAATCCAAGATCTTTTTTCCTCCACTAGTCAAAGTGCTGGTGCACGGCCGCAGTCCTCGAAACGGTGTGGAAGTTTTATATGGAGTAGCTATTCTTCCTGGGTACGTCCATTTGCGTGTGAAGTTCTTCCCAAGTTATCACACCATGATCAGTGATGAAGTGCTAAGCAGGATTTGGCTGCGCTCAGAACTTGCACTCTGAAGTGGGCTCTCTGGAGCTCACTAATAATCCCAGCACGAATCCGTATGTGTAGTACCATGAGGGGTGCATGTTTCTCAAACCAGAGCTTAGGGCTGTGAGGGAATGACGCAAATAAAACCACCAAATTCTTATCACTGAAATATTAGAGAGGTTTGTAACAAACTTTTGGGAACAAATTAGATTGCCTGGTAATCTCAGTAACCTCAAATGTTATATTTGTACGTCAGAGGGATATTTCAAAGGAATAATTTGGAATAATAAATCTGGTCCAGGACTTTGTGAAATCTGATAATCTGATTCATAGAAGTCAGATGTTACTGCAGTGCTGGGCCATCAGACGTCTCTAGCCATCATGCTCCTGTATTTTACTTATGAAATAGAACCAAACTTGGTGTAATGCTTACAGGATTGTGGATAATCTGAACTGCAGCTAGGAGGAGCAGACTGATCCATGGGTGAGGGTGACTGACAGCAGCATCCCTGTAGCTGTTCTTGTCTGTCTACCCACCTGGACAGTTTAGATCCTCAATATCAAGAAAAGTTGAATAGATTTTGATTTTCCTCTAAAATCTGCTGCACTTAAAGACCTGAAGTACTTTACAGTAGCTGCCCTGCGATAACCTGTGCTGACTCATGCATCAGAAGTCTTGAAACAGAAAAAAACAACATATTCTTTGAGTATTTTGGTGTTTAAATTCCATACTAACTTGATATAGTCGGAAGACTCTGGGGCTCAAGGTTGAAACTGTGAAGAATGGGTATTGGTAGGAAAACCACATGCTTCCTAAGACAAAGAAAACCATTGGCAGCTTGAGGATCTCACAGAAAACTACTAGGGTTTTTTTTTTGTCTGGTGCTGCTTTAACTAATTCCAACATCTCATTTCTTGGATCAGGGGATGTATTACAAATTGCAGAACAAGTTGTAACGATTCTTACAAAGTGTGTTGTGTTCTGTCATGATAAAGCAGATGGGAAAAACTCTTTGAAGAAGTGCTTTCAGAAAGGAAAGACAATTAGGTGTTTATTTGAATTACCTATGAAAGACATTTTCAAGTCGTGGTACCTTGTTCAAGAGATGTAAATTAGGAATATTCACCCAATCAAGCCATAAACTGAGGAAATCAATTTATTGTGTCTACAAAACTGTTCAAGGATGAGAAGTTCCTAATTAATGAATCCTAAATGTGTTTATTGTCTATGTGTCCATATGCATATAGGTATATAATAATGCTGAAAGTTTTGGGGATCAAAATCTACTCCTTTTCTAACCCTCCAGGGGAACCATTTGGAATCACCGAGTCAGGTTTCTTGAAGACAGAGTCCTCAGCTCCTGGACATCATTCACCATTTGGAATGCTGGCAAGCAAGGCAAGAAGCTCTACCGGAGCTTGTCACCAGCTAATCGGAAAAAGGTGAGCTAGGCAGAGTGGGTAAATTTGCACAACTCACTTCCTCCTCTTTCACATGCCTCCTTGCTGCTAACATATTGGAGGGAAATTCTCATATTTTGTCCCCAGACTGCTAGTTGAGGATTAATATAATTCTTATTATTCTGCATAATGTGTTTTAAAATGCTGTATTACTTTATTTAGAGAGTATGGTGTGTATGTAGAACAACACATGTACCCATATTCCTGCTTGCTGGTGACTGAGCACAATAATAGATAGACACAGTGTCTACCTGTTTATGGCCTGCTGCTGTGTAACTAACTGTGTAGTAGCCAGGTTCCCAAGGTGAGTAGAATAACTCTTTATTTGGATGGTAAAATACCAGACTACCTTATCCAGGGTTATTCATACATGTATAATAGTTGCCTAGCTCCTAAAGTGGATACTGGACAGATCCCTATTGGATGCTCATCATCCTGGTTTGAATTATGAGGACTAGTTCTACTGTAACTCCCTTTTGAAAAGCTTGATTCTTTAAAAGTAAGGGTGGGGTGAATGGGCAAGTAGAAACTCTTGTACGTGACTGTCTAACTCTGTTTGCAATCAGTTGAAAATGTGGAGGTTACTTGTATTTGGCAATAGCAGATATTTCTCAGGAGAGGTTTGTCTGAGAGTTTAAACGCCTTTTATAGCACTTTTTTGTCTAAATAACTTTTTGTTAGATAAATACTTTAGGGCTAATGTCAAATGGCTGTTTCTTATAAAGAGCCCCATAACATTCGTTTTATTACTGAATGTGTTTTCTTTTCTCAAAAATACGGATGGGAAGACAAAATGACAAATATATATATAAACCTGATTAATGTTGTGGCCCTCAGACCACACACATATGAAACAGAATAAAGTAGTTTTGTGAACCCATAGTTGAAATGAATGGACCTGGGGACACTCATACAGTAAACAGACAATTCACCAAAATTGAACCTCAATTTCCTGCTTGATTCTCCGGTGCCACCTCTCTTTCATTGCCGTCATGTGGCATGAAGAAAGGTTTGGTGCTGGGTGTCTCTCATCAGTTACATCACTCAAAGAGGACAGAACAGTCCATTACATGTAGCGAGTTAACTTGGTCATGCAGTGCAAGGTGCCCAGGCTTTGGGAGGAATTTGTGGAAATGTTCCCTTTTGCTAGTATTTTGCAGAGCACTTTGGAATTCCACTAACTTGCTACCAACCATTGCATTTTTCTCTGTGCAAAATGACCTGCTTTTATAGGTGACTCATTCAGAACTTCACATCCTGTTCAGTAAACACAACCATAATTTGAAGATGTCACTGCAGAGATGATAAAAAGGGCAAGAGAAAAATAATACTGATGTGTTTTTGCCATTTTTCTGCCAAAGAACCGTATCTTACCTCTCCTTCAGCAAGAACCAGCCGTCATTCCCGGTGTGCTAGCAACTGACAGCGTGGTTCTAATTAACTGGATCTTGACATGCTTTCCAGCTGACCTTTACATAACGTTTGCTTTGGCAGTGTTGCAGGCCATGATACTGTTTTGCTTCTGTCAAGGTTACAACTGCACATATTCCAGTATGCTTTAGCTTGATATTGAAATACTGCATTGAGCACTAACCCATTCATTACTGGATACTATAGCAGACACATTGAGCAAACTTACACGCCAGACACAACCGCACATGCCAAGTATGACTCATTTTGCAAATGTACTGCAGAAAACTGCTGCTGAAATGCAGTCACAGCCTGATCCTCAATACCTTACACAGAGTGATCGAAGCTTACCCACTGTCTGACATGCTATCTGAAGTATTCAGAGGTTTTCTCAGTAAGTAATGAAGATAAATAGCTTCAGAAAGTTACTTGGATCGTTCTAAGTGGGATAGAGGCCTAACTTTTAGATAGCTAACTTGTGATGAAATTGGTGCTGTCTTTACTGATTAAAGCACTAGTTTTAAGTGGTTGTTCAGGTTCTTAGATTGCCATTGGAGCTTTCTAGCTTTTCCAAAAGTGGCCTTTAGTCTATCCATCTCAGTTAAAAATGCAGCTTAAATGGTATCCTCATGTTTCATAGTAAGTCATTGGCAAAAGGCTGTAGAAGTAGTTAAAACCTGTCCCTTCTCCACGTGCTAAACAAGGGATTACTTTGCTGGAATTTCAGGAAATAAATTCATAAAATAGGTAATTCATGGGAGTTTTCATTTTCTGCTAAGTGAATAGCAGTAAAAGGCAGGTAGTTAAACTCCATGTTCTACTTCATAAAAATCCTTCAGGTATTTTGTGACTAATCTTCAGCTCTTGCCAAAAGACACTAAAATCCCACATGAACAAAGGCTGTAAATAGTTGTTGCTTTGTCCTTTCCAGCCATAAAAACAGTAAAACACATTTCCTGTCTCACCCTTTTAAGACTACCTTAACAAGATCTAAGCTTTCATATATTCTGTTAATTATGGGAACACTGGAGATTCAGTATAGTTTTGAATCTACAAGTAGAATCTAGTGTTGTCTTGTAAATGGAGGCCCTGGGATATGAATTCATCAATTATGTGAAATAGACACCTTTAAATTACAATTCCAAAAGCCCTTAAGACAAAATATGATGTATTACAACAATACAAGTACCTTTTTCTCCTCTGAAGGTCCAGTTGTGTAAACCAGTGTGATCTTAAAAGGTCTAAGCCCCTTTGAAATGCAGGTAAAATTGCCAGAATAAGCTGCATAATTTAACTGAGCTGTATAATTTAACTATCTAAATTTAATTTCAGCTGGGTTTATCCTTTTGTCAGGTTTGACTCTTGAGAATTTCACCTGTGCTCTGTTTTGCTATCCCTGCATCCTTTTATTGAGATTGGGAATTCCATTAGATGTCATGAGACTGATTTCGGTTGGGATGTGGAGTCCCAGCACAGCACAGTTGGGACTAAGTACCTGTAGAAAATCAGAGACACATACTCCTAGAATAAGCAATAACCCACCCACATTATATTATTCTATGCACTGTTATATACAGCTTGTGTTGTTTGTAATTGTGAATAGAAACACAACTGAAATCCCTGAAAGTCTATTAAATCTTCAGGAAGAGAATTCATTCTTTGATCTGTCAAGTTTAGGGCATGTAAGAAAACATCTTTTCCAGAAAGGATGTTTCTGGTATTTTTAGAACCTGCTAAATGAGGCAGTTGTGTTTCTTACACTGACGAGGGTTTTGTGGGACGTTTGGAAAGTATAAATATATTGCATGCTGAACAGCATTGTTTCTTAGAAAGAACCAATTTTGGCCATTCCAGGAAGCAGCAGCCTGTGGATGTTCATAGTTACTAACAAATTACTACTTTAGTTTGTTTAGAAAACACTCTGAATCTGAATTATGGCCCTATTAAAAGAGAAAAGGGACACCTAAGCAATATCCTCTCCTTTCCTGCAGACATCTTGTCTCCAAAGAGTTCAGGCAAAAGTCCAAGGCTCGGTATTTTTGCTAAAGAGCAACACAAGAAAAAAGTTACTCAACTAATAGGGTTTTTTATGAATTCATTACCAGGATCTCAGTATTCTTAGGGAAATTCTGTTTCCTGGCTGTCCCCTTCTTGATTCACGCAGTTGACAGTGGTTCAGTATTAGCATTTCTGCAAGACTGAAGTTGAACAGACCTTGTTTTGTTTAAAACACATCCGTCTTGTCTATAATTTGCAGCTGAAGATGGAAACCAAATGTTTTGGGGATGCTACATATGCCTGGAGGGTTTCTGAGCTGTCTTGTCTGCTCTTTTATTCTCCCCCAAACTTCAGCTAAAAGGAGAACTTCAGCATTAACATTTTGTGTCATTTCCGAGAGCTAAAAATAGCATTTAAGTAATGAACAGAAAAAGAGGGGAAGGGATGAAATAAGCATTGGCTAATTAGTGGCATGGAAGCAGTCCTAGTACAGAGGCAGCCCGTGCAGTTTCTCTATGACAACCCTACCCACCAGTGCAGCTTGAAAGCTTTGAGGCAGTATTTTGTGCACCCTTTTTCCTGGCCCATGAACAATTTAAAATCATCTTTTAGTTTCTCTTCACCTTTCTCAAAGAGCAACATCTCTGAATTCCA
Organism: Melopsittacus undulatus; assembly: GCF_012275295.1. NCBI lineage: Eukaryota > Metazoa > Chordata > Aves > Psittaciformes > Psittaculidae > Melopsittacus > Melopsittacus undulatus. The sequence continues at coordinate 16,990,971 of NC_047537.1, forward strand.
GTTCAACTGGGATCCTTCAGCTCACTCACAAAAGCAAGAACTGTTTTAAGTTTGGTAGCATTTTAACTGCTCTGAAGTATATAAAAAGCAGTATGAGGGAGTGAAGTGGGACATATCAAAGCAAAGAAACATAAATAAAGGGAAATTATTATGTTCACCTTAACTGTGGATGAAAGAATGACAAGGGGAAAGCAAGTTAAAAGAGAAATTTGGAAGTTCCAGTTAAATCCAGGTGTAAAGCATCCTGAACCAACATGGGGTAAAATAGAGGCTTTCTTTTGGAGTATAGTGAATGCTTCCACTCGGGAAGATGTGCTTTTGCAATGTGTGTTTTGTTGCTGCTGTTGCAGTTATTGGTTATGCTCTTGGAATAACCAATGCAGTTATCTGGGTTGCTGTTTGTTCTATGTAATAAGGGGGTAGTTTGTACATACAGTGTTTAGCAGCTTATTTTGCATGTTGGATTCTGGTATTATAGTTCTCTTGAGCAATGTTGCAGATTTATGTGCAAAGAGGGACAATGCTGCTATCTGTCATGGAATAGTGTCTTCAAACAGTCATGGAGTGTGTGCTTGGAGTTTAGATAACCACAGCTTCTGTTGTGGCTGTAATGCTACAGTGGGGAGATAAAAGCAGCACCCTGATACTGAAAATCCCTCTGACTGTGATGGAAGGTTGCTTCCTCCTATCATGGTTTCAGTTGTGGCATACTGGAAGATGTTTATGCCTCTGCCTGTCTCTTGGTCTGTTTGTCATTAACTGTGTCTATTTAAATTTGCAACATAATGCTTTCAGTTACTTTGTTTTGACATGAATGGCCAAAATTGATGTAACTTTGCAGAGATGTATATTAACATGCTCCCGAGGCTTTATGTGAGTTTGAATGAAAGAATTATAAATAGAAGAATCACCAGGGTCACCAGAAGTTGAAAACGGATGAAGGATTGCATGAGCTGTGGAGGGATTGCAGCAGGGAAGATCTGCTCCTACAGGATTATGTAGAGTTTGCAGGTTGTTGTCATTAAAGATAATTCTCTGAGACCAGTCGATGCAATGAGGAGGGAGAGGAGACAGTGCAAGTGACCACTTAGCAAGAGGTTTGTCCATTTTTCCTGTCATGCTCTACTAAGTCGTTCCCTCTCCCTTGTAAAACTTGCCTCTTGTCTCCTTCCAGCCAGAGCAGATCTTGAGCATTTGCTGTGATTACATCTTGTTGCTTGTGGTAAATGATCACTGCAGACCTGAAGCAGCCCCCAGGTGGAAATAAAATGAGGGAAAAAAAATCCTGTGAAGATCATTTACCATAAATGGACATTACTGGGCTGATAAAATCTGTCAGGTTTTCCATTAGGAAATGTGAGTGGAATGGGAAGTGCAAGGAAGCATCCTCTGCAGTGGCCTACAAGGCAGTAAACAAGGTAAGGAGGAAACAAGCTGATTTCAGATGCAATGGTCACACAGCTCACACAGGTAGGTAATTACAGCTCCAGCCCAGGCCCACTCTCACTGACTTCTTGGGTCCTACGTTTGGAGTAGGATTAATCTGCTGCCCGTTAACATCCTTTTACCACAGGGAGGTCTGATAGTCCCAGCCTGTGTGTCCCTTCACTCAGGGCTGTGTTTATTAAAAGGAACCAGCCAGAGAACTGCCTTTATCTTCCTCAAACGTGTGTTCCCCTAGCAGAGCTTTTTTTGTTGCACAAATATCTTATCTTTTGAGCTGTGTAAACTGTGCCTTATGAGAGAGAAAACTCTTTTCTCCTTTTCCCCCTTACACTGTTGTTAATGTTATGTTGCAATCCATAGTTGTAAAAATTACTTTTAGTAATTATAGAGCTTGCATATAACAGATATTTGTAGCTGAGGGAAATAGCAGTCTTTTTTCTTTGTTTTGGAAGTACGCAAGTGATGTTCAAAACCAAAATATGTAATCCTTAATGTATTTTCTTAAAACTGAAGTGTGATCTGAGGACTCTGTAAGCTTCAATGGAGTCACATTATCAGAGGCATTGCCAAAGAGCTAGAAGGAGAGAAAAATCCCCATCAACTTGAGACTGCTTTATAGCTTTATAATTCATAGCTTCCTCCCTGCGAGACAGCAGTTCATGTATGGATGGCTGCTCTTCATAAAAGATACAAGAAAGAAGCTCATTAATGCAGAAAAATAAATAGGTAACTCTGGGTTTATCCTATAAAGTAAATAGCTCAAATAAACCTCATGCCTTAAGTTCACTGTCCAGATAAACAACTCTGCACAAATCCTGTATTTAGGCTCCAGACAGATTTTCTTTAATTGGAAAATAAATGGTGTGTGTCAGAAAAAAACATTGACTTACATTTTGGCCACCCACATGGTGCACAGTCTGGCAGAAAAATTGCCCATTCAAGTCTGACCTGGTTTAGAATACTGTAAATACCAGATTTAAGTTGGCTGAATCCCTTGGGAATTATATGTGGAGATGCCTTATTGGTAACTCAAAGGTTTGAGTCATTTCCATGTTCCAGAGGGAATCTGTCACAGCCTGACCTGTGGAGCTAGCAAAGGTTCCATGTGCTACATCCTCTGGGGCTGGGCAGTTGGCTGCAGCATTTTCTACTCATGGTAGGATGAGTTAGGCACAGGATGAGAGGAAGTATCATGAATATTAGTAATCTAGTGATACAAGAACTGGCTTTGCTTCTTTGGCCTCATTCATGTTAAGAAGAAATCCATGCACCACTCGGAGGTTTCTGTGAACTGTATTGCAGTGTGCGGAAGGTGAATGGTGTGATGCTTTCCAGCACAGATGTCGCAGCTGGATTCTCAGTTACTGACATTAAAGTGTAGACAGAATTTCACTTTGCCTTATGTCAAGCGTTTTGGCATTTTGGTTTGGTCTTCAAAATGCACAGGAGGATAAGCAGCTGAAAAAACAGCTTCAGTTATTGGAAGGTAAGTCAGTGTATTGGACTGTGTTTATTCCCAGAACTCTGTTGGGTGGGCAATGAAGACCTATCCTGCTGAATTTTGTTTGTAGTGAGCGCAGCTTCTAGGACAGTGAAACATTAATAGTGGAACTGAGGTTTCATAGAATCCCAGACTGGTTTGGGTTGAAGGGACCTTAAAGCTCATCCAGCTCCAACCCCTGCCACGGGCAGGGACCCCTTCCACTGGAGCAGCTGCTCCAAGCCCCTGTGTCCAACCTGGCCTTGAACACTGCCAGATTTGCAGGATATTGGAGAATTTAAAGGTGGTTAACACAGAATGAAAAGTAAACAGCAAAGGAACCTCTCTTTCCCCAGTAGCTTCCACTTGCTTCTCTTCTCATATATATATATATGAAGAGAATATACACACATACATGTATATGTGCATACATGTGTGTATCTAGATATATAAGTAAGATGGGTAAGGTGGGTACAGCAAATCTTGTGATGTAGTTTATTGTGCTCTTTTTTTTTTTTTTTTTAGCTACAGTAACGCATTACAGTGGTCATAGAAATAGGGTTGGAAATGTAAAGTGTGTTAACATGCGTTCAAGAGAAAATGAAAGCCTAAAGATCTTTGTCTTTGACGGAGTTGCTAATGGTTGCTGCTTTAAGGATTTAGATAGCAAACTGTTCAGTTGGATTGGGGAAGTATCTCCAAAGTACTTTTGATGCAGAAACAGCTTTTATGTTGCAGGAGCACACAGCTCTGTCTGGCCATGCCTGGAAACACCTATAACACAGTTCTGGTCCTCTGCAGTCTTGCCCTGGGGCTGTCAAGGTGGCACGATGCACAAGTGCAGCATGATGACTCTTGTGTCAGTTTGCCTCTGTGCAAAGTCAGTGAGGTCACTTTAGGTAAAAGAAAAGTATCTTAATCACAGGAAGAAAGTGTGAGAGGGGTCTGCAGGCACAGGAAGAGAGCCAGCCTTTTGCAGCCTTCTCTAACTTAGTAAATTAATAAACAGCTGTTGGGCTTTTCACATTCTCTCAGCAGTAAGTGTTGTGAATCAATTTTTAATGCAGCAATTAAAGATAGGAAAACTGCTATCCAGCTTTCACCAGAATAATTGATTTCTGCAAGTTCTTAACTGTGTTAACTGTTCTGCTTCAGTGTAAGAGTTTGGTGTAGATGAGTAGATCAAATGTAAGGCAGAAGGAAACAGCTATGTTACTGACAACTTATTGGTTCAAAAATGAGGCCACTGTGTAGTTTGGGTTGCATTTATTCTGCCTGTATATTTATGAGGAATGCAAATAGAAAACCATCTAAAATATCTGGCAATTAGGGCTGCAGATAATGCTTCCATAACTACAGTAAGAAGAACCAAAATGAAGCAGTAATGATATGTGTTTAAATACCAGATCTACTGAACTTTTCAGTCCAAACCCACAGGAATTCCCAAACATGGTGTGTTATGACCTAGAATTGGGGCTGGCATTACCAGAGCATCCGAAGCAGTAGTGTTAGGACTGCAGTAGTGAGCTATCTGGTGATAAGATAGCTTGCGGTGGGCAGGAGGAGGGTTTGTATTATCTAATCTTAGGTGTTAGTTGGAATTACGGGCCAAAATGAGAAAGCTAATTTCTGGTTGTACTTTACTTGGCATATTGCTGAGGATGAAGTTGAAGATCTCATAGCTGTTTTGTCTCATGCAGTAAGTAGCTTAGATCCCGTTCTCATGTTTGTAGAAACATCGTGTGCTCATGGACAACTGCAAAACACATCCATCTCCTTAAGATAGGCCTGGAAAGGATTTAGGAACTGTTTAAGCTCTATAGGAGGACCAAGGAACATTGCTCTATTTTTGCATTCATTCACATGCCTGTAGCATTACCGACACAGATACACTGCAGGTGAAATACCCGTGGTAGCAAGGGATAGTACTGAAATGCTCCATTTCTGTTTTGCAGGTAACTGCTTTTTGTGATGTGGATGAAAAGAAAATAATAAAAGGATTCTACACGTATGAGGAATCTGAGGTTAGTTCTTTTGTTACTGTGTCTGAGCACACTGATTTTAAATCTTGTATGGCTACTCATTCTGATAAGGAAGCTGTGACAGAAAACTGGGTTGCTGGGGACTGATACTGGAGTGCAAACTATGGAGCCAGAGCTATGGACCTCGCTGAAGTCAGTTCAGAAAGACAAACTCAGATATAGTTTGGAAGGATTCTGGTGTAACAGGGTAACACACAGCCCTCACTGACAGTTTTGTTTAAGTGGGACTAGGATTTTGCTCATGATGGATAAATTCAAATACCTATTAAAATAAAGCAAGTTTCTGTGATTAGCTGTAACCTGTCTGTGTACTATAGGGTATACTGGATCTGAACAGAACTTTGGCAGGTTCTTTAGCAGCTTAGAATTGTAAGCAGCAGCATTTTATTCCCTGGACAAGGAAGTATAGTATTTAGATGGCAATAAACAGGCCAGATGGGGGAAAAAATGTCTTGTTGCAGCGTGGGGTGGCCTGACCCTGTGCTGCCCTCAGGCACACACTCCTGCTGTGGTGTTATCATGGACCAGGCAGGCTGGTGGCTCAGGGGTGACTGGATTCAATGAGCTGATCTGGCAGAAAAGGAACCTTCCAAATAAAACATTCTCCATTGAGTTACCTTGTGAATCAATTACCCTCAGGTTGCACGATCCTTGTATCTGATGGGAGTAGGACTGCGGTGAGGAGGGGCACCTCTTCAGATACACAGCTTAGTAACTGTAACATCAAGGTCAATAATGGGAAGCTGATGAGTGCTTGCAGCTGCATGAAAGAAATTGGGAGTTTGGCACCTTGACCTGGAATCCTGAGGACTCGCTACCTAGCAGTGTAGTGATACTGTGAGCACAATTGTTACAGCTTCTGTGCATTTGTCTTCCTAAGAAGTAGCCATGCTCCCAGAGCAGTCATGAAGATTGTACTGCAAACTGCTGTGATTCCTTAGCAAATTCTGCAGCTTGGCTCCATGGTGAAGTCCCAGTTGAGCACAAACCATTTAACAGCTCCCACTCAGAGAGAAGGTTTCTCCTTTGTACCCACTGCGGTGCCTTCTTTGATGTGTCTGATGGCACAGTAAGTGATGCAGCTCACTGAAGTGGTACCAAAAAGCCCCATATTATTTTATGAGGTAGGCTGTTAGAGCAGCCTACCTGGCCATCAGATCCGAGAGGGAATTGTTTGGGAACAGGCTGAAAGTAGAGCTTGGAGGTAAGGAGAAAGTGGTGAAGGAGTGAGACCTTCTCCTTCCAACAGCAGAAGGCGCTTAGTTCAGATCTGGTGTCATCTGCAACATTGGACAGAGAAATTCAATTGTACTGAAAGACTGTGGTAAGAACAGGGGGGTGCTTGAGCCAGCTGGGAAACAAAGGAGTGAGGGAGCAGCTATTTAATGTATAGTCTCAAAATAATGTTTCCCCCTGTCAGTGTTCAGAGCTTCTACAAGTAAGCTCAAGTAGCCCTGTGTGCCTCTGCTGAACCCTACTGCTTCTTCCTGCAGGAGAGACCAAAACCAAGAGTTCCAGTTTGTCACTTCAGAGATGCAACTCCTCCCTTCATTATCTGCATGAAGCTGGTGAGTGCCACCTTCAGCCTTTGCTTTACGTTTGAAACTGGCATTTGCTCCTTACAAATACTATGTTCTATTTACTGCAAGTAGCTTTTCCCAGAACCTTTTACTAGGAAATTGAGTGGCTTTTAAACCAAATTGGTTGAGCAGAGTATTTCAGGGATTTAGAACAGCAGTGTTAAGTAGAGATGTATTAAGAATAATGAAAAGTACAGCTTGGATTAGTTTTACTTTCTTGCCCAACATTATATACACAAATGGGCAGATACAGTTATCACCTGGCCTCATTTATTCCTCATATTTTGCAGCCCTATGTATGACAAAAGCTTTGATTTCTAGATGAGACCTGACAAACTGTTTGTTTTTGCCTTGCCAATTCCAAAGCCTTTTCTGTGCCACACTGTGGCAACTTTCTTATTTCAGCTGCTTTAATTGACTTAGTAACATAACTAGAAGACGATAACCAGCAATTATTTTGCTGTTTCATTTAAAACAGCAAAGCGCAGTGTTTGGGGTAACACTGAAGCTTTAAAGCAAAATAACAAACACATTTTAGTTGCAAACATTAGTAAAAAGTCTGACAGTAACTAAACCTGTATTTAGATACAAACGCCGATATCCCAGCACTGTGCTGGATCCATGCAAAGGTTGATTAGCTGAATCTCATCTCATGTGGTACAGGCTCCTTTTAACTTAGCACTCCCAACTTTATGATCAACTCTGAGATCGTAACTATGAGTTGTAAAGCCCAACTGAAAGTACCTTAGGGCATTATCATGTACTGTTGGTTGATAAACTCTTGGATAAGCTAGTAATATTACAACTAATTTAACTCTTCATACTACATATAATGGTGGGTGGAAGTCCCTAGACAAAACATCTGTACAACCTGTTATAAAGCACATTTAATTTGTGAAGCCCTCACAATGAGACTGTAATACAACATCTTATCTGAAATCTCTGGTCCACAACTTCAGCAGAAATGCTCAGAAACACTGCAGTTGCTGTGCTTTCTCTATGCCATCATCACTGCTTTGCACAACTGCTCATGGAGCAAACCCACCCAGCTCCTGATGGGGTAGTGTAACTAGGGCTCAAAGCAAAACACCATTCACTATGCAAAGTATTTCAGCTGTCTGATGACAAGTTTCTTTCATCAGACAAGCCACCCCTTGTTCTGTATCTACAAAACCACTCTAGTGTCAAAATGACCCCCTTGGTCCATTCTCTGATGATGCATTAGGGACCAAAGTGTGCAAAAACCCTGCAGAGCTGTGTCCGGTTTTGCCCTCCTGTTCCACACTGCAGCATGAGAAGGAGTTGTCTGACACCCCCCAAAATACTAATTTGAACTTACAGGTTTTCAACACACACTTAATTTTTGAATGGAAACATTTCTGAGCCTGGCTCTTTGTTTATGGTTAGTTCTGCAAATAGGACTTCCTTCTGCGGTCTGGAGACCAGAATTACCCAAACCTGTTATAACCTGAAACGTGTTTGTCTGGTTAAGCTCATTCTATTTTTCTTCCCTGCCAGGATTTGACAGGTGGAGCATTTGAAACAAACCTGAACATGCTGAACTTGAAGGAAGGGGTGGATTATTACCATTTTAACTAACAACCAAGGCAGTGATACTGAAGCCGTGTTATCCTCTGTGCATCTGTGAGTACGAAGACCCAAGTGTTCAGAGGTTTAGAATTTTTTTGCAATCTGTGCTTTATTAAGTTAATCTTTGTGCTGAGCAACCCCTTTCTAAGGGAGGTCCTGGTTACACCATGGATAATGCTATTTGCTCATTTTACTATTGCACATCCCTTGTTTACCAAGTTCAGTTTGATCGTTAAATTGTGTTTCTAATTTAAAGAACCATCCAATACAGGCCATAAGATTACAAGGGGATTGTTACCATAGGGAACCCTTAGAAATGCACTAAGCAAAGCCTGTAACCACTGGAAGTGTAAAGAAGAGGGTTCTGTCAAACATCACTCAGCCATTCCCTGCCACTGGATGCCGCAGCCGCTGCTGGCTGAGGTGAAGCTCTCTGTACAGGGCCAGGCTGTGACTGGAGCGTGGCATCCTCCAACTGGGGCTGTGTGAAAGTAGCTGTGTCTGTACCGTCATCTGGCAGCCAGATGTGTGTTTGCATGGACAGATGCTGACCGTTTTCACTGGACCCTCTCAGGTTTTCCTGAATAAGCAGGTATTGCCAACGCAACTCAGGGTTTTTCTTGCAGCAGGGACCTGTAGGAATAACTTTGCAAATCCAAGGTCTTTTAAGAATGTTCCAGAATTTTCCATTTTAATCGCAGTGCAACAACACTGGGGCTGCGCGTTCAGAAGCATTCCTCTTGCAGTAATACCTGTGGGCAGCCCTGCGTCACACACAGCCACACGAATTAGTACTGATTGTGTAATAGGCAGTGAATGGGTCTGATCTACACTGAATTTAATCTCCCAGACAGGTTGCAAGTATACTTAGGAAGTACAGAATAATACAATTTATAGTTACCTTCTTAAAAAGGCCCTGGGAGACAGCCAAGGAGTAGTTTTGGAAGTGAACACCTGCAGGAGAAGATTGCTGCAGTTTGTAACAGGTATTTCACAGAGAAACTGGCTTGGGTTTAGCTCCTCTGCCTGAATTTTTCCTTCCTTTTAAATCTTCATAGGTACATGTACACACACACACACACACACACACAGAGCTATTGTTCTACCTGAAGTGCTGGGATAGTGAGATTTAATTCAAACCATCAGATAACATGGTTTAATTAGAGTATCATGTTGCCTGTGCATTTGTCCTCCCCAGCACATTAACTTGCTAAAGATCATAAATGTTACCAGCAATTTCATTTTATGGTCAATACGAAATGGTCTAAATTCCTCGTGGTTGCTGGAAGTACTCTGTTTTTCAGCAGGATAAAGCTTCAATCCCTAAAGCTAGTTTACCTCAAAAACCATTTACTTTGAATTACTTCTATAAAGAGCTACTGAGAGAGAGATTTTTGACTTGAGCTGAAGTGAAACTTGGATTTTTTTGTTTTACTATGACATGAGTATGACAGGTTTATCCACAGAGATACTGCATGTTCAGGAAGATTTCATTCTCACTAAGCACTGCCATACTCACCTCTGAAAAACAATTCTTTTCAGAGACTAATGCAGCAAGGCAGGTTTAATACTAAATGTGTGTACAGCAAGCACAGCCTGAATAGCTCCATTCAGAATTGTAGAAGTATAAATCACTGACATTAAAAACATAACCTAGGTCAGTCGCGACAGAAGTATGAAGAGAAACTGCCATCTTGTGGCTACAGGTAATGGCTTTAAAAACTGAAACCACATTGAATCGTTGTTGCCTGCCCATGGCAGAGCTGCACAGTGCTGTAAGATGTGATCTCTGCCTCTTGTTCAACAGCACGCTGCACGGCTCCTGCTGAGCGCCCCTTTGTCAGGATGCTGCAGCATGAACTCATCCATCTTAATGGCACCTGAATCCAGAGCTTCAGTTGACAGACCAGCAGCCAGTGCCTGCAGCTTCATCATGCTGAGCTCTAAAAGAGAGAAGAAACACATGGAGTAGGCATGTATCAGTGCTTTAACAGTACCTCAATCATGTAATGTAGTAAACTAAAAATGGAGAAGAAAACTTAGACATACAAAGCTGTTACATCTACAGTCCTTTCTAACACCGTGATTTTTAACTATCCTCTAGCAGATTTGGTTTGTACAAGTTTTAAAGGCGTTGTAAATGCTGATTTCAGCTGAAATTAACTTTGGCCACCTTTTCAGCCTGTTATGCTTGGCTTCCTCTATTTATGGGAGCTCTGGAAGAGCCATGTGTTGTGCACTGTCACTTTCAGAGTGAACTCCAGCACTTCTCAGGGCAGGTGCAGGCTTCACTCTTTTTGCTGGAAGTTATACTAATGATTCTGTTAACAGAGGAGGAAAAGATCAAGTTCCAAATTCAGCACCTGACTTCCAGATTGCATATGATGCTGTTTGTAACAGTTCCACCTGAAACACCTGTATGTATATTTGGGTATTGCTTACTGGTTTGTATACATTAGAGACGGTTTTCTCCTAACTTGTCAGTCTTCTCTCAGCCTCCAATAATTAACGAATTGAAATTAGGGGGTTTTGAGATCAGGGAGTTCATCTTGTAACAAACACCTTTATTTTGAACATAACAGTTCTGGTGCTTGATAGCAAACCCTGACTCAGCAATGCTCAAGGCGATTTTTGCTCTAAAACCAGTTCCATGTATGGGTGAGAGGGCCCAGGTCTTGCTTACCAACATTACAGAACTGTAGTTGCAGATTTGTTAAGATTGTAGTAAAAGCACAAAGGTGTAGACATGATGGGAAAAGCTGAAAGATGAGTAAAGAAACTTCTGTGGGCACAGCAGGGTGTCTCTGAAGTTTACTCACAGTAAGTAACCAGTTAAGTATGATCTTCTGACCAGTTTTTTAAATAGGTTTTTTTTGTGTGTGTGTACATATATCTATATATCTATACCAATCAATGATAACTCAAAACATAGGATCTACTTGCATTAGGAAGTATTTTCAGTGTAAAGGATTATCAGAATATCACACAGGAGGAACTGGCTGTCCTCAAAGACTTACATCATGTAACAATCACACAGAGCCAGTTCAACAAGCACTGTAAAAGCATCACCAGCTAAGATCTCCTTTAGATGCTGTGCAAGAGAAAGGACTTGGTGGCTTTCAGCCACAGATGGTACAGCTGTGAGAAAGGCTAATGCTAAAAATGCAATTCCGTGCAGGGCAAAAAACCCCAATGTTTTGCATAATTCTAGTAATGAAAATAAACCTAATGGTGTTCAGGTAGTTTAGAAAATGAGGGAAATGAAGATCCAGCCTCTTAGGAAAGGAGACTGCACAGGGGATGTTTCTGAATTCTAAAATGATTACAAAGGACAAAGCATGCTAGAGCTATGAAAGCATAATGAATATTACAAAAGCCAAGAATAAAGCAATCTACCACTATTTTTAAGCTTAATCTGTTTACAGAATAGATCATATGCTGTGGGTGCCTGTGATAAGCAGGGAAGTAGCCTTAGGTCATTGAGCATTTTCACCTTGCTCAAAGTAAAACTAACTTTTCTTTGTAAGCTGTCATGTTAACACATGTTCTCTAAAGCAGTAAGGATTCAGCCTCCTCACCTTTGGACAGGGAGGAGAGGAACCCCTGACTGAGCAGAAAATGGGCAATTCTAAAAGATGTGCATGGAATGGGGCCTATGTGGGGACACGGTGTCTGCCTTCTGTGAATGTATTAATTGTTAAGTTCTGTTCTGCCTCTTAGGCAATGTTAGAACTCTGTGCTTTCAGCTCACGTTATTTTGCTGTTGAACTTGATGGGGAGGGTTTTATCCTTTCTTCTCTTTCCTCAGGAATGTCAGTTTTTTGAAACATCTGTATTGCATTTTTCATTCTAGGTTTGGTCTGAGTCATGCTACAGGCCTGGAATGTTTTCAAGAAGCAAGACTGGAAGGGCTCAAGCCAAAGAGTCTCCAGCAATTCTCTGTGTTGTGTAGTCAGGTGTGAGGAAGTTCCTCCTGAACCAGTACTCAGTAGGGGTGGGGGAACAGTTGATCATCACTGTTTCTCTAAAGCCCCTCTGGAGCCTGTTGCTTTTTCTTACCTTGGACACCAGCTGTGGTTTGGGCACGTTCATGAGATCACAGAGGCAGTTGCGCTTCTCTCTTACCACGGGCAGTTCAGCCTCCCTGTGCGGGGAAGTATTGTCCAGTTAATTGACACATAAAACCTGGCAGCTGGCTACATCCATACCATCACTGTACTGTGTGTGCAGCTCTTCCTTCATGTACAGTTGTAGCAGTATTTGTTGTGTCATGGTTTAAGAGCAACATTTTGGTACCATCTCGGGGCAGACACCCCCAAAGTGCACAGTGAGTCCTCCACAAGTGACCAGTTAATGGTAAAATGTCCAAAACGATTCTTTTTGATTTCTGTAGTCCAAGATCTAACACTTATTCATGTAGCCCTTTGACTAAAAGTTCAATCATTTATTCTCTAAAGTCACAGTCCCATCTTGTTTAAGAAGTCTTTTCATCAAGAATTAAGATAGATGTCACTGCATCTGGAGAACATTTGATGTTCTCCTGCAAAATCCAGACCTTGCATTTGTCTTTTAGAGGTTTCTGCAATAGCATCATGTCCATGAGATCATTTCCTCAAGAACTGTCAGTTACAAAAAGCTCCCAAATGCTAAAAATCCATGCAGACAACATTCTTTTTCATGCTGTAAAAATCTACCACTCCGGAATGCTGTGAGACTGCTCCCATTACTCACCATTTCAGTAGATTTGTTTTGGTTTTCTTAAGAACAACTGTAAATGAAGGACTCAGAACTTAACTCTTAGCACATAAACAGAGTCCAAAGCTACAGAGAAAAAGCTGAAAGGGCAAGTTAGGAATAACTCTGGACAATTTGTCATATTTAATATTTGAACCCTTTCTGTAGCTGAACAAACTTCTTATTTATGGAGTTATTAGTTTAAACTCTATTGTACAACTGTTTGACAAACACTGTTGTTCCAACAAGAACAAATCTGTGCAGCCAGTAATTACTGTCTTCCCCAAACATTAGTTCTCATTTGGCTTCCTGCCGTTAATGCTGCTTGTAATTCAGAAGTTACTGGTTGTTCTAGCACTGAGAGCACTTGAGAGTAACAAGCAGCCCCCTCTGACACTCGGCAAAGGCTTCAAATGTCTCTTTTGTAAACAGTTAAATCTATGAGATAAAACAATTAAGTTTGAAGTGAACGAGCTCTTCATCTTTACTCTTGGTGCAGTGGATGTACTGCACTGGGGAGCTTAGAGCCAGCCCGAACTCAGCACAAACCAGGCAGCCCCATCACACCCTGGAAGTGACAAGGGGAAAACAGACTAATTGTGCTGCTGAACTGGTTTTTAGGAAGTATTTTCCTTTCTTGTACTAACCCATTATTGCTGTCCTACCACTGGTGCTTCTGGAGCTGGTTGGCTGTAAGTGTACCATGTCTAACTGTGGTACTGTGAGCACCCCTGTGTGACAGCAGGAATCTGCTCCTCCTCTGTTGTTTCTGTGAACAAATTCTTTATGTAACTTCCTGTGAGGAAGGACTTGGGGGTGTTGGTTGATGAGAAAATGAGCATGAGACGGCTTCAGTGTGTGCTCAGAGCCCAGAAAGCAACCGTATCCTGGGCTGCATCAAAAGAAGCATAACCAGCAGGTCAAAGGAGGTGATCCTGCCCCTCTACTCTGCTCTCATGAGACCTCACCTGGAGCATTGTGTGCAGTTCTGGTGTCCTCAACATAAAAAGGACATGGAACTGTTGGAACAAGTCCAGAGGAGGCCACGAGGATGATCAGGGGCTGGAGAACCTCCCACATGAAGACAGGCTGAGAAAGTTGGGGCTGTTCAGCCTGGAGAAGAGAAGGCTGCGTGGAGAACTCAGAGCAGCTTCCAGTATCTGAAGGGGGCCTACAGGGATGCTGGTGAGGGACTCTTCATTAGGGACTGCAGTGATAGGACAAGGGGAAATGGCTTCAAACTTAAACAGGGGAGGTTTAGATTAGATATAAGGAAGAAATTCTTTACTGTTAGGGTGGTGAGGCACTGGAATGGGTTGCCCAGGGAAGCTGTGAATGCTCCATCCCTGGCAGTGTTCAAGGCCAGGTTGGATGAAGCCTTGGGTGAGATGGTTTAGTTTGAGGTGTCCCTGCCCATGGCAGGGGGCTTGGAACTGGATCATCTTAAAGCCCTTTCCAACCCAAACCATTCTATGATTCTAAGCATGGCTGTTCTTCAACTCAGATTTCATGAATCACACTGAACATGATACTAAGCACCACTGTGTAGTTACACAACAGGCATTTTAACAACAGGCAGAACTGTTAGTAACCAGTTCTTCAAACCTGAGAATGTCACTGAGTTTTATCTTGGAAATTTCAGGAAAAGACAGCAGCAGCCATCCCTTACAGTGACAAACTTCATTTTCTTTTCCCACATACAAAGTTACTTGAGCTCAAACACAGAAATGAACATAAATAAAATTGAAATGATGTAAGTATCAGTCTGAACAATGTCACCCACAACCCTGAGGTAGCTTTGTTCTCTGAACATGTCTTGGTTTATTTTAGTTCCATGAAATGTCAATGAAGACAAAACTCCATTTAATGTAATGCCCAAATAAATGTATTTTTTTTATATCTGTCTATTCTCATGTACTGACTACTGCTTGGGGCAGGGTGCTGGGCCACTGCACCCATGACCCAGGAGCGTCATCTGGAACAAGGAAACACATTTAACATGGCAGCAAAACTAATGAACTGATTTAAGCTTTGGTGAATCCTACTTGGGAAGAAGGGGCCCTGCTGCCCTGCCCTTGGAGAAGGTAAAAGGAGGTAAATGAGTGAATTATGCTCTAGAGAAGTGTCTGTATAATTCATGCCATCTTATGCTTGGGAAACAACTGAACTGTTCCAATTCAAAGTATTTGCTTGAATACAGCGTTTGTAGTGTTTTGAGTAATGACATTTCATGGGAGATTTGAGCTGTTCTGCTAATTCTGTTGTTCTGCAGCTTGCAGAGATCCTTCCTTTCCCCAGATCCTGCCAGTGCTCATCATGCCAAGAAACTGTCTGTGCAGTTGATGTTTAACTGTGTGCACAGCCCGCTCTCTGCTTCATGGAGAACTTCCAAGATTTCCTCCCTTTTTATGTTGTTAAAAAAGTAATGGATATTTTACTTTATCTAGTAGTGAATTTACACATGCCACAATGGTATGTGGTGTGTGTCTCCATATACATGTAAAACACACACATATATATATATTATATATCTATATATATGCGCACGTACACACACACAATGGTACAGTGGGACAATATACCAGATAGTTCTTTAGAACAAAAGAATCCTTTTCAGCAATGTGGGTTTTTGGCCTAAAAGCAATAAATAGCTTAAAAGCAGGTATAATTTCTTTCAGGTTTCAAAGGCATCCAACTTCTGTATAACTTCTTAGTACAAAAATTATCAGTTCTTATCACTATCTGGCAACAAATGCACTTACCAGTTGGTATCACTGAGTATGGTCAGAACCGAATCCATGATGGCAGGATCCAGCACATCACTGTAGGTTATCAGCATCTCGTACACTTGGCTGGCTGTTGTTTTCCGTATCTATGGGAAGAAGTAGAGGAAGGTCACTGAAGGCTGCACAGCTATGTGTGGCAGAGCCCAATGCCACTGCTGGGACTGGCTCCTCATCACAGGGACAGCAGCTTATGGTGAGCACTTGGTCACACTCAGAACTAGTCTGTCCATTCCTGCCTCTGACAAGGATCCGGTGCAGGAAGGGAGTTTGCTTTTGCACCTCCAGGAAATTCATGCTACTAAACAGTGTATTTTCACTCCCCTTTTCCAGTGTTTCAGATTCAGGTTACAGCTCTGTCCCTCGCAGGGAATGAATCCAAATGTTGGAGACTGACCCATCCCTGAGAGCCAGACTGGATGGGGCTCTTAGCAACCTGAGCTTGTTGAAGGGGTCCTTGCTCATTGTGGGGGAGTTGGAATAGATGAGTTTTAAACTCATTCTATGAGCTGGACCATTTCTTTGCTTGAGGCAAAGTCTGGCTCTGGCCTGGGCTGCTGCAGGCTCACAAAACAGACTTCCCAGCCCAGAGACTGTAAGAGTCAGCAAAACTAAAAACCTGCTGGGGGATGGATGTTGAGTTGACCTGAACATTTACACTGTGGGTCTGGAAGCGGTGAGCACTGCACTGGGCTGGTTCTGAAGCACAGTGTGTGGCAGGATGCTAAATGGAAGACAGCAGAAGTGCAGCAAAACCTAATGCTGTTGTTTTTTTTCCAGGGAAGCCTGATGCCAAGCAAAGGAAGACAAAAGAGGTTTAGTAACTCCAGGCTTATATCTGGAGTACAATTAAATTGACCCATCTGTAAAAGCAAAACATATTTATGATATAAAATACCAATGAAACATGAAATGGAAACGATCTCTCTTCAGTTCTTACATTGTGCCCTTCCTGCAAAGGATTCTTCCTGCAGCCAGTACACACAACATGGGAACGGCTGCAGTAAAAATCTGCAGACCAACCTTTGCTGAGCACCACCTGATTTTAACCTTAAAAAGTAACTGGCAAAAGTAATCGGGGTTAGAATAAACAGTGCTGGTTTGCATTGGCCGGACACCAGGCTCTTCAGGGTGTTCTCCAACCACTGCAGGACCTCATGGGTTGCCATTACCTCCAACAGCCTTTGTTTCTCTTATAGCACTCGACTGTCGATGCAGCTCCATGGCTGCCCATAACATCAGAGGTGCAAGTCTTACCTACTCACAGGAACATACATCAGTGGCCCCAGGTGATGCCTTGCACAGACCACCAGGGCCACACAGAGCTGTTGGATGTGTCTGGCATCACAGCAGCTGCAAGTTAGGGCTCCTGGGTTTTATATGCTGAAAACCAACCCAAACCCCACAAACTTTGCTAAGGCAACAAAAGTATTAATCAAATCAGCTAACATATTATTATCCCCTGGATGATCTTTCTCTTGTACATACCTGGAACTGAGTTTTGTGCCCTGTTGCAGTTAGTTACATCAAAAGGTAACCCCCTGATAAACTTGCCTGCATTGCACAAGCCCTCATCACACCTGACAAACACAACAAATAAATACCTTTTTCTTGAACCAGAACTGTCACAAATACCACAAAGCTAGCAGCGATGTATCTGATTGGAACCCTCAAGCTCTAAATGGAAAACAGATCTTCACTGTGCTGGGTGCTGTGCAGAAGAAACAAATGACTTAGGCACCTAAATTGCTTCTTATTTTCCTCAGAGGTGGAAAAGCAGGATGTATGTGCTGCAAATATCCAGTAGCCTCTTTCAGGTGGCAGCAGTGCAGATAGCAGAGCCTTGAGAAATAAAACCTATTCTATACTAATACCCATTACAAAGAATGCTGCTTTAATGCAGATTACTGTTAATGTGTGGAGTATTTTAAACAACACAGTTGACATAGGCAGTGTCTTCAGTACTTACTACAGGAAATGGATGGCAAAGGAGGAGAAACAACTGAAAGAAAACTTTCTCTCTCATGTCTCCTTGAAACTGAATCAGGCCACAAAACCTAGAAAACACAGGGAAGAAAACAGATTGAGCTGGACCTGCAGAAGTGCATTTTGTGGGTGAGAAGGAAGAGGTGTATCTGAGCAAAGGGATGGGATGCTCTGCAGTGCCCAGGAAATCTCAGTTCCAAGTGCTGTGGGAAAGCAAACACTGAGGTACCTGTGCTGGGCTCCTGAGGTGCCGCTTGCTGTGCCAGGTGCAAACATGGTTTGACTGCTGACGGGCAGCACTGAGGGTGTGCTGGGACCTGCACGTGAACCAGCTGCACGTCAACACCGAAGCACAGGGCAGGCTTTGCCAGTGGAGAAGTCTCCCAGTGAACCCTGGTGCTGCCTCCTCTGCTACCTGGACCGAGGGCTTTTACCCTGGAGCCAGATGTGTTTAACCCCAATTTCTTAACAAAACCCCTTAAACTCTACCCCAGCCAAACCCAGGATACGCAGCAGTTACTTTGCAGATTCTGGAGCACAGACAAGATCTAGGCAACTGTATGTGCTTTCCAGTGGAGCTCTGCACATACAAAAAGCACACAGTTCACTGGAGCTTTAAGAATATCAGCAACAGTTTAAAAGTAGTTAAATTCTATCAGATCCTTCGTATGTTTTCACCCCAACCACCCACAAGTACAGGAAGCTCTCACAACCTCTATCATGTGTATTTGTGGGCTTTTTGCATTTACATTTTACATTAAATAGATCCAGCTCTCCTATCTGGTAATTTAAACTCTCTTCACTTCTTATAAGCAGAGCAAAGATTACTTTAGTTGATCAACTCACACTCCTATGCTGGAGCGAAGCT
The DNA here is from genome assembly GCF_012275295.1 of Melopsittacus undulatus. Classification (NCBI taxonomy): domain Eukaryota; kingdom Metazoa; phylum Chordata; class Aves; order Psittaciformes; family Psittaculidae; genus Melopsittacus; species Melopsittacus undulatus. The sequence goes on from NC_047537.1 coordinate 17,009,480, forward strand.
TCCGGATGTCTTTGGATCTCTTGATCTCTTCTTTACAAAGGGTAAACAGCTTCACTGGAAAGGGATGGCTGAAAATGGGAAAGCAGAATATAAAGGTGCCAAATTAACATTGAAAGGTGAGGAAGGACTGTGCAGAGCAGGGAGTGCTTCCTCCACAAGAGCACAGCATCAGGCTGGCTTTTGGTAGAGCCACAGGCAAGTCTGGCTACCACTTCACTGGGTGCTTTTGGGTTTTAACAGGGAAGGGATTAGCATTAATTATTGCCCTATTTCCATTGCTACAACCTGTATGCTGAGGACTGAACTCCATTTACCCAAACCCACCCAGTGGATCCAGGATACCTGGCTAGCCATGGCTTGTGTCTGAACCAGAGCGTGGTAGGATCAGGAATACCATGTCAGGAATTACAAGACATAGCCAAACAGAGGTTATTTAGTCTGTGTGTCACTGTGGTGCTCTCCCTAAGGGCTTCCACCAAACTTTACCTACAAGGCGATAAATGCTGTTCTTAAACACTCGACCATTTCACTGCCTGAATTCCTTCGGTGATGCCAGACAACGCGATTAAACACAGGGCTTGCACCCCTGTTAGGTATCCAACCACGAAGCCATCTTTAAATACATTGAGCAAATTCTTTGCTCTTTCCACACCGCCTGGGAAAGGTGATTCCCACAGCTTTTTCCCAGCCACTCATACAAACACAAGCATTGTTAGGATATTCCAAGGAGCTATTAAAGAGACGTAAGGAGGGAATATTGCTTTCATTTCAGTTCAAATGGTTTAATCTTTTACTTGCTACACTCAAAGCTGAAGTGCCACAGATGCAAAAGGAACTGTTTCCTATTTGTCTAGCAGCATGATTAACTTCGAGGCTGCGTATTTTGGAAACCTCTCTGTATTGTGCATGGAAAGCAGAAAGCAAAAATAGTAACATCCATTTGCTGCTACTGTGATTCAAAGCTGTGGAGGAGAAGTTCTCCAGAGAGGTGTGCAGCATAATCTGAGGGAAAAAAGAAACATTTAAAACAAGCTGTTTATAGGAATGACAACATGTTTTGTGACCTTAATGCACCTTTTACATACAGCTTCCCTAACAAGAACTGCTGCTTTTTAATTGCTTGAAACAAAAACCAAAATGCTGCAAAGATTGACTTGGTTAAAAGCCCCCTGAGCACCAAACCATGGACTCACTAAGCTAAAGAACACTGTCTACAGCCATAAATATTGTCCAGAAACCCCACTGAAAAAGTATATTAAATTACCAAGGCTTCAGTGTTGATACTGGGGCTTCATAAGGAATGATCAGAGCCGAGAGAGGCTTCCAGGACCAAACCCTCTTTGAAGGCTGATTTAAAACACCTCTGTCAGATGCTGGAAGAGCAGGTTCCTCACCATGCACTGCCCATGGTCCTGTCAGCCCCGCTTCCACATTCTGTGGAGTGTGACAAGCACTGGACGCATACACAGGGGAGATGTGTGATGAGGATGACAGACACCTGCATGAATGAGTCTGTGTGTGTGTGCCCACATCTCAGTTTGTCTGTGTGCATCAGGGACCTGCTCACCTCATACCAAGAGAATGAATGTGTTCTCTTTCTTACCTTAGTGAAATTTCTCCTCTTCCCACCCCCAGTTACACAAAGACATTGTATAGATGGCTACTCACAATACCCGCAGCACATGCCTGGCTTTCAGCACAGAACAACAGCAATGTAGTGAATTAGGTGAGATTTAACCTGGTTGAACAACAGCGATATCGCTGGGAAGTGCAGCAACAAAGAGACCAATTTCAACAAAAGCATCTGGAATAAATTTAATACACATAACCTCACGTGCTGCATTCAGTGCTTACAACAGATGCACTTTCTGTCGTTTGCCAATTTCACATTTGCAATAACCAAACCTAACCTATGTGTGATCTCAGATGGCTCAAACAGCTTGGCCTCTTGAAAGGAAATTGAGAAAATTCCTTCTCCTGTGTGGGCACAGCGCCAGCAGGAACAGTCGGCATCTGGGGAGAAGGGATCAGCCTAAAGCCTTCACATGATGTGAACTGGGCACATGCAGGGCTGCAGCAAGGTGAGGGCTTTTTCCCTCTGAAGGTGAGCAGAGCTTCAGCTGCTTGGCTGACACCACCCGGGGTGGCCAGGAAACCCAACAGCCTCTGCCAGGCTCTGCTGGTGGGTGTCTAATGGAAGAGCAGCAGAACTGCTCTAAAGAAGTCCACGTTCAGTAAAGAGAGAAATCACATAATCCAGATGGGTTTGGGTTGGAAGGGACCTTAAAGCTCCTCCAGCTCCAACCCCTGCCATGGGCAGGGACACCTTCCACTGGAGCAGCTGCTCCAAGCCCTGGGTCCAACCTGGCCTTGAACACTGCCAGGGATGGGGCAGCCACAGCTTCTCTGGGCACCCTGAGCCAGCACCTCAGCACCCTCATAGGGAGCACACACAATGCGTAATGCATAGCAGTACATAGAAATCTTCAGTCAGTGGGACACAGACCATTCTGAAAGATTGGAACAGCACCAGAAAAATGTGATATATACACAATGCATGGATGCTTCATACATACACAGAAGAATCAGCCTCAATGCTTATTACTCCAGAAAGCATTAGATCCTGACCTGCCATTCCCCTGGTGCTCTGTGTCACACCTATCTTACCATAGCTCCTCAGGACCTACTAATCTCTCTGCAGCTACAGCAGCTGTAAAGAAAACTATCACCCAGTGCCAGTTTTGCAGGTGGCTTCCACTCTCTGACCATTTCACAATCCCTATGTAATTATGAATACAGCTCAGTATATTCACCATGTACCTTGAGGTGAAAAGGGCAGGGTTTGGGTCATGCCACCTCAGAGAAGAAATCTCATCTCAGCTGAGCTCTACAGCCCTGTTTGGGCAGGAGGGCACAAGGGGCAGGGGGGAAGCAGGAGGTGAATGATGCTGCAGTTTCACAGCCACTTTGTGCCAGTGGATACCTGCCCTGCTGCCAAGAAAAATGGTTTCCCTCCCTTCCCTCCCACTGCTTCCCACCTTATTCTGGCACCATTTGTGAGCACACAGCAGAACAGATCGAGGAACGACCTCAAGCTGAGTTTTACAGGGTATTTTTAACCTGGAACAGTTCCCTAATGCCATTCATCACGTAGCAATACAAACCATTCCTGCCAATTCACAAGAGGGGGAGACTCCCATGCTGGACACACAGGTTTAAGCCAACTTAAGATGAACAGGAAGTAACAGCCTTAAAAATGGCAGGAAGAGCTTAGCTTTCCATACTGCAGACTCAAAACTAAGCCAAGCACAACAAAGAGAAGCTGCTTCTGAGAGACTTGTGATTACCCCAGTGATTCTGAAGCTGATTCATTTCAAACCCCACAGGGCAGGTATTTACCCTGCACTTCACTTCCCCGCTGGCAGGTTCAGCAGGACTCTGGCAGAGAAATGACCCACGCACCACACATCAAACCTAAACATGAGCACTCAACATATGACAACTGAGGAGAAACACCCAGGGGTTCACTCACCCTCCTGCACTAAGATCACAAGACACCAGCCCTGCAGAGAGCTCCAGCAGCGCTGAAATCCACCTACAGAACCATGCCAGAGATGTCAAACTGCATATCCTGAACTTGAGGAGCTGGGAGATGGAAGAGGCAGGAAAACGCCCCGCAGGTCACATCTCTGCAGGGCAGGAGTGACACCAAGTGGCAATCTGCTTTAACTGGAGCAGCGAGCTCTGAACGAGTGTCAAACTAATCCAGCCAAAACCTGTTAGTCACAGAATCACAGAACGGTCTGAGGTGGATGGGACCTTTATAGCTCTTTTAGTTCCAACCCCCTACAATAAGCAGGGACACCTTCCACTAGACCAGGTTGCTCCAATCCTGCTTAAATTAAGCAGTGTAGGATATTACCTGCTCTAGACTGCTAATGTTTTATTAGGAAGAAAGGTCCAGGATGGTGCATACTATCCCTTGCTGAAACTCCACTCAGGCCACTGTAGTAAAAAATGAGGGAAGGCAATGAAATGGAAACAAACACCTCAAGGAATGCCGATCTTTCATTCCCAGGTTCTCCAACACGTTTTTCATTTGCTATGTGACAAGAAGTTTACAGCAGAATAGAGGCAACAGGAAAGCTGCTCACCAGCAGTAAGACTGCTTTTAAAAACACCTCATCCTTCTTATTACTACTTAACCATAAAGCACACATTATAGAGCAGCAGGTGGCCTTTTTACCAAAAAATATGCTTGGATCACCTTCAAAATCTTACCCCCTCTTCTCCCTCCTAGGTTTTATTTCAGGTCTTTCCCATAAAGCTTTACAATGGCACCACAAGACTGAGTTTGAGTCTCACTGGCACAGCAAACACACTGATGCTACCACATGCTTTCTGTCCAGTGCCCCATGATGTGGGAGACAGACTCTTCGTGGGATTTCCACCCATAATCTATCATTCTCCCCCCCAGGGAAGGCTGGAGCCTTGTGGAAGTCCCAGATCTCCGGCATGATCACCAAACTGAACAAGAACAATTCATTCTATTTGTGAGTATCTGACTAATCTTAAACTCTCACTCAATTAAAAGAGACTATCTAAATGCAGACTCAAAACCTTTAGATTCACAAGGCTTTTCAGATCTATTTGCTGCCTGCAATTCTTGAATCAACAGACTCCAAAACCAGTACAAGTGCTTGTAGGATTTACACTGTACAATTCTGCAAACACCACTACATGTGCCCCACTGCTGCCTGGCAGGGGCTGTGGAATGTATCTTAACTATTACTGGAATTAAAATCATTCTCCTCTGAAACATCTGCAAAAAATTAAATCACCAGAGCCATGTACACTCATCCCTGGTGTCCCACGGACCCGCATCTAGAGCAGTTCAGCAGCACTGTAAGATTTAAGAGGCCTGATGCATGGTGGAAAACACACAGAAAAGACTTCCAGCAACTTACTTCTCTTGCATGGTAAAGGTGTCAAAACAGCCATTCGCCAGCATTTGGTCCAGCATTGTCAGGAGAGGTACAGACACCCTGATGAAAGAAGATCATTTAACAATGTAAATACACTTCCTGGCATACATATATACAGTGGTTTAATGAGAAGCAAAGAAACTTCCTATCTACCTACACATATTTAAATTAGAACCCTAATTTAGACACGGGAAGGTTGCTTGGGGAGTTCTGTGTTGGCTAAACCACCCTCCTTGGCTGAGAGGGGGACATGCTGTTAGAGCCAGAAGGAAAACACCTGATTTACAACATGCCTGGTTTCAACTTGCAGGGTCCTGAAAACACAATTCACAGTAGTAGAAAACAGTGATTTATTTTCTAGGCTCTAAACAACACATTGCACAAAACATATCAGCAGTTAGAGTGGGCAATTACCAAATGAACCGACACACAATGTGTCAGCTGCATTAACTGTGGTCGTGTTTTCTGTTTCAACAAATGAGAATAGAAGCAGAATAGATCTGAAAATCCTGTTAATAATTGTGGTGTTTTTTCACAGTAGGGAATCACAGAATAGTTTGGGTTGGAAAGGACCTTAAGATCATCCAGTTCCAACCCCCTGCCATGGGCAGGGACACCCCACACTAAACCATAGCACCCAAGGCTCTGTCCAACCTGGCCCTGAGCACAGACAGGGTGGAGCATTCACAGCTTCCTTGGACAACCAATTCCAGTGCCTCACCACCCTAACAGTAAAGAACTTCTTCCTTATATCCAATCTAAACTTCCCCTGTTTCAGTTTGAACCTGTTACCCCTTGTCCTATATTGGATAAGAGAGGCTTAAAGAAATTAATCTCATTTTGCTGAGTAAGTCACCTTTAAAAAAAAACCTTTACAAGAAAATGATACTTCAAGTATTTGTGAAAGAACTCAACCTAAAGGAAACGCAGACTGGACTACACTGAAAAGTGTGCAGCAATATATAACCCCAATATTACATTATATAAAACCTGGTGTTTATCATAATAAATGCAAAATACTCTACATCACTCCTTTGCTATAGTTTTTACCAGAGGTACCACTGTACCAAACTGATGGAGTAAAGCACATTTAACAAGGCTCAGGCATGTTTCATCTAGGCATAGTAAAAGACTTGCCATACATCTGATTTCAAACTGCCCTGCTGTTAGAAATGAACAGCACAAGGAACCATTACCGGTCATTCCGCAGGTTGTCCTCAAAGACCTTGAGCAGCGTTTCACAAAAACTCTCCAAAGCGCTGGAATCATTCTGGATTTTCTTCATGTAGTCAAAAAGGCTCTGGGCAGAGTATCTGAGCTGCAAGAGAAGGAACCTCAGATGCGGGTACAGGGAACAAACCCTACTGTACAGTTATGCTTGTCCCTCTCTACCGGAGGTGCAGACCAGCACTGGAACACACACTTCCAACAGCAGACAAGTACATACATTCAGTAACTATATCTGACAGGAATGTGGCTATTTCACTTTCATTAATCCCTTCTCAAGGAAGGGTTTTCCTTTTTTTTACGTTTTGCCATTGCAGGAAAAGAGACCACATTAAAGGGTTATTTTTCTCTCAAAAGAAAACATCCCCAGACCGCTGTGATTATCCTCCTTTACTGCAAACAGTAATATTGTTATGGCTGTGAAAGAGTACACAAGAAGTTCAAGAGGTAATATTTATTAAACAACTGAACACTGCAGACAAGCTCTTGGGCACTTTGTACAGGCCACACCAACCACTAGTCAAGTTAGAAATGAAAACCAACTCAGAAGTAATGACTCTTGGTTTAACTTTGTAATGTTCATCAGCTGCTTCAGAAAGATGGAGAGGGTTTTAATGCCTGTGCCCAATGCTCAGCTGGAAGCATCCCTCTGGGTAACACCACCCCACAAACATGGCAGGGTCCAGCCTTGGCTCAGCACCTCCCTGCAGCGATGAGCCCAGCTCTGCAGGAACCACGGTCCCACAGGCACCAGCCAGGGGCCTCCCCTCTCCTGGAGCTGCAGGAGAGCAGGAGACCTCCACAGGACCCCCATTTCCAGTGGGATCCACCGATTAAAGCAGGATCCATGGTCCAAGAGGCTTACAGTACACCCTTGAGCTGCAGGACAATGACTACACAAACATCACTACTAATGCTAAGGTTTGCCATTTCTGGGAGAGGTGGAATTTTAGTTTCCAGGCTCATCTTTTAAAATATTAGTTCACTTCCCTTGAGGATGAGAATAAGAATTTGGGTGTATTTTTTGTTACAAGAACTATCCCTGAAAGGAAAAATGCTGTATCAAGGATAAACATAATCAGATTTCTGCATTTTCTCGACTCCAATGTGAAGGATTATCCATCCTCCTAAGGCTTGGTCAAGTCTTTCCCATAAGAAACTGGCTTAAATGAAGGGGGCTGTGGGAAGGGCAGGTGGGGCAGATCAGTTTCGAAGCACAGACTTCTTCCAGTTTTGGTCCCAAGTGTTAAACCATTCTCTGTTGAGTCAAGAGGGGGCTGTAAGCAGTAAGCAAGCCTGCTCCGTCAGTGGAGATTGCCTTTCTGAAGCTCATACTATCATTTTGATAGCTCATTCAAAAGTGCAATCAGCTCCCTCAGAAGATTGACTTTTACCAAGAAAAACAGTGTTAGATTGGTATGAGCAATGTAACAAGTGTCTGTCTGCCTGAAAACAAGAGAGAACAACCTTTATTTAAAGATTTTACCTCCCTTTTGTATCAGTAACAGTTCTGGCTGCATCAGCACAACAGAACAAGAAATGTTTTAGCCCTGAATCAAAGCCCTGAAGTAGTTTCCAAAAGTCTCAGCCTATCTGTACACAACCCAGCAGAGTCAGTGATTTTAACAACTTGTTCTATAGTGACACAGCCTGGGCAATGCAGAAGCAGAAATACTTCTTTAAGGAGGTAAAGCAATGTAAAGGAATGATTCAGTTATTCTGCATTGCAAAATGATAGCCAACTCTCAGTAAAAAGTCTTTAAAACATTTACAGAAGCCAGGTGTGCTAACCTGAAGTCCTGGATTGAACTGAGTGAGGTTCTTCATATGCCAAAACTAACGTTGGTACTTTGTATGCTGAGTATAAACTGGCACCTTAACACTGAAAGGTCTTCAAAGGAAATACAATGGTAAAAAAGAAAGATTTCCTGAAAATCTGAAACCTGATTTATTCCTGTACTCTGCCTTTTAAAACAATCTGTGCATTCAAGACCACTGCCTTACACTAGCAGAGATCAATCATAAGCAGAAGAAAGGTTCCATCCAAGTCAAGTCTCAGGAAGAAAGAGGTTACCCAGGTAATTTTCTCCATTTGTCTTTTAAACTTCCCTATGGATCTCACATCATTTTCTGGAAAAAGCTCAATGCTTTTCCTGCAGATTCCAATGACTGAAAAGGCAAGAATGGGCATGAAAGGAAAGGGCAAGCGTAACTGCACGTAGGAGACTCCAATGCTGGGCTAAACCAAGAGGGAGTAGCATGATAATCAGAAAAACTGTATGATGAAGACAGCATTTCTTCATTAGGTAGTAATTAAACTGAAAGGTGTGGATAAACCATCGCACAACTGCTTGGGAGACTGGAACATAGAATGTTTTCCAAATAGTCAGCATAGACCATATGAACTTCACTGGAAGGAATTCCAACATAAGATGCCATGAGATGAACAGGTTAAACCCACATGTTCTCCTCAGAACACTTCATTTCCCAGATAACCTGAGGACAATTATCTGAGCTGTATCCTCAAGTGCTCAGGAGTATTTGCAGAGAAGAGCATTTCCAAATTTCTTCCTCATCTGTGCAGAACACAGAATTCACACTACATCAAATGTGTGACATTTACCTTTCCCTGGGGTTCCACAAGGACTGGGAAAGGAAATTAGGAGGTTAATGGGTTGGAAATGGGACAACTTTGGATAACAATTTAAGAGGAGGCCTAAGAATGACCTTGTTCTTATTAAACCCAGTAAAAGGAGGGTTTGCCAAGGCTTGACTCTCTCATCATTCAAGCTAACAGTAGATACTCCAGTGATAGGGAACACACGATAAGGCAAACAGTGTTCAAAGGGACCATTCATCTGATGAGAAAATTCAAGTCCTAAGGACACAACCCCAGTGGTTCTACGCCTTCCATCAAGCCAATCTTCTTGGAGCCCAGGTATCACAACAAAATTCAGTCTGCTGCATGTAATGCACCACAAATGGAAGTCAAGTGAGTAACTACTGGGAGAGCCAGGACAAAATCAGATGTGCAGCTAATTGCTAAAGGCTCCAGTTTTCATAAAAGCATTTCAGCAGAGCAAGGCCCACCGACAGCATCAGAACATTCCTGTAACACGTGCAGATGAAACCATGTTACGCTCAATAAATAACGCTGGCTTTGGATCATTTCTAATCCTGACAAATTTACAGCCCTGCAGTGGCAGTAGCCTGTTTTCCCAGTCACTTCAGGAACAACTGCATCTCACTGAAGTTTCAGCACAAGTGAAACCATGTCTCCATTGTTGTACTTGCAATGCTCCTTTTAATAAATCAAATCTTTGGAGGCCAGCAACTCTGAGGCTCCAGACAAGTGATATTTTATGAGAAGGAGGAATATCATAATCCCATCTTGGAACCCTGGTACTGGCCTGGGAGAAAATCTCCAATTTTCAACACTGGTTGCTGCTTTTTTTGTAAGAAAAAAAAAAAAAGGATTTACTTAAAATTTCTGTAACATTTTAAAATGTAATTTTCACTCTCTGGGGTGAGGGGAACTCCCAGGACATTCTGTGCTTTAACAGAGTTCCAAATGTAATGCAATGTTCAACAATAATGAAATTATATCAAAATTATATCCTGACCCTGAAACTCCAGGGTTTGGGAACTGGAGAAAGAACCCCATTGTCTTGTTCTGATCTCCATATACTGAGAGGGGGTTTTATGCAGCCATAAGAAATCTGCATCACTGTGGGCCACATATATAATTAGAAGATTCTTTTACACAGAGAAAGTGCCCTTTGAACCAGGGCGATGCAGCAGAATGCCAAACCCCAGAGGGAATGACATCTTCTGTTTTTCCAGATTACTTCAAATGCTGGAGCTGCAATTCTTTCGGCAACCATGCTGCCACCAAAGTGTTTCTGAGATACCCCACACAGCTCATGTCAGAAAATCTCTTTAAAAAGCAGAACAAAGAACTACTCTTGCTAAATATACTGCAGAGCAATTTTAACTATGGAAAAATAGCCACTGACCGCTGGATTACAATGGAGCTTTTCTCCTACTAATTCCATGAGATGACTTAAAGACATTTGAACTCAGATTATCTTGCGGTATACAAGACTCTTCTATGTCCATGTGTGGATGCATGTATACATTTTGTAAGTGATAGAGAGATCACAAGAACACACCCAGGTTACTGCAAGAACACATATCTCAATAATCACTTTCCCATATTGGAGACTTAAAAAATCCACTTCTTTCATATGGATATAATACAACAGATCTTAAAAATTTCTAGTAATATTTTAAATCAGTCCCTGGATATTTAGCAAAGAACACTACAGACTTTGATAGTACAGCCTGAAATGCAAGTCATTCTAATACACATCAGTTCTAATTTATATATCACTTTTAAATATTAAATGCAATTCACCGCACACTGGATAATCCCAAGTGCAAATATCCTATACTTTGAGCCTCCCTTGCACTCCTATCTGGCTCAAAAGAGGATGAGGTCATCTTCTTTCGAAAGACGAAGCCCCTGAGACTATTTAACCGGAACAAGCCTTTAACGTTAAAGAAAAACGCAGGGTCATAGAAAGTTAACATTTCAAACTCGTGTTTTGGAACCAGGACAGAAGGTTTCCCTCACGTACCCTGGCAGCCAGTAACAGGGAAGGGAGCTGGGAGTAACGGGACTGGTCACACTTTTCAAAACCAAGCACAACCACAACTTTGAGAAAACACTAAAAGATATTAAACTGTTGAGTAAGGATTTTCCTCTGCCCTTGTTAGCAATCAGAACGTCCGTTTCTGCACAACCTTCCTCCCTTTTTATACTTACACAAATAACTTTGGCTTTGGTGGAGCCTCCTATAATTGTGTTTGATTAAAAGCTGAATTTCTTGTAGATGCCTGCTATTAAAAAAATCTGTTAAGAGTTACACTGTCTATCCGATAATTATGGTCACAAACCAATAAGCACATGCTTGCAAAGGTTTAAAATAGCTGGAGCTATATAATTAGTTCCCTTTTTAGAAACATTAAAATTCTCCAAATTGTTTTAAATGCAGACACCAAATTCCCAGCCACACTAAACCCAAAGGCATATGGACATCTCTTGATCACAAAGAACCCATGGCACCAGGCAAAACCCATCATTCAGGCATATTCTCAACAGTTCATTGTAAGACTGAAAAGTGGAAGCCATGGGAGACAAGCTTGAAATGATTACCTCCTTCCTTCTGTGAACCCAGCAGGAGCTGTTCTCTCTCCACAAAAACGCTGTTTCCCTGACACTTACCACTCTTCTACCAGCTTTTTTAAATGAGAGACAGTATTCTTAATTAGAAACACTCTTAAACACTGTTGGGGTGCTCATTCATGACCTCCTGTTAAAGGACCATGGTGATTTAAAGCTTTCACTGACAGAATATTCTGTTACTTGTCTGTAGTGTCATATTGAACCGTGCCCTTACCCCAATAGCTGTTTTCACATATGTTACATCTTTGGCTACACCAAACAACAAAAAAGTGAGAAGCCAAATGCCTGGAAACTAAGAATTCTGAAACCAGCAACACAAGTTGTAATATAAGGACAGAAGGATACAGTAAATTTATAAGAAAGTCTGGAAGATTTTGGCAGTGTGACAGACTACCAAACTAGTGATAGAGACAGTGTTCATGCACAGAAGAATGAAACAGAGATTGCAAAGCTCAGAGGATTCAGATATTTGAATGACATTTCTTTGTAATGTAAGTTCTGGCATCTCACTGGTACAAAGTGTATCAAAATGAAAAACCCTGGACATACTGTTAATACATATTGACAACTGACAGTTAACACCTCACATCAGGTTACAAATGAAAACATCAAGGCATTCACCTCACTTAAAAAGAGCAATCACTTTGTGTTTAGCCACAGCATTCAGTTGAACACTCTTTCTCTGCTAACAACTTGGAAGAGTGGGGAGCAAATAAACCTAAGAGCTGACTGAGCCAACAGGGTCAGGTCCTATTAGGCCAGAAAATAGATAACAAAGTGCCCAGTAAGTTAAGAAAATAGTACTTTTAAAGATGAAAAATATAAAGCACATCAGATTTAAAAGTATGACTTGATTTCTTTTAAAACTCTCACATCTGAAATGCTCACGGAAGCAGCTATCTGCTGTCACTGTAACAGACTTCAGTCTATTGCATTTTAGTCCACAATTTATCAGTAAATGCATTATCCCACCCAGCAGGGAAGCCACTCTGCCTTCTTACCGTTGTCTCTGTCAGTCCACCAACAGACACCGAGAGACCCAGAAGCACTGAGTATTGGTATGCTGGCAAAGCCAAAAGCTGGGTGATTCGAGGGAAAGCTTCTGATGCAGCATTCCAGTTCAGAGTCTCTTTCTCGGACCTGGGGAAAGGAAAAAATACTCTTGCTGTGTGCACTACCTTTCTTCCCCATATTTTCCTGTGATAGCTCCTCATCCTCAAGCAGCACAGCAATGAAGAAAGTCTCTGAATTACCTAAAAATCAAATTAATAATTGGTCTTTAAGTACACAGGGAAAATACAAAAACTTCACCCACTGCCAGTGAACTGAAGCAGTCCTCAAGTCCTTCCTTATTCCTTTGAACCACAGTTTCTTTTTTCATATGCACTTTTCTCTACACCAAGAAAACAAGTTCTCCTGCTTGCATTCCTTTCTGACTTCTCTGCCATCAACAGCTAGTCAACCACTGATGCAAAGGCAGACTTATCCCAGGAGAGGCTGACACATACCCCCACCACACATCAATCAGCAGCCCAGCAGACAGGGCTTTTTGAATTACAGGAGGTTCGGATTCTGCTGAACAAACAGAATGGGGACACAAAGTTGGATGTTTCTTATCCCAATCAGGTATTATCATCACCATTCAGCAATCAGTTGCTCTCACTCCTGCTTCAACTAGAAATACTATCTTGGAAAACTACTGCAACTAGAGTGTGGTTAAAATAACACAATTCATTACAATTATCATTATGATCAATCAACCTTTTCCAGGAGGGGGGATGAGGAAGGGTGTCTGCCAATAAATTCCAACTCTTGCATTATGAAGAGAAAATGAGATGATAAACCTGCCATTTCATGAATATGTTCGTTTCATGAACAGGATTACCAAAACACAGCTCCCAGCAGTTCCACTTTACCAATGGTCTCCCATCTACTACTGACATGATCTCTACAATCCAGCACAGAATTGGCTGATGGATTCACAAATTACTGGGGCTGATGCAGCAAAAGACTTATGCAGCATGACCATGTAAGACCTGTCTCCTTAGGAAACTATGGTTTTTAACAGGACCTTATAATGTAAATTCTTCTTTGGAATACTTTACATATTTATGGATATTCATTGCACATTTCAATGAAATTCTGATAACACCAAATATTCCTCGATACATATATTAGCCATTTGGACACATCAGGTTGCTAGATTTAGGGGTAATATACCTTATTAGGTGCATATATCTCTTACTTTCACTGTTTTAGGATATGTTTTTCAACACATTACCTTGGAAATATCCTTTCTAGCTCTTCTCGATGAGGTATGTGTGGAATAGGAGGATGGTCAAAATGTAGGAGAGCAAGGAACACAGATCCTGCGTGAGCTCGGAATTTATCTATCTTTTCAGCTGACTGTTGAGCCACACAGCACATGATCTGTTTGCAGCTGCAAAGAAGAAAAAAATCTATAATGTAACCAGTAAAATGTGTATCTAAATTTCAACTGTTTCAACATTAAAACAAATATCCTACTATGAAAGTACTTTGGTTCAACTCTCCATAGTGAATGTACAAGAGGTTTAAGTCATCAACATGGTGACAATCTTTAAAGCTTTAACTTCTATAGCCATCATACTACAAATTGTTGATATTCACATACCAGCTTTCATCCAAAAAGATAAGAAGTTCCTTTGAGCTTTGAATGAACTGCTACATTTAAGATGTAAATAGAGCAGGAACCTTGAGAAAAGCACATTTTCAAGTAGAAAACTGCATACACAGCAGAGGACAAGGTCTATCCCAAATCTCACACATCCCAAATGAATCGCTTCTTCAGCTCTGGCTAGCTTTTTATAATATCCTGTTTTGCCTACATTCATTAACTGAACTATCAGCTACAATACTGTGTTCCACAAGGACCTTTACACCTCCAGAAAGGACAAGTAATGATAGTAAAACCAGCTGGAACTGCTTCAATTACAACAAACCCCAGAATATGTAGAAAATGTGATCCAGCTGGCAGGAAAGCTTTCCTAAGTTTCATGTGAATTATCTATGTCTGCAGTAGACCAGCAGTAGGAAGCCCCGGAGCAATGGCTCCTATTGCTTGCTTTAATTTTATCATGAAATTAAAAATCTGAAGCTCAGTGTAAACTACCTTTCTCTGTATTTCCTTACTAATAATTCTGCAAAGAAGACGGTACATTTTTTCCACATTCCAAATGAATTATGTGATGCTCTGGGTAAGAGGGCAAGTTTGCTTTCTATTTAACTGAACAATACTAGGAGGCTCCACAGAGGTGCCAAGTATAGATCAAATCACACTGATGCCCTAGATTTCAGAGGTGAAACTGCCCCTGGTTTCTCTCAATAGGGTTAGTCTCTGAAAAACAAATGCAATATTCTCAGCATCTCTATGGGTTTAATGTTGACACACTTCTATCAAAAGTTCTGTTTCACTCAATAAAAGAATCATAGAATGGTTAGGGTTGGAATGGGCCTTAAAGCTCATCCAGTTCAAACTCCTGCCTCCAGGGCAGGTTGCTCCAAGCCCTGTTCAACCTGGCCTTGAACATTGCCAGGGATAGGGCAGCCACAACTTCTTCAGGCAACTTGTGCCAGTGACTTGCCATCGAAGGATACAGTATATAAGAAAGGCTTTCCTGTGATGATTGGAATGTAATTATAAGGTAAGACACAAAACCAGTACAAGTTGCATACATGTTGGCATCAATTAACTCTGCTTCATTCTGAACCAGGAGAAGCGTCACTTCCATTAAACTTCTCATAGCAGCTTCACGCACCCTGTTGAAACAGAGATATGTTAGAGCAGCTGTATCAAGTATTTATTGAAAGAAATACATCAGCAGTTAAGTTAAACACTGGCAAAAAAAAAATCAGAATAATTAAAGTGTTGACCTCTGAAAGTGGCTATTGTATCTTGGTGAGGAAGAGGAGTGTGTACAACTGTACCACCAAGCCTATGAAGTGAAGCCCACATGGCACTGAGGGTACAACAATCATTTGAGTTGCCAGGCATGCCCTTGCCTCACCATCTGAGTTTTCATTCTGGCCAGACGTCATCAAGTTTATTCTTTAAGAAGGTCAGAACTGACAATGATGAGAAATATTTAGTGTGCAAGTAGATGTGTTTAAACCTAAGTGCTCTGTTTCCTTCCTATCGTCTTCTAAAAAGATCAACCCGTATTTTGACATTAAGAGATTTCAGCACTATTAGAACTGACATATTCTTGTAAATTTTCAAGCTTAGTATTTCCAACATTAAAAAACTGTAACTTCGAATGGCTTCATTCTCTATGCTAAATAGTAATTGGTTTTATGAAAAAGATTAACACTAAGTTGTGCTTGAAGTGTACATTATCTATATGGGGAAGATTTTCTGCCTTCAAAATGTCTGAATATGATATCAATATAAAAATAAGAGTGTAATTTCAAGAATAAATATCAATGCGCTTGTTTTAAGCCACATGCCTTATCAATACATGAGTTGTTAAAAGTAGTTTGTTTCTTAAGAAATGGGCAACAGAATGGCAGATACTAAAGTGGTTACACGATCCTGCAGAAGACCAGGACCAGCAGATTTATCACACTAGTAACTCACGGTAATGTCAACCTTTCTCAGTAATAATTAAAAAAGTCAAGATATCAGAAAAGGTACAACTGCCTGCTGTGAAAAGAAATAATCCTCATTTCCAAAGCTAGATGTAAACAGATGTCTATGCAACCTAAAACTGGGTGGGACTTCTGTTGTAATAGTAAAAAAGGTAAATTACATCATTTTTTCCTAAAGAGCTTAATACAAGTTTGGCAATCTTTCATCAAAGTATGTTTTCCTACTTTTTCATGCAGTATCTGACTATTAGATACGCATGTCTAACACCTGTAGACAGATCAGACATGTCCCAGCAAACAATGCAAAGTCTGCATATGGAAAGTAAGGTTGGTTAAACTTTCCCACGATTCCATTGAAGACAGACAAAAATTACACACCAAAGACAAGGTCTCTCCAGAGCAATGGCAATTCTCCTATCTTTCCATCTTAGTCAATGGATCAGAATAAACAGAATGAGAAAACATATTTGAGAGGCCACAAAAGTATTTAGCAGCCTGCAGTTTGCTATGAGAAAGGATTTCCCTTCCCCCTTTAATTTACGTGTGTCTTGCCTGGATTTTGGCTGGCATTGCCAAAGAAGCTTAAAAAGAATTTGCTGCTCAAAGCACATTTGAATTTTAATGGGTGTTGGGAATTTAATTTCCCCAGGATTTCTTTGAAAATTTCCACTTTGTAGAGTTTGTTTTGTTTTTAAATTAAGACATAGACAGAAGGATAAACAATGGGGGGGGGGGGTGCTAAATGAAAGCTGTCAGATGTGGAAGTTAACTTGAATACCTAATAAGTTAACTTGAATATCTAATTATACTTACTCAGGTTCTTATCTACCTCAGTATCTTGCCTGCTTTTGAAAGCAAAAAGCTAAGTATCTCCTCCTTTCTGTGAGTCTGCACCCTATTTGTTTGCTTTTACATTTCCCTTCAGCTACACCTGTCTCTCCCTTGTGTTACTGCATTCTCCAAGTGAGACCCATTTAACTCCCTCTCACTTCTTTGACAGCTGAGTAAGGATGAGAGGGAAAGCCATGATCCTTCTTCCCTTATACAAGCTCTAATGACCTGCTCTTTATCCTTACTTATTTGCATCCTCATTTCCTCTTCTGAGATGATACACACACATACTTTTCTCTGATTTCTTATCCTCTGCTGCTGTTTTCCTGTCCTGTGACAATTTTAACAACCAAGGCTGAGAGGCTGGGTATCATTACACAATCCAGAAAAATACAGACACAAACACTAACTCTGGCTGATAAAAGTAAGCTGGAGCATTCATCCTGTGTAATTTTCCAACACGTTTGTAAATACTGCAGTGAAGTACCCTAAAGGAACAAGGAACATCCCCAATTACAGCTTCTTCAGAAATTAAACACAAACCCAAAGAACAAGAGAAGCCTTCATTGTGCTTTAGTTCATCAATTTAGAAATTGCCTTTTCAGATCACTGTTACTGAAGGAATATATAAAAGCCAGATGAATTCTATATCATATATTGAATATTCTTCATATGTTAAGAGAACTATAAAGACTGAAGGATGTCAGAAAAATATGACTGCTACAGACTTTATCTTATCCCTATTCTACAGGTTTCACGGTAGTAGCTACATTCCCCCAGACTTATGATTTAATTATTGCATTCTCATAGGTGAAAACATTGAAGCCCAAAACTTACAAAAGAGTTGGTAATACTCCAGCACAGTTCAGAAAGGTTTTATCCATCTCAGCCTGTCACTACCCACTAACACGTTATGCAACTGCTCCCTCTCCTGGCAAAGAATCCCCACAACACGAACGTACAATAGGACAGTTAAAGTAGGAGTAAATGTGCTACTTCAACGAAACAGAAGTTTAAAATCTCTGTACTTTTAACGACCAAATACATTCCTGATATTCACTAAGAGAAAATAATGCCATCCACAAAACCAGAACAAGGCTGAACTTCAGTTTAAAACACAATAATCCCCATCTTCCAGGCAAGGGACAAACAAATTCTTGTCAGCATTTCTTCTCACTTTCTACTTTTCTTGCCCCAGTGTATTTCTACCTATACCCAAATCTCCAAAAGCCTGGAGTTATCCATTTCTGAGACGTTTTGAAAAGACATCAGTTTTTAATTAGACAGCAAACATGATAGCTATGATTAAGTCTTAGTTTGGAAGGCTTCTTACCATCCACCAACATCTCCTCGGCTGTCTGTGGTGTAGTCAGTCACACCATTAAGTAGCATAGCATAAATCTGAGCAACGTTATCTTTGCAGACATATTCTTCCTGGGATCCTTCTCCCTTTACACCTGCTGTCTGGCAAACCCTTTAAGAAGAGAAAATAAGTGGGAGAAACCACAGCACCAGCAAGAAGAAACATTAAGATCACGGCTTTATTCTGTTGCTTAATAAAATTCCCTGACATACAGTATTCTAAACACCTGTAACATCTGCTACAAACAGTATGAAGGATACTTCTGAGCCTACTGTGTCATATTTGACCTGAGGATTTATTTCTGCTCTGTGTTCAGGTTTAAAGGAATGCTGCCAAGGCTAAAAACTCAACAGATAAAGCAGATATATAAAATAATCTATAATACTACAAAAAGGAACATTCTTAAGGCACCACTAAGTTTCTGAACTCTCCTTAAATGAAGTAAGCAAGAAGAGAAAAGCACTAATGCAATGTGCATTGAATTTGGTATTAACAAACTTCTTCACATTATTAGGAAAGTAGAAAAAACATATTCTTCCTCTTCACTACAGTTCACTAAATCACAGCCCATGAGAAAGGTGAACTCCAAAATACACTCTAGCTAGTCAATTCAGTAAAAAAAACCCACATCACCATCAGAGCTGTACTCCATCCTCAGGCATGTGATTATCCTCTAAATCAAAGACGGATAATGGAATAATGGAGATAGATGCACACAGCCCTGAAAATGTGTACATCATAGTGTAGCTGATTTTACAGACCCACAAGAGAAACCACAGCAAACAGGAGAAAACCTCTAGAGAAAGAATGAGATGAAAAAAAGTCAAGATAATAAACATACTTTGCAATTGCTATGAGGGCATCTCTTCTGGCTTCTGCAAAGCTTACGTTTCCAGGGGAAATTAGGGTAACTTGTTTCAAACCTTCCAAAACCTGGAAAAAATATATAAAAAATATACATTTAAATCCAATGCTTTATTATGTTGAATTCAAACACTGTATTTAAATTTCCATTAGCACTACTAACACAGGACTAACTTTAATTATCAGAATCTATAAAAAGCCAAACCTGTGATGATTTTCTGGAGTTACTGTACATTAGAATCCAAACCTCTTTCAGAAAGACCTTTAATTATTATTATTATTATTAGTTTGATTACCACCACAGGTTTCATTCAAAACGCCCTCTGCCCTCTCTTGTCATCACAATGACCATGTTTTCTCACCTGCTGAAGCCTGCCCTTTAGCAGAAATCTTGGAAGAGCCCCAAGAGCACGTGAAAAGCCACAACGAACCATTTCCTCTGTGTTTTGTAGCTCTGAAACATACATTGTCACCAGCTCATCTAGAAAAAAATACAATTGCAGAGTGACAAGTAGTTACCACATCAGTGTCCTTACATATTTGGCTAACAAAAAAAACTAAACCAGAAGATCCCCTGAACAGAGCATCTAGAAAATTTCATAATTCATTAAGCTAAAATACAGAATCCCTTGAATTCCCTACAGAAAAAAGAAAAAAATTTAAGATGCTCACTGTTATATGAATGAATTCTGATTTTCTAAATACAAAGTCAGGTGTTTAGACAGACTAATCCAAGCCATTCAAGAGCAAAAAAAGGACAAGTATACATTTGTTATAAATCCAAAGTACAAGCATCAATTTCTATGCAAACACAGGGGAACAAGTTCTTTTATATTTTCAGGTCATAACTTTCCAGAATTAGAGAAGTATTCTATGTTAGGAAAGAGACGTCTCTGCATTTGTAAAGGTCAGTTATTCCAGAGTTTTCCCCCAGAAAAGTCCTATTGGACAGGGGTTTTAAACACACACTCAGATCATACCTAACTAATGAGATCATTTCATATCACCTTATAGAGAGACAGAAACCAAGTTGGGCTTTTTGTAGAGAAAGTTTAAAAAGAAGGGACTGCTTTGAAGTAGGGGTGCTGTGTTCTGATGATATGCATCGCTATGTGACAAAACAGGGACAAAACAAGGACAATAGCTTACACAACAGGTAGCAGACAAAAGGTGGAAGAGTAAACCGAACCGCACATGGAAAAAGGAGCCTCAACAATAAAGTGATACAGAGAAGAAAAGGAGAATGAATGAAAAAAAAGAAAAAAGTCAGGAATCTATGTCTTCCCATCAAAGTTTTTATCACTGATTTAACAGACAATACTTCCTTTACCAGCTTTTTTAGTCAATACATTAAATTCTTCTTTAAAACGCAGAGAAAAAGAAGGTACTCCAGAAAAAGGGTAATGGCTTTAAAATGACAAAGGGGAGATTTAGATGAGATATCAGGAATAAGTTCTTCCGTGTGAGGGTGATGAGGCACTGCCTCAATCAGGTTGCCCAGAGAAGCTGTGGCTGTCCCATCCCTGGCAGTGTTCAAGGCCAGGCTGGATGGGGCTTGGAGCAGCCTGGTCTAGAGGAAGATGTCCCTGGCCAGTGACAGGGGGTTGGAACTGGATGAACTTTTTCCAATCCAAACCAGTCTGATTCTTAATTCATCTCTTCACTGAATATGTACTTCTTAATCCTGATGGAAAAACAATCACAGATCCCAGGACAATTATTTAATAGTGCCATTGCTTACTGTCATCTAAGATTTAAATGAGCAATATTTGCTAGAGGAAGGAAGAATAGTTACCATAAGAAACTACACATTAATCATAACTCATGACTGATTTTTTTTTTGTTCCTTTTTAAATCCCTATGCAATAGGCAAGCCTCAACTAGTTCCTCACAGCAGGAAACTAGTTCCCTGTCCAGAGGTTAGCAATCCCTTCACATAAGCATATGCAGTATTTAAAACTTTCCTAACCACCGGAGCATAAGGTAGAGTCTTGAGGCCATAGGAAGATGCAACGCTTGCTTAGACAGCAAGATGATCTTAGACAATAAGACTATGACAGTCTTCCCTTTGACTGATGTAAATTTAAGATTGACATTTTAGCCAAATGACATAAAATTAAGACCTGACAACTAGCAAATTAACAGCTCTCCACTTGTAACTGCTTCGTAATTATGCTAGCGAGGGCATACGTTAATATTCTTCTAAGAGTTTTCAGCTTCATAAAACATGGCCTATGAAGCATCTACAGTATTAATTCAACACAACCCATCCTGAAAGAATATTAAAAGAGACAGTCATCAAAACCAAACCAGAACACACTAAGCCAGAAAAAATATAGCGAAAGAGAAAACAAATGGAGGTAACAGAAGTGATTTAATAAAAAAAGCAGTCTTATAGGGAGAGATTCAGAATGTGGAATCACTGGCGTATCTTTTATTTGCATTTTTATTTTAATCTGTCAAGTGATAGTGAAACTGGTTAAATTTTACCAAAAGCTTTTTTTCCTAATCCCTTTAATCATGTTTAGACCTGCTTTCTTACCTAAGGCATCTGCATTGTCATTGAATGTCTTCTACACAGTAGCATACACACATACATGAACACATCAGACAATATGGGGAAGATGTTTAACAGTGGATTTCAGTCCCACAACATACTCAATTTAATGGTCATGAAATACATAGTTTTTACTGGCATAGAGATGAAAATATTCTTTTTTTTTTTCCCTGCAGAGCCTGCATGTGTAATGGCACTTTCTTTTTTTCATCATGTGTGGAAGAGGCTTCAGAGCAGTACAAGACCAAATAAAAACATAAACAAGACAGAGCTGACTAGAGATCTTTTAGAACAGCAAAAATTCCCAACCCACAATTCTATTCTCTAAGTCATTTCAGAAAGCCTGATAAAAATTTTTGCCTGTATTTCAATTGGTTTTATCATTTGCTCCTGAAGCATTTTAAGGTCCTTTAAAATTAGTGATGCTCCTCCCCATCCTACCCAGTACTTCCAAAGTGCAAGTTAGGTCCAGTCCAGTATTTTCCACCTCTACTGTAAACATGAATCATTACCCTGTAGAGCTGAATCAGCTTCTCCCTTTTCATTGATGTAATATTCATTACAGAGCGCAGCCAGTGCAGAGACAGCAGACTCCTGCAACAAATGCAAAACTGTGAACTTAATACATTTACACTAAGTTTATAGTTCATTATAACTGTGCTGAGAATTAAAGGGTTAAGGAAAAAGAGAGTGGATTTTCTTTAAAAAGTCCTTCCCTTCAACCACTGACATTTATTTTCTTTTTATTTCTTCCTAATACTGGTTTAAGAACAGTTGAACAGGAAACCTATGCAAGAAAAAACAAAAAAAACCCCAGATTTTACTCTTGTTCCTTCAAAAGTACCAGTAAGCTAAATTAATATTTAAGAGATTAATAGCAAAGTACCAACTGTATTTTCAGTTCAAAGACCTACAGGATGTCACAATATTTCAAAATGCAGAAGTCACTATTTCATCTTCAATGATTTGATGCCAGATTACAACAAACCATATTTTCCCAGAGCTACAGAAAGGGAAAAAAAGGGGAAAAAAAACCCATGGACTGAAGGTTATAAACAAATCCCCCAAAATACCCAGTATCGCAATCCTTGTGTGTCAGTCTTAATTGGTTTAGAAAGGATCACAGGTTGTGTATTATGCCAGAAACTCTAATCTTTAGAGTGGTTTCGGTCATGATTCAGAACATAAAACCAGTACAGCTGCTATTTCAAAAAGCATGTAACAAGTTTTCTCATAAAATTTATGGTTGAATTATACTTTTCTGCTAATAATATAATGCTGACCAAAATTATAATACATTTGAGAGCATATAAAAACTATGCACTGTTCCATTCACATTAACAACAACAATACTTATTAATACTCCTCCAGGTACAAGAACACAGGAATCATGTGCAGCTTATTCCTTCTACCATAAAAGACACCTCAGATCTGTTCTCTACACAAAACCAAGGATGTGGAAAAAAAACCCACCAAGATTCATCTAAATAATATTCTAATTACCAGAGGCATTATAGTAGCAAAATATACAGAATTAGATAATTATAATAGATAGATAGATTATTAGATAATTCTAATAGATAAGTCCTGTAGATCACAGAATCATACAATGGTTTAGGTTGGAAGGGACCTTTAAACACCATC
This sequence comes from Melopsittacus undulatus, assembly GCF_012275295.1. Classification (NCBI taxonomy): domain Eukaryota; kingdom Metazoa; phylum Chordata; class Aves; order Psittaciformes; family Psittaculidae; genus Melopsittacus; species Melopsittacus undulatus. Next base: position 17,032,825 of record NC_047537.1, read on the forward strand.
TAGTTCCAACCCTCCTGCAATGAGCCCTGTAACCTTCCACTGTAACAGGTTGCTCATAGCCTCCACTTTCTAAAAAGAATGGTTTTCACCTTAAATGCATTAAGTTACGTCGAAAGAGTATCCTGTATGTCAGAAAAAAAGATTACTTTTCAGTGTCTTGAGCACTGTCCTTAAAATTATTTCTTTCTAAAGTATATATAGAAATCAAGTGAGGAATTATATTCAGTAAACACTGCTCAACAATAATTGATGTTAATCAAACAAGTAAAAATTCTCTAAAGTGTATAATTAATTCTTCTAAACTTGGTTTAGAAAGTCCACTTACAAGACACACAAGCTCCTTGAATAAATTCCTAATGCCAAAAGAATATAGCAGGAATTTGAATGTCATCTTTTAATTTTCTTCAGTGATTTGGATACATTCGAGTCTACTCTGTCTTCCAAGGAAGACTTTAAAAGATGAGCTACCAGATATTTGCAGTGCTTTTTTATCTTATTTTTAAAGCCTAAGAAAATGAACACAATATGTTATATTCAAATTTCTCTGTGATGGCTGGAACAGGGAAGACAAAAATTGTCTTTATAATTCACTAGCACCCTTGAGAGTGCAAGATCAAACTGTCATGGTATTACATGGGAAAATTATGATGAATAACTGGAGGGGTTAAGATCATGTACATAAAATAGCATGAAATATATCCATAAATTGATTTAATATTCAGAATTGGAGCAGCTCGAGACCACAGTAAAAGGATTTGCAACAGAGTTTAATGAAAAAGTCAAGCACATTGTTGCTGCCCACTGTCACTGCAGCACCAGTCAATTACTTTGTCCAACAAAAGCAACTTTTTTGATGGCTGTTCAAGTATTAATCAAAAAGTCCATTGCAATTTTGAGGAATTCATTTTTTTCTTAAAAAAATAACCCTTCTTGGGAGAAACTACAGTACCTTTATATGCTGTCGTGCAGTGCTTGAAGCAAAAGTGAGACTTCTTAGACTGTCATTTATTAACCACTGCCAGCCAGCTGAAACAGTAAAGAACATAAATGGTATTAAACCTTCATACTTCTTAACTTCAACTTTCTGATTATTTTTTTACGAAGACCAGCAATTACACACACTGCCATATTTCCTTGGGTTTCCAAAATAAACATGGTTGTAATTCTCAATTAGTGCAACTATTCTGGTTTGGTTTACAACAGAGTGCAAACACTGTGGATGCTGAAAACTGACAGGAAAAAACCCTGTATTAGTAAACAGCTACAGAACAGCTCCTCAAATGACATCCCCATCTGTTGCTGTATTTGTGTATCTTTTTGATATTTGTTTGCTAGGCCACCCAGCCTCACTAATCCTGCTTCAGTTTGCATTAATGCTTCAGTTGATGACTAACTGCAAAGACAGTGGAAGGTTATTTAAAACACAACATACCGATTACTGGCTCTCCTCTAAAGGGCATTTTTGATAGCGACAACTTTTCAATTAAAGCGCAGACTGTAAAAAAAAAAGTAAATTTGATAACTGATAAACACAAACTAATGAGATACTGCAGCAATTCTGAAGATATGACAACAAGTTACCTTAGCATTAATTTGAAATGGAAGAAAACTGAGAGAAGTCCAAAACATGTGAAATTAGAAACTGAAAGGAAATGACACTTGCGGTTCTTGCATACACAGTACTGTTCTCTGACACGAGTTAGTTCCATTATTCATGAAAATACATTGTTTGGTGCTATATTTCCCCCTGCTCTGCCATTTAAGGTGCACACGTACATATCAGCCACCTTTCTGTTTCTATACCAGTCTGTAAATGGCTCTGTAGTATCGTTGATAGTACACTAACTTGGACAAAGATAATACTACAGCCATTAAAAACTATTCAAATATATATGGAAGGTTTTCCTGCTTCTTATTAGCATGTTTTTGGACCTTCATGGGGTGGCATCTGTTCACTGCACAGAGCTAGGAGCTGTAAAACTGGATGCAGCTTTATTTCCTTTGATACTCTGAATACGAGAAAATGTCTTTTTAATAACTAAGTCCTTACAATTTTTAATCTATAAATTTACATGAGTTCTAAGCTTACAAAACCACTTTCAGAATAGGTTTTTTTTAGTGTTTCAAGGCTGGTTTAGGGAATAGAGATTAACAGAGTAAAAATTGGAAACTTTTACTATATGTAGATTGGCTGCAGTGCTCGAACGGAAGCTCAGTACTTAGGTGAACACAGTGTCTTTCATACCATGATGATCAGTTCAAATACAGCAGATCCCTATACATTCATATTCCCTATCTGACTGCTTTAGACATGGTGCATGGTTGGTAGAGAGGAGGGAAATGACAGAACAAGCTACCACATAACACCACCTTTTTGTTTTCGCTCCTCCCACAGCCTAATCTTTGAATCTTCCTCTGGGCTCTGTACACAGTTCATCGTCTTCCTCATCTATAATCAACTAACTGGGCTCCAAACCTACTCTTGAATTCAGTCCTCACTATGGTAATACCACACAGCCAGGCTCCCCAGGCTCAAACTCCATTCTTTGTTCTCATATTTATTCACAGACAAGGTTAAGCACAGCGACTAAAACCAAGTCTCTTAGGGCTCCTCCTTAGCTCTCTGCACTTCTTTATGCTCTATTGTGGTTGAGACCATCATCTTCATTAGACATGCAGGCAATCTGTGGAGCATTTTCAATTCTTCTCTTATTCCACCTACACAGCATATCATGCCAAAATACTGTCATTTGTACTTCTCCAAAATCATGAAATATTCAGCTGCTTGAAAGCTAAAAGATGTTACCAAACCTACCTATCCCTTCAGCCTGTATTATCATGTCACAGGACTGTAAACTCAAAGACTGCAGAAATCCTTCTTGCCCCATCACCCCTTTTATTTCATCTTGGCACTAAAACTCCTCTACCCGCTATGTTTGCATGGCTTCACACTTTCAAAGCCAGACTCTGCTACATAGTACTTACTTCATGCAACCCATGAGCAGGAAACTCAAGTTGGCATCATTTCCTTACCCACCCGGCCTACCTGAATGGATAATTTTTCCTGCGCTGCTGATCTTTTTCCTTTTTACAGAGGTTCTATATATAACAATCTTCAAAATCCATGTGAACAACCTATCATATTTTCTGTGATACCACCCTTTCCACAAGCTGGTTTTATATGGTCTTTAGTCTTTCTGCACACACATATGACAATAAAATCATTAGTTACATGATGGCATCAGCCTTAATGGACAGATTGTATCTCTTCTGGAGCAGAATCCAAGTAAATCAATGGAGGAAGAAAGTTCACTGTGTGCAACAACAGAAGGAGAGAATGTGTGACAATAAACCCAAGAACTATCTTCAAATCTCAGCTATTCACAAGTGTGCTGGCAACCAAGGTTCTGATGTAGCTGTCTTCTGACTGGCTCCAAACTTTCTATTAGTTTCATTACTGTGCCTACTTTATTTATGCCTTCAACACAACATATGCAAAACAAACTGGAAAAGAGAAACCAGAAGAATTCATGACTGCACATTCTCTGCTCCCACACCCCAGTGTGATACTTACCAGCTGGTCTCATCAGTTCTCCACCTAAACCCCTGCAAAGCAGAAAGAGCCATCAGAGAATAACCTACCACAAGCAACCCGAGTGCATTGACAAGCGAGGGAAAAACCCTCAAAACCATTTCAGAATGAAAGCAGATCACACAATACCTGCAGGTTTGTATCTGACCAACTCTAAAATACTTCTTTTTAGATCAACTGCTGTCTTGACTTCAGCTTCATTTATGCAAAAGCTCCCTGAATATTTAACTCTTTTTGCAAAAAATGTGGTCCTAGACTAATTTTTGTTGTGAATAATTAAGACTCAAGTTCATTCTGCTTTCTTTTCAGCTGCTTCAGAAGCATTCCAAACCTGTGGGACTTGCCACAGGACTTTTCAGTCATACAGTCTCAAAAACTTCTGACTTCTGCAACTAAAAAGCAATTACATGCAATCTTTAAACAAAATCTACATTAAACAGCAACGTCGCTCACAGTTGCCATCTTCACAACTAATTTTGCCCTCTCTCAACTAATTTTGCATCCATCGTTACAAAAAAAAGGGGGTAAAAACCTCCAGGACATCAGAAAAGGGAGAGAAACAAATGGCTCAAAATGCTTCAGACCCTCCTGAAGTGAGTGTTACACAATTATGGTCTCTCAAGCTCAGGCTTACCCAGCCCAGGTAACCCTGCCTGAAAGTGCTGGGAAGAGAAAGTCTGAACTGGGCAGAAAGTGGGTAGAGAAGCATCCTGGCAATGGCAGGGCCTGTTTCCATTCTTTAGTCTCTCATGTTTCTGGGCAGAGACATTTCCTCCCACAGCTGAGCAGTATCTGCTGCTTACATGGATATCCCCATGGTGCCATGAGCACTGCTTGGGGCGTTCTGCTCAGTGTCACCCTCTGTGGCTTGATTTTTCCATTTTGTGAACCTTTGACCCCTGCCCTTCCTTTGGATATTTCTTCCCTCAGCTCCTTATTCCTGTCTCCCTTCACTTTTGCTGGAATACTTCCTCCCTCAGGTGTGCCAAACCCTTAATCAGCTGTTTGTATGGCCAAGCTCTGGCAGAAACTCCCAGCAAGGGGGAGCAACAACAAAGACTTTTTGTTTATTTGCTTGGTTTGGGGTTGATTTTTTAAAACCTTTTCTTCCCTCCTCCCTCCCCACAATAAAATTAGTAGCTATGCTCAGAAGGCAAACTTAGCAACCTTAACAACCCTCAGAACTTTGGTCTCCAGTTTACCCTTTTATATGAGCTTCAAAAGCCTAAACGTTTTAAACAAGTCTTTCCATTCCCTACAAGTAGGTGCCTCCTGCAACATGCACTGGGTTTTTGACTGCTCAACATTTGCATTGGTTTGACAGGTAATACAGAGACGCCAACTTCACAATATTCTCATTTGCCATAGATCAGCACTTCCTTTCATTGGGAAACTTTTGCTTTCGACAATCAATGTATTAAGCTCAATGTAGCAATCCACAGCTCAGTTTATCATCATAGGAAGCAAGCACAGATTCCACATCACCATGCTGATAAGGTCTTTGTATTATCTACCCCACCTTCCTGCCATGTTGTCTGCTCTCCAGCTTCTAAACAATTTAAATTAGAGAAGAAAGAAGTGATGCAAGGAGTCGAGACAGCGGCAAGAATAGAAGAATGATGTGGCAAGGTCTGCTTCCTCCTCAGCATTACTTTTTCCTTCATTTTGCCCTCACCCATTCCTCGCCTTTTGTCTGTTGCCTTACTGCAAATGAGTATAAAATAATGATCTTGTAAATTTGTTTGGTGTGCAACAGAGTCTGCTGATGCAAGGATTCAGATACGGACTTCTGTGCAAACTACAAAGCAAAAACTGAGTCATAAAGGCTGCTCTCCTCCACTTCTGCACACCGCCAATAAGGAAGTCAGGCCATTTAGAGCTACTCTTATGTTAATAATTTGACAGCTATCCCTTCCTCTGGCATTACATCAATTTAATTTCAGAGTTTAGAGCGTCACCAAAGACTGCTGTCCCTGTGCAAGAATGAAGCATGGTGACAGTAACTTGCATAGTAAGATTTCCATGTAACATAGAAATTAATCAAATTCATCTTTGAAAGCACTGCGGTACTGTGGTACTGTGTGTTCTCCTCAGCAAAACTCTTGAAGTTATTTCTTGCCTGCCCACCACAGTATGTCCATCAGTGTATCTACAGTTTTCTCCTTTTCCACAGCTCATCCATATTTCAATTTCAAGAATGGAGAATTCTATCAGAATCCTAGATCTTCCTTCAGTCAGTGCTTAGTTTGTCAAGCATGATGCACATCTTTCTATTAACTTTATCTCGCTCTACAGTATTTCACTAAATTAAAAAGATACGGATCTACCTAATTCAGAGATTCTGAATTTTGCTGTACTGTCAGTATTCTCTCTTTTTTTTTCTTCCAAAGACACATCCACAATTTGCATCACATTAACAGATGTACCTGTTTCAAGGTTTAATTATTAATTCAGTCTGGAGCTTGACTGATGCAGTGCTCAGGTGCCATGCGCTCCTAAGCATTCCTTCCTATGTACACTTTCACAGCAACGCTTCTCTCCAGAAACAGTTTAGGATGAGTCACAATTTATTTGTGGAAAATATAATAAAAAACACAATCCCTTGTAGAGCTGATGAATTAAGATTACTGACCTCACGGTGCTTGTATTTAATTACATAGGCCTGAATCAGAACCGATGACAGTGCTGTTTCCAGTGCGCATGGAAGTTCAAGGTATTTTTGTGAATCCTGGGGGTTTCTAAGTTATTTAAAACCTGCCTTTTGTAAGAAGCTTAGAATTCATCTTTAGGATTATAAATAACAGTAACACAAGCTGTCAGTATATACATTTTTTTTAAGTATCTGAACCTAAAGTTAAAACTACTGGAATAACTCAAGAGATTCAATCGCAAGTACTCGATTTCCAAGTAGCTATAAACACCTGCTCAATAAGGATTTTCAGCTCCATATGAATTGTAACCTATCATTTTCCATGGGAACTCTGTCTCAAATAGAATCAAGGTATCTTAAAATGTTCTGGTTACATACTTACTGGGCTTGGGAAGTACAAAATGGCTTTATCACAAGTTGCACAGGGGAGGAAAGAGATATACCTCTGAGCCTTATAACTCTTCAAAGCACAGTAAAGCCTGACCTCCTAGAACCACCATTTTACTGGATGAAAAAAATAATTTAAACTTGGAAGAATTGTTAAGATGAGCTTTGTTGCAGGGCTGGAATTATTTGCTGATTAAGTTAATAAACTCTTATGTAGATGACTGCCAAGAAACACGTTTGCCCTGAAACCATCAAGATTAGTTGCTACCTTAAAGGTCTTTGAAATGAGAGGAGTTTCTCTTTTGACTAGCACCTGTCAACACCTACAGGTTACCCTATGCTTTTGCAAAGCTGATGCTCTGAGGATGACAGTCCAACTTAGACTGGCTGCTCTTCTAGAACCCTAAAATTGCTTGCCTCACGTAGCTGACCATGTAATACATGCAGCCAGTCTCTTCATATGTTACAAGAATGAGATCAGAGCAAAACTCAGCATGCAGTACATTGCACTACTGAATCATCCAGTGTGGGAGTTGCTACCAAACACCAGGCATCCTGTCAGGCCTTCGATGGGAACCCTGAGGCCCGAGTGAATAGAACAGACCTGAAATACAGAAATGCAGTGCATCTACCTGATGAAAGTCCAGTATATCTATCTGTGGTACTTCCATACCCACCCTGAAGTATTCTGTTACTCAATTCTGTGTATTAGGACCTACATTACCAGACTTAGAACAGGCTACAAGAAAGGAGGTAAAAAATACTCCGAGCATCTATTCGGTCAAATATTCAGTATATTCATCTTGTATGAGTTGATGCCTTTTCAAAGAATCTTAACAGACTACTATTAAAAATATTTATTGAGGACTTTTCACACTGAGAACTAGTACAGCGTCTCAGATGCACTACAGAAATATATCTGCTACCAAAACTAAGATTCTAACCATGCTGGTTCAGTAGAAGTCAGGTTGATTCAAGGCCAGGTTGGACAGGGTTTTGAGCAACCTGGTGTACTGGAAGGTGTCCCTGCCCATGGCAGGGGAGTGGAACTGGATGAGCTTTAAGATCCATTCCAACCCAAACCATTCTATGATTCTATGATAATACAGATAAGGCTGACCATTAACACTGTGTTTAAACGAGCAGACTGACTTCCTATCCCAAGTAAACCAGTTTAAGACAACACATGCCACAAGACTTTGTCTTGGGTTTTTATATACAAAAGTAATATTTGAAGCAAAAAAAAAGATAGCTCCATTTTTATAACTTCATTACCCATAGAGCACAAAACAGGCACTGTGGACAAATACTCTAAGTGGCACGGTTTGCATAGAACTTGCTATGACTAGAGCCCTTTCAATAGAGAAAATCAGGCTCGCTGCACGGTACTGCACTGGAAGTACACATGCAAATTCTTAAACCAACCAGCTCCTCAAGACAAACTCGTGCTTCAAATGTGTCAGAGTCAAGACTAATGGAAGGAAGTACATACTGCTGTGCCTGGACTTGCATCCTCCTTTTTCAGCATACTATGGTAAAACCAGAAAAGGACTTCTACAGGAAGACAGAAAGATACTTCTGGTCTTTAAAAAATGTTAATCCAGTAGAGGACAGGATTTTCTACAATTAGTATAAACAAATCTGACTGCTACAAGTATCCTCAAAATTGAGAGGCTGTGCAGGATAACTCAAAACTTGAACTGCATCCTACATGAAGTGTGATTCAAAGCCACCACTGAAAATCAGGTCAGAGACACAGCAAGACAAGAGCTGCTAAAGAAAGTAAGGTCATCAGCTACATGAAGGTCTCCATTAGAGCACTTTGGCTTTATCTTTTTTGACTTGAGGTACTCACGAATTCAATGGAATCCTAACCATTAGACAATGAAGAATCTCACAACCCATTTTCCAGCTTACAAGTTATAAATTGTAACTTCACATTTTATTTATTTTTTAAATCACGGTATTTTTACACTTCCTTTCCCTTTCTCACAGGCCAACACAATATCAACACAACACAACAGCTTGATCAAAGCATTAAAACCCATTCAGTCCACAAAAGGAAAGCTTTGTTTGTTGCCAGAAGTGAAAGCAAAGTAGCTAATAAACAGTTGAGACCTGTGGCTTGATGCTTTTTTTGAATGCAGTTTAAAAGCTAGAAGCACAAATAAAACACACGAGTTTTCAACATTCCTACAAGATGTTGTTACACCGAAAATTCCCGGTAGCAATTTCTCAAATGGAAATCTTTGGAGTATTACGTGCAATAATTACTCATCACAAAACAAGTTTGGCTTGTTTCACTAAATGCTTGCCCAGCAATACTCATATTGCTGGTTTGTTTTTATAACCTAGTTTATTTTTCTTGTCCTATTTTAAAATGTTATGCATACCGATATTTTCAAATATGGATTCTAGTAGACATCTCTGTGTCAACCTAAGCATTAGAATAAACAGCAGTGAATCAATTTTGCTTGGAGTTGAATTAGAAGTCTTATCTAGAATGAAAACATTTCTGTAGGCATCTTATAAATACCATTAAGTGCAAGAAGTGCACATTATGACAAAAACAAATTACACCCAAGCTCCACCCTGACATTAAAGAATTTATGGGAGCCAAGACAGCCACCCACAAAGGCACTAATGTACAGTATCAGCATTAAACCCATGTGCCAGTACAAGCTAACTGAGGAGGAAGGAAAGTTTCACATCAGTGTGTACGACCCTCATAAATTTAAACTTTTTTTTGTCCAGAAAGTTTCAGGATATAAAAATTTACAAAAAAATTTTACATTATAATTAATAGTTAGACAAAAAAACTACCCTGACTTTACTGTTTTCAGATACATTGTGTGCAAAGAAGGGAATCAAATTGCCCAAAAGCTCAAAGACTTTGTCAGTTACAGCAGGAAAAAACCTGCATATACAATCATTAAGGGATAGAAGTAATGAATTGTGTTTTGATTTCCTTAAATTTAGGAAGAAACTCTGAAGTCACATACTAGCTTTGGTTCACATTTAGTTAACAGTTACTTAGCACTGGTAAGGCAAACTGCCTTTATTTCCTGGAAGCTTTAATAAAGAGGAAATGAAAAACAACACAGTGAAACTCATTTACATTTTCTTTGGTGCAAGGGATGAAAACTTGCATGGAACCTTTTGTAATACTCGTGGCCTACTCATTCCACAGGATGAAGAAAGTAATTCTGGGACTTAGATAAAGCTCCTTTAATAAATAAATAAATACCTTTTGGACTCATTAACTTATTAGGTAAAGGTCATTTCTATAAACCTATTTGAACCATACAAGTACCACAGCACAGGTTAATAATGAGAAAGAAATCCATTGCACACTGCTGCAGCCAGAAATTAGCAAGCATATTCTGGTTCAAATTCTGTTCTGCCTCTATCACAATATTGAGACCAGTACTTACTACTTTCCCACTAATTTAACATGCCCTGGGAGTCGCACTCTCTAAAGACCACAACCATTATAAAACAACATTAGCCTCTGTAATAGGCAGACAAAGCCAAAGGAATGCACGCACTTGCATCTGGATGACCTGCGAGAGACTGGCAGTCTATGGTAGGTGTAACTAGCTTGTACAACCCAAAACACCCCCGGGATCCTACTCTTTTCATTACTTCTAATTCAAAATGCAAATAATTTTTTTTTTTGCAGCTATTTTCTTACCTGTACAATTGACGACTGCGAAGCTGGGGGAAAAGAAAACAACAAATACTAGTATTAGCAGAGTGAGTTTGATACAAGTGTTTTGCTTTTTCCTCCTCACGTGCAATGTCTATATACTGTAAGCTATGCAACATTTTGGCTTATTTTAAAAATAGAATTCAAAGAGAAAATATTTAAAGAAAAAGCCCCTCTATATAGCCATTTGAATTTTACATTCAAAGAAAATCAATTTAACACATAGATAAAGCATTGGTTGTCTTAATTCCAAATCCTAGCTGCTCCTGCACATACCCTGGAAGGTAATTTGGCTTTTTAAAATACATTTGCTTTCCACAGCTGTCCCTTCTAAAATGATCATAATGGATTAAGGCTGTTGTAACAGTATGGATCCTGCTGGCTGAGATTTCAGGCATTTCCACATGAGAAAGTTAAACAAGGATGAAGATACTTTTTCAACCTGTACCAGTAGCTTTCACCTATGCACAGCATTAAGTAAGTAGCTGTGTACTTTGAAGCATAACGAGTAAAGCTGACAGCTTCAGCGCATCAGAACTGGGCCTAAAAGTGCTACAGGTACTATAGTAAAGAAGTAGGAGCCTGGATGAAGTACTGTCTGTTCCATGAGGTGAAGAAACAGGAGGCAAAAGAAAAAAAAACAACAGCATGACTTAAATTAAAGCGAAGGCAAAACTATCTCTGTAGAAGGATTTTAATTTGCTATGAGCAAGACTTCATTTGTCATAAGTAGAGATAAAGACAATACATCAGCTGAAACACAGAATACGATTTTCAAGGTCTATAAACAGCTAAATTATGAATGCAAAGTTTTAGCAATGAAATCCTGATAAAGAAGAATAAAAAGTACAGAATGGACTCACTGGAAGATCTCTCTTGAATATGGTCACATTAAGGCAACAGCCATATTACCTACCTGCACAGCCAGTCAGTGTGTACAGAAGGAGGGAAGAAAACCAAAGTGGAAAGAAAACCAAAGTAAAACCCCATGTGGTATTTCAGGAGTACAACTAGCAGCAACAGAGAAAGTGGCTTAGCTAAGAGGCTGGCAGAACAGCAAGGGACCAAATACAAAATTATAGTGGGATTAAGGATATCTAGCTATCTGGAGTGTGTGTCCAAATTACTGTTTGTGAGATTCTTCCTTTTAGCAAGGGGAAGAGGAAAGAAGATGGAGAGCAGCTGTCTGAATTGTAAATGGTTTTTTGTTTAAAAATAATACAACATACCAGGTTAAAAGATACATTTATACTTTATACACACCTCTTCATGGATTTGCTTGAGTCCCTCCAATGATTTTTCATCAAAATAATGTGTTATAGATCTGTAAAGGCATACAAATTTTTTAAGACTGCTTTCCTAATCATGCCAGATATAATTTTTCTTCCACGACTTCACTGTACTTTCAAGCAAAACCAATAATTTGATTTTCAAATTACACAACAGAAATATGCAATATTTAATTCTAAATAGTTCACACATAATGATTTAAATCCTGTCCTTATCACGTAGCAAACTCATTCTTGAAGGACTAAAAAAAATTAGTGTCAGTTCCTAATAGTATTATCATCATTAATAAACCAATAAACCTTTCTCAGCTCAGCCGAGTTTTGGACTCAAACACACCTGTGATTTTTCCAGCTATTTCAAGTTTTTTCTACTATTAAAAATATTCTGCATCATCTTTTCTAACTTTTTTCCCTTGAAAAGGGAAAACACAAATTCTTTTGCCAGACACTGCTGGCAAATACAATTACTACTTGTCAATAAGTCATAAAAATCAGTGCATACTTTTGATATCTGTTATTTGAATTCATCTCAGTGTATTTAGCTTGTACAAACAACAACATTAAATTTGTCTGAAGTCATCACTTCAGATATCTTTGTATGACTGCATTAAGATGCTCACAGAAGTAAAATAAAAAAGGTTTATCAGAGAGTAACTATCCAACTTGTAGAACAAAACCCAGAAAGTCTGTCTGTCTTTTTTAAATACATTTCTTCAGTGTATGTATATCTTTGACTCCTGCAGAACTGTACTTCACTGAAGTTTGCACTCTGGAATCTTATTTTCCACTGCCTTTAATCTTTAACAGCCATTCATTCCAATTTACATTATGCTTGCATATGATTCTGCTATGATAACTTCCAAATTCTAGCTTTTGCAATAGAGATCTTCAACTATTTCTCACATGTGATTCTTGTGATAGAAAGAAAAGGTAAATGACTTGTTTCTTTAATCACAACATTAAAGCAAAGACATCTACAAATAATTTTGTCAATTATTCCGGCTACATCACTTATACGTAATATGTGTGTATGTATACACACATACACCCTTACACAGATAAGGGAGATATAGAGATATATCTATATATCTGGATCACACTCAGCAGCAACAATTAAATCAGTCCAAGCTGCTTGAGGAGGTATTTCTCTAACACTGATGACAAGACTGTCCCCTCACCAGGAAAACAGCATACGTACAGGGAAAGGGGGATAATCTGTATTTAAATTATAACTTTGAACTCTCCAAGTAAGGCAGCAAATAATCTGACTTTCCTGATGATGACTTTAGACTTCAGTTTATAATATCACTGAATAAAAGGTGAAGCCTTGGCAGGACTGATCAAAACAAACAAAAATTCAATGGAAAAGAAGTTCAGTAAGATGGAGATTTCCGTAATTATACTCAGGAAGCTTTCAATAGACCAGACCTGAAAGGAAAATTTATAGCCTTAGATAATCTTGCATTTATACCTATTATTCTCTTCTGCCAGTTTACACAGTGCATGGGTGATCTCAGCACAGGCAAGAATTGCCCCATGGCGTGTGTGCAGATCTGTGCCCACTGATAAAGGCAGAAGTCTTGGCAAAACTGAAAGAGATGAAACAAGTTATTATTTTTTTTAAACAAAGCATAGTGACAGATCACAGTTATAAATGTAACCTAGAAATAAGATGGGAAAACCATTTCTGGGAAGTCAGGCCAATATTTCCTGGCCATCATATAAAAAACAAGTTTCAAAAATATAAGCAAATTCTGACAAAGCATACTAAGCCACAAGGAATTTTGTACTCACAGCTACCTCCTTGTTTGTAGTAAATGAAATCACATACTTGCTCTTAGGCATTGGGCTGGCTGAGCACTAAGGGAAATGAGGCTTGTGCTTCCATGAAATTTTACTTCCATGTAAACTGCTACCTTCCAAGACCACTGTAGGGAGCCTTGGTAAGATCAGGAACTACAGACCCAACTGGGTGTCAGCTGCAGCCTTTCAGCCATATTAAAAAGCAGCTGGTACATCCTCAGAATCTCAAGTGGGCTGAGCAAAGGAACCTGAGTTCATGCTAAGAAATATTTGATTACACACACAACAGTCAAAGAGGAATTCTTCTGGAGATGTCAGACTGGACAAGACAAAACAGATCCCCCCACCCTTTACGACATCAAAGCCATAACAACAAAGCAAAAGCTAGGAATCTGAAAGCAAGCTGCTGGAGCTGCTGCAATAGAACTACACCCATTTATTCATCTCAGAACTGGTAGGGTCCAGCGTAGCTGCATCACTAAAGTGCAGTCCTCAAACAAAGATCTGGCAGTATCTTATAAATGTTGCATAAAACCTGAAAACTGGTAAAGCTGTTAGTGTCACTAAGGTGCAAGGGAAATCTTCACTTTTATTAAGTCATATTGCATGTTTAAATCTTCTTAATACATTTTGCTACATAAGCCTGAGCACTTGCTGTGGCACATGATGCAGGATTTTTTACCTACCCACATTCGCCATGTATTCAGAAGCCCGCGGAGTAAGGTTATGCAGAGCCTTGGTTGAAAGTTCTCGAATAACACTGAAGATGAAAAAAACATTTTTTGCATTTTTGGGGGGTTAGCAATTTAGTAGAAGTAATGGATTAAAAAATAATGTCAGGATCAAAATGAAGACCCCAGCAATATTGAAAATTACAGTACTTGCTGTCCATCCCATGCTACCCCCTTCAATAAAGCCAACAAAACCCAAGAGTGGACCAAACAGACAGCCTACAGCTAGCTTTTAGCTATATGAATAGAACTTATTGCTGAAAGAGACAAAGAAAAACCTAAGTGTTGATGGTAGAACCTGAGGGCTCATTCTAAGCATTGGCAGGGACACTACAGTAAACTGTTATTATTTCTCATGATGCAAACTATTATCAGCACTGATACAATCTCATTTGTGTTATATGTACGCATTTTAATCTTCATGAACACTGAATATGACTAAGCAGCATCTCTATGCATGAAATCTACTTTAATTATGATAATTGTATGGTGATGGTGTTTACCCCCCACATACACCATCTAACACATAAATGTGTTTTATTAATGTATTAACAGATTGAGGTCATGGCAAAAAGACAGAATTCATAAACATGTTTTAAGTGACAATATACTAGGGAGGCATAGATGACTTGTCCAGTTTCTTTCAGTCACATGCTATTGCAAACTCTGGTAGAAGTGAAACTTACAGAACTAATCTAGGAAAGCATGATATGCAGAGCACTCACCTCCTGGATATTAATCATTAGACTTTATGAACTTACCTATCCCAGTGGTTAATCTTCATGTTAACTAAATGATCAATCATCGGCTGTGTGTACTGAGGAAAGCCAGCAATATACACACTGAAAACGAAATGTCCATGGAGAGTACAGAATCAGCATCTGTGTGCCTTTTAACATAAGCTGCTCTAAGATTTAAATCCTCTAGTTTTAAAGCAACCAAAAAAAATTACTTAATCATGAGATGCAGCTCAATTTACCATAGGAAAACATTTAAATGTAAAACTTTCAGATTCCTTACAGAAACTCCTACACATATAAAAAGGTTGACAGCAATGAACAGCAAAAAGAAATATTCAATTCCCATTGTTACATACTAGAAAATCTAGATGTGTACTTTAAGGTATACAATTATTTCAGATTGAGAAACGTTAATGATGCAATCCACAGCACGGCAAAATTAAAACACCGAAATGTGCTACATCTTCATAAATATAATGGTCCAAAATGAATATGGGTTTTCAATTTTCCCTTTTTTAAAAATCAAGTATAAAGAAAAAGTCAATTCTGACAAAAAATGTTGCAGCTGTAGAGTCAAGACCTAAGACCTAAGGGAACACCAGAATTCATTAGCTAGGTAGCCTGCATCACTACGTAACCTGGTAGCCACACTTGCTTTCCAATCTTCAGAAACATCAATTACTGGAAGCTAGGGTCAACAGAAATGAAATGGTTTTTCAGTAGGTCTGATGGATATTCAATAATCTTGGAAAGCTAAACAACCAGTAGAATGTGTTTGTGTCAAAATGGTCTGCACAAAGGGACAACATTAAGGAGGCATGGATTACCTCAATGTCACCTGTCTTAACCTTTTGAGTGACTAACTTTGCAACCATAATAGTGTTCCACTAATACACGTGTGTGTGATTAGAAGCAAAACAAAGACAAAAACCAAATAGTGTTGCATGTTACCATAATGGTATCTATGCAATTCATCAGAAGAGTAGGAATACTTAGATCCACAGCACAGACCTCAGTCATTTGAGCCAATACACGGTATAGAAGTATATCTACTACTGACTGCTATGAGCCCTGGAGGGGGAGTAGACAGGTGGTTTAACTGGTTGGTGATGCCAGAAGAGAAATAGTAACATTTATCATTCTTTGGTTCCTTACCCTGCTCTGGAAGAACACAGACTAACAGAAGATTGGCCCTGCCATATTTGAGTTCTCCTCTCTTCCTTACAACTGCTGAGTCCTAGTTTTAGCACTCACCACTTTTCCCAACCATTTTATTCCAAGTTCCGTTGCTCAGCTCATCAATTTCTTGAGCCATGTCTGTAGCACAATCCCACTTTCCATTTTCATTTATAACTAACTACAGACCCCATCTTTTGTACCCTACTGAGTATTTAATGAAAGTAGCCTGGGATACAAGTCTAACCTTCCTGACTATGTTCTGGTACATTTTTTGTATCACACTCTACTTAGATTAAGAAGCTTCTTCCTTAATTCAGCTTTTACCAAGCCCAGAACTCCTGGAATTGCATCATCTCTTTAATCCCAGTTCATACAAAATGGCTTTCCTCTACCTTCTATCCTCAGATAGGATAGATAGGTCTGTGCATAACCAGAGTATGCACACTCTGGTTATGGACACATCACTTAGCACCCATAGTTCTAAATTATGACATTTGAGCTGAAAGGACACCCAGTGTGAAAAACTTGCATAAAAATATTTTGATTTTAAAGGGTATTAGTACCTATTTATAAACACACACATAAATATAAGAATATATATGATACTGCCTCTCTATAAGAGTGTATCATTATTTACAAACCAAAACCAAATCCATCTGGAGAAATTGGCACATCCTTTTCAAGCTTTTATTGCTCAAAGGAATGTAGCAGTACCAACTCTCACACCTGCAGAGCCTCCTTTCACGCAGCCACACTCCGTTGGCACAGAGTGTCCCAAGATCATTTTATCTGGGTGGGGGAAGGACAGCTGAAGATTCCAGATCTGGAATATGAACCTCAAGCAGCTTTTTCCAGCTACATAAACAATTACAGCACCTTAAGGCATACTGATCAGAAAGGTCCATTCTTCCTACCACATTATAATGATACATGTTTTCTGTGCAGCCAAATATATGCTTATGTACTTTTTCTTTGATGTTACTCAGACAGAAATAAGGAAATAATTAAGAATTGACCAAAAAAAAATATCCTGCTTGAAGAACAAATGGTGAAGACTTTTAAAAGTAATATAATGAATGGGATGTCAAATGCTTTTACAAAGAAGAGTTCAGTTACTAAGACTGAACATAATTTCAAGGAATCATGGTACTAAATACCTAAGATTATTTATACAGAATCTACAAATTCAGTCTTTCTGTTGAAGCTTTGAAGGCCCGGAAGTGGAGGGAAGAAATCCAGAGTAAAAGTACTTTCACTTAGGTACGTAACACTCCTACAAAACCCATGGAAATTGTAACAAAAGAAGTAAAAAAATGAGCATTTGAAAAAAGTAAGGAAATGAACAATTCAGCTCTCCAAACATAAGGAGAATGTGACCCATCTCCAAGCCAAAATTATAAAAGAGAAAAAACAAACCCTGCTTTGTCAATTTTGAATATCTTCAATTTTCTACTCGTACAAAAAGGTGGACTTTCAAAAGTCCCACTGACACTGTATGGACCTAGAGCAGCATGGACCAAGTCACTGCATTTCCCCATCTTGGGGCAGAGGCGGCAGCTCTGGGGCAGTGTAGGAGGAGGGTGTGCGCCCCACAAGGAATGACAGTAGGTAAAAGGTGAAGACACATACAGACCAAAATGATTATGCACAAAAGGGACAATATGGAGGTGGACAGATTAATTAAAAATACAGTCAAGGAGAAGACAAAGTGTTCCAGTGCAAATTATCTTAAAAAAAAAAAAACAAAACCGCACTGGATGTCACAAAGCTGGCAATGGAGCATAAACCATCATATACTTGTTTGCTATTTCATATTCCCCAAGAATAGGATCTCTCCAAGCCTTTCAACCTGCTGGCTCCTGAGCAGCATGCAACTCCATGGAGCAATTTATCTGACCTATCTTATAATGGTCTGAATCACCTTTGTAGGTGCCTCTTTGCATTGCCTATGGAGAGAGGCTAGACACCCAGGCTAGACTGTCTGTCTTAGGCAACTAAAGGTAGAACCCAGCCCTCAGCCCTTTTCATCTTCTCATGAGGAAGTGCACCCTTACATTCATTTTAGTCATCCTGTGCACCCAGCTTGCCTCTGAATTCCCCTGACTTCAGCACTATTGTATCTTCTGACAGCTGATCAGAACAGAACACAGTATTCTAAGACAAGGCACTGATTTATGACATCAGACCATTTCCAGTATTTCCCACTACATTCGTTGCAGCCTCCATACTGCAGGGATCAGTTTGTTTTTTCAAACACTACTGCGTATTGTGGTTAGACTTTTCATAGAGTTACCTATGTAAAACACAAGCACTCAAGTTAAAGGTCTGTGCACAGACCACAAATCCAACAACCTGTGCAAAGAATATTTTTAAATGGCTGTTGGTTTATTTTTTTGCTACCCACATCAGAATCTGTTTCCCATTATAACAGCAGATCCTTTTACTGCAACTCTTCAAACACCCCCCCAGTCCTCTCTAACTTTGACCAGCTTAGCCAGCTTTGTGACACCTGCAAATACTGCCTTCTTGACTGCTTCTTCTACATAGACAAGGAAATCATAGTCACATTTTCACCTTGCCTTATACCTAATAAGCAGTTTGATGCAGAAATGAGAAAAATCTTAATTTATTCAGAATCAGCAGTGACAAACAATGTTCAATAAGGTGAACAATCAGACAAATATTTCATTATGTAAAAGAGGTCCCTCATGTTTAAGAAAACTAATGCTTGGAACCTTACCTTATAGTCAGGTAACAGTTAACTCTGTTACCAACAGCAAAATAATCAGCTGCGGTTAGAATGTCTATGCCATGTGGAAAAGTACCCTAGAAACATCATAGGGAAAAGGCAAAAAAACCCCAAAATGTTATTTAAAATACTTTCCAAACAGGCAACATTATTTAAAATAAATCTACTACTACTCTTCAAGCCCTGGAAAAAAAAAACCAACAACCAATTTATTTCCTAATTTATAGTAAAATCACTTGCAATAAAGATATACAGGATATTGGATATATAAATAGGAAAATACCTGGCTTCACGTATGAGTCAATGATAAACAGTCAAAGTAAACAGCAGCAGATAATAAACTATGCAGCAGCTATCTTAACACCTTCAAGTCATATCCAAATACACATTTGGTGAAAGCATGATTATGTATGTACACAAAACATGATTTCTCCCTAGGGTCTAGATCAATGTAAACATGTTTTCAGTTTATGTGAGGGAATAAGTATCTGCTGCGATTTTTATGAAGTATAAAACTAGACCTAGGCACCAAGAAATGTATCCCATGTAGGATACATGGGAGCTTGATTATGTCTATTTGTTTCTACATATATTTTATGACTTACTTATTAATGAACTAAACACTTGGGGATAGTTTGGTTTTAAAAAGAACACCAGTTCCCAGCAAAGCCTTAAACACTGAACCCTGCAGAAGTATCACACTTCTGACATCACTGCTCAAAAAATTGGTTTTAGAAGATACATTCCTTAATGTGCAATTGACAAATAAATTTTCCCCTTTTTATACAAGCAATACGATTCAGATGTTCAGAATTTTGATTGGCTATGACTGATTTAATACAGTCCTACGCAGCAGGCAGTGTTTTGGAATGGAGGAGGCAGCATACCCTCCACAAACCATAATTAAGTACAAATGGAGAACTGCCAACTGAAAGACACTACACTGGCTTACAAAAGGGACAATCATATGATATTTAAGCAATAAGGCTATGTGGAAGTACAGGTTCTGGATGTGATACAGTTTTGTTTGTTTACAGCTCACTCATCCCTTCCACATTAGGATACAGCTATGCAAAAATAGTAGAAAAATATCTCTAGATCTAAGCCTGAATAATTAAAGAAGTATATACTACAAGCAGTGGGAAACTGCCAGCTACTGCAGAGGTCTTATTCTGGGAAGAACAATGCAAACAGTCCAAAAAACCAAGACCTGGAATTTGACTGAACCAAGGACAGACAGAATAGCCAAGAGACTATCTGCACGCCCTAATAACCCAAAGGTGAAATGACTGCACCCTCTAAAAGCCTAATGAAGCACTGATTAAGGTTAAAAATATACACAAGAAATACCTCAGTATGACTTATAGCCAAACAACAAGAAGGACAATGAAATACCTAAGCATACATAGCATACATAAGGAAAATT
The DNA here is from genome assembly GCF_012275295.1 of Melopsittacus undulatus. Taxonomy (NCBI): domain Eukaryota; kingdom Metazoa; phylum Chordata; class Aves; order Psittaciformes; family Psittaculidae; genus Melopsittacus; species Melopsittacus undulatus. The sequence goes on from NC_047537.1 coordinate 17,053,080, forward strand.
ACAGCTAAACACTTTCAATTCTAGCTGCTAGCTGGACCTTGCTATTCATTACTTGGCTGTTAAGTGTGCCCATTTGATGCCATCTCACTAAAGGTCATGGTGCCACAGTGCACGTCAGTGAGACAGCAGAATTCCTGACAATAAGTTCATGAGTACAGAGGTCCTGGCCAACAGGTGAGCCAAAACTAGGAGAAAAGCTAACAGTTTCCATTCTGTCCATATCTCACTTCTCCAATAAGTCAGTCCCACCAGAAGCATGGGCATTTCTCATGATCTATGCTTAAAAAAAACTTCTTCCAAGTTTTCATTTAAACTAAGTGTAAATTCCCATGGTTCCTCTTTCTGAGGCCATAAAAGCAAGCCCTTGGATATGGGGGAGGCTGAATTGCAAAGGTGGAGCAGGCAGGAACCAGGAAGTAAGTGAGGTCAACTTTTTCTCCACCTAGTTAGTATCAGTGTTGTTACTTCAGATGGAGAGTATGTTTAGCTCGCTCCAATTCAGAGAAAGGGTGCCTCTTTCAACACATTACATCTCGGCAAAGAGCTACAGAGGGTGTATCCACTGATGAAGTAACCCTTTTTCCTAGGCAGTAAGGAATGAACGGTAAAACTTCTGCATTTCTGCAGGAACCAACTGGAGACTGATAGCATTCTTCATGTCATGGAAGCTTATTATTTCCCTGCAAATTCCTCCTTCACATGTTGACACATAATCTCAAACTATTTTGAGTTCTACCAACAGACAGGTTTGAACTGGGCGTCAAAGCAGAGTCAAAGAGAAAACTTCCTGGGTATAAACTAACATAGACTGTACACTCCACAGGAGCTTGGCTACATGGAAGCATTTCTAAACCTGCTGGGCCCAGAAGCCCTATCTCACCTGGAGCTGCAGGCACAGGAAGGTGTTTACCTCATGAAGTGGAATCAGGCTGAGTTGCTGTGTGATGACTAAAGCTCTCCAGGGCAGTAACTATAGACCAGGAAAGAATCACGCTGGCTTCTACTTATCACAAACCTAGTTAGGCCAGGTCACCAAAAAAACTGCCCTCTTCCTCCTAGCCTTCTTGCACCCTTTCTCTGCTATTAACCTAATTCTATCTAGAAATGCACACTCTGGTTATGGACACATCACTTAACACCCATAGTTCTAAAGTTCTAAAGGAACAGCATCCAACCACGTAACAGAGATCTTCAGGAATGATATCAGGGAAAGCTACACAGTGTTTTAATAATATCCCTTAAAGAATGGCTTAATGATAACAAAATTGGCTTTAATCATGCTTACGCCAAGCTCTATCACAAGAATTCACTAAATGAACCATTTCCTCCTTTTTTTCCTCTAAAAGTTGTATATTCAGCTTTGAGATCCCAGTCTTTACCCTAATTGCTTCTCCCTTGAGGTTGCAAATCCGAACACTTTAACTACTTAAATATTACTAAGTTACACAGGAACCTACCATAATACTTACTTTTAAAGCACTCTGGTACCCCAAAAATAATAGGTTTCTTAAAATATCTAGGTGGTTGTGGTTGTGTTATGGTACACCAGGCAAAAGCAGACAGTGAGTTGAGGACTCTTAAGCTCAGTTCATTGTTCCATTGCCAACCATAGCAAAGACTGTGCAGCACACTTCAGCTGTTCTATCAAAACTAAATACAAAAAAAAATACAAGAAACTGGGATTTTCCTGCCTTGAGAGCTTTGCACTTCCCAAGGTGTATAACAGCTGTCATACAGGCTGATTTTGCTTTTCAGAATGACTGGAAACTACCAGAAAGCTCATTTTCTTCCAAAACTAGAGTACTAAAATAAACCTCACACCTCAGAGAAATACTGCACAAGAACTTGTTTGCTGGTAATGAAAATAATTATTTTGTGACATCCTTTACTCAATTTCTCCAAAGCCGCAGTGTCTCATTCTGATTTTGGGTACTAGACATTTACAGTAACCTCGGAGGCACTACTGAATGAAGACTGAGGAAAGTCACCATACCTGTCTCCCAACATTCTCCTGGAAGGCAGCCTAAGGAACAGAGAACAAACATACCAAAACGAGTCAGGGTTGCTTTTTGATAAACACCAGATGATGAATTCAAAACACACAACAATATAAATGACCCATGGCTTTTCTTTTTTAAATAAAGTAAGCTTTGTCAGTAGAACAAGCCCACAGGGCTTTTCAGTTTCTGTGTCTCTATGTTCTAGTGTTCTTAAAGCTATATGTTGCATGACAGCAGTTGAAGAATGCAAGTTTATTAAACCAGTCACACCCAGAGGAGTACTTTTGAGGAGTGACACAAGGCTTCGCACTGGACCTGAAAGTCAATACCTGTAGACAACAGAAATGGAGACAGCTCACTTTTGTCTGACTGTTTCAATCTGCCAATAGTAGGCCAAGTTTGATTCTTTGTCAGTGAAAACTTCAGACAAAAACCATCGCAAATGTGATACTTATTTGAAAGATACACACCCGAAAGCATGCTGAAACACTGAAATTATAAAACCTGAAGACAAAATCCATGCTTGTTTCTTGTGTTTTATATAACATAAACTCCAAGCCTTGCAAAATGCAATGACTACAACCATAAAGTTAACCCCTTACTTGTACAGTATACAGAACAAAACCTACTTAACTCCCTACTTCAATTTTCTCCCTGTCTCTAAAAAGCCAATTCATTTCTGTTCCTTAAAAGGATACAGACATGTAAGTACTAATAAAAGAACTGGAGTTCAATGTACATGGGGGGAAGTCCCAACCTTTACTGAAAATGCCACAAGAATTTTGACAGACAGAGCTTCTGTATTCCCTATATAAATACAGTGTGCATGTGGTAATCCACCTGCACAAACAGCAGGTTCGGTCAGCTCACCAAGGTATCACCCTGTGCAGGGCGCAGGCGTGCTCAGAGCACAGGTGAAGCAAGCCCTCCTGAAACCAGCCTCGCGGTGCATTTCTGAGCTGATGTCTGCTCAGGATAATGACTGCAGTTCCTGTAGACTTGCCCGGGCTAGTCCAGCTCCTGCTCCCAGTGCATCCACTGCAGGACACGTAGCACCAGCTGTCTCGAAACCGCTCACCCACCACCACAGCGGGTCTGGAGCCCACCTCAGCCCGCTAGCAGCGGCAGCCATGCTGCCAGCATTGCCCCTGAGCTAACCTGTTGGGGATTGCCTCTGGCAGAACTGCTATCCTCTGCAGCGGCACAGAACAGATACACCCTTGGGCAACACGTAAAGCACACTTCACACAGGAACATGAGCTGTGGCAATGCCCTGCATTTGTTCTTTACTGTATGCCTCAGCCCAGCTACTACCATAGGGGTTTTTCCACTCCTTGTGTCTCCATCAATGAATGCTCCCAGCTAGGATTTGCCAGAACCTTGTTTCACGGCACTCTGCATCCCTTGTTTCTTTTTACTTACACTTTAGCTTTAGATCCCCTTTTATGCCATTTTTACTCAGCATAACGATGTTTCAGCAAGGAGGATGTTCTCAACTACCATATGCAAGGGATTTAATAGTTTATTCATTGAATCAGAATAGTTAGGGTTGGAAAGGACCTTAAGATCATCTAGTTCCAAACCCCTGCATTACAACTTCTTTTAAAATCATACCGCTCAGACAAGTACCGCAATGATACCCAATCTGGAAAGCTTTTTTGTTTCTTTTCTTTTTCAATCAGAAACTTTGATATCCAAACTACGTAAACCTGGTCTTAAACCAGTGATAGTTTTATTCTACTTACAATACATCCGTAGGATTCAGACTGAATGTATAGGAGCCTACAGACAGTGCTGCAGCAAAACAGGATTTGCACATAAAGATGTCACACCAATCGTTTGCCTAAGGTAGGAATTTAAAACGTCCAATGCTCTGTCACCATTTTGGTTTTTAACTAGCTTAGAAGGATCTAAGGAACAGTCCAGCAGCATGGCAAAACCACTCAGCACTCATCTAATGTATTCTAAACATTTAACTTACATGGTAATTTACACCTAATTTATTAGTTTCTCTATAAAAACCATACAACTTTAACTACTGTTTACAAAAATAGATATTAACTATTGCCTTGTTACAAAGATATTTGTTGATGATTCCAATGGAATAGCCTTGGAGAAAAATAATCACTTTGGTACAGATTTTCACACTTTTGTTATGAATTTACAATTCATAAAAAAATGAAGAGAGATACGGTACCTAGCAAATTCCTATATCCATAGCTTAGCAGCTAGCAAGGTTTCCAGCTGCAGTCTAAAACTGTGTAGTAACTTGCTTCCCAGATGGTCATTTAAATTGGGGGAGGGTCCTGTGCATCACCATGAACCTCTCTCAGCTCCAGGTAAAAAGTGCTGCTTCTGCAAGTAAATTTTCAGCCAATGATGGGAAAATTTACAATGAAAACCAAGACTTCAAAAAAAACATAAAAAAGAATCCTCAAAGGAATGTAAACCCAGAAGCTGAGAGTGTTCAGAGATATACTTGGGAAAATTCACCACTGATTTCAGAAGGCTTTGTAGAAAATGCACATTCCAGATGTGATAATTTAAACACATCACTGCTGTAGAACAGCACCTAATCCCAATTCTAGCAACAAGAGTTATATGATACGTTATTTTTCCTGGGTCTGAAGGAGTATCTTGAACAGAAAAAGTTAAGGGGAAAACCATCCCTACAATATTATTGTTAACTTTGTAAAAGTAAATTAGAAATATGACAATAATGAAACATACTGTTCCTCCACATGAAAGGCCAATTTTCTAGAGCCCATTTAATGCTCACAAAATTCCCTTCTTGTTCCTCTACCACTTTTTTGTTGTTCCACAAAAGATATTTCTTTTTCTTCAATAACTGAAAAATTTACAGTTTCAATCATTCTTTCAAACAACTGCAAATTCCAAAAAGAGGTCAAATATTCCAGTTCTTTCGTAATAATAAGTTTACATTTTTCATATGATCCCCTTCTGGAGATAGAAAAACTGGATACAAAGATTTTAATCTAAAGATTCCACACTATCAGAATCAAGATGACCACAAAAACTGAAAAAACACTCAAACACCTCCTAAATCATGACTTAAAAAACTATCAACCAACCAAGAGGAAAAAAATACTCCCTTTAAGACATCAAAAGCTGAATGGAGCCCAAGCCGAGATCACTTATTCATGTGATTAGTCCTTATAATGACTAGTCATGAAAGAGTTGCGAAAGTCAGCTCAGAATGCTTCTGGAGCTTCAAAAGAACAGCCTTGTTTTATTCTCTTTAACCTCAGGGATCAAAATATCTCTACATGCTACTTTGTTTTATTGGTGCTCCACATTAGAACATATTGCATATTGGATTGGATGGAAAATCTAGTAAAACATGTTGTTTATTTAAATATATATTTAACTGTAGTAATAATTGGAAATAATTAGGACTCCCAGGTATTTTTTCTTCAAAACTGTAGTAATGTCAGGTAAATGCAAAATACTTCTTTGCCTCTCTTTCTAGAGTAAGGAAAAAGGCTTCAGTACTTTCATAACTATCCATCAACACAACAATTCTGAATTTTGACCAGCACTATATTAGAAGGTACTACTGAAAAGATTAATTTCACTGGAGATAATTGAATTGCAAAATGCTCAATAGCTTGGCTTAAAGTAGAAGAGGAAAGTGAAAAGAAAATTTATTTTGTGCTCATCTGAAATACACAATCTGCACTAAACTTATAGCATTACTAAACGCACCTGATTTAGCACTGTATTTCATGGTCAATCTATCAGTTTATGTTTAAGTGCAGAAACATAATGAAGATTACACAGGACAATTAGATCAAGCCACTAAAGGTAAGCAAAACACTGGTAATGGCAATCATGTCAACAAGAATTCTCCTTGTTATATATATTACCATCTAATTCCTAGGATAATACCTATAAAGCAAATAAATTTTTAACCTTTCACTCTCTATAGTCCTGAACATTTTGTATAGCATTCAGAAAAACAAAAATGCCTTTGTTTTCCTCGTAGAACTTTATTTGAAATGACTTAAATTAGCCAAGAATAACAAATTCTAGCGTTTCCAAAATTTGAAGTTTGGGGGAAAGTAGCATTGCTCATATTCATCAGTGGTACAGTATGTGAAGAACATATTATATCAGTACTCAGTGACCTACAGCATCTTAGCTTCCATGCTTTGGTTTTAACTTATTTAGACAAAGTGATTTGTGATATGATTACACAAGCAACTGACTCACTTCCTCAGCAATTAATGCTGCAGCTTCATTCAACAGCTTAAACTCTCAAGCAGAGGTGTGGCTAGAAAAAATAAGGATGCTATCCAGGTATCCCTAAGAAATCCTTATGATGTTGTAAGTGCATTAGCTTTCAAAATTTCAGTCAAAAAAAAAAATAAGACAGACTTATTAATCAATTTGTATGCGGCAGACTGCCTTTTTTTAACCTAAATATGTTTTTTAATGCATTCACAGTGAAGTTTGTTCTTAGGAGCAGAGACGCCTGGTTCTTTGACAGACGTCGTCTGGTCCTGTGCTAACACAGTTAAAACTGGGGTTTTTTACATTTGCATTAGAGAATTTGTTTTATCTGTTGAAACAGACATCTTGCACTTCTTTCTTCTTTTTTGTTTTCACCAAAGCAAGTCCAATGTATGCACAGCACCCTGACTTAAATTCTCAAAGAGAAGATGCCCAATCTTTCTTCTTAAATTCTACACTCTCTCATCCATAAACTTGCTTCTCTCAAAATCAGTAACACATGCTTTTCAATTCTCAACAGCATAAATATTTTCTGCAGAAAGGTTCCACAGAATATACTTAGCTGTCAGCACAATTAACTACACAACAATATCTCCTAATGGATTTGTCACTTCCTTTTAAAAATTCCCAGTCCTACAGAATGAGTTTTAGACAATAAATGAAAAAGTTTTTGAGGGAGAGATTATTCTAGAAATTTTCAGTTTACAGAGGTTACAGTTGAGGAACAATTGGAAAAGTGGAACTTCACAACCAGCTCAGCAACATGAAAAAGATCCAGCGTCTAAATATTATGTACAACTGTTTGATATTGTGACCAGAAAATGCGACACAGCTCTTTCTTAGACACTTTTACCCTAACCATTATGACCACAACTTAACTGTGGCCATAAATCAGAATATGGATTGGGGGATTATATAATTTCAAATCCAAATTCACACCATACTTCTAAGGATGTAAAAGAGAATTTTTGCTCATGACATTATAAATTGCTTATATACTGTAATTCTAAATAGCTAAAAATACAAATTATTAAACGAAACCAAAAAGGCACAGAAACATAAGCTAGAATGTGGTAACTTACAGAAGCAGCTCTTCTGCAATTAACATCACGATCAAATACTGCAGCAATAATCAATGCACTGAGGAAATAAAAATACTGAGGATTAGTACCAAAAATATGAGAAGAAATGGGTCATGCCATCATCTCAACATTTCAACTTCCAAGAACATGCAGCATTTCCTCTAAGGAGTAACTATTTATTAATACAAGTCTAAACTAAAATTTCAGTTGAAGTAACTTTGTACTTCCTCATTTTTCAGTTTGCTGTGGACTTTCCATAGCATTAACAGACAACTGCCATCCTACTGTATCAAAGCAGTTCCAGGAGTATGCAAATACGTTTAACCGCATAGAAAGGATTTCTGCTTTAAATAAAGCAGGAGTTTAAAACTTGGACATAGCTATCATCTTTCATGTGAGATACATGCAGTGAAATTTCAAATTAAAACTTGAAATTACAGTTTCTCAATAGCCAAATCCACAGCAAGTCTTATCTAAAGCATACACAATGGAGTCCTGCAGCTATCTTGCAAGAACAACTGCATCCTGTACAGTAACAAAAATCAGAAAACAATATGCAAATTCTAGTTAAAAGTGACCTGAAAGATAAAATGCAAAACAGTTTTTCTTTAAAGTGACCTATAGCTACAGAGACATGATTATATGAAACTATTTCTTTATATTTGCATAATGTCTGGTAACCCTGCACAGTTTAATTCTTGAACCTCAACAGAACTGCTTTAAGAAATGTGCTACACAACAGAAGACACAGAATATATCATGGAATCCCAGGCTGGTTTGGCTTGAAGGAACCTTAAAGCTAATTCATTTCCAGCCCTCTGCCATGGGCAGGGACCCCTTCCACTGGAGCAGCTTGCTCCAAGCCCCTGTGTCCAACCTGGACTTGAACACTGCCAGGGATGGGGCAGCCTCAGCTTCTCTGGGCACCCTGTGCCAGTGCCTCAGCACTCTCACAGGGAAGAGCTTCTGCCCAAGAGCTCATCTAAGCCTACCCTCTTTCAACTTCAAGCCATTCCCTCTTGTCCTATCATTACATGGCCTTGTAAAAATCCCCTATCCAAGTTTATTTTCAGCCTGTTTAGGCACTGGAAGCTGCTCTAAGTTCTCCCCAGAGCCTTCTCTTCTCCAGGCTGAACAACTACAATTCTCTCAGCTTGTCTCCATAGAAGAGGTGCTCCAGCCCTCGGAGCATCTTCATGGACCTCATATTCCAGTTGGGGTCTCGTAAGAGCATAGTAGAGAGGGAGAATCACCACCCTTGACTGCTGGTCACGCTCCTTTTGGTGCAGGCCAGGACATGCATGGTTTCTCGGGTGTAAGCACACACTGCCTGCTCATGTTGAGCTTTTCATCGACCAACACCCCCAAGTCCTTCTCAGGGCTGCTCTCAATCCAGACTCCACCCAGCCTGTATTTGTGCTTGGGAATGTCCTCACCAAAGTTCAGAAGCTTGCATTTGACCTTGCTGAACTTCATGAGGTCTGCACAAGGCCACCTCTCAAGTCTGTCCAGGTCCCTCTGCATGGCATCACTTCCCTCCAGTGTATCAACCCCACCACACAGCTTGGTGTTATTGGCAAACTTGATGAGGAAGCATCAGTCCTACTGTCCTTGTCATCAACAAAGATGCTGAACAGTGCTGGTCCCAGTACCAACCCCTAAGGAACACCACTCATCACTGGTCACCACAATAGCAGACAAAGTCTGAAGCTTTAGAAATCCACCTCCAGCACTCAATTAACTTCAGTGACAAATAAACATAACTTCAGGAGAATCATTTAAGCAGAAAATTATTCCTTTCAAACTCTGAAACTCTTCATTATGTTATTTATTGACTCCAGGCAAAACAGGAAATAAATACTGGCTGAAAAGTAAATCCAAGATAGCTTTGCTCTAGCATAAAGATATTAATTACACTGATAATATCAAACTTCCCTGGGTAGTGGCTATCAGTTTCCTACAGTGAAGAATATCGTGTCATTAAAATTCACTGAATTGCACAGTCAGTGTTGCCTCTGTAATTTCAGTTCATCTCCATTAAGGAAAACAAGAGACAGAAAACAAGAATGAAAGGAAAATAAACCTCAATAATTTGTTCTAAAGACAGCTAATGCCTTCTTATTGTTACCTGCATGAGCAACTCCTCTCTGCCACAAAGACATTAGGTCACTACAAGACAGAAGGAGGTCATCCAAACGGCAGTGATTGGGAGAGGAAATGTTTAGGAAGCATCCCATTAGGAAGCAGCAGCCATTGCTAACTGTTGAAAACTGCTGGGCCAGATATATCATCTTCATACAATGTCTGCTAATTTTGTTCTCTGGCATACAGAGAAAGTTAAAAATAATTTTGAAAGGACATTTTAGAATTACATATTTTCAATGATATGAATGATTCAGCCCCTCTAAGTATTTCAATAATAGTATATTCAAAACTAAGGAATCAGATGAAAATCACCCTGAAAAACAAAAGGAAGCATATTTCTGCCTTACGTTTCCAATTATATGGACTATATGATAAAACATTCTTGCATCAGTTACGCAGTATTACAGTAAAACAAGCCAGGAAGCTCAAAATGCTAAGCGTTGCCCTTACTGTGTCAAAGGTGATGTCAAGTTAAATGTTACAGAGTATTTCAGAAGAGCTGGGCTGGGACAGACCAAAATCCTTGCAAGTCATCATCTTGTGCCCCAAAGAGATACTTAGGGATAAATGTAAGAATATACATACTAAATATTAACACACTGATTGAAAAGACTGCAGGATCTTTTAACTGGAATTGCTAAAAGAACATCACTGGAGATAAATATTGCTCTTTGAATTTCATGTGTAAACTTAAAATGTGGTTCGTTAAATAGAATGGAAAGCAGTTGCAGGTTATTATATACAACAGGAGTTTGGCTTTTCCATTTTTCCTTAGCATTCTGTCACCTTAAGACAAACCTGTATACTAAACTAGCAGAACAACATACTGTCCATGTGATGCCATCGGAGTTATTCAATGCTGCAACTCAATATTATGTTTGAGAAAAGCAAAATAAAACCCCCCAAGAATTTTGTGATTGCTCCTGTAGCCCAATTATATTCATAAATCATATTGTAGTCACTGTTTTATATTAAGCCTTTTAATATAAGTATTTTAAACTTATCAAACTACACGAATACTTGTATCAAGCTCATTCCTATTTGAAAATGCAAGCATAGTCTGCAGTAACACAGGGATTAGGAAGGAAAGCAACGTGCTGAAGATGAAACATGTCTAAGGTGTCTTCACCTATCTGCTTTGTCGTGGGAGTTTATGTGATACTCCACCATGATTTCCTAACATAAAGAAACTGTTTATGTCAAACAAAGTGGGATATTTTTTAAGCCAGTTAAAGGATCATGTCTTGACTTGCCTGAAACGTACCACACCTGACTGCTAACAGGTAGAGCAAAGAGTGGCTTTGCATCCTGCAGTCTCTATGAAACACCTTTTGTAGTTCCTTGAGGTATATTTAGCTGCTTGTCATGCATACAGGCTAAGTGTACAATAAACGTAAATAGACTTAAAAAGCAAGTTGCCATTCTACCAGTCAACTAATAATTCTCCCTTTCTCCCCTATTCCTTCCCCTCTCCCTCAAGTCCTCGCTTAACTGGCTTCAGGGAAAGTTAAAAGGGCTCAAAGCAAGCTACTGGCTCACTTCCTCACCCAACACCTATTTCATTACCTTCCCAACTAGGCAGAAAAAAGAGAGCTGAGGCCAGCTGGATGATAGACATCAGAACACAGGAATATCAGGTTACCCTCTCCCTACGAGTGCCAGATGTACCAGACAATAAATCTGAATTTCCTTTATCACTCATAGCAGGCACTTCTAGTCTATACTAGTCACAAGCAGCAAGAATCTTATCCTGTTGCTAACCCCTGAGAATTTGCTGCTATTAATTCAAGCACACCACCCCAAAGCTGCGGGAAGGAGAAAACACAAACTCCCAAACCTCTTGCCAATTTGGCACAAAACCAGAATTTCCTTCCTGAGCCCAAAAAAGGGAAAAGTCAAAATTGTAAAAAGACAGAAATCTCTCCTCCCTGCTATGCAGTTAGGAAGGGAAGGCATAATAAGCATCATGAGCAACGAACAATCCAAGCAAGTTAAAAAAGAGACGAGACCAGAGTCAGCCCCGAATCTGTGTAGGCTGCTGCTGCAGACAGCCCTTCTTGCACCTCTTCACTCGTGCCAGTGCCCCAGCTGGAATGGCTACACAGTGAGCTGCACGAGAAGAACAGACCTAGGCTCAACTAATTTTCCTTTTGCTAGCTTTTTTGAAAGCCCAGAGAAGCTCCCCCATTCATTCATCACACCGAGCTGTGCTATGCTCAACTGCAGCGCAAGGCAGGTGAAGGAGCAGGCAGGAGAACCTCTTCAGCCAGCACTGCTAGAAGATAAAGCCCTCCAGACAACAGGTTCAGATATAATTCTTCCTGGTTGTCTAAGCATGGAGAAAGTCTGAAGAAAAGGAGAAATGCAGTGACCATGCCCACTTGTGCACTGCATACACTGACAGGCCCTTAACCCAGCTCACACTGAGCTCTAACACTTTCTGCTAGCCAACCAACATCCTATTGCAAAGTTATGGGGTACAATGATGAAAATATAATAAACAATAATAATAATGTAGAAAAGACTAATAAGAAAAATGCTTAGAACAGGAGTTAAAAATGCTGATATTAAAAAAAAAAAAATACAACAAAACAAAAAAAGAAAAAACAAAACGCATATGATGCCCCTGCAGGAAACAACTTTACTCAAATGCAAGAGACACTAGGCACACAATTCTCGTCTGAAGGCATCATTCAAATGCATAAAAGAAGAAAGCTCTTCTCAATATTTCATCATGGTACAAGATGTAGCTCAAAGCAATGCTTCAGATTTCCCCAATTCTGCAGGACAATCTTGCCCTGGAGCAAGCTACATCATTCATCCATAGCCACACCTTCCTTCCCCCCCCACCAGAAACAACGCACCACCGCAGGGAAGACAAAGCTGCCTGCACTCCTACACTGTACACACTGTACTTGTATTAGTGCTCTGTGGAATCGGAGATAGCAATTAGATCTTTCTAAATAACGATTCATTTATTGATTACCTACACCATCGACTGACAGATAAATGAAACTACCTTCTGACTATGCAACAGTTCCAAATAATTAAGATAGCCAGCAACAATTTAATCACTATAATTGTATAATAGGGGAGAAGTATGTTTTCCTTTTTCCTTTCTGTTTAGGTTTTAAACAACACAGCTCAGCTTCTTTAGTGTGCACCTGCCACTTTACAGACAGTAACTTCCACACCCAAGGGGGCAGGAATCAAATTACCCGTATTTCCAAGTTATTAAATGATGTTTAACTTTCCTCAGAGGTGAGCTTAAAGAGAGAGTGTGAATGTAGAGATCAGGAGAGAAAAAAATCTTGGTCAAGTAGTGTTCTTATAAAGATATGCTTAAACAGAACTTTCAGTACACGCACTTCAAAATGTAGTAAGGTCATTCTGCAACGAAAGTGAAGTTTCACCTGCTTTGCCAAGAATTTTCTTTCTGTGGTCCTGTGCAGCTTGAAAAGATCAGGCAAGGGTTTAGAAACCAGTTTAACTAGACTCTCTAAAATAAATAAGCAAATGTGAGTACGTGTATCTTGCTGAAATATGGGGAGGGAAAATATACTGACATAAAATACAAGCATTATTAGAAATACTCTCAGCTGATTAATAAGTGTTCTCTTTTTTTCTTTTCCCCCTCAAAAATAGAGCAGTGAGGTCAGAAAGGGGAAGGGCTGCTGCTGATTTACAGCAATCTACATTCGTAACTTCAACATCCTGATAATTTCATCACCTAACAACAGAATATTCATAAGAATGAAGAGAAGAAATAGCTATCACTGAACATGGAGAGAGGTATTTCTTTTAAAACACTATCACAAATTTTACTAAAAAATACTATTTTACGGAGTTTGAGGTGATTTTTCACTAGTCAAAAGTGAAATGTGTATGTCCCTTGACTACCAAAACCACAGAAAACAATGCCTTTCCATTACATGATGACACAACTTTGCCTTGTCCCTACTGTACCGCAGTCTGAACATGTTACGGGGCAGGACCCAGTTTAAGTAACACACTACTTGGGTATTTTGATACTCAAGTGAGCCTCCACCAAGATACAGCAAAATGTGCCAAAGGCCATGACATGAAGCAGGAAGCCATGAAGCAGCTCACTAACTCAACAACTTCCAGTCACCACTAGCGTGCTTTCTCCACCACAACTACTGCTTGTGTTTCAAGTCTGAGTGTAGCAACCATCCCCATATGCTCTAAGTTCTGCACTGTGCTCCTTCAGCCACGCAAACAGCAGCATTAAAGCCTGTGAATGAAGGGTAAACCCTTTGCAATTTCTAGAACCAAGACAAAGCAAACAGTTCAGGATCGCAGTCACTCATTATGTTCTCTTAAGGAGGTGGTATTTTCCTTTCAGATAAACAATTTCTTATTTTTGTCTAAGAATCTAATAGTTTGCATTCATCTATAGGCAGATGATTTCGCTGTGTAATTCAGCTCACAATGGATATTATGTACTTTGCCCCAAGATGCTGAGGTCTGCATTTTTTCAGGGTAGCAACAATTTGCTTGTGGCTAGAAGTATGACTCTTCTTTAAGTAAAACAGTGACACACCTAAGGCTAGATTTAAAAAAAGGCTGTATGTAATTATGGGCTTGCTGACACAATAGGTGAAACTGTGTGTCATCCTTTATTTGAATATTTTTTTTCCACCGTTTCTCTTTGGAGTGGCAATTCTGCCTTCAAGAGTTGATTATATTTAGAAAAGCTAAGGCCAACAGAACTACAAAGATTTTTAAGTAAAGCCTTATTATTGCATGAATACTTGTTAAAATACCGTTCAGCTTTGTTAGAAAACTAACCATATACAAACCACAACACCTTACAATTGCTCATATGCAATTTTCAGCTTCCCCCTTGCTGTCCACCCTGTGTTTCTCTCTGCTCCACCAACTTACTCCAAACAACTGAAGCTGTCATAGCTGGCACAGCCACAGTGGTAAGGGTTATTACTACCATAGGGAGCAGTTAGCAAGTATTTTCACTTGATATTTTCCTAAAAAAAAGAGTTTGTTTCCAGAACAGTCTGAAAACTGAAAGACAGGAGCTTCGTCAGAAACTCAACCACCTTCATCCCTGTCCTTGAGTTCCCACTCTCAGCTCTGTGACGTAAAACAAAATACCACAAACTCTGAAAAATCAGAATGGTGAGACTGCACCTAACGTATGGACAACAGCATTGTTATGCACCATGGTAGGGTGAAAGGAGAAATATATTGCTCAGAGCATCATGAGCAGAAGAAAAATCCTGATAAACAGATCAGGATTCTGATAAATAGGAAGTGAACACACTTGCACCTAGGCTTTTTAAAGTTTCACAAGGAATAAACTTAAGAATTTCTTACAACATATAATTTACCATGAACTCTGCTAGAAGGGAATTACATGCGACCCTATAAAGTAAAATATTAAATAACTTACTATGGCAAGTATCACTATTTCTAGCATGCTTAATTGAAGCAGGTCTATTCTGCAGCACTGTATTCTCTTTCTGAAAGTCATCCAGCAACAGTGGACGGCATCATGTTCTAGCACAGCCTGCTGTTACAATATGCCTCTCCTTTAGTATTTATGATACTGTAGATGAAACATCATTAAAACAACATGAAACTGCTTTAGCAGAGACACAAGGCTAAGATGTCTTAGAACTTTTCTGTCTGCTCCCTTTGGAGAAAAGACATGACAGCTTAAGACAAAAAGAAGAAAAACAGCATTTGGCCTTAAGAAATTTGACAGCAAGTTTTTAGACAGAAAGATTTTATCAAGGTCTCAAAAACCCCAGAAGCAAGCACCACACAGATAAGAGACATTGTTGTGTGACCCTGCATTAAAGGATCAGCACCAGAAAGTGAAGATACAAGGATGAACAGCAGAGACCAGAAAGGGCACAGTGTACTCAAATCAAGGAATAAAAATGGATATGTAAAGCTTACAGTCTGTCCCCCAAAACATTTAAAATAGGTTTTAGAGAAGAAAAAGGCACATACTCTTTGGGAATCTGCTAAGTAAGTAATTCTGCGTTTCCAAACAAGGCTTTTTGGATGAGATTGAAACAGTTCTGTCAGCAGTCTGAAAGCAGGGGAGCCCCTAGAAATTGAGTCAGACATCAGATACCCAGGACCACAAATCATTGTACAGTCCAAGTTTTGCTTTTGGTTTGTTTTTTTCTTTAAAGATAATACTAAATGACTACTGAACAAACCCCTCCAGCGGAGACAAAGAATCCCGAGTTGCTGCTATCAATGGTTGTACTAAAAGACTGCCAAGAAACTGTTAGAAGCTACCTCTTTGTGTTTGCAGTGCAATTGACCCATTAAAGATACCTTGAAATGTCAGCCAGTGTGCTGCCAAGAAAATGACTATATGCTAAAGAGAGAATCTCACAAGAAATAGGAAGAAAAGCACAAGATGAAAGAAAAAAGGTAAACACAGTTTGTATCTGCAAAAATGTCATCTCGTATTAAGCGAAAAGCTGCACCAAGTTCTAGTCCTCTCTTGGAGTATCACAGATCCTGATTTGGAAATCTTTTGAAGATCTTACTTTCTAAAGTCTTTTGTAACAGAAACCACAGATTGAAAGAGAAGTATATGCATGTGTTTCTATTCAACTGTAAGTGGAGTTTAGCACATTGGTCACTCAGGATTTAGGTACTCTATAAAAATAAAGGATATCAAAAGAGGAAAAAAACCCTCGTATTTCTGAATTGAAATGTCTATTAGTGATAATAAAACCCCTATGAAGGTATTGTCCCTCAATGAATGTTTCACTTTTGTATCAATAACTTTAAATGTCATAAATAAGAGCATTAGACTCCTAGATTATTAACTTCTAAAAGCTACAGAATGAGACTATTCATGCCTAATTCCTTCCTAATTTTGAACAGATTTTAAACATGAACTCAGTTTCCTGATGCCACAACTTACCTTGCAATCTGATTAATAAATGGTATGAGTTCTGTAGGATCATAAGCACGAGCGAAGGCCCAGCACACATAGCAGGCAGCATCTCTCACATTGGAGCCCACGCTGCATGCCCCCCGCTTCTCATCATATGTCAGCGCTCTCAAAATGACAGGAACAACTGTGAAATTAAAGGAAATGTACAAAAGCAGCAATTAGGACCATACAGTGAACCAAAAAAAAGAGGTAAAGAGCATTCAGAGAAAAGAGAGTGGAGTTGTGTATTCTGACAGGAAAGAAAGCATGGCTCGTAATACACACTCATTTTGAACTTGATTAGAAAGAAGAGTTGTTTTTTAATACACTATTTGATTTCTTTGTTAGCAGCAGTTTATTTTTTCATTTCCTTCACATATAACTCAATAAAGATTAAAGCATTTGAGTTACGTAAGAAGTAATACTGATATCATTTATTATCATATTGATACAACAGCCAACTTGCCCAAGGCAGCTCTTAGAAACACATGTATCAAGCACTGTTTCCTGATTTAATGGACAATCTGAGCAACTCTGAATTGAGTATCTTTTAGCCAAGTAAGGCCTAAAAGCCAGAGACCTCAATACAACATATGGCTCTGTGCACAGGTAATTGAGGGAGCTCCAGAAGGAAAGCATTTGCAGAGTGTAAGCCCAGTATGAGCACTGGAACCACACAATACTGCTGAAGTGGGAAAAAAGAGAGATTGTAGTGTAGTAAAACAGAAGGCAAATTAAACCCCCAGGATTTTATCAGAAAGGCCTTATAACACAAGTACTGTTATTACAAGGAAGCAACAAAAATAAACCTGGGAAAACAAGTAGATTAAGATTTTCACTTTCATGCTTATATCCTCATCAAAACTGCCAAAGTCAACAATGCTTCTCTACAGATGAAAGAGCTTTCAAAAACTTAAAGAATTCTCTTACACAGCTCTAGTAACACACTGCTGCAGTTTGAGAAATACTGCAAGTCTGCAAGGCTCCCCAATGGGATTTCTTTAGGTATCTGCAAATCCAGATCTGTCATTTGAATACATCTCTCTACATCGCATGTCTTTAATAAACGAATAATGCCTGTAGAAACAACAGCCTCTAGAAAAAAAGAAACTATTTCTTGATTTTCTTTCTTGTATCAAATTCAAACGCATCTTTTTTTTTCCCTAGAAAATATCTGTCAAAAGGTGATCCCACTGAACAAGAAATGGGATCACTGAACTGTGCATCATTAGCAAACTGTACCTGATATAACTGAGTGGATATAATCACAAAACAATTAAACTTCAATATACAATTCATCACTGTATGCCTGCTGCTTTAAACACAGAGATATGCACCGTAACTGGAACAGGAAAGTGCCAAAATGCCATTTAAATTAATTTTAACCTAAAGAAAATAAAGCAGTAATTATTGGGATGGACAAGATATGACTTCAAGGAGCGCAAGCACTACATGGGAAAAAAAGGCAATTCCCATTCAGGAGATATGACACAGCAAGGATGGATGGATGGGTTTTGGGAACTTCCCAGTTCCGAAAGAAACTGCAATAAAAATCTTCAAAAATGTTGACTAGCCTGTTTTGAGAAATGCTGCATCAACTGATGAGAAAAAATGGAATTTGCTGGTTCCACAGGAACACTACAACAGATGCCAAAGGCAGTTTTGCAAAGCTGCTGCTTTCCTTCAGCACAGGATGAGGACTCCAGCTGCCTTAGCCAGCTGTGAACACACTCATCCCTGGGCACTGAAGGCCAGGGGGGAAAAGGATCCACAGACAGCTCCTTGCATTTGTACTATGTGTATGAAAGAAAAAACACACCTGATTTTTCAGTTCAGAGCATTAATTTCCAAAATGCTAGGAATGACACCAAAGAGCACCTGGATTTTTAGGGTCAGTCTAAAACAGAGATGCTGCTGCCAAGTTTCTGTAATAGCAGACACTAAGATAATGACAGGAGCAGCAGCACTATCCCAAACAACTCAAGCTTTCCCTACTGTCCCAAAGCAGGCCTTTGGCCTTGCACCTCTTTGATGTCCTATTGCTGTGTCTGGGACTCAAAGCACTGGTGCTGCCAGAGAAACAACGTGACTGCGAAGTCTAGAGAGCAAGAGGGGTAGTGGAAAAGAAGGACACAAAAGCAGAGGTTTAGGAAGTGGGAGAAACAGGGAAATCAAAGTGAAGTATGCATCAGTAAGGGCCATACCCAACCATAACTGCAAGAAGGAAAATGCTCATCTACGTGTCATCTGCTCAAGTTTTTGTGCTATGACTGGTTGAATATTTACTAGTGAACTGTGGACTATGGGAAATACTATATAAAATTGCTCCTGGCAAATATTCCTGAGTTTGAAAAATTAACTCCAGCATTACATTTCCTGTTGGTATTTGAAAGTAATAAAACCCCAAAAGAAAAATTACCAAAAATTCTAAGTTTTGTTTCCTTCTTTACCCTAGAGTTACTCAAACACAATGCAGGTTTTCTTCTGCTATGCCTTCCTGCAGGGTTAGGAGAGCCTGGCTGCAGGAAGCCATGAAGGAGCACTACAGGCAAAACCATCTGTAGTACTAAGTCAGCTTCTGCATTTTGTATCTGTTATGCAAGTTCAATTCGCTATAATCACATCTCAAACATTCAGTACGAGCATAGTGTCATACTGTGCTGCTCTGCATTGATTTTTTATTTTCCAGATTCGAAAACATGTCAAATTTGTACCTAAAAATCAATTTATTAAAATAATAAAAACGAAAAATAAAAAATACCACAAATTAAAAAAGAAAAGCTTTAGTAAAGAACATTCCAGAATCAACTGATTTTAGTTTGAAGGGCACAGATTAATTTATTTTTTAATTAATGCACATGCTGTTTATTTAAAAGTAGGAGGATGGGAGATACAAAGAGAAGATCTGAACTGTTACTTTAAAAATTACCATCTCCGTCACGTATCTCTATGAAAAGTTTGCCATTAGAACCAGAGGATAAAGTCCACTCTCAACCAAATTATTAAAACAATATCCACCTGTTTAGGGCTGTGAACGCTCAAGAGAATACAGTCACCTTTACCTGTAGCCTAGAGGTATTAATAAGCACCTGCTGCACCCCTCCCTGCCTTACCTAACAACATAACTGCAGGTTGCAACACAGCTCTTTGCTCAAGCCTCGTGAAAATAAAGAAACTGCTTCTGGCTTCAAAGCATTACAAAGAGCAGATTTTTTTTCCCTCAGACTGGAGCCAGTTATTTTGCTTTTTGAAACAGATTTCCAACAACCAGATGCTCAGCATCTTCCTTGTGACAGACACTACACTGCTAGTTAAGCAAATTTATGGAAGACGTCAGGTATTAAACCATATAATCATATTCATAGAATCACACAATGGTTTGGGTTGGAAAGAACCTCAAGAGCACCCAGTTCCAACCCCCCTGCCATGGGCAGGAACACCTCACACTAGACCATGCCACCCAAGGCTCTGTCCAACCCAACTTTGAACACTGCCCAGGATGGTGCATTTACCAGCTCTTTGGAGGATCAGTGCCTCATACTCTACCTTTTAAAAAGTGCCTTTAACAATATTTTACACAAACCTAGACCATACCAGATGCCATCAGCAGCTCTTTGTTATTTAACTTCAGATTGCCATGTTTTTATATTTGTTGCAATGTTTATAATACAAAACATACAAATACAGCAATTAAGCAACCAAACAAATGTTCAACAGCAACAAAAACCTGTTCTTTAGCCTTAGGTCTTGTCTCCACAAGACAATTGCACAATTTCATGTCACCCCAATTTCATTTCAGACAGATTTTCATTGGATCTCAAGTTAGTTAAGAATTGTCTACATTTAGTTGAAAACTAAAATATCTTAAAATAGATTAAGCTAATGTTACCTCTTTGACAAATCTTACAACTGGATATGGACTGTTTAGGCAGAGAAGCCATCTCAATTCACAAGTAACGTATTGCAAAACCTTCCATTTTAGACGTATAAAGAAAAAAATACTACAAAAAATGGATGTGTGCTGCCACTGAAGGATGTGCTGTACACAGTAGCACTGTAGGAGCAACTAAGAACATCACAATTAATGGTTATGAAGTTTAAACACAGTTATAGCTATCAATACAAAGAACAGTAATTTTATTCCTCAAGTTTTGTTTCCACAAAACCAACTCGTGGCAGAAGTGTCCTTGGGGAGGTTCATCTTCTTTGTGAGCCTCAGGCACAAAAAAAAGTGTAAGCAGCCATATCTACAGTATGGCAGCTTCCCCTGTTTTAAATAGCACACTATCACTAGCATTCATATGCTAAAAAAAGAGCTTGGGCTTTCCAGTGTAAAGAATTTCAGGTTTGAGACCTGGTGCTCTAACACAGCACTCTAACCCCTTTTAGGAACTGAAGCAGGTCCTAACCCTAACTTCACTAGGGCTGCTATGCTGATACTTAATATATCAACAGAGATGCAAACAGAGATAATTTCAGGTTAGGCCCATTATCAGAAATAAATACTGGTTGAAAGTTCTGCCAAACATTTATGATTTTATCTCATTTTTAATTCAAGCTGTCTACTTCAGAATTTACTCCTAAAAGACAATTTGATCCAGAGGACACATTCTCCAGCAAGGATCACAAAATGCATGTGCTGCTCTGTCAAAACATTCCCCTTGTTTCTATGAAATGCTCCAAGGTTGCATCCTGTAAGGAAGTGCCTGAACCCTGTCAACAGCTGGCCTCTCATCCCCATATCCACACATGACCTAGTTAGGAGTTTGCCAGGGAAGAAGGGACCACTCATGCACGCTGAGGAGATACATGAGAATTGAACAGCTGAAGTCTCTGAAGCTACTGTAACTTTCTCATAATTCCTACCCCTGACCCATGGATATAAGGCTATATATATGCACATCCACAAACCAAAGAAGCATTTTCTAACCCGTGACTATGAAGGGCTGTGTCTGTCTGGTTGCAATCTCAGTTCAGTCTCTCACTACGTAATGAATTAAGAGAGTCTTTAATTATAAGATCACGTGGTATTTTTTTTCCATGGACCTATCTCAGTCAGCACACAGGAAAGACCTGCTCTAGGGATGAATCACAGCTGGGCAGCAAAGGAGATCGTTGTCTGCCTCCCTGCTGAGGGAAGAAAATATGTAATGCAAAGACTGGCTTTCAGGCAGCGAGAAGGGATTGTTGGTTAAGTTGGATGCTGCCCTACAGAACTACATTCTAACTCCATCTCTGCCAAAGACTGTTTGACACCAGTCACATCTCTTACAGTGTTTAAAAGAAATGGATGCTGGTTCTCATTTCCCAGGTATCTGCTTCAATAAACTAATGGCAGGTTTGAAAAGGTTCTACAGCACCGAAATTAGTGTGAGCTTTTGAGTATGGCAAAGGGCCAATGAGGAAGCAGACACATCTGGATCTTGGCCAGCCTATCTCCACATCATTATGTAATGCAGCCATAAAAAACACAAAATCTTGAAGCACCCCTACCTAGCTAACATGGAAAAGCCTGCATCTGACCTACGACAGTATTGATCTGTCTTCTCACGAATGCTGAGTGATGAATTCTCCCCACTCACATCCAAGGCCATACTAGAGACCTTCACATAGGTTTACAGCTAAAGGAGCTCTTCCTTTAACTTAATCAGTAGCAAACTGCAGTTTAAGGACATGAAGAAACAGGCACATGAAAGAATCCTACTAAACAAACAAACTACTTTGAAGGAGTATAAAAATTCTGTAAACTTATAACACTGCATGTCAGAAAAGAAAAATCACCCAAGAAACCCCAACCTTTAGGCTACGGTTGTGCAATATTGAGATAAACCCTACAGGGAAAAGCCAGAAGCAATTCATTGTCATTTATTCCCTGCTTAGCATTTATACCATCTCCCAGACGTGCTGGGGGAGGGACCTTTCCTGCTACAGCTTCAGCAATGGCATTTAGCCTGGCTTATACCTGCTGGCTAGTGAAAAAAAAAATAATATCTGCACTGTTTAAATGCTTCCTTGCTAATTTGAAAACTATTAAGGTGACATACGCATTGTAAGCTCTTAACATCCTATTTTCAAGACCACGCATCATTTTTGAAGCTCACCCGAGTACTGGAGAACAGGAATTCTGTAACCAGCCTTTCAGGTTTGGGTGTTCTCTGTTTTCTCTGAGTCCACCTAGGACAGGTAGATTGATCTTTTTTTGTTCATTTCTTCCTGTATCTATGATGAAAAGTACCTGGAATCTTGCCAAAAGCCTCACAATTCAGTACCCCAACAAAAGAGACTAACACATTTCTGAAGCCTGACTTCCTGATGCATCCTCCTCCAAACTGCAAATCAGTATCAAACAACTTATCCTGGAATGTGAACACACGGAAGGTAATCCTTAAAAACAAGAGTATATATAAAGAAGTTTAAGAAGTTATATAATAGATTTTGATAAAACTTTTAAAATCTTAGTCCAAGTTCAGCCTCTTTCCAGAAAACACTCAAAAGCAGAATTGGGTTTACTTGTTTTTAGCTTTTTTTTGGTCTTTCAATAAATGGCACAGTGAAAAGCAAAAAAATGCTCTCTTCATTGTGGGTAGAGTTTTTCAGACTTTGTTTGGGGGTATTTCAAGTATATAAAGCTATATATAAATAACTGGAAGCACCATTCTCTGTATTCTGAGATAAAATACACAGGACTGCAACTATCAATACTAGTAAATAGGCAAGCATTCTCTGTCCCAGTTCTGTGGTAGAACAGATGATCTGGTTCTACCACAGAGCACACATCCACTCTAACCAAATTAATAAGATATTCGCAACAGAAGCTGAGGGAGTTTTCAAATTGCAGACACAGAAGTCACATATAGACAGATATTCCTTCAGAGCTGTAGCATCCCATACTGAGATTAACTGCATCTATTTGAAACCTTCTGACAGCACAAGAGCCTTCACTTCTTACAAACTTTTCACCAAAAATATAGTGGGCAATGGGACATTTTTAACACAGAAAAAATATCAACTGAAACAGTTAACCAATATTAACCAATGTTAAGCATTCAGCAAAAATAATACACAAAATATCTGCCTAAGCCAGAGTCTTTCTGGATACTCGCTGCATTGTGTCTCACCTGTTTGAAAAGGGAATAAGCATATTCATTTTGTCACCGAATCCTAAAACACCATCACCTGCCAATTCCCCTCTCAAATCTATCTCAGCCCCCTGACTAACAATACTTAACTGTAGACTTCAATGTCCCCTACCTTCTTCACACATTTTGTTTCTCCTTTTTTTCTTAGTAATTTATAAAGAGAAGAAATAAAGCCTGGTTCTTTAAGAGTTGGGTTTTTCCCCGCTCTATTTCTACCCTTTCAATTTATTCTAAGATTATTTTAAAAAAATAAATAGCAAGACTTGGATCACTTCCATTGATCCACCGTTATCAGACTTCTGAATCAGCCACTATCTGTGTATCTCACCAGCATTATTGCCTTCTGCTTAAATGATGCCTTCACTATTGCCACAGTTTAAAAAGGAGTGGGACTGCTGGATTGTTTCAGTCTATTCACTGTAAGGGTATACAAGAAGGCAGACAGATCAAAAATAACATCTTTCTGGCTGGAATCCTCCCAAGACAAGCACCAATTCATTAAAAGTGTAACCACACTGTTCTTGATATCTTTTTTCCCTGGTTTCCTCTTCTTATACTTCAGAGATGCAAAAGTTTCCAACCTTACTTTAAAACTTATCTGTTTACATGGCAAAAATAGGATCCCATAATGCACAACAAACTAACAAAAAAAAAGAGCAAGTTACTCTTGCCTGTGAAAGATTAATAGTGCTACCACTGATTTCATTTAAGAGACCTTCTACGGCTGTAAGCAGAGGCATTTAGCAGGTACAGCTGCAGCTATTCAGTGGTCAGCAAGCTGTTGAGAGAGTTTAAGCCCAGAACACTTTTAATCTCACCACGGACATATTAAGAACGCCTAGGAAGTTTCATGTTCCTATATATGACACACCTTATTAGCTAGAAAGTTTATACTATGCTGTCATCAAGAGAAATTTTAATAACGTCCTTTCACAAGCAAACCAGAAATTCAAGTAAACGAGGATTCTCTTGTTTGTTTAGTATTTATCCCCACCCAATTAAATAAAAAACCCTATAAATAATAGTCTGAAGCCTACAAAACCACAAATACAGCAGAAGACAAAAGATGTGAAATCATACTGAAACCACACTGAAATGTAAGTTTTTGGCTTTAACATATGCTGTAGAGGAAGAAATGGTTTATTTAGGAGCACTGCGACCCCAAATGTAGAAATTCACACACATACTTTATCAGATAATAAGATTTTCAATGACTTCTGGACATTTTGCTGAAGAAATAAAATAATGAATAAAAAAATCTTGACATGCAAATTTAGCTGCATCATCCATTGTAACAACTGAAATCTTACAGCTAAATGGAAACATTAAAAACACAACAGTTCAAGAACTGCAACATTAGTATTTTTAAAACAGAATGGAACAAAGTAAAACATCACATTTCACTTGCTGCTTTATATTCCCCACTTTTATAATGTACTAAAATCATAGGCAACATAACCATATACAGCTTTATAAAACTTGATATATTTCAAATAATAAATGAAAGCTAAAAGTATTTTGAGCCTAGGAGTATTCATTAGACATCTCACTGCTCTCTGTGAGAGCGGCATCACTGCAGCACAACACAAATTATGCCTCAAAGAACAATGTACAGGACTGACTTCATATATACTTGAACTGCACATGGCGCAATTCAGGTCCTTCTATGGGATTCTATGAGGAAAAATTCACTTAGGTGAGCAAACTGTCTCAGAATCTCTGGTGCAAGTCTGAAAATCAAAGCAGAAAAGGAAAAAAAATTCTGCATGAAAAACACTTTGAAAATAGTGAATCTTAAAAGGCAATTATAACCAGAGCATCAAGTAGAAACTGAAGGTACATTTTGCATCTCTGTTAGAATTACTGGCAATTAAAAGAATGATTATTAACACCCCCTCCTTATAAACAGCTCACAGTTTTGCCTACAGTCTCAACTTCTGTTACTGACTTCCCCCAAGACATTTCACTGCCTGAGGGGGAGGATGGGAACCAGGAGGAAGATCACCCTAGTTCCAGGCCAAACACTGACAGTACAGACCACAATAATATCTAAAAAAATGATCTGCAGTTGCTATTAACTGCTGAGCTTTTATTCATTTCCCATACAAATAATTTGCTCTAGTAATCATGAATAAGTGGCTCACAAACATCAGCAAGGTAATCTGCCCAGACATATCTCCAAAGTCAGGGACTGGAATCGGTATGAAAAACAAAGGTGTATTTCAAAGGTGTTATTCGAAAAGCATTAAGACTAATAACTATTCATATGGGATAGAAGAAAATAATTATGAGAATATTGTACAAGAATCATGTAATGTTTTAGGGCACAACATGAGTTACAACAATTACATTCAAATACATTTGCCCCCTTCTGGGAATGGTATGGAATAACCTAGTCCAAACATGCTAATACAGATTGCAAAAGCTGTGGATAACTGCAGTCCAAGTGATCACAAAAAGAAAACAAGGAGCCTTGGGAACATTTAGCTCTAAGACTCACATCTGGATACCAAAGATGACAAAGACAGAAGTGAGCATCACCAGTGACACAGTTCTAAGAGGCTTCCTTTTTATGGCAAGCTAAGTTTCACCATGTCTATCAGTGATCAACTACAGGAGATTATTCACATTTATTTATGATCACTCTTCTTTCTTCGAATAACTACACAGTTCAAAAATCTGTAAGGCATCTCTAAAATGAGACAGAACCACTGGTGATGACTGACAACCAGAGGACATCCTCTGAATGCTGGTTACAGAGTCCTGACAGCAGCTAAAGACAAAATAGCCAAACAACTCTGTCACCAGGGCCACTCTTGGTGTTAGAGCAGAACACTAAGAATTATCTGATCAACAGAGGGTTGATAACTGACCACAGCAACACTTGGTGATCTTTTATACACCTAGGGAATGGAATTTTGAAGGGCAATAGGAAACTAAAACTTAGGCAAGCAGTGTATCAAGAATAGGTTATGTTTATCCCATTGGTCTGTATGGTTTCTGCTAGGGACATTTTTTTCCAGTACTAAAACTGAGCCAAAAAATTCATATAAAAACACGAAGAAGGAAGTTTGTAACATTTATAGAATGGCAGGTTTATGCTACAGTAATTAAACCTATGAAACACAACTGCAGCTAAACAACATTTATTTAATACTGAATTTTAAACAGAACTCAGAATGAAGAATGCTATTCTACATCAAAGATAGAAAATGAAAGCTTCTGCCATACAGAGATACAAAAATAATCATATTTTTTAAAAGGCAACTTGAGAGAAAAATATCAATAAATCCAAGTTTTACTGTGCCAGTCCTGATGTTCTGAGTTAATCTGACTTGTGCTCACACAGATTAAAAAGGGTGCTCCCAACAGATGACTGGGTTCAGTTTATCTAATCCTCCGGATGCAAGTATAATGAGTAACAAAAATAAGCGATGAAACAACATCCCTGCAATCAGGCTTTATTACTTTTAAAAGCATACACAAACAAGAGCTCTCATGTTCCTTTTATGGGGTCCACCAATAACTCTTTCTCCCCCGATCTGGATTTTTTTATACCATTCAAGTCCCAAGAAAAGAAGCATTTACATGACCTGTTCTTTCTTTTCCCAGTTCTACTTTGCCCACAGCTGATTTCAGCTGACCTAACAACAGCAACTTCCAGGAAGTAGCTACATTTCAAACATTCTTTTCCTTGGGTCAAAGCAGCAACTGGACATAACGTCTCCCCTTCACACACCAGACCAAGGAAGAGGGATAGGGAGAAGATGGATTAACACAAAATCAAAGTGCAGATACTGACTGCCTCTTACCCCAGTTCAGTCACCTACATGAAAGGAGTTCTTCAACAGCCAGAAATTGCAATTTTCTTTTAAACAAAAAAATCTGATCTAATTTAAGGAAATTACCTCCACCCCATCACATGCAAAAAAGAAACTTGATGGTGCCTTCTTTCAACTACAGACAACATAAAATTATTCACATTTGCAGAAAAAAACCATGAAGACAGTTATGTAGATTGCTGTGTCACAGAAACCTATGGACATGGAAGAAAGGCTGCTCACGACCAACTGAGAACTAAGGAATAACATCGGTTGAGACAGCAAAGGACCCTTCTCCTCAGGACCTTCCAGAGAATGCAGACATTACAGGATCTTTCTCTGCAGGTAGAATTTTCTGATCTACTACTTTGCTTCAAAACATTCAAAACAACTAAATGGAAGAATGATGGACTCACAAACACTCTTGCTATTATTTCCTCTAAAGCCAAAGGATTTACAAATAGCTAGATAGCAAGATGCTATCTTTTTATGGTTTTTTATGTTTTATGGGGTTTATAACACTGCTAAGCTGTGTTATTGCAACATAAATAAATAAATAAATAAGTCACCCTTCTACCGTACAATTAGTGATTGCTTGGTGATATGTGAATTAGTGATATGCAGGAAAATATTCCAGAACTGAAAACAGCATTGGCATAGCAAGAGGAAGGCCAGTGGTCTGTGTACCTGCATAGGAAAGTACATGTTCATACAAGTCATCCCACCAAATAAAGGCCACATCATTAAGATTATTTTTCAGACACTGCTTTAGAGACTGATTTTGAAACAACTTTCACCCGCTGCCTAAACAGGTTCTGTAGGGACAACGTCCTTAATTTTCACTCAGAGACAACACTTTCGCCAACTATAAAATTCATCATACTTCTAAATTTAAAAGTTTCATTAATCTGCAACTGTCTTTATCTATGGAGCAGCAGATTAAACAAGAAGGCTGTCATGTGCATCCAGCTGAACTGAACAGTTCTGAATAGGCATTTTAACACCTCAGTAGCACTAGAACTAATAGCCAACCCCCCTTTGCTTTTATATGCAGCAACAGGAATGGGTTTTAGAGACAGAACTAACAGAATACTTTCCTTTTAGCAGCCTGTATGCAGGAGGTTATTTTTTCACCACACAATTCAGCACTGTCACAAGGGGAATCCACTAATAAATTTGTCATTTATAAATTCTAACTAAAAAGCAACTAAAAGCAAGTATTAGCACTAATGAGTGGATGATCGGTTGTCTTTCTCCTTTCACTACTGAATGAGACAGTTCCTAAGTAAACATGTAGACATGATAATCGATTTCTTACTGAGGTGACTCCTTCCCAGTTACAGGATCTGTACATTTGACTGTTGATTATAGGCAAGCTTTGGCAGGTTCCTGTGGCAAGCAAGCTTGGAGTTAGTTCAGTCCCGCCTTCAGAAAGGAGACTCATGAAGGACAAAAAGATTTAAATAAAAATGGAGAGGGGGAGGAAGAAAAAGAGCAAGAATATTAAAGCTACAAAGGCATTCAATCAAAAATGTCCGTATCCAGCAAAACAGCTAAATTACTATTTTTAAGCTTTGTTACCCCCTCTGTACAGTCAATTCTGCTGCTCATGAGCCACTTCTATGAAAGTGAAATATACCAAAAGCTCAGTATGTTACCTAAGCCATTTTTGACCCCACATTGCAGACTGCTACTAAGAAGAACAGACACTACAGTTTAGAGTAAAACTTGGTTGTTGGAGGGCACAAAAGCGACAAGAGCTCGCTTCGATAGCTTAGATGCTGAGGTAATGCTGAATGAAAGCAGTGGACGCAAACAAATGAATCGTAGCTTCGGGCTGGAGTAATATCAGGTGCATCTCTACACCCCGAGGGCTCAACTCCTACACTTCTTAAGTCCCTCCCCCTGAAACAACCTCCTGCAGTTTCACTTAGAGATCAAGCAGAGAACAGGTACTTCTCTCTCAGCAGTGACAGCTCCAGCTAACCAACAGCGAGCACCTTGGAGGTTTCCAACACCTATGTAGCTGGTAAGTACATTTCTTTCGAGTATTTTCTTGTTGTTCAAATAAAGTGTGTTTGTGTTAACAACTAAAAGTAAACCAGAGGTGGTCATTTTTCAGCTGTCTCAAAAGCCTGGGTTACTCCTAGCAGGTGCATTTACTGCACCAGTTTAAACTTTCAGCAGAAACTTTCAACAGGAGAGGGGAATATTTTAGCTTGAGAGATGAACTAACTCTTGTGAGTTTTTACAATAACTAACTCTTGTTGGTAAAAAGTGTTTTAAGCACCTTTTTCATAGAGGAAGCTGCTATATAATATTGAAGTATGACACGAAGCTGTATTGCTTAAAACTCCTGTGCTTAGTCTGCCAAATATCCTTCATGCATTAGGGTCGGGTGAATCTGAAATGACTGTCTAAAAATAAGGTACTCCAGCTTTGATTTATTATTTTTTTGGGAATTAAGCACAGAAAATTGGATTAGAGTTTAGAGTTATCCTCTAATTAATTAAAGCATATTAAGATACTGAATTATTAACTTAATATTGACAAAGATTTTTATTTCTTATTTTATCCACACTGCCTAACCAACGTATTTAGTCTGTTTCTGTGCTCGCTCACACACACGCAGACCCAGACCATGTGCACACCCACACACAAGCACGCAGCCCTCTTCGGTCCATACCTTCACCACACACTTCCCTTCCAGTCCTCACCAACCCACTCCTCTCACCCAGATTTCCTCCTAATTAACAACCAGTTGCGTTAAAATTTATCTTTTAGTTTAAAGGAACTGGAAGTTTAGAAGGGAGTGGTAGTTAATCACTGGAAAATCTCAGCTAGAATAAAACTCACAAATCTTGTTCTTGCAACACTCTAGGTAGGTGACAATGGCATGTCCTTGAGTTATGCAATAATGCCACATCACAATATTTTAATTATAGTATGTCCTTCAGAATGTTCCACCCCAGTGAGTACTCCTGGTCAGAGAGATCAACATCACCAAAAGGATACTGCAATAATAATGGAGTGTGTATGACAAACTGTTACGTAGTTTGCTAAAGCAGTGTCCTAAAAAGAAATATAATTACCATCCCTGCTTATAATAAAAGACATTCTGAAATTTCCTCTTTGATCAGCTGCGCATCTTAAACAATTTAGACTACTTAAAACCCTAAAAAACAACATGCACATATATATATATGTACATATATGTGTGCGTGTATATGAATACATATGTGCATGTGCTTGTATACTTATACCCACGTACATTCTTGTTTATATATTTATACAGACACAGGCATTCTTGTTTTCTGAACTTGTGAATATGTTAAAGGAAGGAGGTAGCCACAACACACTTTTAAAAACACAAGGAAGAAAACTTGCAGCTCTCAGTCTGAGGTTGGAAAATGCTACAGACGAGACAGCCTTGAGGAGGTACAGTAGTGACGAGAACCAAACAGCTACGACAGCCTCAAGTTTAAGCAATATTATTTGAATGACCTGTTCTCAATAAAACCACAAAAGAAATAACACCACTGTATTTCAAAACTAGAGAGATAAAATGGAAATAATATATTACTACCTGCATTTCTAAAATCAGGCATAAGCAAATAAATTCCCAAGCTAAAAAAAAATACACAAGAAAATTATCATCCTACTACTGAAGAATCTTTTCCCATTTTTAAAAGCTATCACAAGTTATGCCATTCAAGTTTAAGAAAAAAAGTCACTACTTACTATGACTTTTCTTTCTAATACTAGATATTAGTTTTGGTAGCACAAAACAGACATTGTAACATTATTTATATAGAGACAGTTTTAATTGGTGGCACATATTTTAAACCATTAATGTATTTTCCAGCTGTACGTGGGGGATCAAACTGTTTTAATTTCTTTTTTAATTACGAAAGATGTACCTCTGCCAGATACTCCTGTGTTTTATTTAGATTGTAAGAGAAATTATCCTTCTCGTCTGGACTAGGAAATATTTTATTACTGGCATTTTTAAACCATGAGAAAAAAATAAGGGATTAAATAGTTAAAAAAGAGAAGCAGCACATTCATCTGGCTGGCACTAGCCTGAGTTTACGAATGGGTGAACACCCTCTAAATAAGCTACTCATTCTACACCTCTCTCGAGTCAGAGCGGCAGATTCCCGAGCTCGACTGTCTGCATCAAAACAAAGGAAAAATGACTAAAAACCCCTGCTGGAATTGTCTCTTGCTGTACCCATGGCAAAGCAGCACCAATGCTCTGAATTTCTACAATTAAAAACTGCAGCAATGCATTTTTTCTTAGGAAGAAATGATAGTTAATACTCTGTTGAACAGGAATAACTTGACTCAAAGTTAAATACCAAGTACAAAGTCAGGGTGGGGGGGAACAGGACACACAGGAATTTTCATTATTAAGCAAAGGAAAGCTAGCAGAACAAGAAAACCTCATTAACATCTCTTTATTATAAGAGCTGCACCTGAATGCAAATATGGACTGTTATCATAAATGGTTCACCTAAGAATGCAATGGAGTTTTGACAACAGTATCTTTTTTTTCATGAATAATTAATACAAGTACTTCCAAGAAGATATAAAGAACAACAGGTACAAACTGACTTGACCGAGCCCATTACAAACTGTCCACGTTAGTTATACATCATCAGCCAAAAATAAATGCAACAAGCACACTTCAGGGAGTGAAAAAAGCGCAGTTCCCTCTCTGGATGTTCCCTCCTCCAGCACAATATTTTATATTTATTTTTAAAGTATTAATCTTTCAAAGGAATCCTGGCTATCATTGTTTAAAATATTTTTTAAAGACTATATGGATTCTTTAATTTATTCAACCACCTTAACCAGATTCCAAGACTTTTAACACGTTGCTCAATAATTCAAGGTTTTTTCATTGTTATGGTATCCGTATCCAACTCAAACAACAAAAAAAGCTTTCCTAAAACCTGAAAAATAAGAAGTTACTTCTCTACACATTCCTTGTTCTTTAGGCTATAGCACATTTAATCATTCATTAATTTGAAGAAAAAGCTTGATTGTTTTTTCTACTTTCAGAACAGCTTTGCAATTTTCAGGGTGCCTTCACAATCACTATTTTAACAAAATTAATATTTCTATGACATCAGAAACAACATTTAATACAAATTGCTAGAATTACTATACCTGATGAAACAAGCAGCAATTCTGTAGCTTTGCCTTCAGTTTTCATGTATTGCATGTCATTTTCTATTAAATAATCTGATTTAAGAAATGCAAAACAACTCCACTTTTAACTAAAAATCTCACAGCATGTAATTACCAGGAATTCTTTTCATAAACTTTATATTTTCATACTATTACTAATTCATACTTCTATGTAAAAACTTTCTTTTTTATAAAAAAAGAAAAAATATCAAGCTATCTAGTCACTCTTACAATTAGTATTCCTGTAGTTTCGGGTAACACAATAGATACAGTACGTGGTTTTGCAACAGTCATCATTTTGATAATGATGCTTATAGTTCATGATGAAATCATCAGTTTTTAGATCTCTGCCATAACACATCCTATAAAATCATGAGAACTTGACTCTGAGAGTTTCTCACGCCTTCAGAATCAGTGAACATAATGGAACAAGCTGATACAAGCCCTCCTGACTTATCTACTGAGCAAATCATTAGGCTGCGTAAAGTATCCACAACCTTAGTTTTTCTGAAGAAAGGCAGATACCTCATTCCCCTATAAATCAATTACTGTCAGACTTTTTTTTACATGAATTACTCCGCCTGTGTCTGTGTTAAGTATATGCAAAATGTAAGGTGCTACGCAGCAGAGGAATGTGAAATGTGTTTATCAAGCAGAAGATTCCATTAGTCAGATATTGCAGTACTCATTTCTCTTAATTGAATTAGGAAGAGGAAGAAAATTGGTGTGGTTTTATCCTTCGACAGATTGGCCACTTTTGAGGTATCCATTGAGATTAGGCTGTTAGGAAATGCCATGACAGGTAAAAGAGGGGGTTGGTCACTCTCTTAAAGAGCCAAGTCAGCTACTACCCCTGTGCAACCAATCCTCTCCACCCTCCTTGCGCCAAAGCCGGAAATTCCCTCTGCTCTCTCCCCAACCGGCCTGACAGGCTTGCCCCATATCCAGCTGCTGCCAGGACCTGCCTCTTCTCATTCTGCCCACCTCCACTTCTCTCTCAACAGCTCCACCTAGATTTCTACTTTCATCTTCTGAATAAATGTTCCTTCAGTTTTCAAAGAAAACCCCTCCAAGCCGGGAGCAGTGGCAAGTGATGAGCACTGCTGAAAACTAGGCCACCTCTGGGACTGTGCTGAGGTGTGGAAGGATGTCAAAGTTTAATGAGTGTCTCTCTCAAGTCTGGCACCTAGAACTTTGCATAGAATCATACAATCGTTTGGGTTGGAAGGGATCTTCAAAAGCTCATCCAGTTCCAACCCCCTGCCATGGGTAGGGACACCTTCCACTAGAGCTGGGTGCTCCAAGCCTCATCCAACCTGGCCTTGAACATAGCCAGGATGCCAGGGATGGGGAATCTGGGGGAGAGGAAGAGTTGTCCCTTTTTCTATTTGTTTGTTTGGGGTTTTTGCCTGTTTTGGGGGGTTGGTTTTGTTTAGGTTAGTGTTTTGCACCTTTTGGGTTGTTTTTTATAAAAAAAAACCACAACGCACCATATGTGATATGAGGGGGAATGCAGGTAAAAGAACGTATTACTTTGTATTTACTTCCAATGTTCCAATAATTTTAAACTTTATGTTACAGATCCTGCACTACCAGTCGCAGAAGTACTGTTTTCCGGCATCCCCTCTTCCCTGAGACACCACGGGAGTTGGCTTCATCTCTTCACCTGGGAAGAAGGATTCTAGAAACCAGAAAAACTGGAAACATCAAGAGGCTAGAACTGTGGTGAGCTAACCACAAGAAAGTTTTTCTAAAGAACCATTACATTTAATTGTTTCAAGCAGAGAACAAAATGAGTCTTCTCAAAGAACGCAAACCAAAGAAGCCTCACTACATCCCAAGACCACCAGGAAAGCCATTTAAGTACAAGTGCTTCCAGTGTCCCTTCACTTGCAATGAGAAATCCCATCTTTTTAACCATATGAAGTATGGCCTCTGCAAAAACTCAATTACTTTAGTATCAGAGCAGGATCGTGTTATCAAGTGTCCGAAGACCAGTTCCTTGGAACCCAAACAGATCAATCAGCTTGAATCTACAGTCAAACCAACTTCTTCTAAAGCTGTCACAAATGGACTGGCAAACCTTGATTCAAAGTCTCAATATCCTTTTCCAAAAGAAGATGCCAAGGAAAATGTTGAATTACAAAACCAGGCAACAAACACGGCAATACAAGGACAAAAACCTGCAATTCAGAAGGAATTAACCCCTGCCAGTACTACAGCAGAAAGCGCTATCAGCATGCAGCCCCTTTTGGACAGCATTGGCAGGCCCTCAGCTTTCGTTCCTGTAGGAGAACACAGAGATAGTAAAGGCCCAGAAACCAGTGAAGTATCTGAAATCATATCACTCTCTAACAAAAATTCACCTTTTCACACTAAGTCTGCATTTCATGCACCAAGTCACCCATGGAAAGCAGGTTCTCCTTTTCTTCCAGAGTTTCCACATAAAGTTGCTCCTACAAAAGGCTTTGGTTCTATTTCACCTTATATGCAACCAATGATTCCTGAGTACTCACCCCATTTTTATGAGCATAGGCTGGCTATCTACACACCATACTTGCTTCCAGGTAATTCAGAGTGTGAAAGCTCTGCTCTGTCTGTCTATGGCACACAAGATCAAAGACACTTTCTTCCACACCCAGGACCACTTCCAAAACCCATAAACCCATCAGCATATGAACACTATCGATTGTTCCAACAATATCATTCCACTCCTCCGATACCATACGGATTTTGTAGGCCAACAGATCCTGCATTTTACAGATTTTCACATGTAGCTGGTATTAACAGAGATCAAAATTCTCATCTAATGGAAGAAACTACCTTACTATATCCAGCTTCTTTAAGCCCATCCCAACAATACCCTCTAAATTCACACAAAAAACAAGCAGATTATGAAAAAGAAATGACATTATTGCATGCCAAAAGTAATTCCAAAGATGACCAGAACGAAAGAGAGAATGCCAAAATGAGCCCTCTTGCAGGAAGTGCGGCCACAGGCTCCCCTGGCAGACCTAGCCCAACCAACTTCACTCAGACAAGCCATGTATGTGAAGGCTTGTTTGATCTCTCTAACAAGTCATCTTCCACATCACTTGGCAAGTATGACCAACCAGAAGAAAACCTCACAGCTTTCCGACCTGTGAGGAAAAGCACTGATCAACCAACTCTACTTCAAAGTGTGCAGACGCAGCAAGAGAGAGGAGATTCACCTACCAGGTACAATAATAAAAATCACTTTGCAAATCCTTGTCATATTTACACACAAGGGACACACAAACATACATGGAAACATTTCATGCAATGCCCTTAAAATATATTTAAATTCAAGCCATTGAGGTAATTTGTTTTATATTGACAGTGCAAAACACAGTACATATCCCAGCTGCTATAGTGAGCAGACCACTCGTTCTTCCTAAGTGTCTCAGGTATTTCCCATATGATTACTATGCATGTGTTTGTGTATTTCAGGGAATTACCTGCATTACAATGATATGTATGGTGCAAGGGACTTGGGGGAGTTAGAGAAGAAACATCAAAATTGTCAGACTTCCATCCCAGATTGTTTTCTCCTCTTCTTGCCCCCTTCCTCAGCCCCAATTTAAAAGAGTAACTGACAGTGAATTCTCTTTTCTCCTCATTTCTTTCAGCATTAACGTCACTGATGAAGATTCACATGCACAGAACGAATGCCAGAACAACGAAGGCTCACTGTCCAACACAGATGAAGACACAGGGATAGCTCCCCTTAA
The DNA here is from genome assembly GCF_012275295.1 of Melopsittacus undulatus. Taxonomy (NCBI): domain Eukaryota; kingdom Metazoa; phylum Chordata; class Aves; order Psittaciformes; family Psittaculidae; genus Melopsittacus; species Melopsittacus undulatus. Next base: position 17,089,415 of record NC_047537.1, read on the forward strand.
TCTTTCCAAAAAGCCTGATGCAAGCACAGGACCTACTCATGAGCATACATACAAAACCACATCCAAAACAGAAAGTCAAAGCTTTCTGGAATTGCAAGACATGCCTCTGAACCTCTCAGTAAAAGATTCCTGTAACACAGTAAGCCTGAAAACGTCATTCCACAGTCCATCTCATGATAATGGTGCTGCTACTTCTCCGAGCAATGAAAAGGAAACCTCCAGAGCAGAAGCATGTAGCCCCAAGAACCCTACTAGCAGTGCCTGTGACAAATCTTTCGCAGCTCACCGTAATGAAGCTCAAGACTTAAGAATAATTGACAGCTGTGATGAACAGAAACAAACAGCAGCTGTAGCTCTCTGTCAGCTAGCTGCATACAGCCCAGGCAAAGTTAGACTGGACAATGAAGGGCAAAGTCCTCAGGACAGTAATGCTTCTTGTACAGAAGCTCCTCCTAATTCTTCTGATACTCAGGATACTCAGTGCAATCAAAAAGTAAAAGGACAAAAAAGGACAAATCAAAAAGAATCAGCAAAATCACAGCAAGGCACTAAAAGAGTAAGGCCAAATGACTGTAGCAGAGTCTTCACTTTAAGGAAGAGAACAAGAGTATCTTAATACTTCACTTTCCAATGAGTCACAGGAGCTAGTTACCAGCAACATCATTTAATTCCTACAAACCACCTCTTACTGGGTTTGGTTCCATGACAAAATACGTTCAATCACTCCCATGTAAATAATGTTCATAATTTTATATTAATATTTTTAAGTAACAGAACCTTCCCTTGTATAAGCTCAGATTTTGATGAGTGAATTTTTGCATTCATTACTAAAGCCAAAGTACATCAGATGAATCTTTAAGGGGTTTTGCAATTGTATTAATGTAAAATAAATTTTACAACTTCTTTTCTTAAAAGATGTTTAAGCTCTAGAAACAATACTGTACAGTAACATACTGTCATAGTCTTTTTCAGGCTGAATTTCATTTAATGGGGTTGTTTTTTTGTCTCTTTTTCTTTGAAAAACTTTTTATGTCATGGTGCAGTAGTTTAAATAAGCTTAAGATTAAACCTGGCTATTTAGAATTTATTATAAAAACTGGTTTGTGTATGAATGCATTTTCCCATTATGCCACAATACAAAACACCAGACCAAATTTCACTACTCAGAGGCAGACGCCAGTTTAAACAAACTGATCCAAACCTTGCATAAGCAAGCTTTGCTGATGTCGCCTAAGAAAAAGATTTAAGTTCAACCAAGGGAAGCCTGCACCAATCTAACAAACACAGTTTATGTTCATCTTTAACTGAGCTGCTCTGAAAACACTACTGAAAAGTTGAAGATCTAAACAATTTAGGTGCCTCATCCTCCTCTGAGGTTAGACAGACACTGGGCAACTTTCAAACTCCAAGCCTAAAAGGTTATTTATATAATTTATTTCACCTGAGGCAAACTCTTTCTGGTGAAGGTCTTATTTCCGTGTACATGTATCTCTAATTATCAGTCTCAGTGTGCTTCTACGTACATCCTAAAACTATTTTCTGCTCCTATACCTGTGTATATAAACTTGCAATTTTTCAAATAAATCTGTGAGCTGTACTTCAAATATATGGCACGTCATTAATGAGCACAAATACATTCACTGCACCATCTGTAACATGTATCTTGAAGAAAACTCAGCAAAGAAATTGCTAAATTTTCAATCTACAAGTAGAATTTGGCATGGAATATCAACTCTACAAAAGGAGCTTCCTTCAGTGAAGGAAGTTCATTATGCACATTAACTCAGCTGTACTTTAGCTCCGTATGACAAACCTCAGAATTCCCTCTGCCTTAAAGCTGCTGTCCAGCTTATCAAAGCTTCTACAGAAGTTTAACCAAACCCAGGCTGTTCCATTGTATACACACCCCATGTAAATTTGCACAGTATGAATTATCAGTCTAAGAAAAACAAACCCAGGCTTATTCCCTCAAAACTATGGGTATGTATTTATGATTCATTATTCAGATAAGAAAACTGCCTCACCTGCCAAAACACTACTAGTAGGTATAACCATGTCAGGAAGCTGAGTTGTATTCAATGCGGAGTTCCCAAAGTATTTGTTTTTCTTAATTTTTTGTGCTATGGTGGTTTGAGCTAACAGCTTAGCATTGTAGGAAGTCTCCCATCAAGCAGTAAATTACAGGGCTTAAGTTTCTGAGCAAAGAAATAAGAAAAGAATAACAACATTGATGTTTAATTTCATCTTTCATAGAGGAAAGCTTTTCCTAGAGTATCAAAAGACAAGAATATCTGAGATAACAGAAAAAGTCTGATTACCTCAGATGACAACAGCAAGGCTGTAAGAAAGTGTGATGTATGAAGCTGTCCATAGTAGGAGATAAAGCAAGGAGAAAGAACTTTTTTCTAGGCCAAAAAAAAAGCCCATTAAAAAAGAGCCATTAAAGCAAAAGGGAAAAAAGGGAAATGGAACCACTCCAAGTGGGCATGGTTATTCCGCAGCCCATCTGCCCAATGATAATAAAGGTTTGACTCTGATGAAGATATATTATTTGTCATTACCAGTTATATTCTTCACTAGCCGCACCCCATTTTATGTCCAAGTCCTTCCAAATTCTATCCTACAAATTCAGACTATCCTCTTTTACTCATCATTTGCAGTATCATACCTTTTTGTGTCTGTATAACTCATTCTTGAGTATCAGAAAACCGAAGGAGTTGCAGCTCAGCCAAGATAATCTCTGACTAGGTTTCTTACCTATCTTCTTAGGCAATGACTGTTGGAATTCTTAGCCCTATTTAATTAAGAAACTTGCAGTTTAAGTAAAATCATTTTTCTTTAGATTTTATGCCTATCTCTTTCCCAGAAAGACCTTGCTGCCATGGTTGTGTTCCCTCCTATCTTAGCTTTCAATTCTTTCACACCAGTAGTAAACAGAAGGATACTAATACTACACCATTATTAATATATTAAAACACCAATACTGAAGTATCACAGCAGTAATAGAAGGCTACATCTTGTGCACTCTCACAAATTAAAAATTTGCATATAAATCCATGTATATTAAAATGCCCTTCCAAGGCAGCAATAATACATTTTCATTGCATCTCTGTAGAAAAAGAAGGGTGTGCAGGTTACAACCATCTTCCCCATTCTATAAATACAAAAAATCAACCTAAAAAGTGAAGAAAGATGGCTTCACAGCACAGGTCAATTCACTGGCAAAGCTAGGAGTCGCTCATGTCGTCTGCAGTCCTACACAACATCCACACTTGCACAGAACACCCACTTTAGATTTAAACAATTCTATTACAGGAGGCTATCCCAATTCCTTGATAGAATAGAGGGGTTTTTTTAACTGTTTCACCTTTATCACACAAGGGCAAAAGTAATTGGAAAATGAACTGACAGCTAGTTTTCAAAAATTATGACATGCAAACCACATACTGTATTGGACAGGAACTCGTTCCATGGAGACAGAATAACAAACTGTATTAAATACCATTTTTCACAGTCTCCTCTACAACAAGTTAGCAGATCTTCAGAATACAAAATGATCTGGCCATCTGACTTACCAGGATGAAGCACCAGTTTTGACACAAGTTTGAAAATTAGAGCTCAACTTTTGGGGATCTACACAGAACTACCAGCTGAGATCAGAACCATCTAGCTCAAAATACTGCTGTAAAAGTGCCCACCAGTGGATGTGTACTGCTAAATTATGCTTTTGTCATTTCAACTCTATCAAAAATTGACCAAAATCACTAAACAGAAAACTACTACTTCCACATTAACATCTCTATACTTCAGTATATGTTGATAGCTACAGAACACACAAAGAAACAACTCCTCTGCCCTGTTATTTCTCTTTCCATCCTGGTATTTCAAAAAAACATTAAAAACTTACACATTCATGTATAAATTACATTAAATTGGCTTCTGAAATTTATTCAGAAACACACAGCATAAGTTACCAACTTTAAAGTGCAAGTTAGTCATCAATTAGTTAATATAGTCTACTTAAATAATGACACTGACACAGTATATAGACATGCGGTATTATTTTTATACAACTGTACAGAGAAATATGGAAGTGAAGAAGAAAGAAGAAAACCCCAAGAAGCTAATTTCATTTTGCAAAGAATATTTATTAAGCATATAAAGCCACACCCAAGACAATGCTTTTGCAGAAGTCCCTTAAATATCCCCATAGGCACATTTCTTTACTCTAGAATTCAAAACTACAGTCAGTAGTAAATGAGCAAATTCCAGTCTAGTGCCACACGTTCAATGTCTAATACTATAGACTGTTAATTCATGAACTTACTCACATTCAGCAACTACAACTCACCATCTGAAATTCGGGAAGGGAGTAACAATCCTCTTCTGCCTAATTCAGCAAGAGCCAGGCATCCACCGTGCCATGCATTGTCTGTTTCCTGGAAACTAATTTTAGAACAAAGACAAGTTTTAGTTAAGACCCTTTTCAGATTTCATTTTTCATGGTCAATTCCTAACATTTTAAAAGACACATAACCCATATAGGCATTGTGATATAAATCCTGTTAGACTTCTAAAATATGAGGTTGAATGTACTTTCCTATTTTCTGCAATATAAATACTGCTATAAACATTATCAAATAAGCAAAAGCCCCATTTACCAGTGGAAATGGAACGTAAATAGAGAAGAGTACAATATCTGGAAGTCATCCAGAAAAAGAAAACGACTTTCCTGTACTCTGGCAAAATGCACAGATTTACAGAACATTCCCAAAATAACTAATTTAGTGCCAAATAGTCCTTAACTGACCAAAGATGTTCAGGTGGCAGTTTCTAATAATCACATTGTATGAGCTTATGCAGTGAACAAACTGGTGCTTATCCACCTCTAAAAAACATCAATCAAACCAGAGCAACCTGCAGTGAACACAACCAAAAATACCCCAAATGGTACACAATTTCTGGCAGACTGTCAGATAAAGGAATGAAAGGGAAAAGGCTGCATGCTGCATGACTAGACATGCAAAAAGCTCATTTTGTATTAAACTAGGAATAGGAATCTGAGAATAAAATGTTGAACAGACAGACTAGGCCATATCAAAGGTTCAGCTCCGCCAGCATCCTGTCTCTCACAAGGACCTATAGCAGATACTTAGCCAAAGATGAAGCACAAAGGATCATTCGCTTATTAGCCTCCTCCTCACTTTGGCAGTCTGCATGGAGACTTCCCAAGCCAGAGGTTGCAGCCAGAATGTCATACTTAATAACCTCTGCTGGGTCTCTCGTCCATTAATACATATATAATACCTTTTTGAACTCCCTCTACACTTCTGGCTTCCATAACATCCTGTGGCAATGACTTCCACAGTTTAATTATAATTGCCTGAAAATGTACTTCCTGATGCTTCCCAGTTCTCACCTTACGAGGAAGAGTGAAGATTACAATTACTCACTTTCCCTCTTTCTATCACATTCATAATTTTATGGATCCTCATTATATCCCTGTCCTTCTTCTTTCCACTTGGAAGAATCCCCATCAGTTAAATCACTTTTCAGTGATTCAGTTTTGTTATCTCTTCTCCTATGATACCTAATGTTCCCTTTGCCTTCTTTCTTCTGACAGCTGCTGAGTATTCCACTGACATTTTGATAGAAGTATCAGTGTCTTCAAAGATCTCTTTCCTAAGTAGTGATAACTGGTTTACAACTAAGCTGCCTTCTTCCCTAAGTGCATTAGTTTGCATTCAGCAGATACTGTATTTCACGTAATTTACTGTCTAGTTACTTAATATAGGCTTATATCATCAGTTAATTGCCTCACACCATTGTTCACCCCTTTTTTTCCAGGATCCTTATGGGTACGTTGGACAGCATAAGGAATCATCCAGACCCCTATAGGATTGTGCTGATAGTCTCACTAAATTGTGAAAAATGATTACTTATTTCTTCCTTGTCTGTCTTTTAATCTATCCACATTTAAGAAATCCTTTCTTATCCCAAGAGATACAACAAACTGCCTCTGATGAGCAGCTGAATTATTTTGATTTTGGTCTCTAGATATTTAGTGTAGAGTACAGAAGAGATTCCCTTTGTCCTTGTCTAAGTTTGTTCCCAGGTGTTTCTGAAGAAAGCAGGTCACTCAATTACCAGTTGGATTACTCATCCCTACAACTTGAAAAACAAGGAAAGAAAACACAGTGAGTACAGGTCTTTGAAGCTCCAGGGATAATTGAGATCAGCAGCACCTCTTAAATTAATCACAGTAGCACCATGGAAGTATCAGCAAGGCAGATACTTTCCTTGTGAGTTTTTAAGACTTTATACCTTCATTTTCTTAATGTGTTATCCTTTGAGCTGCTATTTCTAATTTGTACTCACAATCAGAATGAGAGGATTTTTTAAAAACACCTGAGTGACAAACTGAACACTAACAGTATTTTTTGCCAACAAAGAAATTCTTTTGATTAACCTACTCTAAAACACTAATTTAGATCTTAAAGCTCAAGTACTCAATGCAGACCTGATGAACAATTTGATAGAAAAAAAGGAAAAAAGCATATAGTATTTGTTTAATACTTTAGTCCTTCATAGGCTTTACGTGGATGTGGAAACAAGACACCCAACAACAAAGCGCATCAAAAGAACATCCTAGCAGCTATAGATGAAGCCCTTAGTGACATCGTTTATTGGCCAGCTTGGCAGTGCTAGGGTAAAGGTTGAACTCGATAATTTTACAGGTCTTTTCCAACCAAGCTGATACTACGATTTTGTATGTGATCAAAACAAAGCTTTAGTTAGCCCAAAAACATCTCTGACACATTGCACGGCTTAAATCCAGTATATGAACAAGCACATTGCAACACTCTCTGCAGTAACAAGTTTTTACAGTTTAGCTATGTGCTCCGTGAATAAGCACCATCTTTTCCTTATTCTAAACCTGCCACCTTATACTGTAGGGCAAGCATTTCCACGACACTCGGGATTTCACAAATCTTCATTATACACCATTTACACATCACTTTTCCTACATGTTTTAGCCTCTGCTCTCATAAAGGTTTTTAAATACCGTTTCCAGTTCTATTATGTTTCTGAAGATGCATCCAACACTCAAGACATGAGCACACCAGGAATTTTTAAAGCAACAAGTTAATGAGTATTTTTTATTTTTCCCAATGTTCAAATTCAGTCCTTCCACATTTCGTTAGAATGGGGTCAAGAGGAAGAATTAGGAATAACTTCTTTATTGAACACCCTCAGCACAACTGTGCTGTAAAAAAAAACTGAAATGTGGGGAAAAAGCAACAAAATGTAGGGTTTTAGACCTGCCTTTATAACTGTTGCTCTCTTGTTCCATAAGCAAAGATTATTTCATATACATCTAAAGTGTGAAATAAGATTTTTTTTACCTAAAACAGTCCAACAGAGACCCAATCACGTCATCTGCTAATTCTTTGGGAAGTCTTCCAGTTATCCTACCAATTCTAAAGAAGATAGAAAAGGGGGTGGGGGGAGAGGGAAGCAAACAGTGATTCATTATTACTGCACTTGATATACAAGTCCTATAAAAAATCTATTTACTGAAAGCTTACAGTAAGATCGGCTGACTTCAAGATGACAATACACTGCCCTAACACCATTACCCTACAACAACAATCTCAAACTTGAATCAAAAGCTACACAGCAGCAAACTTAACAGAGAAATACAGTTTTTAAAGTGGAGGAGGGAAAAAAAAAACAACCCTAAACATTTTGAAGAAATGCTATTTTACACCCATCAGTTCAAGTCTTACCCAGATTGTTTCTTTCCTTGTATTTCTATTCTATCTGAAATTTTCCTGAAGACCAGCACAAATTCATACTGGACAAACATACAAACATGGCTTTGTAACATCAGCTGTGCCAAAGCCATTTGAAGTAACTGGGAATATTGACAATACACAGAAATTATCACTCTTGGATTACACTAGACTGTATTTCTATGTTGCTTACTGTAGATTATTAGAGTAACCATAAGAAACCTACCCTTTTGCTGCAGACCACCTGACAATAGTGTCTTTGTCTTTCAGTCCAACCAACAATTGCTCTGCAGATAATTTATTTTAAACAAAACAGATTATTCTCATTTAACAACAGAAAGATTAAAATTCAAAAATTAATTTTCTTCTTAACATAAATGCCTCTTAGTTTATATAAAGGTACTTCTATATACATCTCTGCTCTTTTTCACATCAGGATGACTTGAAATCAAAGAAACAAGAAAACATATCAAAATAATTTTCTAAAAGAGAATTTGGTTTGAAATTTCAGGTAAAGGGGAAAACACAGAATGGAGCCCATGGTGCTTTTTCCAGTGGTTCATTAGATTATTCAAGTTATAAAAGTCTTCTGATGCAACTTTAGTCAATTACAGCACATCCACCACCAAGCTCACAGAGCACATGCTCTATGACCACACACTAATAAAAAATGCCGCTCCTTTGTTACTAAGACATCTTTAAAACATCAGCTATAATTCTTTAGCTTTCATTTAACACAACGTTTTGTTGTTCACTATGTATTTTAAGTCATCCCTCCATCTGTGAAAGGTTCAAGTTCTCTCTTTCATACTATATTTCAGTAAACCTATGCCCCAACCCCACAACAAATGCTGCAGTATTGAGTTTCTGTTTGAGATGCTGAAATCCAAATCATTCGATAAAATGCAATATATTTTAGTCACTTGCATACAGTTAAACTTCAGAGTCTAATTTTTCACTTTAGCACAGATACCCACATGACTTTCTTAGCCCTAAGGTTGTTTTTCAATATATGTTTAATTTGCAGGCATTACAGTAATTTTTATTGAGTTTTTACACACCTACAACATTTTCAATCTCTCCTGGAATGTCATATTCCTCTTCATCATCAGCTTCATTAGCAGCAACTGTTGTCATTTGACTCTGCACAACTGAACCCTGAGCTTGCAGATTGGCAGCTAGAGATCGACAGCCACGCTGGTATCTGCACAACAGACACATTAATTGATTTGTCTTATTGAAGTTCCAACTGAAATAGGTGCATCCTGTCACAAAGCCTGCTGATCAGGTTGCTACACCTCCCAGTGTACAGTTCTCCGGTTAGTAAGTGGTTGCTTTAAAGTATCCCACTCTCCTCCCCCTCTTCTTGACCCAGTTGTCTCTTTTCCAAGGTAAGAAGAGCTAGACTATTTAAATGTCTCTCCCTTTCCTGTTTCAGTATAACCTATTTTCCACTGCTGACAATAAAGAGAGGCAAAATTCCCATGTCATAAAAACCTCTCCAAAACTTAAAATATTAATAAAATCAACTTATTAAAAATTGGCTTGTAAATGTTAAAGCAAGCTTAGTACTTTCTGACCAAGCTATACTCCCGATATTTAGCCCATGGTGTAGAGAGATTCTTAGAAGAGATACATTTTACATATAAAACTGACTTTTGCCATTGGGCATAGTACACTCTCCACCTAAAAGAGAATTTTTCTATGCCTAAGGACGTTCTCAAAAGTTGGTAAAAGAAACACAATAAAAAGAGTCACCAAGGGAGCCTGCAATTTGAAAATATCAGTGCGAGAAATCTAGAAAAGAGTTTGCCCTCTGGCAGTAAGTAAAACCAGACACCAAAACCTGACTAATATGCAAAACCAAAGTGGGATTGCAAGCCACTTTTCCCCTGTGAACCTCCTATCGAATCAGGGTAGAACTATGTAATGGAAAAAGTTATGTTCACTCTTACAAAATTGTACTAAATCAACTTCAGTAACAAAGGTCACTTTCTTCCCATCTAAACCAAGTTATGCATTATATAGGAACAGGCTTCTGCTTGTGTAACGTGCAACATGAGAAGTGAAAAGATTTGGCCTGTCCCAGCACTAGTTTACTACACCAAAATGGAAAAAAAATTTACAGGAAACTAAATACAGTGGAAGCACTCTACTTTTTCCAAATAGTGCAAATGAAGGAGTTCATTCCCAAGTAACACAGGGATTTCTTCCCTTTTAGGGGAGGTTATGAAGACAGGACAGTGTCAAATCCATGCATTTATGTATTCCTTGGCTTTTTGAGTGGTTTTGGATTTAATGTTTTTTAACTGTTTCAGCTTTAAACTAACCTCCATTTTGCTACCTTTGGTTTCACAAACGTCAGTCCAAGTCTTTGAACAAGTTTCATCCCTAGCTTGCGAAGAACCATCTGATTACTTTCTGACAGCTTGCAGTTATCGAGACATTCAAGTACAGTGGCAGCTGTAAAAAAAAAAAAAACAAACAAAAAAACCCATGCTATAAAACCTGGAAAATCTCAGTAAGAACATCAGTTTTGTCAAGTTTTGAAAGTTCCTGAGAATATTTAGATTTCTAAAGGCATTACTAAGATGCAAATGCCTTACTACCTACTTCATAGTAGCTCTGACACTGGTCAAATAGTGGTAATATTCTTCACCTACCAAACAGGAAGGATTGCTTTAAGCATTACTTTTGACTACGAAAATTATAACGAAGCAAGATTCCTAGAGTATTTATGCCTCTGCTTCTCACTGGAAGTAACATGTTCCAGCATCTTTCAGGGTTTAAGAACTGCCAGCAGTGTAACAGAACCAGGAGTCAGAAAATCTAATTCACTTATTCTGCAGCCAGTTTCAAGACTAAGACAGTCCTCATTTATTCCTGTTCCTTTTCCTCATATATTATTTTCAGGCAGCACCAACTTAACTCCTCTGGCACAGGAATTTTTATGACAATGAATGCCCTTAACCATTTAGACATGAGAAATACTGTGCGTGTGTAAACAGTCAGCAACAAAACCTTTCATTTGGGCACATCAAAGGTAGCAAAATTATTTGTCCAGCAAAGCAAAAAAAAAACCAGAACAGAGACGAAAGGAGAATCCTGGATTAATGAATATAAAATTCCAGGATTCAGAATTCATATGGAACAGATTCCTGTTACAAATCAAACAGTCGTCCTGCATTTTCAACCCAAAACAACTAATGATTGTTTTGAAGGCTGATCATCAGTTAATAGAGACCAACAGCCTGGGTTCTGAAGGACGGTCATTCTTGCTATAAGCACCACAAATATGGATGTGTACTGGCAAAATACTTTGCAACCTCTTACTCCAGTCTTGGAGCAGAGTTTTCAAAATACTCCAAGAACAAAGACATAACAATTGTTCCAAAGTCTGAGAAAATGTAGGATGTGACTTAAAAATCTCCTCAGATTTTAAAAAGGCTTATAATTTACCCTGACATACTAAAATGCTAATAGAACACACACAGAACAAAAGGTAAAGCCAGTAATAACGCCTACTTTGATACCTTCCAACCTGGATCTTTATGCAGTTGTAAAAGCTAGAAACTAATGGTTTAGGAGAAAGAGAGTGCAGAAACATCAATATTCACAGACAGACAAACAATAAGAATAACAAAATATAAACCTCTTCCAAGACCTTCCAACTCTTGAATCACTAAAATATCTACAGACCCATGCAAATGATTTCAGGACTAGTGCTTATTTTACAATAAAGTTCTATGTTGCAAATGATTTCAAACAGTATCTTCCTTTGTCATTTGTCTGGTTTTTCCTATTTGATCCTCAGAGATGTTAGAACCTGCTATAATTAAAAATCTTCGATACTTTTTGTCTCTCACATTTTCTTACCCCAAACAGTTTCTGTCTGAATATCTGCTTCTTAGTAATGAGCATTCTACTTTTCCTATGATGCATTTATTCATTGGTATGCCCCTGATTTTTCTCTTATTACTAGACTTGTAACTATTTAATATTCTATGTGCCGTAGGCCAAAACATCTAATTTTACCAGCTGGGTTAGTGCTGTGAGCCAAATATCTTCTTTTCATATTGATTAGGATTATTGTGTTGTATAGTCTGCATCTTTTAAATTACATAATTTTGTATTATACCATATTTTATCTAGCCTGTTTATTATTCTGCTTATTTGTCAGTCCTATTTTTGTCTAAGCTTCCACAGTGCTATCTGCTATTTCTATGTGATGACATTCCTCAATATTTTGTTTGTTTCTGACCAGCACACATGTCATTCCATTCTGTTTGGCTTACTACCTTATTTCCATGTTTACTCAGATCTCAAGTGTTTTGTATGGAAGCATCTGCATTTCTGACATTGGTAACTGGGAGAAGGGAACTGCTTCCCCCACAAGACCTATGAAGTTTCTTCTCTGAAGTCAAAATTCCATTGATTGAAATCACAAGCTGCATTCTAAAGCAAGTTTACTTCATTGCCTGATTCCTGTAAATAGCACAAACCCTATTTTCTGGTGCTTTGATAAGCGTCTCAAAACTTACAAGCTCTTTTGTAGTGTTCTGTAGTTAGCCATCATCTTTCCCTACCTCTCTTTACTGCTATCAATAAAAAACAAGCTAGCATTTTACAGGCAGCTCTGACCATATTCCAGGACATTAATGTAACTCCAACATGCAGCTGCACTGTTCAGAAACCTGCTCTCCTTCTGGGTCCCTGTCTATTCCTAATTGCATCCACCATAATCTCTCTCTGGAATCACTACGGGATTCTAGCTGGGTCCCGTACACAGCTGGTTCTTTAAACCTGGGTTTTCTGAAATTCTGAGCTTATGTTGAAACTCAAAGATCTTCTGCAAAATTTCCAGCAGTACTGTGTATAAACCCATTTTATATTCTAATGAATTTTGAAACATATTTTCCACCTCTTATAGTCTGTATGTTCTGTGTTCAGCTCCGTATTATAGCAACTGGTCAATCCCAAATTCTCTGATGAGCTGTTCCAACATAACATTCCACACTGGCTTCTGCTCCTTCCTCACTGTCATCCTTTGACCCTCCCCCTCCTCCCCATTTTGCATAGTTCATAACTTCCCTGTTGACACTGCTTTTTACAGCACCCCTTGCTATCAGTTTAATCTTTCCTTTTTTTTTTACTTGGAATGGCTTAAAACTAGAAATCAGGATATTACAAACTTACCATATGGTAAACAATCTTCTCTTTTGGCATGTTTAAATAACTGTGCCTACAATTAAAACAAGGAAAACAAACATGAGAATATAGAGATTCTAAAACACATTATATCAAACATATAGTTCTAAAATATTTTATGCTTTTGAAATAATCAGTAGTGGTTACTAATTTAAATAGTGTAAAAGGGAAAATGTCTCAAGGAGCAGTTTTACTTCTTTGTAAGTCAAGGATACTGCAGCTCAGCCTTCCCCTCCCATCCACACAATCATGTAGGCAAGCCAACTCAGGCAGCTGAGCTGGCCAAAAAAACTCTAAAGAGAGATGAAAAAGGGTAAAAAATGAGAGAGGGAAAAAAAAAAGGGGGAGGAAGCCACTAATTTTCAGCCAGCTCAGCTTTCTGAACCATCCAGCTCAGCGCTTGGTCACACAAGCTCAGTGCAGGTGCAACCACAGCACCTATTATCTCAAGCAGCTCATGTTGCTTTGAACCTCTAAAAAGTGAAGCAGACTTTGGAGAACATGAATACAAGCAGAAGAACCAGCAGAACTCTAGGTCCTGTTTCGGACTTCCTGGCACCGAACGTATCCAAACTGAATAAGCCTTGGTGATGATTTATTAGACAAGCCAGCACACAGAATACATCAAGTTTTTGGTCACTGCATGAGAGGTGAACACATATAAGTAAGTGTAGTTATTAGCACCAATCACACAATGACAAGCAGGACATGGTCCAGACTAAACTGCTAAGTATTTTATCCTGTTTCCCCAACAGCTTTTGAGAACTCCATGTTAAACTAAACAAACCCAGCTACAGAAATTTCCGACTGCAAGCCTGCTACGTACCTCAAACAACCTTGAATTCCTGTGCTGAAGGATTTACAGAAGAGCAAAAAGCTTCCATAATAATCTTTTATATGATTAAATACCCCAGAAATATTAAGTTCCAGTACTACAGTGAGACAAATGGACTAGTAACACCCAACAAAAACATGATAAACACTGAAAGTTTCCTCAGTTCACTTAGTATGCATCAAAAACTGTGTTCAGTCACTTCTTTTTCCTTGTGTTGTCATTAACCAAAAGAAAAATCCTCCACAATAAATATGCCTAGGAGTTAAACGAGAACAGACTTACCTTAAAAATATGTACTTTCTCACACATACCAAACACACACATGCCTCCTGTACTGCAGGTGTGGTTAAGAGCAACAAAGGCAATAAAAACACCTTCAGGCTACATACCCATTCTAGTTTGTTTTGTTACTAAACTGCATTTTGGGATCCTAAATTAGCACTTCTGATCAGATCTGCTGCAAGCTATATAAGGGAATTTGATAATACAGATTGATTTTTTAAAGATTTTTAATGGTTTTACAAGTAACTAAGCAACTGTAAGGCATCCATTAACAATTGACATTTACAAAGGAGTAATGCTACAGAACTACCTCAGGCCCAGAAGAGCAGCTATCAAAACCAAATACAAACATGAGTGGTAAAAATATAGCACAGCTTTTCTCAATATACCGTATCAATATCCAAACAAAAAACTATTTTACAAGTAACATACAACAGAACTCTGCTTGTGTCAAAAAGCCTGAAGAAAAGATGACAGACACTCTACAGATCTTTGGTATAACTACCAAATGTACAGTGCCTCTAAAATTTTTCCACCTCTCTGCTAAAACATGCAGAAACTCATTTTTTCATCCCTTGGTTCCTGTGTCCTGCTTTAAAAACCTATCAGATGGTTTCTTCACAAGGTTAGCAAGTTGGTAGCAGATGCCGGGAGATCCTGCAGCATTTCTGCACCACCTTATCTTCACAATTATTCTCTTTTCTCTAGAAAAATCCAGTTAAGAATAAAGAGTGCTTTTAAAGCACACACAGACTGCCTCCAAATTATTAGGATTATATTCAAGTATATTCAAAATAAAACACTATAATTCTTGAAGCAGTAATAAGGCAGAGAAAGAGCTTTTTAATAGAGCCTTGTGAATACTCCTGGGCGAACGCATCTGGATGTCTATGCTTACACTTCCTAGAATCACAGAATGGTCTGCGTTGGAATGGATCTTAAACATCACTTAGTTCCAAACTCCTGCCTGATACTGAAGAAGTTTTCCTAAAATCTCAATCTCCTCTCTGCCAGTTTAAAGCCATTCCCCTTGTCCTATCCCTTGTCCAAAGCCCCTCTCCGGGTTTTCTGTAGCCTCTTTAGGCTCTGAGGTCTCTCCTTAAGGAGCCTTCTCTTCTCCAGGCTGAACCAGCCCATTCTCTTAGCCTGGCTCCAGAGCAGAGCTGCTCCAGCCCTTCTTCACTTCTCAGCACACTATCTAGGAGCTCCTTCAAAGGTGGAACAGAATCCTGAAAACATCTACACACTTTCAGTCTTACAGAGTTCCCAAATTCTGGCATCTTCCTATGAGCTTCTCTATGAATTTTCACATCCTTAAGGCCAACTTTGAATTCAGCTCTTGACTCCTCAGGAAAAACAGAACTTGAAGCACCTCAAGCAAGATGTGGGAAGAAATTAACCAACAGACAAGCAGGAAATGAGAAAACTCTTCAAATATTGTACCATAATTTTTTAATGTTCTTCTAAAAAAACACCCAAAAAGGAAGAAAAACAGCTTCACAAACCTATGCCTCAATTTAGAACAGTGAGCTTGACAGGTTCCATTTCACAACCATTTCTATTATTTTTTAATAAAAAGGTGAACCATATACTGTTTCCCTACAACAGTTTGACTATAAACCTAAGTAACAATCTATTTTTATATCTAATATTCAAAGCAGAAAATCTAGTCTCAAGAAAAATCTTGCAAGGATTTCTAATATACTTTCAGATGTTGAAATCATCATAGCAACTCTTCAGATATGAAACACAGCAGGAAATACAGTGTCTGGGGTTTGTTCTGACTGTAGGAATGTCAAGAAAAGAAGTTTTCATGACTCCTTTATGAGTCAAAGTATGCAAAAGCATTCCCAAGTCCAAATTTTACAAACTTTTGAGCTTAGCATGTATGTTTTCTAGGGGAAAGAAAAGAGCACTTTAACTGATGTTAGCCTTTGGGGAAGGGGAGGTATGTATTTTCTTCCACCATGTACTACAGTAGGTCAAAGGTTCCGTCTCAGAAAAATCCTGCAAACCTAGAGCTTACAAGGGCTATGCTGAAAATAAAAGTACATGCTGCAGGAACAGCAAACATTAACAGAAACACACAGAAAAAAAGGAGAGATCAGCATTACAGTATCCAGCTTAAACTTCCTGCCTTGAAGGAAGAAAAATATCCAAGGCACACCATTTCAGAAAATCTGATACAAACAAAGTAATTAATAAGCTTGGTTTGCCACCTGCATAGACATTTCAGTGTCAGCAACTGACAATACTCAAAGTAAGGAGCCTGTCTATTGGAGTATCCAGGCAAAGTTACGCCATGGCCTCTTCACTTTAATGAGGACATACAGCATACACCAACCTACCCAACCTGTTGAACTGTTGAAAAGTATGTGACTCCCTCTCTTATAAATAATTAAGCCACCTACAAATTAGAGAAAATCAGTGGTGTGCAAGCAATGACGACTGTCAAGTCTGGTTTTGCTTTAGAAATAGCATGGTGCAAGGAAAACAAAGCCTAGTTTCTTAGTAATCCAGGAGAAACACACCACACCTTCCAATTGTCTGCATAACCCACTTCAGGCCCGACCTCCATGAGCTGTATCAATCAGGATCATCTCCAGGACATGTTCCCCAAGCTATACAAATCACCATTAAGGGTAGCCTGACTGTTTAGTAGCAAGTATATCTTCCTGCAAAGCAGGAGACACAACTCTGCATCTACCCTCTGGTCGTAACCAGCCAAGTCAAGGACTGGGAGGATAATTTCAGCCTCTATGGGAAGAGAAGAAAATGATCTTTCATTACTCTGGAGCACCCCCTAGTAGTCGCACAACATTCAGGTCCATGGAAAGCTATCAGCCATCCCTGCCTTCAGGCCAGATGTGGGGAGGTAAACAAGGTGAGGGAGGCCATGCTGTCAGAATAATAAATTCACTTGAAAGTAGAGAATATTTCATGCATTATATGTGCAGCTAATGGCAAAATAGATAAGTTCAAGCCCTTATTCTTACTGTCTTCAACACAGTAAAATATTACTCCTTCTCTAAATCACATGTGCTTGTCAGGGCATCAACACGGTGCTTAAGCTGACAAATTTCAAAAGAGAACCCAGTTAAAACAGTGGCAAAAGAAGCTAAGTTTTCTTTAGATTTTAGTTATTTACCATCTGAGAGCCTGAAAAGTTTAGACTAATGTGCAGAGAACCAACAGAATGCTTCCTTTCTACCTTAGCAAGACTAAACCCACAGTTTTTAAATACTTAGAAGTAAAAAAGAGACAGCTAAAAACAGCAATAGAGCCTAACAGGAAAAGAAACAGTCTTACGAAAACAGAGCTCCTAAGCCTTGAACTAACTACAGTACTTGTGGTGAAAAGAAAAAAAAAAGTATCAGACAAAGCCCCATTAGAATACTCAGTGCCATTCAGAGAGGAGAGGCAGTGCTTCCAGAAAGGGATCAGATCCCTGGGTATCAGCAGACACAAGAATTTTCCTCTTCTCCTTGCATCACCATTGCTTGTTGTAAACCTTTATCATCAACACACTAAGCAAGGACACCTTCTGAAAAAAACAACGCCAACAGACAATCCTAACATCGCTAATTCTTTGAGAATGCCAAAAATATAGAGACTTGGGAAACATTCTGTTTAGAAATAGTCTATTTTTGTGCCTCTGGGTCCGAAAGAATAGAGTTAGAGAGTTCTTTCTTCCCTGGAGCAAAATTTACATATGCATGTAGCTATTGCTAAATAACTTTTGCATTAGAGACAGCTCAGGGAAATGCCCTGTTCTTAAGACTCTCGAGTTTCATCAGATCACTGTGTTGGGCGTTTTATTTTTTTTAATTATTACTCACACTTGTATACTGAATCACTTATAAAACAAATAAGGTTTAATAAGTTTCAATGCCCAAGGCTACCTCAACATGATGACATCTCTGTCACGCAAGAACTGGGAGTGCTGCACCCTGCAGCAATAACTAAAAAGCTGTTTGATATAATAGTAGGTTTAAAAGCAAACCTCCAGACCAAGAGAATTTAAAATGCAGATTCTTGAAACAAGTTAGAAGTTTCCTTCAAGTAAACAAATGTTATTAAAAAAACAAAAAACCTGAGTCATATTAATCCAATATTTAGAATTCCTCCAATACACAAATCCAACATCAATAATCCTTCAAATGCACCAAGTGTCTAAACACAGAAGTGAATTTAATTCAATACTGAACTGAATTCAATACTACAATAGCTCCAACTAAAGAGAGCAGTTTTAAAACCTAAATCTTAAATGTTATAAGCAGAGACTCGTGTTTGTACACACCTGCTGTGAAATGATAGATTACTGACAACAGGTGGAAAGAGAAAAAAAGGAAAAAGCATTGGTGGAATTAAAATATGTAATGCAGGCTGCGTGTTCCAACAGGAACTCTGAAACAGTAGTACTCGTTCTACACATAATGCTGAGTTAGATTAAACAGTAGCATACCTAATCACCAAGACTTAAGGCCACAAAGAGGCAGATCAAAGTGCAGCAACGTCGAACTACTCACTGCGTACCTAACTTGCAGTTTCAGTTCATTGAAATGCGAGAGTTTCATGTCTTTTTAAAACAGTTCTGCCATGTCTCCCTACAAGCTATTTCCTACATGCAGGTCATAAGCAGCATAATACCATAATCCAACTGAAATCCACCCAGTCAGGGGCAGCCCTAAACTGATCTGATGGACAGAAAGACTTGTTGTTCCCACCCTGGTGGGTTACATTCCCGAAACCTATCATCCCAAAACCTGCCTTGCTATACTGACCAGAAACTGAAAAGTGGTCTTTTTTCCCCCTGCTTGTTCAGAAAGAAATGCCCAAGCAACTACAGTTTGACTCTTAAAGTAATAAATTGATGGAGGAATCAAAGGGAAAAGAACTTTGAAGCTTGTTGACACAAGTTTTAGCTGTCCCTCACGAGGATGTGTTCTGCTTCACACACTTGGCAATTATTACTATGTTTCTGTACAACAGACTGTTAGAATCTTGTCTGTTTAAGAGAAAAGATTTACTTGTTTTAAAAACGCCTTTTATTTTCAGCTATTTTTGGTTTAACAATACATTATCTTTACAAGTATGTTACAAAGTTGTTAATATTAAATTCCTGAAATAAATATTTCCTATTCAACTTAAGCACATCTCCATACACACATACCTGCACACATATTCTGAGAACTTTTATTCCCTAATGATCTAATTCATGCTTACATTGTAGTAACTAAAATTAAAAATGGAAGACTGAATGCAAGAAAGGTTTTAAAAGTTCAGTCTGCTCATAGCTAAAAACTGGAACAGGAGTTAGGAGCTGTAGGACACAAATAAAACTGGCCTGAAACGCTTTCTCCTATCCCAGAGAGAAGGAAAAATTAATGCAAATGCAAGAAGGCTCCTGGCTTCCAGGTATATTGTATCACATTCCAGTTTCGATTCTACTTGTTAAGTATTCACCTGTTTCGCTTAGTATGCACTAATGAACAGGTGGATAGAGCCAAAGCCAAACTCAAAGGAATTATGACAAAACACTAATGTATTATACATCCTGCAGGTCTCATCATGCACCTAGAATGGCAAACAGTCAGTCTCCCTTTCCAGATCTGACAATAAAATGATGAAACATCATTCTGTCTTTTGAAACATACTGCAATGCATACAAATAATGCTTCCTCCTGCTTAAGCAGCACGTCCTAAGTTATTCTAAATATAGATCATTTCTTGTATCTTCTGATTTGGAAGAGCTGCTAGGGAGGAAACAAAAAAAAAAACACCCAAAAAAACACAGAGCACACACTTGTTCCAGAACTTTGCTTTGATGTTTAGTAACATACTGTGTACGAGTCCTCATAGTTATTAGCTAAGAAGAGCTGCAAATTTATGCAAATGATAGAAACTTGTACAAACACCAGCAAATCCTTAAAGCTGTGCAAAGACTGGTCAAGAGCAAGTCATCACCTCCACTTTGGTCAACAACAAAACTGAGAAGTAACAACTCCAGCTGGACAAACTGCCCCATTCTACCCAAATATATTTAGACATCGAAATCAAACAGATCCCAAAACTGTTATTCAAGTGTTTCAAAATGCACACCAACACTTCTAAGGGTGTAAAACTACAAGAAAGCTTTCATAACAAGATATTCTTTGAATGTACAGGAGGAATGCTATCATACAGGAGTGGTTGAGGTATTACAGATTTTTTCCCATGCATAGTATATAAATTTTAAAACCCAAACTAAGAATTCAGCACTTTTGAGTCTTAAACTACTGTTACTTAACAAGGCAAGGAGCATTAAACAAAAAACTTGTTCAGATTAGCAAGCAAAACCATCTGAAACAGTGCATTTTCTAAGACTGCCAAAGGACACTAACAAGTTTAGTATGTCTTGGCAAAACCATTGAGAACCAGATTGGAGTCAAAGAAATGGATACAACTTTCTAGAGTCACTTGTATTTTGGTTACCAGTTCTGAAGTCTAGGAGAGACCACCGCTATATGAGAAGCCCAATCTCTGCATTTTATACAGTTCCAATTTTTCCATTTATTTCAAAGGTTTTGTTCAAAGAAAAAACCAAAACAAGCAAACAAACCAACCAACCCCAACCCAAACTGAATTATGAAATTATTACTGATAGATAATCAGATATTTAAAAGCATTTTTGAGTTATTTAACAGTATCTATACTGGCAACTTCACTGTCATTTGGTGATGACAAGAATACTTCAAGAAAATATACATATATGGGAAACTACAACTTGCAAACTGTTGTGGAGGAAATTCTAGCAGTACATAATCTTATCCTGTTTTAATAAACACACATAAACTCTCTGTGCATTTGCTATTAAAGGTCTACCAAAGCAGTATCATATGACCATAAATAAAACCATCTATCTTTAAAAAGAAAAAAAGTATTTACCAGGGCCTGGAGCATGCCATTCATAACAACAGTGCCCTCCATGGACTGAAAGGAGGATTTAGATATCATGGAGAGTGTCCAGTCCAGGAAGTCTGCCATCCTTTTCTGCTTGACATCAGGGCGGACAATAAATCTGTCACAGTAAAAAAACAAACACTGCAGTTATTAACTTTATGACTTTCAGTGGAAAATAATTTTTCCTGCTATCCAAACTGGTTGCAGTTCCTAAATACAACTCTCCAATGGATATTTTGCTAAGTTGCTGAGGGTGGAAACACCTCAAACTACCATAAATTCTGCCCTTCTGTCTCCGAGCAAGGCTTTGACCCAGAAATACACTTTCACTTCAATCTATAAACTTGTACCCTACAGATTTCTCATTTTAATTGTAAAGCAACAACCATTCCAAAGGTCCATCAGAATCAGTGAGAAGCTCAAATACAAGGATTCTCTCCACCATTCTCACCAAGAACAGCTATTTTGCACATCTGAAAAGGAGTGTAAATCCACACATGCTGCAGTGTTATCAACCAGGCCCATATAAAGAGTAATCATCAGTGCTACCCTGGGGTTTTGTATATGTGAAAAGGTCAAATACTTGTTATTTAACACACTAGATGGGTCAAGAGATGTGTTTTCACCTATCTTAGGGCAAAAGAGGTACATTATGGTTAAACTACTTCTGTAAGCCTATAATCATCAGTGTCAAGCAAGCTACAGTCAGGGCATCTGCTTCAGTTAGCTGATTTAGTGCTCCTAGCACTTAAAGCAAGCAGAGATTCAGACTAAATTAAGAAACTTTGCTCTTAATTCAGTCAAAGGAAAGAAGGTACTTGGGAAAGTCCCAAAAGTACAATTCATAGTGCTTAAAGAAGGATGTATGCAGAGCCTGTAACTGGTTACTTTATACACCTACAAATTAAATGAGGAACTGCGCCAAGAGTTAACTAACGGGAAATATTAAATACAGAGAAAACAGGAAACAGTGAGCATGTATGTGATCACTTAAATTGTCTTTAAAGTCAGTATCTGTTGTGTTCAGCTATAAAACAGTGAGATTTGGGGCAGGGGTTAGTTGGGAGGGTGCTTTACAACCAAGCAGCAAGGACCCAGCCTTCTCTTGCACAACAGCACAAGTGAGAGAAGTAACCTGTGAAGTAGATGAACTGGTTCCTAGACCCTTTCTTAGCCCAAAGGAGTTTAAATCTTATTTTCCTAAAGGAGTGCCATAACCTCCAGACTAGAAGTAAGATAAGCCTCATCCCCTCCTACTGCTACCAGGTCCCTGAGCAGACAGAAGGGAGAATTCATGAAACAAATTCCAGCTCCTCTGCCTCTGAAAAGTAAAATACCTCAGAAAATGGGATCCTGATGGTTCTCTTCAAATTCATTAACTCCTTAAAGCAGGAACCAGAACCCAGAATTCCTCTTCCTCCCTAAGTAGTTCCTTCCTCAGTGTGTTACTGAGTCAAGATTCCTGAATTTCATCTCTCTCCTTGTCCTTGGATTTTCATATTCCTAAGAAGAAGCAGCAGTGATCTCTTCTCAGACTATGCCCATTCATTAAAAAATTGATCTGTGATATGAAAGTAGTGAATTCAAGTGCACCAAGGCCAAAATGCTTTGGACCCAGGTCTTCTGATTCCTGGTGAGGTGTTTTAATCACTAGATTATTTTGAAAATAGTGTTTTCATAAGAAACTAAACAATTACAAGTACCCTACATAGGAACTTTCCTCCCATTACAGCCTTACACACCTTGAGGTAGCTGGTACTAGAACCAGCTTGGCATATTCAATCACCTCACTTGTTATTTGTATGTTTTTAATAAAAATTAATTTAGCCAATAAAATAGAGGTGAAAAGAACATAAGACAACTGATAATAGCACACCTGCCCAGTACCCTGTGTTTGGATGCAAGGCCCTTATGAAATCCCCCTGAAATCCAGAGTTGAGCACTGCATGAAGACACAGTTTAGCTGAATACAATGCTGTATTCAATCACATGACTATATATATGCTTCCACTAGTAATTTAGTTTTACAGATACCCTGGAGTACAAATGAAGTGCAAATTCAATTACCATAATGGGATGAAAGAGTCTTTTTAAATTACTGTCACCCTTACTTGAGAAAGCTTCCAAACACTGGATGTACCTTCAAGAGTCTATCCCAGTTTGTTGATCTGCAAGTTTTTCTGGGGTTTTAGGAAGCATATTTGGCCACATGAATGCTCAAGAGTAATTCGCTCTATGTCACATTTCCACCTTAAATCATCTGCTTCTGACAACTTGTCACAAGGCAGATGACCAATGCAAACATAAAAATGCTGGAAAAGCAACTTCCAATTCTCAGTTCCAAAATGACCGCAAAAACCTATTTAGGACAAGGAGAGAAACCTACATTCTGTCACACGGAAATAAGTATGTAACAGTCAAGTTTATCTATTGAAGACAATTCAAATGATTACTGCATTCACTTAAATTTGGCTCTGAAATATTTCGGAGCAAATCAGAAAAGCACAGGACTAGTCACCAGAGAACTGTCATTCTGCTCTCAAACTCCTTCATGAATTTTCTGCATGACTCTGCCAGCTCTAAAACAAAAGTGTTTATTTTCTCATGAGATTCAGAACTGCACCATTATACTCAACTAAAACCACATTTGTAAAGCACTGAGTCCTGTGACTGAAGCTCAATTAAAGTACATGAATAGTTATTTCCCCCAAAAAGACTGTTAGGATTTGCTCTGCTAAATGTTATATTTAACAACTATTTTGATACAATTAATTCCTCTTAATCTGTAGAAAAAAGTTAATGTGGATTTTATTTTTCAGACCAGCTACTCACATCCACTACCATCATTTCACCTTGTTAGCTCACCTATAGAGCCTCTGCTCTTATAGCTACACTGTCAAAACTATGTTGGCAGAGCCCCCTAGTGTAGACAGAGTAAATACTGGTGTAAACATTTTTGGAAGGGTTTTACTTGCTTTAAAAAGAAAAAAAAAAAAAAAACAAATGACAAACTGAGCTGACTGAAGCCCTCTTCTGCTAGCATATACTGCAATATGAACTATGATATATACTGGAAAAAGATACGCCTGTACCGGCACAGTTTATGGTCTAGTCATTTTCATATGCATCAGAAATGAAATCTTCATTAATGCAGGAGGAAAGAAGAGCTACAGAGGTTCATTATTTCAATTTTATAAACAACCCCACCAGTGTCACTGAAATGATACAAAAAAACCCCATCAAAACAACTGCATCTCTGTCACATATTTTTGGGTTGCAACACCACCATGTAAAAACAACTGAATCTAGAAAGTTCCATTATCCTACACCTGTTTAATTTGATGAATTAATTGATAACAATAAGCCTAAGAAAGCAGAAGTACTGTTTTCTGGATGAGAGAATGAAGAAAGCGACAAGATGGATATTAAGAAAATTAATTCTAGCACTACTCCTTCCTTTTACATAAATCCCAATAGGAAACATCAAGCTAGTAATCCTACATACCAATTTCTGTTTAGTGTGCAACACACTGCAAAAATCAGCAGCAACACAAAGAAACTGTATCTTTCTGAAATCCTGCAGTACAAACATTGTAAATTGCCCTGGAAGGCAACTGAAGAGTATCCTATCAACAGTGAGGACCTGTATCACTTCTGGTAGGTACCTGTTCCTCTAGTAAGCAGAAAAAAAAACAGAGCATGTCCAATAACAAACACACTATTGGATCTGATTCAGGCAAGTTTTACATCCCACATTCAGCTGGCAACTTCCAGTCCTCCCAATGCCGTCATTAGCAGAGTGTCAGACAAAAATATGGCAGGAGAAAGGGGAGCTAGCTTTTCACTTTCTGCCAAGAAGCACAGAAGAGACTTACTTTGAAACCAGCACAGCAGCTGCATCTCGAGCCTTATCACTGACAACCAAGTAACACTAAGGGTAAAAGAAAACTAACTGTAAAGCAATGCATACATGTAGATTTAATAACAATTACATGACTTTGTACATGAATATACTACTTACGATTACAAACATTATGGTTATATATTTTATGTAATTATGATTACAAACTGAGCTTAAGATTGTAAAACTATTAAAATTTCCACTTTTCATATCTCAAACAACGAAGTCTCCCTTCTAGTCTTTCCAAGGTGCTACTACAAAACTACAAGAGATAAGCCACTGAAGTGCTGCAAGTGTCAAAAGCACAAGATGTTCAGGTATTTGTGGGGAGGGCATGCTGTTTATTTTAATCTTAAAAGGCTGACAAGTCAAACACTTTGGCTTATGCTTAGTGAAACTTTATTACCTTTGTGGAAAATTCATCATGCTGTCATAGCTTCCTCTGTTACTAATCCTGACCAAAAGCTGATTTTCAATATAAGTCCTCAAACTTGGCTTTCAGAAAAAGCTGGCTACTGTTTTCAAAAGCTACAAGCTGTTAACGTAATCTAAGGCAAGCAATCATATCAGTTGTAAAACAAGTCAGTTTACTGCTTGTGAGAAAACAAGTAATGGTCTTATCTGACACTAAAGCAAAGAACATCTTGAAGATTCCAAAACTACAGATAAATCCTTTACAGATCAGATGCAAAACATATGGACTTAAACAATATTCTGAAAAGACAATTATTTATTACATATTGGAAGATTAAGCCTAAGAAAAACAATACAGGTTGGAAAATATTACAAGAGGTTTTATACTTACTTTTGCTACTGCAAGTATGCGATCCATTGTGGGCACACGAGTGTGCTCCTCCTCAGAAATATTGCCATCAAAACGGGCCAGATCAAAAGGAATCAAGCATATCATGGAGAGCCATAGCAGAAGCATATAACGTGTTTCCCAAGTCTGGAAAAGAATGGTAAAACAGAATATGCACTCCATTTTCTGCAGTATATTCCAACAAAGTGCCTAATGCACAAACCATCCACTGGCTCCAGGAACTTCCAGAGTGAGATGGTAAAAACTTTGAACCTGAACACCCTGAAACAACAAAGGAGACAGAACTACAAGCAAATCCAAACAGGAAAACAGTAACAAAATTAATGGACCCTTCCCTCTGAATCAGAAATCCAGACAAGTTTATTTCCTTCCCAAAGGAAAATTACATGTTGCTGTTTTCCTGTTTGCTCCTTCTTCCCTCAGCCCATTTGTGCCTCCAGTCACAAATATGAGAAAAATAGGTTCTTCCTAATTTCTTATGTATTGCTGTCATGGGTTTACTGAAAGAACTTTAGATGTGTTTCGTGAGACATGAAGGAGCTTTTATAGGCTTTAAAGCTGTACAACTACAACAGCAGCAAAGTGATCAGAATTGGTAATGTTTATTGTGAATTTATTTTAACTTAGAGATACAGTTATTGTCTTCAGATCCATTATTTGTTACTTGTAATAGATTATGATCTCTCAAAATTAATCTACAGTAATAAGCCTTCTGGAATTTTTACCTTTCGTTATTCAAAAATAGAAGAATATGAACTATGGTATGTTGGACTCCATGGGTCCACATGGATCCATAAAGAAGGATCCTTATGGGACCCTTCCAACTCCGGCCATTCTTTGATCTCAATCCATGCTAAAAAATTATTTGCCTAAATACTTTTTCCAAATCATAATTCTTGCCCAGAACATTAGGAGCCAAATAAAACTTTAAATGAGGACATACAAGGAATTGATGGCACACTGTTTCTCAAAGTGCAAACAGGTAAGAAAAAAACCTGACATTCTAGATTTATTTTTCACACTCAAGAATGTATTATCAAAAGGCAAAAAATCCTCATGCCATAACTGTACCATTTTCTCACCTCCCTCCGTTCAAGAGAAAAGTGGAAAAAAACCAAAACAAAACCAAAAAACCTTACAGATCTGAAGAGAAATGTTCAGGGATTGGGGAAGAATAAAACATTTTATGAAATTAAACAAGGAAAATGAACTATCATCTTCATTTTCTCATCAAAATAGAAGTTCTCATACCAACTTTGACATCCCAGGGTTTTAAAACCAACCTTAATGTTAAGAGGGATAAACACATAAAACTTCAATACTCCATTTCCTGTGATTTTATTTTTATTACTTCCAAGGTAAATTAACATGACCCTTAATGATTTGCATAGCAGGAAGAGGATTTTTCAGTTATTCCTTTTACAAGTTCAGTATCCTTCACTGCCTTTCTTACTACTTTCGTTTCAATTAATTTGTTCCCCTGTATGAATGGTTAAGAGATTTTACTTGCACCTCTACAACCATCACTTCTAAATCCTCAAAACATGTTCCATGAAACAAAAACATAAAACCTCTTCTTCGATACTAAGTTTCTCTTCTGACGACTATCACAGTAAATCACAGAATAGTTTGGGTTGGAAGGGACCTTAAAGCCCATCCAGTTCCAACCCCTGCTGCTCATCAGCTTTTTCTGCTGGAGACACAGAAGTTAAACAAAAAGTAAAGCAAGTTCTCACCTCAGGATCTTTTGGATTCTGGTCCACAAGCATATCCAAAACAGGCTGAAGATCACGAACTTCATGAGGAAACAGTGGGAGGAAAACTTTGTATCCTCTCACCTGTTAAACAGAAAGTTTCAGAATTTAATAAACCACTTGGCATTGTCAAGTGCTGACGAAAAGCAAAATATCCTTTAAGGAGCTTCTTGTATATTATTCTCATGTAGTATGAATGTAGGTTATGAATTAAGGTCTTAAATACCTTGATATTTTTGCAGTTTACAAATTTATTAATGGATTGCTAATACTTTAACTTGAAACCAAGGGGCCGCTGGGAGCCTGCCTAGTCCAACTCTCCTGCCAAAGCAGGCTGCCCAGGACCATGTCCAGTAGGGTATTCAGCATCTCTAGGGATGGAGATACCCCAGCTTCCCTAAGCAATTCACTACAGTGTTCAGTCCTCACAGTCAAAACATGTTTTCAAATGCTCAGACGAAAATTCCACTATCCATCCAAATCTTCATCATATTTTCCTGTTCCTTTAAACATTATGATCTTGGTTTTATCACTCAGTATCACAATGTTTGCAATTCTTTATAGCCTTTTCTGCATGCAGACCTCGATTTTTACCGCTCTGGATCATTAAGTAACAAACTATCAGGAAAACGATAAAAAAACCTACTCTTTCACAGTACTTATTTATTTATTTTACTATTTTTGAAAATATAGATTTTTTTATTTAAATAACAAATAATATATTGAAACCAAATATTTCAGTTACATTTGGGTTTTTTACCTTTGTAATGATGTAAAGAAATTTAAAAGCCAGGTGAACAAGTTGGGGAGGAGATCCATTGTCCCGTACTATATCCAACAACAAAGTCATCATCCACTCTAATGAAAGGGAAGGGGAAGTTAGACTACATGCAGTTAGCTTACAGTTTCTCGTACTTCTAATAATAAAGAGAGGTAGCAGTGTCGTAAGTAACATAAACCACAGCAATCTTGTAACACAAATATGAACCTTCTAGTTTAACAGATTTTCAAGTATACACACAAAAAATATTTAAAGATGACGTTCGTACCTAAGTGACGATCCAACAAGTGAGGTTGCTCCTGGTACTTGTCCATTATACCTGAAAAGAAAGATATCTGTAATAAACTAGTCAAAATAAAGGCTCTCACAGGCATTAACTTCAAGATATACCCCAATTCTATCCAGCTTTAGCTTAAAATTTCTGTATCCTTGAGCTAGGTGCTGCCACCACCTGTAAAGCAAGGTCAAAAAGTAAGAACACTACAAAGAAATAACTATAAAAATACAGTTTGGGCCCTTCCACAGTGCAAACATTTACCTACACTGACCCAAAAAGTCTCTTTAGGAGTCTCTCAGACTACCGTGAATAAAGCTCAGAGCACTCACTCAGTTTGCGGCTGTCCTTCACTGCAGAGCTCCTTGTGCCTCTCCTTTCCTAAGCATTACTTACCAGCACACCATTTCTGAGGGAACTCTGCAAACAGAGGACAACATTGAACCACTATAGACTGCAGCTGCTCCAGATGTACCAGCTTTACACTGGACTCCTACCCACACATGACCAGAACACTGCTTTACACCTTTCTCACCTGCTGTTCACATCTTCATTAACATATGGAATCCCACTTACTTTTACACACTTCTCTACTCGTTGGCATGTCAAATTACTGATTGCCTTTAAAAACACAGACCAAGATATCTCAACATCAAGAACTGGAGTAGCATGACACTTTTCTAACCCCGAGGCTAATACAGCCATGGGTAAATTCCCCCTGGACACACTGGGCTTCACCACAAGGCTATCTCTCCTCCCATGCCTGCAACGTATTTAAAGACATAGTTCCACCACTGAGGATCTGTACTAAAACAGGGTATGTGCACCACAAAATGCTTATCTCTTTCTTTTGAGCTACTTTACTATAGCAGAAAAAACCCCAATGCAGTACTGCTTTGAAAGTGAAGATGCACTTCACAAACCTCAGAACTAGTTTTTCATTTTGAAATAGAACAGAGGATGTTATTCAGCAAAGAACAACGAATCCTTGATAAATTTTAACCTGGACAAATATAAACTGTAGCTATTACTATCTGTGCTCCTTGAGACTTTTCACATTAATCTTGCTGCAGTAGTAAGTTATTTTTCTTCTGGGAAATGACTTAGAAAAGACAAAATGAATATTGAAAAAAGAAAACACAAGAACAACTTGCCACAGTTTTTAGAAACAAAGGCATTTCAATTTACATGTAGAATCAACAAAAAGCAACTGCAGAAACAAGAGCCGGATTTCAGAAGAGATCCACTGAACCAGTACAGCACCAGAGATTGCCTGGGCCATTTTAGATATTTGGTCAGAAAATAGCTTTTTAATTAGAAAACTAAAATACTTTCTTAATCCCCCCTTTTCCTTCATTTATGTTTCTCACAACTTCACTCCCTATTCATCCAACTGTCACATCAACACTTAGATTGAAGATATAATTCAAATTCAACAGTGCTGCAGTTGACCAGTGGATGACACTGCATAATCACTATCATTGGTATCCCTGGCAGGTATTTGTGCAATTCCATCTGGACACCACAGTGCTGCCTTCTATCAAGAAGGAAGCCTGAGCTCCTTATCATCAGTAACTTCCTACTGTAGTTAATGACACCTTGTTCTGGGTTCAACTGTAACAGTTATTTTTCTCCTTTTTAGTAGCTGGTGCAGTGCTGTGTTTTCGACTTTAGCCAGAGAACAGTGTGGATAGCACACTGATGATTTTTGTCGTTGCTAAGTAATGCTTGCTCTGATCAAGGACCTTTTCAGTCTCATGCTCTGCCACTGAGGAGGGGCACAGAAAGCCGGGAGGAGGCAGAGACAGGACACCTGATCCAAATTAACCAAAGGGGTATTCCATACCACAGCATGTTGTGCCCAGTATAGTTGGCAGGTTGTGAGCAAGTGTCCCTTTGTTACTTCCTTTATCATTATTATTACTGGTGGCAGCAGTAGTAGTTTTGTGTTATACCTTAGTTACTGGACTGTTATCTCAGCCTGTGGGATTTACATTTTATCAGTTCTCCTCCGTATCTCTCCTGGAGCAGGAGGGAAGAAGAGGGGAGTGAGCAAGCAGCTGCGTGGTTATGATTTACCTGCTGGGCTTAAACCACAACATACCTTAAGCTGCAAATGACAGAATTAGTGAATACAAGAAATTCCATCAACACCCCAAACAACATCTCTCAAGCAGATAAGGAATTTGCCATTAAATTCCACATCTTTCCAACTTGTTTTCCCAAATCACAGTCCCGCAATTTAAAATAAATCTCTAAATCTAAATGCTGAAGAGAATTAACTGGAAAATAAATTCTTCAAATGTTGTTATTTAAAAAATAAATCAGTAAATAAAAGTTCCTAATTTTTCCTACAAAATCATGGCTGCAGATTAAATGCTCTGCCTGTCATGGTTTAAGCCCAGCCTCAGCAGCACCCAGCCATGCACTCACCTCCATTTCCCCTTCCACCCCCAGGTGGGATGAAGAGAAGAATCAAAAGAATGTAATCCTCAAGGGCTGAGATAAGAACAGCCCAATAAATAAAGTACAATGTACTACTAATAATAAAAATTATATGAGAAATAACAAGAGAATATAAAACTAAAAGAGAAAAGGACAAAAAAACCCAATAAACAGGAGTGATGCACAACACAATTGCTCACCACCCCCTGACCAATACCCAGCCTGACCTGAGCAGCAGTCAGTCCCTTACAGGTAACACCCTCCATTTCCTAGCCTGGGCATGACATGCTGTGGTATGGAATACCTCTTTGGCCAGTTTGGGTCAGGTGTCCTGTCTCTGCTCTCTCCTGGCTTTTTGTGCCCCTCCTCACTGTCAGAGCATTAGAATGGAAAGTCCTTGATCAGGGTAAGCATAACTGAGCAACAACTAAAAACATCAGTGTGTTACCAGCATTATTCTCCGACCACAGCCAAAACACAGCACTGCACTAGATACTAGGAAGAACAAAAAATAACTGTTACAGCTGAACACCAGTCCACCAAATAATGAGCAACACATGGTTTTGTAAATGCTTCAGAGACCTGAGTTAAAATCCTCTGTAAGTGATGATCCCTGCCTTATCTGCACACAGATTATTCCTTAAGCTTCAACACGATATCGCATACATTTAGCCTGTCACTATATCTGGGACAGTTTGCCCAAATGAGGGCAATTTATCAAAGGATCAGATGGTACCTTACAACACTAAATATTATAACCAAGCATTGACCAACATACTTGTACCTATTAGTTTTATGCATATTAATACTGAATTAAATGGGCAATGATGTGCATGCAGAAAGTTCATAAATACAATTTACATACACAGAGACAGTACACATGATATGTAAGACAGAGAAATACAGCAAGGTGATTGGGTGGAGATGATGATGGCCTTTCAGACACAGATTTCTTCAATAATGGCTCCTCTATCCCATGGAAGTCAATCATTCCACCTGTGATACCGAACAATTGACACAAATATGAATGTTCTTGCTCATCTGTATGCTCATCACTAACCTCTTCAGAACAGTTATGTCAACTAAGTATAATACTACTGAGTAACTTCTGCAGGGTCAGATTTCCAAATTTAGGGCTTTCTGGTTTATTGTTTGCCTATCTAGTCTCTTTTTGTCTAAAACGCAGACACTGGATCAATATTTTGACTGCAAGGTTTTGGGTTTTTTGCGATTTCACCATTTTTTGCCAAAGTACTTACAAAATGGTAGTTCACTTAATTCAACTTGTAAATACAAGAAACTTGGAATGAACTTCTGCAAATCACCTGGTCAGAATATTGCATCCAATACACAGATGTGCATCGTAACAAGCTAATTACAAAGGCCCTGCTACATGTACCTAATTACACACTTCTATATTCAGCTAAGGTCTAGAAGAATTGCTTTCATGATATGGCACAAAAGCTCAGTTACTAAGTCATATCCAAGATGCCCTCTCTCAGAAATAGTTACATGATCTGTATGGCTTCAGCTGCTGTTCATATTTCGTATGAAATAGAAAGTAAAAATATGAAATTATCACTTTAAAGTTCAAAATGCATGCACAAGTGATGAAGTACAAAAATGGCTTTGACAGACATAAAAACTTTAATTATGCTACTGCCTGCATTTGAATGAAAAACTGGAAGATAAACATGGGTCAGAATTATAATTCCTTAAATCTGAAACCTAAGTTTTTATTTTCCATAGTTAAATTGTGGAATACACACCTGGAACACAAAATGAGTAAAAAATAAACCTAAACTACCTGTTGATGAAGTCCCAGCATTCCTGCTAACCCGAAATCAGTGTTTCAGTCCTTCTGGGGTACTAAATTCCTTTAACCAATACAGGAACATGCTCCCTCCCTTTGGATGATGTGCTTACCTACAAATTTTTCCACGATCGATTCCCGAGTCACCAAGTCCCCGAAGGCTCCCTTCAGGTTACCGATGAGCCCCCTGACCTCCTGGCTCTCTGTGAAGCTCTCCAGGATGCTTCTCGTGGTGGTGACACTCGCCTCCTGATTCTTGCCTTCCTCTGGCTCCGATCCCACTCCATCCATCTCGCCCAAAGCCATGTCCGCTGCCAGGCGTCACCGCTGCCTCCCACCGCTGGGCAGAGCAAGAGCCGGTCAATGCACCAGAGCCCACCTCTGCCCTCAGCCGTCCTTCCCTCAGGCGACACCGCCGCTCCTCACACACGGCCCGCGACAGCCCCGCCCGCCACCATGCGGCCCACCGCGCCCCTCCCGCGCACAGCAGAGGCCCGGCCCAGCCCTACCTCACCTCCCCACACTCTCGGGGACGGCGAAGACGCCGGCGACAGCACCGGATAGGACGAAGGACACGCTTATCCCCCCGCCTCCGACCCCACCCCGCCCGGCCGCACCGCCGCGCATTACCCCGGCAACCGCAGCGGCGCTGCCCGAAGCCTGCCC
This sequence comes from Melopsittacus undulatus, assembly GCF_012275295.1. Lineage (NCBI taxonomy): Eukaryota > Metazoa > Chordata > Aves > Psittaciformes > Psittaculidae > Melopsittacus > Melopsittacus undulatus. The sequence goes on from NC_047537.1 coordinate 17,122,935, forward strand.
GCGCTGCCCGGCACAGCCTCGCTCCTACGGCGCGCCGCGCGGGACTAAAGGGTGCAGGGGCGGCTGCGCGCCCGCTCGAGGCCACGCCTCCCAACAGCCGGCGGCGGCTGAAGGGACAGGGAGCGGGTTCCTTGGGGGAGGCCGGCAGTTCTCAGGCTTTATTGCGGATCCTGCGAGCTGCCGGCCCGGACAGACCTGGTTTACGCTTCTGCAGTGATGTGGAATGTCCCTGTCCATCTCGGCTCTACCTCGCTCCGGCCGTGAGTGCTCCTACCACGCCACCGAGCCCACTCTTGACATCAGGAACAACCGTCCTGAATCCGCCTCCCTAATCACCTTGCGTAGGTTGCAAAAGGCATGTGGAAGGCAACTGGATTACACCGTTATCCAAGACTATTAATTTCGTACCCTCTCCCTACCAAAACATCAAATGCCATGGTTAGTATCATAACTTACTATCTAAATCTCTTGAAATTCTGGAAACAAAACCTCATTGTCGCAATAACAATCTGTAAACAAAGCTTGAGTGCTGCAAACTATAGCTGCAGCAAAAAAGGGAAGGGAATTAAGTGGGCAGTCTCACACCAAGTGTCTGTCCGCTCGCTGCAGTAAATGGTCTCACACCAGACTCCTTGCCCTCAGGAAAGTGTTTTGTTCTATTTCAGTCCAAAACACAGAACATCACCCACTCTTCCCACACGCTTCCCTGCCGGCTACTGAGTATTTTACCTGGTAACAGCACTACTCGGCTCTTGACACATCACCAACACTAGGAAACTAAAGTTGGGCTCTAAAGTAGACATTAACCAAGTCACCTCAGGTTCTCTTTTTACTTAATAGAAAATAAACATGGAAGATCAGACCAGCTAACAAACTGAGTGCTCCGGGTGAGATGAGCCACCTGAGGCATGCATTTCACCTTTGATTATAAAGGAAATTGAAAGAAACACTTAAATCTGGTCAGGATGTTAGGACCAGAAACTTCTCTTTCCCAGTATCCAGCAACTCTATCCACACCCAAATCTCCTATCTTCAGGCTCAAATTTGTTAAAGCAAACCACAGTCACAAAAAGCTTGCACACCAAGCATATAGTTTCTGCAAGACAAGTATTTTATTTGAGAAGGAGCCTAAGTTCACATGTGCTTTCCACTGTAATACATGTATCTTTGTTAACATTAATACTAGTATGCATGCACTTTGCTGTTTACTCAGACCTAGATCTACCTGTCAGCTATGAATGCAGCTGTGTTCTCACTCCACTATTCCACTTCTCCACTGCTATAATTGTATTAAGAAGCATAACCACACAATGACAACTTGCTGTAATTATAGCCCAAATTCAACGTACAAAATTTTAACTATTTCTATTACATTTATAGAAAGCAAAATGTGTGTTTAAAACATATCAATTACCACAATATAACTTTAAATTTTATGAAATCTTTATAGCACAGCCATTTTAAAGCTAATGAACGTCTAAACATACTTGAATTTTTTAATGTAATAGTTTAAGTATTAGTCATGACAACTGCCTGAAGCCTAAATATGTGAGTTCAGTCATTGTGACTCACCTCCTCTGATTCACATAAACATTTGTTGGACTGTACTTACATTTACTTTCTTTACCACTTTCTTCTATTAAAAAATAGATGGATTGGCTAATGTACTCTAGCTCACATTGTATGCCAGTATCTTTGTTGCACAGTTATCTCCCAAATTCTCACTGCCTATGTTTTCTGCAAAAATAAAGCAATTAAGAATATTAAAAAACCTGACAGTCATCTTAGACACTGTTCCTTCAGTAATACAGCAGCAGAACAGACTAGCTCTGCATACCGTACATTGTTTTCTAAAACTGAAAATACATCAAGCACCAGCCGATACAGCAGCAACAGATGCTTTCTTGTCATCAAAACACTAAACCTCCCTCCCACATTCTGCTATCCTTTTACAAGGTTATTTAAATATGTTACTATCATAGTATAACACATTCAAATACTGTACCAAAACTATGATATGTCGTTGTCAAACCTGTGTGGCAACAACCCACTTTCTGACCATACAGGCAATTACCAAGAAACTACAGAGACATCCTTTTTACAAAATACCACTGTAATTTAATTTCTCATAACAAAAAAAAGTAAATTACATTAAATTAAAATAAATATTTAAAATATTATTAATTATATATGCTTGCCAAGTGCAGTCTAAAGGGCCTTGCTACTCTTTAAATCAAAAAGAGAATGTTTTCATTTTCAGATTCATAGAATCAGATTTAAACTTTGGATTAGAACACTTAACATGGAAAGAACAGAAATATAAATGGGAGAAGGGATGGAAAGAGAGACAGAAAAATAAAACAGAACGAAAAAAGGGGAGACACAAGGAACTAGTCAATACTCCCAGCTCCGCAGTCCCACAGCAGTAGCTTTCCATAATGAGCTGCTGATAGAGGAGCAGGCACAGCCAAAATGTGCAACCAACCATGGAACACAGCAGCTATGAAAAGAGACTCTCTACAGAGAGTAAGGTGAAGCTGACTGTCATGCTACTTTTCCAACCTAGTGGAGTCTTCACAAACACAGCAGTCTTTCCTTCAGCAGGGTATGATTCTGTGCTAGTAAACTAGTAAGTTAGAAATTACACAGTCACTCAACGTTTAGTGGTGCTCAAAACTGTACTTAAGCCTTTTATCTTTCAGGTATTTGACCATTAACATTAATTCCTAGTTTGGGTTGCTTCTGATAAGCAGGGGCTGTTCCTTATTAAGGAACTCTATCAGGATTTCTCAGCTTACCTGGTCACTTTAGGAGTTTTTTCATTACATTCAGGGTAGATCCCCTGTACCCCGTCCCAAAATGGTTCCAGTGGTTTATGTAATTAAAGAGCTGATACAATTTGTTTCGTTTCTCAAATCCTGGAGCTTTGGGTATTTTACTGTGATAGGCAGAGAAAAAACAGCTGCTAAACCCACCAAACATTCCAGCAATGGCCAGTTCAAATTCTGAATGGCCATAGAAGGAAGCAGGGTCAAAGATAATTGGCCCAGAGTCGTCCTCAGCCACATTTCCTGCCCACAGGTCCCCATGCAGCAGAGCAGGAACGATTTCTACGTCACAGAACATTTCAGGAATCTTTAGCTGAAAAAAGCATGAGTAAACAAAACAATTAAGGCGCTTTAAAGACAATATAAAATAAAGTACTGTAGTATATAAGAGTCTGAGCTGGTCAAATACTGTCTATTTTCAGTCCTCATGGAGCCATTTTGCAATTGGCGGCTACAAGCATAAACTTAAACTGCAAGTCAGTAAATATTCTTAACAGAGCCTAGCAAATCATTTAATTCAGTCTAGCAACAGCATCTACCATTAATGTATTGTTTCTAGGCATGGATAGTATTGGCTGTCACAAAAAATATCAAATAAAATCAATTTTAATTAAAAGGTTTCAGTGGTAAAATGGGCAGCAGTAAACATCTGTAATGATTAACCAGAATTAAGGACCAAATCTGTAACGCAGAGCTTGCAGAGGAGTACATTCCTGGCTGTTCCTTAAGTGCTGCGTGGAGTTTGACTTGAACAGAGCAGTAAGCTTGGACCAGTTAAAAAAAAAAAATAAAAAAAAAACAAGAATCTGCCCAAGCAGCAGAATCTTACCCACTTTGTAACACCACGATCCTAGATGGGATTTAGCATCTTCTTATTATTAGCTATATTCTAAGAAATAAATGTCAGTGTCAAATTACAGTTTTATTTTAACTATCTACTAAAACCCTGAAAGAACATGAATCCTTTTCAGCTGACAATATTAGGTCAGCTGTGAAGCTAGTCCAGTTACTGCTGTTCATTAAAAGCTATGTAAATCCCTTATAAAAAATACCTTTAAAATTCCACTGATACATATTTTCTAACATTTAAAGAAAAAGATATAAGACATGGTTCATACTTTCAGCTGTGACCAAAGTTCTCTGGCTTCTCTGTCCCCATAATCTTTTTCAATCAAATCCATCTGTGCTTGGAGTCGATGGCGAATAAAAAAGGAAGGCCAATCACTCTCCCATTCATTCACCTGCAGAATATGATAGAGAGATTTGACATGAGCAATAGTGGTCAATATTAGTAATAGATAAACATCAAGTTAAAATGCTTGATGCTGACACAATGGCCAAGACAGAATTAATACAAACTACACATGACAGAGCCTTGGGTGACATGGTCTAATGAGGCACCCCTGCCCATGGCAGGGATTTGGAAATAGATGATCTTAAGGTCCTTTCCAACCCTAACCATTCTGTGATTCTGTTTTGTTGCTTGCTCTTTTGGGGGTGATGCTCTCTTCCATTCTTAGGTCAGCTGTCTTTAATATGAGACATAAATTGAGGTTCTAGTTATTTTCATTTATTCAAATTTTCTTAATATATTTTATAAGGAGAGTTTCTGGTGAGATCATGACAGCTGTTCCATATTATATTCCAAAATCTTTCTGGCAATGCAAAAGTATTCATTCATTTTTATTGGATAATGTGTTTCTAATTTGGTGAAAACTTATACTTGAGTTTGAGGTATTGAAAGTTCATTCAGTTAAATAGTAGAATGAAATGCTCCCATGTGCAGAGGCAGCAAATAACAGATTTATCTCTCAGAGCCCATTCCAATGTTTTCTGTCTTACATGATGAAGCTCTCTAACAGCAGTGGGTTTTGCCATTTGAGATCTGTATAGTAGGGGTTTAGAAAAACGCAAAACCAAGACATCGTATGAGAAGGGATAGTTATTTTATGAAGTACTGCCAACCTAAAGAGCTACCACATAATTTCAAATTCTTGTTCAACCCACTGTGTGATACACGCATTATAGCAAGCCACATGCATTGAACAGCCATCATGTCACTGTGCTGTCAGTGAAGCAGTGAGAGCAAAACTGTTATTATGAAGGTGAAGAGCAGTGAAACAAGCATTTTTAGGAGTTTAGACACCTATATGAGTACATGTGAACTTTCACAGACAGGGAGCATACCTGGGCTATATAACCACAGCAAGTGGCTGTATGGAATCCAAATTTATCCACATACTGAGACTCAGAGTGACCTGCTCCTTTACCTAAGAAACAAAACAAATATTGGCAGTTTTGAGATCCTTACATAGTCAAGTTTGCACTAAATTTCAGATAATAGGCATACAAAATAATTTTAAACAGTAAGTTACACTTATTTCATGGTCAAAACCTTCTCTAAAGATGTAAAGAACTCTCTTAAAACTGAAGATACCAAATGGAAATGGAGGCCAAATTAGTCACAGTTACTAACTTTTCTTTGGATGAACCAGTTAGACATCCAGAAACAGAGTCCAGATACCAGGTCCACAATCTACTGTTCTGACACTTGAAGATGTTATCATTAAACATGGCTTATTTTTGACTCATAGGCTACTTGTAAACTGGCAGGTAATTTGGCCTTCACTCAGAAACAGTGGAAGTCTTGGGAAAGCCACAGATACGTACCTGGTGGTTCAGATTTGAATACTAACAACACTGAAAGAATAATTCTTCGTATCCCTTCCCCTTTTTTAAATCATTTTATATATGCCTTAATCCACTTTCTGAAGAATGATGTGTTTTAATGATGTGTTTTCAATGAAGTTAGTAGAAACCAGATCATGACCTTATGTTGCTGAATTACTGTTGCCTCCAAGTAGCAAATGTTGCACATTTTACTACATATTCAAGTTCAAAAATGTAATCCCCAACATCTTTAAAGGGGAACTTAATTATGTGTTTACTAACTGGGACCATCTGCTGAAATAATTTAATTCCCTAACCCAACAGTGAGAAAAAAAAAAAAACAACCCAAAACCAGAGGATTTCTGCAAGGTCAAGAACACTGCAAGAGATTAATGGTATATGAGGCTGCATGGTTTTACTGACAAAGAGAACAAGTCCAAATTTTACGTTTGACTTATGAAACACTGAAAGCTCTAACTACAAATCTTAGCACTATTTCTTACTAAATTACAGTATCTGCCTGCTTATATACAACAAAGTACATATGAAATGAAGAACAAAACTAATTTACTTTTGTCAAGGTAAAAATGGTATGTTTAAAAATTATGAGTAATTCCTGTGTATAATGCACACTCGAGAAGTGTGGCATAAGGACAAGGGGAGCAAATCTCATGAAAGTGTCCCCGTACTGACTTTAATTATCATTAAACTGGTAATGCAATACTGTACTACAGGCAAATTAATTACTTGATTTTTTATTTAGTACATGTTATCAATACTCTACCAATTGTGTTTCCCTCCTTTCTCAATTTTTCTCCAAGTTTCTGGTTATAAAGATGGAGATCTGCCATCTGCTCTCCAAGCTCTGAACAGTATCTGTAGGATCAAAAAACAAAATAAAAACGAAACAAGACAAGTGAACAACATACTACAGGGGAAAAAACACTCAGTTAAATATTATTGAGTGTATTTCTGACAAATATAGAACCTTAAACACTTTCACAAGTGCATAATGGGGAGTAAATGACAACTCTTTAAGAAACAGGTTGTTATGGATAATGAAATCAACAGAAGACAAAGCTCTTGCAAGAAAGATAAACAGAACACAAGGTTGTATAAACAGGAGCATAGAGAGCAGGAGGATCAAATAAACCTCCTTATCAGCTCCACATGAAGCATAGAACATGGTATCTACTTAAGGGCATCGTACTTTGAGATCAGCCAAACAGCAGTAAGAATGGTGAGTCTGAAAAGAAGACATAGACAAGGATTGAGTTAAGGCTGCTTAATGCAGATGACAAAACAAGTGAAAAGCAGTTATAATATTGCACAGATAGCTGAACAGAAACTGCAAGGACGGAAACTAATTTCTTTTCCATGCCTAGAATGAGTAGAAAATAATGGGTTACAATTGCAACCAGGAAGACTGAGGTTAAACACCAGAAAATCTTTCATGGGAACAGTGGGATGGTTTGGAATGGACTGTCTGGGAGACTCTGGAATTGCTGTTATTCTCCAAATAAAAATAGGTTGGGATCCCCCCCCCCTAAAAAAACCCAAAAAACAACCCAAACAAAAAAAACAAACAAACAACCCAAAACCCAACAGCAGAAGAGCCTTAAGCATTACTATTTCCCTATAGAGGCCCAGAATGAAGCAGTTAAGTCATGAAAGCCTATGCTCAGGAGCTTATGACTAATGGGCTAAAACTCAGCCATTATGTCATTCACTTTGGTAGCATCTCAGCACATGTGGACCAGCACATAAAGCTCTAGGCTAGCGATGGCATGCAATTTCTGTTGCAGGTAGAGAGTCATGGAGGAGCATAATGTGAGGAAGTAGTGTATATACACATGTATATACACATATATGTTTTTTAATATATACACACAAAAAAGCATGGATCATAACAGATATAAGCTCCATCTCTGAGAGAATAGAGATTCTTGTCATAAGGTTTTCTGACTGAACACATGCCCCAAAATGTAGTAGAAAGAAAAAGAGACGTCCAGATGCACCTTTTGAGGCTCTTCATCTTGAGGTACTCCATGACAAACATTGCTCCTCCTCCAGGCAGGTCAATCACTTTGATAGGCTGAGGCACTCTCACAATATTGGTCTTCTGAATAGCTTCCAAACTTGCCATTTCTCCTTCAAACATTTTTCTAGCCTGTCAGGGAATAAGAATATCCTTGGATATAGAATATCCTATAGAATATCCTATAGAATATCCTATAGAATATCCTATGGATGCCTGCAACAAGTACTATGGAAAAAATAGCCCTGTTTGCTAAGTTATATGGAGATATACTATCTTGATTAAAAAAATGTAGCTACAGCAAGGTTTCACTCCACACAGGGAGACTTGAGTACTACTTTTCTTCCCCAAATTCATTCCAGTGTAGTAGGATACATCACATTTCACCATGATTTCCAGTTGCACATGGAGATACCAAACTACAGAGATGTAACAGTACCTGTGAGGGTAAAACCCAAGGCCACCTTCTTCAAAACCACAGATGACCACTATAAAATGAAGTCAAAGAATGAATCCTTAATCTGTTTCCCCTCTCCATGTAAGTCAATGGCCACTAGGTGGAGAGATGTCAGTACAAATATTAAGCCTGTACTCTGCGTTTCTGAAGTAATTCTGCTCTTCCTCACAGCAGTTTTAGGATTGTTTTGATAAAGCAAATTGCTGATGCATTGTGGTGTTATAAAAGCAATTCAGTATTCATTTAGTAATAAATTAAAAGTTAAGAGCCTGAAAAATTGCAAGAAACTTACTGGTAGAAATAATCAATGGGGAAGGTTGAAACTCTGTGGCTTTAAACATAAAGCATGGGTTTTAGCACTGGCACCCTGTTCCCTCCCTCCCACTATTCCCAACTGAAACACAAAAAGGAATGCAGTGAATGCAAACTCAGCTCTAGGCTTTTCCAAATTCTAAGTACTACAACAGCTCTGTACTTTGCCTCCCTTTTACATGTTGCAATGCTAATTCCTGTTGAGGGTTATCACATTGCATTCCATCTCATTCTGCATTAACCAAACCTACTGCACGTTAATATTTCACATAGACAACAGCTTTTGAAAGAAAATGTAAATGAAAACTGGAATAATTCAAAGTCAGCCTGAAAATGCAGAAGTCTAAATCATTAACAATCAGGCACTTTGAAAATAAAAAGCTCTCTACAAGCAGTAAATATTAATAGTTAAATATCTGCATTAACCTGAGATTTGTGGTTGACTTTAACAAATACTCGTCCACTGTCAGTTTCATAAGCTTGGCCTTGACTAATGTATCCTCCTCCCGAGCTTCCAAATGCCTTCAGGACGGATGTTTTCAATTCTGTCTTCAGGATCTTTTCCATGGTCGCTCCCAGGCTGCTGCAGCTGCTTTCTGCTAAATCCACTGCGAAACAGGATAAGGTTTGGGTCCTTCTTTCACTGTCACTCAGCTATGAGGTAGAAAGGACTGCCCACCAAATAAAACAAAACAAACCAGCAGCCAAAAGGAAAAACAAAAGGCAAATGCAGAGATAATTTTTCAAAATGCTCTTTCCTGTGGGCTGTAATTACATGAAAAATAAAAATGCTTAGAAATATTTGCTAGAATAAATCGGGGAGGTGTGTCCTGGGTCCTCTCTCGACTGTGCTGAGAGCTGCTGGTATTTGTAGTTTGGACCCGTTTTTCTATTTTAAGCTCTCTGCTCGCACTGGGGAGGCATTGCTAAACCAAGCCACTAGAGGGAGACTCAATGCAACGATATAAAATGCGCACGTGCTGTGCTTATTTACATGAAAAACAAAGTTCCAGCCCATAAGGATGTAATTTCAGCCACCAGAAATATGTGCAAAGGTTGGTGGGTATTTTCTGTTTGTAGTTGTTTTATGTGGAGATCTGTTGTCATCACGGAGCTCTTTAGAAGGCTTTCCCTTCTTGGGACAGAATTCCATCTCTTGCAAGAAACAGTCAAAAAAATTTTATTGCCTCAGGTCAGTGACACAGCAAAGTGCTCAGGGATGGACATTATCTGGTGAAAATTCACAGTAAAAGCATCAAGCTGGTAGTAAAGAAGTTTAGACACTGTTCCTATATACTTCTCCAGGTTTAACATGATCTTTAGACTTCATTTCACCTTTTCATCTCCTTTCACAACCTAACACACAGAAATAAGATCCCTTATGCACTACTGAATTCAATCAATTCCTGCTTGCAAAATGCACTGACACCTTCAGTTATATGTCAAACATTTAAAACATGCTATCATAATCTTTGAAAACATGCTGCAACCCAGGCACTGCAGTATTCGCTTTAATATGCCTTCATAAAGACAACCTATTTGGTTTGATGACTGACTCCTGGCACATTCCAATCCATAGAAAAGGCTGTTCTTGGAGCAGCAATGCCTACCACCAACCTCTGCAGGGAATTTCTGAATTCTGTTACCACTGTTGCACTATTCATCGTCATCCACAATATTACTGCTGAACCCAACATTTTTGCAGTCTAGGATGCCATGGACTTCTCTTCTACAGTTTCTAGTGAAGACGCCAATAGTTACTGACTGCAACATTTCTTCCAACATTCTTTTGATTTCGTCTTTGGTTAAAACAGAAACAGGACTGTATTAATCCAAATATATTGAATCACTTAAATAGCAGCCAATAGACAGGAAACCCTCATTTGCTTCCATGATGGATCTGTATTTAGCTAGTAACACACAGGCGACAGGACTGGTTTCCTAACATTTTTGTTCCAGTCAAGCAACTTTAAACAGTATTGTTCCAAATACCAGAAGCAGAACAACTCCAGAGCATCCCAGATGGGCTGGAAGGAACAGAAGGCCGCAAAACCAAGCAGCACCGGTTCAGCACCACGGCTAGATCCCCAAAGAAACTCCAACTGCACTGGTGAGGTGTGAGGAGATGGCAATGGTTAAATATACAGGATTATTCATCTGAGTGTTGTCAGGCTCCTGATTTGAGCCCTATCCTCTGGGTTATGCTGGTAGTGGAGCTTGTAACTGTTCAGTTTCCTAGCTATTTTCTTCTTTTGCACACAATCGCTTCTAATATGTTTGTTTCCAAAGACTGTCCAGAAGACAAGATACCCCCCCTGCATACAAATGAAGAAAAAGATTGTTCTCATGTCCTTTGGGAGTAACAGCATCTAAAGAATCACAGGAAAACAAAGAAGCTCCATTAAGCTAAGAGCAAGAAAAGCCCTTCTATCGTAAAAACCTCCCTTCCTGACAGAAGTTACTGTTCCTCAGTAAAGAACTAACCAAGGACAAATAATTTAAACTCCTTTAAAGCTATAGATCTGACCTGCAGCATAACTGCAGAGGCTGTAGCTCTGTATGCCACCATGTCATGAGAGATTTCAGTGAATTATTTTGGGATTTCACTGAAAAATGTGTTGAAAAGTAATTGAATATTATTTTGCAAAGACAAATAATAAAACTATTGTGATTCCGGTGTGGTTTCAGTTACCAGAAATATGTTTCCCTTTTAAATCTTCTGTCACAATCAGCACAGGACAAGTTAATTATATACCACTTCCCACCCACTTTTACTTCTGCTAGAACAGTCCAGCATCATTTAATATCACCAGATCTATTTTGGAACAGCAGCCAAGATGAAAAGCAGGGAGTGCCACATTCATCCCTGCAGGCAGTTTGTGTAGATGGCAGCAGTCCATGAGAATGAAAACGAATGAATCACACTGAAATGTCGGGTACAGAGGAACTATGGGCAATTCAGCAAAACTACAGGTTCTTGCAGAGAGGCTCAAACTGGATCTATTTTCATATTTTGGACAGTCAAGCCTTGCAAAGTTGGTGTCGTGGTTTAAGCCCAGCCAGTAACTCAGAACCATGCAGACACTCACTCATTCCCTGCCTTTTTCCCTCCTGCTCCCAGAGGGATGGGGAGAACTGAAAGAATGTAAATCCCACAGGCTGAGGTACGAACAGTTTAGTAATTAAGGTATAACACAGAACTACTACTACCACCACCAATAATAATAATGATAAGGGAAATAACAAGCAGAGAGACTATAAAACTGAAAGAGCAAAACAATAAACACAAGCAATGCACAATGCAATTGCTCACCACCCTCTGACCTATACCCAGCTGGACCTGAGAAGTGATCTGAGCCTTCCAGGTATCTTCCCTCAATTTACATACTGAGCATACTTCACCCTTTCTCCTTGTCAAAACAGGAATGGAAAGTCAGCAAAATGATGACACAAAAGCAGAAATACAGAATGAGAGCATGGGTACAAGGAAACATGCCTGCGAGATTTAGAATGTACAGAGGGAGCAAAGAGGGAGGAATAGATGAGAAGGAAAAGTAGGACACATTAGCTTTAAACCATGAAATAAAGAAATAAAGAATAACAAAGGCATGGCTAAAACATATAATAAAACAGAATTATCAAAGAGGACAATTCAAAGAGCAGTGAGAACTATACAATATGTAAGGGAAAAAAAAGAAACAAACAGAAGCTACCTGACAGAACTGCAGCAATTTCTTCCTAAGGGTTCAGCAGCCTGCCTTCACAAGAGAAGGTTCCATCCCCTGACCTGCTGTTTATCAGAAAGCAAAATGAAGGGATCCATGGCACAGAACAGCTTGCTGTTATATTCCATTTGCATTCCTCTCTACCACTTTTAATTGAAGCGTAAAATAGCTTTGAAAAAATGAGCATAATATCCCTTAAAATATAAGTCTAAATACAATTGTTTCTATTCACATAACTTATACAAAACACAGTTTTCTTTCAACCATAAGAATATTTTGATTCAGTTCTGTTAGGAAAAAGTGACCTTTGAACACCTACCATTTATCACTCAAGTCCACCTTCATATCACTTCTCACCTTCTAATGATAAAAAATATTTTTAGTAAAATAAACATGTTGATTTGTTGAAGATTTGTAAACAGAATGATCTTGGGAAATAACTTCTGACTTTATCATGAAGGCATATGGAAATAAACAGTTAAGGGGTCTGACTGCTGGCCAAAATTCCCCAGCATCTCCCCAGTCAGCTGCACTAAGCTGTGTTATGTTTGGGTGAAGGGGATAAGGATATAGGCATGGACAGAACATTTCATCAACAGCCACCAAACAACTGGTACAATACATCAAATTTGAAGGCAGACAGGACCTCAAACACCAAAGCAACTGAACAACATGTAAATTCTCTTCAGTGACACACTGCTCCAGATTAAAATCCATGACCACGTGCCCATCAACACCTCTGATGACCATAATAATCTAATAAATGTGGGACATTGAACAGGTTGGAGCAGGAGGCTCCCCAAGAGTGAACGCAAACTGTAAGTTTTTAACTCAAAGAAGAGACAACAATAATCAACTGGGAAGCTTTTTATTTCAGCAACAAGGTAAAAGAAAAAGCTACTCTACCAAGCAAGGCTTTCAAACTTTCTGTAGGAAAAGTTAAACAGCCAGTGAGAAGAGTAGTAGAATTAAGGAAAGTCATATCAAGTGATAGTCTTCTCTTCCAATACTTGCTTCCAATTTTTATAAATAACTGCAAAACCAGCATCTAAAAAACACTCAATATTCTGCTAATACCCAGTGAAAAAACATTTTTAGTTAATTAAAGTAATTCCCAAACACTCAAAATGCCCGTTAGGAATCATACATCTGTCTCAGCTACCCGATTCGCTTGCATTGAAATATCATTATGAGACTACATCAAAAATAACACAATTTTAGCACTACCACCTTGCAGGTGCAAGAAACAGTCTGCAGAGATGTCCTTAGGGAACTTCTGCTACTGGGGTAGAGTTGCTGTTCTGAGAGTTAAATTTCCTTTTAAATTTCTTCCTTGAGAAGTTAAACTTCCTTTGGTTTAATGTTTCTTATCCCAAAAGCTACAAAGTGCACTTAGTAGGGACTGAAGAAGAATGATTGCTCATGGCACCTGTAGTCTACATTACAGAAGATGTGTGTGAAGCCTGTACCATGACTACATGTGGGCAATGCCAATGGTCAAAGAAGTACATCTTCTGTTTGCATTAGTGAGAGAAAACATCTTCACAGGATATGTACATGTAAAGTGCTTTACCTGAAAAGACCTTTCAGAATACACACTATTGGACAAAAGCATAATCCATAAAAGGAGAGCTAGTTCTGGTGAAAACAAAATTGCTGGAGGTAAGAGTCAACTGAACAGCAAGCACAAAACAGCTCATAGGAATGTCATGAGGCACCAAAATGCACGTGCCAGAAAAAATTATCAGCATTTTCACACAGCTTTGTTACAGAACAGGAAGCAGTCTCCATCCAATAGAATCACATCAGCATAACAAATAGTGAATCCAAATCACCTTTCACAGTTGCCATTATGTCATTTTCTTGTTGATTTTCTAAGTATTTTGTTAACACTGTTCTCATGCACATAACTAGACATAAAGAGTTGAAAGAGTCTGAGCAATCTATCATAAAGATGGAAGGGGAACAGCAAAAAGCAATGAGCAATGCTCTTCAATGTTCTTAGCCTCAGTGTATTATCTGTATACCCTCGCCTAGTCTTAAGCACATAACGCTTTCATGACTCCAACAGATCTTTGTGCAACTGAATAATCAACTCCTTCCTTGGACACTGCCCTCATAAGTTACTCCCAACTATCCTAAAAAGGGATGACTATGTTACACTCATTGATTCTAGGTCTTTAGCTGTGCAACAAGGTCAAGGGTCTAGTAGATTTTTTTAGTAATACTACTCCTGTAGTTATACCACAAAGTATGGGGTTCCCAAGCAACAAAGTATTCTGTTTAAGCTGCAAATCACTTTATAAGATTTCTCATAATGTTTAGAGAGGACCCTCTGTACCCTGTACCAAAATGGTTCCAGTGGTTCATGTAGTGAAAAAGCTGATAAAGCTTTAGGCGTTTCTCAAACCCTGCAGCTTTGGGAATTTTACTGTGATAAGCAGAGTAAAAAGAACTGCTGAAACCACCGAACATTCCAGCTATTGCAAGCTCATACTCTGAATGGCCATAGAAAGAAGCCGGATCGAAGATAACTGGACCAGAATCATCCTCGGCTACATTTCCGCCCCAGAGATCTCCATGAAGAAGAGCAGGAACAATTTCTACATCACAGAACAAACTGGGTATCTTCAGCTGCAGGAGGAAGAAAGCAAGATGTGTAAGTACTACATGTTAAGTTGAATGACTGCAGACTTTTATCTGCACAGATGCAAAGCATCACTTGAAACTTGTTAAGTCAGTTTTAAAAAAAAAGCATAACTTGAAACAGCACAGGACCGAGTCAACAGTGATGCTGAGAAAATCAAGAGGATTTCTATTTTTCCTAAAAGCCAGCACCTGAAGAATAGTCATCCAAATGTTTTTTGTTGCAAGAAAATACGAAACTTGAAACTGCATTCAGTGCTGTTTTCAGTGCATAATATTGACCAGCTTTAATAAGAACAACCACCACCACCCACTTCATGGTTAGAAGGCTCAGGAATATCTCACCAACCTCGAAGAGATTTCTGCAAAGTAGTACACAAATCACTAATACTGCAGTCACTTAAGCACGTGCAAACCTTACATGAAGGGATTATGTGCAGAACAGAACTCCTTATACACATTTCTCATTATGAACATGTTACAGAGAATGCTAAATGTGAATCAATCTAGTATTTCCCAAACAGAAAGGCAAAGTGCTATTTGGCACACATTCAGTGTGGGTTATTATCATAATGTGCAAAAGCTATTATAACTTACAATAAAGGGCATTTTAACCCCTAAAGCTGAAGTCTCTTACCAACAGAACCTGGAGCATACCAATAAACAGTAACTTTGTTTTATGAAAAACAAAAACTAAACAACTGATACATAGCTATTACTATAGAGAGAACTGAGAGAGTTCCTCCTACCTGCAGTTGTGCCCAAAGTTCTCTTGCTTCCCTGTCTCCTGAATTCTTTTCAATCATGTCCATCTGAGGCTGGATTCTTTGCTTGGCAAAGAAAGTCACCCAGTCATTCTGCCAGTCATTCACCTGAAGAAACAGGACTGCAGATATTAGTTCTACACCACACAAAAGACAGATTTTCTTCTTTTGCAAATAAAGCTTTTGAGGATTATACAGCCTCTGTGCTGCTACCACCCAGGACAATAAATGCTATCATTTAATGGAATGTTATCTTAAAACACTATATTAGGGGAATAAATAATTTTCCGTAAGTGATAAAACCCAAGAAATTGAAGAGCTATGAATGCCCGATGCAGCTGGAAGTGCTATCCAAAGCATGACCTTCCCTAGCAGGCTGAAGGCTAAACAATGGGTTTTGTTCTTTAAGACTCCACAGAAATAAATTTATTTCCATTATGATAATTTGGTTCCTTTGTGTCACTGAAAGGAAAATAAAAACTTAAGATTCTATCAGTCTGATGAAGTACAACCTACCTGTGGAAGATAGCCACAGCAGGTAACTGTATGAAAGCCAAATTGATCCACAAACTGGACTTCCATTTGCCCTTGACCTTTACCTTTCAAACCAAAGACAAAAATCCAATACTAATGACAAGGTTCTGAGTATCTCCAATGCAAATGGACCTTAAAAACTAGGAAAGGGTACAATGCTGTGAGAATCAAACAATTGCACCTAAATACTTTTTTTGTTACAGTGGTTGTTGCTGTTGGTTTTCAAGTGTAAATCTTGGTGTAAAAGCAGCTTAATTACAATTTCCATAATCGTATTTTGAGATAGCATGTGTCCTTGCAGAAAATGTGGTTTGGGACCATAAGGGTCCCAAATTGAATAAGTTATTTGCTTACAGATCCAAATAGAGCAAAGAAAATCAAACGGAAGACTCCCTGCCTGGGTGTTTCATCCAAATCTATTTTTATAATATCTTTAGTGGAAGAAGACAAACTTAATCTGAAATAACAAAAGCTATTTTAATTATTTTGCAGATTCTTATGAACTAGGTTAAATTTGCAAACAGCTGTGTACTGTACCAACTGTGCTCTCTTCTTTCTTCAGCTTCTCTCCAAGTTGCTGGTTATGAAGGTGGAGGTCTGCCAGTTGTGTTCCAAGCTTTGCTGAATGTCTAAGAAACAAAAATATTCTTAGCAATACTGACACAGGAATGAATCTAGTTCTGGGTATTCCAAGAGTTTGTTGAAGAGACTTAAAAAGAAAGTAAAAGGAATTCTGCATCTCTAATGAAGTACATTTTCAAGATATTCTGATTACAAACACCTTTTCCTACAAAGATTAACATCGAACAAAATGTATATACGTGGTCTGACAATATTGTTAAAAGCTAAAGCAAGCAGCAAACGTACATTTAATAACAATGAGAAACACTTCTAATTTCTGCACAAAATCACTTGCATATGAACTTTCAGTAAGAGATCTGTGAAAAGAGCATGCACAACCTGGTAAGCTTTGTGGTGGGGTGGGTTTTTTTTTTGGTGAACTGTCTTGGGGAAATAGAGCCAAACAAAACTTATCTGCTTTATCTCTCTGTCTCCTGCTTCTCCTCTCTTAAAGGCCTAAAAGATGGAAGAGTCAGTTGGGCCTTATTTATTTAACCATTTTTAATAAAAGCTGTTATTTTTCTGCAGTTCAGAAGTCTTTTACTAATTACAAGTCCTCCAACTCGTCATCTCCCATGTTAACAAAAGTATGCTCCTTTTCCTGTCTTTGACCTCTCGTATCTTTCCCTGTTCTCAAGGCATTGTCATTTAAGGCAAAGTTATTCCTTCATTTGGTCCTGTTAACACAGATTGTAGGTGTCTCCTGAAATCTGTCTGCCAAAGGCTGAATTTGCACACATTTCGTCTCAGTCAACCCAAACCCAATACTATTTCTGTTCTTTCTCTTGAAGCTCACTAAGGGCTTCTCGTGAATTAGAAACTCTGCAGATGAACACGTTGAAGGGAAAGACTTTAAGCTGGCTGTACAAGTTCTAAGACTGGGATGAGATATTGGTTGTGCCCACCTACCCAATGGAATCAGACACATGTATTCATCATATTTGAGTTTACTCAAGGGTTTGCCACAGAGAAC
The DNA here is from genome assembly GCF_012275295.1 of Melopsittacus undulatus. Classification (NCBI taxonomy): domain Eukaryota; kingdom Metazoa; phylum Chordata; class Aves; order Psittaciformes; family Psittaculidae; genus Melopsittacus; species Melopsittacus undulatus. The sequence goes on from NC_047537.1 coordinate 17,140,503, forward strand.
GTCCTAAAGTTTGAAACTACCAAAATTGAGGTAAGAGTTATAAAAATATTGAAATCAGGATTCATTCATCTGGGGAAGTGTCTCTGCATACTCACGACAAGCAATATTAAGCACCGTTCCTTATATCAAACACAAGTACAAAAAGAGGTGATCAGGTAGGTAATTTTCCTTATTGTAAAAAGCAGCCTTACTTTAAAAATCACCAATTACCTAAAAAAAAAATAAAAAACTGAAACAAAACCAAAACTGGACAAAACCGAGACTCACTTCTTCATGCATAACCAATTTGCTCAGTAAAGCACTATGAAGTATGTTAGAGAGTTCTCTGCTGTACAGCTTCTCAGAATGAAGCTTGACTTGCTTAAAAAAGAAACCAACCAAGTTTCTCCTTTTGAAAACCAGTGACTTGACTGCCATAACACTCAAAGTTTCTGGCTAAAGAATGCAAAGATAATACTGTAGTTTACCTGTTTAAGCCTCTCATGTCCAAATGTTCCATCACAAACAGAGTACTGCCCCCAGACAGCTCTATAACTTTGATGGGCTTAGGCACTTTTATTGTCTGTGTTTTCAGGATGGCTTCCAAACTTGCCATTTCTCCCTCAAACATTCTTCTGGCCTGCCAAATATTAAAGGAAAGCATTAATCTCCATGAACATCAGTCCCAGGTAAAAAAAGCTTTTCAGAAAACCAACCAAGGCTGTCAATGTTAAATAAAAAGCTTTGAGCAAGTGTTTACTGCATTTACAGGTTACAGATAGATCCACACTACCAGACTTCACAGTAATTTTACCATTATAGAAATGCTGCTTCATAAAACAACTCCATGGAAGTGATTTAGGTTCTAACATGGTAATTATAAAAACAGAAAGCCTTTACAACTGAAGGAGTTCAAACTACATGCATATATAAAAGGTAAGTAGCATTTTATTCATTGATTACGCAACAAATGTCTAGAAAGCTATGGCCTATATGCATCATCAGTTGAGAGACTAGAAGAATGGTACCAACATTCACAATCGTCATGACTTTGGTGACAGACTGCTCAGTAATGTAGCTGATCTTCAAAACAGTTTAATTTGCAGTCACAGTATGATTTTCCCTGGCCTGTTTCTTTTGCCTTATGGGGAGAAATAAAAAAAATAAATATCAATGATAGCTTCTTACAGCACTTGCACACAGAAGCCATTAGAAGCCAAGCCACTATCAACTGCATTTGCTTTGAAGACATTCAGAATTTCAAACCTATTGCTGCAACTGTAACCACACCAAATAAAATCTATTCCCTTGAGTTGCTCCACTGACATAAGTGACACTAATCACATGAAGAAATGCAATTCTAGAAGTCAAGCAAAGGTTGCTGAAAAAGGATACGTGGGAAATCTATGGTATCTACTAAAACTAAAAGCAAAAGAATATCATTAATAAAATAAAATCAGAATATTAGCCCTCTAGTACTGACACATGAAAAACAATGGACAATTTGCAATAGATACTGACTAAAAGTTCCAAAGCCCACAGGCAATCAAGAATAAAGAACTGCTGAATTACTCAGCCTCTGAGGAAATCAGTAAATACTGTATCTTTGTCTAAAGTCTCATGTAGGGTTAAAGTCAGCTGTTAACTTTAACTCAGTAAAAAATGCTGTTTTCTAAAGAATTCTGTTTTTCTAAAGAAACTGCTGATAAACACCCACTGCTGCACACACAGCATAACGTTCTAATACAGTTTGGCAAAGTTTGCTTTAGTCAGCACTCAGAATCCACACTCAGACAAAAGCAGAGAAAATCAAACGATTACTGAATAGAAAATCTATCCAGACATTTTTCCCCCCAAGTCTTATCTTGCACCTAGCTAGACTGTGTACCTACAAACACAATTAACAAAGGTCTGAGTGGAAGGTCTCTGTTGCTATCAATTCCAACTATTTTCAGTCTAATGTAAAGCAGGATAACCCTTCTGTATTTTCCCATTTTGTCACCTCAGTGCATCCATGATCAGAAAGCATGAACAAATTTGGAACAGATATGGTTGCATACATGCTTTCAAAAACACTTGTCTGCTGTCAAAGGCAAATACAAATCCTGCTTGCACCTGTGATTCTGTTTATTTGACATACACAATGTAGAGTACCTTTAAAGTAAATTCCGCCTGATCTCTGCTTTTGCAAATAAAGATGCCATACGTGTATGTCACATAGTTTTTATCTCTATCAAATGCAGATATCTACTTCCTAGAGTAGCTGGCACCAAGTAGTGAAAGGACAAAGCAGCAAATCTGAGACAACAATTCTGAAAAAGCATAATTTCTTAGGAAAACCTCCTTATGTGCAGGGAACTACAGGTTTTTTTACAACAAAGATGCATACCCTTAGCAGATAACTTTATACCCTCTGGGTTGATTCAGTCACTTTCACAGCATATGCAGCCACAGCCATGCCACCGCTACCGCAGGCACAAGACACAGCATCAAGTCATTGTACCACATACCCGAGGCACACAGTACTGATACAACACCACCCCACCAGGAATGCTGCTTCTATGGATGCCCCCCACCTCAGCGGCCTCCCTATCCCCGGGCACTCCAAGCCTCAGACCAGGCCCCAGACCCACAGCGGCCGCCAGTCAGACCCTCACAGGGCAGAAGCCAACCTCTAACCCCACCGCAGGACACCTCCCTAAGGCCAGCCGGCAAACCTCTCTCCAGCAAGAAGAGACCGGAGGCCAGCCCGCCGCGCATCTCCTCAGTGCGGCCGCCCTGGGCCGGGGGCCGCCACACGCACCGCACCCTCGCCCCCTACAACCCGCACACCTCCGCCTTGGCGTTGCTCTTCACGAACACCCGGCCATGGTCCGTGTCATAGCTCTGGCCCTGGCTGATGCAGCCGCCCCCCAAGTGCCCCGTTGGCCGCAGCAACTCAGTGCCCAGCTCCCGCCTGAGCGCTGCCTCCATGCTGCCCGCCGGGCACTGCGCGGTGCTGCGCATGCGCGGCGAGCAGCGTGCGGCGGGCGGGGCTTGCAAAATGGCGGCAGAAGCTGAGGTGGGGAGGTTGGCTGGTGGGTTTGGTGAGGGCTTGGTTGTAGGCGTTGGGGAAAGACATGGAAGGATTTGCTTTTTTCTGGCTTGAGGACGGAGAAGGAAAAAATCGCTTCTTAGAAACTGACGGGGAGGAGCTGCTGGGCTGCTGCGGTCTGGTCTAGTGAAGCGGCTGAGCTGACGGGGCTTCCCCTCTGCGTTACAACTCACTGCTGGACTCGGGATTGCCCCTTGGCCCGGTGAGGTGGGCAGGATGTTAAATAACGTTGGCCAAAATCCCAGTGTGCCTGGAGCGTGTTTGTACCGCAGAGAGCACATAAAAATGCTTTTATTGGAATTCATTTCTCTTGGGTTTGTGGTGGAATTCTTTCCTGCTACAGTATAGATTCGGAGATGCACGTGTCAAAGAAAAGGTGTTGCACTAGGGCAGTATGACAAAGGCAATGGATAGTGATTTTAAAATATATGGGTTTAAGGTGCTTTCTAGTCATAAAAGTACATACTCAAATGCATTCTGTTTAGCAATAACAAGAGCAGCTTGTACTGGACACTGGCCTGGGTAGGTCTGAAGTAGATAAGTATGTTCTTTACAGTTTTGCTAGTTATTTAGCAAGGAACTTTGTATTTAAAATTCAGATTTCTAAGTGTAGAAGCTTTAAGAAGTTCCCACTGATAGTTTCTTATTTTCTTTATTAATACCAGATTGTGTAGTTTCATGTTTTTGCAGTTTCTTCTAATCTGTGGTCTCACTGGTTACAATCACCAGTTCATCTTAATTTATTCCTGACTACCTGCTTACTCACTGTACTGATTTGCCTTGCTTGTATTTTTTGAGTATTACACTGCTGCCTGAGCAATTAAGATACTTATGGATATATATTTGGTATTATATAGTAGTTTATACAAACCTCAGGATGAATTTAGACTTCTTGGTGTGTGCTTTCAAATTTTAAACTGGATTTTGCTTTGAAAATTTCTTCTGGGGCTGTAGTGCAAGAGGATTACAGCTCAGAGGCCTCTAATAATGCCTGTGCAGCACCAAAATAACAAGTGATGAAAATACTGAAATTCTTCATTTCTAGAATTCTATGTGACTTTCAATTCCCAGAGGTCCCATACAGCTTTAATTTTGTATTTATTAATAATCTGGGTTTTGTTCATGTAGAAGCTGTTATTTTGAATTTGGCAGGATTTTTGGATTTACAGCAATCCAGGTAGACTCACCATGAATATTTTTGATAGGCCTCTGTGGCCATTTATGCAGAGCCTGGGCAAAGCATCAGTGTGCTGTGTTTGCACTACATTCCACAACTTATAGGATATATTAGACTTCTAAGATGTACCACACAAACAGTGTGTGTGTGCATAATGTGTTTACTTTCATGGAAAGCACTTGATGGGAACATATTGTCAGGACCCAGCAAGTTCCATATCTTGTACCCAAAAAACTTCACCTCTCAGAATTGCCTCAGAATTGTCAGATTTTGTTGAGTGCATGTACCAGGACTGTTCACATAGCAGATTTGTAACAGAATCAGTGCTTTTTAGAAGTGTATGTTCACTGTCAGTCTACAAAACCCTTAGCTGACACATGATAGCTGCAGCTTTGGCTTTTAGCCCCTGCAGATACGTCATGAGTGTGCTAGATCTTGCTTGCAGAATGCTGGTTGGATGCTATGTATTATCTCGCCTTTTTCAGTAGCAGAGAAAGGATTTCACTTAACAGTGTTGGCTGTAGAGGCTGTTGTAATTTGTGGATGTGAGAGCCTAAACCCCAAGGACTTGTGCCTTGTTGAGAACCAGGCATAAATTAGTATGAAAACACAAATAAGAATATGTTTTTGTATGCTGGAATGTGTTTTCTGCTACATTTTGGCTCTCCCTATTTGTGTATAATTAGCCTTAAACCCATGTTGCAAAGGTTGGATTCAGGTGTCTGCAATGGTGGTGAAGAGTAATTGAGATTATGCTGAGGGAGACTTTTAATTCTGCATTTGGAGTTTAGAAATCAGCAGCAGGTACTGTGGAAATTAGTGCTGTCAGTTTTTCTTGCAACTTCTTTTTTCTTTGGGGAGCAAAGGAATAATGTCCATTTGGACACAAACGACCCTTGCTCTCTCATTTTGTAGTTTTTAAAGAACTACAATATTAGGAAGAATTCACACCCCGCATTTTTATTAAATGACACTTCTGCAACTCCTGGAAAATTCCATGGCCAATTACTTATTTCATCTTTTGACAAAGCAATAAGAAATGAATCAGAATTTAAGTAGATTAAATGGAGTTGAAACGAAATGAAATGTATGGTTCAGTCTTCAAATACTAAATCACAGTAGAATATTCTGTACTCAGTAAATAAATTTGTCATGCTGCACTAAATAGTGAATGTTGTAAGAGTACAGAGCAATTGCCTTTATTTCCCTAGATTTTAATTGGATTTTAATTCTTTCAGATAACATCTGATCAGATAGGATGTAACAGAAGTTTGGCCAAAATTGTAATGTCAAGCTCATTAATTACATGGTGGACAATTGCATGGTGATCTGAAAGAGGAAGTGTCAGCTTGCTTTCCAAATTAGAGGTTAAGTCTTCTAGAAGAAACTTGGCAAGGCCCACAAGACACTGTACTGCCAAAGACATTGCAGAGCATCCTTTTACTGTAGCTTTGGGGCTCCCAACTCCTGCAGGCACTGGAGTGAGATAGAGGATTTGGGAGCTGCTTCTTCACACATGCCATTTCCAGCACAAACCCCAGCTCCAAGCCCTCCCTGAACCTGCTGCATGCCATCTTTGCCTCCTGTGCCATAGATTCCTGTTCTCCATTTGAAATAAACGCTTGAGTCAAGCTTCAAACGTGCGTACAGAGCACTACATAAAGAAATGTAGCCATATGCTGAAGCAGTTCATGCAGTGCAGGTCTTGCCTGCTGTGTGAAAGCAGTGTGTACCACAAAAGGCAGTGTGGGTTGATTATGGGATAATATTTTCTTCCTGCCTCCACTCTTTCCCTCCATGTAGTTTTATTCCTATTTGAAGAGTTTAAAAAGCTTGCAGTCTGCTGTTGGAACCACCCCCTTCCTCTGCCCTCTTGGGGTTCACCAGCAATATTTATCTAGTTCTAATGCATGCTGGCTTGCCTATAAAATCCACAGTGGTTAACTCTCTGTTTAAAATAGTGTTTCTTTCTGTGGAGGAGAAGACAACTGGCATGCTGGGCTGTGAGTTATTTGGTGAGTCATCAGTTAATATACACATCCTGAATAAAAAAGCATTGCAGCTGCTAATTTCTGTTTACTGCTTGACAGTATGTACAAGAAGGGAAAAGGTAATTGCTATGTGTAGCCTTTTATTGGCTGCTTTATATATGTATATATATCTATATAATGGAAGGTACGCATTAGGGCTTTTCAGGCTCTAAGCTGCTATTTGTGTGAATGTATGAGAAATGTGTTGTGGGCTCTTTGTCTTTTTTTCCTCTCCCACATCCATGGCTAGGCCAAGAGGGTGGATCAGGAAGGATGTAGGACTTTCCATTGTGGAAAGGAATGATTTACAAGACACTCATTGAGATTTGGTGTTAGTGCGTGTTTTTCTCTCTCTTCAACATAATATGTCTAAGAGAGAGAAAAATACATTGGGTTTTTATTTTGGTTTTGTTTTTTTAAATTCCTCAGGTCACCTGTATGAGCAGATAAATGGAAATAAAATGAGAAAATCTTACAAAAATAACACATTTTGGCCACTGTTCTGATTATGTAGGGATGTTGGAATCAGAGTCATGGGTGTGTTTGTTCATTTACTGAGTTAATGCCTCCATGGCTTAGTTTTCAACAGCTTCTGTAGTGATTTCAGGGCCATGATTTAGGCAGCATCTGTATGAAAGTGTGACCAAAGCCATAGGACTTGTTCTCTGATTTCTGTTTCTGTACCAAGTGGGAATATTTTTCCAGAGGTTACTGGTTAGGCTTTATCTTCGTGAGTTTTTGGTATAGACTGTGCCAGGTTGCCAATGGATTTTGTTGTTCACAAATATCTGCTTATCAGCAAGAAGTTCAGGGAGAATGTTTTAAGTTTTGGATCATTCTGGTACTAATGAATGAGAAACTGTGCTCTTCGTGAGGATAAAAATGGGGAGAGGGAGGGGGAACGTGTCCATAAATATAGCTGTTTAAGAGTCTTTTTTACCTTGGTCAGTAAAGTGTTGTTGTTATTGTTGTTGTTGTTATTATTTACAGTTCTGATTTTTGTTTAGCCATATTCTGTATGGCACAGTAAAAGAGCAAATATTCTCCTTTAACCAGGTGGGTTGGGGCTCAAAAGTGTTTTAGCAAATGCGTTTTCTTTTGTAATATTCAGACAGGTGATGGGTTAAAGATTTGTGGGTATATTCTAGCTCACTAGTTCCTGTGTAAAGTATAGCCATGAGCTGACCTCAAAATAAACCTGGGCTTGGCACAGCTTTGTTCTAAACCTGATTACATCTAAATGTCAGATAAGTGGAAACACTCAGGAAAGTGGAAACATTCCAGCATTCTGCTATTTATGGCATCAAAACACATTTGAAGTGTCAGTCCTGCATTTTCAACAACTGGAAAACTCTTTATATATATATACATTAAAAAACAAGGCAAATGACCTTTAATTGCGAAGTTCATTGTTGTGAAAATGCTGAGGTTTTTCTCAACTCATCCTTAGTGGACTTTAGGAAAAATCAAACATGCACAATTTCAGTAGAGCAAGATAGAATTAGTTTGTCCTTCAGCTTTTTTTTCTCATGGCATCTCAAAGCACTCCACTGAAATCTGTGATTAAAATCCTGTGACACTCCTTTGTGATAGATGGAGCAAATGGCTTTGATAGGTTGAAAACCTGCAGTAGAAAGAATCTGAGTAAACTGGCCAAGTTTGTAAAGGAAGTCTGTGTTAGAACTGGGATTAGAGCTCATGTTTCCTGGTGCCCAAGGCTTTACTCCAGCTGTCTAAAAGTTGCTACCACAGGAGGAGTACAGATGACTACTGTAATTGCGTTTAGACTGTCCAAAACTCAAAACCAAACTAGAAGCTCTGACAGGTGACGCATCTGGATAACGAACACCTCTCTCTCTGTTTGTATATAGAGCTTCAACAGTAAAACTGTAGTTCATCACTGCAAATTTATTATCCCTTCTCCAACAGGACTTTGATCCCATAAAGTGATGTCTGGATTGTAGAGAGGTGCAGTTACTGGATGCATGAATATGGCAGAGGCAAAATTGCCTGTCTGACACTGGGAAAGTGGTGCTCCAATGTCCATGGGTAAGTGCTGTGGGACACTTTGTACTCTGTTTGCACAGATTAAAATTACCAAGGAATGATCCAGTGATATTCCTGAGTTCACGCCTGCCCTTGCAATCCTGAAATAAAAATAAGCATGTGAAGAGGATTGAGGTTTTTTTTAAGGGAGTAGTAAATTGGCATCACATCATTGGCGTACAAACAGACCTTGCTAGTCAAGGACTTTTGTTTTTCTTTTGAGTTGAAATATAAAAGTATAGACATACCTCTTTCAATTTAGGTCTTAGGTTTTGTTGCAGATAATGCAAAGTCCCATGTATATGGTGGTTTTATTCCCTCTGAATTACTTTTGGTAAAGTGTGTGTATGGGGTGGGGTTCGGTAGAGAGAGGACATAAAGACCTTTCATGAGGTTGTAATTGTTATATGAAGGGACACATTGTGCATACAGTGATAGTTTTGAAGTTTGTTTTTGTCTGCTTTATATAAATACTATACCAGTTTGACACTACTAAATTTTCAGGTTTAGGAGTTACTCAGGGTTAACAAGATTTTCTTAAAAGATTTTTTTACAAGGTCATGAAGGGTCTCATTTAGAGCTTAGGCAATACACACATACATTAGGGTAAGATTTAAGAGATTTTCCTCTAGGTCTTTGTTCAGTCACTTAGTTTTTCTCACTGGCCCAACACCTGGGGTTAGAGGTGCTGCACCTTCTTCAGAAACCCACTGAATTTATTATAATGGCACATGAAGAGTGAAAGAGTTTGCTCCAGGTATGACCCCTTTCCCCCAGCTCCTTACGTGCTGTATTTCAGTATGTGTTTGGCGCTGTTATTAAGGATAGGCATTGGGTTTACAAGCTTGTACAATCAGGCTGGATTATCAGCCCTTGCTGAGAGCTTGGTCTTGCTGCCATCTCATCAGAGCTGCATCCCCATTCTGTACAAATACAGAGTGGTGCTTGAATGTGATAGCGAGAGGACAAATCCAGCCAACTCAGGTGCGGATATGATGAAAAAACAACATACCTCTTCTGGCTATGAATATCCTAAAACCCTGACTCAGGTGTGCAGAGTGACTTGTGGGGCAAGCTGAGGTGTTTCTTCTGCAGGAGGGTTGTGTGGTGCCGTTCGGGTGGTGGTCCTTGCCCACAAAGGGCTATTACTTTGCACAGGCTTCCCCTCACCATTTCTCCACCACCTTACCCGAGTCCGGGCCCGATGCTCTGCCTGCATTCCCGGCAGCTACCGCAAACTCGCAGCGTGTGGTCGGAAGGGCTGGGGCTCGAACCGGCTGTTTCCCTGCTCCCTTCCAGCGGGGCGTTGCAATTGAGCGCGATTGATGGGGAAGGAACCAATGGCTGGCCTGGAGTCCCCTAGCAACTGATCCGCTGTGTCCCGCTAGGACCACGAGGATGGGCATGGCCGAGGTTTGCCTTCCTCCAATGGAAGCCGAGGAGGGCGGGGCTAGTGCTTTTCTGTGCACCAATAGGCGAAGCCGGGGTGTAGTCCCGCCCTCGGATAAGTAGGAGAGGGGGTGGGACTAAAGTTTCGCAGCCCAATGAAAGCTGAGCAGGGCGGGGGGGGAGAAACGAATCTCCCAATAGTGGGGCTCGGGGGCGGAGCTGGCTCCTCTGTCAGAGCGCCGCGGCGGCGGGAGGCGGCAGCGCGCTGACAGACCGCGCTCGGGCGGCAGGTGGAGGAGCGGGACGGGCTCCCCGGAGCTCCGCCGCGTTCCGTGGCCGTGCTGGGCTCTGCGCCGAGAGGCTCAAGCGGTCCGTGGGAGGAGGTGGCTGCTCTGTCCTAGCGCGACGCCCGCTGCCGCTGCTGTTGCCCGGTGAGGGATGGCGCGGCGGGCGCTGCTGCCGTGACGGGACGGCGCCGCTGCCTCACCGGCCCCTATTCCCTCCAGAGCCGGGTATGCCTCTGCCGTCCCACGCCGCTGCCGTCCCACGCCGCTGCCCGCCGCTGTGCCCTGGCCTCTCCGGGCCCCTGGATGGGCCGCGGGAGCTGATCCGTCCAGGAGGCTGGGGGGATCGGCGGGGAGGATGAGCTACGCGGGAAGCCCGGCGAGAGCCTACGATTTCCTGCTGAAATTCCTGCTGGTGGGAGATAGCGACGTGGGCAAGGGAGAGATCCTGGCCAGCCTGCAGGACGGAGCCACCGAGTCGCCCTACGGGTACAACCTGGGTAAGCTGCGGCCCCGGGACGTCCCGCTGCTCCCTGCGCACAGGCACGGGCGGGCCCTGAGCTCTCAGCACCGAAGGAGGAAAACGGTACAGGCAAAGACAGGCTGAATGATGGAGCCTTTCAGTACCCAAAGGGGCCGTCAGGAAAGCAAGAGGGATTTTTGACAAGAACAGGTAGTGACAGGACAAGGAGGAATGGCTTTAAACTGACAGAGGGGAGATTGAGATGAAATTTTAGGAAGAAATTTCTTGCTATGAGGGTGCTGAGGCACTGACACAGGTTCCCCAGAGAGGTGGCTGCCCCATACCTGGCAGTGTTCAAGGCCAGGTTGGACAAGGCTTGGAGCAACCTGCTCTAGTGGAAGGTGTCCCTGCCTGTGGCAGAGGGTTGAAACTAGATTCAGGTCCCTTCCAACTCAATCCAGTTTATGATTCTGTCTTGCTGTATGTAGTTGTCAGAAAGCAGGTGAAATAGCAGGATTTAAAATCTCAGGCAGAGCATTTAATCTGAAAAACTTGGAGCTCAAGTTTAAGAGAAATATCTTAATAGAAGGTATTGATCAAGGTGATCAGATTTATCTTACTAAGCAATTAGTTTTCTGTTATCATCAGTGAGTAAAGGGAAATACTAATAGAAGTGTTTTTCTAGCAAATGTATCTGCTATGAAACTGCTGTCAATGAAAGAGCAGAAAAGGAGATTTATTTTGTTCCCCACTTTATTTTTTTCACTGTCATGTTCATCATGTTCTCAATATTAGAGGTGTAGCCCTTTAAGATCAAGGTTCATGTTTGTAGTATGTTCTTTCACTTAAGCTTTTTAAAGGGCAGAACTGAAGAGCCTCATCCGTGCCAGATAGATTCTGTCTGCAGAACAGGGAGTTGAGAACGTTGCAGACTGACTTAAAACTGAGCTACTGGCTTGGGGAAAAGGGGATTTCTCTTTTCTTTCCTTCCTGTCCTCCTCTTTTCACTCCCCCAGTCTTGTTTGTACAGAACATGCTCTGTTGGTTTTTTTTCCTCATGCAAATCTATCATGTGGCATATTAAAAAGCAAATTATCTTGTCAAATTACCCATTGCTTTAATTTACTGCCAGTCTGTGACTAGTTAATTCACTGGCAGGCTTTACACTGACTTAGGATCTATTGTTGAGTTCCTAGTACTGATTCACAGGGAAGAGCTGGAGGGAGGGAGGAGTGTTCTCTGTACCACTGCTTATGAGTCAGACTGTACCTTGAAGGCATTGGTGTACATTTTATGATATTTGCTTAATAGTTTTGCTAAATTGCTCCTTGGGGTGTTGCAGTGTATTTACTGCTTATACTGTTCAGGTGTTTGAAGAAAAAAGGACAGAAAGCTCGGGGAGAGCATGCCTAGTCTGGCTCTATTCTGTACACACCATCCAGTCTATACATTCTTATGCTGAAGGAACACTTTAGTCTCCAATGTATCTTGATGTAACTGAGCGGGTATGTTCAACCATCTCCCGAGCTCATCAGTCTTACTTCAGACTTGTGCATGTAAACTGTGTGATGCTTGTGTTTTGCACTTAAAAAAATATTTAAGTTGTGTGGCTAGAGCTGTAACTCTGTGAATACTTTTCTTGACAGCCAAGAAATACAAATACTCTTTTTGAATTATTTTGCAAGTACTTTACGTGCAGCTTGGAAATTCTTCCTTACTACTATTAACTTCAAAACATCTACATACAGGGTTTTCTTATGTGCTATTTCATGAATTGTTGTCTCTTCACTAGGGTGTTTATAAATCTGAACTATACGAGGTTAAGCAGATGTAGGAATTCAGGACCTCACAAACTTTGCTATGCAACGTTAGTTTTTACAGAGGCTGGAAGAAGTTCTTAGCCCCTAGAAGATGAGTGTGTGAGTTACAAGGGGTGGGTGAATGTAACAGATGGTATGGTAGCAAAATGTGGAAGGAACATCATCTGATTTTTAGTTGTATGCAACTAGTGTCATAATTCACATTTTTGTACGTGCTGAGCTGGGTGCTTCCCCAGTCACAGTGTACTGCCTGATCTCACGGAAGAAGGGATTTTAACTCTGAAAATGCATAAACGTATTTTCTTACTCTTCCATTCATAATGCTCTTGAATGCATCAAACTGCTTGTAAGCTGCCCTGTTTCTTTGGTGGTCTTTATCCAATATACCTCTCATCCTCTGTCCCCTCAGCCTTTCTACTGCTTTTGAGTGTGGCTGCGTAGGATGCAGCTGTGAGGAATCTCTGCAGGCTTGAGGGCTATGAAAATAGAGATGCAGTGAGAGGGATGGAGCTAAACATCCTGTTGGTATTATGACTCATTTTCTAATTTAACTTGATTAGAAAGCTTGATAAACACTGTCTTTTCCACCATTTTCAAGTCCTTAGTTAGCTAGGATCTGAATTGGAAAGAGAAAGTCCAGTGGTATGGCAGATTGTGTCAAAATGTGCCACGTGTATAAGCTTTGAAATGACAAAACTTTGTTGTGGAGCTTGGTGAATAGAAATAGCTTTGAGACTACAGTAGGAGAGGAAAGAGATGATGTGGTAAAAGACAAGAGCAATTAAGGAGAGAGGAAGAGCACTGAAGGGCCTTGAAGATGAGAACAAACAAGTTCATGTGATGAAGCCTGGGAATTTGGGCAGTTGTTTAAATTTGCATATGCAGGAGAAACAGAATTTGATGTTTATTGCAAAAGGAAAGGTAAAAGAAAACCAGGAGTTGACTAGAATGGGGTGGGGGTGTGTTTTGTATGGTTTGATTTGTGGGGATTTTGGTTGGGTTTTTTTAAGCCATCAGATTCCTGAAGGATTTATGTGCAGCTCTGTAACTGTCTCATCAAAACTCTATGGGCTCAACTTTGAATTGTATAAGCCACAAACTAATTTTTCACAGACACTTTCTTAACTATTCAAAAATGAATCTGCCACCTTTCTCATTCCCAGGGAAATATGGCAACCTTACGTCTTACTATTTTTTGTCAGTACACAAGAATGATATGAAGCCTGGAGATGGGAAGGAAAACCAGCAGCGTGTGATCAGTCAAGTCTATGCAAGCTGCCACTGGTCCAGAAGCCATGATTTGAAAGCATTTGGCATAGTTCTGCTGTTAAGAAGGAGTAAAATCTCTTGATCTCTGATTTTTTTCTTAATGCCCACAGGGAAATAGGCTTTATTAACATAACAAAGTAAGGATTGCATGGAAGATGCATTGGTGAGCATGATTCTTAGAGATGGTTTAGAAAGCAGTTATCCTGGAGATGGACAGGTAGGCTAGTTTTCTGGGTAACCTGCCTTTAAAGTTCTCTCACATCTTGCTCAAAACTAAAATGAGAATAGAGTGGACATGCTTGGTCTCTAACCTGGTAAGAAAAACTGCACAAAAATGAGTTTATAGACAGCTGCAGAAACTTTGCTTTTAAACACTGTTGATTTCTCATCAGGATAAATTCAGAGGCAATCATTGCTTCTAGACTACAAAATAAAACCTTAGATGTGCTGTCACTAGGTAGACAAATATTTTTATGCTTGGCACTAACAGATTTTTGTTCAGCTGGATTCTGGTTTTGCTTGCATGCTAACATCTGCTTGCAGTCTGATTACTTAACACGGAGACTGTAAGGAAGGGTTGTTCAAACCTATGTACTCCTACTCCTTTTCTTGCAGGAGCATCAGGTTTAAACTGACAAACTGTCTCTCATCGTTTCTCACCTAGCAACCTTTTTATATCCTCTTGAGTTCATATGACAGTTGTTTGTCTTCCTATGAATACTGTCTATCCTTAGATTGAGAACTTCACTGGGGTGCTGGTTGTTTTACCTAAATGCTTGAAAAGTTCCTGGTGTGTAATAGTTGTGGGTGTTAGTAAGTAGTTGTCTTGATCACTAAGTGGTTAGAACACAGGTTGGGAGCTTGGATGGCCCAACCTCAGACAGAGCTTTGGGATGGCAAATTATCCTTATACATGGGGAGTATTTAGATGGGGATAGTTGTAAGCTGGTTGCATCCGAGCAGACAAACTTAAGAGTTCGTGGTGGCTCTTCCCTGATAACTCACTCCACAAATTAAAGCCTTTCTTTGGTTTAAAGCTGGTGTGAATAGAAGGGAATGAGCCCTAACTAAATAAGGAAACAAAAGAAAATATTGTTACCATGAGAAATTAGAAGACCTAGATTTATGAGTTGACTGAGGTTTCCTCCTCTCACCCCCAACAAGACCAAATACAGAACTAATAGTGGTAGAAGTCCTACCACAAAGATCTGATGTTAAGTCTCTGTTCTGTCTTCAGAAAACTGTGGTTTTGAAAATGTTAGTTGGCTGAAAGAAAGGGGAAATAAAATTGTTTTGTTTTCCCACCAGTATAAGAATGAATAGGATGGATTGCTTATCACTGACTTGTTTTGAAGTCATTACATTTTCCTAAGCATGACATGATTGCAGTAGAAACTGTGGCAACATCAGGAAACTTCTATATTTCTTTGCACGTAGGACCAGCTTTTAGGGACAATCTTGAGTCCATTCTCTTAGGATTTCTCCAGTGGAAGAGTTATTTAAAGTTGCTGAGCATCACTGTCTAAGGGTAAATAAACACCTCAAGAGGTTAATTATACTTGCCTATAAATAGACTTGACTTTAATTCACAGCACAAAGAGAGCAAAAATTGGTCACTCTTAGCTTTCATGAAGTACCTTTTCCTAAAATGTAAATAGGCATGAATTGTTTTCCCTGCTTGAGTTCTGTTGTACACCCACTGATCTCAGTTTAAAGGGATTTAAACTGCATTCTTGTACAGGGAAAGCAAGTGAGGTTTGATTTCATACACCCAAGTTCAAGTGCCTAGAAGACACCTTGCATCTTACCTTATTACTGTAGGCTTCTGTGGCATGGATGGAAAGAAATAGTTGCTTCAAATAGGGCATCTAAACTATTTTGGGACGAGTCTGTAGAGCAGTAATAGATACTACTCTAAATACGTTAGTTGTGACTGCCCCTTTAATGTGTTGTCTTACAAGAGCTCTGCTTACTGCTGAAATACCACATTCGTTTTAAATTGTATTATATGTTGCATGTGAAGAAAGTTCAGTAAACAGAAATTGCTACCCAGTCTGTACTTGCTCTTCCCTTTTCACTGTGTTTAAAAGAGAAAAATGGAAATAATTTTCCTCTTTTCTACCACCTAGGACTGCAGTTTGTAACACTGTGGGGGAGCAGTTCTTAATAGGCAGGCAGTTAAAAGGGGTGTATGTTAGCAGAAAATGTGGATCCTGGTTTTACCCGATTCTGTTTATTTTTGCCTTACTTATGACAAATGCCTCCAAATCTCAAGTTTGGAGTCTTGTCATGCTAAGTTCTTTGTTTGGAACTTTGTCATGCTAAGAACTGCCTCCCTCACGAGACCAGATCATATATTCTTCCCTGATACATGGCAGCATACCCAAGTGACCCCTTGTTTACCTGGTTTCCCATATTATTCATAAACAACGTGGTAAAGGGTATGGTAGCATTTCCTGAGATGGTCAGGTCCATCAGTCAGTGTTGGGGTTGTGTTTGTTAGCTGATCTTGCACATCTGTCAAAACAATGAATATTTATTCACCTTGTGTGATTAATGGCACAGCAGAAGTCCCAGGCTTGCTTGGCAGTGTATGGTCCTTTTTGAGTTTTTCAAAACTTTCATAACTTATTGTTTCTTTATTGCACACTTTCTTCTACTTAGCCCTTTTTCTTTGGTTTTGTATATTAATAATGTTTCTTTGTTGTAATATTGCACCTGAAGTGTCATCCATCTCATGGACAAAAAGTGTTACTGAATTACTGTTTCATGAAGGTCAGAAGCTGGGTCATTGTACAGTGAGGTTTTGAAACTCAGTTAATCCAGTAGCCTTAAATTATTTCTCTTCTTACCTCTCTCCTCACCCAACCATATTGGAGGGAAAAAAAGCAAAGCTGTGTGAACATGTGCATATTCAAACCAGGTTTTTGTGTTCCTTGTTCTTATCTAATAACTGGTCTTTATGTTTCTTAGCAAGGCCTGTTCAACAACAAAAGACCAAGCAAAGAAAACACCTACAATTTGGGTCAAGCATGTTACTGTACAGTTCAGAATGAAGCAGCCTTGCAAGCTTAACATCATGCAACTGTTTTTCAGATTCCTTGCCTACAGCTGAGGTGCACACACTTGATAGAATTTAGTATCTGCTGTTGCTACAAGTAATGCTTTAGGTGATTGTGGCAAAAAAGACCACAGCAATAACTTCCTTCTTCGTCTTCATCATGCTCATTCATTCAGTAGCAGTGTGTCTCACATCTCAGTTTCTCTTGGGCTACTGGTGTCTTCCCCCGCTCTCTCCCCTTTTTCTCATAAATATGAGAGAGTAGAAAAGTGGCTCTTAAACCAAAATGACCCTGAGGCTCCCAGACAGGTGTGCAACATGAAAGACAGAGTGCAGGCTGCTTTGAAAAGTGCTCAGACTTAAAGATAATTGAGTCCTTTTAAGCTACTTTGGCCTAACCAAAATTGTGCTTGCCTGTGCCAGGGTTACATTTTATCCAATATGATGCTTAAATTACATTTACATATTGCTGTAAGTTTGTTTTCGTTTTGGGAGCTAAACAACAATGGAAAATGGGATTAAGAATATAAATCAGCTAACATTAAAAATTGTATTAGTACCCCATTTTATTCAGCTCTTCTGGATTTTGTTCAATATGAGACTGAAAGTAGGAAATGAATGCAATATTTACACATAAAAAAATACTCGACATGGGCTGGTGTTTGTCATGCTGGTTTTATTTAAGGAACAGCTCAAATGTAATATACCAAACATGTTTGGTTTGAACTTGCTGTTCTTTCTTTTATGTCTTGACATGTTGTAATGTGGAAGTATGAATTGGGCAAGGTAAGCAGTCAGATACTTAAATTAGAGCTGCAAGTTCGTGAGTGAAGCTGTTACAGATCAAACACTGTTTTATCAACATATATTGTATATTTAATGTCCAGCTTTTCAGAAAGGTAGGATAAAATCATCTGTCAGTATTAACTGTAATTAGTGCCTATTCAGGGCAAAGCCCACAAAAATACTGGTGTTCACAGCAGCTATTTTTGTATCTAGATTGTCACTCCAATCTATGGGAAGTTAGAAAGCTAATGACCATGAAGTTAGAATATCATTTCTGTCCAGGAATGGAAGGGGTTTAAAAGTCCAGAAATTAACCTCACTCACACATTTACAGGAGTTTGTTGTAATCCTCTTTCAGTTGTGTGGGATAAGTGGAAAAGAGAAAGTTATCATCAGTAATGAGCTGTGCTACGTGACCAAGTGTGTTGAACTGTTGTTCATTAAGGCTTTAGTGGAGTGCATACCTGCTTTTCGTATAATTACATTTATGTTTGTTTGATAAGTTACTCTATCTGAGTATTGGTAAGAGGAATGCACATGCTGTGTTCAGCTGAAACCTATTGCATCTGATCGATGATTCCTTAGAGGAGGCCTGGGGTTTTTGAACCCTAAAAAATATAAATCTCTACAGAAGTGGAATATATTCTGCTTCATTCAGTGTTCAGACCAGTTGAATCTCAAAACTGTGCTCAAGGCAGAACAGAACAGAAAAGTAATTCTTCAACTGGGTGAAGGACAAGTTAGGACCAAGTAGTGAAGACACCCTTATATACATTTACTGTCAAGTCAGTGACTTTTTTATGGTTATATAGGCATATAAAGAGTGAGGATGAAATATTTTGGGACCCTGTTTGTTGTCAGAAGCAGGAAGAGCTATTTATTGTTCATGAGATGTAGTCCTGTGCAAAGCTTTCCCAATGAAACAGCTTTGCTATTTTAATTTGTGCTGTGGGATTTGCCACTGACGGGTGCTGATCTGACAGCACTGTGTGAAATCAGCAAGTCGTGTCAGAAGATGGAAATGATGAAGCAATAGCTGATGGGTACAAGGAAGCTAGAAAAGCCATGGCTGTTACTCCAGCGTTACCATGGACATAAAGCTTATTTGTGCAATGTTGGATTTCAAGTAGAAACTGGTAGTTTGATATGCAGAGGTGGAGTAACTGTGATGAGAATTTCTGGAATGGAGATTTGTATGTGTTTTAAAAAGTAACTGACTTCTAAGTTAACAACATGAGAAGTGTCATCTTGAGCTCATATAGCCTAGCACTCTCTTAAAAATGGTAAGGGAGATGCTATTTAGGAAGAACATGCAAACCTGTCTGCTTTTCTGAGATCTGCTTCCGTCATGTGCCTGCCAACCTTCCTAATCCAGTATTTGGAGACTTACAGTTGTTTGCAGCTACTTCACTTCTAAAAATGTGTAATCTGTGGGCTTTTTTTTAATAAAGAATTATAGTTACAACTTTCTGTGGCTTCTTCCTAATTTATACTACGAAACCATTTTGCTGTGCTTTTCTCTTATGCTGGAGTAAGTGGGATTCCAGGACTTCCTTAGAAACACTCAATACCGATTAGTATAGACATACATGAGCCCTCCAAAAGATGCAGCTTTAAAATATGTTGACTGAAAAATCTTAACTATTTAGAGTTTCCCCCAATAAATTATTTTTGGATCCCAGTTTCATGTTCATAGATCATAAACTCCCAGTGCTGTAAATGCCTGGTTTAATTGGTTTTCTTAGAATATTGCATACTTCAAAGTGTGCTTTAATGCACAAAACTCTGGAGAAATGTTTTGTGAAAACAGTTTCAGTCTTGGATCAAAAGAGGATAACCGATTCATTAAAAAGGTCCAGTTAATGTATGGCTAACCTCCTACGGTTGTGCAGATGAAAATGTAGAGGAGACTAAGTATGTGACACCATTTAGAAGTAAGCTGTGGTCCATGAGTAACATATTTGTACCAGATGAATTGCAGCTGAGCTTTCGCACTTCCAAATGCAGTCCAATCACTTGTACTTAATAACTATAATTTGTTTACTGTGTGGTGTGTTCCAGGCTTATGATTCAGATTGTACCTCTTGATTTCCTTCTGGTTTCAGATCAGGCATGTTGAGCACATCCTGCAGTTAGAAACTCACTCTTAGGCTCCTGCTGTTGCTCTCATTTTTCCTTTGGGCCACAGCTTCATGCAGACAGCCCTATCCTGACCTTACCAGTACGTGGTTCCTTGTAACCGTACATCAGAAAAGCTGAAATTGCAAAGAATGCTTATGTACTCTGAAAGAATATTGAAGGAGCAGTTGTAAGTGTATTTGAGGATGGAATGTTTAATTTGCCATTTTCATAGAGAATGAGCCATTACAGACGTTTGGATGAAACAGAAACTACTTAAACAGTTTAAGTAAAAGAAAGAAAAAAGGGGTTAAGGTATTTTAGTCATAGGTTTCAAATCAAAATTGTTCCTTCAAATTTTTAGGGACCACAAGGTGTTAATGTATCTCCTGTGCCCTTATACTTTGTTCGCAAGTTGACTTTATGCAATGCCTTAAAATGGAATATTTAAGTGCATGAAATATGAACCTGCCAGCTGGAAAACCCAGAAGAGACCCAGCAGGTCTGGCAGCCTTTATAATACTCTCTGAAGACCAGACTAAGGAAAAGAGGCTCACGTAGCTGATGCATTCAGTGGAATTATTGACTCAGTGTACAGAAAGTCTTGTGGTGCAGAATTTTTAACACGGTATCTGGATACATACATCTCTTTTCTAACTCTTTTAGCAATCCCTGTACCCGGTGCATGATCTCAGTCAGTCAGGACTCTGTGCTTCTAATCTTTCTGTTTGCTTCAGCGAATACACCAAGTGAAGTTTGTAGAAAAGCATAACCTTGACTTTTCAAGCCACTTCAGAATTGGTGGACTGGGCTCTAAATTGAACAGACTATCAAATAGAAGCATGATCAATTGAATTTTAAACAAGTTCATAACCTGTGAAGTTTAAAATTTTCTCTTTCAGCTCAGACAAGAAACAAAATTCCTTTCAGAATGATGCTAGTCTTGGAGCAAGAAGATATAGAATCCAAGAATACATATGGTGTAATATTTTTTTCTATATAAATTCTGGGTTTTGTCTGCAAACAGAAGGTTAATCCCGTATTGTTTGAAAACTCTGGTTTTATGGTCAGACTCACTTATCAATCCACACTGTATTTATTCTCAACATCTGCAAGACAGTTCAATGCAGAAGACTACACAAAAAGTACTTTAAATGTAGGTTTTAAGTGAAGGAAAGTCTGGAATTCTAACAGCTTAAATGAAGCTTGGCCACAGCCTAATGAGTCACCTCTCTGGAAAAGAGAGACCTTTGGGTGTGTAACCTAAGAGCAGCTTCCTGGTACCCGTGAGGAACAAAAGGAACAGTGAGGTCCCTTTACACGGTGGGAGGGTAGGAGACAACAGATTTAAGTTGAACTGAGAGAGGTTTGGAATGGGTGAGAGGAAAAGCTTCTTTCCCATCCAGACAGCTGAGCTGTGGAACAGGTTACCCAGGAAGGTTGTGTTGTCCCCATACCTCTTATCTGATCCTGTTTAGAGCAGGAGGTTGATCTAGGTGACCTCAGACTGCTCCAACCTGAAATTTCCTTTGATCCTATTCACCTGAAATCAGTTTGTTTTAATTTCTTGGAAAACTGAAACCAACTAAATGATGAATGGAACAAGAACTTTGTGTCAGTAATAGACTTTCTCCTTTAAATCCTAAGAAACATTGCTTGCTAGCATTGTGTGTGGATTTTTTTGATCCTGGAATTATAAGGTTGTAACTGTGGCAGCTCTTCTGCTGGAATAGCTGTGGAAGCCTGATCCAAGTCACACCATTTCCTTATTTTTTCTTATAGAAGTATACATCCTGAAGATATCTCATGGCTTGGGAATTCCTTGAGTTAATGGTAAACATTACCTAGAAAGCCCATTTTTACTGCAGTATGAGTTTCACTTGGAATTCCAAATTTAAGAAGTGCACTTGATCTTCCATTGCTTGGTTTGGAGGTTAGTTTGAAAGCTCTTCAAGTAGCTGTGCTTTGGGAATGATGACTGCATATTTTTCTGGATGTTAGCTTTTAAGCCATAGTGATTTCATAATAATGATATGAATTTTGCTCTCTGGCATCTTTAAAGCAAAATGATTGGTGACGAATGCTGCTAGGACTTCTGGGAGTATCGAGAGCATCCTGAAGTAGGCTTTTTGGACTGGTTTCTGAAAGCCTTGGTTATATCTTGCCATTTGTCATCAGATTTTCTTACAATTTTATAATATACAGGAATATGCTTATAAAACAATTGTGATTTTTCTAATTGTTATGTGGTGTTTATATGCTTGACTGAAAGTGGTGGTTTAACTCTTTAGGATCATTCATTGAGACTTGACTGAAAACCCTAAGCAGTTTTGGAGAAGTTTGCAGCTGTTCTCAGTGAGCCTTTAGGCTTATAGCTGAGAGTATCAGTGGCTGGAAGTTGTGGTGATTCTTCTCATGCCAAGTATTTTTGAGCTGGTTTTCTGCTAATGAAGTGTCAAGACATAAAAAGTCATTGTTCTCTTTTGGAAAATGTTGTAAAATGTGAAATACTGCATCTGGTTTTAATATTTTATGGTAGGTTTGATGCTGTTCTCCCAGATTCTGGCCATATTTCAAGCCTATTGTTTAAGACGTAAGTGCAAGTTCTCTGAGGCTGTGTCCCATTTTTACTCAGTGGGTAGGATTTTAAGATACATAACCTGCCTTCTGGTCTCTTCCTCATGCACCAGGATGATTTGACCCTTTGAGAAAGAATTATTATGCCACAACGATAGAATGGTATAATAGAACCACAAGCGTTGAAAACTGTGGACAATCAACTGTTATATAAAACTTATTCTACATTGTGGGGGTCAGTTGTCTTAAGCTGGCCAAGCTTCCTCTTATACATCCATACCCAGAGCACCCCATCCCAGCTATAGCTTGGGATACATGTATATCTCAAAGAAGATGAAACAAAGAAACATGCTGGAAGCCTTATTTAATTGCAAGGAGTGCAGAAGTGGGATTGTGAGGGAGAAGCTGCCCTTAAGAGCTGATAGCCCTGAAAATGATCTAACACAGGGTTTTTAAGATAGGATGCTTGTTAAAAACATGCCTGATGCATGCAAAGGAACTTTTCTAGCAGTCCAGCTCTTATCTATAGGAATTGATGAATAGCAGCAGTGAGAAGATGGTATGAGAGAAGAATATACTCTTTTTTCCCTCCACTGTTATAATAGAGGTTAATTTCTAAATCAGATTCACTGGTTCTAGGTTATGGTTATCTTTACTTTGATATTAAGTGGCATAAAAGTTGAGGGCAATTCTTTTCAGAAAATGCAAATCTTAAGTAGAAAAGAGCTGGCTTCAAATACTGTTGCTGTTTTATAACAGTGACTATAAACTGGAAACTCTGATGTTACGTTTTGTATGTTGAGCTCTGGTGCAAAGAATTTGGAGAGACAAGCAGGGAAATCGTAAAGCCGATGTTTGTTGTCTGCTGCCAAACGTATGTTCTTTTCCCAGTGCAGGGAACCGAGTGATCCACATTCACTCTTAAATCATAATCTGATGTTCCTGGCTTTAAATAACTATAAAAACCCCTTTGCAAATAATTGCTACCTGCCAACAACAATCCTACCTCCTCAATCCATCTCCAGAGCTGTGAGGAGTGTGGGGGATCTTGTCTTTTATTGTGAATTTTCTAGTCAGAAGCATGAGTTGCAGTGTTGTGTGTGAGCAGTCTGTTCTGGATGCAGGAGCTTCTAGATATATAAGGCACCATAGGTGTTCTATAGTCACTGAGCACCCAGGGCTCTTTGTTTCACTTAGTTATTTCCCATCTGTGGAAGAAAGGGTTGAGGAAAAAGAACCCACCTCATTGCTGAGAGTTGTACATCAATCTACTCTATTTCAAATTTATTGATAAAATATACTGAAATAAAGGAAGAACTTCTGTGTGTAACACTAATAATAACATTCCCTTTTCCTGCAGTGCTACTATTTATAAACAATAACATGTTTATATATAGCAGCTTTCATCTCAGGATGTTAGCTGCAACTTGTAGTAAACATTGGAGTTGACAAGCTTACCGTATGCCTCCGATAACCTTTTCTTTTGGAGAGGAAGAAAGGAAATGATGAACTCAAGTGTTCCTGCTTCTTCCTGACCTGGGAGTGGGAGCAGTTCCCTTTCTTTCTAAAGCCTTACATCATAAAGAGGCTGTTTTATTGTTGACAAGTAAATGTTAAGGCAGAGGAGAATCAATATGATCTCATGATCATTGTTTCCTCTTAATGTGAATGGAAATGGATGGTTCATTAGCTCTGGTTAAAAGTTGATTATTAGCTGGTGTCAAATAGCTTTCTCTTTGCAAATGGTCATCTGCCTTGAAGGTTTAGTTTTTATATAGCCACATTAGCAGAAATAAGGCATGATGTAAAACACCATGTACTTCTCTAGTTGTTTGCATGTTCTTTTGGGGGAGGGTGTGAATGTAATATGCAAAGTACTGGCTTATTTACTTACTAATGCCTATAGAGCACGAACAGAAACTTAGTTACTGTTCTGTAAATTAGCAGCCTAATTAATTTGGGGGGGGGGGCTTATACATTTGGAGTTTCAGTTGTTAAATCTTGGTTTTAGATTGGTGTTAGAGGTATGCCATAAGGTTGTGTTAAACTTCTTAATCCCATACCAGTTTCTTTGGTTCAAAGGCCAACAGGTTGGACTAGAGCCAACCAGAAATGCTCCAAGACCTTCAGGTTTTAAGTGGGTGCCCTAAATTTTGTACAATTCTGTGTAATTGTTAAAGAGCACTTCTGGGTTTTTTTAAGGATGGATTTCTTGTAAACTTAATTCCTTTGATCATTTATAGGAAAACAGCTGTCCTGAAGAATAGACTGTGATACTGGCATGTGTCTGTGACCAGAACCAAAGCTTCCTATAAAGCTGGACTTTCTGATACAAATAGCTTAAAGCAGGAAAATTGTCACAGCATTCAACTAAGTGAATTATCTGTGAGACTTTGTAATTGTGGTTTATGGCTTGATTAATGAGGTGAAGAATACAGTCTAGATCTAAAATTTTAGTGTCTATTTCAATCTGAATAGTCTGTGCTTTGGAAACAGATGGCTTTTATTGCAGTAATTGAGTGTGATGGAAAAGACTGCAATTTGGAAAGTGATGATTATTCTGAAACAGCAACCAGAAGGCAAATATGACTGTCATATAAGATGAAGGTCAGGTTATGTATCAAAAGGTATAGTCCAGTGTTATTGCCAAGAGGTTGTGTCTTCGCAGCATGATGCTGAAAACACAGGGCTTAGTTTTTGAAGCTTAGTTGAATTTTGAATCAAAAGCATGCCTTGGGTTGGTTTGCTGTGAACAGCAAATGAATGGAGCTGGAAGTTGTGTCACTTGCCAAATATTCTGGAAACATTTACAAACAGTTCTAAACCCTGATTGTAATGTCTATCTGAAAAGCTAGATAGCTGAAAAAGCTTAAAGGGGGAAGTGATGAGACCTCTGAGTTCTCATCATGCATACAAGAAAATGGTTTTAAGCACACTCTGAAACTGAAAACTTCTTTTTCAAATTGTAGTCAATACCCTTTGAACCTGAAGGATGTTTTTAGTGGACTGTTGAAAACAGGCCCAGAATCCCACTGAATATATATATATATTTTGAACACTTAATTATTGGCACAGAAACAAACAGCAGGAAGGAGACATTAAGTATGTGTCTGAGAAAACTATTACTGAATTGTTAATATGGGCAAATTGGTGGAGTGAATGATTGCTGAAGAAGGCTTTAGCCTTGAAATGTGTGGAAAGCAGTCAGGCTATGGAGGTAGGGCGCTGGAATGTACTCTTATTATTAGTGTTTATTTTATAGTAGTTAGATTCTGTTTTAATTAAATCTGAAAGCTGCTAATCTAGAATCAATTACCTCCAAGGAGCAACATGCCTTAAAATGTAAAGAAAGGACACATCAAGAAGAATAAATAAAAACAATTAAACCAGTTCTTGTGGTATTTATGAGCTAAAATAAATACCCCAGGTTCAAAATTGAAGTCGTGTATTCTGTACTTTCTCAGGTATAAAAAGGGTTGGAGTTTGGAGCATTTCTAAGACAAATATGCTACTGAATAAAATCTGTCAGTGCTGAGCTGGTAAAGCACAGCACCGAAGAATCTAGTTTAACATTCTTGGTTATTTTCCCCCTGTTTTTCTTTCTCCCGTTTGCTATAACTCATTGAAGTTGGAATACACACCCAAAACAAATGAGGAACAACCTCCAAATCATTAAAATATTGTGCTAACATCCAATTCCTGTGAAAAGGATAGGAGGATTTTATTCTATGTTGTATTACCAAGGTATGACCAGTGTTTGGTCTGCAGTCCAGCGCTTCAGATTTGGTTTAAGTGAGTTAGTGTGCTTTCACTGCCGCAAAGCTGAACGCCTGTCTGTTAGTCGCACTTTAGATCGTTGAATCCCAATTATTAAACTGAAAAGATTTTTGGTGTAAATAATGTTGCCTTTTACAAAATGAGCAACTTAAATGACTGAAGTATTCTGCCCTAGAGAGACCCACCAGAAAACCCAGAAACTTTGATACACTGCTATAAGAGAAACAGAAATTCATAGGAAGCCTCAAAATGACCAATGTTACATGGCTGCAGAGTGGTCAGGGAGGCATAAAGGATAGTGTGGTCATGGCTGCACAGCACTGATGCAGAGAGGATGGCATCCTGTTTACTGCAGTAGTTACCAAACAGCTGAATGCTTTTTTGGGAATCTTTCTGCATTTGTGGGTTCAATAATATTTCTCTGTTTTCTACCTGTTAGTTTTGTGTTTGAGAAGGACAAAATTTATTACAAATCAATTAAATTCAAGCAATCCAAACCCTTCAGCAAGGATAGTGACGTGTTCCAGGTTCTCATTTCAATTTGTGGCTTTAGGTAAATGATTGTTATTTAAAAGCATCCATGTGAAAGCATTAAACACTAGGGAGGTTTTTCTGGTTTACTTCAAAGTTGAATTTTTATGTATTTAGCAGCCTTTTCCCTCTCTTTCTTGTATAGAGATACATTAGTTTCGTATCCAAACAAAGCTATTCTGTCTTACTAAATGAGTGAATAATGTTCTGGAAGGACATTTGATTTCTGCAACAGCACAATTCACATCTGTTGGTCTCATTGTTAGGGTTTCATGCTGTTCCTGATGAGTCATGGCAAAAGGCTTTTTGTTTTGATTCTTAACCATACCAAATGGTAATGGCAGAGGTGTTCAGGTTATCTTATCAATTGTTCTATCTTCATGGCAGCTGAAGAATAAGGAAGTTTCTGAATCCACCTCTTCAAAATTCTTTTGAGAAACCCATAAGATGCTTTCATAAACAGCAGCTGGTAGTAGTGTATTTGTCAGATTTATCTTGTGCTTGTCATGTAAAAGTAGTATTTTGCATTATGTGTGTAGCTAAACTTGCAGTATTTATGGTCTGTGGTGCAAAGCACAGTAGCAGGTTTATTCAGCTGTGTATCCTCTAGCTATGCAATGCTAATTTTCTATGCTTGGTAGGTCTTTTAACAGGATGATGGATGTCCATTTGCTGTGTGGGATGTGTCAGTGTTTGCTAAACATGGTCTGTGCCTCTTCATGAACTCTAGATAAGCTAGTGGAGGTATTTCACCCTATAGGAAATAGCAGTGGTAGCACAGGATGCGGGAATGAGTTATGTGATGTTGGGCAGGGTTTGTTCTGCATGTTTTACGTTTCCAAGAATTTCTGAAATGATGGAACTTGTTCTTTCAGCACAAAACCAGTTTCAGTATCATCTGCTCAGTGTCCCAGTACTTCATCTGTAGGTTTAGGTGGTTGTGTTGTGTGTTTGTTTGGGATTTTTAATTGTTACTAATACTCATTTTAACCTGTGGTTTGTAAATTTGACTATTTCCTAAGACTGATGGAGAACTGGAACACTCTAGATGATAAAATAAGTCTTTCAAAACTGGTGGTAATACACTGGGGTAGAGGTTTTGTCTGTGTGTCTGTCCAAGATAAGAGCCTGAATTAAATGACACTTACAGGAGCATCATCAGCACTGTCAATCCCTGTTCCTCTGGTAAAGATGTGCTGAAATCTGAGCTAGCAGTTAGAGCCTTCTTCTGCATGCACTTGGTTTTCCATGTCAGTGTGGTTTTCTTACTCCTTTGTTTTGCTCAGAAAATAGAGCATGTCTCTTTCAGGGTACAATACTCATTACATTTCAGAACGTTTTTCAGAGGTAGCTTCCATGCTTTTTGCACTTTATTTGGAGGACTCTGTGACTAAATGTTCAATTCAAGCAGTTGACTATGACATGGAAAAGAAAACATGAGAGGAACACATTTACCAGTGAAATTGTGTTGCTTGGCTGCACAGTGTGACTACTGAATGCACACTTTTAAAATAACAGTGAACAAAAGAAAAGCCTTTCCTTAATGTTTGTAATTATGCCATTTGTGGGTGCAGAACTGAAGCACAGCAGCCTTAAGCCAATGACCCTAACATCATGGTGGACATTCACAGGGGTCAGCTGCAGCTACACAACTGCTTCCAGGTTTGGGTTTTACCGAACCTAATTGAAACTAACCCACCCGTTTTGATCAAGAAAACACTCATGCTAGACTTGAGCTTATTATTACACAGTTGAGTTACTCCCCGGGGCAGGTCAGCTTAGCCGCAGAAATTATGTAGCATGGAAGGTTGTTTGCAAAAACTACAAATGGTGCAATAAAGATGTGAGCAAAGTTATATGTGTGCATGTGTATACATGTTTAAGTATACCTGTAATGCATACTTCCCTTAAACACTGCAGTGCTTCTTCAGCTCATATAAAGCAGATATTGTAGCTCCATCACAAGGCCTGGCCATGTTATGGGAAGGAAGGAATGGGACCTGCCTGCATTCTGGTGGATGCTGACTGCCTAAGTGGTCTGGGCAGAGAAGGCTGTTATCAGTTGGAAGAGGCTGGAAGACAAAAGATAAGCCAATTCTTGCACCATCTGCTGCTTTATATAAGAGGGGGACACGTGTATCTGATACAAGAGCTGTCTGTGAGTCAGAGATGATAAGGAAGGAAGGAATAATAGAGGCAGTAAAGCTAGGGAACAGAGGAGGAGAACAGCATTTAGTCTGTGATATATGAGAGAAAAGGCAAAAAATCCTAGTTCTGCCTTCTTTTGTTGAAGAAGGAAAACTCTTTAAGTACCTGTATTGTCATGATAATGAATAAGACAGACCATTTAATCAACTTGAAGGGAGCCTGAGACATCCGCTCTGAATGGACCAAGTTTAAGTAATATGAAAGGTCTTTGTAACCTTATGTGAACAAATTGTCTTTATCCATATGCACTTCACAGGGTATTAATGACAAATCCCTTTTTCTTAAGGTCAGCTGCTTTGAAATCCGTAACTGTGGGTATACTGTACACCTGCAAGCTGCTCTAAGAATTACATGACTGTCTTCCCCACAGGTATAGATTATAAGACTACAACGATACTTCTGGATGGCCGACGAATCAAGCTGCAGCTCTGGTAAGTGTGTGCTCCACCTTCCCTCAGCATTTAGAGTCTAAAGACACCAAAATGCAACTTTTCAAGGCAGGAGTTCTCCTTTATGCTTCAGAAATAAGTCAGGCATAGAAGAATAAGCCAGGCACGTAGCCCTTTGAGTAAGTCACATTTTGTCTTGACCTCCATTTTGCCTCTATTTCATGTGAAATGGGGGACTCTGCAGTTTCTCTGCTTGAGAGACATGTAACAAATACAGAAGAAAAGCACAAAAGATAACAAATGCCTTCAAGATAGATTCAAAGTACCTTCAAAGATTATAAAATACTCTGGTAATAAGAACCATGACAGTACCTCAGCACACAGTGTTGTACAGCAGCATCCCTTTGCTCAAACTACGAGTTTAGTTTGCTCAAACTAAATAACCATAGTATTATTAAAATACATTCAGTGTCAATAAAAAGCAGCATTATTGCTCATAGTGGAATTGTTATGCAGTCTGATGTGATTGAATCCTTACAAAACATGTTGATAATGAATAATATTCTTTTAAAGCAAATGTCTTTCCTCTAGGGTCAAATGTTTGGTGTGGCAGGGTGCTTTTGTGTCAGGTCATTTGAAGATGGCATCTTCTGGTTCAGTTAAAAACAGCGAGTGATACACCTTGAAGTATGCAGCAATGTTACTGCCTCTAAAATAGGCATCGTTTTCCTCCTTCCTTAAATTCATGGTGTAACAGAGGGAGAAGTAAGGTCAGTGCAGGGGAATGAGACGGAGTGTGATTTTTGAGGAACCACAATCTAGATAAATCAGAGAGACGTGTTCTAGGAACAAGCAGTGTTCAGACAGAGAATTGGAGGTGAAAATGAATTATGAGGACTATATCCTTTTCCTCCTAGAAAGATACAATCCTGGGCCATTTCTATCTTAAATTTAATTCTGGTGTTTATTTTTGGTTCTAGTTATTGCAGTTAAACACCTGTGTGTCAAAACTAAGCTGTTGTTAATTTATTTTTCATTGGTTGCTTCTGCCTTTAAGATTTTCAAAGTAATGTTTCAAGTGTTAAATGCAGTAATGGATAATAATACTTTGCCATATGCTATCTCCATTACTTGATATTTTGTTCACCTACTTTATTTCCTTCTTCTGTCTTACACTTTATATAGCTTAGATAAGCTTTGTGTGGTATTTTTTGCTGAGAAGCAGCCAGGAAGGAGATGGTTGTATTCTTTTTCTGAAGGGCAAGGATGTTCTTTGAGCTCCTTAAATAAACAGATTGCAAATGTTTCTGCCGTTGACCATATACAGAAATATGGGCCCTGCATTTGAAGATCTGTAATATATCACAAAAAGTCTATGGAATTTTGCTTCTTACCATGTTCTTCACTATAAACTTGACTTTGCTTCCAAACACTTTATGCGGAGATTATTTTGTGTGTGTGTATGTGCATGTTTTTTTAAAACCCTATGCTGTCTATGACTCTGTAGGGATACCTTCATCATACTAGACTCATGATGAACAATTGCTGCTGTAACCAAGAATTTACTGGATTTTCCATTAGTTTCCTTGGTGATAAGTATTGTTTCCTCCCACTTTGCTGTGAACACCAAATCTTTAACTGAACTAAACTCAAAGTGTATTGGCATATGAACACGAGTGTCATAGCCTTTGTGTTGCAAGGGCAGTGACAAGAGTAAAGTTTGAAGTTCTTGTCCTCTTATGTTAGGAAATCTGAGAAATGTAGAGGAAAGGGCAGAATGCCAGTGGGGAAAAGCTGCTGAGAGGGAGAGGAGCTCTTTGTGCATGAGTGACTGCTGCTGCCTGACTCATGGAAGAAGAGCTGATAGTGACTGGTACAGATGAGTTACTGCAGCTGACTCTTAATGCAGGAGGCTACCTCTTCTTTAAAAAATATATCTAATTTATCTTATTTAGGGATACATCAGGGCAAGGGAGATTCTGCACCATATTTCGGTCTTACTCACGAGGTGCTCAGGTAAGCAAAACACAGCTTTCTCAGTGTTGAGTAATGGTTGCTGGGTGAGTGAAAGAGCTGCTGAACCATCCTGATGGCTTCTGTAACTCAGCTGCAGATGGCATGCAGGTGCAGTAATGCTCTGAAGATAACAGGGAACATGGGGAATAATAAGGCATGGAACTTTAGTTTGGGGAGGGGAAATACGTGAGTTTGAAGTTGAATCACTAAAATACAGTAACACATACTCTTATGCCTTCTTGTTGGTTACTTCAATAACTTAAGCACATATTGTACTTGGATCATGTGAAAGCTATGCTAATACTACTGTTTAAAACTGTGTGCCAAGTAAGAGAAACATACCATAAGAGTGGCAAGAGTAATGTGAAAAAGACAAACATAGTCTAAAATATGGTGAAATGTAATGATTTGTAAGGAAATTACTTTTAAAAAAAGAAGAAAAAAGGATGAACACACTAAAGGTGCCCACAGCATCAGAGTTTAAAGTATGGCAATAGTTTGTGACACGTAATGTTTCAGCTGAGTTGCATCTTATGTTCCAGAATTGCACGGAGCATTGAATCATCAAGTTACTGAATGTGACCAAAAGTACATTTTTGCTATGACTTGTGGTGTGTGTGTGATCCATCAAACTTGTCCACTATAAAACCAAATATTTACCATTACATTAGACCCTACAACTACGTCAGGGTTTCTGCCCCTTGGCTGATGTGTAATCTACACAGAGATGGGGCTTGTCTTCACAGGATGCTGAGGTTCTGCTCCACTGAAAAGCTGAGCAGTGTCTTACAAGATTATTTCTGAACTGAAGAATTTACAGATACATGTTTATCTCTGTTATGCCTCTGTTAAACTGACTTTTCTTTTAACTCATTCTTTTTAATACAGGGAGTTATACTAGTGTATGATATTACAAATCGTTGGTCATTTGGTGGAATCGATCGATGGATAAAAGAAATAGATGAGGTAAGGTACAAATGACTAAGACTGCTTATGATATTTTCTACTGTTTTTACTGGCATTTGCAGGCAGTGCTTACTACAGAGCTATCCAAGATGCCAAGTTTACAATTCTATGTTTATAATACTAAAAAGTTGGAAACATAACAGCTAGACTGTCTGATTTCTTTAAAGGTGTTGATGGAAAGCATATGGAGGGCAAAGAATTCATATTGTAGTCCCACTCTCGCTATAGATTTGCCACATCTTCTGTGCCAGCCTGTCTTCTCCAGGGAAGGGATGTTTTTAGATCAGAGAATTATAGAATAAGCTGGAAAGGACCTCTAGAGATCTAAGACCAGTTCTGTAGGTCTTAGGCTAGACCGTAGTATTTAATCTTGACAAAGCTTTTGCTTGTTTTAATTGAAGCTGGAAATGGAAGCCAAACTCTTAATTTCTTTTTTTTCTTGCTTCTCTTTGCTCAGCATGCTCCTGGTGTACCAAAAATCCTGGTTGGAAATCGCCTTCACTTAGCCTTCAAGCGCCAGGTGTCCACTGAGCAAGCACAAGCCTATGCTGAGAGGCTGGGCATGACCTTTTTTGAAGTCAGTCCACTTTGTAATTTCAATATTACAGAGTCCTTTACTGAGCTAGCAAGAACAGTGTTGATGAGACATGGAATGGACAGGCTCTGGAGGCCAAACAAGGGTAAGCCACGGACACTGAAAATGTATACATGCATACATTTAGTCCAAGCTAAGGTTTATCGTGCATTAATGTGAAAGAATTCTCAGAAACTTTAACCCAGATGCAGAAACATGAAAGAAGAATTGGGAATCCTGTACTAAACAGAAAATACATATCTGCAGGCACAACCTGTTCTGCCTTTGGAGGGAATAATGTATTGTTCCTAGAACTGACATACTCAGTCAGCTTGGTATTAAGACATAAGTAGGAAACTGAAGCAGGAGGTATTCTGGATAATGTATATGTGGGAAAGGGTGTGGGAGGAGAGATGAGAACTCATCCTGGAAGTACAGGGCGCATGCAGAGTGCTGGGTGTGCTACTGCCTCGTGGCTGACAAAAGCGTGCTATTATAATGCAAGTCTTATGTCTGTTTTTAAGTACTGAGCCTGCAAGACCTTTGTTGCCGTGCCGTAGTTTCCTGTACCCCTGTGCATCTTGTTGACAAGCTCCCTCTCCCTGTTGCCTTAAGAAGCCATCTCAAATCTTTCTCCATGGCAAACGGCCTTAATGCCAGGATGATGCATGGACGCTCTTACTCCCTCACATCCAGCAACATCAATAAAAGGAACAGCTTAAAGAAAGCCAAAATCATCCGTCCACCACAGAGCCCACCAAAAAACTGGTCAAGAAACAGCTGTAAAATTTCTTAATCTCTCTGTGGAAAAAGAGAACCTGGATGGAATCTCCTCTTGTGAAGCATTGAACACAAGACACAAGGACTCCTTGCTTAATCTTTGCACACATTCTATGTACATATCCCACTACGAAACAAAAAATAAGAAGAGTAAATCTTATTTTAGAGCTTGCTCACTGCAGTGATGCTGCTTTGGAATAAGTGACGTGTTCAGTGCACAGGAAAAGATGTGACATTTTGCCATTGGATTTTCATACTGCATTTGAGTTTCTGATGTGCATGATGCCATTGTTTTTACTGGGAGATGCTTTTTCATATAGGGGATAATTATCATCATCATTCAGTTCTTAATTCCATGAAATCTGGAAAGTGACTGTGTAATTGTATAAAATCCTGTCTCTTTGCAAACTGTTCAGAAACGTAAGGATGAGTCACCTGCACATCCATTAAAGGCAATGTATTGTATACATTGTTCAATTCTCCATATGGTGTGACAGATTCCAGTAGTGCTGCAGTGGTGCATTTGGAGTTTTTGTATAGCTTCCTTGATAACTTTGAAGCACTAACTTAACTAAGGTAAAACTGTATATATAATTATTATGCACATACACAACCAGGTTTTGTCCCATTAGTGTATGTAATGGATTTGATAAAGTTTTTGGTATGTTATTTAATATTTTTGGGAATTAATTTGTGGTTTAAATACTTATTTTTCTGTAAAGAAAAGAATTAAAATTTACATTTTATACCATTCTCCAAGAAGGTTCTAGGAGGAAAATGCCAAAGACTGTGGTAAAAAGGAACATGACTTGAAGAGCTGCTTTATAAGGAAAGAATAATATTTAAAAAGTAAATAAATGGTTCTGGAAAAGAAATCCTATAGCGCTTTCTGTAACTGGGGAGGGTTGTCTTTATATTCCTTTAGAAGAATTTGAAGACTATGCCTGAACTAGACACCAAGACTGTGAAGTCATCCTAAAAAGCTTCATGTAATGCTTTTTATACAAATCTGTCTTCAGTAATGTTAACAGAAATTGGGAAGAATTACATTAAGCCTTCCACTTGTGAAGGAATTGTGTGATTTGTTCTCCTTACTAGCAAGCCGTTTGAGGTGAGGGTGTAGCTTCATCCCAGTTTCTCCTTCGTGTCTTCACTACTGTGGGATACATGGAGCTATTATTGCTTCAGGCTCAGCCTCTGCAGGCGGACAGGGAAAATTCAAGCCAGCAAAGTGCCAGTCATGCCAGGACCGAGACCAGTCAGTGCATCACTGCTTTAAAAGCGCAATGGGGAACACGGCTTCTCTTAGGTAAAGACTTAAGCGTTTGCAGCGCGGTGGAAGGAATCCCTGCCGGGGCTCCGGTGAGCAGCAGGCTCCACCTCCCGGTCTGCCTGCGCCGAGTGGGCTGCAGGAAGTGCAGCAGCTCCCGGGATGAAGCTGTCCGACTGCAGCGACTGCATCTCCACACCTGAGCAAACGTGTGTAGCCTCCAGCTCCGAGAATTTAAAGCAGCATCAGGACCTCCAAACCGCGCAAGCAGGCTGGTTACGTGTGGCAAGTGGCTGCACGCAGGATGAAGAGCTCTCTCCATGCATGTGGCTGTGCTGTTCCAAGTTATGATCTTGGCCACTTCAGTCACCAGGTCATTGGTTTCTTTCCTTTCTGTATGTGATAAGCAGCAAGAATGCCTAGAGAGAGAGAATGTTAATATGGATGTGTGTGTTCTCTATTCCTTCTGCCGGCTGGTATAAAGACAGAGTAAGAAGGAGAGGATGGAGCAGCACTCCTCAATTCTGGTGATGCAGTGTCATGTTTTAATTTATATATATGAAAACATATGCTTTACATATAGAAATATTACATATACAATGTAGTATGCATCATTATATCTATTACACATATTTTATATATATTAGGATGTGGAATCACTGGCAGTTGCCCAAGCACACACAAAGCCATGAGGTAACTTAAGTTTGAAGGGACCTCAACAGGCCATTGGGTCCATCATCGTGATTCAAGTAACTTCACTATTGACTTCCCATCAAGTTGCGTTTCCAGGTTAAAGCATCCCCTATTTTAGCATACTCTCGCTGTATCTGTTGCTTCTACCATCCTCGGTATGCCCTCGACGGGAGAGCTCTCTTACCGCCTGCCCCCCTAGCGCTGGTGGGAGCCCACAGGTCCTGTGCAGTGGTACCCGCCTGGGCTCCCCACGCCGGCTCCAGGGCCCGCAGCTCTGGTTTGAGAACCCGGGTGCGAGGCGGCCGCTCCCGGTAAGGACTGAGGCTCCGCAGCCCCGCACGGAACCGGAGGGGCTTCGGGCTCCCCCGCCTCCATCCCGTGCCCGGCCGCAGGGGCGGGGCGGGGCGCGGCGCCGCTCGATCGCTCGGCGCTCCTCACGCTGGCGGTGGATGTCCTCTGCGCTCGGCGGCGCTGCCTGCTCGGGTCGGAAGCAGCCGCCGGCCTGTCCGCCTCGGGTGCGCTCGGCTCGGTTCGGTTCGGTTCGGTTCGGTTCGGCCCGGCGGGCTCCCGCGGCAGGGCTGAGGCGGGCGGGAGCCGCCATGGTTTAAAGCACGGCGGGCGGACGCGAACGGGCAGGAGCCATGAACCTGCTCCCGGCCAACCCGCACGGCAATGGGCTGCTCTACGCCGGCTTCAACCAGGACCACGGTGAGGTGGCCGGGCAGGGCCGTGGGAGGGTGGCGGGGCGAGGCGAGGCGCTGTGAGGGGAGCGGGCCCCGCCCGGTGCGGAAGCTCCCGAGGCCGGCCCTGTGCAGCCGGTTGTGCCGCAGGAGGCTGTGCCGCAGGAGCCTGGCGGTCCGCGGCCGGGACCCCGGCGGAGGAAGCCGCTCGGAGCCGGTGAGGGGAGCACGGCGCTGGGCCGGGGCCTGCCGCGGCTGCCGCAGCGGGGAGGAACCGGGACGCGGTGCGGGAAGGCGGGCGGGGCTGCCCGGGCTGCTGAGGTGCTGAGGGCTGAGGGCTGACTGCTGCTGCTGCCGCTGCTGCGGAAGGTGTTCCCCCGCTGTAGGAAGCACGAAGGCCGCGTTCGCAGAGGGGCGGCTTCACCGGTTGTGTGAGCTCTGGTGCCGGTGTGGGTGCCCGGCAGCTTCGGAGAGAGCTGCGTGCGGAGGGAAGGAGCAGCGGTGTGTGATAATGTGTGTCTTTGAATGCGTCTTCTTGGATGGTGGTTTGGGACTTGCGAATTGTACTGTTTAGAACTGGCTGGCGTTTCTTGGGGAACTGTGTCAGTGTTAAAACCCGTCCTGAAAGGGGTTTAAGTGCGCTTGAACTTGAAAATGCATCCTGAAAAAGTATCTCGCAAAAAGCCACTTTTGCAGTGGAAGTACTTTGCGTTCAAGATTCGTGGTGTGTCTTGGTTCTCTTTCTTTTTTGGCCTGATTTGTATTCCAAAACTTCCAGTTAAAGCTCCTGATCAAGCTGGCAGACAAGTGCAGGTGCATGGACCACGGAAAAGCTTCACCTTATGCTCAATTTATTGTTTTTAATTTGTTGGAAAGTTCCAGAAAGGGTTTGTATGGGCCAAGTCTGGCTTGTGCAATATAAAAATAGCACCAGTCTTATGAGTAAGAGTAATTTTTGTGGAATAAGGACTACCAGGTCATCATTTTGTAACATCCTTTTATCTTGACAAATAGGATTCTTGCCTAAGACAGTCTTGCAGCTGCAGTAGTTTCAGCTGTGGCTCATGGACCTGTTGCTGATGCTATTGAAGTGGATTATTCTGTTGAATTTGGTCTCATGTTTCTGATGAAGCTTTGTCAGCGGTGTTCATGGCCTGAGCTGCTTGGTAGCTCTCTTCATGCTCTCCTGCTGACTTGAAAACAACAGAATAGTCAGGTTTTCAGCAATCCCCCTCTTGTTTCCGTCTTGCATTTGCAAAGAGATGGAAAAAGATGTGAGCATGAGCTTCATTTCAGATCTGTAGGGTTCTGTGAGGAAGCGGTAACACTGAATGTGCAGCCTTGGTGAGGCTGGGTTATAAGGAGAACCATGTGAGAAGATTCTCTCTTACTATAAAATGCATTTAGAGCATCATTTCATTGTGTAAAACTTATTCTCTGTTTCAAAGGCTTCCTTAAATTCCGTAGCAGTAAATGCAGAATAAATGCTATTTTTTATAAGGTCACATCCAAAGCTCAAGAATTTCTCTTGGGAATTGGTGAGCTGA
This sequence comes from Melopsittacus undulatus, assembly GCF_012275295.1. Lineage (NCBI taxonomy): Eukaryota > Metazoa > Chordata > Aves > Psittaciformes > Psittaculidae > Melopsittacus > Melopsittacus undulatus. The sequence goes on from NC_047537.1 coordinate 17,178,027, forward strand.
CAGCATTCCGGCCCCATCCTACCTACCCTGGCTGGCCAACCAAGTAACAACAAAGAACTGTAGGAACAAACCATGTTTGGTTCTCATGTGCAGGCTCTTGGAGCTCTTCCTGTTATGAATGATGACTTTTGAACTGTAGGGAACATGCTAACACTTTACTAGGGCCTTTTAAAGTGTTAAAGCATAGGTAGCTCTGTGGCTTCACAGAGAGTGGGTAAGAGGAAAAGCTCACTTCTTCCTTGTTGCTTCTACCAAAAATAGAAGTATGAGTCACTGAAGTGCTGAAGCTGTGGGTGTCTGCATTTATTGTCACAATAACCTAATTTCATAGTACTTTAAAACTAGCCAGTTCCATCATGGTGGAAGGGTGGGAGGAATGTGCTAGTAAGTCAGTCCAAGTCTGTACATCTGTGACTGACAAGTGATAAAGCACCTGCTGTCTTCCCAAGGTGTGCTTCCCTTGCTCTGTTTTGAGTGAGGCTGTGCTTTCATATTGGGTGTCTTTACCACTTTCTGGTTTTAAATAAACAATGTAATGTCCCCAAATTAAGGCCCATATTGCAAGGCGTTTGTAGGTGTTCTATAATAGAATACTCTGACTTTAGCTGATAGATGCCTTATTTCAGGCACTCTTCTGATGCTTTCAGCACAGTAAAGTGCTTTAAAGAAATAAGTAGACAAAACCTCCTCATAAATTACCACACCAGAAAGTCTACACATGAATTGCTGACAGGTTTCTCTTTTGTCACTGTTGTAGTCTAAAGCTAGTTTGAAAACCGAGGTGTGGACTTGTTTCCGTGGTGAAACACTTGGCTTCCTTGCATGATCTCCTTTAGTCCTTTAGTGGACTGAAATGCTTTGCTATATGAACTTACAAATGTTAGTAGGGTTCTGTGCTCTTCTCTTATGGCTATAGACATAATTTGCTGTGGTCAGGAACCTGTCGCTTCCCTTGACATCACTGTTGCAGTTTCTGGATCTTAAGCCCCAAAGCCTGCAGATTTCTTTATATCCTTATGCCCTTTTCTGCTTGTGGCATCTTCTAGGACAGTCACGAGGTTACACTTGCCTTTGTCTTTGGCTTTAGAAAAACAAAACTTGCTTGTGGCCTCACTGGGAGTGTTGGTAAATGGCACTTTACTGTAGGAAGAAGTGGGTTAAGCTGATAATTCTGCAATAATTAATGTTTTATTTATTTTTGTATGTATCTGAGTTGTCTTCTGTCAGTGGCTCTTTGACAGCATGTCTGTCTCCTCTTAAAATGAGATGTGAACTTCCCGGGGAAGAAAACGTATCTATTATTGCAGCAGTTCCCTCTTCTGGCAGCCCTGCTCCAGCTCTCTCGTACAGAAGAGCTTATAAGCCATAGCGCCTGAATTTGGGATCCCAGTGGTTAACAGTAGGCTCAGTCAGATAGGAAACACCAGGCTCCAAAGCTGTTCCTGTAACCTGGAATTGAATGAGTAGCAGTAATCTTCCTGTATGTTGTTTTTTGCCTCTTATTTGCCTTGGAGTTGCTGTGACTTGCAATCTTCCTATCAGCACTGCGTGGGGAATCTCACTGTTACTCACAGTCCCCAGCTCTGGTGTGCTGTCTCCAGTTCAAAATATAGATAATTCCGAAGACATCAAAAGCAGCCCACGTCTTAGTCACAAGGTTACTCCTGCAGAACAGCTGTAGTGGTGCTACAGGAAATATCATGTCTGCATTTTACTGCATTAGCAATGTTCCATTTGGGTTTGTTGTAAGCTGATGATACTAACACAAGGAAAACTTTACAGTGCTCTTTTACTATAGAACATTTGAGCTTCACTCTCCTAGAAACACAATATTGTGTTATAAAACTGTTGTTGGAAAAATAATGACACAGATACACACTACAGGTACTGGAAGTACAGTATTGTTTTGTGTAGAGACACGTTTCCATTGTAATCTGCTTTCAAGTTGTCCCAGTAAAGTACAATGTAACTGCTGGAAGCAGACTGCAGGAGGTGGCAGCTTGTTGGTGCTGTGATTTCAGCACAGTGCATTCCTGTGTGTTCAGTTGACAGCAAACTAATGAATGATGCATGGAGGTGGGAGGAGGTAAAATTAATATGGTTAACTTAAAATCGTCTATTTCAATACATTTACTAATTTTCTATAATTATTCTTGTTAATCACTGTGTGTATTTACACATGTAAATAAGAGCTTTTTGCACTTAACTTAGTACAAAATCTTGGACAGGTGAAGTTGTGCCTGTGAGTCTTTTGGGTTGGGGAGGTAAGTTGGTGTGTGTTACTCCCTTCTCAGTTTAGCTAACTGGTAGCATTAGAACAGGTCAGTATGTTGGGCCTGGGGCTCTGCTGGTGGTGACTGTGTATAAAAAGAGGGTTAATTGGTTTCCTTCCTACACTAAAGGGTGCAGAGATGGATCTTGCAGTAATTAATCATTTGTATGTGCGAGTTCATTGAATGGGAACTCTAAGGATGCTACCGAATGCTCCCCACACCCTGTAGGATACCTGTCCCAAAAGCAGGGGGTTGTGGGGTGTCTCTTTTCATGTTGCTGTTGGCTTTGATTGGTTGGAAGTTGTGTTTGGTTGATTGGCTTTAGTTGGGATTTGGTGGTGGTGGTTTTTCAAGTGGTCCTACATGGAATTAAATTCTTGAGGTATTAAAAATGAATCTCAAATTCATTATATTATTTTTCCCAAATTACGGAGTTTTTAAACTAGTGCTGTTGCCAAGATCAGGTTTATTGTAAGTTTTTATATTGTTATGCAAGAACATTGAAATTTTTTCTGGTTTATGACAACAACAAAAGATGGCACCAGTTGTATTGTTTCCTGTGACATCTTAACCTCCATCAGGATAGGAGCAGTGGGAGATGTGGATTGAATGTTGCTCCCTTGCTCTTCAGTGAGCATATGCAAATTTTCCAGTTGAGCTTGTATTATGTTCACAGTGTGCAGGGCACAGGCAGTGAGTGGTGTGTGTTGGGTGAATGTTGTGACCTTTAACTCCAGGAATACCTGAAGCAGCCTCTTGCACTCTGAGCCTTTGCTCAGCAAACCAGTACAGTCTGTGTGTAGGAAGTCATGGGTGACCCGGTGGTGAGCAGATGGTTTGGAGACCATATGTTAGAGAAGACTTCCCTTCCTTCCCCATCACCCCGTGATTTTGGGTTTTGAGTTTGGAGAAGGGGTGCCTTTAGACATAGCTCCTCAGTTTTATTTGGGGGGGTTCATAACCTTGCAGTCACTGCAGTGGGTAAGAGTAAAATCAGGCTAATCTGAGTATCTTTGTTCCAGTACCTTCATCTAAAACTAGGTTTTTGATGCAGTGCACATACATCATGTAGTAGCTAATGTTCTGTCAGTCTGCCTCCAGCAACAGTAGCTGCTTCTTAATGACTTCTAATTGCTATAACTTCATGTGGGCATTTCTTTATATTAGTAACTGCATCCACCCATTAGTGAGTACAACAGGACAGGATGCTGGCAGTTTGATGGGTTCCACTGAAAGGACACACAGTTAATTCTGGACATAAAAGTAATTGAAATTCTTTTCCGGAGTATTTTAATTTATCTTCTAATAATTCCCTGGTTTAGGCTTCAGCTGTTGGCATGTAATTACTGACATCTGACAGCAGCAGCTCTCTTAGAGCTTTCTTTAAAGCTATGTTTGAGAAACTTTCTTCTGTGACAACGTGAGCAATGGATCATACTCATGTAGTTGTAACCGTGGTGTAAGTTTGGATTTAATAAGAAAGGAGGGGGTTTGCTTCATAATGACTGCTGGGCCATAAAAAGTAAAATACAGGTTTCCTTCCCTCTGCAGTGCCTGGCATAGGATACAGATGGGGTGGGAATTGCTCTCCTTTCCTTCCATTGTTTTCTCACCTGTCTAAAAAAGAATACTGAGAACTTTCCACTGGCCTCTACTCAAAGTGAAGGACAACGACTCTAAGGGGTTTTCACTCGCAGTCACTAACAAAGCTGCAAGTGGTCTTCAGCCTGAGTTTAACACAAAGCAGTTACCAAGTCATGCTCCTAACCCTCTGGCTCTTGCTTAGTTCTTGAGTGTATCTCGCAGTTACTATATATGTGTATATATATGTGCTTTTTACTACAGGATGCTTTGCATGTGGAATGGAAAATGGATTCCGAGTGTATAATGCAGATCCCCTCAAAGAAAAAGAGAAACAAGGTAAAATGCTTACTTATTCTATTGTGCTAATTCTGCCTTGGAAGCTCACCCGACTCTTGTGGTTTTTGTAAAAAAGATTCTTGCTTAGCTTTCACTATTCCATCACTGGAAGGCTTTAAATAAAGCCTCAAGAAAGGAAGTCCATGCTGGTCCTGAAGGGACTCCCACTTATTCAGATGTTTAAATGCTATTACTTCGCATAAAGCTGGCTGATGATGTTTGTCTCACATTCTTGCAGCAGCTGAATTGTGTAGCTATTGCTAATGTTTGTAGTCCTGACTGGGAGATAAGTTGCCCGGTAATTCACAAGTGGGAGAGGAGTTGCTTGCTGCAGCAGTGTTATGTACCATCAAGAGAAGCTGTGTTCTTGTGCAGTAATCTGAATGATCTAGTGCAGTGATGAAACAGCTGCCTTTTTACTGGAGATCTGAACATAACATTTCTCATACTCAAGAGTATTGCTTGCAAGAGCACTGTGAGCACCCACCTCTAATACTTGAAAATCTTATACTCTCTGTATGCTTAAGAAAGGATCTTAAAGTGGTAATTGCGTCTTGCCAGAAATGACCAAATGAACCATATTAACAGGTAGGGGGCTTTTCATCAGAAAGCAAACCTAACTCAGTAGAAATAAGGGAAAATGAAACCTAACCATTGATTCTAACCCCAAATATAGGCAGAAAGCTGCCATGCTGACCATGTCACCCAGTGTTTCCAGCCTGTGGTGATAGGAAGGATTTTATAAGAGGAAAAATGTATTTAACAGAGCAATTCCTATGAAGCCAGGCATGCTTTCACTTTCTAGTGTTGTTAGGGATTTTAGTCACTGTTCATGTGAGCAAAGCTGACAAACTATGTTCTATTCTTAATAGCAAATTCTTCCATTAAGTAACATGTCTTGGGACTGCCATCTGTGATAGCGTGCTCAGAGCATCAGAGTGAAGCTTGAAGTCCTGTAGAGTTGTGTCAGAATTCTCTCTGCCAGTAGTTCTGGACATACTTCAGGACTCCTCTGGCACAATGCTCCTTATGAGTTGGATTGCTTTTTCCCTGTGGATTCTGAGAGGTCAGGCTGTACTGGCTGCATAGGTGTACAGAGAAACCTTGGGTCATCTTCTGTGTATTTTTAAACCTACCTAAGTATTTTAAGACTTGTTGTGGTGGTGATAATAGTATTCATAGCAAAATGGGCTGTCGTGCTTTGAATGCTTTAATGGAGTTAAGAGGAGAATCTGGTGCAGAAGGGGTAATGTCCAAATGCAACTGTTCCGGAAGGAAACTCAAAAATGATGTGAAGAAACCACATGGACTTGTATAAAATCCAAGACATTACTGCTCCAGTGTGATTATCTTTCTAGGCATCTACTTTCAGCATTGTATGGTCAAAGCCCCAGCATCAGTTCCTCATCCAGAGGTACTGCCACGCTGCTTAGCATCTGACTGAATCCCTCTTGTCCTCTCCTTCATGCATATATCTGCATCTTCCTGTTGTAGTACTTCCAGCTCCTCAGGCATTGTTGCTGGTTTCTCCCATCCCTGTTTCTGACAGTAGGTCTGTCTGTCTCTCTCTCTTGTCCTTGTGAAATTTCAGCTGCTTCTTTAGCTTTGAAGCAGTTCACTGGTTTCATCTGCATTTCCTGCTCCAACCTGCTGATGTATGGAGGTACTGGACAGTCTTTGGAAGTTTATTATTAACTCTGCTTATCTACCTTGAAGGCCACAGCCAGCCTCCTCCTGACAGTTCAGTTCCCTCTCCTCGAAGGAATGCCAGGCATCCCTCTAAGCTACATAAACAAAGCCAAGCCCCCAACTCAATGTCATGAAATAGAACAATTTATTATAAAACCCTCTGGTTGATCTTTGTTCCTCCCCTTGCACCATGAGCATGGTGTATTCTACTTTCTCTGCAGTAAAAAGAAAAGAAGCCTCTTTTTCTTGCACTCTGAAGGAGAAGCCATCTGCACCAGCTGATCTGGTTTGCTTTCACTGTTTTCTGCATCACCAAGTTGAGGCTTGCTGGAGCCAGACTGTACTTACCTGTTCCAGCAGCTACAGGTGTGCTCCAGAGAACAGCACTAGAGCTTCTAGTTTATTCCTCTGTTTCTCTTCTTCCCTCAAATCCAAGTCTATTAAGACACATCCCCTTGCACATAAAAAGGTTATGACTAATGAATGCTGCTGGCACCTTTATAAATGCGTGGCATTAGCATAATAGAGCAACACCAGACTGGAGATGTGTGTGAGGAATTCATCTGAGCTGATGAAATCTTTCTAAGGTCATTTCCAAGCCCGCTGTGTAACAGGCATTACTGAGCTGCCAAGATGATGTTGCTTCATCTCCTCTCACGCAGCATGTTTTAAACCTTGCTGGGTTTTTTCTTTAGGTCAGGATAAAGCCTGTCCCAGCTGTGTAACAGCAACAGGGGTGGTCTTGATTCCTGTCAAAAATAAAGCAATTGTGCTGAGAATTCTGATCGTAAACAAGCACCAAAACCAGAACAAATCAAACAAAACCCCCAAGCCCCCAACTTTTTAGTGAAGATTTCTTGCCTGTCACCACCAGTCTTAGATTCTCTGGTTTTTAGGGTCAGCCAGGGTAAGAAGACACCAGTCTTTTCTGATGCCTAAGAGATGTGCTAGAGAACACCAGCTTTTGTTCTAACAGTGGGGGGAAGAAGAGATGTCAGTATAACAGGGTCTGACACTTAAATAACATTAATTTGTCTTGCAGAATTCCTAGAAGGTGGCGTTGGCCATGTTGAGATGTTGTTTCGCTGCAACTATTTAGCACTGGTAGGTGGAGGAAAAAAGCCCAAGTACCCACCTAACAAAGGTGAGTCTGAGGGATCTTGTAAAGGGTTGTCTTGCTCTGTGTGTGTGACTGCCTTGGGAACTCCAAACAAACCAGACCTCCTTGAGCTGGGATCTGGCATTCTGAAGGCTGGGTGAAGGGGAAGCAGTGAGATGAGTTGCAGCACTGTGCTGTTAACTGCATTGCCCAGGCTCCCAGACCTGGTGGCAAAGGCTGTGCTCCGTACAGTTAGCTGTGCACAGAGCTCCATGGCTCAGCAGCCTGGGGGTGGAAAAGCTCCCTGTTGGTAAGCTTTGTGGGAAAATACTCCACTCTTTTTTTACTGCTGCCTCATTTATAACTCTTGGAGCAGAACAAAAAACCCCAGATTGTGTTTAGCAAAATGTATTTATTTTTATTGTCAGCTTTTGTGGCTGTAGTTTACAAGCTCCTACCTGCGTGAGTCGCAGCATGAGCGAGCAGGTTGGTGTGTGGTGGCTAAATACATTCTGGTTAGCAGGATGCCAGACTGTAACCGCTTACTATTGGATGCACCTCTGATTAGCCTTCTCAGACACCAGAAGCTGTTGTAAGGGATGTGGCTCTTCAGGCTCTTCTAACACAATCTCTGCACTGTTCTAGTAATGATCTGGGATGACCTGAAGAAGAAAACTGTCATTGAGATAGAGTTTTCAACAGAAGTCAAAGCTGTTAAGCTGCGAAGAGACAGGTGGGTATGACAGTGTTCCAAACATGGTTTGGTTCTCTACACTGTTCTTACTTATTTCTAGCTGTTTGTAGCATGAAAATGATCCAGCTTTAACTCCAGGAATTAAACCAGGTTTTCAAGGGCAGGCATTAGGTGTTAAGTACACTGCTATCTGAAACCTTGGTGAAAAGGCTGGAAGATTTTCTGGCCCCCTAATGTCAGGAAGCGTTCTCATGTGGCTGCTGCTTTTCTAGGTACAGAGGAGTGTGAAAGGGATTCAGTAGAGCTAGAGCAAGAGCATCTTTTAACAGCTGGAGTCTCTGTGGGTGGAGGAGTTGGATAAAAGGGCTTTGCAGGCTCATAGGTGCAATGTTGGGGTGGGGGATGATAGGAGAACACAGCCATTAAATCAGTTGAAAGCCTTTGCAGATCTGAGTTGGTATCTGTGTCCCTGTTTCACCCACCCCAAGTCACAGGAACTCTTTGTCTCTTTCAGAATTGTGGTAGTCTTGGACTCGATGATCAAAGTTTTCACGTTCACACACAATCCCCACCAGCTGCACGTCTTTGAAACCTGCTACAACCCTAAAGGTCAGCTGTGGTGTGTGTGTGTGCGGGCTGGGGAGCGGCTGCAGGTTTGTTCTGTTCATCTGCAGCTGCATGAATGGGTTGGTTAGTACAGCATTAAACAGTTTACTTACTGCACTATTGTCATGCCCTGTGGAGATGCTTTTGAGTTTATAAAATGGTTATTAACATTTAATAATACTTCAGAGAATGGTTTGGGTTGGAAGGGACCTTAAAGCTCCTCCAGCTCCAACCCCTGTCACAGGCAGGGACCCCTCCCACTGGAGCAGCTGCTCCAAGCCCCTGTGTCCAACCTGGCCTTGAACACTGCCAGGGATGGGGCAGCCACAGCTTCTCTGGGCACCCTGTGCCAGCGCCTCAGCACCCTCACAGGGAAGAGCTTCTGCCTAAGAGCTCACCTCAATCTCCCCTCTGTCACTGTAAATCCATTCCCCCTTGTCCTGTTCCTACAGGCCCTTGTCAAAAGCTCCTCTCCAGGTTTCTTGTTGGCCCTTTAGGCACTGGAGCTGCTCTAAGGTCTCCCCAGAGTCTTCTCTTCTCCAGGCTGATACTTGGCATGGAAAACCTTCTTCATGTATTCGTATTACAATATAGATTTGGTTTCTGTAAGAGACATGTGCTCTTTCTGTGAAGACCCTCTAACTCCATGTTTTTGTAGAGAAACTAAGCTATCACCTATTATAAACTCTCACCCTTTCTAAGCTACTAAGGAGACTTTGTTATTTAAACACCTTTGCTGCTGCAGACTGATGGAGCTGATCTCTGAGAACATGCAGGGTTTCAGTAACACCCACTAGCTTACTTTGAAATGAAGTGAAGTAACAAGTTAAAACTATGCTACTCCCTTACTTCTCTGTGCTTTGCACTTATGGACAGATCATGTTTTGGGATACTGCAGTAGCCATTAAAATGAAATTCTGATTTCCTACATGTATGTTCATTTATTCTGAAATTACCACTATTTTAGAAATTTATGTTTGAAAACTCTATTATGGAAACTACACTGTTACTCTCTTTTTTCCTTGTCTTGTAGGTCTCTGTGTCCTTTGTCCGAATAGTAATAATTCTCTTCTTGCATTTCCTGGAACACACACTGGGCATGTGCAGATAGTGGATCTCGCCAATACAGAGAAGCCTCCTGTAGACATACCAGCCCATGAAGGAGTCTTGAGCTGCATCGCTTTGAACCTGCAGGGAACAAGGATTGCAACAGCATCAGAAAAAGTAAGAGTCCTACATCCTCCAACCTCTGGAGTACCATGTGCTCCAGTGTAGTAAGCTCTCATGAAACAGAAAGTAGCATCCTTTTTGTAGGAAAGGCTGGCAGTAACTACCTTAAAGATTTGTCACTGACGTACACAGCATCAGTCTGGATCTCTACTGCTCCTCTGGGGTAGGATACACCACAGTGACCCAGAGGTCATGTCTGTGTTTTACCACTGCACCAGTGGCTCCTCAGTGGCATTTGAATGAGATCTGGCCCAAGCAGTGCACAAGTGTCATGTTCTTCTATCAGATACTACTGATTTTAGAAACAAAGGGGGTGCGGGAGGCTTATTTGCATTCTTTCACCTTCATTAATTCTGCTTAAATTTTGCTGACAAAAATCTGAAGTTACTGTGTAATGCAAACCCCTCTGGGCTGGTGCTGAAAGGAGCCCCAGACAGGAGGCAAAGCTGTGGAGCTGCCATCTCCATGGGAAGTCTGGGAAGTTGGCTTGTGAGATGTGGCTCCTGAGGAGCACTGGGGCTGAGGTAGCCAGGTCCTTGCTACCTTCTTGCACTCAACTGAAATGACTTCCTCAAGGAGAAGCTACATTAATCCATCCAGTCTCTGCTTAGAAGAGTTTCTACTGCACAGCATATAGCTTAAAAATGGAAAATGCAGCCATAGGCTTTCTTAACAGCTTAATTACTATAGATCTTCTAAACAAAGCTCTTAAAGCTGCCAACTCCTTTGCTAAATATGCTAAATAGGATAAGTCATCTGCTGAATTTGTCTTAACACATTCCCCTCTTGGTATAGAGAAAAGGTTCAGTGTTTTCAGCCTGAAACAGGAGGATGGGCAAACTGCCATTGTGAGCAGGGTGCAAGCAGACATCTCCAGCTTGAGTCTTAAATCAGAACTCAGCTGCTATTTACCTCTCTCTGCTGGTTACTGGTGTGTGACCAGAGAGATGTTTTTGTTAGTGTACGGCAGGAGGTGTGGGGGATGGAGTAGACCCACTCTTAATCAGGTGAAAGTCTGTTTATTTGGGATCACTGACTTGTTCTGCATCTCTGGTATCAGCTTAGTTTAACTGAAGTGCAGTTCTCTAATGCAGCACTGTCTATAACCTGACTCTAGGATCCCTCAGGGTTGGATCAATACAGATAATAAGTATGTGACAGGTAACTAATTCTTCTCCATTACTTCAACTGAACTAATTGTGAGTCCAGCCACAGCTTGAATGTATTCAGTGGAAAAAAAGAAATTCCACAGTAGCAACCAAAGCAGAATAGTGAATGTGGGGAACAAGAAAGAAATCATGTGCAGAACCCCAGCCCAAAAAGTTATACCCAAGTCTGTTCCAGTGCTTGCAAACTAAGGCCAGGGCTGCACTGGTGCTTTACAACATAACCTGGAAGAAACTTCCTGAGTAGCTAAGAAACGAGAACCAAAGCATTGTAATATTGTGGGGGGTGTGTGAAATTTGATAATCCTTCCCAAAAGTTAACATTGAGAGGTTCTCCCAGACCTATGTGAGTTGAAAAATGGTGTATGTAGGGCATGCTGATCAGGTGGAAGTCTTGGATGCATTCACTGATGCAAAGAGAAGCTTTGAGTTTGTCTTTGCTAATGTAATGCTTGATTCCTTTTCAAGGGGACCCTCATAAGAATATTTGATACTTCATCAGGGCATTTAATCCAGGAGCTACGCAGAGGATCACAGGCAGCCAATATCTACTGGTATGTTTAATTGCTCTGCTGACTCTTGCGGGTGCTGGTGTGCTGAGGCACCCTTGTGGTAAAAGCATCCAAGTCATCTCCAAAAAGCAGAGGGAAGTGACAGTGCTTCAGACACAGGGGTACATTGAGCCTGTGCTGCCTCTTCTCTGCTCCATGCTGGTGAGGAGAAAGCAGTAGCTGGTGAAGCCCGGCATGGATTACGTACTGATAATCCAGCTGCATGTCGAGTAAAGGGGAGCTGGGGGGGATACTTCACATCCACACTGAATATGGGGAAGGCAATGCCACAGTTTAACACTGCCCAGAGAGGCTGGGATGGGCACCCTGGGACAAGGGGAGGTTTATTCTCACACAGTGCCACTCTGCGTGCGAGAGCCTCTTTCAGAGGTCTGACCCTAATCCACTGCCTGAAGCATTTTCCCAGGAGTGGGGCAACTTCTCTTCCTTTACTGAGCACCACTCCAGGTACAAGGGTTGCCCATTTAATCCAATACCTGCTCAGAGCATAGTGTGTGTTTTCCCACCAGCAGTGGCTGAATATCCCACACAGATGTTGTCTGTGTTGAGGCAGCCTGCAGCATGGCTGTTGATAAACCAAGCCCTCTGCTTGAGGCCAGACACTCACCCCTGAGGGGCTTTTCATGCTGTCAGCAAAGCAACAGCCCCAGCACCTGCGGAGTGGAACCATTGCTCCCTACCCTGCAGTTGCTCCAGCCAGCGGTGGCAGCAGCATTGCTGCACATGCTGGGAGCTGTGGGGGTTACGTTCAGTAGCAAGACTGCAACCACCTGTGTTCTCTACAGTATTAACTTCAATCAGGATGCTTCCCTGATCTGCGTGTCCAGTGACCACGGCACAGTACACATCTTTGCTGCAGAGGACCCCAAAAGAAATAAGCAGTCAAGGTAGGGCCAGAGGCATTCTGAAGTCTTTGGGGGCTGTGGAGGGGATTTAACAAGAGTTCCAAATGTAGGTCTTGTCACGCAGTATCAAGTACCTGCACTACGGAGGTGGTGCAGTTTGCTGTGCTTGAGTGAAGCTGGGGATTTGGGATGGTAACAGCCACTGCCCCATTTACTGCTGTCCTTTGTGAAGCAGTAGGATTCCAGCAGCAGGTCATGGTGTTGCTTTTGTGGCCATTTCACATAAAGCAGTTTCTAAAATCTGACTAAAAATCAAGCTTTTTGGCAGTTTTTGCAGTCGCTTAAAAACGTAAAAGCAGAAATGTCTTAGTGGTAGGGTCTCCCTCTCCTAGAATGGGAATCATACCTATTTATTGGATACTTTGCAGAAGAAAACAAGAAGTCCATCAAAACCAGCCATTAGGGTGAACCCTGTGATATGTTCAATCACACAAGTAGTTCTAAATCAACTTGAGTCAACACCTTACTAAGTTGTTATGCCTTTTTTTCCCCTCTCTCTCTTTCAGTTTGGCCTCTGCCACCTTTCTCCCAAAATACTTCAGTTCCAAATGGAGTTTTTCCAAATTTCAGGTTCCCTCAGGCTCTCCGTGCATCTGTGCCTTTGGAACAGAGCCAAACGCTGTCCTAGGTAAGTAGTGGGCTATACTGGCATGGAGTTTCGGGAGCAAACGTACCCCTCTGCCCAGCTAAACCAACCCTGTTTGTTTTTGTTTCAGCAATATGTGCCGATGGCAGCTACTACAAGTTCTTGTTCAACCAAAAAGGGGAATGCTCAAGGGATGTCTATGCTCAGTTTCTAGAAATGACTGACGACAAGCTCTGATCGGGTTGAGGGGAGTGCACGGGTCAAAGCACTGCCCTGGCTATTCCACACCTTTGGAAGGACAGTATACGAGTGGCCAGTACTGATCAAGAAGTCTAGCAGACCTTACTAAGAAGCCTGGCCCAGCACAATCACAGGAGGCTCTGAAGTAGTGGACTACGTATGTTTATTCTCGTTTCTGCAAGTATTCATCATTAAAATCTCTTTGGGTTACTGTCATCAACTCAAGTTTTCAAGATGTGGCTTTCAACAAGCTTGTGCCTACTGGGTTTCTCTTGCTCTAAACTGAAATGACTTTCAATTGAATGTGAGTGCCTGCCACACTGAAGAGCTGCAGGGCTGTACAGACAAAGGGAAGTGCCAGCAGAGGAGTTATGAATGGCTGGGAGTGGGGGGAACACTATGGATCATGATAAACCCCTACCAGCCCAGTAGGGAGCAGGCTGGTGCCTGACTACACCCAAGGGGACGAGAGGAAAGAGGGGACAAGTGTGTGGCCAGAGCTGGCTGTTGCCTTAGCCAGGCTTGGTCTGACCTGGTTTGGGGAGGGAAGGGGGTGGCAATTGCACAGCCCCAGACCACTGCTCCCATAGGCTCGTGGTCAAGTTATCAGTACCAACTATGGAAGATGCCAAACTGCACAGGAAGGCTGAAGGTGGGTTTAGGTACTAGCTGACCCAACCAGCCTCTCCCCACGGTACAGAGCAGGCACACAGGGTGTTCAGACACCAGGAGCTCCTGGAGCAGTGGAGGTGAGTGATTCCTCCTATAACAGCCGCTCCAGGATTAAGTGCCACCCTTGTACCAGTGCACAAGCTGTTCTGATGCTTCTGGAATGCTGTGATGTGATACTGTATCTCCAGCATGGTCACTGAACCAGGAGGCATGAAGCACCTGTCTGCAGTGGCTTCAAACCTGCCACACTTCCTTTTTTCTTTCCACATGGGATGTTGGATACCAGTTTCTGCTGGCCTAGGGACAGGTGAGACTAAACCCACTGACATGTAAACTCCTTCCCAAAATTGTTACATGGCCAATATATAATTACTGCTAAACTAAGGCACAAGATGCTAAACAAGAAGCCGAGATAGATCCAAGCTCTGCTCCGAGCACAGAATGCCCAGTGAGGGGGAGGCCTCCTCTTCAGAATCCCATTTCACAGATGCTAGGTCCGTCTAAGGTCGTTTAGCTGCACACTAAATTTGACAAATTTCATTTAGTGTCATGTAACATACTAACTTCTACGCAGACTTTGATGTCAAAGTTGCATGTTGCTTTTACGTGTATAATCACAGAAATTGTTTTGCACACTTATTTGTAATGTTATTTCTTTTAAATAAAAGTGACTAATTTTGCTGTACTCGCTGATGATCACAGCCAAGGTCCCTAATGCCAGAGGTGTGAGGGATAAATAGGTAACAGAGAGTAGTGGTCACTGCTGAAGGACAAAGGCTGGATATAAACAGAGGACAGTAAAGCTATGAACCGCTGCCTGGGACACATACCTTGGTACTGACACCGACATCTGCACCACCTCATGGCTGCTCTGCTGCTCTACCCTGGTCACAGCTGCACCAGCACAACCACCAGCTGGAGGTGGCTGCATCTCCCCGGAGCAGGACAACACAAGAGATGATCCTCTGAGGCTGACAGATGTCCTCTCGCTGGCACAGTTGTCGTGTACGATCCAGTCAGCTGTACTCACTTTAAATAGCAGAGAAACTACCTAAAACATCAAGGCTTCTGCATGATGCTTTGAAGGTTTTACATATCTTCATCTGATACTTTAATCACCTGTTTGGAAAGTTGTACTTTATGTATTAGATGGACCATGTATCCACTGTATAGATGGACTGATTTAAGATACTGCATGTCTGCAGGGTCAGTGCACTGTGAAGCTCAGACACGCAGCAGCAAGCTCATCCACACAGCAGGAAGGTATACTCACTCTTGGGCAGGACAACAGCGAATCACAACCCAGGCAGGCATAGGCTTAATAAAGTTCAAGTCTGCAAGGCCAGAATGAGCAATCATCACCTTTCAAACATTGCCCTGCTCTACAGGAAGCTGCGGCATAGTAGAAGGAGAGCAAGGTAAGCTGGCAGAAGTCTGCTCTGTGCAACCAGAACAGGATTAAATGATTTTTAAATGTCAAATTCTTAGCTTAACATAAGTGATCCAGTCCAGGGGTCCACTAGCCTTCCCTCCTGTAAGTACAGCTGGTTTAACATGTGGCTCAGACACACGCTGGCCCTGTAGACTGGCAGGGAACAGGCCCATGGTTCATCTGCCCACCATGAGGAGCTAGCAGAATTTGCAATGTAAGTCTAAATAGGACTATTCTTGAAAAAGTATTTCCATCAGCATCAGCTAATTAAGTATAAGGACTATTGATTTCTTTTTATTTAAAAGTAACTAAATGCCTTCTCTCCCCATTTTGCTGCCTCTTTCCACAGTACCTGGGTCACAGTTCAAAATACTGAAGGGAAAACTAATGGATCAGCCAGTGCACTGAATCAGCTGGTAATGCCAATCAGGTACTCCCTGGCAGGAGCCAGTGTTTCTTTTAGAACCTCTAGGTGTTTAAAGTAGAAAATACAAGATTAATTGTTAAATACATAAGACACAAGACATGCCTGTGACCATGGCAGACACCACTGACCTGGATACAGCAACCACTTGTGAGTGAGTCCTACTCCAGGCCCACAGGTTGTGATCTCTGTCTTGCTGAGCATTTCAGTACCCCCATTTTGCTTTTTTTTCCCCTTCTTCCCCAAAGGTTGTATGTGTTCAAACAAGGCAGTGCCTCAGGCCTGGCTGCAAGAGATCCCATGGGATTTCACACAACAGGCTGTTCTTATTAAAGGAACAGGTTATGCTCTTTCAGCTTCAAATATTCCAGCCCTCTACAGGAGTTTTGGAGCCCACCTTTGATTTCTCCTCAGCTCTTGGAAGTCTTGACATGAAAGCAAGACGCAGCATGCAGCAAGGCTTTCTGGTACTTTAGACAAAAGCATTTCTCCAACGACAAGAAAGAAAAAGCATGTAACTAAGGTAATAAAAGAGGCTCAAAAACCAAACCACCACTCATGGAAATGAGTCCAGACAGTGCACCTCTCACTAGAAGATTTCTAAAACCAGTAATCTGTTAAGTGTGTGGCAACCTGGGCTCCATCACTGCACATGTGACCAGCGTTTTGTTAAATCACTGAACTCCCTTGCCACATACGTGAGATCAGCCTCAAATGCAACACAACTTCCAGAAGAATGAGACTCTTTGATAGAAAAAATAATTCTTAATTGATTAATAGTTGGTAAAGAACAGCAGCAGGAGCAAAGCTCGTTTTCATCTGCCAGTCCACAAATACGATCAAGAAGAACGTGATGATTAAAAGCAGCCCATACATTTCCAAATTGCAGCCATTCCCTTTATCAACTGATTTTGGGCCAGGCCCAACAGAATTCTTGGAATGTAAAACTGTATCAGGTACAGAAAGCGGTCAGTCAGGTTATTAGGAAGCAGCATTCAATTTAGTGTAAATGAGATATATCCTATATAGATATTTATCTCTCACAAACATATATATACAAAATCACAATTATATAAATCCCAACCCAATCTGTATTAATGGCAACCAACCAATCAAAATTTATCTTTTGGGTGAAATTACACCAAGACACAAACCACAGATCTGAAATTGACTGCTGAAACATCAAATTCCACTTAAGTCATTCTCAACCCCAACATTTCCACACGACTCCACATGTTAAAAGCCAGAAAAGCAGCATTGCCCTGTGCTGCTTTTGTGAAGCCATCAGCCTGGGGAAGTGGCTCAGGGAGCAGAAGTGCTTTTGTGGCTTTTGGGGTCAGCATGGCACAAGGTACTTACGTGAACCAGCACAGTTTAAAATGGCACAACACCAGCTGCTGGCATCAGGGTAAATACACCACAACATGGTGTGGCAGTGGCTCAGAACTGAGACTAACCCTAGTGACACAGAGAAACTAGCCTTTGACATCACTCCACCTGCAGTGTCCCTCTGCTCTGCAGACTCAGTGTCAGCATGCCAGGTCGTACAACACCCTCAGCTGCTGTTATAGCACCCAGCACGATGGCAGAACTGTTGTGTCCGAAGGCAGAAGCAGCCAACTGGCCATGCTGCCACCCTCCCAAACCAGCTACACACTGCTGGATTCGTCAGGGAGAGGGGTCTGTGTAAGGACAGAACATGCTGGTAGTAGCAAACACTTCTGTCACTAGACATGAACATGGGGTCTTCCGTACATTATAATTCTGAGTATTTCTCAAAGTCATTTTAAAGATGACACAAAGGCTGACTCTTAACAGAAAGAACAGAAAACAGGCAGCTGAGAAGGAGCACAAAAGGGAATAATACCTTGCATCACAAAACACCAAAGGTAACTGCAAAGGTTGTATCAGTTCCTAATGAGAGGTCAAACCTCTACATACATGAATCACCTGAAGAAATTTTCCATTTGCAAAAGATCCTGTTGATTGCAGTTGTCCAGGACGAGCAGCACATTCACACCACTTTAGGAAAGGTCACCAGCAGTACCTCAGAAGCAGCAGTGCAACCAGAGTCTCATTCTGCCTCTGCCATGCTGTGGTCACCACCACTGGACTGGTGGTGGGGGGCTCATCATTACACTGACAACTAGGGAATAGGTCTGTCTTAATGACCCAACGATTCAGTTTAGTCAGGACAGAACCCTGCACTCGTCAAAAGCACTGGGTATGGTCCTGTTAGAAGCATCCTCAGCAGCACCCAAAGCGTGGGTCAATGGCTGTGATTCTTACAGAGGAAGATCCACCTGAACAAAAGACACATTCTTGTGCCGAATTCCACATGCACCAAGAAGCATCAAACCCCACCACACTGCAACATTATTCAACATTATTCTCGGCCTAAAGCAAAAGCCCAGCACTCTACCAGCTACTAGAAAGAAACTTAACTCCATCCCAGCCGAAATGAGGACTCAAGAGTCAGGCCACAGCATATTCCCACCTCCCCCGTGCCCAGAGGACGTTGCCTATCATTACCTGACAGTAAGGACACCTTGGCTTGTTTGGTCTGATGGCTTTTCCTGTGGCACTGCCAACATAAATTGTATTAATTGCCCCAAAATACACATAAATATTTCAAACACACTGGTGCAGTAATGTCAACTTAGTTAATTTGCTGAATAAAATTTAATTTTATTTAAAAAATCTTATACACTATTATTCACCTAGCCCTAGTTGTGAACAGATTCTCACTTCTGAAAATAAACCACATTCTAGTCAATTCATTCAACACCAAATTAAATTACTAGTACTGGATTTTTTTTTCTTAAAAAAAGTATGTTAAAACTTTACTTTTTTATTTTTAAAACCTCTAAAGAAAACGTTGCAGTTTTACAGAAATCTTTCTTTTCCAGGTTATGCCTTTTTTTCAATGCCTGTTATAAATTCAGCTTGTGTAGAGTTGGTTTGGTTTTTTTTTTTCATAGTTTTTTAATATGTATTATCTGCAGAGACATTGTAACAGTTCCATTTTGTGGATGAACACAAAACTTGTACAGATTTCTCATATTTGGTCTTCAGGTAAATAGTTCCCAAAAGCTGCCTAAATAAATCACTTCAAACTGTTCAGTCCAGCATGAGAACATAATCTTTCCTTTCGCACAGGGAAAGGAAAATATAAATAATGCATCATTAGTACAGAAAATGACAAAAATCAGATTCAACTGAAGCCAGCGATGCAGCTTCCACTCACCTGACTGCATGGAGATAAGACGTTAATGTGAATTAAAGACTGAACAGCAGCCTCATGTTGCAATTTAATTTTGAAATGTAAAGTGGAATCTATTACCACAGTTAAAGTGAGAAATTACCAATACAGCTTTAAATGTTCAACTGCAGAACACACACTTAAAAAAAAAATAAAGTATTAGAATAACATGGTAGCCACTGTTAGAAAACCACAACAGCTACGCTCACTGGAGACCCTGAGGGGTCAGTGTAGGACATCAAAAGTGTTATGGAGAAACTGGTCAGATTAAGTTCTACTGATGGGTGCTTAAGCTTAAAAATATCGAATATACCTCTGACAAGATAATTTTTACTCTTTTTAAAAGGACTTGTGATAAAGAATTTCATCTTTCTAAATGAAGAACAGTCTGTTATCTTAAACATACACAATATTAAGCGAGACTCTTGTTTTACTTTAGACTGGAAAAATATGCCAGGGACAGTCAAAGTCAACACAAAGTAACAAACAGCAAAAGGTAGCAGAAAGAGAAACAGGTAAGTGCAGCTCTGGTCAAATTCATAGCAGTTCTTTACGTCAGTTAACGGCTCATTTACATTGTAATTTCTAATCAGTTACATGCAAGCCCAAAGAAGCATTTGATCACTACACATGGTAATAAAATTTGATTAAATTTATCAGGCAACTGCTAAAATATGAAAATTTGCAGATGTAATAAAGTAGCTTTATCTGAACTTGAACAGGACAGACAAAAGTAAATCATTCCATTGGTTAAAAAAACCCTACATTCAGTTTTTACCAAACAAAATTTCACATGAAAAGTATTGTGTGATTCCAAAGTTTCCGGAGTAGAAATGGAGTGATTTGAAATGTCAAAGACCCCATTGTTTTGCAAAGAAATGAAAATACACCTCAAAAATTTCTAATTCCACATGTGAACAACAAAATACTGCATATCTACCAACAACTGCATCGGGTAGGTCATTATGAAAGGCTAGCTGCCAAGATGTAGGAAATGGCTCCTTGCCTCTGTTCCCTTTGAGGAATATACAATCGTTTGAAACCAGTTCACACTAAGCGCTTATCATGCTGCCGTTACACTGAGATACTCAGTCCTTAAAATAATCTGATAAAGATTTTTTTAAAGCTGCAGCCCTCCCCAACACTGTATTTCTCAGTGTGCACAGTTCGGTAGGGGCAGGGAGGAGCGGGGGTCACAGCCTCTGGAACAAGATGGTTTGCAGTTTGACTTTAAATTACCAAGTTTTAAGGCCACCTGTGTTGGGTTTTTTTTCAGTGCTGAAAGTTGAAGTCTGATCACAGGGCCCCTTTCCCCACTGCGTGAGAACATGTTCCAACATTTTAGGTGTTATATTTAAGTGTCTCCTTTTGGCACCATGGAGTTTTGTTTTGTTTTTTTTTTTTCTTAAAAAAAAAGAAAAAAAAGAAAAAAAGAAAAGAAAAAAACACAAAAAAATAAAACTCCCCTAAGTTTCTAGTTCTGGCTGCCTTTATCACTCACTGCCACAGGTGGGGTGTCCACGTTAACAGCTATGACTATGCTCTCTCCATCTTCTGTTTTGATACGTTTGAGTTCCTGCTGTTCCGACTGGTCTCCATTCTGGCGCTTGGTTGGGAGGGAGGCCGAGGCAGATGCATGGGTCGCCAACATATGCAAAGGACTTGCAGCAGCTGTGAAAACACAATGAAGAACTTCAGCACACTAATCCCCGTCAAGCAGAAGATGCTGAAAGCAAACCTGTATTTTCAGTACAACCACAAATTCCTTTATTGGTGCCACATGGGGTATTTGCAATCCCAGCTGAGATTCAGGTCCAATTGTTTGGTCTTTGTACAAACCTGATGGACATTTGCCCAAATCATCTCATTCACATTCACACAGATTTGGACAAAGGTAGGAGAATGGGGATATATCTCTGTTTTGCCTATGGGCAGCTGAAGACACAGGGGTTAAGTGGCTGAAAGCTACACTGTACAGCCACATCTACACTGTAATTTGTAACAGAACTGGGAAGGGAAGTCAAAGATCCCCTTTTCATAGGTTCTGGCTGAGCCTGTAGATCACTGCAGAACTCATTACCTAGCCTGAAGGAGTGCACCACTGTGACATAGCCATCTATGGCCAGTTATTTAACACAAACTACACAAGTCAGATCACGCAGAGGTGTGACTCAAGCAGTGATTCCTCTCTGACAGATAATGAGGCCCTGACCCACTGTGTAAGGAAAAGGCAGCACTTCAAAAAGTATTAGTATTAAGAAATGACCCATTTGATTAGATTCAAGAGCCCAACTGAATCAGATCAACAGGTGTACATATTTCAAACACCCTATACAAGATTTTCATCTTTCTCGTTCCATGGTGAGATAGTGTAAGTCACTATTAATGGGCAAGAAGAGTCCTTTAAACCTTCTAAGACATCCAAAAGTTCCCTCCCTTTACTTGTTAGCAGTCTGCTCCTCAGTATCAACCCTGACTTTCTTAAATCAACAATTCAGATGTCTTTGCAAATAATGCAAAATACTAATGAGATATTTGTTCATTGCACTTCATGACAAATTATCTAGCCATTATCAAGCAACCTCCTTTTTACATCCACGCTCCCTTTCCTCAGCTCTGCCGACTTTATTACAGTATTGTCCTAAAACATGAAGTCCATAAGGAACTCTTACTTCTAAATTTGTTGCATTTGTTCTTAGTAAGTTATCCTAGCGTATCTGCAATATCACCTCTGTATGTAACCAAACTGGTTTGTAGTTAGTGTTTACAGGTAGAATTGAGAAAATATTCACCTGACGCAAAAAGCTTCGCTCCAACTGTAAAATAACATGTCACTTGTAAAATAACAAAATAATGGTTCTTGTATCTCAAAAGTCATTCAGCTTCTATGAGAAAAGCAACACCTTGTATAATTTTGGCATAGGTACCTTAGAGATAGTTGCTTCTGAATAAAATGCCTTACTGCAAATTTACTGTTGCTTAAGTAAAAACAGGAAGTTAACCCTCATCTTCAAACATGCATTAATAAATGCAATGATTCACTCCAGGGTCTGCTTAGTAGAAAATGCTGCCATAACCCATACGTGAAAGTATGAGATGCACAAAAGAACAATGATGTTTGAAATCCACACTGAAGGATGAAGCAAAGAATATCGAGTTACATCATTTTCTTCTGCAGTAAGAAAACTGGATTTACTTTGAACTTCACAGCTTTATGTTAAACTGACAGCTAGTAAAAAGCACTGCTGAACTGTTTTGCTGAGAATAAGATCTGAAAGCACCTTTTTACTGTAGAAAAGCACCACAATTCTACTCCTCTGGTAGGCCACATTTCTTAGACAGGCCTAGAAGGCACTGGGCTTCTCTACCAAGGAAAACATACTGAAATCAGCTGAGATTTCAAAGTCCAGGAAAAAAAACAAAAAGCATTATTTCCTACTTTTAAAAATAACTTTTCTATCTATTTCACATGACTACTGGCTCAAGTCATACATCCCTTCTGACAAAGAAAAGCCTGTGAAGTCTGACAGCGACTGCTTTTGCTTTACTTAAGCTGGAAATGAAGTGGAAGCAGACAGAACACTGACCTATAAATGTCAGCAATAGAAGAATAAAAAGGAAATAAAGCAGATAATTCACTCCATTAGAAATACATTAGAGCAGAAATGCAGGTAGTAAGTTGATATGAGGTAGCCTAACACTATTTCTGTACATATATTTTATGATAAAAAGCTCCTATTAGTACCAGATAACATCGCAAAGTGACACTGTTAGAATAAGCTGCACACTCTGCAAAGTAAACCAGAACTGAAAGCCCTGTGACCAAGTGTGACCAGATTAAAATTATGAAGAGGTACTGCTACCCACTCAACCACGGAGCCCGTGAGGGGAAAGGTGAATTCCGACAAGAGGAAATCCCACAGAACTTTTTGTTGTTTTTTGTGCAGGTTCAACAAAAAGAGTAAAAAGTAACAGTTCAAAAAGCCAACCCACCAACAAGTTCTGTCTGGTTTTCCTGTTGGCTGGTTCTTGACAAACCATCTGGGAGCAGTTATTTTAATAGCACTGCTTTATGGAAACTTCTTTTAAAACTTACTTATATCCTGGGTTTAATGAGGAGGGAGAACAGGTTGTCACCAAGTACATCCCTTTAATGACCACAAAGAGAATAAACAGCTGTTTATTCAAGTTCAAGTAATCATCAAGGAAGAGAAATGCTAGTTCTTACTGACAGGGAGGGAAAAATCCCTTACAAAGCTGTAATCTATATATTTTTAAAACTTAACACATAAGAACACATGACCAGGGTTGAAGTGTTAAGTTTTTAACACAGACAAAGCAACAGAGCATCTCCACGGCATACGTACCAGCATTGCCCTGTCCTTGTATCGCAGTGGTGATGGGTACTATGTGCGTTCCATTCTGTGTTACAGTTTTTATTGGTAGCTGGTGTTGACCTAGAGGTGCCTGTTGCACTATAGTAACTGTCTGTAAGGGGGTTGTCTGAGATGTCTGAATGATACGACTAGCAGCTCCAATTGTAGCATGAGTAATAGCAGGTATAGGCTCCACTTTAACTGAAAAACACAAGACAAAACATTGTTAAAAACAAGAAGCCAAAGAACCATTTGGTTTTACTCAGTCAACCTTCAGTGAAAAAATATTTTATTACAAGCTCAACATATCTGAGAAGTTACGATGCAACATCATCAGTTTTAGCTAAATGTTTCAAGTGTTTATCTGGAAGGAAGTTTCAAATAATCATCCTTCAGTATAAACAGCCAGCAAAACACCTAACCCCACAGCTTCTCACCTTTTACTTCCTTGTGGTCTCCATTCTCTTGAGGTTCTACCTTGGGTTGGGTTACCATCGCAGCTTGCGTGACTACTGCCTGTCCAGCTACAGTGTAAGTGTTTGCTGGTGCTAATCCAGTCACATTTGTGACAGACACAGCTGGTATCTGGTGGACAACATGAACTGTCTGAACTACAGGCTGCTGGGATGTTGATGTTGTCACAGGAGTTGCAACAGTGTAGGTGACGGGTTTAATAGTTTGTGGTAGCTGCCGTTGTACAGTAATTAAAACTGGTTGGCTAGAAAGAGGTGATCCTACCAAGAAAGAGAGAAAAATTAGGCTGCAAGTTTTAATCCCTGCTTTTAAGCCAGTCATTCTTTTAAATTTAACAGTAAAGCCTCAGAAGATTAACAACCCCCTTCACTAAAGCCCAAATGATCCAGAAGATGTAACTGGACAATGAAGATTGTGACACCTGGCTATTTCAAGCCACACATTTAAGTGCTGCATTCACTCAGCAAGACCCTGTTTGAGTGAAAGCTCCCACCTCTCCCCAAATACAGCTGTACTACCAAAGCTATGTTTAACACTCATTTAGTAAAACTGCCTTCCCTAGGTGGAAACAGGTGCTTCAGATGATGTGTGGATCATGTCTGCACTGGTAAAACTCTCAGCTTCATAGGCTGGGGAAAGGCTGATGTCTCTGCTTAGGACCATGTCTGCCTTCACAGAATGGTCACTGACACTTCTGTAGTACCACAGTAGCACCAAGAAAATGGACGGATGGCAAGAGTATGTACTAAGGCAATTAAATACATGCTTATGCCATCATGCCTCACAGTGAGTCGTCTGGTTTTTGTTATGGTTTTTGGTTTTTTAATGGCAATTTTCTGATCACCCAAGTCTGTCCTTTCAACTCTTTTTATCCCCACCTTTGAAAGGGTGACATGACCACATATGCATGCAATACATATGCTTATTTCTTAACCTATGTAACAAAGTGTTTGGGTTTGTTTTTTTTCTAAACAGAAATAATCTGTTTTGAAAGGAAGTAACAAATGTTACAAAACAGTACAGTCCTGCACAGGACAGAAGTACAATCTCTGCTTAGTAACAAAGTGGTCAAGGGTGCTGAAACAGCATACAGGTAACAGTTTTATGTATGCAAAGATAATTTCCCTGGCATGTCTATGTGTTTATCGAGGGCTTGCTCCAAATGTGAAGAGGTTTAATATCTACCCTTTTTTGGTGTACATGTGAAGTCTTGGTAGTAATTATGTATTAGCCCTCTCCCACCTTCAAAGCCCAAACACTTATATAAGGATTCCTCACCTGGGGCGCTCTGTGCAAATCGTGCTTCTTGTATTACCGCTAGTTTTGGCTGGATAGCACTAGGCTCAGGTTCCATTGGGACTGGAGATCCTTCCCTGGACAGACTCTCGGGGGTCTGGACTCCACTGGAGTGTGCAGACAACACTCCTGAGTGATTAGGAGAAGCTGGGGCACTTCTGTATTTAAAAATGAAAGCAGCAGCTGATGTGTTTTAACTTCTGAACTGTGAAAGACAGTGATCTTCCTCTAAAGAGACCATAACACACACTGGCCACAGGAGGGCACCTCTGCCTTCTGGCAAGTACAGTTAAAACCCAAAGCAGTTCTGATGAGCATTTATAAAGCTTCTGTTAAACAGGGACAGAATTTAAAAGCAAACTTCAGGTACAGTTAATGGAGAAGAAGTGGCTGGATGCCTTCTTAAGAAGACTCAACAATGTGTGAACGTTTCTTCTGATGGAGAAGAACGATAAGCAAATCTCAGTCTAAGGGCAAGTAATACAAGATCTGCACTAGCAGAAAGGCTGTAACTTTACAGAGGGAATAATTTAAACCCACCTATTTCCCCATCATGATTCTGCTCAAACATTATCAATCTAAATACATAATTTTCATCTCTAAGTTCAATAACACGGTAGCCAGTATTCGGTAATTTTCTTTGCAAACAGCTCTAAAATGCAGTAGATGGCAGTTAGAAATTAGAACTAGAATTCTGTCAAGAACCAAAAGGTACAGCAAGGTTTGCTTACATTAACAATCTGACAGTTATGCAAACTGAGTCACTTCTTTAACACTTTAACAAACCGAGACACTTCTTACTTTTTAATAAAAACAAGCCTAGTGTATGGGACAGCCTCCTAGTCAATCATACAGAATTCAAATACTGAGTCTGCTTAAAATTAAATTACTAAACTTGTGACTGTATCCAAAACTATCATGTCTGTATCAGCCTGAAGATTAAACAACAGCCATAGTCTTTTTGTTCATCTGTTTTTCCTTACCTAGAAGAGAGTGGTCCCAGAGGGGTTCTAAAGCAAGGTACTCCCCTAGGCCGCCTTTTCCTAAAAGCCTGCTCTATTAATTTGCTTTCAGAGGCAGGGTCTATCCTCCAGAATGAGCCTTTGCCTGGTTCTTCCTGGGAACGTGGTACTTTGATGAAATAACGATTCAGAGAGAGATTGTGACGTATTGAATTCTATGGAACATAAAAAAATATGTAGAATTCATATAACTTTTCCAAGTCAGAATGTGGCCTACTGCAGCAGTTTGTACTACAGGAGACTCGGGGTTCAGCTCTTAATTCAACAGAACTCAGAGCACTACAAAGGCAGTGCCATAAATCTGAAAGGACTCTTGCATTTTTCAAACCTTTCCAAACAGTTAAAACACCAGTATGCTAACGAGGCTATAACAGGAATTCCATTTAATTCTCTGATGAGAAACACAGTGATTGCGATGAGCTGTTAGAACCCTACAAATACTTGTGCATAATGCAGTGTTAAGAAAAATATCAGTCTTCATACACCACCCTTCCCCAGGTGTCAATGTCAGTTCATTCTAGGAGGACCAGTAAAATACAGCATATACTGATTCTGATCTTACTGTTCCACAACACAGAAATAAAAGGTTAAAGACAAGTTACAAATGCAGCTAGATTGTTGGGAGTTCACCCACAGTCCAGTCTGCCTCACCAGAGGAGCCAAGGATTTAGTGTGTCTATTAAAACAACAAATAGCAGGAGGTCCTAGAACAGCTCTTATTGAGATCATTGTCACTGCACTCTAGTTTGCACATTACTTCACCCTCACTTTGTTGTAGCACACACAACTCTTTGATCAGAGAGATGCAGAGAACGTCTAACACCCTGAAGTGGCTGTATCTATGCTAAGCTTTGCACACATAAATTCTCTTTTAAGATATATAAACCCCAAAATCTCTCTAAACATTATCACTGAACAAAAAGGAAGTAACAACAAGCATACATACTGAAACACTTGAGGGGAAATGGGGAAACACAGAGAAGAAACTAAGTTAACAAAAGCTCTTAAAAATTTGCAAAATCAAATGCAAATCTTGCTCAAATGTCTGAGTCTATGACCCTGATGGCAAGTTTGGAAAGTTCAAAGCAATGATAACCATGTATGGTTTCTTAAATGCAAACTGATGAAACCAGAAATGGTCTACCCTGCCAAAAACTGAAACAGAACTAGAAAGATGCCAAGAACATGTTTATAAATTGTATTTACTTCTCCATATGCAAGAATAAAATAGTAGATCCAAAAGTACCTGCTGAAATAAACTCACAAAGAGAAGCCTTCAAGTGCCCAACAAAATGAGACCTCTATATATTAAAGGCTATAAATACCTCAGTACTATTTATTAAAGTATAGGATTTCGATACTATACATATGTATGTACTCTATGTTTTGAATAATATACACATATTAAATTTATTTAAAAAATCTATAACTCACCGTAACTGTAATCTAACACCTGATGGATAAAAGGTAGCAAAGCTACTCCTGCATGAGGTATGCCTGCGGGTGTTAGAGCAGTGCTCTCTATGACAAGTGACTGAACAGCATCTGATCTTCAGTTTTTCCAACTGCTTTTACAAACAGGTGTTATTATTTTATAACATACCATGTCTGCTGTGTCTATCACCTTGGTTTTATGAAGTATGATACATCTAAACACATACACTATTCTAAGGCAGAACTCTTTAACCATGCATTATAATGTATGTGCATGTTTGATTCTACAATGCTTACATCAAGGAGCACTATGCACACAGATACTCCAGGTATTTCAGAACAGGAAGCAAAAAACACACCAACATTTTATAAACAGAATCTTCTTGCTAAAACAAATCTGTTAGTATGACTGCAGCCAGGATTCTGCATGGTTTATGTGTGAAAGGGAAACAGAAGACACTTCGTAGCCACAACAGCTACGCCCTTTTACTATCAAAACCATTAGCAAAAAGCTGGGAACAGTTGCATTCCCCACTAACTTTGGAATTCCTCTAAGATCCATTCAGCTTTTATCTAGGCCTTATGACAAATATGTATCTGATTAATAGATTAAAAACCTATTCCTCTCCTGAGCAGGTATATATTTTCCAGTCTTCTACTTGTGCAGCACTCTTCCCCTCCCCCAGTCTCTCCAAATTTTACTTCCCTGAAAATAACTTCAGAGCATGCCTCTCTGTTGCAGATCATGACTGAACACAGTGAAACTGATACCCATGACTGACAGTGCAGTCTGAATGTTACATGGGCAAATGGGCCAGTCCTGATACTTGTGCTCTTCTGTCCTCTGCTGAAACTAAAAACGGCAGCAAAGGCACCGAATCCTTATGTGTATCTGGGAAGTCTGTGCCAGACTGATTCATACTGCGTTAGTCATCCTGGCAAATGCTGAGGTTGGTCTCTTTGAAAAATGAAAAGAAAGCAGAAATTAATTCTGCAGAATGGAAAGACTTGGTGTAACTCCATGCAGATTAAGTTCACAAACAGCCTGTGTTGCACAAACAAAATAGGGCACACAAGAGTGCAAGATGAGGACAGATAATACATGTTTGTTCCTTTACTGTAGTGTATGGTTAAGATCATTACTTTCAAATAAAACTGAACCTGGAACATTTAATATCTTAATTTTATCTCAAGATAATAATCCGAATGTTTACACAATTGTAAGTTACAGAATATAGCTACATTCCTAGAGAGCATACGTAGTTTCAAATCCCCAGTGCCAGCTAGACTTTTCTTCCCAAAAGTCTGTATCCATCCCTCCAGATACCATTCCATGAGTAAAACAACATTTCAAATACCAAATCATGTAAACTGGCTATGTGGCTGGAGAACTTACATCAGAAAAGAGACAACACACTCATCTGACAGATCCTATTTATGAAGGGGTGTTGGGCTCACCAACTGACTGCTTATGAGCATTTACAGCTGCCAGTATTACCCACAGGAATTCCAGAAAGCAAATTTACCTGCCAGCCCTTGTCTGCTGTCCTGTAGTACGGATAGTTTTTAGTTATGTGCGTATAAATTCCATTTAGTGTAAGCTGCTTATCAGGTGCCATTGTAATTGCTTGTACTATTAACTGTGCATAGGAGTAAGGTGGCTTAGAGTCATCCTGTACAACAAAAAGAAAAGTCTGCATCAATAAACTTTGAAAATATACCCCCCTTTCTAAATCAAAAGTTACAAAATACAATTAACTTAAGGCACTTTTGAATGGTCAAAATCTTAAGGCAGAAAAGAAACTAAGATGATTTTGCTCTTCTTATTAAAAGATAGTAAAAAAAAACATTAAAAATTTGGAGACACATACAACAGTAACAGATTTTCAACAGCAAAGAATTTTCAACAGCCTACAGACCCATGGATAAAATCCATACAGACCCTCCCCCAAAGGGAAAGAGAGGGAAATTAAGAAATAGATACATAAAGAAATCTCATCTCTAATCACAAAAATCTTCCAATTGTTTTTAAAGTCTGCAATATTAAATGGTGACACGCTGCATCTACTTTAGCAAACAAAATTTCTGAAGTCTTACATTCACTCACAATGTAATTTATGGGATTGATTTCAAACCATGTTTACCTTTGGGCTATCTCCACCCGATGCTTCCTTGTCATTCTCTGACTGTGAATTATCAGCCATTAAATGTAGGTCAGATGGTATTACACGACTCATTTTGTACCCTGAAGAGCCTGCACCACGGGGGCTAGATGGGCAGGAATTTGCAGCACTGTAGAGCATAAAAAGAAGATCCTACTATTTTGTTATACAGTATATCACCACATTATATCTAATCAAAAAGCTTTTACTGTGGAAAAGCCCACTGCCAGAGCATCTAGGCTACAGTTAAGGGTCTGTCAGTATTTCCATTATAAACCCCATCTTCCCAGCCTTTCTAACTCATCCATGGGAATTAAAATCACTGCAGGAAGAAACCTGTCAAATGAAGCTCAGGTTTTCCTCCTCAAAGGGAAAAAGATTAACTGATTTATTAGGTTGTGCTGCAATTTGGGTGGGATTTGCCAACAGAAAAGTCCACTGTAACTAAATAAGCAATCACAAATTTTAAGACACTCGTTTGAAATAAGAAACACATCTTGCATGAAATTTCTGCCATATGCTTGTATTCAGTCTGCACAGAAAAGATCATCTCTCCTGTGCAGCATTTTTTAACATTTGAGAAAATATAGCAAGCAGTTGGAAAAAAAGTTTTGATTCTTATTTAAATCTAACCCAACATTAAGTGTTTACAATTATATGCACATACACACATATACATATGTATAAACATCATAAACTTCTCCATAAATGGGATGCACCAACACTGACTCATCTAATTGAACACAGTATTAGGAAAACAGAGCAAATACACTGCTACAAAGTGAAAGATAGTGCCAGACAAACAAAAGCAGCATCTCTTGATACGTCCCTTTTTGCTATCACAGAAAAATAAAGATAAATTGTCTCTTATTCCACTGTAACATCTTTCTCATGGTTGTCCCCTGCCTTGTAGTCACGGGAACCACCACTGCACAAAGCCTGTTTTCTTCCAGAATTTCCATTCAGCCAACAGGAAAGAGACAGTGGCTGAGGTCTGTCCTCTTCTCCCCAAAAAAACTCTGGCAGCTCTCCATGAGGACATATACTTACTTCCCAGCAGTTCATATTGTAACTGATTTCAAGACAGTCCTCAGACACTCTGAAAGAACTAAAACCCAGAACGACAAAGCCTGCTGTGGCCCCAGAACCAGCCTTATCACCAAAGGCACTCTTTAACCTAACTCAAATCTATGGTTCAGAACATCAAGTAACAAATGTAGCCAGAAAGCGTTATTTAGAGTTACACAATAAAGCTTTAACA
Organism: Melopsittacus undulatus; assembly: GCF_012275295.1. Classification (NCBI taxonomy): domain Eukaryota; kingdom Metazoa; phylum Chordata; class Aves; order Psittaciformes; family Psittaculidae; genus Melopsittacus; species Melopsittacus undulatus. The sequence goes on from NC_047537.1 coordinate 17,208,822, forward strand.
TATTTACATCTGTCAAGTTGGTTTGTCAGCCTGGCCTCTCACGTTTTTTGCTGCCTCCTTTTTTATGTACAAAAACAAGGGAGGCACTGTAGATGGGGCAATATATAGAAAAAAGATATTCTTCAAGTTTCACATCAGGAGAAATCCACCAACAATTTGTTACTAATGATATACTATAGAAGGGAGTTTGGGTTTTTTAAATGTTGCACAGAAGAACCCTTCATTAAAGCCAAAATGTGCCACTAATTCACTTTTTAAATATAGGTCACTGCCGTTTTCTTTTCACATATCAACCGACAACATCCCTCTACTGTGCTCCCTTTAGCATGTATTGACAAAGCAACACATATGGTATAATCAAAGCACGTTTACAAGTCTTCTACAAAACAGAGGGATCTGAAGAGAAACTGTCAAGCTTTGCTCTCAAAATAGACTCAAAACTTGTTTTGGGGTTGGGTTTTCTTTGTAATAAACTATATTCAACAGGTGCATGAAAGCCCTGGAGAGAAGTACAAAATTCATAGTGAGGGAAAGACTGTGGTGGTATATGGATATTATCTGAAGTATTTGTGAGCTGCTCTGTCATTCCTTGGATGTGTTTTTCCTGAATTTAATAAGAAAGCAAACCTGTTATACAGTTGAGTCCAGATCTCTTTTCTCTCTACTTCCACCATTTAAACAGATCTCATTAAACACAATACTGAGATCAAGCTCTTGGCAGGCATGAAAGAAGTCAATTATCCTTATATTCAAATTTCATTAACAAGATCTACAGTTTGAAAAATCAAGCATTAACAGTCCTTCACTCAAGTGGAGATACAGGAAGTGAGGGGGGAAGAAAAAAGCTTTCAACAACACATAAGTGACTTTGAAACACAACTTTCAGTGCCTTTACATGAAATTTGTGCTCCTGAACTTTCTATGAATTTTAAAATTTGTATCTAAAATGGATTTTACAAGTTTGGGAGGACAGCTTGCTCATGGTCAGTCAGGTCTGGTCCCAAAGAACAAGTCAGACAACAGCTACAATTACCAAATTAAGCAGCACAGCAAATTAAAAACACACAGGAACCTCCCCTGCACACTTCCCTACACTAAGCTCCATTTCTTACATTATATTTTAAGTAAAATGTCTGCTTACTTCCAGCAATACTTAATCACAAATCTTCTGGAGTAAGGCATCAGTCTGTTTTACACACTAATGATAACCTGGCCTGGTTTCAGCTCTAACAGTTGTTTTATTTCCTAGCAGCTGGTGCAGTGCTGTGGTTTGGATTTAGTATGAGAATAAAGCTGATAACACACTGAAGTTTTAGTTGTTGCTCAGTTGTGCTTACCCTTATCAAGGACTCTTCAGTCTCTCATGCTCTGCCACCGAGGACAGGCACAATAAGCCAGGGGGACACACAGTCATGGCAACTGACCCGAACTACCCAAAGGGATATTCCACACCACAAAACATCACCCCCAGAATATAAACTGAGGAGAGTCGGCTAGGAGGGGCCAATCACTGCTTGGGGATAAGCTGGCCATGAGTCAGTGGGTGCTGAGCAACTGTAACTGTGCATCACTTTTTTTTCAGGGGGTGAGTTTATTCCTTCCTCTCTCTCCCCACTACCATTACTGTAACTGTTGTTGTATATTTTGTATTTTACTTTTTTCCAGTTCTCTTCCCCATCCCACTGGGAAGGCAGAGGAGAGAGCAAGCGGCTGGCTGGTACGTAGTTGCCAGTTGGGCTCAAACCATGGAATAAAAAAAACACCTTTTTTCTGATTACCAGAATGTTTTAAAATCCTATTATTTAGACTTATCTCATTTAGAGTCTTGCCATAAGCATGCAAGAATAAAAAGCAATCCAAATCATTTGGAATGCAAGACAAAGATACCCTCCTTTGCTGTACTAAGATTGCCAGGCTCCTGAGCAAACTGTTACACATTTAATGTATTACAACTGAATGGTAAAGGCTGCTCATGTAATTATCTTATTACTTAGCAGAATGGTGGTTGTCTCCAAGGCAGGTAATGCTGAGCTTCAGCTAAACTTTTACCACAGACACAAAATACTTAAAATGAATTGGAAAGCTGCCTCATATTGCTAACCATACATTGCCCCATATCCAATGTGCAGGGTTTAAATACCTGATAGTTCCTGTGGGAGAAGGGAGAGGGCTGATCAGGTGAGCCATGTTGTCTGGAATGTTTATTGTTAAGGGAGAGATCTGGGGTTGCACAGGCTTCACTGGGGACTCTGGGGCCTCCTGTTTTTCTCTCTTTTCATTGGACAGAGCTGTGAATGTTATCTTGATGTTTGTGCTGGGAAACCTGAAAGTACAGCTGAAAAATAAAACACAAATATATAAGCCACTTTTTACATAATGTCAGATTTTCTGCATAACTTGCACCTATCACCCAACCTAATTTAAAAATCAAAAGGTTCAATAAATCACCTGTAACCATCTTCAGTTTATAGCTCATACTGAAACAGCAATGTGGACAGGAAAAGACCCCCAAGTAAGCAATCTGAAAATTGGGAAAGAAATACAAGCAAATGTAATTCTTTATAACAAGGGCAGTTTATGTGTTGCCTCTAAATTTCCTGAAGGTCACCATGATCTTGCAACTACCCCTAAAACAAGTCCTATTTGAAGACTATTTTATGATGCCAAAGAACAGTCTCAGCAAATAAGTCACAAGTAGTTGGGAGCATACATTTTGACCAGTTTGAGGTCTACCCAGAAGATTTGATTTCTCCTAAAATACTGAATAAATAACTATCAATCCTAATTTTGGACATTTAAGGAATATATTGCTGTTGCACCACTACATTCAAGTATCTTTTCTCAGAGCTGAATTTAAGAGCCCTTCTTCCTATCCTACTAAAGGCTACATGCCCAAATGTAAAGATTAATGACAAATTAACAATGTGCAACTGTCTAAAAATTTGGAAGACAAAACACAATGAATGCACTTTGGGGTATTTTTCCTTCTGCATCTCTGTATATAGCATTTAGAACTTAACCCCATTAGACTGTTTACAACTTCTCAGTAAATAAACAGACTGAACAAACAAAACCTTAAAATTTCTCTCAAGAAATGTATCTATAAAAATACAATTCAACAACTCTACTATCTTCTCTTAAGCTGTCAGACTGCATCCAGCATTAAACCCACAACTATATTCACACACCTCTTCCACATTCTGAAAAGAGCTTTCCACCAACACAACAGCAAACAAACAAACCCACAACATTTTCTAAGGTTAAGGTAATTCTAGGTAGATCTAGTTTTATAAAGATAGGAAACAACAGCATGCCTAAGAAACACAGCTATGAATACAAGATACAGACCATAAACAGAAGTGATCATTTATGCTTATTATATTTTTCCAGAGAAAAGTGATGTAAGAATTAGAACACTCAGCTGTGGAGTAGCCTTAAAGCATTTCTTCAAATCAATCTGAAGGTGTTTATAGAACAAAGGCAGCATTTGATTTCTGTGACATCTCCTGCCACATGCACCACAGTGATTCTTTTTTCCTACAATACACACCCAAGGATCAGGAAAAAGAGAAAGAATTGACAATGACCTTCCTTTTCTCTTGGTCTTACTTCTCAGTATGGACCATGTCCGAATTTAACAGCCGACCTATTTCTGAAACATGCTCCATGTACTAAATTAGGAACAGAATCTATGCCAAAAAACTGCACCAGCATTTCAGCAAGAAAGTTAAATGGACCAATTTCTGGGTTCGGTTTTGTGGTTTAGGTTTTTCTAGTATCTTCAGTAACAACTCATTTCTTTGCTTATATTGCTTTAGTTTGGAAGAGGTCTCCACTGTTTTGCTAATAAAAATGTTTCCTGAACATTTCAGTTAATGAGTGCTACTGACAACACTGCTCAAGTGCATGCAGAGGGTAGCTACAGACACCCTTTTGCTGAAGATTAAATAAAAATCCCTGTAAGTGACCACCACCATATGTTTTGATAGACAGATTTAAACTTTAGTCACCTGTTTTCTATGTTTTACAAGATAACCTGGGTTCAGGTGTAGTAGTTATTTTTCTCCTTCTCAGTAGCTGGTGCAGTGCTGTGTTTTCCACTTTAGCCTGAGAACAATGCTGATAACACCAATGTTTTTAGTTGTTGCTAAGTAATGTTTATTCCAATCAAGGACTTTTCAGTCTCGTGCTCTGCTGGTGAGGCAGGGCATAGGAAGCTGGGAGGAAGCAGAGACAGAACACCTAAACCGAAGTACCAAAAGGGGTATTCCATACCACAGCCTGTCATTCCCAGTACAGAAACTGCAGGGAGTTGCCCGGAAGGCCCACATCCCTGCTCGGGTCCAGTTGGGTATCAGCGGGCAGGTGGTGAGCAATTATATTCTCTCCCCTTATCATTATTATTACTGGAGGTAGCAGTAGTGGTTTGTGTTATACCTTAGTTACTGGACTGTTCTTATCTCAACCCATGGGATTTACGTTCTTTCGATTCTCCTCCCAGTCCCTCTGGAAGCAGGGGGGAAAAAAGGAGAGTGAGTGAGCAACTGCATGGTTCAGCGTTACCAGGTGGGCTTAAACCATAGCACCTCTTTTTGGCACAAAGACTTGAAATAACAACAAATCTGACCAGAGTGTGTCTAATCGTAAATCTAAACCACAACACAAGGCTATTCCACACCTGAAAATATAATTCAATGCTTTTCAGACCAAACTTATTTCAACTTCAGTAAAATGAGGGAGTAATCAAACATAGCTTTAGATGCTCATTCACTGGTTGGATTTCTTACTGCCCAGTGAAAAAACACAGCACATAACAATGAGCAACCATAGTTTTAGTGCTGGGGTGGGTTAAGGATGGTGAGGAGGTAATCTTCACAACTTAGGCACAAGTATCAGAAATATGGAAACTTAAAACGTATACTCGAAAATTCCTTCAATAGTCCATGTAAGCATATTAAACCACCTCCCTTCTTATACTACTGCAATCCCTTAATACATTCCCTGTGGGCATCTTTTGCAAAAAAGATAAGGACAGCTTACTCAGGTAAGACTAAAGCAAAGATTTCAAAGTACAGCAGAGAAACGGTGCTCCGAAACGGTGCTCCCAAACGTCGATCAAATTTGGAAAACAAAAACAAACAAAAACCATCCGAAACCCAGGAGCTCTGACTAATCAAGGGTATAGGATAGGTTACAAATGCACCAAACAAATGTCAGGAGCTATATTCAAACCCAAAGGTGTTACAGTTTACAGCACTTCCCATGCTGAGCTTGAAGGAATGACCTTATTAAGGAAGACACAATACACTCGCAAATCACCACCTCGTTAGAACACACAAACACCTAAATATTACCACAAAAGACCACATCTTTCCATTGATTCCTATTTGTAAACAGAGGGGGTTTAATAGAAGCATATTTTTAGATAGTAAAATTCATCCAAAAAGCAGAATAAAGAGTGTGTACCAGCCAACAGTTTTTCTGAGTAAGCTGCATTAACATGACTGTACATTTAATTCCAAAATCAAAGTACAGAACATGTTCTAATTTGATGAGAATCAAGCTGGTTTTGGCATATTCTTTAGTTACATAATGAACTAAAAAACCACAGCACACCTACAGTGAAAGACCTCATCAAGCACTTAGTCTACAGCAAGCTGAAGTTGATTTTACTCACTATTTAAAGCATTTACAATAGGTTCACAATGTGCTATCATAGGTTGGTTGCTGTAGGAGAGACTCATCTATATAACCCACTTAAAAATGGAAAGACAAAAATAGTAAATTCGCAAGCTGGCACCTTGCACCTCATCTACTCAACTACCATTCTTAACAGGATGATGCCATTTGGAGTAGGACATCCAACAGAGCCACCAAAATGGATTCAACAGATTCCTATAAACAAATGTTTACAGACATCCATGTTTAAACAGCCCATCATGAAAAGTGTATTTGGTATCTAAGTGATGAAAACAAGTAGCATTATTTAGCTGATGTGCCAGCACTGTATTTTATGTATTTCAAACAGATGTTCACAGGATCCACATTTGAATAATTTTGTACATTTACTGATTATGATAAGTACTTGCCTTGTGCTTTCTACAGAGCATCACAAAGAACAGTGCGCAATGCCACTGCAGCAGAGGTGTCACAACTGAAACGCAACTCATGAGCCTAGTTATTTAAAAGTTCACTCTGGGTCAAGTACTGGAGAACAGACAAGAAGTATCAAATAATTTCAAACTATTCTCTAGAAAACTCTTGCTATTGCTAGAGCTCCCAGCAGGACAAGAGATGCTGACTTAGGCACTACCTCTAAGGAGGTGAACAGCTTTGCAGGGTGTGAGGTAAGTGTCTTATGGGAAAATGTGCAAAGTCTGGTTTTGTCACACCTGTATTTCTAATATTTTCTTCACTTTCCCTCAGTGATTCCATCTGTACTGCAAGGAAAACATTATAATATACTTGTAATTCCACCTATATGAAAATATAATCTGACTGAAAATGAGGAATTCCCTCCTGTCTATCTGGGGAACCAAACCATAGAAGTAGGAATTCAATTCCTCCCTGCACCCTGCTATGACATTCAGTGCCTCAGTATCCTTTGAATTATTCCATTTTAATTGTCTTTTAAGAGCCAGGCCCAAAATTGGAGAGAAGCTGCCAACCTGCTGTTCTTTTATCAGCACCTCCAAATTCTACAGTCAAACAGATTATAGGAGTTTGGCACTAATAACCCACTAAATCATGATAGCTACAACTGTACAATTCAGCTCTTCACACTATGACACTGAACACCAGTTAACTTGGGGATGCCCCTGTATTTTAAACACATCTAAAAGAATAACAAAGTGAGAGTTTTCAAACTCTTGTTGATTTAATGAGAGCCAAGATGTTCACCTTTTTACATTAAAAAAGCAAGACCCACAAGGAAGAATCCAGCCAGCATCTGAGAGATTGCTTGTGTCAATTTTGGACTTCAAGTATTTTAAATACAAATATGGACAATAGTATACCTCTCCTCAAGGAGAAACTGAGGTAATCACCACCTGAACCACCCAACAGACCTTTTTCAGTCTTGTTTTCCCTGCCAGTACAGTAGGCAAAAGCGATGCCATTAGTACTTCCTTCTCCTCCCCTATTTTGATCAGTGAACTAGCAAAAAAAACACGTGAATCCCTGTACTTCCAGATATGGCCCCTCTTCCATAGAAGGGAGATTCAAAACTAATCCCTTTTCCAGTTCCTCTTGCCTAGCTGCTTATGATTCGCATCCCAGTTGGGTCTTTCCCCATCACTCCAGTAAAAGTGATCCCCACAGCCAATTAGGATATTTATAATTCTGGTAGAAGACATGCACACTTTGAAGCTTAAGTTACCAGGAAGATATTGCAGTGCACATTTCCAGACACACTTCTGATTCAGTTCCATTTTAGAAGTCAAGCAAAAATTGGGTTTTTATATCACTCAGAAAGAACCACAGAGAAACTGAGTTGGCAAAGGACCTCTGAAGGTCTCTAGCCCAATCTCCTGTTCAAAGCAGGTATAATTTCCAAGCCAGACTAGGCTGCTCATGGCCTTAGTCTAATCAATTTTAAAGATTTCCAAGGACAGAGCTGGACAATTAATTCCTGTAATGAGCCACTCTAGTGGTGAAGGGTTTCTCATTTGTCCAGGTATAATTTCTGTTGCAGCTTGCTACAGCTGCTCATCTTCAAACTGTGAGCTTCTCAGCACAGCCTGGCTTCATCTTTTCTACAACACCTGTTTAGGCAGGGAAAGGCTGCACCCAGATCCACCTCTGAGCTTCTCCAGGAGAGAAAATAACTGACTAACCTGAGGTCCTTCAGCCTCTCCCCAAATGTGCCAGATCCAACAAGCATCTCAGCAGCCCTTCGTTTTGGGCTGAGGGGCCCAAAACCAGACACCGTTATTGCCCATATGAGCCAAGCCTCCATCATGACAAGGTGTACTGTAGAAGCACATACCACCTCCTCTCCCCCAGGATTCCACTCATCCTCTGCAGAGCTGCTCCCCAGTTAGCCATTTCCAGCCTTTACCCACCCCAGATGCAGGATTTTCCATTTGTCTTTGCTGAACTTCACAAGGTTCCCTTCAGCCCAGTCTCAGTTTGTCAGTGTCCCTCTAGATGACAGCTCTGCACTTCAGCATCATATTAACCACCCCCCACCCTGAATTCAGCATTATTCAGCATTATCTGTGACCTGCAACAGGTACTCTTTGTCCTATATCCCAAGTCACTAATGAGTAACAGCACTGACCCCAGTTCTACAAGGACAGAAGGTTGCACAACATTAGGTACCACTTTCTCTGCACTGTCCTATGTAACACCTGTAAGTCTCAGGCCATCATGTCAAAACTGGGAGGCATTCAAGTGTCTGTAGAACAGGGTAGGTGAAAAGGGACACAATTTGTACAACTTCCTCATAATGGACGAATTTCAGTATGAAACAACAAGGACAACAATTTCATCTCTTCTCAGTTTGCTGCTTCATTTCTTATTGATTTCATCACAATGGATTATTAAGAAATTAATCACAAACTAGATCCAGTGATTGGGTTTAACTGATTTTTTACAAAGCAAGGCTTAAAAGATGAGTCTTCGCAAAAGCAACTAGAAACACCATAGAGGTAAAAAAAGCTCAAAATGTTGAAGTATAATTACATATCATTTCAGTCTTTGCAAAGTCTGTGTATTATGCTTTCATGTCCTGGGAAAAAGGTGCATCTCTAAAGAGGGAGCTGAGCTCAGTTCCTCTCAGAGGTTAGTCTGACACACACACACCTCTAGGAAACCTGTCAGGAGAGATGCAAATCAGTGTCTTTGAGATACCTGGAAGAAGTAACTTCTGTTAACTTGGAGAAAAGCAACAATCCCCACACCAAGGAAAAAGTGGCTGCTTTACTCAGCCTATCCCTTTCCAAAAAAAAAAAAAAAGAATTTCATTTTCTAACTTCCTCATCCTCTGAATTTTATCCCAAAGTTTTCTCACTATTCAAAACCACGAGCAGGCAGCTTAAATTATTCCCATCCAGAACTGATTTTTAAGACTTTGGGCTGTGTTTAACTGAACTGGAAGTCAATTCTGCAGTCCCCTTCCAGAGCAGAGTTAACATCTTTAGACTTGAACAGAATCAACAAACCGAAAACTTTTTTAAAAGACAAACGGGGCCACTTCAAAGCAGAGTCAGAATTTCACGATAAGCTTAATGTACACAATATTTAAAACTACTAATGAAGGTAGATATTTAAATCCATCCAAACAGTCACAATATTAAGTAGCTGCTTGAAAACTCACAGAACTAAATTTTTACTAATAAAGTAGAGGTTATTAGGAAAAATATTTACACAAAATTCTTGTGGTAAAGCTTTTCCTTGACCCTTAAGCAGAAGTAACTGCTTAGAGATTTGTTTTACAAGAGTCTTCTAGGATTACATAAAGAAGTGCTGCTGTAAAACTATCCATAGTATGAAAAATGCCAAGAGTCCAGGAACTTTTATAATGAATACACTGAAAAAGGGTTATCCAGTATGCCATAATATTAATCAGATTATTATCATCATCATCATCCAAACCAGAGAGAACTTTGTTAATGAGCAATTTTTTAATACAGGTCCTTGTTCATCCCCATGAGGTATAACCCTATCAAGAATTCCTATCAAGAATTTTAGGTTAACATTACATTTGTAAAGCTTTCTACATTGCTGGTAAGAGAAGAAAGGGGTGTCCAGTTTTCTCTACTGACATGGCGAGGTGGTGTAAAAAGAACCGATTTCCAAAATTAGCATTAAAAAAACAAAGCCCAACTCATCCAGTGGCTTTTTAAGAAGGGAGGTTTTTAATGCTCTTCTTGGCCACACCCTGTGCAGCAACCTGCAAAACTACCCCAGCAGAAACACAGCATCACTGCCCACATGTACTCGTACACACACACACTGTTTTAGGATGGATTCCTCCCCCTTCCTGATTCCATGATTTTAAACTAAGTCCTGATTTGGCTAATCTACCATAAATTTACACCCAATTACATTTGCCCATTACTAGTCAGGACACTTCTAGAGGTTACCCAAAATGCAAATGCCTTCTTAAAAGTGGCAGCTTTTTTCTCTGGGGGGTGAATCACAAACTCATGCGTGTTCCCCTTAATTCTCTGTATCCTTTGCAATTGATTTCTGTTGACCGAAGATCAATAGTTGCAAAGCATGTCCTCCACAGAGGATATGAAGGTTCTGTAGAAAACTCAACCTCTAATACCATAAGGAACAAAACACACTCAGATTTTTAAACCAGCAATTAGACTCTCTATCCTGAGCCCTAGGTACACTTGTCACAATTATCTGTGTGTTTTTTCAGGTGTGCCATCACTGTCTCCAGAGTGACATAAAGCAGCATGAAAAAAAGCCCTGAAGATCACTGATCTACACACTCAGATGTGTTAAGATTCAAACGCAAAGATCTATGCATCATCAGAAGTGATGAAATATTGCTGTAGCCTCATGTTAATTCAAGTTGGCCCACAAAATGCTTTCACCAAATTCTAGGCAAAGGCTGAAAATATGATGTAGTTGTAAATGGCTCCCCCGTAGGAAAACTAGGTTACGTATTTCCCTACTCATGTTTTAGCAAGTGTATAAGTCGTATGTAAAGTTGTCAGTATTCATTACCGGAATGGAGCTAACCCGCTTGCAGAAGGATCTGGAACAATCCTGTCTGCGTCAAAAAATGATCCTGTGACAACAGAGTATTGGTGACGACAACCGGAACATTCCTGAACCACTAGCAGCAAATACAAACTGAGTAATAAACATATGCTCTTGTTTGAAACGGTGTTCAATTCTTCTTTCCCACTCATCAGGCTAACTTTATAATAAATAACCCATTTTTAACCCTATGTTCACAACAATTTCTAATAGGCATTTAAGAGCTGAGACTTGAAAAGATGTGTCCTGAGGATGTTCAACTACAACAGATTTTGCTGCAAATGTAAATTATTCTATTAACTTAAAGCTGATCTCACCCCTCCCCTGCACTATGATGCTACCGAAACAAGCATTAAAGTGCTATTACAGATTTACAGAAGTTCCTGTTTCAGCAGTCAAACATTGCATTTTCTTTATATACCAACCACACAAACATTGGTATTGATCATCAGCAAAAACATTTAGGTTAACCTACAGTACTGGAAATGTGCTACAGTTAATTACAAATACATATCTCAAAATCACAAATTCCCACTGCACTCTCCTCTTTTCTTAAAGGGTAAAATATTTAAACCACCAAGAATGGGGGAAAAAAAACCCAAACAAAACCTAAAGAAATTCAATACAGTAGCCCTGCACAGGCTGCAGGAACTGAGAAAGAAATTGGCCTGCAGGCAAGAATGTAGGCAGCAGTTACTGTAGAAACCAAGCTCTTCCTTGCTTTTCTCTAAGCAAAAGAAAGACACAAAAGGAGCTGGAAAACAGCGATCGATGGGAAGCAGCTTATAAAGCTGCTTGTCACATCTGCTGCAGGAAAACCAGACACTAATTCATTAAAACTGCTCATGTAATGCCTCTGGAATTTGAGGCTCCCCAGCCTGTGAATACAAAAGAAACTCCGCCTATGGAAACACTGCGTTTTCGGGTATTTAGCATCTCCGTACACAAAAGCTGTATGCAGTCAGGTTGTGTGGTCTCTACACCTAAATTTCATTCTAAACTATCAAAACAAAATTTGTCCAAAAGATTGTGTGCCTCTGTCTTTGCCAAATTTCAAAGAGCTATTTCAAAGTCACTACAGAGCATACATAACTTTAGAATACAAGGGTTTCCTGTTTAAAAAAATAGAAACTACACAACAATGGGAAAGTAAAAAAATCAATCATAATTTCTTCTTCCTACTAGATAACTGCATTTAACAATACTTTCCTATTATCAAACATGCAAACTCAAACTTTCACAACAGTAAATACCATTCACAACTTTCTGTAAAACACATGATTTACAATTATAGCTGAGCTGAAGGAGATAAACCAAACCCGCTCTACCCTTTAGTAGCAAGTTAGCTGGTTACAGAGGTGCCTGGCATCTCTCCCTCAGTCGTAGGGGATTCAAAGGCATGCAAAAATTCAGGCGGAAGCAGTGCTAAATAAAAAGCTATCAGCAAACTAAACATAACTGCTCAGAGCCAAACCTACAGCATTTGGCATTTTACTATTCCTTCCAATTAAAACAGTAGGGGGAAGTACAGTGAACAAGTGCCGTCACGATGTGTTTTGACGCAAGCATAATCATAAAAAAAGCACTTATGACTCACACATTACTTTAGCAGCAAAAGACTTCATTTATTACATCAGAGACCTGCATTCTACTGCAAAATGATGCCAAACCTCCCTAATCATTACCCAAAGAACAGCTACCCACAAGGGCAAGGCTGCACAGAGAAAAAAAAAAAAATCATTATTCCTGAGTCAAGGAAGCAAAGTTTATTTTAGACAGGCTTTTCAAGACAGAATTCTGCTTCCAAGAGCAGAATAGTCCTTTATTTCACACAGAAATCCATGACTAACTCAGGCCATTGAAGAGTGACAAAAACTGCTTCCTACCAACTCTAATTTTGAGTACACAGCAGTGTTTCATTTCCCCCTTAAATCTGCCTGTCTGGTCAAAGAACAGACTTTTTTCAGACTCCTCTCTAAAAGCTACAGGCAATAATTAAATTTCACAATTACCTACCTAAAGGTGTTTTGATGTTCAAGGGCCACTTCATACTTGCTTCACCTTGGGGATACTGCTGAGCTGGGTATCTCAAAAGGAATCAAGATTTTGTATTATATTCCAAGATGGGTTTTTTAACCAACTGTACTTGGCAGAATGTATGTTCAAACCACTTCCTAATTCTTCTTCTATGTGCAAATTCCTAAAACGTTTCTAGTGAAGGTGTAGACCCTCTATAGAGCTTATATACGTGGACTGCTCCACAGCCTTCCATAAACTTACTTTATCCTTACTCACTTCTGTGGGCACATAAGGACCAATCAAGACTCCAAAGAGTCTGAAAGACTGCAAAGTAAAGAAACCACTTAATCGACGACAAACACATTGTTATTAGAAAATATTCCTTGAGAAGCACTACTCTTGAGCTGTTCTCAGATCATGCTAAGCTCTCAAAACCATGGACTGCTATAAAGGGCAGCAGCAAAATACAGAAGGATAAAAAAAATTTAAACTAACAGACATGATATAACAAGCCAGATAGCCATGTAAGTGGAAATCTGCCCAGGAATAACAAAATAAAGAGCCTTCATGAGAATCTCTGTTAACCATTGTCACTGTACTGATAAAAGAACAACAGTACAAAGAAGGAAAGGGTATAGCATACAAACATGAAGCATGGGATTAATTTCTCCAAGCATAAACCTGTACCTGTGTTAGTCATTTAGCTTTTTAGCGAATAAAAATTAATAGACACTTTATGGTGTACAGCCCAGAGAAGGGAAAAGCTGAAACCGTTTGGAGAAATCAGGTCTAGGGATGCTTATTTTTAATTTAATGGGAGTCTATGTGTAGACACACACATACACTTTCATTCAGTCACACACTGCCCAGTATTAAGCAAAATGAAACTCACTCCAAACATCTAGTGAAGTAATGAAAACTGTAGGCCAAGATTCCTGAAGCCAGGAAGGCACCACCAGGCTCTTAGCAATAAAATCTTCATCCTGGGGATGGTTTCTTGGGATACAGCAATGTAAGAGCTCAGCACTGCCAAACAAGGCAGGCTCTTCCCTGCCTCTTGCACTAGTTCTGTTCCCAGCCACAGGATTACTCCATTTATCTGTTACCAGGAGCACCTTCACCTAATTTACTAACCTGGCAGAAAACTGCTTTAGCCCAAATACAGAAGTTTGATGATGCTTTAGTAAATTTAAGTCATCTCACAGTCTAATCTCTTAAAAAATGTCAAGTAAAACCACAACACCTTAATTTAAAGCAGTATTGTAAGTATTTCTCACTATGTAAGAAAATGTTTTATTATGCAACTGTTTTAACAATTCCTTTTAAAAGACTGAAATTTGAACTAATACAGAAAAGTAAGCTTCCAGAAGACACTGGTCAGAAAAGCAAGTGCAGAGCTCTGCTTGTGAACAAGAGTGCATATTCAAGACTTAGAAAGAGAATAAAATTTGGTTAACTTGGGACCTTCTAGCTTGACCAAGAAAGTCAGTATCTGGACTGCAATCACTGTTAATAGGATGGATAATGGCCACTTAAGTCAAGCATTCCCCACAACATTTCTACGGCTCTAAAGACATAACATACTAGAAACTCCACGAGGAATAAAATTTCTCAGTCATAACATGTATTATGTATTAGTAAATAACTAAGGCATTTATATGTTCCTATATATTTACTACTTTCAAGGTTGTAACTAGAACTGAATAAACACACTGCTCTGCATTTCTGTAACATCGTTCATTAGGAAACACTGAAGCACTGAGCACACTGCAGCATAACACATTAGGATCCAGTGTTCTCTGCACTCTAGACACACCAAAGGTTAGAGATAGTAGCATTCACACAGGTAGAGTATGCAAGAAAGACTGGAGCACTGACAAAACCAGAATCAACAGACCTCAAAATAAGGGAAAGGGAGACAAGTGGAAAGGGAGAGGAGCAGGGTGTCTGCACTGCAGACAAAGTAAGCCACTTCAAACCCCAAGGAATCAATTTTAAAAGGCAAAGTATAGCTCTTGATACAAAGTGCTAGAAAAGAGCACTGGAATTTCATCATCCCCCTGCCTCCACCCATGAAGTATTATCCCCATTTTTAAAAACAGATTAAACAGATTTGTAAATTAGCCAAGTCCTTTTGGCAAGCGTGCAACAGAGCTGGGAACAGAACATATTTTTCCTCAACACCCAATCTTTGTTTAAACCACTGACTGGATCATACCTTAAATCCTCCTTCTCTGACAACCACTTCAAGAGGCAGAGCACCAGTGAAACACACATCTTCAGAGAAAGGGAGACTGTTCAATTAAATAAGACTGAAATACTTCAATCCCTGCTTGTTGCACAGGAGTAGCTGTAGCTGCTGAAGGAGCAAAAACAAGTGGTGGCTGTGAAGCCTACACAGCAGAAAGTAATTCATGCACGTGTATCTCAAGGAATACATCACATCCTCCAAAACAGAGCTAGAGGCACTTTAATTTCACCAGTCCTTTACTGTTACACCATGCAAACTCTACATTAAATGCATACATTCTAATTAAAATATACAGTTATACACTGAAGAATTTGAAGATGATAAGCTACACTAACTTCACCTCCTATGTACCTATGAGAAACAGGATTTTTTCTTTTCCATTGTCAAAAAGAAAAAAAATACAAAAAACAACCCATAGTATTTAAAGCAATTAAGAAAAAAAAAGGTGGAATTTATATCCTAAATGTTGAAAAATATCTGGGGAAAAAAGGACTCTTCATTCCCTTTCCCTTAATAACAAAGTGGAGTTCATTCAAGACAACGAAGAGTTGTCAAGCTACTAAAACTGTTACTCTCATGTCTGTTACTTGTACCAATGAAGAACAACCTGCAGCATCCCAGTGACACAGCTGGAGGTGAAGAAGGGTACATCCTACCATCTTGCAATATTGAAGGACTTACTTCAGTTTTGTTTATCTATGTTGTATCCACTGTTTTTAATTAATCAACCTCCTACACCACCGCAGGTCAATGCAATTTGGCAACTGCAAAAACTTTCACTGGTCAAAAAAAAAGCCACATTACTATTATTTTTGGGTTGGAAGACACCTTAAAGCTCATCTACTTCCAACCTCCTGTCACAGGCAGGGACACCTTTCCCTAGGCCAGACTGCTCCAAGCCTTGTCCAGCCTGGCCTTGAACACTGTCAGGAATGGGGCAGCCACAGCTTCTCTGGGCTACCTGTGCCAGTGTCTCATCACCCTCACAGTGAAGAGCTTTGCTATCCTACAATATATCACTCTCTTTACACTCTGGTCCTTCTGAGAAATGCTAGAGGCAAACCAACTCTACATAGCAACTGACACAACATTAAAGTCTTCCAGAACATAAATTAATAGAGCAGAGTCTTCTCTTGTGTGACCAGACTGATGAACCAAAGTTCATGAAATACTTAGAAATGCTAGACAAAAGCAAGATGCAATAAGTTCCAAATGGTTCTTGTACACAGATGAACATTTTGCTGAACTGCTCCAACAAACTTCCCTCAATGAGCAAAGCTCCCCTAGATTTATATAAAGCAATGTGTCTTCCTTTCACCCCCCCTGAAGAAACAGGTGATGCTCATCCAAGTCCGGCTTCCCCTACTTATCAACTGAGCACCATTCTTCCCTGAATGGGACTGTGAAACCTGACATATAAAAAAAATACTCAAATTATTAAGAACTCTCCATCCTCCGCTCCCCATATACCATCTATCTGCTGGACCCTCCCTATCTCAGAAGACCATTTGCTGTTACTATTTCATTTCTGTCATACACAAATATTGATTGCTATAAAATCAGACATTTCTGTAGCGAGATCTGAATGTAGGATGGCATATTTCAGAACAATTTCATCAGTCATGTGATTCTTTCCAAATTTCACTGCAGCATCCACTTGTACAGTGAGGCTGAAAAGATGCAAATGAGTTCCATGCACATGCTACTGCATCAAAAAAGAACTGCAAACACTAATTTTCAAAGTACCTAAATTAACATTTTTCCATTTAGACTTGAAAATCAACCAATATTTGAAAGATTCAGATTTTCAGAAAGATATATTATGTTAAAATGAAATGTTAATCCTTAGCTACAGAAAGCCTTTCCTCATTTCCATGTGTGTATAAAGCATTATACTATACTTCCTTCAATAATGACAAAAACACTTTTATACTGAGAACGAATCTTTTTAAAAATCCCTGTTAGCAGAGGAAGCACCATATAAATACCATTACATATATCATAATATCAAAGCATATTATTGTTGATATTATACCATAATTTAATGGTATTACATTATGGTATAATAATATACCAACATGGTATAAGGCATACATACCTTATATATACACCTTATATAAGGTGGCCCTTAAGCTCAAGTTATCATAAATACAGAAGAAGCAGCAAATACTATTAACGTATTAGGAGCCCTTTTCCTTAATTTTTAATTCATGTGTCAAATTATTCTAGGATTTTAGAAACATCCATCTGGAAAAGTAAAAGACTGATACTCCTAGGTCTAAAGTCTATTAAAAAAAAAAATCCAAGCTAAAATGAAGAAGGATTAAAATATGAAGATCTAAGAGAGATTTGAACAGTTCTAGAGGGCATGACCATGGCCTTAGCCTGCACTCTAATAGACAGATTTTTCCAGTATACATAGAACAATGCACAGGCTTTAAGTCAGAAAAGCTAAAAGCTAAGCTAACAGACACCTCAGATGATTAAAGACAATCTCTATAAAACTACACCTAACATCCGTCCCCCAAAAAGAAAGAACCAAGATTTCTATCTCACATATTATAAAATTTTCACTAAATGTTAATATTAACGTACAAGTTTGTTTGCCATGGTTTTTAGAAAAAGTCAAAAAGGTTTGCTAGGTATTTTTAAGCTAACATTGCTTTAATCATCATTGGAAATCACAATGGGAAAACCTTAAGAGCACTAATTAGTTCAGTTACAAAATTATATCTTACAATCAGTTTTGCTCTCTCTCCTGAGAAAACAACAGTCAGTTTATATGAAGTGTCACAAGAATCAGTGACTTTTCCATAAGGACCACAAAGGCAATGAGACAGGACACCATCACTTGGTGCAGAAAGCTTGAAATGCGATACGAAACCCTTAAACCTCACTGATCAAAAAACAACACATAAGCTTAACAGAGACTACCAGAAACTAGTTATCAACTATCTGTATTTGCAGATATTTCTGCTGTGAAGTGCAAAATGAGACCATCAATCACACAAACACTTGGGAAACTACTAAAATAGCACAAGCACAGTTTTGTTGCTTTTCCAGTCCAAGTTCATAATCCACAGTGGTCACCTTTTACTTGCTTTTTCTTCTACTTCTGTACATGGATAGCACCTCTATGACCTACACTCCCCACAGAAGGGGGAACAGTGTCCAGAAACATTACGTAGCTCTCTTGCCTGTGGAGTCCGAGGGACTTCTTTGCTAAACATAGGGCACGTCAGGCCCCTCAGTGAGCTGATTCAACTTACTAATGCATCATCAGTTAACCCAATGAAGCAAGTATTTTAAGAGGAAAATAGTATTCCCCGGGGCTAGTGCGAGAACTGGCTAACATGGGACCTAGTGGTGCCAGAGCCAGCTGGGTTCTGGAGCCAGGATCCAGAATCTGAAAGAATCACTATGGCCTTGCAAGAGCAGAAAACCTTTACATCAGCTCAAATGTTGACCAAACTGCTATGTAAGATACTGTGAAGACACTTTATCAATCTTACTCATTTCTTCCCATCTGGTAATGGAAAAAACTGCACTCCTGACTTGACAGAAAACTAATCCTGAGCCTGCTTCTCTCCTCCTCTTCCAAGGGATTGTTTTTCAGGCCTACCAGTAAGCTAATCTGTCTTGATCACACAATGTGAACACCAGCTCTAACATACCGGATGGAACAGGATGACTCTTTTGGCTCTAGCTCCCAATTAGCCTCTTTTAGCTAACCTTGAAACCAAAGGGTTAGTTACAGTTTATCTTCACAAACTGAATCTTACACACAGCTATGCTTAGAATGAGATGAAAGAGCTACCCATGTTTTAATAAAACTGTACTACTATATAAATTGAATATGAACATTAAAGCAAACCCACTCACCCTCTTCAAAACAGCAATAAGAAAGATACTTTACATTACTGCAAATGCTTGAAAAATAGTTTACCAATATACTTGAGAAGCAAAAGCCTTCTGTAACAGTGCATCCTTTAACTCAATGCACTCCCTCAGGAGGTATGAGAATTTAAAAGAATATATAAAAAAGTATATAGATTATAGCAATGATAAACATGTATCAATGTTAAACCTGCTGCCTATGGCGCATTTAAATAGTTATAACATTCTGAAAAGCTCACCGAATCAAATTAATCGTGTCAATCCTGACCCCCTCAGAGAGATAAAACTGTCCAAAATGTTATAAAACACACTGCAATGATGCAATGTACTTGTATGTACATCTAAATTTTATTTACTGTTGCTCTCCAGTATTCCTCAGACATTTTGTACCAGAATCCACAGCACGAAGTTGCTGCAACTGAAGAACGACAAGAAGTCTGATGAACTTGAGCTGTGATTAAAAAACTGGTTTTAAAGATTTGAACAGGCATATGGAGTGGATGCTTAACACCATTTACTTACTAAAGGTAACACAGGATGGGGGGGGAGGGAAGAAACAGCTATTTTGCAGATGCTAAACATAATGGTAAAAAATTTACACAGAGAAGAAGTATCACAGCTAACTAATGAATATAGATCAAGTCCCAAAAGATTAAGTATAAGGTCATTTTCTGTCTCAATTTCAAGTTGAGAATAATCAGACTAGTCTCCAAAGTTTCAACAACGCAACCACATGAGACACCAGGCTTCGAAGTACCAGCACAAAATAGAGGTTGGGTGTTGGAAACACAGCAGAAAACTAGAAATAAAGAATCAACAGCAAGAGGAGGAAAAAAAAAAAAGGGAAAAAAGGAAACAAAAGGCTCAGTGCTCGACAGTGACAGAGGGAAGAAAAACCTTGCAAAAATAAACAGCTTGGAACACAAACTAAGTAATTCATGGTCTGTGCTGAAGTGGGGGCATGTGCTGGTCATATGTTCAGCGTATGTTACTGGCACCATTCACCAGCATGTTCCATGTTGTAATAGCTTAAACATTTAAATTTGAAATGTGCTGCCTTCAGGGATGACATGATCTGGGCAGCTCTGATGAAACACACACCACTCAAAATGAATACATGCTCATTTTGGCTTGCAGGTTATTTCTCCATACTGCAAACAATGCTTTCCTTGGCACTAACTCATTTGAAGAGCTTACATTAAATATAACCAGTGGTAGTGCAAAGCAACTTTTAAAGCCAGTAGACTCGGTTTATGTAAGATAACGTAAAATGACTGTTGTAGTATCTGTGATTCTCAGAGGCAACTTGGAGACTACCAGATTCTCAAACACACACACACATATATATACAATGATGCAGCCTCTTGCCCAGATGATGATGACATGCAATGGTGTAGTTTTACGACTCCAAAACATACAGGGAAAAACCAAATTCAGTTGGTGTTCAAACAACAAATTTCAAATACCTGTTTTCTGTAACAGCTCTGCCTCCCAACTGTACAGTCATTCATTTTCCTGTGAAAGCTGTACCAAGGAAGTTGCTTCTAGTGCTGACACAGGCTGCTGAGAAAGGATCACCATCTCCCTACTGTATGTTAATGCCTGGTACCAACCCCTTCTGCATTCAAACAAGTGGCTACGATTAGATCTATTCACTTCCTTTTAAATACCCATCCTGTAGTATTTCAATTTGAAATCCCCTAGAGCAATTTCTCTTTCCTTTTTATTTCTGCATTAAATCATTACCTGCACAAGTCAAATCCTGTCTCCATTTGAAACATCTTTACAAGGGTTATTCTAATGACTGTGATGACATGAAGCATCTATCTAAGGACCTTTCAGATTTAAAAATAAAAGTCTCCTTCACTCAGTGAAGAACTTTACCAGCCCAACTTTTAGCTCTCTCTGTACCAAACACTGTCAGTATGCTCTCAGTCAGCAATTCATTTACCACAGAACATCCCTATAAAAGCGTAAGACAGTCACACATATTCTCTTCTTTCAATCTCCCAGGGAAAGATCAAACAAGCAGCTACCAAAAGGCAAAACAGTCATAAGTAAGACAAAATTGCATTAGTGTAACACATCTAGTACTCCACACTTCCTTAGAGCCCAGGGATGTCCAGGCTGAAATGCAATGTGTCACTGCAACAGGCACCCAAGTCCCCTGGTACTCATTTATCTGCAAGTAGTTAACCCTCAACTACTTAGACCTTCAAGATAAGAAATTTAACTGGAAGAACTACCACTGAATCCTACTAATATCAAATGTTGTTGCAAAAAGAAGTTGTAGACACAACAGTTCACCTTGGAGATAAAGCACAAACGCGCTGCAGTACAATAATGGAATCAAGAGGATTATGGAAAACAAAACCACATCCTGCCTTCCCAAGCCTCCCCAAGGAGACTTGGGCAGCACATTTCTACACTGTCATCTCCCATACTCATTTCCACAAGTGCAGTGTTTTTTTCTTAATTTCAAAAACTGTAGAAAAGCCTATTTTTTACAACTCTCATTTCAATTAAGCTACCACATTCAATCCCTCAGAAACACCTTCCTCAGTCTCCTCTCCATACTCACCATCCTATTACTTCTCCTATGCAAAATCACACTCAGACATCGTGGTTATTTTGTATTCTATATAGCCATGCTTTTAAGCTTTCCAGGTGAAGTGCAATTATTTTTGGCACACTGGTCAGCTGCAGTCCAACTAACGCAAACAACACAGAGACACACATATGAGTAATGTTTTCTTCAGCTACTACTAAGCCAAAGCAACTTTGACACATTAACCCCAAACTTAAAAGAGATGAGCCCTTCTGACAGAGGGCTGAATTATCTACATTCATATGCTGCTTTTACTCTTTTTCTATTCTTTTTCTGTTCCTTTTTTTTTTTTTTCCATGGTTGGCATGCTTCTTTTCTTTAAAGGCTTAAAACCACCCATTTTGCTGATAGCCTTAGATAATAGTGCATAACCTCACATAAGAATCTTGAGTGCTTACTAGCCCACAGCAGACCAAACTTATTTATAGCTAAGTAACAAGCTGGGGTTAGTGATCTCTTCCAGGCTCAACAATCTTCCAGCCTCAGAATAACCACACCATAAACCAAGCCGGGTTATTTCATTACTGACAGGAAAGTAAACATTTGTGTACTAGGGTGTGTTTGCTGCTGATTGCTCTGGCTTCTGGTGCTGAAGTACACAGTAAAAGCCATTCACAACAGGCCAAAATTCATGAAGGAAATTTAAAATCATGATCACTAACTGCTTTCAGAATTTAACTTGCATCTTTAAAACAGAGACAGGTGGAAAGAGCAAAATTCTTCTCCCAGCTGTGAACTCAGTTTCTCATTTCACCTTTGGACAAGTTTCTTTTAATGTTTCTTTAGTGCTGATTTTTTTCATCTGCAATAGGTAATACTCCCTTATGCTATCATGCAATTAAGGAAAAATACTATATGAGAAACCAGCACATTAGCCCACGGAAAAAGTTTCAAAACAGAAAACAGCTCAGAAAACTAAACTGTTTTCAAGTTCCAACAGAATCCGGGCAGAATTTCAGTTATAATGAAGAAAGTTTGTTACAGAAAACCTGGACATCGACAGAATTGGATATTCAAGCCAAGATGACAAGTAACAATGAAACACTTCCAGAAAAGCCTGTTCTGTTGTCAGCTTGCTGCTCACTGTTACCTTCATCTCACCCCATTACTCTGCTACACCACTCACAACAACTTGTAGAGTTCATCAGCTTCCATTAACTTCTCAAGTCACTATGTGATTCTGCT
Source organism: Melopsittacus undulatus (assembly GCF_012275295.1). Taxonomy (NCBI): domain Eukaryota; kingdom Metazoa; phylum Chordata; class Aves; order Psittaciformes; family Psittaculidae; genus Melopsittacus; species Melopsittacus undulatus. The sequence goes on from NC_047537.1 coordinate 17,231,504, forward strand.
CAAACACGAACGCTCCTCAGAGGCCACAACCTTTCAGGAAGAAAGAAAAAAGAGAAGGGATGCAGCCAGTTGAGAACTAAGTAATGAAACAGGCAAGAAATGATACAGCTTTGTGCCATTTACTGCAGGTTATTCTGCCTTGGCAGGGTTCACAAGGCATTTGAGCACTGTTAAATTGTTCTGGAATTTGCTGATAATACAGACTAGATGCATTTCTCAGCTTTATGGACAGACCAATACCAGGAAAAGGTTTTAAACACACAGGCTTGAATTTCAATTCAAAAGGATAAACAAACAACTGAAGTTCTACTGTGGTTTTTACCTATTGCAACTCTTTCCTGTGTTGCTAAATGTGCCTGGCGTCTGAACATTTCAACTGACATACTCACTGTGGTTTCCAGGTCCAAAATGTTTGTAGCAATTATCAATATCTAGAAAGCTGAATGAATACTACTACAAAGAGCCACAAACAGTGGAGCCCACCCTAAACACCAAATTTAGTCCTGCATTCATTTCAGAACCCACATTCATAGCACAGGGTAACCACCTTTAACTACTGCATTTATTCAACTCAGTGATGTATCTATGAAAGTTTCGCCAGGAAAAAAGCTATACTCTTTAACTCCTGAGAGTATCACTGGAAGCAGGACTGCTTGATAATGTTATTACCCAACCTAGCAATTTTAGTAAAATTACTTAAGAATAAATTGCACACTCCTCAAAGCAATGTTTTCATATCATTTGAAAAGCACACCAGTTCATCCTTTGGCTTGCAGCCCCTAATGCTACTAAAAAACAAATACATTTAGTAAGATAAAAGGGCAGAAAAGGACAAAGCCATCAACTCCCTCCACCCAGTGAAAGAACATCCTGGCGCAGATCTAAACACACACAACTGAAAGTGCTTCTGTTGGTTACCCAAAACCAAGCATATAAATGGATAACCATGAAAGACAGAGCAGAGAGAGTATCTAGTAAGAATTTCATCTGAGCCTAACCCAGCCACACCCAGAATATTCACATGTGGAAGGAAGTAACTTGCTTCCTTTAACACATCTTTGCTCAATACCTTTTTTGATGTTTACATGTGTGGAAGTTCCAAACAGGACTGTGACTGATGGCAGTTCATGTAATTCATGGCTACTAACTTTCCTCAGCACCCAAGTCCACAGGATACCACACTGGAAATGAAGGGCATTTTTTGTTATGATCTGCTCCTCCTCCCCACAATTGCTTTATTTAAATATTTCACCTCATTCCCTTTGAAGGATGTCTCAGAGCAACAGTGAGAAGTCAGTCGTATCTGAACAAAGCAAACACAGAGCTAGTCCCAAGCCTGCTACCTAAGTGTTTTGGGAAGCCTGGCTCAACTGCACTTCTTTATTGACTACTAACACACTTGTCTTAAACGCATCCTTGTTTTACTGTCCTGCACTAAGAGGGAAAAGAAGAAGCTCTCTCTCATATGATAACTTTATTTTGTTTCTGCATTTTACCAAGGAGAGACCTTCAGAAGACAACACAGGAAATCCAGATCTACCTGCATCATCAACTTCAGCAAATCCTGCAAAAATTTCTTTAACTTATCCTTTTAACTTTAAGCACATACCTAGCACAGCCCTTTCTTAAAAAGCATGCTGTCTCAGGAACTTTCAAGATTAAAACATTTTTGTATTAGAAGTGTTTCTTAATGCAAAAAAATAATTTTTGCTCTTCTACTATTTTAGATCTTTCTTTTCCTTTCTATTTTTATTCCACAGACCATCATGGTTCTTGAAATTGTAATTCCTTAACGTACGATTCCACGAGACACAGCAAGCTGACTGTTGCTGAAAGTCAGTGCAGCCCTGCCACACACTTTGTGCCAGCTCCACTGCTTGCCAGACCTCTCTGTGAGCCACTTCAATGCAAACCACCCAAAAATAGCCAAAAAAAGCAGCCAGCAGCGGCTCACGGAACATCTGATGAGCTTCAAGGCCAGAGCAACCTGCAGCTGTGAGCACTGCAGAAAACAAGACCTTCTCCTCCCATGGTTCATTTCAGCTGCAGTGAAACACCAGATTAGCTCACACGCTCCTGAAAGCACAGCCTGTTTCTAAAAAGTGAGACCTCACATTCTTCTGAATCATGTATCACAAATTAAATAACAAAGTCAGAGCCTCCTCGCATTCTCTAAGGATAACAATTGTATTGCTTCTCAGTCTCACTGCTTAAACTTGAGATGATCTTCAACTTATTTCCCATCTTTTTTCAGGTCTCCCACCAAACCCTTTCATTCCTCTTCACAGAACTTCAAACTCCTCTAATACCCCTTAATATAACCTAAAGCAAAACACATTGGCCTATATCCTCATTTTTTCCTATGCGGCAACTGTATTATCCTCTTCCATTTTTCAAACCTGCACATGGCACAATGCTAAAATCATCCTCTTTACATTATTCTTTCTTTGTTCTTTTGTAAACAATCAGCTTGTCCTGGTTCAAATCTGAGCTTACCCCCAAGCAGAAATCTGCAGGAGTACCTTCACCCTTCTCTTGTCTAAGCCTTGGTCTTTCTAATCTTAAGTCTGTCTCCCCTCTCTGCTACACAGGCCTTCTATCTGGACAGGCCAGAAGACAGCAGTACCACCTAAGGAGGGAAATTCTTTTCTTTAAGAGTTAATGTTTATACTTTCCAACTGCTTTCCTTGTGTGTTTACTGCACTAATACTGTAACCAACAAGCCTGCCTACTACTAAAGTATGTAAACTTTGTGTATATGCTTTGTCTACTCAAATTATATTCTGCCTAGAACACTCCAAATGTGTCCAGAGGACAAAGTGATAAATCAATTTTTTTCCTCATATTCTTGGTCTAAAAAGAAAAAATAAACTCCAGATAATTATGCATTTGTATCTTCATAAATAACAGACTACCTTACATGTAGTAAAATCACTACTCATACATGAACATTTCAGGTATACTTTTCTGAAGCATATTCACACACAATGGAAGTTAAAGTACTTCAATGGAAGTTAAACTACTTTCAATGGAAGTTAAACTACTTTCACACTTCAATGGAAGTTAAACTACTTTCTCCCAGCTGTGATGGGGGGGAAAAAAAAACTGAAGAAAGAAGGAAAAAGGTCAGCAAATTACCTGCTCCCATACTGCAACATGCTAAACGTTGCAAACAGAATTTTAAAGCAACTTAAATCAACTAGTTAGTTTGTCCATGCGTGAACCAAACCCACACATTCATCTCCATTTAAGTGATTTAGAAAACCTGAATTTAATTTCAGTACAAGGTGTAAATACTTGTTGTATTACATACTAACCTGACTTCCTATCAACATAAAAACTAAGAGGCTTATACCTCATGAGCTGTATCCAAGACTTAAAGAATTTTCCAAGAATCACTGTGTATTGTATGAAAATTATCTTTGAAACATTCCAGTGCACTCCAATAGGAAGACTCAAGATGATAATGAACAAAAGCATTAGAATCATTTGCATGAGAAAACAGTGCTGAGAAGTGTAAACAAAGAAATGCCCAACTATGTGTTTGATGCTTTAGAAGCATTTTTAATTAAAAACCCAGCCAAGCACTGACACCTTGTTAAAACACATAATAAAGAAGTCTCTTGCTATAACCCAATGGGAGAATATTTAAAAAAAGATCTGCAGTGGAAGTAAAGGCTGAACAACTGAGAAGCTTCACCTACCTGTACCTCTTCCAGCCCTAAGCCATGAAATGGCCTCATGGGTGCACCTATACTGCACCTGAGCACAGCAAAGTTTATTTTTTTAAGCACCTTTTCCAAAAAGGTATTGATTTTTGATCAACAGAAGATGGTGCAATAGAGACACCACTACTCTTAATAAGCTGTTCCACTAGTACTAAAAATATCCGCTTACTTCAAAGCCTGAGAGTTTAAGTTTACAGCCTCTGGGTTCTTATACCTGTGTTTGATCACTTACCAAGCCTTTCAGTAGTCTAAATCACCCCCATAAAAGCGTATATACACCAACCCAGGCACTCTGCACTCCTTTTTGAGGAGACACACATACAGAATGCCTTAAGTCCCTCACTATTGGGGATTTCCTCCAGCTTTCGATTCTTTTTAGTAGTCACCCCCTTAAACCACTGCAGTTTTGAAAGATTCCTTCAAACAGCTTTTAATTCCAGAACCACATGAAGTTCCAGCACGTCTCAGTACTCCCTGATACAGCTCCTGTTTCCACACAATCATCACATCACTCGGCTTTGACACATCATTTCAGTACAGGCATCTAACGATTTCTCTTCAGTCATGACTTTCAAATGCACTCTACTACTACTTTTCAGAGCAGTTTCCTACCCTGGAGATCTGGCCTGATACCTTTTGAAATGCCTTTTTTTTTTAATAGATTGACCAAATCCATTTTGTCTTCCTGATTTGTGAGGACAGTATTTATCAACATTGGTATCATTAGGGTGTGAATATTTGTCAGCAACTGCATTTACTTCAGACCACCACCAGCAGTAACAAGTAGCAATACCAAGTAGTAACCAAGTATTTTTCTCGTGAGTTAGTGCTAAGTGGCACAGTTATGCAAACCAGCCTGTGTATTCCCAAAATTCTGCTAAATTGGAAACATAGGTATTTTGTAATTACATAAAGCATCTTCCACAGTTAGTTATTGCCATCCCTAGAGATACTTGAAATTCAAACAGACATGGTGCTGAGCAGTCTGATCTAATGCTGAATCTAATTCTCCTTTCAACAGGGGTTTGGCTAAAGGTCTCTTCCACAATTCTTAATGTAAAACGTTAAATTAACACTAATATATAATTACTTCCAGAAAACTTTATACTAATTTTGTTACGCTTCATAAAGCTGTGATAATGACACATCTCTGGTTTCTTTACAGCTCTGATTTTACAAATGCTCAACTCCATATGCATCTTTATCCATGTGAACCATCTTGCTGAAGTCAATAGGCATGTTTAGTTTAGCACAGACATAACTGTCAATCTGCTCATGGTTTTTATTTTGTTTGGTGCACATGGACAAACCAAAAGATAGTATCTTCAAATACAAATACTCGAGGCATTCATAAATTTTGAATACTGAAGATTCTACTCCCACAAACACTCAACTGTACAGACCCAAAGATGATGCTGTGTCAAAGTCTCTGATTCGCAGTACTAACATGAAGGACAGAACAGCACAGAAGCACAAGCAACAGCTGCAGCAGAATCACACACACAAATGCAAAGATATTCCCATCATGTACAGAGCTTCTTTAGCCCTTTAAAAAATGATGCATTACAAAATCACAAAGATTTGCACTACCCCTTCAAGTAACCTCAGCAGCTTTCAACAATAACACAGCAATGATGAAATTTTAAGAATATAACATTTATTTTCTATGCCACACAGTGTGGAATAGCTGCAGAATAAATACGGTTCCTCCCCTCTGACTGCTTTATCTAGGTCAAAAAACTCCTTAAAGGCAGGAAGTCGCAGGAAACAAATGTCACTATACATCAACTTTTTATCATGAAAACAAGAGAGACAGTAGATAAAACCACCACCTTCCTAGTATTTCAGTATGAAGTTCCATGAAAGATATGAGCTTTTTAGTAAACACGAAAAGTGTTGTGAAAACTCCTGATAGGCTGCAAGGCAACTGGCCTCACATGCGCTAACACATGACAAATTTGTTGTACTCTTTGAAATTGGGTTTTTTTTCTTTGTTTTTACATAATTTCACATGAGTTAATAGGACTTGAGAGATCTTGAAGGCACTGCTGTATTTACTGAAAAATACATAGGATCAGATGCACAATCATCTCATTTTGAAGAGCTCAGGCGTGACTCAAAAAAATCCTTTGCTTTCTGGGCAAGAATTACACATGCTCAAGAAAACCAAAACAAAACAACCAAACTCAACAGCAGCAGAATTCCTCCACACAAGAATTACTCTTTATAACACATCTACCTTCATGAAGAACTAATATTTACATGACAATGCCATTTCCCAATTATAAGCAAATTAATCATACACATTTATTTTTAAGAGCAGGGGTGAAAGATCAACTTTCTTTATTAACTTACTTAATTCACACTTAATCTAATAGCAAAAGTTGTCTCTTCCTACTCAAACATGCTGCATTTCACAGCTGAGGATCAGTACTGCATTCCAATTTAATCAATGCAAAGCAAAGAGTTTTATTTTCATTTATCTTACTTCATTATAACTGAGGGTAAGAATCCCAAAACTCTGTTTTACCTACAGATTCTTCGAATAGTTTTAATACTGACTGCACCTTTAAACCAAACCAACGCTAACCTTGCTTGTGTCATAGAACTGGAACTTACAGACAATAAACAAACCATTAATTTTTTGATGACTTCCCAGTTTACTGTATTTCATGTACAAAGAATGTACTTACTCCCATAGCTGGCTACAGAGGTTTGTAAAGTCAGTAAAACTGTAGAATCATTAAGGAAGGTTCATCATACATATCAATATACCAACAGAAAAAGCAAGGCAGTGTGGGTTAATCTAAATACAAAACTGTTTAAGCTTTATCTCAACTACCTGACTGGTGTATGACAATTTGCAATGCTGCTTCAGTAACAAAAATAAAAAATAAAAAAAAAAATCACTCAAAAGATGTGTGCATCTGAGAGGGAAATATAAAAAAAAATGAAATGACAGAACCAACTGTAACACAAATTATGACTATAGAAACTTCACACTCATCTCTATTTTTCTTTCAAATAACATGTGCTCTACCTTCTTCCTCCCACGTTCCTTTTCAATCAGATCTGCTTATGAGAACACTACTGCTACTGAGCTTGACATTTGCAAATCCTACTTGAGAGTAGCCAAAAACCCACCTATAAACACAGCCCAGTTAACCTTATTAGTCATTATGGCATGGGGACAGCATCTGCTAAAGAAAGTAAATACAAGTTTCTGGAGACTGATTCATAAGTCACAGCCAAGTCCAACATTACTTAGTTTTGTGCTTAGCGATAACCTCTAAGTAATTCATAGTTTAAATAAAACCAGTACAAAGCTTCAAAATACTCCTCTGAACACAAATCACTGAGAAGGTCTCAATAATGTTTCAGCCAGCTATCTTCCTTAGGAGGAACTTTTATCTATCCAGTGTTGTCAAGAAAGGTAAAACACACATGCCAATCCAGTATTAATTTACACTTAAAAATACATTCCTTGAAAAAAAAAGTGTTTTGTTTTCCTAAGGAATCTAATGCTTATATTCATGAGAAAAATCTTTAAAACATAAACTGTAAGCTAAAAAGCAAACAAAGAAGATTCTTCCTAAACTATCAAACAACACTACCAAAGGAGACGTTAGGACCCATTCACCTCAACTTTAAAGCCAGTTGTTTCCAGTGAGATCAAGCACGTGTGCAGCCACAGCTGGAACTCCTACAGCAATCAAACCCTGCGAAGAACTTAAGTAACAGCAATAAGACAATATAAAAAAGTGCACTGGTGCATTAGAGGTTCTCTGCAATGTGCTGCACTATTTCCTGCTCAGGTAAGGCTGAACACAAACTTTTTCATGAAATTAACGACAGAATAGGAGGAGAATTATTTACTGTTTCTCATAAAAAAGAGCTAACTGAAGTTGCATCAAATGAAATTACCATGTGTCAAGTTCAAAAAACTCAGCAAAAAAAGGGGGGTTTTTTCCAGGTTGGGCTCCAGTGAGGTTGTAGAACTCGCTGCCCAAGGATGCTGTGGATACAAGAGGTTTACAGGGATAAAAATGGAAAAAAAAACCCGACAAAACAAAACAACACAAAACCAAATAACTTTTTTTTTTTTTAAGAAAAGAGAAGAAAATGCAGCCACAGTAAGTGACTTTAACTCAAAAAGAAATCAACTCTGACTCTGGAATCCAAACTGAAAAAAAAAGAGAAACCCACCCATTTACCTTTATCCTTTTTTCCGCTCCTCCCTAGGCACTGCTATTGACTACTCTTGGAGGCAGGCAATGGACTAGCTGCATCTTAGAAATGCTCTTCCTGTGTTAGTGGTATCTTGCTTATGATTCAAAAACATACTTTCACAAAACTAGAAGTAATTACTAACAGACAAAATCTATAGTTTTGTCAAAATGAACAAGACACTGTCTTGGAACAGTCAAACCCAAGATGTCAGGATCTTCATGAATTCAAACACTAACATACAAAGCACAGCCAAGAAACATAAAAATAAAACAGAACTTCTTCTGAGCTAAGATGTACCCAGAAGTCAGTCTGCTTTTCCAGCTGTATCAGTTACATCTGTCTGGAATACTGCCTCTCCAAAAGCTGTATACAAAAGCTCTGTCAACAGCTGCTGCCAGGCCCAGTACAAAAGGTATTTTTCAGGCCAAGTACCTCAAAAGTCAAATACTGATGTTATTATTTACCTAGCAATATATCCTAACAGCACTTTCACTGAAGTCCAGGAACATTTGACAAGCATCAAATTAAACCAATTAAAAACTATGAACTTTATGAACTGGAGAGTAACAGCCCTTGCATCTTCAAGGTAATTGTAAAAGACTAATTGAGCTGCTTTGATTTCTAACAGGAGACTAAAACCCCTTTCATCCCATGCCTCTGTGTCATGACACTGACAGGAGACCTGCTTACTGGACATGAACAAAAAAATTGCTATTTTCCCTCCAGCCCCCATTTTACTTCTCTAACAAGACGACAGCTGGTTTGTATATGCACAAGTAGGTAGGTGAGTCTGTCAAGAATTGGAAAAACAAAAAACACACTTCCCACTGCTGTTACCTCCTGCTTGAGAACTTAAACATTTGAATTGTGAGCAAGACTTCCATGGAAGTATTAAAAATAACAACCAGAACAGTTATCTTAATGCACAGTAATTTCACATTTCATGGCATTTGTATCTGTAGAAACAAAGATGTCTTTCTTACAGGTAAAAGTATACCCTAACATCAATAATTTTAATTTCTCCAGGTGTTAACAATGTGTTTTGCATAGATTACAGAGTTGTAGTTCTGTTTTTCCATTAAAAAAAAAAGAATTTCAATAGCATAATACTAAAACACTGTGCTGAAAGTAAAAAAAAAAAAAAAAAGAAAAAAGGACAGGGGCACTGGAATTGCAAAAATTATTACTGACAAATCAGACATTTCAAGGCTGTTACAATATTTTACTTGGAGTCATCTGAAAGTCACTATTAATTAGACAAACCAGAAACAAACCCTCCATTCTTGGTTTCCAAGATTACTTAAAAACAAACCAAGGAACATGCCTCCCTGATTTTTTTAAACTTCACCTGCCATTAAAATTTCAAATAATTATGTAGTCATAGGCAAAGCGTATTACTGGCAACACAGCAGGATTAAACAACAACAAAAATAGATCTAGTGGTGACTTGAGATGGACCTTAGCAATCATCAGTCTTGAACTGACACCAAAACTACTTTCTTTCCAATCATATTTCAACTGTTAATTACTGTTTACATTATACTGGAGTGACACAATTTGAATCTGAAAATCCAGGAGATCATCTTCAGTGTGACCAGCTAAATCTACAATGAAACTCAAGAACAGGGCTACCAACAACATTAGTCATGTGTAATTCACAGTAATGACTTGCTATAAGCAGATAACGTCTGCTTTGAATTTGTCTGAAGATTCCCCTGTTTAAAACAAACAAAAAAAGCTTTGCAAATAATGAAACTACTATTTCCCTACACAACTCCAGTCAGACTTTCCTTTCATAATTTTTTTTAATAAAGCAGTATTTAATCTTAATCATCGGTCTAACTATGACCCTGGAGGTTTTGCCTGCCCTTCAAGATAACACCCTTTGCTTGTTGACTCAAGAAAGCCAGCATACACACCGCTCCATTGTTCCCAGCCAGGACTGAAGGTATGCCACCTTTTATGTACAAAACTTGGTGGAAGATCACACCTACGTTTTGTAACCAGGAGGTAAGCACTTCAGCCAGCTTACAGATCTTGAAACTGAAGACTAGCAGTGTGCAGTCTAAGAAACAGTGTAATCACTGAACAGTCAGTTTCAAGCAAATGCTGGTAACACCACCCACATGCACTGGTGAAGAAATGTTAACTGCACACAAGTTTTCATTATTGTTCAGTACAAAGGTGACACACAAAAATCCTTCAGAATTTTCTTTCCATTTAAAAAAGCAACACTGGTATAAAGAAATAAATTACAAGTCAATAAATACATGGCCAGCATGGAGAAGCAGTGCTCTTTTTTTTTCTTGATGTCTTAAGTATTTAACAGAATGCTAGTGACTACATTACTCAAACTAATTCTAGCCTTCTCACAATCAACCTATATAATGCTCAAAAACTTGCTTGCAATTAGTGTCTTATACCAAACTGTTTAAAAAGAAAAAAACCCCACATTTGATATTTCATACATGCATTAGATTAAAATACAGATTAACCACATGGCAAATGATTATTAACATTAAAAAGGAGAAAGCAAAATTATATGTTCCATTTAAAGGTCAAACAAGTCCTCTGACTGCATTTATGATTATACAACTCTACATGTACTGGCACTTGTAAACCCTTTCAGAAGGAGCATTTCCTAGAAAGCAGAAAGGTAGACAATTTGATTTGCACAGAGGAACCAGGTGAGGAAACTAACATTAAGACATTGAAGTGGAAAATATCCACCATCAATATGCTAAATACAGTTTAAGAACTTGTAAGCCGTTAAGACTATGCCACTAATGGCATATGTTTTATAAAGGTAAAACACTTGTAACCTTTTAGGTTTTTCTAAGTCAGGACAGCTAAAATATACTAAACCATGACACTTTCACTTTTCCTACATGCAACTCCTCAAAACACAGATTACTCATTTACAGTAAATGTAGTAGGTAGGCCTTGCATATACCCCTAGAAAATGAGTTAATGCTTGGCAATGCTAAAGAAATGTATTACCATTTAAAAACTCTTAATGCATTTGTTTTCATGTAAGGAAAAACATTTTAAACACTGAAACTAGCAGAAGTATTTCACGTGGATGATTCAGTCTATCCATAGATAAATATATGTTACAATTAAGAGGCAAAAGCTACCACAAAATCACAGGCATAAAACAGTCACCCCATACTCTGCAAATACACCAAAGGTGTTACAAGATGTACTCAGCACTGATCTGAAATTCAGAAATCCCAGATATGTGAACAACCACTTGACTAGTTTCCTTTGAAGCACATAAACAATACTCAAGGGTGTATCCAATACTGTTTGCTAATTACAATACCTCCAAGCACTGCTGCAGATGGGTTTGCTCCCAAACTCAGATTTTGCTACGTGCCAGACATGGCACGGGAGTAGGGTGACCATTTGTCAACCCTCAGCCCCAACACTGCCGGGGTTTCACGCTTCCCACCTGTACCACCGGCTGTCGATGGGGCTGGAGCGGGAGCTGGACGTGCCGCCGGAGGAAGGACATATTCGAGGGCAGCATGCGGAGGCGCCGGTGCCCGGGTGGTGCCGGGCGGTGGGAAGAGAGACTGGCGGGAAGGAGGCCTAGGGCACCGCTCGCGTGTATCGCCAGGACGAGGCCGGTTCCCCGCCTGTCAAGAACCATGTGCCAGCCAAACGGCAACGGGGACAACCGACGCGGATGAACAGCAGCACCACCCAAGCCGCGACAGCCAACCCTCCCTGGGAGGTCGGGGCGGCCAGGCGCGGCGGGGCGCCGGAGGGTGGGCCAGGGCCGGCCCCGGTGTGCCGAGGAAGGACAGCAGGCCCGGACCCCGGTTTACTCACACTCGGGGCAGCTGCAGCGGCGGCGCCCCTCGCCTCTGGAACACGCCGTCCACGAAGACACCGTTCTTGCCGAGGCAGCGCAGGTAGAAGTCCCCTCCGCCGCCGCCGGTAGCAGCTGCGGGGTCCCCCTGAGGCGGAGGCGGCGGCCCGTCCGCGCCGGCCGGTGGCGGTGGCGGGGGAGCGGCGGTGAAGATCTCCAGGTGGCGCCGGGAGATGAAGCTGGAGTGGCCCATGCTCACGTCCACCGAGCCCTGCGATGAGTTGCGGCCGATGGTCACAGAGCGCTTCTTCATGAGGTACTCGAACTCCCGGCCCTCCAGCCGCGCCACGGCCGCCGCTGCCGCCGCCGCCATCTTAGCGAGCGAGGGAGCGGGCCGCCCTCCGCTGCGCCCCTCCGCCCGCACCGGCCCCGCAGCCGCAGCCGCCGCCAGACACAGGCAGGGAAGGGGACGCCGCTCAACCCAACCTGACGCAGTCCGCCGCTGCCTGATGGACGGCGACGCCGGGCCAATGCGAGGCCCGCACGCCCATGGGGCTATGGCGGCGCGGCCAATGGCGAACTGCGCCGGGGCCAGCCCCGCGCAGCACGTTCAACTGTTGGGGCCCGAGAGCAACGGAAAGGCCCGGAAAACACGGAGCAGATCTGCGCGCAGGGGAGCGGAGCGGCCCTTCCCGCCCCGGCGGAGGCGGCGGCGCCGGGAGAAGCGCTGCGCCGAGCTCCGGGCCCTGCCGCGGCGCTGGCGGCCCGAGGGAGCGGCGGGGCAGCCCCTCCCCGGCCGGCCGGGAGGGTGGGGGGCGGCACAGGGCGGTGCTGGCCCGCCTGCCATCTTCCTCCAGTAGTCCTTTCCCTTCTCGGGACCGGGGCGGGCTCCGCGCCTCTGGCACCTGCAAGAGGCCGGGCTACTGCCGCCCGCTTCTTCATGGTCCCCTGGGTTGGGCTGAGGTGCATCCCTGTCTTGGGGCCTTAAGCAGTGCTGGCGGCGCCTCACGCGAGCCCGTAGGGGTTTGTCACCGGGCAGCGAGGGCACCAGCCCTACCCTCCGGAGCAGCGCCCGCGGGAACAACGCGAAGCAGGGCCCGGGAATGGCCGCATACAGTAACTGGGGGTGTCCCTACAGGCCTGCGGTGAGATGCGCCCGGAAAGCGCCTGATAACTGCTCAAGTGTAGCCTCCAAACACCCCAGGAAAATAAGAGGTCTGACACATCATGAGCATGGGATAGACTCCCACAATTGAGCTAAAAGCTGGAGTTGACTCTCTGACTAAATTTGCAACATCCGTAAAAGATGTACAAATCTTTACATTTAGACGTTTCAGGTAAGTCAGTGCTCACACCTCACTCGGCTTTAGTTCTCCCTTCTTCACAGGAACTAGGGCACAAAGAGCAAGGAAAACAAACCAACACTCTGTGGTGCAGCCACCCAGCCCTCTGCCCCCAGTCACAAGAGAAAGCACCACGGGAAAAAGGGTCAGAACCCACACTCGTGCCTTCCACCTGAACACACTGCCAACAGAACACATTAACTGTACTCAGCTGTCAAACGCAGCATTTACAAGCAGAACACTTTACCTGCTCCAAGTCTCCCCGCACTGCCTCTGTGCCCCGCTCTGGCTGTCACAAAGACCAGGCCTCCTGTCAGAAGGGAGAGATAGAAAACTGAGAAACACTTCTGGCTATAAACTGTGGAGATGGTGCTAAAACACACTTTTGTAGATATACAAATATAAAAGCTTCAAACACTTCAAAGGCCCAGATAGCCTTACTGTATTCTCAAACACTTTATGTTTAGAAGGGGTTTTTGTTGTTTATTTGGGCTTTTTTACAGCACTGAAGCTGTTATTTAGTAATTCAGAATACATTTAAATCTTTTATTCAGTGCTCTGCAGGAACTGAAAATCATCTTTAAAATCATTTTTATGCTTCAGACAAAACCAATCAACTTGCTAGCGAAGATCCAGTAGAACATTTAGAATTAAAATTTTTGGTTTTGCACATTTGAGTCAGCAGATCTGTAGAAATATTTTATGTATGCCTAAGAACAGAACACGATGCCTGCTACCTGCAGAGTTATGGCAAACCAGATTTCTACCCTTGGGATTGTAACAGCACTTCTTATCAGCAGCTACAACACAATTCTGTACTGGTTAAGTCCATTTATACAATCACATATGCACACTGCATGCAGCAAAATATAGCAACAGTTTAGAGCTTTGGTTGCTTTTACAGAAAACTTTAGTTAAATCTTGCCCACACTTTGGTATTTAGAATCAGACTTTCCTCTATCCCAACATATGTTTGGCACAGAAAATGTGGAGCATCAGAAAGCTAGTTATGACTCCCTGATTCGCAGCTTTTTTTTATCCCTTGGCTCCACTGCAACTACAGAAATGTTGTGCCTGCTTCGCTATCAACCAGTTCGGGATCCTGAAGGTTACACCAGCTGAGAGCTACCCATAGATTTCCATCTCCTAAAACCCCCCTGCGCCTGCAGGGAGAGAGAAAACAGCAGATTGCGAGAGCATCCAGGTGAATTCCCATCTGGCCAGCAGCACTTCCCACCACTCTCATGGCTGCTCACTTTGCAGAAGTTCAAGGTATTAACGCAACCGTAACATTTTCCATTATGTGAATCACAACTTTGTTAATTTGTGTTAATTTATTAATAACATCCAGTACTAAATGCACAAAGCCGATACACCTTCCTGTTCATGATGGAACAGCATAAGAGAACACAGCTATTGACACAGAATGCAGAACAGCTTTGCAGTACAGACTGAAATTACTCTTCAAGTGTCCAACCGTCAGTATGGTACTCTAAAAATGTGACTGAACACCATCAGAAAGTCTACTGACTTTTCTGTTGCCAACACCGTAGAGCAAACACCAAATTCCATTGTCAGAAACTATATTCCTTTTAAGAGGGCAACTGAGATCTTTCTGCCCATGTTCTTCTAAATTGGTGTGGATTTACTCACTTGGTGACCACACCAAATTGTGCAGTCACGGGTCATTATGACCTGCCCACTTGCTATTCTGTTCTCTGCTGGGCAAAGCAGGAGACAGAGCAATTAGATGTGGTAGGAAAACTTACACACAGTTCTCCCACACTGTTCTGGGTGTCTTGGTTCCCCAGAAATCAGTCCTTGGACATACACTGTTCCTGATCTTTGAGCTGCACAGCACATACTTACTCTTCCACACATTTTTCTTCCCTACAAGCTGAGCCTGCATTGCATCCACCATAACTACTCAGGACAGAACCAGGGCTTCAGGAAACCAACCAAAACAATCTTTTGAGGCACCCAGTTGCTGTAGTTGCCACTGATACTATACAAGGTCTCAAAGCACCCACTGCACTTCTCCACATCTGAACTAAGCAGCCCACTGTTACCACTCCACATGGAATTACACAGCATCACAGAAATGAAGAATAAGCAAACCTCATGCACATCATCTAAACTTAAAACAGTCTGACCTAGTTTAAACACAAATGTGTAAGGACTGTGTAAGGTCTAATCCGTTAATACTACTTTATTTGACCAATTTGCTTTAAATGACTACATATTTTTAGACATGTTCTTTTTTCTTGATGCTATAGCAACACAAGGGTGTTCATTTACAGCCTGCTTGTGCCATAAACTATCATATTATCAAGTTTTCTTTATTTGGTTTTCTTATTACGTACATGTGCTCTGTACTGATGGCTACAAAGTGGTGAAGCAACCTTCTCAAGATGCACATTTCCCGTATCCAAAAGCATGGAATACTACTAGAGGAAATTGATGAATAATCAAGTAGATTAAGTGACCCTAATTGCTTACTTTGACACAACCAGCATTAAACAGCTTTTAAAAGCCATTTGAAGCTATCCATAATCTTTTCATTGCAGCAAGTGTCACAGCTTCCAGTGAGATGTGATTTTTGTTAAACAAAACCCTATAAAGTTAATTGGCAAAACCACTTCTCAGTAACATTCAGACACGATTTACCAAGATAAGCACTTCAAATACCAAAACCTGCACAGCCAAATGAAGATTTCACATATCAATAACCCAGCACCTGACAAGCACACATCTTTTCCTGTTTAATAAGTGAGAAGCCTCTTGTAAGCACTAACAACTTCCTCCAACATAGCCTCAAAAATGCTGCCATATACAACCACATTTTTAGGTTATCTCCAAAACCATACTGGAGCTTTTTACATATTTAAATGTAACAATGTGTGTAAAACATAGTGAGACTCTTACTGAGACTTACTTATTCTCTCAAAAATGCATTTTGGTCAAGGGGAAGTGTTAGAAAAGCATCATGTAACTACTTCAAAGTATTTATAGGAAGCCATTAGGATGGTGTGCAGCTCTCTAGTTACAGATTCAGCCAATTCCTGAAGTGACTTTAAAATTAATAGGAGAAAATAAAGAGCTGTACCTGGAAAGTTAATTTTTATGGGCTTTTTTTTCCTGTTGAAAGGCTAGGAAGTGTGATACTCATAAGGCTGCCTAACACATCCAAATGAACACTTTTTGGAGGAGGCACTGGGGAAGGCGAAACTACCTGACCTCGAGCAGTCACTTGTTAGTGTCCTGTTGACCTCGGAGACAAAGGAAATCAATGCTGCAGGAGCCGGCGGCACTGCCGATGTCGGCTCGCCTCAGGTAATGGCCGCCCTCCTGAGGGGAGCCGCGCTTCCCGCCCTTTACCCAGCGCTCTCCGCGGGTGATGGCGGCCTCGCTCCCTCCTGACGCGTGTCTATAAACACGGCGAGGCCGCAGCCGCTCCCGTGAGGAACAGCGGATGGAAGGCGAGCTCCGGGACTGCTCCAGCCTCCCCGCAGTGCCGGGCTGAACGCATGCCTTCCTGGGCTGTACAGGCAGCTTGGCGAGGAGAAGCCTTCACCCTGCAGCAGTGCTGGGCCGGGGGGCTCAGTTAAGGACCGAGGGATAAAGCCCGCAGGGGGTTGCTTCCAGCAACAGCAGACACCAAAAGTACAGATTCACACCTTCAACTGCAGCATCGCACCCACCCTCAGGAGGCTGCTCCTCAAGCAGTGCTAAACCCCATCACATACAAGGATAATTCAGAAGCCACAGCAGCACTACTCCGTTCACTGGAAACACACCCCCCATTACTTCACAGTTCAGCCCTGCATGGCGTCTGAGCTTTGTCAAGTAAACTGATTATTATTCCTCACGCTTCTGTTTTAAAATCTTAATGCCTCAGAGAAAAGTGGGCCTGATGATCCAAAAGCATTTTTAATGTTTTGTTACCCATTTCTACAGTTCTACCACTATGAATTCCTGAAGCATAATGAGAGAAACTGAACCTTACCAGTTGCACTCTCTGGTTTTATTGTTAATCAGTACTTACTGCTATCAGTTATGACCCCCTTTAAGCACAATTCTATTGTAAGGTTTGTCTTAAAGTAAATTTGCCTCTTTTTTTTGCCATTAGAGGTTCATTCTTCCACAAAACCAAAGGCTGGCACTCCTCTTGTAGAGAAACAGCCCCACTAGAACACACCGATCAATTCACCAAGACAGAAAGGTTTTACTCTTAATTAATTTTGAGAGTAATTATGTTTCAGTCTCCTTTTTGCAGTCCCACATCACATACCTTTATGATGCAGTATCATAAACTAAACCTTACAAAGGAAAAGAAGCAGCTTAAGCTGCCAAGGTCCAGCTTATCTGGAAGAGATGTTTCAGGCATCCGAAGGAGGTAATGGCTGCGACACCATTATACACAGCAGATGCCACTTCAACAAAAACAGGAGTTGTAGTTTGGTTGGCAGAAAACAGCAGGCAAGTAGGAGTGGAGAGTGTAAGATAGGGTAGGTAATCAGTAAATGATAAAATGGTTTGTATTAATCAAAACCGGACAGGAATGAGAGAAATGTGACTAACCTAAATGAAACAGATAACCAAAGGCAAATTAAACCCAGTAACAAGTGTAAACTAATAACCATAAGTAAGAAAATCAAACTTTAAAATACTGTTTTCATGACAGAGCATTACAGTTTAGAGTTGTTGTTTCATGAGGAGAGAAATTAAACTTATCAAAAGCAGCTTGGTTTTGGTTTGGACTTTTTGGTTTAGTTTTTTTAAATCAGTGCCATTCACTCAGCCAACAATAAGCAAAAAGCCCCCACCCAAACCGAAAAAAACAGATGTATTTTTCTTCATGCTGTCTTCTCTGATATACTTCTTACTCTGTCCAAAAGGATAACTACAGAACTAAGCAAAGTTCAGTGATGAGTTACTGAGATGAGGAGGTATGAAAACACTATTATACAAAGGTTAAGAAATTGCAATTATTTTCAGTAGAGACAAATGTTATCGAAGTAACAAGGCAAAAGCACAGTGGGAACAACCTCATGTTCCATAGCAGATATTTTAAGATTTCTGTAAGAAAACTGGGTGAATTCAAAGCACACAAAGAACAATCCTGTAAGGAAAAGGAGAGCAGACCTATTTTTCATATCCATATAAAGTATTGAGCAGCATTATTTTTAATTGCCTAGCCAAACCCTGAACAAGTTAAAATAGTAAATTTTCTATCCCTATTAGAAATCCTATAGTACAATGGCCACCTCTTTTCTCTGCTTATATGGAAGCTAGCAAAAACTGGTCTTGCCTGTAGTTGCATTTGTAAAACTGACATAAGATGGGGCTGGCTCCGAATCTCTCTTTCCTGAGTACAGAGACAAGATAACAAAGTAAGCCTCAGGCCTGGCCCAAAAGATTATCTTATACCCCTAATGTATCTCAAAATATTCAGAAGGGCTGTCATATTTAATTGCTTTTTCTGTGAAACTAAAGTAAGCTTACATTTACTCCCCAGAACAAATCAAAGCATTCAAAGATTGAGAGAGAAGAAAGTCACACTATTAGCTTCTGGGCAGGGGAACACGTGAACAGTTTCTTCTTGTAAACCAATTTCTTTGTGGGCAGCCAGTGAAAAAAAACAGACCTGCAGAAACGTGAATGTGGAGGAATTAACTGATTATTTTCTCCCAAATTGGATTTTGAGAATAAAATTAAAAGACTACATTAATGATACGAAAAACAACAAAAAGCACTTCAAAATAATTTAGGGGAAAAATGTTGTGCTGGACTTGGACTGAGTGTATTTAAGTCCTGTGCAAACCATGAGGTGTTCAAGCAACCTCCAAAAGCAGGGCAGAACTAGAGACATTTCTAAGAGGACAGCACAGGAGTCTTGTCAAGATTCAGAGTCACCCTTGCGTGTCTGGCACTACAGAAGGGACAGCACAAACTGCTCTGAGATTACCTTTAGGAAAACAAAAAAGTAATAAAAAAATTGTCCAAATATGAATACCAAAACCTTTTTGACACTGAGAACCAATGAGACTTCCAATGAATCACCAATGAAAACCCTATTTAGACTTACTATAAATAAAAAACAGAGGCAGAAAGATGTCACTTCTAAACTTTCACCTTGGTCATACATAATAATCACTGTAAAAGTTAGTCCCTAAGGGAAAACCAGAACACTACAAGGAGAACAGTTCCCTTCTGTTGGAATGCCAACACAAAGTCATTGAAATAGCAAGATCCATAGCAGAAAACTGAAGATGAGTCTCACTAGTCAGGACCACGACAGAAGGTGGGTTAGAAAAGAGCCACCCAAGTCTGTGCTGAGAAAGGCACGGGTGCTCAGAGATGGTAACTACTGACAGACATCCAACTGACAGAGGAATTAATCTCTCCTCCATGGACTCAAGTTCTTCAAAGCTCATCTCTACCTCTGTTTGTTTTGCTAACTGAATTAGTGTGTGATTAATTTGATGATACTCTTCTATTTGTATTTCATTTTCAGAAAATTAATGGTGCAACAGACTATATTCAAAATAGCAAATAAACAGCCCCGTAGTGACCAGGATCTGAAGTTTCTTAGCTGTGTTCTCAAGTGATGTTTATTATAGAGCACTTTGTG
Organism: Melopsittacus undulatus; assembly: GCF_012275295.1. Lineage (NCBI taxonomy): Eukaryota > Metazoa > Chordata > Aves > Psittaciformes > Psittaculidae > Melopsittacus > Melopsittacus undulatus. The sequence continues at coordinate 17,251,256 of NC_047537.1, forward strand.
AGGCAACAAGAACTGCCTGTTTGGATTATAACAAAACCAAACAAGGACCTGAAACAAACTGCAATTTGTACAGTTGCTTCCGTTAGCAACATGTAGTTCTGCATTGCTTGGTACTAAATAACTAAGAAAGATGCAAAGATGGATCAGGGAAAATGAAGCTGCTTGTGAAAAAAAAACAAAACAACAGCAGGATAAAGTTGTCTCAGCAGAAGTCACAGAATGCAAACCTGAATAGAAGCATTTATATACAGGTAATATATATCCCCACAATAATAACATTATAAAAACAGCCTTTCTGAGGAAGGACTATAGCACTAGAGAAAACACTGTAATATGCATCAACTACATAGTGTGTATCACAGCATCAACCTTTTTGGTCTTACAACCTGTTCATAACTTGTGTATGCAACTTGAAGCTCACAGAGTACAAAAGCATTGCAGTTTACTACTGAAAATACAAGATGCTAATATAGCATCCATAAAAACTACATATGGGGAAGGAAAAACAAATCTAGCCATTTCTAACAGGATCCTAAGATACAAATCAAGCTAAAAAATGGGAGTAGAAGTAGCGTTGAAATATTAGTAGGCTGCAACTTCCAAGGGTACAAACTTGAAATCAGACGGTTTTCACACATCACCATTGACATTTCTAATTCAAAGTAATTTTTCAAGATACTTTTCTCCATAAAAATATTAATTTTAGAGCATGTCTGTAAATGGAACTGCCACACAAAACCTGCACTGCAGACTGCTTTCATTTCCTTGTGGCTGTGCTGGTAGATGATTTGAAGAGTTCAGTTAATACAAAGCCAACAATTCAGTGGTTTAATTAGTGTGTTGGCAGGCTCCACAGATTAAGCTGAATTTTTAACTTTCAACTAATCAGTTTCAAGGGACCATTTGTATTTTCCCCATCACATCCCTAATGGCACTTTTCATTCAAATTGCCTTTATTTTGCTTAATAAAGCTGTTTTTTTTCCTCCCCAGAAAACACTTAGCAAGAAGCTATTTAATGGAACCAAACCGATGTAAGCACTATCATGCAGACTGACCCATGACAAGTAACTCAACACATTTACTTTGCCATTTACTGTTACAGAGCTCTCCAGTAATGATTTTATTTGCACATTTGGGTTAGTGACTGACCTTTGGGCAGGTTGGGGGTTTTTTGTGTGTTTTACTTCTCCTAACTTTTAATAAAAATATTAATCTTTTTTAATTCCAAAGGGGGGGATCTTTGGCCACTCAGGTTGGACAAGCTTGGAACGCAGCATTATAAGTTTAGTTTGCTTTAGTATGACAATACCCACATGTACTCCATTTACTCCACAGAGGCTTTTTAAGTCTCTTATTCTAATTGCCCCTGTACAACCAAAGCATGTTTCTGTAATGTCACATGATATACACATTCTAATTCTTGTATTTCTCCTCTAGTTTGATTAGACAAAGAAGCAAATGCAGATAAGGACATACTTCCTATAATTAAAACCAGTAACAGTCTACAATTACTCCTACAGATAGCATTTTCCATTCACAGATTTTCAACTTTTTCTGAACATCAGACATCTGTGATTCTGTCCATCTTTCCACAAACCTGAAAGTGTAAACACAGCTGAAAATCTCACTCTGGTAATTTTCTTCCTTTGTAAGGAAAGACAAAAAGGCTGTTATTTGCAATAGAAGAGTTACAGTAATTCCTGAGGCTGGCATTTAGTACACAAGAAAGATGTGCACAGTGCATTCATCACCCAGAAACCATAACTGAATATAACAAGATTAGAGTAGAGGTAGGCAGGAGAGAAGAAGGAATCACTGGACATCCAAAACAGGAACACATTTGTATCTAATAATCTTTTACACACACACACACACACTCACTCTCTCTCTCTCTCTCTCTCTCCCTCCAACCCTCAATACAGATTTTTAAATACAACACTTCCCCTCTTTGAGAATTCATGGTTTCACTACAGCATTAAATGCATCAACACTGCATTGTATTGTGGAACTCACCTTTGCCATCTTACACAACAAAGACCTAATATCAAAAAGACATCAAAATTGGAAGTAAGGGAGTTTAAAACATATCCTCAAACTTTTTCTTCTTCTTCATTCTAGCTTGAGTTCTTAAAAAACTCAAGCTCATAATTTTAAGTTAGACCCTTAATATCCTATTTCTAATTCCTAGTTTTGTCACTGAAAGTAGGTATTATTTGCCTAAAATCCCAGTATAATTTGACATAATAGTTTAAATAACCGGATCAGCTTTTCCCTCAGTGCTTTTATGAATTACTAGAAGGTTAAAAGGTATTTCACATCACAGATAAATATTTAGCCAACAGCTGAATAGCAAGTTTGCAGTGGTAGTGTCCTTTCTGTGATCACCACCAGCACCCATCCTGACAGCACCTCCTGTTGTGCCAGCAGATGTCTGTATGACAAAGAGACAAACCAAATGAAAGAAGTGACATCGATAAAGAAAAATGACAACACCATTTTGAAGGTGATGAGTTCCTATGTCCAGTTCACCACCTGGACTCACCCAGTAGTGTGTGTGCTATCAGAGGCTGTGGTGAGACTGGAATCAATGCGGAGGGAGCACAGGGGAGCAGAGCAGCTGCACGAGCAGTGCTACTGAAACGCGAACCCTGGCCTCCCGTTACAAACACACATCAGACTCCCTGGTGTTCCTGTTACCCTGAAACACAACCTTGCAATAAGCACACGGTCTTGCTATGAAAAGCTTACAGGAACACTGTGTACGGTCACTAGAGCATTTTTAGATTTTGATTAAGGATCTTCTAGCTATGGCTTTTGGAAGCTATCTTTAAAAGGAAAATACAAACCCCTCCAAACCCCCACCCTTATTTCTGCATGTTGATTTATGCCACATTCATAAATCTTGAAATAAAGTTATGCAAATCTTTATCATAAGACCAACCTTTTAAAAATGCTGATTTAGGACTACTTTAGGTAGAGGTAGACAACAGCTACATGAATTACAGGAATAGTGACATTTTCTACACATACATAAAACCACTCCAGCTGTCTTAATGTGTATAATAGTTCACAACCAAAGTGCAGTCTGTTGAGATATTTGTGCTCAAACCTTGTCCAAGCTCCTAGTGGTGAGATCACACATCAGCACATTAAAAGACAAGAATCATTGCCACCTGTGAGAACCACCTACTGCAACCTGTACTTTTGGCTGCCTTTTGGGAAAAGACAAGTCATTTGTATATATTAAATATATTGCTCTTGCTATCCACAAGTAGTTTTAGCTATTTTGGGATTAGAAGGAGCACAAGAAGTACCCCAGCTGCTCTGTACAGATTCAGTTTGTCATCCCAGATCAACAGCTGAATCACACAATGAGCACTACTGCACTACACTCAAAACTAGGTTTAGTTTATCATACGATGAATTTTTAAAATGACAGTAAGATCCTACTACAATAGGTTTTTATCTTATTTTTTGCTACTGAAGATGGCACTTCCTGTCTCAGTGTTACAGAATACTTTCATTTGAAAAACAGGTCGCTTGAACTGCTTTGAAATGGTTGTTTAAGCAAAGCTCACAAACACAAGCCTACAACAAGGCTGACCATCCAAGAAGGTGCATATAGGATAGTAAAGAGCCATGAAGAGTAAGAAAAACTGATTTAAAAGCATCAGAAAGCTTCCAGTCATTTAAACACCATCTAAACTTTGTTCTCTCCTTTGCTCTTCCCTCCTCTACTTTGCCCTGGAACAACACAAATGACTGGAGGAGTGTACACATCTGTCCAGAATAACTGACTCGCAAGTGATTCTGGTTGCTCAAACAATTAGGGATGTTGGCAATTTATGACACAAAACTAAGTCTTGATAATAATGCACACTTTAAGCTGGGTCTGTCAAAAGGCATTTTAAGAAAATCGTAGCAATCAAATCGAGATACCCTGGTTGATCAATGTCTCTACCTATTGCACCTTCAGGGCACATTCACCAGAGTTTGGGTTTTTTTTTTTGCTGCTATAAATACAATATTATTACAAACACCATACATAATGGAAACACATTCATACAAACACACTTCTTGTCTAGATACCCTAAGCCAAGTCTATAAAAAAAATACACTGAGTACTGCATGTAAAGCATGATTACAAATATCACTGAGAGGCAGACTGATTTTGGTATCTTAAATACAATCAATTTTACATATAAACACAGGAAGTACAGAAGAAAGTATTGCTTTATGATCTAAGTGAGGCTGCAGAGATGCCAGACTTCTCACACCTATCAGCTCTATTGGATCTCAGAAGCATCCAATTTATCTGTTGAATCCTCACTACCCACAGCTTTGACTCCTGTAGTACTGAGGAGTCTCTCTAGAATTGTAATGGGATGAAGTATTAACTGCTTCTGCTGAGCCATCAGAAAAGAGAGGAAGCAGGCTTGTCCTGAGACAGGTAACCACTCAACCCACAAAACACATGCAAGTTCACCATTCCTTTCTAACCCACACTTCATTTACAAATTTCAAACTGAAACTCCACTACTCCCACCTTTAAAATTCCTCCTTTGAAGCATTTTCTCTTCTACCATCTAGTGATCAGTACTTTCAGCAGTGACTCATGAGAATGTGCTTAACATGACACGTTGTTGAAACTCATCTGGGAGCCTTGATTTGGAAGCTTGAAAGACACACAATGTGAGAATATCTTGAAAAAATGATGACAGGTATCATTACACTTAAGATAGTATTTTATACTATTGAATCTTTCTTACAGATCATGCCTCATAAAAGTTAGATTTGGAATTTACTCCTGTTTTACCACAAGATAAAAAAGAGGAAAGAGAAGTAACTTGGAACAAGATGATGTACTAAGTCTGAAGAATTCAGAAAACCAGATTGCTACATCCCTGTTATGTTCTTGAATAAATTGTCTAAGTGCAGCATTCTGCCTCTTGAACTTTTGACTGCATGATCAAGCTTTACAGACAGGCATTCAGAGTAAGCCAAGAGCTAAGGAATTAAGCAACCATTCTAAACAGTAATAAAACAGGGCACTGAAATACTGTTTTCTAGAGTAACTTACTACAGCCTCTCACCTCAGTTCTGTCCCCCCTCCCAAGTGGTGTCTGTGACAATTGACAAAACTACTTATTTCACAAAGAAAGCTGCAAGAGCTGATTTAAATTTCTTTCATGTTTTGTCAGGGTTTTACTACCAAAGTAAATCATAATACAGAACCCCTTTTTCCCCCAAAAAAACCCCAAAACTATGAAGCTTTCATGTAATACTGAGTTGAGCACAGTCAATTATTGTGATTTTACTACATTACTTCTCATAAAGGCTAAATAGAACACAAAATTAATAGTATGAAAAACTGGTGCATGGTAACTTCAGTTGTTTAGGTAATGGTTTGAAATTTCAGTCGCAGCACAAAACCCATCCCTACTTGGATGGAAGTTTCCCAGTTTACATACTTTGATACTCACATTTCAAAAGATTTCATAGATCTACAGTTCTAAGGAAACCAACTGGGACAGTGAAGTCACATTAAAAACACAAAGAGTTCTGTGTTTTTACGGTAACTGTCTTTCACTATACACATATACAGAAAATGTCCTTATTTTCATACAACTTAGGTCAGAAACCCATACTTAGTATTGCCAAGAAGCCAACTATTTTGCTTAGAATAATTCTATGCGTGTATTCTTAACATATAATTGGAACAACAGTGCAAATTTCTATTGATTTAGTTCTGACATTTGAATACATCCAAGTTCAGCAATTTCCGTAAGTGCAGAAAAACTTCCTCAGCTATTTTGACACAAGCATAGCCATTGCTCTTGCCATATTCTTGGCAGAAATAAGAACCTTGTTTCTTAATCATCAGTTCACTAGTATGCAACATTGACTGGAAAATACTAATACTAAAATAGAACTAATGTTCTACTGAAGTTAGATGTTCAAGAGCATATATTGATATAACTCAAAATGTATCATTCGTGCATATTATATCATTACAAAGGGAACTTTTTCAGAGTCTGCTTTTCTCTTGACTTTTGTTCTGCATGAAGTGCTAGTCTTATGGGAGCTTTTGGGGGAAACATCAGTATGGGCTGAATCATACTACACTCAAGTACTCCACATCAAATAATTGTTCTACTAGTAATTCTAGATAGTGAGTGCACCTCAACACATCATGTATTCATAGTATTAAGCTTACTTCCACAAAAATAAGTCATTAAATCTAAATATTTTTAGTGTGCATTTATAAAGGCAGAAGAACTAGGTTAAGAGGCTGACAAGATGGTGCTTAAATGCCACAGAAGGGCAGAGCTCCTTACTGAAATAAGCTACTGCAGTTGCAGATTCTTCTATGATCTTGTATACTTTGGAAGAAAACTGAACTGACATTCCTGAAGGCTGAGTCCTCTTCCCTTGAGGTTATTGACAATAAAAAAATAGATCTGAGAGCACTGAAAGACACTTCACTGACAACTAGTGCCACTAGTTGTAGTCTCTCTGTGAGCCAAAGTGAGTCACAGATATGAATGACTGCTTAGCAGTCAAAGAAAAATCTGAAAGGTACATAGCAAAGAGAGAACACAGAAGGACACTGGAAGTAGCATTTTCATTTTGAAAAAGTTTCAGATAATCTTCTCTGCTTTATTTTAAAGAGCTATCTGTACAACATTTGGCAAAAGACAGATTGTTAGTATGGCAACACAGTAAATTTTGATACTTCAAAAGCAACAATAGTTCAAAGCAGCAGTTTATTATAGCAGGTGAAGCAGCTCGTTGAAGAAACTGAATGTTGAGTGTAATGACCTAATCAGGGGAATTTCTCCACAGAGGGAAGCTGTTCTAATGTAAGTTTATGGGAAAACCCAGCTGGTTTGAATACCGTAAGATCAAGACCTACATGCTTATGAATGTGTGTGGTTAAAGACAACAAAAACCAGAAGCTTGAGAGTTTCTGACTTTCTGACAAACATATATTGAATACAGTCATGCTCATTTCACAATTGCTCAGTTAAAAACTTGCCAGGATTAACCATACTTGGTAACTACAAAAATTCAGAACTGCCAACTGTATTCTGTTGAACTTGAGTTACTAAAAGTTCTCCACACTCATTTCATCTTTGTTAAGAGAAGGAAATAATTAAGAAGCATCATATATCAAAAGGCAAATCAAGAGATCAGATTAGTCAATAATGAAATATATTTAGATAACTAAGTAGTAGCTGATATTGAGTACTCATTTTTCAGAAGGCACTAACACAACACACTATATATTTTTACCCATCATTTTAAGTGCACCAATAAACTGCAAGAATACCTTCCAGGATGTGGGATACGTTAAATTTGCTCCCTAAAATGAGCATTCCAAGAAAGACATTTGAGATGGAAGCATGCTTGATGCTGCAACTGCTACCAGGATGTTGCTTGTGTTTTAACCCTATGAGTTTTAAATAAAATGGAACTTTTTCATTAACAAAACCTACAGAAGTTAATAAATTCTGAATAAGCTTGAGCAATACCTACCAGCATTTTGGCTTGTTGTTTCTTGCTGCCCTTCAGAGATCTACGTACAGAATCTCGCAGTGAAATAATCCACTCCACACCCTTTATTAATGCTAGCATAATACAGTAAAACTTCAGGTAATTAAGTTTAATGTGCTGTTCAACAAGTAACATGGGATTTCATACTACAACTTACAGTAATCCTTTACAGTTCACAATACCCTCACAGCAAAATCAAAATGGACCAAAACTGCCCCAGTAGTCTTATACAAGAGCTTGATTTTCTTCTTGCTGCTCACCCTGGAAAGTAACATAATGACAACAGTTACAAGATGCCATTCAAATGTCTAAATAGGAAATATGTTTGCATTGTTTCACAGTGTCTGTCTAGGCAAGTGCACTCCCCTCATAGAATATTCTAGCTTTAAAATAACGGAAAATATTACAATCATTCCATTAGTGTTTTTGCATCTGCAATACCTATAATCAGACCAACATGTTTTTATGACATATATACACAGAGTTTACTATAGTGAAACACAGATCAACATTTAGCATTACAGTAAATTACCTGTCACCCTAACCACTCAACCTTAATTTTCTGTAAGGAAGAGCCAGATTACACATTTGCTTCAAGTTACATTAGTGAAATAATCACAGGCTGTGGCCTGGGGGGTGGGGTGTTTGGCTGGTTGTTGGTTTGGGTTTGTTTTTTTTTAATTAAAAACTACCTATGAACACTAAAGACCAAAAGCAGTACATGCAGAACCTTTTAGTTTGTTTAATAATAGCTATTTTATGCTTTGGCCAACTTGGAGATTCTGAATGCAGACTACTCAAAGCATCAAAAATGAATTTGTTGGTAGAACACAGGAAACTGTCCTACTAAGCAGGTTAATCACGTGGGTTTGGTTTGGGGTTTTTTTCCCTCTCTTTCTTTGAAATGTAATGTAAGTTTTTCTTTCCTGCTTGCTAAGAAAGTCCTCAGCTGCTCACACTAGTGTCATGCTAAGTCTCCAGCATTAACAGATTGCTAGACTCTTCCTCATGATTGTTTAGTTTCTTTCTGAGGTAAGGAATGAACACTTCACAAATGCTTTGTCTGAACAGTAACCATGCAACTTTTCAGACAACAGGTTACTTCAGATACATTCTGCAATGCAGACTCATGCCAGATCCCAGGATTCTGAGGAAAGCCATTCAGCAAAAGATCGTTATGAAAGGAATTGCCACTACCATTTTAGATGAGACAGGAACTGAAGCTGAAGCCTGCCTTCAAAGTCAGGTCTTCCCAGTTTATCAGTTACTACTGACTGACACCAACTCACCCTACAGGTTTCAGTTTTCCTCGCCAAACTGCTGTGACACTTTCAAGTATTTATTTTGTATTTGTATTCCTTTTCTGTTCTTAGATACTTCCCAGAATCAAGTCCTAGGACAGTCAGTTCTACCATAAGAATCTGTTTCATCAATAAAAGAACAGGCAAAGGAAAGTTTTGATCGCTATCACTCAAATATTGCAGAAGAATCTCAAATTCCTCAAAGTTCCCTCAAAAAATCCTATTCAAGTATTTTGGTTCATCATTCTCCAATTTTAATGTCAGAGTAAATAATAAACATTAAAGAAAAACCAATGAATCATTTATTATCTGCTTTGACATTTTTGTTTTGTTACATGCAAACCAGAAAAATCATTTGCATCCAGATTGGTTAATATGCTAAATGTTAAAGTTGGATATTCACAACAGAAGAAGCATTAGAGAACTGGATGTACTCAAGAACCTAACTGGACATGGCTCAGTAACACGTTCCTTTGGCTATACCCTGCCAATAATACTTTAAATCGGATTTCTGAACATTCTCCTCTTCCTGTGTTATTTCAACTCTTCATAACAGCCAGAACCCAGAAAACCCATGCCATTTCATCTGGCAAGAACCTTGACATCCTGATGCTTGACTCCCTCAGTGTTTCTCCATTAAGTTAATTCTCTACAACAGCAATCTCTGAAAGCTAGCATCATAAGGCAAGAGTACAAAGCCAAGACAGAAACCAAACATCAAAGCCACCAAAGAAGCAGGCAAGTTTTGTGTTCTTGCTCCATTATCTCTGATATTTCCAGATCCTTACAATTAGTGTTCAGCCAACCTAAAACTAGCAGCATAGAACAAGAAGTATACCCCGTAAGGCCGAAAACAATAACAGCAACAGGAAAACATGACACCCAAATTCCTGGAAAGCAGGAAATACCTGCCTTCACCTCCACCCTTCAACAGGAAGTCCAGTACCACACCTTTAAAAACAAGAAGAAAAAAAAGGTATACATTAACATAACCACTGTTCCTTTCCAAAGGAAAGTCACTGTTTTCTACAAGTGAAAATTTTGGCTGCCCATCTAAAAATCACCAAGTCAGCAATAGAATTTAGTCTTACTCTAAAGGCCCAAGTTCACCTACCAACATGACTTTGGGCAAATCACCAATATGGATATCCCACAGACTGTAAGAAACCCTCAATAACATCAAGCTACCTCAATGCTATACTGTCAATGAAAACCGAATCCAGACACATAACCAGTAATGTAGTGTTTAGACAATGAAACAAAACAATACCCTTATAGAGGTCACTCAACAACTCCTGGTAGGTAAATATTCCCTAGAATAACACAGTGTGACCTAGGATGTCTGTCCCATAAAACTTCCTTCTTATTTTCTAATCTCTTCTTAGGCAGCTGTCGTTTCTTAGCATTATACAATTATGACTGCATACTTGCCCGATCATTTGTCCAGCATTTTACATACTCAGTGTAATTCAACATCTTCACATAGATATGTAACAAAGCCTCATATATCTTACCTTTTAGGTTAAACAGAAGTTTTTCTTATACCAAACAACTTTTCACAGTATTTCTCATGTCTCAGACGGCTGAAATAAGCAATCAATTAAGAACAAACCCTGTCTCACCTGTATCAAATCAGTCCCAGGAATTCAATTATTGCTGTACTCCAAACTAACATTATATTGCCAGAGAAAAATGGCATTTTGAAGAATGTACTTGAGCTTGCCAGCTTCCCCAACACTTTATTTTCTCCTGACCTAGCTTCATACATTCTTCTGTGCCACAGAAGTGCTTTCAGAACCCCAACTTCTTCACCTACTAAAATCAAAAGTAAGAAGAATTAGGAAAGTCATAGGCAAACCCACAGAGAAAACAAGAATCAGACAAACACACTGCATGTGTTACATACTTCACCATGTTAGTGAGAGATTTGAACACACCATGCAATGCCAGCGTCATGTCCCATGTTCTCAGTGGACCCCTGCACACAGAAAAATACATTTTAATAAAGGTCAGATAACTAAAAACCGGGATGAAATTACAATTATTCAGTAACACTGTTGTGGATAATTGAAACCTAAATAAAGAGTAATGGACAAGCATACCTATTTGAGGCTCCTCTGATCTCAAATGTGAATGTCTCAGTTACTGATGACACTGCAGTAAAAGAAATCAGCAGTCGACTGACGGTGTGGTTGCCTCTTGAGCACGGCACTAGTTTTAGATAGGTTAACATGTCACTTTTTATGTCACATCACTCAGTCAACAATGAAACGGTTTTGAGAAAAGTTAAAGCACACACAATTGCACTTGCCTGGAGACTGTACTACTGTAAAAACCTAGCTGCTTATTCAAGTGAGTAAGATACATGTAAAGTGCTGGCTATTTTCTTGTCCTGTCCCAGTCGTGAATCTTGTATGCAATTAAGGCAGTCAGTCACTGAACAAGCAGGTTTGCTGGGAGTACTCTTAAAAGCTTTACAACTTTTCCAAAGTCTCTCTTAGATTCCTGCCTCAGAAGGACTGGACCAACCATTATGTACCAAGATGGTTTTAGCTAATAAATCAGAGTGTGAATGACAAGAATTTCTAATGAACAAAATTAACTGTGATAATAAAACCAATGAAAAATATTTTCAAATGCAAAACATGCAAAAAAAAACCCATAGAATCACTAACATGTCATCCTTCTCTGTGGATGAGCAGTCAAGCAGCATCTCCCCCTCTTCTTTCACAGTTACAATTCTCACATCTCCAAGGCCAGAACAAGCAGATTCTTCAGACAACTGATCGTCATTGTCATACCTGCAAATACAACCCAAGCTGTTAACTGAAACATTTTTTCTGCAAAAAAAGTTTTGGTTCTGTTTTGTCTAGACTGGTATTATGTGCTTAAAAATACAAACAACAAAATGCATACATAAGCTATTCTACAAAGGATATAAAAACGTCTTCCATTTTGGTAAAATTAGCTGCACACCTCCCTCTTTCTTACATAAACTCCACTGCATTTTTCAAGTACTATCACGAAAAATATGTCATCCACCCTTCACACGTATAGAGAGTACACTACTAACATTCTATCAGCTGCTACCAAAGAAGCTCTGCCTGGCAATGCTTTTTCTTCTTTCACAGTAATTCTTCTCATACCCCGAGAGAGGGAACAGATTGGAGCTTTCAACAATGGGTCACAGCTGTCATACCTAGAAAGAAAATAAGCAGTTGGTATTAATGGCAAAAATTATTTACGTGATATTAAATAGAGGAATAGTGGGACAGTCGACTTACAAGTCCAGCAAAAACCCTGCAACTTCTGCATCGTTTCTGAAATCTAACTTTTCCTTAAGTGCCAACCATCGGTCAATGTGATTTCCCACATAAATCCTTGTTTTCCCCCTTCTTCTATCAAGACTTTGCTTTCTCTTTTTCTTTTCCAGAAAAGACAGCACCGGGGGCCTTCCACATCTCTTTGGTGGTAGCGACATTGTGAGCCTAGATATAAAGAGAAGACTGCTTAGTGAGCGAGAGCTCGGACTAACAGATTGTACCTCGGTGTTCAGTCATTGTAGCGCAAACTGACAGCCAACCACCGTATCCCTTTTATTCCTATGAAGTTAGGCACATAAGCCACTACAAACGAGCACGGCACTCAGCAGACGGGGCCGCCGTGGCTCGCAGCCCCTCACGGGGAAGAAAGAAGCGACGGCACCCGTCCACCCACTCCCGCCCTGTCTCTCCGACAAACGCAGCCGTTTCCAGCCAGGCCACGGCGACAGGCCCCGGGACAACCCCACCTAGGGCCGCTCCTAAGGGAATACCCATTCCCTGCCGCGTCCCGAGCCTGCAGCCCCTCCGGTTCCACGGCAGTGACTCGCCGCCCCCTCACGGCCTGCCGGTGGAAGCCGCTGGACAGGATCAGTCACTCACCAGCCACGAACATAAACACAACCCCACCGACAGCGCCAGCAGCGACTGATATAAACACGAGACACGTGATCAGAGGCGCGCGCTGATGACGCGCGGCTCACGTGAGAGCAAGGCAACGCCTGCTGCTCCGCGGCTGCCGGGTCCCAGCGTGGCGGGGCCTCACGGGGACCGAGCGATCGCTCCCGAAGAGGGAGGAGTGGTAAGGGTCAAGACTCCCCAGGCACTGGTGAGCTGCTCCCGGGTTAATCCAGGTGCCTCCAGATGGAGTTACCGGCGTCCTGCGTCTGCCGTCCCTGCGGCAAAAGGCCTCGGACAGAGCTGCTTTCCGCGGTGCGCTGTAGGATTGCTTGCAGAGGTCAAGTACCAGTTTTAAGGAATCTGATCTAAAGCCTTTTTTAAACGTTAAAATGTGCAGTTAACGACAGTCACAGTGAAAGCACTGAGTGCCCCCGAGATAAAAATTGGCATCTGCAAGTTGCTGGTTCAAAGAGGGAGCAGGTAACAAAATAGATCTTTAAATACTCATTTAATAACTTCAGTAAATGTGGTACAAAAGATAGAAAACACGGGTTTTCCAAGCAATGTTCCCAGTACAAATTGCAAAAATCCTCTATAATAATACAGTATAATACTGCATAGGGTATTATTATTTTACCACCATAGCATATTATTATTTTACCTCCTGAGACAAAATCAGACACATCCTCTACAGAGCAGAGAATATGTGAAATTTGACTTGCTTGTTGAAAGTGAAATACTAAATCAGTGACACCAGGGAAAAGAAAATGCATCTAAATTCAAAATCCATGCTGTCACAAACTTTCCAACTGCAGCCAAACACAGCACGTGTTCTACCAGTTTCTTGGCACCTCCACACATTTCTATTTACATATACTGCATTTTAAAATCACTAAATCCACAGACCAAGTTAGCCAGCAATAGTTATGGATAATTTAAACCAAAGAGAGGGACAATCATGCCTGCCAATTTATTATTATTTCTACTGTCAGTGTTGGTAGACTCACAGTAACGAGTCAAACAAGTTATCTCAAGAACTGACTGAAGGCTCATAGAAACATTTATTTGCGGCTGCTGAATCAGCTGAATAATGGAAACAAAAATATTTTGTTTGGGTTTTGTCCAACTTGTACATAACGAAAATAAACTGAAGAAAAAAAGCCATCACGTCCTGAAATCCGTTTCACTATGTCATCATTTACAACAGTACATGAGCAGATTTTCATGACACATTCTAGTGTGTGAGTTAATAGAGGAGGAAATAAAAAAGAAGCAATGAAGAATTACCTTAGCATAATTCTAGGTTCTCTCAAAATAGCACAAATTCTCAGTGGTACTTGTATCTAAGAATAATCCCTTGCATTTTAACCTTTTCTTAAATATGAGAGAATTCCTCCTCTGTCACCATTATTTCTGAAAAATAGATAATTGGTGATACTGTTTCCAGCTAAAAAATACTGTTTAAGAGGCTTTTTGTACTTATTTCTTATGATGGCCTTCACAAATGTAGTCTGTATAAACACATTCACATTCCAAGTAACTTGTTAACCATGTTAACCACTAAAAGCTGTTGTGTGCTTATAGATTCCCGGTTATCCTGAAATTACAGAGCTGCTCGGAGAAACAAAGGGTTACTAACAACATTTACTTTCACCAAGTAACTTTGAAACAAAAGCAAATATGCAGCCACTTGCCTTTTCAGTACATTAAACAAGCTCCTGCTGTCATGCATAGTAGCAAAATTAAAAATAGCATTTAAAAAATTAAGATGTATGGCTGTGTTCCCAATGATGAATTAATAGATTAGAAAAAAAATACCCAAAGCTTTTAAGTTAATGTATCTGGCCATACTTGTGAGGTTTTAAGGAGGTCTATGAATCAGTATTATTTTCTCCAGCTTTAGCCAATTCTGGCTGTGTGGCAGACAAAGCAAAGGAATGCTTTTCACTCCAACAATATTTATATGAATGTTGATTTTACCACTTGGGTGTCCATGCCAGTGAGGTTAATATTTTGCTCCTGAACTGTTTCATACGAGTTCTTTAATAAACATGCATTCCTGGTACAATGGAGTGTATGTTAGACAGCAGCAGCAGCTGCCACTTCAGAATGAAATTTCAAAGCCCATACCCGAGGCTCAGCAAAGGTTAAGGTTCATTTTCCTCCCCAGCAAATGCAAAGAAATGTAACTGAGGACACCAGGTGCAGCACTCTGCCTCCTCCCAAACAGCCACTGCAGCTGTGCAGGAAAGAATTCCAGAGGTTTATATAGTTCATAGCAGCCTCTACTACATTACTTCAACTCACTCTTCTCCTCTTACCATCAAGTTCTCACTGAAAATCCCAGCTACACTATCACCTTTCCACTGATAAATATTTCACTATGTTTCATTAGTTTCCAGAGCAAACATCCTGTCTCTGAGCTCCTTTATATGTAGCTTCCAAATGTAAGCACAGCAGTAACACACCTTACAAACTTATGAAGCCTACTGTCTCCTGAAGCATGTGATTTTGGATATAAAATGCCCTATGCAATCAGTAAACCCAGCAGTATGTTTAAATACGCTATGGGTTATGTATATTTGTGAGATGGGATTGAGAAACTTCTCCCCGGAACTGCCAATGTAAACTTCATATAGTAATTTATCTATGTAATAGAATTAAAACCATACAGAGACCAGGTTTATCTAGCTACGTTTCCAGAAAGCATGGGTATGCTGATCCTTTATCTGGTATATTCTCCAGTTATCATCAATTAAAGGACTCTGAAGACAGAGAGGGTCAATCCAAACCATTATGTTAAGCTGGCATGGAAAGACCTCTACTCCATGAACTGAATCCTTTTAGATTGGGCTTTGTAATATCCTACTGGAGTGCTTCTTCCCTTTGCTCTTTGTTACAAGTGTTATTCCTAGACAAAAAGTGATTTATGACACTAACACAAATTATTGCCATGTTCCAGTGCAATACTGATACCACATGAAAAAATACAGCAGTGGTATTAATTAGCTCTTCACAAAGACCAACTCTCTCATCAATAGCTTTAATCAGTCTGTTTCTCTTCTAACCTGAATTGGACTCAATTACAACAATTTAATAAAGAGAACTAAGGAAAAAGTTGAAAACCACAAGGTTTATCACCATACGACTCATGACAGCAAGTTTTTGCTTGCGTTCAAATCTGTAGTGCTTTCAGAACAACTTATGAAGAACAGCATGCAAAAGATCGACTGTCATGAAGGTTTAAGGTGTAGACTTTCAGAAAACAGGCTCATTTTCAAAGTTGAGCTTTCAGTCTTTCAGGCTTCATGAAACAAGAGAGGAACTATTATATTTTAAGAGATTCTAAGAAAAATTAGCTGTACAGAAATCTAGCAAGACCTGAATTCTCATTGCACCTTGATCCGTGTAAACTAAGTAACACAAAAGTAGAGTTTCTTACCTTTATTGATCACTTCTGAGAGTGATTCATCACATTTAAATTCTTTCACACTTATATTTAAAAGCAGTTAAATTATGCTGTGTGGTACCTAATACGCAATAAAAAACTTTCATGCAGAAAACATGAAATAAAAACCAAGTTGAAAGGAACAGTTAAACAAGCAGAGTCATCAAACCAATAAGCTAGTGCATTTTAATTAGAGAAATACAGCATCTCTAACTGTGGACGACAACCTTAAAAACACGGTGCAGCTGATTGTGCTCAACAGATCACAAAATGCTGGCTTGAGCAGACCAATGAGAACATCAGCTAATGTTCTTCTCCAAGGACTGTTTGGAATGGGATGTTACCAGAACAGGCAGTATCTTGTGATTAACCACAGTTTAAACATAAAACAATGTATCCTGTGCAAGAAGGATGATTTCTCAAACCATAGTGTAGTTCACTAATCTGAAGCAAATGTTAGTTAGATACAAGAACAAGAAAATTATAGTTGAAAATATGGTTGGACAACTTTTAGGGTGGAATGTGTGTGTGTCAGGTTTTGATAGGTTATGTGTGGCAAATGCCCATGACATACTCAAAGTATATAATTGCACATTGTATGCTTAATAAATGATTCTGTACCTCCCTTCTCAGAGCTCATGTCTCCATACACCACATCTAACAATATATTTGCTTCATGCTAACTATTTTTACTTTGTTCCCATCACCATCTGCATCTGTTCTGCTTTTTCTTCTAAAAAGCATCTACCTTGCTTATCTTCACTACCCCATCACAGAATTCAGACTGAACAGGAACAAAATTCCCAAAGCCAAAAAAGCACTACCTGTTTATAAAAGGCCTTCTAAAAACAGTTATTGTTTTCCTTACAGTAATTTTAGATCTTTGAGAGAAACAGTCCACACTGATTTAATGCTTTGCTATGCACACCCTCTAAATAAAGTTGAGGGGTTTTGCCACCAATACCTTTGGGTTGTACCCCTGTCTTCAGTACTGCCATTTTATAGAATCACAGAATGGTTTGGGTTGGAAAGGACCTTAAGATCATCTAGTTACAACCCCCCTGCCATGGGCAGGGACACCACACACTTAACCATCTCACCCAAGGCTCCATCCAACCTGGACCAATCTTTCCCTGTGCTGTTGGTAGCCAGCACTGAATGCCACAACAGTGAGATACTATTGTGTGGAGAAAGGTGGTGAATTATGACCTTGCCAATAAGCAAGAATTTCAGCTACTTTCAGTATTCTTCAGCAATAGGAAGTATTTCCCTATGGAAGCCATCTAAGCAATACTCAGAAGGCCTGCTGGTTTTCTCTAGGAAAACTCAGAACACACGAGCTCCTTGGGAGGTAGCAACACCTGCACCATACAGCTCCTTGTGAGCCCTGTTTTCCCTGAGAGGCTGCAGCTGAAGAGCATTTCTGATCCAGTGACAGAGGCAGCTCTGGTCAGGACAGTGGGGAACTGCCCTGGTGCAGGGTCAGAGTGATGCAGGCCCAACAAATCCTCTGTCAGGACAAGCATCATCCATTCATCTACCTGCAAGCAGCTCAAGTACAAGTTCATATTTTGCTGGTTTTGTAACAGTTCCAACTAATTGTGTAGTATTTACTGCATTAACACAATACTCACGTCTTAATGCTCACACCACTGGCTAAATGGAACAGAATCCCGCTCACATCAAAACATGAGTGATGATTACTTGGTTAACTACGCTGAACTACCACAACTTCCTGATAAAAATTTACGCTAGAAAGACAGTCTGCTTTCCTTAAGAAGACCTGCATGAAAATAAAAGCCCTTTGAGGTGAAAATCCTCACATGGATACTCAGTGGAGCTGGAGGAGGCCACAGCTTCACCAGTGAAGCCCCCGCAAGCCCCAGGGGCAACAGCCTCGCACCCCCGACACCATGGCAGAGTGGTATGGAAAACTCGGGCCGGCTCTTACGGCCAGGGACGAGAGAGAACGCAACGGCACCACCGGCCGCCATGACACTCACCTCAGGGCCCACGGAGCCGCTCCCCGTCACGGGACCCCAGAGCAAGCACACCGCCTATGACACCACCCACCGCCGTTCCCTGTCAGGGCTGAGGTGGGAGCCGCCGTTGGCTGCCTCGAAGCGGGTTTTGGCCACAGGGCTCTCCCTCCGAATGGAGCCGGGGAAGAGCAGGCAGGGGAGAGGCGACTCACGGGAGTTCTGCCGAGATAATTCGGCAGTAGGGATGTGCCTTCCTACTCTGTGCCCGAATTCGCTCAGTGTGGCAGCTGGGAAGAGGCCTTCAATTGTTGACGATAAAAGTATTGTGAGGAGTAACGCGGAGCATGTGTGCGGAGTTGATGTGGGGAGCAACATGTTTTTCCTCATTGACAGCATGGGCTGAGTCAGACCCGCATTGGGGAAAGGACTGTAATGGCAAGAGTGAGAAATAGAGCATACTCCTCACTTAAACGTGTGATAAGCAGTGGTCAGGAGAGCCTTTCCAGTGCTAGAGCCCACGCTGTGTCCAGAGAAAATGAGTTGCTGAGGAGAGCAGATGAAATACGGGAAACAAAACTTGATAAAGCAGATAAACCACAAAAAGGCACTGGTCACTGACACTGCAATGTGAGTCCTCGGGTAAACCTCATGACAGACTTTCTAATTTTGCAAGTCATTTTTTCTGCATCAACAACAGTAAATTGGATAAGCAGTATTAGTGCAAGTGCTAAGGAAAATGTATGGACCCAGATTGTTGTGTATAACCCTGAGCCTCTGGATCTTGGCCTGAGGACAACAAGCTCCACACAGTACAGAAGGAGCCTGAGCCAGGTAAGGTTTCCTCACAGGGACATTCAGACATCAGTTCCTATCCTTGTGCCTTTGAGATCAGTGGCTCCTTGGGGAGAGGAAGCAGTGTGAAAGAAGAATGGGATAACTGGAGGCTGTCCCTGTAATTGCGGCTGTGTCTGTAGCGGCTCAGGACCCGGCTGGGTTTCTGGGCAGGGCGGTGGGTTAGAGATACGGGGGAGAAAAATATGGAACGCTTCACGAATTTGCGTGTCATCCTTGCGCAGGGGCCATGCTAATCTTCTCTGTATCGTTCCAATTTTAGTATATGTGCTGCCGAAGCGAGCACGATCTACCCTTCCTCCCCTTAGGTATTTATAGCCATGGAGTTAGGGCTCCATAAGGACAGGGTGAGTGCCGGTGCCGCGCAGCAGCTGCTGCCGAGCCGAGTACGCTCGGTACCCACTGTCGGCGGGACCGCGCCCGGGTTTGGCCTGCACGGGGGACACCGGACGCGGGGGACGGTGGCTGCGTTCGGTGCCGTGCTCTATGCAAATGAGCGCAAAGCACACTGGGAGAGGCTGTACCGCCACCCGCAGACGGTAGCCGATCGGGGAACCTGTACGTTACGAGTACCGTTCGGAGGAGGCTGAAGGCAGCAGTGTTCAGTTCTTTACAGTCAGCAGTTCTTTACAGTCAGCAATATTGATATTTTCTGTGGTAAAATCTCGTCGTTTTTACTTAAATTAGCTTACCAATTTTCTGTGGTCGCTTTCGCTTATATTAGTTTAATACCTTTTTTCTGTGGTAATATATTGTTGATTTTACTTAAATTAGTGTAATACGAGCTTTCTGTGGTAATATATCCTAGCTCCTACTTGAAGTAGTTTAATACCAGCTTTCTGTAGAACTATATCGTGTTCTTAAATTAGTTGAATATCAACTTTCTATAGTAATACATCGTCGTTCTTGAAGTAGTTTAGTGTCATCTGTGGTAACGTACAGCTCATTTAAACCATTTGTTGTTATTTTAAGTGTCTTGAAGCACATAGGGGCTGTAGTAGGAGCTCCCGCACTAGTGGGGAACGCTCTTACCTGCGCCGGGCAGGGGCTGCCGGTGCTCGCCAGGGCAATGGCAGGAGTATGGGAGTCTCGGTGGCTATGGGGATGTGATTGTTGCAGTCTGCTGTAAGCCAAGGCGGGGTTAAGTTATTGTAAGCAGCAGAGTGGCGCAGCGGAAGCGTGCTGGGCCCATAACCCAGAGGTCGATGGATCGAAACCATCCTCTGCTAGCTGGTGTTTATTTTCGCTTTTTGCTCGGCGGAAGGATCCATGGTGAGGGGGTAGGTTGGTTTCCAGGCGGTTCCATTGCATGAAACTCAACAACCGGTGTGTCCGTGATCACTATCTTTTTATTGTTATTTTTGCTTGTTTATGGGCGTGGAGTTGGTGGTGTGAGTACAGTTGTTTTTCCCGAAACCATCTTGACGTGTAAGGTGGTGGGTGCAAGTAAAGGAAAGACAGAATGCACCACCATATGATTACAACCTTTTCTTCTAGCACTATTTGACGATTTAAATCAGAGACTTGTTTGGGCTGGAAAGGACCTTAAAGCTCAGCCAGTCGCAACCCCCTGCTACCGGCAGGGACACCTTCCACTAGAGCAGGTTGCTCCAAGCCCGATCCAACCTGGCCAGGGATGGGGCAGCCACAGCTTCTTTGGGCACCCTGCGCCAGTGCCTCAGCACCCTCACAGGGATCTCATCTCAAACTCCCCTGTCAGTTTAAAGCCATTCCCCCTTGCCCTGTCCCTACAGCCCTTTGTCTAAAGCCCCTCTCCAGCTTTCTTGTCGGCCCCTTTAAGCACTGGAGCTGCTCTAAGGTCTCCTCGGAGCCTTCTTTTCTCCAGGCTGAACAAGCCCAGCTCTCTCAGCCTGACTCCATAGCAGAGGTGCTCCAGCCCTTGAAGCATCTTTGTGTCCTCATCTGGAGTTGCTCCAACGGTTTCATGTCTTTAATTATGTGTAAAAAGCTTGTTGCATCTGTTGGTAGCTTTTCCAGGTCTTGTCTGTTTAAATGAAACATTCTGTTACCTATATACACTGGTCAGTTAAAACCAAGAGAGGAAATAATGTGGCAAACTAAAACAATAGTTGAGACAAGGAGGCCTGCTTCTTTTCAAATATATTTTCAAAACAAATACTCAAATTTGCATGAAAGCAAAACGAGTATACAGATATGAAGTAAGAATCAGTGCACACAGTATTGGAAGTCTATAATCGAGCTTTAAATTGAATTATCTGAGAAATAGCTTAGTGATGGTTTAATGCTAAGCTGCTTCTAAATGTATGAACTGTGGCATTCTTACACAGAATTGACACGTGCAGAATGCATGAAACAGAAGCAAAGCAAAGAAGAAATTACGGTCGTGAAACAAAATACTTCTGGCTGTTTTTGTTTTGGGATCCCCTCAAAAGAAGTGCGCCGGGGGTCGCTTTCAACGGTTCCATGGTGTAATGGTTAGCACTCTGGACTCTGAATCCAGCGATCCGAGTTCAAATCTCGGTGGAACCTAATGGTTTTTTGCTTGTACTTTTCCTTGCTGGCCATTGTCACGGAAAATGAGTTTAGGGAAAACAGTGTTTTTCACGGGGCGTTGGAGCGCCATAGATTGCCGACATCTCGTGCTACCTGAAAAACGGATTTAAAAGCAAAGAGAAGCAAAACCGTAGAGTTTTCCCGATTTCCCCTTCCCACCCCCTCTATTTATTGTAGGTAGGTTAGGACATTCTTACATTTATGATCTGAAAAATTTCAGTACACTGAAACTTGGATTCGTTTCAGTTCTACGCTGTAAATAACCCGTGTGGTTTGTTCTAACTCCGACTCGTGCATTAGAAAAGCACAAGGCTCTCTGCTGAACGCCAGTGCACGTGTGAGGGTTCCGTCTGCATCTGAACGAAGATGCTATCCCACTGTTCGTGTTTGCTGTCTGACCCTGCATCTTAGCGATCGTTATACCACGAAAACAACCAATATTGTAGAAAGCTCTGCAAGGCTGTGACTTTAGTGGCGCTGAATTCCCTGCCCATCATTCCCACCACCGAGGCGGGAGGGGGATGGGACTCGTTCACTGTGGCGTTATTCCCAGGGCTGGCGGAGGCGAGTGCCACCACCCGGTTCTATGGTGTAATGGTTAGCACTCTGGACTTTGAATCCAGCGATCCGAGTTCAAATCTCGGTAGAACCTGCGATGGAGCCTGCACTTTTAGCTGCCTTTGGTGGCCTCTCGCAGGCCTCTCGCAGGCCTCTCGCAGGCCTCTCGCAGGCTTCGCACGATAGCCTAGATAATGAGCCCCGACAAACCAGCTGCAACGCCAGTGCGCAGCACAGCTGGGTGCTGGCCAAAACATGGATGACCCGGGAACCTGAATGGAAAATGGCTTTTGCTTGATCTGAACTGCATCGTACTATAAAAGTTTTCTTAAATTGCACAGCTATGCAAAAAAAGATTAAACAAGACCTTAAATAGTTCTTACTCCAGTTCCATTAGGTCTTTCATTATATGCTACCATTGTTTTATATTAAGCCTTAAAAAAAAGGGCATTTACACTGAAGAAAATTTGATTTTCAGATTCTGTAAATGTGCAAATTGGGACATTATTTTCGAAGTGTATCTAAATATTCACAGAAAAGCAGAGAGATTTCAGAGTAAGTATAATCTCACTGATTAAATTGTGCAAAGTTCAAACAGAAATTACCTTTCCTTTGCTGACACAAATAATTCTTTCCTCATTTCAAAAGTAGTTAAAGACATCCAAACACCTTGGCTCCCCTCCTCACTTCCTGTTGTTGCTGGTTGTTTACACAGCAACAGCCCTGTTGTACACAACACTGAACATCAGCTCCTCTTGCTTTTTTCTCTGGCCAGGTAACCACTGCTTACTATCCCATTATAGAAATCTAGATCACCTTCAGGATTAGTTATTATTTTGAGGAACCTTCAAGGTCTATAGGCTGTTCTGCGGAAGCCAGGGTACTTACACTCTTTAAAGAAATATATGGAAATGTTTGCCAAATCTATCAATACTTACATAATCTATTGATTAGAAAAAATAAAAAATACCTCTCTTATTTGTCTGGGCCAATTTTCATCCTTTCCCCAACTGTTTCTAAGTATCAAGACTATGCACAATTATCTTTACAGTTCCATGTGCACCAGTGTTTCACGTAAGTGTATATAGTACAGGGCTATCAGCCCCTTTAGACTGGCTCCACCCAGCACCATCATTCCTCCCAAGTAAGGGAGCTTTAAAGCCACTAGATGTTTGTCTGCCTTGGTACGATTCAATACATTATTTGTAAACTTATCCTAGAGAGCAACATTACCATTTCATACTGCTACCCAGCAACTTTCTCCTTCCACTTACCAGTCTGAAGTCCAGCTGTAATCCAGAATACTCATAAATAGCTGATACAGTATTACTGTTACAGACTAAGTATTCATGCTTAATTCACCAAACACATACGCTAAAATAAGGTATACTTCAGAAGTTAAGCTTTTACATGGAATGAGACAGAATCAGTAAATAATTCAGTACCAAGATTTATTTAGGACAATTCATGGTCATGCTCTCTTTGAATACAAAGCACCAAAATTTAGGTAACTGAATATTATCCAAATATATTCCAGCTGAGACTGCTGCCTACAGATATATCTGTTATATACAGATATATCAATATCCAGATATATTACTCTAAGTGATAACATAGCCCATATCTGTCTGTGTTCCTTAGCTGTAGTGGACAAACATGAGGTGCTATGGCTGAGGCAAAAACTGACAGAAGGCATAGCAAGAGTGCTTCTCAACACATACCCCTAGATATAGCAGTCTCAGAATAAAGTAATATAACGCAAGGTATCAAACACTTGATATGCTCAAGTCAGTAATACCCTAAGACAATTTCCAAACTAATACAGCATTTCCAGTTACTTTCCTGCAATGCCTTCAATTTAGGGTTTTTCTAAAAATCATGTAGAGACAAGACTGTCTCAGCACAACATTCAGCACAGAAGTAAAGCACTGTGGCTGTGGCCATGAGGAACTTTTCCCATTGCTGAAAAGGCAGTAGCAATGGAAATTATTAGTTGCCAAAATCATACTAGGGAACTAAATAATGCTTTATTTTCAAAATGTGTCTAGAAACACATTGTCAAGAACAACAAACTTCCCAACTGTATATTTAAAAGCCAGAATTTAACCTTAAGTATTTCACTGTATGTGAATCGTCAAAACAAGGTTTTCTGATATATGTTAAAATTTCAGTGAAGCAAGGTAGAAGGAGGAATATTTACTACAGTTATCGGATATTTTTCTCTTCAACTGGCACTTTTAAGAAAAGGGCTTTAAAAACTTACAATCAATTTTACTTCCAAGTCTTAAAAAACAAAAGCTGACCAAATAAAATACTAGTACCAGTCACTAAGTCACTAGCTATCATACATACATTCCACCTAGTCAACAAAAGCTGCAGTTAGATGTCTTGTCTTTAAAAACATACTGTAGCAGACAAATCATCTAGTAGTTTTATCCTGCTACCATCTCAATAGGTTAAAACACTTGAGTAGATGGAAGAAATGGTGGATTAAACTGAAGTTTACTTTATGCACTGATTTAGCCATGGGTTTCCCTTGTTATGGAAGCACAGACAGATTTATTTCACCTACTGGCCCATTCCTAGTGACTCCCACTACCATGAGAAGCAAGGCCCTTCAGTGCCCCAGGCAAGCACAATGGCAGAACACACATCAAAGCACCACCTACACAAGAGGAACATTTCCAAGTTCAAGGCTGTCCCTTCAGAATTGCAAGGCAGCTCTTGTGTAGTTAGTAAAGATTCCATCAGAACAGCAAACAACTTTTTCATACCATTCCATCCAGTATATGCACATAAAAAAAAAATAAGCATACTATACAGAGAACAGAAGCAATATAATTTAAACATGCCATCATATATACATAGAAACATGTGTATACAAACAGAACAAGACCACTTTTTTTTTTTTTTTACAAGATAATTCTGTGTAAGTTTTTGGAGGAAATCATGGCAAAGAAATTCAGACCAAAAGAGCTGGATGTTGCTTCTAGAAGTAATCTGTGCAGAAACTGTAATCTCTTCAGAAATTCCATGCAACACCACCATTGTTATTTAGGAGATATTTACTACAATTCTGGCTATACAAAGGTCTTTCCACGATTTCTGGACTCCCTTCCTGTATAGAGGTAGATTTCTGTAGATGTTCTGATATTGCACCACGTAAGCGTAATGGTTTTTATTATTACAGGGAACAACTTACAAAGGCTAATTTATGGGTGTAATCTCATTGTCTGCATTTGGGTAGCACAGTAATCAAATTAATTTATACTTGAAAGAAAACATCCTCCAAGTGAAATGTTTTGTTATTTACGAGGAGGTGCAATTGAAAGCTGCAATTCTATCAACAGCTTCACATTAAGAGAACTCTCTTGTCATCAGGGTAACACACTTAGATCTGGCTCTCTCCTTTTGACTCTCTCAACACGTCTGATGTTTAGCTGACGCAAGAACTTGCACTGACTTCACTGATGCCTTTATCCCATCCACTGTGTTCAAGTTAAATGAAGATTTCAAATACACATGGGTTTTTGCAGCATTAGGTCTTAACTCATACAAGCAGTTGTGACATTACGAAGTTTACAAGAATATTCATTCAAACTGTCTGAAATTGTTAAAAAAGCCCATCCCCACTTTCAGACTGGAAAAGGAAAGCTGAAACTTTGCCAGCTTCAAACAGCCATTAATCCTGAACAAATCCACTGCTACTGGGAAAATCTAAGGAAGTGTGGCAGTAGGGTATCTTTTTGTCCATTACATTCTTGAATAACCCTCTGACAACTCCTGAGGTTGCAGGAAAAGCTTACATGCGAATACCACTTTGTTGAATGAAACCTCTACAGCATGCTTAAAGTAAGCACACCAAAATTCATGATGCTGACGTATAGCAACTTTGAGGAGCTCACAAGCATGGCTAAGTGGCTTTTTTCAGAGGCACTCCATAAAGTTATTTTTACAGAAGTCTGTCAACATGGAGATAAATGGAAGAACAATCTGGTATTCTGTGTACCAAAACATGAGAGAGTAAAAAGTGCTGGAAGCCTGGCTCAGCAAACCTGGCAAAGCTGCAGTATGCATGTACTCACATGACAGTGTATATGCATGTTTCACTCTTCAAACAAAGCCTGCCAAAGCAAGCAGCACCACTCTTCCTAGCTGCAAGTTTCTAAGAAAACTTACAAGGAAAGAAAAGTTCTCTTTTTGTACCAACCAACCTATCTGGAACTATTCTGAATGAAGGATTGCACTGTAACCATTTAACATTAGTTTTCCCAAGTTGAGTTTAGATTAAGCATTTTGTTCCTTACAAAACATCACATCAGTAAGGAATGGTTACGAGTTTGCAGTAAGCAGTTTTTGTTAAATATGGAGACAGGGCATACATTAATTCATGCCACTTCTCCATATACACATTTATCCCTGTAAAGGGGTTGTTAACAAGGCAAATAAATCCCAAATTACTTCACAACAACTGCAATTTTGAAATTCAGGACTGTTTTCCCCATTATGACAGGAACTGCATACCTAGGAAGACAAGTAGAATAATCTCACCTTCCCAGGGGAGCCCATTTTGTGAAGGGAACCCTTTAATTCTGGGAGTAACTTCATCAGGAATTACACTCTCTGCCCCTGGCAGAGGGTGCTTAAGTACCTTACAAGGTTATGCTTTTGAATGAAGAAATCCATTATACACAGGAGATTATACACAGGAAGAGTTAAATGGCAATGGCAGGAACCAGGGCTTTTGGAGACTTCTCTTTCTGGTTTTAAAAAGCAATTGTTCTTCACAAGTAGTAATCCACAACTGGGAAGCGTCTCATTCATACACTCGGCTAGTGCATAGCATCTGCGATTGCATAGAATGTTTCCAGTGCTGAATCTGTAACTAACCTAAGCGAATCTTTTACTAGTTGGATTTATTACCATTTGATATCCAAACTGCTTGCTGTTTGATTGACTGCACTGTATGTGGTGTGCAAAGTCTCCTGGACCTTTTTAGAGTCCATGCCTTCCAGCCAGTCTTGGTACATCTTTTGTACATGCACATTGGTTTCTGGAAGTCTGACAGGTATTGCAGCATACACTTCTTCCATCTGGTTCAGCAGGGCTTTATCTGGTTTTCCATCTTCAGTTTGTGCCTGGCCTTTTCCATTTAGACACCCTTAGCAAAAAGGAAATAAAAGAAGCCATAAGGTTGATGAAGATTTGGTATGAAGAGGAAGTTTGTTAACCTGGATTCCCCCCACCCCAGCTTGTTGGAAAAAAAGTCATCTCTTTACATAAACTACCGCCCATCCTGTTAGAATTTGTATTTACTTGAAGCAACTCCAATATCAACATCATCTTAATGTAAATGCAGTTTCCATATCAACAATCTTTATCAGCCTTCTCCATGATTTTATGATCTTAATTATTTTCCTTGTCTTTTCTTGCCCTTGACAATGACCATTTCACAGTATTTCCTCTGAGGTTTGAAGTAATCATAAGAGCCATGCTGTCACTTATTTATAGGTCAGAAAAGAGCAAATAACATTATGGTTCATTTTAGAAACCCCCATCAATTTCTGAGCCAACCCTGCCCATATAATAGTTATCCTGGACCCTTCATTCAATAATCAGCACTTTAGATTATTAAGAGAAGAATTAAGATACTAAGTGCCTGCCTGTAATATAACTTTCCTTTGGGATTCAAGATATGGTGTGGAAGAACTGTGAATCCATAATTATTCTTACCTCCTGGGCAGGCAAGGACTTCTACAAAATGGTATAAAAACTTTCCTTTTTTCATCTTCAGAACCATGTTTTGGATATTTCTAAAGCCATAAGCTGCTGCAAAACGCAGCACTGTCTCACCATCCTTTTCGAGGGTAACTTCTTGGAAGTCCTTGTTCCTATAAAGATATGCAAAGAACATTTGAAACCCCTGCACCACCAAAAGAATGATCCAACATTGTTGTATTTGGATATTCTAGAGAGAGCAGAACAAGTGTCACAGTGAGATTAAGGTCAACTCTTCCAGTTTAGAAACTGACTTAGCAAACGTTGGAGTTGAAATTTCAGAGTAGAATTATACTTAATTTTAAGCATAGGTAACTTAATAAAATTAAAGCTAGCAGGAACTACTTGATGGCAACAGATTTACAGGTAACGTGTAACTGCCTATAAGCAAAAAAGTCAGATGAGCAAAACTGTGTTACGGTTCAAGTAGCACCGAGTAAACCAGGAGAGGTTCAGATTGGACATTAGGAACCATTTCTTTACAGAGAGAATGGCCAGACACTGGAACAGACTTTCTAGAGAGGTGGTCAATGTCCCAAAGTCTGTCAGTGTTAAAGGAGGCATTTGGACACTGCTCTTAACGTGCTTTAACTTGGTCAGGCTGGGCTAGATGATCACTGCAGGTGCCTTCCAACTGCAAGTATTCTATTCTTACAAGTCCATCCTACAGAACAAGAATACAAAACTCAATCTTACTTTAATGCTTTGTAGGTGATTTCCTTGACCTCCATGCCAAAAAGCTCCTTTGCAGCATATTTAAAAATGTGCTCCAGGTAACCATCAGATCTCTTCCCAT
Source organism: Melopsittacus undulatus (assembly GCF_012275295.1). NCBI lineage: Eukaryota > Metazoa > Chordata > Aves > Psittaciformes > Psittaculidae > Melopsittacus > Melopsittacus undulatus. The sequence continues at coordinate 17,280,005 of NC_047537.1, forward strand.
CATGCCTTACTACATCTCCCTCCTTCATGTCATCAAACCTTAGAAAACAACAGAAAGAAATATCAGCTCCAAAATTTCATTCTTTTACTTCAATAAAGTAATATGTTTTCCCCTTTCTCTGTCTCCCCCACCAAAGAGTTGTGTAGCAGTGAGAATATACTAACATTTTTACTTATTACAGCTTAAAAACCGAAACAACTATTCAGGACAGCAGTAAGACGATGAAAAAAAGCCCCTAATAAAAGGCTGCAGGACCTTCCATGTTCAGAAACCTCAAGCAACAGCAGTTTATAAGAATGCACATTTGACACACCCTAAAGACTTGGTAACCAACAGCCATTCACTGCTCAGGAAACATTTCTGGGGAAAAAAAAAACTAAACAATTTTTAGCTTGTGAAAATATAAAAGTACTTCAGAAGTTACCAGCCTTTGTTTACAATCCTCCTGCTCCAGGAGCTGCTTGCATAGTGTAGCAATCAGTTACAGTTACAACCAGGTGAGAAGACTGTACCTTTATGGTCAGTGCTACACTATGGTTCAGGAAAGAAATTTGGTGAGATCATATCCAATGGACATACTATTCACCTGGAGGTCCACTTCTCCCTCTGTTTAAACCAGGGCTGGTGAGCACAAGTGGCTGGATTACAAACTGCACTGGTATGTGTGCTGGTGGTGGCCAAAGGCTGCTGCTCTGAAGGCTCACAAGGGAGAAATCAATAGGGGTGTGTGGCAATGCTTGTTTCAGGAAGGGATATCCATCTTCAGCTTAGCAAACAGATAGATTATGTCCTTTGCTCTTACATGTAAGAGCCTCTCTAGAGATAATTACCTTCTTCCCAGAACATCTAGACATGACCTTTCCTGGCCCACACCACCAGCCAGTGCCTGAGCAGCACTCCAAGTACAGCATTAACCACAAAACCAAAGGGAAAATTACCACAGCAAATACCTTGCAGAAAATGCTGAAGTTTTAAGAATGATGGGGAACTATTTTGATCACTAATGAGCCAGAGTTTACAAATGTAGTGTCTGTCCCCCCTATGCCATGCCACTGCAGCTACTGCAACTTTTGTTTAATATCCTTGAGCAATTTTGTTTCATGACACATCTCCTAATTTTAGCCAACTGTTATTTGCTCATTCTCTAACTACCAAAGCGAGTTGAGAACTCAAACTCGAGTTACTTAGTTCATACTATTTAATACCAAGCACTTCACCACAAATTGCTACTGTGGTGGGACTTGTCTTAAGAGAAACAGTCCAAGTTATATAATTTCCTCTGCAAAATCTGATTTTGGGACCCCAGAAGAGCAAATATTCACGTCATCAGGTCTCATAGCATCAACCACTATTATCAGATTATCCTTCTAAAAATTAACATTACTTTCCAACAGGAATTGATCCAATAGAACAGGCGTATTCTGAATGAGAGCTTGTTCTTTCATTGGACAAGCTGTAATTACATAATTACATCTGTAAGAACTTTATTTATGTAATTCTATGTAGCAATCTCTGATAGAAGTGATCATAGGAGCTACACTACATAGCTCTGAAAATGTTACCACAGTAACACTTAAACTTCTCCACTCCAGACCAGCTCCAAGCAGGACAAAATGAAACGGATTATTTTTTTTTTTTTACATTTCCAGGGCTGTTTTGTGCAAGAAATAATGCTGATTGCTCCACTACCATCACCTTGGAAAGATACCAAGTAACATCTGTCACACTTGAACAAAGATCAGCGAGTAGAGAGACCAGCCTTTGTAACTAAGCCTGAGAATTAAAACATGCAAGCTGCTTTGTGGTGAGTCAGTTATGAAGTAAACAGAATCTCTTCAGTGCTTTGTGTGATTTTCATCTAAAGCATGTCTCAATTTTATCTAATCTTGAAAATCTGCTGCCTTCAGTAAAAAAAATAAATCATTTCCTGAAAGGAATCAATTCTACATGAACATATCAGGGAAAGTGGAAATTTACTGTCATGATACTGCTCTGAATGAAAGGAAAAACACAGAACAGATGGTCAGCCCCGTGGCTGCATCCCAGCATCTTTGTGTGAGGCACAGCAGTTGGAAAGGGCAGGCAAGACTGTCCATCTCTACACAAGCTCAAGCCCAGTAGAGCACTGAATGAGGTCAGCACCCCCAGTCACATTTAGAAGCTGAGAGCTTGACAGAGTCCAACGTAATATTACTGCATCAAAACAGAAACAAGAAACTACCTACTTGGGCTTTGATGCAGGGTTTTTCTTTAAAAAAGAAAAAGTATTCTTTTGAGAAGTTTTACATTTATGTTGAATATGCTCAAAGGTGGTACTATCTGTCATCAGAATAAGGAAGCAACCCATTACAAAACTACTTACAAAGTATCTACAGGTACTTCAGTCACATCTTTCATAGACACATTTTTCTGTTCCATTATTTGGACAATTTCACCTGTAGGGAAACATACCACATTTTACTTTCAAGATAAAGTAAAATACACGTTGTGTCTCTGTTTAAGAGATCAGTATCCTAACATTTATATGTGCTTATAGTCATCTTCTGCAGTTCTTACTGCAGGTCTTCAGCTTGCTCCAAACTTCGCATAAAGCTATACTTGAGCTTCTTAGGTGAAGTTTGGAAGATGTTTCTACACTGCAGGGGGAAAAAGTGGGTATGTAGTTTGGACATGAAGCCTAAAGACAAGACCAACATCAAAAAGCCACTGATGCTATGCACTTGGAATATTAACAATAGCCTCAGTAAAGACTAAATAATAACAGCAAACAAGCAAAACAATGGTTTTAAATATGGATCTGCATAACTCTTAACTTTCTCAGGAGGCTGATAAAACCAAATATCTGAATCTTGTTTTCAGATGAACATCAAATTAGAAGGACAGCATTTTTTCACTTTGTCTTCCCTATACAATACTTGTACTACCTGTACCACAAAAATTTTGCTTATTTTTACAGCAGAAAACCAGGCAAACTTACAACTAAAGCAGACTTGAAAAAAGCAAAGTCTGGCATAAAGACTATTCTAGTAGTGGTGATTCATTTGTATCTTTATAAATAGTAAGTTCAAAGAAGCTTAACCTGATGTCAGGACACAATCAACTTCTTGTGAATTATACAAGGCAGTGTAGAAATCTTCCCTCAAGGCTTCCAGTTTTTTGTCATAACAAGGCGCCACAACTACATGGAAAATTTTATCAGGAGACAAGTTCTGTGGAAAATGGAAGAGAGCACATGTGATCTCCATGAAGAGAAAAGCAGCTTTTGAAGGAGGACAAGGACAAAAATATCAGCATAAGCTCTCTGCAGGTAACACCAGTGATCAATCCCAAGCAATTAAATGTGAAGACTGCTGCACATAGTTGAAGTGATTTGCCAGAAGGCACAAAGCATCAGCAGGAAGAGCCAAAGTCAGTCTTCTGGCTGAAACTTTTACTTACTCCTCAGGCCACATTTTCTGCAGCTTTTGACTGCCTTAGAGAGTGAATGCAAGTCAGGACTTCAGAATTCAGTTTCTACCTGCCATTTACTCTCATCCACAGCAAGATCATCAGTAGTTCTCTCTTTCTGTGGGGAGAGTAGCAATACTTCCCTATATAATGTGAAGTCAGTTAAATAGGACACATAAAAAGGACAGCAACTTTTTCAATACACAAATGAGGATAACAAGGGTAGTTGCTAGGATATAATGCTTTTATTGATCCCAGCTGCATTATTGTCTTTCACTCCTGTTTTGGCTGTGCTATAGAACTACACAGGCAACACTGAACAAGCATCTCTTTAGCTACCCTGGATTTAATTTTATCCGTAATTATCTAAATCCACGTTGCACTGGGAGCGTGAGGATTGCTGCCAGCTTACACTGCATTACACAAAATTAGGTCCTTTGTACATTCTTATCATAGGCACTGGTATAGCAGCAGAGCATCATTTATCCTTCAAGCAAAGACCAAACTATTCAGGAAGATACTTTATCACTTTATAATATCATTACTATGATAGTGGTGAGGCCCTGGAACAGGCTGCCCAAGGAAACTGTAAATGCCCCATCCCTGGCAGTGTTCAAGGCCAGGCTGGACACAACCTTGAGCAACCTGGTCTAGCGGGAGATGTCCCTGTCCATGGCAGGGGGGTTGGCACAAGATAATCTTAAGGTCCTTTCCAACCCAAACCACTCTGTGATTCTATGAGATCTACATGCAGTATTGAACCCCAATAGGCCTTCTTTTTAGAAGAGTAATGTGGTAAAAATTAATCAGGATTACTTACCTGCTGCCTGGCAAAGTAACCCTTCACCAGGGAGCCCATGATCTGCTGTGGAGACTTTGCAGTGCAAATGTGAGAGGTCACAAGATTGGTTAGTACCCTTTCAGCATACCGGATCCAACCTTGAACAACAGAGACTCACAGTTAGAAGTGACACACAGGCATGGCAAAGTGGTAGCAGTCATAGAACAGCTCTTAAAAATGAAGAGGCCTTAACAGTAGGTGAGAGATAGCTGTGTAGGCTGGAAGCCGCACCTTGGGAACTGCAGGAAACCTCCAGGCTCTGTTAATAATGCTTTACAGTTGGCTGTCAAGAATTCACTGTGTGAATTCTAGACCTAAAAGCCACTGAACTTCATGACCTATTACACCCTTCCTAATGCATACATTTAACAAAGCAGAAAGAACTGTACCCCAGCTAACAAAGCGCAGGTTGACCCTCTAGACCTCAGACCTTGGATCACTAGCTATAATAAATGTACTCTGTTCAGCTGCTTAACTGTAACCTTTTTCCCGAGATTTAATACCCATGCACCCAGCCTGCCTCCTCTAGAACAGCAGGCACATGAAAGCATTATCATAACATGCACATGGATTATGGCTGGGAAAAAAAGGCTTCTTTTACTATTGTTAGAGTAGCCACACCTTCTGAAACACCCACACACTCAACCACACACTGAAATCTCTCTGTATTAAACATTCTTAGTTACTCAAGAGTTCCCCCTCCCTTTCACCCTAGTCCTTCAGCATGCAGGCTATGACAAGCTACATATATTCATTCACACCACCCCCAATATGCAGAGAAGTTCTATTATTCCCCATCTCCCAGGACAGGAACCAACAAATGAGCAAATGAAGATATTTATTTAGGATATGCAATTCTTTCTAAGGCGCTGTAACTCTTACTGGCAACAACAGCCCAGACTGAGAACCAAACACCTGAACGGTGCAGAAGTGTAAGGCCCAGCCTTGTAGGGACACATGCTGCTTTTGGTGCTGACAGTGAAAAATATCACACTTAAGTCTTTCATCTTCAGACAAACTAGGGCTTACATAAAAGAGAACTTCTGTGAAGTACATACTGACAGGAAAGGTAAAACCTGTAGGTTAATTCTTAAGTTTGAAATGAACACATACGAATAAACAGTAACATTTAACTCAGAACACTGACACAAAGGCCAACAGCAGCATAAAACTGGTATCCAGATGGTGTTCAGATAGTTTGTCTCTCTAAAGCAGAGTAGTTATTTTCCGAGTGTAATAAAGTTTTACTGATGACAATGAGAAAGTTGTATTAGGGAAACATAGGAATCCTCCAGCTGTTTAAATATTGCCAATTCTTGTTAAGTACAGACTTCAAGATGAACAGGTACTGACCTCCATGTGAAATCTCAAAGACGTATCTTCAACAACCATTCATTTCTGTTATAGAAAAAGTGAGGGACTATAGACTTACAAATCAGGACTGTGCTGAATTGCTAGACTCTGACAGGAAGTCACCTTATGTCCAACTTCAACTGGGACTTTAAGTCCAAGATACTACTCGCAACAGAGGACTTAATGTCTTGGTACTTGGTACAAAGGCCATATTAGCACATACTGCATGATATGTATATTCTTTTTCTTAAATGGCTTTAGTCTCAAGTGCTGTCGAAACACAGCAAAACCAGCTTCAAACAAAATTAAACCAAAATTAAGGGTTTTTTAAAAAAAACTGACTTGCACTTCAGTAACATTCCTGGAAGGTCCTTCCTTGTATGGCAACTATGATTATGCTTAACTACCACAGCACTCCTGCTCTGAGTTTGGTTTTAATTGGGATGGTTTAGGTACTGTAGTCATGAACTATACAGACATCTTCCTAATTTCCAATAGACTTCTGGCAAGTGTTGTCCAAAGCAATTTTTTAAATCTTGAATTGCTTCTTTCCTTGCAACAGATGGAACAAGTGCTTTGTAGTTCCAGCTCCACAGTGACCATTAGTCACAGTGTCATTATACAAGCAGCCTTGGTGAATGAGAGCATAAGGCATTTATCAGCACTTCACATACGTGCTGTTTCTGCCTACTCATGAACCAGGCTGAATTCCAGAGCTGTGGTTACAGAAGCCAAAGATACCCAGTTCTTTTATCAATGTACCTCTGTACCCATACAGACCTATACCCTTCAGAAACTCATTCAGATTCTCAGCCATTTGTTGGTTTTTGTTACCAGCAAAGAACAAAAAAAAAACCACCCTACAAATCACTATAAATTCTTATGTACTGTGATGCACTTCAGAAGACATTATTTTTAGTGATTTACCATGAGCAGATCACAGATGCACACTATAAATATCTATTCATCCATATGAAGTGCAGAAAAACTAAGACTACTTTTGCTGCTGTAAAATATTGGTCCTGTAAAAGGAAATTTGTTTCACTAACTGGGACAAAAGCATGTGAATCCTCAACAGTTACTCTTCCTACTTCTGCTGTGAGCCTGCCCTGTTAACCTGTTCTGGAGTTCAGAAGTTGGCAATGCATTAAAAATGCTGGCTGGTTCACAGAGAAAGTGCTTCATCTTGCTTACCTATTCGGTAAGTTAAGGAAGATAACTTCTGGAATATTACATATACAATCAGTAGCTACACTACTGTACTTTCAACAGGACTCTCTCCCTGCCCCAGTAGCTCACTTTGAGAGCAGGAGGAGGAGGTAAACAAGTAAGACAGAGATAAAAAGCACTTATCAGGCCCTAGGACTATATGGGCTATGTTCTTTTGTTCATGGTAGATTTTACATGACAATACTCCTGCAGGTCATGATATTTCTGTGAAAAGTTTCACCAGAAGATAAGTAAGAGTAAAGCAGTTACACTTGAGTTCACATTGACCTTCTATCTACAGAACTATACAAAACCCATTTTGTGATAAACACACCCAGCAGACAACATTTCTGGAACAAATTTATATGACCCGGGGGTAGAGAGAGGAAGGAGAATGAGCAACAGCAAATGCACCCAGACAATTAAAGTCAGGGAATGCAGTGAACAAGCTTAAAGATGACTGATCATGGGGTGGGTTTTTCCCTCTAATTGCTGTCAATGGGAATGAAACACCATAAACTTTCAGACTGGGTTCACAGTGGTATTTTGGTTCAGTTTTCCACAAATAGAAAGAACCTGTGCTACTAACACCGACAGCAGAGCAGATAGCCAACACCAGAACTAGCTCTGCAAACAGAAACAAGCCTTTGTAGAACAGACAAGAAAAGCCCTCCACTACTTCAAAATATTTGCAATAAAAGCAGCAGATCATCTGAGCTGAGTTTCTAGATGAAGAAAATAAAGATTAGCTCAGAAGTTCTACAAGAAAACCCAAGGTTTTGAATTTTCAATGAAACATGTACAAGCCAAAGCTAAGTAACGGGGTTGGTTCAACTTCGCAGCTTTTGCATGAAAACCCAACACAGTATGTCTGCTTCTGAAGATAAGAGGTAACTCTAAGATAACAGTAGCGGGGGGGGGAGGGGAAAAGTACAAGTATGATTCAAATAGCAGTATATAAACTTTAAAACAGTGACAGCAGATTCTGGGTATCACCAAAAGTGACTCTTACTCTCTGGTCACCCTAACATTGCTTTAAAGAAGGCAACCCACTTAGATTATTTCAAAGCTGTTCTCTGGGCAATTTCTACTGAAACCATATGATCTTGAAAATCCCTTCCAACCCCCAAACCATTCTATGATTCTATGAAAGCTAGAAAGAAGTATTTTTGTATTTTTATTTGCCTTTTGAAAAGCAACACTATGAACCTTAATGTGGAGTTGGGGGGGTAGGCAAAGATGTTACTTTTTACCTCTTTTTTGATACTTCTTTAAGAAAGTGACTCAAACTGAAATGATGGTGTGCTAAAAACTGAACAAGTAAACAATGCCTCAGTGTTCTACATCTTTTCAGTTGTGATAAATACAGGTTCTTTTCCTAACAACTAATTTCAGGTGCAAATTTCTCAGCAGTGAGACGTTTATTGAGCCAAGTCCATGACGTTTCAAATGGGAATTATTTTGGCAGTATTAGACATAATCATCTCACAGTCAGTAAAGTCACGTGCTACATTCCCCTAGGCTTAAGCAGCAAGTTCAAAACTTTGCCTGAAAAAACAGAGGTTGTGGTTTAAGTATAGCAGTTCACAAATTTCCTTAAAGATTCTTTTCCGTAAGGAAATGCCCTGTTCAACTCTGGTCTGAACGCAACAGCAGCAGCCACCAACTCCTCAGTTCCAGTTGTGATAAATTTCTCCTAAGGCCTTACACGAAGCACTAAAAACCTGAGTGCTTCTGTATCTCAGTTTCATTACCCAGAGATTCACATGTAATACATGCTTCTTCTACAGAAGTGGTAAGAAATACAACTGACTAATAAATACCACATATCAACACTAGCATAGAAAATCTGTAGTTCAGGTTCGCTGTATTATCAGAGGCTGTGGACCAGGAAAATTGGGGGTTTGGTGTTTTTTGAAGATCAACAATAGAATTTACACTCCTCACCTTTTACAGAGCTCCAGCAGAAGATGACTGTAAGGTACAGACAGGGAGTTTGTTGCAATCTTTGTATCTGACTGTGTAAGTCCCTATACTGAATTGGCACATGCCTTATCCAGCACCAGATCCCATCCATTCTTTGCATGGTTTACATTTATGGTCAGTAACATATAGAAAAGCTCATTGGAAACTAACTCTGTTCTCCTAACAGCCCACAAAAACAGGCCCCTCTAGCAATGCGCTGAAATGCATTACAGATGATCAGCACTACCCATAACAAGTACTGAGTGTGGTATTTGCTGTAACTGAAAAGCAAAGGCAAAATGATCTAATTCAGATAAAGCTCCCAAATGACTTCTCTTAGTCCCTTGGTAGTTGCAATGAGACTAGGCTGAAGCACAGGAAGGTCAGAGAAATCAGTCCTCACCAGGGCAAGCAGAGGCAAACATTGGTAAGGCATGCTCCTCCTGGTTCCTCCGTTGATACCGCTGCACAAACTCCCTCTGGCTCTCCAGGAGACTGAAATCGGCAGCTATAGTGGTGTCAAATACATAATGCACCCCTATGAAGAAAAGCAGGAAGGAAAAGTGAATTACTAGAGTGTTCTCCATCTCAAAGGCTTCTTTTCAAGCACCAGATCTACAAAAAATCTTGGAGAACCAATGGGTATAGTCTTTTCCCTTTTTAAACTTCCACAAGTAATAAAGCCTAAAATAGAGATAGCTTTTCAATACATGGCTTCTATGTCATGAATTTAAAAGGATCACCAACTTGCTGGCTAGCAACATGCCAAATGGTCGGCTGCTTCCTTAGGAGAAGCTTGCCTTTCAACATGTAACTTCTGGGCTATATGCAATGACTCCTAAAAAGGAGCATTCTTTACAAGACACACTGAAGTCTCATATCATTATCCACAAAAATATATCCACTTGTGAGGCATATCTCCCATTGTTGCAGTTGCGCACAAAGGAACAAGAGCATATCACCACCACTGCAGAGCCCTTCTGTCTGCTTGTTTAGCAGTATCCTCCCCACATGCCTACATAACACTGAGCATAGCCCAGCAGCAAGTGAGCACAGATAATCAATGCCCCTAAGAAAAATGGGGCCCACCAGGACTCTGCATTCCCTCTAAATGAAGAAAATATACTGGGTACAGGTGCATAAAAACTATGAAAAATTTATATATGTATCAGGAAGCAGTTTACAGGTTTACTGCTATTCTTTTCCTTCCTCCCTCAACTACATTAAAAAAAACACAAACCTATACACAAAGTTTTGGGGGTTTTTAAATAAAGCTTTGTATGTAAAGAGCAAAGGAAGCATAGCTTTAACATAGAACAGGCAGGTACAACAGATCTACATAATGTCAAATTACAGGAAAGGAACTGAGACTCTTCTGCAGATAAGTGTCAAAAGGACTGGAAGGCATTTAGGATAAGAATTCCCTCTTCCCTCAAGTTACAAAATAAGGGGAAATCTTGCTGAAGCTCATGACCAACCCATCCCCAACCTCCTGGTTGTGAAGGTTTCAAAGACAGCTCTATCATGTCCTTCTGTCTGTGACCTTTCCTATCAACAAGGTAAATCTGTTTCTGAAACTGGTGTTATGTCATGCTGTGCACTGTCATTAATATCACAGAGTGCGTATTTCAAACTCTAGATTGTGAAATGGCACTTTCTATGTAAGAAGCAGTTCTGCTGAGGAAGCAAAAACCTGGTCATCTCCCCTTTCTGCTCCACCACCATAAATCCAAACTTACCAAGACTTTTGAGGAAACCACAGAGTCTCTTGGCTGCATCATTCACAGAGAGATTGAACTTAGCAGCAAAATAAGGCAATGACTGAGGGCATATAGACACTGCCAACACTTTGTGTTTTGAGGTATCACATTTCTAGTAAATAAAACACAAACAAAGAAAACAAGGTTTGTGATTACAACAGGATATGGCTCCCAACTTTCCCTCCCTTTTCCTGAAGTTTTTCCTCAGCATCTTATGCTTCAATGAGCTGTATCATCAAAACCCCTGTGAAACAGCTATCAAGGCTCCTGAGGGCAGGTCAGTTCCTCTTATCCTGTCAGTGTTCATATGTAGCCATGGGTAGATGTTTCTTTCATATAACTTGGGGAAATTCACACACACACCCCCAGTCAATTCTGTGCTTTGTCTCCTAATGACAGATGGAAAGTTAAGAGACATTCAACTCCTATGACATTCTAGTGATATGAAATCTCCCAGCAAATATGAAAAAAAACCTCTATGTTTAAACATTAATAGCTAGAATAACTGATGTTGACAGGAGCACAGGCATCTGGAGATACAAATCCAACCCAGCAAATTACAGATCTGATTCTTTGTTAAAGTCTCTGTGTCTCCATCACTGAAGCTGTTGAGGGAAACTGGCAAGACAGGACCTTGAAGAAAACAGTGTTTGGAGGCTCTGAAGAGCCCTCTGACAATATATGCACCACTGTACAACTCTAATGACTGTGACATTTATTTGAAGACTAATCTTTTAGTTGGGATGTCTTCCACATCAGTGAAAACCTTGGAAAACAAACTATAACTATGCCACAGACAAATCTCACCCTAAAAAGGTTACAGACCATAGTTGGTACATACACACCCTAAATGCTGTTAATGACCCTTAAAGTAGAGCTTATGACTGCCCAGAAAGCCTTTTCCTTGCTCACTGTCCTCTTCTGGACCACTGAAGTTCAGATGAAGGCACCTGGCTGTCTCTAGACTTCAGGCCTTCACCCATGTAACCCAAAAGACTTGTTTTCCTCCCCATTTTCTTCTCTTTCTTACATGACAAGATCATGTATGACAATTATCATACTGCATCAAGAGTTAAACTAGTTGTGAGAAACTTGAATCCCTATGTAAGGAATCCTCTTATTTACAACACTTTTTTTACAGATTAAGAAAAATCATCAATTCTGGTAGCTTTTGCTTACCACGTAAGGACACAGAGGCACAACTAAAATAATTCAGTATTAAGATCTAAACATCTGAACACCATACGTAGCAACTCAGCAGAAAATAAGAGAGCAACAGAACATTTGTGTGAGTTTGCTAAGAATCTGGACAAGAACTTCTGTTCCAAATATGTTCCACTTGAATATATACTAAAAACAATTCTACTTGCAGAAACATGGCTTGATAACCACCCAGAGCAGTCCCAGTGATGAATGTATGAGTATTTATACCCACTAAGCCACCCTAATTTATTATTACAGCAATGTGATAGCTGTTTTCCAGAAACTTTACTGCAGGTGCTGCAGCTTTCCCCTAGGCCAGGCTGGACACGGCTGGGAGCAACCTGCTCTAGTGGAAGGTGTCCCTGCCCATGGCAGGGGGGTGGAAGTGGATGAGCTTTAAGGTTCCTTCCAACTGAAACCAGTCTGGGATTCTGTTACTTAGATTAAGTGTTGTGATCTTGCATCTCTAGTGCAAAATTATTTTAAGCACTTCCATAATCATCTTGCCTGCAGTTTTCACTTCCTCTCTGCAAAAAGCCTATCCTGCAAATGTTCACATTATGTGCCTTGGGAAAGCAAGCTGCTTAGTCATTCTGTAATTGCCACCTCCTCATGGGAAGCAGCGTGTTAGTGTTTGTGTCACTTTACCTTATTAAGGTTAAGAATACGAAAGAGCTCCTTCTGATTCTGCTGGAAAACTCTGGCTCCTTCCTCCGATGTCATACAACTGTCACATGCTAGGCAGTCACTAAGGAGTATTTTAGCATTAGCCAATGTAGGAAACTCATTTTTCTGGGGACAAAAACAAAAGGAATTAAGTATTTAACAGTGATCAACCGATTTCCAACATCTCTGCAATGACCCAGCTGAAGGGCAAATGTGCTGCCACTGCTTTCAAACAAGACAATCCATGACACCTGCATAACATCCAAGATTATTTAAAAGTAATCAAAGTTATTTGTCCTATCCTTCCTCATGGCTCTGCTCCTGTTATTACACTGAAACTGAAAAATGTTCAAGTGTAAACATAGATCTAAATTTAGGCCCCTGCTCTGTGTTCTAGTAACTTGATTTGCATTACATTCTAAGCTGTCAGCTTTAAAATCAACTTCCCAAGCAACTGAGGAAACTTTTACTTGCACTTTTAAACACTTTTAACAGCCAGGTGCCTCCCTGACAGCAATAGGGCTTTGGCTCTTTACCACAAGGCAAAACAATCAGAATGCAGGGCTACAACTACACTGAACACATACTGTAAGAGCAGGAGTTTCATACTTCTGGCTACAATACATTGACATCTCATCTCTCAGGAAAAGCAGTTCTTAGGGAGAGGAGCAACATAACCAGCCAACTTTTAACATAACTAATCCCCTATGAAGAACCTGTTCCCAGGGACACAGTTCTATACTGAAGAACAAGAGGTGATCTATGTTTGTTTAGTATAAAGACTAAGGAAACATTTTGTGCATCTGTACTACCAAAATTCCTCTTTTCTCCTTGTAAGCTCTGTCTCTGTCTTGAAGACTTGATGTAAGATCTTTGACACATACAAAAGAAGTTATACCTTCAATTTCTAATTTGTGTTTGCATAGTAAAGAGGTTTGTATGTCACCTTTCCTAAAGATTCTTGATTCTCATGTTATGAGAGGCCTAGAAGTGCTCATAATTGCTTACAACTGCTTCTTGAGCCGCATTATATTTAGTACTTGAAAGTTCTCTACTTACAATATCATGAAGTATACAACAAAAAAGGAACACAAACAGAAGTATATTATGATTTTTAGAAGGACCATTACCTCTTCCAAACCATCACCTGCTCTCAGTGCATCAACAGATGTACTCTGTGTATCATCATTTTTCTGCTTTTTACTGCACTCCTGAAACAAAACATAAAATCCATGTATGATGCAAAATACATTCACCATTCAGTCAGAACACCTTTGCCGAACTGCATGTATCCTTAAAAACTGACCTAGATCACTTGTACTTTTTTACCACGTTAAACCTACACCTTTACACGCAATGCCTTCTCACCAAAGTGCATTTGCTACGGGGGGAAAGAACTCCTCAGAATTCACTGTTGCCATATCTACAAGGCTTTTAGTCCCAAGAGGGGTTAAGCCGAGCACGGCAGCAGCTGACCCGCCGCACTACGCGCCCCTCCGAACCGCGGAGGAGGGAAGGGGCTCGGGGTTATGCGCCAGAGGGGCCGATGACCTTGGAGCTGACAGCCAACTACCGCTCCGCCCCACGGGGCAAACCGGGACACCGCAGCCTCGCCGGCCCGGGGAGGGACAAGGGAGAACACGAACAGCCGCCGCCGCACTCACCTTTTTCGTGCAGTTCTCGCACTTCATTTGCGCCGGCGCCCCCCGGTCGTGCCGCGGCTGCCGAGCGGTCCTCGCCGCCGGGGCTGCAGGACAGGAGCAGAGCGGGGCAGGCCGGTGAGCTCCGCGCACCACCAGCGCCCGCCGCAGCCTGCCCGTCCCCACCGCCCTTTGTTGCCGTGCCCGCCTCCTGCCCCGGATCGCCCCCACCGGGCGGGCCCCGTGTCCGCAGCCAATGCAACCACCGGGGCGGCCCCGCCGCGCCCCTCACGTGCTCCGCAATTTACTGACCTGTAATTAAGCACCGGCCGCCGCCGGCCCGTCCCTCCCCGCTGCCCCAGCCCGTTACGTGGTGCCAGAGGGCACCGAGCGCTGCCCGCAGCGCTAAACCCGCTCGGCGACCGGAACGGCGTCCCCCGGGGGAAGGTGTCCCGGCAGGCGCGCCGGCCGCCCCGCAGCACGGCCCTGTCTCCGCCAACCGAGCGGGGCTCTGCCACCGCAACACCCCGCTGCTGCCCCCTCGGCTCTCGGCACCCCGCCGCCGACACGGAAGGACAGCTCATCAGCTCCACGAGGCGGGGGGGGAAACCCAAGAACCCAAGCCCCTAAAAACCCCAAAACGACCCAAGGAGGAGGGTGCAAGGCCGAGGAACCGCACACCGTACCTCGCCGCCGCGTCGGTCCCGTCCCCGGCGGGCGGAGGCTGGCGGCAGCGGCAGGCGGGGCCGGCACCGCCTCGCCCTCCGCCTTGTCGCCGGCAGGTTCCCGGCTGGGCCCGCCGCCTCCCCGCCCCCCGCGCGGCGGGGCTCATTGTGGACCTGAGCAGCGGCACGTAGCCGCCTTCGGCAGCGCGCCGCCGCGCGTCCCCGACACAGCCTCTCCCCAACCGGGAACCCCCCGCGCCGCTCAGTCCCACCCGGGCAGCAAAGCGGGAGCGCGCTTGTGACCTGCCGGGCACGGCCCCGCACTGAGCTGGTCTGGGGGCACGGCGGCCCCGAGCCTGGCCGCTGCCCTACGGACATGCTCCCCAGAGCTGTGCGGCGGCGCTGGAGCCGCTTCGCGTGTTCGTAAAACGCGTCTCTATGTGCATCTTTATAAACATAATTCTGCGGTTACAGAAATGTTTTTTTTCCCGATTTTTGTTTTCTCTCAATTCCTTTAAAATGAAACAACGCTACGGACGTTTCTAACCACAACTTCATTACCGGTTTATTTAACCGCTACACTATCGTCTCCTGTAACAAACACGGCTTAGCGATGCCGTTCGCAGGCAGAAATCGCACCTCCTGACATACAGCATCGCTTAACACACACACACCAGCCTCCCACAATCTCGGAGGCCTCAGAGCATCACGTAGGATGCTTCTGGTCCATGTCACAGCGCTCGTCATCCCAAACCGCGGCTCGTAACATTTGAACAGAAAGGTTCAATCACCTTTTACACCGAGCCCATTCAAACACCAACGTCAATCACACGCCTCCAGCTGCACAGGGGTTTGCAAGGATGAAATGACATTTTAGAAATTAAACCACAGAACTCCCAACAAACATGCGATTTCCTGTCTAAGCTGCGACTTTTCTTTATTGAGTGCACTGAGTAAATCCCCTCCCGTCACTGGTCTCATGCTTTAACCCGCAGGCACCACCTCTGCTCATGCCCAAGGCAGCGGGAGGACACAGCAAGCTACAGCCCCAGCTGCAGAAGTTTGCCCCCAAACACAGAACTTTAAATAACCACTTGTTCCACTGCAACTCTGTAAGAGATATCACAACCCAGATATTCAAATGTCTGCGGATTTAGCTGTTCAAGATTTCACAGTCACATTAACTAGGGTTTTAAAGATCACTGCAGAGCAGGACATAAAAATAATGCCTTTTGTTTGTTTTTCATTTATAGACTACAGGTGAATTGTCACTGAGGTCACAGAAATCAGGAATTCCTTCGCTTTACCATAAAGAAAGCAAACAGAAACACTTTCTCACTGCCCATTTAAAGACAAATAAGCTGACACTGCTTTGGACACATCCTGGAAAAATAATCACTAATCATAGCTTCAGGTAAAAACTGTGATAGCTTCAGTCATCATTTTCTGTGCTTCTGCTGTCTTCAGTCAAAATGCTTTCACATTTGCTATCACCATATTAACACCAGTTCTTCTAAAAGCACTGTGATCACTAGAGCAATCCCCAAGCAACTTAAGAACTTGCATTTCCTGCAGAGTTGCAGGAATGCAGCGTGCTCTGACATCTTGTTTCCCTTCCTTTGGATGAACATTTTCATTCCAAAAAGCTATGCCAATCTCACAACATACTCCACAAGGATACAACAGCCATAGTTCCACTGGCACAGATGAAAGCTCTAAATTAGGAATGTGTTGAGATTTGCACTTAAAGGCACAGCTAAAATCCTTCTGGTTTACACTTTGATGATTATGCTTACATTTATTATCCAAAACTGATACAGCAATTCATCAAAAGACACAACACTTCTGAATATGTCTGCAACTCTGCACAAATACCATTTAAAATATTTGTTTCCCCCCATATTTCTTTATATTTACAATGAAAAATAGAGAACTACATGAAACTCAAACATCTGCAGAAACACTAAGGGCATCTTAGGGATGCATCTTAAGCACAGCTACTTCATTGTAAGGAAATACCTGGATTGAATTCATTTCCATTTAAGAACTAAAAAGAGAGAAAAAAAATCCTACACAAACACAAAAGCGTGCAAGGAAGCAATGTTTTAAAGCACAGTATAAGACTCTACTCATGTAATCATTAGATACTTAGATGTCCCATTTATTTTATTGCCAAAAGCAATTTCTGCTTTCCATTAGCTATTGATGCCACTTTCCCCTAGAACATGGCATCAATCACCATCACAGCCTGCCTGACAACCTGAGAGCACAAAGCACCATCCACATTTCATCTGTGCTCTATAACAGCTCTTACCTTTGCAAGACCACTTCCAAAAAACCTCACAATATAAATAAGCTTTCCTATGTCAACAGCAGGTAGCACTTCAGAGCATTACCAGCTTTTACAGCCTCCCTTTTTCTGTCTGGCATCCACTGCTCCATTTAACATTTATAGTTGTGCCTAAAGCATTTACACCAAGAATGAGATAGAAAATTTAAGTATTCCTTCATGACAACAGCAAACTGCACAACTTGAGAAAGCTTTAAGGGGTTATGCATGAGCCCTGCAAGGCATCACAAGCTGTAAATGCCTCCTCAAACTAATGACAGCATATGCCCCTCAACACCTGTCCAAATTAGCTGTAATAAATCTTAGTTACAGCTGGTAAACATGTATTCCATGAAATGAGTACTCCCGAGGCTTTATACACACTGTTCCTATAGGGGTCAGCGGGGCACCACACACTGCTCCATGGGGTGAGCTCATTTACAGCCGGGACTTGCAGCCAAGTCAGTCCCACTGCAAAACAACACTGGGTTGGTGACTGTTTCCAGTCAACTGTTTAAAATCAGGCACACTAGGAATTCTACCCTGGCATGCTAATAAGATCACATGCTTATTACACAGCTGAATTTCTAAGTTTAAGACCTTGGGGGTGGGAGAAATGTAAGAAGCTAGAAAAGAAAATGCTCTGAGATTAGGAAAAAGGGCCAGAAATACAGCTAGTGTCAAACAAACAAAATAAAGGCCAGTTCTATTTACATGTTCTTGGTTTTAGAGAATAACTTAAAAGTTACAAGTGTATTTACTCTATAATGTCTTACAATAAATCTATATTATCAAGCAAGAAGCCTACAAATAGTCAATAACATATTCCTGACTGTTTCTTTTGGCAAAAAGCTTTTGTTTCTGCAGCAACAAGCTTTGGAATTCATGCTGTTCCTTAAATCCAAGGCTTTAAACATGCTTCCTTCTTCCTTTTCTTACTGTGAGGCACAACTCCACTTACCTGCTTCAGAGGGCTGCAGAAGTGGGGAAGTATGCAGCTGCTAGTATTTTTGCAGCAAGCAACACAGAAACATAATAGTGATATTTATGCGGTTTATATTGGGTGGAGGGAACAAATAAGTTTCTTGCTTATTTGACTTTGTTATAGATACAAGCAATCTTTTGCCTCTTATCACTCAGAAGGGCTTCACATTCAGTTTCTGGAGAAGCTAGTTGCTTATAAAAGGTGACAAATGCTTCTATAGGTATTTCTTCCCAGGAGCCTCAGTCAGCTGCCTCTTTGCCTTGACATGTGATATTACTTCCTCTATTTCATTCAAATCCAGCAGCTGGTACCTCATGACTCATAAGCCAATTCATTCCTGGAGTTCCTCATAGCCTTTTCCCATTCAGATACAGAAAAATTGCAGATCAGTTTTGTATTTTCTATTACTTCAAGCCCATTAAGTCTAAAGCATGGACTCCGAGGTTTTGGGGTTTTGTTGTTGTTGTCATCTTGGATTCTCCCACCCCCCCCCCCATCTCCAAGTAGTTCACTCTGGACTGTTACAAACACACTGATCAGTACTTCAGTCACTGTTCACCAACAGTGGTGTTCAGAACAATGGAACAAACACGTATCAGGTTATGGTCTTGCACAAACACTCTCAAATATCTAGATTCTTACAAGAAATTAAAACCAAAAACTGAGCACACCATTCAGAAAGAACCACGTTCCTAGGCAACTGTGACCACAAAATGGCTTAGGTTGGAAGGGTCCTTAAAGATCATCTGGTGCCAATCATAGACTCATAGAATAGTTAGGGTTGGAAAGGGCCTTAAGATCATCTAGTTCCAACCCCCTGCCATGGGCAGGGACACCTTTCAATATATGATTTGTAGATGAAACTGTAAGTTTACTTAGATAAAGAGGATTTAAGAAATTAAGCTGAACTCCAGATGCCTGCATTTCACACATTTTGTCCCAAGATAACATGAGCAGTTGCTCTAATGGATTGAGCAGAAACAACTTTCACATGTAAATAATACTTAACCAAACCAGAAACACAAGGGATTTTTCACATGTCCCCTATTATCCATACTAGGAAAGTCACTCAGCATTTCAGGAGAATCTCGCAGCATTTCAAGTGAATTAGAAACTTTCCTCCTCAAATTTTCCAAACCCAAGCCTTCAGCCAACACATGACTCACAGAAATTCATTCCATTCATATTAATCCTGTACGATTATCACTGTTATTTTTATTTTCTCCTATTTTTATCGCAATTCGCATCACGCAAAGTACGAAAACATCATCACTCAACCGGCACCCACCAGCCTGGCCACCATCTTGAATGCGGGCAGCCAGCCGCCATCTTGGGCGAGGCTCTCCTTGCTCCACTCACACACAAGGCCCAAGGGAAGCAGCTCAGGCGAAGGTTGATTCATCCGCTTTCTTTGCCCTCATCCAAAATGGCCACTGATGCTTCCGATCCTCCTTAAGGCGGGCGTGGCGCCGGCTCGCCTTAGCTTACTCTTAAATTGCTTTATGGTTTGGGGTAGCAGGAAGCGGAGTCGTTCCGGTGTTCCATTCAAAGTGCGTCCATGCGGGTGTGTTGCTGCTCGCCCCGGGGCAGGTACCGCCGGCGGGGTGAGCTGAGGGGGAGAAGGGGTCCCGTCCGCCCGGGGGAGGGCTGAGGTGTAGCCTTGCTGGTTGGGTCTGTCACAGGAAGATGTGGTGGTAGCTGTGGAGAGCCGCGCTGCATCACCCCACAGGGAGCTATCGGCTGCACCCCTCATGTGCTGAGGAAAGCACCGGAGGGGTGGGCTGAGGTAGTGGCTGCCCCGTCGGCCCGGCTGGGATGCGGCTCGTACGGGGGAGCCTCAGCAGAGGGTCCCGGTTTACCCCTTCCGGGGTTAAGCCCGAGGTTTGTTCTCGATTTGGCAGCACGGTGCAGGTACTGTGAGTACTCGGGGGTGCGGAGACCTGTTAGTGCACGGCTCTCGGTGCGGGGAGGCGGGTGCGGAAAGCCCCATGCATCGTCCTGACTTGATGGATGCTGGTAGTGGAGGTGCTAAGGTGCTCGTTTGGTGGCTTTTGCTAAATCATCAATCGAGAGCTCGGAGGAAGTGTGTGAATGTTAAGTTTGGTGTTAAAGATCAATTCAGTGTCACACCAAATAAATTCAAGTGAAATCAGCAGCCCCCATGTATCTAAAAATACCTAAATACTGTAAAATTGGCTGGGAGAATTAAAGATGTGTTTGTGACTTACTTTAAGTGTAGCTTTTAAAAAGGTGCTTTGAACAACCTGCTCCAGTGGAAGGTGTCCCTGCCCGTGGCAGGGGTTGGAACTGGATGAGCTTTAAAGTCCCTTCCAACCCAAACCAGTCTGGGATTCTATGATTTTGATTCCCTGAGGCACCTTCTGTGCAAGCAGCAGCCTCTCTGCGAGATGATGCTGTTGACTTTGAGGGTCCAACATTAAGCCAATATTGGCATTTGCATGATTACACTTTGCTGAATGAATATGGGGGGGAGATGTTACATCAATGTTTGCATTAACGGATTTAATTGGTACATGAATTATGTTTTAAGTAGGATGTGTTGTTCCTGAAGTACTGCCAGATTTCTGCAGTGGTCTTATTTGATAACTTGTTGATGGATTTTTAGGTTGCAGGCAGGAGAAGGCTTTGTATGGGCAGAAATATTTTCTAGTATATTGAGATCAACTTCAGGAATCATTTGGTTATTAAAATCTGATGCTTGGCATCCGGAGGAAATGAAGTGTGTCTTGTGCATAAGTGGTTTTTGTCTCCTTCGGTTTCAGATTCTCTCGGATGTGTTGCTACAGGATTAAAATCAAAGTCATCTGTGCTTTTTATTTAGCTGAAAAGACTGGGCTAAGTTTGCTTTATTAAAAGGAAGAAAAAGAAAACCCCCTGGAACTTTGTATCTAAACTAGGCAGTCGGTACAGAGTTGCACAGTGTCATGTAGGATCTAAGAACAGCAAGGTCACTGAAGGAATAAAATGTTCTTACCCTGGACATCTTTTATAGTCTAGATTAAGACTCGATAAGTCCTCAAGAATGTTGGGAATGGAGTGTTGGAGTTAGGAGTCATCTTGAAGTCTCACTTGTGTTTTTTTTTTCTGTCCAGTCAAGTTTCATGAGTCAGTCTGGACTGTTGGGAGCTTTTTCTGAAGATGTACATGTTGGTTGAAAGCCGCACGAGCTCCTATCTTCATCTGAAGAGGTCCCCTGGCATCCGCTCCTGGTCTGTCTTTGTTGGTAAGACTATATGGTTTTTCAGTTTATTTCGGAGCTTGCTGTAAGGGAAGGGGATCACAATAAATTCCCTAAAGAGTTTCTAAGAAGACATACCTGTCTTTCAGGCATCTTTCTTTCAAGAAGAGTCATCATCACATTTTGAACTTTCCATCAGTGTAGTCACTGAATGAGTCTGTAGTCTTTTCTGCATGGTAGTTTCACTGTGACAGTGATAGTTTTTCAGTCTGTCATCTGCAGAATCTCAGGCTCATGGACAGAATTTTAAGGCAGTTCTGGAAGATCAGGAAAAGGATTATATATCATATTGCAGTGTAAATGTGAAGCTTCTGAAGGGGATGCATACTTATGCTGAGAAACATGTAGGCTTCAGAAATGGAAAAACCTGCAGTGCAGCAGTGCTGTGGCTAGATCTTGTGTGTGATTGACAGTGAAGCTTAACAGTGCTGTATGTAATAGGAAGTCAGACAGGATGTTGTGAAAGGTGTCTGTTTTAGAACACTACTGAAAATGCAGAAAGGAAAATGGACTTGGTACAACGTACTTAGGCCGCACCAAGAGAACTGGTGGGGAAAAGGTGGCATGTTCTGTTTTCCAACAGAGTGGAGCCCATTGCAGTAACATTCCAACCTTGTCATTGCTTTCAGTGATGTCATCTTGTCAAACTTGTCATTGAGACAAGGTCTTTGCAGTTGCAGCAGCTCTCTGGGGTGTGAGGCACTCTTTTCACTGCTTTGTCCTCAGTAGGAGGAAGGAGCCTGGCAGCTTCTGATGCAGCTTCATCACACAAGTTTTGTTTTGGCTCACAGAGCACATAGAGGAGAAGAATAAACATTGCAGTGTTGGTCAGCACGCTGAGTTGTACTGCGCTCAAGAGGAAATGTGGTGTAATGGGTAGATTGAGAGTCCCTCTGATGTCCTATTGCCAGTTCTGTCACCACCTCTTTAATTCTGACCTCAGCCCCCGTGCTTGTAGTGTCATGCAGAACAGGAGGTTCAGAGCAAAGAAACTCAAACTGACTTTCATATAGTGATCAATGTCACAATCAGATTTGTCCCTATTTTGAGAAGTGTTGAACTTCTGAATATTCATAATTTTATCGGTGAATTTTAGATGGTTTGAACTGCTTGTTTGTCCTAATTGTCTCCCCTCTCATCCTAGGAATAGCTTCCATAGGTTTGGCTGCTGCTTATTATAGTGCAGGTAATGGCTTATAATTTTATTTTAAAGAATTGTTTTCTGTTGATCTGTTTTTCATGCTGATGTCTCCTCTCTGCAGCTTCTGTCTCGCCTCAGAGGCAGTAGAGGTACCTATTGCATTTTGTGGTGTGAATATTAAAATCCAATACTAACTGTTGCCTGTGTATGACTTAACCATACTTCAATGCTCTATTTCTTACTCGGTCTCCCTTTCCATTTGCAAGAGTATTTTTAATGATGATATTTAGCACTCTGTGGTATTTTGTACTTTCAGTGTGTTTTGTAAATGTGATTAGCTGGTCCTCACAGCTCTCCTGGGAAGCCACATAATGGTTGTCTGCCACCATAATGAAATGATTACCTTGCCTTTGGTGGAAGTGCTCTGTTTCTCTGGAAACTGTAAATCATCACTAGCAGAGATTATTCATACGAACACCTTTAGAGAACAGACACTATTAGTTCTCCCTGCACCCCCTGCAAGAACAGGATGCGCTGAATGCCAGGTATCCTACTGTTGATGGAATTTGTCCTGCAGGCTGACCTG
Source organism: Melopsittacus undulatus (assembly GCF_012275295.1). Classification (NCBI taxonomy): domain Eukaryota; kingdom Metazoa; phylum Chordata; class Aves; order Psittaciformes; family Psittaculidae; genus Melopsittacus; species Melopsittacus undulatus. Next base: position 17,303,054 of record NC_047537.1, read on the forward strand.
TGATTCTTTTGCTCCATCCTGTTAACATCAAAATTTAAAACTTAATAGTGTGTAGAAATATGCTACCAATATAATGTATTATTATTTAAAGAGCAAAGTCCAGTGAAAGCTGCTTGGGACACCAGCTATATCAGGCTTTTTTAAAGACATTGCAACAAAGGTTTCTGAAATAATACTCAGCACTGTTCTACTGTCTTCAGTAAAAGCCTGAGTAAGCAAATTGTTTAGGCTGCTGCATGTTTTATGTCCATGTTTCCAGGACATAAAATGCAGATGTTTGTTTGCCAAGAGGCTTGATTGCTTCCTTTTATGAATAAACGTTTGCCTCAGTGAATTTCCATTGTCCCTTACCCTTGTCCTCTGCGGCACAAATATTTGTTGGTTGACAGCACGTTGAGAGTTTTGTAGATGCTTTTGCTTTTAGAGAAGAGAAAGATGTTTAGTGATGTTACAGCCTTGCCAACAATACATGTGCTTGGAGTCTTTGGAATATGAAGAGTTTATGTATTTTTATCCTGGGAGAGAGCTGTTAAACAGTTTGCCTTACAATTAAAAGCACAAATGTTGCATCAGAGAAACCCTTTTTTCCCTTTGCTGCATTTAAAGGGAGCTTGTTGATCCTAAACCTGACTGCTTAGATACCAAAGAAGGAAAAAAACCCTAAATGTGTGCATTTTTTTGCATTGTTCAGACAGCTTGGCCTGGAAGCTCTTTTATATGGCTGGGTGTTTCTTTGTGGCAGCACAGAATCTGGAGCAGTGGGAGGTAAGATGTTGAACTTGAGAAATATGAGGTCATGCAAGTTTAGAAGCAGTTGGCAGATGCTGATTCCAGCAGCTCTGTGCCCTTGCTCTGTTCAAACAGATAAGTTTTGCTTTTGGTTTTGATGGAAACCCTTTGGGGTTGCTATACTAGAATTAGAATTAGAGCAATAATTCTAATAATTCTTTCACTACACAAGTATGAACATGAAAAGCTAAAAATAAGAGGCTTTTATAAGGGGAGACTTGCCACAAACAGTTCTGTGGCTTTTTGTTCGTCTTATATAGAAGAGGGAGAAAGAATAGCACACTTGGCTGCTAAAACATGATTTTGTGCTTACTTTCTTTCCAGCTAATGACAGCATGACCGCTAAATATGATAGATCTAACTTTCCAGAATACTCAGCTGTTTTCCGCTGGGAAAAGAGTGTTTGTGAAGCTGATTTATCTGGTGGTTGATTTGTTGGGAGCTGGACTGAGAGCATGTAACCCATCATGTAGGCTTGTCACCTTGCTGACCTGAGTTGTTGTTAGAATAAGCAACCCACAGATCTGAGGAATGTCTGTCAGGGATGTTTTAAATCTGGTGTGAACCTGGCCCATATAGCACAACACTGGAATTTTGGTGAGCTTAGTCACTATGTTAGTGAAAGGTGCTTACATTCACTGGGTGCTTATACTATAGGCCAAATGCATTCACCAGAAAGCTCATGGAGAAAGAAAGTGTTCAAATTTGATTCCAGGCAATGTTCTTATTACATAAGGAACGTGTCAGGAGTGGCAATGAAACCAGCTTCAATTTCCTTCTAGAGGTAACACAGGAGATATGTTGAAGTCTGTTAAAACCAAGAGCAAGATTGTGGTTTTCAGTCTAATTGAGGAATGTCTCTAAAACAGCTATGTGCTTATACGTTACCAAGATTATTTTCCCATATAACTATTATTGTTTTACTTTGAAGCATAGCTGCTGATGGTGTTTTTAAGAATATCTTGACTTCTTTATTTTTCATTTTTACAGGAAGCTGTATTTGATAAAAACAAGGGAACAGTCTGCTTAAAAACATTCAATCTTTACAAAAAAATACTGACCTTCTCCAAAGGAGGCCATGAACAAGGTGAGAAAGCAGTATGTGGTAGCAAGTGTGATGGGCAGACAGAAGAAATGCATACATGTCTCTCCAATATGCTTCTCTGGAGTTCTGTACTCAAATTGGTGACATCTGTTTCCAGATCTGCTTTGTTCATAAGCAGTAGATTTTATCAATAAGCCTGTTTGGACCCAAATGCTTTTTCAGGTTAGGGTGCTGAGTGCATCCTGTTATTTTAATCCAAGGCTTCCACATCACTTTCCATAATAGTCTTAGCCATTCCTTTGGGATGTTAATGTGCAGGTTTGCTTTTCCCTTGGCTAGCCTGCTTTGCAGGTGGGACTTGTGGGAAAACTTAAAGTTAGGATCTAGGAGTTGAGATTTCTGTTGTCTAATCTGGTTTTGGTAGCAGACAAATCTTTAGAGATCATATGCAGGAAGGCATGTTGTATCCTGCAGATATAAAATATGCATTTAAAACAGCATAATAAGTAGGTTTAGCTTAATGCAGTATCTTATTTCTCTTGAGCTTGCTGTTGGGAGTACCATATGTTGAAGTCTAATGTGTGACTTGGTTGAGTCACTGTGAGACAGGAGCTCCATTGCAAGCTGAAGTAAGATCCTCTTCAGTGTCAGATCTTTTTAATCCTACTTGCTAGTCTAAACCAAACCAACTCTCAATATGCTTAGAAAACTGGCAAAATTTGCAGTGTCCTTAAGCTGAATTGGCTTTTAAACTAAGAGATGGAAGATAAAAAACGGGGAGAAAAGGATGTTTAATGTTTCTGAACTTTTCTTTAGGGTATGTTTTTCTTTAGGGTATACTTTTAAGCATATCTCCTCCTGAGAGGTTATTTGGTAATATGTTTCAAGTGCCATTAATGTAGGGATGCAGAAATCAGCAGGTGCTTTGCAGAGTTAAATATTCCAGTATTTGTTCAGTCTCAGTAAACTGAATGCATTTTTACCTACTCTGCACAGAAACATGGTTAAACTGTCATCAAAGTGGGAAGCATAGGTAATAAACTAATGATCCCCAGTTTCTTGAGAGGCAGTATATCTTGTTTATTGGGGTCTACCAGCTGATATATGCTGTAGCATCTCCTGATGCTGCTATGTGTGGTAGCAGTGTTTGTTTTGCCTGAATAGATCAGCAATTGCTTGCTCTTGCAGGACTGCCCTGGTTGTATGAGATCAGAGCAATAGCACTCAAGAGCATGTAGTCCCAGTGGTGCAACTCGCTAGCACCAGTGCTGAGGATTTACTGTCATGCTGATAGACTATTTTGTTTTCCACATGCATTTACAGTAGTGGCTGCACTGAATGAGATCCGAGATGTGAACGTGGAAGAGGAGACAGTGCGGTATTTTGGGAAGGGTTACGTCGTTGTGCTCCGCTTTGGCACTGGATTCTCACACCCGCTGACTCAGAGTGCAGTGTTGGGCTGTAAAAGGTGTGCTGGGGACTTTAATGTGAATGTGTGAGGTGTGAAGTACCAGTCACATGGGTCAGTAATTGCCAGCTAATGAGACTCAGCTCAGTTTTCATACTTGCTGATGTGACTTCGTGTTACTCATTTTTAACTTTTTAAAACTCTTTAATGCTTTCAGTTGCACACTTTTGGGTACCACTGTCTCCCATCAGGAGACTGATTGTATTTAGGTATCCAAGATCCCTTTGGTGCTGCGTGTCTGCTGCAGCTACCCTCACTACCTCAGCAGTGCAGTTGCAGAGGGGATTAATTCTCTTCAATTCTATTCAGTGTATTTATCAGTTAACATAGGATTTAAGTATTGATAATAAGAATCTTGCAGCAGGAACTGTAGGGAAAAGGGTTGATTTATTCTGATATGGAAGTAATGGTTTGTCTTTATATGCTTTCACTGTTGAGATGATGTCAGTCATGTTTTATGTCATATGTTGACTGTCCCTTCAAGCAGTTACTCTCAAGAATTGGCATGCCTGTTCTTGTTTTGTCTACAACACAGTTCCACTAACTTTTACTTTGTTTCTTCTATTCCACAGTGATGTGGAAGCCATTGCCAGACTCATTACTAGTTTTCTGGAACTGGACAGAGTAGAGAGCCAACAAGATCTCTCTCAGAGCAGCGAAACAGAGGCTAGTGATGCAGATGAACCACAGGATACCTATTAATAATCATCATGAGCTGAAGAAAGCAGAGGCTTCTGAACATCTGGAAAATATACTGATTGTTCTTCAGAAAAAAAAAATCCCTCAACTTTGACCTGGGCATTTTTCCACGTGTACATTTACAATGGGAGGAATCTGTCTTAGGGTACCTCATTAGTGCTAAACTGCTTTGAGTTCTGCACTCCCAGTACTGCTGTTGTAGAGTCCAAAGCAAATTGTGTTTTATGTGCTCCTTTGCCTTAGTTCCTGCTGGCTTTTGAACTCAAAGTTATGTAGAAGTAATTTATTAATGAGTTGGTTTGAAATCATGTATTCACTGGTGAAGTGGAGATACAGATGTAAAGTTTGACCTAGTGCAAACATCTGCTGCAGATACAGTACATGAAATGTAGAATTTGTAACTCATCACACTGCTGTGAGGTTGATACTGAAATGTTGCAAATGACTGAATGTATTGCTGAATTGATTTTAGGCAGCTTCATGTATGCAGTTAGGTGATGCAGAATAGAGGCAGTTTCATAGTCTCTACTACTGACCTCCCATTAGATACCAGTGGAAATTAACGTCTGAGTGACTGTCTTGGAATTAGAAGTATCAGTTTGACCTTGTTACATTCTCTCTTCTCCTGCACTTTCCAAGGAGCTGCAAATAGTAAACAAAAAATGGTCACGGTGATGTTTTAACATCTTCGGGATGTTGTAGCTTAATCCTGTTCTCTTCTGGGCATAGTCTAGCCCAAGGCAGAATAACCTTTTTCTAAACTTCAACATTTACGATTTTAACTGTGTATTTAGAAAGGAAGAACACATCTGTTACTTGAGGGAGGGAAGAAACTGATGTGAAACATGGTCTAGTTTTGTGTAGTATTTCCTCACTTGAAATGATACCAATATTTTTTTTAAGACAGCTGGGATAGATTTAATGTTTGTTTTGCACCTATGTTTTGCTCCAGGTGTGTAGTGTCTTCTCTTCTGACCAACGGTTTCACAAGTAGTTAAAATACGAGTCTTCCAAGATACTTTTTGAAGTTAAAGCTACCTCCGTTAGTCCACATCTTCTGTCTAGAACTAGAACTTCACCATGCCTATATCAATATGTCAGTACAAGAAGAAAGGAACCTTCTGCAAAGAGCAGAAGGTTACTTCAGCATGCAGAAACTGCTGGTACTAAAGTTCACTAGGTTTTATTTAGGAATTGTGGGATCGTAAGACCTCAATTAGAAAATACTTACATGGTTACTTCTAGGAGATCTGAATGGGGTACTAGGTAACTGCATGGTCTGACTTCATGTTTGGCCAGAGCAAATGTCTTCTGGCAGCAGTTTCTTCAGAACTTAAGAAAACCGAGTTCTTGTTTCTAAGCACTCTACCTCTATGGAAGAGAAAGCTATGAAAAGTTTTCAGCAGAAGCTATGTCCTGTTTCAGCTATAGTTTTATGGTGTTTCAGCTATATCTGAAACCAAGGGCATGCTTATCTGACCAAAGAACAGGTGGTACCAAGATTTCATGTCCAGGTACTTAGAGCTAGTATGTTAGCTGTGAGACAAAGATGCTCTTACTGCCAGTTTGAATGCGTAATAAAAGTGAAACAGGAATTTTTCATTTAAATCCACTGTGAGATATACCTTACATATGTATATACATCCTTGTCTTAGAGAGGAAAATGAGGTTGGAAATACGGAGCTTTTGAACTATAGTGTAGAATGAGAATGTTGGATTTTCTAAGGACTTCCAGTAAGAAATAGTGAAGAAACTAGAGTATTTAATGGTGTAATGTAAGCAAAAGGGCTCAACCTGCAGATAACCACTGCTTTTGAGTAGGTGCATTTAGACGGAGTACACTGTAGAGATGTGCAGTGCACTTAAATTCTGAGCCTGCAGATTTGATCACGGATGAAAGTGACAAAACTACCTGTGCTTGATCGTGGCTATACTGTGTTTCTTCTGTATTTCCATGAGAGCTAACATTCTGTGGAAGATAGAAACCACTGTGGTTTTCCAGTTAAAAATTGGCTTTAGAAAGGTACATCTATTGATCTAGTGCTGCATTGTGTGCCCTGCTGCTGCTGAGCAATTTTGTGCATCTCATGTTAGTAACGTATATACTTATGGTCTATGCAAAGACTAACACAGTGTAAGAACTCTGAATCACTGGAAAGGGGGATAACCTATAGCAAGATAGAACATTGCTTGAAATACATCTGTGTAATAAGTTGCATTTTGAGTTGATGTCCAGTGATCATCTCTGAAGATATTCTGTAGTGTCCCCCTCACACCTCAGTCCTCTGATGGATTGTAGGCAAGAGGGGGACAGCTGCTGGCATGCACTGTGTTGAAGAGTATTTTAACTCCATAGCCTGTCACTTGGTACAGTTGGTGTAATCCTTTCTTGTGCCATTTCCACTTTGCTGTAGCAGTTTTGTTGCTGTACAAACTAGCAGTTCCAAATGGGAGCCTGAGTTCTGTACATGAAGGGAGACTGAGTAAAGTCTTTGAATGCTGAGGGTTCTGTGTGTGGGCTGTATGTAGGGCACTGCTGGCTGCTGAATATAACTAGGAGCCGGTAAAGAATGTCTTGTCTTGGTAATTGGATGATGCTGTATGCGAATGTGTATCACAGGCTGATGTGTTTTCTCTTGATCCAGGTTTTGAGCTTCCTGTCTTCAAAAGCCTAGTTTCTTATAGTTAGAACAGCCAGATTTTCATGTTTTGTAATAACTGTGTGCATGGAAAAATTGCAAATTGCCATTAATGTGGATTTGGTTACAGCGATGCCTGTGGACTCCTCAAGTTGAAGGAACTGTTGAGAGCAGCAGGTGCTAACCCAGAAAATTTTCTTACCCCTATCCACTAGTCCTCTCTGATCTTGCCACTCCATTGTTTTGCTGAAGGCTTTTTTTGGATGCTTTTCCTCAATTCTCTTGGGCCTAGCAAATAAAAAGGCCCAGTAAACGTAGCCTTATGTGTGCCTGATGTAAGGTGGCTTGTACTAAAAGGAATGATGGGAATGACTAGTTTGGGTTAGGAAATCAGGAACGCCTAGAAGAGTATTACAGGGATGTATTAACTTTTTGCCTCTCAGGCTGCCTAGTAACTAGAGCCTGGACAGCTGTAGTTCATATGACTTATAAATGACTTGAAAACCTATGTAATAGCCCTTAGGTTAGATCTAAACTGCCCCATAAAACTTACACTTTCTCTTCTATCCTTTACTATAACTGTATGGAAGTGCCACTTAGCAGGTGCTTCACCTTCAGCTTGAAGATCGCATTTGGAGTTTCTTGCATGCATGTGGTCAGACGGATCATGGCCTTAGCTGTCGCACTGAGCAACAGCTAGGCTGCATGTTACACAGAGAGAAAAGCTGTATTTAAGCTAGCATCTAATATGCTGGTATTTCACAAATTGAGGTATTTCAGTAAGTAGGATCAATACCTCAAAGGAAATGGAAGTATTTATCCTATATCACTGATACCTGCCTCTTGTGCTGTATTTATGAAGTTACACATATACCAAAACCTAAGCTGCCTTACATAGTAAAAATCATGTTAGTTCTAACACTGTAACAGACTGCTGAGAGACAAAAATATTAGGAAAATGTTTAGAAACTGCTTTGCTACTTCAAAATTGCAGGGCCTTCTATAGTGTCTTTTTATAAAACCCTGTGCATTGAGAAAATCAACTTTGATAATTTTTGTGTCACTGTAGCATTTTAGATTGTTTTTAATTAAAATGGACTAAAATATTAATGGCTGGCTGAATTACTGCTTGGCACAGATTTACTGAAGAAGATAATGGCTAGAGGATGGGGTAAAGGAATCCCAAATACCTAGCTCTTTACTGACTGCTTTCACTTTTGCAGCAGTCCAGCTTTCAATTTCATCTAAGCTGATGTATCCAACTCTCCACAGGTGAATGTATTTCTATTCCCCACCCTTTAACTGAAACCAACATGCCACATGCAAAAAAAAAAAACAAGTTTCCACAAACTTTTAGTATCAAAGGATTTATTAAAGTAAAATAAATTAAGATCTTGTTTAGTTCAAGGTATGTGGCTTTTGTAATTAAGGTTTACATAGCCATTGATTCTATAGATAAAAATCTGCGTATGGACTTCTGTAGCTCTCATTAAATAAGTTAGATATGTCTTATGCTGTACTTGTACATCCTGTAGCTAGAGCTGTGGTCTTTAGAACAGATTATTCCAAGTAAATGTCAATACCTGTGCTTCCAAAATAAGACTTTCAAAAAAGCAGTAACTGAAGCAAACAGGAATATTCTGAATATTCATGGTAAAGTAACAACTACCAAGCTTTTGAACTGGTTTTCCATTGTGGTGATTATTTGAATGCTGTAGTTAAGTCCACAAAATATATTGCTATACATGATTACAAGTTCAAGATTAAAGCTGAATGTAACATAACAGCATTTCCCCCTCATTAAGTAGACTTCAGTCATGCTTCAAGCATGGATGAGTCTGCACTCTCTCAGGTGAAATGGATGCTTTAAAGTGACTGGGATGGTGCTTTTCTGTGGGGATGAGATGATGTTTAGCTTTGATGCTTTGGTAAGAAGTTTAGAAGACCATTATGTTAAGGCAGCTTTCCCTCACAGCCAAGTGTCACTGTCACTGCTGGTAACAAGCTCCCTTTCCAGAGCTCCCTGTTATTCTGTGCTATGATAGTGCATCTTTTACATCTGTTGTAGCCTTGTGAGCAGATCAACAGCAGTTCCTTGCTCAGACTTCTACAAAAGGCTGGAGGTCAGTTTCCTGATCTCAAGCTCACCAAAGCTGGATTTAAGACTGATGTTTCATGTATTTCCAAGAATGGAGAAGTCCAAAACAAAATCTGGAACAAATCAACTGCTACATGCTGTGGAGGGACTTGTCGTGATGGCTTGGTAGGACATCTCAATGCAGCTGAAAGACTGAGTTCACAGTACAGAATGTAAGGACCCAAAGTATGTCTGAAGTATCCTAAATCTTGCATTTTCTAGAAGTTGCAAAAGGAGAACATGTTGGCTACTGACTGAAGTAGAACTCTTCCAGGTCATTGTTAGGTAAGAAAGTCTTATTACCACTAATAGTGGAATTGGAAGAAACTGGGTTTTTCTCCTGCCTTGTAAAAGAGCTGACCTGTGACTGTCTTGTGTTCTCTTAGGCAAGGGGAGCAAATCTCCTTCACAGGGCAGGTGAGTCAGCCTCAGCAATGCATTAAGACAGGAAAATTAAAATAGAGCTGCAGCCTAATACACTAAGAAGTTCTTTGATGCCTTCAGGCCACTTTTCTTTCACCATAGTTCTTGCTTCAACTCTCAAGATGACAAACTAGCTGACTAGTTGCTGATTTCCACTAGCTGTGTTTTCCCATGGAGTAAGACAGACTTATTGAAATGTCCCTAATTTTGTGCCTTTATTGCTTCGTCTAAATCATCTACCACTTGCTGCAGCTTCTGGAGGCTGGGGTAGACATTCTCCTCCATCCACTCCTCTACAGTACATTTGTGGAAGACTTGCTCCATGGCTGCTTCGAGGTCTTGCACCACACCATTCCACTTGGAGAGAAGACTAAGCAGAAAGCATAGGAGACAAACAATCACATTTGCAGGTGAGCTCTGCCCCAAGGGAGGCTTGGCTTACTGGGCCTTTTAAAGGGAGTACAGGCCTTAAAATGCCTTTACAGGAAAGGAGCATCTATTACAAGAGCTCAAAGGACTTGACTTTGTGCAGATGTGTTTTAAGTACCATTAATCTTGGCACTTCCTGTAAGCAATGACTTTTTCAGTACTGAAATATGAACTCAAGCATTAGACACATTAAGTATAACTGAAACTTACTGTGAGACTTGTGAATTTAATTCTGTTTTTTAATCAGGAAGAGTGGATGCAGTTGGGTGTTCACCTTACCACAGCAAGGTGGAGTGGTCAGGCTTTATTTCCCCTGCCTGCAGCTTGGCCCACAGGGAGCTCCTGCATGGAGGTAACTGCTGTAAAAGGCAGCAGGTCTGTACAGGAATAACTCCATGTACAAGTTAAGAGTTTGTCAGAGACCACTTTTGTTCTTGTATTCAAAATACTGTTTTCAGTACAAGACAAAACCAAACATGCTTAAAACCATAACATGAATACTTCATGCTGTTTGGTTTCCACTGAAGCTTCTGTAACAGTTCAAAAGGCAAGGACTCAAAACTGTATGTACTTGAATGCCAAAATATGACATATGTTTTCCCTATAATGCAAAGTCAGTGGTGTTACCTTACTGCATCTGGCTGAAAGTGATGCATTATTATAGGATGGATAATCTTCCTTTTCCTGTGGTAGGGGCTGAACCAGCCTGTGACATACCTGAAAAGACATGTTAGCATGAGCAGGTTTTGACACAGCAGCAATGTACCAGTTTGTATGCTGGCAGGGCAGTCACAGGGCTTTAGCTGAACTACTTCTGCATAAACAGAGACAATGCTGATGAAGTAAACTGAAGTCTATGTATCCAGCTTGTAAAAGACTGTTCTTGGCAGATAAGAATAACTGATCATGTGTTGCAATTTAAGTTTTATTTCAAGCTCCATTTTTTGTAACCACACCATTAAAAAAAGAATTTTAAATGACAGCTGTAATTCAGGGAAGAACTTGATTCTTGAGATAAGGCAGCACAGCTGAAATAATTCAAATTTGAATCAAAATGCTATGTTCTACTGAGGTGTTAATATATAAGGATGCAGTGCCTGAAACAGAGCTTGATGTTTAAATCACTTTGCTGGAGTTATGCCCTGTTTTGAGATGATACAGCTCCAACACTCCTGCAGACAGCAGAGAATCAACATAAACCTCATTACCTGTTCCTTTCAAGAAGTTCATCCACTGATGGCTTGAGGTAGAAACTTATTTCGGTCACAAGCGTGAGGATTTTGCTCCCAGGAAAGGTTCCCAGACTCGTGCTGTCCAAAAAAGTTCCATTAGTTTCTCAACTCACCAACCCATGAGAGGAATCCAAATACTACAGCTGGAATTTTACCTCATAAAAGTATCAATTTCCAGGTTAGACATTCCCAGGAGCTCTTCCACATTTTCTTTAACCTTGTCAGAATAACCACCTGGCAGAAGACAGTGAAAATACATAAAGGAGCTCCAATAACCAAAATGTTCATAAAAGGGTTTTTCAGGAGTACTCTGCATTGGCTTAGTTCTCCTTGGGTTAAGATGTTTTTAGAAGGTAAAATAGAGATAGAACGAGGGGTGGGAGGAGTAAGTTGTGTTTCACACAGGTGCCTCTTGCTAAGTAAAGCGCTTCCTAGCTAGGAGCTGCTATGAGCACTGCATATTTTTAGTGCCTTAGTTAAAAACCAGTAGGTTGTAGGGGTTTTTTAGGTTGAAAATAAGAAACGCAGTTAAGACAAAAGCTCTGTTGGCAACTGCCTGGGGAGAAACCAGAAACTAAAGGAAGTATTTTACCTGCTAGTGTACTTCCTAGACAAAACTGGATTAGTTACAACGACTTTTACATGTAAACAAGATCTATTAGTCTCAATCTAATTTATATCTAAAAGCATCTCATTTATATACCAATAGTGCTTCAAAGTTCTGAAAGCAATTCAGCTGCTTAAATTATTTTTAGTAGAAGCATGAAGAAGTTTGTGACCATTTGCAGGTGAGAACATAATAAACAATTAGTATACTATGGCTATTTTTTAAATACCTAAGCCAACAGCCTTCTCTGCTCCCATATCAAAAACATGCAATATGGGTAATTTATTGTTCATAATGCAGACCATGATTGGATAGTCAAACCACCTCAAAAGATAAGCCTGTGCCAACCTTGGGGCAGTGTCACTTCACCCTTGTGTTAGGCATAAGCCGAGAGAATAAAGATGCCATTGTACCATTCTTTAGTGTTTGCAGACATACAGCCAAGCATGGAATTGCCACTGGGAGAAGCTCACACAAAACAGAGAAGTGATCGTACCTAGATAAGAAAGCATTCATTAATTAGGCATTCTATGGTTAGAACACACTAAACAAGTGGGAAGTCCTAATATTCAATCACTAAATTCTAAGAGCTTTAGAAATACTGATTTCTGTCTCCAAGAAGGGACCTTTTATCTCTGAAACACCAAGTGTTCTCATTTTACTAATAAGAACAACTCCAATTTATTTTCTCAAGCCAAATTAGGAACAGAAACTGGAGTTCAGCTCTCTGGTATACTTTCAGATCTCCTGACTTGCATAAAACCCTTTTTCTCCTTCACTGCATTAACAAGTTATTCTCTCTTGTGCAACTTCATTCTATTTTAATCCACATTAGATGTTAAGATACACACCGTGTATTAACTATGCTGTCTATAAGCAATTTAAGGTGGCACAAAGTACACTCAAGCCTTCACACTGAATCTGCTGTTGCTGGTGTCTGCCAAAACAATCACTCCTGCTGACTAATGCTGTACTGAATAGCTGGAACTCTGAAATCCACCCTTTGTAGCCAGTGGCTAACTAAGGTCCAGCACTAACCAACAGCAAAGACTGCAGGGTTGCAAAGTTCCCTTCTAAATCCCAGCCTCCTTGGACCTCTTAAGGAGTTTTTGAGTGGAAGTTTGCTTTCAAGTGATCCTTAGAACCATTTAAAAGGATGTTCCTTACCTCTGCCAGCCGGTCAGTGCGATACCTTCGAGGACATCGGCAGGGCTTTTGCTTGCCACTTTCAGCCACTGAAGATGGTTTTTTAAGTGGTGTCCAATAAGGATTAGAGACTGATTCACTCCTGTAGCTCCTTTAAAAGCACTAGCAAACCACACCTTGGAGAAGCCACATCTACGGTACTTCTCTATGAGATGCACTGCAGTAAGACACAAAAGAACACTTACAGGACAAGTTTTTCTCTATTTTCAGCCCTGACTTGTAATGCTCTAGTGAAGGGGGACCCAGGTCCAGTTATAAAAGGCTTGTCCCACCAAGTTTTGAGCATCAGCAAGGAGGGAGATTTGACATCTTCTCTGAGCAAGCTGCTATGGTGACTGCCCTCCTGGTTTCATGTGCCCAGCTACTATATTTCACTCCCTTGAATTGCTAAATTGCTGCAATGCTAAAAACTGTAGGCATGTAATGAGAATGCACATCATCTGACAGCTCATTGTTGAAAGAAAATAAATAGTAGCAACTATTAGCAGAAACCAAGCAAGGGCTATGTTTATGATATTAAAGCATCATCATTACTTCTGTGCAGCTCAGGAGAGATGTACAAACCTTTGCCTTCCACGTCCAGGTCTGCTGCATAGTCCCAGATCATCGGCTGCACAAGCTGTGGCACCCCAGATTCTGAAAGAAAGAGTTCTTTTAAGTCACAGAAAACAGCCAGTTAAAAGTGAGAACTAAGTCTGTATTACTGGTGTATCAGCACGACTGAATGAACTATGGCTTGTCACCAGGACCCTTCAATTACAGCTGAAGTGCCCCAGCCTTTATTCAACCTGGCTGGAATTTGGATGTGTGATTTTCATGTGAAAGGGGCCACGAAGTCCTCAGATGTTTTGAAATCACTAATATGGATCAGCAGTGACAATTCATGGGAGAACCTATTCATCCGAAACTCATCTCGTTCTTAGCCCCTTGCATCTATCTGTATACCTGCTGGCTGAACTAGCTGAGCTACAAACTGTACACACAAGATTTCAGCTAAATTCAAAGGAAATATTCAGCCTTTAAGTCAAGAACTGTCTGAGCTGTGTTTGCACAGAACTTCACTTTTCAAGATGCCTTTAAAGTACAAGTAAAGATATAGGTTTAGCTTAAAATCTTCTAATAATCAACCCCTGACTAGTTTTAAACATGAGAAACCAACCCCTAAAGAAACTGCAGTAAATTGTACAGAAATTCAGTATTTTAACTGCATCCTGTTTTAGCTTCTTTAGTCTGGTTTTGCCTATGGCAGTAGAGTGTGCTTTCCTAGAAGCTGTGTTGCTTTCACGGAAACTCCATGAATCCCATTGCATTTCCTGGGATGACTTCCCACTGCCATGAAGAGATAAGTCACTACTGGAGGAGCTGCACGGCTCTTCTGGTATTGCCTAAACCTGTTTAGAGCAGACGTGTAAGGTGACTCTGAAAATGCTGGGACTCCATCCATGCTGGGACTCCTCACAGTTGAGCAGTAGTTTCCTATTTTTCAAGCGGCAAGGCTCATGATCTCAAGTTCTTGGAGCTACCCAACAGTTCAGTATCAGAGTTCCTCATGATGTGCACTGTGATCACATACACTGTCAAAGATGCTTCTCTGTGGGAACCAGATGCTGCACAGAGCAACAACTAACATGAGCAGGTGGTCAGAGGCACAGAAATTTAGACTGAGATCACAAATGCTAATAGTTTTGGGGGTTTTAATGTGTAAAGAAAGCAGAATTGATGGCACCCGCTGTGTTTTCATTACCAGCTGCAAAACTCAGACTGGTTGTGTGTGCATTTTCTGTATGCTACGAAACCTGCCTCACCCCATCAATGGCCACACACCTGCCAACGTCACCTCACTTATCCCTCGGAGCATGTCATCCCACACGATGGGTGTCACAGTGGGGTAAGATGAGGCCACACAACTCGCTACTGCTTTTATGTGGGATAAGCACAGCTTCTCTGGAGTGTTGTCCTGTTGCTGCAGCCACTGCTTTGACTCCTCTCCTTCACCGAGGTAGTAGACCTGAAACATCAAGCAAATAATCCTGACTTCATGTACAGGAACAGCTTGACACAGTATCATGAAATCATACAGCATTCACAACCTCTTGCACAGATGTGACACATTGAGTGGATGCATTTAAAAGCATCTCTCAGTGTTGAAGACACCACAAGCATTTCTATCAGTCTGCAGGAGACTGCAGCCATGGCTAAATGCATCATGTAAGGCAATATTCCTACAGAAACTAAAATATTTAAAGAATAATGCATGCTGTGTTTGTCTTTGGGAGTAGCTTTCACCAGATTTAATCAGTTCAAATCTAGCAACCCATAGGTCCTTAATTATATGAAATAAAGTTCTTGTCTTGGGGAAAGAGATTTCTCTGAGTGAATCTAGAATTGACTTGGGGACACATCCAAGAGCAGCCCCAGCATCCTTGTCCTGTGCAGAGAAGGGATTTGGGCCTTTTAAGCTGGATAAGCATTTAAACTCTCTGCTGGTTTAGAGCAGGTTTTATCTAAACTGTTTATTCTACTTAAACAGGGTTTTGCTTTATAAAAGTTTACAGCTCCACACCTAACCCTGCCACTGGCTCCCACAC
This sequence comes from Melopsittacus undulatus, assembly GCF_012275295.1. NCBI lineage: Eukaryota > Metazoa > Chordata > Aves > Psittaciformes > Psittaculidae > Melopsittacus > Melopsittacus undulatus. The sequence goes on from NC_047537.1 coordinate 17,318,316, forward strand.
AATACGATAGAAAATACTAAATAGTATCAGTACAGTTAAGGTGATCACACTGTGTCTCAGGGATCTGTGTGCCACAGGGATGGTTTCAAGAAACTAAGGAGAAAACCCAAGATGCTCTTCCTCAAGGAAACAAATTACTGAGATAAAAAACCACATTTCCCACCATGAAAGGGCTTACTTGGAATAAGTTGGCCAGAACAACAAGCAAGCATCTTATATCCAAACTCACGTGATGCTTATTGAATACCTTCAATTGATATCTCACTTTAAATCCTCATTTGACCTAAAATCAAATGCTGAGTTAGCCTTAAGAAAATGTCTTCAATACTTCTGGTATTCCATTCAGATCAACAGAGATGATGTCCTGTGCTACTGGAACTACTTATTCTCAAAAAAAGCTTTTCCAGACTGGCTTGAGTTGGTGTTTTCAGTCCCCAAAATCCTACCCCAACGTCACCTGAGCACCACTGAAATGCAGAAGCCCTGGCCCTTCCTAACAAGAAAATCATTCCTGGTTCAAGACAAGTCCCACCTCATCACATCCGATGTGAAACCATTTTATGTCTCCATGCAGTGCCATGACCTGGTCAACCATGGCTTTAACCAGTGCCCGTGACTCCTCCTTGTGTGGGTTGAGGGCGTTGGGAAAGGCCTTCACCTCCCGCAGATGAGCAAACTCTTTGTGCTTCAGCACAAACTGCAAGAGAAAGGGAGAGCTCGGGGAACAGCCGCAACGTGCAGGGGACAGCGGCGTCCTCCCTGTGCCACCTGGGCTCTGCTGACACTGGTCCTGCTAACACCTGGGGCTCGGCTGGCTGGGAGCTCAGGGCACAGCACGAGTACAGGCAGGAGGGGCACTGCTGCTGCTTCGGGCTGTCGGGGGGGGGTCTCTGACCACGAAGCACCCCCCGGGGCGCAGGAAGCAGGGCGGTCAGTGCAGCATCACCCCAATGTCCCAGCGCCGGATGCCTGCAGTGCTGGCAGTGATGATGGCTCCCCAGCAAACCCCCCCTCCACCATCCCCCTGCTCAGCCAGCCCCGCGCTCCCAGGGCCGGCGCTCACCTCCATGTGCCCGAAGGTCTGCACCAGCGGCACCACCTCCAGCCCCTCCGCTCTCGCCTGGCTCAGCACGGCCCGGACCTCCCCGGGGCTGCGGGAAGAGTGGGAGATCGGGGTAGGGACCGGGGTCGGGGCCCGTGGTCGCGGTCAGGATCGGGGCCCGCCCGCCGGTACCTGTACGCGTGTGGTGCCCGCAGCGGCCCCAGCGGCCCCGCGTAGGGGAAGGTGTCCTCATACTCCAGCAGCAGCCCGGTGGCGCCCAGGGAGCGAAGCAGCGGCAGCACCTGAGGGGCGGGAGGGGACAGCGGCAGGTGAGGCAGGGCTGGGCCATGCCGGCTCCCCCGAGCCCCACCGCCGGCTCAGCCTCACCTCCGCCAGGTACCCTGCTCGGGGCGCGGCGCCCTTCATGTCCAGGTGCACCAGGCGCCGCGGCCCGCCCGCCGCCATGCCCTCCGCATGCCGCCGCTCCGCCCTCGATTGCTCCTGACTGCGCGGTTGCCGTTCGACGCTGCACAGCCGGGCCGCATTGACTGCTTTGGCCTGCTTTGGCCTGCTTTGGCCTGCGGTACGCTGGTACAGAGCTCCCGGCTGCCGCCTTCTGCCCCGGTTCCGGTGTCCCGGCGCTATCCGGTCGCTGCCTCGGTGCGGGTCCCTCCGCTGTGCTTGGTGTTCTGCTGCCCGCTCGTCTGAGACGCTTCTGCTCGGCGGCCGATTGCTTTCCCCTGGCAGGCGGGGGGTTGCCGAGCGCATCGCTCTGTGCCGAGGGGCGCGATGGCTCCGCAGCGGCGGGCGGCCCCGCGGGGTCCCGAGAGCGGCGGGACAGTGGCTGGGCCCGGCCGCGGAGGCCGCCGCCGCCACAGCAGGTACCGGCAGGACCGATCGCGTGGCTGGGGCGGGCAGGTGCCACCTGCACGGGTGCGGCAGCGCAGGGCCGGCGGCTGAGGAGAGCGGCCTGTGGCAGTGCCGCCTGTGGCAGTGCCGCCTGTAGCAGTGCCGCCGGCCCCGTGGCAGGGTGGCTGCAGGCTCTGGGCGCGAGCTGCGGGTAATTGTGGGTATCTGTGTGCACTCAGGGTGCCGGGTCGGTCAGCCCTCCCCTTCCACAGAATCCTGGAATCAACCAGGTTGGAAAAGCCCTTTAAGCTCATCCAGTCCAACCCTTACCCCAGCCCTGCCAAGGCCACAACTGCCCCATGGCACTGAGGCCTCGTCTCCACGGTGTGTGAACACTTGCAGGGACGGTGCCTGCAGCCCTGCCTTGGGCAGCCTGTTCCAATGCCTGAGCACCCTCTGGGGCAGGAATTGTTCCTCAGCTCCATCTAAACCTGCCCTGGTGCAGCTTGAGGCCGTTTCCTCGTGTCCCATCCCTTGTTCCTTGGGAGCAGAGCCCAGCCCCTCCTGGCTCCATCCTCCTGTCAGGCACTTGTAGGGAGCCATCAGGTCCCCCCTGAGCCTTCTCCAGACTGAACCCCCCAGGTCCCTCAGCTGTTCCCCATCTCTCTTGTGCTTCAGGCCCTGCACCAGCTCCAGTGCCCCTCTCTGGCATGTCAATGTCCCTCTTGTAGTGAGGGGCCCAGAGCTGAACACAGGATTCGAGGTACAGCCTCCCAGTGCTGAATTACTGGGGTCTGGTAGTGGGTGGCTGGAGTGGTCCAACACAGGCTCTGGAGTGGGGCTGTTGCTTACTTGGAGCTGTCCCTCTCCCTCCCCAGTGCCAAGAGGAGCCGAGGCCAGCAGGAGTCACGGTGGAGGTGGCTGAGGGCATTATTCCTCCTTGCCTCTGCTGCCATTGGTGCCCTCTTGATCTGGAGGTACCTGGGTGCTGAGGATGGAGTCACTGAGGTGCTGGCCCATCGCCGAGAGAACCTGCAGGACAAGTTCATCGAGATCCCCTGCTCTGAGGACTACGACAGCCACAAGAGATTTGAAGGTATTTGTATAGGATTGTCTGAAGTGGGATAAAGCAGTTCCCAGAGGACCTTAACTGCTGACTGATGTCTGTTAAACCAGATTAACAGCAAAACCCCATTCTGTTCCTGCCAAACACCTGCTTGTTGTATGTATTGTTTAGATCCCTAAGTGTTCAGGCCTCTTGGGCCATCCCAGGAGTTGTTGCTTCTGAGGTTTTTCTGTCATTCCTATGCAATTCTCTTCTGAAACTGTTTTGCTTGGGTTCTATGAAACAAATCTTTTGCTCAGTCTGTTTCTAGTGTCTTTTCATACTCTCTTGATTCCTGTAATAGGCCTGTGGATGAGTTTGTGGGTAGATGCCATACAGAGTATGAAATAGAACTGATTTAGGCTATTGTCTGTGCTGCTACCATGTGGTAGTGGCACAAATGCCGACTTCTAATACACTTGTTTTGAGATATGTAACAGTGTAGCAGGTTTCCATGCCACTGCAAAGCACTTCTCTATCTTTCAGCTGAGCTGTTTTCTGTCAAATTGGTGTTTATATTCTCTGGCACTTATTTCTTTAGAGCGTTAATACTGGATCTTTGAGAGGAATACGAGGGTTTAATCTTCTCTGATGAAGAGCAGGGGGATTCTAGGTTGCATTTTGCATGGTTGAGCTAGGCCGATGCTCTCTCTGTTTTGCCTGGGAAGAGGAACAACTGTGTGCTCTATTCTTGTGATTTCATGGGGAGCAAGCTCTGCAAGTACAAACTGCAGAGTGAAGTGTGACCTCTCTTGTTTTTGTTTGGGAATGATTGGCATGGCTGGTGTCAACCTTATAGAAGCAAAAGCACATTGTTTTGTGAGAGTTTGTGTTCTGGCTTTCTAATTAGATGTTTGCTAATGTAAAAACATCTACTAAAACCCAAATCTCATGTGTTCTCTTCTACTATGCTTTCAGAAGGAGATCAGTGATATTAGAAACGGGTGAGCATCTGTTTGAAGTAGTTAATTGAAGCCGGGATAAACTTTGCTTTCGTTTTTCAGTTCTCGTCTGCTGCTCGGTGCCCACAAGAGGGCGGTGGTGAGCTGCTGAGCCTGCCTGTTCTGCCAAAGCTGAGCTCTTCGCTCCACGTGTGTTACTGACAGCTCAGTTGGGCAGTAAATGTGCATTACAGCTTTCTGCCAAACCGGATTCAGCTCCGGAGCTTTAGGCACTTTGGAAATAGCTTCCTCTCAATCAATAGCTTTTCATTGTCTGTCTTTACTCTGGCTCAACATCCACAGCTGGTGGCTCTGCATCAGAAAGAGGCACATCCCTGTCATCACTTGGTATCTGATGCTCAGCTGTGAAGTTTCCACAGTTAAGATGAGCTTTTCATTTATGCACCTGTCCCTGCTTCAAACTGAACTGGTACAACGGAGCTTCTAGTGTGCTTCAAATGATATGATAGTGTCACAGAGCAGTGGGTTTATTTCCATAGCACTGCCTGCCAGTAAACATGCTTCATACAGGAAGAAGTAATTTTTCAGAGGACAAGCACCTAACTTTTTTGCAGAAGGTGTTCTGTGAGCACAGTCTCATCTGCATTCTGAGCCCTGTGGTCACATCTTGGCCTTCACTTCGGTCTTGAGACATGGTTAACTACTTAAACCTACTGTGGCTATTAGTGTGTCTGATGCAACTCCTGTGTAGTCTCTTATGTGCTGATTTATTGTGTCAGTGTGCAAAGCATCCATGATCACTGCCCAGGAGACAGTTTCTTTTCCAGGGACTAGATCAGTGTATGTGGAAAGCAGAGAAGTCTGAGCAGTGGAGGAGAAGGTCTAGCATCTGGACTGTTGGTGTGGTTATGGGGATGGCATCTGATAAATCTTTGCCCCCCTCGTATCCTGCTTTGAAGTGGACAGCATTAGGAGAACATCATGAAGAGTCTTTTTACTCCTGTGATTTCATCCTGGCAGCATGTGGTTCTTGGCTGAGTACCACTTTAAGTAGAAGACAGAGCTGCAGTTAAGGCACTTGGACCCCTGTGTTACATTCTGTTTCCTATGTACTGAACAGGAGACAGATGGCTGAGGCAGTCACAGCTTCCAGCACCCAATTAAACTTGGATGCATGCAAAAATAACAGCCAGAGAGGGACCAGTGTGGATTCCTAGAACTACAAAAAACTTCCCAAACATTTTGTTGGTAAACATAAGATCCACTCAAAGATTTGTGATTTAGCTCAATCACAAATCACATAATGTACTCCACACTCTACACAATGTTCTGTTGGGTATAAAGATGTCACAATGTTATGAAGCACTGTTTGGATATTGGCAGTTTACTTTTTTATAGTGAAATGTTACTGGGTGATCGAAATGAATTACCTGTGTTGTAACCCAGCTGGTTTCCTGACCTTGATCTGTGTTTAAACACTCTGCTTGGTGTGGGTGCCTTTGACTCTATTTAAGCATCTTTCAAACAAGAGACTCTTCCCAAGCAAGGAAACAGTGTATGTATTTGGTAGGTTGCTGGTGCTCCTTACTTTTTCACCCACACACCTCTTGCTCATTGTTTCTTTCTTCTTGAAACTGGTGTAAATGGAGGGCTTTGCAGCACACCTGAGCAGAGCCAAGATATATCCAGTAAGATGGAGCAGAAATTCCTACAAAGCGCTCATGCTGTGTCAAGATTTCTCTTGCTGACAGTCTGTGGTTGTGGTTGTCATAATTGCTTTCCATCAGAGCAGATGGATGCTTTTGAGTTGCATGGGTGAATTGAGTGATTTTTTCCATGAGTTTCCCCCTACCCTTTTGTGTTCTGATGAGCAAATAATCCTTGGAGAGGAGCTCAGTTCAGCAGTAAGGGTATTGGCAGATGTCAGGGAATGCACAAATCCCAACTCTTCTGTGGCTTTACATCTCTTTATGGATCTTCCCCAGTGAAGTACCAAGTGTGACATCCCAAGGGCTGTGGTGGCTCAGTATTGATCTTATTTCTTCTTGCCTGAAGACCTGTGGACCAGTCTTCTAATGTCATGAGAAGTTTCATACATTCTTCATCTTAAACGTGATGCTGGCTTTTTCCATGAGCTTTTAAAATTCCATGTTAGGTGTCTTAGCCATGAATTTTAGGAGGCTTTCTTGTCATATGTCCAAGCTGTGTGCTTCAAGACACTTCTGTGTGAAGTTTCATATAAAAAGCTTCCCTTCAAGGTATATTTGTATGGACACCCCATACAGAATGTTATCTGCTTCCATATGTATTAGGGAAGGGGTTCAGCAGATCTGAAATATACTGCTTTTATTCTCTTGCCACTGTGGTTAGAATGTTCAAATTCACTGCTTCTTCCAAGTTAACATCGCTTTTCCAGTGGACAAATACAGTGGTTCTTAGTGCCATCTTATCTAGCTTGAAGTGGTAGATGGACAAAGGAACATCAGTAAATCAATTGTAATCCCAAAGTTTGTAACATATTTGTAAAGATTTTTAGCAAATTTAAGGCTTACAAGAATTATTTTCAGATCAACAGGAAAAGGAGTTTGTCTTTAAAGGCAGAAGTTGTACATTTTGCTTAACCAGGGCACTGGAAGCTCTGGGTCTTCTGTGACAGCCACATCGCCAGGGCTGTAATACTTCATGTGTTGAGATTTATTCCTTTTAGATCACCTCTGTTCTGTTGAATTTCAGTATGGACGTAAGAGGAAATAACTTGTCAGCTTATTTGGCGTAATTCCCTTGAATTACGCTCACTAGTCATGGTAGGGAAAGTGACATAGCTTAGCTGAGTCCTGGGGACTTGAATCTGTGTAGAATCACCAGTGACATTGGCTGGTTTGTCTTCTCCGATTGTGTTGTGCAGAACACACAAAATAAAGATGTAAGTTTCTTGTAGTTTAAGTGATATGAAATATTCTGAGTGCGCCACTGTCCCTTCTGAATGTTGTGAATCCAAAAGGGAAGTAGGGCAGCATTAGAGACTTGGTTGGAGCCTTGTTTGAAAGATGATCTTTTTTTTCTCTCCCCTCTTTGTGTTCCAGGGTGCACACCTAGGAAGTGTGGAAGAGGTGTGACGGATGCAGTGATTACAAGGGAAGAAGCTGAAAGGATCCGTAGGTAATTTTTCTTTTTAGCTCTTCAGACAAAATGGCTGTACCAGTGTTTAAGGTGGAGCATAGAGCACATTAGCTGAAGGAGGAGGTTAAAACAGTTAGTATTCTTTTTTTAAAGTGATTTTTCTGGTTTTGCTGTAGTGGAGGCAGTTCTCTTTCATAGGATCTGCCTCTATGGAGCTCTGTGGAGCTCTGTTTGACATGAGTGTTACAGAGAAGAAAGGAAAACCAATTAAGTATGTTTTAAAGGATTTTCACTTGGCCTTCTGTTCCATTTGGCCTTTAAAACCAGAACAGCATAAGCCGTAGTTTCTGGGTAATTATGAGCTGGTGCTGACCCTGGAGTGCTCTATGAACAGCAAGCGGTGAGTTAATCAAACTGTAGGGGACACTGTGAAATTATGCACTTAGAAAAGTTACCAGCTTCTTTGAGTGTGATTTGCATTTGATAATCATGTCAGTGGAGAATATTACTGTCATGCTGAAAGTGGTATGCAGCTTGTGTAAGTGCTTTGCTCACCAGTTGGGCTGACCACTCCGAGTTCAAATTCGGTTGGAATCCTGATTATTTTGATACAGGTTTTTTTGCATTGTCCAGGTTTATTTGCCCTTCTCCCACGAATCAAGATATGGGGGTGTTTTTATGTTTAATCTTACTTGGCCAGAATGAATTTGAAAGACTTGGGGGTGTGTTGGAGACTTACGGAAGGGGGCTACAAGCTCAGATACTTTATTTGCATAATAGGCTGCAAGATTCGGTTTCCAATAAATGAGAGCTTCTCTTAACTCAGTTGGGTTATCTGATGCATCAGATACCACTTACTGAAGTTACATATTGCAAATAATGACATTAAAGGACAAAGTAATCAGACTTCAGTTCTCATCTGAGGTTATTGTTTTGCCTGCAGAATAGCAGAGAGGGGACTGTCCTTGGGAGGATCTGATGGAGGGGTGAGCAGTGTCCTGTTACTTTTTACATTCTTTTACTGTAAAGGCAAGGTTATAAATCTTTTGGGGGCTGAAGGAGGTGGAGAATTTTTCTGTACATTCAGATTTGGGGGGAAAAAAATTGCTTGGGAAGTTATTTTTATCTCCCATTAATACTTCTGCTAGCAGTGTAATCACAACTTCTGCAATACAGTTGAGATTTTCTATTATTCAGTTTTGCTATTTCTGATGCCTCTCTTGAACTGGTTTTGTCTTCTCCATCTGGAAACAGTTACGATAGCAGAACTGCACAAGTCTGACTTGTGAAACTGAACTGCACTGGTTCACAGCATCATGTGAAAATTGGTTTTGTGTAGTGACAAAAACTGCTGTGTAATATCCTCAGACAACCCCTGAGGAATATTCTTTAAAGAGAAGTGGATTTGGTTTCGTTTTTAATGAGCGTGCTTATTCTGATTTCTTTCCCCTGTTTTTGTTCTTAGGATGTTTTTGTGCATGAACAGACATTTTCTTGAGTATTTGTGAACACATCAACTTCCTTAGGCCCCTGCTGAGTTAGGGAATGTATTAGGAGGAAGTTTTTCTTTGAAACCAAAGATTTTTTTTGTCATCCTTGTGATTGCTGAGCAAGATCTGCAAAAATTATAACTGAGAAGCTTAAGCAGTGTTGTCCATCTACAATATATTTAGAATTCTCTGTTCAGTTCTGTCAGAATCATGATCCCTATTCAGTTCTGTGGTTGCATAATTTGCTGCTTGGCCAATATTACTGTGCCTGTGGGGACCTCCAGCTTGACTCCTGTCTTTAATGTTGTCAGATGGGTTTCCTATCCTGTTCTTTTGGAACCTACCTGTGATTTTTCATTAGACTCCCACAAAGAGGGATTAGAAGGGCAGTGCATAACACAGACCTTTATGGATTTGGACCACAGAAAGCTAACATCCAGCTGGGGATCAGGGAACTGGGGATACTGAGGGAGAGAAAATTTGAAAGAGACATGAAGTAAGGTAAATATCATTTTGGAAGCATCATTGTGAGTGGGTTTTTGTTTTGTTGCTGTTTTTTTTTTAAGGGGGGGAAGTGAGAGGGGAGGAAGATTCTGTTGCTCCAATAAAATAAGTCTCTTAAGAAATCCAATGTCCATTGAGATGTCTGGGCTCTGATCCAAGCCTTCTCACATTGCTCATCACCAGTAAATGTGAGAAAGTCGTTGCATGCTGTTAGTCCTCCAGGAGGGGTCTAAGAAGAAATCTGTGTGATAGTTCATTGAGGACTTACCCAGTGTATAAGCACTGAAAGATGCTAAAAACAAGGGCTGACCAGTGGTCCAGGAGGGCGTGCTTCAGAGAAGCCTTTGAATACAGTTTCTTCACCTAGTTTCTTTTATGCCTCTTTCTTCCTGTTCTGTTGTTGTCATATTTCTTTTTTGATGTGTGTGCTTCTATTCCCAATGTCATGGTATGTTCCCAATAGTGCATCTTGACTCCTAGCTATCATTAAATACTATTAGATGTGTGCTGATGATGTAGAGATTAAACTTTCTTTCTTTGTTTGATCCTTTTATATTTTCAAATCTCTTATCTATATAACATACAAAATGCTTCAAGTCTTACTTCACCTAGCTCCTTTGCCTGTTGCTGCTCAAGCGTCAGGCCTGTTGGATGAGATCTGGTTGGTTGCTTTAAATTTCTTTGGCTTTAGAGTGTTTGGATAATTCCATGCAGTTATGTCTGTTATTCTAAGACTGATCTTTTTCCTTAAAATTCCTTAAATAATTCCTTGTTTGTGTTTTTTAATTCTTTCTTTAGCCACTTTGATCTCTTCACTACTCCAGATAAAACTTCTTCAGTTTTCTATTAGGGTGCAGGCTGCTTTTTTACTTTTTCTGATTTCCTCCTAACCCCTTTGTAAACAACCCTTCTGAGCTCTCTTTCCCCCCATCTGTTACACTTCTTTTGAATTCACAGAAGTGGATTTGTGTTTGTGCTGGATATAATTTATTAAAGACCTAAACCTCCAGTTTGTGACTGTCAATTCTCTCCTCCTTTTGTTTGCTGCCCTTCTGGCTTCCTTGGAGCACTGAAGTATAGCACAAAAACTCCTTTATTTTCCATCCTTTTGTTGGAGGAAGTCCCTGCAAACATCTGAATTATTGAAACCACCCAGGAGTCATGTCCCAGTTGTCTTGCTGAGCTTGCTTCTGCTCTTCCTTTGAATTACTTCTAGATTTATTTGTACTTACACAGGGAGTGAGGCTGGAAGAGGCTGTTGTAATCTTCTAGTCTGACTTTAAACAGAAGCCATACAGGAGCATCTTCTCCACCAGAATGCTGCTTTTTCTTGTATGTCTCTGTAAAATGGTTTTGTACTCTGCAATCCACATTCTGTGAATGTGAGCATTAGTTCTCATGATGTTTGCCCTAGCTTAGGTTTCTTAAAGATAATGACATCTCCAAAATTCCAGCCTAAATGATTCTAAGATTCTTTCCCTGCCTAATACTTTCCTGCTCACTCTCCTTGCTTGCATTGTCACTTTGGTAATGACTTATTCGTTCACATTTTTATAGGTGCTGCCGTGATAACATCTCTCTAGTGTAAATGAAACTCTTTAGTATCATCAGACCTATTGGCATTTATTTAGAACCCCCAGAAAAGAAGCCCCTTGTTGCAGCCAGTCACCAGCAGTCTCTTTCCTGTGTTGCAGCAAAAGTGGCAGGAGTAGCCACCTAAACCTTCCTTTTGTAGGGGAAAATTGAAGTTCTGAATCACTGGGTGAAACAAACAACCTGTATAGCTGTACTACCAAACAAAGGCTTCTGGTGTGGGCCCACTGACCCATGCATAGAACAGTGGTTCTGCAGACCATATGCCTCCTTGTTCCGCTTTCAGCCCTCCCAACCAACCTCTGAAGTCCTCAGAATGCTTTCAGCTCTGTGGTTTCTTTTTCCAGCAAGAAGATAAAGCATCTGCATAATACTTACACCTCTACTACAGGCCGCAGAGTTTTCTTCCTTCTTGATTAGTCTACTGATAGCACTTGGCAATGTCTTTCCTTATAGCCGTGTGTTGCTGTGTTTATCTAGACTTAACTCTAGGAAGTTGAAGAGGGATTTCAAGGTGGGGCTGTTTTGAAAGCCTAAGACTGCCTTGCAGTGAGAGTAAGTTTGCTGCTGCTCAGGTGTTGGTGGCCATGTGGAACCTCCATTGCTCTTCCCTCTTTTCACAGAATCACAGAATTACTGAATCCCAAGGGTTGGAAGGGACCTCAAAAGATCATCCAGTCCAACCCCCCTGCAAGAGCAGGGTAACCTAGAGTACATCACACAGGAACTTGTCCAGGTGGGCCTTGAATATCTCCAACGTAGGAGACTCCACAACCTCCCTGGGCAACCTGTTCCAGTGCTCTGTCACTCTTGCAGTAAAGAAGTTCTTCCTGATGTTAACGTGGAGCCTCCTATGCTCCAGTTTACACCCATTGCTCCTTGTCCTACCACTGGATATCACTGAAAAAAGCCTAGCTCCATCAACTGTGTGAATGCTCCTGCAGGAGGAGTGGGAAGGTTTGGGATGCTGCCAGCTCCTCTACACAAACTGAAATAAGCTTTTGTGTGGACTTGTTCCAACAGTTCAATGTCCTTTTTATGTTGAGGACACCAGAACTACCATTACCTTGTATGTTTCCAAAGGGGTAGGTAGAATTGTTTGGGTAGGGTTATTAAAAGAAAGTTATTATATCCCTTTCAGAAGGAGACTTTAGTGGAATTCTTCTGATCTACCTCTGAAGCTCAATCGAGCCTGCAGCAATTTTCTTTTACTGACAGACTCTCATGAGTGTCTTCCTCCAACATTGATCCAGAGGAGGTGAGAGAAAAGTGCTTTGAGACTAAGAGTGAGCATGAAGCTGTGTTGCTAGCCCAGCACTGCAGCTCTTGCATGCCTCTGGACTGATGATTTGCTTCCGCTCATTCACCAGCCTGTCTGCATTTGGGTATAGAGACAAAGTAGCTTCAAACAGTTCTGTTCCAACCATGCCCAGAAATTCCTGTTCCTGGTGAGATGGAAGGTATAATTCTTTCCAGGCGGCATACCTACTGGTGTTATTAATGTTTGGATTTTGTTAGAATAATGGGAATGGTATGTCATGCATCAAGAAATGCCAAAATCCAAGATGCGTGTGTTTGCCTGGAAATTGTATAGCAAAGATGTCATTACTTTGGTGCTGGTCAAGTTAATTAACTGTTGCTACTTGGTATTTCCAGTATAAATAAATAAACCAGCTATTAGGCAGCTATATATTTTAAGTACTGGTTAAGTGAGGCAAAACAAACATGTATTTTGTGGACAGCAAGGGACATACAAAAGTGTACTTGACTTGATTTAGAGAGAGGATTTAGAGACCTGAGAGGTAGCTCTTCCTCCTGGCAAATCTGAATGTGAATCTCTTTAGCTTGGTCTGGAGCTCAGCTTGAATTGGATGAAGAAATAGATTGAATTTTCATCTGTAAAAACTTTTCACTCTTTGGTTTCCTTTTACAGTGGTTTAGAAATTGAGGCAAAGAAGTTTGGCTCTAGTAAGCCTTAGAATTATAATTGTTCTTTTAAACAGACTTTTATGTCCGTATTAAATATGAGAAGTATACAGGAACTCATGGTGAAGGAGAAGTTTTAATAACAAATGTTGGGCAAGATAAATATTAGTGCTGCTATTTGAGTGCTCCACAAATATTGGAAAATCAGTCATCTTTGTGTGGAAGGGAAATGTCTTCAAGGAGGGATCTTGGAACACAGCGTCTTCCTCCCAGCCCATGGAGGAAAGCTTTGGCACTTCTCTGTCAGATCTGAATCTCAGGAGTAGAAGTTCTATGCTTTTTTCATAGGACTTTAATATTTTATGCACTTGTAGCAAACTGCAGGAGGTTTGTAATTGTAAAATAAGCATTAGTATGTGAATCTGAACGCTAGAAACTAATACTGGGAGGCTGTGAAAAACGAGAGCCAGCTTGGGACAGTTATTAAAGGTCAAAGTTAAATAATGATAAAACCTTTTCATGCTCATTTGCCCTGTTTTCTTGTTTCTTTTCCCAGGCCTCAATTTTGGACTTGCACTCCGGAGCTCTTTCCCTGGGGAAGCATTTTGTTAATCTGTACAGGTAAAGGGGGCTGTGGCTTGCTGCCTCTTGTTACCCTGCACCTTCTGTCCTCATTGCCTTTCCACTTTTTTCAGACCCTGTGGGCTGGAATTAGAAATGGCAGACTGTAGGAGCTGGGTAGAGTCACCACAGTTTCCATGACCGTTTATAGTGCTTTTGTGGCAGGGAAACTGATCTTGTGTTGAACTGGGCTCTTTGAAAACTACCATTACCTTTGTTTTCAGAGTTCTTACACTGGTAAATAGTAGTATTTTTTCACAGTTATAGTCTGGTTTGTCAGCAGTGGAAGAGATCAAGTAGCTTGAACCCTTAAATTTGAATCCAAGTGTGTATTTCATGGTGTGGGCAGACTGTTTTCATGTCTGGGATACGCCATTAACAGTTGCTGCCTCTTGATCCTTAAATCTTTTAGCATTTAATCATTTAGCAATGCTTTGGCATTTTATGTTCAAAAGTATTTATAGGATTCTTTTGTGTTTTCACTTTCTGGTTGTGGATAAAACACAGTTGGGGGTGAGAATGCACCTTGGTTCTGCTCAGGCACTCTTGATTCAGCGACTGCTCTTTCAGACCTGTTTAATTTTTCAGGTACTTTGGGGACAAAATTCAAGACATCTTCACAGAAGAGGATTTTGCATTATATCGGTAAAGCTTTTCAATAACTGCTGGATGAACCACAGCACATAGCTTTATTTCTTGTGTGGACTGCAGGTTGGGAGGGGATTGTCCTTTAGATTCAGATGTCCAATTGATTCTGCAGCTCAAAATAGCAATGTCTGTGAGAATTAAGATGCCTTGAGGAAAATAAGTAGAAAGGCCTTTTGGTGATTCCCTGCTCAATAACATCAGCTGCTTTATGTTTAGCTGCATGACAATGTCAGGGCAGTGTTTATGGTGTAAATGTAATCAGAATAGTGGCAGCACCGCACCTTTTCCTTTCTGTGTAGGAGGTTGATGCCCTGCAAGCAAGGAGAGTTGCTTCATCTCAATTTTGTGCTTATTTGCTGGAACATTAATAGGTGGGATGTAAAATCCTTTAGCATTGACTCTTATTTCACACATATTATCCAAAACGTGTTGTGTTAGATGATAGACAATCCTATGCTATTGCCACATCAGGAGCTTGTGGTTTTTTTTGGGTGAAGTGTAGCACAACCTTAAAAATGGTAAAGCAGGAAGTGGAAGGACTTCAAATTACTGATGTGCTGGCTAGAGGAGCAGAGCATACTTTCCCTGTAAGAAGACAGAATATGAAATAGCTCTATAATGTAATAGCTTTAGCATCTGATGCTTCTCACTTTCCTGTGGACCTGCTCATATACTTAACAAAGACAACAGACGTAATGAGTTTCTTGTGTCTGTGAAGCTGTGTGGCCAAAGTTTAGGTACAAGCATTCTTCGTTGACTAGACATAGTAAATCTTTAGTTATGTGTTTCAGTTGCCTTCTCATAATTTAAAATATATCTGGCTTGAACATTTTAACTCTTTTGGCCTTTTTTCTTTGCCCTTGGGAAGGAATATGACCTCCCTCTAGTGGTGGAAGTACTATGAAGTAGCCAAAATAGGTTTATTCTTTTCATTAGTATAGTAATTTTATTTGTCTTAAAATAAGAACCAGTTAAAGCTTATTTCCATTCAACAACATTTTTTTAGATGCTGTTATATTTATAGATGAACTTATTTTAAAATGTGTTCACTTCTGCCCCCCCCCCCCCCAAAATCACAGAGTAGTTTGGGTTGGAAGGGACCTTAAAGCTCATCCAGTTCCAGCCCTCTGCCACAGGCAGGGACACCTTCCACTAGAGCAGTTTGCAAGCTGCTTTCTTGATTATTATTGAACTTTGACTGTATACAGACAATGGAGTTACTGCCTCACCAAAATAGTGGAGAGTATTTTGAAGATGGTAATTGTTTTGCCTTCCTTTCTGTAGAAGATCAAAGAATCTGTAGAAATACCATGGCTGTATGGAGGCAGCGTCTTCCTAAAGAGTATTTGTTTCATATGAATAGAAACATTCAGCTTTTCAACAGCTTTTATGGATTTCTGATCCTTATTCTGGGAGATGAGACAGCTGCTAGGAAATATCAGTATTCCATTGGTATTTCATGCCAATATAGGAGACATTTTGGTCTGCTGGGTACAAATCTAATACAAAATGTATTATTAAATGCTTCTTTTCATATTAATGGCAGTGCTTTAACATGGGCTATAGGACCTTATGTCCTTAATGAATGATTTTATGCTGTTCTTGGGAGCATTTGTCTTCATTACATTCAGTTACCTACCAAGGTCAGTTTAAAGATATACTCTCGAGAGGCCTAACTGAATGTAATTCATGTCTGAGTATTACTGATTGCAACCATAACACATCTGAGCAGGCATTCTGAGCCAGGAGGCTGGTTTCTAAATGGTTTCTGTCAAAATTACGTTGCCTCAGAATCAGTTATGGTTTGTAGGCTGATGGTTTAACCACCATCTGCCAAGCATATTACAGCAATTCCTCTTGTTCCATGTAATAAATGCATCTTTATCCTGAAGAGAGACCTTTAAATCCGATGTTTGGTTTAAGGGTTGTGACTTCAGCAGAAAATGGCACTGTCAAAGATTTATTTTGAATATCTTACAAGTTGCAGTAGAGCTATAGAAATAGCAGAGGAAGGAGCTGATAATTTGCCTTTCTCCCTTCATTTCTTCTTCATGTGTGAAGTTCTTCATGTTTTCTGTTAAAACTTTCTGGCTCTCAAAGAGCGTTGCATTGTCTGCTTCTGCTGCCTTTGGGGCTTGTCACTGGGAACAGCACAGAGATGCTGACAACTGAGCTAGAGAAGCTGTACAGGTCTGCAAAGCTTTAAGTGTTCCTGTCACTGTACTTGAACTGTGCTTTGTGATGGCTCCTAACTGCATCTTCAGGCTTGGCAGAGCTTGTATTTCACAGAAACTTCTCTGTGGCACTTGTAATTTTACTCTGTCCTTTACGCTGCTGCTGATACATTGATCTGACAACTCTGCAATCTAATGAACACCTTTTGTTTTAAGCTCTGTGTTCCTTAGACTTCTAGATACTTCACTGGCTTTTTTTTCCCCCCCTCTCATCACTCTGAATCCAAAGTGGATTTCAGTAACTGTTTTTATGGCATGTGGTCATGTGTTCTTTTCAGAGCTTTCTGTTCTGTCTTTCCCTGAGTCTGCCCTGTGCATTTTAGTACTATCCAGTGACTCAGTGAGAAGTTCTGGGAGGGATTAATATTTTGCTTGTATTGTTGACTGGGTGCTGTACCTGTGTATTTATTGCCATAGCAGAGCTCTGTTTAATGCATCTGATCAGAGCCAGGGTATGCCCAAAGCAATTTGAATAATAGAATAGCTGCTGTGATCATGAAAATAAATGCTTACAATCTCCAGCAGAAGGAAGTATTTGTAATAGAGCTCTCCCAAGAGTTTTTGATAGATGGATGACATGAAGGAAAGAGAATGAAGAATGATTGGGCCAGGATCAAGAAGGGAGGGGAGGCTCCTGCCGCTTCTGAGTGCATGACAAGTGGTTGAGGGAACAGTGAGGCTCTTGCTCTATCAGATCCAAGCTGGCCCATTCCTTCCTTCCTTGCTAGCACCTTCTAAGCTGAAGTTTGGCTTATCTTGTCATGTGATTTACACATGAAATACAGAGTGTTTGTCCTGCAGAATGTTATCAATACTGTATCAGCTGTGTCTGGAAGACTAAGGGAGGCAAAGAAGAACTTGCAGTCATGATATTGGTAAGTGTTGAGATGGCCAGGTCAGTGGAAAGCAGGCTGTACAGAAGTTTTTACAGGCTTTGAGAAACAGCTATGTGCTGTATTTGGCATACCCTGGGCACAGAATGAGCTGGAGTACAGACGTGTGTTCAGATACATGCTTCACAGGATTTTAGGGAATGCTTTGATCTCTAAAAGAAGTAATTCCTGTGTTCTACTGCAAGGTAAACATTTAATTCCCATGTATACTGTTAAATTTGCTATTGGAGAGGGCACATGAGATACCTTATGGAGTTTGAAGCAGAGGTCATGTTTGTGCTGACAAGTTTGTCAACCTGTTGGTGACTCCTGTAGTGGGGTAAATGTGACAGTGTGGATTGAAAAGCAGCAAAGATTATCACAAAGCACCCTGCAAAACATACCTCCTGCAGCACACAGGCACCTTTGCCTTCGGCATCAAACTTGTTAGTGGGTGTTTTTGTTACATCAGCTGCAAGCTAAGATTTTCTTGCTGTTACGATAGTGCAGTGCTATGTTGGAGGTGTATCAGGTGACAGTTTATGTATCAGGATAGTATTTCATGCTTAAAAATCAAGAGCATCTATGGGATGTGAATCCAGTCTTGACTATTTCTTTTCTGTCCCTACCATTTTCCTTTCAAAAGGTCATCCTGTGAATGGCTTTTTTTATGAGCAAAGTTTGTTGGAAAGGGGTTCTGTTTCCCATGACCAATACATGAGTTTTGGTTACTTTGCTTGTTTTTTCCATGTTAGAGTTGATGTTCATTGAAATTAATAAATTGCTTCCTACTGACTTCAGGGCCTAATCCAGCACATGCTGAAAACATTATCTGGTTATTCCCCAGCTCCCACAAATATGCTTGAGAGCACTGAAGGCAAAGTAAGAGATTAAGTGTCCTCTTCCCCATAGTCTTAACTTTGAATTACTTTGCCGTCTGCACATCAAGTAAAGTTACTTTTGCTTTATTTTCAGCTTCTTGTTACAGGCAAGTTAACCCTGCTTGCTCATTGAGCCCTGATGTGAATGGTCAGTATTCTTTTACCTGTAGATCTCCTTCTTGAAAGAAGACTATGAGTTTTCTCACTGGATATATGATGCCATGGTGTCTGTATTACATGTTAGTACAGCTTTAAGGGCAAAGGGTAAATACCTGTTTTCTGAAGCCTAGTCCAAGATGCATTACAGTCAGTGGGTATTTTTTTATAGTTCACCGTTTGTTTTGTTGAATGGCAAATTATTTACATGCATCAAATTCATGTTAGTCCACTACATATGCCATTATTGCCTTGATTGTTCTTGAGTGATGCTGTGATATGTAGGGTGACAGCTCACAGGGAAGGAAAAGGCAGGAACACATAAGATGACTGAAGAAGTCCAAGGCTGGCAGCTCTCTTCACTTCATGCACTTGAAGAAGCTACTGCGATTAAAAGTAATGCTTGAAGTCAGTAGCATGCAGGGAAATAAGAGGCCAGCAGTATACTTACACTCCCAGAAACCAGCTGCGTGGGTCCTGTGCCAGATGGCACCTACAGTCACACCTTTAGACCTGTCACCTCACTGCTTCTTTATGCTGTCTTCTCAGTCACTAATTCCCCTGCCTGCTGAAAAATCCTATTTTCTCTTTGCATGATACTTAAATTGCTCAGTTTATTTTCCTTTTCTTTTGATAACCATTGGCTGGTCCAAACCAGGTAGATGTTCTCTTGCTGTTTTGTCTATCAGGAGCACTTTAGTAGAGCTTTGCTTCCTGCTTGGTTTGTAAAACATTCAGTCTTGGCTAAACCCATTGCACGTAAGCCTCGAAGAGGAGTGGAGCTTCAACAGAGCCTTATAAACACCAGACAGCAGGTCCTGTTAGAAAGGCTGTAAAAGTGGAAAAGGAATCAGCCTGAAAGAGGAAGCAGCACTGCTTTAGAGAGCAATACAACTACTGGAGCTTTAAAGTTATGTCAAGGCTGTGGCCTAATTGCTTCAGAGTAGATCTGTTCCAGCTGGCTGTGGCTACTGGCCGCCTGCTGTCAGAGCCAGGGAATAGGCTGTTTCAGTGTCTGTGGGTTAGGCTATTAATTCCTGTGTTGGTTGTTCAGAGTGCCAGCTGCTCTCAGTTCCTGAAGTGAAATGGGTGTTTACACTTCATGCTTTTTGGGAAATGCAAGGCAGCCTCTGCTGAAGGCCTACTTAGAGATGAGAGAGAAAGATCAGGCTTCCACAGGCATGAGAAGCACCTCCAGATCCTTTCCTGTTGTCAAGTTTCCAAACTACCACTACATACCTCTCAACTTGAAAGCTCAGTTCATGCAGCCATGTCAATACCTGAAGATCTCTGCTCTAACTTCATTTGATGGTTTTGATACCTCACATGTAACATAGCGTGAATTGACCCCTAAAAGTGCAGAGTGTGACAGGTTAAAAATGAAATCTGTACATAGTCTTGTTTTGTTGTTGGCGAGGGACAGGATGTGAGCAACACATTTTGCATTGGTTTAGTACTTGTGGAATACAACAGCTAAGAAAGTGTAGAAATTCGGAGAAAACAGTATAAAGATTTTAAGCATAGAGGATTACATCTTCAAGAAACACCCAATGTTTTCCTTTCATCTCACTGTGTTACTGCATTCTTTGCTGGTTTTTCAATTTCCTCAAAGCTAGATACTACCTGTATGTGTTTGTTGGTGGGATTTGTCAGTGGTATTACTCAGTAATCACAAATCCCCTCTCTTTAAAAGTGCTGTTGGCTGAACTAAGGCTGGCAGATCTAGACAGTCCCGTTCTAGCCCTGTATGAACCAGTAGCTGTCCTGAAGGATGGATGCTGCTATACAAGCCGTTCTGTATAGTCCTAACACCAATGCATATGTTGGCAGAGAACAGTGAGTTTCATGGTGGTAGGAACTTCATCAATCAGTTTAAAATTAGTGTTAAAATAGTTGAAGGCCCTTCAGAGACAGCCTTTTATGAAGATACAGCTTTCTGGTTGTCTGCTTTGGGTTAAAAATGTGTATGTGAGAAACTTTAATCTTTTCTTTTTGAGAATTAGAAAAACTAAAACCAACTCCAACCCAACACACTCTTTTTTTTGATGTCATAGATCTCCTTTACTTAAGGCAAAAGAAGAGAGAGTGTAGGCGTATGTTCCCTATGATTTATTAGCTGAGGAAGAAGCTTAGCTCTAAAGGAGCAGTAACAGTGAATGAAGAACGCAGAAGAAGCATGGAGGTGTCACTTAGCATGCTGTGTTGTGTTCTTTGCAGAGATGTGAGACAGAGAATTCAACAAAGGATTGCTCAGGCATTTGGTATCAACTCTTCTTCCATGTACCTCACTAAGCCAACCTTCTTCTCAAGAATAAACAGCACAGAAGCCAAGACAACACACGATGAATACTGGCACCCACACGTTGACAAGGTAAGTAGGAGGCTGAGATGGGATGCAAATGTATTCCGTTATTATTAGATCACTTAGAAGCCGTTTTATATGAAACAATAAAACATGGTTTGAAAACTGGTGCTTGTAAAAAATCTTTTGGGGGATGAGCCTAGTGGAAGGATGAGTTTCAGAAACATTGCCCATTATATTGCTTTTTATTTTCTCTAAGTTAGCTCTGCTAGATTGCCTAAACTGTGTGAATGACTACTTGAGATTCTCTGTTGTCAGAAACATTGATTTAAATTGACCTGTACCTACAGGGTGTTTCAGTTCCATCAAACCTGTGTTCCCAGTTAGGATATTGCTCTTTCAGCCAGCTCTAGCAGAATCTATTTTAAAGTGGTCAATTGGTTGCTGTTGTTGATCTGAGCCTCTTGATAAACTCTTAACACTTGTGTTTCAGTTATATGTGAATGTGTACATTAATGGGGTCTGATACCCTCTTTCAGTAATTTAATATTTTATTGTTCTTAGAATGGAAGCATGGTGACTTTCTTTTAATTCAGTTTTCTATCTGTAAAGCTCATTGCTTGATACTTCACATTTCTCAATGGGGATTGGTAGTGAGTGTATTTCTCAAGTTAACTGGGTTCAGAGGTTCTGTGCAGCACAGCAGAGTACAAACTAACAATGGAAAAATCAAAGAAACAAAAAATCCCCACACCAGGATACCCACATTTCACATCTTCAGGATTGAAACATTTGAGTCACTCCGGAGTCATGGATTATCAAAGATGCAAACAAATAAAAGTTAACCCATCAAAATCTAAGTAATGCTTCAGTGCTGGAGGTTGTATGTAGGCAGGGTACCTTGAAATCTATGACCTGAAACACCTACGATGAAAAACCAGAGAAATATTCCTTGCTTTTAAAATGTTTCCTTGAAAAAGTCACTGGGGGAAGTATCAGGTCTGTTGCTCAATACATTATTGTAAGCTCCTGCACCCTTTCTTGTCATGTAAGTAGAAGCAGCTTAAACACTGTCACTGTGGTGATAGTGGTACTTGATACAGCCACGGTTTGAGAGGAGATAATGCAGAGTGGAATTTGCAGTCACTGATATAACGAAGAGGAGACCAGCTTCTGGATGCTGCTTGTTTAAAAAGCCATGATTAACAATTGACGTGGACCTAGGACCAGAGGTAGTGGTGCAGATAATTTTCATAGAATCATGAAATGGTTTGGGTTGGAAAGGACCTTAAGATCATACAGTTCCAACCCACCAAGGTGTGTAGGGATACCTTGCCCAAGGCTCTGTCCAGCCTGGCCTTGAACACTGCCAGGGATGGAGCATCTTGCCCTCTACTCCAAGTGTGAATACTGGGAAGCTGAAGAAAGATCGATAAAACTCAGCACGTTAGACCTTTTGCCAGATTATTGGACATTCTTGTGATCTAACACTATTTATCCTTTCCCCTTGGAACTGAACAAACTGCTTTATGTATTCCTGCATAATAATTAAGGTGAAAATTGTTCCTAGAAGACTTCAGAGTTTTCTCCCTTGACCCTTTCCAAAAGAAAGCTAAAATTAAGCCTTTGAAAAAAGAATCTGATACATTTTTTGCTTCAAAGTCTGATGCTGCTGGTTCAAAGATGTCGGCTTCTTGAAGCACATGAGTACCCCTCGCTTTTTTTCCTTTATTACTGAGTCCATTGCAGTTGTATTTTTCAATCTGAATTTTCTTGTTTTGAAAGATTTTAACTGCATAATGGAGTAGCACAGATCTATCACGTCTGTATAAGGCTTTACTTTGTTTTTTTTTAATTCCCTAAAACTTATTTGGGTTTTAGTTACATAGGAATGGAAACCCTGAAATCATCCAAATGACTCATTTAATCTTGTTGAATTTATAAGGATCTAAATCAAAGAATGTTGGCTGAAGATTTGGAGTTTCATCCTGGATGGAATTTGTTTGGAGCTGAGCTTTTCAAATGTCTGATTTATAATGGAATTGCTGTTGCATGCTCAACTCTGACAGCAGTATAGTCTTAGAATGTTCTCTAATAGAAGTGATGTAGGACTTTAAGATATCTGCAGTCCCCTGCCTGGGCAAGGATCCTGTTATCCTTCACAGAACTGTCAGGATCATGTGCCATAAGATCAGGTTTTGTTTTTATATTTTCTTCTTTTTTAGCCTGAACTTGTCAGTTTATAGCTATTTTTTCCCCTTCTCCCAGCTCCATCTGCATGTATTTATAGGTAGCAGTCATGTCCCTTATCAGCCTTTCTTTCTCTTAAGCTGAACAGGCCAAACCTTCAAATCTCTCTACCTGTGATATGCTCTCCATCTCCCAAAACTTTCTCCCAGCCCTCCCTCCTCTGGCTGTCGAGGCTGATAGCAGTTGTTATCTATTCTAGCAGACTTTTTGATCTTTTTATTCCCTTCATGTTGTTAGGCATTTAATGGAATACATTAAAGTATCTTACTTATGCCTGAGGACAGCATTGTCTTTAAAATCTGAGGAAGCTTATTCTTGTGTGCTCAAACCCGTTATTTTGCTCACCTACAGCCCCTCATCATTGAGACATGCTCTTTGGTGGCTTACACTGTCTACTAAATAGTTAGTACCAATATATGGAACACTGAAAGTAGCATCAAGGCTGTTTTTGTGCTTATCTGTTCAGACAAAGGTAGAGGCTCACAGGAAGAGCAGTTTTGACTCATTTCTGGAAGATACCATACTAGACCTATGCAGATTGGAAAGTGAATACATGTTTGTATTTTCTTCTGCAGTGAAAGCAGAGGCTGCTGTCCTGCATGTTTTTCTCAGTAACTACAAGCCCATTGTATATTCCTACAACTGTGTAGTTGCATATAAATTGCATCCTTCAAAAACCCAAGGGTGTTGTATTGCAAAATGTGCCTGGCTAATTCTGACAAACAGCTGTATTTATAATAGTCTTTAAAGTATTGTATAAATATTGTGAGCATCTACCATTAAATATTAGCTATGTTTGACTTAATTGGATAAAGGGTGCCTAAAAAGAGAACACTAAACTGTATAAAGTATCAGACTGAATGAAAATGCCTGCATTTTTTCCAGTTCAGTTCTTCCTAAGGAGCTATAGAGATCTGATTTGTTGCAGTGTGCCTGTATGGCTGTTTTTAATGATGACTTTTCTCACAGTTTGAACTCTGGTTCAATTATTAACCTTTCTGGCATTAGAAATCATTACCAGGGTAATGAATACATTTGAAATATGTAGGAGACTTCTAACATTTGAAATAACTGAGTATAATTTAGTATCTCCTTTTCATAGTGTTGCATTTCTCAGGCTTGGCTACCTTCTGAGTTAGTTATGAACAAGAACAGGGACAGAAAAGCCATTTTCCAATGCATACTTGGTTCCCAAATTAGTCATCTGTAGAAGTCACATGTGTTTGGTATGACTACAATGGTTTGTAGTCAGCTTGTGAAAGTTCAGAATTGATGCAGCCACCTAGCAGAGGATGGAGAGCACACTGACAGAGCAAAGAATGCTGCACCACTCGAGTTCATAAAAGCAGTTGTAATGAATTAGACTTGCAAGTATGAATTGAATAAACTTCTTCACTTTGCTACTGCCTTCACTGTCTGGAAGACTTAAACTGACTGGAAGTTTTATCACCAAATCACTGCAAGTGAAAATAGCTCTGCAAAGCTGCAGCACCATATGCTCATTACTTCCCATTTATTGCTTCTAAGGTATGGGTAAATATGGGGAGGAGGGGATCTCCAAAAGGTTTCTCTCATTCTAGTGATTCAAACTGTGCAGCACAGCGTGTCACCACATTTGGCTTTTTTCCTTTAAGCCCTTATGGTCAAAATAATAAACTGAGTAAAAATGAAAATGTCTTCCTATCCCATCTGCTGCTGTGTTCTCTTTAGTCACTGCCCTTACGGAAGAATAAGTACAACTGCTGTTGAGCCAAATTTAACTGGCACCAATGCATGTAATGTATAATTGAAAATATTTAGGAAACTTCTAAGTTTGGAAGTAGCACCTGCCTCTAACAGTCACCAGGTCAGTCAAAACAGTCTGCCAGTGCTGTGTGTTTATGTAGTACTACCATGCTGCACATTTCACTGTTTGACATTGTAATGCAGAACTGGAGCTGTCATGCACTGTAAAGAAGTTGGAGAATACAGCCATTGCTTTCTAAGTATATTTGTAACTGTTGGTGACATGTAGATATGGAAATACTTTCCGAATCAGCTAAACTCAGTGTTAAATATTTATATAGCTTCACTCTGATTGTTAAAACATAGTGTTTCTTTTTGCCATCTTCAACATACATATTGAGCAAAAATAATACTTTAAAAGGAGGGAAAATCACCTTGTTATACTTAAAAATGGGGTGTTTGGTCTGTAGGCTAAGAAGAAGCAGAGACGTTGGAAATCACATTTGAAAGTTTTGAAACCAAACCTGTATGGGAAAGAGTGGAAATTCCTCCAACAAATGTGTGCTCATTTGGGAGGTCTGATTCACTGTTACCGTGAAGCTCCTGCATGGTAGCTGGTGAAGGAGTAAAAAGTGAGGTTTTCCATGACTAGTTAGTGGGTGGAATCAATTACTCAGAGGCTGTTCTTGGGTCTCATTAACCTTATGATGAAATTTATCTTGAAATGGTATAAATAGAGCTGAGCCCTTCTGGTTTTCTTGCTGCAATGCAGAGGTGCAGCTTTTGACCCTGGGTGGTTTTTTGCTAACCTCAGTGGACTTATGGTAGAAATTAATAGGGGCACTTAATTATGGAAGCTAAGAATGGAAATAATAAACACAACATGCTAGTCTTGTATGTAAATGTATGGTAATGTGAGAGACTAATAAACAGATAACTTCTAGAAAATGTTCTCAGCTTTCAGACCTTTTATGAAGTATATGAAAAATTGAAAATTAGAAAACCCCATCATATCCATCTGTTTAATTATTTGAGCTTTGCAGAGATGAGTAGAATTTAGTGACTTTTGGTAATGTTCTCTTCTCCTAGGTAACTTACGGCTCTTTTGACTATACTTCACTGCTCTATCTCTCTGACTACAGTGAAGACTTTGGTGGTGGCCGATTTGTCTTCATGGATGCAGGTTCCAACAAGACCATAGAGCCCCAAGCAGGTAAGAGTCTTGATTTGCTTGCATTGAGGCAGGCCAAAGAGTGCCAGTTACTAACTGGGTAGGCTGGTGGATGTACTGGAACTTGGTTTTGTGTCAGCAGTAACTGTGGAATAATACAACATTTTGTTTTCAGTTTGATGACTCAAAGTAAAGGTTAGAAAAGGTTAAAGTGTGGCCACAGTTTGAAATATCTGGAGTTACGCCACACAAAGTGACTTCCTTCAAAGCTGTAGGGCTTGCAACTGTGATCCAGTTATGACAGCCTAGCAGGTCACTGTGTCAAGAGCAAAGATAACTGTGTGACTACAGCAAACCCAAACTAAAGCCATTTAGAAAGGCTTGAAATTCCTTTGCTGTTTGTGGTGGGGCTTAAACAACCTGTAGTTGCTGTGGGCTTGATGTGAAGATGATTGATTACTATAGCTCTGTTAACCTGCAGTAGCATGAACCATGGTAACTTGATCATAACCAAGTCCAGTTCTGCTTTCAGTAGATCTAACAGGGATGAGCGTTCTAGTGGCTGATAGCTTTTATAGCTTAAGAAAACAAGAAAATAAAGGAGGAAAAAAGCAAAAAGCCTTTAAGGGTGGTTTAAGATTTTTTTTTTTTAGCAAGTGGTTCATTTGAAACTTGAATTACTTTGGGGCAGTATGGCTAGAAAGAAATACCTGAGCCTCAACTCACTGTCTGGTAGGTGAGGACTAACCTTTCACAATGCAAGACTGATCACATTTTTGCAAGGGGGGGGGAAGCCAGGGCAACTTGATATTCCTACTGTGTTCTGTCTTCTTTTTTTGTTGTTTTTGTTAAAAGAGAAAAAATGGAAATTTACTCATTTAAAGACAGCCTCACTAGTTTTCTGGTGACAGGCATCACTCCAAGCAGAACTGACTTCTAACTACTGCTGCCTGCAAACGGGGATGGATTTTGGTTTTGGCTTATGAATGAATTGATCCACCTAGCAGCAGTAATGCTGGCATAGGTATTATTTCCAGATGCAATTCTAAGATGAACATGTATTTATAGCTGTAGCAATCCTAGTCAAATTCTAAGTAGCTGGGAGGATGCCTGGCACAGAGCAGGGGCACTCACTCCTGTTCTGTGTGCTGTGTGCCCCTGATTTAATATCAGGAAGTCTGTAACTGTGAAATTGCTTCCACACAGCCCCATCTGGTTCATTTGCAGGCTCTGCTGCAAGGTGTTTGCTTTTGATGATGTTTCTGGGGAGGAAAAGAGAGCAGATGAGGTACAGAGGATTTTTAACAGCACTTAGGTTTGACCATTCCCTTTTACAGGCTGCTCTGTTGCTGGTAGAAAGTGCCACAGAAGTGCTTAAACATGTTTTAAAGCAATGCAGAACTGGTAGGGAATGGCCTTTGAAATATCAGGTATTCTACATGTATACAACAGAGAAGTTCAATACAAGTTACACCTTTCTAACACACCCCTCAGCCTAAACACAGTTGTTGGGGATCGCATGATTGTGTCACTGCCTATGGCGTGCTCTAAATAACTGTCAGCATCCTCTGAGCAAAGGAGCAAAGCTGTAGGAGTGAAGCACAATGAGAAGGCAATTGCACTTAGTTTTTGTCTTGCTAATAAAATGTGGCTTGTGAAAGAACGTGAAGGAGGGAATGACCCCAGGGTGTTTTCTGTCACTGGTACAAGCTGATGTATTTTTTATGTTCAGAACGTTCCTTTGCAGTGTGTTTTCTCTCCTTCCTTCTGTGTTCTGTTTTGTTTGAGTTGTTTTGCTTTATGCTTTGTGCTTGTCAGTCCAACCCAACTTTCAAAACCATGTCTTGGCAAGCTGTTGTTTCTCATTTAGGAAATTCAGGTGTTTTTAGAGATGCTTGTCATAATTGCTGATTTGGTTTTAGTGTCTGACATCCAATTTACCTTCTCTGTATTGCTAATGCTATTTCAGTGCTAAAACCTGGCACTTATTGTCTGAAAGTTAGTCTCCATTTTGGGAGCCTGGTGCTGTGAACTAAAATGAGCACATTTCTTTTTCTGTGAGCAGGAATCTGTTAGTGTCAGGCTTGACAGTAGGGAACAGAAAGGCATTGTTATTGACACAGCAGAGCAGAAAAGCAGTAATTTGAAGTTCAAAGAAAGACAATTTAAAATAAACCACTGTGGGATTTCCTGCGTTTGGGAATTCTGCCTGCGCAAGTCCCACTGCTACTTCCAGTGCTTTCCCAGCACTTGCTGTTTAAGTATCTGTCTTAGCCAGACAGTTAGGGACAGGGAGAACTGTTTTGTAATAAACAGAGCTTGATTTAAAATGCTTATCACTTCTCTGAGTATACATCACTTGTGGATGGTGTAAGAAGCCTAAGTCCTTATTCTCACATATTTGACTGAAAGACTCTATCTAATTTGTTGCATGGTCTATAATACTGGCTAGTTCAACTATTAACAAACGGCTCTAGTTTTAAGAACGATTTATTAACCTAGAGGCTCTTGAGGTTTGTTTTTTTCCTTTTCAATGGACATGAACAAGTCACCACAGTGATGCCAGTTCACATGTACAGACCTTTGGCTAATTCATAACCAAATGTGACATTAAGGAACTCATCTTTCTTGTGTTCTGATGGCCTTCAGAAGTATATATGTGTCTTTTGACTGAAGCCAGGACCTCTGCCTGCTGCAAGAAACTCACTGTACCGTGAATAAGAGAATTCTTAGTGCCAAGTGCAATACTATTTTAAAAAGAAAACTTTCATTTTGGACAAAGAAGCAGTTCTAACATAGTATCTGCTGCTTCTAAATGTCTGGGCAAATTCTAGTTCCAGAATTGATGTACTGGCATTTTTTTCCCCATCCTTTGTACCAGGGGTAGCTCTGCTCAAGAGACTAAAGGAAATAGAGCAACATTCAGAATGAGGTACTTCAAAATGAAACCCACAGCCTTTCAACATTAATTTTCCTTTGCTGGCCTGAGACCTGTTTTAGCAATCTTCAATAGATAGAGGAGGATTAAGAGTAAATGGCAGACAGCGAGGGATTCCTTTTTCAGTGCTAAAGTAAGTTTACTTTCTGCTGCTCCTAAAGCTGTTGGTGTAACCCATACTTGAAAATTCCTAGTTTTGGAGAGTCTTGTGTCAACTTGAGGACTGGTGATATTGGACAGATGAGACTTCACTTTATCATAAAGTGGAGGTGAAACTCTGCTGTCAGAATGGATTCTCAGTACCAGGTGTCTTCCTTATTTGCATGAGCATTCTTGTTTTTAAGGTCAGCTTTGCACTCATCTTCAGCTCACAAGGGAGTTTGTTTCTCGTGCAAGTTGTTTATATACAAGGGTAGAAGGAAAGGTTGCAATCACTTCTGTGTGTTAGTGGAAGAAAGTAATCTATGGCACAGTAGGAGTGATGTGCATTGGTGAGTGAAATGCGACTCTTCCTTGAATAGCAAACTTGGCACATTTTCACAGCTGTCAGAAGTGTGTGCTTCTCAAAGTGTAAAAATACTTGAGGTGAGGGTTTAAGCTATTTGGGAACTTGTGAAGTTGGATTATTCTTCATTTAGAATAGAAAACAAGTGTATGCTCAAAACCTGAACCATTAGTTGTTCTGCTGAGGTCAGGAAAAGCATACTTTAAGGTGACATACATAGCTGTCTTGTAGTGCATAAATGGGCTTGTGTGTGTGTGTGTGTACAATTACTGAGGTAAGTGTAGCTTTATTGCAGTGTTAAGACACAGAACTCTAGAATAGGTGCAGTACTCCAAGGTAAGTGGTGGTTCTTTTTGTATCTTGTATTGTGCTCTTTTAATAGAATATGTTTGGAGGAGTTCACTGCTAAGAGCTGACGAAATGCAGCAGTGACAGAAAGTGCAATGAAATGAAAAGTAAGACTCTCAGATTCAGAAGTCACACAACATCAACACAAGGTGTGAAAACTATTTAGAGGGTATATTTAGTTATCCATTTTGTATTGTGAAACAGTGGACTTTTCTTCTCCTCCCATGAGTAGAGATAGCCTGATCTTTCTCTGCATTCGATCTGCATCATTGAGATTCTGTCTAGATTGTGATAATCTCTTGCTATTCCTAGCTTTAGTTTAGCTCCAACCAGTGAAACGGGAGCACAGCTTGGTGTTAAAGCAGTAACAACTGGAAGTTGAGAGTGATATTTTAAAATCCACAGGAGTAGGTGTCAGTCCTGAATGAATGAATGGAGCTGACATTAGCAGTCGCAGCAGCAACCAGCCATGTTAAGTTCCTGGGTTGTGGGACAGCAATTCCTGATTTGTAATACTAACCACAAATTGCACCTGGGACTGGGGAGATGATTGCAGAGAGAAATGGTAGAAAAAGGAGGGTCTGTTGCAATTATGATAGAAATATGTAGAAAATAGCTCAATAGCTCCTCACTGTAGAACGCTGAAGGCTCTTTTGCATTTCTGTCTTATTTTATGGGAGAGTGTCTGCCAGGCTCTGATTTTGTAATCCAGTGGTGCTTGATGGTAGATTTCTATGACAGTAAATGAAATTATATTCTAATTGGACCCATAAAGCTAGGTACATGAGAGATGCAGGTCAGAGCTGCACTTAACATGGTGCTTACATGAA
Organism: Melopsittacus undulatus; assembly: GCF_012275295.1. NCBI lineage: Eukaryota > Metazoa > Chordata > Aves > Psittaciformes > Psittaculidae > Melopsittacus > Melopsittacus undulatus. Next base: position 17,348,328 of record NC_047537.1, read on the forward strand.
TTGCATTATACAGAATACTCTGTCTTGTTGGGGGGGCTCTGTTACTGAGGATAGTAATGGTCACATTGCTCTAGCTGGACCATTGAAAGGATTGAGGAGTGTTTGAGATGCAGAGAGAGCTACACGTGTTACAGTGCTCCAAAGTGTGTTGTAAAGCACTGTCAGTGTTGAGAATTCACATCTAAGCCTTTATCCACAGTATAAAATACTTATAAATGAACACATGTAGTGTGAAACTTGTGCTTTGCTTGCTGCACAGGATGTATGCAGGCCAGTATTTCATGATCCTGGAGCTGAAGGTGTAAAGAGGTAGCAGAGAAAAATCAGCTTCAACCAGTTACTTGATGAAATTCAGGTCATGTAACAGATAAAGTAAAACAAAATACCAAATTAACTGCATGTTCAGCTGTGTTACACTGTGCAGTTCAGTAATGATGTTTCATTTCTTGGTTCCTAAGCTTTGTGAGTGTTAACATCGCACACCATAGGGTGCTATCATGAAGCCTTTCTCTTTAAAGGCCATTCTTTGAATAAGAAATGAGCAGCAGAAGTTACCCGTGTGTTTATGCTTTAGTGGTTTACTAAATATAAGGATGAATTCCTTCTCTATCAGAATCCAAAACCTGGAACTTGGAATCCAGGCAATTTGACTACAGCTCTCTTAAACATGCCATCTTTAGCAAGGTCAAGAAAAATCAAATAGATGATCCAGAGGAATTTCATGTGATTGAAATTGCAACGCTTTATTCTTAGATGGGAAGTTTTTATAGGAGTCCAGTTTAGAAACCTTTCTTTAGAAGCCTTTGGAGCTTCCCAGAGTGCTCTGAGATGAGAGAACAAAGCAGACTGAGCAGTGTTGGTTGGGTGTGGTTGAACACTGATGGGGAGAACTGGAAAGCAAGAGCTGGGGTAATCGCCTCGTCATTCCCTTGGCTGTAGGGAGAAGTAGAAGTGGAAGGCCTTGGTGGGACTCGGTAACTGTGATTTGTGGAGAGCACAGTTGTACTGCTTTCAGTCCTAAATACTTCACTAGGGTGTCACACCTTCAGTTACAATGTACAGAGCAGAAGCTTCTGTTCTTTTGAGCAGCCAACCATGCTGATAGGAGAGGAGCAGGCAGGGGTTCTGTTCAAGTCTAAAAATGCCCACGTGCTGTTAGTAGGAAAGAATTAAGGTCATTTATTTTCTTTAAAAACTAATTTGGAATATTTCAGTGCAGGTGCTTCTGGGTTTAAAATAAAAGCAACTAACTGGAAAACTATTGTTAATCTACAAATTATGAGCTGGCTGTGGGAGAGGGTGGGTCAGTGATTTTATTTACAACAAGTAATTCTCTGTCTAGTAAATAAAATTGGAACAGGCTTGTAACTAGGCTTCATTGCATACGTGGTTTTTGGCTTGTTTATTTTAGGCCATAGGCTTCTTTATGCCAATCACAGAAGCATCTATGTAGCAAAATGGTTTAGAGAAGCTTGAGCCCTCTCTTCTGTCACCCTCTCTTCCTCCCAGATCAGGCACTCACAGATGCTGTCATTCCATGTTACTTTGGTGGGGTTTAGGTAAGGACTTGCTTGAAGCATTCCTCATTCAACTTCTATTTATAAGTAATTGAATAAGTATTTCTGCTGTAAGTCATATTGTGTGATTACAGAAAATATTATCAGATTATTTGCCTAATTATATGGTGGCTTTTTTTGGATGCTTTCCATGAGAATGAATTAGCAGTTAATCCTTGACAGATGACAAGGATGAGAACACAGTTTTGTTTGTGCAGTTTCCCTGGCAGTGCTTCTGTCTTGGTGTCACTCAGCAGATGAGATGCAGTTTTTCCTGCTTTCCTGAGTAACATTTAGAGCTGATAAATGTTAAGCAGGCAGTCAAAGCTGTCAGTGCCTAAGATGAAAGATGTTGAATAGATCTGTAGTTCCAAATAAACTGTTCCTGCTTCCCTTTAATCAGGCAGATGAGTTGCTTCATTTCCTTGTGAACAACAGCTCAGTCTTTAGTGCCCCCAGCCAGCTGCCATGGACAGTGAATGGAGATGAGACCTCTTACACATCCCACCCCTCCAGCCCTGCTTCATGTCCCTTCCCTGTCAGGGGCATCAAACAGGGGTAGCTCCTCTCTTCCCTGGTCTTCAGCCACAGTTTAAGCAGACCAAGGACAAGCATGAAGGGACAGTTACTGTTCTCTTGCTTGTTTGCTTGCATGATTACATGTTGATTGAGACAACCTTAACACAATTTGCGGTTTCTCCTTGATGTTCTCATGACCCAAGGAGTTAAGGAAATTTGGCAGTGGATTAAACTAGAAGGGTCAGAAGGATGCTGCCAAGAAAGCAGAAAGGGTAGTCTGGTGTGAAGGGTGGGATCATGAAAGGAGCTTGGAATCTAGCGGCAAAACAGGAATGCTGCAAGCAGAAACTGTTTGCCAAAGCTGGTATCAACGTGACTGGCCTGTTCCATGTGCCATCAGAGTCATTGAGGCTGGAAAGGACCTCTGGAGGTCATCTACTTCAGGCCCCCTGATCAAAACCAAGCACAGAGACAAGGGGGTAGCAAAACCTGAGACATACCTGGGGAAATGTCAGCCTCTGAATGCTGCACTCTTCTGTGCTAATGATATGACCCCAAGCAACCTGATGGAACTCAGAAGTTGGATATAATTTAGAAATTGGCCTTGATTTGGGAAAGGGGATTGGATGAGATGACCTCCCAAGGTCTCTTCCAACCGAAGGTATGCAAGGAATTTGTAATATTAGAGGCACAATAATCTTGTAATAATTTGTGAGAGCACTGTGGTATGTTAATATTATGGTTCTTGAAGTCTTTCCCTGCATTCCCTACATCTTGTTATAGTTTAGTGCTGTGCCCTGCTACTTTTTTGCTTGCCAGAATAAGAACAGCAGAGGATATTTTTTCTAATACTTGTAAAACAGAACGTGCATTAACTGCAAAGGATTGTAATGGTGCTTGCTCATTAATTTTCCCATTAACTATGTTAGAATAGGTCAGTACTGCCTTTGTTTGCGACAAGCAAACAAATCAGTCTAAGTGGGTTTGCTGAAGTCAGTTATGTGCCCAGGGCATAGTTGTAATTGAAAATTGTTTCTTTGGTGTATTCCTCCAATCCGTCGAGCCCCTCAGTGCAGAGGTTACGTAGCAAATTGTAGGCTGCTTTTTATGGAAGTGCAACTGAATGTTAAAATTCAGCACTGATAAAATCTCCTGAGATCCAGCTTTATGAGAATACTGATGTTTTCGCTGTAATATATGCATGCATAACTTTCCCACCTGTATGCTGCTTCCTGCAGTGGTTATTTTCTGAGGACATCTAAAAAGCATTTATTACGAAGGGGCAATATGAATGTGATTAAAACCTGGGAATGCAAAAGGAAAGAAAAGCAAAAGCTCACAATTAACAAATATATTTCTCTCGTAGTTTTGTTGGAGTAATTAAATGGGATATAATTGCTGCATAGTGACACAGCTGCTGCTTTTGCTGCTTGTGAAGTATTAGTCTGGAAAATAACTGTTACCTCATCTAAATGACATGAAAATTCATAGCAGTGGAGCTTGTAACTGGCATTTCTGTGTCTTCATAAATAATGATTCCTGTGGATGGAGTCTCAAAACATCAGGAGAGTGATTACCTCTGATAGAATTAAGGTAACTCCTGTAAGAGTAAAACTTTTCCTGCTTTTTCACATCAGAAGCTTGACAGTGTCTTAAGAATTTGAATTGTGTCAGTGATAGCAAAGACCAGATTCGGTTTTGATGGATGCTGCGGTGCTGAGCTTGCTACAGGTTCCTTGTCTTAGGTCTCTGTGAGAGGGTCGTGTATTTAAATGGATTTGGACCTGAATCTTCTGTCCCCAGTACAATTTATTCTGTGCTTATTCTAAGCTTTTAGAACTTGGCTGGATGCCCAAGGGCCACAGAAAGAAGGGACTGGGAAGCAGCTCCATTCATGGTTAACTTTTGACTGATCTTAATACAGAAGCAGCACTGGAGGCATATCTGTGAACTAGAGAGGTGAGCAACTTCATGATAACACTTCCTGCAATCTGCAAGGAACAGAAGCTCATCAGCTTATCCTTTATTGGACTAAAACTGTCTTGAAACACGCTTTCTAGCACTTAATGCTGGAAAGAGAGAAAACATGGAAAGGAAGTGAAAATGAGCTGTAATTGTGGGTATTGTCAAATAGAGATCAAAGGCAGGGATTGATTACTTCTGTTCCCATGGAGTTATGCAGGCAAGCTAATCATTTAGAAAGAAGTTCTTGCTGGTCTTGAGGTTACCACAGATCTTTCTAATTCTCTGGCTTTTTGCTCTCCAAATAAAAAAGGCAAGAACAAGTGTGTTTGTGTTGGAGGAACTTTCTCCAGTCCATTATTGCACTCTTCCATGGAAACTAGGCTGGAGTATTGTTGGATGGATTTAGCTAGCATGAGTGGGCTTTTCTGGGAGTGAAAAAATACTAGGCCCTGGGGAGGTTAGCCAGGGACAGCTGTGGGGAAATGAAACTGTAACGTTGAAACAAAAAACTGGATGTAAAGTGGCAGCGTAAGGATGTTGAGGTTAATGCTTAACATAAATAGATGTGGTAACTTGTATTAGATAATTTTATCTGAAGCCCAGTCAAAGGCTTGTTGGCAAGGCATGTTAACCAATCAGCGTGTAACCAGTGTGCAGATTTGTGTATAAAACATTATATCTGATGCGCAATAAACGGCAATCGCTTGATCACATTGATTATCTCTGCGGTGTCTGTGACTCCCGCATCAACCAGTGGCACCTGAACAGGGACCCTCAGATCAGTACCCTGCAGAAGCAGGGTGGAAGGACTGACAGGAAAGGAGGGGGCAGTGAGCCGGCCAAAAGCAGCACTGCCCTGGCGCTGGAAGTCAGGTGTCTGCATACTTGGAAATCTCGCCCTGATCAGGTGAGCGGCTGGGGAGGAGATGGGGCACTCGCTATCCACAGAGGAAGAGGTGGTGGTGAAGCTCCTCCAAAACATTCTAAGTCTGCAATATGATAGTGCTGCCCTTCAGAGGCTGTTAAAATGGTCCCACGACTGTGGCTTTTTGCCCTTGGTACAAGATATGTTTGGGGTTCCAGAATGGGACCGGATTGGTCACGCATGATGGGATGAAATTAGCAAAGGGTCTAAAGAGGCTCAGAAGCACTCCACACTGTGGAGGTTAATTATAGAAACTCTGAAGGAAGTAAAGTCAGAAAGGACTGCAGTCACGTCCGTGCTGATGGCTACGGCCACAGAGGGTAGCGGGGGAAAAACTGCAGGACAGAATGCCTCTGCGATGGCCTTTGCACCTCCTGTTGTACCGCAGAGTATCCCAAAAAGGATGGTGACTGATTTTTCTAAAAACGGTGAACGAGTCCAAAAACCTCCCAAACCTGCTAAGAACGTGCAGAACACCAAAAATATGCAGAAAGTTACTGGTGCTGAAAATGAGGACAGTCTGGAGTCTGAATTGGAGCCAGATCCAGAATCACCTGAGGCAGAGCCAGACCTGTATCCTTATCTTCCCGACTCTGGTGACAGCTCAGAGGATGAATCCATTGGTTCACTCCATTGACAGACATCTGGGGGCCTGGGAGACACCCAGTTGCAGCAGCTTCTGAAACGACTCAAAGCTCTTGAGATGCAAGAGACAACTGTGCCGACTGCATCACCTCCTTCTTTTCCTCCTCCACATGGGGAAGGGGGTCCAGAAAAAGGGGGTGGTGGGCGCACGGGGGGTGTTAATACAGGCCAAAAGTGGCGAGGAATGAGTGAGAATGTGGGGATAACTGAGGAGTTTTCTAAAGGTCCTTTTCTCTGTCTTTGACAATGCACAGGGAGGAAAGGACCAGGAAGCGTTTGATTTAAAGATAGTAAAGGAGGCCTATCAAGCACTAATGACCTATGGGTTAAAAGCGCTGTATACTCAATTGATTATTGCTCATATTTTTTCTGCATATATTTTAGCCCCTTATGATATAAAAATGATTGTTCAAACATGGCTTCCCCCTAACGCAACTTTTGTTTTTGAGTAGATGGGAGTTGGCTTGTATGGAAGAAGCGAATCAGCCCTGCCAACAAGGAGACCCACTGTTTGTAGATGCGCATTTGGGTCAAGGCCAAGTTACTGGTCCACAAAATAAGGCACAGCTTCCTGCTTGGGTCTTGGCCCGGTCCCAAGAATTGGGTCTGAGAGCCTGGCTTTCACTTCCAAATGACAAGGCAACTCCTGATTTTTGGTCTCTAAAGCAGAGGCCTGGAGAATCTTATCCACAGTTTATTGATAGGCTGTTTGGTGCATTGCAAGGCAACCTGGATGTGAGTGATGATATGAAGGCAAAATTAATGGATATGCTCGCATTTGATGGGGCTAATGATCAGGTGAAACAGCTCTTGAATACATTACCTAGAGGTGCTACGGTAGCTCAAATGCTGGAAGCTGTTGAACGAATGGGTCATAAGCAAAAGGCAGCCTATATGGCAAAGGCTGTAGGGGCTGCAGTTCGTCCGATCGTGCGAGGAAAAGGAAAGGGAAAGAGAGAACAAAAATGTTATAACTGTGGAAAGTCAGGGCATTCTCGCTCGCAGTGTAGGGCACAGAACAGGAATCAATCAGGAAACTATTCAGACCAACAGCCAATCAATCGGTGTAGTACGAAGTGGTGTGTACACTGTAATAAGCCAACTCACAACACACAGGAGTGTAAAGGGCCAGGAAAGGACAAGAAGAGCGCTTACCCTCGCGCTCTGACACAAATGAAGGGTGCCTTGACCGCTTTGCCTCAGCAGCCATTGGCAGTGCAGGAGTGGATGCGGCAACCGCAGTAGCTGTTACATTGAGTGACTGTTGTGTGCATTTGATAGAGTCACAACTATGGGGACCCTGGGGCATGGGCTTAGTGCATTATTGATTGGGTGATCTTCTGTCTCTTGTCAGGGTATCTTTGTAGTCCCAGGATTAATTGATGCAGATTTCCAGGGTAGTATTAAAATAATGGTTTATACAATAACACCACCAATTTCAATATCAGCTTAACATAAATAGATGTGGTAACTTGTATTAGGTAATTTTATGTGAAGCCCAATCAAAAGCTTGTTGGCAAGGCATGTTAACCAGTCAGCGTGTAACCAGTGTGCAGATTTGCGTATAAAAGATTGTCTGATGCACAATAAACAACAACTGCTTGATCACATTGATCCTGTCTGTGGTGTCCATGACTCCCACGTCAACAGAGTATAGCTCAATCCTGGTTACTAGACAACCTGATGGAAATGGTGAAGCCAGTTGGGAACAGCTGTAAGAAGTCATAAGTACTTGTGGGCAGGAAATAGGAAATACCATCAATAGAAAGGTATACAAAATGTGTGTTTTATCTAATATGGGGCTGTATGTCTAAGCATTACAAGTACTAAACGCCTTGGTGTGCTGCACTAATTGCTGTGGTATGCTCTGCGTGATTGAATTCCTGTGGAATGGGAAATAGAGGTGAAGGAGGAGATGATATAAAGTATCCTGAAACTAAAGAAGCAAGAAAGGAGGTTTTGGCATCCTGCTGTGATAAGGAAGAATGTGTCAGAGGTTCACAGTCAGGATGAAATACTTTTCAGACTATAGATTTATCTCAGTGGAGAAAAAATCGTTTGGCTTTCACCCTTGGCATTACTTCTAACCCCATGACACCTCCATTCTAATCTTCATTCTTCAGAACATAGCTCAAAGGTTGGCTTCTTCCTGAAAGCTTTGAAGCATTGACCTCAGAGCAGGAGATGATCCCATTGTTGTTTCTTGCTCTCCAAAAGTTCATCCCTTAAGGACCACACTTTCTCTTTTTTGGTTAGATAATATACTATAAAATTGTATTGAGTGGTAGCCTGTGATCTCCAGAAAGCTTACACTTTTAGCAGTAAGTGTTCATAAATCAAACTGCAATTATGTGCCAGGAGGTAGTAGACGGGTTTTCTTTTGTGGGGCAGAAAAGCATGTTGGAAAGAAATCCGTGCAGGCAGGCCAGAGAAGGGGAGAAAAGACAGATCTGAGGCCATTGTTAAATGAAAGAAAAGGACAAAGGAAGGAGGATTTAGAGTTTTACACTTTCTCCTGAGCTTTTGTTGCTCAAAAAATGTTTCATCAGGAAATCGTAGGTACAGATATACCTTTATCTGCAATGAATAGTGGCATAGCCATTCTTTAGCACTTGTAGTACAACGCTTATCTCTTATGAAGCTCAGCATTCACTTTATCAATATTTCATAGTCTGGAGAGCTTAGGGGAACTTCCCTATGCACACCTTCCTCTCATTCACAAGGAGAAGCCCTGTCACAGCTATTTTAGTTGTGGCAGTGTGTAACAATTTAAGTGCACTTAAAATATTTTGAATGTAATCTCATAGCTAAACCACGATCTATGTTACATATGATCCTACCTTCTTGCTAATATGGTTCATAGCTTGCAACTTCAGGGGTTAAAAGTCTTAATTCAAAATGGGTCAAGAAATAGCTAGAGCAAGGACAGGTTATAACATGGGAGTAGGGCCACACTTTCTGAAGGAACTTGCTTGGCTGTGGCTTGCTTGCTTCCTTGTGGTGATTTAATCTTTGAAGTGGTTTCCATGTACTGTGTATTGAAGCAAAATTACAAAGGGATCCAGTCTTGGTGTGCTTGAAAGCCTGGGAGCCATCCTGCCTGGTAATAGGGCAGCTTTATTTTATCTTGTGTTTTTCCCCAGAAGTCTCTGGGTAATGATATTGCCATGTATTTATTGATGTTTTAACCCTTACGCTATTAAGAATAGTGGACCATGGAAAGGGTAAGCTTTTGCTTGAGAGTTTTGCAAAGGAAGTAGGTTTAAAAGACTTTTTCCTCACTTGAGAAGAATTTATCTTTGGAAACTGACTGTGGGCTTCTTCAATGACTTGGACACCCCAATTGACACATAGCACCAGATGCACAAGGAGCTGTGAGACACCACATATATGAAGACATATTTATTAAAGAAAGAAATCAAGACACTTTGTATAGCCAAAACCCTCCAGTTAACTGGCTTAAACCATACACTGAAACTTGCCTAGCTCTGAATTACTACTACTAATAACAGGTCAAATAAAACTTGAAAATCAGTTTAAGGCAAAGCTCTTGGTGAGTAGGTGAGGGACTAATAATAATAATACCTGAATGATGTGAAACATGACACAGGGACTTGCATAAAATCCTTGAGGGTAGCACTGTTCATTCAACACTCAGAGGACAGGAATACATTGTCTGCATTTAGTCTTTCATCCAATAAAGCAGGACACCAAGGTGTAAATGAGCTGCGTATATGAATGAATTTATTATTTATATATATAGCTTTACTCATTATTGATGTGTAGCTGCAGGCAGGTATGATATGACTTCTGCTTGGCAGTTATGAATTACTCTTTGAACTGTGAAAGATTAAAAGTGAACTGGAACAGAATGTGCAAGGGACACAGAGGCTGCTCAGACCAACTTTAGAGATCAGTGTGTAAACCGAGCTCCATAAGGCTGGTCTAGTTGTGTTCAGATTTCCCATATGTGCTGCTTAGGAGGATGCAAGCAAAGCAACTTCTGGATCTTTGGCTTACTTCTAGAAGAGAAAACCAATTATGTGCCTGGTATCCATTTCTGCAGGGGAGTTTGTGTAATGGTTGGAATAGTTTAGCTTCTTGTTGTGCAAATTATAAGTAGGCATGTGTTTCATTTTGCCTGACTGTGAACAGGTCTCGGGCAGAGTCTGTCATGTTCCCTATGTTAAGCTTTATAGCAACCTGTAATCTCATTTGAACAGTGGAATGAAAGGCCTGAGCAGGGAAATCACACACTATGGGGATGAAACAGGTATGTGTATGAGTATTACTGGCTTTCTCAGGAGAACTTGAGCAGTCCTACAGAGTTGCATTAGTTCAGAGTTACTTGCTAAACATCAAACTTTTATATTTGCAGAACACTTTAATGATGTAGAAGTGCAGAGGGATCCATTCTGCTGTTTTATCAAGTGGGATGCTAATACATGCCTGCTATTATTATCAAAGTAACTGTATTTCATCTTGATGCCACTTAAGGCCTGGAGAACCCTAAGGCAGGACTATGGTCAAAGCTCAGACAGGATGAAAGCACAGGAGTAAGGTCTTGCGTCTACAGACCCATTTCCAAGTCAATGTGTTGATGGAGTGGCTCTTTCTAAGGAACAGTAATCTGTCTATGACCAATACCTAACTTTCTAACGTGGCCGAATAGTGAGGGATCAGACTGTGCACAAAAAGCTATAGCAAATATGTGGTACAGTGCTGAGAAGCTGCCACAGCTGCTTGTAAACCTGCTGAGGATTTTTTCACTGAACACTTTTTGGCACCTTCATAGTACTTCTTCCTTCTTTGGTCTAAAGTTAGAGCCCAGACTAGAAGGGGAGGAGGGAGGAAATCAACACGCTTAGCTGGCAGTCACTAGAGTTGCCTTTTTTTAATGTGAGGCAACCAAGAACTGGCTTCAGATATTCTTGGCTTCCTCCTGCCTTTTATAAACTATGTGATATGGTGGAATTATGTCTCCAGCTTTGTGGCACAAAGGATTAATGTGTTTTAAACAGTACATAAAGCTGTCAGGGTGCAGCATAAGCTCATAACAGTTTGTGATGATTTATGGGCTCTCAGGTAGCTAGGGAACAGCTGGACTGAGACAACAGCAGAACTGTGTAGAGAGCTGGTTGCTGAGTGGTAAACTCCATGTCACTGATTAAATACTTTGTCTTTACAGGCCGGGTTTCCTTTTTCACCTCTGGATCTGAGAACCTTCATCGGGTGGAGAAGGTTCACTGGGGCACTCGCTATGCCATCACCATCTCCTTCACTTGCAACCCAGACCATGGCATTGGGGATCCAGTCTTGACGTAATCCCTCTGGGGATGGGACATGAGGTCAAATGGAATGAGAGAAGCCCTGCAAGAGGAGAGGAAAAAGGAACATTACATGTCTTGTAACCTGACATTCAATTAGGTTTTCGCAGCTGCACTAATATATTGTAATACACTTCGTTTTCACATGTCCATTTGCATAGCTATGGCAAACTGTGCCTTAAAGATCGTCTTAGATTTGGTGCATTCTGAAGATGGTTTGTCTTCATGTCTCAAAGGTGCAAAGGCCACAAAGAAGAGTTCCAGAGTGGGCTCTTTAATTTATTTTTAAATCCTCCATTTTAAAGGGTAGAAAGCAAATCTTCTGGACCATGTCTTGATATGACTCCCATGCTGCTATTTAATTATTTAGTCTCTTCAGTTACTAACGTGACTGTAGGGAGTGTGAGCCGAGTTCATAGAGCAAGAGGGGTGTTATTCTTTTGAATGTACCTTCTGCTGATGAATGTGTTCTCCTTAGCATGGGCATTAGTGGGGGATACACCTGTCTCTGGCTGCTGGGACTTACTTGAACTCTTTTATTGAATTACTAAAAATACTTTTCTGCTGCAGACAGGGACGAATTAATACTAAGTTTGCAATACAGTTTTCTGGTTGGCCAGAAAGCCTGTTCCTTTTGGATTACAAATGCTTTGTGCTAGGGAATGTCACTGCAATAGATCCTTTTGATCAGGATGCAGCATTCCCAATGCATTACAATTTTTTGGGGTCTTAATGAAATTAAAATGGTCTCCTGGTTGGAAGCTTGCTGTTAGGATTATTAAAAGCTCTTTAAGGACCACGTAACCCTGTACACGAAATAACTGTTCAAAAGGAGAGTTGGGCAGAGGTAATCAGACAGTCCTCTGGATTTGTGTGAGCACTCATCATTACAGAATTGCCAGGTAGGGCAGCAGGGCCTGGATGGGGCAGAGCTCAGAAAAGAGCTAGTTCTGGTGTGGTTTGCCATAAGCCCATTCTGACCTCATTGGACTCAATCCTGTAAACCCTGCCTTGCTGCTTGGGAGGCTGGATAACAAAACCACATGAACCAATGGGCTGTGGTATGGTGGGGTCTCAGGGAAGCTGATGTCCACCTACCCCTTAAATTGATAGAGGCTCAAGCTGGAGCTTGATTGTAAAATATTTTGAATGCATCTATTCATGAGGCCTAAATGCAATCTGAAGACCAAGCTGAAGGAAATTCAGGTTTTAGTTGTTGACACAACTACAAATCTTGTGTTGTGAAATACTGTGGCTTATCTTGTCCAAAGCAATGTTTTATCTGCTTCAGAAAGTCTCTCAGTAGCTCTTTTTGGACTTCTCTTTTTCAGTTACTACAAAGACTTTTTTTCTGTTAACTAGGACCAGTAGCCTGTGGTTTCCCTTGAACAATAAATTACAAGGACTTCGGAGAAGAGCAGATGATTGCAGTGGAGTAAAGTAACAACCCAATGTGTAATCTTGCAAACTACCTTGCTTTCTTATTCCAAGCAAAGATTTTGCAGCGCAGCACATTGATAAGTAAATGGTAGGAAAACCTAACTTTGTGGAGTTCTGAAGCAGAGGTGTTGATTTGTTTCATTAATAGTCTCTTATCATTTCTGTGAAACAACTTGAAAATCTGTGCTTTGATTTATTTTTTTATGCATACAGTTTTCTCTTTTTTAATCTACCTTTTCATGAAAACAGTAAATTTTGGGGGGATTACATTGAAGATCAGTATAAGGAGGAATGATGAAAGGACACTTGGACTTGTTCTCTTAGGAGTGTTCCTATTTGGTACACCAGCAAGATTAGACTGCTGTAATGTCATTTCTTTGTTCTCAAACCTGAAAAAGGCTTCCTTGTCTGTGCTGACAAGGAATAATTATTAAAATAGCTGGATGATGGAAATAATAAAGTATCTTGGGTTCCATATCTAAATACTTGTCTCAAAGCCTGTTAATTCCAAGACATTTACACAACACCCAAGTTGTAAGTCTTATGTGAAGGCAGACCAAGAGCACCAGCACCTGTTTTACTGAGTTAAAACTCAATTCCTAATGTTACCTTGAGATTTAGATACAGACAAGTACCTGAAAGCAGTGGAATATTCAGATTAAGGGACCTATGTGCATTTAGGTTGCGATTCTCCAGCTCTGATGTTCCAAGACTTAATTCACTGTGAATCTTATTCTGCAACACTGTCATAGAAACTGGTTTGCCATGTGTTAGTTACTGCTGTCTGTCATGTGGGCTTTGGGTTGCACTAAGTGAAAATGGCGCTTTTGGAGCTGCCCTCCATGAACTACTGCTCCACAGCAATCATGTTGGACCATGGGGGAAATCTCAGCTCATCTCCTGGGTTGTCATCTTTTGAAGACCTTGTGTGTTGCAATATCTCTCAGACCTGGTGCATCTCATGCTATGAATTGACTGACATTCAGAAATCAAATCAAGTTAATATTTGTCTTTTGGAGTGTTTAAGCTTCAGTGATGTGTTCAATATGATGACTAAACCTGTCAGATATAATTCGTGAGAGAACTTCTGTGCTGTACCTGTGAATGCTTCATTTGAAAGAGGCATCAAAACTCAAGGTACTGTATGTTTTAGTACCAACTGGGATTCTTTTGTGCTTGAAGCTTCAATATCTGGACTCTAAAAGCAATATCTAGCTCCATGAAGAAATTAAATAGCAAATGAGGAAGCACAGTGCAGTCAAAGCCTCCAGCAGGAAAACAGTAATTGCAGAAAGGCTGATGATCCTGGGGCAGAGTGGAATTTGCAGAATTCAATGATCAAACTTGGTTTCATTTACTGTAGTCCACTTAAATACTCTGAGTAACTTTTGATTAAGGGTATCTAAGTTCTTGACAGATAATTCTGCATTTGAAATACTTCAATTTCTGTGTTTCTCTTCCAGGTTCAGCCTGCCTGTGGCTACTGGGAAATGTGCTCTGCTTCTTAGATCCCTGATTATGCTGAGGTCAGGATTTGTTCTGTTAAACCATCATACATCTGATGCCAAGCTGCTGCAGACAGGTGCTCTTAATTGAACACACAGCGAGAGCAGGATTTGCCTTGATGTTTCCCAGTTGTTTGAGAACCTTTGTAAAGAGAAAGTCGAGGCAGTAGCACTTGTTCTGTGTGAACTGGGGCAAAGTCCTGACGTTAAATTTACAGCCTTGTACCTGACAGCATACTTGTGACAAGGATTTAGGAATATTGATTTGTATTTTGAAAGAAAACTATTCATGCTGAAAGGCAAAGCCTGCTTGAGAGAATTTGAAGGGTGAAATAGAAAGTATGGCAGCAAGCCAGAGTCTGAATCCATACTAAGAGTGAAGCTTCCTGAGAACTTCTGAGAAATGGTGGGACTTCTGAAACTTATCTTTTCATTCAAAGCTTTGGGGGAATATTGGAAACCTCTGTAAAATGAACAGGTATGTGATCAGATGAAGTTTGTAGTGTTAGAGCAGCTTTCAATCCTCAATAGGGTAGTCTTCAAGGCTGTAGCACATAATGATGTGCACGTTAAAGTGTAGTGGAAATGACATTGATAATGACTCTGCTGTCAAGAAAATCTGGTTTAGTTTTTGCTGTTGGAATTCTTAGCACATCTGAACTTCCTTATAGCTTTTCTTTCCCTAGTAAATAACAATGACTGTTTTTAATACAGAGTTCCTCACATTCCTTCTACATCTAGATATCCTTATGCAGTGTTTACATGTGAAGTGGATCTCTCTAATGCTCTCATGTGTAGCCTTGTGCAATATTTTTCTCTTGGCTAAATTCTAGGAATAAGCCCAGGAAATGTTGCCGGAGGTCAGGGCTCCTTGGAGGGGAAGGGAAATACAACCAGCCACCCTCCTCCCTTTCCCTCCCCCAAGCAAAAAAGAAGTCAATCCCAACTCCTGTCTCCTCACTGAGTCCCTTGTGTGGAAATCCAACCAAACATTCCAAAAGTAGCTGAAGAGTTATTTCTTTTCTGAACTGCAGATGGCTCTGGTATGCATGGAGTGGTTTAGCCTCATTCAGAAAGGCAGTCTTCTTGGGAAATCAGGTTAGGACAGCTGTTGTAAAGTGCAATTCTCTGGTGAGTGCATGATGCTGCCTGTAAAATACGAAGCAGAACTAGAGCATACTCTGCCTTATCTCTGTGTTTGTAAACTTTAGGAAGCTGAAAGCTAATTTAACATCTTGTTTGCTGAGACCTGCTGCTCAACTCTTTCAATGATCATCAATTTATGCCTAAAGTATCTGTGTAGGCATTTTTTAATCTTCTGTGTGAGTGCTGGAGGCTTCTACTAAAGCTTTTCAGGATGGACTGTCCAAAGAAAATAACTGTCCTGTTTCCAAACTGCACATCTATCTTTGATTGTCCTTCATCTCCCCTCAAACCACTTATTTAATCACTCAGTTCTGTCCAGCATGTATAATCTTTACCTGTAGCATATATCGAATAGGGTGTGTAAGCTCAGTCCATTATTTATTCATAAGCTGGCTGGAGCAGAAAAGCTTTTCTTTTTCACCCATGAAGTGTATTAATCTTTGAGAAGAATTTCTAACAGTGCTGGGACTGTCAAATGTTGATCAACTTCTGAGATTTTTCTTCAGCATTCATTTTTTTCCAAATATTCTTTATTTTGATCCTTTACAGGCATTGTCCGTATTTGAAACAACACCCTTTATTTCAGAGAGACTTCTTTCCATCTTGCCTGTTTTCTCATGTAGTTGAAATAATGACAAGGTAGGGATCAGTGCTGCCTGCTGTTGAGCATTCTTGTCTTTCATGATGACTTGTGCACAGTGAGTACTTGATTTTGAAACAGGTCCTAGAGAAACTTAATTTCTTCTTTTCCTTTTGTTCTTTGTCAGTGACTGTTTTGTAGTGATGGTAGGACTGCTCCTTCATGAATCCTCATTGACTTTAACGGGATGCTGCACATACAGATCAGGCTACATCACAACGAGAAATGCTTTGCTTGGTTAGGTCTTACTGTGCAATCAATAAAGCAGCCTGGAAGTACCATCTCTTTTGTTTTTGTAACCTCTAGATGCATCCAAACAAAGCAAAACCCTCAAAATACTTAGATTTACAGCTGAATAATCTTGAAGCTGTCCAAAGCAATCTGGATAGATTGAATCTATGAGCTGCCAGGTCAGATATATTGTTAATAATGAGCTTCACTGAGACCTCCACTGAAGACTTCAAGCTGATGACTCGGTGTAGATGTACTGACTGAATATGTACCTGAAACCATAGTGTCTCTTCTTGAACAAAATAGTTTATTTATAGAGAAAAGCTGAGATTTACGGAGCATTCCTGTTACTTGCTTCTGGAAATTTCTTGGAATAGGTCTCCAGTGTTCAGAAAGTTCATTTGAGAAATTGCTATCCCTCCCATTCTTTTGTTAACTACAACACCACAAAAAGCCAACTAAGGTACTAATGCATGATTTTTCTGGACAGACACCTTGAGAATTTGTCTCTTCCTTGTTCCTCAGTTTACACAATTACATTAAGCTGTATATGCAGGTGCCTACACACTTTGCTGCTGACCCCACAGAAAAATACCTTGATGCTTCCTTTTGAGAGTGTTTCTCAGTGCCTGGGTAAGGCCTCTGGGAGGATTAACCCTTCAGAGTTGACCTCCTCAGCATCAGACTCGCCAGCCAGACCATAAAATCTGGGGGGAATAAACAACGGCATTTCCTAATGGAGTCAGTTTGCCTGTGTTGGCTCTGGATGGTGGTTTCCTTCATTCCCTCTAGCAGGCAAATATCATTTCTGTTTTATGTTACTGATTTATGTATGTTCTGGAAGTGCTCTCTGCATATTAGGGCTTTAAATATGATTCACTGAATAACCCAATAGAAAAAGACCACATTTTGCCAGGTGATGCAAAACTTAAAAGCTGCTGTAAAGCCAGACAAACTCTAAGCCCATTTAGTCCTTACACTTCTCAGCACAAAATAAGTGAGAAAAGTGATCTTGTGCTTGCATTATTTCTACTTTCACTAGGCAGTGCTGTGAGCAAAAAATATGTTTTTCTCATTTGTCCCTTTATTTTAAAGGGAGATAGGAATTAGTTAGGAATTCCTTTCCACAGGGAGGAACATGATCAAAATGAACTGTCATTTACTAGTATGAAAAAAGAAATACAAGAAAAGTCAGTCAAGCAGAGGGGTAAGCTAAGTTTAAGATGGTGTTAGGCAGCTAAAGGAGCCTTCTCCCACACTGAAACATCTGTGTCGATGTTGAGCTGATGTTTTTCCCCCTCAGTCTGCTTTATTGTTTCATTAGAAGGTCAGGAACACAACTGGTAGCTGTGAGTTTTTAGGCAGCAAAGCTCTTGCTATTAAAACCCTTTAGAGAACTTTCAATGGGACCTCTTCCTTGGTACCATTTACTGTCCATATTCTGTTTGAATTAATGGTGAATGTTGAGTATGCTAAAACAAGCCATGCTGCATCCATCCTTTTTAAAAATGGCAAATTAATCTTTCTTCTGCGTGTATCTTGTGTATCAGCTGGGCCTTTTCTAGGTGACAGTGGCCTCTGTGTATGGCATATGTCTATTGTATCTTTTCTGGCACTAGGTGGACTCTGGTCCTGTAAATAAGAAACAATCCAAGAAGAAATTAAGACTCAATCTGTAAATATACAGATCTATACAGAATTTTTTCCCTTGGAGAAAGGAAAGAAGAGGGTTTGAAAAATTCAGAATTTCTAGAACTGTAAAAAGAACAAAGTTTTATTCATTTTGTAATCCTTTAGTTGAGGAGCAGGGGATGTGTACCTGCTCCCTGATGCTCTCTATTGAGATTCTACTCTGCTTTTTCGTGCTTGCACAGTCTCTGTACATCATACTCCTCTCCCTGCTTTTTCCCTTTCTAGTTAGACACATTTTTTGCGATCTTCCTCTTCAGACCATATGCAGGCAGGGAGAATCTCATTTCTCTGCCTCAGCACAGGCAGGAAATAAAGGCATGTGGATTTCTCAGGAAGGCTGTTCTCATCTCGAAGCGTGCCCACCTGAAACCACATGGCTCAGCAGGTGATGAAGGCACTCACTCGTGTCACGTTTATTAGTGCCAAGAGCCTTGAAGTCTTCCATCTTCACAGCTGACTGCCCACTGCCTTTGAGCCTTGGTATTTTCATCTCTACAAATGGGACTTGATACCTCTTGACTTTGTTTTCTAAATGCTTTTAGCACCTCCAGTTGGCTTGTGAGTCACTGAATGCCAGTGTGCTGCAGAAATTATCACTTGCAATACAAGTTCAACACGTTTCCACTCTGTAGCTAAGATTTTTATCTAGGCTTAGGAGCAGGCTATTAAAACTTATCCTCTTCTAATCATTCTCCTTAAATTAAATACTTCAGCCATACGACATGCACGGAAGGGCAGTAATCAAAAGCCTTTCCATAGCTGAACTGTACAGGGAGATACTTTTGAGGTGTTTGGGTCTAAATTAATTATTCTGCCCTCTGCTCAGGCCAACTTTGTGGTTTGCAGGATGCTGAGCAGGGCAGAAGCAAAGGGGTTTGAGAGAAGCTGTGCTGTTCACCTGACTCCCCTGGAGTGGAGAGTGTAATAGGACTGTAATTGTGTGGACGCTTATAACTCATATATTAAAGTTATAAAGATGGCAAGGGTCATGGGGAACAGTAATATTCTCTTATTAAGCTATTTGACTGAACTGAGCTTTAAAGCCTTGGTTTTAATTAATGGAATAAATGGATCAATTATCTTAAATATCATTGTCTGCCTCTCCCCTGCCCATCAGCTGAACAGGGTTATTGAACCTCACTTTTCTTTCCTTCTAGTTGTGGATGGATGTGCAGGGGATGGATGTGCAGCAGGGAAGAAGACCTCGGATATTAACCTGCCTCCTTAGACTGCAGTCGTGCCTTCCTCTAGACATCTATAGCTATTTCCTAGGCACTGGTGAGGGCTCATTCCTGGTATGGAGGAGGCAAAGGTGGGAGCAGGACTAGGATATTGCAAAATGCTTTAGATGAGTAAGATTTTAGTTCTCCATTAGTGATGACATGCTTGATAAATGCATTGTGAGTACTCCAGCTGCACCAGACTGGATCACTTAAGAGACAAGTATTTTCTAGTTGTGTTCCAGGCCTTGAAGGGGAGGACAGCCTGTGGACATCTAAGTCAGCTTTATTCATGAAGCAAGCCAGTGGTTCAGGTTGGTGTCAGTGGGAGAAGTAAATCTGTCTCTAAATTAGCTGCCTTGACACTGAGAAATACTATTTTGTTGGGAAGAATACAGGTGTGGAAATAATGCCTGACTTAATGAGCTTATCTAATCTCAGTCTGCTTCCAGAATACTAGCCTGACAGTACTGAAGGTAGTTCTTTTTAGAGATAATAGCCAAGAATGCTTCCTAACCACATGAGGATTTACTATTTCTCAACAGCTGAAAAGCTGAAACTACTCTGAAATATGGAAACTTCATAAAACTGAGCATTTTGCAATATTGGTGTATTGCGACTAAAAGCCAAGCTCTGTATTGGCACAGGCTTAAATCAGCCCACGGCATTTTTACGAGTGACTTAGATGAAAATTGCTATTCTCTGTATTTCTGCAAAATAAGTTTTAGATTGTTATTATGGGATCTAAGTTGTCTGCAGACTTTTTCTAGTCTTAATCCTCCTTAAGGACTCCTCCTGTTCATGTCTGATCACAGGGGAAGTTTTCTGCCTGCCTGCAGGCATCTCCCATACCCCGAAGGAGCTCCCCAGCAGTAAGGGTGTCAGCTCAGCTGCATGATTCATCCAGGAGACAGTTTCTCTAAACAGAGGAGATGGTGTTTATCCCTAGGCCCAGGGCTCCCATCAATTTGTCCAGTTTATGCTGGGAGGAGGCAGTAAAACTGATGCTTACAAGAATTCTGACTGCACACACTCCTGTGTAGGAAGCCAAGAAAACCCTTGTGGCCCTTGGCTCTGCTCATGGTGGGTGGTAGAGACCACCCCAGGAGGAGGTTAAGGATATGGTAAGGGCTGGATGGTGTGATCGGGCTGTCAAGTCCAAAGTGCAGTCAGCAGCTAGGATGAGGAGGACACATCTGGAGACTCTAAGGAGGTGGTGGCAGCAGGAACAACTCTATGGGGGAATGGGAAATAATACTTGGGCTTTTTTGTAGGGCCCAGCAAGACATTACAGGTGATGGGGAGGGGGAGACCTCTTGCTGAAGCGGTGCTGAGAAGCAGCAAATGCTAAATCTGGGTAATGGTGAGTGCTGAACAGCAAGGTCTGACATCCCAAATGACACTTGATGGGGATTGATACCTCGCAGGTACATGTGGTGGGGAAAGATAAAGCCACCTGATAGCCAAGTGACAACAGCAGAGTACAGGATCCCTTCGCAAGAAGAGACTGAAATAGTCTTTTAGAGACATTTAACTTCCTATTGAGGGTTGAGATCAGTTTGCTGCAGCTTCATCACTGCATTAGTTATCATTCCAGATCATTTATTCTGCCCATGTGAGAGTTACAAGGTTTGTATTCCATCGCATTCAACAGTTTCCTCAGCACAGGTAACTGCAGCAGTGATGTGGCTTCGTGCTGCTCCAAGAACCCTGTCAAGGTTGTCGGGTTTTAAAATCAACCTGCTTTGACAGCTCTTCTGTTTTGCAGAGTTTGCTTTAAAAAAAAGCTGTTTAAAAATGATTTTCCTTTTTTTGCAGCATTTACATGAAGAGCAGCATACAAGAAGTTCATGGGTGCCTTTGTAAAAGACTGGTGTGTCCCCAGACATGAGAGGTCTGGCTTAGTCTAATACACTGATATTCTAATAATTCTAGTGTCTTCCTAACAGAAAAAAAATGCTTGCTTTGCTCTGAAGCATATTGTGGAGAATGAGCTTCAGTACAGATGCTTCTTGCTCTTTACTTTGTGTGTGCCACAGGCAGGGTTGCAGGAGTTGCTACCTCTTGGAGGCTCTAAACATTTTCACTTCGAAGTCCAAAGGGGATTATTCTGTCAGCTGGCACATGCTGGTGAACACTTGTTCCAGCATGGAAGTCAACTGCAGGTGTTCAGAAAGGAGGGGAAAAAGGAAAAGCAAAGCCTTTAAAACCCTCACAGCCAAATCCCATGGGTGTATCTGCAGAAGTAGTTACACCTGACTGATAACTGGGTGTGAAGAATATGATGTGTTAAATTAATCTAGGGCAAAGGATGAAATCACTTAAAAAAACCCAAAGGAAAATAATTATTTAAAATCTACTAGCTCATTGTTTAAAATGAAGTTGTACTCAGCTTGAGCCAAATGCTACCTACCTCCCATTTAAGTCCTTCCCTCAAAACTCTCCCCAAAAGTCTTCAAATAAATGCCTTCAGTTACAAGCCTGACTCAATTCACATGCACACACTGGACATTCTTGATGCATCAGTGAAGATGTGACTTTAAGCTGTAAATGCTTTGTTTTGTCCTGAGCACTGCCTTGCAGACTCCCCAGAGCCTCCAGGAGTTAGTCTAGGCTCCAGAAAGCATCCTCTGGGTGATAAACTTGCTTCCCAAGCCTTAAATTATCACAAACCTCAAACAGAAGAAGCATGTGCCCAGCAACTCTGTTAGATCAGCAGCAACAGAGAAATGACCAGGGCTCAGAAGCTTTCCTCCTGCTCACACTTCCTGGGCTCTGTTAAATGCTCATACTTTGCTATTCTGTTTGTTAATGGCATTTTTTGAATCAGATGAGAATTTGGTCCCCAAAGTGCCTGAGCACTTACAGGGAAGTTGGTTTTAATTAAACATCTCACTGGGGACTGGTGGCAGCTTCAGAGGGATCTTAATGCCTATGAAGCCAATTGTGGGAGGGTCAGAGCTATTAGTGAATAAGGACCAAACCCATGACAGCACAAGGTGAAGAGCGAGTGCCATCTTGATGTCTGAAGTCCAAGACCAAAGAGAAAGCAATTCCTGCTTCCCAGGCAGTGTGGGTAAGCAGAGGCTTTCAAACCCAGGAAAGGAGAGCACTGTTTTGGAAGGCTAAATTTAGCAGTGATTAAAGGAGCTCTTAATTAACCAAATACTCCCCTGCCTTCCCAAATGATTCAATAGCTGAACAACTACAATGAGCTCAGCAAGTAATTACCATCCATTGTAGGCTCTGCCCTTGCCAACTGCAGCCTCGGAAACCACCAGCTGTTCCTGTGCTGGGAAATGAAGTCCATAAAGTGTGAGCCAAGTAATTGAAAACTGAACAGGAAAAAAGCCCCCAGCTTCAGAGGCAGTGTAAGGAAAAGTGCTCCCTCACGCTGAGCCGTTATGTGTGCAGTCCCTTCCCTACTGAAGATCCATCATAGAAATTGTTAGTGTGGATTGAAGTCCTGTTTTCATGGGTGCTCTGGCCAAAGATATAAAGGTTCCTGATGGTTATTCTGCTTCACAAAGCTTTACAAAGCCTGGCTGGGGGCTAATGTGTATCTCTGAAGAGGGAAGCTGCTGCCTTACTCACTGACCAGAAAGGAGAAAACTGAAGGTAGAGCCCCAGTGCTCTGAGAACACAAGTCATAGAGGTATTTCTAGCTGCAGTGGGGTAAAAGTTGTTGGGTTGTGAATTCAGCCATTTACTGGTCTGAATGGTATTTTTAAACAAGAATACGCTCAAGTGCTTTGAAGTTTTTCACCCATGCTTTTAACAACAGGTTTGAAGATGTCATTTCACAAGTGCTACTTTTCAGGGCCTGTACTTGTATTGGTTTATTTGCCTGGGGTGGACAGTGAAGCTGATGGGACAAGAAATAATTGGTTTTGGCTTGATTGGGAAAATGGCTTAATCCTTTAGACCCACAAGACTGCAAAACCAGATGTACCAACCTAGATGAGGGGACAGAGGAGTTTGAGGCTGGAGCAACAGTAAAACTTGTCAAATCATTCTGCTAGCTATGCAAACATAACTTCTGTAATGTAGTTGAAGGATTTGCTTATGGCAATCACACTTGCAGAAGCACGCCTGATTGCTGATTAGGTTCTGGAAATCAATAGAGACTTTTGCCTTCCTTGCAGACAGCCTGAAATGAGAGATTTGAAATTAAAGAGGTAGGAAATTTCTCCAATGCCTTGCAACTGTTGCTGGAGTATAAAGAGTCTGACAGGTGGTGGTTTTAGCTATGGAGCAAATTGAGGGTGGAAGCAGAGTCCCTGGGGAGGCTGCAACTTGTTGCTGAGAAGGAAATGTAACTCGAAGGACAGAACATGCAAAGACAGAACAAAAACCCGAAGATTAAAGTAAGAACACCAAAGATAAAAACATGCTAAAACCAACTACATTTCTACTGAACAAATAACCTAAACAGTCATGTTTGATCCATGATCTTTCTGTTGAACATCTCTTCAGCGTGGGCAGGAGAGTCTGTCTATGGCAAGCAATGGGAATGCACATTGTTAAGGCAGGTCCTGGAATGAAGTCTGTAATTATACATAGACCCTCCACAGACTGAGCCTGAATGGCACACAGCTCCAAGATAAACATTTACTGAAGAATGTGTCAGAAGATAAAAATGCCTGTTAAGATGCTGCTTTGAGATCTAAGCTAATGTGCTCGTGCCAATGAGCTTCTCTGTTTCTTTCTGTGTCCATCAGAAGGGCAGAGACACTCTGCTCCTGATTGCTCCATGCTGCCTCTGTAATTCCTCATCCTACACCATGAGAGCTTGGTGCTTGTAGTGGAGTTTGGAGCCCCCCACACTGGGTTTGCTTGTGAGCACAATGAATAGGGCAAGAAAGGAAGAGGACTGCAAGGAATTTAAGCTGGGAGTTGGCTGCACCTTGAATGGGGCACATGGTTCTCACATCAGCCACTGGTTCTGCATCAGGATCATGCCAGGAGGTGAGATTTCAACAGGTTCCTGGCACTGCCTGCTCTGGAGCCCCCTTGGGTGCCTATCTCATCCCTGTCCTATTTTCATGCCAGGTTTAAAGCCTTATTACCAGAGGCAGCATGATGATGATGTAGTGTTGCCATCCTGAGCCTCCTCTCAGCCTAAAGCTATTTCCCTGGGCTCCCATTAAGATTAATGAATAATTCAGTATGACACAAGGACTGTATCCCTTTTGCATTTTGAGGCAGGGCACTTTTCAAAGCCCTTCTCCCCACACCCGAGGCCCCTCTCCCATGGGTCCTGCTGGGACTGGGAACATGAGGCATAGCGCTGGGAGGACACATTTTCCCAAAGCTGTGAAGTTACAGGTTTAAAGCTTTTTCTTGTCTTTTATGGGACGAAACCCAAGACTTCTTACAGGTTTGAGGGTTGTTTTTTCTTCTGAGTAACAGGGATAGATACTGAATACCCAGAACACACAGTGCCTCTTACAGAAAACATTCACATTATATCAATGGAGGTAAAGGACCAAGTGATGCTCCAGCAATGTTCCCAATCCCTCCACTATGGTCACCCCCATTTAAACCAGACCTGCAAGGAGTTTCTCCTCTACCATTGGGCACTATACACTGTGGGGTTTCACTTTCTCATCCTGCTTAGAAGAAGCTGCTGCAAAGGTAGAGGAGACGCTTTGAAGTTTGAGATGTGTTTGCCATAATAAACTTGCCTTTGTATTAAAACAAACAAATGAAAACAGCCAGGCAAAGTTAGGGGGTTGCTATTTCCTCTGCTTCTGTTGTTGAGAATTACTCGTGCTGTGCCTCAGGCAGAGGTTCCTCGACAGATTTAATCATTCTAAAAGGATGCCAACAAGAAAATGTCAGGGAAGCTCTGCTGTGTTCAGCAATCAGTGATGAGCATTGGGGTAATTCTTCTGTTCAGCCTCCTCTGCACCACAATCCCACTGGTAGTGCCCCCAACCCATAATGTGGGGAAGAAGAGGCCCCCAGGAGGTAAAGAAGAAAGATTTTGCTTTCCTATTGTATCTCCTGATATTGTTTTCTTGCTCAAGGAGGGCTTTATAGAGGGTATGGATTTTATCAGGAGGTTTATTTCAGCTGTGTTCCCAGTGAAGCCAGCTGAGCACAGCTGCCACTGCTGTAGGGTAAGTGATTATCTTTGCCATGAATCAGAAACCAACCAACTACCATTAATTAAAAATGTAGAAGTTCTCATACACTCGCATTTCTTCTGTTTGACCATTAATAGCTAACCTGAACCCTAAGTTATCCCTACAAGTAGGCTTTTCTCCTTCTGCACCTTTAGCACCTCTCATCCAAGGATGTCAGACCATTTAATCAGTGACATCTTAAAACAATTGTGCATATGATGGAAATGATGTTGCTGTTTTCTGGGCACTTAGTGAACAGTGGCACAAGAATGAGTGAGTTCTCCAAGGTCACAGTGTAAGTTAGCAGTGTTTTTCTATGAGAAGCCAGGACTTCTGGCCTCTCCTGGTTTAAGTTAGTCTCTCCCTTCAGCTCTGACGGTGAGTGCTATCTCAATAGGCATTTCCACCATCAACTCCCTTAGAAATTTCTGGATTTTATTAGCTGTCTTGCTCTTAGCCTGCCTGGGTTACTTATCAACAGCACTAGTGCTCTGGGGATGAATGGCCTCTAAATCCCCACCAGCAGATGATGTGAAGAAAGAGATAAATATACACACTTGAATAGGATCAGATAACTGCTGCTACTGTGAGGCATGATATAGGCAAGTGCTGTGGACTCCCGTGTACTCTTGCTACTGCTCCTTAATCTGAACATTGTCCAGGGGCAGAAAGGTGCTTTCAGAATGTGGGGATTAGAGTAATGCCATACTGATTTTAGAGTAATGCCATTCCCATTTCCCCTTCTACAGCATTAACTGAAAGAAAATAACAAACCTGTTACAAAGAAAAAGCAGAAACTCCATTTAACTCTAGGGTTACAGGGGTAGTTGAGAGCTGCCAGCCTGTGCTCCCCAAAGGGAGGATGCTGCAGCACTCTGCACCAGAGCTGGTACTGCCCACTGCTATTCACAGCTTGTCTAGTGGGACCTGCATGTCCTGCAGGTTTAGGTGTCCTCCCTCTACATGTGTCTTCAAGAGTGTCGCTGTCTCTTCTCTTTTAGCATTACTGCATTACAGTTAATTTACCTTCTTCATTCTTTCAGGTTTTAAATTCAGTGTAGCCTGAGAAGCCATTGCTATGGAGTGCCTTTTCCTGGGAGGCTTCTTGCAGGAGCCAGCGCTGAGCTTCTCAAATGTCAAGCTGATATTTAAAAAAATAAAAGGCACAGAATTGGTGTGAATTTGATGGATGTGGCTGGTGAGGTTTGCAGGGGCGCATCTATGAAGTGGTAACTGTCTGCAAAAGGCTGTGTTTATAGACACACCACATTTAACCTTAGGAATCTCCCTTGCTTTGTTTGGATGAAATCATGTTTGGCTTCAGTTAAGAATTCAGGAGCCGAATTCAAGATCCTGAGGGAATGCGCAAGGAAGGGCTAATGACAATGCAGAGAGACACTGGGCTAAACAAGCTGAAACAAACTGAGCAGATTTTACTTCTCCAGCATCAACACCACTCTGGGTTTAGAATTGTATCCTCTGCCAAGCACTGTTATAGGCTGCTACTGCTGGATGTTTGATTTTGCACAAGCCTACTTATAACTTTCCCTCCAGGTATCTTGATGGAGGGGTTGGGGTGGGACCTTCTGCAAGTTCAGCCTTCTTTAGTGATTCCAACAAATGCTTCCTAACTCTTCACCTTGTTTCTCACTGCAGAAGCATTCCTAGTGATTGCAAAAAACCCGTTTCATTTAAATTAGAAATTGAGAAAACCAGAAAAATAGAGCCCAAATACCAGGAGAATTCTTTGGGATTATTTTCCTCCTTTCCTCTTTTAATTGTCTTGAACTGGGAAAAAAGGGAAAATACTACAGCAGGGTTTTTTTGCTTTGGTATATCCCATTGGGGAACCTGTTTTTCGGGGGACAAGACAGCTCTAGCTGGGACCACAGATCACAAAGCTCAGTTGTGACTATTCAGAACCTGCTGGGATGACATTAATCTCCCCCAGAGGTTATAAACCCCACATTAGAAACTCAGTGTGGGTTGAAAACTGGATTGTTGAGCAGAAATATTTACATTTAGAAAAACCCTTTAAGTGTATGTCCCTTTCTTTAATATACCTCAATCACTTCTTTTAGTGTTGGGTGTCTGACAGAACCTTGTGGCATCCTAAAGGTTTGGCTGAGTGAGCCAGTAGCAAGCTCCTTCATCAGCTCTCACAAAACCCAGCCTGGGCTATCCACCTCCACCAACACTTTGCTACCAACTGGCACATCCTTTCTGCCTGATGTGTTTTAGATACATTCCCAAACAAGGGCAAAAAAGCTTGTATAATGATAATAACAATAACTTTAAAGGCTACTTATATCCTGTGAAGCTGCAGCTATGATTTTGAAGATAAAGCAATATATTTCTTATAAGCTATTGCAATTAACTCTGTGTCTCTCCTATTCCCTAGAAAAACTTGAAACTAACAGCAACAACCAATATTATAAGGCAAAATCCCCTCCAGCTAGGCTAAGCTGCATTTAGTCACCAGCTCTGGGTGTTTCTGTGGGTGCTGGCAGTGTGGATGCTGTGCAAAATGACAGGAATAAAGTCAGTCTGGATTCAACATGGAAAGAAAACGTGGGAGAGGGAAGTTAGCAGTTGGGAGTGAGCTTTCTCTTCAAAACAGGCTTTTGCCTTTCAGATGTTGTAGTAATGTTATACTTTAAAGATATTAAGTGCTATTCTATAGTTAGGTTGTGCCCTGATGGTGTGGAACCGCTATGTTACAAAACCTAAAAGAGAAAGCCAGTTTTCTTCCCCAGACCTTAGGATGGAAGATCGCTGCTGCCACCAGAGGGACTCAGGAATACAATGGCAGGAGCAGAGCATCCCCAAACCAGCCAAAATTCCCAGCAAAGACAACTGACATTTTGGGACTGTCTTGAAGATTTCTCAGGTGTTGCGTTGCCTGCTCCCATGACTTGAGGGCTGGACTGGGGTAAGAGGTTTACCCACTTTCTCCTCTCATCATGCTAATGCAATAGATTATGAATTTAGTCGTCCTGCCTGTTCTCCTTCATAATGCAACTGGGCAGCAAGCCGTGTGTTTTGTAGTGCACAAGGTACAAAATGCTCCTAAAATCACCCTTTTCACTGGCTTCCCTGGTATTCAATCACCACCAAAAATGATGGCTAGAATATGAGTTAGAATATTAAGGATTTGATTGCACTCATTATATTGTAATGTGGGGCTTTTGAGCATTTGTTGCAAATTTGGTTTAAAAAAGTGAGGAGAAAGATGATTAAAAATGGTGTGGCTTAAGGTGAAGTCTGCAAAAATTCAGTCAGGTTCAAATGGATTCTCCTGTGTCTGGTGGAAACAACCATTCACACTTGTCCCACAAAGGGCTGGTGTTCTCTTTTCAAGTGAAAGCAGAAAAATTGCCACTGCTGCAGCAGATACTACCTTAGATTAAAGGAAGGAAAGAGCACTCAGGATGAAACTGCATTTCTTTCACAGTCTGAGTTGCCTTTTTCTCTTTTCTTAATCATAAATCCCTCAACCCTCAGGGGTACTGGAAAAGATTATCTAGTGATTAAAGTAATTTCTTGTAAAGCACGTATGGAGTTTTGAAGTTACAAGCTCTGGCCCAACAAGAACAATGCTGCTGCCTTGCCTAACATTACCGTGTTCATTCTGCTGAAGAACTGAATCCTGCAGCAAAATATCATTTAGAATGAGTTTTTTGAAAGCATTATGAACCACAGGATTACAGTGATTTGGGTATGATAACTGATCCTACAGTACATACAGCTTGAATTCTTGGAATGTAGGAGAATAGAATCATGGGGTAGTTTGGGTTGGAAGGGACCTTAAAGCTCAGCTACTTCCACCCTTCTGCTATGGGCAGGGACACCTTCCACTAGACCAGGTAATAGCCAAAGTAACATTGTTTACAACGAAATCCACACATTTTGCTGAGTTACAGCCTGACAGATTTTCCTGTTGTTACTTCAGCCTCCTGGCCTGGGATGCTTTGGATTTACCATAAGTGACAAGACATGTGGAGTATGCAAAGTCCCATCTGGTTGTGTGTCTATCTCAATTTTCGTACACTTCTGTGGCCTCTGTGGTTGAGGAGACAAGATGTGGTTTTAATCTCATTATTTTGGGAGTTTACTTATCCTTTTTAGTGTTGGGGACAGGTAAAACCTCTCCCTCACATAGGAAATAGCCTGAGCTGCTTTCCAGCAGTTTTTCATGGCCTGCACAAAAGGAGATGTGCTTATGAATACTGAATCCTACCAAACCAACACCCTCCCCAGAATACTCTGGGTGAGCAGTGGGCAATGGTACCTGTTACAGGTGAGCGGACAGGACTCTGTGCTCTAGAGAGGCCGCAGCAGTCCCCTTCCAAAGCTACCTAAGTTGTTTGATTTAAATTAATTTGGTTTTGTTGCTAAAGGAAGAGACACAAAGGCTGTGTCCTCATCTCCAAAACATGAGCACACCAAGAAGAGTTAAGGCTTGCCCAATTACAGACAACAGGAGCTCAGTTAAAACGTCTGCTCTTGCAGGGTATTTATGGAGTGGGTCAAACCTACCGACTTTTGGCATTAGTACCGGTCTGATGGG
Organism: Melopsittacus undulatus; assembly: GCF_012275295.1. Lineage (NCBI taxonomy): Eukaryota > Metazoa > Chordata > Aves > Psittaciformes > Psittaculidae > Melopsittacus > Melopsittacus undulatus. The sequence continues at coordinate 17,377,840 of NC_047537.1, forward strand.
ACAATAAGAGGGATGTTGTTTATGTAATTCTCATTTTAAATTGAGCTCTGATCCCCAGGAGTATGAGTGGCTCCTGTGGAGTCGTGTTTGCGAAGGTCTGCATTGTGTTATTCTCCACAGGCTGCTGAAGAGCCATCATTCATTACACACAGCAGCATCTCCTGCTTGCTGGCCAGTTAAACAGGCTCTCCTCTGCCCAACTGCTTTGGGGGCATTGTCAGATTTACTGGTTCTCTCATCAGAGTAGCCCTGTAGGATAGGAGAGAGGACCAGTGCTGAGACAGGACTAGAATGCAGCACATACTGGCTGAAAAACCTTACGAGTGACAAATACCTAATATTTTGTCTTTCATCTGGATGCTCCTCCATCAACCCTTTGTTGTTTAATGCTCTGATGATGTGGCACAGAAAGCACATCCCCTTCACACTGTTCGTGATGCTGAGCAAGGTAGCAGAATCACTTCTGGGGGCTGATGTCTTGGGAAGCATACCCCAAACCAAATCTTTCTGTTTGCTTATACCAAACTTAGGTTACAAGTATAGATCTCACCTGCTCTGCATTTTCATGCCTTTTTCCTAAGCACGACTTGTTTTCTGCTTCCTCTTCTTACTAATAACTATGTTTTTTATTAAGCAGAAAGCATATTCCCTAATCATAGAATCATAGAATAGTTAGGGTTGGAAAGGACCTTACAGCTCTTTTATCATTTGCTTCCCCTTTCATATCTGTTAACAGATACATGATAGGCTATGCAACTATTTCATATATGGTGACACTGGTGGCTATGTGGGCTTCCAAGGACCTTTCAGGGGCCTCGGCCTGAGCAATGGAACTCAAGAGAAATCAGCACTGTATCAGGGCAGGATGCACATCAGGGTGGGTTTTTTTTTCTATAGCTGTAAGGAAATACAATTTTCTCTCTCAGAGGTGGGCAAATGGCATGTGTGACCTGCAAGGGCTGCAGCCAGGATGTCTGTCCGGCCTCACCGTCACGCTTCCCAAGAGCAGGATGGCACAGCACACCTCACAGATGACGCATGTGCTCCAACTTTCCCACACCACCTTTTGAGTTAAGTCTTATCTTTGTTATTCTTCTATGGGAGTGACTTCCAGCCTCAGAAATGGGAAGCAAAGGAAAAGTAACAATGACTTCAGAATTCATAATTAAAAAATGAATTAGTTCCTGAAAAGTTGTTCCTAAAAGCTGTTGAAGCCTGAGTTCCCTGCTGATTCCCAGCATGAACTGCATGTTAGTCCCCCTCTTTCACATAAGGAAATGAGCTCCATTAAGCCTATTTATTCTTTCCAGCTTAGTAGTCCATACAATGCTGGAACATGACAAAGTGGTCACCAGTGTTTCAAAGACAGTCCAATGATCACAAGTAATATGAGCAAGGTGAGTTACTTATTCCCTTCTCCCCAGAAAACACCCCAACAACTGCATCTAGAAGAAGAATGCCTGACTCCTGGCACAGGAACGTGTGTCCCTGGTCTTCATCCAACATGTGCCCTAAAGGCTTTCTTTTTCCACTGTTAGTTGAGTGCATAAAATGCAACATGTTGCTGGGCTGTGTTCTCTGCTCGCAGTCACAGGCTGTGCTGTTGGCACTTTGTGTCTCTGCTTTAGCACAAACGTATCCTGAAGTTTGGTGTGTGACACAAGAGGATCACCCAAGGACATGGGAACACATTAATACTGCAGAGCTGGAATGGGACTTCTCTAAAGCACACAGGGGTTGGAGTACGCCATAAGAAAGTGGAAATGACTGTTCCTTAAGCAATTGCCCGTAGTCCCTGGGTATCAGTAGCTGCCAGCAATAGTTCATGCAACTCAGATCGTGCTTCACCTGCCCCCAGAGCCAGTCCCTGAACATGAAAGGGTAATACTGAACACAACTGCATCCTTAACGTGCATGAGCTCTGCAGAGAAGAGCTGGGAACAGCAGCCTCTCCCCAGGTAAATACACCACCCAGTCTGGGGGAAGAGCCCATGCAAGGGGAAACCTGAGGATGGTCCAGTTTTTAATCAGCATTTATTTTATAAACTGAGGGTTTACAATTGTTTAGATGCTTACAGGCATCTCCAGTATCTGGTGGGGATTTTCTATGGGGAGAAAATGAGCAGAATACATTGAGGCAAAATGTTTCTGATCAAATGTCATGAATAAATTTATCCTTTTTCTGATGAGTCCCATGATACAGGATTCAGCCAGTTTTCTTTGAGCCTCAGGTCTTTGAATGATAGGATTATAAGACATTTTTCTTTCTTTTCAAGGCAAATTTTCAGTTTTCCAAGCCCTGCTGAAATGTTAAGAAAGGGATCAACTGAAAGAAAATCAGTGGTAAATTCAAATCACCTTAGGTAGAAACCTTAAAAAAGAACAAGGCTTTTTGTTTTCTTTTAATGTAATCCTGTGGTTTCTGAGAGCTTACCTTGTGGGTTTTGAATGCTTGAGTTTGAAGTAGTGCTGCAGTGAGTTTTAAAATAGAGACTTTAAGCTTGATGAAACTGTAGTGCACTATAAAGTAATAGGAAAAGGAGCTTAAATGTCTCTTTACACACTCAAATACCAGATAATGGCAATAGGACAAATCCAAGGCTTGCAGCTAAATTAAGCAATACCAGGACAATTTCAGACCTTTGCAGATCTGACCCAGCTGTAGCTCAAAGACAGGCTGAGGAACCACGCAAGAGGAAGGGTGTGCAGAGCTGGAGCTGGGCAAAACTCAGCAAAGTGTGGAAAGAGTTTGATAGTACCCAACAAAGTGTCCACCTCATCTTCTGCACCCAAAACCAAAGTCCTGTGTGGTTGCTGGGACAGGAGCCCCCTTACAGCCCTAAGCCAGACGGAAATTTGGATGCATCTCATAGTACTTGGGTTCACACAACTTCTTGCACCTAACTGAAGTGACTGCCAGAAATGAGGTTTTAGGACCCTTCAGGACTAAGGGGTCTCAAAGCCCTACCTTGGCCAGATGCTCTGCTGGTCCTGGTGTCTCTGGAGCACCTCCTCTTCCTCACTTATCCTTCAGCGTTGCCATGCCCAGGGCCTCCGAGCTGTAGTCGTACTGGTTGCTGGAGGACATGGACCGTCCCCAGGAGCACTGCAGGTTGGAGCCCCTTTTGCGGAAGGAGGATGTGAACCTGTAGAAGTTGCGGTGCCTGTTGCGCAGGTACTCCCGGTAGTTTTTAGTGAGCAGGGTGTAGAGGAAGGGGTTGATGCAGCTGTTGCTGTAGGTCAGGCAGGTCACCAGGTAATTAATGCACTTTTGGGTTTGGGTGGTGAGCTGGAGGGAGCTGCTGTAGAGTCGCACCAGCTGCCAGATCCAAAATGGCAGGAAACAGGCCCAGAAGACCAGCACGATGCTGAAGATCATGATGAGGACCTTTTGTCGGGGGGACCTCTTGCTCTTCTCCTTGTGGGGGGGATTCTTCTGGGACTCTAGGTAGGTCCTGGCCAGGCGTGTGTAGAGGAATCCAATGATGATTCCTGGGGCCATGATACTAGTGCTGAAGAGCACCGTCAAGTAGGTCCGGTAGGCATCCATGCTCCAGGTAGGTGCACACATCCTCTTCACCTTGCCCCCTGCCTTTCCCCCCTCAGTCAGGGTGACCATCAGCATCATGGGCAGAGTAAGGAGCAATGAGACTGACCAGACAGCCCCTGCTGTGACCTTCCGGTAACCCCGTGACCTCTTCAGTGTGTCCAGGGGCCGGGTGACGGCCAGGTAGCGCTCGGTGCACATTAGAGTCAGGGTGAAGATGCTGGCATGCATGGTGAGCAGGTCCAGGCTGAGCAGGATGCGGCACCCCAGGTCCCCGAAGTACCAGTCCTGAGCCAGGTAGGTGCAGACGATGAAGGGGATAGTGGAGAGGTAGAGCAGGTCGGCCAGGGCCAGGCTGACGATGGAGCTGTACATGGGGGCGGCGCAGCGCGCCGAGTGGCACATCACCACCAGCGTGTACACGTTGCCCGCCACGCCGGCCACGTACATCACCGACAGCACCGTCCCGAAGGCCGAGGGGATAAGGAGGGGGCCGCTCCCGGGGCCGCCGCCGCCCGCCGAGGAGTTGCCCCCCGCCGCCGCCGTCCCGTTGGGCTCCATGGGCGGCGGCGGCGGCCCCGTCAGCCTCGCACCAGCCCCGGAGCTCCCGGCCCCGGCGGCGGCCGCTCCGCCCCCCGCGGGAGGTAGGGCGGTACCGGGCTGCCCCACGGGGAAGGGCCGCCCCCCGCCCCGGCGGGGCTCCGGCAGCGCTGAGCGCAGCGGGCAGGTGCTGCCCCGGGGACAGCGCGGAGGGTGCGGAGAGAGCGGGGCCGCCCCCGAGACACCCTCAGCCCCGGTGGGGACCCGGCGCTGGGGGCACACCGGGAGCGGCCCCGTTCTCCCCGGTTTCTGTCAATAGCCGCCCGGCAGATGCAGGCTGCGGGAGCTTCCTCGAAAGTTTTCCCGGCCGCTCTGCTGTAATTCGGCTTTTCCCACCCGGGTTACGGCGCTGGCGACAGGACCCGCGGCTCCGCTTCAAGCCCTCAGTTAGAAATCGCTGTGGCCAACAGGCAGAGGCAGTGTGCCCCTGGGTTTCTCGGGCAAGATAGCACACATTGTGTCAAACACAACCGCGGACACAGTGAGCCGGAGGTGGATGCAAAACGGGGCTGAAAGAGACGCGCTTTTTCTTTTTTTCTTTTTTCTTTTTTTCTTTTTCGTGGAAATATCTTTTCTCCTGAATTTTACCCTGAAAAGCGTGGCGATGTTCTAGCAACATTTACATTTGGGCTTTAGTGACAGCTGATTCGCCTGGAGAGGGGGAAGTTCAGAGTGGGATGAATGAGGTTTTTACGCAGACAGCCTTTCCAGTTCGGTGGGAAATTTGGGGGCAGTTGCAAAATCAATGAGCACCTTGTATTTCAATCTTATTTCAGAGAAAGCAGAGATTAAGGCAGCCCATAATCAAAGGACAGAGTGCTGCATTTCCCCAGCTCCTATTGATTTCCAATAGGAATTAACTGGCTTTTATGCCTTCAAACATTTCTGCTTAAACCACAGTGCTAAAACAACTGGGATATGTTTATTTGCTTGTTTTAATCCCTCCTCAAAGTGCTTTTGTGCAAACTGTCATCTAATTCTCTGTAGCATGTTACGAAGTGGTGAAACTTGTTGGCTCACAGGAGCAGGATTCAGCCCTATAAACTATTGTATTGGATACTGGGCTGTAATTTGCCATAAAATTAACAGGCACACATGTGTAACTGCTTTCCTTCCGTGTCTCTTCCAAATGCTGAAGGCTAGATTCATTTGAGTAGCTGGCTCAAGCATACTGTGAATGCTGGGGAGGGAGAAGAAGCTAAATTGAATTATTGTCAGGCAGGGATCTGCTTTATCAGATTCAGCACTGACAAAGTTTAGATCCAGGCGCTGAGCTGGAAATGTTTTTCCGCTGGCAGCCCCGCATTCCTTCACAGCAGCTGGACCAAGCAGCTGGGAATGCGGGTGGATACTTTACCGGGGCCAAATCCTGCCTGCATGGCAGTCAAGGGGATTGACTGCCACAGACTTTGAGTGAGATCCGGGCTTGGCATAAGTAGCTCATCTCTGAGAACTGGGTTGCACGCAACTTTTGCAGTCCCGTCTCCTTTTTGTTTTGAAGTTGTTCTTTGTGCTGCTTTGTTTTCTGTCATCATTTACCAGCCAGAACACAGGGCAAAAGAGAGCAGAATAAGTAATTTGTTGTTTGCCCCGGTACCTGCTTTGTTTTGGGTGATTGCACGAGATGATAGAGATGAGCAGTGTGATAGTTCTGAGCAGAGAATGACTTAATTTGTTTAGTGAATACCTAATTTCAACTTCCCTTTCTTCCTTCCAGCAGAAGAGCTTTTAATTGGGCAACTGTAAGCATTAGTGAGTCCACAAGACACTTGTTTTCTTAAGCATGTAGGACACGTATCCATGGGAACTTACTCCTATTAAACTCTTAAAAGATAGTTTGCTGCCTGGAGTCATTTTGCAGCAGAGCAAAGACTGAGCAAGAAACACTTCTCCCCTCCAATGCTCTGCTCTTGCCATGCACGGAGCCTCTTCCACACATCCGCAAGAACTCACATAGCACTTGGTGCCTGGTGGAATTTGGCCTGGAGCTTATGACAGCCAAGATCAATCAGAATTAGAAAGGGGGAGATGCAGGAGTCCAGAATACTGATGTTTCCCATTTGTCTCTGTACACAAGACACACATTTTTCAGTAGTGTGGGTGACAAGCTTCCAGAAGAAGTGGTGAATTTTCCATTTCTCCAGATGTCTAAGTGAAAGCTGAAAGTGCCTTTTTGGAAGATGTATTTTAATCAAATAGGAATATGGAGCTCACTGCAGAATTACTGTCAGAATAAGACCTCAGGGACATACTGCATACAAACCCAAGTCATCAAGGATCAAATTGTCTTTTATGAACCTCAAAATCTGTTAGTCCCTGTGTGTTTTTTCTTGTAATAGCAGAAAAATATTGATATGAAAATGATTAATAAAGTACTTCCTGTGCAGAATTTCCCCTCCAGAGGCATTTGTACTAAAGCACAAAACCATGCCCAGCCATCTTAAAATATAGCTCTATTTTACATTTTATTGTCTGTTTGGAAGAGGATTTTTTTTTTCAGGTGCTTAGTGCCTAATTTTAGAATTTTCTAACAAAATTGTCTGCTTATTAGGAAGTAGATAATAGGAGTCCACCCGATGAGGGCTGTTTGAGTAGCCATGGCCAATGTCTATTTTATAAGGCCCTTGGTTTCCTCAGTGAATAGCTGGTACTCTATTTTGTTATGAAGGTCAGAGTATCTGTGGTGGGCAGCTGAAAGCTGTTGTCTTGGCAAACTGAAAGGCAACTCTCATTGCTCTGCTCAGCTGTGACAGGCTTCAAAACTGAAGTGCTGGCTGGGTGGAAGAGAGGCAGTGGGTGTGCAGAGGCAGAGCCTCCCTGTTAGGGTTTGTCATTGTAAGCTGCTGTCCTCCTGGAGTGCCTTCAGTGTGGAATATCATTGTTGAGAGTGAATTTTGCAGTTCAAGGTAGGGAACATGTGAAATGCCGCCTTTGTGTCCTTCAGCATATGTCAGCTGAGAGCACACTGATGCACGGATCCAGCCTTTGGATGAGATTGCTTTGAGTCATGCTGCTCTGCCTGGCCAGGTGAGCACTGCTGTTTCTTGTGATGTTCTTGTGCCTTGTCACTGTGAGGCAAATGCTTTTCCTGTTGGGTTCCTACTCAGCAGGAAGTGAAAAGACTTGACTGATCACTTGGCAAAGCATCAGGAAAGTATTCAGCTTTTGCCAAGTTCAGAAAGGCCTCGATACAGCATCCACTTGAGAAAGGCAGAGATTGAGAAGCACAAGGATGAGGTTTATTAGATCCCAAACATGTGCTGGCAGATGAGATCCATGCATTTATTTCTTAAGCCTAAACTTAGAGGATCAAAGTTATCATCTGTTAGTTCAGAGCCTGTAAATGGAATGTAATGTTGTAGTGGAAGAGGATGACAAAGAGGTATCGAAAGCAACTGCAGTATAATATCCCATGGGATGCCCAGAAACTGGTTTGGCTGCATTGCTTAACTCAATAGCGTGTGCTGTATAGAACCTTTTCTCAAGTTACTAACACACTAATATATAATCTCTACAGCTTGGCAACTGAATCTCACTGGGACAATGTTTATGCCCTGCAATAATATGCAGAGGCCTTCATCTCTCTTTGAAATCGTTCCTGACAAAGGGTCACTTGATGCAAAGGTTTATTTAAAACCATGGGCTATGCACAGCATAACCCACCAATCTCAGTGGAATAGCTTCAATCTGAAAAAGCTAGAAGCAAAAGCAAATTTGATCCACCACTTCCGAAAGCTTTTGTTAATACATATGTTTATATCTGTCTTACACAGTTGAATATGTCCTTCCATTTGACTTTACAGTTATACTGTAATTTAAAGTTCGAGCTCTCTCTCCCCATTCAGATGTTTAAGAGGCAAGCATCCTCTTACTGGAGGAGTGATTCAAGAGAATCTGAATGCTCTCCAAAATCTCTAAGGAAGACTGTGTAACAGGTTTCAGGCAGTGTTATTTCAGGAATGTAATTGAGTGGGTTTTCAAAAGCCCTCCCAGATATAAATAACATAGGAGGGACCTGTTTTGGTACCTCTTAATCACAGCGCTCATGAGCAAGTGCGTTGCTCTCTTGTTCCTGTTGCCACGTGTGAAGAGTAGAGTCACTGCCAGCAGAAGGTCTGAGACGCCACATGGATTTGCACCCGTGGAGAAGCTGGCCACACTGCATGCTTGCTATAGGAAGGCACCATCAGGCTTGCTGAGCCCAGTTCCATGTAATTGCAAGCAAGAGATCAAAGGCTTTGTGCTTGGTTTGTGCAATAGAGGAACAGTGTAAACTGTGTGCTATTACAGTAACTTTCATCAGTAAGGGCTCTGGCAGGGTTTTTAGGATCTTCTTGTGTTAGACCATTTGAGATCATTTTACAATGGAAAAAATACATGTTAATAACCCCAAGTCATTTCCTGTGGAAACTCAAACCAGTGTAACTCTTAGGTTTGAACTCTTTCTTCCCCACCTAAACCACAGAACTGTACACTGAAAAAAAACCAACAACCCAAACCCCAGTATCCTTCTTCCCCATGCACATGAGTACAAAGGAGACAATACTGCCTCATGGGAAGGGGTTTTGTTGTTATGCAACACAGCATGTGCACAGTCCCATGTGTTGCAGGGATGGTGCCAAACAGCTGGCAGAGATCTGACCCCAAGAGCACAAGTACTGCCAGGGACAGCAGCGGCTCTGATTCGGCAATCTGAAGTACCTTTTATGTGGCTGAAGAAGCTCTGGAACTAGCATGCTCAGTGCAGTGTTGCTTTCGGTACTTGATTTATTTTTGTTCAAGGTAAGAAGGCTTTTAGTCCCATTAAATATCCCATTCTACTGATGGAAACATTATAGCATTTATATCTACAAATTTCTCCCCCAAAGACGGATCATCTGTTCCTACAGTCTAAACTCCACTTGGAGGAGTATGCAAAAACCTACAGCATGCTTCCATCCCAGCTGCTCAACCTTTTGTTAATAAAGAGCTTTATATTAGAAACCCTCCTTTATTTCCTGACTTCTGTCGTATTTCTTTGTCCACACGGAAAAACTACCTTCAGGTGAATACTGCATTTTGTACGAGCGACCACAAGAGGAGCTGATGGGCAGCAGCCAGCTGCTGCCAGGATGGTGGGGAGGGAAGCCCCTGCCCTGCTTTGGATGAACGGTTAAAAGGAAAACTGATGTTTTTTCATCTTGGTTTCATAAAAATGATATAAAAACTCTTGACAGATGTGAGAAAAGGTGGAAGCCCAAAGAATCTCCCTTTGTCAAAGAAACAATTCCCAGTCAAGCATCATATTAGAGTCTGGGTCAGAGCTCACCTGAGTCACAGAGAGTTTTCCTCAGATTTCAATGGGTTTTGGAGGAAGCCAGTGATTAAAAACTTAACAAGAACTAATACCCTTTCATCTGAACAGAGGTTCAGAGCTTTGGGAATGTTTGAACTGAGCGGTGATTCTGCCTTGGAGGTTGGCATCACAGCATCTATTTTGAGGTGGATTATTTAAACCTCTTCCAGCAGCAGCCACACTTGGGGCGTTACAAAGCAGTACTGAGAGCTCTTCCTCTGCCTCCTGGCACAGCTGTCAGGGTGAGGAGATAGCCATGTATGTGACTCAAACCCTCTTGCCTCCACTTTGTCATTTTCCTCATCATCTACCTCCTCCTATGGGTTTCTTCCTCCCAAAGTTCTCCAAGAGGCTCTTGGTGCAGGTGTGTGTGTTATGCATGCAAGGGGACTATGCAGAAGCCCTGCAGCACCAGGCAGGGACTCTGACTGCTTCCAGTTTCATCTGTAAACTGACTTTTGCCTCCAGATTTAATGTCTTTGGGGAAGCTGAGAACCACTTGTTATATTTTTATTCTAATGGGCTTCTAGCCTAATTATTTGAGGGTATGTGTCAGAGTCTATCACTGTCAGATGATGCTGCTGAAAGGGGATTTCAGCCAGTGAAAACTCCAGCTGGGTGAGTACTTCCATAGGCTTTAGTGAGAGCAATGATGTCCTCTATTCAAGGCCCACCTGGACAAGTTCCTGTGTGATGTACTCTAGGTTACCCTGCTCTTGCAGGGGGGTTGGACTTGATGATCTTTTGAGGTCCTTCCAACCCTTGGGATTCTGTGATTCTGTGAGTCTATGATTCTTTGTTCTAGTTTTTCCCACACTTTGTTGTTCTTTAGATGTGTGTTAAACTTGATTTTAAAAGCCCTGACCAAACGGAGCAGAGGATTTACTCTCAGTGCTCTACTTCCAGTCCTGAATTTCCCTTCAGAACAGCACTGCAGCAGTCATTTTTCCATCCTGGACTGCTGCAGTGATGTGATGCCTGAGCCGCTGGGGGTTGCCCTGGGCAGAGGTGTTTGTTCAGATGGTGCCTGGAGAAGCTGCACAGTGCCATGGCCAAGTCCACCAGCTGCTGCTGGCTGCTCAGGCACACTGACCCGGAGAGGTTTGCTCCCCATGGACTCACCTACTTGTCACCATGATGGCTGGTGGACGATGAGGATCAACAGGAACACTGGAGAGGAACAGTGGAACCACAGGGATCTGTTTGTTTATTGCAGAGGGGTTTGGACCCTTTTTTTCCTTTCATGGCAACTTATACACAATCAGTTAGAAAATCAGTGTTCAGAAATGCAACGGTTTAAGAACTAATCAGTAGGAGCATAGTTTTTGCAGGCTGAGGATACCAGGTACGTTTACAATTCTCTACTGATCAGCCTATGGCTAGACCAGCATATTTATGTAAAAACACTAATACTTTTATTACTGAAGACAGCCCAGCACTTAGGCCCCTACAGTTTGTCTGCAAAATGGAATATGTGATTTTCCCCCACTAATAGTATGTTTTTCTTGTCTCCTGGCAGCTTGCACAAGTGCTCTGAAGTACGAGACATATGGCAAAGAGAACATCAAAATCTGCTGTGCCATATGATCAGCTCACATGGCAATGGGCATGTTCCTGGCTCCACAAAGCTTCACAGCCATAAAACTATTCCTTGCTTCCTGGTGGGAATTTGTGCCTTTGCTTTAACTGTCTGCAATAATTTGTATGTGTTTGCTCTCAAAACATGAAATGTTAATGCTTCCCTTAAATATAAAATTTACCTACGATTGGCAAAAGGGGGTATGTGTGTGTGTTTGGTAGTCCTGGGCACTGCTGTTGTCCAGGCATCTCCAGAAGAGACCCTCTGTTGATGCGCACTTCCCCCGGTAGTTGGCTTGATGTGAAGAAGGTATTTCTAAGGTAGACTGGTATTTGAAGTCAGTTGCATTCATGCAGCCATGCCAAAATAGGGTGAAACATCCTTTTTCCCATTTGGGTGACTGGTATGGTACTAGTGTGGGACTCATAATGAGCTCTCCTACCTTCTGTCATCCTTCTCTCTGTAAATCAGGCATTTATTTGATCATAACTATCAGGACGACTCCAGCAGTGATGTTACAGAGTTGTGTGGCTGCATTGTACAAGGACAATCAAATGGTTCTTTTGAGTAATAACTGACAAAAGCCACTTTAGTAACCTCTGCAAGATAAAGAGTGAGACATGACAAAAGGAGAGACCAGGTAATACAAGCGCAATTGTTTATAAACCAAAGGCTTTTTTACTCACCATGAAGGATCAGCAAATCTTTGACTAAAAACTACTTCGATTAAAATCTAACATTTAAAAGAGGGGATTTATCTTCAGGGGGATTTTCCTGCACTGGGCTCAACGAGAGAAATGAAAGATAAACATCACTCACACAGTCAGAGTCTGGGGAGGAAAAGCCTGCTCAGTGCAGCTGAATAGCTTCAGGCTTTTTGTTCCTGCTGGTGGGAAGGAAAGAGATCTGGATAAAGGGCTGCAGGAGCGTTGCTCAGGAGAGAGGAAGGTCTGTGTGGGGTGTCACTGAACTCGGAGAAAACGCTGCATCTTGGGGTTGTTTTCATCAGACTGACAAATGCAGCCTTTTCTTCCCCTTTAGCTACAGCTGTGGGATGCTCTGGTGTGCGCTGAGGCCAGTGGCTCTGGTACCCTCTGCCTCTCACTGAGCTGCAAGCTCACACCTAACAGCTAGGAAGTCATAGGCCTTTGGCCTCCGCTACAGAAATATGGTTTCATAGACTTCTAGAGACACACAGAGTGTATTCCTCTTAAGAGATGTACCTGGACTTGGAAGCAGGATTGTTGCTGAGTCCGATAAAGAGTTGCAACAGAGTTCCTGTACCCTGAGCTACAGCTAGAAATAGAAATATCTTTAAGTTGGCAAAAATGGGGCCAGCAGCCCGTGTATTTGAGGGGCTTGGGAAAGAGAAGATGGGAGGTGGTGTTGGAGCAAAGAATTGGACCTGATGGTTTTTCCTTGCAGCTACCAATAAGGGGGTGAATTTTTTTCTGAAGTGCAGAAAAAGGGTTGAGGTTTCTCGACTTCCTCAGTGCTTAGAGGGAGGATACGTGAGGACACTAGCAGCATCAGGGGAGATTCGACTGCTGGAAAAGAGCCTTACATTGTACCCTAAATATCTTGAGAGGTAGGTAAAACATAGGTATTCTCTGCTAGGAGGGATAATCCCACCTTGGATCCTCATGGATCTTCATGGAGGTGCAGCACCAGCCAGCCTCCAGTGGTCTGGTGATCTTATGTGGTTTTGTATGTACTAACCAGCAGGAACCAAAATGCTGGTGGGGTTGTGTAGTAGGGTTTTAGAATGGCAGTGGCACAATAAATTTTGCACTCAAGCACTAGGAAGACAAAAACTTCTTGAGACCAAAGTCCATTTTGAGGAGAGGATTGAAGCAGTTCTAAAATGTTACTCTGTGTGTGTAACATGTTGTTTTTCTCTGGCAAGGGAAGCTGTCTGCACTGTATTTTGTATTAAGCTCTTGAAAGCATAACTAGTTACATAATTATTAGAATTATATTTGCATTCAGAACTAGGATGTATATAACTAGGATGGTAATACATGCTAATTAAACACCAATTAATAGTTTTTAAAAGAGAGATTTGAATCCATACAGCTGACATAGATGTAGTAGTAAATACTCATTGCTTACGAAGAATAAATCAGGTGTGTTTTAATATGCAACCCTAGTCCAATATAAACGCATACTGCCAATTATTTAGAACAGATTTGATGTGTTCGTTATTGGTGTTACACAGCTATTGCTGAGTGACAGTCATGATAATAATGTATTTGACTGCTTTTACATTATTGGACATTAATGCTTCCAGCTGGTCACACTGGGCTGGCTTGTGTTTCAGCCATGAGAAAATGTGCAAGTGCATGAAGTTTTTACACTGGAAGGTAAAAGGGTTTACTCAGGCTTAATCCAGCCAGGCAATCCAGATAGGCTGCTGAAAACCAGTCATCTTTCTTTGTATGGTTTGAAGCTTTATGGCTCTGGCAGGATATCTTAATATTGCTTTATCTGCAGGCTTCAGAAAGGCTGTGGAAGAGAATCAAAGTCTACATAGAGCTGAAAGCATTTGACGCTTCTGATTTAAGAAACATTCAAAGTTTCTGGTGCCAGAAAGGGACTTAGGCTTTTCTGCACTCTATTTCAGGGATAAGTTTCTGCTTCAATTTAGAGTTGTGTTGGAAGCCTGCAGGGGACAAGTCCAAGCTAAGTTAGCTTAAGATGGTGGTTGCTGCCTACTGTAAACTGATAATGAACAAAGTAAAAGGCTTGTTGTGTGCGGCCAAGAAGGGCACTGAAGTGTAGATGTCCTTGGTCACCCTTACAGCAGACAGACTTGCACAGCAATGGCTGTGCTCGCTAAGGACTGAGGGCAACACCTGTGTCCTCCTGTGCCTAAGGATGCCCAGGGTAGCAGAGGGCAGCAGCATGATGAAGTTGTGGAGGTGGAGAAGCACAGAGGAGAGTAGCTGCAGGTGGAGGTGAGATGGCTCAGCACCTCCCATGAGATCTGGGGTTTGCCCTGTGGGGGTATTTGCAGACTTTTCTGTGCTGGATGTTTGCTTTTGATGGCAATTTGCCTTGGAAGCAATTTCCTCCATGAAAAAACAGGCTAATAAGGGAGCTGCTTTGGCCAGGTGGGATTTGACCAGGACACCCTGTAGTGCAGGAGGTGCATCTCTGCTCCTGTGCCCCTTTGTCCATGCTGAGCTCCACCACAGTGGACACCTCCATCATACACACCAGGAACGTTTTTGGCATTGAGGCCAGGACAAGGGCTGACACCTGCCTAGGAAGCTCCCTGTATCACCCCACCTCACTCACCCAGGAGCATCTCTAGTGTCAGGCTCTTGGTGTGCCTCTGCTGTCCCCAACAGAAAGGAGGGTGAAGCCAGCTCAGGTCCTGGGGACCAGAGCACATGGAGGAAGAGCAGGAGGAATGTGTGAGGTAATGACTGGTGGGCTGTGCAGGTGGGAATGGGGTGGTGAGGTCTGGGCTGCCATTAGTACCTACCCCAACAGAAGGGGTCTGCTGCTCCTAAGGCATGTTCACCCCCACAGGCTCTTAACCCCAGACTCCAGAATCCTGGCTTTTGGCACTTGTCCATAAACAGCTGCAAAACCCTCTGGAAAGGAGCCTCCCCCGTTCCTTTTGGCCTTCAAAGATGACAGCTGATGGCTGCCTGCAGATTTGGGCTGAAACTTATTAGGAATATGTACATTAGGTTTTTGCTAAATTATCACATTTTTAAAGTGCCTGTAACTTCTCTAGTTACTGTTTGCACCATTTAAGGATTCCAGCATCAAGATAGGTGGATTTTTCACTTTCCACTTTTCTGCTTACCTTGTTCATCCTCACTTTTAGGAATCAGGCTCATTGATTTTCAGGGTCTTTACCTTTAATTTCTGGAGCTGGTGATACTTTAAATGGATGGTTTCAGCTCATTTGGTTTCATTCAGAAGCCAATCAACCCAAATCATCCTCAGGGATAAGTAATGAAGCTAAGTTCCAGCACTTCTCAAAGTGTTTTCCTAAGGTGCTTGTCTGAGCTCAAGCCATGCTGCATTTACAAGACAACTTAGGCCTGAAGCTCACTTGAGACTTCATCCACAAGGTAAGAGAGTGCTAGTAATTATTGTTTTTTCAGGTGAAGACAGTTGTTTGGCAGAATGCCTTCCTTTCAAGTTGCTTTTTTTCCTAATAACTGGGAATATGAAGGTTAGATATTCAATTTGATGTTATTTGCTTTCCTAGTTATGTTATTTCTCAACTGAGAAAGACAAATTTGCTATTCCCAACAGCAAGATTTATTGCTCTATATTAACAAGAAAAAATGCCATTTTATTGAAAGTTCAGTTTAGAAAGCTCTGAACAAAACACAGTCTGAACGGTACGAGTGTAACCTTCATCTAAGAAATATAAACGTAGAAATGATTTGGGTGTTAAAATAGTTGATGGCTGTAGAAGCCAGACGGCATCCTCAGTAGGTTTTTGGTTTAGAGACACCAGCCTGGCTGGCCGCATTCTGCCAGGCTCAGAAAAGGTGGTGATGATGTAGTAAGAGAGTTATATTTTTATATGTGTCAAGCAGGCAGGTCTCTCCCTGCCAGCAGTGTCCTTTCTCTCTCCCATCCAAGCATAAACCTGGCACGTGCCTGTATTAGGTACTGCCAGCTCATAACATGTATTAATCACTGCAAATTACTTTAATGCAGTCTCTCTGTGGATCTATCTGGAGAATTGAATGTGAAGCCTTTAACCTTTAAACCACTTGTTCATTTGTGAACCCAGCTGATGTTAACCTGAGTTAATTACTTTCCCTTGGCTCTCAGGTGCAAGCTGTTGTTGCATCTCAAAATGATTCCCAGGGAACAACCAAGTACAATATAAAGCCACCAAAGACAAAGCTAATGGAACTGGCCTGGGACTAAGCTCATCATAGAGGGCAAACCTGAAGGAAATTTGTGAGTATGGTAAATTTTCTTATGCTGTTTCTTCTCAAAAGATCAATGGGTGATTTTTAAGTGTCATTATAGGCTTCTCTCATTAGGGTAAATTCACTTGAGAGTGCTTTTCTGTCTAGAAGAATATCATGTGGAATAGAAAGTGCTCAGCCACAAACCAAGCTCTAAAATGTTAATGATTTTAAGGCAAAGTTAGGTATATGCAAGTTACAAGTTGTGTTATTCCTTTTTCTCTGGCAACACACATCTGGTTCTTTGATTTCAGTGCTTCTGTCTCGTAAAGGTGCTCTGAGCAGACTACTTGACTGTACTTTTCTGCTGGATGTCTTAAAGGCCTGCAACCTGGTACTAGCACTTAAGTATTTAAGCGTTTGTCTTCTAGTTTGTTTCAGGAGTAACAATAAGCAACCTTGGTGATTCCTAGGGGGAATTAATGGATACCTCTCACAGATTTAAAAGAAAACCTAAACCACCAAAATCCTGATTCTGTCCCTTTCAGGGTTTTGGTGTTACAGACAGGATCTCCCACTGCCTTTTTATCACCCTGTCTCAATGAAGGTGATAATAACTTGGACAAAGAGTAGGTTGTTACATCAGTCTCCAGGCCTGATGAGCTGGGGAAGGAGAAGAAACTGCATTAATTCTGTCCAGCAGTCTTTTTCATAGGGATTTTTATTGTATGTGGTTTGTATTGAGGGAACTAAGGCAGAAGAAAGGCATGTAACTTCATCACAGTTTTAAAGAAACACAGGTCTAGACTGGAGATCAGCCTCTAAATGCAGCTCCTGTCACTCCACTTTATATAAAGTAAGTCCTGCACTAAACATTTTCATGCTGCCCATTGAGTTATTTCAGGGTATGTGATTCCATTGACAGGACTCTGGCAATTGCTCAAGACTCCCAAGAAAAGATGGAGTCTTGGAGCTGTGGAGTTGGAGGATGGATGAGCCAGGGTGGAGGCTGGGGCTGCTTTGGTGGTGGTGGCACCGTGAGGAGGAAGGAAGAGTTTGCCGAGGATAAATTCAACACGCTGGAACAAAGTGTTCCCCTTAAATGTGTTCTACAGCCAGAATAGCAGCAGTGATTCTGCCAAGTAAGGGGCCTGCTGCAGGAACAGTTTGGCAAGGGAAAATACATAGCCAAATTTGAGCTAAGCAGCCTGATAGTGGGTGGCTGGATTATGCAAATTTACTGATACTCAGAATTTATCTCTTGTGTCTCTGAATGAAATGGTAGAGCAGATAACCTTTATTTTGGATTCCTTTCCTCTCTCCCTTTCCAAAAATTTGTATTTCAACACCTCCATTCAAAGTCTTGAAACTTGAGCAGTAAGGGTGTGGGGCAGAGTTTGTAATGAAATCCTCATCAGGATCCTGAGGGCAGGGCTAGAAAATGAGGTATTGCAGTGTCAGAAGTTCTTAGGTTTGTGGAAACTTGGTCCTGGAAGGGATGAGCCAGAAAGAATCCTAAAAAAAGGAGGAAAAATACAATATCCTTTCACTTCAGTGTGCTCTCTGTAAGCACAGTCATTTCTGGGAGAGGCATCAAGATTTACAGTTATTCTCAACACTGCCATGTGGGATTTGTGAGCTCCCATGAATGGAATAATCATCTTCATGTAGAAATCTGTGTGGTTTTGCCTTGGATGGAGTGATGGTAGTTCAACAGTTGTGCTTGACTGCTGCTACTGTTTTGCTGTGTACAAACAAGAATTGTCTTCTAATTGGCTGGCTTGAAAACTGAGGAAATCTGGGAGTAGCATTGTCCTCACAAGGTTGGATTTTAATGTTATAATGAAGGTGTGTTTAAGAATGGATCTTGCAGCTTTATTCTAAGAACAAGGGAGGATCAAGCTTGGGTTATAGATGCTACAAAGACATCAGAGCTGAAACAAAAAGATTGTTGCTGTATTGTAACACTCTTGTTTATTTAGCCACTATGTTCTGGAGCCTATGAGGTGATAAACAAAGGGAGCCTGTGGAGATGCTCTGCATTCTGATGCTTTCCAAAGTGTACCTCCTTGCTGTGAAGCAGACTGTTCCAGGAACTATCTTAGCAATGTGTGTAGTCTCCCTTGGAGCCAAAGGCTTGAGTCTTCACAAATCAAGCTCATTAATGGTATCCAGCATAAATGAACCCTCAAAGAAATGAATAAGAAAAAAACCCCTGCAGCCTGGGTCTGAATATTTCTGTATTGCTACCTCTGAGCATTAAGAAGTTTTGGAGCAAGTCCAGAGGAGGGCCGTGAGGATGATCAGGGGCTGGAAAACCTGTACGAAGACAGGCTCAGAGAGTTGGGGCTGTTCAGCCTGGAAATGAGAAGGCTGCGTGGAGACCTCATAGCAGCTTCCAGTGTCTGAAGGGTACAAGGATGCTGGGGAAGGACTCTTCCGGAATTGTACTGATAGGGCGAGAGGTGATGGGTTCAAACTGAAACAGGGGAAGTTCAGGTTAGATCTAAGGAAGAAGTTCTTTACTGTGAGGGTGATGAGGCACTGGCACAGGGTGCTTAGAGAAGCTGTGGCTGCCCCATCCCTGTCAGTGTTCAAGGCCAGGCTGTACAGAGCCTTGGGTGACATGGTGTAGTGTGATGCATCCCAGCCCCATGGCAGGGGGGTGGAACTAGATGATCTTAAGGTCCTTTCCAACTCAAGCTATTCTATGATTCTATGACTAAAGGCTGGTGTCAGAGCACTTTGCTTACTTGCCTTTCATTTGGGGGTTTTAAACAAACTTGAAATTACTTAACCAACTTGCACAAGTGAATGAGTCCTTGCAGCTGGGGAATGTGCATGATACCACTATGATGACAGTCTGTGACTACAGGTTTTGATGTGAAACAGTCCTTCACAGACTAAGTAAACCACTTTTGGCTCCAATCTTTGCTGCTCTGAAGCAGAT
Organism: Melopsittacus undulatus; assembly: GCF_012275295.1. NCBI lineage: Eukaryota > Metazoa > Chordata > Aves > Psittaciformes > Psittaculidae > Melopsittacus > Melopsittacus undulatus. The sequence goes on from NC_047537.1 coordinate 17,396,743, forward strand.
TCCTTCTGGTGGCTGTTGCCAGAGGAGCGGAGCCTTCCTAGGTTTTCATCCTCTGACTTACTGTATAAACTTGGACCAACTGCTTCCACCTTCTTCACTTCATAAACAAAAGCATGCTTGCTATAAATTTCCAGTGCCACTTTGGCAATGCAAATATTGAGTTTTCCATTTTCCTTCTCTGGATTTTGTTTCCTTTCACCTTTTAAGTTTCTTCCCTTTTCCCCAGGGGAGTGCTTATGTTCTCAGATTAAAACCAGAAGTTCGTTCAGTTTTCTGTGAAAGTTAATTTATTAAAAATACAGTTTTAGTATCCTTTCAAATGATATTTTCCATATAAAAATATTTATTTTATTAAAACCACATCTTTCTGATGGAAAAATGTCTGGGCATTAAGAGAAGTCAACCGCTGTCTAATAGCTTTAGTATAGAAATGTGTCTGGTGCAGTTATGATTTTATGGAGTATAGCAATTAGAGATTACTGGTTAAATTCCTTATTTTAACTGAAGTTAATTAATTGTAAGATTATTTTTAACTGAGGTGTGGAAATGTCATGCACTAGAGCCTTACTGTGGCTTTCTGAATCATAGAAACATTAATGTTTAAACGACAAAACATGGGTGTGTTCAGTTTTTTATTGATGCAGTGACAGTGAGGTGAAAGCTTGCTAAGGTTTGGTGCGAACTGCCCCTAGACAGCTAAGCTGTAGTTTGTAGTTGCTTGTTATTAGATAATGCAGCTCTGTGGTGGTCTGAATTGGAGAATTTTAGGACTCAAGTCTTGGGAGCCAATCTCTCCATCACTGAAGGTTTCCAGAGCACTGACTGCAAAGGGGGATAAAAAGCCTGTAGTAAAAGCTCTGAAGCCAGCCTGGTGGGTTGTGATGTTGTTTGACGCTCAAAATGCTTTGAGAAAGCATTTTATTTTGGAAGGAAAGAACAACAACAAAAAAAGATATTTTGATACTACTTTTTGCTGGTTTGTGTGGGAGACAAGAGAGAGATGTGCTGTTAAGGGGGTACAAGGTCTCGCCTCTCTTGCAGTCCAGCTCAAATCCAGTCTGAGCTGATAGGCTGTTTTATTACAGGACTAGCAAGGTTTTAACCTCCCTCTCCTGGAAGAGCATTTAGAAATTGTCCCTCATATATTAAATTAGGCTATCAAATCCCTTAGTTCTCTCCAACAAGGCTCCTCATTTTAGGGGTCTATTTCAAAGAACTAGACAACACAGTGAAAGCCAAAATATTATTGAGAGAGAAGGATTAGAAAGTAAAAGTAATGAGAACCGTAAGTCTTAAGGATCCACCTCTGGTCTCTTAGTCATCTGGATATAACTTGCTTCCTCCTGCACTTTCTGTGCCTCCCTCTTCCTCCCTGGAATGACTGTCACCCTTTCTGGGGCACAAAATCCTTTCTCAAATTGCAGGAGCCTCTTGGTCTCTCACCTGTTTTCTTACACCACTGTGAATACAAATGAGTACCCTCTTCCTCTTTTGCTCCTAGTTTTTTCTCTTTACAGCCATTGCTAAACACAAAGCATGTATTTGCAAGGCACTGCTCAGTGACTGGCATGCAAGGTGCTCCTGTGTGAGTTCAGGTCTGCTCTGTTCCTGTGTCAAACCCTTAGTGTGACCACGATGGCAGAGAGGGGGTGGCATCTCTCAGAAGATGGGAAACGATTCTGCAGCTGATCTGGTGGCAGCCCATGAAATGACACTGAAGTGCTGTGTCCTTTGCATTTTTAAACAGCAGAACAGGCAAATAAACTAAACTGACACAATGCAGCTGATTATGAAATAACTGAATTATCCAGTATATGTAAAAAAGCATAGTGTTTATAGCTCTTCACAGTGGGCAGCCTGTGGCAGCTTTGCAAATGCTTTCCAAGTGGTGTTGATCTATCCCTGGGCACTGTGTTAAGTAACTGAGGAAGAAAGTGGTTTTAATTAGACTGTATGCAGATCTCCAGTAAAATAGATATTCTATTAAAAATCAATAGATTGAATCAGTCTATAGTAAAGAGAAAGTCTTTTACTGATAACATATTACTTCATCCTTCTTTGAGAACAAAATGTTTACCTCTTTATCTGCTTGAACTCTTACAGAGACTTCAAGGAGGAAAGAAAACAGGATGAAAAACATCTTCATTTTCTTGGTATTTGAAGGGGTAATCCTAGCATATCTCCTTCTGCTCCCAGCTCTCCTGTGTGTATTATGATCAAAAAGCTCAACTTTCCAGATGTTTTGAGATTTGTAGAGATCATTAGGAAGAACATTAGTTCATAGGAGGTTTTTTAATGCATTGTGGGTTGCTGGAGTGATGCTTCAAGCAGCTCTAGCCACAGAAGAGTTGTGGTTTGCGCAACAGTGTGAAAAGTCCTTCATCTCAATGCACTGCCTTTTGATGTATGAGCACAAACAGTTCCTCTTCTGCAGAGATGTTATTTGTTTTGCAGAAAACAGTACTGAGGACAGAGAAAATGGGAAGCTTTCTCCCAGGGCCATGTCACCAAAGGCCAAAGTAGAGCCTGACGTGTGGTTATAAAGATATCAGCCCGCCTTTAACCTGCGGTCCCTACCCCACCATACAGTTTAGAGAGCTTATCTCAAATCAGGACTGCAGTGCGTTACGTGATGTACAAAGCTGGAAAAAAAGAGCCTCTTATGCACAGATCTCATGCTCCCTCCTGCAGCCCATTCCTCAAGATTTAAAAGCAAGCAAAGTCTCTTAGCAGCACTAAGAGGGGAAATACCTGCTTGAGCACAGCAGAAAGCTCTCCTGGGGGGACTGGTTACAAACTTCAGTTTTAGGTGATGCAGAAAGTTTCACGTCAACCTGTTTTTACCTGCAGCTCATGAGGAGTCTCCCAAAACTGAAGGTAGATCTCAAGCCAGATGCTGTCCAACTGGCTGGTGATTGCACAGAGACCACAGGAGTGTTGTGGGATATGCAACAAATAATACCTGGAAGTATAAAAGCAACTTAAACATCTCACTGGCACACAAACCTGGTCCATCATTTCTGTTCAGTAGGAGATGAACTTGTCCACCCTGACCTTCTCCCTGCTCTCTGCACTAATTAGACCATACCTTAAGATATCAGGCCTTTATACTGGTGATGTTAGCATATAACTTCTAGCAATTTAGCCAATTGTTTTGAAATTTAACCATTAGCGCTTTGATGGAGAATTGGTGATGATTCCTCAAGCTGCTGGCAGCTGTCACTGCAAGTTAGTTCTACTGGGCTGATGAATTTGGGGCTATTGCCTTTTTTTGTGGCTCTTGAAAGTAGAGAATTTGGACTCCTCATTTCATTGAAATGTAGTTTATGACACTTCACGTGTTTACACTGGTGGATAAGTTGTGAGCTTGAACAGGGCCATGTATTTACACTAGCAGGAAATTAAACCTGCCAACTACAGGCTGATACTGTGTGCTGGTGAGTCAAAATGTGATGACAATAGAAGCTGTGTTTCGGAAACAAAATGTTAGCACTGATTATGTTTTTCCCTGTCAGCAAAAGAGGGTGCCAGTTACAGAGAAATGGGATCCTTTTTAGGTTATAGCTCCTTAGGAGTTTTTTTCCTGAGAAATATGATGCACATTTCATGGATAAAAGGCCATGTTAATTATTTTGAAGGTCTGTAGAGAGCTCAGCTGTTGTTGCACAGTGGTGCACATAGATGAGTTAGTACCCTACATGGTCACCACCACTGATGCATCTGAAAGTGTCATGATCTTTAGTTTTCTTTTCTTTCTAGTTCTTTGTTCTTGATCTCTGTGTACTGTGGTATATGTGCTGTGCTTGGAATTTTAACAGATGGTTTGGAGGCGGATGTTATATGTTACATTTCTAGGCATCAGTGTCAAGAAATGTGACATGATGATCAAAGTGGGGATTTTCTGGGGGGGGGGGAAGATATATGATGATGGAACACGGTAATGTTGCTCTGCTAGGAAATCTTAAAGGAGGAATAAGGAAGTCATGCCAGGAGCACACTGACTTTACCAGGAGTAAAGTTTGTTGCTGTGAGTATGCCTGTTGGGAGCTGGAAGAGCAGAGTTGCTCAGAACCAGCTGGAGGTTAGCAAACCCTCCGTGTGGCTGCAGTGGCAACAATAATTTCATCAGCCTGACAGATTTTCTTTGGCACCCTGGTATCAGTCATCGTGTACTGCCATATGCTGTCTCTGCAGGAAGAGAGTTTGCTGTGTGTTTAAAGCAGCAGCAGGAAAGCTTTTCTATTGCAGATGAGGCCAAGAACTAAACTTCAGGCTTTAGGCTGTACTAGGCCAGGTCCTTGGGACTCCTGACTACATAAGGTGTGCTGGGGCAAGGTGGCAACCCATTGGAAACTGTGGTTGGTTGTGCTCACCAGTCCTTCACTAGGATGAGCAAGTTTGCTCAGCAAGAAGTACACATGTAATTCTCACCATTTTTTTTCAAGTACTGCTTATTGTAGTGGAAATACTACATGTACAACATGTCAATACTCTGATAATCTCCTAAATCCAGTTCTCCCTCTGACCTAATGGTCTATCTTTTTATGGATGCATTCTTTTTCTAAGAGCTGAAAGAGTCATGTGTTTTCTTGTGTTCCCATTCCAGGCAGTGAGATTGTTGGGAGAAGGGTTAAATTGTCTCGTTACTGATCACATAAAGAGGGTGAATGAAGACAGATGTTATACTGTAGCATCATTGTTTTTAATCTGATTTTTAATTCGTGGAAGAGTAGATTTAAGTTTTGCTCTTCTGAAAAATCTTACTCAGTTTACTTTCAATTCACATATCAGATTTGCCTGGATTAATTTTTTCACTGCGTAGCAGCTTTTAAGGTAGTGACAGCATCAATAAGGGAGGAAAGTTTGGTAAATACCGCTCCTTGTCTGTGTGCTTCAGTGCTCAAATGTAAAACAAATGGTCTGGAGATTTTTGCATTCTTGTATTTAAGTGGTAAATTCGAAAGAATTTGAAAATTCTCTGAAGAATCTGTTTTCTTTCAGGAAATGGTCTCAGAAAAATCAAAGTATTTTGAGGATCATTAATTTCCATCTGAGATTTCTCTGGGAATTCTTCAAGGTAGTTAGTTTAGACAACATCATTTTGATCTCATGTGCTAGCAAGAGATCATGATATTAAGACCAAAATTTCAGAGTAAAACTCTCTTTAGGAAAGTTAAAATATTGCTTCCCCCACCAGCCTCAGGAGAATTAACTCAGCAGTTAACTAAGGCTGAAAGTCCCTGTTTCTGGCTAGTCTGAATTTAAAGGGGTGTCATCAGAAACTGTGTAGCACTGATATTTAGCAATGCCTCATTTTAATAGGGATTCCAGACTGGTCATCAAAACCTTAAAGCATATAGTGAGGATTGTCAGTAATACTTCATGGTGAAAGCCGGCTGGTTTTGTTAGCTACCTCATTAGGTTGTCACTGAAATATTAGTGTGTGTCTGTGTTGCAGTTTGAGGAGCTCCAATAGGGTACCATGAAGATAAGATTGTCTTGCAAGGGAAAGGACTACAAATACCAAAGCAAACAAGCATGTATTTTGCCGAAATGCTGATTTTTGTGAATGCTTTGAGATTTATGCAAAAGACCAGCTTTGTTTTTCGTACCTGAGATCACTGTGATTGCCCTCATCTACTGCAGTGTGCAGAGCTGTCTGTTCCCTTGTCCTGCTGTTCTGCAGGAGACAGAAGGGTAATATCTGTGCCCTAGGTTCTTTTACTTTAAATTCATCTGCTTTTCTCTCTTTCAGCAGTTTGGGCAACAGAACATCTTTCAGAAATTCCTCCATTGGAGGACCCTTGCAGGGAAGCAAGCAGGAGTTACCTAGCTCATTGCTTCACTCCTGCATTAAAATTCACTCTGAACTGGAGGAAAAGTTCTCCATTCCTTTTTCTGTACAGAAAGCCCAGAATCTGTGTGCCATTGTGGTGCAAACACTTTTCCCTAGGGAAACATAAGTACAGGCTCTGGGTAAAGACTAACTTGGCTTGGTTTAGGGTAGGATAAAAACAAGCGGGAGCGCTGAGGTGTGGGAGTAATACCTGCCCAAGCCTGCAAAGTGCCCTGCAATCCTTTTGCATGTTGCTCATGTAATAAGACCTCAGTTTTTGCAGAAATTGCTGATTTCCCCTAACTCCCTTGTTGCTGCTGACGCATATCTTGGATGCCATATAAATATTCATCTATGCATAATGAATAAGGTAAGAAACTCCCACGTTTCCCTGGTGCCTGAGTTGTTCCTAGTATAATTTTTGTTCATATGATGTTTTAGGATAAAAATATCCTACTTGAGGGTATGGAGAAGTATCAGTACTTTTTGGTTCTTTGAAGATGGTCTATGACAGTCTGTGTTTCGCTTACTGACAGTCCCACTATAACCACAACCCTAAATTTACAGCTGGGATGGCGGGATGGGGGGAAGATTTTTCAGTGAGAAGTGGTGCAAAATAGAGGTTTGTGTATTCTGGCAGAAGTTTAGGGATTCTTATTTCTTTAAAAAGATAATAAATTACTACTAGAAAAGAATAGCTCTGGCAGCAAATGCTCCCAGGCTGCTGGCGCAGGCAGGAGGCAGCACACCCTGCACACATTATTCATTATCACAGCTTTCCCTCTATGTGGCTGAAGCTATCCAGACTTGCAGCCCAGAAGGAAAAGAGCCAGAATGTAGAATATCAAAGTGTTCTGATCATTAATTGTGCATCTCCTCCTTGAAATGAAATATCCTCACCACTGCCAGAAAAATGGCGTATTTCAGCTTCTACTTTTTTTTAACTAAGAAACCAAGCATGTCATGATTGTATCCTCTGTGTACATCAGCCTTGCTGGGAGTTCCCATGTAAATTTTGAGTGTCCTGGCCAATTGCAGCTAAAGCAAACTGAAGTTTCAGAAATGCAAGAATGCGAGGTTTGTAAAAATAGACAGCAGTTGAGGAAAACCCAATTAGAAGACCCATGGAGAGGAAGAAGGTGCGAGTCCAGGATTTTACTAGGCTCTCGGGAATCTACAAAGGGTGGAGGTGTTTATGAAACCCTCAGATATGGGAAAAACTTCAGGAGAAATTTGTTGCAGCAGAAGAAATGAAATGCTTTCTGCCACAAGGTAGGGACTCATTTCTCTTTGGATTCTCTGGTGTGTAGTAAAAAGGACCCTGACACAGCAGCTGCAGCAGAATTCTGTATAAGTGTTGTCAGAGATGACTCACAGGTCCATTGCAAATGAGGACTTTCAATTCGTGACAACATTGGAAATATTTACTGCAACAGTACAGATAATTTATTCTCCAGACAGTACTTTTAGTTTTTTGCTTAGTCTTTTCTCCTGATTTTAGGGCTACATTCCTGCCTTACCCCTTCACTCATGCTTCTCCCAGTGCCTGTCCAGCTGCCTAATTGCATTTCTTCCCATGCTATTGCTTGGATTTTCTGTGTCAACCTGAATCTAAGCTCCAGAGGTCTGAAATCCAAGAAGCATAAGCATGCATGTGATTAAAGACTTGCTTTAGCTCTTGATGATATTCAAAAACATTTGCCCACATGCATTGCTACGATTTGTAAGATGTGCGTTATAGCTGTGCATAAGAGAGCTTGACAGCTTTTTCTCTGTGACTGTGAGCTGATTTGAGCCATGTTTGCTTTAGCTGTAGTCTTTATTTCTTGTCCTGACTTTTGTGTAAGAGGAAAGAAAAATCACTAATGTGAAACTATTTGTGAGGAATGAAAACTGGGACATCTCATATTAAAGTTTTTCCTGTCCCTGGATTTACTGCTGTAGGATCTCTGAGGAAACCAGGTCAAGCTAATAATGATTTCCTTGTATGCATCTTCAGGAGTAAAAGAGAAAAAAGTCTCTGTGGATGGTGATCATCAGAAAGGGGGTGATGGGGACATGAGCAGTGTTGGCTCCTCACTGGCTTTTGGCCTTATCATGCTGGTGCAGACCGTTCCCCAGTCTGATTCCCTGGTTTAATTACACAGTTGTGGTTAGAAAATATTTCCATGTGTTTGTTTAAAACCTGTTGCTTGTAGTTTCACCTGGTGTTCTCTAGTTCATGAACTGCAGGAAATGGTGCATGGTTGGGCAAGGCTGATGGAAAACGCCTCATCTCACTGATATGAAGTTATTCTATCTGTATCTTTCACCTGTCAGATTTAGAATGTGAAAGCACACAGTCCTTAATTGAGCAAGTGCTATTTAGCATCTTCTAGCTCAGAAATGAATGCAAGGTTCAGCTGATACTGGATAGCTGACAACCAGCCTGTTCTTAGACAGTCATTTTCAGATTTGGGTGGCTTTAGCCTGCTGTCAAGCTGTCAGAAGAGATTTGTGTCTCTCATCACCTACACAGCAACTTCTTCCCTGCAGGTGCAGGGTGGGATGTGAGGGCAGCAGCAGTAGGGGTGGCTTTCTGGCACTTCCACTCAGTGCTATATAATGGAATTTTTGCAGTCCATCTCCTTAGCATACTGTTTTTTAGGGAATATTCTGCTTTCCTGCAATCATGTGGGCTTGTGAGATGTGGCGAGAGATTATTTCTTCTCACATGTTGTGTTCTCATCCTGTGGAAACCATGCTGTTATTCTCTTACTGCATTTGCAAAACACCCACAAGTCAAAAGAAACATGAATTTTATTCTAAATAGGAGGAGATAGTTAGTAAAGGTCATACTGGTACTGGTTCACAGACAAGGAGTTCAATTTGCTCAGCTTGTGAAGTGCAATGCAGTTTGTGGTCTTCAGTGGAAAAACTGGGACGTTGAAATGTTGTGGCAGCCTTAGGAAATCACTGATTTTCTAATTGGGACCTTAACAAAAGAAAATGAGGAAGCTTCAATTCACTTCTCACCCTCACAACAAATAAGAGTGCTAACTGCCAGAAAAATGTTCTGATGATTGAATTGTGTTGGTCCTCTTGAAAGAGGCAAGTGCTTTAAATGGAATTATGATGATGGTGTGATCATTGTCTGGGCTGGTTTAATGAGCTTTGTGACTGTTGCAATGTTAAATGATTTGCACTTAAGAAAAATACCTCCTGTTCCATTCAAAAGAGATCAGAAAAAGCTGCTAAAGCTTTTGCTGTTGTGCTGGTTACATCACATGTAGTTCTGCACACTGCCAAAATAACTGCTAGTTTAGACACTGCAGTCCTCTGGATTTGTCAGAGGACAGGAGAATAGGCTCTTGGAGGCTGTTGTCTCACCTGATTAATAAATTATATCAGAATTTGACATGCCAGAGGGGGTGAAATGTGGTCTGAGTGTGTGTGAATGTACATATATAAAAAAAGTGAGTCGAATGTCAGAAAAAAGAGGGTTCTGGGTCAGTCTTACAGAATCACAGAATGGTTTCGGTTGGAAAGGACCTTAAGATCATCCAGTTCCAACCCCCCTGCCATGGGCAGGGACACCTCACACTAAACCATATCACCCAAAGTATTGATGGGGTACTTGCCTTTTCTGCCTCACATTTCCATCTGCATTTGCAGATGGAATAAGCTAAGCAGTCTTTTCAACCGCACTATTCAAGACAACCCCCCAGAAAAATAGTAACCTATACCACTAAAACCATTTTATTTTCCAGTCGTATAAATAGGCTTGTCAGTTCAACCACAACACTCGACTGCAGGTGGCCCTCTTACACAAGGCCAAGCACCGGCTCCTCACCGCTTACCTTGCAGTGCTTAGGCTTTGGGGGGGTGTTGCAAAGATAAAATCAAGGTAGGGAAGAAGCAAGGAGGCTCCATACAAGACACAGTTTCTGGTATGGTTCTGTTAAACCATCTCCAGTTGCTCTGTTAGATGGCAGAGATGGCTCCAGGGTAACACCCATCAGTGATGCTGATGCAGTTTGCTTCCTCTTGGCAATGTGGCCCTGGGGGCTGAGTTCTGGGAATAACTTTGTGTCTCAGCTGCTATCCTGCATAGGTCAGGAAGAAGCAAATAGTAGGTGGTGATGGAGAAAGCTTGCATGGCTTTGCTAGAGAGCTCTTCTTGACCAGTCCCAGTCCAACTGAGCATCACAGGTCTGCTGAAAATGCCAGGCAAGGGACAGAACACATAATGCATTCAAGAAAGTCCCATCTTAATGGAGTTTCTTGTTTAAAAACAAAATAGTTGTGTAAGTCAGACTGTGGAAATACTATTTCTTTTTGCCTTGAATGTCTCTAAACCAGTTCCGTGCATCATTGCTGACTTCAGGACTCAGCTACACGCTGCCCTACTGAATTAGGTGGCTCCTGCTGTTGTACCCACTTTGGAGTGTCCATTTCATGTGCCCAATTGCTTGGGACTTCACTTCAGCAATCGTTTTCACTGTTAAAGTTCTTAAAGTAAATGCTCCTGCCCTCTGCCATCTCAGCTTAAAAAAGCCAGGCCAGGACTGAGAATGGCATCTTTGGGAATTAACATTTTTGTACTGCAAATCTGGAATTATTTTCCAGGCTGTTGTAATTAAATTAGTTTGGCCACTTAATAATGAAGCTTTGTATCTTCTGTTAATCCGGAACAAAAATGAATTCAAATGTCTGTGACTTCTGCTGGGAGCTGTAAGTAAATAAGAGCTACCTACAATTTCTGGTGTGGGAAGCAATCATTTTGCTCTCATCATTGGAAACTCATTCACAGTCTCTGAAAATTTTGAGTTACAGAAAATTTTAACTTGCCTAAAGCATTAAAGATATTTGGAGTATTAATAGAGTAATAGGCTTCATGCTGTAGTTTGCATGACAAAGATATCGAAGGGTTAAGGGATATGCAAGAAGTCAGAGATACACAAACAGATCATAACGCAGTTTGGAGAGTCCTACCAGTCAAGTGACAACAATCTAATTCACAGCGTGTGTCTGTCTAGACACACACTCTTTTCTTCATGCTGGAAGAGCTGTCAGGTTTCATTGGTACCTGGGTAGAGATCCAGGCATGAAAACTGTAACTACTTTACAGTTTTGGCGCATGGGATTTGTTGATGTGTTCAGGTGTTTATTCTTATCCTGATGTACATGCTTGGAAATGTGACAGAAGGCATAGAAAATACACGCTTATTTGTTATGTGGAGTAAATGCTCTGCTTTTTTCATCTACTCGATTAAGATGCTGTTTGTAAGTACAAAATGTTTGTTCTAGGCAAGCTGATATATGAAGTTGAGCTGGGGCTGCATCTTCCAGGAACAGAATGTCCTGTGGAATTGTGTACTCGCTGTTTGGAGCTGGGAGAAGTGTCAAATGCAACTGGATTTTGTAATGTCTCTCCAGCTTCTCAGTGTGCATATCAATGATGGTGGTTTGCTTTTCTTGATAAACTCATTCAGTTATTAAGTTACTGGAAAGAAATCCACCACTTCAACAGAGATGCCCGAATGAGTCATGTGCATTTATAAATATAAAATATATCATTATGGTTGGTTCTGACCCTAAAAAAAAACCCAAACGCTTCACAGTTTCCCTGGTTTATTTTAATTTAAAAACACACACCTTTTTTTTTTTCCTTTTTTTTAGTTTTAACATAATAAGAGGACTTCAAAGTTGCTGGAGAAGGGAACTTCAGTCCATCCCACTCTTACCTAGTTTGACCTGGTAATGTGTGCTTGCAGCCCAGAAAGCTGGAAAACAGTACCCTGTATTGCAACAAAAGAAACAGGACCAGCAGGTGGAGGGGGGCATTATCCAGCTCCACTCTTTTGAGACTTTCCCCCCCTGCAGCCCCGTGTGCAGCTCTGGGGCCTCCAATGTAAGAAGGATGTGGAGTTGTTGGAGTGGGTCCAGAGAAGGCTATGGAAATGGTGTGAGGGCTGCAGCAGCTCCGCTCTGGAGTCCAGTTGAGAGAGCTGGGCTGAGTCAGCCTGGACAAGAGAAGGTTCAGTGGAGACGTTACAGCAGTTCCTGGTGCCTAAAGGGGCCAACAAGAAAGCTGGAGAGGGGCTTTTTGTAAGAGCAGGAAGTGACAGGACAAGGGAGAATGGCTTTAGACTGACACAGGGGAGACTGAGATGAGCTCTTAGGTGGCTCTTCCCTGTGAGGGTGCTGAGGCGCTGGCACAGGGTGCCCAGAGAAGCTGTGGCTGCCCCATCCCTGGCAGTGTTCAAGGCCAGGTTGGACACTGGGGCTTGGAGCAGCTGCTCCAGTGGAAGGTGTCCCTGCCTGTGGCAGGGGTTGGAGCTGGATGAGCTTTAAGGTCCCTTCCAACCCAAACCATTCTGATTCTATGGCTAGCGCTGGTATTAAAACTCTGCACATGCCACTTTGAACCTCTGTTGCTTTTCTTAATATAAAACTAAGTTTTCTGTGGGCCTTTTAGCATAGAGGTGTTGAGGTGTGTATATGTGTATATATGTATCTGAACATAATAGGATGGTACAGGGTAACTGTGCTTACACTGTATTTTGGGTAATATCATACAAGTACCTTTTCATGTACATACAGTTTACCTAAAACTGTAGTAGTCAAAACCTTTCCTTTCCCCAAAAGAAAATAGCTGGAAAAAAATGTGTGCTTTCAGAGTAGCAATGGGAGGATTCCTGACAATTCCAATCTAGAGTGATTCCTGCTGAGCTCCCTGGCTCAGGTAACACAGGAGGCCAAAGCAGATGAGCACAACAGTCTCTCATCCCTTATAATCAGTGAAGGCAGAAGCAGTTTTGGCCCTGTGTGTGTGACATTTATAAAGCATGACACTGTCATCTGCTGTTGATCTTGCCTGGAGGGAATTCAAGGGTGAGGTGTTCTGGCTCGAGTGAGACTCATTTGTTCTGGGTTTGGATGAATACCAAATAATTTTTCACTATGACATTTAGCCCTTGGAGATCCTTCCCTCAAATGACTGGTGTAGGTTTGTAAACACAGACCTCATCTGGTCTTGCTGCTGCCACATGGGTGCCACTGAACCCTTGGGCAGTCAGTGCAGAGAAGCATGAGGCAGAGTGGGCACCCCTTGCTCATCACTTGCCAGCTGATGGTCAAGACAATGGCTGCAGATCTGTGTTATTCTGGTAGTATATATAGCACAAGATTTGTGGGATATAGAGAGAAAACTGGGTGGAAAGAGGTTAAAGATTGAACAGTCACAGAAACCAAATACCCTAAAGGTTGACCCTGTTGATGTTAAAACCGAGGTCTTTTCCTGATTAAGCAGCTGCCCATAATCATGTACTTCAGCTTTATCAGGGTACAGTTCTTTAGCTGTTCATTCATTTGAAAGCACTCTGTTTCTAAATGCAGTTCATCATTAACAACAAAGAGACTTTCTGGGATGTTTTGGTAGATGCTCTGCGAGCAAGCACCGATGCACTGGCAGCCAGGAGCAGTTTGCCTGAGAGGTGCCGTACCAGCTATGCCTTGTGTTTTCTGCTTCTCTGCATAAATGAAATGACAGAGCATCCCAGGGTGATTGAGGGAACATCACATGGCTGTGTGGTTGTCCCTGTAGCAGGTGCTGGATCACTGTTAATTTCAGCTCTTAGTACTATTTAACACAATAAACTTCATGTACGTGACAAAGGTGGTGAACAGGAACATGGTGCTTTATTTCTTTTTCATTTTGACAAAGCGATGCAGTCACATGCCAACATGGCATGAAACCACATTTCAATTTTGTAAAATAAAATACAACAGTGCTATGCTAAAATCCCAGGAAATCTTGAAGGTAGTGAAGGGGGGAGTATAAATATTAAGTGCTCCAGAGCCTGGAAGGTTATGAGGCTTTAAAGCAGCGCCTGGAGCCCTTTGGTGCTGTATAAACTCTTCTGTTACATAAGCATATCTTCTTATGGCTTAACTCATGGATATAAATTCCCTCCAGGCTGATAAGAGGACCTTGCCTCAGCCTAGAAATGTCTGCTATTTATTTACTGGTTTTTGGGACAGTGAATTGTGTTTAACTCTTCCTGGCCATAGAGGTTGTTCCATAGCAGAAGTCATTGTTGTTTTGACCATAAAGCTGTGTTGATGCTTGTTTCCCTACTGAGCCTTTGCTTAAATTTTATTTGTAGCCTCAAATTACTGCAGTCCCACTGAGGACTCTCCTACAGGTTGTAAAATATCTGCCACACAGTTTGTACAACAGGGTCAGGGTGTCCAGGAATGATCAGCCTAGGTCAGGACCTGACAGCATGTGGATGTTGCTGCCAGTGCCTCTGGAGGAAGCAGAGCTGGGGAAGGCTTGTGGCAGCTGGATGTGCTGCTGAGTTTGGGTCAGGCTGGACTGCGCCTGCAGTGTCTGGTCAGCCTCAGTGCCCAAGTGAAATAATCATCTGGGTGGCTGCTGCAGCTGGAGCCATTTGTGTGAACAGCCTTTTGCCATGAATGGGCTTAAAGCAGTTTAGTCAATGTGATTCCAAGGAGAAAATAAAGCGATACTTTACAGAGCTTCCTCTGCTCTTCTAGTCTTGGATGGAGAAATGTCTTGAAATTGTCTGCATATCAGGGTAGTTTGCATGCTCTGGCATGCTCTCTGGTGAGGATGTTGGAGCAGCTGAAGCTCAGTGATGCCCGAGAGATGAGTCACTTGTTTGTCAGTCTCAGTGTTTCTGACTCCTCAGTGATGCTGGCTGGCAGGACAATACCAACGTGCTTTAGGATGCCTGGGGCCACTCGTGCTTTGGGTTGCTGAAGCTCACAGTGCTCAGCGCAGCATTGTGTTCACACTGCAAAACAAAGAACTTTTACTACTGAAGGGTATTGGGTATTTTATTTCATTTAATGTCCATATTGCTGCATGTTTGCACTGAAAAGAAAGACTGAAGAACAGATGGTTGCCTATAGAGAAGATGGTGAAGTTTCTTTGTACCTGTGGACATGATTTGGACCTCAGACAAACGTGTCCTGCCTAGATGTGGTAGCAGCCATTGTGAGGGCCATCTCCCGCTTATCTTTGCCCCACTCTCCTTCCCAGTACATCACTGTGGCAAGGCAGCACACGGCACTTATTCACCTGAGTTAGGGCTGTTGGCACCTTCTGATGGAATGCTGGATTTTTTTTAGTTTTGAAAATAATCCATATCCCCAAACCCTGCTAGCTGCTTCTCAGAGAACTGAGAGCAAGCTGTCCTTGGCCAAACGTGAAATTTAGTATGGTTTGGCTGAAAAGTGTCCATTTTCAATGCTTTATTTCCAAAAGTAACTTTGGCTGATAGGAACCAGAAAAGTAAGGTTTTTTTGGTTTTTCATCTATAGTGATGAAATTATTCATAAGAAAGGATTATGTGTTGGATCTAATAGGAACATTTTGGAGTTAGAGCTTAGATAAGTACTTGCCTGTTTCTCTGTCTCAATAGGGATGACTTTGAGAGGTGCATTCATTGTCTTGGTATTATTCTTGCACAGGGAAATACACAGAGTTCTGGCACAAAACTCTCTGTGAAGTTTAAGCACTTGCAGTGTCAATGTCTGTGTCAGTGTGGCCATTCAGGCAACCTGCAGTGGAAATGAAAGCAGAGGAAAGGCACTTCTTGAGCTTGATTCATCTCATTCTGAATAGGTCTGATGAAGACACATGTACTGCAGTTATTTAAAGCTAGTACAGTTGAATGTAATTCAGGGTAACTGAACAATACAAATCTCTCTTTTATTCCTCTTCATTCCTGGTGTTTCATTTTCCCCAGTCACCTGTCAGTTGTTTGGTGTCCCCTGGTGATGCAAGTTTGGGTGTGGAGCACTGTTGGCTGCTGGGAGGTTGATGCAATTCCTGATGCTGTTACTGGTTTTTGCTAAAATCTTTGCTATGCCTCAGTCTCTGCTGTAAATAGATTATAATGTTTGCCACTGTTTTGAAGTGCTTTGTTTTCCACAGGTAAAATGCTAGGAATAAACTCTTTTTATGATGCTGTTACACAGCATGGCTCTCTTACCTCTTCAGCACCTGTAGTTCCTCTTTTGATATTTTTCTTCTTCTCCTTTATTTTCACTTGGATGAAATGCAAGATCCTAAGGTGTGATTCTTTCATAGACAATTGATAAGGCAGAGGGTTTGACTGATACATTTTTAGGACAAGGATTTGGCCTCTGAAAGCTGGGGTGGGAAAGGAGATAATTTCCACACATGTCCTGCTTGCACAGTTCCATGGGGTGCCTGTTGTACATCAGGGCTGGTGGGAGAAGAGATCCAGAGATTTGGGAGAGCTTCTGCTTCTTTAGTTCCAATAGAACAACTTACTTTTTTAAAGAAACCACATAGGATACCTGCACAAGAGCCTTCCAAGCTTGAGAAACTATTTGCTGGCTTATCTAAGCTAAGCAAGGCCTGAGTAACAAGTTTAATCTCCGACCTTCATTTGCTTTCCAACAGCCTCCCAGCTCTTAGTAAGTAAAAACCATGCACACTAATTTTCCCAGCAATATGCATGCATAGTTGCCATTAATATTAATAGCAGCTATTACTTGGTAAATAGACTTCTTGGTTAACTGTGTATTTATTGTAGGTTGCTTGAATGGAGGCAGAGTGTGATCACTGTTATGTAGCAGCTGCAGGCTTGAGGAAGGGGGGAAGAGAAAATTAATTGGCAGGTTGGTTATAACTACTGGATGGCGTTGGCTTGCTGTGCAATTACATGGTCAGCACGTGCCATGGAAATAAACTGACCTGCTTGGCTAATATGTCCTGTGTAACTGAGGCAGTAGCCTTATGTGCAGTGCATTCCGTCAGCAAATGTTTGTGGAGAGCTGAGTTCCTCCCTAAGCTGGATTCCTGCCTGGTGTAAATCCTGCACGAGTTTTACTAGGGAAGCTGAGTACTGTGGGCAAAACTTCTCACTTGAGGTTGTGTTTGATGCCTTTCCTGGTTCATTAATCTGGCAGGGATTTATAGAATCATAATGGTTTGGGTTGGAAAATGTACTGGATGGGAACCTAGCTGAGAGTTGATTCCCTCTCATGACTGAGAGACATAGCAGAGTATGTTGTTTGTCACAGTGTATTTGGTATATACATTTATGTTCATCATGACTACTGGAAAGAGACAGGAAAACATAGATGTGCAGCTGCTCTACGACCTTTCTACTTGGCTGCATGGGGTGCCTGGCCACTGCTCTCAGAATGGACAATGGTGAGGTCATGAGAAACTGCAGAGGCCCACGAATAAATGATTAGAGATCTGGCATCTCTAACCAGCATCTAACAAAGCCCATTGTGTTTCTAAGGGTATAAAAGCAAGACCCACTTTTGGCTATGGGAGAAGCCTCACCTATGGGAGTAGGAATTTTCCAGTTACCTAAGACTCCTGGCATTGGCTGCAGTGGGGCTTCCCAGCTGGAAGTGTGGGCCTGGATGATGATTCAATGGTAACTGGTGATGTTTCTTCTTGATCTCTGTTCTCTCTATACAGTAATGGTTTAATTCATTGCTAACATTTTTTGGTACTTATATACCTATATCTCTGATTTGTTTGATTGTACTTATTCACTATATATGTAGAAATATTTACTTAGTTCACATTAGTTGCTTGCTTTTGTATGCTTGCTTAATAAACCCTGAATATTATACAGCTAGTGTTTGATCACTTTGTGGTGTACCCTGTTTGTCAGCAATACAGAAGACACCTTTAAAAGTCATCTGGTCCATACATGATGTTAATGTGTTGGAGCTTTGAAACATTGAGTTCTCTTATTTTGGCAACTGGAGTAATTTTGAGTTGTAATTTAAATGTCTGTTTCATAATTAGAAATGTTTGGGGTTTTTTGTCAGTGAGTCAGTATTTTATGGGAGGTAGAATCCCCCATTCCTCTCATGCTTCTTTACACGGGAACATTTTAGTTTACCTTTCCATCATTGGAATGGTAAATGGGAAGGAAGGGTGAGGATTAAGGGTGCCACTTTATAGCCTGCAATTCATCTTAAAGAGATGGAGCTAATTACAGACTGCCTTTAGCCCTAAGAAAGACCAGGTGGCTTTCAGGGCATGCAATGTGCTTATCAGTGCTGGACTGTGTTTGTTCTGAGTATGTACAACCTAGATGAGCCATCCAGTTGTTAATGCCTCTTAAATTCTGTCCTTCAGTATGTGTGTTTTGCTCCTTTAGCAGCAGGATGTGGTGGACATTGACAAATACTCAGTGCAATCAGGTTGGTCTCTGAGCCTTCTTGTAGGCTATGGAGAGATGTGGCCATCATCAGGGGCTCATTAGGGTGCCTAAATTATGCTCAGTGGGTGTAGTTCTGAGGATAAAAAGTCCAGAGAACTCAAAGGCAGATCTTATTCTAAAGTCACAATCATTCATCTCTACCTACTGGCACCTAAACTTGAATTCTTGTATTTCCTGTGTTTTGAGTGCTTGACTTGGCAGCTGTAATAATGTTTAATAATAAGGTGTATCTTAGTAGTGCTCTCTCTGAAGTGATGGAAAGCACAGTTATGCCACCATGATGAGAACAAAACCAAAACCCTGTGTGACATTTAAATTAATTTCTTTTGCAAGTAAATAGGATGGAAACCCTTTGTGGTGCATTAATGTTCTAGTCCTAAGAGAAGTGAGGGATCTTAAATGGGGGAAACTGTTATTGTTAGAAGGAATAAAATCCATGGTTTAATATTCTATCACTGTATGCACTTGAAATGACGTGTTCTATATTGTAAAATAATTGGGAAGAATAATTCCTGCTTTCTGTGCTTTTCTGCCCAAGATACAGGCCTGAATGGATATATTGATAAAAGTGTCAAACTCTTTCCTGAAAAATAATAAGGACAACACTTTAGGGAAGATTGCTATGGCAGACAGACTCTAGGAAATGCCTAATGTTACAATGACTGAAGTATGATACCTAATTACTCGCTTTCCTTTCAGAACAGGAATGCTGTAGATCAAATGTTTATTTCATTGAAAGAGGATTCTTATGTCTAGGTGAAAGTGAAAGGCATTATACCAGTGTGATTTGTATTGCTGGAGAAACATACAAGAATGCCTCAAACCTTCTGATTAAGTACTGTTTGGGAATGGTCTCAAATTATTTATCACTGATTTGTCCACACACAGTAGTGTTTGCGTTTGATTCTCTTTCACTTACCCATCACGTTCCATCTTCTCAGAACTGATCAAAATTCGGTTGTGTCAAGAAAGCAAAAGCACAAAGCTCCAGAGGCAGACCTTCACGCTGTGCTTCTTGCAGTTGTTTTGCATCGATCCTTGGAGGTGGGAGAGGATAACAGAAAGTTTTCTGTTATAAACACTTGACTTTTCAGCCTGTGATCTGGGTTTATCTGTTACCAGTGTCATTTGCTTGGACTACATGTTCTCTGAATGTGCCTGTTCAATAATTTGACCTAGAGCTGCCTTCGCCTCCTCTGGTCTGCTTTTTTTGTAGCCTGGATGTGGATTGATGGAAAATATTTCCCAGGTCAACGCACAAACTGGAAAAAAGATCATGGTTTTCCTTCACCTTTCTCTTAAGCTTTTCCTTCCATGATCTTTGCCTATCACTTGAATCCTGCCTGAGGATCCTAAAACTCACGGAAGACACTTGCTGTGTGTAATGTATAATGAATATTAGCTGTTGGATGCTGTAGCATGAGTATAGACTGCAGGGAATCCTCCTGGCCACTGAGTGTCATTGTTAACTCAGGAGAAAGGGGGCGATGGGAAAAGTCTTTATTTGGGGAAGAGGGAGAGATGAATCTGAGCAGGGAACTTGGGAAGGTGTTACAATCACTCAGATGGTTTGCTGAATGTCAAGGTTAGGCTTCCTCAAAAGCGCTGTGTGTTCATAGGCATGCTGGAGGCTAGATATGGTACAGACTAGCAAAATGCACTACCATATTTCTATGGGCGAATGGATTCCTTGGCTGAGTTGAGTTTAATATGAATTGAGTGGGTAATAATACTATGAGTTTCTGGGATCCTCTCATCTGGGCATGTGAAGTTGCTCAATGTAGTCTCTGCTGCTTTCCCACTCAATGCAGGTTGCAGATACTGAGTTTTCGCCAGAGCTGCTGGTACTTCTGACATCTCTCTGGACCATCTTTAGGGCTTGTGCCCACTTGAACTCATCTCTTTTGTGCAGGGTGGGGAAAGGCACTTTTCTCCCCTGGTCTGTTATACATCTGTGTAGGGCTCCAGCTGGTGCAGTGGGTGAGGGAGAAGGGTGAAAGGGGCAGGTATTTCTTTCAGCTTGCAAAGCCTTGAAATGCAATAATCTAGAAGAGAGCCATCACCATCAGAGGCAAAATTATTTCCGTAGAAGGAAAAATACTTGAAGAGAAATAGTTGAAACAGTGGTTTGTGCAGCTGTTTTCAAATAGTGAGTGAGTTTTATTACCTGTAAGTATCACCACTTTTCCTTATGGCCACGTGTGTTATATGAGCAGAGTACAATTTCCTCTTATCTACGCTTATAAATGAATACTCTTACTGAATGTCCCTGCTATGGACTATTTGCTGTGCAGGGTAAAATCACCTTCATCATCAACACTGGAACTAATGCAGGGTCTATGTTTTCAGGAGTTTGGGTTTCAAATATGCCCTTCATTTGCCTTCATGTTAATAACATTGACTTCAGTGATGGCTGGAAGGAATGAGCATGGGGTTGGGAGAAGGAAACTCACAGGTATGACAGAATGTGATTGCTGGGGTTGCCAAATGAGTGAGTGTTACTTTAACTCTTCTTCTGAAAACCTTCTTATTCTTATGGCTCTGTGCTACCTGTCAAAAAGCAGTTGCTCTGCAGGTTTGCATTCAACTCTGGAAAAACAAGGGTCCAAAATGGCAAGTCTGTCTTAAAGCCCCTATATGACTGGAAATAAGATACTGCTGTTTACTGACAAAGCAGGACATGAAAGCCTCTCCAGCTGCCTTCACTTCACTAGGATTTAATAGCAAGTTTGCTATTGCCCAGCAGTTATGTTGCCATGAAAACACCACCTTTCTGGCCTTAAAACCTACTTAAACTGGGTGGGTTAGGCTGGAGTGGGCAGCCAGGAGGAAGTCCACAGTCTGCCCATGTCTCGCTGTCTCAGGGAGTGGAGACTGCTGGTGTGGAGGGAAAGGTAAGTACTTTGCCAGAAGCTACCTCCTTCCTTTGCTCTTTTTCTTCTGTGGCTCCATAGCTGTGGTTTAGCTCCTCACAGTCCCAAAGTTGTGGTGGTTCTCTCCTGTTTGCATTAAATCACTTTCCTTCTGCTGGATGTTGGTTCAAGCAGTGAAAGAGCTTTCTGCAGTGAGTTTGAGGCAGTTGTTTTCATTCCTGTGCTGCAGGACTTCAGTGATTTCTGGGGTGTCTCTGATGCATTTGGGCACAACCTTAAGTGCTCTCAAGTGCTAGAGGAACAGCTGAGAAGTCTTTCTGCCCAAATGGCTTTGCTAGAAATGGAGGTGGAGGGGTTGTTTGCTTTTGGTTTTGCTCAAAATTACTCTTTTGCTTGTGATGTAATTCATCTCTGCTTTGATTTGTGACCATTCAGAGCCATCTGGGAATTCAGGCATGGTTTTGCTCCACTCTGGATGGTTCCCTACCCACTCAATTCAAAACCACTTATCTCCAATGGCTCTTGTGCAGATATAGTCAATACGAGCTGCAAAAAGAACTTATCTGTTCTGGGCAAGAGGTGGTGTTAGTATCACACCAACATGTCCACAGAGCTGCTGGGGAGGGCACACAAGGAGATTAAGTGGAACAGGCATTAGGACAGGAAAGGAGGATAATGTTGAAGCAGTATAAAAGCAATAGAAATATAGGAACAATGTATTTCCTCTTTCTTATTTGTTTTTTTATGCATAGCAAATTGAAGTCCTAAATTTCTACCTCCATCCCTGTTGACACCAGCTCCTGAAGCCATACTGATGGACTTTGCTGATCTGTGAGCTGACCACTTGCACTCAGGAAAAAAGAATAAATCAGAGCTATTTGGAAAGAGTAGATGCAAGTGACATGTAGTTACAACATCTGACCCCAAATCAGCATCATTTCCAGGTATGGATGTCTCGTTTCCTAAGAAAATAATTCTAAGAAGTCTTTAGATGTTCATCTTTCCTGGAAATTTCTGTTTTGAATCAAACCCCTCTTGCTCTGCAGCAGCTGTATGGTGGTGGAGTGCTTTCAATGAATTAAATGTTGTTTGGGCCTTTATGTTTTTTCTGAATTTTGGGGTGGTGATGGAGGATGTTATTTATTTTGTAAAAGGCTTCCCTGTCTTTTACTGTTGCTTGGCATAATGCATCTGTCAAATGCAGTAGCAGTCCTTTAATAAAAGAATGATCCTCTCTATGAAGGATATATATATACAGCAGCTATGCCTGCTTTTGGACAGGTACTTATTAAGAAGGACATGAGCCAGGGAGAGTCTTTATGCTCCTCAGCTAGGCAAGGCATGATCGAGCCTTGCCCCAGACTCAGCTCACAAACCACAGTGCTATGTGTTTCTGGATGACTGACCACAGTGGGTACCCTTCTGTTTATAACCTTGCAGCAGCATCAGCTTCCTCTCTCTGTGGCCTCGTGGGGCTGGAAGCTCCTGGAAGATGAGAGGATTCTTGCACGCTGCTTTGATTCTCATCCAGTTTGTCTCCTGATTGATAGCTAGCACAGAGCTTTTTAAACAGAGTTTGTTTCAACATGGAAAATGCAAAGTGTCACAAGTCATCTGTTGGAAGCAGCTGGGCCAGTTTATCACTTTGTTGCACTTGAAGCAAACTTCTGGTTTCTTAGTAAAGTTCTTCTTGCATTAGAGAAGCCTGCAAATAAGGCAGTAAAATATGCTTCAGAGTGAGGAGACATTAGCTGCTGGTGGTTTCTATTGGGTATCTGTCACTGATCTTTACCTTTTCTCATTATCTCATAACTCTGACTTGGGGGAGTTTCCATGGCATCTTCTGTCCTTCATCAGACATGCACATGTGCAGGAACAGCCTCAAAATGGAGATAGCAAGAATCAGGGATCATTTCTGCAGCCACTGAAATCAGCTATGTTTGGTTCTAGGAAAAGTGCCTGTGGATCAGGTGTAAAAGGTGACCTATGTTGGGTAAAGCTGAATTTGTCACCTCCCCATGCTTTCCAGAGCTGCTGCTGTTTGGTAAGGTTCTCTCCAGTGCATGGTCACTAATGTACCAGGTAGTCAATGTTAGCCAAAGGCTGTCACCCAGCTGTTAATTCCAAATAGAAGTGTATTTCTTAGTAGTAAAAATAAACCCAGGTTTTAAATGAGATTACTGCAATCACTATATTTAATTAAAACTCATTCCATAGAAAGTCCCCATTTTAGGCTGATGCACAACATTTTGAGGTGATCACATTAGTCAACTTTAAAGCAGGGCCTGATGTATTTGCTCTATTTTTGTTTTAATTCAATTTTGTTCTGATTCACAACAAACCCCATAAAAAGCCCCAAGGTAAATACATTCCATTTAACAAAATGAAACACGTCACAGCTTTGGACCTGGCTCTTTGCTCTTTCTTCATGAAACAGTGTTTGGGTGACCTCTGTGTCCAAGAGGCTGGAGGGGGCTCACTCAGCAATGACTCAGGCTTGGCAAGGTGAGGATCTGCTCTGGCAGCTTTCACCCTGGTAGCTCTGCCAGAGACCTGTGGAGAAGCTGCTTTTGCAGATGGTGCTCCTTGGACTGTGCCGACAGTCACTTGTGGTCTCTGAGTGACCACCTGAGCCACAGGGCGTTCCCTTGGACCAAAACTCTTGCTATTTCTCTGCTTCTTTCTAAAAGCCTTGGGGTTAACACTGTCGACACCCAGGCTGACGTGGCAGTGGGTTGTGTTTGTATATTCTTCCCTTTTCAGCAGCCTTTTTGCAAACAAACGCTGCAGTTTCTATGTATGATTACAATGACGAGCAGATCATGAGGGTGACCTAACAGGGTCCTTTCAGAACCTGCCATAGCGAAGGTGAACTGCTGTGTGCTAGGGCGGTGCTATTGGGAGGTACGTTGGCATCACCCCAAGCTGAGAAGCAAACTAAATTAGTGGCATTCAGAGGCTCTTTTCTTTTCCACACTAATATTTCTGGAAACCCAATTCAGGCTCAAAAAAAAAAAAAGCTTTAAAAAATAATGACATGTTTCCAAACTCTGTAGTATTCGGCCTTATAATAATTATTAAGCTTTTCTTGATGGCTTCCCTGTGTGAGCAGGCAACAGGGGGTTTTTTTTGTCCCATTTTTACATTTGGGGGAACAAAATGGTGAAGTTACTTAGCCAAAGCCTGAGCAGAACTCATCACTGCACCACATACCAAAACCACATCTGTATTCCTGGCTTGTGCCTTTCCCCTCTCAGCATCAGCCGTCTCCAGCAGCTCTCTTTGGTGTGTTTAGTTTTGCAGGTACATCTGCAGGTATAGATCAGTTGTTATTTCACATTCAGGTGCTCTTCTGGGTATCCTGACCTGGAACTCCCCAGAACAAGTCTCCTGTGGGAGGGGATAACCCCAAGCAGCAGGGGCTTGGGGCAGGAGGGGCTAATTTGGTGTTAGGGCTCAGGCCTTGGCCCTCTCTTATTTATCAGTACGGGGCTGAAAGCTGCAGCTCCTTTCAACCCACTGGAGTCATCATAGGTCACAGTGGTTTTGGAGGGGGCAGCCTGTGGGTGGTTCTCCCATGCTTATTCCTTGGCTCTGGTGATGTTACATCCATCAGCCTTACTCTGACATCCAACACTCTGGCTGGGGGCTGCAATACACCCAAACCAAACAAATGATGCAAGTGGGCGACCCACAGTTTGGGTGAGGATGGCTGCCCAGGTCCATCAGCTGCTTTCCTGTCTTGTTTTTAAAGCAGGTGAAACCATGTGGGGAAAATGATATTTGTCTGGCTTTTTTTCACAGCAAAACCTAAATAAAAATACATGTGTGCTTGCTAGCATATCCTGCCATCTGCCCTCTCTTTGTACTGTTGCCTGCTGCTCCCATGTCAAAGTATATCTTGTGAGATAAGAGTATCTTTAGTTCTAATGTAGAGTTTAAATACTCTTAATTTTTACTCGGAAAGATCCTCTGCTGCCTGTGGAACTGCCTCTGTGCCTTCCCCCCATAGGAGCAGACAGTTGAGCAGCATGTGTGGCAGGATGCAGCCGTTCATGCCAGCATCGTCTGCAGCTTTCAGCCAGGGTCAGAGCTTCTCCACAGGCCCCTGCTGCACCCCTATGGCACAGCTGGGATGGATGCTCTCTGCTTCTGTCCCTCTGGCCGATCCCACCAAGGAACTGCAATCACCTTTAGTTATGGGGGAGAGGGACTTACTTGCTCCCCCTCTCATCTGTATTTGCACAGCATTCCCTGGGCAGGACCTTGAGCTCCATCACCAGTCCTGTGGATGGGTCCCCAGCAAGTGGCATTGTATAGCCCAGTTCCCTAGTACTGAAAAGGGCATGATAGCACACTCCTCATCAAGTGTGTGATCTGGAAAAGCACTTGTGAGACTAACCTGAATAATCAGGCTGTGCTACCTGCAAACTCTTTGCTGTCTCATACAGCCTAAGGATGTACCTTCATTACTAGATGTCATTTACCCTGGTCAAGGACAGAACAGTATTTGATTATTACAGTTTTTCATGCTGAAGGAGAAGTATTTCTTTAATGAACAAAAATGAAGAAAAGTTGAAGGGAAGTGTGGTATGGTTTGTTTTGGGTTTGTTTGCTTGTTTGTGTTTAACTGGCTGACCTGTTTATCCTTTCCACTGGAAGGGGTTTTAGTGTCATGGCTTTGAGCTGTCCTCTGCTCTCCATCTTTGCCTCTAATCAACTGGGATGTTTTTTAAACTCAAAAGTAACACAAAACCCAGCCAGGGCTGAACTTAGCAGGAGACTTAAAAATTCCAGTGTGCTGCAATAATGTTGGCACATGTATGCCCAAGTAACCTGATAACCCGCTGAAAACATGAATTCTTCTCACTAGTCCCATTCCTTAGTCAGGACTTCCCAGATGGAGAACAATAAAGCCCATGGGGAATATCTATGGCAGTTGTCACATGGCCAAAACCTGTCAACGCTGGCTCAAAATCAGACTGTTAGTGTTGTGGAAAGGCATTCATCCTGTTAGCTTAACCTGTCCTTGAGGAATTGAGGTGCTGATACTTGTGGTGGGACAAGGAACCCTGCCCCATTGGTTTCTATTTCCAGTCAGAGAGGAGTTAAATCCATTTCCCACAGTTCTTTGCAACACAAATTGAAGACAAAGCTACTAGAATAGCAAGTTTTGCTGCTTGACTCTTAACTCTGAGTCAGACAGTCTGACTCATCTGACCATCTTTATCTCCTAACTGTCCTGCTTACACTGTGGACAAACTACTGGTGTGCTCTATTTACAATGGCCCCGAGTTCCTAGCTGGCCATCAGCAGCGGGGTGCAGCACTGTACTGCATGTGGAGCACGTTCCTTGCAGCACATTACCATGGTGCTGCTTGCTGAGAGCTTCCCTTCTTTTCTCAGGAAAATGCATCCTGTTCCCACGCAGAACTTGCAAGATGCCAGAGCATGAATAGCTCAAGGCCTCCAATTTGCTTAGAAGAAAGAGTTGTTAAAGCATACACCACTGATTGCAAGAGGAAATGGGAAGGGTTTTGACAAGCTGGTGGAGAGAGTAATTAGTCTAAGTTGGAGGGGACAGTAAAGGATGAAAGTATGAATTGGAGAAATTGGTAATTCAAATTGGCTTCCTTTCTTCTCTTGTTAGGGGCTTAAATTTTCATGATATAAACTCCTTTAAGGGACTGGAGTGACTTTATTGCTTGAGCAGCTTATAAGTAATAAAAAGCTTAAGAGTCTAAAATGGCATATCTCCTCATAAAGTGCCTTAATGGGTTTTTAAAATGGTATGCAAAAGTCTACCAGTGAACTTACTAGCGGCAAGCAGTTAGGCTGGTAAAGGGCAACCAGATGTCTTCCAGATTTGTACCCTCTCCAGGAGTGTTTTTCAGTGCAGCTTGAAAGGAGCTAGAGAAAGGTGTGGGAGCATCGACCAGGGTTTCATACCATATCAGGCATCTCCATGGAGAAATGGATCAGGCTGCAGTTCCTGGGCACAAACCAAGTGAAACAGTGAACCTGTCATGTATATCAGTAACAGAAATAGGAGCAGGTTAACAGGGAGCTGCTGCTCAAGTCTGAGTGGTGTGATAGGAAAGAATAAGAAAATGCAAGTTTGGGAGTGGTACCTGTTAGTGTGAGACAGGAACAAGGAAGGGGTTGCTAAAAGCTCTGAGTGACCCCACCAGCCCTGAAGCAGAGCAGAAGAATAAAATAAAATGAACAAATTCAAAAGAATTAGTGAAACCCCATCCCTCTGGTCAGAGAATAGGGATAGATGGAGGAAACACAGAAAATACTATTTTCATGCATAGGAAAATAAGAGATGTGACAGAACAGCAGAGTTTGATGTATTAGAGGGTGTCTTACCTAGTTACAGAGAGAGTTTTGCAAGAGTCTCTTGCAAGAGTAGGATTTGCTCTACAAGAAATATGAGATAATAACTTCAGGAGAGATACATCCCTTTAAGACCTCTTCTTTATGGATAGCAGCAAATTTTCTAAATGCAGAGAAATATATTTAGCTTTGTTTAGAAATGAAGGAAACTGAGGCATGGAGGCTCTCTATCCAAACTTCTCACTGCTACAGGACACAAGGTCTTCTGGCAGCATCTCTGCTTGCTTGTAAGCAGGCAGCCTCATGGCTTTACCCACTGGTCATGTTCCTGTGGAGGCACCCATCATGTAAAACCCTTCTGTCTTGCTACTCTGCTCCTGTGCAGAAGCAACTGGGTGCCCAAACTCCTGTTACAGCCTCTTAGGAAAAGCCTTTAATCTATGCCCCTGAATTCTCATGCTGTTTATTTATGGGAAGCCTTCCTAGGAAGGAGTTAATGATCTTGATGTCTATGAATCACACAGCTGGGTCAGAAAGGCCTTTCAGGGAGGTGTCTGAGGAGCATTTAGATATTCCTTAATCCTGGGGATATATTTTTTCCTCTCCTGGCCTCTGCAAAGTGCACATCCTGCATCTATGTAACAAAACTTTCCTGCTGATTGGAACCTAAATAATTACAGCATATTCTGATTCCTGATAGCTGGGCTGTTAAGAACAGAAGAGGCTCTATTAGGAGACAGGGACTCAACTGAGAGCTTAACAGTTGATGTCGGCTAATGCCCTCTCAAGTGTGCACCAGGAGTTCAACCTTCACACGCCAAGTAAATCACAGTGTGGGGCACCTGCAGCAGTGTGTTGGTGTTAATCAGAGCAGGCTGGGGACCAGCATGCTGCCCTGGGCTGCACAGGTGGATGGGAAGGATTTCTCAGCTGCAGAGAGGTAGATACTCATCTATTTATAAGCATCAAGTTCAGCACTCTGGTCTCCCTTTCCTGTTGCAGATTAACTAGGGGACAAAAGGTTGATTCTGACAGCTTCATGGGCACCTATTGCAGCCAAAAAAGGTCTCTGTGACAGTGTTTTGTTCCTCCAGAACAAATGATGTGTTTCTTTCTCTTAACAACAAAACCAAACACTGCCAGCAGCCTGGCATTTCTGAGCAGCCCTCTAATGATGAATGGAAAAATGAAGCCCAGCTCCTGCAGGCAGTTTTGTGCGTTAAAAAAAGCCAGAACAGCAAGATGTGGAGACTACCAGGATAAACACGTTTCCTATTGGTAAGAGGATCTGCAATAAAAATAGGAAATTGTTACTTCTGCTATGCTCAGATACAGATCAGCAGTCACCACCACCTTCCCCTGCCCAGCCCAGAGATGGGCCATGTTTGTATCCCTATCTCAGCTGGTTTTAAGGAGGAGGAATGAAGAGGGGAAGCTCAGCTCAGTTCCTGGAACTGGTGCTTACCCCAGGGCTCTGCTGAGAGGCTCACCCACAAGTCTCTTATCTCTTTACTTGTTTTTTAGATCCCCTTGAAGCCTCCCCCAGGTACTGTTCCTCTTTCTGGCTCTGTGGTTCTCGTTGGTTTCAGTTCTGTAGCAACAAAATATGGTGTGAAGGGCATGAAAAACTGAGAAAAGAGAATAGAGGCTGTTAGTTATGTATTTTCCTTCAGTCCATTGTAGCCCAAGTTTGTTAATGTTCAAGCAATGCTCTGAAGTTCCTATTTTCTCTGTATTCTGCAGGGAAAAGGATAAATATGTGGAACTTGGGTTATAGGAGGTTTATAGTATGATGTTCACTCACTCCATTGTAATTGCGTTTATATATTTCTGATGGCGCAGATATAGTCCTGTGCCACCAGATACTGGAATAAGAGTGATGGGAGCTATCCTAGCATATCACAAAGAAAGTTTGGGGGTGACTTGATATGAATCTGTTGCTGTTGGTTGGATTTCATGTGGTCTGCAAGCTACTTTGAATTTGGGGTCTTCCATTAATGGAATAATTAATGTATTATTTATATAATTAATAATAATTAATTCTAGAAGAGGCTGTGGATTTTTACACAGTTGGTGGATACTGGTTTATTCATTCTTGTGCTTAATCTGCAATGGAGCTTTTTTTCACCTTTTTTTCACATCTGTTTTAATATTTTCCTAAACCTTTCACTCTTAAAGTAACATTAGGGTGTGGAGGACACTTTGTGTTTTTCTTTTTCATTCCTGTGGTAATGTTCTGTTGCATGGCTCTCTTTGGCATATTTCATTTAATAAAACAACCCAATACTTAACCACTTTCTTCCAGCTGGAATCCATCACTGCAAAATAGATCCTGTTTACTCATAGAATCAGGTTTCCTCATTCCCCTGATGATGGTAGCTTACAGATATATCATGTCCCAGCCTGTGCTTTGAGGCTTTGCCACAATACAGGAACTTCTGAGCTTTATTTCATAGATCATCTGCCTCCATAAAGCTGAGTGTCCAAAGGGTCTTGTTGATGTGTATTGAAAGAGTCTTGTTGTTGACTTGAACGGGATGAGGAGTTTCCTGTGGAGATGCTCTGTGAAGAAAGTCATAGAATCATAGAATAGTTAGGATTGGAAAGGACCTCAAGATCAAAAGTCAGCTGGGACTGGAAAACAAATAGGGATTTCTTGTAGTTCATTGCTTTATTGGTTTCCTGTTGTTAAATATTTTTATTTCCTTTATTCCTCTAAAGGCTCAGTTCTGGCCTTAATGAAGCTGTGGGTAAAGTTCATTATCTGATCAGGCTAAAGCTCATGTTCCCAGAAGGAGCATCTAATCCATTAAGCCTCTCTGCCATCTAAACACTTCACTTTCTTTTTCAAACCTCCTCCTTAGATCTGCCAGGTGTTTTTGTTTGTTCTCCTGTCAGGTTCAGTCTTCAGTCTCTTTCCTGAATGTCCTCCAGTTTGTCACTGTTTGTTTCCTTTATCTTCAATTATGAATTTAATCTACAGTTTCTGGAGGCTGGAGGCTCCCTGCTGGGAGAACAAGAAGAATGTATCTGGAGTGTTATATTGTTTGTTACTGAGGCTGATTTGTGTGCTAACTAGAGAACAAGATTATTGTATGGCTACTAAAGAATAATCATAAAGCTGATGGGTTTTTCCTTTCCCCCTTTATTCTGCAGCTCTACAACTGCTTTAATTGCCATATGGTGGTGGTTCTTATGTCCCATGATAAGCAGATCTCTGTGCCCACATTCAATGCAGGGAGAACTCTGT
The DNA here is from genome assembly GCF_012275295.1 of Melopsittacus undulatus. NCBI lineage: Eukaryota > Metazoa > Chordata > Aves > Psittaciformes > Psittaculidae > Melopsittacus > Melopsittacus undulatus. The sequence goes on from NC_047537.1 coordinate 17,427,277, forward strand.
TGGCCAATCAAAGTACTTTTGTAATAACATGAGGGGTATTTAAATGTAATCATATTGTGGTTATGCAATTCCTTACGCTAAAGTATAATCCATCTTCTCTGTCTGGAAAGCACATACTTTTTGTCTGGCTTCATCTGCTCAAATGCTCTCTCTGTGCTCCATGATAAAATGGTAATGGGAAATGCAAATCACATGGAAAAGGAATCATGCACAAGATGATGATGGTGAAAGACTAACTCTGGGTAGGTGTGTTCAAATAGTTTGTAACTCTAACTTCTGTGCAATGGGACTGGTATGTATTTGAAGATGTTCAACAGAGAGGACCTTTAGGATATACCACAGAAAGATTTTGGTATTTACTTACTTTACATAAGTAGCTGTCTTCCTTGCTAAAGCCTGGTGCCAGCAGCAGCCGAACTGCATGGAGGGGAGGGAAAGCAAGGGAAAGGACTGATTTGAAAAGAAAGTACTTTGATTTTATTGCTAGAGAACAAAGATCCATCTAACAGAGAGGGCTTGTAAAGACTTCAGAACGCACCATGTATTTTTAACATCATCAGCTTCTCCTGCTAAAAGCAGGGAACTTTTTTGCTGTCAGTATTCCCTATGGGATGAGATAGCAAAGAGCAATTACAAATGAGGTTTGGGTTAGGAAGAAAATGTCTGTGGCTTTGAGCTTTAGTAAAACCTATGACAGCATCTTGTCCAAAGCACAGGGCTGCCCTCCAAAGCACTTGTTTATCTTGTCAGGCATTGGGAAAGACCCCTGTAAGAGCCAGCTTTTATCTCCCTCCAGTGCTTTATCCTGCCTGTTCTCAGCAAATTTTGGGGTGGGAGGTCTCTGGTGCTTTAAACAGTGAGGCTTTTCCAGGACTCCTGTTAAAAAGACTTCCTCAGTTCCAGCAACTCTTGCAGGGCTCTCCATCTTATGTATGTACTTCAGACTGTCATAAATATACTTCTTCACATTATGGACTAGATACCACAAATCAAATTCTCAATTAAATGTACAGATCTAATGCTTGGCCTAGAAATCTCCTGAGGAAGTATGCATACATACATATGTATGTCCACAGATGTGCACGTGGACACAGACATATACAATTTCTGCTTTTATACAGCTGGAACATCCTAAATGTATTTCAGTGGTTTGAGTGACCAAATCCATGACATAAGGGTGATCAACTGTGTTTTGAGAGAAGCAGTAGTTTTCCAGATTGAAGCTCACCCTGTGACCATGAATGATTCTCTTGCACCTGCTTTCTACTGATAAGGGACAGGAGTAATAAATTATTCTAAGATTGCTTTTCCCTGGCCAGGCAGTCCTGTAGATGAAAGACTGCAAGCTTCCATTTGTAACACTACCTGTTGGGACATCTATAGTGAGCTGCAATACGGAAGAGGGAAGAGGAAAACTGGAGCAGAATGATGATTTTGAAAGCCCCAACCCAATCTTCCTGCAGAAATGGTCAGCTAAATTAGAGAAACGTGTTCCCTTCAGCAGTATAAGCTTCAAATCTAAGTAACTCTGGCTAAGAGAGAATCCAGCCCCAGAGACTCTTTTCCCCTTGTTGGTTGGTTTCCAGCTGATGTGTGACCATCAGCACACACTGTTCCAAAGACAGTTGGAAACATTTTCTTCTTTCCTGGTGAGGATCTGGGTTATCTGCAGTGATTCCCCTCCCTTCTGGGTCTGATGGGAAGACAGTGGAGCCACTTCCAAAGGTGGAAAAGTACCTTCTGGCTTTACAAATATTTTATTTGTAAAGGCATTTCTGCAAATCCTCCTGGGCACCTGTTTGTCTGAATATGTCTGTTCTTCAGGCTGTTCAGCTTCCTGGGATGACTTTAAGAGTGGGGGTTTAACATAGCATTCCTGTGGTATCTGTCTGGCCTCTCTACCCTCCTTTCTCTTGTTCTATAGGAATAGCAATAAAAAGAGAGGTTAATGCTGTGTGCTTTCCTTCGATAGGTTTTTATAACAGTTGTCTTATACAGAAAGACTGTAATAATGAATGGAAACTTACTGCTGACTACAATAAGATAATTAATCTGCCCAAGCTGTAAAGGGATTTTTACTTGGGAATAAGCTACATCCACAGAGCCATTTTCTTTGTCCTTTGTATTTTATTCATCTGTCAGTTTTTCTGTCTTTTGTCTACAAGGTGCTTTTGGTAAAAGATCAGACTTGCAAAGATGAAATATTTTCCATTCTTCAGAATCTCTAAGTGCACAGTATTATTGCAAAAACTCTTTGAAATGAATTCTACTGAATGGAAAGACCTGTTGAAAAAATCTAATTCATAAGGCAGCAAAAGATACTGGCGACTGCAGCTGAGCTGATAGAAGAGCAGCTCTGTGGATGTGATGCTTATTCATGATATAGTATCAAACCCTGTCTTTATGAAGCACCATAGCTGTGCTGCATGAAACTTTGATTAGGAAAATGGCCCTGATAACAGACCAAAGAATAATGTTTTGGAGAAACAAAATGATCTTGTTAGTAATTCAGCTAAAATATTTGTTTAGGAGGTCAATTGCTTAGGTGACACACATTCTAATTTGCTGTGCCAGTCAGTACCAGTGAGCTGGTGCAGAGTAAGTTAAGTACCAACATCAGAGCAGCTACTGCCCTCAAACACTGTGTTCAATGGGGGTGAGGTAAACTAAGTTGCCTCTTCAAAGAGGAGTAGGATAACCAAACAGAAGGAGCAGCAGAAGAAATGTTGGGTAGATCAGTCTTTGGGGTTAAGACTCTGGTATCTGCCTTTATGCACTGTGACTCTGACCTGACCAGGAGCAGTTATGGAGCAGCATTGATAGTACTGGGCACAGGAATGTCTTGGGAGAATTCCACAGGAAAATTACTGATTGCATTTATTACTTCATTCTATAGGGAATGAGTACACCACTGTGATGTAGCTTCATGTGTCTGAGGAGTTTTGGACCTGGCTGTAAGAGGGAGAAAAGCCTGTGAATTTATAAAGATGCTTTGGACCTCCTTATAGGTGTTTCTGCCTCCTGTATGTGCTGCATGGTCACACTTGCTCAGGAGAGCAGATAGTTTGCAGAGAGTCAAAACCTTTTATTAGCCTGTGAATATGGCTTACCCCTAACAGAAGAGCAGGTGGGATTGTAGGACTCACTGTCTGTGGCAGCCCATGGCACAACACTCAGTTTAGGAATACCTAATTCTTCATTACCAAGCTGTTTACTTACTGCCTTTTGGTTTATTACTTTAGTGCTGATTGGAAAATGATCTTTATTTTTTTTCCTCCCTCCTCACCATTTTCCTGCCTGGTAGTGTTGATGTCTTCTAAAAACCACAATAAAGAAACCACAGGTTTTCAACCAAGTGCAGGCATCATCGTGTGTGTGAACAACTGGATTCAACTCAACTTCCTAGCAGAAGGCAGGTTTGCTAAAAACTGTAGGTAGCCTTATTTTCATTGAGATAGACAAAAGTTGTTGTAAGCTCAAGCTTCATGTCTAACTCTGCACAAAACTCTGTGTGATACAAGTTGTGGCTAAACAAGGGCAGTGACATTTGGACTGTGTAAGACCTCTTGTTCTGACTCTGCTTTTCAGCATGTAGCTCTAACATTAGCTGTCACCTGCCAGAATTTTTCAGATTGAAAGTTCCTTTTTCCCCCTGAAATAATGAAAAGACAGCTGCCTCTTCTCACCACTGGTTTAGGTGTGTGTTATTTATAGCTAGGGTTAGATAAAAGGAAAGTGTCTGTCTAGTTTTGCTGTTTCTCATTCTGGCTCCTGTTTTTAACTTGCAGTTTGTCCCCTTGTCCAATGGCCAGTCTGTGTGTCCATCGATGGAAGGATGTGTTTCTTTCTATTCTGAAGTCCATGTATCTAGCATGCATGAGACCTTTTGATGTTCTTTCCTGAAACCTCGTGCATCTTGGAAAACCATGGAAACATGTGAGCTTGCAGAGTTTCTAGGTTGTTCTTGTCCCATTACTGATTAGTTGTGATGGGGAGACAGAATCATTCTTCAGGTCAATGGTTTTAATGGGAGTGGAAGCAATGGAAATGCAGCAGAAATCACAATTAATAATTGTTTAATAACTGAAAGGAAAGGCTTGATTTCTGCCTTTGTGTTAGGAGGAATAATGAGGAGTTTATCAGTGTGACAGTTGCCCTGGGGCCTGGGGGGCTTTAATCTCGGGTTGGCAACAGAAGCATTTGGCTCTGTACAAATGCCATTGGAAAATCCACAGGACAAATGCAGCCATTTCATGTGCCATTTCCCAATTTTTATGCTTTCCTCATTTCTGCCTGATTAAGGTTTTCTATAAAATGTGAAAATTGCTGTTGATTTTTTCTGGTTGGAGCTGGTAAATCACTTATTTGAAGCTGGACTGTGGTGCAGAACATTTGTCTGTTTGAATAGTTTACCTTTTAATGGGTTGCTGTGATCCTTATCTTATTTCAGTCACACTGGCTCAGTGCTATGTCCATATTGTGAGAATCAGGAATTCCTTGCTCATCTCTGCTACAGCTGTTCAGGAGTGTTCCTGAATGTGGATGTGTCCTTCAAGATGTTGCTTGAGAGATCAGTTCCGAAGCTTTCAATGCAACTGAGTGGTTTGGGTTCTTGTTGTGTTATGGTATTACCTGAACATGGTATGATCCCTTATTGGCCAGGATGACTTTGTACCAAGTGACTTAGATTAGAAAAGAAAGGAATGAGTCTAACAGTACCTAGTTCTCAGCTTAATAGATGTGCATGTCTCTACAATGTCATTCTGAAGTTGCAGGGCATTAATGTAGCACGTATATGAGCAGGCAGGCTGGAAGCACATTTAGATGTTTGTACTTCTGGTATTTGCATATGCTGGAGAGCCTTGCTCCTGAAGCAAAGGTGGCTCCAGCCACCAGGAGCACAGACTATTGGATTCCCTTCCCTTGTCATAATACTGAGCAGGCAGAAGATGTGGAGTTTCCCAAACTTATCTTGCTTGTGGCAGTCACTGCTGCACCCCACTCACGGTTGGTTAGGGTTAACTGTCGGTCCTTCTTCTGCATGCTGCAATTCAGAAAGATATTGATACAAGCCAGCTCCTTTTTGGTGGGACTTTCAATGCCACAAGCTCTTTGGAGGGCAAAGTTGCTCCCAGAGTCTTTCTCAAATGCCCTGTAAATGATGCCACTGTGCTGCCACGGTGTCAGATGGCTTCGGCTGTCTCTCTTCTATCTGAACCTCTTATCATAGCTTCCAGCAATGCATTTACTTCACTACATCTTTCAGATAACATTTGTTTCAGGTGAATGTTACTTATTTCAGATCTTCTCTCCATTTCTATGTGATAAGGAAACCTATTTTTTTACTTAGGAGATTATGCAGCATACATTTATTATCAGGTAATTTCACTAATTCTCTTCGGCTACACTGATGGCACAATTCTCATCTCACTTGACAGCTTGAATTTTAAACATCCTAAACACATCCAAGGGCAATGGAGGTACCTGACGATGGTGCTGCCTGTTGCTAAGAAGCACTGAGCTTTTGGGGAGGAGGAAGTTTATTTCTGCAACCCCAGAGAAGACATAGCAAAACATGTAGATGCCAGCTATCTGATGAAAAGGGATGTGGGAAATATTATTAACTTCAAGAATAAGAAATACAACAATGAATTACCAGAGGCAGCAATTGTGATCAAACACTTGAGCAAAAGAGATAGAAAGCAATACTTATTGGGTAAAATGTGTCAGCCTTTGACCAAGTTTCCTGCAGAGTGAAAGGCAAAGGTAGCTGCCTATGGGGTATTTGCTTTGACTTACCTTCACAGCGCAAACTGTTTCTGCAATGTATTGTTCATGTCAAGTATGATGTCAGAAAGGGAGCTGAAGCATCACCAGGTCCTGCTGGCAATTGTATGAGTGCTGCCGGTGACATTGATGTGTGTTGGATGTGGACCCCTGGAGCAAATCTTTCATGTCTTTCTCCTTCCTCTCGCTAGGAACTGCTTAGTTTATTCAGCTGAAAAGGGTACAAACTTTTGGTAGGAGCAACTGATACAAACTTCATTAAGTTTTAGCCATTGGGGTGTCCCTGAAATAGGAGACATTGAGAACCTCTGATAGTTTTTAAAACTCAAACTACTTGACTAGACATTGTGAGTGTTTAAAAAGCCCTGAGAATCATTGAACACGTATAAAAATCTTGATGTCTTATGGGGAATTGTGTTTTCTACATTTTTAATGCAGATAGCATTAATCTTTCTTCACTGCAGGCCAGGATGCTATGCCAGACCTTCAGGGAAGAAAAGTTTGCACCCTCTCCCTCGCTGTTTGATGTGTTTCTCCATTCAGAATGGACTAGAGGATCTTTACTTTTTTTTTCTGGTGGCTGTAGCATCTTCTGTATTCACCAGTGAAACAGTAACCCAGGAAATAAGCATTAATGAGATAATTCCATTTAACACTGCTGAGATCTGCCTCCTCTGTTGCCTTGGAGACAACCCAGCTATTATCTAGCAGGGAAGTGAATGGGCCATATAGGATTTGCCTGAAAAGCACACTTGAGTTCCTGTACTGCACCTTTCAAGTAGCTTATATAGTTTCTGTCCTAGGAACACAGCAGTGGTTCTCTGTGTCCTTCCTGTGTTTGTCAATAAGTAGATTTTATCTTTCTATTTCACTAAAAGTTGAGGTCAGAAAGCTAGGTTTTATGGTGCCTTCATAGTAGAAGAGATAGTTTGAGATGGTGAAGCATTTCTAAGGGCAGGAGCTTAGGGCAGAGCTTGCCTTGGTGCACCTGCACTTAAAAGCAGAGTGACCCTGAGCAGAGTGGATGGATTCTGCAGCCCTTCCTGGGGGGCTGTGTTCAGCAGCTGCAGTAATGAACATTTGTGCAGTGTTACTCTCTGTTGTTGTTATTCACATTATTCTCTATGTTGCTGTTTGAAAATCACTGTACAATTACAGACTTTGCCTTTTTGTGCATTCTGCTGAGCACTTCCACAGAAAGCGCTGCCTGACAGCCTGAGTATTCAAGGACTAGATAGGATCAATTCATGGAAGCTTTCTAACCAGCATTCATGAAGTTTGGCAATAGTTTCCCATCATTACCTAAAATTAATGTAATTTGTTCCTCATTTCTATTGCCAAGGAATGAGCCTGGGTCCTGTCAGCCCTTCTGACTGCCAGGTGCTTATTTGATTTCCCCCATTCCTGATGTGAAACTGCTAAGATTCCTTCCTTCTTGGCTGATTCAATGTCATTACTTTTACTCTGGAACCTTTGCCCTAGCTTCACCTTTTGCTCCCTGTCTATGTGCAAAGTTTTCCCAGATCTTGTCTTGTGGACATCTTTGTCCTCATCTCCTGCAGATGTTTCCATGTCCCCTCTGTGCTCCATCTTCCTTGCAGTAGCATCTGCTGCTCCCTCTGTCTGCTGCTGCCTCCACAGCACTAGGTAAGAATAGTTTCCTAATGGATTCACACTAATATCTTTTTTCCTTTAGAACACAATCTTTTTTTTGTCATATTATTAACTACGGTGATTGTTCAGGCCTGTGTTTGCCATTGTACATGTTGTACTTATTGTGCTTTCAGTCTGTGCAATCAGCAGGATGTGGAAGAGATTCTTTGGCACCCTTTGTTGGTGATTAGTATTTGTATAGCACTTTGAAAGCTTAAAGTGCTATAAGAGAGATGAGTAGTATTATTAATAATGACACGCTCTACGATACAGAATGGAGCTTATGCATATTTGTGGTGATTATCCACAGTCTTCTCTTTTCTAAACACTGTTGTCTTTGTGATGTGCCTCTTGCTTATCTTCCTCCCACCTGTCAAAGCACTTTCCAAACAGCTTTTCTTGCTCCTTTGATTAAGGGCACACAGGGGAAAAAAAAATCTCCTCTTAACAGGGAATTTAGCCTTCAGGTTTCAGTGACCACCCCCAGATGTGGCAGTCACTAAGCCATGTTGGGGGGCTTTGGTCTAACCAGTTTTCTACTAATCTCTCTGATTATCTACTAAGATCTGCCATTCATTAAAACCCATTTGGTTTTCAGTAGCATCTGGGGTTTGGCCTTCCTGGAGGAGTGCCTTTTCATGTGTTCAGGTAATGTTTCATCTGTGCTTTTTATGTCCCTCCCTCCAGCTTCTCCTTAGGAAATCAGCTTTGTGGCTGAGGAGGAAATGAATAGGTACATGGAGAACATTTAGATCTTTTGTTCTCTTAATGGCTGAAGCAGAGTTAAGGCAAAGTTTGCCCCCTCCTTTTTCAAGTTGAAAAAGGCTGGGTGGATTTTGTGTGTTCAGTTCTCAGCTGTATATTTCTAAAGCAGTGGGTCATTGATGAACTCTCAGAGGAACTCATATACTTGGGGTTGGCCAGACCTTTCTGGCCTTTATCTTTTGACCTCCTGTTTTTGCACTGGCAAAACTCTTCCTGATGGTTTCCCACATGCTGGAGCACCAGCCTGGAGCAATGACTTGGACCTTCCTTGTGTCTCTGCCGTGGGCTTGTAAGAACAGTGCTTAACCCCCCATGAGCACTTCAGAGCTCTGGTTTTGTGGGTGTTCTACCACGGAAACTTTCAGGATGAGGTGAGAGTATTTTAAGTACTTGCCAAGATTCCTGTTTGTTACTGTTCTCAATCTCATCATAAGGTGGTGATATCAGTCTTACGCATCTAAATCCAGATCTTCTCTGAATTTAGTTAAAACTGCCTTTGAAATAGTTGGTTTGGGTGACAGTGGTGAGGTAGCCATCAGTAATTCTGTCTCTTCAGGCTGAATAGTACAGAGACATCACAGTGTGACTTCTTGTGCACTTCTACACTTGAATTTTCAGGATATTAAGGCAGGATGTCCAGAAGAGATGAACTTTGATGGAATCGGAGGACTGGAATTACACATTCGTGAAGTGACTGTTCTCATTTGGCAGGATCCCTCTCAGCATAAAAATAAGTGTGTGCTCAGTAGCAGATCAGCATCATCAATCTTCAAAGAGTGTGCTTTAAAACTTGGAGCTAGCAGCTCTGTTCCTTGCCAGCTGACTGACCTTGGATGTTTTTGCAGGACCCTCTCATGTTTCCATTGCTGGTAGCAAAATTCTGGTGTAAATGTAACCTTTCTGCTGCTTTACCAAGAGACAAGAGAGGTAATAGTATTTCTTTGGGAATGGGGGCACAAAATTAATAATCTGGGTAGCATGGCATCTCTATAAACCTTATCAAGATGAGTTAAAGAAAAGGTTAATTGTCAGAGACAGTTCTGTTCCCGAGGAGCATCGAAGGAGTTTTTATTGCTAAGCTCTTAAGTGCGCTCTCTGGGGATAATGGGAGGAAAGGAGCCGAAGATAGAAGTGAGCCAAGATGGAATCCCCAGAGAAGACAAATGTAAGTGCTCTCAAGTGATGCTTTGTAAGTATTCTTCCTTCCCCTGTGTAATAGAACAGATTTTGAAGTTGTGTGTCAAAACTTGAAAGTGTCCTTTTAGTTTAGTTGGCTTTTGAAGACCACAGCGGGGCAGGTAGGCTGTGGAGGATCTTTACATCAATGTTGACTGTATTTCTCAGCTCCTGTGGTGGGAAATACAAGGCAGAACAGGGACCAGTTTCAATGCAGAGTGGAAGTTAGATGACTGGGGCTCCCTTTTCCAACCTGCATCACCCTATGAACCAGGTCACTGTCAGAGGTTAGAGTCATGAGCACATATCCTGGGAAGCAGAAGAGAGTCAATGGTCTGGGTTCAGGGACAGATCAGAAATCAAAGCTGTCAGTCCTTGCTGTAGGATGGATATTCTGGTTGCCTATTTTTAGGCAAATCTTGCTTCTCTAAGTATCCATGATAAATATTTTACCCTGATGGCTAGACTTGCCAAGCACTTCTTGTTCTTCTCTGCTTAAACAGGAACAGGATATTTAGGACTTGCAAAAATTGCCTCCAGTTGATTGTCCGAAGTGGGAGCACAACAAATAAAGACTCTGTTCTCCTAGAGGTTTACTTGGCTGCATATTTAGAACTCATGGCTGGGAATCACATCTCTGAGGAGCCTCAAGAAAGAAAAGGGGGAATATTATCAAGAAAATGTTATTGTTAATACCAGCCAGATATATCTTCTGCTAGATACTTCTCTATAGAGTAAGAGGGGGAAAGGGTCTGCTACTTGAGAACTGCAGCCTTTACAAGAGGCTGAAGTCCCAGCTGCACAGTGCAGACACAGAACTTATTATGCCCATCAGACGGGCAGATACAGAAGAACTGGGGTGCATCTTACCTTCTATCTGGCAAATGGTGGCAAATCATTCCAACCATGGAGGTTTTGCAGTGGCTCTGTGAAACTCTGTGCAAGTGACTTGCCAAGTTCTGTGCCCTCCTCCCATTCTGGCCACATCCTGGGTTGTACGTGTCTTGTCTAGATCTGTGCTGCTGGTGGTCTGAAAAGCAGAAAGGCTTTTTCACTTCTATATAGATGAGATTTTTTGGTATATTGTCTCATTTTGGACCCTATTCACTTAGGACTTCCAAGCACCAGTACAGTAAGAGCCACCAAAACATGAAAATAACAGGAATAAATAATGAGCAATGGGGAGAATCAGGCCTTTAGAGGAAATTTTTTCACTTTTAGGAGTATATGATGACCAAAATGAAATTATCAAACCTTTGCCAATACAAAAAAATCCAACAATACTGAGTTGATAATTTTCCTTCAATTACCTGCAGCATATTCAGAGACTGTGATTGTAAACAGCAATTCAAAGCTACCTACTGCATAGAGGCTTTAATTAACTCTAATGATAATTGCAGAGCATATGTTGCCATTTTGGGCAACAATTATCCAGCTTATGTAGGGATTCTTGTGTGGGTGAAAAGAGGTGGTGGGAAAAAGACCTAGTATTGAATGTATATTTAGTTGTTCCTAACTCTTAGACCTTATTAGAGGGAGGAATATGCTTTGAGCCATGAGAACACTGAAAAAAAGCATGGTCTCCTGTGTGCACTCCTCCTCCCATGCAAACTCAGGAGGAACAGAGCCTGATTTAGCATTTGGGTTTATTCTGAAAAATCAGAACTGTTTTCTTTGTTTCCAGCATTTAGACAATCTTCTGAATGGGGACAAAAGAGGTTTTCTTCCCTAGAGGTATGCATGCTTTGAAAACACCTGAGACTAGAATGGATGTATGTTGTTGTAAGAAATCTAGGCTATCTCAAAGAAGCCTATGTTAGTAAGTTTGGTACCCATGAGGTTTAGGCTCCAAGCTTTCTTCAGCTGTCTTGTAAAGCCCAGCCTAAACGTAGCTGGTTTTGAGAGCACCAACAGCCTCATTCAGTGGTTCTTAGACCTATCTTTAGCAATTTTCTTGGATGCAAGTAGGACATATGCTTTGTGAACAAACAGAACTCTATCAACAACCAACCTCCAGTAACCTTAGGGGCTTTCCTGAAATGTACCCTTCTTCTTTCTCCTTTTCTATGATTCCATTAGAGCCAGGAATATTGAAGACTTGTGATACGTTAATCTTACTCTAGAAATGGAGTCCCAGCTCCTTGGGGTTCCTGTTACTGTGTTGTTGTGGGGAGGTTATTTCAAAAGTCACCTGCTTGGAAGCATCACTTCTTAAAAACTGAGGATTTCATTTTTATTTCAGGAAGTTGGAAATGAACTCAGGGGAAAAACTTGCTCAGGGTTCGGTTTTGTTTGTATTTTGTTTCACTGAACACTTCTGATGGACTTTCAGAATGCTCTTTTTGTAATAGGGGCTGTGAAATGGTCTCTGGATGTGGCATTCTGTATTTATCAGCAATCTAAAGCGTAAAAGAAAGTGTATGAAAAGCTGGATTTTTTTGCTTTACTTTTGACTGAATGAGGTTGAAAAGGAGCTAGTGCTATGCAGACACAAAAGAACCTCCTCTGCAAACACTGTTGTGACTGATGTGAATGTGGAGCTGTATACATAGGCATTTTGAAAACTAAGCTAATGGCCTTATTTCAAGTCAAAACAACACAGCCAAAACCTTTCTGGTCTTACCCTAGAAAATGTATCAGATGGGCAAAATATTTAGAGATAAAAATGAATTTTAGCAAATGCTTTTCTCCAAAGCATCAAATGGGATTAGTTGTATTGGTTTTTAAAAACCCTAAGCTGTACTTATTGCTTGGAAAGGATGAAAGAGAAACAAGGAGAAGATAATATTTAAAGAGTGAGGTAGTGGTTCTGTATTTGGTAGAGACTTTTCCTTAACCTGAAGAGACCATGAGGGGGTTTATTAAATATATTCATATCTATGCTGTGTCCTGGTCTCAGACAGAATAAGCTTGATGCAAGCTGAGGGGAGGATTGCTTGTTTAATTCATACATCTTGTATCAGTTCAGCCTTATTCCTTCAGCCTTAGGGCTGTTGTAGAGGGGACTTTAAGTTCAGGTGCCAGGATCCACAACTTGATCTGATACCCTTTTGGGACTTCTGATGGATCATTACTGATAATTTGGGTGTTAGATGAGGGAGAACCGATAGAGAAAACTCTTAACTAATTACTGTGCTACTATACCCACAGTTGTATTTCATTTTGAGTGCAAAAGGGGATTTGGACATAGATTGGGAGTCATTATAAATGCATTTCTTGGTGACTATTTCATGCTGAGGCTTCCTAGAGCATTTGAGCATATGCAAGCTTGGTGAGTCCTATTTTGCATTGACTCTAATCAGGCACTGATCCTACAGTAAAAAGCCTGGAAATTATTCTGAAAGCATTATACCTCCACATGATATGTGCTTGCTGAATATGTGTACGTGCTTGTGTGCATTGTCCACCTGAGGGGAAAAAACCCAAAATACATTTAAAGCTGTGCTTTGTCCTCATTCAATTATGAATTCTCTGACAGCGCTTATTTCCCTAGAACTTTGGAAAACCACTTTTGACTCTAACATAAAACCATTTCTAGTCATGAACAAAATCAAACCTAGAAGATAAAACCAGCTTTTATGCTCCTCTAGTAATGCAGACAGAGGACAGCACTCTAAGCAGTGTGCTTTAAAGCAGTGCAGCAAGGTGAGTGCTTCCCAAGTTTATAATGTATGTGGGAATGTTGCAATTAGTCCTGGCTATTGTGTGGCAATCAGACGTGCAGACTTGCAAACTAGTGTGTTACTGCTGGGCTACATCTTACTTTTCTCTCTCCAATTCTGCCAGGAGAAGACCATGAATTGAAACATCCCCACTCTGGCAACCTGCCACTCCAGCCTCAGAAGTTGTTTTCCCTTCTTCTCTTCTTCTTTGTTCATTTCCCAGAATGTATTAATTTTCAGGACTGTGTATTTTGTGTATATTATTGGAGCATTTGGGACATCAATTGTATGTCCCCACAGAATGGTCTTTCAGGAAAAATCCCCATTCACGTGTCCTGTTGACCTTTAGAGGTAAAATGTTCTCCCCACAGTACTTCTGCACTGTGAAATGACTGGGTGAAGCTTGTGCACATCAGTGGATCCATTACAATAGTTGTTTCTATCATGCTCAGCCTGGGAAATGATGCTGGATGTTGGATATGTGTTTTGGATCATGTTGCAATGGGAAGGATATGACTTGTGGGTTTGCACATAAAAGCACTTACAAGGAATTGATGTTTTCCTAGTTTGCAGGGTCAAAATGCTCATCTTGATAAAAAACTGTGTTGATGTGACGAAGTTTAGCAGCAAATAATAAAAGGGGCAGTGGAGAGGAAGAGGAACTGTTGTGTTTCTAGTCTTAAAGCAATTGATTCCATGACACCTTTCTGTGAAATAATCTCTGTATGTGTGTTGTTATTCAGAATGGAATTCCGTAATGAAGTATGGGCAAAGAACGCAGCTTCGGTAGGGCACTGCAGATGCTGTCTGGTTCATTTTCAAGTCTTTCAAGGCCTTTGCAAAAAATAGGGCTAGTCACTGTTGGGGCTGGGTAACCCTAGGGACTGCAGAAACATGTCTAGGTCTAGTGCTACCCTCACCACCAGTGCTACAAACAGCTCCAAGTTTAACTTCCTTATATTCTGGTAGATATTAGCACTCATTTCATTTAGTCCTGGCATGAAGCTGACCACAGTCAGACTTGGAATAGCTCAGTGTACTCTCCAGTCATCTGCTCTCCTGTTACCATCTGAAAAAGGTTGGGATTCAGTCAGGAATCAAGCCACTTTCTGTCTAGATCTGCAGGTGTTTGTTTTAATAACATTTCCTTCTTGAGGTCTAATTGATTCTGATTTTTAAATCTCCCAGGTTCAGACTATGCCTTTTGGAGCGTTTGTGTCACTGTTGTGCAGTTTATATCAGTTTCTTTTGGGCTTTTCCTTCTCTGAACAGAAGAGGTTTTGCAATCCTCATTTGACTTCTGTGGCTTCATCTTCCTGCCCTGATCTGTGTCTCCACAGCCCTAAGCAGTGCTTGACTATCACTGGTATCTACTGGCATGCAGGAGCCTCATATGGAGACAATTTCTTTGCTGGAGGCATAATGGGGGTGGCTGGAGGACTTTCTCTGCTAGTCCTGTTTTCTTGTGGGCTTGTGCAATCACACCTCTCAAATAGTCCTGATGTTGACTTGGCTCTCTATCCAGTAACAACAGTGATCCTATTCTGGAAGGGGATTCAAACTGAGCATCTATTTAGTTTCCTGTTGCTCAGCATTTTTGTTGGTGCAATAGGTCCTCTTTTGGTTTATACCAATGTCAGTGTCTTGCAGTCTGTGGTGTGTCATACTCTGCTTGCCTCTTTGCCCTTGTAATAGGAAAACTAAATGGGTAGCATCAGATGTTCCAGAACAATGTTGTGTGTTTGTGCTAGAAAAAAATGTAGACTGTGAAAGAAATAAAGTGTAGCAGACATTATGGGAGTTTATAAGAGTGCCTTTATAGTTAGCTGTTGATGAGCACAGAGGAGGATGTTGTCAGATCTCTGTATAAACTCCCATGAATTAGGCTGCCATGATGTAACTTGTCACTTCTTGTGCTAATTGTGAAGCATGGGGTCAGTCAAAGCTGAAGGTGACACTGGTACTTCGGACAATTTCATAAAGATACATGTGGAAAAAGGGGAACCTGAAATCTGAAGTAGAGGGTAAGTTCTGGAACATGGGCTGCTCTGCTGCACTGCCCCTGCTAAGCTGTCCTTGCTCATGGTTCTGCTGTACAGCATTTCCCAACTTGTCCTTGCTCACAGGTCTTTGAAGGTGTTAAACTGCTGCTTCTGTCAGAGCCTAGCAACCAGGTTGACCAAAGCCATCATATTACTCAGAGTAGCTGTTGCATGACTTGTCTAAACTGCTGTTCATGCTGCACGATGGAGTCCCGAGTGTTAAGCTATTGACTGCATTGACAATAAGCAGCTCCTGAGAAGTCTCACCTCGCTACTCTGCAAGCAGATTGTGATGCTAATTGCTCTGGCTCAAGGGCAACACAAACTTTAGTTTATAAATTCACTACTACACTGCAGGTATGGCCTTTATTGGCTTCTCACAGGTAAACTCCTCTGAACAGAAGCAGAATTGTTTATAGGATTTAATAGTAACCAGTTTTATAGTAATGAGGATCATTGTCAAAACCAGTGGAGCAAAAACTCTGCACACATTGGGAAGTGGAATAATTCGTGTGAACTCCAGAAATCCCAATCTATTGGCACAGTATCCTGTAACAACAGTAACAGATGTAACTATGGGTCCACAGAAGACAACAAATCAGATGCAAACCTGGAAATAGGAAATTGGCAGAAGCTTCCTAAGGGAGGGACATCATTTCCTTCAGTAAACCTTGGCACACTTGATGAAAGATTTCACTTTCCAATGAAAGCACTTTAATATCCTTTTGACTAGCATCAATTTTGTTATTATATTGTGTGAAAGTCACATCTAGAGTCCTTAATTAGGATTTAAATTCCCATTAGTCAAGCTGATCTAATGAAAATGAGACATTTGATAATGATGAGGCAGTGGAAAGGAAACATTTCTTATTAAATAGCTTATTTATGTTTTTCAAATGGCCAATAAACATCAATGAGTAAGTCCTTCCTTTGAGGAAAATAACTATGGGTTAAGTGCTGGGTGTTATTGTTTGGCCCAAAACTAACAGGTTGGCATTGTGGCTGCTGTTGTATATGGTGCACAACACTGGGAACCTTTGCTGTGGTACTTGACAGAGACAATCAGCTTTATTGGAGAAAGGAAGTGTTTTCAGGTTTTGGATAACACCTTGTGGGAGATACAAAGGGAGTTAAACCAAGGCACCAAGCTGAGGCCCTGAGGCTCTTCAGTGAGGGGAGGAGAGCATGCATGGCACTGTTTTCCTTGTTGGTTGGGTTGGAAAGAATGAGTCTATAGGAAAGCAATAGGGAAATGGATTTGGGAGAAACAAGGTGCACTGCTAGCCTCTGTCAGGTGTCATCTGCAGCAGGCAATTAGCAGTAAACTCGCTAATAGAGTACCAAATGAAGTGGATCTGGGCAAGGGCTGTAAATTCACCTATTCTCCTGAGGAAAGAGTGAGAGCGGAGCCTGCGCTCCCATTTCCGTGCTGGTCGTACCTCTTTCTGGAAGAGTGATCTTTCTTTCTTCTGTGAACCTTATTGAAGGGTACAACCTGAGGGAGCAGAGCTTGTTTTCCCAGGGTGTTGTTGCCAGGAGGAGTCTGTTGTGGTACCTTCATGCATTGCTGCATCCTTTCCCACTCACTGGACCTGAACTGCTGTCTGGGTAGTGCTTCATCACAGCTGGGGGGTAAGCAACAGCCCTGGCAAGAGAAGGTCAGTGCTGCCTTGAGAGACAAACCTGGGGAAAGGGCTAGTTATCACAGGCTGAAAAATGTGCTGCTCTTGTCCCAGGAATAAGCAACTGTACTGCAGTCCATAAAACCCATGACTGCAGGGAAAGGGCACAGTTGTGTCAAAGGTCTGTGGGACATGAACCTGAAGCTGGGGATCAAACCTAGTATCTTTTAGTAAATGGGGAATTAATTGAATATTGGCTTAAATGCTCCTCTCTTGGAGGAATTTATAGCCATTCAGGATCTTTGGAAATTCACATTCAGGACTAGACTGAACTCCAAGAGTCCTAGTTTAAGCATATTTTGGTTAGAAAACAAATCATACATGATGCAAGCTCCCTTTAATAGTGGTGGTACTGTCCCGTAGTGGCCTACAGCCCCTTTTGAAACAGGGTTAGGGTCCACCTGAATCTTGTCTCATCCCTTTCTTGCTTTGAATGATGAAGATCAGCTCTTTGCCCTTTAAACTAAGATCCACCTTTGTCTGCAACAAATAGGTTAGTTACCTGGGGAAATGTTGGCAATTCCCTGGGTTTTCACAGCCATTAATAAATCTGCCTTTCCAAACAAACAGAAGCAAATTTCCTTGCCTTCTCTAATGAATCCCTGGAGGGAAGTGTGGATTCTGCATGTAAATGTGTTTTTCTCAGATTACCCATCTTTAAGTGGTGTTTTTTCTCCCTCTTACGTATTGCTCAGTTCAGCAGCATTGAACGCTTCTCCTGCTTCCCAAGACTGAACTCTTTCTGAAAATTGCCAGCCAAGCACAGGATGCCCCAGGCATTTTAAAGGCAAGCAAATAGCCCAGTTAAAAACAGTCATTCAGCCTCTGAGCAGGCATAACCCTGTGCTCTGCTTGTCTGAGGATCCCAGGAAGTCTTGCTGTCGGCTTTCACTGTGGGAATGGGCATATCTGCTCCCACCAAGGTCACTAACCCATGTGCATCTGTATTCAGCTTCTCTCATTCTTGTCATGGAGGCATCCTGCAAGTGGGAAGTGGGGGTTGCAGAGAGGGTCTCCATGCTGGTGTGTGGGCAGAGTTGGTGAGATCTGGGGAAAATCACCAGGAAGCTGTAGGATCACTTTTTGGTGTGTTCTCAGAAATAGCTGAGTGTCTTTAGAGTTTGTGGCTATGGTCTGCTCTGGTCTGGTGGCTCTTGACATGAGGGAAATGAGATTGGAAAAGGAGTGGCAATACTATTCTATAGTAGGAATATAGAGTTTGATCCTTCTGTGATTTTATATGCAACTTCTCTAACTCATGCCATAGCTTTCTGCTGCTTACTAAATGCTGCTTTCAAGCTGGAGGCTTTTAGGTGATTTTTGGTCTTTCCAAAAAGCCCCAGCAAAACCTGAAACATGTTTCGGCAAATTTTATGCACAGTCTGGAGTTTGTTCTTTCCGGGAACAATAAGGTGGGAAAAAGCAACAAATAGCATATGCTGCAAGGGTGTAAGCCCCTTGCTTAAACCAGAATGTCCATCAGTGGTCACTTAAATGAACTATGAAAGCTCCTCCTGGGGTCAGCTTTGGGTTGATGTTGGGTTCACTGTCACCACCCAGTGGGAAAGCTCATACGTTTGCTATTGGTCTGAAACAGAACAAATATACATAGCTTGATGTTCTTAAGAACAGTCATCAGGGACGTACTCTTGACTAAACTGACATGCTTCCAGGGCAAATCTGTTAGCTTCACTACAGTTTCTCCACATTTCCATTTTAAAATATGTGTGATTAATATTAAACTGGAAGAGTGACGTTTTAAAGGCAACTTCCTCTGGGGTTTTATGATAAAATCACACGTTCTGTCTCAGATCCAGAAAACTACTTGCTGTGCACTTAAGGGGTAACTTCCCTCAAAGTAGGTAGCAGTTTCATCATTAGATAAATCAGTCCTGTATGATTAAATACGCTCTTATAAGACACTAATCAGATGATTGCATATAAAATTACGAGCCAGAAATACTAGCCATGTTGTGTTTTTCTTGCTTGCAGTAGCTACTAAGCACTTAATGAGAGAATGCAGCATGTCAGATGCTGAGTAATGGCCAGGTGTTTGTTGGGTACTGGGTGTTTGCTCACCCAGGGCATGCTGATAGGTGTTACCCACCCTGAGGAGCAAACCTGGTGGTAATATGTGCTCTTAACTCTGGGAGGGTGATTCAAATCCACATCCAGTTACGTGTCAAGATACTGAGTGAGATCTGATCTTGGCATCTGCCTCTTTCAATAATTTGGAAAGCTGCATTCACAAATATATTCTAGAGTATCGGATCTCAGGCTCTGATCTCTTATTACAAGAGTGAGTTATTTCTTTCACTTGTCCAGTGGACATGCTGGATTCTCTGGCTTGCTTTGATGCCATTAATGAAGTGCTTTTTTTTTTTTACTAATAGACACTGGCACTTGATCACACAAATTAAGATCTTTGAGGTCTAATACATATAATTGCCAAATAATTCAGTTCCTGACAGTGATGGAGGGAGGGAAGCAGAAACACCATGTCCAAATCCAGGCCCAGATGTTTGTCTGAATGGAGAAAGCAGAAGCCCAGGAATGTTTCTGTTCTCCCTGCCCTAAGCCTCTGAGAGATTTGAAACTGGACCTTACATCTCATGTAGTTTTGCAATGTGGGGGAGCAAGAGCCCAACTGTGGATAGCCCCAAGCTCTGGAAGAAAGCAGATTACAGCCAAGTTGTGTTTCTTGACTGATCTTTCTGAAATGCAGTGATTAATTCCAGCTTCAGACTGGTTTGTTATGTTTGATTTGAAAATCCATCCTTTGCTTTGAGGATGGAAGCCCCTAGAGACACCTTCTTGATATCTTCATTTAGTTAAATGAATGTTAGTTAGATGAATCACTCCCTGTTGTAAAAATTCATAATTACTGCTGAGGATACCCAGAAAATATTGCACACTTTTATAAAAACCATTCTGTTTTCTTGAGTTGGACAGCTTCTGTATGACCAAGTCGTCGTGGGTGACCTGCTACTTCATTAGCACAGCCTGAGTCATTCCAGCAACGCCTTCTTCACTGGCCCTGCTAATGTGCTGCTGACAAACAGCAGGTGCCACTGGTTGAGATGTCAGACATTTGCAAAGCTCTCCTCCCACCAGCTGGGACAAAACGCACACACTGGAGCTGTTAAATGGCTTTTGCAGGATGGTTTTCTGGGCTGCAGAATGGCTCAGATGGGAGCTCGTGGTACCAGCTTGGGTAAAAATTGAATGGGTTTTGATTTCTTCCCTTGGAGTCCCTCCCATTCTTTGCTTAGAAATGATTGGGGATTACAATAGCAATTCAGACTGTACAGAAATGCAAGTCTTCTGTGTTCCCTCAGCGGGGGATGGCCACAGCTTGGGGTGGGCAGTTGTGTCAGAAAAAGCAACTTCTTATTTGTCGTCTGCTATAACAAGAATCAAAGGCTCTGAAGTGCTCCAGCCTAACTCCTGCATGTCTCCTGTTTGAGCTAGGTTAGCAAATGCTGAAGGTACTGTCTAGTTTCACACAAACAACCCAGCCAGCCCCCTTGAGAGATGAAGATTGTTCATACACTATGCAGAACCAGTTGAGCACTGGGCCTCTAAAATACCAGAGGTTGTGTGGGTATGGAAAACATGCACCCATTGCTGACACATAGAGGCTCCCAACTGCCCAAAGGTGCTTGCAGAGGAGGGAAATACATGTTGCAGGTGTGTGCGTAAGCCTGGTGGCTAGAAGGAAAGTAAGATAGAGAAAAGAGCTCAATCTGTTGATACTGTTTGGTGAATGTGTTTTGAACACGTCTAACCCCAGAAAATCCTGATGATTGGCAGAGAAAGGTGGGCTGGTGTTGAGGCTGGAGTTTTATTCATTTCTTTCCTCTTTAACTGAAATGATATTGGGCTGTATGTAAGCTGCAGTTCTGACAGTTGGTGAGCCAAGGAAGGCATTGAAGTCATTCACTACCCTTTGTATCTGAACAAAGGGCGACTATTGTGGCTGAGAACATCTGTGGTTGCGCAGCAGTGGCTTGTTCTCTCAGTCATTTACGGTGCTCATCCATCAACCCTACTAAAGTGAAATTAAAGAATAGAGTTTATAAGCCATTTAATTCAGGAGTCAGGAAGTGCATTAATGAGCTTTGCATAATGGAAGCTTTTATAATGCAGACAAAACATGATTTAATATTAATCATGAGAGGAAAGAAATCAAAGGCCAGATTAGCAAGAGTTTTGATTGTCCAAATAAGAAACCTTCTGAGGAAGCCTCTATGAGCTCCATAGCCCCTGAGCCTGCAGGTAGGGCTTTTTTGTCCCAGAATGGCACCCTGTGAAGGGATTTGCCTTGGTGGAGAAGGGCTTGGGATGCATCTGTAGATATGTAAAAGAATGGTATTTAGTGGCTATTCGGTTTCCATGAGAAATTCACTGCTCCGAGAGAAACTTGGATTTTTGGTTTAAAGGAGTGTTTGAGGTCAGTGTTTGAAAGTAGAGGGACTTGTGGACTACATTTTCATAATACACAATAGGCAGGAATAGAAGGTAGATGTTGTTCCTTTACAGTCACTCAGATCCCTCCTAGCCCTTTTAAATCCATGAGATTAAAAATCCATTGGATAACGTTGTTGTCAACATGTTGACATTGTTGAAGTGTTGGGTCTGATGTGGGAAGTGGCAGTTGTGCTGCATGACTGATTCTCCTATGTGGAAAAGCTGCATCTGGTTGTCAGTGATGCTGCTCAAATTTATTCCTCACGGAAAGAATTGTCAGTTAGGAATAAGCCTGGGTAGCTGGAAGAGGAGACAGTCATAGGAGCTTCTAGAAGAAGGATCCTTGGATGGGCAGAAATTTTGCCCCTATATTAAGTGGATCAAAACTTAGTGCCTAAAATTGTAGGCAAACAGATTTTTACTTCATTTCTCTCTCTGTTTTTTCTGGATAAGAGTTTTCCTGTATTATGAGCCATCAGTACTTTTGCTGCTATCCAAATAAGCACTACTGGCCAGGTTTGGGATAGCAGAGATGTATCAGCTGGGCAGGCCAGATCTGTATTGTTGCCCCTTGTTGGCATTTAAGAAATCACTGAGAAGTGATGCAGGAACCCTGAGCTTGCCAAGTACATTGCTGTAACCTCATGTAACATCCTCTGATCTGGGAGTGTTTGGGATGCTGCCTGCTCCTCCTGACTATCTGTGTGTTCTTAGAGAGGTCAGATAATGGGGTGTGTGTGGGGGGAATGCCTGCAGCACTCTGGTTTCTCTGTCTGTAGATTGTGGTGTGTGAATAGGAGCCTGTGAAATCCTCCGCTCAGGACTTATTTGTCCTGGCCAAACCTATGTTCTTAAGTATATGCATGCACACACATCATCCGAATCTCCCTCTCTTGGTGCTTGGAGCCTTCTGTGCTTTGAATTGTTTTCGCTTATCATCCACCTTTTACATATGCAGCAATACAGTGCATTCCTGTCAGGATGTGTGGCACCATCTCACTTTTTGTGTGATGCTGTTAATATATAGCTGGGGGGGGGAAAAAGTGTCATAAAAGACCTTGGACTTGAGCAGGAAGTTGGTGTTGCTGGAGATTTGCCCACAGCAAAAAGAGGGGAAGTGTTTCACTTGCTGCTTAGAGCCTGCAGCGCCAAGGGATGTTAAACTGGAATGTCAAGTGGTTTGTATTGTGAGGGTTTTTGGTTTGCTTTTTTCTTTCTTTCTTTAGTTGGTTTAGGGTTTGTTGGTTTGAGGTGGGTGGGGGTTGTTTCCGTTTTGTTTATTTGGGTTTTTTTGTTTGTTTTTTAGATTTTTAGGTTTTACTTTTTAGATGATTTTAAGCTGGGCATCATCATCAGAATGACACTAGTTGTGGCTTGAGTTAGCCATTCCCCCAGCAAAGCCTTGCCTTCTACACAGCCTCCTGTGCACTAGAGCCATGAACCAGCCCAAACAGAAACAGTGGAAGGAAGGGAGACTGCTGCTGAATTTTGGAATAGGTCTATTCCCAGGAAAGACCTTTAGTATCAGGCATTTCATCTGCACACAGCGTGTGCATGTCCCCAGGCTCCATGCATGTGGTCCCCATCCTGTCATGTTCAACAGTGGGAGGTGGCACTTCAGCTCTGCTCCCACATCCTTCTCAAACCTTCTGCAGGCAGGAGGGCTTCTGGCATCTCTGGATCTCTGTTTCTGCAGTCTCTGTCTGTCACCACCTCAACTGCCTGTCTCCTGCTTCCTTCTTGTTCTTTGTAATTGGCCTTTTGCTAATTTGTTTGGTTATCACTTGAATATAATAAATGACAAAGATGAAGGTGACTTGGCATAATTATTCTGATGGGTTAATGGGGCCCTTCAACAAGCACAGAATTATTATGAAGTCCAATTAGGAGCATGGAACAGCTCTGAAGAGAGACACACTTCTGTATTTTCTGAACTGTGATAGATTTCCTCCCTTACAGAGCTCAGTGTGTTCAGTTTATGTGTATTTGTGGACCTCCTAGGAGGGAAAGATGCCCATAAATACTGTGGTAGATCCCCAGAACTGTCAGACAAAGGGTGCATTTTGACTTGTTTCACTACTAGCCCTATGGATTGCAGCAAGCTCCTCCAGGAGGAGGGGAGGAATATATCAGCTTCTAGGTAAAGTGAAATGGAAAAAATAAAATACAAAGAATGAAGAACAGAGACATTTGCAAGGCCAAAAAAAGCAAAGACATTAATAATGAAGGGCTCTGGTGGGGAAGTAGCTGCTTTACAAGTGCTGGAGGCTGAAACTTACTCCAAAGCAACTGAAGTCAGGTCTAGCAGCTCAAGGAGGAGATGACAACATGGGCTTTGGGTGAAGTTTTGAGAAAGGCACAGTATGTGAGGAAGAGGATCAGAATTGTCCTCTAAATGCTGGCATAGCATTACAAGGTTTATTAGTCCCCTAGACTGCAGCAGTTGCATGGGATCTCAGCCATGAAGTCTACACAGATTTACCAGGAAACTCTAGAGCAAGGACACTGGGGAATCACCAGGAAAAGCCACACTGTGCACAGAGAGAGCAGAAGGGGTTCTGGCTGTGTTCATGTGGTGCCAGATTGGAGTGCTTTCCTTCATAGTCTAGTTATTTCATAGCAAATCTCTTAATGCAGTGTGTAGGGGACTGGACTTCTCAGGCTCTGAAAATTGCAAGTCATTTTGCCTCTCTTTATTTTATTGGCCATGGTGATAAAATCATGCAGACTGCTGTGTATTGCTGGCTTAGAAAGTGCTTGGACCTCTATGGGCAAAAAGCCACCAGACGGGAATAGAGTGAAAAATCTCCTGTGTACTTTATTTGCAGGGCTTACCAAGAAATGGGCTATGAAAGTGATTGTGTTCTTCAGGTGATGGAGCCTCGTATGGATGGATAGGATGCACTGTCAGACAGAAAATACTGCAAAAATTACCGTGTCGGTTTTTGATGTAAATGAGGCAAAAAGGGCAGGAATGGGAAAAGCACAGGGTTATGTTCTGATTGTTTTGCACAAAGTGGATGCTGCTGACGGTAAGTGAGGCAAGACAGAGCCGTAGGATGGCAACTGATTTGTCTGCCAGGTATTTGCTACCAATAATAATACACTTTTCTATGCCAGAGTGACCATGCTGAGGACATGGCTCTGATTATTTGCTTAAATCCTTCCCTGCTCAGCTGGCTCACATCAGTTGTGCAGCAAGGAGTGATAAAGTGCTGTGATGGGGCTGCTCAAGGTCACAGTCATAAATCTGCTAAGTAAACTGTTGAACTTAACAGTATGTGTGAAGAGGAGTCCCCAGTTGGCCTTTGGGAGGTGAACCAACAGGCAGCAGGGCACCGGGCAGGGGAAATGCCAAGCTCTTGAATAGTCTGCTAGAAATACACTCATGGGGAAGGAAGGACTCCTGTAAAAATAAGCCTGGGCTCCAAAGAAGATTACTCTGGTAGTACATCCAAAGCAAAGGCTGAGGCTGAGGTCTGCCTGCCAGCTGCCTGCATGGAGAAAGCATGAAGCAAGGTAGAGGGCTTGTGCCAAAGCCCTTCCTGGTTTCCTTGGGAGGGGTGGACACGCTGACTGTGTTATTGCAAAGAAGGGGCCAAATCCTGAGTAGGAGAGGAAAGGAGAGGGTGTGCCGGAGAAGCTGTTGTGGACAGGCTGTGATCCATAATCTAGGATGAAGGTGAGCTGCCAAATGCAGCTCCAAAGGGGATGAGCATCATAACGTTGTGCTGCACTAAGACCACCCATTTTCAGTGTGTTTTTTAAGGTTAAAGATATACAAAGAAGAAAGGTGACCTCAGGGTAAGTGAGGAGGGGACACAAGCTCTCAGCTTTCATACAGAGAAGAGTTTAATAGCAGTGTCAGTCTCTGTGGTCAGGGCTCTTCTGCCTGCTCTGGGAATGACTTAGTGCAGTGATGCAGGGAGCTACTGCAGAGCAGAAACAACCTAGTTAAGCATGAGCTACAAATCAGAGCACAACAGACACCTGAAATGTCACTTAAAGACTAACGAAGAGCAAAGCAAGGGTTGAAAGCAACAGGTAGGTAGAAGATTAAGATAAAAGCAAGATGCTCATGTAATATTTCTTGTCAGACTCTGTCCCTTTAAATTATCTTTGCTTTGATTGCTCACTGAAACCTTACTGCTACAACGAGAACACAGTTCTCTCTCCATCAGTTCCTCCTGTAGTTAACAATTTGAAAGAATCCATCTGAAATCCCCAAAACTTATTTGTTGCACTCATTCTGCTCTCCTCCTGGACTGGTGGCACATTAGAAGGGCTTCAGGACCTGGCTGGCTTTGCTGTGAATTGGCTCTGATTCATACTTAATCAGAACTTGGACAGAAGATACTGGATCTAAGCCCAAACCACGAGCACTCAATCATAGGCTATAGTTCAGAAGGCTGTGCTTAACCAGAGCTGGGCACCGGTGGCCATGTTTTTGCCAGTCTCTGGGCTAATTATCTTTTATAAGTTGTCTTTGGTCTCAATGTCCTGTCCCTAACTTGTTCTGCAGGAATACAAATATGGTTTGGCTTGGCTGGATCTCTCCTCTCCACCTGTGAAATGGTTTGGGTTATTGCAAGTCACTCCTGTTTTCCTTTTAATTTCCTGCATTACTTTGCAGCACTGATTGATGCCTGAACTGCTGCATCTGTCCCAACCCAGGGATGGCACACAACAGATAAGGCTGCTCTGCCCATGTCCTGGCTGTGGAAGTGGAGTGTCTCTCAATGGAGACAAGCTCTGGGTCTGCACAGGCTCCTCCAGCAGCATTACCCTCCACACTGCTGGGGAGTGACTGGACTATTCCCATAGGGACAGCCATTAAGCTCCATGCCCACAGAGTGTGTCTACAAACCAACAGGCTGAAATTGAGAGCTCTGGCTGTGTCCCGTTTTTGAATCCTTGTGTGCTACATGTAGGAAAGGGAGGAAGCTTTTATTCCCTGGGGAAAACCCGTTAACTTATTTCTGATGTAATTAGTTTTCCAGCATGATAAATATTCTATGGGATTTCTGCTGTAATCACAGAGCTGAGAAGATGCCTGGGATCTGATTCAATGTCACATTTTACCTTTGCAAACTGTCTCCATGTTGTCTGGGAGTGTTCACTCCATGAGCTATTTTGAGCAAGAGACACTGCAGCTGCCAGTGCCTGGGGCTGTGCTGTGCTATGCTGAGCTGTGGGGCTGCTGTGCACAGGCTGCTGCTTCCCTGGCACCTCCAGCCTGTGTCAAACCATGGTCTGTTAGAGAGAAGGCTTAATTTAAGCTTGTGGTGAGCTAATTCTGCACTGAGTGGAGTTTTGGTTATGTCATGAGTTATGACACTGTTCATCTGCTACACTTCCAAGTGCCACCAAAGTATTTCTCATCCTTTTCTAGTCTTCATCTAGTAAGTCTTAAGCTGGTATTTTTTCCTAGTGCACTTCCCAGGCTGGTTTCATGCCTTGGATCTTGGTGATGTTGCATCAGGGCGCAGAATAGCAACTGTGTTCACAGTAACCAATATAAAAACGACACAGGCTGTAAATCAAGAGAAGTCATCTGGGGTCAGAGAACCATTTCCAGCCATTTTGCATAAGTTAGATGAGGTTTAAATCATGCTGCTTCATAAGATTAAATGTGCCTGTGGCCTCTTCTACCATTCCTGTGTGAAAATGTTGAACGGTCTTTATTTCTCTTGCCTCAACCTTGTGAAGTGTGGCAGCCGAAGTCATCCGCCAGGAAGTGCTTCATTCATTTTATCCAGGGTCCAAACACACATGGCAGTCTGGGCTTATCCCATGCAGCTTCAGCAGCTGAAACTCCTCCTTTGTGTCTAGCCAAGGAAGGGAGAGGCAAACACTTCCAGAGGATGCTTCAGTCAAAGGTTTAATTTATCCTTGGTCAGCCCTGGCTTTCCTGAGGTGAGCCCCAGTGACTGTGGTCCAAAGCTACATGCCATAGCTTGGGTCTTGGAGCTGAGCAGGATGAATGCAGACCCACCTATGCTGCTCAGCACATAGAGGGCAACTAGAACCAAGGTGTATTAGCCAAAACAGTAGCCTAACATATTTTAACTGGTCCAGAACTGAAGCTTCAGCATTGGGATATTGTGTCCTTGAAGATAGAAATTCAAGAAGAAAAATACTGAAAGAAATGAAAAAGAATACATGGATTTTAAAATGTTGTATGCCATTGCTGTGTGCAGTCAGAGCTGTGAGCATGGCAGGCACATCCACCCAGCTGAAGTGAAGCTTCTGAAAGCTCTTTGGCATCACAAGCTGGTTTTTGAAAGTGGGTGGTTATCTCTGCCAGAGGTTGTGCCTTGGTGGCAAAATCCCAACAGCATTTGGGCAGGGCTATGAGCCTGTGCTGTGTGTGAGAGTGTGGCTGTCTGCAGAAGATACAGGAGAATGAAGTGCTTTCCTTGATGATGTCACAGAGAAGTGCCAAAGAAATGTTACTGGTAGGAAATGCTGTCAGCTTTCATGTGGAGGTGAGGAAGGAATATGTCCATGAGAAACAAATACAAGCTCAGCTATAGAGGTTATGGCACAGCATTGTTCTCTTAAATACAGATGTATGGATGTGTCTTTATATCTTTGTAGTGCTGCCAAAGCATCACACATTAGCACATGGTTTTGAGCTGAACCCATTTGAATCTCTTTCTCCTCTCCTCCAGCATTTTCCTTGGCACTTGTGCTACCAATCACAGCTATATCTTGTTTGACCAAGTCGTTCCTTGTCTGCTTTCTTTAGCTCTCTTCTCTTGGCCAAGTCATAAATCTGGATTTGGAGCTGATATTGTTCCCAGGGAAGGCGACAGGGAAAGTGCAGACAGCAGGTTATGACTTCCTCAAGGGATGGGGTTGAGAGGAAGAATTGGCCTATCAAGTGGAATAGATGCAAAGTAGTAGCCTGAAAATAATGGGTGACTGAACTAATTTGGAAGGAAATCACTCCTGTTTTAAGTGCTGTCTTCATGGAAAAGCCTTTTTAATCTCTGATTGTCCCCCCTCTGAGATCTCCTGCTGTTCTGGGGATTTGAAGCACGTCAGCTCTTTCATCATCTGTGCTGTGTTTGTGTTTTCTTTCCAGGATATTTGTCTTTTACCAGGTTGTAATGAGTGATTACACGAGTGTAATGTGATGAATCTGTTGATGAGGCTAAATTACAAAATGTTATTCCGCAGGGACTGTCCCTAACCTGGCAGGGGCAGGCTGCACCAACAGGTCTGAGTGTTCTCAGAAATCCCACAGAGCTGGTGCAATGACTTGGGAAAAACAAAAGCATGAATTCCTCATGCACTGGCTGGGTTGGGATCAGGGGCACTGCTTAGCTCCTGTTTCTTGTGGTGTTGATGAGAAGCAGCATTAGGGGCCAGCAGGGTAGCATTGCTATTTCTAGCTGCTGCAACCTGCTCTAGGTTATGCTGCCTCACTCTGGGTGTTTGCTTTAGGCAAAGATTAGGTAAGGAAGCTATGGAGAACTAAGGGAGTTGAATCACAGAGGATATCTGCATGCTTTCTAACGCATATTGGAAAAACCTTCCAGCGTGGCTTATTGCAAGATATTATTTCCCCATTATGTTTGGCTTTTCATATGTGTGACATTAATGTATTGTGTTCAACAGCAAAACATCTCCAGGCACCGGGAGTATCTGGATCAGTCACTACAGGGCAGCAAGGGAGAGCTTCACCTCTTTCCCTGCCACAATGTCCTTTGGCATCCTGAGCAAGTCTCAGTGCTGCCCTTCCCCACCTGGGCATGCAGAGGCTTCCTTTCTCCTCCCTTCTGATTATGAATTTTCTTAGGGCAGCTGCTCTCACCAGCCCAGTCTAATTGAGCAGTGCCTCAACACGATGCCCAGGATTCTATTGTAATACAAATACCCATAATAAATGCTTTTATGCAGATTACTGGACTCCTGTTTGGGATAGATAAACTGCAGATCAGTGAGCCTGTCCTGACTATGATCATACATTGAGCATGCAGTAAAGCCATGATTAGCATGGATTGGTTCTGCTGTGTAGCCCTGTGGAGTAATTACTGTATCTTCCACTGCAGGAATCAAACAGAGGAAGAGGGTGGTTAAATCTGCTTGATGAACCCTTCAAAATCTTTGGGCTTGATGCTATTTACTAAAAAGATCTTTTGACACTTCTTGCAGCTATAGAAACATTTATGCTCTGCACAGGGGCTGTGCTGTCTGCAGCAGAGCAGTCTGCATCATCTGTGAAATGAAACCTGGCAGCAACTTCAAAGGCTGTTAGCATTCAAGATCACAGGGAACAGCCATCACAAACAGCCTCTGAGCTAGTGTCCCAAAGGAGCAGAGAGAGAACTCCCAAACCTCTATTGTGGAGATCGGGCCTTGAATCTTTCCCTTTGCACATGTGCTAAAGAGATCTATCCTGTAGCTTGATGAAGAATTTAACAGATTTTATGCATAGAGTAGATTTACCAGTCATAAACAAATGCATCTCCTTTAGCTCCAGCTGCACTGAGTCATGTCGTTGTCCCTTTTCCTTTAAATAGATGTGAATTATGATTCATGGCCTTAAGCAGCAATGTGAGCTCTGGAGTGGATTCCTTCCTTTGCCCCTTCACAGCAGGTGACAATCTGTTACCTGGAAAAGCTCTGCAAACCTTCTTTCCTTAAAGTTCCACAGCTTCAGCAATACTGGAGATGGGAAATTGTTCAGGAGCTTGGAAATTGAAGGAGTCTGTGGGTATATGCAAAAAGCAATCAATGCAAATTCAGAATTCTAGGTTGGCAAACTCCTATGGAGCTGCAGGTCAATCCCATTACACAGGGTTGGTTGTTAGCCATCACGTTTTGAAAACTGTTATCAGTACATTCCAACCCCCACCAATTAGGAACACTTGGTGCATTACCATCTGATCTAGTGGCAATAAAGAGCTGTACAGGATTTAGATGGAAAATGGGTTGATGATAGGCAAAGCTCTTGTTTATGCTGGGAGCCCCAAGGAGAGGAGCTTCAGCATCCCTTCATACCCTGCAGTGGGGATGAGCACTGAGCCTTGCTGTCAGCCTCTGCAAATAGCTGCTGCTCAAGTCACCTTTATTTCAAGGAGGAGAACCCTTGTTGGTATGAACAAGTGGTTTCCAAACTGTGGACTCTAAGTGGTCTCTGCCATCCCAGTCGGGGCTGCAGATCTGCCTAGTGCTTTCAGCACCTGGTGACCTGTGACAGGTCTGAGGCCTCTCAGGTCAAATGTGTTTGGGAATTCATTGCTCTCCATGTTTATGTAAGAGGTTTCCACTGATGTAGCCACAACAAATGTAGTACTGTGGGTGAGACTGGGCCTAATCCAGAGTTCAAATTTACCCCGTATCTAAGTTTTCATGACTTACACTGCATTTGCAAACCCATAGGAGCAATTACTTTTGCCCCAGGATTTATCTGATGAGTTATGCTTCATTGTAGTGGATTATCTGTGAGCAGTATAAAATTTGATGATGCTTGTGTATAATTTGAAGTAGTTCTGACACCTGTGTATAATTAAAGCAGTTCACAAAATCATTTCTGGTTTGTAAATCGGAGTGAGCAGTGCAGATCACATGCAGAACCTGAGCCTGGATCCCCGTTGGTTGGTGCTGGCTGGCACTGCAGACACTGTGTGACCAGTACCAACTTTTCACAGCCATGAGAGTTTTCTAGAGCAGCTTTAAAGTGAACGTCAGAAGATCTCGAGCTGATGTGGAAATGAAGGAATAATGTCTCATAGGAAGGACTATTTTTTTTCCTACTGAATTGCTGCAACTTGTTTTGCTGCTTAGAACAGTCACATTTGCAAAAACTGCATGTGTTCTTTGGCAAGTGCTGTCCAAATCTGATAGCCTTGGCAATCTGCTGCTTTGAAAGTCTGCTTTGTGAGATGGCATTTACAGAGCTGCTGTTGAAATCCCAACTGAAGGAAGTAACAGTCTCATCATTCCACTGCCCAAACAAACCTATCAATGAAAGGAGGAAAGCAGCTGACAGCCTGAGATGACTGCTTACAGCCAGACTCCTGAGCACATCCTCCCTGTCTCTGAAGCAACTTTTCAAAGTATGAAGGATTTTGAATGGGGTTAGCTGGGAAGTGTGGACATGCTCTTAGGATCTGCCCAGTGAACCCTTTCATGGCAACTCTGTCCCAGGTGGTGGGGGCATCAGTGTGATGATGATGACCACACAACTGCAGTGAGTTGTATCTGGAGCTGTAGGACCAGAGCATCAGCAGGGTCTGCATATTCAGCAGCCTCTGCTGAGAATGGCCTTTGCTTCTCTTCTCCAGCACTGGAGTCCTTTGAGAGCCCATGGCAGAGGGGAGGTGGATGGTGTCATGCTGGTGTGTGCTTCTGAGCAGTTTGTCTTTGGACTTATTTGTGGCTCTCTTGCTCTTCACAGCCATATGATAGCAGCAGTATCTGCTCTGCTGAGAGCTGGGGTGAGATTTGTTCCATGTAATCCAGCCACGTAAAGCCAGACTGGCAGGTAAAGGGGACAGTGAAGAAGGGGCTGCCTGGTTTATCCTCCTGTTTGGTCCCTTGTGCTGGTTCTCAATCCCATGATGAAAACCAGCCCTTGAAATCTGCTATTGCTAGTGCAGGTGTTCATGGTAGTGAAGAATCTTTTGTTGGGGGAATTTAGGTCTGTGTTGGGGAAGATTTCATGGCCCTTTCCAAAACCTGCTATCAGCTATAGAAGAAACTATTGGCAAAGAAATTCTCCAGGCACCCTCTTGTGTTGCTCCTGTCTGCTGTATCCCACTGCTCTGATGGTGGCTGCTCAAAGTCAGCATCAGAGGAAATCCTGACTCCATTCTATCTGCCACTGCTGCATGACTGCATTATCTCCCCATGGCTGGTCCTCAGGTTTAAGAATTTGGTTTATCTCATCCTCAAGTCTGCCCTGGACTGTGACGGTGCCAGGGTTGTTTCTGCAGTTTGTAAAGTTGCCCATTGATATGAATGTGTCTGAATTGTTTCCATGGGAACAGAGGCTTAGCTTGCTCCACTCAGGGAAGTATGATTTGCATTGATGAATAAATATGAAACCTTGATCCCTCAGAGAGCCTGGGCTGGAAAAGGAGCGATTGCTGGCTAAGAACAGGGGTGAGGGGCAAGTGCAAGGTGCATGTTAGTGCAGGCAGCAGGAAGGGCAATGTTTGGGTGAGAAGAGACTCAGTCCTGAGCTCTGAGCCCCTGGGTGCAGCATGCTTGGAGCAGGATTCCTGATGATTTGAAGCTTGGACTTTTTATTTTCTCACCCTGAGATTCAGCAAAGCGTCAGAGGTCTCAAAGGAAGACCAGCCTCTCACAACAGATGACACCAGTCACTGCAGCATCAACTGGTGTCATCTGTTGTAAGAGTCTGGGCTTATGTTGAGGGCACGAGGGTCTGAGATGAAGGCTTTTCAATTACTTGGCAGTTCATCAAACTAGCCTATGATATGGGAGTGAGCTTGTGCACAAGGTCTGGAGATAGAGGGGAAAAGGGCATGAATTAAAAGTATTTTGCTTAAGCTATACATTGGAGAGAATTAAACATAGCAGTGCATCTGTCAGGGAGGGCTTGTTTTTCCTTTAGAGGATAATGTACCTCCTATAGGGAGGGTACAGAAGCACTGAAATTCAGGTGTCTTCATCCACACAGCAACCAGGCAGCCTGACCCCCTTCTGGTCCACTTTCCATCCAGCTGCATCTGTGATGAGAGTTAGGTACAAGTACTTGAGTAACCTTGTTGTGCAGATAAGCTGACATGAATTTTCTCAATTCATTTTTGCTTGCTAGCTTTAAACCTTAAATTTAAGGAATCACAAAGCAGGCAGTAAGAATGGGATTAACCTTGGGGGGGGTTTGTTTGGTTGGGTTCTCTGTTAGGTTTTTTTGTTAAAATGAACATTAGTATGTCCCATTGAAGACTGGCAGATAGGAGTTGTGCTTGGGTAGAGCTGTGCAGTGGGAGCTTAATACACAATTTAGCTGTGAGATTTAGAGTCCCCTTGGGATTAGTGGAATTAGAAAACTAGTTGTAAATCCGATGTAAAAGGCAGCTGTGAATGTAAAGGACCAACTCTATTCTTGCTGTATCTCTGGGATCTTCATGGAGACACACCAGGGATCAGCTTTCCCTTTCCATCTCATTTCTGCACCCTGAGGGCCTCAGAAACTGCTTCAGAGTTGTCAAATTGAGTGGAATTCTCACACCTTTTCACTGTCACTTCCTGTGGTTTTGTCTTCCTACCAGATGACTCACTCCTGCAGGTAAAAGTAGCTCCAGGGCACCCTGTTTCTATCAGAGAGCTCTTCATGGCAGGGCTGCTGCTGCCTTGGAGAAATGCCTTGAGACTATTTGTCACGAGGCATGGGATTCTTATTCTTTGTCAACTTTTTAGGGCATTGCCTTCCTTGTATTGTTAACAATGCCCTTGGGCCCCTCCTGTGACTGTCGTGTTTTCTCCATTTTAACCTTGCTCTCTCTCAACTCAAAATCATTTATGTACTGTAGCTCTGTCTCTTGCCCTACCACTGGGTCTGTCTAAGCCTGCTTCTAATTCGTGGTGCTTAGTAACATCTGAGACAAACCAGCTACCCCTGCTCCCAGTTGTTAATCACATGTGATATTTTTTCTGGCTTTATGAATTCCAGAGAGTGTTAAACTTGGAGATGAGGAGTGCAAACAGGCCTGCGGAATAAAGCACGTGATTGGTACCTACCATCCATGTTAAAACAGGAGAAACGATTGCATACTGTAACTGCTTGCTGATTTTAATGATGTCTCTGGTAGTCCAAAGGGGATGCTTATTTATGAAGGGGAGATGTGTAGTGTAGAGGAGTACACTGTGGTATGTTTAAGCAGCAGAGGCCAGCAGAGGGATCCCCTGGTCTGCTGCTTTGGATGATGCTTGCTGTGTTGAGAAATTCCAGGTTTAAGTAAAAATGCAAAGTGATGGAACAGCATCTGTTGTCTGCTGATGCATCCGGGCTGCGGGAAGCAGTCTGTGGCTGATGTTCCCTGTCTGTGCTACCACCCCCTTGGTGCTTGGTATGTTTGTGCTGCTGACTTTTACCAGCAGGTCAAGCTGGGATCGATTTACCAGGAGAAAGGGAAAGGATCTCCAAGTCAGGGGTTCTGTACCCTTGACACTGCTAAAGCTGGTGTGGTGCCCACATGCCACAGATACCAAGCAAGTATGGAGAGTGAGGATCATTTCAGGAAAATAGGGTTTTATTTTCCATCTCTTCTCAACACAGAAGAATTACAGTAACATGAACCCTCCCGAGTGACAGCATAGCCCTATTATGTGCTCATGGGCTAGGGACCAAGTTCCTGCTTGAGCTGTGTAGGGGCTGGAAAGAGTGGGTGAAGCACGAGCTGTTCTCTCCATTCTTTGCATCACAATTCCTCAAAGGTCAATTCCCCTTCTCCCAGCTGTCATCATCACTGACAGCTTAGGAGGTGAAGCAGCACCGGGGCCCCCCAGGGCCATCATCTCACATCCTAGCAGGATTGACTCAGCGGTGTTACTTGAAGCTGGATCCTGCTGTTTTCCTTTGAGCTATGTTTGAGATGAGAACTTAGTCATCTTCCTTTCCCCTCATCTGATTACTGCATCACCAAACGTGTTGTGTGCTCTGCACTCTTGGGGTCGTGCTGACCCATGTGGCAACACGAGTGCACCACCTGTGTACCATGTGTCTCATCACATGCAAGTGTTGGCTTTCCTGAGTGTGCCACACTGGGCATACTGCAGTTTATCACTCACAAGGGTAAAGGGTTTGCTTTGGTGTAAGGGGTGCCTTGAGAGCCAGCTGAAGGTACCACACTGTGATGTACAACTCCTGATGTGAGGAGGTCTTCACTGTGCTCCTCAGTGCTGTGAGCATCTGAGTCCTGATGGTACCACCACCACCTCGCTTCTCTGCCTTCCTTGCCCTAGGAGCTGGCTGTCAGCCTACAGATGCTGAATTTCTAATCCCAGCATGTTAATTTTCACCATTGTTCATATTTTTATCCCTCTTTTTTTTCTCTGTTTCCTCCCGTCCTCACAAGGGACAGCAGCCAGTGCTGCTAAAGCCAGCTTCTGTAGTGCATGTGGCCCTGCATTTGCCCTCTTTGCCTTTGCAATGTAACAACTGTGAATGTTTTCCATCCCTTACTCTCTTTTCAAGGCAGCCAGCTCAGAGCCTGGCTCCACAAATCATGGTCACTGATAACCAGATGCTGTTTTCCTTGTGCAGCAGCATGGCTGTCTCAGGAATGGCATGCAAACCCCTGACATTCCACTTGAAAAGCCATAATTGAGCAGCCTGTCTCACCCTGACATCCTGAAGACCACAGGCTGCTGAAGACTTGATCCATTTTGGCACCCTGGCTAGTCTGTGGCCTGGTTTTGGTTAGGATACGTTTTGGCAACAGGAGCAGTTTGTGGTTACTTTTCTGTGTGTTCCTTGAACTTGCGTGAAAATGCATGTGATCTGTTACCAGCAAAGCCTGAAGACAGATCAATAGCACAATTTATTGTATCCTAGAACTAGAAAACCGCTTCTCTCTAAGGGCTTATCTCCCACCCGGTATCTTTAATTCTTCCATCCAATAATAATTAAACATATCTTTGACACCATCTTTTCTTTTATCTTGAAATGTGTAGGTTTTAAGCCCTCAAGGATAGTACAATACCCAGTGCAAAAGCTGCACAGCTCTAAGCCCACTAGGTCTGCGTTATGCAGAAGAGGTGAGTTTTAAATGTTAGGCATGTTTTCGTGGCTCTCTGTGGTAGAGGCACATTCCTTTGGGAGCAGAGAACTCCCTGGACAGCTAAATTATTTTTTAATTCATCTGTACAAGGCAAAAAGATAATCTTGGCCATCAATAGATGAGGAGGCATCTGGAATCTTGTGGGACCAAGTGAATTGCATGAAGCTACAGACAGTAAATGGGTCTCTGTAGCAGCAGCTTAAGATTCAGAGTAGCTGCAGTCTTATTTCTTCATTTTGCTTCTGTAGCTGCCCAGAGGCTTTGAGTCACTTTACCAATGACTGGTGCAGCAATCTGCTCTTGGTCATGTGAAAAATGGGCAAAAAAAGCCACAGTGGAATTTCTTAATTGTTTTTAAACCGCAGGCCAGATTTTCAAAGGCAAATGCTTTTGTGCTTGCTGAAGAGGGCAGAGGCAGGCGGGTTGGCAGGGATGCAGCCCTCTGAGCGATGCTCTCTGGCAGGCCACTGTATGGCCCTGCCACCATACTGTGGGGATAATATAGCCTATTTTGCCCAGCTCTGCTTCAGTGCTTTTCTGACTATAGGACTGCTTCTGTTGAGCAAAGCAGAGTTGCTGCTGGGATGAATAATTCATAGAGCAATCAGCCATGGCATAAACTTTCAACATGCAATCAGATTTCTTTTTTCTTTTTCTTTAAAGTCAGGCTGTTGCTGACCCGATTTAGCTAAAGGATGAACTCAGCTGATCTGGACAGACAGGGATTAACTTAATATTCAAGCCTGCAGGAAATGATGTGATAATGAAATATTAAACCCTTTTACAGCTGGATGCTGCTTCCCCTCCCAGTGAGGATGCACGCTGTGCTGGCACTGAATCGAACACATGGCTTAGTACCTGTAGTGTACCAAGGACATGGAGCTTTGGATCATGTTCCAGCCTTGCCAATGTCCTTTTGAATGAATTTGGAAAAGTTGCTTCACTTTTCTCTGCTGATGCATTTCTCATTTGGTAAAAAATTAATGGTGGTTTCATTACTTTTTGTGCCACTGCTGTGTTTTCAGGTGCTTGGATTTGTCATCTTCCCCTGGTAGACTGGAATATGGAAAGCATGGCCTGTTTTCAGAGCAGGAGGAAGGCTCTGAGGAATGAGCATCATGTCAAAGACGATGAAGAAATCTTGTGGCACAGGATGAGAAACCCCATTCTGTGGCAGCCAAGGGAACATTGCCTTTTGATTGCGTTCTCCGTTGACTTCAGTGTACCTTTCACTATGCACTGCCCAATTAACAACCTTAATATCAGTCATATTTCATTTAACTTCTTAAACTGCTTCTGAATAAAACTACCTTTTTTAAGGCATAGAAAAGGACAACACGTGTGGCTCAAGGGGCTGCTAGACCTTTTTGTACTCCAGACAGACTCCTAAGACCACGGAAGCATCAGCAAGCATGGCACAGTCCCCTTTGCTTTCTGGAACAATATCAAGCTTTACCCTTGTTTGCGGCAGGGTGCTGGCCTGGCTGCTCCATGCGGTTTGCTTTGAAAACAAACATGTTATTATGAAGCAATTAGAAGCAGCGGAATTTCTTCTTTCATGCAAGTGCAACAAAGGTTGAGGTATTGTCCCCTGTAGCTGCCTGGTGGTGCGATGTCTGCAAAGTGTGCTGGTTACTTTAGATCTCAAATGCTAATGCTTTTACTGACTAACTGTATTGGTTTGCTCTGGGGGTTTCTCTCCATGGCTTTCAACCAGTATTGATACTGCCTCTAGCCACTGTTGCTATGTGTCCTTATTTTGTATTTTATCTGAATGCACTGTGTGTTTTCTTACCTACTGCAGATCTCTGCTCTGACGTATCCTCTTAACTCCTGCCATCACTCAGGAGTCTGCTCTGGATGTGGGAATAGCTTTCCTGCTACATCCACTCAAAGGAAAGTGATTTTTACATATCCTGCAGGTCATAGATACTCATCCTCAAATCTCCCAGTGGGTAGCATAAGCTTTATAGGTAGAGCAAACTTCAGCAGGCTGGCAGTAGTTGTTTTCCAGCCCCAGCAGCAGACCCTGCAGTACCCTGAGGGCTGCCTTCCAGCAGCAGCCTCCTCCTGCTTCCCACTGACCTCCAGGGTGTAGTGTTCAGCCAACTCAGCTCTTCTGCCTCAATCATTAGGTATTCCAGACACGAAACCAGACTCACAGGAGAACAAGTAAGGATTTTAGTAAGACTAAAACATGAAGAACTTGAGACTTTCCCTGTAAACCTGGAAACAAACAATTACAAGAACAATCAGTCTTGGATAATGGGAATTTTTAGTTCTTTATGTATGTCCTGTCCAATTCAAGGCCTTGCTCAGTTGCACTCTGGTCTGGAGGGGGTTTTGCTGCTGCTTACCCTTGGTGTAGTGCCTGGGAGTGAAGGCATGTTTCTTTTCTTCAGTGCTGTATCTCAAATTAAGGAGAATGCAGTTCACATCTGCCTGTAATTGTCTTTTAAATTGCTCCTGCCCTGCTTGGCTGAGATGGCTTAATATGTATTCCTGGGCTCTCACTGCAATAACTGTCAATCCTGCATCATATAGCAGGAGGAAAAAAAACAGGTTCATTATAAATGCCTTTTGTGAAACTTGTGAAACACAGTGCATCAATTACCAGTGCTCTATGAACAGTGCCCAGGGCTCCTTTTGCTTTGTTATTAACAAAGTTAACAGTGTGCTTTGTCTGGATGTGGCTGTAAGAACAAACGTATCCATCCCAGAGCTTATGCTAGGATGTTGTATGCCACTATGCCCCAGATCATGCAAGCAGTGGCATAAAGGCTGAGATGGTGTGTGATGAAGAGTTTGCCTTGGCTGGGGGCAGGAGGGATGTGAGGGGTGGCTGCAGTGGCTGTGTCAGGGAAGGTGTGGAAGAGAAGCCTGGCTGGAGGTGACAGGGACAGCCTGGTTAGCTCAACCTGCTTTGAGCTGATGGCTGGGAGAGAGCATCCACTGAGTGAGGGAAGAAGAGAGAGCAGATAGGATGGTGAAAAG
The DNA here is from genome assembly GCF_012275295.1 of Melopsittacus undulatus. Taxonomy (NCBI): domain Eukaryota; kingdom Metazoa; phylum Chordata; class Aves; order Psittaciformes; family Psittaculidae; genus Melopsittacus; species Melopsittacus undulatus. The sequence goes on from NC_047537.1 coordinate 17,466,273, forward strand.
CAGGAACAGGATGTCCATCCCCAGTGAGCTCAGGGACAGGACTGTCTGAGCTGTGTATGTCACCAGGGCTTCTTCCTGGAAGTACAATCCCACATGAAGTTATTTTTATAATGGGAACAGTGTACAAAGGATCACAGGACATTATATCCACCCTTGGTAAGCTAGTCTTGGTCTAATGATAGCAGTCATTGGACACCTTCTAAAATCATCATCACCACCATAGAGAAATACCTTACCCCAGGCTAACCTTAGCAGACCTCTACTGGCAACGAAAAGCAAAACTCAAGTGCCAGGTGAAACCTCTGGTACAGTACTTACTGCAGCCTTATGGAGCTACCCAAAAGACTGATAAGACATTTAGTGGCCATGGATGACCAGGGGCCTGAGCAGAAGCTTTTGCTGCTCTGTCTTAGCAAGGCCCTGCTTGCAGAGTGAGACTGAACATAGTCTGGAGCTATCACCAGTGAGGTGAGATGGGACAGTCCCAGGCTGCTTGGGCAGGGACCCTCCTCACATGGGTGTTGCACCCCCCCATCCCGAGTCCTTTTCCAGTTAGAAACCAGGACTAACAGGAGAGAGTAGAACCTGAATCATACAGTCTCTCACCCTCACATCAGAGCAGGAGAAAGATAAGTGTGAGAAGATGCCTTGGGCTTTCATGTAAAGTGATTTAGTTGTTTTATTGAGCTGCCATCCCACACTGATGCATTTCTACACTTGTGCATTTGAGTCACATCATGATAGTTAATCAAAACTACCTTTAGTACTACTGCTGTTCCCCTCAACAGGCTGATAAAGTCTAGGAGAATCCAGAAGATTGCTTAGTTTGCAAAGCAAAATGTTACTGAGCTCAGCTTTAATGACCTGTGCTGTAGTCCTTTAGTTTTGTGCTTCTTGCTGCTCTGTCAGCTCAGCTGCCAACTGTATGAGTACACCCCAGATCATAAGAATTTAACATCAGGCTGTCTGCAGACAAGTGTTCTGGCTGGATTTTTGGGGGTGGAGGATCTGCTGAGGCCTATCCTGTGCTGTGAGTACTACTCCATGAGGGCTTTATGCTCACCCTGGTTGTACAGTTAGAGTGAGACTGATATGTCTATGAGCTCCTGTGTCTCAGCATTACATTGCACAGCACTTCATGCTTGCTTTGGGTTCTCCATGAATATTTATGTCACTGCATGTATTGATGGTAAATGAGGTCAGCTGTAGGTTCTGGGAAAAGGGTAGGCTTGGCTTTATTCCCTTTGGAGACATTCTTGGCATCCAAAATCTCTGTGTGTGGCTTAGGTCCTGCTTAGCTTTCCATTGTGTGGTGTGTGCCACACTGGCCCAAAACTTTCTGGAATCAAGCTAAACAGCAGTGTTCTCTCTTGACTTTCAATAATGCTGCTGCAGTCACATCTTCTGCTCCTACACCCTCATGCCATGCCCTTTCATGTGGCAGTTCCCAGATGAAGGCAGTTCAAAGCCCATCTGAATCTAGGGAGAGAAACAGAGTACATGTTTAAGAACACCATAAATTCCTCCTTCTTATTTGAGTGTGGGGTTACCTTCAGAGCTCTTGCCCCTCTACAGAAGAGCTCAAGTCTGTCCACAGCTTAATACAAGACTTTGTTTTTCATGCAAGTTTTAGAGGCCAGGTTATGGAGCTGGTTTCAATGCTCTGGGGCTTGATTTCAGTGGGGACTACTAAAGGTTAATTCCAGCATCACCCTGGGGCTGGTAGCTGATGTCTTTTGAAGTGATTTTAGGCCAGACTAAGACACTGCAGTCTAAATAATGGTGTCACTTTATGTGCCAGGCAGCTCCTGTAAGTGTTCCATATGTTTCTGAAGGGCACCCACAAGGCTGGTGGCCTCCTTTGCTTGCCAGACTTTGGCTACTGACTGTGTCTGGCACTGTTGTATTTTTGAAGACAAAAAGATAATTTAAAGCTTTAGGTACTAGAGCCTTATGAATTGAACAACTTCCTCTATGACCTGTCCTAGAAAACAGAATTTCTCCTGTACCTTCTGTATCTTTGTTATAGATCAATGCAGTTATTTATATAGAGGAGACCACACTGTTATTGCAATATTCTTCAAAACGCTGTGAGCACCTCCTGTGATCTTCTGGTCAGTTGTGAACTTCCAAGCTGAAACCAGTGTTTGGTCATATCATTGGAGTCCTTTATAGTGGGGTAGAAACTGCAGCTCAGCTGGAAGCAATTATTATCTGATATGTACCCTGAGTAGAACATAATTATACTTGTCACTAAGTGGCACTGTGTAAATTACTCTTTAATTGCTACACATCAAATCAGCAGCTACCCAGTCATTTTTCTGTGAAGATAAAGAGTTCCAGCATTAGCTTCATCACTCTGGCATCTGCCTTCACCCCATTTCTCATTTGTTCTCTTTAGTGCTTAAAGAGGTAATTTTATGTGATGAAACCTTTTTAATGTATTTGGCATTTGTCCTGTAAACCTTCTGTTGGCCTTAAATATGCTGGTAGAGAGTTTAATGTTAAAAACATAGGGACTAATATAGAAGACACGTCATTCAAGTACTACTGTCAAGGTAATTACTGTATATCAGCTGAGGCCAAAATCTTTTCTGGCTGGTATGTTGATAAAACAGGGCCCATCACAGGGGCTGAGGAATACAACACTGTTTTGGCCTTAATATGGGGTAGATAACTGTATTTAAACACTATTCATGTGGATGCACTTTATCCCACTTTACCCTTGATAAGTTAGGAGCTAGCAGAGAGGAGGGAAGACCTGATTACTTCGGTGCAAAGCTGTTTATCTTATCTGGGAACATCTGGAGGCCAGGCCTTGAACCAGACTCTTTCATTTGGCTGCCACCAAGTCTGGGGCAGGTATGTCCTGTTCTTGGCTCCTGGGAAACCTTCCTCAAACCCAGCCTGCAGCAATAGCTCTGAGTATTTCTCACCCAAAACAGCATTGCATGCTTTCTATGATGGATTGAGAAGCCATGTCAAGAAGCTCAGAATCCAGATGTGGAGTGGAAATGTAAGAGGAGTGTCTATTCAGAAGAATTGCTGGCGGACTTGTTTTGTCCATGTGCTGGGTTTTGGCTGTTGACATTTGAAATGGGGGCTCTGCCTGCCCCTCTTGTGCAGCACAAAGCAGATGGGCCTGATCAGTAGCATGGATGGCTGCTGGAGCGACGTGTTTGCTTTTAATATGCTTCTGCTCCTCTTTCTAATGCCGACACCAGATACACTTTGGCAAAGAAGCTGTGAGGAGCAGCCAGGGCTAGTAGCCAGCCTGCCCCGGTTTTACATTCCAGGCTGTAATTTCTAAAGCAGCTTATGCCATGAAGTGTGGACAGACTGTTCAGAATAACAGAAGGAAGATTTCCAGTTAGAGCAAACCTCAGCAGTGTGTCTATGTGAAGCCTCTTCAGTCTCCTGCTTCAGGGAGCAGGGCTTGCAGCTGAGCAAACCTATATCTAGGGAAGGTGTTGCTGCCCTGGCCCAGAGCTCAAGCAGTAAATTCAACTGCTATTCATTCAAAGTGTATGTACCTATGTGTTATAACCAGTGTGTAAGTGCAGTTGAAAGCCAACATTCCAAATTCCTCGCAGTCTGTGAGCCTCCTATCACAGAGTTTGGATTTGGGTCCTTTCTGGTGGTGCTTTCTCCAGTACTTTGCTATCTCACTGAGGAAACACTGTGTTAGGAAGACCCCAGATGGCTGTTTTAGTTTGCTTTTCTTCATTACTTTGGGTTTCTTTTATCCTGCCCTTGTCTTTGGTAGAAGGCTTTCTCAAGTGCTGAGTCAGGGTTCGGGGGCAGGCAGTGAATCTGTGGGTGCTAGGGACCAGGAGCATTAGCCTGGGCCTTGGGTATCACAAGATGGTAAGAGAAAACAGACCTGGGCTTCTCTTTGTTTTTCAGAGCTAATCTCTGCACCCTGAGAGGCTAGAAACTTAATGGTGTGTACATATATATTTTAAAGAAAGATGAGGTTTTACAATAGTCCAAGCATTTCAGGAACCAGAGCATTAAAAATATCACTCTACAGCTCAGACGTGGTAGAAAACTGTGGGAGTTGGCTGCACAATGTCCTGTTGTAATCCTGATAGGGCAGTGACAGGTCTGGTTTTAAAAGTCCTTGATTTACATCTCCATGGATTTATTATTTCTGACCTGTGTATACACTAAGTAACATAGATGGACTTTGACATTTATTTTCCATATATTTGATCCACTGAAATCTCAGTTGGGGTGGTAATCATAGAATAAATAGGGTTGGAAAGGACCCTAGGATTATCTAGTCCCAATCTCCCTGCCATGGGCAAGGACACCTCACACTAAACCATGTCTCTCATGCTCCGCTACTGAGGTGATGAATATGGTATTATAGAACACTAAGGAAATTCAGAGCTGCGGCTTGAGACTCTTGTGGTTTACAGCTGTAGACATTTACTCTAGACACCCTCCCCCTGAATAAGACCTCAACCCACTGTAATACCTTCAAACCATGAAAATCTTTGCAGACTAACCACATAAATGTGCACCATTAATGGGAACTCTTGGCAAACTCAGTGGCTTTGGTAATGAGCTGCTTCTGTCTGCCCTATGGAAGTAAACCAGAATGTGGTCACTGGTTTAGCTGTCATTTTCTGCACACCAGGGTGGTTTGCTGCAGTGAGGCTCTTCCCACTGTCTCTGCCTCCTCCAAGGGAGGGGTTCTTTATTCTCACCTGTCAAAGCTGATCACTTTATTTACCTTGTGAGCATGAGCATACACTCTCCATCCAAAGCCGATGTTATGTTTTCTTCTGCTGACTCCTCCGCACTGATTCCTCCAGGATAGTGGTGAAACTCCTGGAGCTGGAAGAGACATCAATTCTGTCATTACCTAAACCAGTTTTCCCAGAGTATTCTTTGAAAGGTTTCTGCTGTCGTCAGTGACAAGTACAAATCTCAGCTCCCTCAGATGCCTGCCTTCCAAAATCTGCCATACATTCTCTTCAGACTGGGGCCAGGGGCTTCCAGACGTGTTGACATGTATTGAATATGGGCTTCTGTAACCTATAACTGGCAGAGTTTGTCCTTAAGCTCTGCCTAGGAGCTCAGTGGGGCTGGTGGTGCCTGGTTGCATGAGCTAGGTTTTACTCGAGGTAGAATTTGTTTCCCCAGAAGAATACTGCTGATTTCCTTCCACTCAGGCTTTCTAAATCAGACACAGATGCAAGGAGTGTAATTATCATGGGATGGCTGCCACGGAGGCTGGATGCCATATTTTGGTATATATTTGTCAAATTAAATGTTGCATTTACTTCTGCTGGTTTTTTGTGGCCTTCTCCGTGGTCCAGTCCCCAAATACTTAAGCTAATGTGTTTGCTGGCAGGAATGCCTTTGGGAAAAGTTACCAGGAGTGATTATTTGCAGGAAGCAAATGGTTCAATTTGCAAGTGTGAAAATTGTCATCAGCAATCCAGGTCTGTGGGTGTATTTCATCCAGCTGGGGACCAGTAACAGTCCCATCTGACACTGGTATCCAGTCCAAACTGAGTGACAAAAATCAGAGTATACCTGCTTGAAATGAATCCAGTTGAGTAAATGTTACCTGGGTCTTTTGTGAGTCAGGAAAGGAGAAGGAAGAAATGAAGGAAATGATTGTGTTTGCCTCGTGTGCGATGTGGATATGGTCACCTTGCGCTTGCTCATTATAGTTACTTTATACTACTTTGATGCCCACATATCTCATCTGGATGCAAAGGAGCCACATCACAGGATGGACAATTGGGTTCAGGAGCCAGTTAATAGCATCATGGCAGATCATTTCCCAGTCTGTTTTATTACAGCAAATGAAGACTGTCTCCACTGCATGAATTCTTGGAACTTGTCACTTCTAATACACCATTAATTCATCAGTTGCCCAGAGCATGAAGGTGACTGCTCTCTCTGTGGTGATGCCAGTGAACTGTTCCCAGATCTGTTCTTTTTTCTTCTCCATACTTATTAACTGAGGGGGGAAAAAAGGGTTGTGGGGTAAATGCATTACACTGGTAGTTTAATGGGATTGTTGACTTCTGTTTCATACTGCAGATGAATTGATTTAGAGAATATTATGAGAGGGAGAAGTGTGTCTGGTGGCTTTAGTGCTTCTACATAAGGAACAATTTCTTTCTTCTTCTCAAGGGAAGTTAATCCTACAGCCAGCCAGCTAAGTTCATGGTGAGAAACACAGGTGAGGATTTCCCTTAATGTTTTTATCATCTCAAAAGTTATTCATTCCTGTGGGATCATTTGGTCTGTTTAAACTGGGAGTAGCAAAGGAAAAGCTGATCTTTAATAGAAGAATACAGATGCTGCTGGTTGTATTTATATACCATAGCTTGGGGTATATTTATGTGTGTGCCTGTCTGCCTCTTGTATTGAGCTGGTATGAGATGCTTATGATAGCTGTGGTATCAGAAGTATTGGCACAGCTGTTTTGTACAATAGCATCTTTCTTTCACTCATCTGATGCTTAAGGCTGTATCTTTCAGGGTCTCAGCTCTTCTCTTGTCTGCTGTTGTTGATGCTAAGCAGTCCTTGCTTTCCAAGTCCTTTGCATACACAAAGCAAGACAGAGGGAATTACTTGAGGATGACCAGATGTCTGGATTTGGCAGGGGTAGCAACAGAATATGGGTCCCTGTCTTCCTGCCAGAGGTTTCTCCAGGACACATTCATTCATGATTTTGGGTTTGGCCACAGGATTTTCTTTGTTTCCCTTTCAGATTATGACTCTTTACCTATTCCTAACCTGTGGCACTTGACCCAGAGACCAGTGACACCTACTCATAGAAAAACCTGGTATGAGGTGTGTGCCTGTTGCTAGAAAGCTCCCTGTACAGAAAACAGTAATGGCCAAATACCAAGATATATTAGATAGCTGACAGAAGGAAAAATGATGAATACCTTTTTTGTGAATATTTGTCTCAGCATCTGGAGAGTTTTTGAATGTGAAGTCTGTCAAGTAAATAATTACCAGTAAATGATTAGATCCTCTTTTACTGGATGGTGCAGAAGCAGGACATGATGTCTTTTGTCTGCTATCAGCACAGGTTGAGTTTTATCTGCTGAGAATAACATGGATAACACACTGGTAAAGCTGTGGGATAATGGGAATAGGAGTGCTCATACTTATCCTGCAGGATATTTTCTCTCAGCATCCCCAGCCCTGCCAGTAGACCCACTTCATACTGAAAGTATGTGTGTTCTCTTTGAGGATGAAGGAGCTAATTAAAACTGACTCCTTGTGTGCAGAAAAGCAATGCCAGCCTCTGCAGCACACCATCCTGCTGGCATCAAAGATGCTGGCAGTGGCTCAGCAAGTCCAGCATGGTGCCTATGCTCCCACCCAGGGTGAGCAACACTCTCCAATGCTGCTCTCACCTGCATTGAGGGTCCTGCTGCTGGAAACCAGCCCTTTCCACAGTGAGAGCATCAGGGCTTACTGCTGAGATGGAATTGATCAGTTGCACCAGTCATTGCATGGGCTGGGGGTGGGACACAGCACTGCAGGAGGGTGCAGAATTGACCTAATCAGGTACCTGCTGTCACAAGAGGAGCCTGGGTCCATCCTGGATCTCTGCAAGTGTATCCCGAGTTCTGCTGGGGTGGGGTCTTACATAAGGATATTAAAAAGGGAACAGCATCTCCCAGTGTCACTTGCTTCTGCCTTTCCATATTTTTCCTTTCTGCTAAGCCCATGGTGTATCCCTGCCCTTCATTTGTGAGCTCAGACTTGCCCAGCACCTCCCTGCCAGCAGAACATGTGCCTGCATAGGGAGTAAGGAGGGAACCTGAGTGAGCCTGACCCTCTGCAGAGACACAAGGGCATCCTGTATCTGTGTGGGGTGTCCATGGTGTTACCCCATGCAGTCCTGCCCCTTGATTCAGGTCACTTCCTGGAGAGGGGGATTTTCACATTTGAGCCAGTAAAGATTATTAAATTGCTGTAAAACTGCTGGGCAACAAAGGTCCAGGAGGACTTCAACTTGTCCTTGTCCCTGTGGTGTGAGATACAAACCAGAGTTTGTTCTACTTGTTGGGCAGGTAGAGACCAGAATTCCTGAGTGTGAATTGTGCTGGACTGCTTTGGAGAGCTGCTGCTTCTGGGAGTAAATGATACCAAGACACTAAATTCTTTTAAATGTCTATTCAGCGTGACATCAGTGCTGGCACTAGGGTGTCTGCGTGTTGCTTCTCCCACCACTGTCTGCTTTTTCACTCTGCTTTTTGCAGTCCAAAAGCCACTAGTGTTGGAACAGAACAAAATGCACAGACCCATCAGAGACTTGAGATCATCTAGGGGGAAAAGGGGGGGGGGGGGGGAAGAGAAAGAAAACACAAACCTGGAATAAGTGTCACTGCTTGTGGGAGGTGAAATCACAAGCCAGTCTCACCACTGGGCCAAGCCCACCTCCACACTCTGCAGGGATTTCAGTCCATGCTCTCTCTTGGATAGAGAAATTTAAAAAGGCTGGTAACTTCATAAGCTGGAAAAGTGTCTGCTTGTAAGATAGTTTAAACTACCAAGCTCTTTTGAAAGGACCCGTATTGGATGACAAGGTAACGCTTCCATAAAGCATGACATTCCAGGGTGTCTCCATGGTGAAAAGTCAGTGATGATAATACCCATTCCTCTAGTGAAGGATTGAGATTCCTTTCTTGCCTAATGTACATGGTTTTGGTTTCCGGACATCTGTCTGCTTAATCTGTTCTCATTGCTGTAGTAGCACCAACAGCCAAAGCATTTGATATTTCTCTTGACACCATGCCTTGAAATGCTAATTTGTTCCTCAGGCCTCAAAGAAGGCAGGACCTGGATGCTTTCCTTATCCTAGTGTCCTGGGACCAGCCTGCCCTGCTGGCAGCAGAGAAGACTTTATCCCCTGTACTTCTAGCCCAGCACTGCTGGTGGGTATCTGAGCGTGACACAACAGCCCCAGCTCTGTGGGAAGGTTGTCCTCAAAGTGCTTACAGGGATCTGACTATTGGTAACAGTTTTGAAGGCTGCTCTTCACGTAAATGCTGCTGCCCCAGCAAACAGCCCCTGCCTTCTTCTGTGGGTCATGCTGAAAAACTTGGAGTTATTTCCTAGCTTGTAAAAAGAGGTTGATCTACAGCAGTTATTTAATGGCTACAGCATGCTTCTCTGACTCTGGATGAGCTTCCACATCTTGAGAATATAGTAAATCTTTTTGCTAGCCTCTTCAGGCACTCTGGTGCAGTTAAGTACTTTGGTTTAATGACAAGAGCTGGGGATTAGGCAGACAAGTGAACACGTGTGAGACTGCAGAGAAAACCAAACAGGAGCACGCTTTTGAGGATGTACCCAGCATTTTTGCTGAAGCTGTGGTGCTGAGGAAGAGGGAGGACAAGGGAGGAGCTGGGTGGATAGTTGGACAAACAGATCTCCGTGTATTCCAAGTGCTTTGAGGGTGAATGAGAATCTTCAGAGGAATGCATTGTGCACTCAGCATGGTTATGAGATAAAGCACATCTATCTGCTGTGGATATGTGAGCAGAATAGGCACCAGCTGCTCACATGCCAGTACTGAGTAGCAATAGTAAAACATCATTAGCTAACAATTAATCTTAAAGTGCTTATTTTAAAGCTTTCCCACCCATGCACACCCACTGCTTCCCTATAGCAGCCTCTTGAATTTCTGATGTGTTGAATGCAGGGGGATTGTCACAGAAAAGACTCGTAGTCAAGAGCTAAAAGAGAAAAAAACCCTATTTGTTCCTTCTGTGTCTGTCTCCTGCTTTCCCTGTCTGTATGTCTGCCAAAACAGACAGCATCTATTTCACACCCAAGTGAGCCGGGGCTTTGTGAGATGTAACCTGTGCACTGCAAAACATGACAGACAGCAGGCATGCACAGTCCTACAGGGGCTGATCCAAAGCCTGCTCAGGTCAGCAGGATGCTCTTTGCCACCTGCAATGGCTTTTGGACTGGTCCTATATTTAATGTGCTTAAAATTAGTGATTTGCTGTAGGGCTTCAATGCATTGAGCTGCAGTTATATGGATCTCTTTTATTGTGGCTTGGTGCAACGAGATACAATTTCCTGTAGGATATCCACATACTGTCTGATGCCAGTTAAACTGCTTTTCTATTGCTGACAGATATGACTAATAGCAGTGCAGGCTCTGCTGATTACAGAGGGTGCATACTGTCCCTGCTGTACTGGACTTCAGAACTAGCCATGCATTCTGTAACTCCCGTGCTATCTACAGAATTAGGAATCAAACCAAAAGACCAGAGAAGTTGATGGTGTGACTCTGGTGTGATGCAGATCTATCCCAGATCTGTGTGTGGAGAGTCCCTGTTAAGCCCAGTCCCCACTGAGAGGCAAGTCCCTCCCAGGATGGAGAAGACACATATGGTGTGGTTACTACATAAGCTATAGGAGGACATGGACGTTGAGGCCACCTGCTTGAAGGTGACCCTGTCTGCCTGTTATGCACAAGAGGAATACACACTTTCACACTGATGCAACTGCATGCATATGCATGCTGGTAGGCATCCACTCTCCTATGTGGTAATTCTGCTGTCCATAGGCAGCTCTTGGTTCCCTCATCAGCAGGCATCATTAATCCCTTCCACTCTCTGCACACAAGCTCTGCACAGCCCTGAACAAGAACTACAAATCACAAGTAGTACATAAATAAATGAGATGGAGATAGAGCAAACCTCCACAGAGTGCTGCCTTGTGTGGTGCCAGAACAGCCCTGTCCTCTAAAGAAACCTTTGCCATTTAACTCAGCTTGGGTATATTTTTCTTTCATTTAAAAGAGCACTATTATAAGCATCACTTCAGCTGGAGGGAGTCGTGCCAAGGATAACTCAGCGTTGTCCTGCCTCTGTGTGAGCAGTGTTCACATCTCAGCCTGCTTTGCAGGAGGGTGAACTTTTCCTGAAGCTCACCCAGGTCCTGCAGTGAGGAGATGCTCAGTCTTTCAGGCCTGAGCTGCCTTGTCCCATGCCAGGTAGATGACTTCATTTCAGCATGGCCTTGGGCAGAGCTCTTGGGTCTCCCTGCTTGTACCCCAACTTCTTTGCTCCCTTTCTCAACTGACCTGGCAGATTCTCTCTCTTCCTGAAAATGATTTCACTCAGAAATAAAGAAAACATTGAACTGTGTGTTAGTTTAAGTTAAAGAGAAGATCCAAGTGGTATACAGGGTGCTGTTGCTTCATGCATTGATCTCAAAGGACTTCAGTAAGGAAAGCAAATATTGTGAGCTTTTCTTTATTGACAGGGATGCGATGGAACTTGTTCAAGGTCCAGATCTGGGATGGGAGCTCACCTTCTGGTAGGAGAGGCAGAGGGGACCCTCTGACACACTGTTCCTCCTGTTCAAAGCTATGTGCTTTTCTGGAGGAGTTTGCTAACCCTTAGGAGGCAGATCCACAGCCCTTCTCTATCTCTGCCTGGCAGAAGCTTACCCAAAGCTGCAGAAGTCCTTTCCTGCCTGCACACCATCACATCTCTGTTTCACAGCTGTGTGTGGAGGCTTCTCTGGTTGGTGTTCCCAGTTCCTCCCGCATGGAGCGTGTCTGCAGCTTGCTGAGCTGCAGCTGGGAGTAACCTGTACAGATGCTTGTGGGTAGAAGCCCTGTGAAAGGCAGTTTCTAAACTCTTCAAAGCCAATTTTCAGGTGTAGCTGGTGGGCTTGGATGGGCTATGGGCAGCTGGAGAGGGTGTTAGTGCAGGGCTGCATAGTGTCATGAGTACTTCAAGCTCCCAAAGCTGTGAGTTCGTTGTCTCTCTAAGGAGAACTTGCCTTTCTAAGAATAAACTACTGCACTTAACAAGGACTAGGATCATCTGATGTTAGCCTGCTTGCCTTAGCCAAGATATGCAAAGTGATAGCTAATCCATTTGGGTGGCATTTTTGCATGTCAGTGATGGATTTATCTGGCCAGGAAGAGAAGTTCTGAGTATGACAGTGCAGCTCTTCCATAAGCACATATCCAGAGATATCCATTCTTTTCACAGCAGGGCAGAAAGACTGCTTTATTATTCACTGGCCCTGGCCAGGGGGGTGAGGCGGAAGGGAATAAAATGAAGGATATTTTACTGCAATGACTCTAGAAGCAGGTGGATAACCTGGCTTGGGCAGGGCAGAGCCATCCCACAGAGTAGCAAGGGGCATACACTGAGAGACGTCCCTCCTGCTGCAGACATCTCCTGCTGCTTCCCTACATACAGCACAGGTGATGTGTGCTATCACACATCATGTGTGCTATCACCACAGTGCTAGCGTTGTGCAGGATTAAAGCCTCCCTCTAGTAACTACCTTTGCTTTTAACATTTGCAGCTGAAATTTGTTGTCTGTATCACAGGTGCTTTTGAAGCCATTGGTCACCTTTGAGGCCCCACTGTACTGAACATCTACACAGGCTTTGCAAGTGGTACTTGGTGTCCTGGGGAATTTATATCCTAAATTAGCAAGAGGGACAAAGGGTGGGGGAGAGAAAGGGCAAGGTAGTGATGAGAATCTTAAACACAGTAAAATTAATTGACTGCTCTGGGGTCACATGAAAGTGTGTTAGAGCCAGTTTAACTATTCCATTTCAGCCACATCCCTGTTGCTCCCTCTGTTCTGTGGGGACACACTGATTTCCTGGTGTGGGCAGTGTACAGGAACCCATTCCTGTCCCTGCAAAGAGTATTTTGTTGTTCAGGTGGGGGATTATAGACTGGGCTTTTGCTTTTCACCACCAAGGCTTTGAGGAGGTTTTTCTCCCAAGGTAAATGTCTAAAGCAGGTATTTGTGATTCCTAAAACATCCAAGATAATCCTCAAGCACTCCAAACCCACACATCAAAGCCTATGGGCTTCTCTTCTCGGTCAAGAATTTTAATGGTCTAGTGTGTCTGCAGAATGGGAGACAGACAGCTTTTAGGTCTCTGCTGGCTGAGTACAGCTACTATGATGTACTCTGGTTCCTTTAACCTGGATAGGAAGTCTTAGAGTGGCAGCTGCCTGGGAAGGATGGAGCCCTCTCCTAGCTGGGCACAGGCTTGCCCTTACCTCCTAGCCCAATTGCCTAGGGCAAAGGTAGCCACAGAGAGCAACTACAGTGAGGTCTCTTGCATGGTGCTTTGGTGCTGGTTGTTTCCTCTTAGAGGTTATTCAGGTTTTAGCTCCATCCATTGATCAGGAACAGGATGAATTAAAGCTCCTCTCTTGCTGAGATGCCGCAGTGTGGCAGCGTTGGATGCCTCCTTCAGTGTCTGTTCTGCAGCTTGGCCAAAAGCAGATCTTTTCAGAGATAGGTTTCAAATCCAGGAAGAATTTTTAGACAGCAGCAAGCAAAACAAGCCCCAGCAGCTCACAAAAATGGTTCCTCTTTAATTAGGAAAACTAAATTGTAACCAACCCACCAGCCAACACTGGTTAATTGTAAATGGGAAAGTGCTCTTACTATTTTTGGTCCACCAAAAAAAGCCAGGAACACGATGATGTTTTAATGAAGCCAGATGGTCAAAGCTGCTGTACTGAAATCCAGCCATGAAGGAGAAGGCTGGAATAGCACAGGAAGCTTCAGCACAAGCTGCCTTTAGATAGAAGAAATGTACCATTTTCTGATATTCTGAGACTGCAAAGCTTTGGGAATTCTACCTCATGCTGCATTGTTTTTCATTGTTTCTAGTGGGAGGACCTGGGGTAGACCTCACTTTTGAGTACTGCAAGTCCTAGTAAATGGAGTACTTTATCATTCATGAGATCGCAGAATGGTTTGGATTGGAAGGGACCTTAAAGCTCATGCAGGTCCAACCCCCTGCCACAGACAGGGACACCTTCCACTAGACCAGGTTGCTCCAAGCCCTGTCCAACCTCATTAAGTTCATTTGGTATCTTGACTGTTATTAATGTGGACAACTGAAATTCATGTTTGTGGGGGCAAAATGGTTTGGGTGGGATTGTTTTGGTTTTTAGTGTAAAACGGTTACAACTGCATTGAGTCCAGTGGAAATCAACATATTTCTGTTGCTTAGAGACTTGTCCCTGTAGTTTTTCCTTGGTAAGCTCAGTTTGCACGAAATAAGAGGTTCATCGCTTCAGGTGAAAACACAGGATAGGCAGACTCTGAGCAATATGAAACATGCACTTCTTCCAGAGATGTCAGCCTGAACTGGTGAACTTACTCCCCTCCAGGGCTTGTTAAATGTTGCCGAAGCATCTGAATATTTTGGCAATACCCAAGACAAGGATGAAATCCACAAAACTCTTTTCCTCCCTGGGCTTGATTGGAGATGCTGTTCTCATTTGAACTCAGGTTCAGCATCTTCAAAGCTCTCCTCATGCACTATCAACCCCCAGCGAGGTTGTTCTGGGAGGGCTGCTGGGTCAGGGGCTGCTGGGCTCATGGCATGCTGTGTCTTGCTGCCATGACTTGTTGCCCTTGGTGCTGAGCTCCCTCCAGGACCTGTTCCGGACACAGAACAGAAAATTGCCTCCAAGCATACCAGGGAACACCAGTGACTCACCAACAAACAGAGACATTTTGGATGCAATAACTGTGGTTGTAAAATGCTTGTAGTTAATGAATTAATTATGTTACTCTCTCCTTTGAGCAGTAAACCATAAACTAAACAAGTGATCACCTGGCGATGTGTGTTTCCCTTAGCATTTCCAACAAACACGCTAGAAGCCAGAGAGCACTACTGCTGCCTTGTGTGCTCAGGTTTGTGCGCCAGGCTCAGTAACTGAAAGCAATGGAGATTTCTTGGAAAAGAAAGCCTTGGAAGGAGTGTTGCTACACTGCTTCCCAAAGCATGTGGGTACCTCCCTCCTTAGTGTTATTGTTTCTCTTTTTGAGCCCTAGTGATTAAGAATTAGAAATCTTTGTCATAATATTTGATCCTTACAGGGCACAAAGAACTCCCTTATTGATGCTTGTACTTAAGTACTGGCATTTGTCTTCCTTTCTCACAAAGATTCATTTATTTTTAGGGGTCTGTCCATTAGTTAGTGGCACATCCAAAAAAACAGGTTTTGGATTATTTGTGGCTGGAATCACTGTTGGTGCCAGTGAATTAAACCTGTTGTAGGAGTTTCATGGTGTCTGTGTGAAACGGATCATGCCAGAATCAGCCAGGACAATAGCTGCAGTCAGAGTTGCCATGGCAAATCCCATCCTGTCTGGCCCTGTGTCAATGGATGTTTCACTCTTTAGTTGAGGCTGGTTATTTCACTGATTTTTTAATGTCTTTGCTCTTATCATGTTGTGTTATTATATTCCTAGACAGCTTTAAACTAGTAACAGCAGCTACTTGACATGTAATTAAATCTAATGACAGTTAAAATTATGCATGATTGAGTGTTTTGGTTTTTGAAACTGAATTTATGATATTTGCGCTTTCTTTTGTGGCTAAAACATGAGCTCTTCTCACAGCCAGATGGCTTTCCAGGTGATGAACATTTGGGAAGACTGGATTTAGCAGCAAGCCTTCAGGGTGCATATAAAACTCTGGCTGTTTTGGCTGGTAAACTCCCTGATCCCTAACTACAGTGATGGGGTGTTTGTTCCTGGGAAAAGACTAGAAACAAGCTGAGCTCTCTCCTAAAATGCATACAGTACCTACTGCATTTGGCCAACTGCTGCAGTTTGGCCTGTGGTGGTCACACACACGTTGGATTTATGTGCTTTATCCTGTAGCATTTTTGGTTGGTACCTGCTTGAAGTACACACCAAGTGAAGTGAAGCAGCTTTGGTCACAGCGTGGGACAGTCTGATGTTGTACTTCAGTAACAGGAGAGGTGATGAACTGAGGAAAATCTTTCTGTTTTAAACCCAAAGTGGTTGGACTGGGTTGAACCAGTTTTGCTCTTAGTGCTTTTCTGCACAGCTGGCATGTTTGCTTCTTGCATTGCTGCTGAGCACGAAGCTGGGGATCACTTAGAGCTCTGAGGTCTCATTCCTGAGTAATAAAAGTTAGCGAAGGGTCCATCACTGTGTACGTAACACTGAGATTATTTTTCCTCACATATATGTTTATTAATACCAGCAATGGATGTATCTGCTGCTTGGCACACATTCAACAATGTGAGATATTCTCTGCAACGTTTGCAGTTAGCAGTGTAGTTTTACTCCACTGAAAAACTGGGAATCAGCAACAAATTGCCTGCTTTTGCTCTGCCTCTCCTTTTCCACTTTGAAATATGCCTCTAAATGCCTCTAAATTCCCACAGTATAATTTGTTCTCTGCTATTACACTGCCTCCTTGATTACCTTGATTCCACCATGCTTCTGATGTGCCTAAATCAGTCTCCTTAACTGCAAATCAGGTGTAAGCAGGACCTAAAGTTGCAAAAGTGATCAGGATCATTTAGAACTGACAGTTTGTTCAGGATATGACTGTTCATGCTATAAATAGATGGCACAAATCCCCATGCAGAGCTGGCCTGGATCCAGGGGTGCACAGGACAATATTGAGTGTACCTGGCTGTCCATTTAAAGTAAGGCTAATACAAGGGAGGGTTTGATGCTTTTCTTGCAGTGAGTTCTTCCCTCTTGCACTGGAGACAGCTGGAGTTTGAGCTGGAGAAAGAGCAATGGCTGAGTGAAGTTGAGATGGAAAGAAAGCCAGTGTGTATGGAACAGCTCCACTGGGCACTGCATGGAGGGATGCTCAGCCATGCCCCTGGCAGGTCATTTCTGTGTAGGCATCCCAGTGTGGCAGTCATGGAAGATGCAAATCACTTCAGCAAGAGGAATGTTTTTTTTCTAGGCAGCTCTGTCGAGATGTGGATTTCTCTCCAAGATATGTTCACTCTTTGCCCTTGCCTTTTAATGCCCTCAAGTTCACTTCAACTTCAACACTGAAATGAGAAGTTGCCAAGCAAGCACCCTAGAGAAATGAAAGATCACCTGCTGATCTGGGAATCCCCTCTCAACCTGGTCCACATATTAAACTAGTGACATAGAGCTAAAAGGCTCCTTATATCCCTGCTTGTCACCTAGCCACTCCTTGCCTCTCTTGTAGCTGTGAGTAAAGGAAAACTGTGCATGGTGGTTGATTGCCCAGATCCTCTTCGGGGAGCATGTGCCAAGGTTTTCCTATCTGGTTAGAAGGAGGCTGAAGTGTTACTGGCTGGAGATATCCCAGTGTGGGACACTTGCACAGGAGAAGAGTGGCCCAAAGCAGCCTCACCCTGTGCCCTTGCAATTGCTGGGTTGCAGGAGCAAGGTAGGGGCTCAAATCTGACATAGATTAAACCAGGCTCCATCAGCGAGCAAGGAGGAACGTTTGTGCCTGTGATTGCTGTGACTGCGTGTGGGGATTGGGCAGAGGGTGGGCACTGCACCATTCCCCATTGTGGGTGCTCCTCCCATCCAGGCAGGTTTTGGGCAGAGGGATGCTCAGGGCAGTAAGCAGCTCCTCTCTGCTCTGCTACTTGGACCATGGGAAGTTTTGTAAGTCCTGTGGTTTGGACAAAATGGAAAGAAGCTTTTTTAAATTACGTATAAGCAAACCAATGAGTAAAACTTCATCTTGAAGCGAGAAATTGTGCTGGTTTGCCTCCTAAAGGCTGAAATGTGACAATTCAGTGTTTGGGGGAAAAAAAGAAGGAATTTCCAGAAGTATTCTTAAATTTCTGGGTGGATTTGCAAATAGTTTGGGTAAACACAAACGTCATCCTTCTCTGGCAAAGACACTGTCCAACTGAAAACAGTGCCTGGCCTCAGCTGTAGTTTGTTGCCTGTTTCAGCCACCAGAGTGGGTACCTAGCCCTTCCTAGCTGGTAGGAGGACTGAAGGAGTCAGCATCTCAGACCTGGTCCTTTTTGGACACCCTGCCACGGTGTATTTCAACTCCACTTCCTTTGAAACACAAGGCATTGCTGAAAGCTCCCTTTAGATTTGGATTTAGGTTTAGATTAGCAAAACAAGATAATTGGAGTTTTGACCTGTGCTCCATGAAGCTCAGCTGGTGAAATCCAGGCTGTGGGGCACTGCATGTCTGAGAGATGGGTGGATTTAAGACTTCAGGATGATGAAATGGCTCCTGGCTCCTGGTCTCACCCCACAGAGAAGGAAGATTTAGCAAACAGGGTGGAAATGCAGGAGTGTGGTCTGAGGTATGCAAGCACATGGCCATGTGTACACATGTACACCCTTTCACACCCATTTCAAAATCACCTTTTGGGTCTTTGACTGATGATAGACTTCTGCAAGGAGGACTAAATAGGCACAATAATTACTTTTTAGCTGTTATTAACCAAGCAATTAATGCATGTCTTGGAGGAGGCTGTTCTGTCTTTGGACCTCATTGGCTGCTCTGGCCCCTTCACTTACCTCCAGCAGGCTCTCGTGGTTGAGTTGCTGTTTGGTTTCAGGTAGAGGGAAGCTAATACTAATATTTGGTATCTGAGTGTGGCTGATGCTCTGTAAAGTTAGTTGGGATGCAGAGCTGGGGCACATGCTGCTTCTGAACCGCTCAGAGCCTTGCTTTTACTTGTGTAGAATATTCCTTTCTTGTTGCCTGTGCTGAGTGCTGATGGATGCGGGTGTTTGAAGTAGCAAACAAACAAATCCCAGCCTGGGGTGGAAACTGAAAAGCTTGAATGAAACAACTCATCATTCAAAGCTGATCCAGGACTGGTGGAAACATCACCTGTAACCATTCCCTGACTTGCAGGTATTGTCTTTGGCTTTGTTGATTTGATAAACACACTGCAGGGCCCTACCGAGAGCACAGCACAAGCTTCAAAGGAGGAATGAGAGGGCAGCCTAGGGCTGAGGCTGTGTGTCCCTCCTGGGAACCCTCACACCCTGCATGGAGCCAGCTCACCTCTCAGGGCATGGCAGGACTCTGGCATGGCCTCACTTGTAGAGCACATTGGTTGTGCTGCTTTCAGGGTGCTGGTAGCACCTACAGAGCCATGTTTCATGTGAGATGTGTTGGCTGTGGTGGGCTTGGAGAAGTTCATCAGAGCAGGGACTAAGGGGTTGGATTGGTTAACTTCAAAGACACATCTGCTCCTGTGTCTTTTAGTAACTCTTCTGCAATATTGGCATGGGTGTGTAAAGCCTGGATGAGCTGAGGTTTGTAAACTGCCCTCTCATTTTGACTGATTTTAGATGAGATGGACTGTGCTTGCTAAAGGATCAGCCTGCAGTAGCTTTCATTCACAATTATGGGGACTGGTCATGCGGGACTTGTCTTGAGCTTTTTTGGCTATGTTTGAGCAAGGAGAAGTTAAAATTGCAGTGTCCAAAAAACAGGAGGCCAAACTTTACACTTTGATCCATGATAAATATGTAAGTGGAAAATGGGTTCATGGACATAGCCAGCCTCTTCACCTCTCATCCATGGCCTCCCTCTTACTTAAGTGGGGTGAATGATGCTTTACTCTTTCAAATGGCTTGGACTAGTGTATCTGCAGCCTGAGGAGGCTCTGAAAACTAGCAAGTACTGTCAGTATAGGAAATAGCTAAATATAGTAGTATTTCTGCTCCTCTGAAAACAAGAAGGGGCTAATCCTGAAGTAGAGTTGCTAGTCAGTGTACTGCACTGCAAGCAGGGAGCAGATAAGATGCCATGCCCTGCAGAACCGCTGTTGATGGTGTGCATGGCAGCAGTTGGGAACATAAAGTGAGGGTCTTCCATTTCTGCAGCAGTTCAATGTTAAGACTTCATGCACGTGAGTCCTCTTGCATGACATGTCCCATCTTCCCCACACATAACAAACTTTAAGCCATGCATGCAAGAGGCAATTTATTTTCCAAGCGTGTCTCCCAGGGAGGCTGGAGGCAGAGCTCTCACTGTCCCCATGAGCAATGAGCATTTAAGTGCCTTGAAGAAGCATAGATGGTTAAAACCTAAATTCAGTTCCTGTAGAAGCACACAGAGCCTAATGGCTGGCATATCACCATGCAGTTCTGAATTTACTAAGCATTAATTTGCTTCTAATTCTGTAATTCGTTAGAGCTGTGTTGGCACTGCATCCTTGGATCCTTGCTAATGAGGTAACGGGGCTAATGCAAGCACAGGACTCCTGTATGGATGTTGGCAGCATCCCAGAGAGGGTTCTTTTAGACTCACTGGAGAAGTCCCAGACGTGGAGGATGTATTTACACTAATGATGCTTTATCATCAGTGAAAGCTGGGACAGGCAAACTGTTCTTGGTGTAGGCAGGACTGCATTCACAGTTTTTAGCAGTAAAGCAAGATCATTTCCTGTGGAAGGAACAAGTGATCTCAGTAAATGGGAACTGCCTCTTTATAACTTGCAATATTAGGGACTTCAGATAGTATAGCTTTGCCCATTGGAAATCGCATCTCTTCATCCCCTCTGCTCCCTGCCCCCATCCCATTTCCTCTTGGCCTTAATGATATAAGTCTGGTCCCTCAGGCTGAGTATTGCAGTTTGTTGATGGATGCCCTGACAGTAATATCAGAGGTTTCAGTTCCTCCTTGGAGGAGGGCAGAGGGCAGATACACTTGTCCAGCACAGATGATGTTCCCCTACCCAGCTCCTCGTATGTTTGGGGTCAGTGCATTAGGGCACGATGAGTGCTCCCTGGTGATGGCACTGGCATGGAAATCCTGTCTTGCTAACATGAGCCATGGTGTAACTCCACTACAGACACCTGTATGAATGAAGGATCAAGCCCAGTACATATATGAGTATAGAATAAACATCAGTACAAACCAAAACCAGTACAAACACCCCTGGATATGCCTCATCCACATTGTCCAGTGCTATACCAAATTCAAACTGGATTGCATATCACAAACATCAGCTATTTTGTCTTTATTTCATTGCTTTTAGTCCTCATACAACTATAAATCTAGCATTACACCTAAAGAAAGAGCAAACTACAGCCATTCACTGGATAACAACATTTTAAACACTGTGAGACAGCTGGTACTGTTAAAAACATGACCCTGTTATAGGCTCTCATTATTGGTGTCTACTTGAAGGAGATATACACTATAAAATACAAAGATAAAAAGCAAAGGGCTATTTAGATAGATGTTCAGCTGAACGCTGCTAGCATCAAATTGGTGGCACTGAAGAAAATGGGAACAGACAGCACAGCCTCTGGATTAAATGTGTGCACATTATGGATCTGCTAAGTCTTTGTCTTTACAACGTACACTTTAAATCAAAGCAACAGGGAAGTCAGTACTGATTGTTCTTGGAGATATATTTTACCTTCAGGCATTGCTGTTTCCCAGAGGAGCGTGAGCAAGAACGTATGTCTCTGTGCAGTGCTGACTGCTTGTGGACAGGGATCTCCCTGAAATCCTCTGGAACCGATTCCTCCTTTGGAAGTACCCACTGCTGCTGCTAAGGGTCCGCTGTCGGTTCTTCAGGTACTCTCTGTAGTTTTTGGTGAGCAGGGTGTAGAGGAAGGGGTTGATACAGCTGTTGCTGTAGGTCAGGCAGGTTGTCAGATAATTAATGTTCTTCATTACCTTGGGAGATAAAGGGAAGGATTCATAATACTGGAAGAGGAGCTGCCATATCCAGAAAGGCAAGAAGCAAGCCCAGAAGACCAGCACTATTGTGAAGATTAAATAGAGCACCTTTTGATTTGGCAGCCGCTTGGTCTGCTTGAAGGATGCTGTTTGTGACACCCAGTATATCTTAGCTAATCGGATGTAAAGGTAGCCAATGATCATGCCTGGTCCCACTATGCTGGTACCAAAAAGGATGGTGAGATAGACTTTGTAGGACAGTTTGCTCCAAGTGGGCAGGCAAATGCTTTTGTTGTCCCTTTGCACCAGCTGGATCATGATGAGCATTGGGAGAGTGAGCAGCAGTGACACCAGCCAGATAACAACAGCAATGGCCTTTCGGTAACTCTTGGACCTCTTGACAGTGTCCAGGGGCTTCAGCACAGCAAAGTAGCGCTCTGTGCTCATGACTGTGAGGGTGAAGATGCTGGCGTGCATGGTGAGGAAGTCCAGACTGAACAAGATGCGACAGCCAATGTCCCCAAAGTACCATTTCTGAATGAAGTAGGTCCCAACAATGAAGGGGATGGTGAGAAGGTAAAGCAGGTCTGCCAGCGCAAGGTTGATGATGTAAATATACATGGAAGCAGATGACCGCAAGTAATGGCACATCACTAGCAGGGTGTAGACATTGCCTGTCACCCCAATCACACACATGAGGGAGAGGATTGTCCCAATGGTGCAGATGGCAATCATGTCCTCCATGGAACCGTCAGCTGATGTGCCATCCCTGGTGGCATTGGCAGAGACATTGGGTCTGATTCTGAAGAGGCTGCCCTCACTTGTGTCTGCCACCATGTAGGGGGTTGCAGAAAAGTGGGTCTCCAGCTCATCAGTTAGAGACATCCTCCCGGCCTTTAAATTCCAGAGGCTTTGCTCATGCCCCAGGGGTCTGAAGGTCTGTTCTCTCTGCTCTGAGAAACGCAGCTGCTGGGAGAGGGTGAACCATTTCTTAGCAGGGTCTCATCCAAGGAAGATCTGCATTTGCCCCTGGAGAAAAGACATCAGAAACCAACACATTAGAAATCAGCCAGAGCAACACAAATTATCATGTAGAAATTACCTGTCCCTGAGTGCCAACCATCTTCTGCCCTGAGGCCATTTGTGTAAGGTTCATGCTCTCATTACAAGAGCACAGCTTTGATGACTGACATGTCATAGTATGTCCAAGGAAAAGAGACAGAAGAGACTGTGTGGATCATTGGAACCACTTGGTGTAATCCGTGAAATTAATTTGGGCTTGGAGAAAAAAGTGTTCTTCCTAAATTCATAACGACAACTTACAGACCCAGCAGCGTGTTTGCTTAAACCTCTTTGCTAAGCTCTTCACTCTGAAGGAATAAAAGTCCCCCAGAAAGGGTAAACAGACTTTGGATTTACCATTTGCAGCCAAGTTGTTGTAAGTGATCCATTCAAAGTCTTGTCCAGCATTTCTACAGTGTTTTCAAAGAGCACTTTCTCTTGAGTGAGAAGCCTCTGCTATGTCCTGACCTGCAACTTCAAACTGTGTATGAATAATAGAGAAAAAGTGCACTTTATAAAGCAAAGTGTAGGTTTCACTGTGGGTTTTATATGCCTATAACACAGGGTTTTTTCATGCTTTCTGTCAAGTGTGATCCCTCAGGATCTTCATGTGTCCATGCCCAGATCTATTTCAGACAGATCTGTCTGTGAACCTGTCTAAACAGCCTTACATAGGCAGGTGTGAGTTGCTCTGCAGCACATTAGGCAGGTATTCCCTCTTTGTACACAGGAGCTTTTGGTTAGCTCCAGCTCAATACTCTACAAATCATGACTGTGTTGCTTTGAATTTATGCTGGCTCTGGGTGCAGGCAAAGGGAGATCAAACGTACCTGAGAGAAACATTCCAGAAATAGCTAAAATGCACAAATTCTAAGGCGTACCAAAAGCCTGTGCCGACCTGAAGGTCACTGCACACAGAAGTGTGTTTGCACTGTGTATTTTACTCAGATTATCTCAGGAAAGTGCTGTGAGAAAGGAAGCCGGACCGCCTCATCCTCACAGGGCTCAGCAGGCAAAATCTTCCCTCTGCCTCATTGTGCTGGGCAGGTTTGGTTTGATTTGTCCTGGGAACTTACAGCTTTTCCCAGTGACTTCAGTGTCCCTTTGCCTCTGCACCAGCTCTGAGTCCTTTGCACCTCTGCTCCCATTAGCTCCTTGGCAGCAGGATTACAGCAGCAGGCCCTCCTCTACTGTCTTTGTGCCAAAGACCCTGACAGGTACCTCTGTAGCACTTGAGGATGGACAGTGTTCATCCTCTTCATGACTTGCCCTCACCTTTTCTTCTTCCCATTACCAACTCCTGCTGACAATGGGTGCTATGGAGATGTCATGCAACACCTCTGGATAAAAGAGCAATCCAGTACAGAGGGGGATTTTTCCTTGCTTAAAACTGGGATAGAGGTGCAAACAAAAAAAATAATACACAGAGAGCCCACCTCCCACCCATGTCCCTTCAGTGCAGATATCCAAAGGGAAAGATGAAAGTTCTTCAGTGGCCAGTGCTCCTTAAGGATGTAACTTCTCTGGGCTGGTCTCCAACAGCTTCACCAGCATCTTGGCTTTCTTGGACCTTGAACCCCAATCTGCCTCCTCCCTCCCCTGCCACGCTGTGCTGTGCCTTCCTGCTTGCCTCTGGCTGTGTGTAGCCAGTGTGTCCAGGCACCAGCCTGCTCCCTCATCATCCACTTTATCACTGTTCATGTAGGAGCTGTGCTGGCAGCAGAAGCGTCACGCATGAAGAAGACGTGATGCTCAGGGAGCTCTGCCTCCTCCTCTGTCACAGTCACCAGCACACTTGGTTGGAAATTAATGGCTCTGCGTAGGATGCTCCAGTCAAGCCCAGAGCTGGTCTCAAGCTCAGTTGGATTTCTGGTAGCTCATTTTCAGGGATGTGTTTCAACTGCTCAGGTGCTGTGTTCTTGCAGCTGCCTCACTTTGTGTTCCAGGCACTTGCAGCAGGTCTGTGCCATGCCTGTGCATGTCTGTGTGGTTCCCTGCTGTGACAGCTCCTGCCGGAGAGAGACCAACGCACCGCATCTCCCCGCTCTGCTCCTCTTCCATTGAACCCGCAGTTTGCTTCATTCATAAATTTACTACAGCACTAATTCAATTCCACTTCACCTGTCTGCAGACAGAGCCCACAGGTAAGCAAGCCCTCACTCCTGGAGGAGGAAAGCTAAGTAATGTGGGCAGACCTTGCATCGTTTAAAAGTTACTGTCATTTCTCTGCTCATGCATATGCACACACACTTGCACACATGCACACACACACACAATAGAGAGCTTGTTATTCCAAGCAGCCATTCAAGCATCTTTCAGTCTAAGCAATACCCTCAGCCAATCCTGCCTTTCCCTCTACATTATCATCACACAGGAGTACCATGCACACATTCAATAGCTGCAAATATAAATGAATTCCTCCTGCTCAAACCTTGCATTTAAATCCAGCAGATGAAGTATCCCACAAGAAATAAAATAAAAACAATTAAAGCTGAAACTTAAAGAAGGGAAAAAAGCGAATCCTCCTTCATGGGCAGACAGCGAGAGATCCCCGTGCTCCGTCGCATCAGGAACGGCAGCGGCAGGAAGGCAGCGCGCTTCCCAGCCAAGTATGTTTGAAATCTGTGCGCTCTTCATACTCATTCACTCATGCCTGCTATTTCTGTTGCTCAGTGACGTGAGGCGTAGCGTGGCTTTGGCTGCAGCCAGTGAAGAGCCTGTTTAAAGCAGCAGCATTTTGACAGCCATGACTTGTTTAATCACCTCCCCCCACCTTGGCCAGGAGCTAGCTGGGGATGTGAGATGTCTAGGCTGTTTTCACCTCGGGGCCGATGATAGGAAAAGTCATCCTGCCCCTCTTTCCATCACACTGAGGAGTGCAAATGCTTAATGTTGTCTGAGCTAAACCATTGTGTTGGGAGAGCAGTCGTGCCAGGGAGGGTTAAATTCCTGCAGGAGGGTCGGCTGTCGAGGGACACTGCAGAGCTCCTGGATTTGGAGATCAATTCCAAAGTGAAGCCCAAGTTTATTTGGGTTGGACAGTGTATTAACAGATGAATCTGTGTGGTGGTATCATGCACCACAGCATGTGAGATATTTCAGATTGGCAGTAACAAAATGTTATCCAGGTTGTTTGGGGTTTGGCTATTGCCTTTCCCCAGGGTTTCTTAAGGGGAGAGTAAAGATGGAATGAGATCAGCCATTCACCTGGATAAAACCCGGTGTGAGGAAAGGGCTGGAGCTGAGAAATGCAGAAGCTGAACTCAGGGTTATTTTGTTAACAGCTGAATATTGTGCTGGTTGCTTGCACACAATGGGATTGTTCTTCTTCCCTATTCCCTGCTTTAGCTCTGTGGACCATAGGGAATTGCTCCTGGTTTAAGCCAGCAGGAAGTAAGGAGCACCCACCTCTCCCAGGTGAATGCTGATGGACACAGGTGTGTGGGAAATGCCTGTCAGGCCCATTGCTTCACCAGTCTGCACTGGGAGCCAGGGCAATTTAGTGATGCTTCCCAGCATGGGGCTCCCAAGAGGCAGCAGCCCCTGGTACCCCAGGCTCATCCACCCTGCATCACTGTTACCAACCAAGAGCTGTTCCCTCCTCTAACTCTTTCCCTGGGCACTTGTATCATTGTTTCCTTGTTCTCAACCTCTTACACTCTGCTATCCGGGTGCTTCCAGATGCATCTTGTGTCTAAGGTCTTGTCTTCCTGCAGTGTAAACCCAATTTTGCTTGGACTACACACGGTGCCCATGGTAGCTCCTGGAAGTCTTTGTGGGCACTGGTGTAGTTGGCCCTACAACCAGGTAGTTGGTGTGCAAAACAGGGTCCTTCTGAGGTGTGGGCTTTTGAGTGTTGTGAGGACTCGGATCAGGAGCAAATCCTCATGTGGATGCTTGATTTTGCAATGAAAATAGACTTTATGTTAGCAGCTCTAACAAGGGCTGGCTGAGAAAACACCAGCCCAAACACCCTCAAATGTACCAGTTTTGCTCTAAAGATTTGCCCTAAATCTACATTTTGTGACTGGCCCCTAGGAATCTTTGGAAAGGTGTGTGCTGGAAGCTGCTTTTCACACTGTTTTCAGTGAGCAGCAGCAGTCCCCTGGTGAGTACTGATAGTGAAGCCATTGGCAAAGTGCTTTATTTGCAGGTGGCCCACTGGGAGCAAGGTAATTCATGTGGCAGTCTCCTCCTCACACACAGAGCAATGACAATCTGCTGCTGGCCATGCTGCTCCAGTCTCCAGCATCTCTCTCCATGCACTTAAACTGTGACTGTCACAGTCCTGTCACTCCTCTGTCATCAGGGTGCCAGTTGGGCTGGTGTTGACTCATGCCAGGGTAAGGAAGGGGGAGTGGAATGGGTAAAGGTATCTGGCCAGCCCATCAGTTTCCTAGATCTTCTGGTCCTAACCCGGTACTTCTGGTTTTGGTGCTTAAGCCTTTTGACAATGTTATACCAGTGTCTGTGTCTGCCAGGAAGTCTCAGTGCCCACAGGGCTGCCCTTAGGGGAAGCTGGACTCTCATACAGTCTGTGTCCTGCTGCAGCTGTTAAAGGAGGTGCCTGGAGAGGCATTTGAAAGCAGCATGGACACTGTCAGGTTCACAGACCTGGCTCAGGGCGCTTTGTACTTTTGCTGCTTCAGCTCCCCTTATCTTCCTCATCTGTAAAGCAGAGATCATTGTACACAGTCATACCCCTGAGTTTCAAGGTTTCTCACATTTGTCTGATGTGATTAGAACTATAGATAGGAATCCCAGCCTGCGTGATTTGAACAGGACTAGGGACTGCACAGTCACTGTTGGATGAAGGTAGGAACCCTCTGAGATAGGAAACAGGGCTTTGAATCATTCAAATGACATTCACTGCTACAGGGCTTCAGTTCTATATAGGGGGCTTCTGAAGTTACTGCAAAGGTAATAACCATTATTATTCTACTAAACACAGGGCAACAAAAGACCCCTTTTCCCCTTTGAGATGAGGATTTGTGCCAGTGCTATGTGATTCTGATTGTATTTGGTCAAAACTCTTGTGTCTGTTGAACTGGGCTGTGCACCCACTGCCTCCCCCAGTCTGTGCAGGGTCCCTTCAGTGTTCTGCTTTTGCTGGGGCAGTTTTAGACCAGGTCTGCCAGCAGCTGTGGGCTGCCTTCTGCTCCGAGCTGGAAAAAGAACTCTGTCTGTGTATCACATTTTAAAATACAATAAAGTGCTGCTCCCTCTGTGCAGGGAAGAGCATGAACAAATACAGCCAAAATTGATAAAAGAAAAGAATCCCATGAATGTGTCTGCATTCTTGGTCTGGGTCAGGTCTAGAAACACGTGCAACTTGGGATAAGATGCGATTCCCATTTGCCTGACTTGGTTCACTCATCTGCATGCATGACCTCCTTTATTACCAAGAAGCAGTGGAGTCACTCAAGTCCTGGGTCACCCCAGAACCATGCTCCAGGTGGGAGCACACACACATGGCAGCAGCTCCTGAGAAAGAGCACTGGGGAGGTGGCTGTGACTTCTCTGCAGGCCATGGCTGTCCCCTGGTCCCCCTTGTTCTTAGGAAAGCTGCATTTAAATCCCTCTGTTCCAGCGCTCATGGTCTTGGACACATCCAGATGTGAGATCCAGATTCCCAGCTGGTCCCCAGCTGCTTTTCTCACTCTTCCTACTATCTGTCCTTCCAGTGAAAGCCACTCAAACTCGGCCAACGCATTTGGAGACTTCACTGAGCCTTTTTGGCAGTTTGGTCTCCTTTCTTCCTGTTTTTTTGCAATATGAAACTTCAGTGTCCTTTCTGAATCAGGATGGCTTTGCTCGTGGCTCCTTTGTGTGAAAGTGAGACTCTAGGGGCTGAAATCACTACTTTGTTTTCCTTTATCCAGGATCCCCTACACAGATACTGGGTTTATAGTAGCTCTGCTTTTGCCTTGGACAGGGGTAAATTGCATGGGCAATTGAAAGACTGGTGCTGAAAGGGGACTGTTGGTCTCTCTAGAGGGATGGAGCTTGAGCTCCTTCATGGCCTCCTGAAGGAGGGAGAATCACTGCCTCCTGCATGGCTCCTCTTGCTGAATCCCTCTTCCTATGCTCTGGGGTGCAGGCTATGCTCCAAAAGGAGTTCTGATCCCTGTGCAGCCTGCAGAGCATCCAGATCCTACCTCCTGTCCCAGTCCCCTGGCAGGATGGACTATGCTTCATTCCATGCACCCACTAGGCAGGCAGCATTTGCCTCTTGCCTAATGTGCAAGACATATTGCAGCACTGTTAAACAGAGATGCCAGTGTAACTTGGTCACAGCCAGATGACACCATGCTCTGCAAAGGTGGGGGAATTCTCAGCCACCTGTATGACCCAGACCACTTTGACAGTGGGTGATAAAGGGGGGTTCCAGCCTCTTTCATTTCTTCTCTTCCTGCCCTTCTGGAAATCCTGCCTCTGATGGACTGTGCTAAGCCATAAGCTTGTCTCAGCCTCAGTGGGGTTTTGGAGAGGTTTTAGCAGTACTAAAGCTATTCGGGCAGTGCTTATAGCTGA
Organism: Melopsittacus undulatus; assembly: GCF_012275295.1. Lineage (NCBI taxonomy): Eukaryota > Metazoa > Chordata > Aves > Psittaciformes > Psittaculidae > Melopsittacus > Melopsittacus undulatus. The sequence continues at coordinate 17,495,329 of NC_047537.1, forward strand.
GTGCTGCTAATTCAAATAAGCTGGTGACTTTGCTGGTAGCCTTTTGCACTATGTAGTGTGCTCAGTGTGTTATTCTCACAGCTGCCTCATTAAAACTTCTAAATGAAGCCATCCTGATGGCTCCTCCCTGACTTTGTGAAGGCAGGTGTCATCCCCCTTAATTCTGCACAGCCCCATTTACATTTTTACCAGCAAGGTCTGAGATGTGCTACTTGAGCTTAGCTATCCTTTAACCTCCTCACCTCCTTTTCAGTTCTTAGAAGAGCTGCAGCAAGCTTGATTACTTAGTGGGAAGAAGGCAGAAGAGGTAATTGCTTCCCTCTGAATGCTGAGAAGAGCTTCCCTCTTGCAAATGTCTTTTGGAGAACTTCTTCAGCACAGCAGAAGGTTTGGCCTGGGTAACATTTGCCCCTGCAGCAAAGGTTCGTGCTGAATCCTTCAAAGATATACAAGATGAAGCGTGAAAGGTTGTCTGGCAGCATGTAAAGAGCAGCAAATATCGTTGCACGGAGTTTATGTCTGTGTGGGCTCTGTGAAGGCGTTTGCCATCCTTCTCACATGGGGTAGAGCTGGGAGGACCTGGGAGTGGTGGCAGTCACTGACTGGTGCTGGTAAGGGTCACCTCTCCAAAGCAGCAGATGCTAATTCTCCTTTTAAAAGCTGCTTTTCTGTGATAAACTGTACTCCCACATGTCCTTGCTTGCTCTGATGAGCAGCTTAGAATAGATTCTCACTGGTGATAGCTCAGTGCTGACTTCTAATGCCTGTCTCCAAGTCCTTTTCTTCCCCTTTTGTGGCACAGTCACCAGTCTCTGAGCCAGAATCCTCATGATGCTGTTCCAGCCCCATTTGGGGCTGATACCATCTTTCTGCTATGCACTGTGTTCTCTTGGGTCTTTAGAGGGCATCTCTTGAACAGAAGCATCCAGCCTCTCCCAGCAGTGTGGTGGCAGAGCAGAATCTGGGGGTCACCAAGCAGGGGCAGAGGCTCTGTTCCCCCCTGTAAGCCATCCCCAGCTGTGGCACAGGCTGTGCAGTGCAGGTACCCCAGGCTATGGTGACCTGGTTTGTCTGGGTGGTTTTGTGTGCAATGCCACTGCAGTGGATGGAGATGTGCTCTGCCATCCAGTAGTGGTGGCACTGGGTTAGAGGGGGCTATAGGACAGGCTGGATCACCCACTGACTGGGTAATCTGAGTGAGCTAAATCCTTGCTTCTCCTCAACATCCAGCAGTGGTGCATCCATTCTCAGGTATGTTGAGCTTTGTGCATTTACCTCCCATGCCCCATGTGCTGCTGTGAGGTCCCTGCTGAGGCAGGTGGGGAGGACTGCATGCAGGGTGCTTGAAAGCCTGAGCTAAAAGCACTGCCAGGAATGACAGGTGTTGGTTAAAAGACTCAGAAGCATGAGCCAGTCTTTAAATACAGCATTTTGCCCTCCATGGGCTGCTCCTGTGGTGAGGAGCAGGTAGCAGATGTGTCACTTGTGCCAGCAAGACAGGAACTCTCTGCAGGGACATTTGTGTCACCAGGACAAGGTCTGGGCAGCAGAAATGGGCCCTGCAGAGCAGAGGGGAAGTGGGCATGCAGACTTTGTTCCTCTATTGACTATGTGATGTAGGAACTGGATGGAGGATGTTGGGGGGACGTGGTACTTCCCTGTGAGCAGGGACCTGTTCCTCTCAGGCAGTTGTTTCTTCCCTTATTTCATTTCCTTTCCCCAGGGTGCAGCAGTCCCTGCTTACTGCTCCTTCCCACCATTGCTTGCTCCTGGACTTTCTAAACCCTGCCCAGGAAGGATGCAGCCATTGGCATTTTTGTGTCAGAGGGAAATTCTCCTGGAAATGGCTCTAATATAGAACAAGGGGCTTAATTCCCTGTCAAAAGCAGGAGGAAGACTGAGCGGGGGCCTGGTTTCACAGTTGGACAGCAGATCTTATTGTTTCAAAATACTCTTCTTTGGCTTGATTTGGTCCAAAGTAACACTTTGCTTAATGAAGGCTTTCTAGTAGCCAAGTGCTGCACCTTTGAACAGCACTTCCCTTTTGGGAAGGGGCTGCATATAGCAAGCAGTGGGGACTGAGAATGGGGGTGGGGCTGCTGAAGGCTGCACCCCAGCACTGGTCCTGGGGGCTGTCTGAGAGGAAAGAAAGCCCACGATGGGAAGCTAAACTGGCCATTTACAGCCAGGGCAATGCCTTTCTGCCCCTTTCAGACTGACTGTGGACTGGTGTAACTCAATCCATTGTGTTTGCATCACTGTGGTAGCTGAGACTGCTGCCCCAGCTCTGCTGCTCCTTCCCCTCCCTGCACTCAACCACACCGAGCTGCTCTCACAGCACCCTCCAGCACGATTAGATCATTTTCCTCTAGTTCCCTGAGCACTTAGTGCTCTTCAAGACTACTCTCACCTCACCTAAACTCTGCAATGGACACAGCATCTTTCCCAGATTGGCCTCACTGCAAATATTTCATTCCATCCCTGCTGTTTTCCCAGCAGTGGCTGATTCCAGCTGAGCTGTATCACAGAAAACCTTATGGCAGCAGCCCCCAAAACATTCCCACAAAGCCACCACATAGAAGTCACTATGAAGCTGTAGCATCAAATGCCTGAGTGGCTTCAGACTGTTGTGCCATTGCTGTACATTTAGAGGTCTTGTAAAATCTTTATCTTTGATACAGACTGTTCCCAGAGGGCTGGGGAGCTGCCTTTGAAGTATGCTGTCATGTTTTGATGCTGTGTATGGCTAAAGAGTGCTTTTGGAGGGGGTTGAAGTGGCGTCAAAGCCACAGCTGTCTTACTGAAGAGTCGAAGGGAGCAGCATCCCTTGTGCATCCCATGCTTTCCTGACTCTAAATGGCAAAGAAAAAACACCCCACTCAGTGCAGAAATGAGTAGCAGGTTGCAGTGCTCTTCTGTGTCTCCAGACCCTGAGCAAGTCACCTCCTGATTCCCATCAAGGTGATGTGGGATGTAGTTTTTGGCCTCATGATGGAGCTGTTGCCGCTGGGGGTGTGCTTGCCTCCTGTTTCATCCCGTTTGGGATTCTGCCTCACTGTGTAGCATCCCGGGGTTGTACAAATGAAGCGATTTGCAAGGAAACCGAGCGCTTCGTTTCACATGCTTACCCATCCTAGCTGTGCTCAGAGCCACTCTTGCTTCCCTGTGAAGGCTGCTCTGCTCCATGTGTGAACGGGGAGAGAAGATTGCCTCTGTTGTGTACCCTGAGAGCTGCAGGTGGGTTTCCCATGCACCTCTGTGTGCTGCACTTAGCAGAGGGGAGCAGATCAGCACCTTTCCAATGAGCACCACCCAGATCTCCTCGATTTCTTGTTAACCCACAACCTGGCTCTCCTCAGGTTGCCAGGACTGTTTATAGAATCACAGAATCACAGAATCCCAATCTTTAGCAGACTATTTTGAATAGAATGATTCCTCAGGATAAACCATTGCAGGTCAGGCATAGAGACAGGCTCATGGGGCTGGGAGGATGCTTTTAACCAGTTGCTACTTTGCAAGTCCTCTGAGTCCAACCCAAATAACAAGTCTTGGGCACATGTTGCATGAGAAGTGGCTATTGCACAGTCCATCTTGTTGGGATGAGCCTTTAAACACCAAGTGTTAACCATGCAAGGATCAAGCAAAACACTTAAGGATCTGGGTGACTTCAGGCTGCCTTTGCAGCCTGCATTAGTACATGACTCACCGCGATTAAGTATCTGCAAGGTTTTGTGAAGAGGCTCTCGGTGACCTGTGCTGACCCTGTCTGAGTCCCAGTCCCCTGGGGGTGTTACCCAAGAGCTGAGCCATTGGAACATCTGGCTGTGCCTTCTCCTCACAGCATAGCAAGAGCTCCTCATTTCTCAGTTGTGCACAGAAAGCAATAGGAGCTGATGGCATTTCACTTGATCAGAAGCAATGGGCATCTTTTTGCCTTTTCAGCCTGTGCCAGCACAGGCAGCTCTTGCCAGCAGTATCAAAGCAGTTCCCTTTCAAACTCCTTTACCTTTCACTGTTAGACCTTCTCATGAGCTGCTCCCTGCAGCTGCCTTAGCTGTAGCTGGACCTCTGCAGCACTACAGCCATGCCCAGGGCACACAGAGCAGGGACCCACTTGGTTGCTTTAATTACCTCTAATTAATTACATTGCAAAAGGCTGGCACAGTCTGTAATTGTAGATGGTCATTTGCTGCTGCAGTCTTGTTATGTGCTGCAGACCTAGCTGAGAGTGTAGGGTGTTACTGGCATCAAGAAGCAAACAACTTTAATATTTCAGTCAGACTTCATCTTTGCTCTGCAGAATCTCTTTACATCGTCTGCAAACTTTGTTCTTTTCCTCCTCACTCTTTTTCCAGCTCATTTATGAAGGCCTCTGCTCTCGTGAGACCTCACCTGGAGCATTGTGTGCAGTTCTGGTGTCCTCAACATAAAAAGGACATGGAGCTGTTGGAACAAGTCCAGAGGAAGCCATGAGGATGCTCAGGGGCTGGAGCACCTCCTGTATGGAGACAGGCTGAGAAAGTTGGGGCTGTTCAGCCTGGAGAAGGCTGCGTGGAGACCTCAGAGCAGCTTCCAGTATCTGAAGGGGGCCTACAGGGATGCTGGTGAGGGACTATTCATTAGGGACTGTAGTGATAGGACAAGGGGTAACAGGTTGAAACTTAAACAGCAGAGGTTTAGACTGGATATAAGGAAGAAATTCTTTACTGTGAGGGTGGTGAGGCACTGGAATGGGTTGCCCAAGGAAGTTGTGAATGCTCCATCCCTGGTGGTGTTCAAGGCCAGGTTTTACAGAGCCTTGGGTGATAGATATGGTTTAATGTGAGGTGTCCCTGCCCATGGCAGGGGGGTTGGAACTGGTCCTTTACAACCCTAACTACTCTATGATTCTATGACTGCACACCACAGGTGACTGCCCACTCTGAAAATGGATCATTTACTCCTCCATTTTTTGTTTCTTATCTTTTTTAACAATTATTTACTTGGATGATGACTTTTGCTTTTGTCTCTTGCTGAGTTGCAGAAGGACCTTGCTGGATGCTTTCTGATAATCCAAGCAAACTGCAGTAATTCTATTTCCCCTTTCTACACCCTCATGGGCTCCTTCAGAGATAAGGAACAGATTGATCCTGAGGTAAGGCTTCTCTTTTCAAAACCTATGCTGCCTTTTCCCCATTATACTTATTCATGTGCCTGGCCACCCTCTTCTTTAGTCCAGTTTCTCCTAATTCATCACTCTTACTGCTCCATAATCCCTCAGCTCATCACTAAAACCTTTTTGGAGAGATGGCATCATGTTAACCACTTTCTAGTCATCAAAGAGCTTTAAGCCAGGAGTAAAGTGCCACAGTTATGCTGAAATTACTTCATCCCTGAGCTTCTTTATAGCTTTTGGGTGAATACAGTTCTGGCATCCTTGAACTAAGTTCGTGCGGGAGGAGAGGTCGTAGTCTGGTGTAGTTATCATACTTCATTGATTTTTCTGGCCTTCAACTGTCTGTATAAAAGGAAATCCATGTTGTAGAACACGTAGTGCATTACACTGACTTCAGAGTAGTCAGGCTGGGAATGTTGCTTTTAAAACTTCATTTGAAAATATCAAGTCTGGCCACTGACCCCAGGTCCTGTCAGAGGGGATAAAGGAGCTGTTAATGTACCAGAGAGCATCCTTTGATATCTGCAGCTCCTCATGCATAACCCCTGGCATTTTCTGGGTGGCTTTAGAAATAAAAGGAGCAATGAAGTGTAAGAAAAATGGTAATGATCTTTCTACTGCACAGAACATATCCTTTCTCTTTAGGACTGGCTGTGCCCAGGTTCTTGCCTGTTTCAGGCTGGCTGCTTCACAGCTCTTTGGTTGCTTTCTGTGGCCATAAATCTTGTCATGAATCTGAGTCTTTCTGTGTCTTTACACATTCATCTTAGAAGCATTTTCTGTGCATTTTGCACACATGAGCCTGGAAAATAAATCCCCAGGGGGTTGTTAATGCAGATTGCCTGGGTTTAAGCTCAGTGAATATCAGTGGCTAATGCCTGTCAGCTGTGAGGAGAGGTGGGCTCCATGTATCTGTTTCAGCTGTAATTAGGGGGTTGGACCATGGAGGAGCAGCACCAGCTTTAGCTGGGCAAGACTGGGTTTGGAGGTGTCTGTGTCTTGAGGAGCTGCTGTTTGTAGGCCCAGGAGGGCAGGAGGCAGCAGGAGTCATAGAACGGGAGCATGAACAGACAGAAGCTGTGTTATTCCTAACGAAAGGTCTTGCTGTATTTTGTGTTTGCACCCAGTGGCAGTGGAGTAATGGAGCAGCAGAAGCAGCAGAAGAGCCTTATCTTTACAATAAATTAAACCTGGGAATGGTACTTGAACTACTCATGGGGTACAGGCAGTAATGTAAATCTGATCTCCTACTTCATCTCTGCTACAGAGATGCAGATATGCATAAAACAGCTCCAAAGTAAGGAATGTAAGAGGGTCTTTATCTTCCCCTTCACCTTCCTCATGTTCCAGAGGGTACTAGGTCCCAAATCTGTTTTTCATTACTTATCCTACTGCTATTCCCCTTGCGCTTCTTGTCAGTTTGAAACTGTAACAGCAGGCGAAAGGGAACTTTCCTGTTGTTCCTTATAGAAGTGTCTGTGGGATGCACCCCTGCTTCTTAGTGTGGCACTATTCTGTGGGGAGCAGCAGGACAGAGCTCTGAGCAAACTGGTGTGTCCAGCTCTGGGCTGAGCTCCAGTCCCAAAGCAGGGCAAGCACACCAGTATTGAGTGGTGCCAATTAGCCCTGCAGCTCATTACAGCTGGCTAATTTGGGTGCAGGCCTGCACTGATGTGATTATGCTACTTCTGGAACCCATGCAGGCTCACATGCTCTGCGTGGCATTGCAGAGGTTTTGTGGGGTTACAGAGCATGGAGCAGGGAGGGGTCTGGGGGCTTATATAAAGAAATAGGAAAGAAACTGTGGGAGGGAGGAGACTGAAAGGAGCCTCTGGGAGCAGACTCCAGGGTGAGGAGCTGTTGGATTTGATGTTATGCATGTGGCTTGTAATGAAATAGCTTTGCAGCAGGGTGAACATTTCCCTGAACTGCCCAGGCGCTGATTGGCAGCTTGTGATGGGCAGGCTTTCCACAAGGGAAAAATAGACAAGCTGAACAATATGATAGTTTGGTAATAACAGCTTGTGCGTCATAAATTAGGAGAGGGCCTGTCTCTTTGACCCACTGTTCAGTCTTGCTCTGCTCCAGTGCTCATTGTTATCAGCCTAAACTCCCAGCTGCAGGAAGTGTAATCTGCCCAGATCCTCCTGTCACCTCCCCTTTGGCCGTGTCATGGCAGTGGCTGTGCTGTGCTGACATCTCACATAACCCACTCATGTTCCTCACGTTAATGAGCCCAGGTGTCAGCTCTATGTGCCCAGAATAACAGAATAACCATGGGCTGATTCTTTGCAGACAGCTCTATTGCAGTATTTACAGGCATGAACATATGGATGCTTGGCTATCAGTATGTGGTACAACTTCTGTTTGTCTTGCAGCAACCTGTATATAGGTATCTCTCTTTCTACCCTCTCTCCTCTCCAGGAAAACTGGCTAACAAATACCAAGGGATAATGAGCCAAAACTGTAGCTATTGAGACTTTGACTTTACAAAGACCAGCATTTGTCCCGAAGGTATTGACTTACCAACTTGCAGCTGCCAACCATGCTATTGATGCTACTTCTTAGTCTAAAATCCTTCCAGTAGTTACTTAAATCCCTTAAGCAATCCCCACATCTTCCACTTGCTGTCTTGCCATACTCCCTGCCTACAGATGATATAAAGACGACACAATTGCCCTGTTCAAATGCTTTCCTACTCTGAGATTCACAGCTCACAACTCTCCTGCCAAGTTGATCATCCATTCAAAATTTCAACCAAAACCTCTATTTTTAATAGAAGAACACAGTTCCACAGATAACTTCCATAGTAAATGTTCATTGAGACAAGACTTCTTCAAAGCTTTTCTTCCTATTGCTTTATCTGAACTGGAAGAGTGGATTTAGCAAAATATTGTGTTTCTCTTGAAAAGAAACTTTCAATGTCAACCTATCTCATCCAGGACTCCTTAATGTCTTATTTTCCAGTTCATGAGGTCTCAGCAGTCCAGCTTTCCAGTCTAATTTGGAGGAGAAAGTAATTTCAAATATCTTTTATGAGGAAAATAATCTTTAGCCTTAAAAAGGAATTAAAACCAGCAAGAAAAACTCTTGGTTGTCTCTTCTTACTCCTGCTCAGTTTCAACTGATAAGTGTGTGTAAGCATTTCCCTAATCTAAAGAAAATCAGTATCCGCAAGAGAACTCATGTTCTTCCTTTCAACCTGTGCAGTGTAGCAATGCTTTAATTTCTCTCAGCACCACCTTCTGCCTCATGCTTCCCAGTGTGAATTGTACTAGCGAAATGATTCCATAAAGAGAAATAGTTTATTTAATAGCCTTAGTTGTATTTCATATAAAGACAAATACAGATGCTATCAAATGTTGCTTTCCTCTTTCCCCTGTGCTTGGAGATTGACTGTACTTGAAATGCTGGAGCTATAAGTTTGTCCATTCGGATACTGGGAGGTGAAATATCTGGGATGGCATGTCTGGGAGTAAATCAATGTATGGGACAGCTCTTCTACCTGGAACCTGATCAGGCAGTGTTGTGGAGACATTGCATTAGCAACCTATGTTAATGTCTATGCTGCATTTGATGGAAACTGGTTTAAAGGATGTGGAGCTTGCAGCTGCAGATATCCTCTGTTGACAGAGTGAAGGGAGCAGAGAACTCTGGAATGGGAGGGATTTGGGTGGGATGCCTTTTCCATGGCTCCCTCACCCTCATACCCAGCAGCAGTGGAAGCAGCAGGACTGTGGTTGGATCCCTGGTCACATCTTAGGGGGAAATCATTGTCCAGGACAGCTCATGACCCAATGGAGCAGCCTCTGTGCAAGCAGCACAGCTCTTCTGCACCTCCTTGTATTCGGAGTATCTCAGTCCTGCTGGACAAAGCTCCCAAATGCTGGAGCTGTGTGTGCTCTCTAGCAGCAGCCTGGCAGGGTGGGATGGGGGAGGCAGCTGGTATGGTTTGAAGATGCCACAAACACCTTTCCCAGAGGACAGTGCAATGGGATTAAAATAGCTGTAGTCTGTGGTCAGAGCCTTTCTATGGCAGCAGCAATGCAGGCCGCCTCGTCTTGAGTTCAGATCTGCAGGCATGCTCCCTTTTCCCATTAGGAATTCTCTCTTTCCCACTTCTCATAGCCAGTTTTCAGTGTGTACAGCATGCAATTCCCTAAGGGCATGATGCGTTCCAGTAAAGCAGAAAGCTGAGAGGGCCTCACTTCTGGGAACAGCTCCCTGAATCCAGATGCTTCTGCTCAAGCCCAAGTCTCCGGTCTGCTCTGCCTATCATTTGGGATGATTTCTGTGACAGCAGTTGAATGGGCTTTCTGTCTGCTCCTCCAGTTGCTTTTTGAAGCACAGACGAGACTGATCGAGTGAGGTTTCGTCTGGGTCCTATAGGGAATGCATCTCCTCACTGACCCAATCCAAGGGAACACGGAGAGATTGCAAAAGTTTGTGCTCTGCAGGCTTTTACATGATTTAGTGCAGATATGGTGATGCTATACTATAAAGAACTGCAAACACAGGTGCTTCCACTGCATCTCAGGGTGATGTCAGTGTTGCGTGTTTCTTCCAGCATCACCAGTTTTGCTCCCTGGCCATTGTGGCATTGGGTTTTGTGGCATTGGGATTGAACAGTCATCAGACCTCTGGTTTCTGAGGTGATGAGGAGCAGCTTTTGGTGCTTCCAGAGCAAGCAAATGAAGGAAGTTAATTTTGTTTGTTGGTGGGAGGTGGGACACTACAGCAAGGCAAAAGATGTTCTGAATTAAGGCTCTTTGCTGAAGGATATATAACCTGTATGAGGGGAAAAACTTGTAATGAAATTTCTAAACCAAATTGAGCATAACTGCAGGCTGATTTCTCCTGGATCCTTTTTCTGTCCATGAAGCCTGTACAACTCTTCCTCCCTTTCTGCATCATTTACACATGTGCATTTTGCTTTTGTCCTGCTGCTGTGGAGTAGGTTGGGACTGTAATGCTGTGACTGAGGAATAAGCTGGGGCCAGGTTGGCCCTTCTGCAAGATGCACTGCAGGTCTGTTTGCCATTGAGCTTGTCTGGTTGTTAACAGCTTTGGGTCCCAGAGCAGCACTGCCCTGGTCTCTCCCAGTGGTGGGTCCCTCCTCGTAGTACCAGCCTTGTCCTGCCTTGGCACGGAAGAACGGTGTGTTCTTTCACCCCTGTTCCGGCACGCTGCGCCCAGCAGAACTGCTATTTGTGGAAATGAAGGCTGCCTTCTTGGTCACCTCATCAGGAATTTGCTGCGACTTTGAAGGGCTGTATTTGGGAATTGGCAGAGTGGGTTTCTCCATTCCTTCCTGGCTCATAGCAGTCACGGCCGGTGACTCTGTACAGGGTCTATGGGCTGCTGTGGTGACAGTTACTGTAAAGCTGCTTTGCTTGCAGACACTGATTGGAAGGTCTGTGTTAGCTGCCAGCAGGATTCAGAGGAAGGCAAAGTCAATCTGCCAAGCTCCAATGTCCCAAGGGATGAATTTTCCTTCTGTTGACTGTGGCTTTCCTTACTCCATATACTTTGAAAAATCAGTACTTTAGTAGGGAACGTCTCCCTGTCCTGTACCCATCCGTGCTTGGGCATTGTTCAGAGATGGTGACAGAGAGCCTAATCAGGGATGTTCAGGGAGCCTATTTCTCTTCTTTATCTGCCTGAGTGGTTCTCAAAGGCCTCTCAGAACAGGGAAAGTAGCAGTACTTTATCTCATGTGGAGCTGTCTCTCCTTTGCTTCCTGTCTTTTCTCCCCTTTAATTTACCTCTGTAAATCAGAAATATTCCCTTACATTTGTTTGAGGTCAGACTGCATAATTTGATGATAATGTGATGCTCAAAAATACCTGAAGTTGGAAACGTTTCCACGAATAATTGTGGTATTTTGGGACCACAAGCCTGCGGTTGCGGTTTTCCCCAAACAAGCAAACAAGCCCAACATCAGAAGTACTCATATAATAGGATACATTTACACTAGTGATGTAGAACAAACAGCACTGACGATCTCTGCTCCTGTGGTGCTGTTCTCTGGAAGGTCTCCAGGCTTCTATAACAAAGTTTAGCTTTCTTTAACAGATGAGAATTTTAAATCTGATTCTGCCACAACTTTTACTGATGTAGAGCAAACCAGGCAATGTGAACTCACCTGCTGGTAGCTGCTGTGCAGCCAGAGAGAGTCTGGGCTGGGGGGAAGTCCCCCTGAGTTGCCCCAAGGGGCATCTCCCCAGGGAGAAGAAGGCTCTTGAGGTTCGTGGCCTTTGTGCTGAGCTGACAAATAATGCAGAGAAGTTTTAAGTGCACTGCAGTAGTGCTGCTTCTCTGGAAGCCAAGTAGTGCACTAGGGTCTTGAGTGTAGTCCTCACGGACCTCATTTCATAACCGTTTAACACAGTATCCTCAGCATCAGGCTACGAGTTACAATTGTCAACAAACACATTATCCCATATTTTGCTGATGAAAGGGAGCAAAGACTGCAATAAGTGCTGGAGGGACTGCCAAGGTCATGGAATCTTTCTGAAGCCCCAAGCCAGGATCTTCCCAGTCAAGCCCAGCTCTGTTGTGAGCTGGAGATGCTGGAAAGGCTCTGTGATCCCCACCGCCAGCAGTGCTACTGTCGAAATGAGTGGCACCTTCCCTGCCTGGACCAGACGGCTGCTTTAGTGAGACAAGGTTTAGTTTTATGTTACATCCCTGCTTTCAGCCTGTGGCTTTTCTACCTGTGACTGCCAAAACGTCAGTCATTGATGGGACTGGGGGAGAGCGAGGAAAATGGCTCAAGTTTTAAACCCCAAAGCAGCAAATGCAGCATCTCGTTCAGGCTGGCTTGGGGAGTGTTTATCTTTAAAGCCAGTGAGAAAACCTGTAGAAAGCACAACAAGGCAACACAACAAATGCGCCAACAAAAACTGTTTTCTCTGCAGTGATAATCTAACCACCAAAAAGGGAGTCTTCCAGTTCAAAGAGAGACTCCTCAGGCTGGGGAAGAGCAGATAAACCCAAAGTGGGTTAGAACAGCACAACTCATGTTTTCCTAACAGCTGCTTCTAATTTCACCTCCTGTTTTTCCTGGAAAGCAAGCACAGTCTTGTTTCTTTTGGATATAATAGGTTTGGGGGGTGCCAGAACATTTTTCATTTCATAGTTTTCTGTGGCATTTCAGTGTGCAAGCAGCTTGGTTGCTTGGTGGGAGAGGCTTCACCATCACAGCGGGTGACCGAAACATGTGGGGCTGGACACACTTCACCAGTGGTTTTGGCTCTGTTGTTGACTTGCTGCCCATGGAGGACTTGTGCATTGAGAAGAAATCTTGGATCAAGAGCGAGCTGTGGAGCTGGAGGGTGAGCCAGTGTATTTGCGCACTGGAGTGAGGTGGACCGAGACCCAGACTGTCACAGGCTGCAGTGTCACAAATGCTGGCGTGCTCCTCATCGAGTGTGGGCTCATGGCTGTGCTCCTCCTGAACCATGGGGAGATGTGCTACCGAGCCAAAAGTCTGCTAGTTTGAAGATAACCCCTCAAAGCTGTCATACCTCTATGGTTGAGGACCATGGTGTTTGGAAGTGGTTCTGGGATTTTCTGTATGGTCAAAGTTGCAGTATCTCTTCCCCCTCTAGTCTGTCCTACTGACAACTCCACAGATCACTGCATGGGGACAATGGCAATAGAAGCATGAGGCAAACTACACCTGAAGGAACTGGAAGACTTCTTTGACCTGTCCTTTGCAGGAGGAGGATGTTGGGCGCAGAGGTGAAGCCCATGAGCAGATGCCCCCATTGACCTTGCTGGAGGATAGAGCCCTTGGGTAATCAGGGGGGTGGTGATGTTCAGCAGAGGTGAAGTCTCCTCCCTGAAGCCTGTTGATTTGAAGGTATGCTACAACTTTAAATTGCTGTTCCCTTGGAAATATTCCTCCTGCCTCCTATGCTGCCAAAGGAGCGACTGCATCACTATGAACCTCTGCTGCAGCCAGAAAAGTGATGAAATGATTTGGTTCCCCCCTGGCCTTCTCACACTCATTGTACACTGGGCAAAGTGGAGCAAGAGTAGCTTTAGCTGACTGCTCTGTGATCACTCTTAGCTCCTGATACTGATGCTGGATACAACTGCTAGATGAGGTGCTTTAGACAAACACAGTGGTACTGTGGGAAGCCTGACAAATCTGTGCTGCTGAGGTTTTCCTGTATTGACACTGGGATCAAAATGAAAGCTAAACAAAAGAAAAAGGATGTATCTGGAATTCCTGAATAGCTCATTTGCAGCTCAGTTAGCTGGACCTTTGTGGAAGTTGGGTAGTACAGGAGAAAGCCATGAGAGGAAGTACTGTGGTTTCAGGATCATGTTGCAGAAAGTCTTTAAGCAGATGAAGCTGCTTTGATGGTGCCTTTCCAGGGGAGAGATGTTCTCCAGTATCAGCAGAGCTTGCAGCTCTTATCCCTCATTCATGCTGGTCACCACAATCCTGCATATTAACACTGATCCAGCAGGCACACAGCAGTTTTCTTAGCACCCTTGTAGCTCCAAAGCAGCACAGTTTTGGGGAGTGCTGCAATGCACTGAGTAGGTAGAGCTTTGGTAAGCCCAGCTGCAACTGAAATGGATGTAGTCTCTATACTGAGCATCTGCTTTGGAGTTAACTGGAGCCAGGCAAATTACCATTTATACATGTGAATGCTTGTTGAGGTTCATGGCTTGGTGATACATGTATTGCAGTATCTTGTGGGGTCCTTGGCTGGCACCAGGATGCCACAAAGGCAGCCCCGTAGCAAGATTAAGTGAGAGAGAATCCCTCATTTGAGGCCATGTGGGACTTGCTGTGATTGAGACTTCTTGAGCAGGGAATACCTTCTGAGAGTGAATCCCTTGGGAAGGGCTTCTGGGGGTGGAAATTGAACCTGGAAGTTGAAATGCCAAACTCTTAGAAGATGGTGTGAGCATGATGGAATCCCACTCAAAGACCCTTGTGAAATGCCATCTCTCTGCTTGCACTATCCCCTTTGGTGTGTTTCTGGAGCAAAAGCTGGTCCTCTGGAGAGTTAATAAAAAAGAATGCCAGAATGAGTTACTGGCCTTTTGTGTTACATGAAGCTGTCTCACCCCACTGTGTGCACAAGGGTGAAAGCCTGGCTGGGCTTTATTCAACATTGTAAGGTTGGTTCCTGAGAAACATCAGAAAGATCCATAAACCATGAAAACCTTGGAAATCACAAACCCTTTTGTGAGTCGTTAATAAACTGTGAAGCAAAACTCCATTGATTTCTTTTTGCCTTGTGAGTGAGGCAGCCTGTACTTGTACGAGTGAGAACTTCTGTCCCTTCCAAAATCCGTGGCATTTTAATACCTTGGTTTTCAGGAATTGTAGGTGTTTCCCCTCATGTGTATGAATATTTCACCTTCAGTCCTCAGGATGCTGTTAGTGGGCACCCACCCCCTGGTTCACCTATCTGCAGACGTCTCTATAGGTGTTGCACAGTCAAAGCAAGAGGAACAAGCATTGCTATTAAAGAAGCTCTCAAGACATGAGCCTCTCTAATGTGCTGTAGCACTCAACATGCTGCACAGGTTTTTAATTACCTCACAGTGATGAACAGACCAGAAAATCCCATTAAACCTATTAAATCACATGCACCTGACTGAAGGCTGCTGCAAACTCAGCACAAAGTCCTGTTGCAGGTAAAGGATTTGCCCTTCTCTGAGCAGCTCTCATTAAGGGGAGGAGAAGCCTTTAGGAGTTTGTTCTATGCTCCTCACCTGGATGAGGAAGGAAGGCAAATTGCTCCAGGTGCCAGGTCTTAGGGGTGGTTTAGTTGTTTCACTGCATTCAGCTGTTGAATGAGTTTGTGTTACACTGTGGAGGTTCCTCCTCTGAGCCTCCTGGCTGGTTTACTGCTGCCTGATCAGAGCAGGGACCTGGAGGCTGAGTGGTTCTTGTAAAGATGCTGACTTTAAAAACACCTTGGGGTGACTGTGGCAGTGTGTGTGTGGGGGATGATGGGGGTGTTTCCTGCTGCAGGGGTCTTTGAGAGAGGGGAAAAGCAGAGTTTTGACCTGATGACTGGCCTCTGCAGACCTGGTGCTCTCCATTTCTTACGTCTCCAGAGCAAACCTGCACATTCCCAGTAGTGAGCAAGAGCTGTGAAGTTATTCCTCAGGTGGGATTCCTGCAGCACTCGCGCAGGAGGCTCAGTGGCAGGACCTGGGCAGCACAGCTGGGGCTGTCTGCGGCCGTTCAGCAGCGTTTTCTACTCTCACTTCTGCTTCCAGAGCTGCAGCAGAGCTTGAGGAACGCGATGGGGGTGCGGTGAGTGCAGGGGGGAGCGGGGGCTGCGTGGTTGGTGCTCCCCGAGGAGCCCCTGCGAGGGTGACCCCCGGGAGCAGCGCCTGAGCCCTGCTGGGGGTGATTGGGGGTCCTTTTGGTCCCTGGCAGACCCCCAGCCCCATCCCGGTCCTCCCTGTGCCGCCGGCGCTGTTCTGCGAAGCAGGATGGCCATCCAGCGGCTGTTCCTGGGACTGGCGCTGGAGCGGCTTCATCCCGAACGGCTCCAGGGGAGGGTGCAAAAGCCCAGTGGGGTTGTGCAGGGAGAGGCAGAGGTGTCAGGCCAGCCAAGGGCTCTTCCGTTCCAGTCTCTGGGTCAAACTGCAATTAACGGTTCAGTGTTAGTCTGGTTTTCTTCTCCTGTGCTTGCCCAGGAAACCCGTGGCTTTTGGGTGTAAAGCAAAGGGAGAACAAGCTTTGGGTAGCTGTTGCCTGGTCTGGTAGATCAGTTTTGTTGGATTTGAGCTGGTATGGGCTTCCATCAGCTCATATAATTAATTGATACCTGCAGATATAGAAATATATATATAATATATATAAACATGTATTTTAATCTTTGCTTGATTCCCATTAGCTCCTCTGAATACCCTGTCCCATGTCCTGTGTTAAGACCTGGGCCATGCATGATTCAGGGCAGAAAAAGCCTTAACAGAGCACTTCCATGATTTCTTTTGTATTTACACTTTAAATATATTGTCTGCCGAGTATTTCCCCTGTCTATGTCAGGAAATGTGTGGGCTCCCAGGAACTGCTGTTTCCAGCTCTGTTAGCATTGGTTCCTCCTTTGAAGTTCAGAGGATGCTTTTCCTTTCTACTGCTTTTGTTTTCAGTAAGTTGTAGTGATTTCAGGGTTACTCAATATAGACACAAAAGAACTGACCAAAGTTGTTTCTAATTTGCACAGTTCTGAATACAGGATCCGGTGCCAGGACTGGGACTGCTGCTGTGGCACAGAGACTTGGCAGGAGCCTGTATGCAAGCACCATGTCAGCAAAATGCTGTTTCATGTTTTGGATGCTTTTGGAAAAATGATGAAGAGATTCATCCCTGGCAAGCGTGTTTGCAGAAAAGGAATAAAAAGCATCTTGTGTTCTGGGTTTTTTTAATCTATAAATGCTCTTATACATTACCTAGTCCTGCTTCAAAGCCTTTTTATAGTAGAAACTGCAGGAAAAAGCTGGTAGCTACAAGGCTGCTTGAGTTAATATAGATGAAAGCATAGAAAGAGCAAGAGTAATCTTCTGCCCTTGGGTGGGAGGTGGAAAGAGCTCATGACAAGGAAGAGGTAAGGGCAGCTCTACCTGGAAATATGCTTTTGAGTATCAGGCTTGGATCTGGCATATTGACGTGGTCTGTATGTTTTCCAGTACAGTGTGTACCTTAAATATTTAAGCCTGAAAGTCCATGATCTGGATATTAGAGAACCAGCCTGGCATGACCCTGGAGTTTTCCAGCAAGATGATCCAAAGTTCTCTGGCAGCTGCTGGAATAAACTTTGGGAAAGAGGTGGATGTGGTTGTCATGGCCTGCAGCAGCACTGGTACCTTGGGGTGTGGAAAAAATGAGGTGGGAGGGTTTGGAAGTGAGTTGCTGGCAATGGCTGAAGTCTGAAGCACAGCTTTGCTCCTGCTCTGCCTGAACTGGGTGTTGGACCCCAGTACAGGTGCCTGCCATGGTTTTTGGCAGGAATAGATGGGCTCTGGGCTGTCTTTACAAAGACTGGAAATGCTCCGGCCTGGAGGGGCTTGGTCAGCAGCTCTGATGACTTGGAGGGGAGAGTTTTCCTCTCTGCTTTCAGCCTAACTGCTTTCTCACCTTTTGAAGTGTCACTGCTTCTATTTAGATTCAAAGAACTTACCTGGTGATAAAAGCATTGTGAAAAGTGTTTCTCACTGGCAAGCAAAACGCAAGCTTTACCTCTGCTTTCTTCACAACAATCAGTTTACAGGCTCTTTCTGTGAGTGTCAGGCATTGTACAGACACCTTAGGCTCTTGTGGAAAGTTAATGTTGTTCTGCATGAGTTATTTGCCTCTGTAGGAAACAAGCATTGACCTGTTTAATGTTGCTCTACCTAAGAAACCCCCAAGCCATCCAAGGAAACTGTAACTGTTAAATGTAATCCCTGTTTGTTTCTCTGCTAAATGATGTTGGCTGCTTTGCCTTTCCCATTTCTTCATTCATCTCATCTTATCGGATCATCAGGGCAAATCTGACTTGTTCCATACATGAGTGTCTCACTCCTGTGATCTGGCTGGAGATGAGGGTACCAGGTATCTGCAAGGCCTGTAGGCCCCCCCTGCAAGGAGTGTCTGCTCCACATTAGTGCTAATGATGCCTTTTGGTGTGACTTGGTTCTCTGAAAAACTCTTGTTTCCTGACAGGGTGAGAAACACTGATTTTAACCTTAAAGCTTGTAGTTTGCAACCACTCTCACCATCTAGTGAATTTGTTCATAGTATATCAGAGTTGTGATCTGGACTTCCCCCTTTCTCTGTCATCTTATGTTGTTGTGACAGTTAATGGTTAATCTAATCACAAATGAAATGAAGAAATCTTTGAAATCAAGATTTTATGGCATGTATTTGTACAGCAACCTCATCCTGCCACAGCGAGTCAGAGTTTAATGGTGTTATGCTCCATGAACATGCAGTATATTCAGAACACACTACTTACAGGAAATACAGATCTGGAATAGATCCATTCCTTCAACTATTCTGCAGCAGTGGTGCCTGTGGCTACACATGGCTCTGACCACGGGTGTGAGTTCTTCTGTGTTAGATTCAGCTCTGCCAAACAATTTAGGAAGATAAATGGATGCTGGAGATGGGCTCTTCATCAGGGACTGCAGTGATAGGAAAAGGGGGAATGGGTTCAAACTTAAACAGGGGAAGTTTAGATTGGATCTAAGGAGGAAGTTCTTTACTGTGAGGGTGGTGAGGCACTGGAATGGGTTGCTCAGGGAGGTTGTGAATGCTCCATCCCTGGCGGTGTTCAAGACCAGGTTTGACAGAGCCTTGGGTGCCATGGTTTAGTGTGAGGTGTCCCTGCCCATGGCAGGAGGGTCGGAGCTGGATGATCTTAAGGTGCTTTCCAAACCAACCCATTCTATAATTCTGTGATTCTATAAAGTTGATGAAAATCGCTTGTGTTACTTTTGGGCCAGAAAATTTTGTTATAAGAAATTATAGTTCATTAAGTGTGAAAGCTTTGCCTCTGAAGAAGCTTCAGATGATGTTCTCCTGTGGTGGGGATTTATGATGTGACTTTTGGGGTGGTGTTACTGATCCCTGAGTACAAACTGCACTTTCTTCACCTTCAGCAGCAGGACCTTTAGCTTTGCCCTCCTGTTGCCTCCCTGGGCACAGGGTGATTTCTTTGGCCTTTGGAACAGTTTTTGAATACAGAAGTGTGGGAAGGCCAGTTGGAATTACAATGGTATTAGAGGACCCTGCGACAGTGGATCCTGCTGAAGGAGAACCACGGGGCAGTTGTGCCAGGTCCAGCAGTGTGCCTCACTGACCCACGTTGTTTGCACACGTTGTTTGTCTTTTGGCTCAGCTGGAGCAGAGAAGTAATTTGTAACCTAAAATACTGGAGTCCATGTGGAAATCCCCATTACCTGCAATGCAGGATGGTGCAGCTCCCAGCAGCATCCTACTGAGCGCTCTTGGAGGGAGTCCCAGCTATTGCTCCAGTTTCCCATAGGGGAACTGGTGCTGTACGTGACACAATGCTGTGACCCAATGTAGCCTGTCAGTGAGACAGAGGCAGGTAAAGATCTGAAACCCTTACCAAAGTGCCCATCATGTCTTTTGACTGCCTGATGTATTTAGATCTGCTGATGCAACCCTGTCTCTGCTACCCTCATGTTGTGGTCCATGCTGGGGCTGTGACTTGCATGTCTCCAGTCTGAGCTCACACCCCTCCTGTGCGACAGCCAAGACACAGGCTCCAGCTCAGCTGTAATTGCTGCTGGGTGTTTGGGGCAGATTTGGGATTGCTTTTAGAGGATGACTCTTCAGATGTTAAAAGCTTTGGTGCATACAGGTTGTTAATGAGCTTTTCTCTTAGAGCAAAAGTTTGTGCTCTTTGCCTTTGCTTCCAGGATATTTGGTATGATGGTCATAAACATAACAAGTTTTCTACTTGAAGTAGAACATTTTGAAGGATGTGACCTTTCTGCACTGAGATGGGTAATTCTGGACTCTTTTGGATTCTCTGACAATAATATTTGCTGTACATCTGGTATCTCCCCAGCAACCAGAGGAGCAGAAGAAGGGCATGGATGCTTAGGTAATTGTTTGGCTGGAGATTGAGTTGTTGCAAGGGGAATGCCCTAAACATGTGTGAGAAGTCTGAAACTTATCTCTGCTTTGAGCGGCATGTGGCTTCTCCCTAAGCTGTCCTGGGTACTTGATTACTTCATTTTGCACGATCAACCTCTTCCATTCATTCCTCCTCATATCTACAGGCTTAAACTCCGGGACACCACTGTGTGAGGCATCTCTGCCCATGATGGAACTAGATGATCTTCAGGTCCTTTCCAACCCAAACCATTCTATGATTCAATGAAATAATAGAGCAGAGGCAGCTGCTTGTCAGAGCTTCAGCAAGTTGTGTTCTCCTGTGTGATTCTGGGGACTTTATCGTATAAAAAATGTTTTCCCACTATTTTATCATATCAAAGTGTTTAATTTCTCTCTGCTTTTATTAATTTACAATTAATTGAAAGCTGTGTTGATGCTCAGGTTATCATGTTAACTATTCTGCTGAGTGAAGGCAGACCCAGGATGGAGTCAGCCAGCAGGCTGCTTTTCAGAGCTGCTTGTGAGCTCACGTCCTGGTTGTGATATCATATCATTTGTCACTGCAGCTGTTTGCTTTATTGTGGTATTTCTGTTTTGTTGCTAGAACCACAGCTCCATCAGCTCCCTCTGGAGGAGAAGAAGCTCTCTGGGATGAAGCTCCTTGCCTGGAAAATGGCATCACTTGATCCCCCTGTCATGGGAGGGGGTTTTGGTCTGTATTGTTTAATTTTGATTTCTTATTCCCCCAGTCCTACAGGAATGATGGAAATCTTTCAGTGAAAAAATGCAATGATATTTATTTGTTGCAATGGCCAAGCCTTACAGACATTTAGTGTCTCTTATGCCTCTGACAGGTCTAGAATTGAATTGGACCTAAATATTATGAGTCTGCCAGCTCCTGCAGGGGTTGTCCTCAGAGACGTGATGCCAGCAGCATCATGGGAAGGAAGGTCCCTGAATGTTGGAGAATAGGTGAGTAGATATCCATGTTGACCTGCAACCTGCTTGGCAAGTGATGGCCTGGGAGCCAGCCTGGTGGCTGAGGCCAATGCTTTCCAACCCAGGGGCTTTAATTCTTTTCAGCTGAAAATGACCAGAATTGTTTGGATAAATAGGTCAAAGTCATGTTTGTGTGGGGCAAGAAAAGCTGAAACGGGAGTGGCTGAGGAATGAGGAAGTCTTTGCTTGCAAGCCTAAGTATCCACAGATCATGCATTACATCATTCTTGGTTTTACATAATTGTTGTTTTTACATTGTTGTTTATACATTAACCACTAAAGCACCAGGACATTGCACTGTGCTTTCCACCACTCAGGGATGGACTCGTGAAAAGGTAACTCTCAGGCCTCTTGTGAATCAGAGTGGTGCAGCCCTTCTTGTACTCGGTGATCCTGTTTGCTTCATGCTGATGGGCTCTGGCTGGTGCCTGCCTGAGCAGAGCAGGCTCCTGCAGGGCAAAGGTGTCCTGTGGGAGCCCCCACTGCCCAGCATCAGCCTGGATTCTGCATCATCTTCCCAAATGAAACACATCCTTTCTGTAGCTCCTGCATGTGATGCTTCAACCAGGTTCAAAATACACTCAAGTCAGTCATGGGAATGAAATCTCATTTTACTGAATTGATTGCATTCAGTTTTAATTGTGGAGAGAAGGGTTTTATCCGTGTTGTATACAAAATCAAACTCTTCTGATGTTTGTTTCCTTTTACCATAGAAAAGTTGGACACCCCTTTAGGTTGGGTGTTGACTGGCTCTCATGCACACCAGTGCTTGGAAACCTGGGCTGAAAACAGAAAGTCAAAATGCCTTTTTTAGGATCTTTTCCCCTTCAGTTACTCAAGGCAGAAGGTGTATTTCAAGAAGGAAATGTTTTCTAGGGATCTTTACTGCCCCTTTGAGTCTAGACTCTCTTGACATTTGATATAAGTCAGCAGTTAAAGACTAGGAAACATGCTCCACACATTACTTGCTCCCTTGCAACCAGTGTCCTATAAAGGACAGTTTTTATTGCTAAAAAGCAATAAAAGAGTAAACCAGAATATCTTTCCTGACATCTGTGTGAGATTGCTGATCTTCCCTGTAGGAACCATAAACAAGTATTACTAAATGTCATATAAAGCTGATGATATGGGACATCTTCAGCCTGTTGTCTTGAAACACGATAGGATAAGCAGAATCCTGAAATCTTACAAACTTCTATTTAGATGATGCATCCAATAATTTTGCTGACAAGTTTATGATTAAATAGGCAATGGATTCCCCTCATTGGGTGGGAAGATGGCATTGTGGAAACTCCCTAAAGGTCCCCATAGCAGGTGCTAGCTGGGAACTCACCTCACTGGATGTTCTCTGGTATGCCTGTCCAAGGGGCAGAGGAGGCTATGTAGATACCTCACTCACAATCTGCCTTGTGTTTGTGGGTACAGTCCTGTGCCTTGTTGGAAAATGAGACTTGTTCTGATGCTTCCGCAACAGTGTTGGTATCTACATAGCCATTGCAAGATCTTTCTGCACCATGAGCTGGAGTTGCTCCACACCTATTTGGTCCAGGGGGGAGAGCAGGGTGTGAGCACAGCCCAGAGCACACCAGAGGAGGAATCACAGTGCTTCAGAGGGACTCAGTCTTTCTGTCTGAAGTAGTGGACCCACAGCTTTGATGCAGACAGTGCCTGTGGGGGACTGTATTGGAGTGAATGTGCAAGTCACTGGCAGTGTCAGGGATGTTCCCCACCTGATTCCTCATCTGCAACATCCATCAAGGGGCATGGGTGGCAGTAGGATTGACAACTTCTGTCTGTCGATGTGCCGTTATCTCCTCAGTAATAATAAAGTCACAAGTCTGTGATTAAACATCCCTTGTAAAGAGAAGAAAAAAGGGTTAAAAACCTCCAGATCCCCGATACCAATGCAGTCTGTGTAGCAGGGGAGCAGAAAACAGGCCCAGTGGTGTCAAAAGATCACCTATATGCATATATTATTAAACCCTCTGTATATTTATCCTCTGGAACATAGAAACGAAAAAGGAAACCTGAAGTGGTTCTTCACTTGCTGGAAGCAGTGACACATCTCAGGGAAGCGTGAGAGTTCCTTGGATCGCTGGACTCCAGGGTCAGTTGTGAGATCAAGAAAATAGCATAACATCCGTGTTATGTTGACTGTAGTGCCAAAGCTGAAATAATTCCTCCTGAGAGTCAAGTCCACATCACAATTAAACCCAGTTCTTATAAATGGCTGAATTGAGAGCAGTGGTGTCAGATGTGAAGCATGAGTCACACAGGGAAAAGTTCAGGAGGATGTAGACTGTCCCCAGTTGATGTTTTCTGGCAGCGACTGAGGAAACAGTGTTCTGTCCAGGGGGTCTCTGGAAAAATATCTCGGGACAGAACAAGACACCAGGAGGTGACAGCCCCCTAAAACCACATTTCCTCCCCTGGCTCCCCCAGATGGCTGTACTTCAATGGGCAAATCTTAATCCCTGGTCAGAGCCAGTGGATCTGGAAGTTATGGCTTGTTCATGGGAAGGTCTTTTGTCTTAGCCATAGCAAAGTGTTTGTTTCGTCTTAGCCATAGCAAAGTGTTTTCATTTTTCACTGTGACTGGTTTGATTTCGTTTTCCTCTACACTGACTGATCTGTGTGTACTTTCCTCTGGTTTTGCCTAGGAGTGTAGATGATGGCATGTGGACAGTCTGTTCCAGCCTTGTGAGATCTTACAGACTTTTCCTTTGCTCTCTCTCATCCAGTGATTGCCTTCTATTGCCCCTGCTTGATTTTGAAGACACCAATTCCCACTGGTGGGTTTGGTTGGTGCTGCTGAACAAAATGCTTGGCTTTTTGCTCCTTCACAGTAGAACACCTACAAGGAAGGATGTGACTGAAAACTCTCAGTTCCTGTGTTGAATTGTGTTGTCATTTAACTTCTTACTTTCCTATTGAGTTCCTTTGACTAGCAAGTTGTTGCCTAAGCTGGCCTGGACTAGGACCAAAACCCGGGGACATAAAATGCCGTATGTGGTCATGGGGTGGTTTCCCTGGGTTTGCTTTTTGAGGAGTGCTCCCTACCCTTATATAAGGAGTAATACAGTCCCCAGTGTAGTAGTATCAGATATACCTGGGAAAGGTTTTCCCTGCAATGTTTGTCAGCATTTGGATTTTGTTATTCTCTGGTCAACATCTGGATTTAAACTCCTCAGAGGGCGTAGGAGCTTCTCTGAGATGCCAAGGAATGTGTCAACTAGGTCATTGCCTTGTAAATATTCAGTTGTGCTCTTCGCTTTAGAGCAGTAACATAAGTGTTTGTGTAAGTAGACTTGCTTTGCAATTCCATCATTTTAGTTTTGAGACAGAAATGTCCAAAGCCTGGAATCTGTGTTCTATAGATGGAGACACAAATGCAAACAAGTTGTTTGGCTTCTAGAAACAAGGTGGTTAAGTAGGCTATGAAGTACTCGACAGACACACAGACCTAGAAGCAAGTCATGGCACTCAGTAACTATCTTGGGGGCATATTTCTCAAGCTCCAGTCTGAAGCCTGGAGGCTGGAGGTTTTTGTTCTTTTACAGAGGTTAAACCAGAGTATGGGAAAGGTGAGTTGCTCCAGCTCATATTGTGTGACCATCAAGGAGGTATGATGTGCTATTTGGTGGACTTGGCTTTTTACGTCACACAGTGTATATTTACTTATGGAAATATGTTCATGTTTTGAGCCTACGCATTTTCCAGGCCACCAACCCACACTGCCTGATAAGTATTCCCAATGGAATTTATAGCTGGTTATTTCCACCCTTTGTTCAGGCTGAAGAAAACAAAACCAAGATGTGTGGCCAAGGCTGGTGTCTCCAAGCCTGGGTTGTAGCAGAGCTGTTGCTGCAGTTTGTCCTCCCTGACATGCTCTTTGTGTTTGCTGGGCCTTTGGCAGGGCAGACTGATGTGAGACAAGGAGTGATTTTAGCTGGCAGAATGGAGATGAATCCTATTGCGCTGGGGTTGAAGGGATTGCACCAAATTTCAAGTTGGAATTATCAGTCATTGAGAGCTGCCTTCTGTTCCCATCCTATCTCATGTTGTATAAGCCTTTGTTTTGGAAAACCAAATCACTTGCTCATTGCCTAATGCAAGTCCCTTTCTTCCACAAACAGCTCTTGACTCATGTTGAAAGTGCTTTTAGTTTACATCCAAAGTGCATGAATCCAGCTTTCCTAGAGAATGGAAAATGATCTCTCCGCTGCTCTTGTACACCATAATCATGTCAGCAGTTCTTATGAGCTAGTGTAGCTCGTGGCAGCAGTACATTTGTATTTAGATCCCTCCTTGTGTACAGTTGGTGCGATTGGCTGCATGTATCACATCCAGTTTTGGGCAGTAGTAAAGCAAAGAGAACAACACATGCACTTAATTAAACCTTGTCTGTACCATTCAGAATACATTAAATAGATGGAGGAGGATGGGGCTGGTTGCAAATATTCTTTAGTAGTGACTTTTCCAAGAAGTGCTTGAATAAGGCTCTTGAACTGTCATAGGTTACAAGTACAAGCACAGAGGTTAAATTTTCCTCTTGGCAGGCGAAGAAAGAATGGGCTTACAGAAGTCATGCCATCCTGAGAAGGAACAAGGCTGGGTGTGGAAATAACCTCCTGGAATGGACTGGGCATTGATGCAGCCTCACCAGGGAGTGAGTCTGGATGGCTGAGGTGCTTTCAGCTTCTGCAACAACACCTGATGGTGGTCCTGGGCACAGGCAGAAAGAGCTTCCCTCCCTGCACCCAGGCTGTGGCAACAACCCAACTTGTAAACCACTGCAGCCATGGAAGTAAAGCTGAGCATTAGCTAAGTCCTCGTGCTGAAAGAGAAAGCAAATATTGCAAAGTGTTGAAAAGAAAAATGTCCAGGGAAAGCAAGAGGAGATTGGGTTTTCTTTTTATAGATGTGCTCCTTGTCCCAGTGAATTGGAGCTGCCATTGGTTGAGCTGTGACCCTGCTGTGGCACATGGTTCTCTCTTATCTGCAGTTCACTGTGATACTGCCTGGTGATGTGGCTGCAAGAAAGACATGTTGTTGGTTCCAGCTCTGACCTTGGATTGATTTGCACTTTCTGCCTCCAGGGAAAGGTACTGGCAGTGTGTGTGTGTGGCACTGGCCAGGTCAGTCAGGCTGTAACTCCATCTGCAAGTCTGTCTGAATACACTGCAAAGAAACAGGCTGGCTGCATAAGGTGCATAAGGTGGGCTGATGCCAACCTTATGAAGTTTAACCCTGCCACGTGCAAGGTCCTTCACCTGGGTCTCAGCAATCCCAGGCACAGCTACAGGTTGGGCAGAGAAGAGATTCAGAGCAGCCCAAGGAGAAGGACCTGGGGGTGTTGGTCAATGAGAAAATGAACATGAGCTGGCTTCAGTGTGTGCTTACAGCCCAGAAAGTAACCGTATCCTGGGCTACATCAAAAGGAGCGTGACCAGCAGGTCGAAGGAGGTGATCCTGCCCCTCTACTCTGTTCTTGTGAGACCTCACCTGGACCATTGTGTGCAGTTCTGGTATCCTCAACATAAAAAGGACATGGAACTGTTGGAACAAGTCCAGAGGAGGCCACGAGGATGATCAGGGACTGGAGCACCTCCTGTATGGAGACAGGCTGAGAAAGTTGGGGCTGTTCAGCCTGGAGAAGAGAAGGCTGCATGGAGACCTCAGAGCAGCTTCCAGTATCTGAAGGGAGCCTACAGGGATGCTGGGGAGGGACTCTTCATTAGGGACTGTAGTGACAAGACAAAGGGTAACGGGTTAAAACTTAAACAGGGGAAGTTTAGATTGGATATAAGGAAGAAATTCTTTACTGTGAGGGTGGTGAGGCACTGGAATGGGTTGCCCAAAGAATTTATAAATGCTCCATCCCTGGCAGTGTTCAAGGCCAGGTTGGACAGAGCCTTGGTGACATGGTTTAGCATGAGGTGTCCCTGCCCATGGCAGGGGGTTAGAACTGGATGATCTGAATGTCTTTTCCAACCCTAACTTTCTATGATTCTATGACTCTATAAATCCTGGCGGACTTGCTGGCTTTGGAGCAAATCACAGAAATATCTGCTGCAAGAGGTCTTAACAGAGCTCTAACCATAACTCCTGTAATTCTACCCATGATAAATTCTAGTGCCTTCCCTGTATAGATGTGTTCTGACCATGGATTGAACAGAGGAGAGCTGTTAGCCCTGTTTTGGAGGGCCAAGGAGGGGGTTATGCCGTCTCTCCCAGTAGGATGTAAAGCAGAGCAGCCCCTCCACTGCTTTGCACTGCTCCAGCCACTTCCCAACCACACGTCACAGTTTCTCAGAAATTACTTTGACAGGAAGCATTTTTGAGCAAGAGCAGAAGTGAAAGCTCTTTTCTGCATTCCAGGCTTAGAAAGAACAAAGATGTGAAGGTTTGATTGTTTGTTATGAAAACCTCTTTCTGTCCAGGTAGGTCTGTCTGTATGGGTCTTGGGAACACAGAGACAAGAATGACTCTCACTGCAGCTGCTCCTCAGCAGCAGGTTGCTGAACGGGGTTTTGGTCTGTCTCTGGACTGTTCCCTGGTCTCGAAAGGGGGTCCCCCACTTTTTATCTACTGAGAGGTGCTGCTTGCCCTTGTATTGGGTTTGTATGGAAAGATTTTGATAGCTGGGGGTCTACAGGGATGGCTTTAGTGAGAAGCTGCCAGAAGCTTCCCCTGTGTCTGGTGGAGCCAATGCCAACTGGGTCCAAGACTGTCCCGCTGCTGGCCAAGGCTGAGCCCACCAGTGACAGTGGTAGCTTCTCTGGGATAACATAGCTCCAAAGGGGAAAAAAAACCCCATGATATGGTAAGTTCAGCCAGAGAGAGGAGTGAGAAAATGAGAGGCTGTGGAGTCTCCTTCACTGGAGATATTCAAGAGCTGTTTGGACTCTATCCTGAGCAGTGTGCTCTAGGTGGCCCTGTTTCAGCAGGGAGGTTGCCCTATTTGCACTCAGGTGGTCCCTTTCAACCTCAACTATTGTGTGAAATAACAAAGGCACTGTTTGAAGAAGCCACCCATCAGCCCTATTAGTCCCCACAAAGGAGATAAGCAGACCACAACATATGTGAACTACTACAGAACAGATCCTGGAAGCCTTCATTCCATGGTCAGAACTAATAAATAACATTTTCTCTATTAAAGAGCAAATATAAAAGTGGATTGTTGAGATTAATGCTACAGGTATTCACTTTTCAAAGTGCTTTGCCAAGGCTAATGAGCATTATTTTCCTTGTGTTGCAGATGAGTCTGGGAAGTAGAGAGGTTTCTTTGACTGTTGCAATGCATGGAGAGGCAGATTTACTCCTCAGGTGCCCATATGCTGGTTCCTGGAGGATTTTCTGTGGGGTATGATTTTTCCCATGCTCTCCAGCCTCAAAGTCCCATGGAGCAATGCACCCTGACCTTTTGTGTGTTGTTTAGTGCTGCTGTCGTCTTGCACTCTGGGAAGAAGTGAAAGCGAAAATCCAGTGGTGTTTTTAAGAGAGGAGAAGCCGGTTGGGTGCCTTTTTCTCTGGGATCCAAGTGGTTTCTGCATCTCCTGTGCAAGCCTCTGCAAAAGGAGCTGAATGAACCAGGGGCTGGAAAGGCTGCTCAGGCAGGGAAAGGAAGAGGCATCAAGGCTTCTTTGGCTCCAGACCACTTTTGAGGTATTTGTACTGTCTTCTCCTTTAAGGGGTCCTGTCTTCTAGCCAGTCCTTTCTCTTACAAAATGTTGTTTCCTCTTTTTAAGTCGGCAGCTAAAACAGGCTCTGGAGCAGGAGGGAAATGATCAGTGTGTTTCCCATTTTCACCATCAAGAAGAATGTGCTTATTTGTGTGCATGATCTGGCTACGTATAAAATGCTCCTTTTTATGGCCCTGCCTGCCAACCTTCACGCAGTGCTGCACTACTTTCACACTGCCCTTCTGAATGCAAAACCCCAACAGCTTCCTTAAGTGGTGCACTCTTATGTAAGAGTGAGTGACACAGAAGGAACGGGATAAATCTGTTAGAGCATTCTTATCTTCATGTAATTACCAATAATGTTTTCTTCATCAAATTAACCTGTATTTTTTTCATCTTGCCGTGTTTTGTTAGTATCTCCTTTTCCAAAATTGCCTGTCATATTGGCAAAGAAAGGATAATTTGCCAGGAGCGTTGCAGCAGAAACCTTTGCCTCTCTGCTTTCAGTGAGCAGCTGCTGCCCAAGCTGGAGGAGACTGCATTGTTTTCCCTGTGGTTACTGGTCCACTCCCCAAAGGGAGCTGTGGAAACCCTGGTGGTTCTGGTTCAGAACAAAACTCAACAGAGAAGCAAACCAGATGTATCACTCAGTATTTTGTATCACTCAGAATATTGGGTTTAAAAAATGAGAAATTCAACCAGTGAAACTGTTCATTCTGTTCAACTTAATGTGCTGCAAGCAGAACATAAACTCTTAGTAGTGTTTTCTACTAGTTATTGTGGAAAATCTGTTTAAGAGCAGTTGCTGGGAAGGTGTGTACTTACTCTCAGGTTTATTGCAGGCGTATCTCAGCTTAAGCACAGAGTCCTGCTGATTGCTGTCTGCACCAGCTGGCTGGAACTGTGGAAACAAATTGCACCCAGGCTCACTCTGAAAATCTCTGTTTTGTCTCTTCCCGTGTTCTCATCCCTGTTGTGTTTTGCTTTGCTTGGTTGGTTTTTATTACGAAAGCTTGTGAGTTCGGCAGATTCAGCAGCTCGACAAGGTGAAACCAGTAGTGAAAGTAATGCAAAAAGTAGCTCTTATGTAAACGCTGTTCCTTTTCTAGGAAAGAACTTGAATGGAAAAGAAAATCCCTGGGATCCGCTGAAGTTCCCTGATTTTTATTTCGTTGTTTCCTTACTTCCTTCAGTACTATTCTTGTTTTCAAGCTGTTAAAACTTGACTCCGTTTGTGGTTGTGTTCCTCCCTTCGCCTCTGTTTCTGGGAAGTGGGTGGGACTTTCAGCAACTTGAGACTAGTGCAGGTAGTCGGGATAAGCAATGTTAACTTCTGCTCTGCTGGAGACTCCATGCGTAATTAGAAATTAATGCCTGAATACTCTGAAGCTTCCTCAAGGTGCTTCTCAGGTAGGGACATACCAACACAATGTTGGTTTAATGAAGACTTCTAACTGAAAGCCTTTAGAGCCAGGCTAGTGAGGAAAGTTGAGTCAGTTTTCCAGATTTCTTTTTTCTTGTTTGGATAAGTGAAACTTGTGTTTTCCTGAAACCTCTTTCACAAATTCATGGCAGTTTCATTGAAATGATTGAGGTTTCATTGCTGACTAAATCCAAGGTGTTTGTTTATTTTTTTTAAGAAATACTGTAATTTGAGCAGATATTTTCTGTATCTTTTAGGTTTAAAAGTAGAATTCAATTTGACAATAAATATTTCATCTTAGGGCAAACAAAACATTCAGCACCAAACATCTTCCTTGTCTGATTGTTTGTTTGTTTTGAAAGTGACAGCAAGTCAAGATGTTATTTGTTGCATGTATTTACTGAATGATGTGTGCAAAGCCTCTGCCCAGAGGAGCCCGAAGGACCTGGACATGGAGCCTTCTGCCCAGCAGGCTCAAGACGGATTTATCTTTCCCTGCAGAAACACCTTTCCCTGCAGCTGTCTTCTGCTGGTCTAAAGGATTGCAAGCTTGGTATCACCAAAACTCATCTCAGTGTTGTAGCAGATAAGCAGTATGAGCATTTCTTTGCCAGTATTCCAGTTCTCTTGGCTAGTAGAAGCTTTACAGCACTTGAAAAGTGTTTTCTAGAAGGATAATAAGGAAGAGATAATGAATGCTGAATAAAGATAATGAATGCTGAATACTGCATTTTATGCTCAAACAGGGAGGAACCTGGTGAGGCTGACATGGGATCCTGGAGAATGTAAGAGAGCATCCAATGCTGCTGGTGATGAACACCCAGGGCAGGCTGATGGATTTAGCCCACTTTGTGCAATTGTGTTTCCTGCTTCTAACCATTGCATCTTCCTGTCCAAGTGAGTCTCCTTGTTTGACCTCTGTGCTTTAAACTGCACATTAGTAGCTAAAAGCTTTTTAACTGTTAGAAAGCTCAGTTATGTCCAGTTAAAAATAAAACCACAAAACCAGTAAGGGGAGAAAAGGAAATAAGGAGGTGAAGGCTGATTCATTCAACCTGTCACAATCACCTAACTTGGAGGGGTGACTTTCTGGTTCTGGCTGAAGTCAGATGAGGTGAGTCCTCTCTCGTTCAGACTCTCTTAGGAGAGTCTGAATGAGTAAACCCTCTTTCAGCTCTCAGCACCCAGTGCTAGCATATTCCAGCACTTCAGCCAGGCTGGTGGCGCATTTTGGCTTTGGCTGTGAACTTCCTTTGTCATAGGATCGGGATGTCTGTTGGAGGTATCCCTGATAAGATTGTGCCACAAAGTTTTCATAGGGAAGAAAATAAGAACGGATGAGTCATCTGAGCCTGTCTGAGCATAGAACCACCTTGCTCAGCAGGAGAAATGTGTTTTAGCTCACTTCCCAAGCTGCCACCAATGGCAGCAATGGAGGAATTATGTCATGCTTCTACCCCCAAAATTACTCTGTGGTCTGGGCCCAGTACCCTAAATTGTCCATTGGCAGACAGCGTCCCTTAAACCATGACTGGATTCACCCACACATTCTCTAACACTAAAACTCTGGGGAGAAAATTGGTAGAAAAGAATTTTTCTTTGGTTTCCCATTTAGGTATTGCCGTGGCCAGTGATGACCCTGCAAAGGGGACGCACGACTCTTCCTTTGGCAAGACAAATGTGGCAGTCTATCACTGTGAGAGCAATGCATGCGAATCAAGCAATTACGAAGACTGCACCAAAATTGGTGAAACACAAAATGAGAGCTTTTCAAATGAAATAATTCAGTTGGTGACCAGTGACACACACATCACCATGTGCTTTCATCAAGGAAATACGCTTCCTAAAGGAATTTATGCAGTCTTCTGGGAGAAAGACATGGGAGCAGGAGACTCGTGTGGCATCCTGGATTATGAAGGTATGCTCTGCTGGGAACCTGGCTAGGAACTTATGGAGGACATGTTTTGGTTATGAACTGTTGTATATTTAAGCAGACAGCAAGGTACAGAAGTAAACAACTTCTGAAAATGAAAACTAATGCCTTTTGTGATGAAGTCGTTGAGTCGTTCACAAAAACAAATTCAATTCTCTCAGGTCAAACAGTGCTTAAAACTACACGAGGAGCAATTCAGACAGATGCGGGTCAGGGAGGAAGCTGGAGGAAGCCGTTCCTCCCATAAGGAGAAAAGGTAGAAGGTGTAATTGTGAATGGTTCCCCTAGATGGCCCCCGGAGTACAGAGGTGGCAGCGGTGCGCGTACACGTACCATATGGGTTCCTGACCAGGGATTCTATCACGCTGTAAGCCAGTATTACAAAGAACCATCCCTTAAATTCACATACTGAGCTTGATGTGTTGTGGCATGGAATATCACTTTGGCTAGTTTGGGTCGGGTGTCCTGGCTTTGCTTCCTCCCCGTTCCTTGTGTCCCTCCTCACTGGCAGAGACAAGAGACTGGAAAGTCCTTGATCAGGGTTCAGTGCTACTGAGCAACAACCGAACACTGGTGTGTAATCAGCATTGTTCTCAAACTAAAGCCAAAGTACAGCACTGTACAGCTGCTAGAAGGAATTAAGTTTCCCAGCCAAAACCAGCACAGTAGGAAGGAAGGAGTTTCCAAGAATCTCTTAGAAGAGGAGTAAGTTGTATGGTAGCCCAGTGGCGTGCAGGCTAGGTGAGAGATGCACCCTGGGGTCTGAGGTTTACCCAGCTGCTGGTCTTGTTTGTTCCTCTTTTTTGATTCCTGTATGTGAATGGGGGTCGCAAAGTTTTGGCATCAACTGAATGGATTTTAATTGCAGAAAGGTGATTACAAGCTTTTTATGAATGTTTTGTTGTTTTTATTATATGTGGAAAATTTTTGCTTTCCTCAAATTTGAAGATTTCCATTATTGGCTCCCAGAACAATTCAGCAGCTTAAGGGAAAAGCTAAATGTTGATTTGAACAGCTGGTGAATTAAACACGGTTACAACAATCTCCAATTTCTTGTGGTAAATGGAGGGCCCACGTTCTAGGCTTTTTAACCGTTGATTGAAGATCTTCTAAATGATCCATATTTATAATCAAAACTTCTTCTGTCTTTCAGCTTCCTTGAAAAATAGGTACAGTAACATCATTACAGAGGAGGTAAAAGTTTGCTGCAAAGCAAGCACAAACCTCTCAGTGCCCAACCATACCTTGAGGTGCTACACTGAAGTGTTGGATGAGAAACCCAGAAAATCAACAGCCGACATCACTGGTGAGGGAAATCAAGGTAATAGCTTCATGTATGTGTTTGCCTTTTGCTTTGAGAGAGGTTTGCCTGGACAGATGTGAGCAGAGTTTCATGTGGGTGGCACGGGGAGATGTACTGTACCTTCATACCTTGAATCCACGCATGCTGTAGCCATCCAAACTCAAAGACTTTTCACAAGTCCCTGTAGGTGCCCAGTCCTGGATTCATGTATCCATAGATGCAGGTTTCTGTGACTGTAGTGGTATAGCTGTAGATACAGGGATGCAGAAGGAAGGTGCTATGTGATGGCTGTGCAGCAAGTGTCCAAGAATTCCACTTAACAGTAAGTGATAAATGAGACTGTGATAAATGAGACTTCATCTCTAGACTAAGAGGACATTTGTCACATACAGGTATTTTTATATCTAAATTTCTTTCACTGTAGAAATCCCTGGCATCTTCCTTAGGTTATGGACAAACAGGGCATCTTTGTTTGAGACCAGTAAACACCATTTAGTCTCTTCTGGAGACAGTCCTTAGTAGGGGTATGGCTCTTCTTCACTCTTTGCTATGTTGTTTGTTTGGGGGGTTATTTTTTTGGTTTTGGCTTGGGGTTTGTTTCTTTTTTTTGTAATTTTTGAATGTTTGCTGGATGAGTCTATGATTCCTCTTCCAAACTGGACCAGTATTAAAGCAAGCTTTCTAGATGTTTGTATGTTTAAATTCCCATGCATTGAAGTATTTTAAAAATGGCCAAAATGGATTTCCCATGTGGCCTTTTAACCCATCACTAAAGATGGGTCTTGTCCCTCTTCGTTTTGGTTATTTCAGATGAGATGGATGTTCAAAGGTACCTGTTGTGGTGGGGAGCCAAGAATTGGCTTCCAATGTTAATAACCCTTCTTTTGTTACAGGCATCTTCATTGATGTGAGATGATATTAAAATATCCTAAGCCAGAAGCTATTTGTTCTCTCATTCATCAGTTCCTTTTCTCAGCTTTTGTAGAAGCACCAGCTCCAGTTCTCCCTAGGTGCTACTTCTGAGGCAGGCTTATTTCTTGGCACACCTGTTTGATTCACATGGACTTTATTTTCATCTGCTCTCCAGATAATCCTCAATATTTGGTCAGTGAAAAGAGCAATGTTGGTGTCATCACCACCGTAACAATTCCTGTGCTTTGCGTAGCAGCAGCTCTGGCAATATCTTGTGTGCTACGGAAAAGAAACGGTACAGTCTAACAAAATGTGATGTTTTCTATGGATAACATGCCTTGCAAGTGGTGCTGGTAGTAGAAGAAGCATAAAGGGTTTTCTTTCTGGATTTCATTTCCATAACAAGTTGATAAATCTCATTCATTGTGAAGGGGAGGCTGGGCTAGCAGCTGATAGGAATTCCACCACTGCATTTGGTCCCATGACATAGGCCCCAGTCAGAATAGTTTGGGTTGGGAAGGACCTTAGGATCATCCAGTTGCAACCCCCCTGCCATGGGCATGGACACCTCACACTAAACCATATCACACAAGGCTTCATCCAACCTGGCCTTGAACACTGCCAGGGATGGAGCATTCACAACCTCCCTGGACAACCCATTCCAGTGCTTCACCACCCTACCAAGAAAGAATTTCTTCCTTATATCCTAATAAGCACAGAACACATTTCCTTACTGCTACAGTAGTACATCTAAGTGACTGCACTGCTCAGCCTTATCCCTGTGAGATCCAGCTCCTTGGAGTAGGCTCAGACTGCAACATTGCCCTGCAACTTTCCCTGTAGAGACATATCCCAGCCAGGAGACTGCTGATATCCAGACATGGACTAACAGGTCCTTTAGGTGGAAGGTTCCCACTCACAGCTGTGCCTGCTGAAGAGCCAATTTAAATTTAAGAAAGGATATTTTCCTAAATACATCCAAGTGTGGAGTTTGTTTTACAAACTAATATGCATGGAAAGGGGGCCAACAAGAAATCTGGAGAGAGACTTTTGACAAGGGCATGTGGGAATGGCTGTAACCTGACAGAGGGGAGATGGAGATGAGCTCTTAGGCAGAAGCTCTTCCCTGTGAGGCTGCTGAGGCGCTGGCACAGGGTGCCCAGAGAAGCTGTGGCTGCCCTATCCCTGGCAGTGTTCAAGGCCAGGTTGGACACAGGGGCTTGGAGCAGCTGCTCCAGTGGAAGGTGTCCCTGCCTGTGACAGGGGTTGGAGCTGGATGAGCTTTAAGGTCCCTTCCCACCCAAACCATTCTATGAAAGGGCTGGGATAGGCTCTGTGGAGTGAATAAAGAGTCATGTGGGTAAAATCACCTGGGAATATCTGCCTTTTGCTCTTCCTTCCTCCCCCATACCACAGAGACTGCAATATTCTTAAAGTGAGATGATATTAAACCACCTCATACTTCAGAACAGTTGTGCTACAATAGAGTATAGAACTTGAGATCCAGCTGTGTTGTCATGTGGCAAAGGATCAGACCTGCCATATGTGGTGGGGTCTTGTACAGGTTCACAAGGCCTGTGAATCTCTTGGAGATGGACACCAGTGAGTTGCTCAGGCATTTCAGATTCCATTGGGAAAAAACAACTGCAAATTTGTTAGTTTTAATTCTTTTAAGTAAATCTTTGCTAATGCTGGTACTTTACTTTTTTGCTCTTGTTGTTTTTTTCTAGGACCTGTCATAGTGCTTCATCAGACTTCATGGTAAGATTTGATTTTAATCAAACTACATTTAACTATGTTAAATGGTGAAATCACATTACTATAGTGGCAGGAGGGTGTTTGGTGAAAGACTAGATATGTTGACTAGGACCGTGTTCAGCAGATGCCCATTTCCTCCCTACATCAAGTCTGAGTCAATAGATTTTAGCCCCTACATGACTTTCCAGTGGTTCCATTACTCATGCGTTGGTCATGTGCGTGCTTCTATAGACACCCCTTGACATACAGCTTCCTCCTGTATCTTATAACCAACCTGGCACCAGGGTTTATGAAACAATGTGTAATGCCAGAAACTGAGACATCTCTCAAATCCTGAGCTACTCCATCCTGTAAAAATAAATGGTGGGGTTTTTTTTTCTTTTTAGGAGAAAATAATTAAACAATTAAATTTGTAAGTCTAAATTTAAAGTTAAATTCTTGGTCAGAATTCAGTTAAAGGTTAAGATTTTTGTCTTGTGCTCCCTTTCTAGTGAATGGAGTGAAATATCTGTCTTGAGAAGATGATTCATCTCGCCTTAAAAAGGTTTTAAGATGAAACAGGTGAATTACCTTTTGAAGGTGCCTCCCTGGCAACTCTAAAGGAAGCCAATGGGAACAAGCCAAGATGTTTGAACATCTACAGCTGGACAAAACACAAAGGTGTCTGAGAAAAAAGAGTTGTGCAAGTGTTTGCAAAACTCAATAAAGATAACACTAGTCTCACTGTAGTTGTTACAGTAAGATGTATTAATGGATATATTAGTGTGACAGGTAAAACATTTCCCACTAGTGGTTTCTGTGAGGTCCTGCCCTTAGGTGTGACACTGGGTGATGCTGCAGGCCTGTCCTGAAGCCTCTCTAAGGCGAAGGCTGGTGGGCCACAGCAACCAGGGCAGGGTTTCAGCAAAGATGCCATGACCTTGCTGGGCAATCAAGCTGCAGTCCTGTTACGTTTCAGATTTCCAAGCCAAAATACAGACAATTGGATTGTAATTGTTACTGAAATCAGCCCATGCCTTTGACCTCACATATTTTTCCTTCAATTCTGCAGCTGTTAGAAAACTCAGGAGTGGCTTCGGACAGTTAAAGCCTCACGCCTATTTGACAAACATCCACAAATGAGAAAAGTAGGCTTGGTGCTAGCACCCCACTCCTCAGTAGCGTCATACAGCATTCAGCTCAAGAAGCTCATTTTATGAGACCTCATGGCAGTTTTCACGAACGTTCCTTCACCAAATCCATATGTTCAGTGAATACCCTTCAGCCACAGTTGTCCAGCTTCAGGCTTTCACAAGCAACACAAGAAGCTCCCTGTATCTCCCCTCCTGCCCTGGTGCTTCGCTGAGGACAGCAGGCATTGCAAGATGTGTGCCTGGCTCAGCAGCACAGGTTTAAACCAGCTGAATTCTCTCAATGGTTTTCATGACTGCAATGATCAGTCCGTGTGAAATTCTGCAGAGAACTGTACCTGTGCTCAGGAAGGTTGTGCTGAACCTTGAGGTGGATGCTCACTGCATGTCTTCCATTTCATACTGTGATAGCACGCCCACAGGGCTTTATTTTCTTTACCTCCTAGGTGATCTCTAGATAAAAAAATGAACTTCTTACAATCCCTACATCTGAAGACAGGTTTGGGTATGCTGTGTGCAGTATGTGATGAATGCTGCACTTCAGGGATCTCCATTTTGCAGTTGAAGCGATTTATCATTCACACTTGATTCAGTTAAATCCCCAAAAGTTTACATTAGACCTAAGCTGGCTTCAGGCTTGTCCTGGGTTCAGCTGTAGCAGTCATTTTTCTTCTTCCTAGTAGCTGGTGCAGTGCTGTGTTTTAGACTTTACCCTGAGAACAGCACTGATAACACCCTGATTTTTTTCGTTGTTGCTCAGTAATGCTTACCCTGATCAAGGACTTTTCAGTCTCATGCTCTGCCAGTCAGGAGGGGCACAGGAAGACAAGAGGAAGCAGAGCCAAGAGCCGGGACACCTGACCCAAAGTAGCCAAAGGGGTATTCCATACCACAGCACATCATGCCCAGTATAGAAACTGGGGGGTAGTTACCTGGAAGGCTGGACCACTGCTCGGGTCTGGCTGGGTATCAGTCAGTGAATGGTGAGCAATTGCTTTCTCTTCCTTGTTATTTCCCTTATCATTATTATTGTTGGTGGTAGCAGTAGTGGGTTTGTGTTATACCTTAGTTACTGGACTCATCTTAACCCGTGGGGCTTGCATTCTTTCCATTCTCTGCCCCATGCCACCGAGAACTGGGGAGAAGGAGGTGAAGTGTGAGTAAGCTGCTGCGTGGTTCCAAGTTACCAGTCAAGCTTAAACCATGACAAGACTCTTGAGCAAAAAGCAGCAGCAGCACAACTGGAAAAGCAGATCTATGTAACAGTGTGAACACTTGTTGAATCAGTTTTACATGGTTTAATTACCCATAAACCTGTAGCTGAAACTTCCAGCAGGAAATCTCAAAGGATGTGGGTTGTCATGTGACTCTTGAAATTTGCTGCAATCAAATCTGAAGGGAAAAGTTCATAACGAAAGACATCCAAAAATATGTTATTAATTAATGTCAGAAATGCAGAAAAGCCTCCGTGCTTCAGTTTGTTTCTTGTTTGGCACAGCAGACGAGTGCTGTTAGGAGGTGGTTTTCCTTCCCCAGTGAAGGCTTTACACTCATGCTGATCTGAGATACCCTTTTAACTCAGCTGTCACCTTATTTTTTGGATTTTGTCTTTCTAGTTTTAATGTGGTGGAATGCAGTCAAAACATCACGAAGAGATGGCAATCCCCAGCTATTCAAAGGCTTTTAGGTATTTACTGATTATGTTTTGATCCACTTAAAATAATTTCTTCATGTTATGTTATTATGTTACATCATGAAGAATGTGATAGTATAGTTATTCAGTAAGCCAGAGCTAAGGTTGCCCGTAAAGAATCCAGACTGTACAAGAGTTTGGAGGTATAAGGAAAAGAATTTCCCTCTTTACACAGTGCCTTAACACAATTGCAGTTCCTGGGTTTTTTTTCCCCAGAACAGGGCTGCTGTAAGTTTTCAATGGAGTAGAGCTGTGTCTAAAAGGAGTGAGTGAGGAAGAGGTTTGTTTGGTGTAAAAGCCATCCTTTTTGGAAGAGATAACGTATCAGCTGCTATAGGCTGGGAAAGGAGTGCTTAAAATGGGTATGGGCCTTTCAGTTCTTGGCCCCACTGCAGCTATCACAAATGCTTTAGATTCTGTTTCTTTCTGCTGTAAGTTGTTGCTGTGGGTGCCTTCAAGGAAGTGCCGATTGCTCCAGCACATGCAGTCAAGCTGCACGCTGAGATTCTGGAGATTTCCACTGATGTACACATTGTTTTCCTACACCTAGGAAAATCCTGTCTTCAAATTGAAGGCTATGGCAGTGTGGTGCATGATGCCAAGGACTCAGCGGAGGTACAGAATTGTTTCTCTAACGACATCTCTTTAGGCTTACAAGGGTGTTATGAGAAATAACCAATAAAAACCTGTCACACAAATATTCCTTTACAGGTTACTCAATCACCATTTTTCTAACCATTTTGTTGTTGGTTCTAGCTGATACGTGCTTTAGAGGTGGCAATCTATGTTATTGCTTAAGCAGTCATCGCTTTCACAGACTATATGTCTTTTATGACTACACAGCAGTTAAGCACAAGATATCCTCTGCTCCCAGAACTTCCTATTTGAAGCAGCCTATGAGGAACAAACATTATTTTTCTCCTTGGTCCACTTATGCCAGCACTTTGTGGTTAGCCTTGTATGTGCAGCTGCATTGTGTTCTTAAGATGGTCCTTAACATGGCAGTTCTTTTGTATGGTCTTTTATTGAGAAAGACAAATGTGTATAGAAAAACCTCTGTATGTGTGTATCTGGTGTTCAAATTCCTGGCTGACCCTGGGTGGTTTTCATATAAACTCAGATTTTGAGTTGTTTGGAAAAGGGACAAAATGATATCTGAGAACTCACATGGTATTAATTTGAGGGAGTCAGGTTTAATGATGTGCAGATTTGATTTCTACTCTTTAGCATCAGCTGGGGCCAGAGAGCTGATCAATCACAGTCCTTATGGCTCACTCAAGCACATTTTCATTTTGGTTTCTTCTTTCTACTGATGATTATACAGATTGTGATATTCAAAGGCATCGATACCAACTGTTTCACTTTGCCCCTCCTGAGCTGTGTCATGCTGTTAGACACCAATTATCCCACATCTCAGGAGGAACAGCTTTAAAAAATCTACAATACTTATTCTGGGTAACTGCACTGTGTTGTTCTGCAATATACAAATATAGGAAAATAGTTGTTTATGAAAAAGACTGCTCTGACTCACCAAATGCCATCATTTGATATTTGTAATTTCATTTTAATGTTTTGTCTGCTTGGGGTTACTTTTGTGTTTTTATACCATTCACAATGAAACAACTTAAAACCTGGCTATTCATTGATAACCCTGGGTTGATGAGTCGTTACTTCGTATGTTAATCTTTTTTACAAAGCATCACCATTAGATGGTTCCCAAACTCATAATCCAGTATTATTGTCATGATTCACTTTAATATTACAAAAGCAAAGATGGGCAGTGAGA
The DNA here is from genome assembly GCF_012275295.1 of Melopsittacus undulatus. Classification (NCBI taxonomy): domain Eukaryota; kingdom Metazoa; phylum Chordata; class Aves; order Psittaciformes; family Psittaculidae; genus Melopsittacus; species Melopsittacus undulatus. Next base: position 17,535,726 of record NC_047537.1, read on the forward strand.
GATATCTCCTGGCATTTACTTTTGTGTCCAGTAGTGAGCCTCTGTAGGGCTAATTGAAAGGTCATTTCACAACCTGCCTGAACTCTGTTTTCTTTACAATGACTGATGGAATGCCTAAGCTTCCAAGCATTCAAGAAACTCTTTGGGAACTCACCCCTTTCCCGAGGTCTTCACACAGAGAACAAAGCAAGAAGAGCTTTTCAGCACATCGGGGAGAGAGCAGGAGCTACATGTGAACTGTCACAGAGATTCCCTAGTTACCAGCTCTTATGCTGCAGACACTACAGAATGTGTCATTAAATGTGAAGGCAGGAGGCATGTGAGAGGTATAAGAATTTAAGGTTTATCTGAAGTAAGGGAACATCTCTCATCTACTCACTCGTTACAAAGCCAGGACATTTGCACCAACCAGTGGGAAAACTGACAGACTGAACTGATTGTACCGAGCTCCTACATTTCCAGCAGGGACACAACTGGGAGATCATTGCCTGAGTTTAGCACTGTGAAGAGCAACTTTGAGCTTATTTTTCCTCAGTTGATTGTAAAGGGCAGGTAAGTGCTCACCACAGAGCACTCTTTAAAGTCCTGCCCCCAGGGTTGGGGGTTGTTCAGTAGTAGGAAACCGTGGGCGTTTTAGGTGTGAAGTCAAAACCAAGATGCACCTCTGGAAAGAAATCTCTCCCTCCACCCTCCATCACATTCATTTTCATACTAAAATGAAAGCTGCACATTGCTGAACTGCCTTCAGTAAACAGCTGGTGTAGCTGGAAGAAAGCAAGGCAGGTGTGGCATACAGCACTTCGGGTCTTGCATTCATCAGTAAGACAACAGAGAACAAGTAAAAAGATCCTTGAAAATGCCATGGATATGTCTCCCAACTGCGTTGCTCTTCCTTCTGCATCTTCCTTGCTTCCCTGGCCAGAACGGTACGTACAGCATAGATGCTCTTACACTTCACAAGTCTAAATCTTTCCTTTCCCCCCTTCTGCTCCTGCTTAGTCTGTCTCAAGCAGGTCCCTGGCAAATTCACCAGCAGCAAAAAAGAAGTGGAACTTTGGAAAACATTCCCTGGAATTATCGGATGAGTTTTTAGAAAGAAGTTTAAAAATCATGTGATCTAAACTTTTCTACACAGAAGTTGCACACTGTGGAAGCAGTGGATTCCCCAGTAATCCAGCTGTGGGAATTACTGGGAAATTTCCCAGAATTCACAGTAATGAACTGTGTCTGTATTGTTAAGGTTGACAGGGGAGCCCACTGCTGGATAGAAATGAGCATTGATATTTGCTAGAGACAGAATTATTGAAGGTGTAATAAAACCTTACTAGAAATTTCCAATGCTAAATATTGTTGTAGCTATTGAGAGTACAGGTTGTAGGCAGTGAAACTGGTGAGAATACTTATTTTGCCCTTCTTTAGTTCATGTTCGTTGAGGGGACAATACTGGTTTGTGCAAACAGGCTGATGGAGATGGATTTCCTGGGCTTTCCTTCCCCACTTGTAAAGGCTGAGTGCTCTGTGCTTCTCCAGCTTTCTCCATCACCCTATTTCTGTGCTGCTCTGGAAGGTAATGTTGACAACTCCTGGGTTGCCTTAGTTCCTTTTCTAGGTGGTGTAAGAGGAATGTCCTTGTGTCTGATGAGGTCAGATTGACCGACTGTATCAAAATTCCCATGATCTGGTCTTTCTGTGGTTGTTCCCTTATTAAAACTAATTGGTTTAAGTATGTAGGGATCCTTAATTTGCTTGTCAACAGTGAGTAATTCTCCCCTTTGTAGACTATGTCCTAGATACACAATACTTTACATTTCATTGTCCTGCCCTTGCTTTTTAATGTAATTTCTTTTAGGTGTTTCCTGTTTGATCCCTCTGTTCCATGCTGTTCATTGCATGAGTACTTACTGGTCAGATTCTTTTGATCTTGAGGTCGTTTGGGAACTCAAAGGGTTTCATGACATTTTTATACCTTTGTTTTTTACCATAGGCTGGATTTGCACTTTCTGCAATTCTCGTCCTAAGAGGCTGCATTATCCACTTGATGCTGCTAAAGCCTCATTTCTTTTTGTTTTTTAAAGTGTAATTTTCTTCCATTCTCTGCCATTTTTTGGATACTTTTGTATTCCAGATTTAGTTCCTCGACCAGCTCCAATTATTGGGCTGAGTTCAATGAAGCTTGTATTTTGAGAATTAATGGGATCATGCTGGAAGCTACAGAGCAGACTAAATATTTTTAATGAGTAACAAGCCTCTTTTTTGCTGAGGCATGAAAATGTTGAATTCCACAGGTCAACAGGCATGAAAGGCACAATCGGCTTCAGGGCAGCCAAGAGATGATGGATACAGAATAGCAAGGCCGAGGTCCAGTCTCAAACAGCAGTTCTGTTGATGGACTAGTTTTGGAAACTACTTCAATATTATGAACAGATCAAGAAGAACACTGATATTACAATACCAATTTCATTTCTTATTTTTAGGTGGAGAAAATGAAGAGTCAACAGACATTATCAGTGTTCGTGAAGGAGAAAGCATCAACATAACTTGTTCAATTGAAGGTTCAGAAAATGAAGTGGGAACATACTTGAAAACTAGCATACAGCCTGTCAATGTGGTATATGTTTCCAGGCACAATACTTCATATATCCTTCCTGCTTTGGCTAACCGCACCAAGTACTCAAAGGAAGGAAGCAATCTCAGGATAACTCTGCACAATGTGCAGGAATCGGATTCTAATATCTATCAATGCAGTACATATGTTAAAACCGAAAGCAATCACAGAAAGCTGTTTGGGAAGACAACCATAGTAGTGGTAAAAGGTACTGCACCTTTTCTGTCGTGAATTAATAAATATAGCTGTATATTTGAAATCAAAGAACGGAAGAAAGCATAATGGGAGAGGGAGTCTGACAGGACTTTCCCCATGTCTGCTCAGGTAATGTACTGATTTAAAGGAAACTGTGAGTCTGTTCTGTAAACAGATGAAGAAAACACTTTAGGTAGAACATTACCAAGAAAACCCCCAGAACATCAATCCACAACAAATTTAACCCTAGCTATGGGTTTTCACATGAGTCATAGGATGCTGCAGCAGTTTGGAAACAGCTAGGACAGTTAGCTCTTTCCAAAACAATCTTTCCAATCTCTGTGAATAGCTAGGAGACAATGAGCCAGTTTTTGGTCGTGGTTTTTACAAATGTCTTTTCCTTTTTACTATTTCATCTTACAGGACAATTTGATAACAACTGGGAAGTTGGTGCTAGGCAGGGCTTGCAAGCTGGGCATCAGTGGATAAAGGGATGTGGGGTTTTTCTCTTCTTACCAAACAGTTGATGATGGGCACGAACACTCCTTTTGGCAGGTGTTTCTAGTTAGAGATTTTTCCCTTTTAAAACGTTTTTATTATAAGAGGGTTGTGTCCCCAGTATTCTCTTTGGCAGCTTGTTCCTCTACATCCCTTCCCTGCTGATGAGAGCCTCTAAACTGCTACAGCTTCACCAGAAATCAGTTTTCTTACTTTCCTGTCCTCAGGGCATGCAAAACGTACTTGACAGTGGTGTCAGTAATAGCCTGTTATATCTATGAAGAGTTACCCTGTCCTTCCTTAGGCTTCCCTTATCAAGCTTTTTGACTGTTTTCTCACATGAATTCCATCTTGTTGATTATGTACTGTTTCTCCAAATTATTTTATTGAATTATCTTGTACCTCTTCAGGATTCTGCTCCTCTTCTCTAAAATGTTTGCAACCTTCCCAGAATTACCTCTTCTACAAATGTGATTAATTCTGTCTTCATTCTCTCATCCACATTAACTAATGTCAAAAGGGATGGGGCTTGTCCTCAGAGGAACTCAGTGAAACTTGTCTTCCCAGCTGGACAGCAAGCCATTTATAACTCCTTTTTGTTGAACACTTTCAACACTCATGGAACCCACACTGTATGATTTCACCCAGACAAATGGTATCCAGATCTTGCTATAACTTAATTTCATTTGAGAAGGCAGGCAATAATCCATTTCTCAAAGGCAAGCTGATGTAGTTGTGTCCCCTTAGAAGAGTTCAGTACAAAAGATATGTATTTTGTAAGTAGGTGGAGACCTTTTACAATGGGGTAAATGTATTTGATCAGTCCTACTTTCAGCAAAACCATGCCAGATTGTTCCCAACACACGTGTAAAGGTTGCCTCTAAAGAAATAATTTCATCTAAATTTCTGTGGTCTATTTTTATTGTCTTTGACCTCTGTGTTTAAATTGCTGTATTTCATAGTTCAGCTGTACTGTGTTGAGTATGTGGTTGCCATTAATCTCTCTTGTTCCTAGGTAAACGCAGTGGAACTGTTGAACAGGCACCGCTGTATGTGAATCCTCAGCAAGGCCAATCTGTCAGCATTACCTGTGCATTGAAAACCTCACATGAAAATGAAGGGATCTACTTGCTCAAGACTCACATGCAGCCTGAACCAGTGCTGTATGTTTCGGGTCAGAATACTTCCACTGTTTTTCCTGCTTTTGCTAATCGCTTGGAGTATTCAAAGGAAGGGGAAAAAATCGTGATAACTCTACACAACCTATGGATAAATGACAGTGACATATATGTATGTGCTGGAGTGGTGAAAAACTCCTCTTTTCTCTCAGTGAACAGAAGTGGCACTATGATGCTGATTAAAGGTATCCTTTTACTTGTTCAATCGTAAAAGACTAAGGTTGTAAGGCAAAAGCTGAACCTAAAGCTTGCAGAACCTTAGTAAGGACAGGGGAAGCACTAATCCATGGCTAGACTTCTTCCAGTACCTGGGAAAGCTTGGAGAGTGTGCTCAGACTCCTCTGCCCTGTTGTGCTAGGACACAGCCAAGCACTTTGTTCCTACCTGCCTTGTGCTATCAGAGGGGAATTATGAAAGAAAAAAGTTGCTACAATCCCACATCTTAAAAATAAACCAAGTTCAGAATCAGATAACAAACATTCCATTGTGTCCATGTATAACCCATCACATTTAGGGAATTAATTAGTATTTTTAGCATCAGTTCTTTGACCTTTGTGTGATGTAAATGTCTTTTAGAAACCACTTCTCTTTGTGTTTAAAAATAGCTCGTGCTAGGGAGTATGGAACAAGTCCTCAGGCACTTACTTAAAGTACCACAGATAATAGCAGAGATGATCTCACACACCCTTATTATACACTGAGCACTCTGGGAGCATGATCCAAAGAGAGGGGTGGTTTTTCTTCTGCAGGATAGTGGTGTAACTGTTTGCTAAACAAAGACAAGCCCAGCAATATAGTGCTTGGTTTTGACCTTACCAGTATAATCTAACCCTGTGCCCTGGGCTGTGATGAGATCTTTGGGTAATTAAAGTAAGGTTTACACAGGCCCTAAGAGTTGCAAACGATTTGTCTTCAGTCTGCAAAAAAGGCTGTACTCTCACTCTGTGCTGCTGAGCCATAGAGGGTGCAAGGATTCAGTAATGTGGGTTAGGGAAAGCAGCATCTGCACATCAAAGAAGCATTGTGATTACCACTATTATGTTATTCAGGTATGGATTAATTGAGGTTTTAGAGAACTTTAACACTTTCCACCAGCACTATTGTGCTCAGTGTACATACTTCAGATAACAGTAGACTCCTCCTGTTATTCTGCTTGTAAACCTAGCTGTTTGCTGTAATTCCTATATAGTCCTGGCCAAACCCTCAGCATTGCTGTCATACAGCAGTAAAACATTTTCTGTTTCCATTATAAGTGTGTGGTCCTACTTCTGACCAGTGCTATAGAAACTACCACCTTTATAGAGTGCTTCTCGCTGACCCCCCACATGTGATCCTTAGGAAAGCACAGAGAATAGAAGTGGGAAATAATATTGGGATAACAGATGTGGCTCTGTAGCATGCTATTGATAACTGATTCTTTGCTGACCAGTGAATAATACTTTATTAATAATAAAAATAGAATTCTACCTCTTCATATTTATAATACTGATATAATTTTACATGCAGAAGGAGAGCAGACAGACTGCAAGAAAAATTCCTGGCTTGTCTATGTTCTTATCACCATGGTCATGCTCCTGTTCTCTGTGCTGATGTGCTGCACCTTGAACCGTGTTGATGTAAGTTGCTACAGTGCCAAAGGAAAACTGAATCCAGGCACAGTGAATAGGTGCTTTTGATATTCTTTGTAAACAGTGACAGTCAAGCAAACATTTGATAAACCTTAAGAATCATGGCTTTCTATTGTCTCCTCTTTGCCCTTGGTTAATGTCTCCTAGCTGTAAGCTCTTGGCAGTAAAGTCTGTGTCTTCTTATGTTTCTGTTACTTTTAGTAAATGAGATACTGTTTGCCTTTTGAGACCAAGCCTCAAGTAAGCCTCACAGTCAATAACACAGCCGATGTTTGCATATATTTCCCTGAACAGAGCACCTTATTATTCTGTTTTGCTGCTTTCTTTTGTTAGTTGGGAATGGGACTGTATATATCCACCTTGTATTCGATGTAAAGAGGATGTTTGCAGGAGAACGTAGCATCATGTCTGAAAGTTGCTGTAGGAGAACAATTTTATGCCATCCTAGAAAAAAGGCAAACAAGATTCTTTTGCCTTTACTGGTGTTATTTACACTCATATTGTGCAGCCAGTGCCCAGAAATTGTCTCTGTTAGATCCTTCTGCTCTATAAAAATGACTCAAAATCGACAGAGTATGGTTCACAGACCAGACCCTTATCTTGTCCCTTCACTTCAGCACTGCTAAAACCCAGTGGTATAGCATCATTCTTGCAAAGCCAAGAGGCCTTCTGGGAACTGTCCCTTGTGTAACCAGTAACAAACTGAGGATAAGCCTTATTTATGCTGGAGCCACAGTTACAGCCATCTCTTGAATGAACTTTTGGTGAAATTACATCAGACTGACAATAGAAAGTTAAATAAATAGGTCGACAGTTTCCACCTATAGTCTAAGCCCTCACTGGGTGATGAGAGGTGGCTGGAAAGTAAATTTCCATTTCAGACATATGGACTCTGAGGTGTAAACTGACTCCTTGGTCAGAGTCTTTTCAAGTTTGGTGCTCAATGGCTGTTTGGTTTGTTTTGCAGTTGAAGAAGTATTTCCAGAACAACTCCCCAAATACAGTATATGAAGACATGTCTTACAGTGTTAGACAGCACACCTTGCAGACAACCAACGCTTGCTGCATTGACAATTAAGCTTCTGCCAGCTGGGACCATGCATGGATCAACCATTCCTTTACAGGTCTCCCTCAGAGCTGCCCTAGCAACCTGATGTGGTAGCTGAACTGAAGATGCTGTCCCTTACCTTCTTCAGAAGAAAGAAAAACCCACTTCATTTCCAAAGCTTTTTCTGTTTTTTGATCACTTGTAATTTTGGGTTTTTTTGGTTAATGTATATAAAATGTACAGAAATGCAGGTATCCTGCACATGTGTTTGCAGTTTAGGATGGAATGCAGTGTTTTCTGGACTATACTTTCTGGCTGGAGGCAACATATGGACTCATTTCTTTGATTGATCAATAACCTTTTCAGGGAAGGGGGGGTAGATGATGGAGAGGTCCGGCTCTGAGCTTTGGTAACTGCTCAGAAAGACTGTAAGATGCAACAGATCCACATATGCACGGATTGTAGTTCTCTTGTGAATCCTCATGGGTCTGCAGAGGAGCTCAGGTAGTGAAAACTACTCAAGAGTTACAGCAAAGAAATCTGCTTTGAAGAGACCTCAGAGACGTTGTGGCAGAGCGTGGTACGAGTGAGGTGCTGCGTGTGTGGGAGATACTTACGCAGAGAACATAATGGCACTGGAAAAACACAGTCAAGTCTGGATTTCAAATTACAGCCTTTGTCAGAGATACTGATGTGATCGCTGTGGGCTTGGTGTGGTTGACATGCCAAATGACCAGACTTGGGCCATGGGGGCATTTTGGGACAGCAGAAATACTAGTGATGTGCTGGTGTTGTCTCAAACTCCAGAGCCTTTAGGACTACACAGCTGAATGCATTTCTCCAGGTCAGTGAGTCTACACTGTACAGTACAAGGTGAACTGATCTGAGATAAAACCAATGCCTGCATTCCAAGCAGGGTGTGGGTAAGTCAGATCCAAATCTCTTAAAAAGGAATTTATCAACGCCATCAGTCAGGTGGGAACTAAGTTTGGTTCAATAATGGCTTAGGACAGGTTGCTGTGATGAGCTTAACTCTCCTCTAGCTAAGCAAAGGCTACAGCTTTCTCTGGGGTGTTTTGGTTTTGGAAAGCTGTGTCTGCTGCAGAGAGTCAATAGTTTGCATGCCCAGAGGAATATCAGATTGCCCAGTCCCGAGGCAGGATAGATGGGTTGATGTGTGATTTCTGGGAACAGGCTGACACTGGAATTTTTCTTTACTGATGTACTTGTTTAGTTTTTTAGGGATTAGGGCTGGTTTGCCATTAATGAGAGCTGGAGCGGAGCCAGGCACAGGGGATTCCCCCTCTCCGAGGTGAGCTCTGCTGCGATTCCAGCTTGCTGAGCCAAGGCTGCCACTTGGGAGAGCCCATTTCCTTCCAGATCTTACTCCTGAAATGCTGTGCAACAGACCCGAAGGGGAAATCTGCGCATGTGGGTGGCTGATGGAGGGGGTTTTACCTTGTAAGAGGTGTCTGCTGCTTGCAGACCCTGCGGTCTTCACATACCTGTACCTGAGTAAAATTATGTTTAGGACTGGGGCTTTGTGGAGTTGTGCTGTGTTTCTATACATGTATTAAAGACTTTCATATATCTTGCAAATGAACGCTAGTTATTGCAAATGAACACTAGTTATTGAAGGGACTGTTTCTCTTAGTGTTTTGTTTGGTTGCTGTGGGGTTTCTTAAATAGAGTTACTCAAAGGCTTGTTCCAAAATGCTGCAATGCAACACCTCAATAAACAACAGATTTTCCCCTTTATTCACCAAATCTGTGTGGATTTGGGTGGTTTGGGGTTTATTTTCTTTTTTGTTTTAAAACTAAGCACTGAAAAAAATTACCAGAGATCCCAGGGGGAACAAGAGCATCTGCACTGGGGTCACTTGGAAGGCCCTGGCTCAGAGGGGACTGGGCTGGAGCAGACCCTGAGGGACACAGCATAAGGAAAGCAAGACCAAGCCAAAACGTCCCCTATGGCATTTAAAGCAATTCTGTCTGGAACAGCCCCAGCTCCAGTGTGGATGCAGAGCTGGGGAAGATGATCTAACAAATTAGATACCAATCTAGGAACTAAAGTGCCCAAATCAGAAGTAATCACTTCTTATCTGTTCTTATTTGTGAGAAGAGGTGCAGGCTTAGCAGAGAAGGGCAATACTCAAAGAGAGACAACATACAGAGGCTCAACACAAGCAAGCTGGCACTAGAGAGCAGTTTTCTGTAGCACTGCTACTGGGCAAACATGACCACAATGATTAGAAAAGAGAAGCTGTGAAAGGAAACAGCAGTGGAGGTGGTTGCTTTGGCTTTCATAAATAAACCTAGCTGAGGAAAATGCCATTGAGTGAGAAATGGCCAGAGTTGTAGCTGTGCAGGGGAATAGAGAATCAACCCCACAATCAACCCAAGCAGTGGTGAATGAGCTGCTTGAAGAGAATTGCTGGGGAAAATAGCTCAAGAATGTCATGGAATCACTGAATGGTTTGAGTTGGAAAGGAGCTTAAGATCACCCAGTTCCAACCCCCTGCCATGGGCAGGGATGCCTCACACTGGACCATGTTGCCCAAAACTGTGTCCAACCTGGCCTTAAACATGCTAGGGATGAAGCATTTACCATTTCTTTGGGCACCCTGTGCCAGCACCTCACCACCTTCACAGTAAAGAACTTCTTATATCTAACCTGAACTTCCTCTGTTTAAACCCTTCACTCCTTGGTCTTATCACTACTCTGAGGAAGGGTCCCTCTCCAGTATCATTATAGGCCCCCTTCAGACACTGGAAGCTGCTCTGAGGTCTCCATGGAGCTTTTCCAAGCTGAAGAGCCTCAACTTTCTCAGCCTCTCAAAGTGTCAGAGTGAGGGGTTGGGTATTTGGCGGTTTAAGAGGGTTGGAGGGTCCTAAAATGCATCCTGGAGACAGGCAAACCAGATTGTTCATCTCCACAACTGACAAGAGAGCTGCTCTGGGATTATCCTGTTGCCTTTGTTGTTTTTCTGTCTCCTGTCCCTGCATTGGACAGGGAAATGCAGTATAGGGCTCCGAGTCTGGGCCAGGATCCAGAGCAGTGAGAATGGTATCAGGGTATTAGTGAGGTCCCACCCCATTTCATGGGATAAATGACAGAAATTCCTGCTGGGAGCAGAGCACATGGACTCAGTAACATTGAACTGAGGAAAGCACTTTAACCCTTTGCCTAAGGAGTATCTGACAAGTACATGATTGAACTCAGATGGCAAGAACATTCATAAGCCAAGCTGAGGCGCAAAACGTTTTCCAGGAAGGCACTATATGGGATAGAATTACGTCCTCCTCTTGTTGTGCCTTGTGATATGCAAGTCTAGTGACTGTCCTGCAAGCAAATGTGCTTCCAGCAGCTGTAAATGCTGCATGACTTATTTCTCACACCTACATTGGTGTTATTGCCTGGGGTTAGGTCCTTCCACCCATCTGTTACTGGTTGCTCCTTGTGATCATTATTCCATCCAACAACTTACACAGGAGATTTACTTGGAAGATATGACCGAGCTAGAGGGCAGGGGGGGATGGACGTGGCCGTGGACTTGGACTTGCACCAGGCCGTCCTGCTGCTCTTTGCTGTCCTTGCCCTTGTCCTCGCCTCCATCTGCGTGAGGCTGCGTGAAGCTGGGAAGGAACGGCCCCGGGAGCTGGCAGTGGCTGAAGCTGCCAGGGAGAGCAGCTCCGGGAACCAAGCAGCAGAGCAGCGGGGGGGAGGAGGAGGAAGAGCGGAGAGAGGTGAGAGCTGAGCAGCGGGAGCAGACGCCGGAAGAACCGAGTCCCGCCGCCATTCTGGACCCTGCGACGGCCTAGAGTATTCCCCGGCAGTTGCCTGCTGAACCCCAGGAGGATGCAGGAGACCACGCAGCGCTTCCCAGCAAGGCAGAGGAGGAAGATCCGGACTCGGGAGAAGAGAAGCTGGTGGTGGGAGAGCTGGCAAGCACAGCAGCTACATCAGCCCCAGTGACGAGTGCAGCTCAGGCAGCTGAGAGTTCTGACGGTTATGAATGTTTTTTGGGTGCCCTTGGGACCTGTTTGCTGATTGTGATAGGGATCAGCATGGTGGCACACACACAGAGTGTGTTCTATCCACAACCATTTTGTCTGATCCCAAAAGTTAAGCAGAGTCAGGTTTGGGTCTTGTCTAGGGTTAGACAAGTATATAGAGGCACCAGGAGGCTGTCCCCAAGGCTGGACAATCATGAGTGGCAGGGCATGTGGGACAGTATGGGCGAGTATCTGGTCCACTGGGTTCTTCCAGTGCTTTGGAAGCATTGGAGGTGGAAGGCAGCTGTATGGAGTCCCCAGCAGCAAGCTGTAGAACTGCTGAAGGGGACGGTGAATGATTTTGAGCCTGGTGGGCCCAGATACTTCAGGCCATCAGTCCAGAGGTGCAACATAGAGGTTGACTCATGATCGAGGGGTGGACTTAAGAGTGATGGTGTATTTAAAAGTGGGATCTGAGCATGACGTGAATGGTATGGAATAAGGGGTGGATAATGTCCTGGTTTGAGCAGTAGCAGTCATTTTTTTCTCCTTCTTGTAGCTGGTGCAGTGCTGTGTTTTGCCTTCTGGGCTGGGAACAGTTGCTTGATAGCAAGTATGTTTTGAGTTACTGCTTGGGTGTTTTTTGTTCAAGGCCTTTTCTGAGCTCATGCTCTGCCAGGGAGGAGGAGAGGCCGGGAGGAAGGAGAGACAGGACACCTGACCCAGGCTAGCCAAAGAGGTATTCCATACCATAGCACGCCATGCCCAGGATGTAACTGGGAGAGACCCGGAAGGGCTGGAGCTCTGGGGGGGAATGGAGGAGGTATCAGTCGGTGCTCGGTCAGGCAGGGTGGAGTGAGTTATGGGTCAGTGGCTGGTGAGGTGTTGTATTCTCTTCGCTTGTTGTTTGCTTTATCATTATTATTTGTAGTAGTAGTAGCAGGAGTGATTTGTGTTATACCTTAGCAATTAAACAGTTCTTATCTCAATCCATGGGGGCCACATTCTTTGGATTCTCCTTCCTAACTCTCCGGGAGTTGGGGGAATGAAGGGGGAGAGTGAGTGAACGAACTGTGCAGATTTGGTTTAAACCACGACACTGGTGACTTCTCAAAGCCCTCTGTTAGTGAAAAACCCATTTGCATTTGACATTTCTGAGCACTTGTTTCCCAAGGCATTTAGTTTCTGTTTGAATGTTTGGTAGCACTCAGCTCACGATTCACAGCCCGCTTACAGTCAAGTTGAAAACATGCAGGGTTTTTCTGGTAGACTGATTTGGCTTTCACAGTTTAGAGCTCTCAAGTGCTGAAAATGCCTTCTTGGTGCCGCTTTTTTGACCTGACATCTCTGGTTAATATGCTTCTGCTCTAGTTAATGGACTCTGCTGATGCCTGACATCTGATTTAAAGAGTATTTGTGTCGTCATGCATGGTTTTAACACTATTTGGAATGCTTCAGTAGTGAAGTATTGGCTGTGAGCAGCACGCGAGAAATCTTCCAAATGCCACTTGAAATCTTAACAGGTTTTAACTTACCTTTTGATATATCACTGGTAGTACATTACTGGTCTTACAACTCTCTCATAATAGTCAGAGTCTTACCTTGTCTACAATATTAAGGCTTAATGGTAAGAGATCACAGTTTTCATTCAAGGAAGTGAAATAAAGCAACCAGCCTAAATGCTGAATAGGGTGAATAAGCCACTTTGTCCTAATACTAACATTTCAAAGGGTTGTCTTCATCTACCTTGTACAAGTGATTTTCTCTTCATCTTGAGGACATGAGGAAACTCTACTGTGTATAAATAAACTTCTATTAGGGCTGAATGAACACTCTGGATGGTGAAGATTCCTTCCTGTGTTACTACCTCACAAGAACTATTACTTTGCTTTTGGGTGGTATTTGTCTACAACAGCTGGCTGGCATGTTCCTGAAACTCTCCCCAGAGATCATGTCCATGTCCGCAGAGAAGATGCCCACCTCAGGTACCACAAATGTCCTGCTATACTCTTGTGCCTCTGACTGTAATGAGAATAATATCTTAACATTGCAGATGCCAAGTGGAAGATGTTCTCTCCCTCTTTCTCTGGATTAGTAACAGCAATTAAGAACTCTGTTTGGTCCACCTCCTTCTAATACAGTGGAAAACTACATTAGTCTCTTCAAGGAATCTGGCCAAACTCTGTGGTTCAGGAGCCACTATTGCCCACTATTAAGACATGAAGGCCTAAATGATGCAGCCTTCTCTCATACAAGTTGTAAAACCTGACTCTGGGGCTACCTGTACAATGCTTTACCAACAGAAGTAATCATTTCATCCTCATACAGCAGAATTTCTTACTCTGCTCCTGTAAAAAAGAGAAGGAGAGCTTTGATTTTTGGGTGCTCTTTCTCTACATATAACTGTTTTACAACTCTGAGACAAGTCTTGTGAGAAACCACAAAGGTCAGCTCATGGTGTGCAAGCTTGTGGGTGGCTGACATTTAAGGTGTAGCTGTGTTCTCCTCTGGCTGAAGGGTGGCTGCTGAGGTGATATTTTGCCCTAATATCCCAAACTTCTAGGAAAGAACCTGATTTCAAAAGCACTCTGTGACATCCCTATGGATTTCTCTGTTACTCTCATGCACTGTAATGCTCATAGTGCAAGCGTCTGTAGAGAGCCTTGTAAAAGTAGTGGCAGCCAGTGACTAAACGCTAACAGCTTTCGGACTCAAATCTCTTTCATAAAGGAAACAAGTTCGAGGTTTCAGGAAAGCCATTAACAAGAAACTTGGCATGTATGAGTGTCCGCACTGCAGATGAGGAAACTACAGTTCCTAATGCCTAAAATTAACTGGCTGAACTGAAAACCAGGCCTTTCTCAGAGCATGGTGTTCCTCCCTTGCAGATGCTGGTTTGGAAATGAAGTTGTTGTAGGCAGAAATGCACAATTCTATTTCTGTCTTAGCCAAAACAGGAAATAGAGGAGAGTTTCTAGGAAGTTTCCTGCTCATAGGGAAACAAAAAGTGTAAACTGAGGCTTTGCAACTTTTAGACTTGTTCAGAGTTAGGTGAACCAGGAGGGGTCCATAGTTGAAAGGATGACCGTTGGTTTCTTGATTCTCTGCTGGTAAATCTCACCATTATGATCATGGCAAGTTAGCAAATAGTCTTAGAGCACTTGGCTGGAGGCAGAAATGTTCTTTCAAAGCTGGTTATTCAATGACAAGCTCAAACACTTGGACCTGAGGGCACCACACTGATGGCAGGAACAATCACACTAAAAGCAATTGCATTCATTAATAACATGCTTCTTTGGCTACCTTCTCTTAGGCTGCTCTCATGCCTCAAGATTATGAGTGTGGTATTTGTGGTAAAGATACAGAAGTCAGGCTGCCGCAGGGATGCTTGAGCTGTTATGTTTCTATTTGTCAGTCAGAATTGCCTCAAAATGGTTTATCTTATCACCATCATGACATATGGACTTGCAAGGGCAGTCTGGCAGGAGATTGTGGTTCCTTTGTGCTCAGAAGGGCTTTTGCACTGCTTCTGCAAAGCAGAAAACAGGTGCACAATAAGGTCACTGCACACCTGGTCTTGCTAGTCCTTCTCTGGACCATTACCAGCAGATGAGGCCTGTGGTCCCTCATTGTTCCTCTCCCACATTGCGCTCTGCAGTATAGCTTGCTGTGGCCATTAGGTTAGTCAGTGGAAACAGTTCTTTGCTGGCCCAAGACCAGCCTGTGTTGATAATGCTCTCCTCATGGTTTACTGCCAGCATATGTCAAGCACAGGGTTCAGGTCATAACAAAGAACTGTGTGAAAACATAAACATGTCTTGCAGGCTTGTCACAGCCCTGGGCAGCTCTGACAGCTCCTGCAATCTGGGCAGAGCTGTAATGGACGGTATTTGAATAGGGCTTGAACTGCTCAGAGCATCATTCATTCACTAATGAGCCTTCTGCTTCTTTCCATTTTAAAGAAGGGAAGCTGAGGTACTAAATAGCTGATGTCCTTGGACCAGGCTGAGGCTGAGTCAGGCAGTGCGCAGTTCTCACTCCTGCATATCATGCAACCCCTCCAACATGAACTTGTCCTTCATATTTCTATTCTGTTATTACATTGAATGAAATAGAGGAGAGTAATGGGACAATCAAACCTGTTCAGCTGCGAGCTGGCATCACTTTCATTGCTTCACTTTTAAAGGGTTTGATTTTTAATCTTTGATCTCACCTTCTTCTTAACATAAAGACATAAGAGAAAGCACCTCTTAATTTTACACAATGCCTGCTTTTTATTTGCAATAGAACTTTTGGCATGTGCCAAGGGGCACATTGTAAGTGGCTGGTGACTAAATACACGCTATCATGCGGTCACCTTGCTCTGTCAGGCACAAACGATAAGATCTGTCAGGCACAAAGATTTTCTCTTTTACTGTGGTTTAGGGAGCTCAGATAGCACCTCTGACATGGGAGTGGAGATTGGCACATGATTTTTATGACCACTATACACATCCTGCCGAGACAAAGCCTTTCAGCTCATACACTGGATCACTTTATTTGGGCATTTCTGCATGATACTTGTACATCTCCTCTGTGTGTGGCTAGCTCAGATATTAGCAGCAGTCTGGCTTTTACAGACCTAACTTCCTTCTGGGCTCAGATACTCTGCTTGCAGCTACACCACTTCAGATACAGTCATGCTTAGGGCTTGTGTGGGTATTGCAGACAAGTGTTGCTGGGTATCGGTATCTCAGTGTGGAGGTCATGGAGACACATCAGCTGACAATGCTCAACTACTGATGGACCAGCACTGCCTTTCACAAAGCTTGACATCTGTACAGATCCTGAATAAATCTGGCATCTGCGATGCACTGAGCTCCAGGATACCTCAGCTGTGTTGTCCGCTGGGCCCAAAAGCATTCAATAGCTATGTTTGAAGGGTTAAAAGGAAAAGTAGGGATATTCACTGCAGTACTGGGCCCTTCCAGGTGTGAGCTCAAGACTCAGTAAGTTGGGATGGAAAATGTTACCCAATACTCAGTTCAGTTGAAAGCTGAGCAATTGCTTTATGCAGCTACCCTTGTGCAGTGACCTGCTGTGCTTTCTGCCTGCCAGCCCAGGGCTTCTCTTGAGCCCAGACTGTGCCAGTCACTCTGATCTGTGATGTGACCCTCATGATCTGCTGTTGAATGCTGCCAGCTCTTAGGTGGCCCAGCTGGGTGATCATCCCAAGGTTCACACTAATATGCTCTTATGAAAGAGGTTCCTTGGAATGCTCTTCAGCCTCAGTCATACATGGACCAGTCTGCAGGTTATTTGTGTCTGCTTGGACACTGTATTCTCAGTTCTGAAATGTCTTTTGCTGGTTGAAAGATTCTTTGCTGTTTGAAGTAACTTTTTCATGGTAAGTTTTGCACATGCTCAGCTATACATACAGTCCTTGTTAAGTGGCTCTAATTTCCTTGCATTACACAGCTGGGTACAGAGGCCATTTCAGACCAGTAGGAAACTAATTCCCTGCTTCAGGTTCCCTGGGGGTTGAATGAACGTGTAATGAGGTGCAGCTGAGGCTGCCTTGGGTGCACAGGGGTTTGCAATATAAAACAGAGGAGCAGAAAGAAGAGAGGCTGGTGTGTTTGAGCCAGTAGCCATGGAGTTCAGGTAAGGAAGTGCTGTATTATTCTTGTTAGGTGTAAAGATGTGTTACCAAAATTGTACACAAATGTTCTCTAGCTTTGTCCTACATTTCCTTTAGTTTTTGTATATCCTTCTAGCAATCGCAGGTCCTGCAGCTCTAGTTTAGAAATACTGAAAAAAGCAGCTGACTTCTTGTCTCTTGGAGTGCTTATGGGTCAAAACCTGGCTAGAAGGGTGCATGAAGTCCTGCTAGTGTATTCCAGCAGCCGTTTGATCTCAGAAGGACAACCTAGCTCTGTGTGTAACCTGCTGTGTTAAATGTGTACTCATGTGGGCGGGCATACAATGAATTTGTGCTAACTGTCAGCGCAAATACTTCCTGGAAATAGCAGGAGAGATTCAGAGCTCCACTCCCTGGGATGCTGGGAAAAGGCAGGACGTGAAGATGATATTCTGCTGTAAGTGTAATGTTGTTTGTAAGAAGGTTGCTGTACTTTCCTGTTGTCTCTAATAAACCCAGCAGCCACCATTGTTTCTGAGCTAGCATTGTGCTCACTCTGGAAGTGGTCACAACTATGCTAGCAAGCAAATGAGGAGATGTTACAGCCCTTTGCCACTCTGCGATGTCTTAGTTGCTATTGGAGATGCAGCAACTGCAACTTGCATCTTGCACATCAATGATTATCCCCCTGACACAGCACTTTCTCTGTGTCTGTCCTTTGTCTAGAAGGTGTCTAAATTAACCCCTGAGGTAATTTGCCCCTTTTCAACTGTGCAGCAAGAATGCGATCAGAAGGGCAGGCATATACACTGCCTGAGCAACCTGAATATGTTGTGAGTTTTTCCATGCCTCTGTTGGCAATGTATTTCCTCAGCAGCAAGTTCAATCTGTGAGAGTTAGAAGCTGCATTTCTAATATTGGGTCTTTTCCTCCACACTTTTGTGTGTTACTGGTTTCCTTTGCAACAAAACAGGACGTGTATTCAAGAACCACAAGAACAACAAGTGTTAGCTCTGTGGTTCTTCAACTTACTACATCAAATTGCAGTTAAATCTCCCATCACACTGTTGAAAAGCCTGGCTGGTTGAGGAGAAAGACAGAGAGGGGCTGTTACTATGAGATTCTTTACAGCTGGAGGAAAAGGAAATACCAGAGGCTATTAGAAGGAAATCTGTACTTAATACTCTGTGGTATCAAATTACATCTCCTTTCGCTTTTTTTCATACCTGTGAAAGCATGTTTCAAAGACTTTAAGTGGTGGATATTATAGCAGGAGTTGGCATCAATACTTAAGAGGAAAACTTTTGATCATGTATTAGTGTTTAATAGTGTAACAGTATGAAGATTTTTATTAATATGTGTTCCAATGCTTGGTTTGAGGCACCACTTGCCAACTCTTTGGGCTTCCCCATTCAGGATGGAGGGAACCCTCTGGCTTGTTTAAAAAGTCCTTTTGAGAGAATAGAAGAAGATACAGATTGTTAATAGAGCTTGGGAAGAGACATCTTGAAGGATGCTGAAGTACTGGGTTAGGGCACAGAGGATCAGAGCTGATACAAGTGTAGGGCTAGAAAGGACTGTGAGAGGTTACCTGGTCCACGCCTCTACTACAAAGCATAATTGTCTGTATCTAGGTGTAGACCATCCCAGGAATTAGGTGCTTGCCCAACCCGTTCCTGAAGGCTCCTGCTGGTGGCATAATTCAAAGTCTGTGCTGGAATTTAATTTGTTGTAACTTGTATGACCTGATATTGAGCTGTTGACAAAATGCAAACAAAACTGCTCTGTTCTTTGAGTACTGTCAGTGGTAGGGTTTGGCCCAGAACAGGGGACCTTGGAGGTGCTGCTGCCAAGAAGAGCTCTTGTACAGGGCTGGTAGCAACATGACAGAGGTAGTACTGATGTGCAGTCTGCTTAAAAAGAAAGCATCATTTCTAAAGCTGTTTGAGACAAAGCAGGTAAATATATCACGTGGAAAGATTTCATCTACAAACAAGGACAGACCAATTCACTTATCAGTGAACACTATATGCTGGACAATGCAAACAGAAGCTGACGGTTTTGCTCTTGCATGTCAGCAGCAGTGCCTAAATCTCCAGAGCTTTCTGCATGTACATACAAACACATGTGGGTGTGTGAAGGTGTGCTCCCCACCTTCCACACTGAACCTATTCCTATCAAATATTCATCAGAGGAAGGTTTTTCATCTGTACGTTCTGCATTTCAGTCTGAGAAGTATTTTGGTGACTTTGATGTTGGCTGCAGGATTCAGATACCAGGGAGAAAACTGAAGCCTCTTTAATTTTCTGCATTTTGGATTTCTGCTTCATTAAAATTCTTTTGAAGATCTGTCTTAATGATAGATCTTTAATTCGGAGTCTTCCTCCCAGGAAAAATAAGCTTGCAGCTGAAAACAGATGAACCCACTCAAGAGAAAACCCTCTAATCTGACCATTAGCCATGGGTGGATGGTGCAGGTACCTGTATTTCTTGTCAATATTTGCCTTGCCCCAAGGGCCCGTATTTAACCCCAGTGTGTAACAGTAGTGCTGCTTCCACACACTTGCCCAGGGTAAAAAATAAGAGTATCCTTCTTTGAGTAATTCTTTGAGACACAAACCAGACAACATTGGTCCAGTTTGAACTGGGTTTTAAACTGTAAGCACTTGGGTTAATGTACAGACTGTTGGTGTGGTTTGTTACAGTGCCTGAGTTTTCAGAGACTGGGAAGCACCTGACTTGCTGTTTGTCCTGGCTTCAGCATCCATATATAAAAGGCCAGATTGTTTGTTACCTTTCTTCTGCTCTCTTATATGTCACAAAGGAGAGCAAGAGGCACAAAGGTGGTTGGAACAATATCTTTGGGGTGTGATGTGCTTGTGCGCAGCTTCCTGTGTACTGAATTTGGTAGACTAAGGCTTACATTATGGTTGACTTCTTATCCAAAACACCGAATGAGAGAAACAGCCTCTGTTCTGAATGCAGCCTGGGTAGGTAGGTTCCAGAGGACACAATCTTTGGCTGGGACTGGGGGTGGTGCTTAACATCTTCCTTTTCAGCTGCTTGTTGCAAACCTTCACCAGTTCTGGCTTCTAGGGGGAACAAGCTTGATGCACGTAATTCTCTGATAGGAAACAGATGGATAAGTAAATGATGGCATTTTCAAGGATCACTTGCTCTGAGGAATCTCACCTGGGAAAAGCAGGCAGGCTCGCTTTGCAGACAGCTTCGAGGAGCTCTTGGGTTGGTTCCTTAGCTCTTGAGGAAAAAATTCCCAACTTCATCTGTTTATGTTGGAGTCTGTTGTGATTGTATCTCCCTGGTTTTGCATAAGCTGATCTTACTTCAGTTTAGCAAATGCATTAAAAAGGGATGAACTTGTCAAGTGCTCTTAGTAGCAGCCCTTGGTACTTGGTTGAGCATAGGATGAATGTTTTGATCTGTAGACAATGAAAACTATTAGAACAATGCTTATTTCAAACCACAAGCAAAAGACAGCAGCTTGGTAGACAAAACTACAGCTCTTCAAGTCTTGTAGACAAACTCTCAGAGCCCTTGAGCTTTAGCAGTGGTTGTTACACCTCTCTTTCTAATGTGTCTGCCCTATGTGTGTGTTTTGGGAGCTGGTGGTGTGGGTATGTGTGTATAAGTAGGAAGAGTTTATCCACATTCTGTCTGTGCTTTTTATGTGGTAGTTTTTCTAGTACAAGGACCTGAACAAGGAAGAAGAGATTGATTCTCATAGTTGGAGGAGCAAACACTGCACACTGCAGAGGTCCTCATTCTTCAGCAGCATTTCAAGTTGCTGTACTGAGTGCTGAAACTAACCTTAACACACCTGATGTGATGATGTGCTAAAGCATCTGCATACAAAATGGCTGCTGCCATGGAAGCCTTACAAAAGCTCCTTGCTTCTGTCTCTCTTGGTCTATGCTAATTGGAGATGCGTCTTACACCATAGGTCAGCTAGTGACTAGAAATAGCTTGACCTAGTCTGTTTTGCCAACTTTTCAAGAAATGGGTGAGAAATTGGAGAGTTTACAAACATGATTAAATAAATGATATAACTGCTTTAGACAGGCTTCATCTTGAAGATGTAGACAACTGTAGCATGACTTTCAGTTGTCTACAATGGAGAAGTATACCTCCAAGGATGCTTTTAAAGTCTGCAGAAGCAGAAGGATGCTTACAGGAAAAGATCCTGAGGAGCTGGATGTGTCCTACAGAAGAAAACACATCAAACCCTGCTACAGTTTATGTCTCTCCCTGGCCTTTAACACACAAACCATCAGTTCAGGTGTCGATGCCCACACTGTGGGTAACAGTTTGGACTGGTGGAACCCATCCTGTGCACAGAGTCTATTTCCAAAGTGTTGGCAGTGGAGCTGGGAGCATCCCAGCAACACTGGTACATGGAGGAGTGAAAACAATGAAGCAGCTTCCAGTGGCTTCATTCCTATTAGGGCTTTCATGAAAGGGCTTCAGTATGCTTTACACTGAGAGTGGAAGAGACTGTTGTTAATTAAATAATTAGCTGTTTAAGATGTATTTATTAGGGCTTAACAGCCAGGCCACAGATATACATCAATTACAGAGCCACAATATCTGCAATAAATGTTTCTCACCCCATAATCAAATATGGCTTAATTAGGCAATGCTGGGAGAACAGTCATAATAAATAAAATGGGTAAGGCTTGCCTCTATAATTGAGATTTAATCAGAGGACTCTTGTATGCTCATTGAGTAATTGATTATTCTACACATTTATCAAGGATTAAAAACTCAGTGGTAGATATGCAAATCCCCGTGTATTAAATACATCTGAAACCTTCAAATACCATTTAATGCATATTAACATTTTGATTAAATCGAAATGCTCAGTGCTCCTGCACTATGCTGTTTTATTGCTATTTGTCACTTGGTTTTCTCAAGCTAAACTGTTTGTGTGTTTGTTGTTTTGCAAGTGGTTGTAAGAGATGGGCAGAAATACACCAAAGGGAAAGGGAAACAGCATCTTGTGCATTCCTGGAATGAGCAATATATCCCTGATGGGACAGCAGGAAATACCTTTGCCCTGGCTGCTGGGGAGCAGACTAAATGAAATGAAGCAGCTGAACACACTGAAAGATGCAGTAACTCTTTCTAAAGAGTTACCATCATACTTAGTTCTACACTTGGTAAAACAAGCATGTAGAAATGCTCATGGGCAAATGGAAAATAACCCCTCCTGAAACAAGAAATCAGACCCATGTGCAGAAACCTTAATTATTGTGAGGTGTGGATGGGTGCTGCTCAGCGCTCTCTAAGAACCAGCCAGCACAAGATGGGTCCTGCTGGCTGCTGGCAGTTGTTGATGGAGAGGCATTACCCCTTGTATAGCCCATGAGAAGCAGCCCTGGGTCTGCTGGGGGAGCACTTTCTCAAAGGAGAGCAGGTTCACTTTACTCATGTGAAAGCACGATTTAAACCAAGGGTAGATCACAGGACTGCAGCTTGGTAAATCCCTTTGCATCTGTGTGCAAAGTGCTTTCACCTTTTGTAAGTTCTAGACTCCTAAATATTTTCAAGCCTCTTGATCATTGGATCCAAGCAAGTGACAGTGGTGTACGTTCCTCAGCTATCATTTGCAGATGCTGGGGAGGACAGGTCCTTTACCATCCCCGTTGTCTGCAGCTGGAGACCATTCATCTAAATTCAAGAATAATGAATGACCTAAACCTTGCAGTGTCGATGGCTTGCTTTATTTTCCAAGTCTCGTAGAGTTTCCTGCTAGCTCCAATTTGGACACAAGAGGGTGGTATTTCCTCAGTAATTTGTCTACCGGTGTTGTGGGGTTGTAGGGAATGTACCCTAGAGAGAAAATAACCCTTTTTTGGTTTCTTCTAGCATGGCAGGGTTAGTCTTGTTCCTGCTTGACGTTGTGGTCCACTGCTGGAGGGTGCTCTGGAGCTGGGTGGACACTAGGACATGCTGCCTCTGAGCTGAGCAGACCTGCAGCCTGGGGAGCTACAGAGCTGTTGAAGCTGACCAACAGCAGTTATCCCTGGGTTTCCTCACATCACCAAGACCCCTGTGAAGGCCAATTCCCTGATGTGCTTTCAGAGGTGCAAGCTCTGTTGGATACCAGTAATTTCTATAGCATACACATCTTTCACCTGAGGTGTGCAAATGTTGAGTTCCCTTTGCTGACTGCACCACCTTTAAATGCTTGACAAGCACAGAATAAACGGAACTGCTGCTGCCCCAGGCAAGGATTATGATTCCTGATAGTTCATGGAGCAGTGCTGAGAGAAGAGCTATCTGCAGGATAAGCACATCTTGTTCCTGCACATCAGGTCTTGTTTTCCACAAGCCAGTCTCACCTACAGCATGCTGATTTAGGGGTGTAAATCTTGGGGCAATGGTGGCTCTGTTTCTGTATTCCAGCTTGCCTGTATCTCCAGCTTGGAGAGAGGACACAGGTCAGTCTAAACAGCCTGTGAAGCACTGCTTCTTGGGAAGCAACTTAAGCTCAGCTCTGGAGGTATGTGTTAAATCCTATCTACCGCCATGAAGTACCCAGGAACCGAGTGCCAAGCACTGCTCCAACACCACCCTGGTCTGCCATCCTGCCATCTCTTCCTCACCTGCTGTCAGGTCTTGGTGCCCATCTTTGACTGTGCTGGGTCACTGCAGGTCATTTGCAAGACTCTGGGTCTGCTCTGGTCTAATGGTTTAGCTCCATGCTTAGATTGCAGTCACTGGTTGGCCCAGGAGCGAAATAAGACTCTTGGAAATAGCTGTCAGATGTTCAGTTACAGACAAGCTTTGGCTCCCTTATAAATGAGCAAATGAAAAGGGCTGGATTCCTTAGGAGATGGTGTCTGACATCAGTGATAGCTGCTTGCCTCAACCATTTGTTGTCCAACAAAGTACCCCAACCCACCCTTCCTCATAAACTAAAGGCAGTGAAGAAACCTGAGTTGGAAATGCATTTTTTCCTAGTGCCTTTTTTGCCCTTGTAAAGACTGTGGTGATTCTACCATGCCCTGGGCTTTATGTCACAAAGTGACTGTGCCTTGTTCAGTGCATTCAGTTTAGAGGGCAGCAAGTAGGACTGCATTGATCCCCTCCCTGGACAAGGTTAATGGTAACTCTCACCCTACTCTTAATGCTCTGCTAGTACAGCCAGATGTGGATTGTCTCCCCGAGTTGTCATTGAGCTCCTCTGATTCACAGCAGTGCCCTGGACCAAGGCAGTGACTCAACCTCAGGCAGCAGCAGGATGAGTCAAACCTCGGGCTTTTACAGAGTGCTGGATGCTTCAATGGATGTGTAATTCCTGTGCTTGGAACCCGCACAAGACAATGCAAAGCAAATTACCACAGACTAAATATATGGTCAGGATGTGTTGGAAGTTGGCAGTGTAGCTGCCTGGGGTAGCCAGGGAGGGAGGAGAGAAATGGTCAGCTTTTTGAACTGGATAATGCTTGGGATCATTTAAAAGACTTTAACATGGTTTTGGAAAGGAAGAGCTGGAGGAGATTCAGCTATATAAAGCTGGATGAAGGCTGAAGGGTGCAATGTGCCTGGGAATTGTGAGAAGGGATCGACAGACAGCTTTGAGAAGGAGGATGAATTTAGGAGCAGATAATCTTTCACAGCAGTTCAGAACAAGGGTTTGGCATCTCCCTATGAATTGGGAGATGGACTTCTGCTCTGATCTATTCCATGATCCACAGCTCCTTTCTGATCCTTTGTAAGAGTTATGCTACATGTTGGCAGCAGTTTCTCTGTGACACCATTTGTATCCAATATAGAGATCAGTTCTCGTCTGGTTTGCCATAACTAATTGCTAATGTTGTTGCAGTGGAAAGAATGTTATAAAACTGAGTTAGAGCTTTGTGTTTTAATTGACTTATTTTTGTATTTCACCTGGTTTGCTCAGTGAAATTAGAATGGACTTTGCTTCCTTTTTCTGTTCAGAGTCACTTTCTGGCCCTTTGCCCAGGCCAGAAGAGCCCCAAGCTCTTCAGTACTGCATGCTGATTAGAAGTGGGGCCAAATCCCATTGTAAAACACTCTGCTTTGAATAAAGAGACAGCTGTAATGATGCCTGTGACCTTTAGTTTTACCCTCCTACAAACAGGATAATTCAACTTGATGGTGCTTGAAAATCTTAACTGGGCAGTGCTTGTTCCTGTGAGCAGTGGTTAAAAGGAAACGAAGAATTCTTGTTAGTGTTCTGAAGGCAAATACCCACCTGGACATATTGGTTCTGCAACATTTGAGGAGAGGAGCATGACATGTCGGAGGAGGTCTGAATGCTGAAATGGCCTCTTCAACTGAGCATCCTGCTGTGGGCAGTACATTACCAAAACAGCTCTGCCATGAGTCACACGCATTGTACTCCCTCCTCTTTCCCTGCTCAGCGAGGAGAGAGTGCTTCAGCTCAGAGCTTGTTCATAAAAGAAGCCTGTGTTTGATCACCTTTGTCCTCACCCTGCAGGTAGAGAGATATGTCAATAGATCTCATTTTAAGGCTTCAAAGGTAACATGCAGCTTCTGGAGTGCTGCTCAGGCTGCCTAATCAAATTCCCTGTAATGATTACTCTGCTTGCTAGGCATTCATCCATCCTGGAAAAAGGCAGGGGGGCCTCCCTGCCCACTCAAATCCAGACCATCTATAGGCACAGTAGCTCCTCTGATAAGCACTTTACAGAAAGAGAGAGTATGCAGGTCAATCACCCTCTGCTTAGTGCAGCAAGGACATGGGAACAGCTGTGTATGCTCAGCAGACAAACCTCAGCGATAGACTGAAAATACCATGGGTCAGCTGCTATAAATCTCTTCTAATGTCACTGGAGCTGTGCAGGTTTCCATCACCTGCGGCCTGAGTTCTGTATTTATTTGAAAGTTCCCCAGGGTGACCCTGCTTTGTCTCTGCTGCCAGCCGGTTGAGGCTTGTTTCTCAGGAGACCATGCTATCTCAACATCAGTAGGTCCATACGCTTCCTTCTGCTGGAGTTTAAGGGCACTGTTACCTTCCTTGTCATCAGCTCTTCTGAAGCCTTCTCCACCCCTTTGTGGAGATGCAGATGGGACCTGGGGCATAGAGGAACTTGTATGCTGGTTAGCTGCTAATGAGACAGGGTTTGTATAGTGCTGGGAGGCACATGGCTCAGCAAACAAGCAACGTGGGGCAGGCTGCATGAAGTGTGCTGTAGGTGAGGTGTAACAGCAGGGGGGTTGCAGTGTTCCTCATGTTACTGTTTTCATTAGGCTATCGGTTTATCTGTAGCTCTACGTATCTGCTAGCTGAGACACATTGAGTAACCCGTTATAAATTATCGTGTTTGCTGTTGTTGGCATTTCTGGTGTTGAAATACTATGTTAGTGCTATTATTTTGCGCGTGTTGATGCATGTTTGCATACACATGGTTTGGTCTCCCTGGTACATACAAGATAAATTTCTGAAGCAGGGACACCTCCTGTGTGTAAATATGCATTTTGCTTAAAATGAATGTGTTTTTACAAGGTTATTTCCTGAGTGAACAGGACCATGCTTGCAGCCATAAATAATTTTATACCTCAGTTTGCTCTTTACAACCTCCCCATGTAGGACAGAAATAGTAAATAGCATTCAGATGCTACCTCACTAAATGGTTAAGGAGGAAAAAGAAGGCTTTAAAACCATTTAAATATAATGTTCTGTTCCTATGACTTAGGAATTTAATTCTGCCTAACAAGAAAGGGCACAGCCGTGGGACTGACTGTCCAGAAGACAATTCAGAGCTGGAAAAAGCCTAAGCACTCTTCCAGGATAAAGGGGACAGTGTGAAATCTGCAGCTTCCAGCAATTCTTAACTGGTTGTTTAAAGCTGCTAAATAATAGGAGTCCCCTTTGCCCTTACTGGTACCATACATAGACATGACATAAAGCAATTCCAGCTTCAGCCAACAGTCTGGGGTATCTGATAGCTATTTTACTACTTTCTTTGCTGTTTTAGCTGACAGTGATGGATCAGATGAGGGAAACTAGGAGGGCAGGAGGAAGGGGATTAAGATCTTAGACTCAGCAGCCCCCCTTGGGTATTGCTCCCATGGGCAACTGCTGCTGAGCATTCCCCATTTTGTTTCTTCAGTGATTAAACTAAGAAACCAAACCAAAGGACGCAGGAGAAAAGGGTTAAAGGATTAGGAGATGGTCTTTGAACAGCCATGTGGAAGGTAATGAGGCATGAATTATTAAAATGATTTCAATTATAACTGGCAGCCACATGAACTGCTTTTGCACTGGCTTTCTTCCTCATTGGGAAAAGACAGGTTTGCAAGTGCTCATGTTTTCTTGGAAGAGATGCTCTTCCAGAAATCTTAGTTGTATAAATAGTGTGGTTTGTCATTGGGTGTGATTCTTCTGTGGTTATGTAAGTTGAAGTGTAAATGAAATGGGCATGGCTCAGCAGCAAGACATATTTGTTCTTTGAAGACCTATGGAAATGGATTACTACCATGTTGCTGAAAGGATGTGAGAATTAGTGGCCTCTGATACTTGATTTGGAAAGATAGGCACTGGTCATATGCTGCTAATAATTAATTTAGAAGTGCTCTGGCTGTAATTGAAGGAGCAATACATTTATACCATGTGTTTCTTCGCTTGTGTGTATCTTGAAAGTAGTGTTTTTAGAATTACTCTATTCAGAGATTTGTGGACAATGATCAGACTGATTTATGCTCAAGCTTTATAAAGACAGGCACCACACAGCTAGCTGACTTTCCCATATTTCTTCATGACATACATGCCTATAGAAATATAGGTATTAGCAGGAATAGCTCCATCTGGTGACTGCTAAATATTTTGCACAAAAGCCTGTGTTTTGGGTCAGAATGAACAACCTTGGTCTGACTCCTTAGGAAAACTCATGTGGCTACAAAGACCAACGAGCATGAGTAAGGCTTGCAGTGTTTGCTACAGCAAATGGCTGTGGATAAATCCTGGTGAGATGGGAATTTGATGAATGCTTCAGAAACATTTATTTACCTAACAGACATTTTTATTTGCGACTCATTAATTGCTTGAAGGAGGTGTGGGAGAACTGACTCCATCGGGGCACAGTTCAACAAGTAAACATTGAAATGTGAGGTATCCTGAAGCTGCATCTCTGAGCAGTTTTGTTGAGCTGTTAGTTTCCATTACTTTTCTTCACACCAAGAAGTTCATCTTCAGAAGTCAGATGTACTCCATTCAGAAACATGATGGCTGAAGGCTATTGCCAGGTGAATGCATCCCTAATTACTTTCTGTACCTTTTATCTTCATAGGAAAAGAAAAGTGATGGCAAGGAAGTAACATTTGTTGTTGACTTCAATACACATAGAATGAACTCATCGGGAAAGGAGGTGTGTGCAATAGTGGCTGCAAAGCTGAATAGATAGAGGTTGTTACTTCACTGTCCTGTTGTGGACAGTGACCGCAACATCCAGCAGGGATTAGTGCATCCTTCCAAGGGGGAGTACCTGATCTATGGGCCAGCCACGAGAGGGCAAGACAGCAACAAAAACCTGCGTGAAAATGAATCTGTCAGGAAGGGAAACAATTGCCTGGGAAGAAAGTGGGGCCAAGCTGGGAGCTTGCTGGTCCAGCAGTGAATGAGAACCCTCCACGGGGCCCGGCTGGTGCCATTGTTCACAGTCACGGCAGGCAGCACTCGGCCCTGCTCCTCTCGGAAATGTGAGTTATTAAAACATAACAACAGCAGGAAGGCTTTTGCACTGAGGCTTGTACAATATCCCTTGTATAGTTCCTGAGTTTTCCTCCTTCTCAGAGCTGAGCTGTTTTCCTTTGGCCACAGGTGAGATGAGGGGTGTTCCTGCCCATGACCCTGCCAGCAGGTGACCACTCTTCCAGCTACTCTGCAGAGTTCCCCTTCACAGCCTGTAGGAAACGGAGGCCAGATCCCCCCTGGGGTTTCTGCATGACAACAGACTCTTTCCAGCTCATCCAGCACAGCCTTGTCTCGGGAGCAGCAGAGAGGCACAGGGGGATGAGGAGGGAGAAAGCATTCCTTGCTGCTACATTCACATAGTTGCTGGCACCAGCCAGCTCAGCAAGCTCCTCCTGAAACTGCTCCAGTCTCTGAAATCATTTCTATGAGGAAACCATTCATGCTCTAGCTAGAGCCCTAGCTGACTCCTTAAAGCCCCAAAACCCACTATATCACTGACAGCAGCCAGGAGCCTATGATGCTGCCTGGCTTGTTTTGGCAGGGCTAAGGGTCTGGGCTGCAAGGAGACCAGAGTCCTCTGTTGTTTTCGGGCAGTAGTTTCCCCACATAATTTTGCACTTCCTGCCCGTTTGCACAGAGCTGGAATCAAACTCCAGTTCTATTTTCTTAGTTGCCCTTGATGCTATCCTTGTCTTATTCTCAGTAAGAAGAAAAGCAGCTTTGCACAGCACGACTCTTTTTTACTCACTTTATCATTGGTGCTGCCATTACAGGAGCTGCCTGTGAAGCGTTAGTGTCAGCACTAAAAAATGTCACATTTATAAAGCTTATGATATGTTCAAGCAATGTGTAAGGTGAAAATAGATACTCAGGCTCCAAGGTGCTTCCCAACAGCAAGATTGTCCCGTGCAGGGACGTAAAGGACCTGGGCAGATCAAGCCTCTTGCTAACCACAGCTCTGAGATGTGCTCTCCACCCTCCCTCCTGAGCCTGTGTTTAAGTCCCTCTTTGAGGTGGGTATGTTAGCCCAGTCATGCTGTTACCTGCTGAACAGCAGCAGGCTTGTTTCAGTGTTTAAATTACCTCTTTGCATGTCTCTCTCAAGTGATGATTCATTTTGATTGATCAGCTTTGAGCTGGGTGTGAAGGCAGCCCTGGCTGCTTCATTACTGGCACTGCTGAGCTCTGTGTGAAGCTGATTTTCACCTTTCAAAGCTACTGCCTATTGCAGCTCCTGTGTTAGGTTTGCTCCTTTCACCATCAATGGGAAAATCCACGGGGCCTTTCTGGAGCTTTCCAAAGGTGTTTGTACCCAGCTAATTTGGAAATCCTGGACTTCTAGGCTTAGGACTTGTTCATGTATGAGTTGATTGGAAATGAGTGGCTGAACCTTCTACTGCCCTAAACCTTGTGCAGGTGTTTTAGCTGCTGCTAGTTGATGGCAAAAATCTTTCCTTTAAATTCTGGAGTAAATGATAACGATAGATCAAGAAGAATGAGAAATGAAGCGGTGCCAGTGTAAAGAGAGAGAAAATAATAGTGGAATTATGTCCTTAGCAAGCAAGGCAGAGACAGAAGTGATGGCTAATGCTGTGTGACAGTGCATCACAGTTAAACCCGCACCAGTTTCCAGGAATATTGAGGGTTTTATATATATAATAATAGACCAGGACTATAACTCTAGATGTGGGTTAAACCAATTGCTTTCTGTAGGCTCTTTGTGTCACAGTTCCCCACCTGTAAAGTTGGATAATAGTAATTTCCTCCCAGAAGGGCTGCCAGTGCTGGCTAGAAGCTGCAGTGTGTTACAGCAGCACTAAGGAAACAGTGGCTATTATTAATCACTCCCCATATTTTTTCAGCATTCTGCATAAATAAGTTTTGTTTGTTTTGGTTTTTAAACCTTGGAATTGATGGCTGGGCCAAATTATAGCTGGAGGCTGAGAGGTACCAGGAAAGACATCCAAATGCTTGCTCTGTATAGGACAGAACTGCTGAGGCTGCATCACTTGTGGCTCCTGAGCCTCATGCCAGCATACAGAATTCCCTCCTTACAGCTTTTCCATTCCGCATGCCAAGTATCCAGCTCTTCAGTCTGTTATAAATCTTCCCTAATTCTGTAATTGCTTTGGTAGTGATTATAGGCAGGCTCTTGTTGATCCTTCTGTGGTTTTCCTTTATCCACATTTTCTGTGGGCTCGTTTATTGTTGTTGATTCTTTGTTATTTCCAGATCCTTGCTTCCCTTTCCCAGTTCCAGCAGGCCCCATGGCTCCAGCCCAGCGCCTTCCTGCCAAGGCAGAGCCCCCTCTGCACCCGGGGCTGCCGCTCCACGCAGAGCCCTCAGGGGCAGGGGCTCCTCCTGCCTCTCGCACACCCGCAGGTACCGGAGCAAAGGGGTAAGTTCTTGTCCCTCATGTTCTAGATCACACTGGGATCACGTTCAGGGATGGATTGAGTTGATGGTGGCCAGCAGGGGTAAGGGGGGAACGTGAGGGAAGATCAGTAGGGGAATGGAGGGGCAGCCATGACGGGTAAGGGGTGGCCGTGAGGGAAGATTGTGAGGGGAAAGGAGGGACGGCCATGGGAGTGAGAGGCAGTTGTGAGAGGATATTATGGAGCAGGGGTAGCCATGGGATGTGAGGGGGGTCTTGAGGGGAGATGAAGGGTGGCTGTGAGGGGTAGGAGTGGCGGATATACAGTGTAGGCCACTACAGGGGCAAATAAGGAGTGCCTATGAGGGGCAACCATGAGAGGTGATGGGTGGCCATGAGGGAAGATCATGAGGGGAGAGAGGGTTGGCAATGAAGGGTAAGGGGAGATTGTGAGGGAAAGATCGTGAGGGGAGAGGAGAGGTGGCCATAAGGAAAGATCGTGAGGGGAGAGAGAGGCAGCCATGAGGAGCGAGAGGCACCTGTGAGAGGATACCATGAAGGGAGAACAGGGGTAGCCATGAGGTGTGAGGGGAGGCTGTGAGGGGACATCAGTTTGCCTTTAGTGATGTGGTTCCATGGTAGCATTTTCAGTCCTGGGGTAAGGGTTGGACTTGATAATCTTAAGGGTCTTTTCCAACTCAGTTGATTCTATGATTCTATGAATTTAAAAATCAGGGAAGGCAGGAAGTTAAGCATAGCTTTAAGCACGATTGAGCTGCTCCCTGAGTACCCAAGGATGTCTCTTAGCAGAAGTAGTTACAACAGCAGCCAAACAATCATGCCTGCTTGTTCTCTTGGCACACGCTCAAGCCTGCAGCCAGGCTGGTTGCTGCTGCTGAGAAGACAGAATAGCTGCTGTGTGGTCCCTCTGCCCTGCAGCAGTTCAGAGCCATGCTTTCTGTGCCTGTCTCCAGAGCAGCAGGACCGGTAAGCTCAGCTTCTGGGAGCTCCAGCACCCAGGCTCTGTTCTACCTTTTCCCTCTCCCCAGGGTTCTATGTTCACTTCTCTAAACTGCACTTGTGGAAATGTACCTGGTAACCAAGGCAGGGGCTTACCCCAGTGCCTGCCCTTGGTCAGACTCGGTTATGTATACCTGGATAAAAAACTGTGAAATTCTCACTTGGTTCTAAGATCCATGTCTCTTCCGTAGCACTTTGAAAGGATGTGATTGTTGCAAAGCTGAGGTTGTTGCTTCATTCTTGTAGTTTCAACTAAAACTCAGACCATAAAAGCCATAAACCAGGATTGTATATTTGTGAAAAACGGAGCAAGCTTTGCGGGGTTTGAGAGTTTGACTTTGACCTGTTCTTGTTTTTCAAGCTTGCAGCCAAATTCAGAAGTGCTCAGCTGGCATTTCTGCAAGCAGCCTAAGGATTTTACAATGAGTCTTAAGAGTGAATATTCATGTGGGTCAGCTCATGAAGCACCTGGAAGAGTTTTGTTTTCAGGGACTGGGGCTATTGAAAATGGAAAACACTTCTGACCTTTCATTCAGACTTCCCCTGCATTCAGGGATTTTCCTTCTATTGAGTGCACATTGACTATTGCCCTTAGCTTTTATTTTTTTTGTCTGTTTTACACACTCTTCCACTTTGATTTCAGGTTGAAGTATTCCCTTCCCTAAACATGGGAGAGGCTGCTCTATGAAAATGGCCATCTGACGTACCTTGCGGTTGAGCAGATGTTATCTTCTGCAGTAATGAAATTCTGCCTTGAGTAATTGGACATTCTTCCCGGTTCCTCATAATTAAGGCAGAAGAAAAGAACAAAACCAGCTGATTTGATATGAGTAATTGCTTCATTAAGTTATTTGCTTCCTCACCATAACCGTCAGTCCACAGAAGAGAACAGCATGACCATCAGACCATATATAATGGTATTCTAATGCTGTTGTGGGTCTTTGGTTCTTTGTTGTCAGATGGAATCATAGAAAAAGGAGTTGGGAAACACACTGCTAAATCGTATACCTCTTAACCATATGCACTTAAGACCACAGAGGGAGTCTGGCTGTTGCTAGCTGTGCTGTGTCCTAACTCCAAAAAACGCAGAGAGCTAATGTATGAGGCTTTAGATCAACACAGCTGCCTTGCCTCCTGTATCTGAGCATTGTGAATTGATGCTGGGAGGCTGAACATCTGTGTTTTCCCTCTGTGGAGTAGGGTAGGGGAAATCTGCACTGAATCCTGGCCACTGGCAAGAAGAAAGTGGCTCAGAACTGGAGTATGGCAAATCTTAGCTGTAGTGATGGCTTATGTCACTGCTGGCTTTTTGCATTTAGTTTTACTGAGTTTGGCAAGCAGGTTTGCATGTGTGTTTGGGTACACAAGGACTCATTGGAGAACACAGATTCCTGGAGATGCTGAGGATGGGTAAATGGGCCATGTTGACTTGTTACATTGCATGCTTTTAACTGGGATCTCAGACATAATTTCAAGTAGAGGAGTCTCCATCTATGTGGACTTGAGCTCCTCTCATGCACATCTGAATGCCCCATCCCCATGATTCAGTGGCTTTGTTGCTCATAAATAACAGGTCACCCCCAAATGCATTTCATAATCCTATCCCTTATTTCCTCATTGCAAGCTTGAGAGCCAAGCCTGCTGCATCAGAGTAGCTGCAGGATTTATATGTGCTTACTGATAAAATCAGGGCTTGGAGGCTCCTTGGATGTGAGTTCTGCTGAATGATCCCCAAGTGCTCGGGGAAGCAATTTTAGGTCACTGAGATCAGTCCTCCAGACTTCTGCGTGCTGTTCTCTGCAAAACTCCCAGGAATGCTCTAAGTAACTTTGATCATCAAACTGATTTCTATCTCCCTCTCCAAGCTCTGGGCAGGTATGTTTTTATAAGGCAGACATCACCGAGCTCAGAGCTGGCAGACCCAACACGCTAAATGAGGATAATTATGAGCTTAAGTAACCAAGGATCAACTGTGTCACAACCAGTGCATTTTGAGTGAGCACTCCATTAGGGCTGCAGGGAAAAGGAAGAGAGATCATAGGTGCCATAACACTTTAATTTCCTCAGGAAGGTGGCAGAAAGGAGGGCAGATTCTGCCCGTGCCACAAGTGCCCAATGCTGGTTGGTTTGCTCTCTGTATTCTCACAAGCATCTTGGTGTCTTGGCCACCAACAAAAGTCGTGCTCTACAAGAGGCACAAAGCATGGACGGAACTTTGCCTTAAGCTGGGCTGCCAGCAGCCAGCCCACTGGCACAGAGCTTTCCCAGCTGCAGTGACTGAGTTCAGTGGCTGACAGAACCACCTGGCCCTTTCCTGCTGACTTGGTGCATCCAAGCAGTTGGACCTGCCAAAGTACACAGGTGACTCAGGCCCCATTGCACATGCAGCAGTGCCAAAAGCCACCCTTTGTGCCTGCCAGGGCAATTTCAGGTTCTGGGCAATGGAGGTAACCCTTTCTTGGCCAAAAGCCACAAGTTCTCATCTTCTTTGTGGTCTCCTTCCCCTCTTGCTTCCTTTCGCTTGAGTCCAGGGGCTCCCTGAGATGAGTTTTG
Source organism: Melopsittacus undulatus (assembly GCF_012275295.1). NCBI lineage: Eukaryota > Metazoa > Chordata > Aves > Psittaciformes > Psittaculidae > Melopsittacus > Melopsittacus undulatus. The sequence continues at coordinate 17,570,145 of NC_047537.1, forward strand.
CTGGGCTTTTGCAATGATCTCCTGGGTCAGGGTGCAGTGCCACTGCTCACCTTATGCCCGGTTTGGCAGCCTCCTCCCTGTGCTGAGCAGGATGAGTTGCTGGTACAGAGAAGGGTGGAAAACTTTACATCCTCCCTCCAGGCCCACAGCCACTAAAGAACAATTGGTCAGGAAAAGGGAGCTTGGAGGATCATACGTAAAACAAACAGAGCGGGAGAGGGAGATGTGCGTGGTTTGTAGTCCTGACATGTGAGTTTTCACCTCTAGATCAGTTGGAGATACTGTTCCTCCCAAGGAGGAGGGTCCGGCTTGCTCTGCTGCGCACTGGCAGGTCTTTGCAGCGTATGTTTCTGCTCATCTAACAGCAGCTTTTGTCTGCCAGGCAATGTCTTTGAGCCCCAGGGAAAGACTGAGTAGCACACAGCCTCCCCATACCTCTCCCTGGGAAAACTCAACCTTCCTTCCCTTTTGCAAGACAAGAAACCAAGAAACTTAGTCTGAGAGGCTGAATAAAACAGTTGGAGAGATGCAGTTACACAACTCAGTGTACCCTAATGTCTAGCTTTGTACTAGTCCATGAGATCATAGGTTTTTACATGCAGCTCACCCTTATTTATTCTCCTTCCTCCTCACTACAGTATTCACTGTTTGGTGTTATTGCCTCTGCCAGTCTCCCTCAACTTGACCCTCTCCTGAGCATCTGATTCCCTACCCCAGCCTACTGTACATAGCTGGTGGTGCTTGTCTCTCGCTCCTCTGATCACTATTATGTTCAGTGTGGGAGATTGCATATCTCGGTGCAGGACCCACACATGCTAGGGTATATGGTTGCCTGGAGGATGCTGCTGGGGGAGAGACAGCATGCACTGCTTTTGTGCCTGCCATGGAACTGTAATGTGTGTTGCAGACTAATCCATGAAGAACCAGCTGCTGAGAGCATCACAGCTGGGTCAGGCTCAGCAGCTGCTGTAGGAGGTGCAGTATCTGCAGCTCTGGTGGGTGCAGTGCCACTGGGCTAGGAGGAGCCTGCCCATGCTCAGATTGCTGCTGTGTGCTTGCAGTTGGGCATCAAGAGACAGTGACAAGGGAGGCTGGCACAGTCCCTCTGGAAAGAGGCCAGCTCTGCACCACTGCCAGCACCATACTGGCACAGGAGTGCCAGGGTTGGATGCAGAGGGGTTGTCCAGGGCTGGTGCAGGATGCGTGCATGCCCCAGGTCATATCCAAGCTGCTTTGGCAAGGCTGGATGCATGAAGCTCACACAGTGCCTCCCTCTGCTGTGGCCAGGCCAAGCCAGCAGTCTGATCCTTCACTTTCAGGAACAATAAATTCTCACAGTAATCTTATGAAAGAGGGGGGAGGGAGAGAACGAACCTATAAATGACTTACCTATTTGAAGCCTGTGGGCTCTGCATTGTATTAAACATTAACCTGCTCTTCTGAGCCAAGCGACTGATCCTCTTGGTAATTCTGAGGCCAGGCAGCCAAAGAAAGGGATTCTTTGTCAGACAATATTTCAGGGGAAAAAAGTCCCTTCAGCCAATTTGTGTCTCATCGTGTTTGTTTGGCCCTGCAGTAGAAAAGCCTGCTCCACAATTTGCTGTTTGTATTTGTGCAGTCAAGCAGATCAGATGGCTGTACCCCAGCCATGGCTCCGAATATGCTGCTCACCAGCAGCCCTATGAAGGCACAGCACACCTTGCAGGCATAATCACACACACATGTGGTGCCATACACTTAATCGCATGCATGTGCACATGCAATCACACACTTAATCATGCACACATGCACATATACTCATATGTGAGAAGAACAGAAAACTCTTTTGATCTTCTGTGAAGTATAGCCCTGTGAATGTTGAGTATTAAGAGTAGCTGTGTCCATCAGAGAGATGCAGGCAAAAGTGGAGCAGTGGGGTTAGCATTTGGGAGTGGGTTCTACCGCTGACTTTGCCCTTGGGGTACAAGGTTGGGCAAGTCATTGTGCTATTGTTTCTCCTCCAATTGTGACTAATGAAGTTAAAAGCACCTGTGGCAAGAGTAATATATTGTTATTATGGGCTTAGATGTGTGTTTACTTAAGTAACAAAGCTTTGGTGGTTCAAAAGTTTTCTTGATGACAGAGTTTTTTTGCAAACATCTCCCTGCTGGAGACCAGCAGGAACAGAACAGTAAGGCAGGGTAGTCATGCAGCAGCAGGTAGAGTTGTTGCTGCTATGACCTGGGGAATATGTGAGTGCTCCTGAGCTGTTCCAGTGCAAAGTCTGGCTGCTTAGCACTGAATCCCCCAGTGACTTCAGCTAGCTCTTCAGGTTTTGCACTAAAGCCTGAGAGGCTCAGACAATCCGTTTCTTCATATCTGCTACAGAAGCAAAAACCCATGGCTGAAAAATGGTGACCGTATCCTTTTAATCCAGCTCATCTGTCTCCATGCAATGCTGGGTTAGGGCTGGGTGCAGCACAGTTATTCTCCTGCTGTGGAAAAGTCTAAAACCAAATGGAAAATGCTTCCTATACCTTGAGCTGGTGTCATTTTCTCATGCAGACAGGACTCGTGCTCTGCACCTTCCCGCAAGTGACTCACCCAAGCAGGCTGTGGGAACATTTCCAGTGATCAGCCCAGTGTTTCCTGCGGCAGTTCAAGCTCTTGCACTTCACTGTGCTTTTAGTCATAACTAGTCTTAATTTGCTCTTTCTTCCTGTCTGTGTTCATAATGCCCCCAGCTTATTGCATTTGTGTAGCTGATTGTCCAACCTGTGTTTCACAGGGAGTGATCAGGAGCATGTCTGCTTTCCCGGCAGATCTGCGTGCTGAGGCACATAAGTACTTGCAAAATGGAGCCTCCTCTTCCTCAGTAACCTGGGGACATGCCCAGATCCCAGTGCTCTGGGGAACTGGTTATGGAATACGTGGCACTCTGCATCCTACTGGGCAGTGAGTAACTGCTTGCACATAGCTCTCCCTATGTTGCAAACCTGTGTAAGCATTTTGCTCAACTTACAGCCTTGAATGAGTCCCTTACATGTAGGTATGAAGAGGAAAGAGGTGTTTACACCGCAGCATGCTGACAGGCCACTAATGCACTTTGAACTAAAAACTGCCTGAGAGCAGATCTGACCTAAGCTGCTCCAGCAGCAAACAGCTGAATCAAAGCCATGGGGTGTGCTGGGCTGGAGGCGTGAAATTCCCTCCCTTCCCTTTGCTGCACTAGCTAAATACACTGGGATTTCCAGGGCTGGTAGTTGGTAGGACTAATCCCCGAGACCGTTTGTTTTCCAGGGGGATAACATGCTGCCAGGGAGGCTGAGCCCTGCTCTACCCTGCCGGTGCCGAAAGAGTTGGAACAGCCCATAACTGTGTGTGAGGTTGGAAAAGGTGTGTGCTAATTAATTGGAGCGCTGGGCTGCCCCTCGGCTGGAGCCACGCGCCTGGATGTGGTGGCAACGTGCTCGTCCCCTCCCCATCACTGCCTGCACCGACAAAAGGATCACACCTGCGGCACGGCACCCCGGGGACCCAACGCCTCACCCAGCTCCTATGTCACAGCTCGAAGCGACGGCATGAAGAAATCCTCGTATTCAGGTGAGTAAGTAACAGCCTGTTGTTTCTCTCTCGCCTCTTTCTCTTTGGGTATCTACTGGGAAAGAAAAGGTTTAACACCCCCAAAAGTACAACTTGCACAAGCCACTCTCCCTCCAAGCACTCTGTTACAGAGTGAGCTATTTTACTGTGTATAAGCAAACCCTGCCGATCAGTGGAAAAGGCTTAAAAAGCAAAACAAATCCAGTGAGGCAACTTGTTCCAGGCAGAACTCGGTGTTGGTGGCATGGAGCTTGTTATTCAAAAGGCACCTGTGCCAGCACAGGGTAAGCTCCAGTGCTGAGCAGCTTGAAATGGAATGGAACGGTACCATTGTGTGAGACACCAGCTTCTTTGGGGCTAGAAGGATTTCTAAATGGAGGGCTCTCCTAATGCTGCAGGACTCTCCTCTCCCTACTACCCATCCTGTTTGTTTCATCTTGCCCGTGGGGTGAGGGCTTTGTGCCCTCTGCTCTCACAGGCTCACCAGGCTGCTTCCTCCCCAGCTAACACAGGAGCAAGCAGCACTGACTGATGTTATTTCTCTGAGTTTTCTGTGAAATCCTGCCAATAGTCCCAAGAAGCGGCAAGCACACGTTAGAGTGGACACAACTCCTGCAAAAGAGGAGACATGTCTGTAGCTCACCCTTGTAAAGCTCAGGTGCTTCTGGCAGCTCCTCAAGGTGAAGGACTTTGCTCTGCAGCTGATTTCTGCTTGGTTCCAGCTATCAACCCGTGACCATGTGCTCTGTAAGCCCAGTTCTGTCTTGGCTTTGCCCCAGCTGCTGCAGGGATGTGGTGTCACCATGATGGCCTCCTAACATCCTGAGTCACCACGGGGGTGCTGGTGGCAGCTGCTGTGCTTTGAACCACTCAAGCCATGTCATGGCCAATCCTGCCTGAGCTCATTAGCCACAGGAGATGGGGGTTTGCCTTCACACAGAAAATTCCCTGTGTGATGCTGCTGCCTGTTTATTGTTAAAATGAATTAGTCATGTTTCTCTCTTGCACATTTCTCATTAGTGTTGCTAAATAGACTGCCAAGAAGGTTTTATTAGGGAACCTGAGAAAGCCCGAGCATGATTATTAGCATGTTGTAATGGATTAAAGTGGGTACTAACGGTTGTGCATTGTGTGTAGGAAGAAGTAGCTGTACAGACCTCCTGAGATGCAGACAGTGGCTAAAGCAGCCCTGGAGCAGTGCGAGAACTGGTCTGGAGATAACTGGCTGTCACAAGGAAAAGCTGTCAGCAGCTGTGTGACCTGCTATTATGCAGATGAAGCCAAGTGGCCCCTAATTGCTTTGCTTGCTTTGGTTGGTTGTGCTGGAGTGGAGCTAGGGCAGTGCAAAGCCCGTGATGGGACTGGTGTGGCCATAGTCACAAATCCACCTTCATTCAGTGTTGCAACTGAGGTCGGTTGACATTTGGCCAGTACTTTTATTTCAAAGGAACTGCAGTGGTACTTTGGAAACACTGTTTGCTTTGAGATTTCCCTTGGTACACTGCAGAGAAGAATGGCACTAGCCAGGATGTGCTAGACTGAAGCAACAGGATAACTGCACTATGTATTACCTGCACTAATCTTCCACAACGCACATGCAGCTCTTCTGAGCAGGTCCTATGTTCATGTGGTAAAGGCTCCACATTCATGTGTCAGCTCCTGGCCAGGCAGTGCTGAGGCCTTGCCTCTCACTGATTGATTGGGCAGAGAAGAGCTGGATTAATCACCCACTGTGCTGGGGAGGGTGCCTTTGGAGAGCTGCCACCTCTGTCAGCCCTCCTTGCACTATGATTCTGGAGGTTTTCCAAGTTATGGAGCAGTGATGGTAGCTTGCTTGGGGGATTTGCACCGGGAGTCCAGATTGCGTCTCCAAGACATGAGTAAGATATACAGGGTGCTGCAGGGCCTCTGAACTTCCTACTGCTTGAGAAAATGGTGAGGTGACAAAGTGATTTCTCAGCTGCAAAGCCTGTGCTTCTCAAGCACATTGCTGACAACCTCTGACAGGCTGGAAACACTGCGCCTGGCTGAGAAACTCCTGAAAATGATGACAATAGGAAACCCTAAGCATCTTCAGAACACTTTTTGAGGTTAGGGAGCATCCCTTGCTGGCTTTGTTTGCTCCTCTCCAGTATATTCTGGATTTGTTCTGTGGACTGGGTCCCACTGAGCCCAGCTGGAGCATCTCAGTTGACTTCACAGGGCTGAAGCTCCAGCTCTGTCCTGCTCTGCTAAAGCAGCAGCGCTGCTGTAGTGCTCTCCTGTTAGCAGGCTGCTCCCCACCCCAGGAGAGATTTACTTTTTCTAAAGTACTACAGGGGAAATGATTACCCATCTGCTATGGCTTTTGAGCACATGCCATATAGGTGTGGTTGGGATAAAGAGTTTGCTTTAGAATGCTTTACCTCTTACCAGCAGAGAGGCTCAGACCTTTGTGCCGTAGCCGCAGGCACATGCAGCTCAGCCTGGTAGCACTTTTTTTCCTGGGACTTCCTGGCAGCAGCAGGAGGAGGACGGGAGAGGGAGAAAAGGAGAATTTACATAGCAAGTTAAAAGTGAGCAACAACTGCTGCTGAAGCCAGCTCTTATATGTTTGCTTTAGGGATGTCTATTATTTCAGATGCTTAAGGCAAGGAGAGGTTTTTCCTGAGATGTTTTACTTGTCCTGGAATACTATTTTTATAAAGGATTTTTCAACTCTCCTTTCCATTACTCAAGCACAATTGCACTGCCAAAGAAGCAGTAGGCTGGATTTGTGATGAATGACACAATTACTTATAGGTATTATTAAAGATGGTGCAAATTGTTTTGGCCAAGGACTGTTTGCAGTTTCAAGTTTCTGTAAGGTGTTGGCGTGCACTGAAATAAGGATTGTCATCATTACAGTGCCTCCAGAATTATCCATAGTGGTTGTGCGATACCTCTTACCTAAACTGTGAACTCCTGATTTATTGCTTAGGCACTTAGGGAGAAATAACTCCTCACATATGAGCCAAGGCTATAAGAAAACTGCGGGAGTAACAGTGAAAACTGATCTGATCATTGCAGTAGGACTTGGGAACAATATTGTTTTCCCCACATCATGACTCACAGAATGATTCGCTATAAAACATGGAATAGAATATTATGACAATAGGGTATTAGTCAAATTGGAGTTGTTGGCATTATCTAGACTGGGAAGCTTTGGGGAAAGAGGTTGGTATATAGTGTCCCAGGGTCCCCTCCTGCCCCAGCCCCATTGTGTTGCCTTGGTGCCGCCACCACACAGCATCCTGTAGATGCTGGATGCCCGCAGCTCTGGCCCAAGGCAGCAGCAGTTACTGGTACTAGTGGGGCAAATCAGGTTTGTACCTCACAAAAAGGCTCCATGTTTATGCTCCAGTATGTGCAACTGGTGAAGCAGAAAAGCAAGTGAGCTCTCGCTGGGGGTGAGCAGAGCTGCTGTGTGCAGCTGTGATAGCACAAGCACACACTGCAGCGAGTGCTCATCTGGCAGTCAATGGAGTTCATCAAAGTGCAATGAAGAAGCAGTTGGTAGACTTGACCCCCCCTAAAAAAGCATCAGGGGCTGTGACTGGATGTGTGGTGCCTGTGGTGGGGGCCTCAGTACATCTCTGGCACAGCCAGTCCTCTGGAAACACTGAGACTGGATCTTTTTCAGGCTCATGCTGCACAGTGTAGTTCCCTCAGTGGCTTTTAACCTCACTATTACAAAGCTTGCTGGCTAGGACAGAGATGATCTGGTGTTCGCAGAGCCACATTGTTCTATCCTGAACTGGACTCCATCTCCTGTCATCTAACTGGCACCGTGTGTCTAAGCCATGATAAAATGAACAGAGTTGTTCAGACTGATGTGATATTTGAAGTTCAGTGGCCAAACAGCAGTATCAAGGACAAAGCATTTGTTTGATTTAGTTTGACATTTTGGACAGAAATACAAAACAGTTTGTTTTGAAATATACGAAAATTAAAAAGACATTTTTTTTCAGCTCAAACTCACAGCCAGCTCTTATTCCCCCAAACCTTCCAACAAGAGATTAAAACAAGATAGATTATTGTACTGAGGATTTGCAATCAATCACAAGAAGCTGGATCCTCAGTCTGTGGCTGTTCAAACCGATTGCTCAAAAACTGAATTCAGTGCAAGCAATGAATGCCTTCACCAGCTCAGATGAATCAACTGTCCTTTTGCCCCACTTCTACCCATTATCTCTGTGTGAAACAGCTCTGCCTGTGCTTGATGTGCCAAAGCACTTTGCAGTAAACTTCATAAACCAGTAAACAAACTGGTTTATGAAGAGGCATAGCAGCCACTGGCATGGCTTTTGCAGTGCTTGGGCAAATACAAGGTGTAATAAGGAACGGCATCAACCTTCAGGAAGGCTTCTGTAGAAGAGCAGGAGTGGAAAAACCCACTGCAGCCAGAAATACCAGGGTTTCTGTACCCATCCTGTGTCCTCACTGCTTGGTGGGACAGAGCTACCACTGAAACCACAGGTGGAGGAGCTAGCATGCTGCTTATTTGGCTTGTGTTTGCTTTTGAGAGAGTCACGCATTTGTGTGCTGGGTTGCTGTTCTGCTTACAGCTGATTCCTACCTCTCACCTTGCTCGGAGGCTGCCATTTCAGTTCTTTTGCTGCCACCCATCCATGCCTTCTCCCTCTTACAGGTCTCTGCGCTCAAGTAGAGCTGTGAAACCTGGCCTGGGCTCTTTTCCTTTACCATCAGTGGCAGAGCAGGGTGGAGGCATTAGTAAAGTCAGTGTGAGTGTGGGGGATGTAAAAGCGAAGGAAAAGGGTGAGCAAAGAGTTTTGGATCCCAGGAGTAGAGGGATGAGGAGGGACAGTGGTGCTGGCAGGGCCATCATGGGGTGAGCTGCCCCAGAAACACTGGTCCCTTGCCTGAGGCTGTGGAAGTTTTTCATTACATGGTTTTGTGTTGGCATTGTGTTACCTCATGTTACTGAAATAGCAGGAAGGAAAATAACAAGGAGTACAAAATGAACTTGTTAATCCAAGAATAGCACGAAGCTGGTGCACAAACAAAGGGCTTTGCTGAAAGCTCTGCAGGTTGGTCCGCTGTGTGGATGATCTGCATCATTCACATCCACGTGAAATCTAGTTGATACCAAATGTCCATGGCCCCAACCTTTCTTTAAGCCCCAAAAGAAAGAGAGAACAAATGTGATGCAGTTCCTGCATGACGAACACTTGCTCACTATTTTGGACAGCCCCATCTCCAACTGGTCCATGCCAGTAAACAGCAGTCACCGTGCATGTTCACGTTCACACAGTCTGTCTGGTGGGGTTTCTTTCACAATCTTCTTTTTGTTCTGCCTCTTACCACATCATGTTTTTCCCTGCTCTGTCCCTGCCTGAGTCACTTCTTCATTGCTGCATGTAAGGCTGGACATAGCCTTTGACATTCCCACTGCCTGCTGCCACCAAGGTTCTTTTTGAGCTATAGTAACATTTAGAGATGCCCAGAGAGTGTGGTACCATTGTCCTGAGTGCTGCAGAGAGGAAAAGTAGAAATGTCCTTCCCTCCCTCCCCTTCTGAATCCCCAGATGAGTGGTGTGTGATGGGCAGCAGAGGCAAAGGCTGTATGAGCAGGGTGGTGTCACAGAGCATCCTCCCAAGCTAACACTATGGCCAAGAGGCAGCATTACCCAGGTCTGCATTGTGTGGTCAACAGTTAAAATCCTTTATCAATTCTTTTGACTACTTTTAAAATTAGAAAGTTGTATGCTTTGGAGAATTAGATTTCTCATATTCCTGTCCTCCCTCATAGTACTAAAGCCTGTGATTTTCCTCAAGTGCCACAAATTGTTGGAGTCTCTGTTGAACAAAAGCACCCTGATCCTCAGACAGACTCTTCTCAGCTGCCTTAAGGGCCTCACAGTCTCTTTCTCTGGGTTAGCAGATATCAAGAGCTGTTGATGGCATCAGTCCTGGCCATCTTACTTGGCTTACTATGCTTCCTTGTTGCAGAGAATGAGGTGGGATCGTGAGATTTCCAATCAAAAAGCACAACTGTTACATTTTACTACCATGATGACAGAATATATTCCCCTAAAGGTCAACAGAGTCTGTTGTCACATGTTTCTGATGGCTCGTGATGATTGACGTAATGTTATGAAAAGATTCTCCTATAGCAGGTTCTCCTGTATCAGCACCACACTGTGCTGGGCTGGCAGGATCAGTGTGACGGGTTTGGTTGGGTGCTCCACCATGGGAGATTTGGCTGGCACATACAGACAGTGGTAGAGCTTTGGTTCTGGTAGCAAAATGTCCCAACATCTGTTAGGAAACAGTTTGGAGAAGCAAGGGAATCCAGCATATGGAGAAAGCCAAATAAGAAACCACAACATGCAGACATATGCAGAAATAACAAAAAGCCATGTGTGGCCCAGCGGGGTGATTATCTGCTTCCCTGAAACACCAATCATCTTCCCATTCCCACCTGGAGTGAGAAAGGAGAAGTGGGGCCATGTGGAATGGGGAGATGTTGCTGCAGAGAATACTTCCCTGTGTGCTCACTGCTTGCAGGGAAATCCCTCACAAGAGCAGTGCTGCTGGTCAGATAGTAAGTGGGGTGCTTTGTGTGAGGCTAACCTGTCCCATCTTGGACAGGAGATGTTGTGGGGTTTGCAGCATAAGGTGGGATCCAAACCCAGGGCAAAGCCTGTGAAAGAGGAGATGACTTTGTATCGCAGTGATTTGGGAAGATTTAACCTGTTGGATAGTGTGTAAAGTGTCTGCTTCCTTTTCGTATGCTCCCTGGTGCCATGCAGGATGGGGTGAGATCCACCAGTCCCTAGGCTTGGTGTTTACTGGCCACACCAGTGTCTTTAACAACAAACCAGGGAGTTTCTCTTCCTCCCCAGTCCTGGCGTCCTCTGGAAGAGCAGCCATGCTTGTGTAGCCATCATTCCCTAAGGAAATCACATGCCACAATCAGTGGTGTGGTGAGAGAGATGCAGCACTGTCACTGGTGAGTCAGCCTGTTCCCACACTGGCCTACAGTGACTTACCAGTGACAAGGGCAGCAAAAATTACCCTTTAAAGGGTTTATATTTCAGAGGGGGAGGTCATAGCTGCCTGGGAAACTGCTTTATTCTGTGTTTATCCATCACTCAGGTGATGGTTCAGGCTTGCAAAGGCCTTTCTTGTAGCTGCTGTGAGACGGGGCAATTGGTCCATCACTGTAGAAGTCTGAAAAGGAATCCTGCCTTTGTGTTGTAAGACAGCTTCCACTGTTACATGGACAAAATAGCCTCTCATGGGGCTCAGAGGGATTCAGTCATCTCTACAGCAGAATCCAGCATCAGGGTGGGATGGCAACAGGAGGACAGGAAAAGAAAGTTTTTGTCGAAAGCTGCTACATTTGTGAAAACATCTGGCCATGCTGGGCAAAAGAGGCTTCTTGTGCAGTTGTCTGAAGCACAATATAAGTTACTCCATGACCCGAACTTTTAATTTCAGGTAGGGCTGGCTCAAATCTGATGTCCAGAGTATGTAACTGTCCCCTCCATTTCCCTCAAACCTCATGCTGCCTTCTAGGCTCCCAGGTCAAGCAGATGGCAGTTAAGCTGGAGGGATGATAGCAAGCTGGAACTAGCAGCAGAAGGGATTTTCTATTTTTCTTCCCTTTGTCCATGCCAGATGAATATTATTTGCAGGAAACACTTTGTGCAGCTCAGAGATTTGTTTAGAGAAGGAGTGTAGGGGGAGGAGACAGCGAAAGACATAATGGAAATTAAAAAGGCTACAGTAATGTTCAAGAAAGTCTGTAATTTCCTGGTGTGGGAGTACTGCTATTCTGGGGACCAAGGGAATAAGGGCTCCAGTTCCCAGGGGAGAGAGTGCTCACTGAGGGATGATCTGCAGAGGCACCAGCTCCTTTTGGGAAAAGCTCAGCACACAGCAGTTCTCCCTGAGGCCTCACAGGGCTGAATCCAAAGCAACTGCTGGGAGCACAGAGGGAGTCTGACACTCAGATGCTCCCTCAGCTTGTCTGGAGTCATGTCCCTTTGCGGCCTTCATGGGGATCCCAGGGAAGATTTGAGTGCATGTACATGGGGAGCAAGTTGGAGTCCTTATTGCCTATAGCTTTATATAATAGACATTAGAAACAAAGCAAGATGCCCTCACCAGTTACTGCTGAGAGCTGCTGCTAAATGACTCAGTGGCTGAGTTGTAAGTGCCTGGACATGTAGGAATAACAGTTGCTGAGAAGAATAACAGATCTTACTGTGCTACAAGTCAGGACAAAGGACTTGCCCATAATAAACCATGGGAGGTGGCAGGGGGTTTGCTCAGGTGAGTTTAAGGCTGATGGAAAGCTGTGTTAAGGAAGCCTGCAGGAAAGGTACAGCCCTGGGCTGCAGAAGAACAAGTGTCACCCACTGACTCAGCTGGTGGGGAGCTCCCATCCTGCCACTGTTTGTGACTGGCAGTGTCATCCACCAGCACTCTACACACACTTTGCTCTCCCAATACTCAGTTTCCATCTTCCTTCCAAGCTGACTTTTAATTCATTTTTAAACTTAAAATCAATATATGTATATTTAATCAGTAGGAATGAGGATGAGATGTAGTTCATTGCCTACATATAATTTAATGTGAAGCATTGAAAGTTGTTGCAAATCCAATCTTGAAATGCCATAATCCTCCTCATCCTCTGGTTTGTTCTGGGGAAGATTTCTGACCTTGCTGATTTTCAGTGTTCTAGGGATAAAAGGAGTCACGTGAACTGCATTGCTTTTATCTAAGGTCAATTTTTGGGAGCACCAGGAAATCCTTAAATTCAGACCTTTATTATGTGCATTTGCAGCCCTGTCTGCTGCATGAAGGGATTTTTCCCCTCTGGTGTCCTGCCTTCACATGTTTGAGAGCATGTTTTATCAAACTAAGCATTATACTGAGAAATGGGAGTGTGAGATGTGCCCAAGCTGTATTAAACCCACCATATCCTACTATGGGATTTCAAATGCCTCTTAAAATAATTTTTCTTAGCAGATAGCTTGTGACTCTCAGAGCTGCTGAGTGTTTTCTGAACAGTCCAGACTTACACAGCCTGAAGGATCAACATTACTGTAGCTAATTGCCCTTCAATGTTAATTGTCCTTCAGCTCCATCTGCATCTGTAAATGCTTTCCCAAATTGCTGTCCTGACAAGTGAGATGCTTCAGTTGGCGAGTCCCACATCTGGGCACGGAAAGGTTGTCAGTGCTGTGGGATGCTGGGGGATGTCATGGCTTGGGTGGTCCCTCCTGTCCTGCTTGGCAGCTGCAGCACATGGCTGTGATTTATTTCCTGGAGTGGGTTTTTGTCAGATAAACCTCCCAACAGTGATGTGAAATAATCCTACAGCTGATTCCTGCAGTTAATGTTTGGAGCAATGAGTTAAAATTGGGGAGGATGAGCTCAGCCCTGGCAAGTTTGATCCATCTGTAGAGGTTTCAAACCTGCTCTTCTCCATGTGCTTCTTCACGGATCAGCCACTCTCTAGGAAATCAGCATCAGACAGCAGTGTTTTAAATGAACATCAGGCTTTTCAGACAGTGTATGTGGTGGGGAGAGGGAAAGAGTATGTCTGTGGCTGCACTGGGGGTTTTTTGTGTTTGGCTTTGTTAAGTTTAAGATTATCATGGGAAACATAAGAACCCTGTGCCTGAGCCATGGTGGAGAGGGAAGAGTAAAAAGTTGTTTCATAATATGTGTCTGGATTAATGTTCAGATCTTACTGAGTCTTTTATATCCTGTGATTCATAAATATAAGTATGGGAGCCCCTGGGAATTGATATAAGTCAGAAAAGCCTCCAATGTCTATGTACTGGGTGCTGATTATTGCAGGCATCTACATTAAACCATTTTATAGACTGTTCCTGTTCCTTGACGAACAGTTTGTGAGCTGCTGTTGGCAGAGTTTGTAACACAGAAGAAGGGTTATTGGCTCTGGACACTGGGAAGCAAGGAGCTGGAATATTGGTCTGGGGCATTGTCACACAGCCCCTGGCTAGGAGCACAGTGCTGGGTAAAAATAAAGTGTTCTCATTCCTAGCTCTGTGGACATACTTCTGTATCCAAAGCCCCTCCGTCTAGTGGACAGACTGATAGCAAGATGCATAGCCAGGGTCAGAAGTGTTTCCTACAGGTCAGGTGTACACAGGAGTGTGGGTGGGAAAGCAGAAGCTGTGCTGGCAGAGCACGTACACTGGTGGAGATTGGTGAGGAAGACCAGTACAGCAAAGTGGAGAGGAGTGAGCAAGGGCAGGGCCTGGAAGGGCAGGAGAGGGGGATGCAGACCCAGTGCACGGCACAGTTCACAGTACCTCTGGGCTCTGGGATGGGGCAGAGACTCAAGGAAGGAAGCGGCTTCACTGATGAAATGAGTGTGTTTCTTCCTCAGCCACCACTTTGAGCATTACTGCAGCTGTCTCCCAGCAGGCACTGAAGGTGGAGAAGATGGGGGCAGGAAGTGAACCAGGTTCCACATGGTTCTGGGCTACAGCTCTGAGTGAGACAGAGCAGAAAACATCAAATCTTGTAAGGGTGCAAGAGAAAACATCCAGACAGGAAACAATTTCTTCAGAGAGTTATGCACTAGGATGAATCAGAATAGTCAAAAGTTGTCCTGGGACATACTAGGAGGGATGCTGTGGTTGTCTCTGGGAAGGTAAGAGCTACATAAGTAACCTCTGAATTGTTTTACAATTGCATTTCTTTGTTCTAAATGTTGTTATAAACAGTCTGATGAGGTAATGTGAATTCTTGTGCCTACAGAAAGAAATTTCTATAGATAATTTCCACTCTGTGAACACTTCCCAGTGAGGCTGCATATCTGCATAGAAATTCACCTCTCCCATGAGTAGAACAGGAGCTATGAACAGTTTGTAGCCTTGTCTTCCGAGCCTCCTTGTATAGTCACAGCACAGGTAGACAGCACAGGTCTCTCTTTGAACTTGTCAGATAGACCCCAGGCCTCTGTATGTGGGAATGGTGTCTTCTTCAGCATTCCTTAGTCTGTGAAGTTTTAACTCTACTCATCTGGACAGCGGAAATGACAACCACAGGCAAAAACCCCACTGGTGTCTTAGGTCAGGAGCATTCTGAATGAGAAGCTGCATATCCTTTTTAAATCTACATGGTCTGTAGACACAAAAGGTGTCACAGGATGGAGAGCAGTGGGTTAGGAAAGGAGATGTGGTGTTAAAAATACCTGTCTTGTGCTCAGTATGGCACTAAACTGTCATTGCATATGGAGAGGAGGCTGCTCAGATACTCAGCCCATGAGCTGTGGCTTTTCTCCTTCCTCCTCCCCACCTCCTCCCCACTGACTGTGAGCTGCCAGAGCTGCCTGAATAGGCACTGCGGCAGCCACTTTACCCAGGACTGTTCCATGCTCTCCTGCTTTCTATCTGGAAATGACCTTGTATAAAACCTCTAGGAGTGCATGATGCTTGCCAGGGTGGGTTTGTTTGAGTTTCTCTCTAAGCAAATCCCTGGCTGTCACGTGGAGCTGGAGCAGGTGCTGTGCAGCACCTTGTTCAGTTCCAAGGTACTCAGTTTCAAGGCAAAATCATGGCTCATTAACAGAGCCTGGAGGGTCTCATGTTAACCTGTTGAGTGGAGGATGTCTGGGCATTTCCATAAGGCTCTGCTGCTCCCTCAACACTCACAGGCCTGCAGGGATGGAACAGGCTGAAGCAGTCAGCCTTGCTGATCTGAGGGGAGCAGGCTGCTAGCTGCAAGACTGGCCATGCATGGTCAGGTGTCCCTGCTTTTTCATCTAGCCAAGCTGTCCTGCCTTCTGACGCAGGAGGGAAACTTATGGCATGGCAGAACTCAGATAGACAAACTGGTTGAGTGTAAAGGAACCCTTGAATCAGGGCTGCTCTGCCTGGCACCTGGTGGCTTTTCCCATTGAGGATCTACTGCACAGGTTTGCAAAGGGAACAGCTATAATCCTTATCTTCTACAAGGTGAACTTCTCCTGGAGCTGAGCCTGTATGATGCAGGTTCTCCTATTTACCCAGCTCTGACCGTCTGCCTTCCACACCTCAACGTGCAGTCAGCTCCATCCCACCACCGTGCAAGCCCCTGCCTGGAGTACTTGTCACCCTAAGCTATTTCTGTAGCTGATGTATCCCTTCTGGGATATGAATCTTCTATAGGAACCACTGACCTGAGGAAGTCTAGTGAGTAGATTAGACCTTTGTACACTGGTCATTGTTGAATCACACTGCATCCTATTTAGTGATTTTGTTTGGTTGTTGTCCATTTCCAGTGTCTCGGGATTAATTTGAATTCTAATATTCTCTAGCATAGTAGCATTTCATCCCCACTTGGGATCATCTTCATCTTTTATAAGCTCTCTATTTCCCATTTCTGATGAATAATGAAAGATGTATCCTTAGGTCAAAACACAGCTGGGAGATCAGGCTTTGGATTAAAAACTGCTTTGGCATAGTCCCTCAGAACATCCTGGAAGCATCCAAGCCCTGTTGCCTATAGATTATGGGCAAAACAAGACTAAACCAAATAGAAACCTCTGCTTTGGGGGCTTAACAGCCTCCTCTGCTTTTCAAATCATGTAACCGTAATCTTTGCAAGATTAAACACAGTTTCAGCTGTGGTTTTTCTTTATTTAATTTCACTTTCTTATGGAATAAACTGATGGTGACAGATGCACAAGGGCCCTGGAGGACAGTGCTTTGTTTACACACAGAAAACTTGGGGCACAAGGGGTGACGATTCCCTCTGGAGAGGGACACGGTTGTTTCTTACACTCTCCTGGATCATGGGTCTACCTGGCAGTGGCCTTGCTCTGTGTTTGTATCACCCAGGCAGAGCCCTACAGAGGGGCTTGGGGCTCCTCCAGGGGATGTCCCTTGTGAGTGAACATGGTCTTTTCACCTGTGCTCCCAAAGCCCTCCCAAGTGTCCATGGGAAATTCTCTGTGAACGACACATATGCTTATACCACTTTCTTGCTGAGGAAACTGAGCTGCAGAGGAAGAGGCTGCTTCATTGGTTTGTGTACCCAGGTTGGGGCATAATCATCTATCCTGACTCCCACTCCTTGTGTAATGACTGTGCAGATGATCAGAGTCTTTCTATTCCTGTGTCTGCAGTCTTTCAGACATGAAAGCTAGGAGAGAGGTAATATCCCCTATTACAGAGGACCGAGGCCTGGAAAAAAACAAGATGTGATTTAATGTTGCCTAAGTTGAGCCACCTAAAAGCCTCTCTGAATCAGAACTGGTCCCTGCAGCCTCTCTCCAGCCAGGGGCTGTCAGTTGAATCACCCTATCTTCCACCTCCATCTCAGGATGGAGGTGACTCACTGGTTACAGAGCCTGTCTCCTCTTTTGACTGTAGAGTGTGTCTGGGGCTCCTATGCAGATGTTTAACACACAAATGCTTAGGTGGGCGCTGCCCAGGCTCCCAGGTATCTGTGGTGGAGCAAGGAGTCAAACCCAGGTCTCTGAAGACCTCTGGTTATGATCCTAAGTAGTAGATGTCATTCCTACACAGACACCAAAGCATGTGGCCACCAGCTTGCAGCAGTGGTGCAGTGAGAGATTGCTTGGTGTAACAGCAGTTTTCCAAAGAAGCGGCAGCATCCCTCCATGCAGCTCTGGCTGCTTCCTCTGATCTGCTTGAGTCACAGCTGGTTGAGGAACAGGCACCATTTCAGATCTGATGTCTCAGAAATGGTAAATACATTTAGTCTGTACCGGTGAACATTTTTCTCTGGCTCCAAAACTGCTCACAAAAGAGGTGCTTTCAGGGAGAGGAAGAGGGGTGCCAGCAGGAAGCTTGCTGAGACAACACAGAAACATTTTCTACCCATGATCTCAGCTTCTGGAGATAAGGCTGGAATTCTGACACCCCCCAGAGCATCCTCCTTCGGCCCTTTGTTGATCCCACAGCTCAGGCCAGGGGAGGGAGGTACCCACACAGGTGATGCTCTCACAGAGGATGCAAAGGGTCAGGACAGGTTTGGGCTAGAGGCACATAGCAGTGCCATGGATCCCCTCTGGACAAGAGGTGTTGGAGTCCTCTGACTACAAGAGATGCAATTTGGGAAAGGTCAGCTTGTGTAATAAACTCTGGTGATGGTATAGAGGTCCTAAGAAGTGGCCTGAGTGTACTAAGACCTTTCAGGTTTGGCTGGCAGCAGTTTGGGCATGTGTTGTAGTGGGTCAAACACTATGGCTCATTACTTATGGCATAAGGTGTAAGACCATGTTGTGAATCCTCTCATGTGCTGCTACTTATAACAGTTCAAGGTCTTGGTGGTGCTGGGGTTGGTACATGGAGATTTGGGTTACTTAGTAGTTGCAGGCTGAGCTTTCCAAGGAGGATCTACCCCAACACAAATCACATCCCAGCCCTGTGCCTACCCGTGTATTCATTACACAAGTGGCAGCAATTGTCCTTGTTGCTGTGAGGATTTTCATAGCAGAGGCTGAAGATTTGTATCATTGGGGTGAGTGACTCAAGGGAGGGTTCTGGATTGAGCCCAGATCTCCGCTGCCCTGCTCCGTTACACCGAGCATGCCATGTTCCATGTACAATGCTGCCTTTCAGCCAGACCCACAGAATAGGCTTTGTGTCTCCTTCTGTGAGCCCTGTTTCAAGAGAGAAAAGCTTCCTTAGAGGCTGCAGGCAGTGCTCTATGGCTTGAAATGGTTTTCACCTGTGCCAGGAGTGATTTCATTCTGCCCTTTGCCAGGACTGAGCTCTTTGGTGGTGCCAGGTGCTTTACCTTCTGCTTGCTGGCAGCAGCAGAAACCCATTAGGGGAACAAGTTGCACTGGGACCACTTGGTACCTGGGGAGAGCAATGTGCCATCATGGAGTTGTATCAAGTAGAGGTGGTTCCTACACACGGGGTTTATTTAAATGAACTTATTGGTATTTTTCCTGCTGCCCTTCTGTAGAGTTGACTGTTGGAGAGTATGGATTGGCAGAAAGGTAGGTGCTGGTCTAGAGTTATTTTGTCCCTTACAAAGATTTAAAAGAATAAGCCAATAAGATTTTGTCACTTATGGATTGATTCTATATCTTGGTTTTAAATTAATTTAGTGCATTTGTGCTGAGTACCTTTCTCCTCTGATGTGCAGAAGCAGAACACAGCTGGCATATTTTGTTGATATATTCCTAGTTCTCTATTAAATGCATTTGAATGTTTCATATGAAAGAGACTGAGAGAGAGGGAGCTCAGAGGAAATTTATTCTCAGTATTAACTGCTGACCCCTCACAGAGTACAGCCTTCAGGTACTCCTGTAACTGACTTTAGGACTGTTTCTGTGGGTGTCTGACTTGGAGATGGAAGAGAAAGTGGTAATTGCAGCACCTCTTAAGATAGAGTTATACTGCAGTTTGTAAAGGCCTTTTGCAAACTTTATTATACATTGATCTGCAACATTAGGTACTCAACTATGTCCTAAACACTGGCTCAAGTTCTATTCCAATTTCTCTGCTGAAGCCACTATTAAATATAATTGTAACATACAAGAGAAAACATTCAAAGAATGTTACTAGCTTATGAAACTGGATTGCCTTGGCTACTTTTGAGGCAGACTTAATAGGAGAAACCCTTCAATTGTGTGGGTCCAGGGCTTCCTTGTAGTCTAAGATTGCAACTTCCTTTCTTTCCTGATGGTTAAGAACAGCGGACATTATTTCCGTAATCTATGGGTAGTGCCTGAATCATCCTTTACAGTACAGCTAAAATGTAAAACCATTAAATAATATATCCCTCCTGCTCCTATAAGCAGGGGAAGTGTTTGACACCTCATTTTACTGGCAGAGAAAAGGATATGTGGAGGAGGAAAGTTACGTGCAGCGAGTCATGGTGGAACCATGATGGTGGCTGAGCTGTTCCTGAGTCCTCTGCCTGCAGATGCCTTTGCCTCCACAGCTAAGTTGCTCCTCCCTCACCATCCATCCACCTCAGCATCTTCCTAGGGCAGGTTGGCTTCCAATAAGCAGAGATTGGAGCTGGGGTTAAAGATTTATATTAGAATGTGGATATTTGATGTCCCAAGGGAGCAGCTGCAGTTCTGAGCTTAAATTTTTCTGTGTAAGGCTATCCATGGGGCTGGTTTCTGACCTGCATCAAGGTATCACAGGGGTCGTACCAAGTGGCTCACTGTTGTATGAGCAGAAGATTGTAAAGTGTGTGGGTTTAGGCTGCTGTTACACTAGGGTTGTTTGGGCGAAAGGGCCCCAGGTAGTGTTTGTAGCCCAAAGTACATTTGTGTGGATGTTTGATGCAGTGAGAAATGGGATCATCATCTGCTGGAGCTTAATGTTTTTGCAAGATTACCTGCTCTCAATCAAGTGTCCAGACAGCTGGTAAATCTTGACTGTCTGTTTGTCTAGGTTTCTGGTTAGGGAGAAAATGGGATTTGGTGGTTGAGGTCCTTTGGCTGCTTCTTTACCTGTCTCCGTTTCCTTCATCTGGATGTTACATGGCTGCAGTGGAGCATCTTCTCTACTGCAAGGAGAAAAAGGTGCTTTGTCACAAGACTGGTGTGAGACTTTGACGTGAATGTTAGGATCTGAGTAAAACACCTGGTTAAGTTTTTCCTTTTGCTGTGTCTTCAGAGTCAGACACTGGTCTCAAAACCAAAGGCTACCCCTTATCTCCTCCAGCTGTGAATGAAGAGTTGCTCACTAAGGCTGGGGAATCCAAACTGGCCAGGTTTGGCTGCTCTGGCTGTCCTGTCAGCTACAGACCAAGCAACCCAGTGGGTCACCCAGGCTCAAGAGAACCCTTAACCTCTGCCCTTTGTCGTCTGCAGCCCTCTGGCTAGTGAGCTGCTGCTTCTTTGTTCTCAGTTTTTCCCCTTTGCACACCCCCAACCCTCTCTGGGAAAAATCAACATTTGCCTTTCAGAGCCTGGCAAACAGAAGGGGTCTGTATTACATCCTGATGGCAGCCCCAGGCTTGCAGAGCTCCAATGATAAATCCAGTAATGTTTGTTGCAGGGGGACCCTCTGAAATACAAGACTGGAAGTTCTGTGTGTCTGAAACTAGAGCAGGGAAG
Organism: Melopsittacus undulatus; assembly: GCF_012275295.1. Lineage (NCBI taxonomy): Eukaryota > Metazoa > Chordata > Aves > Psittaciformes > Psittaculidae > Melopsittacus > Melopsittacus undulatus. The sequence goes on from NC_047537.1 coordinate 17,590,795, forward strand.
CAGTGAACAGTCATGGAGCAAATGCTGTGGCTGGAAAATAGAATGTGGATTGCATTGTGGTTACAAGAAGGTGGCAAGAAATTGATTTAAACATTTCAGGAAGGATGATTGAATTGTTTTACAGATTGCTGGTTAGTGTGCTGAAGCTGTGCACTGTGTCAGTGTGAAGCAGAGAGCCAGATGCTGGGCTGGGAAGTTTGCACCAGGAGTTCCCGTGTGGTCAGAGCCAGAGCATTACTGGCCCATGAAGAGTAGGGAGGAGAGCCGTGGGGTGGTTTGGGAGTATTTGATCGATATGGAAATAGCACATTGCAGTTTCAGAATTCATTTCCCCTCCTTCAAATCTGACAGAGGTTTTCTCCAACTAATCCATGGTCATTGCCTGAGGAAGTTAGGTGTACTCCTAAGTCTGGATGCTGGAAATATTTGGGGCTTTTTGGAAGGCAAAGGATGAGCAGTGTTCATTTGTTTTGTTCTTTGTTTCCATAGTGTTCTGCATGCTAAGCCTTATCCCTTGTCCATCCAGGCTCCTGAGGGCTCTTGTGCTATTAATGTTAATCAGTAACTAACACATTGCTAGCTTTCTGAAGCTCTTGTGGCAGCTGGTTAATGTAAGAGTTTGATTGCTTCCTTCTTTGAGCAAGGCTGCAGCTTGCATGAGTTCAGGCATCTTTCCCCCTTCCCATCTCTGCTGGTGAGCTGCAGGTTTCGCAAATCCAAGCTGCTCTTGCAATGGCTTTGTGAGCTCTGTGCCATATTCCTGCAAAACATTCCTCATTTAGGGAAAATACCATGAGGACACTGTTAGCTGTGGTTCTTCATATTCTTCTGTCTCGGATTTCAAAAGCAGTGAGCAGTGAGGAGTGTGATGAAGATAGGTAAAGTTTAGAGGGACAAGATCTCTTTGGAAATGTACTTGGCTTCAACAGTGAACTGGAAGTGATTTTAGATGTGCCAGTCATTACCAAGTCCATTCCCAATCAGTGTAGCTTCACAAGAACAGCTTTCTGTTCCTTTACAAACCCTTTTCCCTCCCTCCTGCTGTAAAAGAATCACATAAACCAGCAAAGCTGACAATACATACAAAAGACCCATTTTTCCAGTCCCTTCTAGTTTATGTGGATATTTGCATTAGAAATACACAGTTACACAAGTCATTGATGTGTCAGCATGGTGATGTGGCATTCCTTGTGCTGCCCGGCCACATTACTGAAAGGCTCTCACCAGAAAGCTCCAGCTGATGACTAACATGCTTTTTCCTATGAAAAACTGCTTGTGCTAATTTATTTTGTTGTGCTTTCATGGTTGTCCAGCATATCTCTGGATGACTATCAGCTGCAAGGGATTTGTGGGTAGTAAAGACCAGATGATCACAAAGAGCAGTGAAATGATCTTGTTATTTCTATCAAGCATCTGAGGATTGAGTTTGCTCACCTCAGAACAAATGCACAAGGAACAGGCTGGGTCTCTGTGCTGTTTAAAGGCCTTTTTAACTGTTGAGCAACTTGCCAAAGCACTTGGGGTCACTCCAACTTTTTAATCTTGACATTGAGATTGAATGTTTCTGAAAAGCCAAGACTTTGTTCAAGCACCAGCTTGAATTCATGGTGACTGAATAAAAACGTGTGGTGTGGATTTTGCAGGTCAGTCCAAGCAATTTTCTGGCCTTGAGCTCTAAGGATGAAATAACTGATTTCCTGAGCATCCCTGCAGTTTAATTTGAGTTAAAGTCTTAAAGGAAAGCCTGAACTTGAGCCAAGGTTAAGGTGCTGTGTCCCCTGCCATCTTCTACAGCCATGTACAAGACTGGTCCTTCTACCTAATGCTCCCCTTTGCTGTGGTCAGGAGCTCTGGGAAGGCCACTGCTGGGTTTGGGGAAGCCTTTCTAACACTGGGAAAATTGTGGTTTAATTCTTTCTGCCTCTTATCATTAGGACAAGTTTTTGAAGCATTTTTTTAGTGTTTGGCACCTGAAAGAAGTATAACATTGTGGTAGGAATATATTCATCTTGCTAATGTTAATTTTCCTGTGGTTTCCTTGAGGGTTATATGTAATACACACTTGGGCTGGGTTCTTTCTATGTGTGAACTCATGGCTCCACTTGTGTCAATAGTGCTATGCTGATTAGCAGTGTTGTCTGGCCCCAGCCTGATGATATCCAGCTCTCATGTGAGGGAAATGGTTGCTGGTGGTTTAGGTTGTATGGTCTATACCTATAGACCTTCAACCTAGACACATGCAGCTTTTTGGTGCACCCATGTGGTGGCAGCTGTATTGGAGGAGGTAGTGGTTTGCTCCTGAGCCTGTAATCAGTGCACCTTGGGAACAGCATCCCTCCATTCCATCAGCATCCTACACCCAGGAGAGGGTGCTTTGTAAAGAATCCTATTACATAGAATCTGGAAAAGTGTTTTTCATTCTTCAGTGCATGTTTCTGATTAGTGCTGGAAATGAACATGAATATTTTCCCCATATTCCTTTTGAGTTTATTGTTGCAAGTGGATTTCAATTTAATGGAAGTAAAGTAGTAATTGTGTGCTTCGCTGCATTTGGGCTTGAAATGATAGAGATCCTCATTCCTTAGCTACTCTGCAGACAGATGTCTCTCCCTTGCAGAACTCTGCTCTACCAGACCCCCTCTGCCCTCACTGTGACACCCACAGCTTCCTGTGCAGGGCTCTGCCTCTGAAGGTGATGTCCTATGCAAGCATGAAAACTTTACAGCTCAGTCTCCAGCAGCTGGGTTGTGCAGTGTGGATCAAACCATGTCTGAGTTATTCTTCTGTTAATAGGTCCAGGGCTTGGTACTGATGAGGTCTTCTCCAGCTTTTTATCTAAGGAGGTTTTAGAACTTGTCTATGTGAAGCAGGATGAAATACAGGGGCTGGTGAAGGCAGTCTCTTGACCACTGACTGGATAGTACCTGTGAAGTAGATAAAAAGAGAGCAGTTTCACATGCTCTGTGGTCCTGAGAGTGTTGCAACGAATACGTACATCCTAAAAGAGAGTCTGCCCTGGTCCCTGAGCCAGCTCTGCATCCGCTGTAGGGCAAATGAAGTGATAACCTTGCTGCCATCTTCTATAATCCCTGTCTGTGACAGCAGAATGGCTTGAGGGGATGTCAAAGGGCAGGTTGGATTACAGGAGGTAGGGCTGTGCCTCTGCACAGTGCACAGGCTGGTGCCGATCCTGCCCTGGAGTGGATCAACTGTAAATGTCAGCCTTTGCTTTAAAAACTGCTGGTGCTGTGTAAGTGCTGTAGACACCTCTGAAGTGTTGTTCTGCTGAGGGTTCTCCCACCACCTCAGTGCCAAAGCTGAAGTCTGGGGTGGCTCATGACTAAGCCCAGACCTGTACACCCAGGAGATTGCTCTGGGAAACAGAATGCAGAAATCTCCACAGGAGGAAACTGGTCTTGAATGGAGCCATCTCCGTGTCTGGACACCCTGCCACGTTTGTGCTGGGTGAAGAAGAAAGCTGCATTTTCTGACCTCAGACTCACTAGCAAATATATTTAACAGAAGCAAGGGCCATGCTGGCTGCTCAGCTGAGCTGGTGCCGCTTTGCTGACTCCAGCACAGTGAGGGATGTCTCCTGCTAGTTTTGGCTCGTTCCTGTCCAACAAGACTTTGATTTGATTTGGGCTCCTTTGTTCATTTGTTTTTTGTTTTCACTGGACTGTGTAGAGAGAGCAAGTTCCTGGGTTACATCCTCCATTGTTTGTCTTCACCCTGTGGTTTCTCTTGATAATGGAAATTGCTCATTTGTTCTTTTGATATTTACATCATGTGAGTGTAGCTGCCTGGCTCACTTACTGTGAGAAGGGAATAAATCTCAAGTGGCCTGTCTCATTGTTGTTATCTGCATCCATACAAAGTTTGGGGTGTATCATGTGAAAACTGATGTGTTTTGGAGAATATGCATGTTGACTGTATTGGAGGTGAACATCTCTGGCAGTTCCCTTCAGAGCTCTAGGGAAAAGTCACTCTGTAGCAAGGACAGTTTCTCCAGACAGGCTGGATCCAGTCTCCCTCTGCATCAGGGCAAGTACCTATAGGATGCTTCTGTTTCCATACTGCATGCTTTACATCCATGGGGTGCTTTATCAGCAGCTGCAAGAAGCATGAAATAGGAGGGTGCTTGTCCCAAAGGAAGGAGTGGTTTAAATGTGAGCCTGGCAGGAATCTTGCTTACACTGACATAACTCACTTGAAGCAATTCTAGGTTTCTTGTATGGGAGACCCCAGAGAAGCCCAGTGTCCTTTGCTGCTGCTGCTGCTTTTCTGCTGTGCCATATGGTCCCAGCCTATGGATCTGGAGGGAGTTAGCTGTTGATTATAAAATGAGAAAAAACATTGCTCAGCCAGTGAGCCAAGGTGAGGCTGAGCTCTGGGAATGTTCTAACTCCATCCTGCTGCAGCACATCCGCTGAGATGAATGAACTGTTCTTGGACTGACCAATTTTAACTATTCGACTCTTCCATTTTAGAGGCATTCTGCCGGGGACATGGGGAAGCATTCCTCATTTCAGCTAAATAAAGTATATTTCATTATGTTCCTTAGTCCTGTGCACTACAATAAATTTATAGCATGGCTTGAGGGCATTTGAACTGTGTTAAGAGGGAAGGCTCATAGACACTGTGTCTGGGATGGAAGCCTTTGATTTTCCTTTCACAGCTCAAAGCCGGGTCTCAGCCTGCTGCTTCCATGCTATAAATAGAGGTAACCCCAGAGCACGCTCAGCACGCTGATGCTCTCTATCCTGCCCGCAGTGCTGCCTCCCTGGCAGGGTGCTCAGAACAGCATATTTTTAGCAGTTGTTTTCTCCTTTTTATTTTTTTCTTTTTTTCTCTTTTATATTTTTCCCCATCTCCTCTTTTCTTTTCCCTCTTCTGTTTTCTCCTCCTCTTTTCTTTTCCCTTTTCCTTTCTTTTTTCTCTTCCTTTTTTCCTTTTTTCTTTTACAAATCTCTTGTCTTGCTAGGCTGCCAGCTTCCTCTGCTGTTTATCTGCTTTCCAGGATTGTGTATGGCTCCTCCCTTGTTGGAGGGGCAGTGGGACACCACACATAACAAGTTTGGCTTGGAATCCATAGAGCTCCCTCCTCTTTCCAGATTCAAGCAGTGCTGTTTAAAACTCTGTTGAGCAGAGGAAATACCCCTTTTCATTCTTGCTGGTTTAATCCCTTTGCTTATTGTCCAGCAGATCTGATAGAGCAGGGTAGAAATCCTGACTATAGACCAGCAAGAAGCAGTAGACGGAGGGGAGAAAATAATTGAGAAAAAAATGTCAGGGATTGGGTTTAATAGAAAAAATAATATGTTTAAAATTGATAATGCTGGTTATAGTGCCAGCCCCTGGAAACTTCAGCCCTTTTCTCACTGGCAGTGATGGAAACTGCATGCTGAGTGGTGTGTGCAGCAGCACTGTCCTGTTGCAATGCAGATAAAGCTCTGGAGAGCACAGGCTGGGTGCTCACGCCTGTGTGTGGGCAGTCCTGCCTCTATTTCTGACCCTTCCGCTGTGGGACTCTTTGAGGGGCAGAGCTGAGCTGGGCGATGGCTCTGGGTGGTGCTTGCCAGGAGTTCTCCTTGTGCTGCCTCAGTTAGGCAGCACCGCTGCTTTCCTGGGCCAGCCCTGTGGTTCAGCCACATGATGTGGTAGGCACAGAGGCTTTTTATGTTAGAAAAGGAAAGGGAGAGAGAGAATGAACCTACATATAAATATATGTAAGCAAAAGGTTCCGAGCATGAGATTCTTTTTCCATGTTGAGTTGCCAGGCAGCTCTTTCCTTCCCTTCCTCCAGCCAAGGGCTCATGGGTATGAAAGATTTCCTGCCTTTTTTCTTGTATGATGCACTCTTCCAGCTGACAGGGTTCGTGAGGCTATGGCTGTGTTACAAATCACAGTTTAGGGATGTTCTACAACTTAAGTTGGTGCTGCTTTAATCCCTGTGGCTCCATTCTGGAGCTTGACAGCTGCAGCATTTGATTGGAGATGATGGACACCATTACCTGGAGTTGTTGTTCCTCTAGCAATACCCACAGAGACTGAGGAGGTGCTGGACCTTCTGGGAATCTGTATATTGAATATCCTAGTTTTTGGGGTAGTTGCAGAGTATAACATCCCACAGGAGGTGCTTCAGTGCATTCCTTTGTGTCACCTTTTATTGTGTCAAGAGAAGAGAAACTGAGGCAGTAATCAACATCTTGTTTCTGTGCATGGCTACGGTTTAACCAAAGGCTTGCTAAGTTGAAGTTTGGTTCTTGCTGAGATTTTCAGCATCCCTGGGAAAGGAATGTTGTGGCAGTCGCCACATTACAAAGAGGCAGCTGGAATGGCAGAGAAGTTAAATGAGTTGCTGATGGATTAGAATGCTGCTGTAGCCAGGAGGTCCCACTGGCTTGCCTGGAGTCTGGGAGGCAGGCAGGGAGTTACTGATTGCTTTCTGAACTGAGTATGGGAACGGAGGAGACAGGTGTGTCTGGGGTATGTCTTTCAATGTAATGTATGATGTAGGGTACCTTAAGATATCCACGTATCTTCTTCCAGCATGGTGCTTATGCATTAACCATGTGCTAACCCAATGAATATGATGAATACTTTTCTCTGTTAAAAAAGATGGAGCAGAATTAGCTCAACATCTGGATCACTGTGGTCTGGTTTATCATCTGCCTGAACATGAGATGCATCCCATGTTCCAACTGGTCTAACCTCACGGCAGGGTTCTTGTACATGATGTGTTCCCATGATGCTGGGTGAAGCCCAGCCAAATGTGAGCCTCCCCCCCCCTCCCCCCTCAGCTTTCCTGTAGTGCTGAATGCAGGAGCTGCTGCTGTCCTTGCAGCTGAGTTTGCTGGCAAGGCCAAGCACATCTGGGATGTGGTCTCTGTGCAGGAGCTTCTTTGCTGAGCTCTCTGCCAGGGCAGGGCATGTGCTGGTCCTTACATGCCTGTGCTTCCCCCTCTCAGCCAGGAAACCTGTCCCTGGAAGCACTGCACTTGTCTCCAGGATAAAACATCCTGGAGTGAGAGGTGAATGTGTGTGTTCTACTTAATGATTTCAAAAGTTATCTCTGGTGTTTCTGGAAAGTGTAAATATGTTTGTGGGTTTGCTATGTTTGAATAATAATGTTTGACATCTTCAGGGAAAGGTGGAGGTCTCTCTTCAGGTGGTTTTCTGTTTAAAATAACATAACATCCCTTCAATTGCAGATCATTATGCAGAGCAGATTCCCAACAGAAAATGTGCCTTGCCAGATACAGAGTCAGAGGGGGGGGATTGCTCCACATACGACATTCACATTAATTCCCTTGACCCATTCAAATCTTCTTGCTTTAGGAATCAGCCGGACTTCCAGTGGGAGACCTCGGAGGCTCAGTGACCAGACAAGTCCAAGTAAGCTCCAGGAATTTCTCTCTCTGAAACTTCCTCATCCAATAAAAAAGTATAAACTAAAAATTGAGAGAACGCAAGAGGTAACTGTCAGGGACCACGTTGCCTGCTCCTGTCCACTGGCTGTGGCTTGAAAGTCAAAGCTGCCTGCTGATAAATGCAGAGCTCTGCTGTCAAGAGCAGTATATATATGAACCAGTGCATATATATTAACACACACACCAAAAAATCCCAACCCTGAACTATGAACATGAGAAATATAAAATGAAAGGGTAATTAATTACTGGATAATGGATCCAGAGAGAATAATTAGAAATCCCCATCTCAATCCAAGGGGTCTAACACAGTGCACCAGACAGCAGCAATGGCCTGAGGTTGAAATACAGCTTTAGTAATTAGCAGCTCTTTCATACTCTCCTTAGCTATTATTTTTTATTGGATGTGGAGATTTATGGATTATATGTGCTTGTGACTCAATTTACACTCCTAATTGCAGCTTAATGTTTCTGAAGCTGTTTCTGATTCGGAAGGAAACAGGTGGGAGGGATTTTGTCTTGGAAAAGGTGTTTTTCTGCCTTGAGAAAGCAATAGCAGAAGTCTTGATGCTTGTGAGTACCTGAGTCCATCTGTTCTGCTCGTATGTGCATGACATGCGTCAGGACTGCCCAGGTACAGAGACACATCTGTGGCGCTTACCTGCATTGTCCTGACCCAAATTATCTCATTTGTGTAGAAAATTTCACTGTTCTTGTCTGAAATACTCAAAAGGAACCTGAGACAGCCCATTTCTGGATGCTTTGATTTCCTGGCCCCTTTTGCTGGCTGTACTGGCTCCTCTGATGAACCTGTAGTGCTCCACAGAGAAACGTCTGTCTCTGGAATCAGGGTCCGTTGTACATCAGATACATTCATCTTTCTCAGCAGGTGCTTTGCTGCAATTGAAACCTTCCTTCACATTTCCTTCACTGAGATGTGTGACTTTCCCTTGGCATTGCCTTATCTAGCATTTTCTCTGGCATGCTGAGAGTGGTGTCTGCTGCTTGCTGCAGTCTGTCCCCCAAGAACCCCACTCACCTCTTCCTCACCTCACTCTGGCCATGCCCAGCTCAGGGATTTCACCCCTTTGGATGCTCTGTCACTCACAGTTGCTCCTTGGGAGCTTGTTTTGTTATTTCAATTCATCTTCTCAGCCCTCATATCCTGTCTCAGCTCCCAGATGTACTTATCAAAACAGTTGTTTCCAGCTTTTCCCTCTGTGTGGGTGGGAGGAGAAAGCCACCCTCAGGATGCTGTCCTGGAGCAGTGACTTCAGCGCTTTGCTGTATCGAGGCATCAGCACATGTGGAATGGGGATTAGTCACAGACATCTGGTTAAGCATGTGCTGTGACGCTGTCTGCATGGTCCTTATCGAACACTCATGAGAAGCACTGGGACAGGCCTTCACGTTCTGGCACAGACAAGGGTGATGGAGACATGGCATGCGGTGCCGCTGTCCTGCTGCTGGCACACTTGCTGCTTTGCATCTGGAGCTTCTCAGCTGTGCACTGTCACCATCTCCAACCCTGATGCTGTGGTGTACCAGTGGGAGGGTGTAAAAATGGTCAGGGTAGGCCACTTGTCCCCAGACTAATGTCAAATGCCAGGAAAAATGCATTGAGCTATAATTTAGTGTGGAGTCATGGTATTGGCCTGGGGGCTAAAGCTTCATGGTAGTGATTGTTCAGTGCAAAGGAAAGCTGTATTTTGAAGCTGGTGCTTCAGAACTCAGCCACCAGTGCAGAAACTGTTAGTTTTGAACTGAAATGCAGGTTTATTTTTTGCATGTGCAAAAACCAAAGTTGCAGTCTCAGCCCTGACACCGTGTGTCTTCACATATCTATGTTTGAGGACAGAAGGAAGAGTTGGTACAGCTCCAAAGGTAACTGGTGTGTAGAGAATCTGAACTGAAAGACACAGCACGTTTGTTCAAGCTTGTTTTCTTTAGCCTCTAATTACATACTTTGGCACTTTTCTGGCCAGAGACCTTTTAAATGTTAATATTTTTTTCCATGTTACAGTCAAATGAGCAGGTCAGTACTCCAGTTTGGATTGCAGTAAATATTTAGGACTCCATACAACTGCAGCTCAATTTCCCCTTGTTTCAGGTCCAAACGTTCCCCTCTGCACATCTGACCTTGCACCCAGAAGCTTTTATTCCTGTAAAAGACAAATTGGGGTTGGGATGGCTGAGCAGGCATTGCAAGTGAGGCACTGCAGAAGGGGTTGCTTCGGGCTCTTTGCCACCCTAACCATTGCCACCCTTGCTCTTGGGATCTAGATACTACACAGTCATCCACACACCATGTATTGCTTTCAGATAGGCATTGATAGCAGGAACTTGGAGATCTGATGTTGATCTATTTTGGAAACCTTATCCTGTGATGCTTCTCAGTTTTACTCATCCCTGTGAAAGTAGTTGTAAGGTATTGGCATCCAGAGTTGTTCAGTTGGCAGTGATTCCAGGGCTTTGGAACTGAGGTTTTGGTTTGTATGGGCCTGCTGCATACTGCCAGGTAAGCTAATGAGGTGGATTTGTCTAGGCTGGTCAGTGGAGAGAGCTATTAAGGTTCTCAGACACTTTCTGACTTTAGAATGGAAAGAATAAGCTTCTTGGAGGAATCCATAAACCTATAGGATTATGGGGGACCATAATTTATTTAGGTATCTACATTTAGGGATATATGAATCCTATGTTTTGTCTTAGTTTTCCTTTGCCTGCAAAAGTGGAGTTCCTATCACATGTACCTGAGGAACCTCTCCAGGTTTCCTGCAGCCCCTTTAGGCACTGGAGCTGCTCTCAGGTCTCCCCTTCAGGAGCCTTCTCTTGTCCAGGCTGCCCCAGCCCAGCTCTCTCCCCCTGGCTCCAGAGCAGAGCTGCTCCAGCCCTCACAGCATCTCCATGGCCTCCTCTGGCCTCACTCCAACAGCTCCACATCCCTCTTGTGCTGCTGCCCCAGAGCTGGATCAGGACTGCAGGGGGGTCTCACCAGAGCGCAGCAGAGGTAGAGAATCCCATCCATGAGCTGCTGCTCATGCTCTGGGGGTGCAACCCAGCACACGGAGGGTTCTGGGCTCAAGCGCACACTGCAGCTGGGTCATGGGGAGCTTCTCCTCACCAAACACCCCCAAGTCCTTCTCCTCAGGGCTGCTCTCAATCCAGTATCTGCCCAGCCTGTGTTTGTGCTGGGGATTGCTCTGACCCAGGGGGAGGACCTTGCACTTGGCTTCATTGAACTTCATGAGTTTCTCACAGGGCCACCTCTCAAGCCTGTCCAGGTCTCCCTGGATGCCATCCCTTCCTTCCAGCATGTCAACCACACTAGTGAAGAATAGTATGTCAGGGAAGCTACTCCCACTTCATTTTTCTACAGCTGTACCAGATGAATTTGAAAGTGAGAAGTATTTGCTGACATTTGCCATCCGGAGCAACAATGTGTTCCCCAGCCGGCCACAAAACAGCCCCAGAGCAGTTGGAGTGGTAGAAATCAGCATCATATTCCTGTCGGGCAGCCAGCTATGTTCTGTACTTTGATTTGTTTCCAGCCTACAATTCAGTTTTTGCTAAGAGGAGGGAATTTCCCTGGCAGGAATAAAGCAAGAGGGTCCAGAAAAAAGATAGAGTTTACTGATTTAGCTAAACCAGCATGTTTTTTCTGTAGATGAATGCAAGGAAGAGAATGCCTTCCAGTTGCATGGCAGCAGGACTGCTCCAGGACCAGAGCTATTGGTGGGTCAGGTGCTTTGTTCAGGAGAGATCCCAAAGGGATGGAAGGGGAGCAGGTGCCTCAGCTTTCCTGTTTCAGCCTTTGTCTGGCTGCATGGCTGCCTGGAGCTGGAGCAGGGGCAGGCAGCCAGGGCCAGCTGTACTCCAGGGCAGGAACAGCTCTTCCATCCAAAACAGACAGGGTGCAAGCGGCCCCACTTCTGCATCATCAGCACTTGGCTAAGGGTCAACCACAACTTGTGCTGGTGCTTTTTGGAAGCGTAGGGCATAATTTAGAGGCATGAAGTTCAAGGCTGCCTATCTGGGTTGCACTGGAAAGGGGCACTCAATGATGTCATGAAATCTGCACTGGGGCAATTTGTTTCCTAATCACACAATAAAGACTGGTTTGGGCTGGAAGGGACCTTAAAGCTCATTTAGTTCCAACCCTCTGCCATGGGCAGGGACACCTTCCACTAGAGCAGGGTGCTCCAGGCCCCTTCCAACCTGGTCTTGAACACTGCCAAGGATGGGGCATTCACAGCTTCCTTCATCTGCCTGCTCCAGTGTCTCACCACCCTCACAGTAATGTCTAAACACTTCCCATGGGTATACAGTGGAGGCACTCCCATGTTTGTTGATGCACCAGCTCAAGACCCTTGTCCACCCTTTAGGTTGATGGTGGTAGACATGATGGTCAGAAGCCACAGTGTGTGGGCAAATGGAGGCTGCATATGCAGGATGTGTGAGATGGTTCAAAGATGCTGATTGTGGTTTGAGCCTGTAACCTTTTGCTTGGGGCAGAAGCTCTAGGACCCCATTGACCATGATGGGCACAGTTTAAATGAGCACCATCACCTCAACAGGGTCAACAGGATTTCAGCAGGGTTCACAAATTTGGGATGCTCCAAATTCAGGCAGTGAGTTAAAAGCAGATGTGGTGATAGATCTTGTTGTTTCCATCTCTCCATTTAGTACCTACCTTGAGGGCTGTCTTCTCTCTTCATGCCTGGAGTCTGTAAGAGAACAGCTTTAGAAACTGGTTTATGTGAGGTTGTGGGTTGACCAGAAGAGTGGAAATAAGCAAACGTCAAAAGCCAGGGGCTCCCTAGTCGAGCGTACATGATTCCTGTTACACAAGCTAATTCTGAGTGCTCTAAAAACCATTAGCTTTTGGAGGCTTTTTCCCAGGGAAATGCTGCCAGGACTGTCACATGTCTGCAGCTCAGACACGGGCACCCCCACTGCACAGCACAGCCCTCCACATGTGATATCTGACTTTGGGAACCCTTCCTGTAAACCTTGGTCCAGAACTTCAGATTGTCCTAATCTTTTCTGCATCCTTTTTTTAGCTTCCCATTGGCATTCTGGGATTCAGGCTCTGAGTGCAGCACTGCTGGTCCGGCTGGAAGCTGTGGGGATGCACGTCTCTTTGCAGTGTGATATTTTAGCACAGAGATGCTTTTCACCTTGGTTGAGCAGCAGAGGGGTTAACTAGAGATTTCTGGTTGCAGCCTCGTGGCTTTGGATGTGTCCCTAGATGAGGTCATACGAATAACTTTGGGCAGCCTCTATTCCCCTTTGTTTTAAGCACCGCACTGGTCACCACAGCTGCACTCATCTCCGTGCCAGAGTGTCCCCACACACATGCACCACTTGCTCCCCCCAGGCTCCCCAGTGACAAGCCCTCATTTGACATGTGTCCTCTTGGTCTTTCTCATCACAAGGACAAAGTAACAAAGAGTGAAGCTTGCTCAGCAGCCAGCTTGGAGAGTCCTTTTTGCAGCAGCACAGCTCTGCAGGAAACCCCATCTCCAGGCAAGACGTTAGAGTGAAAGGGCTGCTTACAGTTCAGGTGCCTGGTTTCCTGCAGGAACACACATGAAGATGGTGCTTGCATAATGCTGCCACGTGCTCTCCAAGCTGCCTGTGAGAGTCCTGTGGGGCTCCCATGTGCTTCCTGCACGTGTGCATTACTTACAGTGAATGAGGCTGCACAGACATTTGACTGCACAGGTAAAATTAAGGAATAGTGATAGGAGCCATGGGCCTCTTTCCTATTGAGGGATGTGCTCAGCACTGGCTTGTCCTGGTCCTTTTCAATACCTGTGATTCATCTCCAATCTCAAGTACAGTCTCTTAACCCCAAAAGGCTACTGGACATTGCAGGATAGTAGGTAAATTTCCTTATGCTTTCTTTGTACAGCACTTTGGGCTCTGGTGTGAGGAAACCAGAGACAGTACAACACAAATCAGTTGTTCAGGAATGACTACTGATTTAATGCTCTGTAATGTTTGGGGGGCTTTAGCTGCTTACTGTGTTTGAAGATAACCATCTTTCTCACTGTGCTGTAATATGGATTTGTTGATTAGTGCTGGTGAGGTCCATAGGGCTCCCCTGAGGTCAGGAGATGTAGAAATGCAGAGTGCAGCTGCTCCAGGACAGCAGTAGTCCTGGAGTGAAGTTATTTATCACCTCTGGACCAGGTGTCTCTGGAGAAAGCTTCTAACACCCTTTCAAGAGAACCTTATATTAGCTGCAGCAGGGAGGATGTGAGAGAGCAGAGAAGAGGAACAGCAGTGGGGTATGGTTTTATTTCATTTCTTTGTCTCATTCCATTGTGAAGGATGGAAGGAAAATTCCCTATTCCTCTAGACCAAAACACAACGTGCTGAGAGAAATAAATGTTAATACCTCTGCCAGCCCCAGCCTGTATCCTGTGAGGGACATGGCTGTGCTGGGATGTGGCTGACTCAAGGTGCCTATGCTGGAGGTGATGGAGCGAGTGAAAGGACATGCTTCCAGCCAACAGGCACTGGAGGAGTGGCACAGCTTTGGAAATGTGCATGTGTGGAATATGGCATCTTGTGCCCTTCCCATAGAAATGGGGGAAATTAACAAAAGGAGGAAGCAGGGCTGGTATGTCTTCACCTGGTCTGTACTGCGAGCTCATGGTTACCTATGCAGCTGTGTGTGGTCATGTTTTATTTGGGTGCATACATGCGTCTCTCCATGGTGTTTATTTCTCTTACCTCTTTCCTGCTGAAATATCAGTTTTCACATTGCTCTTGGGTATGTTGGCAGACCAGGTCAGGGCTGCTCAACATTCCCTTTGCCCCTCAAAATCTGGTGTCCCTCATCACTTGGGCAGGGGTAGATTCCTGAGCCCTGGCTGCTGCCACAGGCATTCTCTGAGCCACCGAGGCCAGCACATCCTGTGGTGGCTGGTGCTTACCAAACCTCCTAATTGTACCTTAGGCAGAGAGTGTGGATTTGCTCTTTGCTATATTTATCTGGTGTCTAGGACTGCAAAGAAAGACAGGAGCGCAGCCTTTTATGTCCTTTTTTGCAGAGAGATGACTTGTTTGTAAGGTAACTGCAGCTGGGTTGATGGTAAAGCCCTGTGGATGTTCAGGGCTGACCTGCAAAGTCTCTGCTGAGATCTCTGCTGAAATTTTGGTGGCCATGAAAGCAATCAGTGAGGTCCAAGAAAAGCACCAGCAGCAAGAGGCATTCCTGATTGACTGACTTGGGAAGCAGTCCCTCCATGGTTTAAGTTTTCTGTGGGTTAATTTCTGATCAGAAGCACGTTGTGATGTTCAGACGAGTGTCCAGGCATGGATGATTCTGCTGTTAAGTGAAAATGAGGTCTACAGACAAGTTCTGGAGTGTTTGCTGTCCTTCAGCAGATTGGCCTTTCTCCAGCAATGGTTTGGGCAAGAGAAGACAATGGCATGCCCTCTTTCTGCATCATACCAAGGCAGCATCTCTCTATGTTTCAGTAAGGTAACCCAGTGAAATCCGTGCACGAGACACCCCCTTGCCTGTAGCTGCCCGAATAGGCAGCAGCCTTTAGAAAATCTCCATGTTAGGGATTTGCCTAAAAAGGATGAAACAAATGACTTGGTCCCTCCATGCCAGAGGAGCTGCTTCAACACACAGGAGCAGAGTGCTGCTTCACACAAGCCTGTGTGTAAAGTGCTTAGAAATGGTACAGGTTTCCAACTGAGCTAGTTGCTGCTGCAGTGCTGGTGAAGTGCAGGATCTGGCCTCTGGGCTGTGGCTGGGGTGGCTCCATGGCTCCTTGGACAAGGATGTTGGAGGGGAGCAGTGTGTAATGCAGCCTGCACCCTGCCGTATTAGATAAACCCAGAAAGTAAGAACAGCAACCCAATGGTGTTTCAGGGTTTGGTGCAGTCTTTCTTCCTTTCATCTGCCTGCTTGCAATACCCAAATGGTAACACATTCACAAGCTTTGCTCCTTGCTGACTCTTTCTACCAGGTAAGAGCAGTTGTAGTGACCTGCCCAGGAGGCAGGAGGCTGCAGACCATTTGTCTGCTGTTCAAAGGAGAGCATATCCTGGGAATCCTGCCTTCCCCCAGCAACTGCTTGGTAGGGAGTGACCGCAGACCTCCAGGTATGGAGTAGCATCCTCATTTGGGGGACTCAGGGAGTGTGTTGTAGAAGATAGAGTGTTGAGAGGGCAAGAGGGATGGTGCTGAGGAGTCCAGGAAGGAAAACATAAGCAGAGGATGGTGGAAGAGTTAATATTTATGTGATACCTCTGTGCTCTCCCTGGAGGGTGAGTGTCCAGTCCTCCTGCCTCACCTCTCACTGCACTGCCGGCAGCTATTAATACTTCAACACATGAGTGTTAAAGTGTGAGCAGAGAGCCCGGGAGGATATGCAAGGGATTTCCGGCAGTTTGAGGCTTTCAGGCAGAGAGGTTGAGAGCCAGCACAGAGGAGAGCTATAACAGGGGCTTTCCTTAAAGATACATCCCCCTATGGGATGAGATGGGACACGGAAACACTTGTATAGGCATAATCTTGAGGAGCTGCATGGGCTAAGGGCAGGAGGGGAGATGTGCTGCTGCTGTTTTAGCAATCCCCTGATGCAATTGTCATACATGCTTCTGGGTGGTGATGAGCTCTGTGTCCTGTGCATGGCCTTTGGCTTGCGAAAACAAGTAATGTGGGAGGATCTGTGGTTCCCTGTGTTGAGAAAATAGCAAGGGATGGGCAAAACAGTGCTTGTCAGCCAAGAGCTGTGGTCCAGGGCAGAGGAGCTCCAGCCCAGCTGGGAGGGGGTGGTGGAGGTGTGAGGAGATGAAGAA
The DNA here is from genome assembly GCF_012275295.1 of Melopsittacus undulatus. Classification (NCBI taxonomy): domain Eukaryota; kingdom Metazoa; phylum Chordata; class Aves; order Psittaciformes; family Psittaculidae; genus Melopsittacus; species Melopsittacus undulatus. Next base: position 17,607,051 of record NC_047537.1, read on the forward strand.
AACACAACTGGCAAAAGAACAAGCCAGCAGCATTCAGAGGATAAGTACCTCCCTGGTGTCAGGGTTTAAGCCCAGCCAGTAATTTAAAATCAAGCAGTCACCTGCTCGCTCCCTGCCTTTTTCTGCCCCGCTCCAGGAGGGATGGGAAAGAGAATCAAGAGTGTAACTCCCACAGGCTGAGATAAGAACAGTCCAGTAACTAAGGTATAACACAAACCACTGCTGCTACCACCAATAATAATAATGATAAGGGAAGTAACATGGGGAGAGAATACAACTGCTCACCATCCACTGACCGATACCCAGCCCAACCTGAGCAGCGTTCTGGCCCTTCTAGGTAACTCCCTCCAGTTTCTATACTGGGCATGACGTGCTGTGGTATGGAATACCCCTTTGGCTGGTTTGGATCAGGTGTCCTGGCTCTGCTTCCTCCTGGCTTCTCACATCCTTCCTTGCTGGCAGAGCATGAGACTGGAAAAAGTCCTTGATCAGAGTAAACATTACTGAGCAACAACTAAAACCACCGGTGTGTTATCAACATTGTTGCCAGGCTTTAAGTCAAAACCACAGCACTGCACCAGCTACTAAGAAGGAGAAAAATGACTGCTACAGCTGAACCCAGGACACCTGGGAAAGAGGAGATCTCCTTGCTTTGGGGTTTGCTTTGCATTGTTGTTTTTTTTTCATTTGGAAAGAAGACAAAGAAAGAATTTTAGCCAGCATATCTTTCCTTCCCCATCCTCAAGGCTCATATAAATGTAAATGAAAGGTTTTTGGAGCGAACAGTCAGCAGAGGCTCAGATACTGTCACCTGCTGGCTGGGTCCAGCCTGGGGGTAAATGGCATAGAGGGAATATAATGGATGAACGTTTGATTGCACTGTTTGAGTTTGGACCTGTATTTCCTCATGTGAAAATGCTTCACTGTCCATAATTTGATTCAGGTCTGCTCTGCTCTGTCCTCCCCTCTGTACTCTTCTCCCAGCTCGCTAGCACTGCAGATAGCTGAGCTAATGAAAGAGCCAGCTGAACCCCCATTTTTCCTGCCTCTCCAGGCCCTGGAGGTCTTCGGCTGCTCTGGCGGCTTCCCATCACTTTTGTCAATGCAGAACCTGTATCACTGCATGGACTTGCCATGTTCACTCTTTCCAGCTCTCTCAGCAGCAGGGCTGGGGTTAGAAGGTGATACCTTTGCTACAAGCCTGGCTGGGAGTGGCGAGTTGTGACTATGGGGCTGTGTGTGTGAACTGGATAGAAAAGGAAATAACACTTCTGTTGGTTGAGCTAATCACAGCATAAACCTCATGAGACAGACAAGGAGTTGCAAACAGGATCTAAGTTCATACCTGCAGACATCTGTACCATGGTGGCAGCTGCTGTGCCTGGTGACAGTGTCACTAGCCCTAAATCCCCTCCCAGCTACGTGGTGATGTCCTGGGCTCTGGGAGGGGTGTGAGTTTGTGCTGTCTTCACAGCACCTTCTCTATGGGTTCATACACAACACGCAGTTTGTAGTTCAACAAAGGGCTTGGGCACTGCTGGGCTGGTCCAGGAAAGGTGTGAGAGAGAAAGAATTGAGGCTGAGCCCAGAGCAGGGTTTGGGCTGCTTTCCTTACTGTGATTTCCTTCCTAGCTTTCTCTGTACCTGGCAATGCTTCCTCTGGCTGCCACGCGTTGTTAACGTTTAAACCTGCGAGGTGGTGCAAGGGAAAGTGTGTGCCCCCCTGTGCCAGCCTCTGCAAGCACAGGTCAGTGTTGGAGCAAGGCTCTTGCTTTCTTTCAGCTGCTTGTTTGCAAATGGAAACTGGGTTTATCTTTATGGCAGATAGCAGTGGTGGCCTGCTCCTGCCTCTTCCCTCTCCCGGTGGCTTTGCCAAAGGACAGGCTTGCAGGGCATTGAATCCCAAGAAGACAGCCTGAACCAGGGGAGAGTTCTCTGTGCCCTTCCCAAGCCTTACATGTGCTTGACTTCCTCCCCCCCCCCAACCCTTTTAAAAGTAGTACTAGAAAATGCAGTATAAACTATCTTTATATAGACTTGTGCAGTGCACAGACCACCAAATACCCATTTGAACAGGCATGTGGTGAGCTTCTCAAACCCAGGGAGGGTGGGAGACCCCCAGCCCTCTAACATGCAGGTTGCTGAACTGCATCTTTGAAGGGAGAAAACCCCAACCCCCAATCATGGGCATGGTGAGGCTGAGCACTCCCCTCCCTCCAACAGACACCCCAGTGTCACCACTGCCTGTGGCAGGAGCACTTTGCAAGCACTGCTTCACCTCTGCACCCTTAAAGTGAATCCTTTGCTTGAGGACTTGAGTTTGAATGAGAACATCTGCCTGGAGGTTATATGAATTTCAAGGTCAATTGCGTTAATCATCATTTGGATTCACTTCCCTGAGTGTCTCATGGTGATCTGCCCTGCCAGATATGGTGCCTTTGCTCTGTCTCTCCTAATCACCTGGATGTTGATGAGTTCAAGTCTACAGGCTGAAATGTGTGTGCTGCACTCATCTCTTCTTCCTTTCCATTCACCTTCTTCCTGTCTTGATGCTTCCCCTGAGCTTTTCCTTCCCTCTCCACTCTAAGGAGTTTGGCACCACAGGCTGCTCTGCTCAGTAGAGGCAGTGGAATGGATTTTGTGCTACACGAGGCCATGCAGCTCCCCTGGGTCCTTACTTTGTGTCTGGCATCTTTGACGTCTAAGGCAGGAAGCATGGTTTCAGCCTGTTCATGGGAAAACATTGCTGATTGTCCCCTCTCTGATGCCTTGGGCACTGGCAGCTGGAAGATGCAGAGCTTTAATAGCAAATGAAGAGGAATTTGGGCTGGAGGAGCTGGATTGACCCCACTGCTTGGCATTGGCTGTTTGGTGACAGTGACACTCCATCAGCTGCTGTATGGGGGAGACACGTGCTATTGAAGAGCAATGGAGGTCCAGGCTGTCCAAAGGTCCCATCAGTTCCTGTAACACCTGGAGTCTTTCCTTAGAAGTTTATTCATCCAGCCAGGAAACCACTAATCCTTCTGCCCACACTGGGGCAGGGAGTGGAGAGCCAGGCTCTGTCACTGCTATCACACTTGTGATTTTCCGTGTGGACTGTGAGTGACTTGAGGCAAAATGTGTCACATGTAATGTGCAGAGCACACGGGGTCCTGTCAGCACACCTTGGCCTGTGTAATGGCCATGCTATCCCTGCTGACATCTGCCATCCCTGCCTCCAGGATGGCTTGTTCTCCACCTCTGGGGTTAGAGGCTGTGTCCTCACATCTGGCTGGTGACTCAGGCTCCACTGTCAATAGGAACCAGTGCAGATGACTCAGGAGGGTCATAAAGGGCAGTTTGGGCAGCAGTGTGGGCACTGTCTCAGTGGAGGTGCTGACACAGTGTCCCCACTGCCTGCCCTGGCCATTGGCCATGTGGAACTTTCCAAGCAGGCCAGCCCATCGCTGTCACATCCCTCCACCCTGGCCTGGGAGAGGAGGAGCTGGCAACAGGCTCTACAGGGCTGCCCTGCTCCCTCTGCACCCCCATGCCCTGCCAAGGCATCATAGGGAAGGAAAACTGCTTTCAAATCCCACCTCACTCCGCTGTGGGACCACGGAGAAGACGAAGAACTGCCCACTTTCACTATCGCTTTCGGGCTGGCTGCAGCAATCCTCCTGTATCACAGCTCTGCAGTGGGAGGAAGGCGAAGAGGCTCAGTGCCAGGGCTGGCAGCGAAGCTCTCCAGCGGGTTGCACAGGGCGAGTAAACATATGCGGTGCTCGGGTCCTGCCTGGTAGCAGCAGCAGCAGCAGCAGCAGCAGCCCATGATGCTGTGCTTGGAATGAAGTCAGCCTTCATCAGCCGAATAGTTTATGCATGAATCGAAACTTCAGACCTGGCAGGGTGGGGGAACGTGCAGGATCTGCACTCTTATAATGCTGGAGCCAAGGAAGGAGGAGGGGATAGAGGAAATAGCAGGAAAATAAGACTGGGGAAGCGGGGCGAGATTTGAGAAGCTGGACGAGTTGTTCGCTCTGTTATTAAGAGGAGCCAAGTCCCTTAAGCATCTCCTGGTGGATATAGGAGGGAGCTGTGGAGGCTGGAGCGCTCCCCTGGACATTCGCATGCTGTAGCTTTAAGACTTTTACAGAGGACTCGGGATTTCCAGTTTTCCTGCGCCTGGTGGAGTATTCCAGGGAGTTACAGGATTTTTCGGGTCATGCACCCCCTTTTTCCTTTTTCTTCCTCCTTTCTCTTCCTCTCTTACTCTTCCTTTTCATTTCAAAGAGACAAAGCTACTTCAGTTTGGAGCACAAACATATGATCAGCACATGGAAATGTGGTAATTTGGATGCATTCATGATTGCAACAGATTGAAGAAATTAGACCAGACAAAGAGCTTTTTTTGGAAGAGGAGGAGGCAAGGGAAGGAGGGAGGGAGAGTGGGGGAAAGAAGGGGACGCCACCGAAAAAAGGGACGGCTGTGACACGCGGATGCTAAATATATCCCGTAGTAATGGAGAGGGACCGGATTTCAGGTAGGCTATTGATCTTTTAACGTGTTATATTCTGCCGCTGCCCTCCTACCTTGCCAGCAGCTTCTGCACTTTAAGAAGAGAAACAGCCACGTTCCGGGTGGATTTCAGCCCATTCCTTTATTTTTTTCTTATTTTTTTCTTTTCTTTTTTTTTTTTTTTTTTTGCAACACTTCCTTTCTGCATTTCTTCTTTTTTTTTTTCCATCCTCCTGAGCCCTCGAGACAGAAGGTGGTTCCAGCAGAAGCCGGGGAGGGGGGTGAAGGGGGGAAGCAGAGGGGGGGGGGGGGGGAGAAAGAAAATGCTTTCTAAGTCTGGATTTCATTTGAGTCTCTCTTTCCCCCCCTCCCTCTGCTCCCATGTGCCGCACGGCACGGGGGGATGAATGCTGAGCCTGTTAGCTCAGAGCTGCGAGCTGGGAAGAGGGAGGAAAATAGCCGAGCTCTTGGCATGGAGACGCGTTTCTGCTCCGAAGGTTGGCTCCTGAGTGTGTGTGTGTGTGTTGTGGTTGTGCTTTCTCTGCTTGCCAAAGTATCTTCCCCCAGCTTTTGCCCTCCCATCCCTGCCCGCCTGGCCGGGCAGAAGTTGCCTGCGTGTCCTGTGGCCATTCACTGAGCTGGGGGCCATGGAGCTGGAGTTTGCTTCACCACGTGTGGGGACATTTGGGTGGGGGGAGCATAGCAGGGGGTAAGCACAGGAATGAATAACTCTATTTAATTCCCCAGCTTCCCTGCAAATCCCACCTAATGGTGCATGTCTAAGTGGTTGCAAAAACTGCTCCCGGGTATGTCGAGCTGTTGGGTTGCAATGAGCTGTTTCTGGGAATGCTGTGAGTGTAACAGCTTCCAGCAGCAGGGAGAGGGGACGGGCAGTGTGGCATCACCCATGAGGCTCGCTCTCTGCATGCTGAGCAGGATGGCCAGGATCAAAGAGGGAAAGGGAAGGGGTGTCTGTGCCGGACTTGCAGCCCCAGTGTGCTGCAGCCCAAAGGTGGGTCTTGCTCCTCCAGCCCCCAGCATAGCACAGCCCCAGGAGGTACGAGGCCTTTTCTCCTGGGCGTTCCCGGCTGGCTGCTGGGCATCAGCACTGGGAGGGAAACCACAGGGATGGGAGGAAGTGCTCAAGCCAGGGTGGAGTGAAACTGTGGGCAGGGAAAGCTGCTCCCATGGCTGGCATGGACCAAGCCCCCTGGGCTCCATCTGGGGATGTGCTGAAAGCGCCTGGTACCCCTGAATGAGGACTTACCTGCAGGAGTATCCTCTGCTCCCCATCGCTCCTGGGGAGTATGGGTGGCACCTTCTCATCCCTCTCCCCATCTCTCTTGCTCGTGCTTTCTCCTCTAGTTTGAGCCACTTCAAAGCATTCCTGAGAGCTGCTTGTAACTGGGAGCCTGGTGGGTGTTTCGGCAGCACAGGGCTTTGGGCTGGACAGTCTTTGCTGCTGCGTGAGGGCTTTGGCTTGGCTGGGATGTGCAGGGAGCAGGGGGTGGCAGGGGTGGTTTGAGCTCACCATAGTTTGGCCTTTCACATCTTAGTGCAGCACTGGGTCCCCTTCCTCCCCACAGAGGTGGCAAGGGGCCAGTGAGAAAGGGGACTCCCTGGTGATGTGATTCAGGGCTCTTTCCAAAAGAGCATCAAAAGTGGGTTTCTCTCAAAACCCATTCAATAGTGAGTTTCTCTCAGCCCTTGATCTGCACATCGTGTTCAGCTGCTGCAGAGAGCCCAGAGCCTCGTGTCACCCACTCCCACGGTATGCAGCATACAGCATGGACAGAAAGACCCTACATGAATGTCTTTGTGCAAAGGTGCTCTTGCTAACCCCTGGGAGTACAAGTAATGCTTGTGAAACATTGCTCTGATGTGCCTAAACTGCAGGCAGGGAGGCAGGCAGCAGGCAGGGCACGCAGGGGTGCTCAGTGGCTGTGGCCAGGAGTAATTGAGCATGGTGTGTGTGCCTTCACCTAGGATGATGGGGGTGTAGTGTGGGATGATAAACACAGCCACTCAAGCATAAATGGTTTGTGTGCTGTGTGGGACCCCAAAGCTGTGCAGGCCATTTCAGTGGTGTTTCTGATAACGCCTCTGGTGTGAAATATCGGAAAGGGAAACAGATGGGTCAAAGGGCTGATTTCAGGCCTTCTCTACAGGTTCGTCCTTGGAGAGCTTAGTGCATGCGGGTAAAGCTGCTCAGTTGCAGCAGTCTGGGAGTGAATCCTAAACCCACAGAAAACTGTGCTTTAGGAGGTTCTGGGAAGAAAAGTGACAATATCACCAGGTCATGCTGTTGTTCCAGGTCCATGGTGCAGCATGGATTCACAGGGTGAGCTGCTTGTCTCACACTGGTCCTTGCCAGAACATGAGCAGGTTGTGCCAGCCGATGTGCTCCGAAGGTCTTGCAAGGCCTGCGGCTCTGGCACCACTGTGCTGGTGGGGACTGGAGTAGGGAGCAGATCTCAGCCTGCCCTGGGCTCCCCCTGCCATGCAGGCAGCAGGACAGCCAGGGCCCTGGCTTTAGTGACTGACTGAAAGATGACTCGGATGAAAGCAGATCTATGCGGTGCTGGGGGGCACATCCCAGTCACTGTTCTGGCCCCAAACATGCTTTTAATTAATACTCTGCTGTGGGTGGGAATAGCTGAGTCCTAAGCTGAGAGCGGGGCTGTTGGATGGGGTGAGGGCACACCAGGGCGGGTGGGAATAGGGCCTGGCATCTTCTTTGAGGGCTGCTTTCCCACAGCTGCTGGAGCTTGGCATGTCCTTTTAGGGTCTCCTCTGCTCAGCCAGAGTGCAGGCTTTGTCGCACAGAATGGTGTTCCCCATCCAGGATGCTCTCTTGGGAAGGCATTGAAGGTGAGAGGTGATGCTGTGGGTCTGTGTCTGGTTCACTGCCAGCTCTGGAGCAGCGAGGGTCTTCCTCAGTCTCTGTACAAGGTACCAGTCTCAGGTGGTGCCTGTGGGTGCTGGTGTAACACAACCTCATATAACCTGCTGGTTCCTTTTAATCTGATTTACCCATCTCTCACACATTCCTGCAAGCTAATACTGCATAAAAAGCCTTAGTTCTAAATTAATTTGTTTCCAGGCATCCTTCTCCAGTGGGTTTGGGTCTGAGAGCTGTGCTCTGGGGCTGCTGATTCTCCCTTCTGCCCTTCTCCCAGCCTTGCCGGGTTGCTTTGGTGGCAGTGGCCTGGAGATGGCTCTCCTGTCTTTCCTTAGCAGATGGCTCTTTTCACTAGCCCTGATCTTTCTACAGCGCCTGAATTGTCAATACTGTGGGGCCTCTTACCTATTCTTAAAAGCAAAGGAAAGGCCTGCAGCACCCCAAACAGTGGGATTTTGGTTACTGATGGGGTGATAGTATGGGTGCAGCTGTGATGGGACAGGAGGACTGATCTCCCAGGTCAAAGATTAATGTCACCTTTGAAATGGCACTGTGAAACCTCATCTTAAGAGTTAACTCATGACGATGATGATGATGAGGTGACTGCAACACCTGGCTGCAGTGAGTGGCATCTGTGAGGCAGGGCCCAGCAGCAGGCATCTGGGATTGCTGGAGGTGCTGAATACCAGGAAGGAAAAGCTCTTTATTATCCCACTGCTGAGCATTCTTAACCTGTCAGTTACATATCCACTATAGATATATTTGTGTGTACATGTTTGTACAGAATTTATCATGGTTTTATACATCATACTGCTCACATCAGCGATCCAAGCAGCGAGGAGACAGCCCCTGTTTGCAATGCTGCTTTGTGGAGGCTCTGCAGGCAGCAGCCTTTAGGCTAAATGCAGCAAGACAGAGCACCAGCAATAGTCCTTGGAGCCACCTGGGAAGCACCCCTGGGCTGAGCAGCAGGAAAGGAAAGTGGTGACCCTGTGTGTGAATGCTGGGGATGGGAGGGGCTGCTGGCAGGGAATGTGCTTGGGTCTTTTTTCCTTTCTTTTTCTTATTTCTGATTATAAGTTACTCTTACAGATGTGTAGCAGGGCAGTGGGATTGGGCTTGCTCTGATCACTCTTGGCTATCTTGTCTGTCTCAGGTTTCTTGGTGCCCCTGTTGTTCCTTGGGAACGGCAGATAAATGCCTGACCTGTTTCTTTCCAGTGCTGTTCTCACAGCTATACACCTTGTTTTATGAGCCAGTTTTCTTTCTCCTCTGGCTTGCAGCACCTCACACATGTGGAACACCTGACGAGGCATTTACAGTCTGTGTGGTTCTACCTCCCGTTAGATCCCACTACGTTCACCCAGCCTTGACATCCAGGGACAGGTCCCTTCTTATCCTGCCTTTGCTGGTGGCTGTTGGTCTGTCCTTAACCCTTCCTTCTGCTGTCAGTGCCCCACTGCTTGTGTCCCTACCTGATGCTGACCCTTGTGGTTTGCTGCAGATTCTCCCCCGAGTTTCTTGTTCAAGCCTTTACCTTCACCCTGGATGTTCTGTAGGAACCTGCTGTGACAGGGGGGCTCGGCTCATTTAACAGTCCATGGTCCATGCAGGCCCCCTCTCAGGGAAGGGTTTGGGTTTCAGCGGCTGCAGCCTCTGCAGACCGTTGTGCTCACAGCATGCTCAGTGCTGCTCCCAGCCCACTCCTGGCTGCCTGCTCCTGCCTGGCCAGCAGATGCATTCCTGCATTTGTCTGAGGCCTTTCAAGGTATGAAGCATTATCCATTTCCTGATGGCTGCTCTTAAATCTGCTGGAATTGCTGTTCATCTCCATTTTAGACAATCCCATTGCGGGGCACAGCTCATCTCTTGCCTGGCAGCACAGGTAACACTTCCTGACACCACCCAGCTGACACCTGAACTTGGCTTGCCCTGGGGCAGGAGCTCCTTTGCTGCCTGCTTTGTGCTTCACTGGATGACCTGAGGTCTCCCAGCAGAGCGATTCCCATGCTGCTGGGGTGAGGGAGGACATTTCTCATGCAAGTGAGGGCGCTTCCAAGGTCCAGCATACCATAATGCTGAGTAGGAGCAAGTACGTATTTAGGGAAGTATGTCTGGGTCAACACATGTCTTCTGTTGCCTTAATGATCTCAGAAGCACTATATCTATGTCCTGTTGGCTTCTCCACGTGGTTCTTACAGCTATAAGTAATGGACAGTCTGTTAGAGAGCAGGGATGGCTTTTGCCATGAGTGCTGCTCTTGGGCTCGGGACTGTACAGCCTGACTGTGGCATCGTATGGGCATAGGGAAGGTCCTGATGGGCACTGAGTCTCATCTTAGGAACAGTCACCTGGGAAAATGTAGGCGACATTTCTTGCTCTGCCCCAGGTTTTCTGTAAATCCCTGGGAAAAGGTACTTGTGCTTCTATTACCCTTTGATTTCAGGTAAGGATCTGTTGTCTGGTCTCTGTGCTGAAGCTCTCCATAGGTGAAGGGGTGGGTGCATGGGATCTGAAGCTGGTCCACCCATACTACTAGTGCTTCATGGCAACTCTGGACAGCTGATGGAGACAGCGTCCTTTACATGCATGCTTAACCAGCATCCATAGACAATGATGCCCTTCCACTGAGTTCTAGGGTTATGGCCATGTTTCTTCCCAACAGCTTCTTTTTGCAAGGGCAGCTTCCTTCCTGAGATCCAGCACTGAAAATTAACTTCCTTATGGTCATCTCTGGGTGGGATACAGCATCCCCTCTGCCTCTTCCCTAGCACTTCAGGCTGTTATATGTCCTGCGCCACCACCTGGGTACCACTTCCCTGGCACAGGATGACTGTGAGACCTTTCTGCCGGATGGAGCTGCTGTTTGAGTGGCAGATGAAGTGAAGCAGCCCTTTAGTGTAACATTCAAGAGAGCCAAGGGATGCTGATGGTAAGAGTGTTCTAAGAGATGCTAAGAGACTTCTGAACAGCTTCAGTCAGGTTGTGGCTTGGGGGGAATGGGTATGATTTTACAGGTGAATAAAATGCATTAGTTTTACAAGCACTAACCACATAATAAACCTGAAAGTGCATTTTTTCATAGTTAAAGGACAGCCCAGGTTGGAAGGGACCTCAACACATCCCCTGGTCCTGGCTGTTGTGGAAAAGAGCCTAGGTGAGAGTATATAGCATTGTGTCCAATCCCATCTTGAAAACCTCCAGCTCTGAGGACTCTACCATGTCCCTGAGGAGATTGTTCCAGTGATTGGTTGTTCTCCTTATAAAAATAACCCTTTTGTGTATCAAAATGAAGATTCTTTTTATTTTTTCCCCTTGGCCTCATCCATGTCAATGGGAAGCTGGTGCCACACAGGTCTCACAGTGGCTAAGCATCTTCACTGAGGGTAGAGCCTTTGTCAAGGTGTGTTTCATAGAATCATATGAATCATAGAACAGTTTGGATTGGAAGGGATGTTAGAGCTCATCTGATTCCAGCTCCCCACCATGGGCAGGGACACTTTCCACCACACTAGGTTACTCCAAGCCCCATCCAACCTGGCCTTGAACACTGCCAGGGATGGGGCATCCATGGTCTGAGTCCATCAGGTGGTTTATGGGAACAAATAGAAAGAGTTCAAATCCTGAATGCTTGGCCAAGGATGCTTGTTTTGAGGAACACCTAAGGAGCTGAAAGACATCTCCTGTGGGGTGGAGTGGTGTGAAACTGATCCAGGCTTCCCAGCTTTCAGGACTTGGACCCAGGCTTTATGCCCAGGCCCATTTCTGTGGTGATCAGCATATTGTGCAGAGCTGCACAATGGTGTTCGTTAAGGATGCTGGTGGTGCCTGGCTCTGGAATTCTGTCCCTGTGCCACTCATTTGTACGAGTTGCAGCAAGTCACAGGTTCCCCCCATTTCTCTGTCCTTGAAATGTTTGGACTTTGAGGTTGGGCAGGTCCCTGTTTGATATCAGGGGTCCTGTGTGAGGGTCTGTATCCCTGCAGCTTCCTCAGAAGCAGCTGGTGCTGCCCAGTCCTTGAGCTGTTGTACCAGCTCATCTCTGGCTCTACCCCATCTGTAAGCAAACAGTTTTCAAGATCTTCTAATACAAGCAGTGTTGGAAGTACAGAGCATTGTGCTGCTGGTACCCCCTGGCCTGCCCTGGTGGGACCTGGCCTGGGAGACTCATCCAAAACAATGGAAGTGCTTTTTCTTGCCCAGGGGTGTTTTTTCCAGACCACTCTGTTACTGGTGTTGCTGTGACAGTGCTGTCAGGACCCCAGCTCTGGTCATTGGTTTTGGGTGATGCTGTGACAGTGCTGTCAGGACCCCAGCTCTGGCCATTGGTTTTGAGTGATGCTGTAACAGTGCTGTCGGGACCCCAGCTCTGGCCATTGGTTTTGGGTGAAGACTGCTGGGGGTGTACCTGGAGACAAGGTCCTGGTGGCTTGTGCAGACAGAGAATTGCCTGGGGCTGCACAAGCCATCAGCTCAGATCTTCCCCTTCCCAGTCCAGAGACCTGTTTCCTTGACTACGCTGCCTGTAAAGAAGAGGCTTTTTTGAGCTGCTCCAGCTGGGCCTTCACAAACCTGCATCCTACAAAGAGCATTCCAGAAACTCCCTGATGCTCTTTTAGCACATGTGTGCAGGAGATTCCTGCTTAAGAAGCATCTAGGTTGGCTTCACAAACCGCCTGAATGCCTCCAAGAAGTAGGTACCTGCTGCTGTCCGATAACTGAGGGCCCTGGACTGACTTTGCAAGACCCCGGGGAGTGGACAGGGGTTGTCGTTCTGCATTTGAAGCATACAGCAGCGGCTGTATCCCAGCAGTCTCAGTCATGGGTTTCCAGTGGGCTACAGGCAGACATCATCATCCCTAGAGCCTTCATCTCTGACTCACAAGTGACTCATCCCCATCCCCAGAGGTGCATGGGTCTGGGAATGGGGTGGGCAGGGATGAGCTGCGGCCAGCAGGTCCCAGGGCAGGGTAGGGCATGGTGCTCCCCCCGGGAAGCGGAGATGCTGGGATGCACACCAGGATGCTGCGGCGGCGAAGGGGGTAAATCCCAGTCCAGGGCTGGCAGCAGCACCGGTGCCGTTAGGTGGCGGTGTCCGCTTCCCGGCTGGATACGGAGCATGGGGAATGCGGGGCCCCAGACCTCTGCCGGCGATCGCAGCTCTAGTCCCAAGCCCCAGCGCTTGCGGGTCCCCCGGGAACTCCCCGAGGAGCTGGAGCTTCACCTCTGAAAGCAGGCACTGGACTGAGGTTGTGTTAGGCTGTAAGAAGGCAAATAACTACTAAATAACTGCTGAGGATTACAGCAGAGGACCCGAAATTCCAGTATGTGTGTGCATGGAGGGATTTGCCCAGGTTGGAAAACTCCTGGGCAAATCCAGGCCAGGTTAGACGAGGGCTGGAGTAAGCTGCTCTAGTGGAAGGTGTCCCTGCCTGTAGCAGGGGGTTAAAACTGGATGAGCTGTAAGGTCCCTTCAACCCAAACCAGCCTGGGATTCTGTGATTTTATTCAATGAAAATAGATGCTTCTCACTACAATACTGAAAGCATCTCTGTGTAGCTCTCCTAAACAGATCCACTTTTTGGCACAGCTTTTATTTACTAGTGAGTCAGGGTTTAAACTGCATGGGGAAAGAATGATCTCGTGCCAATTAGAAGCTGGGCTGTTGGAGTCCTTTTCCTGCTCTGTATCCTTGTGTAAATCATTTAACACGTGTGCTCCAACTTCCTATATGGAAAATGAGGTAGATACTTTCCGCTTCTCGTAGGAGCTTCAGGAGTGCCTATGAGCACTCCTCATAGCAGAGACAGCTGTGAGGGATTTGTCATGATAAAGCTGGGAATTTGACCCCTTTGAGATGCCGGCACTTCCATGCAGGGCTGGGATGAGGCTCCCTATGGGGTGGTGTCCTGGGTTTGGCTGTAACAGTTATTTTTCTCCTTCCTAGTAGCTGGTGCAGTGCTGTGTTTTAGGCTTCAGTTTGAGAACAGCACTGATAACACCCTGATGTTTTTAGTTGTTGCTCAGTAATGTTTACTCTGATCAAGGACTTTTCAGTCTCATGCTCTGCCAGTGAGGAAGGGCATGGAAAGCCGGGATGAAGCAGAGCCGGGACACCTGACCCAAAGTAGCCAAAGGGTTATTCCATACCACAGCATATCATGCCCAGTATAGAAACCGGGGGGAGTTACCTGGAAAGGACCAGTCACTGCTTGGGTCAGGTTAGGTATCGGTCTGTGGATGGTGAGCGGTTGTGTTCTCTCCCCTTATTATTCCCCTTATCATTATTATTATTATTGGTGGTAGCAGTAGTGGTTTGTGTTATACCTTAGTTACTGGACTGTTCTTAATCTCAACCCATGAGGTTTACATTCTTTCCATTCTCTTCCCCATCCCTCATGGAGCAGGGGGGGAAAAGAAGGGAGCAAGGGAGCTGTTGCATGGTTCTGAGATACAGGCTGGGCTTAAACCATGGCAGGTGGAAGCAATGGCTGGTTCTAAATGGAGATGTAAGGCTGGGGAGTTCACACTGGATCCTGCAGAGCATGGACCAAATAGTAAGATTCTGGGATTTATTCCTGATCCATGAAGTCTGTCCTCCAGTCACTGCAGGCATGGCAAGTGCAGGCAGAGCTCCCTCCTGAGGGACTCTGGTGCTGAGCAGTGCAAAACAGTGCCATGTTCACAGCTGGAGCACCACCAAACACCAGTTTACACGTCTCTTCTCTGCTCCATTTATCAGCAAGGGCTGACTGTCCTCTATTCACCAGGGAGATGGAAGAGAACATAAACCCCTTTGTCCTTCCCCACTGCCTTCTGCTGGTGACCTCCAGATGAAGTCTTTAAATATTGTCCCCTCTCCCATGAATATGACAATCTCCTGGTCTGGATCCCTCAGTTTGCCCCCTTATTTCCTTCCCTCCCCCCTCCCCCCCCCCCCCCCCCCGGAACAATTTAGCAGTTTTAATGTATTGATTTCCTTCTCCTGTGAGGCTTCTCTTGGTTCTGTGAGGTCAATGGGACTTGGAACAACAAGGCTGGATTTGCCACTCCAGAAGTGTTCACCAGGAGGGTTCATGTTGACTTAATTTATCAGGTTAGTGGCAATGCAGGCAACCCCGAGAGCAGATGAACCCTTGGCCCAGGAAGGGGTGGTCTTCAGCACACAAAATACTGTGCATTTCTTTCCTCTCTCACATTCTTTATTCCATTCAAGGAGAACTGATCAATCTGAGTATCAGCTGGCTAAAAAGGGCTGGTTGACATCTGCATTGGCAGCAGCTCTCCAGGGAAGGAAGTCTGGTTGACACTGTCATGGCTGGGGAGCAGTTGGTTGTGTTTTGGGATGTTGTTGTTGGGTTTTTTTCCAGAACATGTGAAAAATTCCCAGTGGGTGGAGAGGGAAAGTGGACTATGGAAACTGTGTGCGTCGTGCTCTCAGCTGAAACACACCCTAGGGAAGGCATATCCTCCATAAGGGGAACAGTAGTATTGGCCATGAACCAGGAAACCCTTCCCTTCCCACTCCCTGTGCAGCAAAGACCTGAGTGCTGTAGGCAGCATTTCCATCCACAAAGGCTGTTCCTCTTTTTGTACCTCTTCACGCCCTGGAACACCCCTGCAGTGGCCTGTTTAAGTGCACGTGGTGCCCTGGGGTGGTCGCCCCATTGCTCATCAGTTTTTTCCATCAGACCTGTGTTACTGGTGGTGCTGGGCTCTGTACTGGGGCTATTCACTGGCTGTGCTATAGGAACATGGGGGATGTTGCTAGATTTTGTGTGGTACCCTCAGTGTCGGCTGAGGTGTGTGCTTTGGATGCCTTCTCCTAGCCTTGCTCCAAAATGATACAGCAGGAGGTATGTCATGGCATTGGGCTTGGCTTGGTGCAGATACACTACACGTGCACCCAAAGCTGTACAGAAACTGGGTGCTAAAACGGCCTTTTAGCCCATAGCTGATCCCCACACTGGTTAAGACCCACCTCTGGTGTCCTCTGCTCACTTCTGTTGCTGCTCTACAACCCCCTCACTGTCTTGAGGCTACTCAGAGAGTGGGGCCCTTTGTCTGCAGCTGGAGAGGAAACTTAATCTTGCCCTGTACAAAGGTAAGAAGCTGACAGGCAGCAGCACCAGGACGGAGGGGTGGAGGATGTGCAACAGTGGGGGATGCTGATGTGCTGATGTGATGTGGAGCTAAAGTGCTGTGAGGCAACAGCATGGATGGGAGTACTGCAGACCTGGGGGGAAGAGAAGATGGACTCTTTTGGGAAAAAAAGGAGCCAAGAGGCAGAAGGAGGGGTATTGGAAGGACTCTGCAGCAGCAGGGGTGGGGACTCAGTCTGAGCTCCCCCTTTCTTGGCTTGATGCCTTCCTCCCCCTCCTCTCGCTGTGAATGGTGTTTCCTCTTGCAGGCCAGCAGAGACCCAGACCCTGCTCCACCTCTGGTGAAGCTCAGGCTTGCCTGCTCAGCCAAGCTTTGCTCATCTCCAGACCCTGTGCATAGCAAGAGGTTTATTTTGCTGTTGGTACTGCAGAGTGATGCACATCCCTCTGTGAATCTAAACAACAGCAGACAGTCCCCAACCCTCTGCATTGCCAAGAGTTCATCAGACAGCATTAAGCAGCTATCAAAGCTGAGCAACAGTCCTTTTCTTTGCTGAAATTCCTCTTGTCCAAGGCTGCCTGTTGTGTCGGTGGCCACCAGAGCCCTGTTTCTGGTGGGAGCCCCTCTGTGCCTTGGCAGCAGCATAAACCATGGGAAATCCGGTCCTGTGTCAGATGAACTGCTCAAAGGCACCTTGGTTGTGCTCAGGACATTCTGCTGACAGATTTTCCCATGGAATAAAAAGTGCTGGCTGCTGACATGCAAATGTGAACTTTTACTGTCAGATTTCACTGCTGCTGGTTTATAATCCAGAGGGTATGGTGGGGGTAAAACCAAGGACAGCTTTAGGGCACAGAGGGTGTATGAACTTGAGCAGAAGTTCATGTTGTGTTTTGAGCTGAAATTGAGTTTTTTCCAGCTGCAATGATACCTGCATCCTTCAGGAGCTGATGCACAGGCAGCTGGGAAGGAAGTGGGACTGTTCCATACTTGCTTCTGCCTGTCTGAGTTACTCAAACTGCCTCTCACACTTCCTTCTCTGCTTAAACAGTAAATAGGAGCTGCATTAATAAACCATGTAGGTCAGCAGTGTCTGTGGGATGCATAGAGTGTGGCAGGATGTGTGAGGATGGCTCAGATGATGCATGAGGCTTTGAGGCATCACCTCCATTGAAGCCCATGTACCTCAGCTGATGTCCGCTCTGACTGCCCAAGGTCCTCAGCTCCCAGGGACTGTTGCACGTTTCCTTCCAATGGCTTTAGATCTTGGCTCCCACGTCCCTCACTTGCCTTTTTGTTGATGGTTTAAGTATTTTTCCTGTCTGTAGGAAAATGAATTAATGTGAAGAGCTGCCAATATCTGTAAAGCTGCTTTCTGAGGCAAGCTCACAGATGAGATTTCTTTTAAAGCAGATATGTCAGATCCATCCTCAGAATCACCCATCAAAATATCCCCTTCATAGCACTCTCATTCATTTTGCATGGGCCTGAACAATAAAGACAGTTTCAGTCTTTTTACTGGCTTGGAAAAGAAACTGCTTCAAAAAGCAACAACAAACCTGATGTTTTCCAGCAGAGATGCAGTATTTGCTCTGTGGGGGGCTGGTCTCTCTTGGGAAGTGCTGGAAGTGGCCGTTCAGATTCAGTACCCTGCTCATCAGCTGTGTCTGTCATGAACAGCAGCCTCTTAGCTTGCAAGGACTTTGTTTTCCATAAAACAGAAAGTTGCCCTTTTAATATTAAGAGTTCAGGGCAGATTCTGGTCTGACATGGGCTGTCGGAGCTCCAGCAGCTGGAAGCATATTCCCTGGCAATCCTGTTGCGCTTGGCGTTTTCCTGGGGTTAGATAAACATCCTTGTCTTACAGATGGGGCTGGGACATGCAGTCTGCAAACTGCTGGCAGTCCCTCGCAAGATGCAGAGCTGCACCAGGAGCTCTGTGATGTTGAGGTGGGATGGGATGGGAACCAACCTGGGCACAGCAAAGCTGCTGGGATCCTGCTGTGGGGTGTGTGCTGTGGCTTCAGCTCAGCCCAGTGCCTGCTGCTCCTGAAGTTGTTGGGAGCTGATTCAGACACAGCAAGAAGCTAAACCAGCAGGGCTGGGGTACCTGCACAGTTATCCTCAGGAGTTCCGACTTGCTTGTGTGGCTCCACCTGATGTCTTTCACCTTTTTGTGCCTTCCTAATCTCCTCTTGCAGATGTGATTCTCCATAGGTTCAGGATGCTGCAGGAGCTGGACCTACACACCCACTGCAATCGGGTTTTTCTCTCTAGGAATGAGTAGGAGTTGAGGTTTATCTCCATACTGGCAGAGAAAGGAGGATGCCACAGCTCTGGTAGCTTCTGGGGGCTGGGTGGAGTGGGAAAGTGGAAAAGCAGGACACGGGCCTTGAGGAGCTGTGTTTCATGGGCTTGCCTTGAAGCCAGAGCACTTTGAGATTTCCAGAAGCTCTGGGGAAGGAGTGGCAATAAATCTGGGACATACACAACAGCCCCTTGCCCTTCTAGTGGTTTCTGACATACTATGCTTTTTTGACCACAAATGGAGCATCAGGCTCTAACCCATGGGGGCTTCTCTTGGCTCTCAGGCTGAGAAAGTGCTTGCTTTATGAGGGCTTGGCTGCAAGGAGCTCCCAGCACTGAGTGTGAGGGGCAGGAGAAAGGAAGCAAAACCACAGATAACACATTGTAGAGCCCTTTCTTTGCTGGGCTGGGAGATTTTCTTGTCCTCAAAATTGAGCTCCTGGAAGCTCTGGCTGCCTCTATGGGGCTTCCCAATGATGCAGCTCCAGGTGAGCTGCACAGCTCCCTCAAGGGAAGTACCTGAGGGGAATGCAGACCAAGTGCATCTTGTAAATAACCAACAGGTCTAGTCACTGGGGCTGCAAATTCATCCTTGGGTGACTGCTCTGTGGGCTGTGGGAGCCCTTGAGATAGAAGAAAGATAGATATTCCGTCTCTCTTTGGATGTGGCTGAAAGTTTGAGTTGTCATATAAAAGATCGGGAGTGGTAATGAGATGCAAAGAGGTCCTTGTCTTTGGGAATGGGGACTTCTAAGGAAGCATCAGACATTGTGGGAAGTCTAGAATGGTTTATGGCTTGAGATGCCTGTCCATGGAAGATGTCCTGTTCATTGCTGTAACCATCCTTCTGCTGTGTGATGTGAACTCTGGTCAGACCTTCCCAGCAAACTCCTGCCTGTGCCTTGGTGTGCAGAGGCTGCAGCTGTTTCCTTCCTTTTGCTTTATTCCTTTGTCAGCTTTCCTTGAGTTTTGACAGCTCTTCACCCTTATTGACTAGAAGTTTGCTGGATGTAGCAGGAAAACTGTGTTCAAAATACCTTTTCAGTGCTCAATTCAGGGAAATAAAGGGAATTGTTTGAGAGTACCACTATGCTTCTGAGTAACACACAACATTGGGGTGTGCAGAGAGAGATTGCCTGGTTCTTGGGATGGGGATAGGTTGTCTTCACATTCTCAAGTCTATAGGTACTCAACATGTCTGGCATTGAAGAACTGGCCTGGACTGTTTCCTGCTTTAGCAAGTGGAGACAATCCAGCCAGTTATAGAATCACAGAATCAAAGAATGGTTTGGGTTGGAAAGGGTCTTAAAATCACCCAGTTCCAACCCCCTGCCTTGTGCAGGGATGCCTCACACTAGACCATGTTGCCCAAGGCTCTGCCCAACCTGGCCTTGAACACTGCTGGGGATGGAGCAGCCACAGCTTCTCTGAGCAGCCTGTTCCAGTGCCTCACCACATCACTACAGTTCCTGCAAAGCTCACCCTCTGATTTGATGGATAACACTGATCCTTGGTCAACTCCTATGCTTTTGTGCCTTACAAGTGGGTAGGGAAGACTATGGGGAGCTTGTACTGTGCTGGGATGCATGAGAAAGACAGCAGGAATATTCACTATGCGGTGGAGTGCTTGCTCCAAAGTTTTAATAAGATGCTTAGCATTACATAGGAATGACCATGTTGTAGCTGGTCAGCATGTGCAGGTGATGTAGGGTGGGAGCAGTAACAGAGGAGGAAGGGGTTTCTTTGAAGTATCTTCACAAGTGCACTTACAGGAGTTTGACTTCTGCTGATGTTGTCTACTGCTCTGCCAGGACAAGTGCCTGTGCTCTTGTGCTGTTGTGAAGCTGACTGTAATCAGCTCATGGTTGACTGAGCTCAGAGACCAGGAGCTGCACAAACCTGCATTTTCTGAAGCAATCAGCAAAGTTGCTGAGCGATGCAAATCAAAGTGACAGCCAAATCAAGACACGTCCATTAGAGATGAGCACGCAGGCTTTATTCTGGGACTGTACCAACGTGACCAAGAGTGAACCTGAGTGTCCCAAATCTGATGTTGTCCTCAGGAGACCAAGAACAGTCTGATGCTCTTGCTGGTGTGTTCGTATCTCAGCTAATGAGCAACTTGGCATGGTTGGTGAGGCTGTTCCTTGTCTATAGATCTGGGACAGCCCCTCTCTGAGGGGTGCAGAGAGGATGTGGTACAAGAGGCTTTTGGTGGTAGGATGTCCACCAGCCACTCCTCCCTGAGAGACAGCAGGGCACTAACGTGTCCCCTGGGCAGGCTGGAGAAATGGGTCTTTGTGTCCAAGGCTTTGTTCAGATGGGCCTCATCAAAGCTGCCAAACACAAGCTTTTCACCGCATCTGATGTGAGGGTGCTGTAGTTGTGCAACACCTCTGGCTTCCATCTGTGTGTTAAGCTTGGATGGAGGTATTTAATGAAGACAGGATGAAGGTTTCACTGAAGGGCAGGACAGCACAGAGTGGAATTTACAAGTGAGCCCTGACATGCTTCCCTCCCTGCTCCTGCCTCACCTAAATCCATGGATTATAGGAGATAGATGAGGTGAGCAGATTTTGGTATGAATGTGGCTGGAAGCAGACACAGATCGTGGATTAAACATGTGCATTGCAAGAAAGGGGCTTTCTTGAGGCAGACATAGAGGCCTGCTGATGCCATGCAGCCCTATTCATCTCCAGCTCTGATGCCAGCATCATTATCAATGTGTTTATATGAAGCTTGGCTGCAATATGGCTCATCCTCCTCAAGTTTTCTAAGCAAGCCTGTAGCTTTACTAAATACTCCTTGTATTGTGCTGCCAGGGGCTCTCTTAGAGGCCAGTAAAGGAGGTGGCCTGTTTGGCCACAGTAATAACTGGACCGGAGATTCAATTCCCACATGTCTTAAATCTGTTTGCAGCCTGGCAAGTGACCAGGTGGGCACCTCTTTTTCCAAGTAATGGATTGCTCACGTACAAATCCGCCTCTGCCTGGTTCCACAATGCCTGGCTTACCAGGGCTGCACAGGAGCATGCCTCTGCTATCACACTTGCAACTTTGCTGAGTGCCAGAGCTGTGCAGGGAATGGTGGGGATGGGGACAGCCCAGCCCTGCTTCTGTACTGGGTCACCATTTTTGGCACTGTGCGCACCCAGAGCTGCTCCAGGGCGTTAGCACATCTCTGCAGTGTATGGAATAGCTGTCCATCCTCCAGCTGGCAGGCAAGGCTCGCCCAAGTTACAAACAAGCACTGTGGAAAAAACTTGCTTGGAAACCACTTGCAGAAGTGGAGCTGGAGCTGCGGATGAGATGCCCCTGGCAGGGAACGTGCAGACTTGTGGCTGGAGGATGGAGCTGGTGGCAACTTAGTGATTAAGGGTCCTTCTTGTAGGAGGGTGTTGCTGATATGTCAAGGCACGTGTCTCTGCAGAAGAGCACTCCCTGGGGACCCAGGCACTGGATCAAGGCAGTGGAGCAGCTTTATTTGACTCTCAGGAATGCTGTCTGGTTGTTAAACAGACCAAACTGGGGGTACTGTTGTGTAGGGGGGGGGTTCAGTGGGAAAGGAAGGTATGTAAAGACAGAGCTCTGGCAGGTCTGGCAGTTTATTTCCTTTTGTTAACATAAACATGGCTGTGTTGATCTGCCCCATGGATACTTGTCTGGGAATAGCAGTATTCCTTGAGCTTATAGCCACTGCCAGACCCTGCTGAAGGAGAAAGGCTGATGCTTAAAGCACGCAGCACTTTCCTCCTGCCATTCCTTTATAAGGAAAAACAATTCAGATTTAGTTTCTACCTTATTTTAACTTCTTCTAAACAAGAGCAGTTTAATTCCTGCTGGTGGAACATCGAGTCCAGCACTCCCTGACCTGCTGTGGTTATTATAGGCACTGGCACTGCAGATTAAAATAAAGTATTAACAAAAGGCTGAGCTCACCAGACAGTGGTGTGTATGATGGAGTAGAATGGCAAGTGGGCACAGTATGAGCTTCTTGTGGCTTGGCTTGGTATGATGGCAGTGGCCACATCTCGTCAGAAAGGGGACTTGCCCTGTTCCCCTCTCCCTGCTGAGCTTGGCTGCAGGGGCTGCAAACAGAGAACAGGCTGTGTGTGAGGAGACATAACCCATCCCTGTCTGTCACTGCAGGGAGCAGGTCCAGCTCTGCTCACTCAGGACACTTGGACTCTGCTTCCTTCATTTAGAAACAAAATGCTCAGAGCTAATTGCCTGGCAGCCTGCAGCAAGATGCTTTGCACAGCCACCCAGGGAAGGGCTGTGTCCCGCACTGATGGCACTGCAGAGGCTGCTGCAGTGTCTCTGAGCTTTGCCCTATTCCAGGACCCCCAAACTCAGCCGCCTCCAGGGTTTAGCTGTCCTGTTTGCTGGGGAATTGCCAGCAGGGAGTTTCTCTCCCCCTCATACTGCTGCTGGAAATCTCCTCCTCTCTCCCGCCTGGCTCGGTGCCGTCTGTCTCTATGGCTGGTGCTCTGCCCCCAGCGTGCTCATGGGCCTCTTTCCTATTTAGGGCAAACACTGGATGGCCCCCGCTTTTGGCTGCTTGCAGCACATCTCCCAGCTGATTGCTCTTCTGTTTTGGATCCTCTTTTGTTTCTGCAGGCTGAAATCCCCAGGGTCCCCCCACTGTGTGCTGGCTGCGGCTGGTGCCGAGGGATGGCTTTTGGAAAGCTGCGCTGGGGCAGGCGTGGATAGGGGAAGCCCAAGTGTTGACCTGCTCTAGATGAGGCTTGGTGTTGACAGTCTCTTCTAGCAGACAGGGTGAGCCTGAAGATGGTGGTGACAGCATCAGGTCCCTCCTGAAGTGATCTCAGCAGAAGCAAGCGCCCTGCAGCAGGGAACTTGCAGGCATGGGGCTGTGTATCGGTGAGAGGGGGGCAGAAGTGGTTGAGCATGTGAAAGGGAAAAGAAGTCGAAGGAAATTTCACTAAAAGCTAGCATATTGAATCAGTTTGATTTGGTCTTTTCAATCCTAAATCAACTGTGCAACTTTCCCTCTTTGGGTCCAGGCTGACCCATCTTTTTCCCATCTGCATTCCCCGACCCTAGGGATTTAATGGCACCAATCCTGCCTGTGTTGGACCTGCCAAGGTCTCCTGGCCAGCAGAAGTGCAGGTGGTGGAGCTGAGGGCATGATTTCCCTGGCCAGACCATCACAGGGTGATACTGGGGAACCCAATTCCCATCCACAAGGGGATGGGAGCACACAGCCAATGCAAGTTGGTAGTGATGCCTACCCACTTGTGTACCCTTCCCATCCCTTTGTGGTGGAGCTGGAGCAAAGGGAAAACCACCAGCGGTGCTTGGTGCTGTGTGGATGCTGCTGGCCACACCTCAGCATCCCTGCTGGTGCTTTTGCTGCCATTTGCCAAAGCCTTGAAAAGGAAAGGAAAATTGTGATCATTCTTCCTTTCCTTCCTTTCCTCCTGCCCTTGTGTCCTCCTCCCACTGTGTCCCAGCTGCCTGGAGGAAGTGGAGTGGGTGTGGGGCTGGGAATTGTTCTTATCAAACGGGTTGATGTCAGAAAGGAATAATAATAATGAAACACTCTTGGTGGTGTGCAGGGAGCTCAGGAGGTACTGCTGCTCCCGAGGCCTGACCTGAGGCTCCTGGTGCTTCCTGAGCCCTTACACGGAGTTCTAGGCTCTTTATGCTGCTGCAGATTTTGTTGTGTGCCTGAAATATCTCAGAGAAGCAGGGAGAAAGTAATGGGGGCTGGTGCAGGGAGCACGAGCTGCTGGAAACCGCTCTCTGAGGAGCAGGGGCAGGTATAAGAAAAGCAGGATTCCTGCCATGAGCTGGTGTATTTATGACTGGAAAGGTTTGGGTTGAAAAGGTCGTGAGCAGGAGGCTGAGGGAGCAGCAGAGGCAGTAGCTCTAAAAGCCTCTTTTCCAGCTCACCCTCTGCTCTGCAGCAGGGACAGGAGGGTCCCATGGGTGGCCCCTTGTGATAAGAGGGGGACGGTGAGAGCTGGAGGGACGCAGAACAGCTGGGATATGCATGGGGAGGTGGGATGGAGCGGGATTTGCACCCATGGGGCTGCCATGGGGGTGTACTCAGCATGGGGAGCCCATACTGTGCCTGCCCCCTCCCCATGTGTGGGGATGGAGTTTCCAGCCCTGCCTTGGACACCACGTGAAAATGAGTTGTGCACATCTGGAAGCGGAGTGCATGCACATAGCTCTGCTAGTTTATTTATTCCTGCAAATTCTCCCTAATTAGGGACTGTGGGAAGTCTGCAGCAATGGAAATAGCCTCTTTCTGAGGGGTTCAATCTCCTGGCTCACCCTCGCCTCCCCCTTTTGTCCCTGCAAATATGCATGGGGTAGAAATTGAGGAGAGGTCTTTCACACCTTGAGGTCCAGGCACTGCACTTTCTTCTGGAGTCAGATGCACCCTCAGCTGCACGGGAAGGCTTTGCAATGGAAACGTGCTGTGCCATGTGTGTGTTAAACTCATTAGAGGATAAGCAAGGTTTCTGAAGCCTCTTGGTGCTGTTAAAACATCTGTGCTGTCACACAAAGCTGCTTTTTGTGCCTGCTTGATCTTAATATTAAAATGCAGTGATTAATGAATAATTTTTAAAACAATGAAAGTAATAAAGTCAGTTTTCTGCTTGGATCTTCAGCTGCACCTCCCAGGTTGTTAGGAAAATCTGACCTGAAGCTAAATGAAAAGAATGAGGGCATGAGATTGGGTTTGTTTCAACTGTGTGAGGTTCAGGCAGATGCAGTCCCTGATCCTCTTCCCATTTCCTTCCCCTGCAAGTATCCTCCGACGTTTAATCAGCACCAGGGAGTTGTGCTTCCTTTCCTTCCCCTTCCCAGGCCCGGGGGCTGCCAGCCGGCTCCTCCGGTGCAATGCTCACCTCCTGGGTGTGCACTTGGCTGGCGCTGGTGCAATGCTCTTGGCCTGGGCTCGGGACAGCACTTCCCTTTCCAGGCTCTCGGCATGCACAATAGCCGGAATCACCATCTCAGCGTGGAACACTTCAAGCTGGGCTCCAGCACCAGCATGAGGCTGGGGGGGCCCGTGGTGAGCTCATCCTCTGCATACAGATCACTGGATATAATGGGGCAAATTGCTTGTTGGAGCTGAGGAGGGTTGGGCCCATAGGAAGGGGATTTGTTAGGTGCAAAGCTGTGCCCTTCCAGCATAGCCATGTGCTGCTGGATCTGAGCATGGTGAATGCTGACCTGCAGCATCCTCCCTGCAGGCAGTGGGACTGGGTGCCTGGTTTGGATCCCACCTCAGCACTGGTGTGAACCCAGGGCCACTTCATCTCCATCCCCCAGAGGCAAGGAAGGTGCTAGGGACCATCGAGAGTTTGCACACGTGTTGGGCAGGAAAGGCTTGGCTCTGTTTTCAGGTTAGCAGGGTGAGATGATGGATATTGGTCCTCTGCTTGCCCAGCTCAGTGTAACCACATGCAATGAATTCTCTTGCCCTGTTTGAGAACGAATCTGCACTCTGACATAATGGAGTTAAACCTAAGATGAAGTTATGCACTGATCCCCTGCGGAGGTGGAGGAGAAGAGGCTGCAGGGACCTTGTGTCTGCAGTTGTTCCTCCACCTGCCCAGTTCTGTTGGGCCTCTCAGCTCCAGGATTGCCCTGAAACACCAGGTTTGCTGTTTTCCCTGTTTGTGCAGTGAGTATCTGGGAAGCTGCAGGTGCAGGAACCATCTCCTACCCCATGTCACATTGTATTTCCTAAAAGTAGCCATGCCCCACCTCGAAACCTTCTTGGCTTTTTGTCCTTTTGATTTCACAGCAGTCCCTTTATATCTCCCATCACTAACTGTTAAAATCTTCTCATTTCTAGCTCATGTTGACCTGTTTGTGCCATAACCATGTCTGAGTTTGGATTGGGCTTTTCTTTTGTTTCCCTAGTAACAGTGATCATTGCCTGCAGCAGCTTTCCCCTGTAGTACACCTACTTCGATGCTTCCAGCAGTCCCATCCCCTCTTCACCTTCATTTCTGCTTGCTTTTCCTGACATTGGGCTGCCAGGATGGCTCAAGAAGGAGCAGTAGTGATTTCTGCTTTGCTGCTGGAAGCATCTCACTGTTTCAGGAGTGCACTTGCTTTAACTGCATGGTGTTGGTGGCTTGCAGCCACA
Source organism: Melopsittacus undulatus (assembly GCF_012275295.1). Classification (NCBI taxonomy): domain Eukaryota; kingdom Metazoa; phylum Chordata; class Aves; order Psittaciformes; family Psittaculidae; genus Melopsittacus; species Melopsittacus undulatus. The sequence continues at coordinate 17,633,003 of NC_047537.1, forward strand.
CTGGGACTCACTAGTGCTATGAGGTCCTTCACAGTGATGCATTCTTCACAAGCAAAGACTATTAAAAAGCCCTTTAGGTAATGACCTCCCATCATTCTTCCAGATTTCATCCTATTTCTGTTATCCAGGTTTCAAAGTTACCTGACCCTTTCTGTGCAGTACTCTGGCTCTGTGTTTAGAGCAGGGGCTGTGTAGCTCTGTGGCACTAAGGGATGAGATCTGGCCACGTTTCCTTTACCAAGAAATTCAGCTGATTATCCATAAATCTCAAAGCAGCAAAGCTATTTTCATTTTTTTAAGCTTTTCCCATGCCCTTAATTTCCTTGCAAAGGAAGGGAAGTGTGACCAGTGCTGAAGTGTGGCCATCCTCACTGCATTTCCTTTGGAAGCAGGAAGAGCCTAAAGCCTTGGGAAAGAGCCTTTTCTTGTGACAATTCCTGCGTAATCGGCAGGTCTGGATTCATCTACATGAGAGCACTGGTGGAGGTGATGGGAACTGTATCTCTGCTTTTCCTTCCAGAGTCCCCTCAGCCAGTAACACTGGCACTTCCCAAGGAGCTGGGGGCTGGATTACCACCACAACCAGGTCTGTCTCCCTGTCATGTCTGTTACATGCCTCAGTTTCCCAGCTGTAATGTGAAGATCATGGAGCTTCTTCCTGGTGGATTGGAAAGCAGATTGTTTTGGGGGGGAGGGAGGGAGAGGGGGGGACAGAATCACAAGAAGTCAGAAGGTGCAGGGAGCAGAGGAACAGAAGGGAAAGTAATTGCAATAGCCTTATTTTGGGGGACTTAGAAAGAAGAGCTGTGACCTGCTATTCCTTTGCCTTCAAAATCTACCTTGTCTGGGTTATGATACATCTGCTTCTCCCTGTTAGCCTGCATTGGTGCTGCCTGTCTGACCACAGCTGAGTGTATGGTGCTGGCAGTGCTGCTCAAGCTTTGGCTTTTGGTGATGCTTGTGGGGATGTTGGACCACTGCGGATGTTGGGGGTGGGTATCACATGGTGCAAGAGCCTCCATACTGCATCTACCCAGAAAGTATGTTTTATCTGAGATCAACAGCAAGAAAAGATATCTGAACTCTCACTAGAAACATTGGGTGGTTGATAATAGTGTTTAGCTGTTCCTACCTAGTACTTTTGGTCACTGAGTCTCAAAACATTTTATAGAAGAGGCCAGAATCAATCAAAGTTTTGTTTTCTAACTAAAATAGGAAAAGGCAAGATGCTGTGGATGAATTACTTGCTTCTGTGTATGACACATTTAAGATTCAAGTAGCCACAATGACTCATGCCACCCTGTCTAACAGAGCTGACGCTCATGACTGGGCAGATCATGAGAGTGATAACTACTGCATGGGCTCAGAAAACCCTGACTTGTGGGAGGAGGAAAATCTGCCTGAAAAACTGCATTCTTAGTAGCTTGCAAGGAAACTGTATGGTGCTGTCTAAAATGCGTGTGGAAAGCCCCTTTTCTCCTTAGCCTATCTTGATAAGGGATCTTCTAAGGGTTTTTTCTTCTCTAATGTTATTTTCCTCCTTGAAGTGACTTCCTAGGTCTGCTCTGCGTCATGGTCCCCCATGTCTGTGCCAGGGCAGAGGCAGTGACATTTGGAGGAGGTTGTGCTGTGATATGGAGAAGCACTTAAGGTACATTGTTGCCTGGAGGGCAGGAGAGGCCAGGGATGAGGTACCCAGGGGACAAGAGTTTCTTGCATCTCCCATGCTATCATGGCATTAAGCTAGTTTATCTTGGTGTCCATAACTAAGTCATCAGCAGATTTTACAGACTGCCTTTGTAGGGGCAGGAAATCACTTCTAAGCCAGCAAAACAACTTTGCAGGAAGCTTATTGCTCATCTGAAGAGCAGAGTGATGGTGAAGGAAAATGGCTGAGCAGTCAGTGCCCTTGATGGCCTGGGTTAGTGAGGAAACAAGAAGTATTTCCATTATCATGTAATGCAGCAAGGGAAGTAATTTGATTAAAGCCCTCCTGCAGCCACCAGTTTGCAGAACAGGGATTGGGTCTCAGACAGCAGCTGCTGTGTAAAGTATCCTGAAGGTCTCAGGTGACCAGGAGCTCTAGGTGAGTACCCTGATAACAACAAAACCAGTTAGAGAGACTCTTCGGTTTTGCTAGCAAGGGGAGCAGCAGGCACCAGAAGAGATGTGATCTGCTCTCTTTCTCTTGAAAAGTGAGTTCTCCCTCTTTGCTACAATGGAATCAAACATCCAATGACAAACACTTGTGAAATGTTGGGAGGGAGGAGCAGGAAAGCCAGGTAAGTGACTAAGAGACCAAAGAAAATGCCTGACATGAGGGACAGAAGGAATAGAACCTGATGAGTTTATCAAAGGGAATGCAGGTGATGTGATCAGTGTGGGAGATCAGGAGAAGTTTCAGGGTCCCTAATCTCCTTGATCTACCAGACAAGGGCAGAGCAGGGCCTGTACTGAAACTGCATTTGGATGAACAGCATGACACACACTTGTGCTACACTGGTGGGGAGCCCCAGAGACAAATCTCAGTGAAGGTGGTGATTCTCCATCCCTCTAGGGTGGGTGCTCAGTTTCCTAGGATTGCCTGCCTTTCTAGGAGAACTGCTTAGCTGAACACAAGCTTTCAAGTTTATGATGCAGGTAGAACACCAGATGAAATGGATTTAGCTCGTATGTGTAGACCAGACAAGTGAATAATATTTTTGGTCTCTTTTGCTTAGGAAATGCAGAGTAACCCAGGGAACTGGGACTAAAGCAAACTGCCTCAAACTCTTCTGCTGAAGAGCTTTGAGCTTCTTCAGCAGTTTCATGAGACCAGAGGACATCATCATACCACTCACTGCTCACTGTATACCAAGCAATGGGGGCTTTTCTTGTGGTTTACTTCCTATTGCCTCCTGTTGACCTCAAAAACAGTGTCCCCATCACAGTGCCACACTGGTCCACTACTGTGTGACCTAGTTCAAGGAGTCCCATCAGGCTCCAAGCAGCAGGTCTGGCATGAATCTCATGGGGTTTGTGAGGGGGGAGACTCTGAACATCAAAAAATATGCTTGGCTCTTCCTCAGCTTGACCTTATTGCACTTTTAAAAGTCCTTTTTTTACAATACTGAGTTTTAGTTTGTCTTGCTTAGTCTGTTTTCCCCCCTTTAAACCCATTCTACAGGCTTGCAATGAGAGTGTAGGGGGAGTTAAGGATGCTTAACAGCCTTCTTACTCTTGGTTCTTCTCCTCCAGCGGCGCTGTCCGGGTCAGTTTTAACAAAGTAGCTTTTTTTGTCTATCTGTAACTGAGGTTGATACGTGCCAGCCTTTTGTGCCTGTTTGAAACGGATTAGGATGTGACCTGCATGTGAGCAATGGAGGAGAGGGAAAGCAAGCCGCTTTCTGTGGAAAATCAATGCTGTCACCACCGCTCCCTGCAGAGCATGTGCAGATGTGGATGTGACACCCTGGCATGATAGCCACAGGTCCACACTGGTTTCTGTTCTTCCCTAAGGCATGGGGAATGGTGCTCAGGCAGCAGGGCCTGACAAGGGGACACAGGGAGGCACGGATGGTGTATTGCACAGGGAGGCATTTACACTTCTGCTGTTGCCCAGAGATGCAGCACTGGTGCCTCTCTGCACTGCTGTGGTGTGTTGGTTTCTGATGCCTTTAGAAGTGCAAGAAATGAAAGCTGAACTCTGTTGCCAGTGAAAGGGGGAGGAAAACCACTGTACCTGTCTTAAAATACCACACTTGTAGTTTAAAAGTACATTCTCAAGACTATTTAAGCTGTTCTCATGTTTTAAAGTAATGCCTTTCCTTGGATTAAAACCTCAACTTATTAACAGGATTGAAAACCTGGACCTTCTGAGTCTGGGAAAATCGGTGCTGTTGGTTTTGTGCTCTGGTTCACATCACTCTTGGGGAGTCTGTGGTGTTTGCAGACTTTGGAAGTGTAAAATTAAGTGTGTGACATAAGTGATGAGGCATGCACTTTCTGCAGGAACAGTACTACTGTTTTGCATAATTCTTCTTTATGGTTCACCCAAAGTGGACTAAAACCCCAGCCCATTAATTCTTCTTTTCCTGTTGATGTGCCTGGACACATTTCAGAGATATCATCACTTTTAAATGATGCCACTAAAACACAGGGTGGGGAGGATAAAAAGAGGGTCAAGAGGGCAGGAGCTGAATCAACATGGGAAGGGAGAAACATCAGATCCTGAGCAGAGAGATGCACAAACTGAGAGGGTGTGAGCGGCGGAGGGAAGGTGGCTGTGTCATAGAAGGGGCTGGTGTTGATGCCTGGAGCTCAGGCTGGAGTGGAGCAAGCTGTGGCACTGTGGGGCTCACACAAACGTGCCCAGCTGCACACTCAGCTTCGGGGTGGCTTTTGTAGCTTCTTCTGCTGCTTCGCTGGCGGCTTCCAGAGCTGGCTGCAGAAGTGGCGATGGTTTAGCACTGCTAGCTAGTGCTCTGGTTTGGTTTCGAGAAATCATGACAACAGAGGAGGGGGGGTCGAGTTGCTCCTTTCCAAACAAGGGCAAGTTGAAAAGCGAGCGGATTATGGTGCTCGAGAACATCAGGGGTGCAGCCCTCCCGTTTAGGCGGGTACCATCCCTTTCGTGGGGCATCCTCGGGGGCTGACCCAAGGCTGGTTCCGCTCTTCTTCTGCACCACGGCAGGCACCGGGTTCCGCAGAGGGGCCGGCACCACGGTGGGGGGGGGGAGCTGTGACGGGCGTGGGGAGCAGCCAGTGTGCGGCGAGGGGCCGGGCCGGGCCGCGCTGGGCTGGGCCGGGCCGGGCGGCATGGCAGCGTGCCCGCCGGCGCGGGGGGCGGCCGCAGCCGCTCGCCCTCCGCCATTCATTCGGCCGCAGGCGGCGGCGGCTGCGCGCACCCGCCGAGCCGGGGGGCAGCGCCCCGCTCCCCGACCATGGCCGACCCGGCCGTTAACGCGCACCTCGAGGGCATCATCTCCGACTTCGAAGGTGGGTGGCCCCGGGGATGGATGGATGGACGGACGGACGGAGGGGAGGTTAAGTTTGATTTGGGGCTAAACCGGGAGAAGTTGCCGCCGGGCAGCGCGGAGCCGCCCGCGCCCCTCGCAGGCACCGCGCTGGGCTGAGCTCGGTCACCCCGGGTTCAGCTGCTTCTCCCCCGCCGCTGCTGCAGGTCCCGGTGCCGGGGGCTCTGGGGCCGGTGTTGTCGGTGCCGTCTTTGGGCTACAGTGCCTTTTGTTCCGAGCCGCTGTACCCGGGTGTTATCTGCTAAGGCAGGATCTTACGGGATGTTTTTTCCTTTCCTGCCTTTCCCAAGTTGGTTTATGCAGGTTTTGAGCTGTAAGCACAAGCCTGACAAGACTAAAAGTCTGTGAAACCCCAGGCATTGGCCTTCTGCTGACTCCCAGATTTTGGATGCGGACACAGCCCCGGAGTAGCTGGGAGGCAGATAGCGAACCCAAGTTTCCAATATGTCCATAGCGGGAGCTGCCCGCCCTCGAAAGCTTCGCAGTTGTCCCATGGCAGAGCTCCAGTTGCCCAACAGCGTTGCCTCCTCTTGGATGGGGGCTGCCTCCTCCCTGGGTGCCTGGGGCTCTTGCCCTGTTTGCTGGCTTTTTCAGGCAGGAAAATCAGCTCACGGGGAAGCGCGCTGCTGCCAGATGGGTACGGGAGTGAGAGACAGGCAGAAGGAAGGGGGAGGCTGTGTCTGAAGCAGGCGCTGAGAGATCGGCTCGGGGGGGCTCATCTTCCCGAGCACAGTTCTGGAAGAGCAGCCCCGTCCCTGCGCACTCACATCCTGGCAGCGACCCAAAGAGAGCTTCGTGCAGCGGTTTCTAGAAGAAAAAAACAACCAAGAAGTAGTTGAGCTCTGGGGGCCGTGATGGGAGCTTATCCAGGGGCTGCGTGGGGATGGCGACTGGCTACGGGCTGGGATAGCTTCACCGCCTCCTGCTCGAAGCCAGCCTTGCCTTCGGGAAGCAGCACCGCGGTGGTTTTCCTCTGGGTAGCTGAGGAAGCTGAGAGCACAAGGGTTCCTCTTCCAGGTCAGGCAGGAAACGGGTGGCAGAGCTGGGGTCCCTGCAGCCCTTGTTGGAAGGTTTAGCCACATTTCTGATCTCTTTTTTCCAGCCCTTGGGCTTTCTTCAGCTAAAGTTGGGAGTGGATGACTTAGCAGGAGGATGAGGAAAGTCAAGTCCCTTAGGAAGATTGGGACTAACAAATGCTGGGACACAGAGAGTGACCCGAATACACCATCAGTTTGGCACTCGGGGTTCAACGGCGCCTTTGTAACTGTCCTGTGGGCACTCGGATGCTTCCCCACCACAGGGCTCCCCAGTGCTGATGTAATTACAGCCTTTCCTCTCCCTGCTCCGATTGCATTTAAATCTCAGAAGAATGAGTAATTCCCTACTTGGATATGATAAAGGCTTTGCTGTGAGCCCTGGGGCTGCTTGTTGGGGCTGTGTGTGCTCCTCGGTGGCACCAAGCTGCTCTGCAGTGCCATTTTTCTCAGTCCATGGAGCGCTTTAGAGTTCCTGCCTGTGCAGAGGGAGAGGCTGGGGAAAGCTCTGTGCATCTGCAGCCAAAAGGTCTGGCCTTGCCCTTGAGCAGGGATCCAGGCTACTGTTTCACAATTCAATCCGTTTTCTGGGCTGCAGAGCAGCTTCTTAAGAACAAGGCAATTCATTTCTAGCCTGTAAGGCAGGAGATGCAGTGTTCGTGTCTGCTGGGTGAGTGTCTCGGCCCCAGGCAGCCCGTGGCCAAGCAGGAACGATGAGCCAAAAATACGACAGAGCAGAAACACCAGATCACCCAGCAGGCAGAGCCCTCTTTGTTCCTGCCGCTCACACACTGCCTGCCCTTCCGAACCACCCTGGTTGTTCCTGCCTGCTTTCCTTACAGCATTGATGCCTGGCATGGGACCCACAGTTTTCTTGTCCTCACAGGGAGCTGGAGGCTTGGCTGTGGGCTGCTGGTGTGGGAGCTGCCAGCCCCGTGAGTCCGAGGAGGATGTAAGGGCTCTTTGAGAGGGGGAAAGGAGTACAAGATACAGTTTAGTTTCCAAATCAAAGCAGTGTGTGAGAGGGAAACACAGCATGGCAAAGTGCATTCTTCCTTGTGCCTGATGATGGGTATCGTCACCCCAGGCAACAGAACATGTGTCCACCTCTTGCCATGCAGCAGGTCCTGCAGGGAGGGCACTAATCTTGATGTTTGACTGGCAAAAGCTTTCTCATCTCTAATGGGGGGAGCATTGTTAGGTCTGTGGTCTGCCAGGATTTACAGAACATAATAGTTCTGCTCCATGGCTATTGATTTTGGCAGGGTTTGGAAGCATGGCTGGCTTAGCCATGGTTGCGGCAGCACTTCCCAAGCTCACCTCTGTCTTGGAAGGGACTGTTGGTTGCTCAGCCCTCCAGGGTCTCAGACATGCACCCCTGAGCTGCAGGGAAGGCAATGTGTAGCAGTAAAAGGGATGCTTGTGCAGTGTGTTAACGTTGTGTAAACACCAAACCATCCTGACCTGTTCATGTTGGGTGATGCTGGAGTGTCGGTGACTGCAGAGAGGGGTGGATGTTCCTGTTCGCAGCTTTGTTTGGCTGTGATGATGCCTAAAGATATTTCCAAAACATGGTACTCATCTTCCTGCTAAGGATTTAAAACACTGTACACTCATGATCAACTGTCTGGTAGTAAGACAGATGAGATATACTCCAGCCCCTCATCCTGGTGCGATGTGGCTGCTGCTGAGCAGAGTCCCAGGGGTAACTGAGGTGCATTTTTGCTTCCAGTTGCTGCTGGTGAGTTGGCAGCAGTGATGCTGAGCACTCTTTGCCTTTGCCAATGCTGTCAGTCAACACCAGATTCATTTCCTTGTAATGCTGAAAATACAAATGTCACGGTGGGTGCAAGCTGCGAGTGCTGGTAAATGCTAAGTAAGGCTGTGAGTGTGTGGAGTGTGCCAAGGGATTCAGTGTGATGGCCAGAGCTAGAGCCTTGGTGGGGGGGAGAGGCAGAAACTATGAGACAGCCTTTGCTTAGGGTTGTTTTTCTTCTTCCCCACTCTTGGATGCTTTTCCTAGAGACATCTACAGCTTGCACTGCCTGATGAAGGCTTTTGCTAGGATTTCAGCGACAGACTTCTTCTCAATGAGGTCCTGACTCATGCTAAGTTCTGTCCTGGTTTTAAGGGTCATTGAAGACAAAGAAACATTCAGCCAGGTTGTTTTTGGGAGGGGGCTCTATTAGAAATAGCCTTTTCTATGTGCATGAGTCTCACAGGCTCGTCCTTAAAATCTACTTGAACAAATGCCAGGGATGTCTGTGGGACACGTGGCCACAGTGCATCCCCTGTGCTGCTCGGGACTGCTGTGCCTGCTGCCATGGGGAGCAGCTGCTGCCGCCTGCTAATATTAGCAGGAATGTGCCATAGGGATGGTCGCAATGTTATGTGGGTGATGAGGCTTGAATTCAGTGTGGTGAAAAGCCCCAGAGAGGGGATGTGCTCTGTGTTTGTGTAAGCATCTCGCTGAATGAGGATTCAGGGTCTCTCCTGGCAGCCATGCTGAAGGGGCTGCAGAATGAGTGCTTGCCGGGGCTTACATCCATGGGAATGGGCTGGGAGCCTGGGTCCCACTTGTGCAGAGGTTCAGAGCCTGGAAAAGGAAATGCAAAAGATCTTTCAGGTGATATCTCAGATCATCTGAACCCTCTGAGTGAAGCAACGCTCCTGAATATCAATTGTTGGTTAGACTGCAACTGGTCTCTTCTGGTATCCTTCATCACCAGCCCAGCATGGGTAAAGCCACTGCCACTCTCCCAGCTGAACAATGTAGAATGCTCTGAGACAGCAAGTCACCTCTGATATCCTCAATGACAAGCTGTATAGATGCTTCTGAGAGTTTTCTATGTCTACTCTTCCTATCTAAGTTCCTGAATCTGAGACAGAAGGATGGGGGTTTTCTGCCAAATCAGTGTGTGGAGGGAGAGGCAGGAGCCAGGGAAAGGTGCCTGTGGGAAGGCAGGAGTTGTGTCTTTTCCTGTAGAAGTTGTATCTTCCCCTGTAGAACTGGCCTTCAGTAGAGTGGAAAAACCATATTTGCCTGGTTACACCAGCAGGGACCTGCTGTTGTGGATTGCTGTTTGATTTTTTTCCCCTATGTATATTTAGTTCCTTGGGAATAACAAGGTTGTAAGGGAGTGGGAAAGGGAAAAACAGGACTTGGATCTCTACATCCATGTGAGCTGGGCTCTGGGGATGGCCTCTGGCCCCAGTTAGGATGTAGGCTCATCCAAAGGTCATTGTTTGTAGTCATCTTATGCAAGGAGGGCTGGGCTGCATGTCCTTGGGGATGGGCAACGGCTCACTGCAGCATGGACCAGAGTGTCCTTGGCTCTGTGTCAGCATGGAGGGTTTCCAGTGTTGGCTGATGTGGATGAGCTCTTGCTGTCCACTGGAGATCAGTCTTGAGCAAAGTGAGCACAGTGCTGTGGTCATCATAAAGAAACCTTTCAAAAGTGGCTGGATGGAAAGGGACAGAAAGAGAATGAGGCTTGATACTGGGGCCTTTGCAAGTGTACTGCTGGTGCCTGGAGGTAAGTCAAGGTTTGGATCATGTACACCATGCTGCCTCTTCCAGGTACTCACCAGTCTCTGGGATCTTGGTAGCATCTTTCCCTTAGTAAGAAGCTCACCTAAAAGGTAATAATTCCCCTGCTTTACTCTTTGCTTCTTGGTGGTTTGTGGCAGTAAAGTGAGTAGGAAGCACCTCTAGAACATGTTGGGTCATGCTTAATGGATTTAAGTGACCATGTCTAAATCTCTTGGCCAATGCCTGCCAGTAAACCTGCTGCTGAGAGTCATGGCACCACCAAGGGACCTCCCTGTCTGGTGCTGGGTTAGTTGCTGTTCTGCAGCCCTTCCTTGCAGGGAGCTGCTCGGCCCATTTTCCCAGGAGTCAGGACCCAGACAGCAGCCGCAAAAGCCTGGACTGGGACTTGTCATACATCCAAAGACAATAATGGAGACTGCAGAGCCCATAATCGCTCCAGATATTCATGTTTCTGACTCTGATATTTGATCTTTGAGGCAATGTCTTTCTGCAGGACCATTACGCAGGCTCTTTCCCTCTCCCAGTCTTCCTCCCTCCTTTCTCCTGCTGCAGTGTGCTCTGGCACCTTAGTCTTTAGAGGTGGGACATGGATGCAACAAGCCAAGTGACCCTAAATCCTGGTTAAGCTTATTTGAATCCTGTAAAAATGAGCTGATGGATCTGAATCCAGTTCCCAATGGGGATGTGCCTGTTTGGTGGGGTTCAGGCTCCATTGGGGAACTTTTTGTGGGACAGGGGTGGGCTCTTCAGCATGGGGCTAGGGTTGTGTCCTGGCCATATCTCATTTCATACCTTCAGGGTATCGTTTGATCCTGGCACCCCTCTGCTTTACTCATGGCAGCATCAGCAGTTTGCACTGCTGCATAAATTGTGTTGGTGAGGAGTAGCTCTTGGGCAATGAAGGGGTTTATTGTCACCTTCAGAGTTGTCCCGAGATTAATGACAGCTCTTATCTCCTGCTGGCTTTGAGTCAGGCTTTTACAGTGATTGCTTTTGTGAGCTTGTTGGACAGAGCTCAGCACTTGGGTCTCCTGGGGACACTTTCGGAGTGATGACTCACGTGCAGGGTCTGTCCAAGCTGGCTCTTGGCTGGTTTGCATGCCAAAAGGTGCCACACCATGGGTGTCAGGGCAGTCTGTCCCCTGCACCTTCCTAGCACTGCAGCAGATACCCTGTTGCTGGCACCCAAGTTAGGACAAGTTGGGTTTGGGTACCAACGTGTTGTCTGGGTGTAGACACCACCACCATCAGACAGCCTCCTGTGAACTGCAGGGCAGGGGACACCATGACTACATTGCTCTGTGCCACCATCCTCCTAGCAATAGAGGTAATGGTTTGGGTAAGCATCACAGTGTTATACAGCCCATTGCTCCTAGTGAGTTTGGTGCTCTCCAGCTTGACCCAACCCTGGGAGTTGTGGCAGGTTAACAGTGAGGGCATCAGCACACAGCATCACACTGGTACTGGTGTGCTGGACTGCTCTGGGAGGGAAGGAGGATGCTGAGGAGTGGGGGTGGGAGTTAGTCTTTCTTTCATCTGGTCATTGGAAGCCCCCTTAAACAGAGACACCAAAGCTGGCAGCAGTGAGACCAGCAGTCACTGGGCCTGACTGGCTCCTGGGTCCCTCCTGTAGCCAATTTTGCTAACTTACCTTTTTCTGTAGCTTTTTAAGCATCATGTTGCAACACCACCTCTCAGAGCGTCTCCTCAAGCTCAGACTCGGTGATTTAATCACTCGGTCCTCAGGCTGGTCGCCTATCTGAGTGGCTCCTCACGTTCCCTGCCTGGGTGTTGGGAGCCATGGGAATGGTGTCTAGCTGCTTCCTAGGCCTGGTACAGGGCAGTCTGGGGTCTGCAACACCATCTGTAACACACTTTTGCCTTCTGGGTAAACTGGAAGGTGTTCTAGAAGTATTAGTGAACCAAACCAAACCTGCAGTCACCCGGGAGGCACAGAGAAGATCTATTCTTCTCCTTCCTCCTCCCCATATGAAAGGAAACCGGAGCACAGGCAGGAGGCAAAAGCTGCAGAGAGCCTGTGGCAGAGCCAGTAATGCAATCTGCTGGGCTAGAGACCCTGTGTTTGATGTCATTTGCTGTACAATTATGAAATGAATAGAAGGGATTTAAAATAGACTGCTGTGATCTGCAAGCATTTTGCTGAGGGTTAATGGTTATATAAACCAAAGTGTAATGGAGAATCAAAGCTAAAACTATTCTAGAACTGTGTTACAGGCACTGGAAAGCTGGGATTTTGGATTAATCTTAGTGTGGATTGTCTTTTTTTCCACTCTTAGTCCCAACTTCGCTTTTGCATGGTCATTTCTGGTAAATGAGGAGTTTACTGCGTTGCTCTGAGGCTGCTCCGTAGGTTACTGCGTGTGAATGCAATGCAGCTTGAAAAGCTTTGCTTAATGTCAGAGCCCTGAACTTGCATTTCTCCCCAGATTTCCTCCATGGTTCAGCTCCTGGTACTGGTTGCACAGTTCAGGAAGGCACTGCAGATTAGCAGCGCGTTGCCAGTGTACCTTCTCCACCTGATTTGTGTCAGACCATGCAATCAACCTATTGCAGCTTCTTTTGAATGCTGTTTCTAAAGTCAGTAAAAGATTTATTTGAGCATAAACCATTCCTAATCTGACCCAAACCAGGGCAGGGGTCATGCTACAACAATGGATTGTCATTATGTGTTTTTATATGTATTCGTTGCAACAAGGTTGGTTTATCGGTAAAAGAAAGGTGTGAAATCTCTTGGTGTAAGCATGGGGAGGGGATCCAGCAGCTCTGACTTCTCACTTACTTTGGATGACCAGTATCTTCAGGAAAGGTGCTTTTAACATTTCCTGCCTTAATTTCTCAGGGTGGAAGAGGGCAGCTGAATTTCTCAGGCTCTTTTGAAGCTGGTCCTGTACTCACAAAGTCCTGCCAGTATGTGTAGCATCACTTGCTGCCTGCAGTGCCAGTGAATTTCTCATCTCAGCCCAATGGTATTGAAGAGCTCGGTGCAGTTGGGAGCACCTGGTTGTTGAGGATGCGATAGATATACCCTCCTCAATCCCTACAGGACCTTTAGGTTTGTGTAGACACCCTGCAGATACATGAAGAACATCCTACTTGTCCCTGTAACTGAGCCTTTAGTTCACTACAATGCATCCAGCTCTGTCATAGATGGCAATAGCTATTCAGCAGCATCATGGACAGTAGGTTTGAATAAGCCAAACCCGGACTGGCCCCATGGTAACATGGGCAAACACACTCTGCACTTGAGCCAGGGAGGAAAACTGCCGTGAGCATCCTGCTGCCTGGTGGCAGGGGTCTGGGAAGCTTTAAGGGCTGTGAGCAGTTAATGCTGTGTTAAGTTTCCAAGGGTTTCCTTGAAAGATGAGACCTGCAGCCTCCCCCTCTTTCCTCCCCAGGAACAGGAGGTGACCATCTGGTAGCAGTTTAGAGAAAGGCAGCACTCTCAAACGGTACCATTGTATGGTGTGAAATAACGGGGGCCTGGCTGCCCCGCTCCCATAAGGCTCTTATGTGTTGGAAAACCCAAGACCAGCTTTCCGTGCCTAAGGAAACAAGCAAATGTAACCCTGGGGTCACAGCACCACGTGAGGGGCAGGGGATGCTTAATGGGAAGCAGTTGGATGCTGTGGTCATGGTGAAGCCTCAGGCTCTGGTTGTGAAGCAGGTCCCAGAGGAGGCAGCATCCCTCACTGTTTATTTTGGTCTCCTCCTGAGCTCTGTGCATAGAGGTTTCCTTGTATAAAGCATCCCCTTGACTGTTCCTTGGGTATTCCATTTAAAAAGGGAAGAAAGAAGGAGCAGATGTTCCCTCCTTGAGCCTTCCTGGGTTCCATGGGGTGCCTGGAACTGCTCTGTGGGGTGAGATGAGCTGTGGTGGATGGCATGCTGTGTAACCCTGGTGCTTGCCACCAGGAGATGTGGAGCCCTTGGGCAAGAGGCAGAGCCTTCAATGGTATCTAGGCAGCCTTGGCTTGGCTGGGGCCCCCAAGGAAGGACTCACCCTCTGGGAGAGGAGCCTGTGGATAGGAGGCCTTGGCTGTGGGTTGTTTGGTTGTGACTCCTCTGGAAAAATCTTGCCTGTTTTATGAGCTACTGGGATGTGAACCAGACCTCTTCCTTCTCTTCCCAATTTGAAGATCCCTAAAGGGCAGCACTGACTGGTGGAGCGTTACCTGCTGGTGCCTGGCTGTGGGGTGGCTGCGAGGGTGCAGTGGCCACACTGTGCAGGCATCTCCAGCACTGCAGCACAGAGTAGAAAGAGACTGAATATTTTGCTGCTTCTCAAGCCCTGTGCCTGCTTGGGGAGTGTTCAAGCCTGGGATGAGGATGTGCATTTCTTTCCCAAAGCGCCTGTTTGGCAGGGACCACATTCAGGTGAAGACTGTGTGTTTGCAGGAGCTGCTGCCATTGTGGGCAGCTAGCAGAGCTGCCTGCAGCCAGTGCCATCTCAGCCCCTGCCTCTCTCATCTGCCAGGGCCATGGTTGTGTGATGCTAAGCAAAATACCACTACTTCAAGAGGTTTGCAAAAGTCTGCTCCCCACAGGGACACTGCCGGGAGCATTTCCCAGCCAAGGCACAATGCTCCTGGGCAGAGGTTGGCAGGGGAAGAGGTTACATCTGAAAGGAAGCACTCTGAAATCTTATTCTGGGGCTTTCTCTGCTGTGGGAGGGGAGATGCTGCCTTTAGCTGTGGTGGATTGAGCCAGAGCTGCCTGAATTGGTTTGGAATCAGTTAAAAGGAAGTGAGTGTTGATGGCAGCACCGTTTTGTGCTCGCATCCCTGTGGTGCGTGCAGCTCCGGAGGAAGAGGCGGAAAGAGGCACCTCAGCCTCTTTCCCTGGCAGCCACCTCTGGCACCAGCCAGCTCAGTGGGGATGGGGACCAGACCGGATGCTGCTGGTGGGGATGGTGGAGCCCTGCTGGTACTGAAAATTAACTGGACAATTACATAATGGGTATAACCCAGTGAGTCCATCCTGGGCTCTGTGTGGGGCTGGGACACCTTGGCCCAGGGTGTCAGGGACATATGGCCCTATGGAACCTAAGGCATTAGCCACAACTGCTGGGGTAGGACCCAGCACTGTGAGGTGGGAGCAGGATGTGGGCCCTGCAGCTCTGCCCTGCCTTCAGCTCCTGTTGCTGTGGATCGGCCAGCTTCCCTGCAGGAAGCCGGGAGGAGGGTCATTGGAGTAGAGGCTGTTTACTTTCCTTTCTTGGCTCTGCGCAGGCTATTTTTAAGCCTTTTCCCTCTTTTTTGAGAGGTGCTTTGCTTCCTGAGGTCCTTCTCTATGCAAGGAGCAGGAGAGGCAATGGTGAGTAGAGGAGCTGCAGCCCTGCACCAAGGGGCACCACAGTTGAAGGTGGCATCCCCGAGGATCATGTTTGTGGGTGCACGTCTCTGTCTTGGAGGTAGAAACACAAACTCTGTTAGTCACAGGCCCCATCCTTTCTCCTGCCTGGGATGTGTGACCTTCTCCATGCCACACTGGTCTTGGGGCAGGGGCCACATGTGCCAGCAGGACAAGCTGGGTACTGGAATCCCTGTGCAACCAGGGCATCCCATCCTGCAGAGAGCCACAGTGGGGAAGCACTTGGGTTGTCTCCAGTCACATCAGTGACACTGCTGGGGAGGGAATGCCACTGGGATCCTTGTGATCTTGCTGTCAGGAGCTGCCAAGCTATTTCTAACCTTCACATGGGGTGGTAGTTCCTTGCCCAGCCCCTTGGTACCTCCTTACTACCCGCTGGGACCGCAGCTGGCATGGCTGGATGGCTTGAGTCTCCTGTGGTGTAATTGTGGTTTTCCAGCTCTTCCTTAGGCTTTTTGAGCCCCTTTGTGTCTGGGCTTTGACCTTTCTCTCCTTTCTTCAGCAGAGCCCAGAAAGACTTGGAGAAAAGCCATTTTGGGTGTTGTATTCGGTCCAGCCCTATGATAGGGCAAGGGGATGGCTGTGCTCCAGAGACACTGCTGGTGGTGTTGGGCAGGTTTACCCTGGGCTTGGGGCACTCTGAGAAGTCTGAAGTCAAAGGAAAGGGCCGTGAGCAGCAGCACCGGCAGTGCCATCAAGTGACTCACTCACCACCCAGGCACTTCTTTAGCAGTTGCAAGTGGCATCAGAGGAGCTGAGGTGATGGAGGTGGTTCATGCCATGACCCCTGCAAGTTCATCCAGAGCTCATTATTGGGTCAAAAAGAAAACCCCAAATGCTTGGTACTGAGAAATTTCCAGGGTGATTGAGGATTTCCAGGTTCATTAAGGAAAGATGCTTGACAGTGTTTCCTTTGCTATTGGGTTCCTTAAGAGCATTTTGCTTCAAACTGTTCCTCCAGATGCATTTATCATGAGGTTATTGGGCTGCTTTGTTGAAGGGAATAACTAGAGGCTGAGCTGAAGGAGTGATGAGCAGGTTTTAAAAGCCTGATGTGGACACAACTGAGACCCCATCCATTGGGTTTCTGGCAGTGCCTGGCTGTGTCCTTCACTGCTCTTGCCTGCCTGGTGCTGCTCAAGGCCAGGGAAAGCTCCCCATTAGGTTGCCCCTTCCTCTCTCTTTGTTTTCCTGCAGAATACAAACTGGCCTTGACTGGTGCATTGTTTTAAACTTGGGATTTCAGGGAAAAAAATAGCTATAATGCCATTTTCTGCATTAAGGGTGTGATGGAGAAGGAAAATGATAGAAAAGCCTGTGCTGGAAAGCCTGAGAGTTATGGACAAGTTGGAACAACTCTCAAATGTGGGAATTGTCTGGATTAATTGTTCTGGGGGTGCTGAGAACTGAGACACAGACCTGCAGTGCACAAGATGTGCCAAGCACAGAGCGCAGGCAGGGATTGCTGCAGGGGGCATCTCCTCTGCAAGAGGTTGGTGACATGGCTGGGAGAGCTCTGTGTGATTCACAGAACAGAGAAAATGGAGGAAAACCATCTTCATTTTACTTCACTGCCTCCCTCTTTCCTTTCTTCTACCAATGTCTGGATATTTTGGAGATGCAGGGCAGACCTTCCTGTGTGGTTTGTCCAGCATGGGAGCCCCAGCTCCAGGGGTCTCTCTTTCCTCACCATTTCCTTTGGGAGTTGTGCCATGTGATGGGGCCACCTCTGTTCCCAGCTCCTGCTGCCCAGGATGGGATGGAAGCACTGCCTATCCTGCCTGGAGCAGGGGGTGGTGGCTGTCAGCAGCTGTGTTTGCCATTGCTGCTGGAGCAGAGGCACGTGGACATCCCCTGTCCCACCAGCTGGACACAGCCGTGCCAGATGGCTCCTCTCCAAGGAGGATGTGTCTGAGGGATGGAAGGTCCCTGGGCCCCTGTTCCCTGTGTGGTGGCTCTTCTCCAGCTTCACCCCAGGGGTGGGTGGACAACCCAGGATGGGAGAAAGCTGTGCTGCAGTCTCTTCCCCTTCTCCTGGTACCTGGAATGGTCTCCATCCCAGGGCTTTAAAGGCTAAATCTCACTGATATTATCCTGCTGATGTGAAGGATGGGTGGACTCACTACTGATGCTTGTGCTGGTTGTCAGCAATGTGGCTCTCATCATGCTGAGGCTGTCATGTGGCTCAGCCTCACCTCATGGAGACTGCTTTGGGACCCTGGGGCTGTGCCTCATCCTGCCCCAACCCTGTGCCTGCCTCAGTACTGTGGGGCATGGGGGGTAGGGGTAGCCTGTGGTGTTTGGATGGGATCCAGTGGTGGTTCTCTGCTTTCCCCCTTTCCTGTGAAGCTCTGCCTTTTGTATCCGCTTGGCTCCTGGGTTTAAAGGCATTTACTTCTTTGAAGAGGACTGGCTGGGGGACACGTGGATGTCCAGGCAGGAGCCAGGACACAGTCAGGCAACTGCTGGCCCTTGACTGTGTAGCTGGGATGGGAGCATCACTCCATGGATGGAGGCTTCCTTCAGTGGTGCTTTGTGCCCTCAAGCTGAGGTCTGACACCAGTGTCCCTCCAGTTCCCACTGCCATGCTGCAGGCTTAGGAGGCTTGGGGGGTTCTTTACATGTAGCCTGCCCAGCCATGGAGCTCTGTGTGCTGAGGGGGACCCTTGCAATGGGCAGGGCTGAATGATGGGCACCTGTCTGAGTGCTGCTCCGCTCTGCAGGGTGACCTGGGTGTCTGTTCTACTGCAACTGGGGCAGATCCTGCTCAGTGCTGGGCTCTGAAGGCAGCAGCATTGCCTATTCAAGTGTAAATCAGAACATCCAATCTGATGCTGCATCCCTCTCTCTTTGCCTGCTGACTTCTCTGCTAGTAAAATGGGGATGGTGATGTTTAGATTTTAGGATGTCCCTAAGTCATATCAGTTGGCCTCTTCCTTGTATCAGGGCCTCACGTCAGTGTTCTCAAAGCGCTTCAGTCTTTGGCTGAGGTGATCTCTAGGTTTGTTTTTTGAAGGGTGTGAGCTTCTGTGCTTGACACCTTTGGTTTTCTTGCTGTGTTTAAAGTGATTCAGTGCTCTCCTGGGATTGTTTTCCTGTTCCCAGCTTGGGTTTTCCTGGCAGCACTCACTGGGAAGCCTGTGCTTACCTGTGCATCCTCTAGATGCAAGAGGGAAAAGGGAGTGTTGGGAGTTGAAGCAGTTGCTGCCCTGAGTCCTGTGCTGTGCTGCAACAGGGCCCTCTGCTCCCCTCTGAGCATGCATGGGAGGAGGGCAGCAAGGAGATGGTTTCTACTCTGGGGTTGAATTTCCTGGCTCTGGTCCCAGTTTGTTACTGGGTTTGTAACCTGTCTGAAGAGGCAGAGCCTGGCCCTCAGTCCCCATCTGCTTTAAATGGCATTATGAACCCGCAGGTGAAGGAGTAGAAATAGGATTAAACCTCACACAATGCCTCTAGGTTTCTCTTGAGATGCTCAGGTGGACGGTAACTAAATTCTGAACTCCTTTTCTTGTCTTTCAGCTCTGAAAAGATCTTTTGAGGTCGAGGAGGTAGATCAGTCTTCAAATTCCTCCACCCCCCCACGACGGGCCCCGAACCCTCTCCTCAGATCCACTGTATCCAGCTCCACACAGAAGTTTCAGGAACTCGGCGCCAGGAATTCGGAGCCACCCGCCCGACATGCGGACCCCACAGCCCAAAGATCACCCAAGCCCTCTCTGAGGAGAGTGGAGCTCTCCGGACCCAAACTGCCTGAGCCGGTGTCCAGAAGAACGGAAATCTCCATTGACATCTCATCCAAGCAGGTGGAGAACTCCACCGCAGGGTTGTCGAGGTTTGGCCTCAAAAGAGCAGATGTGCTGGGGCACAAACCCCCCGAGACCACCCCAAGGAGGACTGAGATCACCCTCGGCAAGCCCCAGGAACCGGGTCTCCGCAGGGTAGAAGCGCCGCCATCAAAGATCCCTGAGATGCCCCAGCGAAGAGCAGAGGTGGCCAATGTTCCTGTGCCCGACACGGCCACCAAGCGTGTGGAAATTCAGGTAGCCAAGGCCACCGAGGTGCCAGCCCCACCAGCACGGCCAGTGGAGAGCTCGGAGCCTCCCCTGACCACCCAGCCTCCCCAGGCAGAGCCAAAGCCACAGCCTGTGCTGATGGAGAGCCCACCAAAGAGAGAAGAAGGTGAGTACAGCTCTGGGCAGCTGCTTGGGTGAGATGCTGGCTGAGGCTCAGAGCCCATGTGGGGATGCTGAGCATTGGTTCTGCTCTTTCAGCTCAGGTGGTGATGCCTTTTAAGGGTGGACTTGGATCTGTACTCAGATGTGTCACATACATGGTTGTTATCCTTGAGTTTATCCTGGCTGAAAGAACTGTCAGTTCAAATAAAAAATGCTATCAAGCCTGCATGGAGGTTAAAAAGAAAATGCCAAAAGCCTGGGTGCTTTGCAGAAGATGACAGTTCTGCCAGCTCAGGCCCCATGTGCAGCCCAACCTGCCTGCACAGCACCTAGAACAGGCTCTGAGGTGCTGGAGAGGTGGTGGTTGTGGAAATGTGATGGTTTGTTGTTCAGTGTCGGAGTGTGTGGTTGTTGTGATGCTTTGTTTTTCAGTGTTGTTGCTTATGGTTGTGGGCAGAAAGCACCTCATCATTAGGAGGAGTCAGTGTTTTCTTGGCCGTGGAGCCAAAATCTAATAACATCATGGACCAGAGCCACTATTAAACTGGAGCCCTGGCTTGTATTAGCAATCTCTTGGTTTTGATTAATTCCGTATTAAAGCCAGCTTCCCTCCCCCGCCAGCCTCATTTATTCTCCTGATGTTTTGGACATGTCTTTTTTCCCTTCTTCTGGCCTGCTAATGATTTTTCCCATCACCCACGAGCTCTCTCCTGTGGGATGCAGTGGTTGGTTGGGGGGCATCACCTCTCACCCTTGGGTTGTGGGATGGTGTGTGGTGGCTGAACCAGGACCTGGGAGGTCCGTGCCTGGCCTTGGAGCAGGACCACGTGCTCTTGTTGCACCCTGCCATGGGATAGTCCCTGCTCCTGCTCCGTGGGCACAGCAGTCACAGGGCAGTAACGGGGTCTGTGGAGAGGCCAGGTTTTGGTGTATGTGCATGGTCTAAAATCAAAGCAGGGGTCAGTGGTGAAGCTGATGCTGAACCCAAGACTGAAGTGGGTTTCTCTCACTGTGCATGTGTATGGCTTAGGTGAGGCTGTTCTGAGCTGCATTTTAAAGAGCAGACAAATGCCTTCAACGAGTAGCAGGTTGGTCCATCTCCAGTTCTTACAACCCAGCCCAGGGGTGGGGCTCAGCCTGGGCCTCCCTTAGGGGTTCTCTGTCCCCAGCTGCCGTGTGTATGGGACACAGGAGGCCCATCTTCCCACAGGACTGGGTTTGGGCTGCTCTGAGCTTCCCAAGTTCTGAACTGAGGACAGTTGGGCACTTTCAGAGCAAACGACCGTCTAAGCTGCTGAATCCCCCAGCTGCCCAGGGACAGGGGCAGAGAGAGGCTCTTTGCATCAAAAGGACTCCACAAGCCCAGGACAGCTGCTGGGGATGAGTTTTACCCCAGAGCCCAGCTGTCAAGGGCCTGCCCTGCAGAGCGAGCCAGCCCTTGCTCCTGGTACAAAAGGGGCTTTCAGTCTCAATGCTTCCAAGAAGAGACAGGGGACCAAGTTGTAAGGATAGGGAGGGCTCTGGCTCCTTCTCCCTCTGTGTCAGCATGCATGTACAGCTCAGGGTCACTGCCAGAGCCCATGTCCCCTTCCCAGTCAATCCCAACCTTCTCCATCACCATGACTTGAGGTTCCCTGGGCTGCTCTTGTGCCATGTTGCAGAACATTCCTCTCCTGGTCCACAACACCCACCCTGGGATGATGCTGAGTGTGTGGATGGGATCTCTCCTTGTTGCTGGGAGACTTCAGGGAGCCCTGCAGATGGATGCAGGCACATTGTTGATGCTCACCAGATCCACTGCAGCTCTGACCACACCACAACCCCCAAGTGAAAAGCTGGGCTCCCTAACATCTGCAGCAGAGACAACATGTGATGTGAAGTCCTGCTCCTTCCTGCTGCTCCCAGGGTTTAGGGTACCCAGGAAATGCTTCCATGGCACTGGATGCCCCTTGATCCCGATGCTCGGTGGCACTCCAGCACAAGGAGCTGAGCAGAGGATGCAGGCAGCTGCCTGTGCCTGTGCTGGGACCTGCCTTCCCCAGCTGCTGCCTCAGCTGCCTTGTCCTTAACCCCTTGTCCTCCCGCTGGAGTGTGCTGTGCAGGAAGAGGCGGGTGGGAGGAGAAGGGCAATGTCAGAGCTTGGCAGCTCAGAGCAAACCACAAAGGAAAGGAGTAATTATAGCACTGAGCTTCATTAGAGCGGCGCGGCTGGTGGCGTGGGCTGAGCCTGCTCCAGAGCCATGGTTCTCAAGCTGGAGTAGGGCAGGAGGTGTCTTCATGGGGCAGAAGAGCAAGAAATATTCCTCCCCATCCCTGTTCTCTCTTTCCTGTGCTCCCTGGGGAGCCCTGGCTGTGCTTTTGCAGGTTTAACATGGAGCTGGGCCATTGGCAGTAGGGAGATACAGGCCAGAGATGTGCATCATGGGTGTGATGTACCAGCACACCAGCAAAGCAGGACTTCATGTCCCCATGGTGGCTGGTGCTGCCCAGCTGGGCCAAGGAGATGTGATGGGATGGCCAGACAATGGAGACTGGTACAGTCAGAGCCATCCAGAGAAATGTGAGCAGGGTTGTGCACTGGCTGTAGGCAAGGGGGGAATATGCAAACGGCAGAAAGAGGCAGAAGCAATTGAAAACAAACATGAAGTAGAAGGTGAGGGGAGGTGCTGGTTGTGACCCACAGCCCTGGGCGCTGCAGGAGTCTCTGCAGTGGGTAGAATTTACCAGAGTTCTGCCTGGCACCTGGGTCCTGTTTTGGTGACCCTGCCTGGTGCTGCAGCCTCCATCTTGCTTAGCCCCCATCACCTCCTGCTTCTGACCTTCTTCTTCCTCCCTGGTTGTTCTGGAGCAGCAGCTTTGTCTGGGGTGTCCCTCATGGCTCCGGACGGGAGGGCAGCCCCACAGGTCTGCTTTCCATTGCATGCTGCTGAGCAAGGACAGGAAAAGGGAATCGTTTTGGAGCAGCAATACTTCATCCAGATACATCCAATGGCCCTTCACAAAGGAGAGATGTTGAGGCTTCTCCTGAGCTGGATGAATCCTCAGAAAGAGCCTCACTGAGTCTATCGTGGCTGATCCTGCCTCAGCATCCCCTCCCACTGGTGCCTCCTGTTGCTGATGTTGGTGTTGTGCACGTGTGGTTGAACATTTGCTCTTCTGTTGCTTCTCATGCCTTGCAGTCTGGTGGTGGTCGGGGTTGAGAAGTGGCAGCAAAAACGTTTTTGGTCCTAGAAGACTTAATGTTTTCCCCTTTGGTTTAATATTTCCTCTGTGCTCCCCCCAGTCTGAACCTGTTTGTGTTTGTGGGCAAGCTCAGTTCAGGTGGTGGTTTAGAAACAACCCCAGATGAGGAGTGAAAGGTGCTTTGATCCAATGATCCTTTTTCTCTCCTCACAATCTGCCATGGTCACATTGCCCAGGGCCCTGGGGACAGGGTGCTGCAGCGAGGTGGGCTCTTCACCACCTTCTGCTGCCCTCACCCCATTGTCCTACTCTTGGCAGCTGGTAGGGCCACAGTTCTCCCTCGCAGTCCTTTCTTGCAAGGATGCTCTGGAACTTGTTCAGATAAAGTGGATACAGTGAATAATGGGAACGTTCACCTAAACCACAGTCTTGACCTTCCTCTCCAAAAGCTGTGTCCCACTGTGGTGATGTGCAAAAACTGTCTGAACCATCTCTGGGCTTTCAGCCTTTTTGGAGTCTTTGTCCCATCACTGCTTGATGCTCTCCTTTGGCACAGCCATGCAGGGTGCCCGGTGCCCCTTAAAAAGCAGTAAGGGCCCCCCTCCTATTTGACTGCAGAACAAGAAGGGTGACATCAGGAGGGTGAAGCAATTCACCTTCTCTTTATTACAATTACAATTCAACTCTTTCCAGCCTGTGAGGGTGATGGGGCTGGACTGCCTTGCTGGAGCTGGGGTTAGAGGGATTTGGCTGGCTGTTAACACAGCAACACTCCCCACAGTGAATGAAGAGGCCAGGGCTGAGTGGAGATGCAGTGAGTAATCATTTCCAGCTCCCCAGGCTGCACTGCAATTTAACTGTACAAAAAGATGAAAGCGGTAGGGAAACATTTCCTTAAAACCAGCTGACACATTTGGGCCGGATTATGGGCAGTCTTGTTCTTGTTGTTGTTTTTAATGGGGAAGTGCCTGCAGCCCAAGATACCAAATGGAGAAGCCGAGTGGGAAGCTCAGAGTCCCAATCTGGGAACATGAGGGCCGAAAATACAATAATCTGGAAAACTGGAGACCTTCAGCACCAGTAACTTGGAATGAAGGAGCGTGTATGGGGAGATGACCGTGTCCCAGAGTGGCGACACTGTCTGATCCAGGATGCCACATGCATGGCCACCTGCCCTAGGGAGGGGAGTGGAGGGGACTGGGTACTTTCTGCTTTCCCCTTCCCACCATGTGCCCTGTTCCTGTGCTTGCAGGCAGCTTGGTTCCTTCTGGAGTGATTTGGGGCGCTGTGTATATCAGGAAGTGGTGGTACTTATGCTGCACATCTTTCTTTGCCCTCCAGGAATGCTGTTCCCAAGCTCATTACATTGTGTTCAGCTCCAGTCACATTGGCATTCTTTGTGTCTGTGTGGGCACAGTTCATGTGGATGCCATCAGGGTCTGTGTGGGTGCTGCAGCCTCAGTGCAGGCAGCCAGAGGTGCAGTCACAAGGAGAATTCATTTGCCCTGTTGGAAGTCCCTCAGGGCCCATAGGAAAAGCAGTGATCTCCCCAGTGGAGATTCATTATGCGAAGGAGTAGTTTCCCATAGGAAACATTACAGTTCCGACTTCCCTTCCCTGCCCCATGTCGTTAGAGACCAAGGGAGGGCAAACCTAATGGATGCTAAGCTGCAGTCCTCCTGGCACTGTGCCGAACAACCTGGCAGGTCTCTTCCATGGCTAGGTTGGGTCTGAGGGCTCGGTTGTGCATCCATGGCACTGCTTCCTGAAGCTTGCAGGAAGCATCTCGGACTGAACTTGTCTCTGTAGAGGCCAAAGCCTCCTGTTCCCAGCAGAAGGTGATGAGCTGCAGGCTCTGTGCTGGGGTGAGGAGGAGGACCCTCCTGGCTCTGCACCTCCATCCGTGCAGCCTGGGGCAGCCACTGGACAGAGAGGTGCCTTTGCTGCACTGAGAACACAAGAGTGCACTCCTGCCTGCTGTTGAACTTATGTATGGGTAAGTGATGCTGGAAGGCACTGGGAGACGCAGCCCTGGCTGAGGGTGGCGTGGATGAGCCAGACCCAAGAGTTTCTCTGTTTATCTTGTGGTATTTGCATGTCTGGAGCCCATGGCAGTCGTGCTGGGGAGCATGCTTCCCGCCCATCAGCTCCTTTGGCATCCTCAAGCTTTCTCACATTTAGATTAATCATCCTACAGGCTGATAAGGCAAATAAAATCTGTTATCTTGACAAAGATAAAACAAAGGGGTTGCTTTGATCTCCTGCAGTAAGGCCTGGCCACTCTTTTTGTGACTTCTCAGCTGTCTGCTGGGGGAGGGAAGCGATGGCAACGGTGCTGAACCTTCTGCAGTTTAAGAAATCATTTTCTTCTAAACTATTTCTAGACCTCTGTCCCTGCCTGAGTGTTTCTGTTGGCCAGTGGTTGAAGGGACACCAGAGGCTGGGTACAGTGCCAATTCTGTAAACTGTGTGAGAGGACTTGAGAAGCTAAATTGAGATTAGAGAGATAACTTTGTTTTGAGAAGATCAAACGTTGTTGTGAGCAAAGAAGATAACGTGACAGCCAGCCAGTTGTGTTCTTTACCCCTCCAGCAAACAAACAGGCACACAGGCACTTTTGTATTGTCCAAGATGCTGCAACGAAGCTGAAGTGAATGTGGCTATAAATGGAAGAAGCAGCTGGTCTTGGATTGCAGCCTGTACTCAGACTTCTTTGGGCCCAGTTTTTCTTGCATCTGTTACAGGTTTTAAAGGAGGGACTTGGGGAGAAGGCTGCTCTCCTTCGGGTTAGTTGAATTTGGGCCATTCTGAATGGGGCTTTGTGAAGAAGTTCCCTGGGTTTCTGGAGGGTCGCATGCATAAATACTTCACTCTTGAATTCTTTCATTTCAGCTTAGCATGAAGATATCAGGAGCCATATTGAGAGACAAAGCTGGACCGAAGGGTTTGGTCCAAACCATTTTGCAGACAACAAAACTTTGCAGATGTTTCTTTGTTTATAAAAAGCAGATCATCTTAACAAGGCAGCTGAGGTTGCTGTGCCAGCCCAGCAGTGCCAGCGTGGGGATTCTCAGGTCCTTGGTTCCTCCTTGCCTTGTGTTGTCTGCAGTTTCTTCCGCGTGCAAGCAGTGGGTTGGATTTTGCATAGCAAAGGCATTTTGTACAGCAGGAATGAAGAATGACTGAAATGCAGCATCTTTCATCACCGAGTTCAAAGCTGGCTGATGCTCTAGCAAATACGAGCATAACCTCACATTTATGTTTAGCTTTTCAACCCGAGAGACAGTGTCCAGGCTAAGGCTGAGCTGGGTGGTCCTACCAGTCCCTTGGTGTTCTCTGCATTCCAGGTCCTCAGAGGCTGTCTGTGGTGCACCACTTGCGTGGTCCCTGGCTGGTATTTCCAAGGATGCAAAGACATTTAGTGGGAGCTGAGCTCCTACCTCCTTTTGCTTCTCTGTGAATTCAACCTTTGCCTGTCTGTGAGAAGCACCTTTTGTTGGGAATGCTCCCAATGGATCCCTTGCAAGTAGCTTCAGCCATACATACTACATGGTGTTCACCCTGTCTTGCTTGAGCTGTCTGCACTTGAACTAATCAGTGGATGTTTCCCTTAGGCTGGTGGGAATTGTGTCCTTAAAGGGTTTTTCTCTGCTGAATGTAAAGAGAGCCCATGCAACCAGTTCAGCTGGGGATGTCTCCTATATTATTTCCAGAGTCAAAAAGATGGAGGTGAAAAGGGATGCTGCAGCAGGACAGAAATGCAAGACACTAATTCCTTGTTACCAGTGGTGCTTGACAGCCCCCAGCAAACCTGGTCCCCTTGTGTCAGCTTGTTCTGCAAACAGGTCATTGTGGACAATTATTTACTTAAGAGTGAATGGCTCAGACTGTCTTTGATGCTTATCATAGTACTTAAAAGTTTTTATGATGGCTCTTTCCGCCTTCTCTTTCTCTCCTGCTGTGCATGGAGTGGGACAGACATTCCTTCCCTCTCTCAAGGCAAAGCTCACTTTGGGGAGATCTCAAGCAGGAAGATTAGATGGGAATCGCAAAGGTTATGGTGTCTAGGAGGACAGGGCAGTGATAAAAGTTAATGATACATAAGCTGTTAAAAGGAGCTTTCCCCATTACAACTGTATGGTAGGACACAAGTCTTTTGTAGAGCTTTCAACTCCAGCCTGGTTGCACCTGGGGTGTATTTCATGTGTGACAGGGAGAGCTGCAGGGACATTGCAGATATTGCCCTACTCAGCACTGTGTTTGCTTCCCCTGAATGTTACGACTCTGGATGTGAATTCTTGTTCACTGTGTTATTTGCTCTGGTCTGGGAGGTTGTGCTGCTTTGTGTCAAGGTACTGAAGTGATGGTGTCCTCTGAACCCTTCTCTGCAGTTCTGGCACATGGAAGTACAGGATGAGCCCCTGGTTTACAGTCTCAGAGGGTATGAATGCATGGCTAAATGCTATAACAGCATAGGGGTGCTGTCCTCCGCACACGTCACATACTTGGGGTGTTCACTGGCAACTCCCATCTGTAGTAGAGATAAGTTCAGGGACCTAGAGAGAGAAAACCACTGAGGAGATGGCGAAAGGTTGGATGGCAGAAGAGCTGGGTCAGGATCCTGTCTTTGCTGTTCATGTCTTCATTGTCCCTGGTGAATCTCCCTACCCACTCCGGTTTCTCCTTTTCTAACAAGCAGCTGGTGCATGCGGCAAGATGCTTCAGGTTCCGTCATTGCATTGAGTCCTTTCTTCTTGGAGGTTCAGTTGGTGGTAAGAAAATTGCTGATTCTGGTTACAGAGGTGGAGTTGTGGAGAAGCTGCTCTGTCCAGCTTACTGGGGTGGCTCTACAAAGGGAGAACTCCCCAGCTGTCCACAGGAAGAGGGAGGGTATCAAATGGTTCCTATATCAAAACCATCTCCAATCTACTCTGTTCTTCAGTCTGTTTTCTCCTAAGTTTGAAAAACCTGTAGTTTGGAGGAGGGAAAAAAAGGATTTGGAAGGCAAACTTTGGATGTGTGGGGAGCAGATGTGGGGACGGATGCTGCCTCCTGATTTATGAGTGATGGAGACTGCTGACACTGTGGGAGGTGGAGCGGGCACTGCTAGGGTGTTTGCATGCTCTTTGCTTCATCTCCTCCTCCTCTGCCTCCATCTTGTGCAGATAGGAAGGAGAATAGAGATTACCTTGGAGTCCAGATTTATCCTGGGAAAAAAAGGAGTAGATCTGAGCAACTTTTCTGATAAAACATAATTGTTTAGACAAACTCTGGCTGAACCCGCTTCCTCCTGCGGCCCAAGGCGCAGATAAATGGGGTGGAAGTGGGAGGCCGAGTTCACAGGCTGCTGAGGCTCTCCCTGAGGTCACACCACCCCCAAGATCCCCCATCCACCCCTTTTGGTGGCCTTGGAGAGAAGATGAGAGGACACAGTTGAGTGCTGAGGATGCTGCCCAGCCTTTAGGTAGTTCAATGCAGAGGAGATGTTGGTAACACAGCACATCAGTGCTGGAAGACTCGGGTGGTCCTGGAGGGCACCATTAGATCCATCATAGCTCATTGGCAGAGGATGGATTCTTCTGCTGACCATTGCTTTCTGGGAGGTGAATTTGCTCCAGCCATGTTCTCTCCAGGCCTGGGGTCCTGTCTGGGCAGAGCAATGCCCCAAATTAATTTTGTTTGGACTGGAAATGGGGAGACAAACAGGATGTGGGTGGGATGTGGCCACAGGAGAGGTGTCCTCATGCCCTGTGTGGCTCCTATGGAGGTCTCCGGGAATCAGATGAAATCTGAGATCCTGCTGTAATGCTGATGGTCCTCCCTCAGGGAAACAGTCCTCTCTGCCCTACTTTGTGTAGTAAATACAAGTTTATTTATGGCCCAGAAACCCGTGCCCTGAGGCAGGGAGGTGAAGGGTTCCTGTGCGATCCTGGGCAGCTCTGGGGTTTCCTCTCTGCTTTGTGGCTTTGGTTCCTAGGCAGAAAAGTCTTACAAAGGAGCAGCTCTGTGGGTGGGAGCTCAGTGAAGCTGAGGCCTTTGCATGGGCCCTGGGGCTTGGCTTTATTTGCTTGTAGCAAGGACACGAGTACATGCGTGTCAACTGGAGAAGAAGAGCTGTGAGGAGATAACCAGTGCTCAAGTGTGACACATGAAGCAGCCAGGAACAGAGGCAGGCAATGGGCTGCCATCCACCTCCCTCCCTCCTTGGTTCCTGTCATCCAGCATCTCCCCACAGCCTGAGTTTGCCTTGGACCCTGGGGGATTTGTTCTCTTTTCTCGTGTTGGGCTGAAGCATGGCCAGGGTCCTCCTCTCTGGAAAAGGGGCTCTCAGGGATAGTGCACAGGGCTGGACCCTTCCTCTGCACACAGAACCTCATGTGGAGGAAGGAAGGATGTGGCTGCCCTGGCACAGCCCAAAGCTGCTCTGTGGAGCTTCAGAGAGGAGTGGGAAGGGTCTCTTTGGGGTTGGTTGAGCCCATTTGTGGGACAGGCAGTCTGTGAGATGCTTGTTTGAAGAATGAGCAAACCAAAGCCAACATTTGGGTTCCTCTGCAAGAGCAAAGCTGGAAAAGCCTCAGATCGTGGACTGCAAGAGACAAGGGGGATGTGGCTGTGGCTTTGTGCTGGGGAGCAGTGCTGTGTCCCTTGGGGGGACACAGAGAACATTGAGTTTATCCATTTCCTTCTCATTTTTACACATGCACAATTAATTCTCTTATTGTCTGTGGCAATATTTATTTTACTGCTCTGGGGCAGCAGGGACTGGAGAGAGGTTTCACAAACTGAGTTTTCCCCCTGCAAACCCCTCCTCTGATCTCGCTCTTCCAGCTGCCAGCCTGGTGTTAAAACAGCTTGCATCCAGGCCGAAAGTATTTGAAGGGCAGAGCAATGCCTTGCAGGAAATGGCTTAAGCTTCCTGCTCCCAAGATGGTGTGAGTGTTAAAACAGAATGGGAGAAATATTAGACATCCTACATCCGGCACGGCAGAGGAGAGCGACCCTGGGGTGATGTGATGGAAAACCTGGACCCCCCCAGCTGCCTGTGCCCAGCAGCTTCCTGCAGGATGAGGGGCCCTGACAGTGCCCCCCGGCCCCATCCCCTTGGCTTTGTAGGGGAAAAATGGGCAAATTGTTTCCTGCCCCCCTGGGCTTTGCTGTGTTTTGGTTTTGTGGGAAATGTGTGGGGGGAGCTGGTCAAAGGTGGGGGGCAAAATGTCAGGGGAGGGAGTTTCCAGCAGAAAATGAGAGCTGGGAAAGCACTGGGCTTGCTGCAGTGTTTGCTGCCTGCTTATCTGCCACCTCCCAGTCTGAGGTGAAAGGCAGCAGGATGAAATAGATGGTCAGGATTGGAGTTGGTCCCGTTTGTGTGGGGCTGGAGCGGGACCTTCTGCATCTGTCAGCGGAAACCTCTTTGACTTTATTGGCTTAATCAGAGGCAACTTCATTCTTCCGGCCCAGATGATTTCCCACTTCGTGCTGGCTGAGCACCATCTACCTGGCCAGGCAGGGAATAGCAGCCGGATGGCCAGGATAGAGATGCATAAGGATGGAAGAGAAAGGAGAGGATTTGTGTGCAGGCAGCAAGGAGGGGACAGGGCAGTGGTTCTGTGGATCAGGGTGGTCCTCGCTGGAGCTCTCTGGTGGGTGTCGCATCTTGAGGTGTAATTCAGCTCATTGGGGATTTTTGCTCCGTTATGGAAGGCATCTCCAACCCCAGTTTGTTGGCTGGAGCATGGAGATTTAGATGGTTTTAATTGAAATGCTACCAGATGGCTACAAAATACCTGCACTGAGCCCAAAGTTGCACTGTAGAAAAGGGGCAGGGCAAGCAGGGTATGGTTCAGAGCTGGTCTGAGTTCGCTCACTCTGGCTTCCTGCTAACAGTCACTGGGAAGCACTGGGAACGAGACCTCTCACACCCATACTGGGACCTGAGTCACTTTGGGAGGCGTTGTTCCAGTCCTAGGAGCAGAAGGAGAGCATGTGGGTGCCCTCTTGGGCGGGCTTACCATGAATGGAGCATTATGCAGAGCTCTGAACATCCTCCTCCCTGGCTTTCCTCCTTGACCCTTTCTTTCCCTGCACCATTTCACATGGGAGCCTTGGCTTTTCCGCAGAGCACAGATCAGAAGGGGTAAGTCCCATCCTCAGCAAGCAGCTCTGTGCCTGGGGAGGGGGGAGCACTGATTGCTGATGCTGATGCACATACTCCCCCTAGACCCCCAGCAGCACAGCCCTTGGCGCCAGGATTTGGCTAGGCCCACCCTGTTTGTTTTCCCAGGTTTTCCATGGGATGCTTTTCCCGGAAAAAACTTTGGCCAGCAAACCTGGGGGAGGGGGAGATGAGGCTGATTGCAATCTTCAAAGCAGTCACAGCTGGCTGAAAGCTGTGTTTGCAGCCCAGTAACACTTCAGTGGTGCCCTCTGCTCTTGCACAACGTGCTGGGGCTGGTTAAAGCTCGGGGGGGAGGAGGGGGGGGAGTGTGGTGTGGTGTGTGTGTGATCCAGCCCTGGTCCTGGCATTGCTTCCTGCAGGCAGGGCTGTGGGGCAGGAGGGGAGGGATGGGCTGCATTAGGACTGCTGGACCAGCAGGGCAGATGCTGTGGCTGTTTTGGTGTATAAATACATTTATTTGTCTCAGAGCCATCCCCATTTGCCTACATGCTGCAACACTGTGCAGGGACCAGCAGTGTGGTCATGCACAATAGGGAAGGGATGAAGAGGATTTGCTGTCCCAAACAGAGCTGTATTGAAGCCCATTTCTGCCCTGCTCACCCTGTCCTGGAGCAAAACCTCATGGATGGAGCTGGTGAAGCAGATATCCACACAGCATCCTTGGGTCCTCTGGGTGCCTTGGACGGCAGATGGAGGAGAATTAACTGGAAAAGGAAGCATTCTTCCACAGAAGTGTCCTGGAGCCCTTCAGGCATTTCAGCATCCCCAGTCTGCTGAGCAGCTGTGGTGTAAGTGTGGGCCCATAGGAAGGAGCAAATGCTGCTCTGTAAATTGCTGTGTGCTTGATTTATTTTTCTTCTTCTTGTTGGCTGACCCCTGGGGCCCCCTCCCAGCCCTTCCCTCTCTGTGACAGCATCCCTGCACAGGATGAGCCCTCCTTCCCACGGCTCCCGCAGAGGGATGCAGAGCCCCAGGGCTGAAGCAGCGGGAGAGGCACCGGAAGGTTGGGGAAGAGGTTTGGAAACAGCTGATTGAAAGGCTCCATGTGGGGCAGAGGGCAGACCTGTACAAAGGTCTGTAGGGGGGGCAAAGCTTATCCTGCAGACTGCTTGAAATCTGAAATGAATGGGTAATTTAGGGCCCAAGGAGTGAGGTTTAGCAAGTCTCTGTGAAATGCTGTGATCCTGCCTTGCCCACAGGTCTGCAGTAGGGTGAGTTAGGGTGGGAGGGCAGGGATATCCATATCCATCATGCAGTCAGTAGAGTGGGGGTGTGCTGGACCTGCCTGCAGCCTCCAAGGGGTAAACACAGCACCCAGCCCTCAAAAGGGCAAAGACCGAAAGAGCTTGGCCTGGCCAAGCTGTCACAAGTTGGTACTTGGTCCTCAAACACAACACCTGTGAGATGGAAAGAGAATAGATGGATATTTTTATGTTTTGAATGTGCATATCTGTTTCTTGTGCTTTAGGTTTTGCCTGTTTCCTGGTCCTTGCAACCCAGAGGGCTGTTAAAGTGGTTATCTTAAGGATGCTTTCCAGAATCTCTGGGATCTGTGTGCTGGGGCTCAAGGGAGAGTCTGGTGGGATGTGGCTGTTGGTCCCTGTTCACAGGGTGAAGGAGGGGTGCTGAGCTGGGGGATTTTGACTCCTCTGGTAGACACAGCAATACCTGATGCATGACTGTTTTACTCCCAGCTGGAGCCAAGGTGCTTTATGCATCATTTAGGTGGAGGTCTTCCCAGTAAATGAGTTGTCAGGGCCATAAAAGAACACTGGAGCATTATGGTGGCTTCCCCCAGC
This sequence comes from Melopsittacus undulatus, assembly GCF_012275295.1. Lineage (NCBI taxonomy): Eukaryota > Metazoa > Chordata > Aves > Psittaciformes > Psittaculidae > Melopsittacus > Melopsittacus undulatus. The sequence goes on from NC_047537.1 coordinate 17,665,329, forward strand.
CCTGCTCTCTGGATAAGTTGTTTCCTAAAATTCCTTCCCCTCACATGATGGAGCTGATTTATAATGGGGGTTGTTGGAGCTGGAGTTGTCCATTGGCAGGACATGGCTTTCCTTGCTTAGAAGGCTTTCCCTTGGTGGGGTTGGAGGCACAGCTGGTTTCCCCATTGCTCTGTATCTAAAAATACCAGTTTGTATTGCTGCCCTTGCTTGAATGATCCCAAACTCTGGATCTGGGGGTCTGTTCTTGGAGCCCTCAGTGATGCTTTTCCTTTAGGACAAAAAACACGACTGATGGTCAGTGCCCCAGAAGTGCTCCTAGTGCTGTGGGGATGGGGGGGACCTGGGCCCCTGCGCAGTGCTCTCTGTTCTTGGCTACAGGAGGGCGTCAGAAACAAGTGCTGTATCCTGCGGAGCTGAAAACCTCAAAACGAACGGGGATGTGACCTTTTCAGAGAGCAAAGCCACTGCATTATCTGCAGATCATTGCCTGGGGAGGAGGGTGGCTCTGAGTGGAGCTTGGGTTGCTATGGGGCTGCTTTCACGAGGTGATGGGGCTCAGTTTGGTGGCTGGTTTGTGCTGCTCATGTTGAGATGATGGTTTCAGAAGCTGGTGGGGAGCGTGGCACTGGTGCATCGGAGGAGCCAAGGATGCATGTTGCTGTGGGTCAGTGCTGCCTCCCCTCCCTGTGTACTCATGGCGACCCAGTGGGACATAAAGTCTGGAGCATCCCCTAACCACATTCTCCAGTCCTTGTGGGAAATGGAGACAAGGCTGGAGGGGGACATTTGATGTCCTGCAGGTTTGCATCCAGGAGGGTGGTGATCTTGGTCTATGTATACATAATAATCATAGAGTGCTGGTGAGACATGAGTGTGGGTGCTGGGAGCTTCGTTCCCCACTTGGTGTGATCATGGTGCAGGTCTGCTCTTCAATATCTCAAAGATTAGTGCTTATATATATACATATACATATATACTGAAATCTCTTGAGGAGTGTTACAGCCTAATTGGAGTTAGGTGCCTAAATTCCTTTTTGAATGTGTGTCTTGGCTCTTCTTAGCACTGCCCCATCACATGGTGCTGGCAGAGCATCAAAACCCAAGATGTGCCCTGTCATGTGGGGTGGGGTGAGGGAGGAAGGGGCAGGAAGTGGCATTATCAGCCTTTAGAGAGCCTTGGGGCCTGTCTTGATGTTACTGTGATGCTGGAGAAATTAACAGTAACCTTGTGTTACTGTTACTTCTGTATTCAGTAGGAAGTGTTCTTCAAACAGCGGATTAAGGTTAGGACATCTCAGCTCCAAGACTGCCACCCCACCTTTCCTATTTCTCTCTCCAGCAATTAAGCAGCTTGAATCCATCCAGACCATCATCCAAACTCCTTATGAAGCTACAGGATGTCCTGTGAGATTACTGAGAACTTGAATGAGGGGCTTTCTTGGCTTGGCAGAGGCTGAGCAGACCCCAGAGAGCTCCCGTGCTGGGGGAAGAGCCCGTTGCCAAGTCGTAGGAGGAATTCCCACGTTTCTGTTCCTTCCTGTTGGCTGCCAAACACTTGTCCTGTCCATGAAAGCTTATGTATTTGGTTGGATTTAACCTTTGTTCAAAGAAGTGAGTAATGGAGATCTTTTACTTCTGGTTTCTGGGTGTAAATTCACGATTCAGCAATAGCTTTGTATGCACATCATGATTCCATGGTGGGAAAAGCTGGAGGAGAGACAGAGTGACTTCGCCTGGCTGAAGTCCTTTATAGCAGAACTGGAAGCCTGCAGAGCAGTTACCCTTCCTTCCTGCTCTAATGAACCCCCAAACCAAGCTTTCAGTGTCAGCCAAACCTTACCATTTCAGTAGGAACACAAAGACAGCCCCATGGGATGTGGGATTTCTCACGCCTGCAGGCACTGCAGGTCCTGCCCAGACACATGGACACACAGATGCTCCTGCCAGCAGCAAGCCTGCCTGGCTCTAAAAGCAGGGAGCAATGGAGTTTCAGGGAAGGGAACTGCTCCTTTTTGTTACTTCTTTTCATGTCTACAGCAGAAGGCACAGCTAGTGCTATTTTTTTGTGCTCAGGACCCTCTTTTTATTCTCTCATTCATCTCCTATGGTATGAGTCCAGCACTAGGGATTGCCACCGGTCACATAACCAACAACACCCAGTGCTGTCAAAGTGGTGCATGAACCATGGCCTGGCCACCTCTGTGGTATTAAGTATGGGGATGACCTAGTTTGGGAAACCTGAGGATGACCCAAACTTCAGCTCCAAGCTCCCAAACCAGGCAGAGAAGAAAACAGAAAACCAGCAAGTTCTGTGACTGTGCGAATTCGTTATCTGAGGCCATCAGCACATGTGGGATCAGTCTGCAGCCGGGAGGAAACTACACAAAGAAAAGAGGTCTCTGAAATCCCATGGTGAGGTCTTTGGGCATCTCACAGTTCTACCATGTTGAAGATGCTCCAGAGAATTCCCTGCTGATGTTATTTGTTGGTTGAGCCCCTCTGTGCTCACAGAGCTGCAGGGAGACTTTGCCACAGCTTGGCACAGTGATGTGCTCCACCTCCTAGAGCAAGCATTGAGTTGTGCCACACAGCAGATGACCAGGTCACCGTGCTGAGTTCCACAACAGATGCATCCCATCACCTGGCATCCCACAGTGAGCCAGGAAAAGTCGTCCTGTTTGACATCAGCTGTATGGCAGGGCAGTGTGTGGCCTCCACAAAGCTGGAATGACCCCATCTCCAAAGTGATAGGATTTGGTTTTAATTAAACAGACACCCATGTAGGTGACCCTGGGGCACTCCTCCCATCCGGCAGCCCCATAGGGGTGGGGAGGAGCTGCTGATAGAATAAGGCACTTGGTTGCTTTAGACTGGGATTGCAATGGTCCCCTGGGGAAGCAGTGTGGAGAGGTTGAACCTTTTGTAAGGGTTTGCTGTTCCTCTACCAGCAATTCCTTCCTGGAGCTGAAGCTCCAGGGGAGCAGGAGAGGCTGGGGCAAAACTGCAGTCTTTTTTTGGCTGTGAACACGTAGAAGTCAGAGGTTTGTGACCCACCAAAGAACAGGAATTGGTAATTGCTTCCAAAATGACAAGCTGTTGACTGGAAGAAGTGCAGACCTATGGCTTTGCAACCAGCCCAGGGTTATGACCGGTGCCATAACCCCACAGGCTTTGTTTGCATATCTGAGTAAGTCTCTGCTCTTCCATTAGTGCCTCCTCTTAGCACTCCCTGAAAATTGCCACAAAAATTCCATCTTGGTGCAATTTAGGATATGCTTCAGCCTGCCCTGAGAACATCTGCTATGTGTGCATGGGTGATATTAATCACAGCATGAACGTGGCCAAGTGTTAAACAGCAGAGCCTTCCCACCTCCCCCCTGCGCATGAAGGTTGGTTCCATGTTCCAGCAATAAAATGAACGGGGCAGGCGGGGATCTGGCAGGAACAACTGCTGTGTGGGATGAAGGGCTGAAGAACACCTTTAAGTGGGCCAAGAACCTATGTAGTCCTATGACTCTTTGAAATCCCTGTGGTGTTTGAAGCTATTTTCTAGTCCTGCTCATCTCCCGAATCCATGGTTGTTCCTGCTGCGTCTGCAACTGCTCCCTCTCCCCTGGTGTTTTGAGGCAGTTTTGGGTGTAAACGCTGCTCCGTGTTTCCAGGAAGGTAAACACCCCTCCCTTGCCCTGCTTTGCTGTGGAGATCTCAAACGGCAAAGGGGTAGAGATGTTGTTTCTGTTGCACAGATGGAGGAAAGGCGTTGCAGAGGCTACTGAGAAATGCGCATGTATCTGCTTGCTGGGAGGGTGCTTGTGTTTTATGGTGGTTTAGCTCCAGGATGTGGCTTTCTTTAACGTTGGGCAAAGGGACTGGCACAGGGAGTGTTCTTACTCTTTTCCTTGGTGACCACATGGCACACAGGGGGCAAACCCCCATCAGCACCATGCTCTTCACATTGCCCCCCGAGGAGAGCCCCAAGTTCCTCAGTTTGTGGCTGAGTTTTTTAAAGCAAGCAACAGAACCAAAAAAGACAGAAAATAATCAAAGCTCAGTCTCCGATGCCGCTCGCTCCTTAACCACTGAGGCTGCCCTGCTTCCAAGAGAGGCAGCCCCTGCTCTGCTGCATGGGAGGGAGGGATCCGGGCTGGGGGGGGATAACTCTTGTGTGGTGCCTTTGATGTTGGAGGCTTTTACCCGCGTTACCCTGGGAGAAACTCAAGTGCTTTTCATGCCTGGTGGTGCGGGAGGCAGGGAGCCAGCAGGGATTTGCTTTGTGAGACCTTTACCAAGGGAATTGAGTAGAACTTTGCAGAAGTTGGGGGACACTTGCTGGGGCAGCACCTGAAGTAGGTGCTGAAGCATCCTTGCCTCTTGAAGGCACCAGGCAGCATCTGTGGTCCTCCTCGTAATCCTTGCCTGAGTAAGTCTGAGCACTCCCCAGCCTTGGGGAACGAAAGGTTATGCTGAGTTCTCCATGGCCAGACCAGAGGAGAGCTGTGGAGTGGGCAAGTGGGAGCCCTGGCTGTGCAGTGAGTGCAGGGGAAGCTGAAGGGTAACAGAGATAAAAAAGAGCAGTGGCTCAGCAAGGGGGGGAAATACCAGGGGCATGATGCAGGCATTGATGCAGGTGAACGCTTTGTCAGGGCCTGTGCTGCAGGAGGAGGCAAAGCCCGCTGGGCTGCCCGCTCAGGCTCGCCTGGGATGGGGATGTGCTGGGCTGTGTCTTGGGCAAAGAGTGGGAGAGGGGAGTCACGGCAGGCAGTGCTGGGTCCTGGGGGTGAAAAGGAGTGACAGCAACCCCGATGTGACCCAGCCAGTGGGAGGTCCCTGGGGTGGCAGCTCCCAGTGAGCTGGGACCTCATTGCAGGCAGGCTGCCCTCACCCAGCTCCCACAGCAAAAAGGGACCCTGGCTGCTGGGGATGCCAAGTAAGGGTGTGAGTGCTGCCTGTGGAAGGGCCCGTACTGAATTTGGGAGCCCTGTCCCAGCCAGGGGAGGGGGTGGTTGTGGTTGTCTGCATCTGTACAGGCTGTGGGGAGGGGCAGCTGCAGCCTCTCCTGCCTGGTAGCATGGGGCTCTATCAGCTTCACTGACTGCATTGGAGATGCTCTGGTGTTACTTCCCCTGGAAAATGCATTTCTGTGGCATTGTGGAGAGCATGTCTGCTAATGTAAAGGGGATATGACACCTTGCTTTCTGCTTGGAAGTTGGTTGTGAACTGGTAATTGATGGGGAAGGAACTGCCTGGTGTTTGATGACCCCTTGTCCTGGTGAGCAATGGGGAAAACCCATCTCCTGAGCATCCTTGTGAGTGCTGGTGCATGGAGCAGGGCACCATGCCAAGGACGCAGCAGGGAATTCCTCCTCTCCCTGGCCCTTTTCTGTAGGTCTTGGTGTTTGTGTGCAAAGTGCTCCGCAAAAGCAGCCTCCTGTTCTGCCCTCCTCTCACCCACCCAGCCCCAGTGCACACACAGCAACCCCGAAGCTGAGCTCACCCTGGGCATGCAGCAATCCCAAACCTGAGCTGCACTCTATGCCATCTGCATGCACAGGGGATGTGCTGTGGGTGTGCTGGAGGCACCCAGAGCCCTGGGGACACCCTACACCCCCAGAAAGGAAGGCAGTGATGAGGGATGAAGGCAGCTGCCTGCCAGGGGCGATCTGAGTGAGATGTCCGGGCTTGGGCTCTTGCCCCCGGGACCCCCAGTCCCGCACCGTGGGGGGAGGTCCTGCCGCTTGCGACCCAGCGGGTCCCCACTCATGGGGCAGCCCCCGAGGTGCCTCCCCCAGCCCTAAGAGCGTCTCCTGCTTCTTTCTTCTTTTGAACCAACCGCGTCCAACCCCTCCCTCCGCCTGCAGCCTCCGGCCCCGGCTCCGCGCTGGACCGGCCGGGGCCGGCAGCCGGGTCACGCCGCGCTCTGTGGGTGCGGGTGGACACCGGTTCCGTTCCTGTTCTATGTGCTACGTTTGTCTCTTTAGTCGGGAGAAGAGAAGGCTCAGAGGGACCTTATCGCTCCCTGCAGCTGCTTGACAGGAGGATGGAGTGAGGTGGGGCCGGCTTCTTCTCTCAAGTAACAAGCGATAGGACAAGAGGAAACGGCCTCAAGCTGTGCCAAGGGAGGTTTAGACTGAATGTTTTACGCTGCTGTTAGAGATGTGCTGCCTGAGGGTCCTGGTTCCCTGGTGCTGATGACTTTGACTGAACACCCCTGTGGGATAGGAGGGCCTGGGCAGGGTGATGGGAGATGTGCATGTGCAGGCAGCGCACGATTGAGCTTCGGTTCTGAGATGGTTGATGGCTAAAACACCATCCTGTAACAAAAAAAGCAAGGGTTGCAATGATATGTGAACACCTGAGCATTGCTGCCCCATCCCCATGTGATTCCAGACTGCAGGATACAGCACCCAACAGGAGTGCAGCCATCCAGAGTGTGTACCTTGCCTACAACCCTGCTGTAAGAGTGTCCTGAATACAGACAAGGACATGTTAGGATAGAAAAGATGTGTGGAGCACATGGAGGACTGTGACAGCCCTGGGAGTTGGGATCCCTTCCATGCTTCTTGTAGTTGCAGTCCATGATTTTCCATGTAGAGAGCAAAATACCTGTGTGGCTGTGGGGCTCATGGGTGGCTCAGCTATGGTGTACTGAATGTGTTTGACCTCACAGCCATTAAGCACATGTGTTCTCACTCGTATATGCTAGCCATAGCTCGAGGTATGTAGATGTGGCATTTAGTGGCTCATAACCTGGCAGCAGCAGTTCCTGGATGCCTCTCCATTGGGAATCCAGACTTCCCCTCTCTGAGCACAGTGGAATTTTTATAGCCTTTGGTTTTAAATGCTGTGACTTCTGTATGGCTGTGATGATGTATCCAGCCCTGTCAAAGCTGCGCTGGGTGCCCAGAGAAGCTGTGGCTGCCCCATCCCTGGCAGTGTTCAAGGCCAGGTTGGACACAGGGGCTTGGAGCAAGATGCTCCAGTGGAAGTTGTCCCTGCCCGTGGCAGGGGTTGGAGCTGGAGGAGCTTTAAGGTCCATCCCAGCACAAACCAGTCTATAATTCTATGATATGATTCTATGTTGATCCTTGAGTAACGTGTCTGAGGTTTGCTCCTCTACGTGGGGAAGGCTGGGCCGGGAAAGGGGAGGACAGCTTTACCTGGGTATTGTGACCTTACATCTGAAAGTAACTTTATTTCAGTTTCCTCTAAAATTTGGTAGGTGCTTTGTGGAGAAGTAACACAAACTGGATGGAAAAGGTCAATCTTCCAAATACAGCTCAGTGGCATCCTAAGAGTCCCTGTCCAAAATTCCCACATGGCATTTCAAGGTACCAGGAGGGTGTGGGGCCAGAGAGGTGGGAAGGAGTGGTGGCAGAGCCCGTTTGCTGCAGAAGTGTAGCTGCCAGGGCTACACTATAACATGGGGAGCGATGCAGCACAATGGGACGTGTGCCTGGGTGCTGGCTGGGAGATGAAGTCAGGGACAGTTCATCCTCATCCATAGTGGGTGTGAGACCATCTGCTTCCCAGCAGCATCCCTGGCTTTGTTCTCTGGGCTCCCCATCCTTGTGGGGAAGAAACAGAGCTCTGCCATTCAAACTCTAAAACTCTTCGGCTCATGCTGGCTCACCCTAATCATCCTGAGATGTGGTCCCCATGATGCTGGGCAGTGTCGTGATGCTCATGGGTCCCTTCCTATATGCTCTCAGTGATTGCTATGGTGGGTGCAGCTGAGCATCACCTGTGGGGAATCTGGCAGTGGTCCTTCCTCCAGTCCCTGATGAATCCAATGAGAACCAATGCCAAGATCGGGCTACTATGGGGGTGCTTTGGGGCCACCAAACCTTGCCAGGCTGAGGTGTCTGCATCCCTCTGTGTCCTGCTGCAGGGACGCTGCCTGGTCCAGCCATCCCCACCTGGCTTTCCCTTCTCACAGACTTGTGGAAAAGTGATTTCTTTTCCCATTTCCTGCCCACCCCACCCCCCCCAAACTGGGATAATTCTTGCTACAGATACAAAACCTGCTGGAGGGGCCTGGTCAAGTGGGGCTGTAAAAGACACATTTTCTTTGGGAATTGGATTAAGGCTCCTTTTTCTGTGCTGGATGGATGTGGGTGACATGAAGTCTCTCTTTGTCCTGCACTGTATTTCTGGCCCAGCTGCAGTGGGTTAACCCTTTCTCATCCCACACAATCCTGGTGATGAATGGCCCTTTGCTAAGCAACGGGGACCTTTTCCCAGGGCTGCTGTGGGTGGAATCGGGGACACTTGGGCTGTGTCCTCCTCACGTGCAGCTGGGAGGCTGAGTGGCAAAGCTGTGATGCCTGTGTAGGGGATCACAGTGACATGTATGTGGGAAAGGACCTGCCCTAGTATTGCTTTATGCTGCCTTTCCTTGGTGTTTTAATCTGTCTTTATTCCCCCAGATAAACTGCTGGAAGGGGAGATGTGCCCCAGTCTGGTACTGGGAGCAGAGCCCTCTTGGTGCTGGGGCAGCCCCAGGCTGCCTGGGTTGCACAGAGGGACATGGGAGGGAACAAAAGCCACAGTGAACACAGTCTGGGCCAGCTGGTGAGAGCAGAGAGGTGCTTGTGTGCTGCTCAGAGCAATTGGCACAGCAGTTGCGCTCCCTGGGCCACTGATGCCCAGCCAGGCCCTGGCACTGTGCTGGAGGCAGGAGCATCCTTTTGTCAGGAGAAGACTTAATTCCCAGCCAGCAGCAGCACCATGGTGGGCAGAAAGCACCCAGACGGCTCCAAGGAAGCCCTTGGCTCCCTTGCCCAGGGTCTGAGGAGGCAGCTTGGTTTGGTCTTGGCTCAAATCTGCTGTGTCTGAGCAGAAATGAAGGTGACTGCATGGCTGTGCCTGGGAACTGGGGGCTCTCAGCATCTCATGCCGCACACCCAAGGCTTGGGTCCATTTCACCTTTTTCCCTCTGCTGTGCCGCATTGCTGCATCACCTTGGATTCACCCCCATTGCTCCCAGCTTGTGAAGTATATAAGCATGACTTATGTATTTATGCAAAAGCCAAACGGCAACGGGGACATTCCCTGCTGCGGCTGGCTCCCTGCAGCACAGATTCTGTACTGTTATCAGGGCAGCCTCTGATAAGAGCAGAGGAGGGATTTCCCCACAGGAGGTCCTGGACCATGTCAAACAGCACCAGGAGGAGCTCTGCAGACCTCCAGCAGCAGTGGGCTTGCAGACCACAGGTCTGGATTCTCCCTGCCCCTCTGCTTGGCTCAGTGTTGGGATATGATCACCCCAAGACTGTTGTAGAGCTGCCACCATCTCTCAGATCTACCCCAGGAGCAGATGGGGACTGAGCGGGACTCGCAGTGCTGGGAGCTGCAGGAAAGCAACGCGTTTCCCTCTCCCCCGTCCTCCTCCTCTCCCCCTTTCTCCTGACCTTTTCCCATCAAAACACAAAGCACTATTATTCATGGAAAAGCACCTCCATCAGAGAGGACAGCTGGCCTGCAAGCAGCTTGCTGGGGATGGGTTGCTATTAATTAAGCTGCAGGAGACAGCCCAGCAGCTTGGCAGCTTGAATGGAGTTTTCCTTCTTTTCAAGGTTGGGGTGCCCTGAATTCTTTCTTCTTTACCTCCAAAGGGAATTTATAGGTTTAAAAGGAGAAGCACACAAAGGGTGGATAAAGGCCCTTTATGTGCAGCTTGCACAGAAGCACTGCTGACGATGAGGGTGCGGAAGGTCTATAGGGACCCTTAGGACACCCCAGCATTCACTCTGTGCTTGGTTTGTACAAGGTGGATGCTGTGACTCCCAGGGATTTCACTGCCTGGGCAGCGCTGCAGCATCTCCTTGCCATTGCCTGGGCATCTCATCTTGAAAGGAGATCCCACTTTGGGGCAAAATAGAGTTTAAACTACTTCAGTGAGTTCACTTGAGCCGTGGGGTGAGCCAGGCAGACTGAGTTCCCACTCTATTACCATTCCCCCCTGCGAAGGTGATTTCACCAAACCCATCATCCACCCCTGCTGCTGAGTCCACTTTGACCATGCTGCTGGTGCTGTGTGAAACAGGCAGCGGTGGAGGATGCTGTATCCCTGTGAGGTGCCCTTTGCTGTGTGGGACCCACAGAAGGTCTGCGTGTCCCCCTTCTCTCTGAAGGGCAGGATATTGGGGTTTGGTGGGGTGGGGCTCTGGGATGCTTGTCTTGTGGTGTACAGAGGATTTTGCTTTACCCTTTGGGGAGTTATTTATCTTTTGTGATAGTCTGGCTGGGGGTGCCTGGGGGGTAGAACATACCCTTGAGGAGAAGGGATGGGGATTGCTCCTAAAGGAAAGGCAAGAAAGTGCATTTCCTCTTGCAGGGCTGAGCTGTGCCATCTGCAGAGCTGTCCTGGACCCTCCTGAGCTGCAGTGTTTTGGTGCCAGCACAGACCAGTCCCTGCTGAGCCAAACCTGTGCTCAGACCTGCAGTGGGGGGAGTTGCCTGGAAGCTGCTGAGTGTGTTTTGTGTCTGAACTGTCATGTCAGTAGCAGAAATGATACCCCCTGGAAGGGGAAGGATGCTTGGAGGAATGTGTTTTTCCTTGCTTTCTCCAAATATTTGTGACCCCAGAGTGGTTTTGTAGCAAAGCCCATTCCCTTCTGGAAAATGATGGATTGCTCAGACATGGTGAGGAGCCTCCTGCCTTCCTTGCTCAAGTGAGCAGATGCTGCAGAAGAAACGTAGTGGAGGAAGGGAGGCTGCTGCAGGGGCACTGCTGGGATGTGACACTGGGAAGCAAGGCATGGCCTCCCTGCAGAGCGGGATGCGGTGCTGTAAAGTGAGGCATGGCATCCCTGGGGAGCAGGATGCGGTGCTGGGAAGCAAGGCACAGCCTCCCTGGGGAGTGGGATGCAGCACTGGGAAGTGAGGTGTGGCCTCCCTGGGGTGACTAATGCCAAGGACATGGTGCCAGCTGTGTGCGCTGGCTGATGGCAGCATGTGGAATTATTGCTTCCTTCCTTCCCTCCTGGAAAATGGGAGTGAGCTGGAGGTGTTCTGCTGGAGAAGCCCCTGGTTTTCAGCGTGGTGAGAGCAGGAGCAGTCCTGGTGCCATGTGTAATGTTGGTTCAATGAAACCACCATGGTTCAGTGATGCTGGCAGGTTTGGTTGCCTGCTCCTGGCCAAGGCACTGAGGAGTTGATGGTGGTTGATCCCTGTGCTGCCTCAGGATGTCCCTGCTCTGTGGGATGGCGCCTGCAGGGCCCTGAGATGCTCCCGGCAGTGCCTGCATACCGTGGTACCTGCTGCTCCAGTGCTGTCTCTGTCTCTGAAGCCACCAGCTAACATCTTTTATGAAGGAACTGGTGTGATACCTGCAGAGATCTCTCTGCCATGGGCTGCTCAATGCTGAAAGCCAGGTAGCTTGAAAGAAAAAAAACAGCATCAGCTATAGACATGGGAATCCAGTACAGCCAGAAGGGAGGAAATACTGTTCTGTAGGTCTTACAATTACAGACCTTCTGCAGAGTTATCCTGCCTGTTCAGAAGGGACCACGGCAGCTGCCTGCCAGAGCATTCCCAGGCTGTAAACACCTGCAGACCTGCAGCCAGGCTCTTAGGGAAGTGTTGGGGTTCATTTTAGATGTTCCTGTTGATATGGGATCCTTTCTCCTACTGCTGGAAGTGATGGTGTCTCAGTGTGTAAAACATTACATTTTGGTCTTGTGGTCTGCAAGCCCTTGACCTTGGTCATGCTGCTTTGCGCTGAGCTTTATGCTCTACCAAGGTCTCTGGATGTGCTTTTCATTCTGCTATTGATCAGAGATGATAAATATAGCTGCCTGGATTTCCAGCTATCCATCAAAGTCACTGGGGACTTGCAGGTGGTCAGCACTGCTGCACTACTCAAACCATCAAATGATTTACTAAGCCTTAACGGTGCACTTATAACTGGGAACTGGCAGAGTGCAGTACAAGTTGGAAATGTCCCTTCAGCATTCCGTGGAGGTGACAGGAGGTTCTGAGGATGTCTTTAGTGGTGGGCAGATTGGGGTCAAACATGTTCAAGGCCAGGCTGGATAGTGCTTGGAGCAACCTGCTGTAGTGGAAGGTGTCCCTGCCTATGGCAGGGGGTTGGAAGCAGATGAGCTTTAAGCTCCTTTCCAACCCAAACCAGTCTGGGATATGGTTCTGTGTTGGCACCTTCTCCAGCGAGCCCTACTAGCCCTGCAATAGCACCCTGTGCAGTGTGGCTGTGATATGGGGACCTGCATAAGGCAGGCAGGAATCTTCCTTGTTTTGGATTAGTTGCAAGATTAGGAACTGGATCTGTAGGTAGTTCAAAACCCTTGGTAGGAATTGCAACAGCAAGAGAGCCTCACTAGAATTGCTCTCAAACTCTGATTATCATTTATTTGTAAGAGAAGAGCAATAACTTTGGGATTTTAAAGCTCTGAGTAGGGGATGTGGATAAAGCTCTTGGCTTCGTTGTGACTTTTCTGCACGACCCTGGGTGAGTCACTTAATCCTTCTCCTGTTCATCTGCACCATAGGGGTAAGGCTGCTTCCTTCCTCTGGTAGGTCCTGCCTGTTTGCAGAGTGAGCTCTTGCAGCCAGGAACAAGCAGTGGGAGAACAAGTACGGCAGGGCCATGGTCCCAGGCAGGAATAGAGATGCTCCTGGGGTAACAAACCTCTGAGGTGTCTCTCTGTCACTCTGCGAGTGCCTCCTCTACACAAACAGCCCCAAAGCCCCCCAAGAGCCTTCATAAGGACAACACAGGTGTCAAAGCCTAATGTATCTATTTGCTTTGAGGCCAAGGATGGTATTTTCTTGTCCTGAGCTGCTTGCTCCCCTCCCTTGGATTGTTTCTGAGAAGGATGAGATATGAGTTGAAATAAAGTATTTTCTATCCGAAAAACAACTTGTACAGCGTGAGCTCTGTCCTGCTCCTCCTGCAGAGCTTCAGTGACCGAGAGGGGAACTTTTCTATAGTCTGTTGGTTTTGTTTCCCCCCCTCACAGGTAAGACTAAAACATCACATGGTTTCAATGGGAAAACGTACTACAGAGGAGCTGGTTCATGTGGCTGAGCATCCTGGATTCACCCAGGCCTTGGTCTGGGCATGTGAACCACATGCTGGATGCTTAACACCTGCACAGAACTACAGATGTGGTTAATGTGAGGGTAGGGACGTGGAGAGTGAATCACATCTGCAAAGCCCATGTGCACCTGAGATGCCCCAAGCAAGCACAGGATCTGAGTGAGCACAGCAGAGCTTTGCTGAGCTGCTTTCCCCCCTCTGCTCCTGCCTTTCTCCAGCTAATGCAAGGCTGGAGGGACTTGCAGAGACCCAGCTGCTCCTCGGGCAAGCCCACTTTGGCATCTAGCATTGGATTTTCCTGGAGATTAAGGAGATTAAAACACTAATGCCCACTGATAGGGGTTAAAGCTTAAAGCTTTATTAAATCATAAAAAGTGGTGTAATCCAGCAGAAGGCTATGCACAGCTGCAGTGTAAGCAGATTGAGGCTGGGTTTCCTGCCTGGGTGCTGGTGTGGAGGTTTCTCAGAGCTGTTGCTGCTGGTGGTTGGAAAGAGAGAAGGGAGGTGACAGCCACGAGAGAGACACGGGTTACAAACAGGGTAGGCTGTGATGCTGCTGACATGGGCAGCAGGGTTTGCCTCTGGAGAAGTAGTTTGCCAGTGGCCAGTGATGCTGATAACAGGTCAAAAGGGATGGAGAAGTACCAGCCCCTGGCCTAGGGGCTGTGCATGGGAAATTAAGTCCTCTGGGTACTGAGGACTGCAAATGTGCAAATCCAGTTTAGCCCTTTTGTTGCCTGCAGGCTTTTGTCTGGGAAAGCAGATCTGCAAACTGCAGGGAGCTGGGGGAAAAATCATCCCAACATCATAGGATAGGTCAAAGTGACACACCAGAACCAGGGTCCCAAAGAGCCAGGTTGGCTTTGCAATGGTGACAGTGAAGGGAGAGAGAGCCCTTCTGCCCCTGCTGAATGGAACCGAGGGGGCTTCAACCCTCACCAGATCAGGCCAGGACCTCACATCTGTGGTGGGAGCAGGGTCAGGAGATGCAGTCACCTCCCTGCACCATGCAGCTTGATGCTGCCCTTTCCACTGGTGGGAGAGGTGGTGCTGGTGAGGCTTTGGTAATCAAGATACAAGGCAGGAAGAACTTGTGGAGACCGATAATATCTTTGTTCAGCGTAACGGACATGATTTTAAAGAGCAGCCAGGCTGGTGTGTGTAGGCTGCTGTCTCCAGATGTGGCCCAGGGGTTTTCAAACAGCTGCGGAGCAAAGGGAGCCCACGGTCGGCGGCGTTAACACCCACCGGCGCCAGGTGTCGATCCCTACTGCGGGAATTCCAGGACGCTGGGAAGCAAAAGGCAAGTTTCATCCCGGAGCACCGAGGGCTGTGCTCAGCGCTGGGGACGTGCCCTTGCCCCTTGGGCTGCTCGGGATGGGACTTTGTCCCAGCCTCGCTTTTCCCAATGGAAGTCCCCAGCGGGTTTCCCCAAACCCTTCCGCCTTTGTTCCTCTATGGGCCCCCAGTAGCGCCGGGAGCTGGAAACCGCCTTGGGGTGAAGCAAACTTCCCGGGATAGAGGCTCCATCCCCCCGGGCCGGGCTGGAGGGGGAGGAGGGCAGCGGGGGAGGAGGCAGGGTGATGGGGGAGGAGGAGGAGGAGGAGGAAGGGCGATGGGGGAGGAGGCGGAGGGCAGCGCGGGAGGAGGCGGGGAGCCGCCGGCTGCCGGAGCCGCCGCCGCCGCGGGTGAGTTGCCGGTGCCGGGGGTGGGGGGAGCTGAGAGGGGCTCATGGAGGGGGGGAAGTGGTTTTGGGGGTGAATTAATCAGGGGAAGGGCCTGAGAGCGAGGGGGGGGGCCCGCCGATTCCCACGCGGGGCCCCGGACACCCGAGTGCGGATGGGGGGGGGGGGGGGAGCCGGGGCGGGGGGAGCCGGCGGGGCTCATCCCGCACCTCCCGCCCGGCCCCTCGCCCCTGCGCATCCCCCCAGGAGGGGCCGTTGTTCGGGGAGGCCTGGCCGCGATGCCGGCATTGTCCGGGGATGAATAGCGGCTCTGTCCGGGCAGGGGGGGAACCTCCTGCGGGGTCCCGGCGGCCCTGCCCGCGCTGCTGCCCCCCATAAACGGGCTCCTGGGGCGCCTGGGACAGAGCTGCCCTTCGTGAAAACACCCGAGAAGAAAGAAACAAAAACGTGACCCCTAAAAACCCAAAACACCAAAAAAAGGTGGAAAACCCAACAACAAAACCCCAAGCAAAAGAAAAGCATTACAAGCTAAACTAAGCCTGCGGGTGTAACCCCCACCCGCTGAGCACGGGTTACTCCCGCACCTCGGGGTGCTGCTTTTCCCTCTGCTGTAGCTGCAGAAGTCAGCGGGGGAGCTCAGCCGGGTTTGGAGGTGCCCGTGCGAGGTGCCCATGGGGGCCCGGGGCCGGACAGATTCCTCCTGCAGCGCTCTTCTGGCGAGCTGAGGCTGTGGAGCGCGGCCGGCTTCTTTGTTTTCAACATCAAGAGCTCTGCGGAGCAGCAGTGGCGGGTGAGAGGTGCTTGCGCTCACCCCGCGGCTGGGAAGGGTCCTCCACATCCCTCCTGTGAACACCATCGCTCAGGATGGACGGGGCTTGGGTCCTCTCCCCAGACCCACCAGGGAGTCAGCTCTATGGGGGTCCTCGGGCACCCCGAGCATGTCTGCAGGGAGTAAAGGCTGCGTGGGGCTGGCTGATGGAGTAGTTTTTGCTGGTCTTGGTGTGCAGGAGGGTTCCCTGGTGATGGGGTCATGCCCAGAGAGGCAGGGCTGGTCTTGGGGTCAGCTCTCACTGTACCTCCAGGGAAGCTGCTTATGGAGGGACATCTTGGGGCTGGGTGGCCAGAGCCCTCCACGTGCCCAAGGCTCAGTTTGCAAGACTGGAGCAGACAAGACTTGGAATTATTTATGATCATCTCCTTCCTTTTACATTTCTCTGGGAAAACAAGAGAAGAACATAACAACTCCTTGCGGGTCTCTGTAGGTGGTTTAGGGCTGCTGCCTCACGTGGTTGAAGAAATGAGGATGTACAGTTGCCGGCTGTGCTGCAAGGGCTGGCACGTGTGTGAATGGGGCATGGTGTTATGGGGGGTACAGGCCTTGCATCATATCTGGGGTGCCCCAAGGCAGCACAGGGGCTTGTGCCTGAGCTTCCAGCTGGCACTTTGTGAACACTTGAAATTGCATCCGGGCAGAGCTGGCACCACAGTTTGACCTCTGGGATGAGCTCGCTGCATCCCAGCCTAGAAACACCCGTGACTGGACCTTGTGGCAGCTGGAGGGTTAAGCCGGAAGGGAAGCAGTGGTGGGGAGCCCTGGAGCATCCATCTCTTGTAAATGAAAGAGCTAGTGAGGGGTGAGCTGGAGGGGTGAGCTGTGGAGGACTGTTTCCGGAGTGGGGAGGGGACGGAAGCGCATGTGGGAGCGAGCTGGGATGGTTCAACATGCTGTGTGTGTCCGTGGCTTGTGCCCATGGCTCAGTGCTATAGCCCTGTCTGGTCACCTACTGAAGTGCTTGCTCCAGAGCACAAATCACTGCTTCCTTTCTGATCTCAAAATGGATTAATCCCCCTGTCATGTGAGTAGAAGCCTTGAAACCTGGAGCATCTTCCATGCTCAGCAGGCACCTGGACACCTCTCTGACAGCTCTTGGGTTGATTTGGTCTAAGTGTAGTTCAGCATCCTCCCTTGTTTCTGGGTCATGTTTGTTGGCACCTGAGTGGAGATACAAGCTGAGAAGGAAATGTAACTGGTTGGTAGGTGGGCCTGGGCTGGTGGCCAGCCTGAGACCATAGCCTCGTGCCCAGGGATGCGAGGGACAAGCTCCAGCTTGGGCCTGGCTGTGCCAGCCAGTGCAGATAAATCGCAACTGAACAATAGAAATGTCCCTAAGTTACAGTTTGGTGCTGCAGGGTCTGTGGTGGTGGCTCTGTGTGCCAAGCTGAGCTCTCCTCCAGGGTGCAGTTTCAGCACAAGCTGTGTCTAGCATTCCCTGGTACCCACACATCCCTCTGGGACCAGTGTGGATCTGCTGCGTGCAGCACTGGGAAGTCCCGCAGTGGCTCTGACTGGCAGCAGTGCCTGGGTTTGCATCCAGCCCTGGTTTTGCCGCCTCTTCCCTCCTGACTCCTGTCCCCTTGGAAGAGAAAGCTGTGGCCCTGCCACCTCCTCCACAAGTGGGATCCATTTCCATAGCTTGTGGTCACTAGCCTGGTGTGCAAAGGGGAGGGTTGTGCAGTCCCTGTGGCTGGCTGTAGTTAACCAGGAACTATAAATTCACCCTTTGGTTCCAAAAATATCTCAGTTACACCCTACAGGCACAATTTGGTAAGATTGCTGCTTCCAAAAATTGACAGGTTACTTGCTGCACACTGCTCCCTGGAAAGCTGAGTATCCCTTGTGGATGCTCAGCTGCCTGGGAAGCTGTTATGTTCTCACACCCCAGTGTACCACTGCTTGCTGCTGGGAATCTTTGCATTCACATGAACCCATCCAGCAAACCTGGAAGCCCTTAGTGCTCCCAGTCTCTGTTGTGTGGGGGGAATGGGGTTTATCCCACTGCAGTGTCCTGAATGCTTGTAGCTCTGCAGAACCGGCTGCAGAATCACCAAAAGGTGTCAAATGCTTGGAGCTCACTGCATCCAGGGATGTTGCTTTGGTTTCCTCAGCAAGCATTAGCATTTCTCCGTTGACTGTGTGTACAACTGCACGGTGTGTGAATGGCTTGAGTCTGGTGGTGGGGCCATGCCCAGGTGCACTTCCTGGCCTCTCTTGACGGCTTCATGGAGCTGCTGAGAACCAGGTCCATGACCAGTGCAGGGTCAGCTCTGCCTTTCTGGATCACCAGCATCCCACTCTCCATGTGTTGCTGGAGCAGAGCATGGAGCTGCTGGGCCTAGCCAGGAGCTGGGGTATGTGAGATGTTCCCAGTCCAGCCTCTCCAAGGATTATTTGACCTTCATATATCTGCAGTGGAAACACTGTTCTACCAAACCCTTTCCCAGATCCTCGATGAGGACTGCCAGGCATTCCGGGTGAGCCCAAGGCCTGTTTTTGCATCCTGTGCCTGCAGCTGACCTGGGATGTTGCATCAGTGGCATCAGTGCAGCATTCCGCAAATCCCATCCCGTGCACAGCATCCAGCTGGCTGGAGGAGCAGGGGGGCTCCCGGGGGGCTCCTGGGGCTCCCCTCCTTGCGGGGTGCCTTTCATCAGCTGCTTTGCAGATGTTGGGTTTGGCTCATGCCTGACACACATCAATTACAACACAGCAGCTCCGAGCCTTTGGCAAAGTCAGCTTTGGAGCAGCTGTCCTGAGTCAGGCTGGTGCCCAGGCTGGAGCCGTGGGCCTGGTCCCGCTCTGTGCAGCACTGCCCTGACAGTCTCAACATCTGTGCACATGTGGAGAGGGTTTCCCTGGCAGGGGAGGTCTAAATATGGCACAAGCACGTGTTCCTGTGTGCTTCATGCTTATCCAGGAACATGTGAGCAGGAGGGAGCTGCAGGCTCTGCCCCCATCAGCCAAGCAAGCAGTGAAGCAGTGGTGTGTGGGGTCTGTGCCTGCTCTTGTCAGGGACCCGGTGGCAGTCAGGAATTTCTGATAGTATAGGGTCTTTATCAGTCCATCCCTCCTTGCAGTTCTCTGGAAGGATCAGCTCAGTGATGCTGGCATGGGGAATGCTGCAGGTTTGGCACTATCCCCACAAAGAGCACAATGGGTCAGACCAGTATAGGATCTGGCCATGGTGCGCCCTGGACAGCCACTGCTGCTGATCCAGTTTATTTCTAGGGTCTTTCTGTCTCAGACAAGTGTCTGCTGGGAGCGCTCCCAGCACAGCATCCCCCCCTGCCTGTGCTATGGAGTGGTCCTGTGGCTTGGCCGCATCCTGCCTCTGCTGTGCTGCCCCTGGGCTGTGCTGCTGAGGGGCATCCCGGGTGGCAGCGAGCCTGCATGCTCTGCAGGTGACAAACCACTGCCTGCCATCACCCGCGCTTCCTGTGCCTTTTGTCTTGCTGGGGCCCAGGGAGCCTCCTTCTCACACACTGAAAGCAATGTGGTGAGGCAGCTTCTGCTCCCTGTGCTGGGGACAGGTTTGCCTGCACATCCGCCTGCCCAGGACAGGGTCACCCTTTTGCCTGCTGCTCCTTAGCAGAGCTTGCTGGAGAAGCAGCAGCCAGGAGGTGCTGGAGATGCTCCTGGCCTTCATCCCATGCAGAGGATGGCTTTCTGCTCTCTTTAATTTCTTTGTTTCTTGGTGCATGCTGCTGGACCTTATCTGCACCGATTTCCCAGGCTGCTGTCCCATCCAGCAGGACTAGAATGCTTCAGGTTCTCTCCCATGCATGCAAGGAGAAGTTGGAGCCATTGCATAACCCAGCCCTGCTGCTGGTGGCAGCATATTTTCCATCTGATTTAGTTGTTTTTTTTCCTAGTGGTATCTAAGGGGGGGTTCTCCACTTTTGGCCTTGCCATCTTGGGACAAGGCTCATTTGGGATCTGCCATGAGGCCTCAGGCATGCCACATTGATCAGCTTTGAAAGGGGCAGTGTGGCAGCACGTTTCCAGCTGTGCAATAGCCTGAATCCATGTGTTCCCCAGAGGAGCATGTTGCTACCATGTGTGTTTGCTCTCTGGCAGCTCTGTGAGTACACTGGTCTGCACAGCCTGGGATTGAGTGTTGGTGGAAAAAAGTGCTCAAAGTGACCCAACAGTCCTTGGGATCAGTTTTGGGTTTGCTTTTATCCTTTTGCTGTACATTTTTCTACTTAGCCTATGTTAGAGTGTGCTGTGCTCGCAGGAAACCAGCGCTTCCGCCTTGCAGACCGCAGCAGGCTCTGTCTGACGCTGCTCCTGCCATCACTGGAGAAGGGATGGTGGGCTTGTGTTTGGAGGAGCCCCTTTGGACCAGCCGTGCTCCTACAAAGCCCTTTGGAGGGTGGGAGAGGAAAGCAGGCAGCACTTCATCAAAGGCCAGAAATAACAGTGGGGTTGAGAAACTGAGCTGAGAGCCCTGTTGCTCTTTGAAGGCAGGAGGAGGAAGACTTTGCAGTAAAACCTTTGCAAATAATCATGGAATGGTTTGGGTTGGAAGGGACCTTAAAGCTCATCCGGTTACAACCCCTGCCACGGGCAGGGACCCCTTCCACTGAGCAGCTGCTCCAAGCCCCTGTGTCCAGCCTGGCCTTGAACACTGCCAGGGATGGGGCAGCCACAGCTTCTCTGGGCACCCTGTGCCAGCGCCTCAGCACCCTCACAGGGAAGAGCTTCTTCCTGATATCTAATTCAAATCTACATCATCAGCATCATCATAAATATGCATTGCAAAGAGCTTAACAAGGATAAAATGCTTGCTCAGGCTGATGGTTGCAGAGACTCCCCCTCTCCATGCCTGCACCAGAACAGCTTGCTCTGCACAGCTGATATTTCCAGAGCTTGCAGGGACCCAGCTGACCTTATCCATGTTCTGCCTTTGCTATATCCACTGTGGGCAACATGAAGGAGCTGGGGCTGGGTGGGAGCAGACTGAATCTCCCACTAGTGCATCAGGGTCAGTTTGTCCTTCCTGGTGTCAGATGCTCCTGGTGCTTCAGGGAGTGGATGGTTCCCTGAACTCTGTTAGGAAGCTGTGGGTGTACATCTGCTTCTGAAGCGCTTTGCTGACCTGGAGCTGTCTTGCAGAGCTGATGATGGCCCTGTCTCTGCAGGAAGCTGAAGGGTTTGGTTTCCTCAGGCAGAATTAGAGCAAGATCACAAAAGCTTTGTGGCTGTGGGGGTGTTGTCTGGCATGACCCGTTCTGATGCCGATGTGTTGGTTTGGGGTTTTCTGCAAGCCAGAGCCAGCAGCCTCTGCACTGTGTCAGCCGGAGCTGGAGGAGGGCACATGTTCATAGATGCTGAGGACTTTTCTATGTCCTCAGAGCCACCCTGTTCCCTGAAACGTGGCCACGAGGCATTCCCAGCAGCAGTCTGTATAGCACTGTAATTACAGTGGTAGGGGAGCAGGCAGGCTGTGTAGGACTGCAAGGCTTTCACTGCAGTGCCTGGGTATGGCTCTGTTGCTAAAGGTCTTCATCACTCACTTAAGTAAACTCCAGCCTTGGGCCAAGGACTTTCTCCTTGCCGGGTTCCACTCTTTGGTGGCAGATCTGCTGCTTCCTGCTATGCTTCCTGCTCTGACAGCAGCATCCCTTTGCAGTGGCAGGCTTGGTGATGTGGGCAGAGATCAAGGCGAATCCAGTAAGCTAAGAAGGGGAAGCCCAAATTCAGTATAGTTACAGGTGAAAGAAGATCCCATTTGCCTCCTCCCTCTTAGCCTCTTTGTGTCCTGAGTCTCTGCACAGGCAGCTCCTTTCCTTCCCTGCCAGGAGCAGCAGCATCCCTGTGTGCTTGGCACTGCTGCCACCCCTCACCACCCTCTCTTGCCTCTGCAGGTCCAGAGGCAGTTCCCAGCCACGCACCCGGCATGACGGACGTTCCTCGGGATGCCGGCCCCAAGCAGGCGGCGCCGACGCGGCCGGAGAAGCCGGCTGCGGACTTTGGTTACGTGGGGATCGACGCCATCCTGGAGCAGATGAGAAGGAAAGCCATGAAGCAGGGCTTCGAGTTCAACATCATGGTCGTGGGTGAGTTCTCCTCCAGCACCAGCTGCTCACAACGTGGTCAGCGTGTGGGGTTTGTTCTGCTCTGATGGTGTTTGGCCTCTCTGGAGGCCCCTCAGGAGCAGCAGCTCGAGCTCAGCACTGGGGTCGCTGCCTTAGGAGGCAGCAAACCCTGCTCCCAAGGAGCTGGCTTGAGTTCAGCTGTCGTTAAAGCTGTCAGTGGGACATGGCCTTGGTCCCATGTGTTTTCCAATGTCTTGGGGTGCGTTACCCATGGGCACATTCCAGAAAGGAGCATCCCAGGTGTCCACATGCGGGGAGAGAGGCCTGGAAGGTTGTGTGTCCAAACCCTGCTGCTTACAAGCTCCTGTTCATCAGCTTTGCAAGGCTGCAGGGGGGTGGCATGAAGCAGTTTTATTTCAGTCAGAGGCCACTGGCTGCTCTGACCCCCATCTGCTGTGGGGGTCTGTGCTCCTGCAGCCCCTCTGCTCTGGGACTGCATGAGCAGCTCACCAGCAAAATGCTGGGTGTACTGGGGAGCTGGGCACTGCAGGACACTGGGTGAGAGGGAAAACTGGAAAGAAATGAGCCTTTTATGCTCTTTTCCAGGTATGGGTGTTTGCCTGGTGCTGTACAGCCCTTCTTGTGAGTGAGGCTGAGCTGTGCAGGCAACAGCTCTCCCTGCCTCAACCTCGGGGAGCACAGGGGGATGAGCAAAGTAAAGCCCAGGCCATGGCCCATGCTGTGCCAGTGGGGCCTCACCATCCTGCTTCCTCCTGTGAGTCCTAATGGGACTGCAGGCTTGTGCAAGGTGCCCATGGGGTAGGAGCTGCTGCAGCTCCTGGGGTTACAGCATGGATCGATCTGGTGCTTGCTAATTCTGTGCTGTAGCCTCTCAGGGAGTTCTGCTGATGCTCTGACTTTCCCATTTTGATATTTTCATCCAAAAATTGATCTATGAAGAGGGCTCCCCAGGCCTGGGGATGGCTGCTAACCCAGTCACTGCAGAACCAGTTCTTGCAAGGCTCTTTAACAAACACAGTCCTTTGTGGAGCAGGACTCCCATGGCAGAGGGATTGCAGCACTGATCCTGAGAGTCCACAAGAAAGGTTGCATGAGCTAGGCCCCTATTTCCCTGCCAGAAGAGGCACCCATCATTCCAAGCAGCCTGTGCTGTGCAGCATCTCAGCTTTCCGCTTTGCAGATGCAGAGGGATGTTGAGTAAAGGGCCCAGCTTTGCCTTGGCAGCACTGTGTGTGGTATGAAAGCCTGTACTACAGTGTGGCTGGAAAACATTGTTCTTCCCTTGGCAGGCTCTGGGCTGACTGTTTACAGGCTGGGGAATTCATGGCAGCATAAACAAGTGGAGCTCTGGCCCTCCCAGAAGATGCGGGAGGGCAGCAGCACCTCGGGGGTGCCCCTGTGGAAGCTCTGCTGAGACTGGGAGGCAGCCGCCAGCCCCTGTCCTGCTGCACTTCCAGAGAGGATGTTCAGGCTTCTAGGGATTAGTTTAGCTCCTTTATTCCCACCCAGCCTAAGCTGTTAGTCCTTGCATTGAAATTGTTCAGTCCCTGGTTTACAGTGGAATGGATGAGGGGAGAGAGGAAGGAGGCAACTTATCCTGTGTGGGAGGTAGGAACGGAGCAGTGCTGCCAGTGTCCTTGTGGTGGGGCTTTTTGAAAGCTTTCTGCCCAAAAGGGCTTCCCTAGCCTGAAAGGAGGCTTCATGCTGAGGTCAGCTTAGCCCCTTACCCTCTAAGCCTGTAGAGAGGAGAAGAAAGGTCTAAGCTTAAAAACCCCCAAAGCACATCTTTTGTGTTCAGCTTTTGGTGCAGAGCAGCTGGAAGAAGAGAGCTGACCGGGCTCAGTGGGAAACAGCCACACTTTCCCTGCCGGATTTCAGCTCAGGGCTGCAAACCAGCGGAGGTGGGAGCAGATCTGTCCTGTGCTCAGCCACCGGGGCCATCATGTCCCAGGTGTAACCATGTCCATTGCTCAGCAAGGTCTGCCTGTGCCCAGAGTTCAGAGGGGGACATCGCATCCATGGTCATGGTGGCTCTCAGCCCTGTCTCTTTCCAGGCAGTGCAGCTCCGGCAGCTTGGACAGGCAGGAATGGACTGCCAGGAGCTCTAGCCCTCTCACCCCTCTTTCCTCGTCTCCCCACGTGCTCTGTTCAGTGATAGGCAGTGCAATGAGAGCTTCACTTTGGCTTTCTGCATTCACAGCTTCAGGCCTGTTTGTGCTTGGCCCCATGTGTTTTCAGGCAGCAGAGGACCAGGAGCATATCACCCCAGCCTGGTCTATGTGTTTCTTCTATAACCCAGCTGTGAGAGTGCGCTGGATCGCAGGTTCCCAATGGCAGCATTGTACACTCTGCTCTAAACTGCTGTTTGATCGAGTAGTGGACTGGCCTTGAGGTGATGCCCAGTGCTGATGTGCTGGTTGACCCTACCCTTGGGTGCCTCTGGCAACCTGGATGAGTCAGGCAGGGCCTTGGAGGAAGTAGAGGAAACCAGCAATAGCTGGTTGCAATGTGGTTCATCAGAATGGGGCAGAAGGGGCCCCCTGTGGTGTGTGCTGGAGCCCTGCAATGACTGCTGGGGCCACAGAACATCTGCTCTGAAACCAACCATCTGCTCCCTGCATTTTGAGGAGTTCCTCTGTTTTCTTTGCTCTGGAAAAGTTGCTCTTCAGTCTCATGGAATAACTGGTCTGGAGACATGTGTCCTTTCTGCACAGATTGGCCTCAGCTCTGGGATATAAAGCATGAAAGCACCTCTTCCTAAAAGATGTTTTTGTTAAAGTCGTGGAATCCGATGTGCTCCCTGGGATATTGTTTGTGGGACTCAGTGGAGCTCCTGGCCTAGACCTGCTGAAAGGGTTCTGTGCAGCCAGCTGGTCTGATTGCAAAAGCAAGTCCATCAGGGAAGCAGCAGCAGATGCTGCAGGACTGAGATCTGGAAAACTGTTGCTGCTCTTAATTCTGTCCAGCTAAGGGCTTGCCAAGATGCTCCTAAATCTTCTCTGTGGAGCTGGACAGGGGAAGCTGCAGGAGGCAGAGGAGGAAGGGATGCTCCTTCCTGGGGTTCTCTGGTCCCTGTGCCCTTCTCCAGGGCTGCTGGGTGTCACTGGAGCCCTTGAAACATCCCTGTCGGTGTCTGCCTGTCCTCGGGTTTGCTGTGATTTTGGCTGGATGCTCTTGACCTCCTCACACTCAGCAAACCAACTGCTCTGGAGCTGAGGAAGGTGCCTGTGGCCACAGCATGCATGGACTGGAGCATGGACTCGAGCTCCTTCAGCAGGGGGGGCTGCAGGGGAGCAGCTGCACCTCTCACCTCCCTCCGGCAGATCTGGTGCAGGCTGAGTCTGTCAGCATCCCTGGAAAAGTAGCCCGGAAGTGAGTGAGTGCTGACTTGGGTTATCCTGCTCTCTTCCAGGTCAGAGCGGCTTGGGGAAATCCACGTTAATCAACACCCTCTTCAAATCCAAAATCAGCCGGAAATCTGTACAGCCGACTTCTGAAGAGAGGATCCCCAAGACCATTGAAATCAAATCCATCACTCACGGTGAGGCTCTATAGATCCCACCTGGTGCTTTGGCTTTCGGACATGCTCTGCCTTGTGTCTCCAGAGATGCTTGCAGGGCTGAGAAAACACTGATTTTCTTGTGTATCCACCAACATTGGCTTAGTTGTGATGGAAGGGAACAAGTAAGATGGCCAGGGGAGGTGGCATTTCAGGGCAGATGGACTGATGCATTATTCTGGAGAGCTGATATGTGCCTGTTAAAAGTCCTGAAGGTTAGTTTCTCCCCTGGGAGCAAGCTCCAGCCTTCCAGCTGGTTTTGGGAGGGTGGGCTTGGCCAGAGCACCCATTGATGCTCCCCTCATGCACTGGCTTCCCTCTCCATTTCAGAGATTGAAGAGAAGGGGGTTCGCATGAAGCTGACGGTCATCGACACCCCGGGCTTTGGAGACCACATCAACAATGAGAACTGGTGAGCTGGCTGTGCTGGTGTGGGGACTGGAGCAGAGGACCCAGGGCATCCTGACCTGGAGCTGGTGCTGAGGGCTGTAGCCTGGTCCTGTGCCACCCGTGCTCCGTGGGGAGCAGGGAAGAGGGTTGTTGTGGGTGGCAGCGCAGTGCCATGCTCCCCAGGGCTGATCCTGGACCATCTGATTGCCCACAAACATCCTGCTGTTCGGGCATGAGGCAACCTTTGTTTGTGGCTGGGAGCAGCTGTGTGCCAGCCTGGCCAGTCCCTGGCCTTGCTCATGTGGCTCTGAAGGCTCTGCCAGCAGCCCCTGGAACAGTGGCTGCCTGTGTGGGCAGCAGGGGCAGGGCTGGCTGATGGCAGGTGCCTTCTCCTCACCATGAGCCAGACTGGGCTTGTGGGGTTTGATGCTGTTCTTTCTCCTGTGCCCTGACACTGTGCAAGGAGCCAAGGGATGCTCCTGGTGATGCCCCGCTCAGCAGATGTATTCAGGAGACAAGGGAGGATTTTTAGGCACTTGCTTGTCTACACCAGCCAGTAAATCCCCTCCTGCTGTGGTGTATGGAGTTGCCAAGTGTTGAATGTGTGAAGTTTGTGATTTCCCTGCAGTTGCTCTATGAATGGGGACTGACAGGACCTAAAACATTCCCTGTGTGTGTTTTGGTTTGTTTGTTTGATAGGATTCTGTAGGATGCAGAGCCATCCGCGGCATGGTGCACTCTGCTTCACACAGTCTGGATTCAGGGTGATCCAGATCCCTCACACATCATCCCATGTTCCTCTCTCTCTGCAGCTGGCAGCCCATCATGAAGTTCATCAATGACCAGTACGAGAAGTACCTGCAGGAGGAAATCAACATTAACCGGAAGAAGCGGATCCCCGACACGCGGGTGCACTGCTGTATATACTTCATCCCAGCCACTGGCCACTCGTAAGTACCCTGCCCGCCTCGCTCAGGTCCTCGGGCCTTCCCTCTCCTGCATTCAGTCTTGGACAGCTCAGCCATCAGAGTCATCCTTGGGATGTTTCCTGAGCACTTGAGGAGCTTGAGGACAGCTTGAAGATGTCCTTCCTAAGGCTGGAGCCCTCACAATAACAGAGCAGAGCTGCTGTACCCAGAGGAATGTGGTGTTTCCTCTTCCAAGGGGCTATTGAAGCCTCCCTGAGTTAGCTGCTTGCTTTGCTTTGGTCACCTTGTTTGTTCGACAGAGGATGGACACCAGTCACCAAGCTCTCAAACTGGACAGAAAGGCTGCCTTTGCAAACAAAGCATTAACCATTTTTGCTGTGCTCCTGCCTTTGTAAGGGGAGAAGCTGCTTTTCCTCCCACTCCCGAGGGAGCAAACACCCTCACCCTTTAAGGGTATTTTGTAGGTTGTTTGACTAGTCTGCAAGTGGGATGGAGTTTATTCAGTGCAGAGCTCTCCTGGCTCTGGCACTTCTCAAGTGACAGCATCAAAGGCCCAGATCTTGCTCTATTTTTTTCCTCCTAGGCACATAGCCCACAGTGAAAATCTGGGGCGCTCAAAGTGTCACAACATAAAACGAGACCCAAGTTTCTTTTTGATCTGTGTCAGTTCCTTCCACTTCTGGCTCTGTCTGCATGGGGAGATTTTTGGGTCCGTTTTCAAAACTAAACTTAAACCGCCAGCACTGTATTAATGTCAGCCATTTCCCCTTCCCCATGTAGAGATTTATTCCAATAGAAAAGACTTTGTTTTGCTTCTGTCAGTGGGTA
Source organism: Melopsittacus undulatus (assembly GCF_012275295.1). Taxonomy (NCBI): domain Eukaryota; kingdom Metazoa; phylum Chordata; class Aves; order Psittaciformes; family Psittaculidae; genus Melopsittacus; species Melopsittacus undulatus. Next base: position 17,692,680 of record NC_047537.1, read on the forward strand.
GACCAAAAATGCATTCTTTACTGGGATCAAATGACTGCATGGGCCAGTTACGCTCTTCTTGTGTAACTGGCTGTCGATTGGGAGCAAAAGGGGCTGACGAAACCTTTATGGTTTAATACAAGAAAGCAAAAAACGTTTCAAAGGGAGATGACATTTTTAAGCCAGTCTGACATGTTGGTCCCACTTATCTCAGCCCTGATCTGCAGACCCTGCAGCTCAGAGTGCTGCAGCATTAGGTTTTTCTCATTGCTTTGGGTGTTTTAACTTTTCCAAGCACATCTGATGCTTAGGCCCTGCAGACTTGCAGCCGTGTGGAGCCCCATCCCCATGTCCCCTGCTGGAGCCTCTCCAGTGCGCGCTCTGGTTTCTCTCACCCGCCGGCTAACAGCAGTTGTGGGGATATTCAGCTGCTTTGTTTCTTTCTCTCCCAGGAACATGTGTTTCCAATATCCGAGCAAGCCTGGCGGTTGGAGGCTGCTGTTGCTGAGCCCTGTGCTGGTCCTCCGCCTCTGTAGCCTGATAGCCCGGCTGGGGCCATCACACACGCCCCAGCCGTGGCTCAGGGGCTGAGGTTTCCTGTCCCGGTGTCAGAGCTGGCCCCTGGCTCACATGTCCCCTTGTGATGGAGATAAGCTGAGGAATGAGTGAAAGGGACAAAACCCCACTGGGACAGCAAAGTCAGTGTGAAATTTTGCTTCTCTGTGAGCTTGAGTGGGCACTGGCTTTCCTTGCTGCTCTCTTGTGAAGCCCAGGTTACTGCCTGTGGTCCATGGACATGAATGGATGGTCTGGCAACTTCTGCTTGGTGGAGCTGCTGTGGCAGTTCTGGTAGAAGAGGATCATGCTCATTTTGAAGGACAAGGATTTAGGGACCCATGTCTCGGGGTTGTAGCATGAGGCTGAGTGTGAGTTTGGGCCCCTGATGGGGCAGGTGGTCCATGGTCCCTTGCAGATGGGTGTGGGAAGGGCATTGAGGTCCTTGCTGCGGTGCCTCGGGCTTCTCCAGGAGCCAATAGGGAGCAGTGCTGGCAAGGGCAGTGGCTTGTAGTCCTTCAAGGACCTGCACTAGAAACATCCTAACCCACCATGTCTATATGGCACCATCTGTGTGTGCCCCATGCCGCTTGCCATCCCAGGGTGCTTGGTGCCATCCATCCTGGGACAGGACAAGCCACAGGGCTTGTTTGCATTGCCTTTGGGGAGCTGCTGTGTTCACCATGTCATGCAGCCGAAGCAGTGGTGACTTGTGCCCATCTGTCCCTCTGTGCTCACATGGATGGGCATGGCATGGGACTCAGCATCCCTTCCCTTGCACATAGCCCCAGCTGCTGCAGCATCTCAGCCTGCCAGTGACATGTTTCTTAAATGAAAAGGAAATAGGATAAAAAGAAAGCAAAGTTACCCGAGTGCACAGAGTCAGAGGATGGAGGCGAAGGTTGCTTGGCTCTGGCTCAGTCTGGCCCTCCCATCTGGGCAGCTCGAGGGTTAATCAGTGGAGAAGCTTCTGCTGCCATCTCCCTTTGCAGGGAGTTCAGGACAGGCTTCGCAACCCATCTAGTTTGCACACACCCTCTCCTTCTTGTAACACTCCCCTAAACCATGTTTGCGAAGGCTGAGTAAGGTGCTGGCAGTAGCTTCTGGCTGCAGCCCTGCAAGCCTGGCTCTGTGCCACCCAATAAATAGCTTGGCTCTGACCCTGTGAAGCTCAGCTCTGAAACAGGACTCTGAAACACTGTCCTGGTCCCTGCATCCCCTTTTCTGCCTGTACCAGAGCTGTTGGCTGTGGGACAGCCACACACCCCTGCTTGCTGCCCCTCTTGGTGCCCACCGGGTCCCTTGAGCAGGCTGATGGGTCCTGGTGATGGTGCTGGATGGCTGCTGGGTGCTCCCTGGTGTTTGCTTAATGCGCAGCTCACATTCTTGCTGCTTGTTTGATCTGGGGCACAACCAAAAGGAAATAACTCTGTAGCTCACTGTGAGTTTTGATTCCTGTAATGGCATTTCAAGGGAACCAGCAGGAATGAGCCTCTGGTTAGACCCTGTCCATGTGTGGCGGGTGCTGGCAATGCAGAAATAACATGCCCAGGTGTACCCAGCTGCACTGCTTTTCCCAGCCCCATAGCAAGAGAGGAGGGGGGAGCAACCAGGACTGACTAGGGTGGTCTGAATCCTGTCCTGCATCTCCTTCTCCAGTCCACTGCCTTTAGAGCTCCTTCACTTGCTTCCGCCAAAGCCAAAAGCATTGATGTGTCTAGTTGCAGTTTAATATCAGGGACCACCTGCAGAAGGGGAAAGAAAACAGATGCTTTTCCTCCTTGAGCTGTACCTTCTCCTTTGTGGTCTGTTTGGAGCAGACTGCGTGCACCTGAAATGAAATAACTAGCTTTCTCTTGCTGGCTTGCATGCCTGTATATGTAAGGGTTTCACTGCTAATCCTCACCAGGTGCTGGCATGTGGGGCTTGTCTCACAGGATGGTGATGGTGGTTAAACCCAAAACAGGTCCCTGCAGATCCCAAGCTGCCCCACTGTGACCTTGGCCATGATTGCCTGGTTAGTGCACATCAGACTGCACTCATGATCACCTTAAGTCATTTATTATCCTTTGGTGTCTTCACATGAATGTGACGTCTAGTGACATGTCTTGTTCTTAGTGAAAAGAATCACTTTCTTTTAAATACTTAGGGTCTTTCAGGGTTTCCCAGCAGGAGTTGATGGAGTATGTAGAAACTTGAAAAATTCCCTTTAAACATAAAATTTGCTCTTCTGGGGAGCCCCTTGGTTCCCTTCCAGTTCTCCAGGCTGATGCAGTGAGGTGCCCATGGGAGGTGACCTCCATGGACAAGGCACTTGGCCATTGGAGCAGCAAGTCATGGCTGAAGTGCCTTGGGCTCTTCTGGCTTTGGCTGCAGACCAGTGTGGGACATGGTCACTGTGCCTGGACATGGGCAGGGTGTGGGCCGGCTCTGGCTCTGTGTCCTGCTCTCAGGCTCACTGCTGGCATCCTCCAGGTATCAATGAGTGTTATGGGTCACTTGAGCTGAAATTCAAACGTCTGAGTGACTGCTAATTCATCTGCATTGTGCAGATGTGCATCCTGGTCTTCACTCTAAAAGCTGATGAAAGAGGCAGGAACACGGTCTCAGTAGGGAAGAGGCTTTTAGAAGGGGAAAAACTGTTTGAAAAATAGCAAAGAGAGGAGGGGAAAGAAATCTGCTGGGCAAGGAGCATAACTGCATTACTTCCTTGGAGGTCTGGGAAATACATTATGCAGAGCTCCAAACAAAGTTTGCCAGCAGCAAGTCTGCTTAGATGTGTCCGTGGGGGTTTCCCTGTGTTATTTCCTATTCTTTTCTATTTAAATAGCCAAACTCTTTCTTTCCTGGGGCCCAGGGTGATCTGTGGCTCCTGAGTATGTGTGTTAGGAACTCGTTTATCCACATGCTAACAGCGTGAGCTGGGCTAATGATGTGCTCTGGGCTATGTTTGCTGTTAGCATGCGGAGGGAAGGTCTGCCTGGCAGGTCCAGCCCAATCCCTAGGGTTTGACCAGGGAAAGTTCACCTGGGTCACCAGTGCTGGCTCTGCCAAAGCAGCCTTGAGCTGCTCCTTTGGGATCAGCCAGAGCTGAGTGGGTCTCTCTAGGGCTGGACACCCGTCCCTAGGCATGGAACTAGGCAGGGGTGGCCTCATGGAATGGGGGCACTGCCTTGTGGCTGCAGAAGAGCAGGATCAGCTCCCCCCACTTTGCTCTTGTGTGTCTCTTGCTGTGTTTGCAGGAGCTGTGATGGGTGTAGGGGGGTCTCTGAGCCCTTCGTGAGGCCTGAGACCACGGTGGGGTTTGGGTTGAGCATGTTGGCAGTAGCTGCTCTTGGCTATGCTCTGCTCTTCTCTGCACTGTGTTCCCCCCTACAGGGCTTCTGTTGGGTCCCTGCTTGCACCAGGGCATTTTAAGTCACCATCCCGTTTGTTTCAGTTTCTTCCTCGTTGCCATGGACCTCTGGCTTGTGGCACAGGGTTGGTCTGAAGCCTACAGCTCCTCTGAAATGTGACTTCTCTCTGCCCCAGTCCCACCAAAGATGAGTTGGGTTGTGTCCTGCTGACACATGCCGTCACTGGAGGTCATGGGGATGTACGAGAGGTTTCCCTTTGTTTCCAGGGCTTTGGTGTTGACCTTCCTGTGCTTTCACTGAGGTTTTACTCCAAACAGGCTCCTTACTTAGTGCATGAGCACCCTGCAGGTGTTCCTGTGCCTTGGCTTCCTCTGCAACCTCCAGGTTTCCTTTCTTCAAGGCAGCATCTGCTCAGCTGTCACCCATCACCTCCAGAGGCACCAAGGGGACCTCCAGCAAGTGGAGGTGTTCCCAGGAGCGCTTTTCCTGAAGCTGGTTTGGGACCCCTCAGCAGTAAAAGCACCTTCAGGGAGGACTGAAGAGGGAGGGAGGGTCATGGCCAGGCCCCCATTGCTGACTGCAGCCCGGGACACGAGCAGTGTGGCACCAGAGGCTGTGTCCGTGCTGACAGCAGGAGCATTTAGCAGGGAGAGATTTCCCAAAAGCTGCTCTTTGGGGTTTTGCAAATCTGCAGCTTTCCTCCAGTGAGACTTTTGTTGTAGAGATGTTGTGATGGTTTTGCCCTCTGGAACAAGCAGCATCTCTTCTGTGCTCTGGGAGTCCTGGAGAATTAGCAGAGCCTTTTTTAATCCCATGTGAGATGCAGTCCTGGCTCATGCACAGCAGTGGGTTGGTGCTCAGCACAGGAGCAGGAATAGCCCCTGGATGATGGTTGACAGCTTGGCTAGGGCTGGAGGAGGTTTCACACTGTGGTTTCTCTCCAGCTTGATTCGTACATCATGGGCACAGCATCACCCATGTTCTCAGCCCAGCTTTGCCAAGGACACTCGTAGCTTTGGGCAAGTTCCTGCAATCCTCAGTGGCTGAGCATCCCTACAGAGATCAAAGCTCTCTCCCACTTCATGGGGCTTTGTGAGGGTTTGCAGGCGATAGCGAGGTGCTTTGAAAGGGAAACGTTTCAAGTGTTTGTCTGCAAACCAGACCTGCTTTTAAGAAAATGCCTTTGTCCTATCCTAAAGGAAGGATCCCTCCTCTGTGCCTTGCCTTTGAATGCCTCTGCAGGGCATTGCAGCAGCCCCCACCTCACTACCAGTGCACAAATCCCTTTTGCTGCTGTGTTTTTTAGGCTCCGACCGCTCGACATCGAGTTCATGAAGCGCCTGAGCAAAGTGGTCAACATCGTCCCTGTCATCGCCAAAGCCGACACGTTAACGCTGGAGGAGAGGGACTACTTCAAACAACGGGTAAGGACCTGGCAACTCTTCTCTGGGCTCCCATCTCTTGCTCCCCATCCCCTCCTGCACCTTTACCCCTCCCAGATCCCTCATCCTCCCCGTCAGGGCTGGAAAGGCGAGTGCCTGGCCCCGAGCCCAGCACATTCCTCCGGCTGCAGCTCTGAGCGATCCCACGTGGCCGGAGGAAAGGCCTGTGGTCCAAGCAGTTCCTTGTGTTTCTCTTGGATCTTTGTCAGTGCAGGATAAGTTCTGAGCTCTAAGTCTCCGGGCCTGTTTCTCCTGCCTCCTTTGTTATCGGTGTTGTTTTCAGGCTGGTTTCTGTTATACTGGGAGGTAGATGGTGCTGCTGGAGAAGCTGGAAAACCCTCCCTGTACAGCATCATGCACTGATACAGGAACCAGGCAAAACAGATGTGTGAGTGTGCAGAGCTCAGCTGGGCAAGATTTATGGAGAAAGCAAGGAATGAAATTCCCTTGGTTGCCTTGGTCAGGAGCTGGTGGTGGGGAGCTGAGGAAGAGCTATCTGAATCCACAGCAAGGCATGGGCTGCTGAGAGGTGGATATGCCTCACTTTTGGGCTCAGAAGGGCTATAAATCCCTTTGTGTAGCTGATGGATGTGGCTGCAGGCATGATGCTCTCAGCATCCCTGCAGACATCAGCAAACCACCAAGCTCGTTGGCCTGTGAGTTTGAATTGCAGTGGAGTGAAGCAAAGGGAAAGAGGGTCTTCCAAAAAAGGCAGTTTTAGTGGCTACCTCCATTAGTTACAGAAAAGTTGGCACATTAGCCATGGGTGGTTCAATATCTCTGTACAGAAGAGGGTGAGCCACCCCTTCCCAAACCCATGCTCCCAGTTCTTAACAAATGGGATCAGACACTGAAATATCCAGTCTGGTTTTGGGGGCTGAATCCAAACTCTGCAGGCAGTTCTCTTAGCAGTGAGCTAGAGGATGCCTGGCAATGGAGCTGAGAAGTAATCCAGGCTGTGCCTGTCTGCATGGAGATCTTCCAGGAGCTGGTGCAGGAGGATGGGGTGTCCATGGTGCCACATCTGCTCTCTGCAGTGGCTTTTGCATACTGCTGGCTCCATGTGCAGGTATCCATACATCTGTGGGCAGGTGGCTCTGGGACTGCAAAGTCAGTCTGGGATCTTAAATGTCACCTGGGCACACTCAGCTGCTGATACCATCCTTGTGTAATGACAGACTGTGGGGATAGCTCCTGGCTCTCCAGCTCTGCACTGGCTCTGCTCTGGATGAGCTCACCCTATCTCACATCCTGATTGTAACCAGACCCCTAAAATCCTCCCAGATGGAAGGAGAACGCGTAGCCACAGGGAGTGTTTATAGTGCCCCTTCTGCGAGGGGCTCATCCTCCTTATGCTTATGGCTCCAGATCTGGTAGTGCGAACAAGAGGGCAGGTAATGAGCCCAGGTTACAGGCTGGGACCCTTTCCCTTTGCTCCAGCGCTCCTGGGTGTGTGCTTCCAATGCAGAGCCCTGTGTGTACCTGGGAGTGTAGCTAGTTTGGAGAAGAATAGGTTTGTAGGTTTGGATCAGGGTGGGCAGGTGATGGTGAAGCCCCAGTCTGGCTGCAGGGTACCTAGGTTGATGCCAGCATTGCACTGAGTTAGTGGAATGGGCTCTGATGCCCTTTGGAGTTGCTTTGTTGGGTTGTTTCCCTAAAAATAGTGTGTGGGTTTGGCTGGGGGGTGGGAGGCTGCTGGGGGTTCCTCTGGGCTGATCTGCTCCTTTCCAAGCCTACAACCTAGGGCTGACATGGAGTTTATTGCCATAGGAAGCACGCAGGCTGGGTTGGGGTTTGCAGCTTTGTAGAAAGCCTCTGAGCAACCGGTGAGCTGAGCCTGCATCCATTTCAGGAATCCCATTTCAGCATCTCTTTGCCTTGCACAGAAGCAATATCTTTAGAGGCCATTCTCCCGAGCTGTCTGTATCCCTGTCCTTTTGGATCAATCCCTGCTGTGACTCCTTTTCCAAGAAGTGTAAACAAACACCAGAAAGCAACTTCTTAGCATTGGGTTACATGCCTGGCAGCGATGTTTCCCATTGTTTGGTGCAGCTTGTATTGTCTTATTCAATTCCAAAGCAACGCTCAGCTCATGTAACTTCATCTCACTCTCAGCCTGAGCCATGTCTTGGCACCAGGTTCTTGCAGAGATTCCAGGGCAAGGGTTTGGTAGGTGTGCAGCAATTAAACTCAGGTCTGTCTCCAAGGTGGGCAGTGTTTAGGATGCAGAGGGAAGATGCTGCTGCTAGGCTTTGCTGTGGGCATTGCTCACAACAGCCTTTTGGGTCAACTGGGAGCAGCTGCTGTGGTGGGAATGCAGCTCCTCTGCCTGTGTGTCCTCATGTTTCTCTGCTCTTCCCCCTTAGATAATGGCTGATCTTCTCGCCAATGGGATCGATGTGTATCCTCAGAAGGAGTTTGATGAAGACTCTGAAGATCGACTAGTGAATGAGAAATTCAGGGTTAGTGCCTGTGATTGTGGCTTGGATGTGTTTGGATGGGGGCCTGCAGCTCTGGGGGCTGAGGATGTCCTTGGGGGGGTCTCTTGCAAGGAGCTTCTATTTTCTTTCCAAAGCCTCTGTCCACAGGGTCTGCCTGGGACCAAGGATCCTGCCAGAGCTCAGAGCAGGGACAGGGGAAGCTGTCTTCTCTCATCCGTGTCGCTGCTCCTTCCCCAGCTCCATTCCTCAAAAGGTGCCATCAGCAACCAGCGAACAGAGGGGTCTTATGGCCCCTTGCCTGCCCCAGGCATGGGGAGTGCTGGTGTCTGCCATGAGGGCTGCTCTTCTGGCATGGCTGTCATTTCCTTGCTACAGGAAGTAACTTTTTGCCTCAAGAAAGTAGATTGGGCAAATTCAAAGAAGAAAAGAAGTCCTCTGGGGGCTCTGAGGTACAAAGTCACCACCTTGGATCAGCAAGTGATGAGGGATGCATCATGATACCTTTGCCCCAGCTATGTGCTGGTGCCTGCAAAAGAGGTGCTGGGCTACACTGGTTTGGGGCCTGGTTTAGACTGGTTATAGACTGGGCATGCAGGAGAGATGCTGTTGCCCAGGTTGTGAGCTGTCTGCGGTCCCTGGCAGGCAGCACTGCTCAGGAGCATCACAGGCAGACCAGCTCATCCCATGACTCTCCTGAAGCAGCTTGATGTAAGACTTTGCTCACCCACTTGGTCTCCTGTCACTTTTCAGGAGGAAAACGTAACCTTGTTTTTCTATTTCCTCAGGAAATGATCCCGTTTGCAGTGGTGGGCAGTGACCAGGAATACCAGGTTAATGGAAGAAGAATCCTTGGAAGGAAGACCAAGTGGGGCACCATTGAAGGTATCTTGTCCTTGTTTCCCTACCTCCTGAGCCCATCTGCCTGCCCTGACAGAAGGTGATAAGGTTCAAAACCAGCACAGAAACTGAGGTGTATATAGTGCTTCCCTGCCCCTCCAAAGAAAATTACTTCTCTGGTGCCTGAGGGCTGGAAATACCTTGGCAGATGCTCCTGTGCTGAGTCCTTGGGCCTTTGTGCATCTCAGGAGCTGCTGAGTACCAGAGGGGTCACTTTGGGCTGTCCTGTGGCCTTGCTTCTGCTTGTCTCTCAGTTAAATGCCTCATGGCTGGATTTGAGGGCACAAGTGACATCTCTCTGTCTCAAGCCCAGATTAGAGCCTTCCCCTGGCATCTCTACCCCCCACCATGCATTTGGTTGATGCCTTTTGTGGGATCTCTTCCCTCTTCCTTTTTCATCCCATCCACATCTTCCTGGTCTCTCCCCCATTTTAAATCGTGGTTTAAAGGCTACAGATGGAAGCTCCTGGCTCCATCCACATGTTTCCCTGTCCTGGTTTTGGGCAGCCAACTGGCACATCTCCAGTGCCACCCTTCTTACCTTCCGCCCTTTCATTTCATAGGATTCTCATTTACGAGTCCGTGTTGAGGAATGGTTTAACAAAGATGCCAGGATAATCAGTGTCTTTTAAAGCTCTGCTGCCCTCTTGTGCTCGGTCCCTGGAAGCGCTGAATATAAGGGGATTCATTTAACCACTCACCTTCCATGTGTGGCATGTGCCTTCAGCACAGGGAGACCCCAGGACCCAGCCATGGCCAGGGACAGCTTTTGCAGAACAGTGTTATTTGTTAGTTTGCCATTCCTGCATGATGTACAAACCTCTCTGGGTAAAAAAAGAACTGAGAAGAGGGAATTTATCCTCTGGATTTAAACTGCAATTTGTCAGACAAATGGTGATGGGGCAGCACCCGTTGATTTTTCCTTCTTGCAAACACTCTTCCTTGCTCCAGGCCCTGTTCAGACACAGGTAGCCTTGTCAGCAAGAGCCCGTGTCCTTCCACAGCACCCCAGCCTGTGCAGCAGTCCCCAGAATGCCTGGGATGCAGCAGGATCCTCATGGCAAAGCTACAGATGAAAAACTCCTGTGTTCATGTCTGTTAAGCTCCTGCTGTCCCTTTCTCTGCCTTGTTTGGGGTCCACTTAAGCTTGTGTTGGTCCAAAGAGGGGTTTGTGCTGGGGGATGCTGCTGGGAGCTCCCTTGTTTGGTGGAACAAGGTTGCAAGGGACTGTGAATGCTCAGTCAGACCTCGCCAGCCACTTGGGCGTGCTGAGCTGGGGCAGGTACCTGGGCACCAACCCTACAGCAGCACAGGGGACTCCTGAGTCCTGAGCCTTGTAGCCCCTGAGGTAAGAGGAGAGATTTAGGTTAGGCATAAGGCAGAAGCTCTTCCCTGTGAGGGTGCTGAGGCGCTGGCACAGGGTGCCCAGAGAAGCTGTGGCTGCCCCATCCCTGACAGTGTTCAAGGTCAGGTTGGACACGGGGGCTTGGAGCAGCTGCTCAAGTGGAAGCTGTCCCTGCCCGTGGCAGGGGTTGGAGCTGGAGGAGCTTTAAGGTCCCTTCCAACCCAAACCAGGCTGGGATTTCATGATTCTGGGAAGTCCTCCTTACCCCATGTGGTTGCCACACTCATGCCATGGGTGCACGCTGATGGGTTTCTCTCTTTCTCTACCAGTGGAGAACACGACACACTGTGAGTTCGCCTACCTGCGGGACCTCCTTATCAGGTTGGTAGGACTGTCCCTGTCCCTGTAGCCTTTGGTCACCAGGTGGCATCCAACAGAAGGGGACAGCCCAGCCCAGCTTGAAGCAGCGGCAGCTTCTCTGCTCCTCCATTATCCCTCCATCCTTCCATGCCCTCCCAGCCTGCTGCAGCCCCTCTGGGAGGGGTGACCTCACTCAATGGGACGTGGTTTCAGGGACTTTTCTCAGCTATGGTCCTGAGCAGGATTGAGAGCTGGGTCAGGACAAACTCCAGGATTGGTGCTGACAGTGTGGCTCCAGCTCACCTACAAATAGCTGGAAAGCCTTTTGGCCTTTGTGAACCCTCACCAACCCTAGGTCCTACCTCCAGTCCAAAGACTGCATCCCATGACTGTGCCATTGTGGAGTCTGGGCAGCTGCTGGTCCCTCTTGACAGAAGCATCCCTGCCAGGGAATGGGAGGCTGAGCCCCCTTGCCTTGCTGGAGGGGACATTGGGCTTCTCCCAAATTTGGCTGCAAGATAAAGCCTCCACACACGAGCTGTTGCTGGCAGATAGTGGTGTGGGGCTACAAAACCTGATCCCAGGGACTTGTAGGACTGGGATCTTCCTAGATGGGTGTTATGCAGCCAGTGTGCCTGCTTACCCAACCACAGGCTGTTGATAGCAGTGAAGGCTTCTGGTCTCAGCTGCCTATAACTGCCTTTGTTTCCCTTCTGTGCCCTAAAGATAGCGTTAACCAGTAAAGCAGGAGGGCAGATTTGGGCTGGATGGGGTGTTTGAAGGCAGAGGTCAGGGATGTGAAGGTTGGGGTGGCAGAGGCTGGGCTGACCGAACCTGCACCCAGTGCAATGTGATTGCTCCCATCTCCCTTTCCCACAGGACACACATGCAGAACATCAAGGATATTACCAGCAACATCCACTTCGAAGCCTACAGGGTCAAGAGGCTGAACGAGGGCCAGAGCTCCCTCTCCAACGGCGTGACCGACAAAGAGCTGGTGGCTAACGAAATGTAACCTCTCGCTCCGTAGCCAGGACCTTGCTCGCTCACGCTCGCTCTTTCTCCCCTCTTCCCCCTTTATTTTTATATAAACCCCCTGCCACTGTCCCTGTCCCCCTCTCCCCAGCCCCTGCCAATGTTAACTGACCAAATAACTAGACGCTGTCTCTGTCGTGCGGGGCTCATCCCCCCCGCTTCGTGGCATGAGTTTTCTTCTCAGCCCCTGGTCCAGCATCCCTGGGCTGGGGACCGTGTCCCCGCAGAGGTCGGGCTCTTGCTGGTCCCCAGCAGCCGAGCTTGGGGGAGCAGATCCATGGGGTTGGGGTGCCCTGGAGCCCTGCCTGTCCCTCCATGCAGAGGCTCTTCTCCGTCCATTGAAGGCAAGAGCTTCTCCAGGTGAATGTCGCCTTTGGAAGCAAGGTACGGTGGTATGAAGAGAGCAAGACGGTGCCATCCTTGTCTGCTATTGCCTCCTCCAAGCCCTCTGCAGCCCTCTGGGACCTGCCAGCGCCCAACCCAACCCCTCTACCCTGCCTATATGCAATAAACTGGGAGTGCTTAGGTGTCACCTCGCCTGTCAGCGACCCCCGGCCCCGCAGAGCGACCTGCTTTGGGAGAAGTGCCTTTTCAGACTGTTACCTTGGAATAGGGGGGAGAGGGGAGGGAGGGCTTGCCTTGTCTGTCCTTGCAGCCTGCAGAAGGCCTGCGGCACTCAGCAGAGACTCCTCTTCCCTCTCCCTTGACCCACAGATGTGGCTGATGTCCTGGCAACACTTGTGTATTTATTTGTCATTCGGTTGGGTGGGTTTTCCCACCACAGGCTCACAGTATGTTTGTCCAAAGGGGGCTGAGAGTGGAAGGTCTCTGCAGAGTGGTGGTGGGAGGTGCAGGGTTGTCCTGTCTGACCCTTGTGGTTCTTGGGGTTTTCCCTATGTCAGAGTATTGGGTATGGTTTAATTCAGTTCTTGTTGTGGGGGAACCCCTGTGTGATGTGTGTACGTGTCACACGCTCCTCTCTTCTGCTAGCCCTTGTGTAAGGGGATGGTGCATGTGTGGACCTAGACCTGCAGCGGTGGGGTGTGCTGGGGCAGTGTTTGTGGGTGCTGCACCCCATGGTCCCTCCTCTGCCCCCCCCCAAACCACCTCTTTCACCCTGTAGGGGGTTGGTTAAATAGCACCATGGCACAGGTGTCTCCACCCCAGCTCACCCTTTCCATTCTCTGCTCCACCAGTCTCTGTATCTCCTCTAAGGGATAAAACTTCCTGCAAATCACTCTTTTGGGGGGGCAAATACTAAATTGGCAGCTGTCCCATCCTCTTGCACTGGAAGGTGCTGTGGAACCCACCTGATAGTCTCCATGAGGGTCAGATCCACCTTCAGGTGACTAGAAGGAGGGAGGAGGTTGCTCTCATCTCGGTGGGGATGCCCAGATGATGTTGCTCAGTGGAGGGTTTGCAGGGGCTCCCCATGCATGTTCCCTCCCAGCAGCCAAAGCAGGGGTGCATCGAAAGGAGAATCTACTCCCTCTTAATTCATGTTCACCCCACAGAAGTGAAACAGCTGTTGGGGAAGAACAACTCCACTTGCTGACTTGCTATATTTTAGCAAAAACCGAACCAAAAAGAGTGTATTAACTGAAGAAAAAAATGTATGTATTTCAAGTGTTAAAAAAGGGGAGAAATCTCTCATGTGAGGCACTTCTGCAGATGTCATCTTCAACTTCGGTTTTCCCTCTAGTTGATGCCTCAACCTGGGCCAAGCAAAGACCCGCTGCTTTCTCCTTTGTAACCTGAGTATTTTTGGGGGAAGTCAAGAAAGAAAGTGAAAATAATACAATAAACCCCCTTCATCCAGATCTATTAAAATGGCCTTTTGGGGGTTATAAGCATTATGACAAATTTAGTCCATTTTTGTATAAATAATAGTGTTTAATATGTATTTCCCAAAATAAATGTTTTGAATGCAAATAGGAGGAGGCTTGTTTGGAAATGTCTGTTCCCAACCATGGTGTGATCGCTGCTGTGTGGACAGCGTGGGGCTGGGGGTGATGGGACAGTCCAGCTCCAGAGCTGCTGTGCTTTGCTTTCCTTGGGGTGAGGGTTTATTTCTCCTTGACTCATCCTCCCTCTGACACCTGCCTCAGGTGCTCTGCAGAATGCTGGAGCTGAGCACCCTGGGGACCAGCATGGCCTCAGCATCCTTGCACATCCCAAGGGAGGCAGGAGGGTCCCCTCCCTTTGCTCTCATGGTGAAGCTGTTTGACTGCAGTATTTTCATTCAGCATGGATTGCACCTGGTCTGGGGGAGCAGCAGTTTGCCTTTCACACCAGTGTGGCTTTGGCTTCGCAGGGAAATGGTCTTCAACACCTTTAATGGCTGCAGGGATCGCCTTCGGATGCCCTTGGGAGTGGGCTTCACTTTGAGGACTTGTATTCCTGAAGCCACCTCTCTCCCTGGTGTCACAGAGAAGACCCTGTTCAGTCTGGTGCTTTAACCTGTATCTTACATGTCTGTTGTAGCCCCCTGGTCAAGTCAGTAGAACTCAAGTCAGCTGAACTCAAAAGCCATCTTGACAGCCAGCTCTAGGTGACCCTGTGCTTGAGCAAGGGGTTGGACCGGATGATCCTTTCCCTCTGGGAATCTGTGGTTCTGGAATTGTGTGAAAACAAACCCAACAGGACACAAGTCAGGCTGAGCTGGGTTCCTATGGGTGTGTAGAGCCCAGGACAGGATTAATGTACATTTTTCTTCTGCTTTTCTGCTGGCACCTGTGTTTCAGAGCAGTGAATCCGCTCATCTTGTATGGCATCCAGTGAGGTGTGTGGTAAGGTTTGCTGACAGGCCCCCCTTTGCCCCAGTGCTAAACCCATCCTTAGCAATACCCTTGTTTTGGTGTGTGCTATCCTATTGTAACTGGAGCCAGACCAAGGGCAAAACCTCTTGGGGGAGAGGGACTCAACATGTAGCAGTTACATGCAGGGACCATGGGGTTTGCCTCTGGACAATCTGCAGCAGCTTTTCAGATGGTGATTTTCTTGCACTGGTGGCTGAGGGTTTTTGCTGCTTTCCTCAGTTCTGGCATTTGACTGTGTCCATGGAGGCAGATGGAACAGAGCATGTTCCAGGCCTGGTGACAGCCTGAGAAATGGCTGGAGTGAGGGGAAGGCAGAATTCCCAAGCTCAGCAATAAGAGCAGCTTTTGTTCAACCCCAAGGAGGAGCTTGGAGGATCGGAGATCCATGCCTGGGAATGGTGCAGGGAATGGCTTCCAGATGTTATGAAGCCCTGAAGAGGTGGGGTTGGGGAAGGGAGAGCAGCAACACCAGATGCTCTGATGGAGCAGGGCTTTGGTGCTATGGGAAAAAGCCCAGCTGCAGGAATACTTTGCCATTGCAAATCACACTCCCCTTCCCCAGAGCCTCAGCTGTGGGGCCGGAGTGACCCTGGTGTGGGGCAGATGAGGAGGGTTTGGCAGAGCAGGAGGCAAGCTTGGGCTGCTCCCCCTTCCAGCACCCTCCTGAGCTGTCTGGAAGGGAAATTTGCCTAACGATGCTGTAGCTGACAGAAAGGGCCTTGCACTAATGGCTTATTGAGTGGCCTCACTTTAACAAATGAGGGAAATGAAGATGAGTGAGAGTTTAATTACTGAGCAGAGCAGAACAGAGCAGGGCTTTCCGCAGTGCCAGCACTGGCTCCTCTTCACTGGGTTGTGGGAGGGAGATGAGGACCCCCCAGCATAGATGAGCCCTTGGGGTACCTGGCAGCACTGGGGGACATGGCTGCTTGGCCAGGGTGGGCTGGAGGTGGGTCCCAGCCCCACCTGAGCAGCCCAATGCAGAGATCATCACCATGCAAAGAGGATGACTATAAATAATAAGAATAAAAGGGAGTATAAATAATTAAAGCAGCTCATCGTGAGTAGTTCCTGAAACGTCTGCCTGATTTAAAAACTAATTACTTGGGGGGTAATCACCACCAGAAGCGCATCTATTTACCCACAATGCTGCTCTACCCTCCTATTCCTTTCACTCGCCCTCTCCTGATTGCTATCCCAGGCGTCAGGGTTCAGACTTATCACTCGTCCATAGCACACAATAAACTCTGTTGTACTTGTCCATCTCGCTGATTAATAACATCATTGGAGATCTGTTCAGGGAGAAATAAATCCTCTCTGGGTAGGAGGCCAGGTGCTGGCTGTGGCTGTGTCCTGCCTTGGAGCTGGGAGCTTGCTGTGTCCTGAAGAGATGCTCTTGCTCCAGGGAGGGTCCCTAAAATAGGGCAGCTCCAAGTGACTGTGAGCACGGGGTACCCCAGGGGGATGTGTTATCACCGGCTCAGGATGAGCTGCTGGTGAGACTTCTCTGGACCCTCACTCTTACAAGCAGCCCACAGTGAGCATCAAGCCCTGAACTGGGCAGTGTGGGACCTGTCCTCATGGGAAATGTCTCCTTTTGATGTGCAAGCCAGGCTGGGGCATAGGCAGAGCTGCTGATCTCAAGCTTTAATTACTGTGAAGCTGCTGCACTGCAGTTGAAAGCCTTAGGTTTTTATTTGATCATCTTCTCTATGGCTGCAGCAGAAAGGAGGATTTGTCCCCTCCACCTCCACCCCTGTGCCACCTCCTCACGCCACCTCCATCACAGGGGTGCTGGCCCCAGCCTGGCTGCTCCTTCTCAAAACCACAGCAGCAATGTTCCTTCCATGCCCATGGCAGCTGACGTTTGTAACTTTGCTGTAGTTTGTATTTATTTGAGCTGGATCTGGTCCTGTACAAATGCAGAAGTGATTCTCAGCAGCAGCCTGCTGTAGGAGCAGTAGTGCACTGCCTTGCTTCATTTAAGGAAAAAAGGATAATTTATTCCTAACTTATGGGATTCAGGAGACTTCCACCCGCAGCCCACGATATTTTCTCATTAACATCACCCAGCTAAGCTAAAAACTGCAATTTCATAAGTCATTCTTCCTTCAAAGGCACATTACCAGCTTCCCAGGGACTCCGAAAGTTTACTGAGGCTTAAAGACATACCTCATAGCATGCAGTGATGTATCAAAGTCCCTCTTCTTATTACTACTGAAACCATCTCTTTGGTAAGTTTTCCTCCCATGAACATTCCCATACCTGGGAATAACCCTGTCAGGATGCATCATATGCATAGCCCTGCCCAGGATCTGGTGGTGATGGACTTGGGCATCCTGACCATGCCTTTACAAAGAGCAGCACAACACAACACCTGGGTCATTACATGCACTAATGAACCGATGTGCCAAGCCAGAGCCTCTTAGTGGGGTTCCCAGCACCAACATCTGTTGTAGGTGTGTGTGTGCAATGCAATGGGGGCTGAGGTGAGTGGTACTGGCCAGAAGGACTAGCACTGAGTCATCCTTTATCTAGAAGGGAAAAAGAAGTAAGTATTTAGCTGGAAGACAGAAGAAAAGTGATTGCTGAGTTTGTTGCTTTGCCCTCTGTACCCCTTGGGGCTCAGCTGGGCTGTGGGACAGTGCAACATCCTTTGGGGGGGGTCCAGTGTTAGAGCAGGCAGCAGGGATCATTGATTCACCATTGCTCTGAGTGGGAGCAATAAAACCCAATTGCAGGAGTCAGGCCATGGGAAGATTGATACCTTTTGTCCCTTATCCTCCCTCTGATGCTTCTCTGTAAATGACATGAGCCAAAACACTTCTTTTTTGTACTTTCTTTAGTGCTGGGGACTACCCACAGTGAGAGTGTGGGATGGAGGGGCTGGGATCCAGGGAGATGGATGACTGTGTGTGAGTTTCTTGTCACAAAGACTCATCAAGACTCAGGGCTCAGCAGCTATTTTCATTCGTGCACCATTTTTAAAGGTGGTTTCTTGGCTTTTTTTGTATATTTATTGTAAATTGGAGCTGAAAGCAAAGTTTACAGACCCCAGCTGTTAAAAATAACAAGAGTAGACTTTTAAAAGCCACGTCCTGAGCTAGCTTTGCAGATGACAATGACAGGGAAGCAGAAAGAGCCTCAGTCCCCTTGCGAACATCCTCATCACCTTACACTGTATTAGCCCAGGGCTTAAACTGTGGGGGAGCAGAGGCGCACGTGGTGAGCACTGCCAGCAGCATCCCCGTTCCCTGCCCTTCTCCTCTGCCACCAGCTTCAGAAGGAAGTCAAGATTAGCATCATATTCCTAAAGCAAAATCACACATCGGAGACCCTCCCTGGAGGAGCAGGGCTTTCCTCTCTAAATATCTGTCCCAATATGTTTAATTTGCAGATGAAATTAAGGCCAGGAAGAAAGGGAAGGCTGCCTTTTCATGTGTGGGCTGTCCAGCTTTGCCTTGAATATCAAAGTGAGATGAGTTACAAAGCACTGACTCGCTGGGATTATCTAAGAAACCTTGTAGGTCCCAAGTGACGGCGGGTCCGGGATCAAAAGGTGCGGTGCTTATGCACAAAGCCAGCGCGGTTCTTAGATCGGCCCCAAAGAGCCAAATCTGGGCTCAGTTTGCAGAGTTCAGGGATTTCCAAGGAAACAAGGAGGTAGGTGAGGAACCAGGAGAGGCTGGGCTTTCACGTGGCCTTTGGATTAAATATTAACCTGCTGCAGTGGGTTACGAGGATAAATATTGTCATTAATCATGTATGTGCTCATTATTCTGGTGAGAATAGACTGCTCGAGCTTCATCTGCAGGAGCGTTTTGACTCCAACCTCCCATTTTCTGCTCATAGGTTTCTGTAAACCAGCATCTTTTATGGTTTTCTCTCTTCAGAGAACTTTTTCCCACAAACACATTTATTGGTTTCAGCATTTTACCCCTTAAGCTTTGAAAGCATCAGGTGAAAAGACTTAGCATGGGATAGCCAGGCAGGAGAAAATGCACCTCTAATGTTGCTAAAACAGGGCAGGTGGAGCAGGGTGATGGTTCTGGGATGGCCAATGGGGGTCACAGCCTGATCTGATCAGGTCTTGACAAAGGGATCTGTTGCTGTGTGCTGCACTGAGCTCCACAGACATTCAATGTGGTGAGAGCAGAGCCCCAGAGCACCTGGGCATTCTGAATGGGATGTTGTTGGGAAGTGCTTATTAGCCAGGCAGAACTGCAGCTCCACTGGATCTGCACAGCTGAGAAGCAGCACAGGAGAGTGCAATGGGCCTGCATTGTAATTGCAGCCTGTTGATATTTTTCATGTTAGAAATAGTTGGCTCAAAAAGGCCTTTTTCATCATTCATTTCATGAAAAATTGGGATTTTTCCTTCTTGTCTGATTTTATTGAACTTTCAATCACTGTCATTTTCTTCAGCTTCTCTTCCCTCCTGGTTTGAGCTGCTCCTTTCAATTATTTGGTGCTTCCCTTTTTATTCCAGTCATTCTTTTTAAAGGCTTGAATAGAAGGAAGAGGGAAGATGGATTAAAATTTATACCAGGACAGGAAGTGGCTGCATGGCCGAGAGTCTAAACCCCTCTCATTAACAATGTTTAATGAGGAACAGAATTATTGAGCAAGCTGAGATGTCTGCAAATGACTTCTGAAACTCTCCAAAATGGAAGGGAGCTTATCTAGGAGAAAGCTGATGAATGAAGGGGAAAAGCATTTGGAAGGAGGCTGAAGGAGCTTCTCTAATGACCATCTGTCCCACTATAGAGATTAATGGATGTTGAGTAAAGCTGCCTCTGAGGGACTCATCTCTGAGTAAAGGTAAGACCAAGGATGGTGCTTTAGAGGTGCCTTCTGCACCCAAATAGACAACCCTATCCCATTGGCACCAGCTGTGTCCCTCTGCTCCTTCCCCAGTGATGGCTGCAATGGCTTGTCTCTATCAGCATGTGCAGAAGGAAGCACTGAACCCATTCTCAGCCCTATGGGACAAAAGAGATGGAGCAGATGCTGCGTGTGTCCCTTCCTCAGTGTTTGTGCAGTCTGGTGGCGAGGAGGAAGGGGTAGCCTGGAGGCTGTGCCAGCAGCCCTGGCTGGGGCACTTCCCACTTGAGGTTTGCAGGCTCTGGTCTTGCCACCCAACCCTGCCTTCCTCTGGCATCTTTGCTGTGTTTAGTAGAGTTGTGCTGCAGGAGGAAGCTGATTTGAAGCTGATTTGAACAGGTTGGTTTGCTTTTGTCAGCCAGGCCAGTGCGCTAGATCATACCTGTCAGCTTGGGAGTATGAGCAGTGTGGGCTTTTGTGGCACAGCGAGGTGAGTGATGCATATAGCACGTGGGGCTGTGTAAGGTTTGCTGGAGAGACAGAGCCCCAAACCTGTACCTGTGCTGTGATGAGGGGGCTCCTGTGCCTGCAGGGCCACTGTGATGCTCTGTGCTCCTGCTGCTGGAATGGGCAGCTTGGCTGGGCCCTGAGGTACCTCCAGGTGCTGCAACAAGTGCTGGTGCCTGCCTGTATCTGATGGTCACAGAATGCTCATTCTTGCTGTGCTGGTTATAGCTTGGCAGAGACTGGATTAATTGGTGGGTTTCATTCCTACTGAACCAGGGTGTATATATAGCAGATGGTCCTTTAGCAGCCAGAGCCTACACAGCTACACCTTTATTTAAGCAAAGCTTATATATACATATTTCATACTGATGTGTATATTTCACGTGAAGGTATATTTGATACTGCTATTTATTATTTTTGCATCAAGATTTCTGTGTAAAACCTGGTGTAGATGACGGAAAGCGTGTCTCTAATGCCATGTGCTCCCTTAATGCTGGAGTACTTTCTGAAGTATGATGATGGGAATAGAAGCTGGCCAGGACACAGGGCTGGGCTGGAAATTTTATTATATTATAGTTATATATATATATATAAACATATTTTCTATACATTATATGACATATATTTTATATCTATTATATAACATATATTTTATATCTATTATAGTTACAAGTACTGTATTTAAAAGATGTGCTTGGAGGATTCTTGTGCCTCTGTTTTGCTGCTTTTACCTGGGACACGTGTATCTGCTGCATGGCAACAAAATGGGTAGTTGGTTAATGCTGCTCCCTGTATCAGCAGGACGGGGTGGGTCATCACCCCTGCTTCAGGGTTACTGCCTTTCCCACCAGTTACTGAGGCTGGAGCTGTGACACCCCTCAGTACTGTCCTTCCTCTTCATGTCTGGGGCCCAACTGCCTGCAATCCGAATGGGTGTGCTTAAAATGAAGCCTGCTGACAGAGCCAGGCTGGGATGGGTGTGGGACAAGGCTGATGGGCTGCAGCAGTGTCTGGGCATCACACACTCAGGGCTCACCACGGCTCCCATCCTCTTACAAATGTGGTTGAGCTTGAACCACAGGAGCTGCATTGGTGGTGCTGAGCCCTGCACCAGTCTCTACAGAGCACTGTGAACATGGGCATGGAGGAGCTGTGATGGTCTCCACATCCCCATGCAGGCAGGGAGGGGATCTCTTCCTCAGGTACAGGCAAGGGGTTGCTGGCCCCAAGTGGCTTTGCTGGAGGATGAGCTCATCCCCATCCCTCTGACTCCTTTGGTGGTGAGGAGGGATCCAAACGCAGCCACCCTATTTTATAACTGGAATAAAGGCTCAAGAAAAGAATCACTCCCTGAATATCGTGGGGATGGTATTTTGAGTCTTTGCCTGGGAAACGGTCTCTTCTGATTCAGCTTGTTCAAATCATCTTAACAGTTCTTAGCAAGAAAAAAACCTCTGTATCCTCAAGGCAAGTATATTTGGGCAAAGCAATAAGAGAGACTTTCAGAGGTTTGGAGGTTACAGTGGGAAATAGCAGTTATTCCCAATAAGCAGTGTTAAATGAAGTGCTGCTGACAGTAGCCTGAGGCAGGTTCAAGAGTTTCAAGATTTGCAACTAAGAGATTAACTAAAATAGATGTCTTATTACAGGCAAGTTTGTATCAAAATCATTTAAAGTACCTTTAGATGCTGTAATGTTTTTCCTCCTAAGTGCTCACAGTATATCTACAGCTTCCTCCTGGCTTTGGGAACAAGCAACGAAAGGGCCCTTGATCTTGGTGAGCGTAAGACCCTCTGACGAAGGCAGGAGGACCCAGTGGATCAGCAGGTTCCTCTTTGATGGGAGGCTGCTTTAGCAGAGCTGCTGTAAACAGAGCAGACATCCTGGCTCAAGGCTCCCTCCTGTTCCCTCCTGGATGCTCACCTGTGTGGCTGGAGAGCAGGTACAGCCTGGGCTGGGTGCACCAAGCAGGGGGTTTTGTCAGCACTTTGGGTGTAAAACACCTCTGCAAGAAGAGCAGCAGCACTGCCCTGAGCTAGAACAACCCGGCCCTTCCTTTGAAAAGGCCACAGGATGCTTGGGAACACAAATGCTGTGTTTAGAGATGTAAATGATCAATGGGAAAATGAACATGAGGTGGCTTCAGGACATGGAACCGTTAGAACAAGTCCAGAGGAAGCCATGAGGATGACCAGGGGTTGGAGCACCTCCCATATGAAGACAGGCTGAGAACGTTGGAGCTGTTCAGCCTGGAGAAGAGAAGGCTGCGTGGAGACCTCAGAGCAGCTTCCAGCATCTGAAGGGGGCCTACAGGGATGCTGGGGAGGGACTCTTCATTAGGGACTGTAGTGACAGGACAAGGGGTAATGGGTTTGAACTTAAACAGCAGAGGTTTAGACTGGATCTAAGGAAGAAATTCTTTACTGTAAGGGTGCTGAGGCACTGGAATGGGTTGCCCAGGGATGTTGTGAATGCTCCATCCCTGGCAGTGTTCAAGGCCGGGTTGGATGAAGCCTTGGGTGTCATGGTTTAGTGTGAGGTGTCCCTGCCCATGGCAGGGGGGTTGGAACTGGATGATCTGAAGTTCCTTTCCAACCCAAACTATTCTATGATTCTATGAAATGGGAACAGCCATCTCCAGGCACCGGTGAACACAGAACATCTTCATCTGGATAGTGCCATCCATGCCAGGCCCAGAGTCCAGCAGCTGCTATCAATTCCCTGTCACCCTGCAGGACTTTGCTGAGGCAGGAAAATGGGTGTCTGTTATTTGGGTGGGATTCCTGCGCTCCAGATTTCTGGAAGCAATCCAAATCTGGGATGTCAGTGTGCTTTGGCAATAGCTCATCTCTGTGGAGATGAGCTGCAGGACCACAGTGCTTGTACAGCCAGAACTCTGGAGAGGGATGGGCTTTTCCCAGAGGGGTGCTTAAGGTTATCAGTGATTGTGCCAGGGATGTTGTGCAGGTTGATCAACAGGTCTGTGAGAGGAAGGCTTAGATACCTACAAAAGGCATACACCAGGAGTGATGAAACCAAGGAAATGACTGGAGATCCAAAGAGGTTTCCAACTATAAGGGGTCAATGTGCTGAAACTGGCCTGGCAGGGGCTGAGTGATGCTCTGTCTCATGAGGAGTTACTAAGGCTCGGGTTTACCCATGGGCAGGTGATATGAAATGCCGAGAATTCCCTGAGGTCTGGGAAATGGGAGAAAGGGAAATGGGTCCTTCTGTGTGAGGCCAGCTGTGCTTGAGAGGTGAAATATTGTTTCTCCTCCTTTTTCCTTGTGTGTTTCCAGGTTCTGCAGCTGAATGGCACTGCTGTGTCATTCAGTAAACCAGAGATTGCAGCTTCTCTTCATGTGAAGAAGGAAAAATGCCTCTGAGTGTCTTTGCAATCCACTCTCTTTGAAGAAGAGATGTCCCTCTAAGGAGGCAGATCTTGGTGCTGACCTGATGACAGTGCAGCCTGCCCTGTCCAGCGAGTGTGTAAGATGTCATTTCAAAAGCAGCATAAAGCAAATGACAGTAGAATTTGATTTTCTGTCTCATGTTGAGCAGGAGCTTCCTGTGCATGGGCAGGGTGAGGTGGCAGTGAGTGGCCTTACATCCACTCCAGTGCTAATGGTTTTGCCAAGGGATGTTACAAATGTCAGGTACGAGTTATAGCTCCTCTGAGCTGAGGAAGGGTTGGTTTTCCTTGTTTGATGGAGAGGGGGGAGCTGCATCTCAGAGAGGCTCTGGGCTCTATCAGCAGTCAGTTTTCCCTTTCAGTTCTATGGAGAAATGTTGTGCTTCTCAGGGCACTTTCACGAGCCTTTCCACACCAAGATCTAGCACCTTGTCTGTGTGTCTGCCCTGCTTATGGGGCTGAGAGTTTAAATGCACTGAACAGCTGGAATAACCCAGTCCTTGAGGCCTTTGCAGAAAGCAGGGGAGTCACCAGCCTTGTCCTGCTGAAGAGGACAGGTCTGTGCTGTGTGGTGGGGCTGAACCCAACATAAAGCTGAGCTTGGATCAGGCTTGATTTCACATATTCTGTATTGTCATTGCTGCTGCTGCTGCATTTATCATCAGTCCTATAGCACCTTGTGTTTTCATGTCTCCTGGACTCGGGTGGTCTGGTAGCATCCCTCCTTTCCCAGTGAATCTTGCTATCCTGTGAAGAGGCAGAGAGGCACTTCAGCAAGTGGGGGCCTTAAAATACTTGCTTTCTGCAAATATAAGGAGTCCAATTTTGTATCAAAATATCATTAAATTAGCTGCAAAATTAACTATTTGGAAGTCCTGTTTTATTATTTTTATTTGGAACAAAAGACAGAGCCTGGCCCTGCCCCACAGAGACCCCACAGTGCTGCTGGCAGTGCCTCTAGTCTGTGAGTGCTGGAAGCACCTCAGCTACTGCCCGAGGGCAGGAGATGAGTGGAGGGCTTGTCCTGTGTGAGTCCATTGCAGTGTTCAAGGCCAGGTTGGACAGAGCCTTGGGTGATATGGTTTAGTGTGAGGTGTCCCTGCCCATGGCAGGGGGGCTGAAACTGGATGATCTGAAGGTCCTTTCCAACCCAAACCATTCAGTGATTGTGTGAAATGCCTCTGGGGTGCTCCAGTGATCCCAGGCTGATGCTGTGCACATGGGATGCTTCAGTGCAGAGCAATGAGAGCAGAAGTGGATGTGCAGATCCACACTGCTGCCGGTACCATAGCTGGCTTTCTCCAAAGGGAGCCTGAAGTATTTAGGTCATGATCTGCTAAGAGAGGGGCAGCCTGGGGAGAGGCAGCTCTCACAGCCTTCATGAGACATCTCAGAGTCTGCCTTGCTGGATTTTGGCAAGGGAGACCTGGATGTAACAAGAGGATTTAAAAGTGGGAAATGTAAAACAGCTGCTTCAGTTGTAATCAAGCCAGAAACAGGGAGGAGGGCAAGGCCTGTGGGGGGTTTCCTTACAGACCCTGGCAAATGGGAAGCTTTCCTCTTTCATTTTACTGGGCATGAGGAAGGTCTCTGGGACCTTGGAATCCTGAACACGAGTCAGGAGAGCTGGGTCTGCACTGTGAAACCTCAATAGTGTTGTGAATTCAGGGAAGGGGCGAAGGGAAGTGCAGGGCTCTGAGAGGGATGTAGGAGGGGTTGGTGAAAATGGAGATGGTGAGAATTTGATGTGTCCTTGCCCAGACTTGTAAAGGCTTAAAAATACCCAACACAGCCCAGCCTGCAGGTGTGGGGGGGTGTCACAAGCACGGCTTGGTGAGTGCCCCAGAGCATCTCCCAGGGCAGCCTATGGGGCTGGAACTCACCTGATTGCACTGGGGGTGAGATGAATCCTTCCTGTTAAGGTTGGTTGTCTCAGCTAAGTACGGTGAAAGCCAAGGGTAACCCATGCAGGTCTGTCACACACGCACACAGTACAGCAGGAGTGTCCCTCCTGCCATCTCTGTGAGAGAGCTGCTGTGGACAGGAAGCCTCAGAGAGGGGCTTGTCCAGCTCAGGCCCTCTTTTCTGGCTATTGTCATCCAATGCTTTGGAGTAAGAGAGAAGAAGCTGTCTCCAACCTGCCTGGAGGGGAGGCTTGTCCTGGTTAGCATACAGTGGGGTTTATCCTTTGCATTAGATGGGTATTCAAATAATTTAACAGTGGATGTTCTCATCTTTCATATTCCGAAGGAGTTGTTTTTGTGGCTCTAATGCTCTCATGCCCTCAATAACGTCTCTGTGAGCGTGTTTCTCAGGTTAATTATGCATTAAGTTTACATAAGGCTTTTCCCTTTTTAATCAATTCTAAACCTGCTGCCTTCAGATGTGCTGAATGCGCTGACACTCGGGTGCTATCAGGGGGCTCACAGGAGTGCTGCACCCACCTTTCCACCTGCCGCTTCTGTTGTACACCCTGACATGTGTCCTCTGTTTGTCACCATGCTAAATGAGCACCCTTGGGACTCCTGAATTCTAAGACCTTGCAAGTAAGGGTTATGATAAGACTGCATAGAAGCAAGTTGGGTATCATTGTTCTTTCAAGGCAAGCATTTCTGTTTGCAAAGTAACTTGGCAGTCTTGTGTATTTTGGATTTAGGCATCCTGGTGTATAAGCCAAAGCTAACAGATATTAATTAGTCGGAGGACTGGAACTGTAATGAGTCAGTCACTCACATAGGGTGGCATTTTTCTGTTAAATACAAGTAATTGAAAGAAAAAGTTGTGTTGAAAAGCTCAATGGTAAAAGATGCCATATAAATAACACACTGTGGGTAGGGAGAGTTAGGAAGCCGAGGGGAGGAACAGCAGCCAGGTTGCTTGTGCAGCAGCTGCTGCAGTGCCTGCTATGGAGGAATTACCCTGGTAGCAGGGAAAAAGGAGTAAAGGAGAAATGTGGTCTTAAAAATCATGGTGGGGGGACAGGGAGTTGGAAGAGCTTTGCCAGTGTGTGTGGGAATGCACAGGGAAGTTGTGCCTCTGGAGGATCCCAAAAGGGAGGATGCTCAGGGCCTGGAGCACCTCCTGTATGAAGACAGGCTGAGAAAGTTGGGGCTGTTCAGCCTGGAGAAGAGAAGGCTGCGTGGAGACCTCAGAGCAGCTTCCAGTATCTGAAGGGGGACTACAGGGATGCTGGGGAGGGACTATTCATTAGGGACTGTAGTGATAGGACAAGGGGTAACGGGTTGAAACTGAAACAGGGGAAGTTTAGATTGGATCTAAGGAAGAAGTTCTTTACTGTTAGGGTGGTGAGGTACTGGAATGGGTTGCCCAGGGAGGTTGTGAATGCTCCATCCCTGGCAGTGTTCAAGGCCAGGTTGGATGGAGCCTTGGGTGATATGGTT
This sequence comes from Melopsittacus undulatus, assembly GCF_012275295.1. NCBI lineage: Eukaryota > Metazoa > Chordata > Aves > Psittaciformes > Psittaculidae > Melopsittacus > Melopsittacus undulatus. The sequence continues at coordinate 17,719,053 of NC_047537.1, forward strand.
TAGTGTGAGGTGTCCCTGCCCATGGCAGGGGGGTTGGAACTGGATGATCTGAAGGTCCTTTCCAACCCTAACTATTCTATGATTCTGTGATTCTAAGGCTGGTCCAAGAGGCAGTGATGAAGGTCTTGAGGCCTGCAGTGCATACTCTGGATTGGAGAAATTGTCCAGAGTCCTGAGAGTGCATTTTAAAGGGATTCCTATAAAACAGCTCCCAACCCATGATCCCATTGAGGATCATTTCAGGCTGAATTTTGGATGGAGAAGAAGCTCCGTGTGAAGCCTGTTTGGTGGCTACATTAAACACTGGCACAACCTGGGAGGCAGGGATGCTTGGACACCAAGAGTCAAAATCAGGGATGAATCTATGGAATGGCCTGAAGTGCAGCCATATCTCTGGGTCATGGTCCCAGGAGTGTGTGTGTGATAGGAGGTAAAAACCAGCTTCTGGACTTGAGATATCTGGCAAGGGTGGCCCAGAGATGCCCAGAATGTCTCTGGAGCAGGGAATGACAGTGCTTGTTAGCTCAGGGGGTTCCCAGTGGGATCCACAGCTGCACTTCTGCGACCCTGCTGCTGGTGAACCAAAGCCACAGCTGCATCACCAGCAGGGCTGTGTCCAGAGGCAGGAAAGAGACTGGAAATCACAGCCAGCCCACAGGAGCAGGGAGTCCTGCAGTGGGGAAGAGCTGCTGTGCTGAGCACTTCCCATTGCAGAGGGGCTCTTGCACCCCACAGTGACCCAGTTCCATGTGCTCTGATCCGAACCGGGCTTGGTAAGCAGGTTTCCCATGGAGGTCAGGGTCTGTCCCACCTGGGCTGCTGCATCCCCACCTGAAAATTCACCTTGAAGCAGGCTGAGCTGCTCCTGGGGTTTGCATGATGGGGAATAGCTTATATGTGATGAAATAGCACTGGGCACCACAGTAATTGATGGGGTTTTAACCGTTTATTTCCGTTCTACATAACCTAGCTGTCTGTAATGATGGCCAAGTCCTTCCTCATCGCTGGGTGGTACATGTTGGAGACGGTGGGTGAGGAATGGAAACCAAAGCTAAACAATGCACTTTACCATCTTTTTTACTGTAAGAATCTTAATACATTACCAATCATCGGTGTAAACCATCTCATACACAACCCAAAAGCAGCATCGCTGGCATCAGCTGCTTCGAGCTTCCCCGTTAACCTCTCCAGAGCAAACCCTTCCCAAACAGCCATTTCGGAGTGTGCAAAATTGATTTCCTATTCGGCCTCCGCAGTGGGAGAAGATGGCGGCGCGGAGCCGCGGGCGCCTCTTCTGCTTCTCGGCATGTTCTGGAGATATCCTCTTCCCCCCTCACGTCTCGATGGTGGAGGACGGGTGGGTTTGGTGCTGGGGGTGCTGGTGTTGCTGCCTGGGCACATGGGTCCCTCCGGGTGCCTTTTGGTGAGCAAACCCAAGGATAAACAGATTTACAGCAGCCCCTCCTTGGGTGATTTCCACAGCGCAAGGACCCCCTGCCTCCCACCCCCTCCCTGTGCATCTTCTCTTAATTAATTAATACTGCATTCATCACTGCTTAATTCCCGTTTCCGTAGCACCCGAGCAGGGGGGCTGTGGGCAAGGGCGGGTGCTGAGGCAGTCGAGATCCGCTGTCTTAGTGGAGGAGCTTAATTAGCCCCCGTGACAATATGGGAGCATTTCCCACAGCTCTGGAATGGGGGTTTCCAACTGGTGCCCAGTGAACGCAGCCCCAGGTCCCTGTGCTGCTGGTTGGGGTGCGCCTGTGGGGAAGGGTGATCCTTTATAAAACAAACAAACATTCCCCAAACTGGTCTCTTTTGGAGCTTTGTGAAGGACAGGAGGCAAAGAGGTCTGGTTGGTGCTGGGGACAGGCAGGCTGGACACTGGGGATAGACCGCATTGGGCTGTGAAGGGTCTGGCACACACCTCTCTGCCTGTAGCTGTCACCATCGGCGTTGCAGGGCTCCTTTTCTTGCAGTGTTTTTACCTTAAACACAACCTGTTGGCACAGCAAACATGAACTGCAGTGGTGCTCTTAGGAGAACAGCATAACTTCTTGAGGGCTGTCTGTAAAGAAAGCCAATGTGCTTGTTGTCCTATTTGGGGCTTAGATCAGTGCCTTAATTTTGTTTTCTCAAGGTTTTTATCTCCCCATCTTTAACTCTTCTCCCCTCTACAAAAACCCCAAGGAGAAGCAAACCCTATGTGCCCCACAGCTCATTTCTCAGTGGGGTGGTGACCCACAGGTGTGTGTGCTCCTACCCAGGCAGATCCCACCTGCCTGGGCACCATGTCTAAGATAAGATGGAGGTACCCGGCACACGTGTGTGAGGAGGGAAGGGAAGATGGAGGGGGAACAAAAGCAGCAGATCCGCTGCGGTGCTGGGCCGGGCTCCTTGCCAAGAGCGGCTGCGGCACACAGCCCCGGTTGGGGTGGTGGTTCCCCCCATTGACATGGCTGGCGATGCTCCCGCCTGCCCTCTCCTCCCCGGGGCATGAAGGTGTCTCTGGGCTGGGATGCTGGATGCTGTCTCACCCTTCCCACCGCTAGACGGGACCACGGCACCGGCAGCCCGATGCGCGCCTGTCCCGCGTGACTCGCATACGCAATGCAGCCATGCTTAACGAGCGTGAGTAATTATGCCAGGCGGAGGCTTGGGGTGCGGGGGGCGGTCGGGATGTGTGTGCGCATGAGGGTTGGTTTTGCTTGATGGTTTTTTTTCCCTTCATAATTCCCATCATTCCCACCCCTTTTCCTCCCCCCTGCCCAGTCCGTGGCATTGAAACTTGGCCACCTCCTTGGCGGTGGCTTTCGGGAGGGCCGGGGATGTGGGGGTCAGTTGGCACAGCAACTGCTGTTCGGGGACAAAAGGAGGCTTTTTTGCAGCGACAGTAGCAGCTGCCAGCCAGAATAGCAAATCCGTGCGACTTGGCACCACTCCAGCTTCCTTGAGGGTTGCAGAGGGATGGTATGTTGGAGGGTAAGACTAGCTAATTAATCTTCTGGCAGGGAACAATGTAATATCAGACAATTACAAAGACAGAATGAAATTACTATAGTGGGAAGGCTGGCATATGAATTTCTCAAAGGGTCCATCCCTCAACCCGCCGCTGTTACTTAATATGCAGGAAAAGCACCGACCGTACATGTGCTTTTCTGTTGTGTGTAAGGGGGGGGTTGTATGAATTGAATTATGTGTTTGGAGGAGGGGTGGTGGGATGCGGGCTCCGTTGCAGGATAAGCTTTTTGAGGAGCAAAAAGGAGAAGGAAGAGTTGTTCCAAGCAGAGATGTTCCCTGTCAACTACCATGCCGAGAGGGCAGATGTGGCGCGTCGCTGGTGCTACAAGCTCACAGGGTCTGGGATGTTTTTCCTGGTTATTTTTAATGATTACACTGTGATGCTTGACAGATACAGATTTTTGGAGGAGGATCTGAGTGCTGGGCAGAGGGGGAGTGATTTCCTTCCATCTTTTTGCATGGAGAAGCCCTCAAAGAGCTTTGGAGCTGCTGAAAGTTACTGGGGAAACACACCTACCAGTTCAGTGGTGGTAATTGCCAATAATTAGTTGTAATCACTGCTACCTGCAGTTGGGACACTGTGATGAATAAGGCAGTGCAAGCCACATGGTGCAGGCTCCCTCTCTGTTTATTTGCTGTGGGGAAAGAATTAGGAAAGTCTCATTTATCCTGGAGCACAGGAGAGCATCGGTGGGAGATCAGCCTGTGTGGAATTAGTATAGGAAACCCCTCCTTCCTCCTCCTTCTCCTCCTCACCAGGCTTAGGGATAAGCTAATGACTCTCCTCCCTCCGCATGTCCCTCCCAGGATGAAACTAAATGCAGTGGGATCTCTAGAAGTGTCATTAAAACCCCAATGTGGAAACAGTGTCAGTCAAACTCTGTTTGCAATGCTGGATGTGTGCATACTCACACCGAGTCCTCGGGGACACGGCCAGGAGCTGCCTCAAGCCAGCTGAGGATCTGGAACAACTCCAGCTTGGTTGTTCTTTCTGCTAAGGAATCAGTTTTGTTTGGTGTCTGTAGAGGTGAGATGGTGCAGAGATGATGTTTAAAAACCTCTGTCTGCCCGGGGTGCTGTGCTGGGCTGCCGGTTATCACTGAACCTGGTGGAAACTTAGGCTGAATAAGTGTGGTTTTTAAGGGGTTGGCAATGTCAAGTGCTGGACTGGCAAACTGGGCAGAGCAGGAGGAGCTGCACACAGCCTCGTCCTTGACCTGTGTCCTGAAAGGTATCCTGGTGGGTGCCAACCCACCCATGGGGATTTGTCTGAATATTCCTCAGGGCTGGCTAAATATCAGAAGCTCTTCACATTGGATTTCATTAGGGATGAAGGTCCCATCAGAATTCCTTTGGTGTGGTGCATATAGATGTGTGGAGCTGCCTGTCTGCTCCCTCTGCCCAGCCTGGGCTCCCTGTGCTGGCTCTGAAACTGGAGAAACCAAAAATTCCCTGCATAGCCAGGGAATCCCAAAAGCCAAGTCTCTGCTCCCACCACCTGCTGTACCCACCTTCTGTTTGCTCTGAGGGTCCCCAGGTGCTCAGGTGCACAGGGGCTGCTCTTTCTCTGGATGCAGAAAAGAACGGATGTGCCCCTTTGCTTGCTGTCCTCATCTGCAGGCAACCAGACCTCCAGGGCCTGAGGTTCTGAGGGAAACTCTTTTAAGATCAGCCCAATTTATAGGCTGAAGGTCTCGGAGGTTTCCTATCCAGATAGTGATGGCTCTAGTTGTGGATGCTGATGAGAGTGAAGGAAACTGAATTTATCCCAATCATTTAATAAACAATTCATTAGGACTCAAGCTTGAATATCAGAAATCACGCAATTGAGTCCCTGTCTAAAGTCCTGCTGAGGATGGACTCTCCCTGGCCAGCAATCCTGTTCAGACCTAGCCTTGGTTTTGGCTCTGTGTGCATTATCTTGTCCACTTCCACACAGGAGCAGTGCTGCCTGGCTGAGACTATCCCGAGTTGCTTCATATTCAGCTATTGACACCAGAGATGTTTGCTTCCATAAATTGAGTGCATCTTCTTGACTACAGGTTCAAGTTTTCCTCTGTTATGGAGTTTTCTTTACACTGGAAAAAATCTGTAGCACTGGAATTTTACCTTTTAAACCCCACAATAAAAACCACAAAGCCCCAGCGTCTCACAATCAGTCGAAGCAATGAAAGTCACCCACTGGGTCTTGCTCACGTTCACATTGTGGGGCTGAATTTGCCCATTGTCGTGGTTTAAACCAAGTCCCCCAATGCTATATCCAAACGCATGTGTGCTAAAGCACTAACAGAGGTCTGGGCACTCTTTGACCTGAAGAGGTGATCCCTGGTGCTGCTGAAATTCCCTCCTTGCAACAGGCTGCATCTCCCCTCAAGCCTCACTGAGTGCTCCAAGTCAACCTCTGGAGTTAGGAAATTTAATTTGTAATAAATCTGCATTAGAGTACAAGTAAATCTGCTTCAGTGGCTATAAAAATTAATTCCTTATCCTAAACATTATTATATAGCTTTCAAAATGAATTGACTGTGGTTGGTAGCCTACTATGTGCTGTTATTGGTAATTAGTGTAACAAAACAGCATTGCTGTAATATTTCCTGTCTACCCCTCCCCCAGTTGGGAGCTATTTCCTATTAGAGAATCAGAATTGCAAATGCCTGTGTGCAAACCGCTCTCGTTGGTTGCTGGATGGATTCTGTGTGTGTTGGAAGTCAATCTGTTCCTTTCTCTGGGTCAGCCTGTGGTTTTCTGGGAGCATTTGCTTCTGAGAAAGCTTTGGTGTGGCACAGGGCACCATGACAGCCTGATGCTGGAGGGTGCTGGTGGCTGCCTGGTGGTGCCCAATGTTCTTGGATCTCCTCTGAGCTTTAGTTTGTGCTGATGAGGTTGCTTACCACCTCCCAGGCCTTTGTGCCCTGCCTTGCAGGCAACATGCATATCAATACCTTTGTTGTCTTCATTCCGAAGCTCAGCTTGTCCTAGAAGACATTATGGATCTGGCTATGGAAGTGCTGGAGTTGGGCAGCTCTGAGTCTGCCAAGAGGTGGAGGGAAGCAGGGGCTTCCTTTTCTGAAGCAAACAATAAATGAAGAACAAGGCTGAGGCAGCAATTCCCGGGCAGCTAAAGGGAGCACATAGCAGAAAGATGCACACATGGAAGGCTGAAAGAACCTGGAAATCTCTCCTATGATTTTGCCACTGGACGAAGCAAGTTTTCACACCTTACTCTGTTGGCTTGACTAAGCAACATGAATGGGATTAAAAGGGGGATGGAAATAGAGGAGCAGCAACTCAAAGTTTAGGATATACATTTCTACTTCTTATGAGATAGATGGACACTGGTGGGCAGCTTTGCTTCACAGCCCTGTTCTCATCTTGTCCAATGCCATTCTGCACTGCAGGGCTGTTCTGCCTGGCCAACAGTTAGCAAAGGCTGTGCCCACCCCAAGTGTCTTGGCATAACCTCTCAGGAACACCCATACTAAACAATGCTGACCAAAACATACAACTGGCATTTATTTGTGGAGTTTCCCATTGGATTATATTTTCATCATTGTAAATCTTTGTTTCCCCCCTCCCAAATTTGCAGCCTTCACCATCACCTTTTGAAACATTCCTTTGCAGCCCTGAAGATTAGAAACCTGATTCATAGGGAATGAAAGTTCAGATTCTCCTGTAACTTTCTGACTCTGGGATCTGGGGCTGTATGTGAACTACCTAATTTGAAGCTTAACAGCTCTGTAATAAGAACCTGGGACCAGAGAAATTGGAAGCTGGGGGGAGCCTGGTGTTTTTTCCATGCTGTCCCCAGCATGGAGCTATTTCTTGAGTTTTGATGACATGACAGCTTCAGAAGTCTGGATATATGCCCTGGACTCAGTCAGCCAACATATTACAGAGCTGAAAAATGCAGAAAATAAGCAGTAAAAGTGAATGGGAGATATCTTTGCCACCCTGGAAAACATTCAAGATTTAGGTACAGTAGTAATAATAATAATAGCAGTACCATTCTTGGCCCAGATGAGGATGGTAAATCGTAATTCCAGCAAGTTACAAAGTGAACAGGCTGTGCCAGCCAAAACCTTTGATTAGGTTTTGGTAGCTGAGCCTAGGGTTTTGTGTTTCAGCTGGAGCTGGACAAATGCAATTAGCTTAAGCTTGAAGATACAAATTCACTCCAAGCTGGGGGAGGAAAATAAGCTGCATGTTGGAAGGGGATATAATCATGACTTTCTCCAACTATTTTCCTTAGGTCAAAGGATATTGAAATGATTTAAACCAGGATTTTTCTGGGAATGAATTGATGTATTTTCTTCCAATGCAAAACCCCACACTGATATCAGCAAGGCTACTGCTGTACTTTGAATCCTCTGTCCCCATCACTCCTGTAGGACAGGAGCAGCGCTTTGGGTGTTGCTGGCACTGGCCAGGAAAATGGGGATATTTTCTCCTTTGTTAGTTTCCTTATGGAAAAGTCTGTATCTCGCGAGTTTGTCTGGAATTGTTTTTAAGCCCTTTGACCAATTCCTTCTGGCCTCTTGCTTTGGGGAAAAATAATTGTGGCTTTTCAGGGATTCCACCCACATCTTTCTAACTGGAAGTTAATTTTGTTGCCCTGATCACTCGACTCTTACAAAGCCCCATCAAAGTAATTTCAGCTTCGTTGGTGCCAGGCAGGTGTTTCTGTATCTTTTTAATGAGCTGTGTAACTCTGGAGGAGAAACATTAAGAAAACAAGACCTGTAGTAAATCACTGTGGTGAATGAGTCCTTACTAAAGCTGGGCAGAAATCAGATCTCCTGCTCGCATGAAAAACTCAAATGAAACCAGTCTCAAAGTTAAAAAAAAAATCTGAAAAAAAAATGGGTCAAATTAAATATTTAATTTCAATAAAATCAAAGTTTTTCCAACATAATTTCAATAAAATCAAAGTATTTCAAAAGTATTTCTTTGGTTAATATTTTATGAGACAAGCCTAAAATTAAACATAAAGTTTTTTCTCAATGGGGAAAAACCAGAGGTTGTTTTTGTGTTTTTTTTTAAAGAAAAAAGTCCACATGATGAAAGTACCTTTTTTTCCCCTTAGAATAATTTTTTTCTCATACTGAGAATCTGTGTATGATGTTGTGTCGCAGCAGCTGGTTCAGAGAGATGGTGCCTCTCTGGGTACCGGATCTCATGATGCTCCAGGGACATAGATGCGCTCTTGCTGTTGCAGTGTAGTTTGCAGAAATCAGTCTTCAGTGTTATCTTTTCTATTTCTTGTATGAGCTTTCTGTAATAGATTTGGGTAGACAAGTAAAATAGTGATGTAATGGTCACTGTGACTTCTAGCATCTGTGTGAAGGACCTGTGGTTCTACTTGGCTCTTTGAGGTTTTCATTTCGTGCTTTGACGGTTGAGTACAACCTGTTTGAGGAACAGTGGCACATGTGGCAAAATCCCCTTCAAATTTGTCTAATCTTCAATTGTAGAAGTGTTTTTCTCTATTCTCCTTGTGCGCACATAAAAAGAGAGACTTCTTATAAATTTCAAAACACAACATGGTAAGGTTGGGACATAACATTAGTATTTGTGTATGCTTCCAAGGGGAAACTCTACTGCCTGGCCTGAGTTTATATATGCATAGACATTTTTGCTTGAATACTTAAAACTAAGGAGATTGTGCTTTATTGCCATTATTCTGTAGACTGCTTCCTGAAATCACATTCATTTTCAGCACAATTCTTGCTCTCTTGTCCAGACTTTCCCTCTGGCAACTAAAAGGGTTGGGTTTTTTTTGAGTAATAATAATGGGGCAATGCAATGAAAATGCAGGACAAACACAATGCAGATCAATTCTTTTTAATGTGGGTCATTAATGCATGTGCTTGTCTAGTGGTATTTGTCCTCTGATGTTTGGCAAATGTGCTATTTAGCTGTTTTCTTTGACCCTAAATCACTTTGTCTGCAGCAAGCTTTCACTCCTTCTAGGAGCCAAGCAGCTACACTTAACCTTTTGTTTTCTACATCAGATTTCTGACAACATAAATAGTTTGCTGCTCACTGGCAAGATTGTTGCACTGGCAGGAATAATCCTGTTCCTATCAGTTATGCATTCTGAGGCTTTTCTCACTGTTTTCCTCTGGTAGTTACTAAAATAGGCACAGACCTCATGGACAGGAGTCTATGCAACTGCTCCCGTTGCAAAGCTGAGCCTAATGGCAACAGGCATATGTGAACCAGGATTTAAATGAAGTTCCTGTAAAGCTATGGCTTGGGAGCTTTCCAGTGTCTGCTGCAGCTGCGCTGGTGCTGCCAGCACTGGAAATCTCAGATTTAAGTCTGTTAGATTTAACTTCTGTGCCGGTTTAGGCTACTTTGAATGGGATGCTTCTCGTGATGCTGCCTTTGCTCCCCTGTGCCAGGGAGCGAGATGTGTGTGTGTGTGCTGTGTGCTCCCCTGCACTAACCAAGGAGGCATGAGCTGCCAAAGGGAAGCTTTTCCCAGGTTTTCTTTCCCTGACACAGAGCAGGCTGCTGTTACCTGGGGCAGTTGCAGAGCAAACAGCAGCACTGCTGGAATGAGGGCAGGAGCTGTACAAACAATTTACTACCCTGCTGCAAGGATGCTACAACAAGGCCCATAAACAGTCACATAAAGGGAATCTGGGTGGGAGCTGGGAATACCCTGACAAACACAATTCTCCCTTAATTTAATAGAACGGTCCATTCAGCAGAGAATATATTGTAAAGCTCTCTCAGGTTGGATGGCCTCCTATTGTGTCTGGCCTTTGAAGTGCTGATTAGCTGGGCTGGGAACACGCTGATAAAAAGTTAATTTCTATTTGCTGTTGCTTTGTAATTGGATGAACACGAAAGCAATTAAATATTAAAACATACAAACAAATAACGAAGTCACTGTAATTAGCCAAAGTTTGATCACTGTCATATTTATTTAGGAGGAGATGATACGTCTCAGCAGGTGACATTTTAAATACCCTTGGCTGCTTTGGTGTTGTCTTCAGAGAATGCTGAATAATGTACGGAGGATTTAATTAAACCCCATTGTAAATCAGCTGTGATGACAGGGAAGTGACAGCCACATGTTGAAAAGAGAATTAGGCCGCAGCAAGAGAGATTAATTAACTATTTTCTACAGGGTTCAACCTAAGCATGGGCAGGGAGTTGGTCCGAGGAGGAGAACTTGGTGTTTAAGTTGTTTCACTTGAGGCTGGAGCCTGGTGTGGAGAAGGATGCTCTGCACCTGGAGATGCTGCAGCCCCTTAAGGGGTACCTGTGATTGTTCATATAAAATGAGAGAGGGAAACTGAGGCCCCTTGTGCTGCAGCCTGCAGCAGTGAGTGCTGCTGGGTGGCTCATCCCTCCCAGCACCTTTGCAGCCTCTGGGCAGGACAAGTCCCCCTGGGTTGTGGATACAGAAAAGATCTTTCACCTCGGTAAGTCGATCCCAGGAATCCTGAAAAGCTGCTTTGAATCTCGAAGCAGGAGGGGAAGGGAAGGGAAGGTTCTGGATATTTGCTCAGCTTTGGCTGCATTAAGAAGCCTCAAAGTTTATTAGGCAGTTATCCAAGCTCTCTGGTTGAGTATTTGCAGGATGTGCTTTCTTCAGGACTGTTGGTCACTGGCCAAAGCAAGTGTCAATGTGTTAGTAATGACAAGAAATAAACTCAACCAAACTGGTGGGTGTTGCCTGAATCCAATTTGATGAGTTTTGTGTTAATGGAGAAAGTAGTGTGAGAGAGAAATGACAGAGCAAAGGGATAAGGAAATGAGAGGAATAGAAATGTCAAGGGGAGGGTAAGGGGCAGTGTGTGTGGTTAATCAGCAGCATTCACATTTGAAGATTATCAAGCCTGATGGGTAATACTCTTAACTAATTTGGGCATTTCTAAAGCACTGCTACCTTCTGTGATCATGGGCTGTAGGAAGAGGAGGTGGTTCAGCTCTTGTGCAAGGCAAGATCTGATTGCTGGCAGGCCTGGAAAGCATTCTATCTGAGGCAGCTACAAGGAGCTTATCAGGTGTAGATCTAGCACTGGTTGCCACCTAGGAGAAGGTATAGACCACACCAGGCTTTTTCTCCTCTCTTCTCATACTGAGAGACAATATTTCCAGGGTTATGTGAGATGTATTCCCTGCTGCCAGTGAGGGAGAGACATAGGAGAAAGTCAGGCTGAAGAACCTTAGTAAATTAGATGGAAAACCCCCAGAACATCCCCATGCTGGTTTTGTAGGGGGTTTGTGGTGAACAGCCTTGCAGACTTTAACTGTGAGATAGAAGTCAGAGATAGAAGATATAGAGATAGAAGTTAATGAAATGGGCTGGGCAGTGGGGCTAACGGGGGCTTAGGAAGAGAGCCTTGTGAGGGGAACATGAGCCCCATGACGGGATTTATGGGATGCTGCTGTGCTTTGGGAATGCACAGGGTAATTTGGTCTCTTATTGAACTATCCCATACATCTCATCTGGCAGGGCCATCGCTGATCACCAGGGACCTGGGGTGAGGATGAGCCTTGATGTCTTGGTGTGGACAGCTCAGTGCAGAAGAGGTCCTTCTTGCACAGGTAAGATGCTGCCTCACCCGGGATCACAGCATGCGGATGAATCTTTCGCTGCCGGAGATGATGATTTGCACATGTGACTTTGCATTTCAAAGCCTCGTTTTTCCCCTCTCTTAGCAATGAAAACTGGGAGTAATTGTACACATAGCAGGGAAAAAATTCATTTTATTCCCAGAGGTGTAAATTAATTGATTCAGCCCAGGAAAAAGACCTGGGCACTTTTACAACCAACTCCCTGCAGGCATCTCCTCCTTGTACAGGTCTGATCAAAAATGCAAATAAGGTATTAGGAGGAGTAAGGGATAGGAAAGGATGGAGAGTAATAAGGAAATACAGTATTGTAATGGTGCAACTGAGTAGTGCTTCCTTCTCTGAATATAACACAAAAACACGATTTCTGTTTCCCAAATAGTCTGCAATTCTGCTGGATGTGCAGAGCAGAATGAAAACAGTGATGGGGAGCTGGAAACCCCCTTGTCAGGGCAGAGTGACTGGCTGGGCTTGCAGAGCACTGGACTGGTTTGATGCACCAGCCCCAGGGCAGGGGATGGAAGCTCTGCCTCTACTAAAAAAGGCTGTGGTGGTGTGAAGCAGCTCTCTCCGAGCTCCATGCAGTCACCTTTCCTCGGTGGCTGTGGAGTCTACAGCCTGACACCAGGGCTGTGTGGGGAGCAATAGTTGTCAAGAAGGGATTTATCCTTCCCCTCTTCCTCATCCCTGACTTGCTGGTTGTGGTTTGGGTCTCTTTAGCCTCTTCTGAAACTTCAGGGAGAGCTGCTGTGACAAACAAACCACACTGGTGCATGTCCTGGCACTGCCCTCTTGGGTTGGGCTTGGTGTAGCTGCTCCTGTGGGCTGGGTTGTGCTGCCTGATGGATTTGGACATGGGAGAGCACATTTTCCTCTGTACTACTTAGGCAGGCAATATGCATTGACTGTCTTCCATAGTGCTGGATTTATGGGCTCTTCTAAATCAACAGGGACTACTATGCATTGGTACAAGACTCTTGCTCTCTCCTCCTTTGGCATGTTTTCGCCATGATTTTTTGCCTTCTAGTGTAAGCCTTCAGCTTACTGGAGGTGTGTGAGGAGGTGTTTTGTGGTGGGTTGTATTACAAGGAAGAGATGGGCTTTGGGATGATCCATAAGTTGATGCCTCCAGGTTGAAATGGTTGTTTAGGTGATCCTTGCAATCCATGGTTAGAGACAACCATCTCTGAGCAGGGGCTTTTGGGGGCCTGTGTCCCTTTGTATCTACTGAGGCATGCAGACTCACTAGATAAGATGCAGAGAAACTTCATCTCGAATGAACCCCACTGCTGCTGGGTTCCCAGCTGCTGCAGCAGATGGGACTGGAAAAGCTGTGGGCTCATAGCTGAATGTGAAGGCTGTCAGAGCAGTGTCCTGAACACTGAAAGCTTCAATTTGCAAAGCTCCAAGAAATGGGTCCTTTTTGCATCTCAAATCGAGCTCCCAACCACTCAGTACCCTCCTGGTTTCAATTTGGCTCTGCCTCAGTTCCTCATCTCTACAAGAAGAATTCCACCTTTCCTCGCAGGGCTGCTCTAAGGCAAATTAATGTTTGCAAACCATTTGGATACTATGATAATAAATGCTGTGAAAGCCCAGGAGAAAATTAATAGCTCATTATTTAGACCAAGACTTCAATCGTATGCCATACCCCGGACACAGGGCTACATATTGAATGATGAGAATAAAGAAAAATATTGAATAGCTGCTCATTAAGAGAGCACCATCCATCTGGTGTATGAAAGGGAGCTTTTTCCAGCAGAAGAAAAGTGGTCCATGATCATGTTATTACAATGTGTGTTGCAATGCATCTATACAAGGGGACTGGGCTTTGGTTATCTGTGCAGGCTGGATTCTGGCATTTTTCAAGTGCTTGGCTGCAACCTGACTGCTCTTTTAACACTGGGGTTGGCTTTAATATATAGCAAAGAGATAAAAATGCCAGTAGATGGCACTCAAGAATATGGAGCATCATTCCCGGGTGTGTGAGAGCAATAAACGTGTTGTTGTGTACCACAAATGGCTTCCTCTGTGCAGCTTTTTATATCAGCTCCTTTTTTTCTTTCCTGCCTTCTTCTGGCTTGGAGATTCAATGCACAGAGCAAAGGGGAAGCAAGTGCATGAAGCAGCAGGGGTGGTTAGGTGCTCTGCGCACTCTGATCTCAATATTGTTTCTACATTTTGGGTTTCAATTACTTAACAGTCTAGAAATCCTGAGCTGTGCTCTCCTCAGCTGACCTTTTTTTTATGCTTTGCTTACAGCTTGCCTGTAAAATGAGAAGAGAACTTAATTTGAAAGCTGAAGTTAATTGACCTAAATAAACTAAGAGCCTTCTGTTGGCTTCATGGTGAAAAAACCCTGCATAACCCTAGCTCTCCCCCTTAAACATATCGCAGAGCAGAATGGTTTTCCTGGTGCATCTTCAAGCTGCTGCTGTTTACCGACAGTTAGTTGTGGCGTAGTATTGTCTAGAGAGAAAAGCTGTTGTGCTCAACATGGATGCGGAGAAGTGGGAAGGCAGCACCAACCTGGAGCGGCTCGGTTTGAAGTAGAAGAGATTGACCAGGGGAGTGAATCAGGAAAGGGTCTGGCTGCAGACTACCTGGGCTATGTAGAAAACAAGTCCTAAGCTGCAGAAAAGTCTCTTCATGTCTGCTTTGATGCCACAGAGCAGAGCCTTTTGCAGCCAGATTTCCTCACTCAATGTGTTGGTGTTACAGGATTGACAAAGGCAATTTTGGGCCAGGCTGTCGTCTGGAGGATGAGCCTGGCATTTAAGGTCTGTGATAACCTTTCTGATCTGTGATACCATCTTCCTGCTGGTACTACATACAGCCTCAGGCTGCCACCTCCTCTACTCTCACAGCCACAGCTACCACCCAGCTCTCCCACTCTGTCTCACCAGCTGGCTGGCTGAGCTCTGCTCAGAGAACATCAGTCTTGGTATGACTACACAGCCCTACCTGCGGCAAGCAGATGCTCTTGTGCCAGTTTAGCTTGATTCAGTACTACCTGAAACCAGAACAAGGAGTACTATGTCCATAGCTATATCAGTACAGTGATTTAAATGCTTTCTGGCTGCGTTCATATCATTTTTCTTATCCAGGCAAGTCTCTGGGCTAGGCTGAAGGATGCTCTTCTGGTAACTGCAGGAGAGAGGATGAAAAGATAATGGGCACAGTGTAACCCTCCAGCTCAGCTCCTCAGAAAGCATTGGTTGTGGAGTTCTGAGTACTGGCTAAAGATGGGAGACCTTGGTTTCACCTCTGAGTCTGCTGCGGACACATTCTATGAGCTTGGTCAAATGGAAGTTAGCCATTGCCCTTCTCTATGCCTCAGTTCTCTTCTTGTAAAATAGTTTTGGCAATAGCCTGTTTCCTTGTGAAAGCTATTGCAGCTCTGGGAATGAAACGTCCCCTTTTCACATATTCTTCAGGTGACATTCTTGGGGTTGGGGGGAGTTTGGAATGAGAAGTTTTAATGACATCATGGATTTAGATTGAAAATACAGACATGTTTGGGTCCGACACTCCAGAAACGTGTGTTTTCAGCTAAACCTCCGTCTTCAGAGGATTTGCCAAACACGGGGAGAGAGGAGGCAGCGGCTGGGGTCCTCCCTGCAGCTGTGGCAGTGGGAGCCCTCTTGTGGCACATACTGGATGTGCCTGAGATGTTGGGAATGTTGGCTTGGATGTGGAGTCGGGATGGAGAATCTGATTAACAAAAGAAGTAACCTAGAGAGAGAGAGAGAGACAGATGTGTGTCCAGGAATAACCAGTTCACTGGTGAGTTCTATTTCAAAAGCCCTCATTCAGTGCAAGGCAATCACAGCAGCTGATGTTGCTTCATCTGGGGGAAGTCACATACTATTGAAGAATTGCCAGGGCACCTCTAAGCTAGGTGGAAGAAGAGCATTGTAGAGTACCCTAAGCTTGAAGGGACCCACACAGGTCAACCCAAAAGTTAAACCATGTATCTAAGAGCACTGTACAAGTTCTGCTTGAGCACTGCCAGGCTTG
Organism: Melopsittacus undulatus; assembly: GCF_012275295.1. Lineage (NCBI taxonomy): Eukaryota > Metazoa > Chordata > Aves > Psittaciformes > Psittaculidae > Melopsittacus > Melopsittacus undulatus. The sequence continues at coordinate 17,734,686 of NC_047537.1, forward strand.
GGGCCATGACCACTTCCTGGGAGTCTTGCTTCAGAGTTTAACCACCCTCTCAGCGAAGAGTTTTTTCATCATAGCCAGTATGAACTTCCCCTGACACAGCTTTAAACCATTCCCTTGCATTGTATTTCCAGAGGTAAAGATCAGCATCTTCAGCTCCACTCTCCCCTATGATGAAGTTGCAGGCAGCAGCAAGATCTCCCCTCAGTCTGCTCTTCTCCAGGCTGAACAAACCAAGTATCCTCAGCTGCTCCTCATAAATCATGTCCTCTAGTCCTTTGCCATCTTTGTGTCCCTCCTTTGGGCATATTCTAATAATTGCATGTCCTTCTTATCTTGCAGAGCCCAAAACTGCACACAGCAGGTGAAGCAACACCAAGGCTGAGCATAATGGGACAATCATGTCTTTGGCTGGTTAGTTATACTGTGCTTAATGCACCCCAGGTTATGGTTGGCCATTTTTGCTGCCAAGGCACATTGTTGACTTGTATTGAGCTTCCCATCAACCAAACCCCACTAGTCCTTTTCTGCAGGGCTGCACGCCAGCCTCTTGTCTCTCAATCTATGTGTACATCCAGGTTACACAGTCCCACGTGCAGAATCTGGCACTTGTTAAATTCCACACAACTGGTGATTATCCAGAGCTCAAATGTGTCAAGGCCTCTCTGTAAAGGCCTCTCTACCCTTGAGGGGAGCAGTTGTTCTTCCTAATTTATTATTGTTGTCAAGCTCACTTAGTGTGTGTTCAACTCCTGTGTTCAGATTATTGATAAAAGCACTGAAGAGCTTGGACTCAAAAACTGAGCTTTGGAGAAGAACACTATTATTGACTGGCCACCAGCCAGATGTTATACCATGTACTGCAGCTCTTTGAACCTGACCTTCAGCCGGTTGTGCTGCGTACATGTCTAACTGTATGCTGGGTATCTTGTCCAGAAGCTTACTGTGAGGCACAGTATCAAAACCCTTGCTAAAATCCACAAAACCCCACAGCCTCTACTTTCCCTTTGTCCATTAGGTGGCTAATTTTGTTATGAAAGGATGTTAACGTAGTGTAAAGCATGACTATCCCTTCATGAACAGATGTTAGCTCTGTTCAATGACTGTGTTGTCTTTCAAGTGTTTTTCAATATCTCCTAGAATAATCTTCTCCATAATTTCACCAGGCACCAAAGCGACACTGACAGGCCTATAATTACCAGGGTTGTCTGTTTTGTCCTTCTTGAAAATTGGAATAACATTTCCTAGCTTCCAGTTGACTGGGACCTCTCCAGCTTCCCAGGACCACTGATAAATAACTATGAAAGGTCTCACAATAACATCAGCCAACTCTATCAGTAACCTGGAATGAATCTCATCAGGCCCCATTACATTATGTTACACTTTGCAGTATAGCTGATTAGTTGCAATAGCTAATCCTGTACAAGTTTAAAGTCAACTGAGACCCTATTGCTCCCCCAGTCATGACCCTCCAGCCTGGGGCTCCAGGCACCCCAGTGTGCAACACTGATGTTAAAGTTAGAGTTGAAGAAGGACTTAAATGTCTCTGCTTTATTTTTATCCCTATTTGTGAGGTGACCATGCCCATACAGTGATGGACCAGCAGCTGGGACTCGCAGAGAATGCAAGCACACAGCCTTGGTGTGAAAGGGGTTGCATTAAACTAACCTGTGAGAGAGGTCACCTCAAACCTGCTCAAAAAGCTGGGCCAGGACTGGAACCTGCTGCTGCAATGGTAATTGAAATAACTGCAACCCAGTGTAACAGAGGGGAAATCACTGGCCGGGGAACGTCGCATGAGCTGGCAGCAGAAAACAGATGTTCCCCACTACATTTACTCTCTAAGTGAAAGTACAACAGATGCAAAACAGCATTAAAATGGTAGCAAGGCTGTAAATACAGCTTCTAATTACCACACCAGGTAATGTCAATTGCAACAATCCAGATTTCTCCCACGGATGCTCTGCAAGCAGGTGGGATGTATAAAGTCTTTTAAAAGATGGATTTGCTGGGGGTTTTTTCCTCCCCCCTTTTATGCAACATACATAAGCTCTCTCACTTAGGGCAGCAGAGGAGAGTGTCGCAGCCTTTCTGCCTGATGTATCTTTGGTACACGGTGCTGAGAATAACCAACGAGATGAGAACAGAGTGTTAAATGCAGAGATTTGGGGATGGGGAGAGGTGGGTGGAGGAAGCTGCCTAGTACGGGAATAGTGTGAGCAGGAAGGGAAAGGAAGGAGCAGAAATGAAAAGCTACAAGAGACAGTGTGAGTGACAGGGAGAGAAAATAGCACAGAGCAGGGTGGCCCCAGCTGACTTCTTGGAAGGTACAGTGTTTGCTGTGGAGAGGAGAGATTTGGGATCCTCCCGGCTCTGGCAATGCCTGAGTGGTGGAATATAAATGGTAATGGATGGAAATGCTGCCCCCTGATTCTCTGCTGACCCCTCTGTTCATGAGTCTGATCTGGGGTTTATAACCCTGCCAGCCGCAGAAGCAGCTCAGATCTTGCACATTAACATCACTGACACTTTTCTCTGCAGCTCCTGGGGTTCCTCTGTCCAATGTGGGACATGCAAGTCTGAAGGAGGTTGGTTTGCACTTCATTCCTTTCTTCTAAAGACTCTCTTTTCAGAGGTGATTTGGTTTTTGGAGTGAGTGGGAAAGTATGTGGTGTCAGGATAGTGCCATTTTTAAGGTGGAAAGGCCTTTTCAGAGGCTATTGCAGCTCTTCCTGAACATGGAAGATTGTGACTGCCCAGGTCCTTGTGTGCCATAGCTCTTCCAAATTGCACCTCAGGCATGGAGCTAACCTAAGACATAACTTGATGTGGAATACCAGCAAGGCCATGGGACACCCTGGAAAGGATGTATATGTTAGCACTGGCACACCAGTTCCTGTGCTATCAGCCCACCTGGACTGAGTGACCACTCTTCTACCAGAGCTGATCAGTGATTCCTGCATTGCTTTAGCAGGTTGGGCATGTTTCATGGGTTAATATGGAGATATTTAGAGCCTGAATATATCAAGGAAGAGAGAGAGAAAAACATTTCCCTCTCTTCTTTCCTGTAAGCACTCTTCCAGCTTTGTTGCTCTATCTGCTGTTGATGGCTGCTGGGAATAACATGTAGGCACTGAAGTGAGAACCTTCAGGACAGTCATATATTACACACAAGCGTGAGGATCAGTGCCTGCCCAGAGTTTATCCCAGATGTTGTTGTGTATTACAGGTACTTCTGAAGCTGATGCTCAGCTTCTCTTCATGCTCCAAAGCCCAGTTGACCACAAACCTGCATGCAGCCCTAGAGAGGCAGAAAGAGCTGGCTGGCCCCTTGGGATATGCAGGGGGGAACAACTGCCTTTGGGCTGCCTGGGGAGGGCAGGGGATAGCCAGGCTGTACCTGATTGGGGCACAGCACAGGGCCCATGGTGCTGCTGCAGCCCTGCATAGCCCCACAGGGCCCATTGAGGAGCAGGGATGTGTTTGCTGCACACACGTATGGTGAGAGCTGTAATACAGTCACAAACCAGAAAATCCCCTTCTCTCCTCCCAATCAAATTAGGAGGAGAGAGCAGCAGAAAGTGCATTAACTAATCAAAGTGTGATTTCAAATTGATTATTGCAAATTGCCAACCATAACAATTCTCCTAATGGCAGTGATTTAAAAATAAAAAATAACAAAACTAAGAGCCTCCATTAGGCACTGTGCTCACCCCTCCTTGCTGGGCGAGGGCTGTCTGTACATCCCAGCCCTTGCACAGGGCTCTCTCTGTGGCTCAGAGCCCTGGATTAGCCCCTAAGCCGAGTGGTGTGGGAGCAGATGCTTGGCTTTCTGCTGGTTCTGCCCCTGTCCACCATCGCCTGGCATGGGGAGGCTGGTGGCAGCCTTGCTGTGGGTGCGCTGCCTTGCTGATGGCAGGCATTCCTGGAGCCTGGATGTGGGCAGCAGCCCTGTGCACCTTCCCAGCAGTTTCCCTGGCAACCAAGTCATCCTGCCAGCAGCCTGCCATGTCAGGAATAAAACAAGATGACACTGCAGCTCCTCAACAAAAAAACCCAAACCACAAAAACCCCACCACAACCTGCCTCCTCCCCCCCACCCCAAACTGTTGGCTCCTTCCTCCCAGCTCCCACCCTGTGTTTTTGCAGGCTGTCCTGGAATGCCCTTGTGCAGGGAGCAGCACAAAGCACTGTACTTCAAAGACTGTCAGTCAGTTCAGGCAGATGCTGAAGTGCTGGGAAATTGGAAAATGGCTCCTGCATGAGCTGCATGGTCCTGCCTGGATCTTGGTCAGGTTTCTCTGTGTTTTCTCCCTAGACAGCTGGGTGGTTTGTTCAGCTGTGGGTGTTGGAAATGCTACGGGACCAGGAGTTTGAAGGCACCTGAACTGTGTCAGATTCCAATCTGGCACAGATAACAGCAGCAGCAGTGTTCCCCCACTGCCACAAACATGGCATAAATGTCCATCAGGTTTTGGGTTTCCCACTGTTCTCTAGTCATGGCCATTCTCATGGGGCCTTTGTGATGCCTTCAATGGACCTGAGACCTTGTCATGAAAGGGCTTCAGCAGATGCTGGTTCAGTGATGGAGAGTAAGCTGGCTGTGTATTTTACATGGAGTTGTACATGGTCTTGTGTTGTGGTGGCAAGATTAGGAGCATCTACCTAGAAGATGAGTATGTGTATTAGTGGTTTTGGTGGAATTAACCCTGCAATGTAAAGACAAGGGAGGAGTATTTTTTGAATATACATGATGGGTCATCAGGAGGACTTCTCCTGGGCACAAGTGAACATGGAGGGTCTAGAAATCTTAGAAAGTGGGATACAGAGATCTATAGTGAAATCTGTTGCTCCTCATAACACCTTCAGGGCTGGACATGTGTGTGGACGCTTGTAGAGGTGCTTTATACAGCACCTCTACAAGCACCTCTAAACCAAGTAGTACTGGGGAGTCTTTGTTTCTCAGGCCATAGTGTTCTTCTTCATTCTTCTCTTCTTTTTGTCTGTTAATACAAAACATGTGTCTGAAGGTCTTTCAGTCTGATGACTTTGTCCAGACTTATCTTCTTTTCTGATCTGCTTGAACAATACATGCAGATTTTACAATGTATCATGCTGGTAGCCCTAACTCTCTAGTGAAGCAAGACAAGGCTTTCTTTATGTTATAAACAGCCAATCTCATTACTGCTTCATGTCATATAAAACCAAATTCCTAATTGCTGTGTTTCCTCCAAGGCAGCTTGCCTCCCAAACTAGACCTGCAAGAGTAAAACCTCATGGAATCTCCTTTCCATTGGAGGCAAATAGTGAAACTAGAGATTTACTCACCTGCACATGCTGAGTAAACCATGTGTTTATTAAACGTGTTTGTCAGATTTGTTTCTCTGTGTAAAGCAGTTTTGCTTCGATACTTGCTTCTTCCAGTGTGTACATCAAATTCACTCAACTGGTAAAGTCGTGTTTGGGAACATAGGTTCTAGTTTCACTTGCTACTGATGCCTCTGTTTATATCTAATTGGTGTTATTAGTCCAGCAGCTCATAATCACAAGTACTTGTGCCCGTGTTGCCTGATATTTATACTAACCCATTGGGGTTGAATATAATCGCCTTCTCTTTTGATTACCATAAACATTTGATAACGTAGCTGTTCCCAGCAGTTGGAGAGGTCTTATCACTGATCTCAAGGGAGTTTGTTTCTCTGGCTCAGGGACACCTATCTAATGACAAGAAGATAATTTCTATGGAAAGGCTTATCCTGTTTGTACAGGACAAGTCTTGGGAATATAGAGTTACCAGGTAGGTACAATTGTTTGTCTCTGTGCAAGCAAAATCTGTCTAAGGTGGCTGCTGTCCTGCCTGCTTATGTTAAGAAGCACTTGAGCCCCATCTTCTCCTTCTCTTGGGTCCATTAATGTTCACAGAGGCCTGGAGATTCCCCTGTCTTCTTATCCTCCTCAACCTGAAAGGGAGAATGGCATCTCTCAAAGGAAGGCAAATGAACTGGTTGTCTAATCCGCTCCTAGTTGTAAATGCCCAGCTTCTAATTCTTACTTTGGAAAGACCAGATGATTCTTCCAGTCATGTCCCACCAAATGCCATCACTTGCTCATCACAAGGCTCATGAACTCAAGAAGAGCAGCCCCTGCTCTCTGTCTGGGGCTCAAGCACGCTGCCTCCTCAAGTTCTTTGCCCTTGTAAGTGAAAAAGCAAGAGAGCAGAGCTGTGGGGAGCAGTCACTCCTGGCACAATGGTTAACAGGTTCAGCACAAGGTTTTCATTTTCCTTGTATTCTTTTTCTTCTGGGGCTCTGGAAAGAAGGGGAGAAATGAAGGAAAAGAGAAAAGATATGATGGAAAAGCAGAAATAATAAATATAAACTCTTCTGAGTGACTGGGGAAGTAGGGGAAGTGTAGAAAATATTTAGGAAAAAAATCAAAGTAGTGTTTAAATCTGAATACAGAAAACAAGAATTGTGTGCTGCTTTTTCTGTTTTTCTAGTAGCTCCATTAGAACCTCAGTAATATAGAGAAGTCTATTAAAGGTTTTCAAGATGAAACCAAGTTTGGTTATTATCACTAAACAGCTCTTTGGTGGGCTGTATAAAAAGAGTCAATGGTCTCACTGTGGTTCTTAGTGAAACATGCTCAAACTGCAAACCCTTATATCAGCACTAACAGATGCTGCAGGGAATGAGGGCAGGTTTTTGGCTCTTCTACTGGCCTGTGCTAACACTCTGTTTCCAGGATTAGTTCTGCCCCAGGCATGGAGGAGGTAGCAGCTCTGGGGTCCTTTCCTGGGGCAATTCTTCCAGTTTTGGCTCTGGAGATCCTCAGGGGAATCTGCACCATGGCTGCTCTTGCTGCTCCTGCAGAGCTCTCGTAGGAGTTGGAGCCCAGCAGCTTTCATCTGCACTTAAGTCAGGGTATTACTATATATATATTTTAAACCTGTACATCTCTTCCATGAATACAGATGAGTGCAGCATTTCTTGGCATTCTTTTGTCTCTCTTGCCTTTGTTAGGGCTCTCTCACTTGCAAAGTACTTCATTGCTAACCCTTCCCTTCAAGGACTCGCACACGGTGTTGGGGGGACTTTACAGCAAAGCCTTGGTGAGCCTTAACTGCACTCAACAGCAGCATACTGCAAGCTCATTTGTCTTCCTACTGATCCAGGAGACCCCAAATGGTTGCAGAGAACTCATTGACCCTTGGAGAGAGATTTTACAATGTATAAGACCAGTTCCTGTCTCACTTGGCTTATTAAGAAGATGTGGGAGCCAAATTGAGCCTGAGAATGAGGTTTGCTCTATGGGATAGCAACAAAGCCAACTCTGTCTCTTGGAAGTGAAAAACAGAGGCAGCAAAAGAAGAGATTTGCTGGGATCTGGCAGTTTATACTGTCATTTTCCTTGGTCTATTGCCAAACAGATACAGTCTGTGCTTGGGGAAAACAAGGGGATGAGTCAGTCTTCTCCACTCAGGTTGTTATAGGCACCTCTTGCAGGCTCTAATTTAGACTCTGATTAGTAGATCTGAGCTCTGAGCTCCACCATGTCCCACTGTCTGTCAAAGGACCAGTCATTGGCCATAGGTCTGATTATCTTCACATGGTTAAGACAAGCCCAGTCCATTAGAGGCTTATCAGAATGGGAAATCAGAACCTCCACACCCATCTTCTGGGAGAACTGCCTATATTTGAGTCAAAGAAGCAGCCGAAGTCCCCTCTAGAGGTTTTTGCTCTCAAAAGGGATTTGGCATTGGGTCAATACAGAGGAATGTCATGTGCATGTGGCTCATGCTTGGTTTTTTGTGCCAGGAGCAGAGCACAAGGAGATGAGGATGCACGAGGGTTGGTTCTGCATGGCCAGTTGATGGCCCAGCTATGGCTCTTGGTACCACTGCTCAGCCATCCAGCATCACAGGCAGGTTGGTCTTGTGAGCATCTGGGGCCTGAGCAGCGCAGTGACCTGAAAGCATTCTGATGGGGCAGCTGGCCCTGCTCACAGCCTCTCTGCAGCGCTGCTGCACAATGATTTTTCTTGTAGGAAATGCCAAGAGAGGTAAAATCCAGGAGGGATTTTTGTGCAAGCCAATAGAGCAGCAGGGCTGGTGAAGAAATGCAGCCTCAGAGCTGAGTCACGTTGCTGTGCTCAAGTCATGCTGGACACAGGAATTTATTCTTCTCAATTGTCACCCTGATGGGCTCTAGAAGGGTCAGTGCCCGTGTTTTTGTGGAGAGGGACACTGCGCAGGGCTTGCACTAACAGCTATCATGATGTCTTTGGTGTTGTAGCTGATTTTCTTGCTAACAAGGAAGAGCTATTTATTTTTAATACTGTCCCTGTTCTGTTTTAATGGTAACTGGCTGATACTAGGTGTGACATGGACCTGTTAGGATGTTGGCTGCCTGCACAACCTGAGCCTGTGTGACAATCCTTATGAAAAGCTCACTGAATAAATATCCTTGTCTATTTGAGGAGATGAGGAGCTCTGTGTGCTCAGTGCCCACTGGATTCAGTATCAGTGCGTGTGCTCAGATTGCACAGCTTTATGTGTCTGCAGAAGTACCGGTCCATTGTAAACAAGGGAGTCAAACCTGAGGTGTGGTCTATGTGGAAATTTTCCAGACTCTTTCATCTATTGCTCATAAAGTTCTGATGAACACATTGTGAACCAGAGAGCTGCTATTTTCTCTGTCATGCAGCAAGTCAATGTAACGAGAGCGAAGTTCCTGACTGGGCAACCTGCTTAGAAAATGTACCCATTTCTTTTGAGATTAGTGTGCTTCCTCTGAGCTTTTTTTTTATCATGGATACAATTGTAGCTGCTTGTGGATGGACATAGGAAATTATCTCATACCATGTGTGATTGGAAAAACAACCCACCCCAGTTGCATTTCTCTGTTCCCTGCAGAGAACTTTATCTTGCAGATTGAATTGCAAATAGCAATTCCAATGGAATTACAAAAAAATAATTTTCTGAGCTTAGTTTCTGCTAAAAAGCAGGTCTGAAAGCAAGGTTTTGTTTTAATTAACTAGGTGGTTTGTAATCAATTCTCCCCTGGCAGGGATGAAAGCGGCTAGTTCAGTGGTCTAATTGTGAAAATACTAGCAGGAAAATGCATCTATAACCAGGCAAATAAATTCTCTTCAAACAAACACTCATGTCCAAAGCTAATTTGAATGCTAAATCCTAAAGATATTAAGTGGGGTTTTTCTTGATGTTTTACTCTTGTTTGGACATTTGCACTGTTTAACTCTGCAACTACCTGTTTGTTATTTGGCTGAATTAAGCCCTTCTGCCTTCGTTAGCATATACAGGAGCTTAGTAATACAATCAGGCACTAATGCGTTCATTTTCTACTTGACTGCTCATTCATTGAGATGTTAGTACATAGGAAGAATATGATCAGGGTGACTGTGGGATGAACTAATCAATTCATAATGAATGATGTGAAAATCCAGCTGTCTGAGGGAGATGGCCTCAGCACAGACTGAACTCCGCAGAACTGGAAGAGACCCCAACCAGGAGGGGTGCTCAGCCCTCAGCTGAGATGCCACCACCTCACTTCCCTAAAAATCCCTTGGGCAGAGTTTGCCAGGAGGCAGCTCAAAAGCTGCAGGTTGGGTTCATCTGGGGCAGCTTTGCACTGCACAGAAACCCAGAGACCTTCGGTGAAGCTGTAGAGATCTTTATTTGCAAGGGCTAAGTGCTGGCTGGGGAGAGCTGCCAGGGTTTCCCCAATGACAACTGCTCCTTTCTGTTTGCTTTTCCTCATCTCAGCCCCTGCCAGGAATGTCATTGGGTTATTTTCTGGTTCTGAGCCATTTGCTCTTACTGGTTTCACTCTAACTCCTCTCTTGGGAGTTAATTATTACAGATCTGCATAACCTTCCTAACTGCAGGTAAGAAAGCTGAGCTGAGATGCAGACCCTGTGGCTGGGGTCCATTTTAAGTCAGGACTGGCTTCAGAAATGTGTAGAAAGCAATCAGGTCGCTTACATCTGTGTGTCTCGAGCAACAGCCATGAGTTTGAAAGCCACATCTTCCCGGCGTTAGCAAATCTCCACCTGACAATGCTCTCACAACAGGAACTGAGCGTTGCCCCTTTATTGCCATTTTCAGTAGAAAACATGGAGACTTGAAGGAGCTAGGTAACTTCCTAAAGGCTACTTGCCTGTGTGCTACATTAAAGAAGTCCCTACTTTTGTGCCCTGCAGTGCCCCTGAATCCTGGCTGCTTCATATAGCAGTCTCCTGCTCTTTGCAGGAAGGTTGAAAGCAACCTTTAGGACAAATTATTTGCATGTAGATTTTCATCTCTCTGCTTTGCAAACCTTCGATGTCCCCTCCATGCTCAGCCTTATTAATACTGCTGGTGTATGTTTTCTTACCCTTGAACTAGGAAATGTTCCTTTTCCTTTCAGAATCTCTTTGGTTCCTACAGGCAAAGATGTCACCTGGGTTACTCTTGAATTGAAAGTAGATCTGACAGGAACCATTTCCTTGCTCGAGTCTTGGCATGTCCTGGACTTCTTGGGTACAACCAAGTTCAGGACCCCTGCGTTACAGACAATTCCCATTTCCTACAGATAGGAGTGCGGCATCCCAAGCTGTTGGTTCAGTCCTAGAGAAGGGATATGGCAGCTGCCTTTGTTTCAAAACAAAGGAAGTTTCAGTCTGGGGATGGGTCTTCTGATGTCCAGGAGCAGTTCAGTGATCCTGTCATGTGGAATGACTCCAGCTGGCAGAGATCACTGTGAGTGATGGCAAGGTGATTAATATGTCTTTGTGATGAACCCCAAAGTGATGTGCATGTGTACTGTGTGATGAGCGCTGAGGTCCACCCTGCCCACCTCCCTATGTGTTATGCCTATAGCAGCATATACATTGCAATCCTGGTTTGCTTTCCTACGGGAATGGATGGGGTTATTCATTTTGGGAGTGAAGGTGGGTTCCTGTATTGCTTCATTCACATTAAACCAAAAGATTTGCAAGTAAATTCCAAGGAGACTGAAATCAGGGAAGATGCTGACAGGGGTGCATCTGTCCTGGAGAGTGGAGGCTACATGGGCAGGGAAGTCAAGGGCTCAAGGAGGAGAGAGTTGAAAGAGATATAATAAAGACAGAGCAAGATCAGCTCGAGCTGTGTGTGTGTCTGTGTGTGCCTGGGTGCCTGTGTGTCTCAGTGTGTGGGATTTCGCTTCCCCATTCTTTCACCGCCCAACATTCTTTATTGTCTCTTGCAGGTAGATCACTCGTTGCTATAAATTTTCTTATCTCCAGTGCTTTTCCAATTATGGATAACAACAGGAAAGCAGTCATTGGTTTCTAAAAGGTCATCAAGATTTAGGGCCCGATTGGGAAGGGGATGACTTATGGAGTTAGCTTGTGTAAATCTGGGCAAGTTTTATGCACAAGTCAGGCACGAAATGTAAGAGAGATTCATAAAAACACAAAGATTTACACAGGCTTCAGTTAGTGGAAATCAAAACGGTTATGAAAATTTCCCGTTCTCTCTATGCCTGTTTATGCAAAGAATAAGCTTTAAATGTGTTTTTCAAGTGCCTGTGGTGCTGAGGAAGGGCTGTGCTGCCAGCAATGGACCACTGCCTGTTCAGAGGATGCTCAAGGTGGTCAATACGAGCTTCTCCCATACCTTGCCTTGCTACTCATCTAGAAGTGACCTGCTCCATGCCTGAAAGGGCAATCTGGTGTTGTCTGAGTGCTGGCAGTGTCTAGTGAAGTTGATGGCTGGGATGGAGCTGCTTCCCAGGTGACACCAGGATTAATGCCACTGTCTCTCTGCACCCACAAAGTCACTGCAGATCTGTAGGCCTTTATTCATTGAATTTGTCAGGTTTGCGGCTGACGTGAGCCTGCCCAGACACTGGTTCTACATCACCTGCTGTTGGTTGTGTCTGTTGCCAGCAACTGGAGAGGGAACAGAGAAGGCTGTAAGCCCCAGAAGCTGTGAGCAGAGGAGCTGTGGTACAGGCACCAGCTACATCCCAAAGGTTGCTTGCCTTTCCCATGTGCTCAAAGTGTAAATCAGCCTCTGGTGAAGCTACTGCTGCTGTCAGTGACATAAGGTGACAGCCTGTTTCCCATCAGTATTGCAATGGCTTTTGTGCATATACAGTGATGTCTTACTGCAGGGCCTGGCTCCATCTCAAGTGGCACAGCCCATGAGAATAAGAGTGAAAAATGTCTCTTTTGTGTTATGTCCTGGCCTGTCCCAAAGCATCCCTGGCCATCAGGTTCCCCTTCTGCTTTCCTCTGCTGCTGACATACATAGAATGGGTTTCCAAGCTGTAGAATCACGTGTTTTGTGAAAAATGCAATGAGTAACAGGCATTTCAAGGGAATTCAAGGGAGAAGGGGAAGGACTGCTGACAGGTAGTCCATTTTGGAGTCTTAGCTGAGGCACTGGAGTCGTAGAATCATAGAATCATAGAATAGTTAGGATTGGAAAGGACCTCAAGATCATCTAGTTCCAACCCCCCTGCCATGGGCAGGGGCACCTCACACTGAGCCTCAGCAGCTCAGCTACTGGACAGCCAGAGGGAAGAGACAGGAAGGTCTGCCCAAGGACAGATCATCCTGTGTGGAGACCTGGGTGTCCATTTGGAGATGTTTCTTCCTCTGTTTTCTGTGGAAGGATGCCTGGGTGACTGTGGTCCCAATAATACCATGTCACATGGGAGGAACTCAGGTTTCAAGGGGTGAGGAGATGGAGTGAAGGTATCAGTACTGCAGAGCATCACCAGAGCAGGCCATGGGCACACACAGCTTTCCTGTGAGGCTTAGAGGTCTGCAAGACAGGCTGAGTTCAACCATAGCATGGGAAATAAAGACAAGGCATAAACATTGGCTTCCATGGCAGGGCTGCTTTCCAGACACAGTTGTCCTCTCTTCAGGAAAAATGCCATATAGATACATTTTCCAAAGCACTTGACATGGCAAATGGCTGGGAGTGTGGCAAGTAGCCAGAGACAAAGGCATTTCTGATCATGCACCCAAATGTGATGTACAACAAACCCAGCAGATTTGCCCTCTAAACCTGCTTAGAAACACAATTCAGAGGTGGTACAGAAGTGTCTGGCAATGAAAAAGGTGTTGGGAGCTGCCATGTGCTACTTAACCTTCTGACTAATGCACGAAGTCATTTCTGTCACAGCTGTCTGAAAAATACCTTTGCCAATTAAGTTAATTCAATCAAATCCCTTGTATCCAGCAGAAAGGGCAGAGCAAATCCAGGTGAGGGAGAGAGAACAGAGCCCAAATTCCCCTCCATGTCACACAAAAGCAGAACAAAGGGCATGTGTGTGCATAAATATTTATAAGTAATTGCACGGCAGAGCCACAGCTTAACTGTTGACTTGAAAGCTGGCTCCTGGGATGTGTGCACCCATGAAGTGATGGAGTGACTTGGGGAGCCAGAAAGTGCTGGGTTTAGAGCTTCTGATTAGAGCTTCACTGGTTCGAATACAAAAAGGATGTGTTGAAGGTCTGTTGGTCCAAGGGAGGCTCCACTCACTGCATCACTCAGAGATGTGATACTGCTCCCTGCTTGCCTACTGACCAAAGCAAAACCATGCAGAGATGCCAGTGTTCATCTCCAGCTTGGAGAGCAGAGACAAACATGAGCAGTGGTGGGGATCAGTGTTCCAGGACTCTGTATCATGAAGCGTTGAAGCCTCATCTCCATAGTGGATTTCTGCCTTTTCTCATATCTCCCAAATGGACATGCTCTTGTTTCCAGCTATTTCTGTTGAGAATTAAATCATTTAATTTTTAACGTGGTAAACTTCTGTTTCTCTGCCCCCCTGTGCTTGGTATCATCAAGCCAGGGCTTGTTCAAGCTCTCCAGAAAGTGTGCCTCAGCTTAAAGGTGACGTTTCTTGACACCACTGCAAGTCTCTATGTTCTCCCCGCCTACCTAAAGCTGTTGTGTGAGGAGTCTGTTGCAACAAAACTTCATGTTATAGCAAGATAACAAATACTACTTGTCCAGTGAGTGATAATATCTCCTTCAAACAGATGGCAGAATCACATGCTTTGGACAAGGTCTGTGATGCCCATTTTTTGTGATATCCATGCACTTGCAGTATGACCAGACCTTCAGAAAGTGGGCAGATATAGCTGTTTGTCATGTGAAATGCAGAATATTTTGGACCATGGCTGTGTTACAAAGGTGGGGGTGTTACCTCTGAGAGGAAAAACCTGTATCTTATGAAGCATCCTCTGCACTTTCCCAAGAGCTGTTGTTTGTACTTTCATTGCCTTAAATTTGAACGAAGTGTGCATGTTGCTTCTCCTTAGAGAGTAATTTTGGTTGCAGCCACTTCTTTGGAAGCAGGATATGGCCATAGGGTGGCTATGGCAGGGCAGGGAAAAGGCAAACAAGACTCTTCTTCCTTGACCTGTTCAACCTCACCGGAGTGGCCCAAGGTCTCCCTAAATGAGGATGTGATACACCCAGCAGCAGGAGAGGTCAATCAATCAGGGGCTGCCCATTGCCGGTGCAACAATGATTAAAACAGGCTTTGCCACGTTATGTTGTAATTCGGCTCCCTGCCCATCTGTCTTGCCATGTTAAATATATCCATAGCTATGAGGAGGTCATGGTCAAACCCAGGAGATCCCAGCTCATGTAAATTATCCTGCTTATCCCCCAGACTCATAAGAGCTTGTAAAAGAGCTAGTAGATGCAGGATCCCCTCTCCAACCCTGGGGTTTATGTAGCATCTGGGCCTGGCAGCAGTTTTCCCCTCCAGGGACAAGGAGGAGGGAGAGAAAAATTGTCAGTTCCTTTATTTTGTCTCTTTCCCCCTCCCCTTTTAGTCCTTATTGGCAGGACAAGGAATGGCAACTGAGTGAATGTGCTGGCTTCCAGATTGACACCAAGTGAATACGGCCACTGGTAATAACCGCCTACGAGCATTTATCACTTCCATGGATTATAATGTGGGGAGCAGGTGTCTGACCTGCGATGACAAAAACATGGAGTGTTGGTAGGAAGGAAGAAAATAGATAAGATGTCATTTTTCAGCACAATTTTTCTCTCTTTAATGTTCTCCTAGATTATGGAAAACAATCATGGGATGGGGAACGCTGATGTTTTATGGTGTCAGTAGGGTTTAAGGCTTTAGGTGCTAAAAAAAAGAAGTGATGCTGGATCCTGGATATTATGGGGTATTTATAGGATGCACCAAGGTGGGCTTTTAAAATTTATTTACATGAGTCAAGAAAGATAAATGGCATTCTGTATCCGAGTACTTGTATCCAAAGGAAATTAAAAGGAACACAATCCTCTTGAACTTGGCCTCCACTTAGGGCAGAAAAGTGACACAGAAATGACCCTTCTTAGATTAAAGAACTGCTCATGACTCGAAGGAGGTGGTAGAAATCAGTTTCTAAAAGCCTTTCCTTCTCACATATTTTCTGCTTCCCTTCATCCCTGCTTGTTTCTCACTACAGGTGCTACCAAAAACAAAAAGAAAGAAAAAAAGAAACAAAAATCCACTAACTTTGCTGTGGTACACCCTACTAATGTATGTTCTAAACAACTCTTCTGTGTGACCCATGAATGCTGCTTTAATGCTGACTTCAGTTTTCCATCACTGAACGTATTTCAAGATGGAAAATGGTTTTAACTTTCCTGATCTGCAGTTTTGGGTTTAAAACCTCATCTCTCATTTTAATAATAGTAATAATCCTATTCTGAACTGCTTTCATGTTTTCCATCTGAAGAGCTGGCAAATGTCCTGCGCATTTAAGCATCACAACATCCTAGAACCAATGAGGGCAAACTGCCAGAATTCAGATCCAGTTCATTGCACAGATCAGAGCTGTTTGTAGCTGAAACCTTGGTTTAGACTCATTATTGCAATGTATTGATGGGAAAGAAGGAACTGAGAGGCAAAGGGATGTTGCAGGTCAAGGAGCAGCCCATCCCCTTGTTTCCAGGCTCCAGGCAGGTCAGCCTGGCGGTGCTGTGTCTGGCTGTGAGAAATGCTCACTACAGATGCCAAGGAGATGACAACCTTTGTGTTGTCTCCAGATGTGGATGAGTTAGCTCAGGACTTTCTTTGCAAACTGCTGCTGCTGTTGAGCACTAAGAGAACAGCTTCTGCTGGGAGTGATTTGCTGAGGTGGGTATCTATGGAGAAGGCTGCCTTTAGCACTGGAGTAAGGGGAAAACAGTGCCCTCCTTACTGAATGAAAAGAGCCATAAAGGAACTTGTCACAACAACAGAGGATGGAGAGGACAAACAAAGGCAAACGGCTTCCTCCAAAGCCTGACATCCCCACCTAGAACCATTTCACACTCCTGTGGGGGCTGACCAGGCAACATCCACCACAATAGAACAGCCAGTTGCAGCATCA
The DNA here is from genome assembly GCF_012275295.1 of Melopsittacus undulatus. Classification (NCBI taxonomy): domain Eukaryota; kingdom Metazoa; phylum Chordata; class Aves; order Psittaciformes; family Psittaculidae; genus Melopsittacus; species Melopsittacus undulatus. The sequence continues at coordinate 17,751,075 of NC_047537.1, forward strand.
ATAAAGAGGACATCAGTGCATCCAAGAGAAAGTGGTGGTGATAGCATAGGAGATTGTGTCTTGAAAGGCACAGAGGCACCCATCTGATGGCCTGACCTGCTCTAATGGAGGTGTGTGAACATGACCCAGCAATGTGTGCTCACAGCCCAGAAACCACCCCTTGCCTGGACTGCATCAAACTGGGTGTGAGCAGCAGGTTGAGGGAGGTGATCCTGCCCCTCTGCTCTGCTCTCTCTCAAGTGAGACCCCACCTGCAGCACTGTGTGCAGTTCTGGTGTCCTCAGCATGAGAAGGACATGGAGCTGTTGGAGCAAGTCCAGAGGAGGTCATGAGGATGATCAGGGGCTGGAGCAGCTCCTGTATGGAGACAGGCTGAGAACACTGGGGCTGCTCAACCTGCAGAAGAGAAGCTTCCAGTGTTTGAAGAAGGATACAAGGATGATGGAAAGGGATTCTTCATCAGGGACTGTAGAGATAGGACAAGAAGTGATGGCTTAAAACTTAAGCAGGGGAGATTCAGGTTAGATATAAGGAAGAAGTTCTTTACTGTGAAGGTGATGAAACATTGGAACAGATTGCCTAAAGAAGCTGTGTATTCTCCATCCCTGGCAGTGTTCAAGGCCAGGCTGGACAGGGATTGGAGCAAGCTGCTCTAGGGGAAGGTGTCCCTGCCCATAACAGGGGGTTGGAACTGGACAAGCTTTGAGGCCCCTTTCAAACTTTCTATGATTCTATGATTTCCTCCCTCTGTGGCTGGTTTGGATGATTGTGATTGATTAATGTCAGCTAATCCTAGAGATGGTTTGGAGCAAGAGACTGCCCAACATGTGTGATGGATCTCTCTTATTTTTTAGATGGAAATAAACCAGACTTTTCTTCACTGCAAATTTCCAAGCAGTGAGGTCTTTGTGCACCCATTGCACATCCTGTGCCTTGTTCTTCCCTCAACAGCTGCAGTGTCTGAGGTCACTGCTAAGATCCCTGTTTCAGTGTGACCCCCATTCTTGCCATCACTGCTCCATGCATCCTTTCCATGCAAAGGAGTAGCTCATGTGGGATGCCATAGGGAGGTGGTTTGTGCCTGAGAGGGAGGAAGGAACAGTGTCTCAAAAAGGCACCGCAAACTCGCCCTGGGCAATACATATGGTATAGAAGAACAGTACAGTAAACCACTGTTAACAATGGAGGGGGGAGGCAGGGGACAGAAAGTAGAGGTGAGTATGGGAGAGAAACCTTGGGCTGCAGTGATGTGCAGGGATGTCTGCCTGCATCCAGAGATGTTCTCTCTCCTGCAAGCTGGAGCACTCTGTGCATCAGCAGAGTCCATTCAGCTGTATTGCACTTTGGAACCACAAGACCACAAGGCGATCTCTGCACATTCAGATCAGCCTCTGAAGCAAATCTCCATATCCTTGAAAGTCAACCCATCAGAAATGATGGGGAGAAGAAGAATTCAAAAGCACGCCTCTTTTTGTCCTTGATGGGGTGTTCTTTGCTAGAAATGCTAGGGGAGAGAGGCTTTTTGTATTGTTCTACCAAAACTAAAGAATAAGGATAAAATTTTGGAGATGGTGGTAAAGAATTTAAAGGGTTTGCTTGTCTCTATCTGTAACAACCTTCTGCCTAATAATCTGAACAGAACTAATAATTTGAAAGGAAAGATAATTAAATTAAACAGGCAACCAAAGTGGAGGAATAAGACTTTTGATGAAGAAGGGCGGCTGGGGAAAAAGTAGAGGAGGTGGCAGGGAAAAGCAGCACATCTCTTTAAATTGTCAATCTCTCAGGGCAAGGTTGCTGCAGACATAATGAGTGTCCTAGTGAATTATCTCCCACTTTTATTGTCTGTTGCTACCATGGAAAGATGGGGAGGTGGGGAAACTAACTTTTTTTTTTTTTTGAATTTGGACAGACTTAAAGAAGTGGCATCAAATTTGAAGGGCACCCAATCAATCTGTTGTCCTAGCTGCATGAAATTGTATTTCCTTGCCACTTCATATCTTATTTGCAGCAGCTGGGCTGTAAGTCATTGGTGATAACATTCTTTATTATGCAGCCGTGTTTATGAACTGTGCCTGGAAAGAGATGATAGAAATATGCAGCAATATGCAAAGGGGGGGATGCTGGGGGGAGGGGGAATAAATGCTAGTTGCTAGGGCAACCGTGGGGCTATTTTGGGCATCAAATTTTGCAGATGATGAAAAGCATTTTCATGTGATGGTTGGTCTCTCCGGGAGGAGAAGGGGAGAGAGGGCACACAATAATCCAGGAAGATAATATTCAAGAAGGCAGTCATTTAATTTTTTTCATATATAAATACAGATATAGTTTCAGTTGAACTGAAAATATGTTAAAACTAAAGGAGCCAGTATCTCCTAGTTAAGAGGAAGGAGAGGTCTTTTAAATAACTAAATAGGAAATGGCATGCTAGTAATTTGGGAGGTTTCCTACAGCACTTGGCACAGTCTAAATCTATCCAGTGCTCTTTGGAGAGCACTGCATGGGTCATGCTGGTGTCTGCAGTTACTCCTCCTTGCATCCAGTCCATCTCACCCCAGCTCTCTGCCCCAAAGGCTGTCTCCATCTCTATCACAGTAGCAATCAAGTCAATTAATTCACAAGGCTTGTTGTCACAGGTTAAAAAAAACCCAAGTTATCCAAGACTGCTCTTGACTCTTGCTCATCATTGAATCCCATTCAAATGCCAAGATTCATGAAAAATGGGAATTGATTTCAGGTAGTTGCCTTCAACCAGATCTCCAACCTGCAGGATGTGAGCTGCTTCCACCATGCCGCCATAGGGGGCATGGGTACAGGCACCCTAGGGCAGAAGCTGTTGATCCTGCTGGGAAGTATCCTGGCACTTCCAATACTGAGGTTCAGGCACTGGGAACTGACAGTCTGGGCACTTGATGTCTGTGCTTCTGCAATGCTTTGAGCTGAAGGTCATACTGAAGAGTTGTCAGGGCCAAGGGTGCTTTTACAGAATGAGCACAAGTTTCTTGGTTTTGGGCTGGGACAGGGCAATACCAGAGAGCAAAGGCTGCTCACAGTGTGAGTGAGGGGGTGAAATCATCTGAGTTTGTCCCACCTGGGACCAGAGTGAATCCTCCTCTGCTGTTGGGTCCTGGGTGGGAATGCAAAGGTCATTAGGGTTTTGCACCTTCACCTGGGGAACTTTGGAGCTCAAGAGCAGGAGGCAGGTGAGCAGACAGATGCAACAGTGCTCTGGGAAGGTGAAGCAGGACTGTGAGCAGGGTAAGAGCTTGTTCTTATCTCCCTACTTCTGACTTCTCTGAGTGCAAAGTTTGCTTATGCTTCAGGCTTGTTCTGTTGCAGTGATGCTTTTCTTAATTTGATTTTACTGGACTTGCTCTGAGGACAAGCTCATGAGTGTTTGCAGCCCCTGCACAATCACTGTTGCTTGAGCCATTCTTAAAATCCTGGGGACTCTAAATACATTGGCACATTAAGCTGGTTAAAATGAACTGTGCATGTTTTCAGCAAGAAATCTATTTCCAATGCAATATAATGTGACTCTCTTATTGCTCTAAAGTTGTGGTTTTAATTAAGTAGTTATGTGTGGCAGTGAGATTCTTCTTGAATAATTAAATCAAGGTAGCTTAGTGAGTAATTGTAAAGCGAATTGCTCACACCATCAGGCTGCTGTTGAGACAGTCTGTTTTCTTTCAGAGAATTAATCCAAGTGATGCCTGTTGCTAAGAAAGTAGTAGCACATTGTGCTGGGTAATGGGCATTTGTCTTGGTATGCTTTGTTTCTCAGAGCTGCAGCTTTCTAATGTTGAATGCCCATTTTTCAGTTGTCTTCTCCAGAAACAAATGCTGATGGGTTTCCACTTTGCATGTTCCCTTTTCCTTAATCTGCTGCCCTGGGTAGTTCAGTTCAGAAGGCTGAAAAGGGAGTGGGCGATCATTTAGTTCCTAAACAATGCAAGCACAGACCTGATTTTACCAGTTCTTGTGCACATGAAATATCTTTATGGGCTGGTCTCCCAGCTTTTGGCCAAGGTAGAGCTGAGCCAGACCCTGGTGTCTAGTTCAGAGTTTTAGTTGCTTGTGTGTGTTAATCTGGTATTCAAGGTGTCTCACTTGGCATGTAGTAATTCTCTCACTGTTAGATATTCTGAATATATATATATATCTCCCATTGTATTAAACTTTATTTACCAGGAGATCAAGGGGAAATCCTCTGCACAAACATAGACATCCATCCACATTCACAGTGAAGGAAAATGACTGCACACTGTAGAAATAAGATTTTTTGACAGATTTGGGTTTCTTGAAAGTCTGCCTTTTGTTCTTTAGTAGCTTTCCTTCCTCTGCCCAAGTAATATGTCCAACAAATGTAAGGATTACACAAATTTGAGCTAAGCTGACTCCAGAGTAGCTTGTTGATATTTTCAAAGGCAAAACAAAGAATGAAGTGGGGAGAGCCTGGCCACCCTCCTGACATTATCCTCAGGCATCAGCAATCACACACTGATTTACCAGCTGATGTTCTGTTAGGGTGTTTATTCTGTAACCACAGTGTCCACAAGGACTGATGCAGATCCTGGTATCTTATGGATTTCCTTCTGTGAAGTGGGATTTTCCTTAAGTGCCTCAATAATTTAGGAGTTCAGCATTCAGGTACCCTTGGAAATCCCATTCCTGAATCTTCGTTATGCTTTATGAGCCTGCAGCCCTCAACAGGGACGTTATTTCATGCTCTAGGTAACAGTGTAAAACTGTGGGGTTTAGCACTGCACTGGCTTTGCACCAGGAGAACAATTCACAGAGATACTTTTGCTGTAGCAAACTCAATTCCCCATGCATTTTCTGGAGCCTTCCTGCTGTCACCTTTGTTTATGCCTCAAAGCTTCATGGATTTTTAGACTGAGATGAGCTCTTAGGCAGAAGCTCTTCCCTGTGAGGGTGCTGAGGCGCTGGCACAGGGTGCCCAGAGAAGCTGTGGCTGCCCCATCCCTGGCAGTGTTCAAGGCCAGGTTGGACACAGGGGCTTGGAGCAGCTGCTCCAGTGGAAGGTGTCCCTGCCTGTGGCAGGGGTTGGAACTGGAGGAGCTCTTTCTGTCTGTTTGCATCTCTGTAAAATAGATACCAGCACCAAGAGAGGCAATGGCTAGGGTGAGGGAGGAGCTTTTAGGTGAATAGGAGCTGCAGAAGTGCAGAGCATCCTTATCTGTTAAAGGCTTGCTCAGGTTTTGATGAAATGTCAGATTTGGAAAGTTTTTAGGGGAACTGTCCCACTTGTTACAGAAATTGTTGCCTTTTTCCCACTACCTCCCTTTTTTCAGTCTTCTCTTTCTAAGGCTTTTCCTCTGTATTCCCAACCACTCCATCCCCCAAAGATGGGCTCACTGCCTTTTGCTGTATTGCCATGTCAGTGCTGAGAAACTGGAAACTTCTGTTTCTTCATTTCTGGACCTTCCTGCACTTGAACGATGAGAAACCCTGAGCACTAAGTTGAAGCTGTCTTTCTGTGCACTGTGTAGTGTAAATGCTGTTGGAACAAGAATGGGTATGAAATCAGAAAATAACACAAATTCATTTAATTTTGTTTTTTCTCCTCCCACAGGACATGGAAGCTTCTGCCTGTGAATTTAATACCAAAGACAGTCAGGATCTTGGTGACGGACAGAAGGTCAGTCTTTTTAATCTGATTCATTCAGAACTAAATCATGCTGTTTAACACTGATGGCATTCATGTCTTCTGCTTTACAAAACAAAGATGTGGCCCCTGGTTGGCAAAAATGAGTCTGTATCAATGCTGAGATTAGCTGTGACAGAGGTAGCCAGACTGGGATGATGGCTTTGATGCAGATGTGAAACCCAGGCTCAGTTTTACTTGAAACTCTGGTTCAGGGTCATACTCTGATGCAGGCTCTTTGTGTAGCTGGTGCAAGGTATGAAAATAGATGAAGGCATCTTGGTTTGATGGTTGTATCTGAGAGTGTAAACCTTGCCTGAACATCTGAAGTTCTTCTGCACCTCCCCAGATTTCCTTTGGTAATTCACGTGTTCCTTGCTGCTTTTCTGGAGCAAAGAAGTGGTTGTTTAGGACACTCTGTGGTCTGTGAATCCTCTCTGAGTAGGGCAAGTATTTAAAAACAAACAAAACCCCTTTGCAAACATTTGTTTTGATGTTCTGGCTTTACTGTTTATATCCTGCTTGCATGTGGGATGTGGAAAGATGCATTTTAATCCAAACAGTGACAAAGGTGACGGCTTTGCCATCCAAGATTTCAACATAGCAACTGTTGGGGCTTTTTTTTTCTCAGAGCAGCCTTATTTATAACAGAGGAGTGTAAATGAGAGTAAGAAAAAATGCATCTTCATGTGTCAGTTTTGATCACCTCACTTCCAATTTTAGCTTGCTTGTTTTAAGCAGCTCTGCTTCCCTAGAAGGCCCTTTAGCTGTCCTGTCCAAGTTTGTTTCTATACATGCATTTGTGTTCGAGCAGCCTTCAGGTAAAACAGGCTTTTGTGTACTATGAGCTTTTCCTAGCATTGCGGGGGGGAGATCTAACTTCTTGAGAAGTTTGTGTGTATCAGTGTGTGTGTATACATCCTTGATATATTTATATACATATGAAATATGTAAATGTATTACTGACATAAATTTTGCAGTAACCCAAATGACCCAAATCTGTCAGGTCTTCTCCTAGCTGGTTGATTCCTGCCCTGGGCAGGAACAGTGTGGTTACCCCTTAGGAGACTTTTGTGGGTATCAAAGCCTACAGGAGACCATGGGAGCTGGGTAAGATGTTTTCATTTGATGACAGATGAAGTAGAAAGCACCAAACATCTGAAAGCTGTGCCCAGGCAATAGCACCTTACCCAGAGCATCTGGTACTCCCTATAGCAACAAGGTGTTTCAAAAGAAAATACGGTGAATATCACGAGTAATTACTGAAGGACTGCTCCAGCAGCTCCAGCATGTCAGGGGAAACAAAAACATCACAAAAACCCAGACCATTTTTGCTCAGATAATGTTTCATTCACTCCAGTGACCCCTCACCAGCCAGCAGGCTCCACTGGGTAGATGACTTGTCTGCCATTCATTGACCTTGCTATCATAGATTGAGCCAAACCCTCTGGTTTGTCAGTGCTGTAAGCCAAAAATGACAGTTTAATGGTTGTTAGTGAAGCTTTTGTACATGGAAAGAGCTGCTGTGAGTCTGTGATGCTAAAGGGCTACTTTCTTAAAGGCCTTGGAAAGAGGAGTTTTTTAATCATAGAATAGCTAGGGTTGCAAAAGACTTTAAGATCATCTAGTTCCAACCTCCCTGCTGTGCTTCCATACACTCCAGCCTATCACTGATACAAATGGCTGCTTCCCCTCCTCATCTGCCTGGCCTGTGTTTCCTATGGAGCCCATAACCTTCCATTCCAATGCTCCAGTAGCAGGAGCCATGCCACCATGTTTTTGTGATGCCAATAACATCATACCCCCTTAGACATGCACACAGCTCTAATTCCTCTTGTTTATTCCCCATACTACAGGTGTTTGTATAGAAGCATCTGAGCCGAGCTTCAAATAAAGCCAACTCATTAGCTGGAGTGGCTGAAATACTTCTGCATTGCTCCAAGCATTTATTACAGGTGTTGGCAACTGACTCTTGCATCTCTCCCATGTGTATCAAACTTAGTATCTTTTATTGAGATGGTTATCTGTAATGTGTGCCATTTTCACAGGAAGGTGCAGACCAAGTTGGTTGTTCCAAGTAGAGAAAATAGCATTATATCTAAGAGAAGCTTTAAAAGACAAGAATTGCTCTAAGCCACTCTTATCTGTTTCCTCAGCATGAGAGAAAACTCAGTTTTCAAGGGTGAAATGGGAAGGTTCCTGCTCTGGGAGGGAGGGCAGGCATTTAGTGCAGGGCACATCCCTGCAGACTAAGTAGGCACCTGCTTTATGCCCTTCTGGATGCTCAAACCTAATGGGCATTGCAAAGTGTGCTTGATTTTTACTAAAACTTAAATGCACAGGGCTGGAAGGAGCCTCAAGTGTTACTGTAGCTCCCCTTGCTGCTCCAGTGATGGACCAGCTGTGCCTCTCCCTGTAATTTCAGCTCCTAATGCCTTATCCAGGTTCAAGGGGGCAGAGGCTTTTGTCTCTTCATTTTGAGCCTGAACTGCTGGCTGAGCTCTCGGCCTCCCATCAGGGTGAAGGAGGTAACCTTCCTCCTCATGGTGTCCTCATGAATAATTCCTTCGCTTGCCCACTTGATTTCAGGTTTCCCAAAATAACTGACACTTTTCACACCAAGAGCAAGCAATCCTGGGGAAAATAAAATGCATTAAACAGCTGCATCACCTTGACAGAGCCCTGAGGGAGTTGGCACTTAGGGGGAAAAAAAGGGGGGATGTGGGCAGGAAAGGATTTGTAGGAAATTTTGAGTTGATAGGGAAAATACCATATTCCTTCCGCCGTCCCTTTTGCAGTGAATGTCTTGGTTGTTTCTGTCGGGATGTGATGGTCTTCTGTCTGTGGATCTGCATTGATGGAGCTAGGAATCCCTGGGAAGACGGGGAGGGATGATATGAGAGATACTTCCAGCATGGCTGGAATCAGGATCCATCCCGCCTGCCTGAGCAGCCCTTCCCCTTCAGACAATTCAGATTCTCCGTTCTGAGTGTGACTCCCCTCTTCAGATGTGCTGTACAATGTCTCTCCACTGGATACCCACTGAATGCCTAATTTTTAACCACTCTGTCTGTCAGATCCACAAAAGCTGTTACTGGAGGTGTTTGCATTAAAGAGCTCCACTATAGGTATCTGAGAGCAGCTGGCGATGCTCTAGACAGTATCCAGCAGTGCTGATCGAGGCAAAATGCTTTAGTCTCTCTGGCTTAATGGCTATGTGCATTTTCTTAATGTACCCACCCCCTCAATTGCCTCCTAAATTAGCATGCAGGATGTGTCCAGCCTTGGAAAGAAAAGAAGTTTGGAGCCTCTTCAATTCAGACAAGGCAGGTTATGATATTATTGGAAATAAAACACAAATCTGACATAGGGAGATCAGAGGAGAATGTGGGCTCAGCCTTGGGCTCTGGTTGGGCTTATGTGGGGATGGCAATGGCCTTGCCTTTGCCATGAGGTGGAGCATGTTCATGGAGGTTTTGACTTATTTGTACCCCCCTATAATGGTCCTCAGAGGTGGTTTAACCAGCTGGGCAATGCTAGCTTGGGGTAGGACTCTTGTCATATCCCAGTGGTGGAGAAAGGGAGTACACTTACTGATGCGGAGTTGGGTTGTTTGAGCTGGACACAGGACAGTGGAGTTCAAAACACTGGATATCTGTGGGTGATAAAATCAGGAGCATTCAAAGTCCACTACCTGCTAAAGGCTTTTAGGTGACCACCGTGAGATATGGCCTGTCCTGTGTGAATGAGTCTCCCTGAGAGACCTGACCATACTGAGGTACTTATGGGTGGATTAAAGCAGAGCACGGGATGTGAGTATCCCTGATAACCAGTGCCCCTTTGAGGGAGAGGCAACCACACTGCTGTGAAGAGAAGTCAGCCTGTGCTGCTCCGGTCGCATCTTTGGTAGCTGATGTGCTTCTCAGTTATGTAGTGTTTAAGATGCTGGATGATTTCTCCATCTGACTTCTCTGCAGGGTTAATGGCTGTGCTATGGAAGTGTAGCATCTGTGGCATTTGATATTATTTTTTCTTCTCAGTATCCCCACTTCTTTTTCCACTGTCCTTCACCTCTCCTGCCCTGCAATGCTGTGCTTTTAAATCTAAAATCAGTTTGGTTTTAGGTTAAGGGCGATCCATAACAAGCAAAAGCAAAAGTCACATAGGAGAGAGTGCATCAGGCAGGAGAGTCCCAACATGCTGCTGGCATCTTTACCCTTTAATCTACCCCAGTCTTGCTCCTTGGTCTGCTCCCCCGTAAGTGTGCCTTGTATTAAACACACAGCTGCTCTTTGAGAGCTCCTGCTTGAATTCACAGGTATTTAGAGGTGTTTGTGCCCTCAGGAGATGGGGCTGCAGGGCAGGAGCTGTGTTTCCTTGGGTATACAAGTGTGCACAGTGTTTAGTGCACTTGCTTTGATAGCAAACTGGTGTAACTGGACACTTCAAGATGAGATGGGATAATTATAATAACAGTGGAAAAACGCTAAAGGGTGATTTGCTGTAATGAGTGCAGATACACAGGCAAGCAGGTATTGCTTTGCTACTGTGGCTTTGCTGAAAACTAACCACAAAAGTAGATGTTAGTGCTTCCAGGGCTTGTGGTGTGCACGGAGGTGCAAATAACTGATTCCAAAGTTGATATAGTCAAAGAATAAAAGAAGATTGGATGCTGCAGGTTAAGCTGTTGTAAATTAAAACAGCTCTGCTGAGATCATTGCAGTTGTTTCAGGTTTTTGCAAACGTGAGAGGAGGTGCCTCTGTTTGTTCCAGCTGATGAGTGGTTTGGAAATGCCATTTTCTGGTATATGAGTCAAAGTGTGTGGAGCAACTTGGTCTACATAATACAGACTATTTCCTGTTGGAGTATTTCTGTGTGTTCTGTAAACCCACCAGACCTGTTGTCCTCTTGAGTTGCAAATTACAGAGGCAAATGTAATTACCCATTTTCTTTGTTACTAGTGTGCAGCTAGGAAGCTTCAAGCGATTGTCCCTTTCTTGGTATTTCAAAGCCGACTCGAAAGATGCATCCTTGATATTGAACACAATGAGATGTCCTTTTTTTTTAAATTCAATTAAACATTTGCCTACTGTGACTCTTTATTCACTGCAAATTGTCTCTGTAAATAATCTTCATCAAAAGTCAGAACCAATCCCCATTAGTTGTTTAGATTAATTAATGAGTCCCCCTGGAGCCACCCAAATGAATTCAATTTAAACGTCAACAACTTGGCTATGGAGTTTCCCAGGTTGGCATTAAGACAATATTAAACCTGCAATAAGTCACATTTAAAATGTTAATTCAAAGAAGCTCTCCATTTAGAGCATTTAATTAAATCCTTAAATAAACTGCATGGGCTCAATACCAGATGGTTCTGCATTTTCATTGCAGCAGAGAGCCTTGAAGTCATTGAGGGAAGTAATATTGGAGGCATGGTGAAGATAACCAGGATATATAGTGTAATAAAATCTAATCTTGTTTCCAGCAGGGAGATTCAGTGTATGTACACAACCTAGGCTAAAATTGTAAGTTAATTACATTAACCCCAGTGTACTCTGGTATCTGAGCAGCCAGAGATGAAATTAGTCTTTTTCCTATCATAAGATTCTTTTCAACTTCACTATATTAATTTTTAGCCAAATACTTACTCATAAGGAAAATTGAAGTTAATGTAACCAAAGACAAAGTAATGCAGTCTTAATATTCTGAAGGGATTACTGAGGGCCGTGAAAATACACTTTTGCAAATGTCACTCACTTTGAATGGATTTGTGGTGGGAAGGTGGGGGAAAGAATTATGGCTGTGATCTGCACCATGCTGGGGTTTAATAAAAGTCATGATTTAAGAAATACAGGCCTTGGAGGGGGGAAGATAAAGAACTCTGAAGGCCCAATTTCTGTGATAAACCATAGTGCGTTGCCTCCTCTGCCAGGCAGCAGAGGCATGAGATCTTTGAAATGAAGCTGAGATTCTGCGGGATGATTTGGATTAGGATACTTTATTCAACTCTAAATGTGTTTGGAAGCAGTTTTGGTCCTTGTTGAAAGAAACAACCTTTTGACATTCCCCATTTGTTTGGTAAAAGTTCTTGCAACAACAAATGAAGACAAAGACCTTATTCCCTTGGTAAAACCTCCAGGTTGCATTGGGAAGATAAGTTTAGGGTTTTCTTTCCTGTTTGCTTACTTGTTTCTTTAGAAGATGAACCTGTGGCCAGAGCCCTTGGATGTAAGTGTCCTGATGCCACTGGTTCAAAAGATGTTCTCCAGATTCTGTCTCACCTCTAACAATGTTTTTGAAGTGCCTTGGGGCCTTCTGTATGGTGTAGCCTCATCAAGCAGCTTGCTGTCACTGTGAGAAGCAGCTCAGTGCTCTGGATCTTAACTCGAGATCTGAAAGTCACCATGAGAAGATTTAGCTTGTTCCTTCCCTGCGAGCTGTAAAGCAGGGATGTTATTAATGCAGCTCAGCGAAGGGCATAAAGTTTTCCTCTTGATATTCAAGAACATGTAATTCAATTTCCAAAAGTATGGGTTTCCTTCTGTTGGGTAATAAAACACATCAGGGAGGAGAAATTACTTTGCTGTTGTGGCAGGGCAGATTTGCTCTGTTTGGGCTTTGCTGGGATGCTTTTTGGAGCCCAGGTGGAGGACTTGAGCCTTGTCAACAGTGCAAATTTTGTATGAAGGAATGGTCTGAGCCTGTTGATGCTACTGACCTTGTGCTGGGCTTCAAAGGACCCAAACAGGGGCTTTTCCTCAAAGAGGATTTACAGCTCTGCATCTCCATCCTCTCCGTGCCCCATCCTGTGGTGCTGGGGATGTGTATGCCTGTTCCTTTCCTGTTGTTATAGCTATGATGCTGCTGGTACCCAGGCTCCGCACCACCAGGATGTGGTCACCTCTGCAAAGCAGCTCCTTGCTGGGGAGCCCTGCAGCGAGCTACTGTGGTGTGCCTGCAGGGATGGAAACACAAAAGCTCTGTTACTTTGGTAATGGCAAGCTCTCAAGCTATCCCAAAGCCGGCGGAATGGCTGTAATAACCCCTCTGGTGTGGCTTGAGCCACATCCCCGGGGGGCTGGCCACATTGAAGTTAGCCATGGGAAACTATTTTATATAACTTAATAGTAGCAAGAAAGCTCAAAACTTTCTCCTCCATCCCTGCCTGTCTCCATCTCCTCCCTCCAAGGAAACCTGGAAGCAGCTGGGAGCTGGTGGATAGTGCAGTCCAGTACCACTGCTTGCAGACATCCAGCTCTGTGAGCCTCTGGGGAGCAGCAACCTTTCTGCTGTATCAGGTTGCATCCACCTCCCTCTCTGCAGGGTGCTGCAAGCAGGCTCAGAGGGGAAGATGAAGGCTCACTGGGGCAGTCTGGGACCTGAGCAAGCTGCTCTAGTGGAAGGTGTTCCTGCCTGTGGCAGGGGGCTGGAATTGGATGAGCTTTAAGATCCCTTCCAACCCAAATCATTCTCTGATAAGTACCACTACAGCCATTGCCCATTTACCTGCCTGTGTAGAAGACAAGACAAAATGAGCCTGTACAACTTTCCATCTCTGTTTAGAGAAGTCCCATCTGAAGAGCTCTGGAAATCCCCCAAATCTTGGTCCACATGAAAATGGTTTAAACAAGCCCCAAACTGACAACTTCAGAATCATTGAAACTAAAAGTACCTGATTGCAGTGGTCTTTGCAGTCAGTCCCTGTGCTGAGAATGGGGGCTGATGTCACAGATGATGTCTGCAGTTTGCTTTTGAAGGGATCGCTGTGGGATTATCTTTTCTCTTGGTGTGCATCATGTGAGTTGGGAAATGTTCTCCACCAAGGAAGATGCTGGAAAGCAGCAGTGAATTTTACCTCTTCTCTTGCCTTCTCTGGTTTACTTTTTTTTCTGAGGGTCACTGCTTGATCACACACATGCCTAAGGAGGTGTGGAACATTCAGATCACCAAGAGCTGGCAGGTTTCTGTTCTGTGGAATATAATCTCTGTGAGGAGCTCCTTACAACCCAGTGGATGGGAAACTTTACAGGGAGCAGAGGGAAATGCTGAAGTGATATTGTTTTAGGTCCTGACAGAAGAGTAAGATAAGCAAGCCCCACTCACTAAGATGAAGATGCTGCTTGTCTTCCCATGCTCATGTAGCACTGTGTAGTTCCCCCCCTAGGTAACAATCAGCAGAGGATTTCTTGTGCTGGGTTGTCCTTTATCAAAGCTTAGTGCCATGTTCCTTAGGTTTTGTGTTATCTTCAATGAATGGAACATAAATGCTGTTGGTCTCTCTCATGTTACCCCAGGTTGCAGCTGCACTGAGTTGCTGATGTGTGAGGGCTCCTCTCTGCACTGCACAGCATAAATCCTGCCTGAGGTGGTGGGTGCTGTTGTTTCCCTCACTCTGGTGCTGCAAATCTCACCCTCCAATTTTTATGTGGTCCATAGCAGCTAATAGCATCATGATAAAACATGAGAAGGATGTTCAGAGCAGTGTGAACATGCCAGTGTCTTCATTAGCATGGGGCAACAGGGAGGGGGAAACACTGGGAAGGGTCCTGAAGGGGATGCTGAATTGGCAAGAGAAGAGGGCATAGGATTTATTTGATTATAGGCAGCTGGATTTGGGAGTTGGTGTCTTGGTCGTTAAAGAGACAGCCTGGTTTTATTTATGGCTAATGAGGATTCATTTAACAGCAATGTTGAACATTTCTCAATGTATTAAAGAGAAAACCTTGTTCCTCTGCCTGGTGCCTCTGGCACTGGTGCTCACCCTCACCTTCTTGCTTGCTCTGTGAGGGGCTCTGCTGGTTTGCTGCATGTTGCTTTATATCCTTGTGGCTGGTGTTCTGCTATCTGGGGCTTGATTAAGTCGGCTGATGCTATGGGGATACAAAACCAATGAGGAGAAAAAATAACCCCAGAATGATGCTTCCATTACCAAGTAAGCTGTTTCCCTGGCAACATGAAGTTCTTGCAATGAGCCTGCTCTTGGGTTGCCCTTCCCTGCCCTGGAATACCCTCTCTGAGCTGCTGAGACAGCAAATGCTGTCCAGGGGCAATGGGAACCACAAGTGTTGGTACAGAGCTGGCCTGGGAAGCAGAAGGATCAGTTACACTGCTGCAGCTGTTGGTGGATTTATTATTTCTTTAATTATATTTCTGTTTATGAGTCCAGCTCTGCCCAACTTCCTCCCTGCCAGATCCATCATTCTGAGCCTCTTCTCCTCCAGGTCTCTGCCTGTGTGTCTCTGCCATCGGACTCTTGTGAACGTGTGGCAAAATGTTGTGCCAGCAAGTTGGAAGAGGTACTACAGATGCCATTCATTGTGCTGGCTGAAGTCCTAAAGAGCTGGCAAGCTCTGCATTTCCTAACACCATTTTAAAGTGTCAAAGCTGTATAAAAGCTTATCCAGCAGTGGAGCCTCAGTGGCACGGCTCTGATGAACAGGCTATAGTGCATTTGGAGATGCCTTTTACAGCCCTGCTTGACCTACATGTCTGCAGCCCCCTTCTTTCTCTGCATGTGGCAGAGCTGGGTGTTAACCATGGAGCCATCGTGGGCTTTTGGGAAGCTTTTGGAATCACATCTTGCTGGTATTTACCTGCAATTTTCTCTGTTTGACTCCAGCAATTATGTTTGTCCTTTCCTCTGCTGATCTCTGCTTACCCTCCGTTCTGCTGCTCCCTTTGCTATATGAAGTGGTAGGCTAGATTATATTTAAAGCCTCTCTTATTTCTCCAGGGCTTGCTGGGCAAGGATTTATGAGTGTCTTAATTCCACAATACTTGGGACAGAGGAGTGCTTGCTTGCTTCTTGGTGGCCAAAATAATTCCCATTATTTGAAGGTGTTCTTAGTCATCCCAGTTATATTTGTGGGGGTTTTGTGTTTGGTTGATTTTTCATTTAACTAATCATGCAACAGGAGCAATGATGTGCACACAACATAATACCCAAATTACCAAATAAAGGAAGCCCAGATGACTGAACATCTAAAGCCACATGGATTCACCCTGTCCTCCCCTCTCACTTCCAAACAGCATTTAGGATGCAAATATGCTTTTAAACATAGAATCCCAGTCTGGTTTGTATTGAAAGGGACCTTAAAGCTCATTCAGTTCCAACCCCTGCCATGGGCAGGGACACCTTCTGTTAGAGCAGCTTGCTCCAAGCCCCATCCAACCTGGCCTGCACTGGATGAAGGGCAGGGACCCACTAGCACAGTGTGTACAGCCACCAAGCAGATCTCTGCTTCTGCTGGGCCCCCAGCCACTGCATTTTAGTGGGAGTTCCCAGGGTCTGCTCCTGCTTTTCCTTACTTCTTAAATAAAGCTCCCTGATGTCAATGATTAAGGATTGCCGTGGGTCTGTAATAGCCACATGTGATTTCTTTTTCATATGGGTGAGCCTCAAAGTAATTTCACATTAAGTAAAAGATAGAGCAGATCTTGCCTGTTAAACACCCTGCTGCCCTGTGGTGTCTGCACTGTTATTAGTAGGGAGGATTTTGAAAGCACTTTGCTAGCTCAATTCTTTTCTTGGGGAACTCAATGGCAAACCTCTGCTTGCCTTCAGGGGTAACAATAGGCTGCTATTGTGTCTAGCTGAAAATCCCACCCATCCTGGGGAAAGTCAGGATGTCTTGCTGGTGTGTTGTGGCTCTTGCTTAAATAAACCAAATCCTGAAGTACTGATGGTAAATAAATATTTTAGCAAAGATGTTTTCATTGCTTTCACTTTTCCTTTTTATCCTCCTGTCCCAGATGCTTTTTTCTGAAAGGAAGTAGCAGTGACATGCTGGAGAGGTTCGTATTCAGTCAGGTTTTCCCCTGAGTACTAACTGGGGTGGTTACAAGGTGTGGTTTTGTTTGACCCATTCAAAAAGAGGTCCCACAGCTCATGGAGGGAGTGCTGTGGGCTTGTCCAAAGGCAAGCAGTACTAGATGATCTTTATGGTCCCTTCCATGAGTCTATGAGTTTGTGTGGGGCTTGGGGGTGATGCTGGATCACTTTCTAATCTTCAAGCTCAGTTTCAAATGAGATGTAAACCCGAGTTTCTCCTCACTTGTGGTCATTAAATGCCCTATGGCATTTTCCATAAGACCAGAGGGTCTTAGTGAAATCCCAACTTGATTAATTATATTCTTCTTCCCTAAAGTCCTTCCTGCAGTTGCAGAAGCTGCAGCATCCTTCCCTCCTTTCTGTGTTGTCAATTAAAGTGCAGACTTGTTAGCTGGTTTATTAGCTGCTTCCTTGTTAAAGAGACTCAGGTGGTTCTGTCAGTGCTGAAGTAAATAGTTTGTATACTGGAACAGTGTGCTTAGGAAAGACTTTGGGAGATCTGCAGGTGAAAACTCCTGTTTGTGTGCTTTCTCTTTTTTTCCTCTCTTAATGAGGGCAAATGTATCAAAGGTATCAAGCACCTGAGTCCACCTGTGGCTGGAAAAGCAGCCTAGGAACTCATCTGCAAGATGTGACTGACTTGTCAGCTCTCTTTTTGTCCTCCTGTGCTTGCATCTTCCCTGATCTGTGTGTGGTGGCAGGTAACACGCGGCTCCCAGGAACAACTCTCAAAGGGTTATGCTTGGTATGGTGGAAATGGCAAACAGAGCCTGCAGCAACAGCAAAGACCTCCTGTTGTAGTCTGAAGGTTCCCACACAGCATTGGTGGGGCTCTCAAAACAATTGAGTAGTTCCATTAAAGATAAAGCATTGCTCTTTCATTCTTGAATGTGAAGTTGAATCTGCGGTTACTGCTGTCACAGTTCTGTGAGAAATGGTGACTGCCCTGTCCTAGGCACTGAGCAAATGCAGTTCCTTGTTCTTTGAGGAACTGGAAGCACTAGAGACTTTCACCTTGGGGCCAGTGCCAACTGCCCATGTGGGATCTTACTCGTACAATGCTCTTGACTCAGCAACAAAGACAGGCAAACAGTGCAGTGAATGCCAGCCTTGTGCAGTCGTCTTCCACCAAACCACTCTTTAACTGAAACACGTGGATCTGTGGCTATATCCTCTTGTGCCATCAAATGCTGTGTGCTTGCACACATTCCTCACGAGGAAATAATTTTTCTGGGTCTTTCTGTTGCATCTGTCACCATCTCTCTCATGCCGCGCTTGCTGCTTTTGCTTCATGAGGCAAAACACGAGTGAGGTTATTAGTTTCTTGAAAGGGAGAAAACATCTCAGAGTGCTTTGTTTGTGAACAATAAGTACTTCTGCCCACAGGCATTAGTGCAAGTGGGGAACAAGCTAGTTAATTACATTGAAATCAATGCTATTGGCTTAGATGTAAAGCTCTGTTCTCCTTGCATTGACTGTGTCCTTCCCATGACAGCCTGTGCCCTGCCAGACCTCGTGCTGAAGGCAGCTGCTGCTGGGCTGCCCCAACAGCTGCCACCATGGTGGAGGTCAGTGTTTGCCTGCTTTGGGCCACAGCCAGCCCAGGGAAGATGCACAGCTCTAGATGTGGGATTCAAATTGTACACCTTGCCCCTACCTTTCTCCCAGAGGAAGGGGCACAGGGATATAGGACAACCTTAGGAGTTAAGATGTTGCACGGAGGATTTGGCAGCCCTGGTACGAGCAGGTAGGCAATAGCAGGACTGATCTGCACCCGTGTGCCATCGAGGTTCTGGTGCTGACCTGCTCATCTGAGTGACACTGGGAATGGAAGACTTCTTGACACGTTTGTGGCATGTCGAGCACAGCTCAGTTCTGGTAGCTTCTCCCACCTTTGACTAATTGCTGACCTGACATCTTTCTGATAGTGACCTTGTTTCAGCTAGTAATTCAAATATCTTTCAGTGTCAGAAATAATAAGTGCCACTGTGAGATGAACAAGCAGAGCTTAAGTTGAGCACAGATTAATGGGGTTTTAATATTCCTAATTTAATCACTCCTTTCTGTCTGAATGTGTGCAACATGATGTAGCAGCTAATTATTTTTTTAACCATGATGAGGATCTTTCCTAATCATTTTTATATTTAACATGAATGAAGGGAGGGCAGTGATTAATGAGGGAATAAATCTTATGAAACAGAAGCAAGCACATGATCAGTTAAAAATACAGCTGTCTATTCCCCCCCTCCTTCCCTGTACTGCAAATACTTAACCAGCTGCACCTTCTCAGCTCCAGAGCAAGATGACTTCAACCCCAAAGAGAAAGACGTGAAACTTTGCTTAGCCCTATGTGGTTCTGCTGGCATCTCTCTGCACGATCATCTTTGTGATGAATGCAGAATTATTTTTCTTTAAAAAAGGAAAAAAAATTGCCCACTAGATACATTAATGGTTGGATAGATGTCTTTTCAAATATTTGTTCCTGACAGGGTATTTGGAATTGCAGATGAGAAGCAAACCAGCTCTCAGCATCTGTCTGTTGCTACTGTACATTTCCATTGTGTGAAGCAGAGACAAAGCCAGGCAATTCAAAGCTTAAGTGGATGCTCTTGAGATCTTTCTTCTCTTCACCCCCCAACCCCCCTACTCTCTTCCCTCCTCTTTCCCACACTTGGCTGCATCTCTTCTCTCTAAATTCTATTTTTTCCTCCAGCCCTCAGCCCCCACGTGCTGGTTTTGGGAGTCTGTCTTCTCCCTGCAATTCGTCCCCTCCCTCCTGCTCAAGTCCCTTTGTGCATCCTCACTGACTGGTAATTCTAGGGGTATTGCTGAGCTCTCACGCTGTAGGATAGCTCAGGGTTGAAAGTTATGATGATCAGTGATGTGGGGCTTTTTCCCAATGTTCCCGTGCAGCTCAGTGGTTTATCATTAGCATCAGTCCATTAAATGAGTCATGTGCATCATCTACACCACTGGGTTTGTTGTTACAGGGTGGTTGTGTGCACCTCAACACAGCTGTTTTGGGGACACTTATTTGAGCTGGGCACTGCACATATTGCAGGGAAACCCCTGTGAACTAAGCCTCCTGCTGTGGACCTGGAGTTTACTCATTGAAAGCTGTCACTCTGAACCCACCAGTGTCCATAGCCATGGATAACCTGCAGTATAATCCAGGAAAGTTTCAGGGGTTTTGCTGGGGGTTATTGATTTTGAGGAGAGGTTTTCTTGTGTGTTTTGGGGTGTTTTTTGGTGGGGACACTGTGTGCAGACACTCCATTTATCCATGGACATGACTCAATAGTAGCAGCACCAGGTCCATTTGGATGTGTCTCTCATTGCCAGCTAACAGGCAGAGTTTTAATAACGGATCAAGTTGAGCTGTGCCTGAGCAGTGCTGGAAGTGACCCTCTAACCTGGGTGTCTTCTACACATCGTGAATGTGATCTAATTGGCTAACTAAGAAAGATAGGCTTAAATACAATTTCTGTTGCTTAACACCTTGTCATTCCTTGCTTGTTGAGTAAAGAGCACCAAGCTCAGGAAATCAGTGTTTTGGGCACCGATGACACATACCAATAGCTTGATGGATGCTAGGGAAGTTTGGGATCCTGTCATGTCTATACAAGCAGGCAGAGTCCTGAAAGGCTGGAGGCTAATGCAGTGTGGAAATGTGAGCAGAGGGGTGGGAGAATGTAAGGAAATGGGAGAGTGCTGTGAAATAGTTCCTAAATTGAGGGTTTTCTCTCTGGCTCAGTGCTTAATTAAAACTTTGCTGTTGAAGATCAGATCTGATTCTTGCTGCATAAACATTATTCAATTGAAAGCAGAGGGAAGATGATCTTTGCTGATCTAAGATAGGTAATGTGTGTCAGGAGCAGAAGTTAACTGGCAAGATCCTGTTTGCGTGAGCCCGCAGCTAGCAGCGAAGATCCCTTCCCTTAACAAGGGGAGAGACTCAAAGCAGGAGCAAAATTGTTTCCCAATCAGTTTTCCTCTAAGAGGTCTTTTTCCTGAAGTTTATCTGGTCACTTTGCAGCATTGCAAATGGCAGTGGCATAATTGCATTTGTCTTCCAAAGCGGTTTTCCTTGAGGGTGAGCTCCCATTTACCCTTGATTGAATTGTGTACTTTTAATCTCAAAGAAAAGCAAATGCAGAAGTATTCATTACAAACCTGCATTTTCTATGGTCAATGTCCCCTCTTCTAATTGCAGGTTCCAGCTGAATGTCATTTCTTTTCTCTGTATTTCCATCTCCCTCCCAGCACAGGCATCTTGTACTCCTGAAGCTTTCATGTAATAAATAAATAATCACACCTTTTCTGCTGTCAGAGCTGGAATCGTGCACAGCTGTTTGCCACAAGATACACAGGGGCTGCAAGGTACAGCACTGCTTAATGAGACTGACCTGAGGTCCTTGGGTTTTTCTTTTTGTTTAAAGCAGCTTCATTAGCTCAGGAACCTAATTGCAAATGACTAGATGAGCTCTGCTCTTGCTTACTGGGAAAGGCTGGAGTATTTCTCACCGGGGATTAGATCCTGGGAGACATTTAGCAGCTTAATTTTTGTGGGGAAGGCTTTAGGTGTGCTCAGAGCATCTTAGCACTAGGCTCAGAATTAGTAAAATAATTAGAAGTTCAAAGCAGAGAGGGGGCTGGCTCGAAGCCCCCAGCCTTTTTGATCTTGCAAGACACATGGCAGCATCTGCACGGACTTGGGAGCAACTGGACGTGGAAAGGGAGCTCTGGAAGCAGGACTGGTGGGTGGCAGGTTTCCACACTGCTGCATTACAGCACAGGGGAAGTTCAGTCCCTGGCTGGGTTCTATGACCAGCTGCCAGTGGACTTCCATTGTCTCTTCTGACCAGCTCCTTCCAACAGAGGGGAGTTGCATCACCTCTCATGCCAGCACAGTGCTCTGCAGTCCCAGATCAGGGGCTGCAGATGAGCCAAAAGTCATAGTGGCCTCTGTCACTTTGTCTGTGTCACAGCGTTCATCTGTTGGTAGCATCCCTGGTGTGGTATCACTGTTATTAGCATCATTAGCACAGGACCTTTACAGCCTCTGTGCTTTTTAGGGTTGTCTTTCTTGACCTCATGAAGAAGTCATCTTGAAGCATGAGTCTGAAAGGTAATAGAGGCCTTGGGGAGACCCTGTGGAAGTTTTGTGTGTTCCTATGTGGTGTAAGCAGGCAACTCCTTGGAGTTATTGTGGGCTCCTGAGAGTCTGGAGGTTTTGAAAGTGGGCTGCTTTTTGTTGACCATTATGTCCCATTTTCTGTGCTCTGTACTGGTACAGAAGTGGTTCAAAGACCTGTAGTGGATATTCTAGGTGATGATTTTTCCTTCTATGCTTTACCTATGAAAAGCAAGCGTTTGGAGGTCTGTTGACCTTCAGTGCCTCTTCTCATCTTACACACTGCACTTTGTATTTGTTTGTGAGATCACGGATGGTGTCTGTCTGGTGGAGCTTTGTGCTGATGATCTGTGCTTGGTACAATGAGACAGCACTCAGGATGGGAGACTTCAGGTCTCATCACTTGTTAAAGTGTGCTGAGAATGATGTAGTGAATGCAGCAAAAGCATCAACTTCCCCTATGCTGCCCAGCTCGGTGCTGATTTGCTTTGGCTGGGAGCAGAAGACAGCCTCTCCTAGGGCCCTGGCTGCTCCCACTGCTCCCTGCCCTTCACAGAAGCTGCCAGCACTGTGCCTCCTGAGATGGAGGATATTATGATTATATTAAGGTGGTTGCAATGCACCCAGGCTCTTCATCACTCTCTGCAAAACTGAGCACAAAACTGAAGGCAAGTTTTAATCTCTATCAACCAGAGATGTATCCGTGGTACTTGTCTAGAAGGCAAGAGGATCCCTGACCCTGTTTCTTCACTCCCTTGGTATTTTGGCCCTCTGGATTGTAAGAAGTGTGAGTAATTCATGTCCCTTATTAGTCTGTGCTGGGGAAAAGAGGGGTTTGAAATGCTTGTGTGACACCTGAGTTCTGCCACACAGCAAATATACTTGAAAGGCTTTGTCATATATAACCCACTCGAAGCGAGAGCATTCAGGTAAGGAAATGAAGGGCTGCAGGGCTCAGCTGTGCAAGAGGAAAATAATTAGGGCATGTTTATCTCCTGCTCAAACCTGCAGAGGTGAAAAGCAAGGAATGGGAAGGCTGGTTCAGAGGGAGCTGGGGGTGGGGAGGGCAGGAGGAAAAGACCTGACGTGAGAGTGAATTAAACTTCTCCAAAAGACTCATATCACTGGGATAAATCCCTCCTCCCTCCCTGTTCCTGCTCTAATAGAGGATGATCTCTGCCTTGCTGGCTTTTTCTTTCAAGGTCTCAGAACTTGTTTTCAAAAGGTTTAAGCCCTGGATCTACTGAGGAAAAGGGGTCACTCTTCAGAAGGTGCCAAGTAAAGAATATATGGATTTTTAGGGGTTTCAGATTTGTTAGAGTGGAAGGAATAGAGGCAAATATCTTCAGAATGTGAAATAAGCCTTTGGGTTTGATTGTTGCTGTTGTTTTCTTTCCAACTCAGCTGAGATTCCTATTTCCACCTGAGTCTGGTGTTTTTCTTTAGACCCTGCCTCTGCACTACAGACTGTTGAGTGCGCACACAATCACAGCCAGTGTAAAGTCAGCCTGGAGCTGTTGCTTCTGCTCTCACTGTCCCATCCAGGATCAGGCAATGGAGACCTCATCACAGCAAAAAAGGCTGAGCAATGCCCTGCAGCACTCTCCCTCTTCATTTCCCCTCTTCTCTCTCTGCCGACTCAAGATGTGTGAGGAGTTCACAGCAGTTCTGCAGACTTGTTCTAATCAAAACGCTTGGCACATCCTTTGCTTGCTCTGAGCTGTTTGCTCTCAAGCTGCCTGCTCCTTCTGGGCTTCAGACCTGACTTTCATGATCTGCACCGATATGTATCAAAGCAAATACAGCCTTTGCTGGTCTGTAGGTCTGATTCAGTGGCAGAACCCAAGAGAATATTTTCATCCCAGGCTTTGCCATGAATCTCCTGAAGCCCTGAAGAGTCTGTGGTTTCTCTCTTTAGCCTTGCCTTTACCTCTTAAGGCTTCATGTTCTCTTGGCTATCCCAATACATGCTGGTGCACGTTGCCTTTGTGGCACCTTGTAGCTCTGCATTTCTGCCGGTCCCTGTTTTTGCAGGAGGGACTCCATGAGCTGGGTGAGGATGCTGACTCCCCAAAGCTGGAGGATTGGGATTGCTGCTGGGTGAGCACTGGGCTGCTGGGGCTGTCACCTCTGTGGCTGCTGGTGGGTTGTTCAATGGCAGCCCTTAGTGCAAGTTGGAAAGTGATGCTGTGACTGTTGTGAGTTTGGAAATATGGTTGCTCCTATCTTTGGTTAACAGTGACAGGATTAAGAAGCAGACAGAATGTGAATTTTAGTTGGCAGGACAGTACCCTAGAGACTTTTGCTTTATCTTCTCTCCAGGGAATGCAGCTCTGAGGTTCTGCTGCTTCCCCACCACCTCCCATGCAATAAAAGCAGAACTGGGTGTCTCTTCATTTGTACAGCTCACCTTTATTTTTGGCCAAAAAGATAATCTGTTTAATCCTACCATATCCTCCATGAGACGCAGCTTCCTACATCAGTTCTGTGCCCCTGAGGGTAAAGAATTATTCAAGGCATCAAGCCTGACCTGGATTTTGTGTGATGTGATCGCATCCAGAGCATGGAAATCCATGCGATCAAATGGCAAATCTCTGAGCCTTGGCAGATATGCCTCCTGCTCTGCTAAAGCACGTTGCCATGGCTACATCTCAGTGTGAGCATCTTTCTCCTTATCCCAATGTCGTTCCTTCTGCCAGGGTTGCTGCCTGCTCTCAGAAGCCCGTCCTATCATGGGCAGCATTGGGCTGCGGCTGAGCATAGAGGCAATGGGTAGTAAGCAGAAAACAGGCTCCTCATCTAAATTAGAGGTGGGTGAATTGTGGCCCATGACTCTTTAAATGGAAAAAGCAAACCCAGCAAGAGCTTTAAATACCTGTCCAAAATGGTGCCTCTGTTTATGACTTTGGAACAGAGAAAAGGAAAAGCAACTGCAAGCTGGTTGCACTGAGAGCTGAGAGACCTGAGCTTCAGCTCTGCCCTTCCTGACAGGCAGTGGCAGGAGCATCTCTGCTGCAGTCCCCTGCATTGAAGGGGTGACAGTTACCTGGCATCTAAAGGTTCCTTGGGATTTATAGATGAAAGTAACTGGAACTGTGTTTCAGGCTGAGTTACACTCGTTCTGAGAGCAGCTCCTCTGTCACATAACAAAGGTTGCAGGTTTGTGTCAAAAAACAGCCTGATCTGTTTGCAGTCTATAAAGCAGAAAGAGACAAAAGCTCCCGAAGTAGTGTCTGTGTTTGGGGGGCTGTTACTACTGGGGTGCCTAAATTCCCCAACTGAGCATGAAAACCCTGTATGAGGCCATGGGACCCCTACTGTATATATTGGGGCTGAAAAGCCCAATGTGGTTCTTGGCTGGGAATAATGAGAACTCCCAGTGTTGTGCTGGGAGTAGGGATCCCACTGCTCTTCTGTAAGGCAAGTAGAAGTCAAACTCAGCATCCTCACAGGATGATTATGGTTGGTCCCTGTTTAGTTCCTGGGCTTGTATTTTCCCCAGCCCACTGAATGAATCTGTGTTGTCTTGCTTGGGGACATGGGTTGGGAAAGAGACAAGTAGGTTTGTTGGCCAAAGGGATTGTGCGTAGAGTTAAAGTTAGGTTGTTCCAGGTCAAGCCTTCCAAGCCCCATTTTAAAGTGTCACCTGTAGATAAGGCATGTGCATATCCAGTTTAACAATGTCTGCATCCTTCTGGCACATCTTCAGTGCAACTGAATCCAGAGCTTATTGTCCCCAGGCAGTGGGAAGGGGAGGCATTGCCAGAAGGTGAGACATGTTAAATGGGCTCAGCTGCCCAGTCCTGTGCCACACATACTTCAGCTGTGCTGGATGCCATCAACTGCCTACATTTTGTAAGACAACTGCTCTCAGTACTGGGGGAAGCTGATGATTTGTGCCCTGTACAGGTTGTTACCTGCCAAGACTCTAATGCTTTTATTGCTCATGCTGGTACTGCAGGAGGAAAGAAAATGCTCTGGATGAGGCATCTGTGTTCTCTAAGCAGCTGCTTTGTGTATTAACTGTTTTCCCGCAGGAGGGTGTCTGTAATACTGGTCTACAGGGTCTGGAGAACAAGATGTTGTTCCTCTCCCCTTTCTGCTTCACTCTCAATGACTGAGGCTGTAGTAAAGATGCAGTGACAGCAGTGTTGCTGCTGTTGCAGAGCTCCCAGCTCTTCTGCCAGCCTCCCCTATACCTTGGTGTGTGTAAGCAGAAAGGTCTTTCAGGGCTGGGGATGAAAGTTCCCCAACTCTCAGGACAAAAGAAATACAGGAGAGACCTTTGGGCTGTTGGGAGGGATCTGGTTTCCCCTACTGCCCAGATTTCTGGAGTTTCTCCTTAAGGGAGATTGAAAACGTGTATTTTTTCCTCTTCTGTTTTTAATTGTGCATTCTAATATGAAACTTCAATATAGGCACTTATTAAAGAAGCCTTCTGCTGCCAGAGTCTCTGTGCTAGATAGAAACCCCAGAAAATCCCCTCAACCGCAACATGGGAATCCAATTCTTTTCAGTTGATGAGACTGTAAACACATTGCCTTGGATTTGCAAGAGCCATAGCAAGAGTTTCAATCATATGAATAAAGCAAAAGAATATCTGATGGGGAATATTCCTGCTTTGCATATTCAAAACTTGCAGCCTTATTCTTAAGCAGCATCTTTTCAAAAGAATGGACTATAAAGAGGCAAAGAAACATTGCCCAGGGGATTTAGGGAAAGATCCTCCAAAATTAGCACAGTGGGGGGTATTTTTTCTGTCAAATTTAAATTTAATCCAAGTTAGAGACCTAAATTTGGAGCCCAGGCACCTGCTGTGGCCACAAGTGTCTCTACAGACAGCTCTTGCTCCCAGTTCAGCACCCAGTGATCCCAGGGAACATACAAAGGTAGCCTAAAGGAGCTTTGATTTGAGGTGGGTATCCTGCCATACGAGTGACAGTGCAATGCTGGACTGTTGTGGGTGACCTCAAAGATAGCAGTGACGTTCATCTTGAGCTGAACTGATCACCCAAATTCTAGTACTTCCCATTTGGCTGAAACTGGGTACATTTCCTTCCCATGCCCATTTGGTCTGGTCAGGAGAAGAGAGCTATAGATAGAGAGGTAATCCGACCCACGGTGCTTGAATGAGAAATCCGCTAATAGCCAGTACCTGATTCTTCTTATGTTCTCTCTGTACCTTGAAAGCAATTGGCAACAGCTAATTCTAAACATGAATCATCTTTTAGTGAAAAGGTTCTTCCATTTCCAGGCTAATTTTCTTTCTCTTGTGTTTAAGTTCCTTTACCAGCTGGCCTACAGAGTCCCTGTGTGTCTGGCTGGAAAATGTGACTTGTTACACTTCCCATTTGGGAATGCTTTTAAAAACAAGACTACTCTTCTCCAGATTTCTAACAATTTTCCTGGTCAAAGCGTATTCCAGAAATGAAGCTCTTGTCTCAATTCTTAGAACTTTGTGAAAACAAATTCTAAATCAGCTTTTAGTTTATCTGCATATTGAAACCCACATGCAGTTTGCCAGGAAGACATAATATTTCCCTTTTCAATACTGTTGCTAAGTTTTAATAAGAGTTATATTTATTCCACAAAGACATTGAGCTTGAAGAGCAGGGAACAGCATGGGGAAGTCTTGCTGCTGGTGCGATAACTCCTCTTCAGATGAAACTGGTCGTATATCTCAGGTTGGCACTAAAATACTGACTTCAAGGGCTGTTGGTATCTCTGCCCCAGCCCTTTGGTGGATAAAACTCGTTAATGTGCAAGAAATTGTGCATACGCAAATAGGCAGATGATAAGCAGCCGTTGGCCCTGCGCTCATCCCCTGGTGTTTTGGCTTCTTCCCACTTCCACCACCTCTCCCTGTGCCACTTTTCTGGAATCGGTTTGATCAGAGCATCTTACAAATCCTTAAATGGGAGATAGTAGCATTTCTGATCTCATTTTCCAGTATTTCAGCTGTGCCATAATCTATTTACCACACAATTTGTGTCACTTTGATAAGCGGCTGCTTCAAGACTGCATTTATTAAAATCAAGAGCAGGGAGAGCTTTCAAGTCTCTCAAGTGTTGTAATAAATGTTTGAAATTAGTCATTACAGTGTTTGCCATGGTTCATATCATAGACTCTATCTATATGACAAATGATCACAGCCTGGACATGCACTTTTTTCCTTGGTGGTGGTGCGTTCGCAGCAGGATGGAGCTGATGTTGGGACCAGCCCAACCCAAAACAGCAGAAGTTGAGCAGGGATGGAAAGGGAGGAGTGGAGAAAAGGGAAGGTTTCAGTGGGAAAGCTTATCAGAGTCTCAGAATAATGGCTTTGAGCAGAGAAGTGCTGGCTCAGCTCTTACTTTCCTGGCTAGAAAGGAAATAAATCTGTGAAACAGCCAAAAGCCCAAAGGAAAAGCCATGTACTTTTTGCAATGCAGAGCAATTGGTTGTTGTCATGTCTGGATTATGCAAAGTTTGGGTCTTCCCTCAGCAAATGGCTCCAGTGTGGGAAATTCACCTTGTTGCTCTGTTACAGATGGCTTCTTAATGTGTGCTGAAGTGGTCATTTAAGAAGGAAAAAGACCCAAACCAAATATCAAACAAAAAACCTCTTTGCTAAATATAGTTACATGTATATGCGTGTATATATTCACACATATTGCACACAGATGTATTAAACACGTAGAGCATCGAAAAGAGACAATTATTAAGACAAATATTCTGTCTCAATTCATTTTGTTCTTCATTTTCCCATCAGGAATGTAATAGCTAAATTTATAGTGTTGAGTCTGGGCTATAAATTCCATTATTTTCAGTGACTGTATCAATTCCATCCCTTGAAAAAGGACCCCCAAGGCAAGGGGAGAAAACTGGAATCAAAATCTTCAGAAGGGAGGATGCAGGAGTTGGGGGGGAAAAGCATCCCCTCCCCTGTTTCCTTCTTACTTGTTAGCAACAACCAACACCTTATCCCTACATGAAAGTCTGCTTGGTTTCCTGGTGATCCAGCTGGCATCCAGCCGGCACTACTGAGATCACAAGTACGTCGCTGTGGAAGTAATTGTGGTACTCCACACAGAGGTGCTGACTCAAAAGAGGAGCAGGAAATTATTTTGCCTGAATAGAAATGGTACTTATTTGCAAAACAATTCAATTATGGGAAAAGAAAACAGCACATCTTTATTGAAAAGAAACTGAAATGAGTGAACTCCTCATCTCCGGTTCTTGAGCTGAAAATGAGTTATTTTAAAGGCTTCTTGCACTGGGACAAACTCAGAAAAGGAAAAGCACAATATGAAAGAACAGTGTACTGAGATGAGTTGTTTTTCTGGCAATTCCTATGGCTTTTTTTAAGTGTTTTACTATTTCACCTTCTCTCTTAGTGTATGATTGAACAATGTTGACTGCAGCAGGCCAAGTGCTCTTGGTTTGTATGGACATGGCTGTGAGAACACATTGCTTGGTGCGGAGCTGGGTTTTTCAGTGCCTCTCACCATATTGCAGAGCTTGTCTGTGGAAGGCAGATATTAATGGAACATTAATGGACACTTCCTTGATAATATGAAGAAAAAGCAGCCCATGCCATGGGTTGAAGAGCTGCATGGCACTGCACACCCAGAATGGCTTAAACCTTTGTCCCAGATGTATGCTAAGCTCTAACTTCTTCATGTTTCAGAAGAAAAAACTCATTAGCATTTCCAAATGGCAGAGGCTGCTGGGTTTTCCCACAGGAGAGCTGTGAAGAGGCAATTTGCCTAATTATTTCAGGTCCTTTCCGCACTGGAGCTGTATTTATCTTCATGCCCATCTAAAAGGATGGAGCATTCTATCTTGAATGGCTCTTCTTCCTCACCCAAAGGTCTACACACCCTCAGTACATTTATTAGCAGTTTCTTGTCCTCAGCTGCATAACTTCAGATTGGTTTAATCTCCCTTTGTAGGATGGTCCTTGTGGTCTCTGTAGCCTGCAGATGGCTCTTGTATCCCGTGCATCTTCTAGGGGAAGTTTGATGGGAGTTTTCTGGACATAAGTGTTGAAAGCTGCCAGAAGTCCCTACACTTGCTCAAAATGCTTCCAGGGATCGTTGTTTTTTAAGTGGTGAAATTCCCAGCTGGCAGCAGGAATTCTTGTTGTTCTATTTGTGGCCTTGGTCACCTGGGCACACAGCCAGCTCTGATCTTCATCCTGAGCTCTCCTTGCTAGATCTGTGCCATTTCCAGCTCTCTGCTGCTCTGGCACCTACCCTGGTGCTTAACTTCATCTTTCCCTGGTGTGTGTTTGGTTTTCTTAGGCTGTGATCAGTACCTCCAAAAACCATTGACAAAGACAACTTATTTCTTATCTCCCTCAAAAACTTCCTTCCTCGTTGTGTTGTGCCCTTCAACTTCTTTTGAGACCTTCACCTATGTTTTACAGCTTCTAAATCCTGTCTCCCCAAGCTTAGCTAATGCCAGGTGCTCTATGGAAATCTGGATGAAACCTCCTGCATCTCATTTGCCTAGAAAATCTCTCAAGAAAAGACAGCAGGTTGTGCTGCTTAAAAAGAGAAGGGGGGGAAGGTGGGGGACAGTATGTTGTCCTTGTGATAGATACCGAAGCTAATGAAGACTGCTGATGAGCAGCACTGTGTCCTGGAGTCCTTTGTTTCCCCCAGTATAAGATGGATCCAGTATTTCCTCCATGTCTGTCTTGCAGAATTGTCCACCCTGTTCCAGAGTAGATGCTGCCAATTGGTACCAATTCCAGTTTCACACCTCCCCCTTTTGTACTTTGAGACAGTTGGTCTTATGATATTTATATATATATTAGCTTATAATTAAAGGATATTGTATTGAGACCATTAAGATATGACCTGCCTTACCTCCATAAATACATTTTTTTACCCTGCTTGCTGGGAAGGCTTTAAAAACATCCTCTTGTGGAAATTCATGCAGATGATATTTAGACATGCACTCCTGTTTTGCATGAATGTTTGACCTTGGGCAGAGCTGTTCAATGCAGGATGGATGTGTTGTGGCTGCATTTAATCATCTGAAGCAGAGATGAAGCCTTGAAAAACCACATAGACCCAATTCCCAATTCCCAGCCTCTGGATGGTAATGAACTTCTGAGAAATAGCTAATCAATAAATTGAACAAAAGACTCAGGCAGCTAAACCACTTTGTCAGGGCCTTAATTACAATTGCAGAAATAAATCGGGAGGGGAGGAGGGTGGTTGGGAGCCTTTGCCAGACAAAACTAACCCTTTACAAACTGAGCAGCCTGGCTTTGCATGAGCACCGTGTCTTTGTGCACGTGTTAGTGGGGATCTCTGCATGGAAAAATGACCCAAAACAGTCTGCTGCCTCCTGTCACGACATGACAGTTTGGGCTGTCCCTGTCCTCTGAAGTTACTTGAGAAGCTGGAGTGAGATTGTACTTAGCAGGAAGGAGATGTGGGATCTTTCCACAGGACAGATAAGAGATTGATCCAAAGCAGCAGGGCAGGCTGGGCTCTTTGACTTGGGGAGAAAGCTGAAGCTTTAGGGATCGGATGCAGACAGCAGGATAAGGAAGGACATCTGAGGACAGATACAAGAGATATGAGCCAGGCCGGCATCTCGTCTGAGTCCTGTATCTCTCAGGCAGGTTTCCCAGTAGTCCTAGCCTTTGCCAGCAGTAGGAGTGATGAAGTCGGCATGGAGGCTATCAGCTAAACCCTCAGAGGCTGGCTTGTTCCTGGTGCAATTACAGCATCAGGCATTCCATATGTGTGTCTCCTGGTGGTGTGTCCTGGAAAACAAAGGCATTTATCCTTGGGGATTGTCTTGTAGATGTGGTTTTGCCTTAAGAAATATTACGGAATAACAACGTGTCCAGGTTGATGCAAGCGTGCTAAGGCCAGATTGTGTGCAGGAGGGTGGATGTGTGTGGCAGAGGCTAGAAGGGCACGTGGTGAGGAGGAAAAACAAACTGGGGGGCTTTTTGAGGGGGGCCCTGTGGTCCAGGCACCACCCTGCTCAATCATTTACCCTTTGGGGATCTAGAGAAGTGGTAATGCCTTAAAGGAGTATGTCCTTTGGTGTGCGAAGTATTCAAATTTGGACAGAACTGACTGGTTTACAGGACAGATTTAAACCCTGAATAAGGAGCAAGAACTGGGTTATGTTGCATTAGAGCCATTCCTCACCCTTGCAGGGGAAGTTGGTTAGTAACAGGCTCAATGCCCTCCTCCTTTTCTGCAGCCTTTGGATTTAGCAGAGAAGAGGTTTCCTTGTTTCCTCAATGGCAATCCCTGGTAAGACAAGATAGTCTCTATAAATGGCAGTTCATTGCAGGTGGGTGGCTATAGCTGCTCTGATTCTTGGTGCTAAATGGAACTTGGACACCTTCACCTGGAGGACAAGCACCAGCAGCAAGAGCCTGGGGAGCTGGTCAGCTTGTGCTTTCCTACAGCAGTGAGAAATGGGGTTGGGTATGAATATTCCTGGATATCTAAGAGAACTGTATGGTTGGGGATAATATGAACAAACGACCATCTCGGAACCCTGTTCCCAAACCGTAACCCCACAGACTGAAAAAGAACAAACACTAGGTGCCATAAGCTCCATAGAGGACATCTCATGCTGTCAAACTCCAACAGGTTTTACTGCTTTGCTGGCTCAAGGCCTCACTGAAGGAGCAGTTAACACCTCTGCTTCCATGCCAGCCTGGCTCCTGTTCTCTGCTTACCTCACAGAGCTGGGGAATTGTGCTGCTGGTGACATCAAACTGCTGGGGATAAGATAGCTTCCTGGGAGCTGCTCTGCCTTTGAGGTCAGGTTCTTCTTGAAGCAGCAGATAAATCTCCATCTTGGCACAGCCGGAATGCTCAGAGAGCAGTCCCTGGGACATGAGTGAGTTGCTGCTGTCGGCACTGTGTTTACAGCACAGCTACAATATTTACAGCTCATCTTTGGTAAGAGATGTGATTCTTCTGAGTCCTTGTGAAGGTTGCTGCAAAGTCAGTAAATTTATTGATGGGTCTAGCATTTCTGTGTTGGAAAGCAAGGTGAGGGTGTTATATACATACAATTGGTAGGGAGGAGGACACAGACAGGAGGAGAGGAAAGGAGGGCAGCTCCGTGTACACCGTCGGCTTGGACTCCCAAACCTGTGTGTTATTCCTAATGAGATGGTAAGCTCCCAACAGCAGAGCATGGGCAGGGCTCCTACAAGGCTGCAGGCCCACGTCTCAGTAGCTGAGCGTGTGGAAGGTTTGCTGTGCTTATTCCTTCAGAGGGAGCTGGGGGTTTGGACTGTGTTTATCACTGTGTTTGTGTAGGGAAGCCGTGTTCTGCCATGGGAAGAGTGGCTGCACGGAGCCTGCCTCTCGCTTCTCATTAGCTGTGATTTCTGCCAATAGCCTGGAATTAAGACTGCATTGGATCAGGCGTGGTAGGAATGTTTAATATGAAGGTGGTTTATGCCTTGGAGAACTGGGAGCCCTCTGGACATGTACAGACCTTTCCCAGCAAGGCTGAGAGCTTATGGAAGGGTGTTGAGGTCTCTGGTGTCTCTGGAGCCAGCTGTGGGCAGGGTGGGCTGTGCTCAGCCTCTCTGAAACACTGTCCCTTCAGGCACCTCACTTCCCTCTGGGCTGGTCCTGCACACCAGGAACTCTGCTGCTTTGTTCTTCTATTGCTCTGAAAAGATTGGAGCAGACGGATGGGTGTTTGTGACTCCCTTTGTGTGGACCTGCACACATAAAGGGCAATGAGATACCAAGGTGGCTTTTGGAAACCTTCTGTCAGGTGTGTTTTCCAGGAACCTCTAAAAACAACTTGGCAGCATGTGCCAGATCTAACACCAGTTTCAGGTGTCACAACCAGTCACAGATAATGGCTTTAGTGTGTTCCTCTGCAGCAACAGAGAGATTGGATTAATTTTGAACTCATTGCACTTCCATTTACCATTCCCTGACAATCTATAGATGGGAAGGGTAAAATGCTCCACGTGATTTCCGTTTCAAATAACCAAGAGGGATCAGGGGCACTTGTCACGTGCCATGTGTGGGAGAGGGCACCCCGTTCCAAACTCTCCTGAAACACACCTTTGTTTTAAACTCCCTCCTTTGTGGGGTTTTTGTTGTTGTTTGGTTTTGAGGTTGGATTTTTCTTTTTCCCAAAATTCTTTGAATTTCAATGTGTTTATCAAACACAATAAAAATGCTGTATTTGGGGTTCTCGGTAGCGCTTCCCATCAGGTTGAGCTGTCAGCAGTGAGCAGAGAATTCCTTGAGCCACATGAACAAACTCAGAGGTGGCTTGGGCAGAGCAAGTACGGGCCAGGGAACTCTGTAGGTCAGGACAGAGCAACAGACACTGAGCCCTGCCTTTCCCTAAGGAAACCATGCTGGGTTGGATGGTGATGGCTCCAGTCCATGCCACAGGCTTGCTTCTTTGAGGATTCTGAGCTGTTTAATTTGGAACCACAGCTTTTCAGTTAACAAGGAAGGCTGCAAGTCGGATACATGAAAAATACAGGAAGAAGCTGGGAATTAAGTGCTGCCTGTTTCTAGCAGTTCTTGGTCCTGTTTAAAGCCTGATAATAGAGAGGCTTCTTCATGATCTTATTAGTAAGAAGGTTTGAGTCGTAGACCCCAACCAGCTTGGCAGTTAATAACACCCATATGTACAGTAATGCAGTGGCCATGAGTTCCCACTAGGACATGGGCATCTTACTGCAAATTCCCTCTGTCTTTTTTTCCTGACCTTACCCCAGTGAATGATCTGTTTGAAACTGAAGGCGTGTGTCTGATCTGCTCCCAGGGAAAGGAAAGCTTGAGAACATTTGACAATGCAGAGTTGAAATTAAATATCGTAATGATATAAAACAGTAAGCAGATCTGCTTGACAGCCCTGACAGCTATTTGTTATAGAAAACAGCGTTTATGATGTCAGTCCTATAAGGGAATGTGTTTGAATTAAAATAATTACAGCAGATAGTACAACAAAGACTCCCTGTAGTCAATCATCCTTCACAAATACACTGCACAAAATCTTCACAATGAGTGCAAGAAATGGAGGGACTGGAGCCTGGCAAACAAATACCAGTCGGAAGCTGCACCACAAGTCAAGCAGATGCTTTCAGTCATGATATTTCCTTCTCTTTTTAATCCTGGGGGAGAAAATGAGGGTTTATATATATGTGGATGTGTATATATATGTATATTTCCTCTTTCAGCTTATTCCTACTTCCTGATAGAGAATTGAATATGTTTCTGGAAGGAATGCAGAGACTCTTTCAGGTTTTGAGTTCTTTCTTGAGTTGCTCCTCTCTGCGTGTCCACCATCATTAGCTAGATCCATGTTTTCAAGGTGATCACATTGGTGAGTTTGCTGCTGAAACAAATACCTGACAATTACCTTGTCCTCGGTGTGTGCCGCCTGAATTCACCAGGGTGCTATGGGCAGGTCTGGTACGAACAAACTGTCACTAACATTGTGTAAGAGCTCCCTGTTTTGAGTATAAAATCTTCAGCTGCTGTCATATAGGTTCTAATTCATTTCTTATTAGATACATGGGTTCAGTTTAGTCTTGGGCAGAATGGTTCAGTTTCCTTTCAGGAGACTTGGAGCAAGGGGAAGTCTTTGCTCTGCCTGTTAAAGTAAGAAGCAAAAGGCAGAGTGCTGTGGTGTCCAGTGTCTGAAAAACTCTTCATCACACAGTAGAGTCCTGAGCCTAAGTAGGGGTGACCCTTCTGCTAGGTACATGCTTCTTATTCTCCCTTAAGAAACCCACTGTAATTGTAGCTTTTTATAGCCACAAAAAAATGTATTTTGCAAACTTAACAGAGAAGTGCAGTAGAATCAGTAAAGATCTTGTCCTTGCTAAGCATGCTTGAGCTTTGTGTCCCATCTTTAACTTCGTTTTGGCGTGCTCTGAGTATTCATGAGTGTGTATGTGCTCCTGAAAGTAACGTGTCAGTGCCTGTTTTGCTGGTAAGTTGAGACTGCTTTTAGTCAAACCCCTTTATTTTTACCCTTCCGACTTTCAGTTCACGTTGCATGTACATTGCTTAGCAAGTTGTATAAAATTGAGGCAGGAGAGGAACTTTTCTTCCTGGGAGCTTCAAGCGGGTTGCAGGTTTGCAGCACTGGCACATTTGTCAGCACTTTGGAGTCCTTGCATGAAAGCAATTACTGGCTTTTCTGTTTCTCCTTTCTTTTGTTCACCCTTGGTCAGCCCTTCCCACCAGCATATTCATTGCAAATCCAGGCTCTTGGCGCCCAGCTGGTGTTTTCTCAGGTGTGTTATGCAGGAGTCAAAGAGGGAAACCCAGCAGAGTCCCAGTGAAAAGAGCAGAGATAACATTGCATTGTCTTCCTTCTGCATTCCACCCTGCTCCCATTCTTCCCAAGAAATGCTGTCCCTGCTTCTCTTGCCTCTGCTTGTCCAGAGCCAAATATTCTCTTTATAGCTTAATCCTGCTATGAAGGTTTGACAAATGAAAGGAGACAACCCCCCAAAAAAGGGGGGTGGGGGGGTAGCCTTGTTTTCTCTGACTGCTTTAAAGTAAAGTGAGAGGGCTTCAAATGATGGCCTGGTGATCTTCTGTAGCCTCTGAATCCCATCACAGTCCCAATGACAATATGTCATCCTGCCTTTTTCATCCCAGCAGCTGCCAGTGCGTCAGGGTCACAAGTGAGCCCTCTTCTGCTCCCTGTGGCTGTGATTCCTGACCTGGCACTACACACCCAACACAAACCCACCCTGGCACAGATTAGCTTCTCTCTGTGTGTATAGCCCCGAGGCACCAGACCAGAGGTCAGAGAGCTTTATTAAAGCAGCTCTTTAATTTGATGAGATCTGAATGAGCTTAGATGAGCTACTCTCAGGTTTCCTGGTCGCATGTTTGGCATCACTTTATCTCAGTATTGCCCTGTGCTGCATGCGAATGGAGATACCGGTGAACTCATAGAATCACAGACTGGTTTGTGATGGAAGAACCTTAAAGCTCATCCAGTCTCAATCCTCTGCCATGGGCAGGGACCCCTTCCACTGGAGCAGCTGCTCCAAGCCCCTGTGTCCAACCTGGCCTTGAACACTGCCAGGGATGGGGCAGCCACAGCTTCTCTGGGCACCCTGTGCCAGTGCCTCAGCACCCTCACAGGGAAGAGCTTGTGCCTAAGAGCTCATCTCAGTCTCCCCTCTGGCAGGTTAAAGCCATTCCTCCTTATCCTGTCACAACATGTCCTTTTAGAAAGCCCTTTTCCAGATTTCTTCTAGGCCCCTTTAGGTGTTTGAATACTGTTATAAGGTCTCCCCTGATCCTTCTGTGTGTTAAGGCGGAGTCTAAGGGATAGTTTGCCTGCTAAAGACATGTTTTCTGCCTTGCTGTTATGGTGGGTTGAACTCTTGAGCCTCAGCATCTCTGGACAGAGGCAGTGAGTGTTATTCCTGGCCTCAGGCTAAAAGCAAGCCTGAAAAAATGGTTTTAGAGGTCACTGTAGGCATCTGTACCTGCCTTGTGTCTGAAAGCTCTGGTCCCAGCAAAGCAGGATGCTCCTGTCCTTGCCTGCTCTGCCAATGGCTCAAGAGGTTCCTGCATCAGGATCAC
Source organism: Melopsittacus undulatus (assembly GCF_012275295.1). Classification (NCBI taxonomy): domain Eukaryota; kingdom Metazoa; phylum Chordata; class Aves; order Psittaciformes; family Psittaculidae; genus Melopsittacus; species Melopsittacus undulatus. The sequence continues at coordinate 17,788,284 of NC_047537.1, forward strand.
CTAAGCCACCAGTAAATTCCTGCAGTGTGAATTTGCCCATTTATATTTATTCATCTGGCCTCTGCAGCCTCCTGGGCCAGCATTTTCCAAAACTTGTTATGTGCCAAAGGCTGAGGTGTTTCATTAATCAAAAGGAGGGAGCCTGTCCCTCCATCAGCCCAGAATTTGCATGTATGACACCTCCAATGAGGGAGTTCTCTTTAATCTCCTGGAAGCTGTGATTAGAAATCTGTGTGCCATCTCAGCTGTGCAAACCAGCAAACAGCTCAGGAACCAGGAAAGCTCTTCTGCCTGGCTTTGCATTTCTTGGCTCCAAATAGTTGCAGTGAAACCCTTGATGCTATTTGAGCACTGGGTGGGTTGAGATGTTTTTTTCCTTGGTGCATAGTTTAATTACAGCGAGGCTGAGCACTGACTCTCCATTAATAATACAGTGAATTTCAGCAGCAGATTAAATTTCTCTAAAGTAGTGAATTGCAGGGGAAAGTGAAGGAAAGTCATGGTCGGGGAAAATAAGTACATTAGAGGTCCTTTATTAGATAGAAGCCCATGGCATCAGGCAGACGGGTTCTTACAAACACACATATGAGAAAAACAGGGACTGCATCAATCAGCTTATCAAAATCACTTAAAAGAAATGGGCTTCTGCTGAATGTGTGGAGTGCAATAAAACATCAGTGTAACGTTGGACGTGTATTAACTGGCACAGAAAGATTATGACATGTCCATTACTGAGCTTCCTCTTCCTGCTGGCTGCAGAGAGGTCCAGATTCCTGCATAATGTGCTCCTCGACCTCTTTTCCCCCCTCCCAAATTTATTTTATTACCCTTGTTATGAACAGGCACACTATAAAATGACATTAGATGCAGAACAGCCACATGAGAGATGCTGAGTCTGCTCTGAACATCAAATGTACTTCATAAGGGCTATGTAAATAGTCTGCTAATCTAGTGCCATCTGAGAACACAAAAGAAACGAAAAGTGGGTGAAAGCCCTGCGCAAGCACTTCTCATCTCCTGCTGGGCCCCTTCCTACAGCACCTTCTCCCTCCAGCATCCCAGTGCCTCCAAGGGGCCTGTCCTGCCATGCCACCGTCTCTGGGTTAGCCATGGTTAGCACTTGAGCAAGAATTAATGGATGTGAGGGCAACCTCTAGTGTGGGCAGATGAAGGTTTTTCCTCACAAGCCATGAGGTCTCCGTGCATTAAAACTTAGACTAATGTTAAAGCAGCACAATGCAATGTGTGTGCACACAGCCAGGAGGTGATGGAGGAGATGAGCCTCCCAGGGACGGGAGGGCTGATCAGACTCTTGGCTCTGTCTCATCCAGGTTTTACCTGGAGGTACCAGTGCTTCATGTATGAACAATACAGACTTTAAACTGCCACTGAGTAGCTTTAGCCATTTATGCAGATAATGAAATGGAGAGCAGTTTGTTGTACTGTAGCTAAATGGGCCATGCCAATAGGGATGTAGGGAGACAGCTCCAGAGGGCTTTGGACAGGCAGGCACATGCATGCTGGATAGATGAGATACCAGAATGTGTGTGTATACATATATGGCACCAGAAGGCTATTTTTGAAGCCACTTTTTGGCCCAGCAACTGTACTTAAAATCAAATGAGATGAAGGAATTTTTCAGCCCAAACCATAAGAGACCCTGGGGGAGGTGGTACACAGGATTATGGACACTTATAACTAATGCAAAATAAACAAGACAAAATTATATGTAATTACTCCTAAAGTCATTTGCTTGTTTCCGTAATTGACCTGTGCATTCTTTAATCTTTAATGCTCCTTTAAAATTCAGCCTCGGGGACTCATAACGTTTATTGACGTTTGTCATGGTTAAGGCTCTGGAGGAACTGGGCTATATTAGAAGTCTTCAAAGAAATATCAATTTAGGGATAAGCAGCATTAATATTTTGTACACAACATCATAGGCTTTGAAAGCTTTACCTGATTTCTGTATGTCTTATAAAAAGCAAGCCATGTCAAAACAGGACAATGGGAGCGGTTCCATAGAGAACCTGCTGCTGCAGCTTTAGTGAGGCTTAGTAACAAAAATAAAAGGTTATGTATAAAACTGAAACGGTTGATACAGGAGACACTGATGTGTCCGGTCATGGTGGCAAGAGTTTTACCCCAGGCTGGGTGGAGAGGACATCAGCAGTGCAGCTGAGGGAACTGAGGACGTGTGTTTGCACTTTCCTTCTGCAGAAACACTGTGCTCCTTCCACTAACAGTGGGCATGAAGCTCAGGTATATATGTTGGGAGAGTGAAGTTCCTTGAACATGAGGAGCTGGGAAGATATTGCAGGCAGCTCTGAAACTTTGTGCCATTGCTCGTTACACAGGTACTGGTCTTCCCTGGGCATCGGAGATCTGCTTTGTCAGATGATGGCTTAAGAGAAGCAGTCACTTCATCCCTAAGCCCTGTGGGGTTCTGCCTTGTGTGAGCCTTGTGTCCAGTGTTGAGTGATGGATTAATGGTGTGCCTGCAGCCCATCACAATGTACTTTCCACTGGGAGAGGCTGGGTTATGCTGGGAAATCAAGTGCTAAGAGGCATTTTATGTTTTGTCCTCACAGCAGTGGGATCCAAGGTATCTTTAACATCAGGAGGAGGGTTTTTTACGGCATGGCCTGAATAGCGATAGTTTCACTCTTGTTAGTTACCATGAGTAACGACAGGACAGGAAAAGGTCAGGATGCCTGTGGGAGTCATACTCGGCTCGGGCTTCATGAAACATTGCTCTATCAGCTTTGCTGGTCCATACAGCTGAGCCAGCGCATGTAGGGCCTGTCCCAGCACCAGGACTGAGAGCCTTATTGCTGTTGCAAGATGAGATGTCACTTCAGTGCTGGCTTATCCAAGGGAACACCGAAGGGCAAGAGCAGATGGCAGCTGTACCCCTCTTCAGTATCTGAGCTTCTTACTGATTTGCCTTCTCCTCTTCCTCCATCCCTGGGTTGTTCACTATTAAACCAGTGAAATTGCTGTGGGGTCGGTTGGAAACCCCTCTTACACTGAAAACAGGGTTCAGCAAAGGGTATTTCTGAGGAATTTGTCCTACTTTTCTGTCAAGGGAAAAGACACCAAGTATTTTCTTTAGAGAAATGGATGTCTCAACAAAATTGGTGTATCTGTGGTGCTGTCAGAGTAATGGACTTGTGTTTAAGCAGAGACCAGCTCGGAAACCTTTGTGACTGAGTAGTCATTTTCAGCACCACTCAGGTTGCTGCCAGCAAGGCTGCTCGTAGGTGTAAGGTTTGGGGACATCAAGCTTCAGTGTGGTCTTTCTATAGCTGTCCACACCTCTCCACCTGGTGTGACAGCAGAGAAGCTGCCATCAGGTGATGTTCTTGAAATGAGGTATTCTTTCTGCCTTCTATGGAGCCAGCTTTCCCCTGGCTGCACCTCAGCGATGCCACTGCTGCGCCAGAGCACGGTTTCCAACAGAGTGGCAGAGTTGAGCTGCCTCTCGCATTAAGCACCAGAGATGTCATTAAATGGCAGAGGAGGGAGTGTGCGTGGAGGGGAGGTTCACCCCAGAGACATTACAGATTGTCTCATGCTATTTAAGTGGGCTAAAATTAGAGGGAAAGAATCTGCAGCTAATTGGACTTGTGCATTAATCATAGTCTGCTACTGGAGTACTTCACCCATTAGAATGTGTTAATTTGGTAATTACAAGGTGAGGGGGAGGTCTCTCTTTGTAATCCAAAGCCCTTCTTCGTGCTTATTGCACATATCAGAAGCAGGTACAGCGAGAGGTTGGAGGCAGGATTACAGTGGGGGGAGCGAGCTGCCTATTACCACCTCCTACCACACATGTGAACACGCAGTCTCTCTGGCTCCAGACACCTATAATTAAACTGGGATAGATATTGGGAGCAGAAGGTCTTTCATTTTCAGTTAACAGGTAATTAATTGTATCTCAGTTTCCATTGTAACTTCCCCCCTTCTTGTTATGAAAAATAAGGCAAATGTTCAGTGGTCTCCTCTGCTTGGCCAAGGAGTTTCTCCTTGCTCCTCTTTTTGTATGGTACCACTGATGTATGTGCTGGGAAGCTTGTGGTGGTCCCAAGAGAACTGTTCCTGTCCCTGTCTCCATTGCAGAAGGTCATTTGCAGACATTGATCCCGCAGCTGAGATGAAGTTGTTTCCCTCCCTGTGCCATCCGTGGAGTTGCCTTGCTGTTAAGTGTTGTCTGTCTTCTGCCAGCCACCCTCCTGGTAGGTTTTGTGAGATTCAGAGGCACTGCATAAACAGGGGAGATGGTAACAGAGAATTACCAATATGGGAAACAGGCAGAAAACTCAAGCTGGATAATGCAAGAGACTAAATACTGAGACAGCCAGTGCAATAGATGGATTTTCAAAGGTGTATAAACAACTAATGAGTAAAAACACTGAGATGTATGTGCTCTAGTGAGAAGCAAATCAGACTGGAGCTTGCAAAGCAACACTGCCTCCAGTGTCTTTATTTTAGCGGGAGGCTCCGTTCCCAGCTCTCTCATTAGAGATGCTAAGTGAGGAAAAGTCCCTTCACATGAGACCTCTTTTTTTCCCCTCTTTCTGTATATTTGCTGGTTTACTGTGGGGGTAGAAACCTTTCAGGGTGGACAATGTCCACTCCATCTCCAACCTGGGCAGGTGAACATTCACTGAAAGGACCCTGCTGTGGTGACAGAACATACAAACTTCACTGCCATTCCCAGCTTATTTTCTTGCCATTCCTGCTGCTCCTTACTCCTTGCAAAGGTCACACTCACTTGCTGTGAGTGGCTTCAGCAGTGATATATTTGTGGGCAGCCCCAGCAGTCACAGGCAGCCCTCACAAACACTGACCTGCAATACTGACCTCCACAAACCACATCATTTTCCACTTGGGCACCTCCAGATTGGTTCTCCGGATCTGCAGAACCAGAGCGTTGGTTTTGACTCCATCACAATAATTTGCTGGCTCATTAGCACTAACTCCTTAAAGGGGTGCCTTTAATGTTAGTAAGCCTAAAAATGTGACCTACATCCCCCTCCTGTCTTCCACCTCCTTGCAAATCCCCTGTCATTAATCTGTGTGTACTCTCATCCCTTTATAGCCCCTGAAAGATTTTGTGAGCCAAATAAAACTGCCCTAAAATGGGTCCAAATGCTGTGTCACAGCCAAATAAAAACCTTTATATATATATATATATATTTGATTATATATATATTTCATTTATTAATGAAGTTAGTGGTGGAGGAACATGAAAGTCAGCTCAGCCTTCTTCTGAGGTCTGTGTGCTCTTCAGTGTTGCAGTTTGCAACCGCTGAAGAGCATCTTCTCCTGTCATGTGAAATCCTCCCTTCACATTAAACCAGCAGCAGGTACCAAGGATGGCAAGTGAACAACAGATCTTAATTTTACACTTGTAGAGAGTTGTGACCAACAATAAGAAAAGCAAAGGTTTTTAAACCAGCCCATATTTGCCTTTTCTGGAGCTCATTAAACCAACACAGTTTGAACTGTGAGAAGGATCCTTTCAGTACTATGAAGTGTGGATGTGGGCTGCAGACTGAACCAGTTGGTATAAAGTGATTACCACCTTCATTAAGTAGATAAAGACCATTCACTGACTTCTGTTTTGGGGATGACTAATTTAAAACCTTGTTCAACAAAACGGATGATTAAGGGGTAATTTCGTTGGAACAAATTTATACCGCACAGTGACTAGGTGTGAAAGACACTTCCTCTGCACAAGCCACTTTGCACATCCAGGCTGTGCTTCTGGACTTAATTAGCATCCATCCTGGTAGGAATTGGGTTTGCTCAGCCTTCAAAGTGTTCTACACGTCTTTGAAATACGTTCAGGGATGGTCACTTCACCACTTCCCCTGGCATGAGCAAGGGAAAGGCAGTGCTGCAGCAAGGCTGCCATGCTGGGCTCTGCCTGTCCCCGCAGAGCAGCTCAAAGATTAAGCCCACCCTTTCTATGGAGAAGACCATGAGCTGGTGGCTGAACTGGAGGAGGAAATGAGTGACCTTACAAAGCCTTGTAATACATTTCTGAAGACCATTTGGCATTTTCCTTCACTGGCAAGGTCAAAGGTTTGAAAAAAAATCAAAGAAAATGCCTTTTTTTCACACTAGTATCCCCAAGTTCTCAACACAAAGGTTTAATGTAAGTGTCTTGAGTTGAGCTTACAGCAATACCAACATTTCTGGTTACATTTAATGACACTAAAAAATAGTTATAACTGCTCAAGAAGTGTTTTGTGTGTTTGGTTTTTAACTCCACCTAAGCTTTGTTTAAATTCCAGATGAAATTCCAGCATGTTTTCCATACAGTCACACAGCTGAGCTGACACATGTGTTACGTGTGTGCATTTAGGTTTGTGTGCATGTGCTTTGGAGTGAGCTATTGCTGTCTTTAGAGAAACAGCATTGGAAACCTGTTTTGTTTTCAGCATTTTATGCAAGCACGTTATCTTGTGCAGAATGGCATGTCCTAGAGTGTAAATCTTCACAGAGGATAAATCCAGGGAGTTTGTAGCTTCTTACTTCTAGCCCATCCTGACGCCAGGCAATCAGGTTGGGCTATTTGCATCTCTGAAAGCTTTCTCAGGGAGGACACTGGTGTTTAGTTGGTCATGCTGGTTTTTTAGCTGTGTGGTACTGGTGGATATATTCAGAGGGAACAGAAAGATAGGAAACTGGATGGGATTTGAAGCCAGTAATGAAGGCTGTGGTCTGTGTTTGCATGGCAGCTCTCTGGAATTCTGTGTAAGCATTCTTAGGTCTTTAAGAGGCAGGTAGATATTGGACCGGATCTTCAGCAAGTGTGGAGCACAGGCCTGGACCAGTTTGCCCCACTTAGTCCCTTACCTCTATTTGTTTTATACCTGAAATGAAGCAGAAGGACATTTTTTCCTTTGAGTGCCACAAAAGGGAATGCTGGTGCTGGAAACTCACCGAGTCCTGATTCTTCCTTCTTCCCTTTAATTGTGTCCTTCGAAAGCAGAGTCCTCTAGTGCTAAAAGAAGATGATGGCAAACTGCCTTGTTAACCTATTTTAAGTAAATCTGTATTGAGTTTCCTGCTGTGCCTAAGAGCTGGAAGTCCCAGTGGAGTTCTATATTTCATCCCTGTACTAGCTTTCTCTGGACTTTAATTCCCCACTATCCCTTTTCTTCTACCCCAAAAGAAATGCAAATTTAATTTCACAGGAAATAAGGATAAACTTGAATAAGATGATTTTTTTTCCCCAATATCCCAGTGTCTCCCACTGGTTAGTACCTAATTTTGAGGGATCTGACATTTTGCCTTTCTTAAAACAAATTCTTTGCATACAGCAGCTTCCCAGGTGCCTTTAGCACAGAAAGGCAAAGCATTGTAGCAGGGAAAAGAATTCAGTATAAAAGAGCAGTGGAAGCCACCTGTATGGTATTAGTAGGAGATGAAGAGAAAGATATTGCTGATTTTGATTAATAATTAATTTAATTTTCTATAGTCCTCTTATAAAAGTTCCTCAACAAATTTGCACAGTGTATAATATATGTATCACTGAATTGTAGCTATTTCTGGAGTACTTCATCTGTTCCACTGTAGACACGGGACTGGCTTTTAATAGTTTAGGTCAGTAAGTCATTATGAAAACCTCCACTGAAATAATATTCTTGAAATAATAACATTGATATAGGCTATATTGTTAAAGGGTGGGGGTTTTGCTTTTCTTCATTATAATTTCCTACTGTCTTTCTGTCGTGATATGACACAAGGGTTTTTAGCAATGCCCATTGGACCTACAAGGAAAATTAAGTGTATACCTAACTTTATCATTAAATCATATCATAGAATGAAGGGGAATATAAAGAATGAGATGTAGCTGTGGTCTGCTAAAAAAATGTTCCAGTCCACCCATTAAAAATATCCAGATAAATCATTATGGGGAATTTTTATTGCCCATTGCAGGATTTGGCTTTAGACACATGAGCTCTGGAGGTGTTCTTCAAATACACATCAGAAAAATGTTTGTGCTGTTCATTGACCTCAATTGTGTGTTTCATCTGAAATACCTGCCCTGGCAGAACACGAGCTCCTTAACACCACCCTGCCTCAAGTTCCAGCTTGCTAATGCCCAGCTTGGAATGCTGGTGTCTGAACATGGCTTTTGAGCCCAGCTTAGTCAGGCTCTACTTAGCCAAGCCCCAAGCTGTCATTCAGCCCCATCCTTACCCTTAGGCTTGTGTTTCATTGCTTTGCCAATGCAGGACCTGAATTCTCACCAGGTCCTATAGGGATACTTGTTTGGTTTGTTACCTTTTCCTCACCAAACATCCAAGCTGGCTCATCCCAGGGGATCTGGCAAAACTCTCCAGTGGTGGCGTTGGCTGGCAGAAAGGTCCAAGCAGCAGGAAATAAAGTCTAGCAGGCAACAGCAGCAGCCCAGGGTGATGGGAGTGTGGCTAGGCAACAGCATGGGGAGCAGAGGAATGATCTCTCTTTGTCAGACAGCCGAGCTGTTAGAGGTTATGAGATTCTTTTATTGCACTAATTTGCAGTGCAATGTGCTGACATTCTCTCCCTGTTGCACAGAGAATATATAAATTATGCCTGCAGGACGATTAACTGTTTGTCCAGGCTAATTGTCAGTATTAAATCTTGCTCAGTCACAGTTTTAAAGCTTAATTTAAACTCTCTATCTTTAAGGAATCTGCACTCCCACTCCCCCTCCCACCACGGGGAAAAAAAAATAATAAAGATTTAATGGTTTAAGTCAGTTCCCTTTGTAAGAGCTTAAGTTATAATTGGGTGTGTGGATAGTGGAAGCATCTGCACATGATGAGCCTATGGAGTTTTCCTTTTGCTGTGGCCGATAATGTTCATTTCAAATCCCATTGTCTTTGCTACCCTGTATTAATTTCTGAATTATGTATTATTGTTCTGAGACCCCAGAGCCACAGCTATTCCCCACATCTATTACTGCATAAATCTTTGCTGTGTGCTTAAAACAGCAATGATTCATCCTGAAAGATGGTGAGGAGCACAAGCGCTAATGAAAAATCCCCTTCCCCAGGAAACAGGCAAAGATCAGATGCACAGCCCTTGTAGGGTGGCTGAGGAGCGGAGGGCTGGTGGACCTGGCTATGGAGAGCTACAGCCACAGGCAGGAGAGGAATGGAGCCCACTATGGGTTTGCAGGATGCATCTTCAGGTTGATCCTGTCTGTGTAGATGATGATCTGGGCAAATGAAACTACTGTTCTTGTGGCCAAGTTGTGCTGAGGGACAGACCTTTGCATGCAGACCCTCCTCATGGTGTCATGGGAGATGAAGATCACTGGTCACACTGCATTAAGTCCCCATTTTCAACTACTTGTGATTTATTCTGTTATTGTTAATTTATTCCCATGTAAAGAGAGGCAGATGTATGCAGTTGGCCCATCTCCTAAAATTTATAGGAGCAGTGCTGTGAAGTGTCTGTTTCTCATTTGTGCTTGTCCCTGGACTTGGTTTTCTGTAGCTCTTTGACAGCAATGTGTGTTTAGCTGATAGTTGCCCTGTCTTGGTTGGGGCCAAAAGTTAGCTGTCAGTACTCTATTGCTGCACTCAAGCATGCCTCTGTACCCTCATCAGCTGCTTGTGGTGCGGTACCAGCAAACAAAAGGTTTGTCACACCTTGGCTTTAAAATGTGCCTTGCATTTTTCCTTCCCTTGGTTCATCTTGCCATCACCATCACCTGCCAAGAGCATGGGAATAACCGCATGGCTCAGGAACATCATCTTCCACTGGGTAGACATGGCTCAGTGACCTCTCAAGAGATGTGTCTTGGTACCATGGATGCTTCTGGCTTGGTGAGCAGCACTGAGGATGTGCTGAAGAATGATGTGCCAGGAGGATGTCGGAGAGATTTTACTTCTTGTTGTGGTTTCTGTAGGACACATGGTGCCATTGGAGAACTGGGGATTAAGGCCTGAGCCCTTCTGGGCTTTACTTGACTTTTTGCAAAACATTAACAGGTTGTTGCTTTCTAGAGAGTGAAAATGTTCCCCATGCTGCTGATCCATGCTGAAGGATTTGTTAATCTGCCACAGGCCAAAACCAAGCATGTTCTTGCCAGGTGAAAGCTTTTTCTGACCTGGGGCAGGAGGTAATTGAAAAAGGTGGTGGCTGTGGGTAGAAATGAGCCTGGTGTTTTATCCAGCCTGGTCCTTCTGCTCCTGGACAACCACAGTGGTGACATCCAGGAGGGAGAGGCTCTTGCACCACACAGCCCCTCTCAGCCTATATCACAGACTGCTTTTTATTGAAGGAGAACAGTAGTGGGTGAGGGTTGATCCAGCAGCTGGTTTGGAGGCTGACACAGTTCATCATCCCAGTGTTGTGCTGCGTGATGGGGATGAGAAATGGGAGCACCAAGCACGACTCCTGCACTTCTCCCTTCCTTGCTGGAGTGATTGGAGTAGGTTTGGAGTGTCCCTGCAGGTGTGGTCTGGGGGCCCTGGGGGCTCTGGGGAGCAGAGAAAGGTGAGTGGGACAATAACAGAGCAGCTGGAGCTGAGGAGAAAATGCTTCTGCTTAATTCTGCTCCTTTTGACATCTCGTGGAGAAACAAAAGGGCTTGTGCTGTTCTCTTGCTCTGTTAGAGCTCCCTTGAACACTGACAGCTTTCCTCACTTCTTTTCTGAAACCTGCAAAATTAGGGTGAGTGAAAGGTGGGGGGAGGAGGAGAGAGCAACTCAGCCTGGAAGAGAAGTGCCTGAGAATCATGGAAGCCTACAGGTAGCAGAGTATTAGCTGAGAGCAGGAGGGGTGATAATTAACCAGAGCTGCCAATGTGACAAGAGAATGTGAAACCTTTGCCTTGTTTGCTGAGAGAGGGAAGGGAAGGAGCCTTTGCAGGGATGTGTATGGCACAGCACAGTCACTGTTCCTCTCTGCCACTGCTCCACCACATGGGAGAGCTTTGGTGTAAATAGAGACATGCCCCATCCCTGTCAGTTTTCAAGTTCAGGCTGGATGGGGCCTGGAGCAAGCTGCTCTAGTGGAACGTGTCCCTGCCTGCGGCAGGGGATTGGGACTGGATGAGCTTTAAGGTCCTTTCAACCCAAACCACTCTGTGATTCTATGACAGTTTGCTGTCTGTCCCTAGGGACTGGCAGGACGTGGACTGGAAGGTTCATGGGTTTGGGTGGCTGGGATAGTAATGATTTTATTAATAACAGTATTAATTTGTTTTACTACGCCTGTAACATTAGAGCAGCCATCTCAAGCTCCATTTGCTTCCATAGTGTGTGCTCATTTCCTGCGTGCAGATCTAACATCCCTGTGTATGAGTATTTAGATGCCTAAGGGGTTATTTGGGTAAAACCACCTCTGTTCCTCCCCATGGGAGGTGGACACTTGTTTTGCTGTGAATTTGAGAGGCCACATTGTACATTTTAACATTCCTGATGTTAAACCAGCAGAATGGGAGAGACTCCGGGGTCTCTGTAACACAAACCCATGGCTGCCAAGAGCAGGACCAAGGCTCATTCTAAGGAGCATACCCTGACACTAAGAGGGTTTCACCTAATCCCATCACCTCATAGCTGTTTTATGCCCCAAACCAGGTTATTCTTATTTCTGGCTTATTTCTGGCTTTTATCCCAGTGATCATTAAAGCGAATATTCCCATTCTCCATCAGAAATATCTCATTCCTTTTTTTGTGACTGAAATCTTATGTCAGCCAGGTTTGACTGCTCAGGTGTAAAAATACAACATAGGGCAGCATTAATGGCAGGGCATCAAGTTGGTCTGAAATCCTTGATTGCCTCTGCAGGTTTGTGTAATGAGAGAATGAATATAGGGGAGGCAATCACATGCTCCTGCTGTCTTCTCATTCCAGGTACCTTTCCTATAGTCTCTCTTATCTGTCTTCCCTGTGATGGGGGAGAGGGGAATTTAGGGTACAGGTTTAACTGCAATGTATTTGTAAGCAGGCAGTAACATGAAGACCTTTAAAATGTGAAAACAACATGGGGGGAGGATAAAAAATACATCTGCTAGGAGCAGAACAAAGGAGAGGGGTTGAAATACCTGGGATGAGCAGCCCATGCTGGAGGAGAGTGCATGGGGGGGTGCTCCGGTAAGGCAGGGAAGATGCTGTCTTTAGCATATGCTCTGCATATTTTACTGCCAGAGAAGATGTGGCGATGATTTAATATGCAAAGGTAGATCTGGCATTGATATGCATCCACACTGCATAACATGTGCATACATATTTCAAAGGTGGTACAAGAAAGTGCATCGCTGAAGGCAAGCATTTATCAAGCTTGCGGTCAGACATTTGAGACCTTCATAGCCTTAGGAGATCCTGCAGGAGGAGAAACAATAAGATGGCTTGATTATTCTTAGTAGTGTTTTAAATACCAAATTGTCCGGGTGCTGGGGAGCAGAACTGCGAGCACTTGAGAGACATTGAGGGATGTGATGGGGGAGCAGCCACACTGATAAACAAAGGCTGCAGCAGGCAGCATGGGGAGATGGAGCGAGGAGCCCAAAAGAGGAAATTACTCACCTGCAGCCTGTGTTTTCCTCTCCTTAGTACATCTGTGCTCAAGCCACAGTAAATGAGATGAGCCCGAGAGCTCCTCACTTGGGGTGGAGCTGTTTGGGGGTTTTATTCTCGTGTTTTTTTGTTCTGTTTTATTCTGGGAGCAGAGCTCAGCTGCACAGGAAGAGGGAGGTTTGACACACGCAGATGTGACAAGTGAAGGGGTACGCTGCCCTGCGACCCACACCACTCGCTGGCGCTGCCCCTCTTCCTCCTTTCGTTGCTTGTATGTGCTCACTTTCCAGGGGCAAGGAGGCAATGGGGACTGCACCCACACAGGGCAGAGACCCATCAACGGCTGCACCAACTTAAACCAGGCAAGCTAAAAGCTCAAACCAAGCAGCACCTTGTTAGGTTGTTAGGAGCACGTTGAATGAAACCCTGCCGTGTGCCTTGGGTGCTGCTGCTGTCTCCCCTGCCTGGCACGGGTTCCAGGGCCCAGCAGGTGCAGGCAGGGGAGCTCTCAGGGCAGCGGGAGCACTGCAGTGGGGCACATTGCAGGATGCTGTGCAGATGAAAGCACAGACAGTTTGTGTTTGTTTTGCTTAGTGACAGCTCTAGATTTTAATGTTTGATCCCAGCAGGCAGGGAGGTCCTGCAGGGATTTCAAAAGATAACTCCATGCCCATGCACCGACATGCATTTTCTTTACAATAAATGAGCACATCTTGCCTACCTCGCTGGAAAAAAATGAGGTTGGGCTTAATGCAAATCTGGCTCGGTGCAAGCATGAGACAGGTATTGGTGCTGATAGGGATCTCTCTTGTTCTACTGCATCTCTAAAGCCTCTGTCCACCCCTTGCTGCAGAACCACTCACATTCCTCTCCTAGCCCAGGTGTGCCATAGGACACGGTGTCTCTTGCCCACTGCCACACCAGGACCCGTACAAGCTGCTCTGCCAGTGCAGCACAGTTGTGCCCTGCAGCCCTGGCTGCTCATCCTGTTTTGGGAGCTTACACACCATTCCAGCAGGATACAATCCTCCTGCTCTGCCAGCTTGTGGAGCCAGTACAGGTTTGCACTTGTCAATCCTGATGCCCTCAGGCCCTTTGGGGGTAGGTGTGGTAGGAGATGAAGTTGTTGAGCTGTTTGCTGACTACCTCTGAGGGTTTGGAGCAGTGAGGAGGTGGCTCAGTGTGCCTGTCACAGCTCGTTGCCTTCAGTCCAAGCCACGTGTGCCTGGCTGTGTGGAGCAGCCCAGACCCCACTGGGATGGGCTCATCTACTGAAGCAAAACTGGCTTGGCTGTTTCTTGGAGCGTGGTTTGCAGTTTGGCTTTTCTGAGTGCAGGGTCCTGGCCCTGCCTTCTCTCAGCATCTTCAGATGATAGAAGTGGGATGGAGCAGGGTTTGGTGTTGGTGACCAGGGACGGTGGGTGCCATGGCTGCAGCACCCGGTGGCCCCTGGGGAGGAGAGCACAGGCAGCAGTGAGGTGTGAAGAATAGAGAGGGCTCCTCTGGTGCCGATGACAGCGGGCAGCGCTCCCACTGCACTGGAAGCTGCTGTAACTCCATCACTCTTTAATTATCTGGAATTATAGTGCTGCTCTCACCCTTTTTATGTTACGGTGGAAGAAATCAGGACATACATTAATTATCTAATCCGTATGTAAAGTGTCACATATAATTTTCTGAGAGCAAAAGGTTCTAGCTTTAAGACCTGCATCGTCTCTTAATAACCATGTGTGAGGAAAGAAAATAATATCCAGATATATGATTATTACAGTGGTCGTTGGCCACTGTTGCTCCCTTCCCTGCTTTTGGGGCAGTGTCTCTGTTAGAGATCCTTACAGGGGGACCTTTAAATATTCCCAGACCAGAGGCTGTGACCTAGCTGTGTTTCAGGGAATTGAAAGGGCAAAGCCCATGCTTCTTGTTGTTGTGGAAGTACAGTCTGAATGAGAACCATCTTTGGGTCTCTTAGGAGGTTTTTTGGGTGCTTTTCTTTTTCCTTTTGGCTGCTTTTGGAAGAGAGGGGAAGACCCCACAGCTTCCCTTTGACTAAGACACATTGCAGCTGAAGTAGTCAATTAAGAAAATCAGTATTGCATTTATTAGCCTCCATCTATGATGCATGGTGTTATGCTAATATGGATGAATTAATTACTGTTATTAATTCAATTGAATTAATTTGATATTACTGATGTGTGCAGTGAAGGTTTGTTGCGAGCTGCTTTTAGAAGGCGGCGCAGACATGGGTTGGAGGGATGCGAGTGGGAAGGGGGAGGACAGGCTCTGCAGCAGCCCCAGCACATCTGTTCACACCACCTGATGCAGTGCAGGAGCTGAGAGCCCTGTTTTTCTATCTGCCACCTCCTTCCCCTCCCTCTGTGGCCTGATCATGACTTCATCCTCTTCCACAACTAGTGGTTCAAAACAGGAACCTGTTCCCTTTGCCTGCTTTTGGGCACCTTTGGGTTTTGCTGCCAATTCTTCCCACCAGCTCCGTGCAGGGAGGCAGCAAATGCCCTCAGCTCCTCTGGAAGGTCTGTGGGGAGCAAGGGAGAGAGTCTGATCACAGATACCAGCACAAGAACCCAGCTTCACAGTGTCACATAGGAAAACATCACAGGGCACCTGCATGCATTCAGAGTGGCGCAACAGATAGTTTGTAAAGAGGTGCCAGGCTGTGCAGTGCTTGCAGGAATTATGAGGGGGAAAACTGAGCTCAGTGTGAGGCAGCTGCAGTTTGCAGGCTGCTCGTGAGCAGAAGTGAAACTCCTTTGGTGAATTATTTTAGAGGCTGACTCTCAGATTGCGGCACAGAAGCTGTGCTGTTGAAGAAAAGGGCCCTCAACGGACAACCAGCAAATACAGCCCCAGATGCTCATTTGGTTGCAGAGCCCAGAATTTGCCAGCAGCCCCCAAGTGATGGGTGATGTCCCTGAGGTCAGGGACCTGTGGCCAGCACAGGTGATGGGTCAGAGCTGTGCACAAAGCTTTGTGATGCCCGCTCTCTGAAGTGATGCTGTAAGCCAGAAGATGAAGTAATGAAAGGTAATGTAAAAAGCCCCAGTGCCAGACCTGCACACACAGTGCCCAGCACGGAGCCCTTGGGGGGAGGCAGAGCCCCTGCATCCTTGAGCTGCTGGGGCTGTGTCATGTTTCTAAACTGACTGTAATTGGTATTCCACAAGACAAAGCACAGGACCCACAGAGGCCATCACTCCACCAGATCATTCAATCATGTTGAAGACCAAACTTGCAATTGCTCTTAATGGAAATGCAGAGCCTAGGAGTTTTTCTATTAGGAAGGGAGAACCTGTAGTTTTCGGTGACCTCTTTTGGGTAGCAGAGTAGCAGCTAATTGCAGCTCATAGAGTTGACAGATGTCCCTGCTTCATTGCAGCAAATCGGTCACATCTCTTGATAGATATGAGACCTTCTGCTGTTATGTATGAGTCCATGCTTCAACCATCCCCCTAATTAATTTTGTTTCAGTTTTCCAATAGTTTGGTGGTATTTTACTGAAATTTCCCCCATTTCCCTATGTGGAAGTGTTTTGCCTCCATTACTTACTGTATCTTGTTCCCTATTTCATGTGAAATGAACCATCAGTCACTGGCAGTCTCTATTAGGAGCCCATGGCTCAGGAAGGACAGCAGAGCAGCTTCATACTGGGGATGACTCTCTAAAGAAGAGAGCTGCTGCCTCTTTCTTCTCTCTGCCCTCCCTGGAGCTGAGGGGTCACCATGGACAAGGGCATCCTTTTCCTCCACTCCCAGCCCATGCCTGGTCCTGCTCCTGCCCATGAAGCATCCTCCACTTGGGGTTTGGTGGCTGCTGCTCTCCCTTCCCGGCCCCTTCCCTGTCCCACAGTGGATTTGGTCCAGCTGTGGAGGGATGTAGCGTGGCTCATTTCCCTCCTCACCGTGCAGAGAAGCCAATCTGGGGAAGGGAAGTATCTCCAGTGCTGCTTGATCACAGTCTATGAAGAACTTTTTGCCACTGCTGTGGTATCTGAGCTCTTTCTGGGTCACTGTTTCTTTATCTATTACACCTGAAGTGGGTGCTTGCCCTGTCCACCACACACAGCTTTTCCCTGCCCCTGGCAGAGGGGCAGAGCTCTGCAGTTTGCAGGAGCCTTGTTCTCCAGAGATGCTCCTCAGCCCTCTGAAGACTGACCTGCTCTTGTCCAATCTGCTCTTCAGAACCTTCAAAGCAGCATGTCCCACAGCTCCCCACACAGCTGGTTCAGGGACTTACCCAGAGCCACTAGACAGAAAGGGGTTTCCTTTATATGTGCTTGTCTGTGCCTGTGAAGATGCATTAATTATACATTTATTAAATATATTTATTATTCATACAGAGATATTCAAGTATTTTATGTTTATTAATTATACAGTTAGTATATACAGGTGAAACTCTACCAAGTGCATATATATATTTGATACATAAAATCTGTACTGTATATATATATTTATGCTTTTAAGTCCTTTCCGCAAACTAAACTAATGGCTTTGTGATACACCTATGGACACGTAAAACAATTGCCCAGTAGCTTCATTACAGCAGCCTGGATTATGCCATCCCTTCTCAGCAGACATAACCTGGCTCATTCAGCCTTTCTTTGCAGGCGGGTCATGTTTGCTTGCTCTTGCTTGTCTATCTTAGGGAGGCCCCTGTCCATGTAGGACACTGGGTATCCCCAGACAGCCACTGTCCATCAGTGGCTTCTCACCTCATAGCTCCAGGAGGATGCCGTCTCCTTTGCCACCCTATGGCAAAACTAGGTGCGAGGGGGACCCCAGCCAGCCCCCCTCCCAGCCCTGGGTATGGAGGATGCTCACAAGCAGCAAAGCAGCTCTTGGACCTGCCTCAGTGGTTTCTGTGTGGGTCAGGAGCTGTGACTTAAACCCAGCACAGCTGGTAACAGAGATGGTGCAGAAAAACAAGGTTTTTTCCTTTTTGTTTAGTTTGGGTTGGTTGATTGGTTGGTTTTGTTTTATTGGATTTGGGGGATTTTTTATACTCAGTGATGTAGCTGGATAAACCAAAGGGTTGAGGCATTTCAGCTGCTCCTCCGCTATGTAATATTTCACTCTAGGCTGCCAGTTTCTCTCTACTAACTCCCTTTTTGGGAGTTTCAGGAACTTTTACCCCTAAAGGCTGACTCCCTACCCACATCCCTCCACAGCTACCACAGCCTGCCATGCACTGAGCTGGTGAGCTCAGCTCTGTGTACACCCAGCCCTCAGCAGCTCCCAGTGCATCCAATGAGGAACTTTAGCTGTGCCTCATGCAAAATACTTGCAGAGCAGTTCAGCTCCCAAAAGCACATTGCAGAGAGCCATACAATGCACCCGTGCCTGGATGTATTCCTGCTCTTGTCCTCCTTGTAGAGCTGCAGACCAAGGTATAAATGAGGCAGCCAATACCTCATGGTAATTAATAGTAGATTTCACTGTGTTTTCTGATTTTTGTGCTTTCTTCTGCTGTGTGGCACGTAGGAGACTCGTAAGACTCCACTCTCTTTCACCTGGATTTGCTCTGCCCTTTCTGGTGGATAGGAGAGATTTGAGTGTGTTAACTTAATTGGGAAATGTATTGTTCAGACAGTGTGATGGAGATGGCTGCTTGCAGTAGCCTTTGGGTTAAGCAGCTCCCAGAAGCTCATTGGCACCTCTTGTGATGGTGACACACCTTCCCATCAGTCCAGGACCACCCAGCTTTGAAGTGGTCTTGAGGAGTACTGCATGGTGGCCTTGAAGAAAAGGTGCTTTGAGAAAAATAAGAATATATGGACAAGGAATTGAGGGAGCTGTGTGCTTGAGGTGTGTGGGGAAACTCAGCATGTAGAATGGGATTTGCAGGAGGTGCAGCAAGAGCTGGCTGCCACATTCCCGTTGGCATTATCAGCCATCCAAATCCAATAAATGGGTTCTTAATTCTCAGCTTATTGCCATTTTGTGCTTAGAGAAATGGAGATGCAATGACCTGTTGTAGCCCAGGTCCCTTCAGTTCACTCGATGCTCTGTGTGCACCATGGTGAGGGCTGGTTGGTCCCAATGATGACAACAAAGATGAAGGTACCAGTGTTTGGGCATGGATCTGGCAACTTGAGAGGTAATCTTCAGGTGATTATTTTGATAGTGGTGATCGAGCAAAGTGATGGCTTTATCCACTGACTCTTTCAGAGCTACAGCAGCCCTGGGCAGTGCAGGGGAAATGGGACATCATAGGAGTCCCCACTGCATGCAGAAGTAGAGGTTGGTGTGAATTTTACAGCTCTGGTAGAGGCAGAAATGGCTCTTCTCTGGTAAATTGCCCATGTGAGTGCATGGAATGGTACTGCAGTTTCTTGGTAAGGAGGCACATTTCCAGCAGACAGCAAGCTCTGACCAACAAAATAGCTAAATCTCTGTGACTGTATTTATGGCTTCCCAGAGAAACCCTGTCAATCCAAAACCAAACCGTCCCTTTGAGTCAGATGTGTCTTTAATGAAAAATATATATCCACAGACTGACTTTCAGCCTCTATTATTAATGTGACCTTTACTCAACTGCTTCCCTCTCCTTTTGATTCCTGTGAATAAACGTAATTAGGAAGGTGTGTGTTCCACACGCTGCTGCCGTGTTTCAGCAAGGGGGATGCTGGGGAGGCAAAGGAGATCATTCCCAATTAACTCCTTCAGTAATGCCAAGGCAGTGGCAAGCAGACACTGAGCCTGGTTTAAAAATGCCCTTGAGGAGGTAGAAAGGATCATGCGATGGGTGGTACAAGGAGGCAAACGCTGCTGCACATGGGCCTGGGATGCAGCAGAGCTCAGTGGTACTGGGATGCTGCAAAGCGAAGGAAAGCGTGACTAAGGTTAAAAGCTTTGGCCCAGAAATAGTTTGGTTTCAATACTCTAAGAAGTTAGCTGGCTCGTGTGTAAGGAGGAGGAATGTGATTTTTGCATTAGAAGCACAGAGTTCTGAGTTGCTCAGTTCAAGTGCTGTCAGCCAGACTTGCCACTTGAAACAAAAGCATGCCAGGTCTTAAGAGCCTGAGCAGCCTGAAAATGCATGTCTCAAAAGCAGGATAGAGGGAGAGTTTGAAGTAGCCTGAGCCTGAACCCTGCTGGTAGTGAGTCTGGTGTTAAATAAAACCGGTATTTAATTAAAAAAGATGACAAAAAGCCTTCAAGGCAGCAACTTTTTCATCTTTTACTCATCCCAGGACAGTTTCCACAGCCCAGAGGAGCAGCTCTCCCTGGCATGTGTTGAAAGCTGCCAGGATTGCACCCAGCAAGATGCAGTGCCAGCTCTTCCCATGTCCTTAAATCCCTTTTTTCCCACATGGGTACTACAGGATTCCTCACTGCACAGGGCAACACTTACTTGTTCTTTCTAGCTCTCTTTAAACCTGTTTTCAAAGCTTCTTGGTCCATTCCTCCCTGCACAGTGCTCGGCTCTGTGGTGACTTTGGTGACAATAATTCAGTGCTTCTGCAGGACTTTCCATTTGAGGGTCTTGTAGTAGATTTGGTATAAGGACTTGGTGGAAATCCCAACATGCTGCAGCTTCAGCACAGCAAGCTGAGAGTCCCAGGTGTGCTTATAGCACTGAGCTAGCAGAAGTGGTGGCTATTGCCAGCATCTGAGTTTGATAAAGGGCTTGCTAACAGCAAAGCAGGGATTTATGGTGCTTTGGAAAGTTCAGACAGCTTGCAAGACATGGGTGCCTGTGTGCTTCTGGACAAGAAGTACCCATGGCCCTTTGTTAGGTGGAAATTTGAACTTGAGCTAAGGACACTTTCTCTCCTCTTGTTTTACCTTCAGCCTCTGTTCTAGGGACTCATTTGTCCATAATCCTTCCATCTCCTTAGTAGCATTTTCTGCCAGCAAACTGCAGCAGAGTAGGGGGAATCAGGCCCTTGCTTTGCAAGCTGCTTCGCTGGAGCTCGGTCACATCCAGAAGTTCTTGAGGTCCCTGTGCATAAACATACCCAAAATGTTTTGGAAAAGATTCCCAAAGTTTGGCAGGAGCTGGCTTCTGTGGAAGAGGATTGGCTTTTGCTTGTCTAAGTTTGAAAGCTTGGGGAAATCATGATTCAGGTGACTTGCCTCAAGTCCCTTGGCCAAACTTTTCACTGATGGGCACTTGGAATGTGTTGCCTTCTTTTGGTTTGGCTGCTGGGCTCTGATTTGGGGATGAAGCTGGCAGGACATGGCCCTTGAGCCATGCACTGTTGTCTAATGCTAGAGTCCTAGAATGGTTTGGGTTGGAAAGGACCTTAAAGCTCATACAGTTCCAAGCCATTCCGCTTGTCCTACCTGGAAAAAATACAAGTGTCCTCATCCCAACCCTCTGATGAGCTCTTTGTTCCCTTTCTGCAAAAGTAAGGGCTAAGGTATTAGTCCTGCCTATTGCAGCATACAATGAATTCATTCATGTTTCTGAAGCACTAAGCAGCTCAGTTGTAATGCTGTGGGCAGGCCTGTGAAAATGAGTAATTCTGTCTTCAAAGCAGGGTTGATTTGTGGGAAGGTCCAAGTTTGCTTGTAATAATGGAGAGAAAACAGAATCCTGAAGAGCTGCTGGTGAAGCAAGCAGCCTCCTTCTGTGCTGCAGGAGGGCTGGGGTCCCACTTGCCCATAGCAGAGTGCAGAAACCCAGAGCACTCAAAAATCTCATTTCTGAACGCTTGCATTCACACCCTTACACTTTTATGGCTCGCAACACCTAAGGGCGGAAGTTGGGATTAAACCAGGTGGTTGGCGCTAGCTTTTAACATCTGGGTGTGTTTGGGCTGCTTGGGGCTTGGTTTTTTGAAGGTCCTGCAGTAGGAAATTGAACTGAGATCGGCAGAAGTGAACTTGCCCTGACGGCTGCTGGGAGCAAGGCTGAGACTGCAGCATGTCACCCATCACTGGAGCTGAGGGGGGAAAAAGAGAGCTGGGAAGAGGTTTGGTTACAATATGGTGCTTCTGCAGATTGTTGTTAGATGCTTTGAACCCAGCAGCAGTATATGGAGAGGCTGCAGAAAGAAAAACAAGATTGTGGAGGGAAATCATTGCATAAATGTATGACCATAAAGTATTTGCTCCACTTTAATGTGTGTACCTACATGGGTATGTGTGTGTGGAGGGGGCTTTGCATTGAAACCATCACACAAGCCACACAATTGAGTTGTATTTTTGAGTCTTTCGGTGTAACCCATTAGGGTATTTTTCTTGCCTTCTAGATCTAATCAGAGCCAGCAGTGCAGGTTGAAGCATTTCAAGTGGGGTTTTCTCCCCCCCTCGTCTTACCCTGCTGCCCTTTTGCTGCTGTTATTGAGCACGGGCTCGTGTTGATTTGCATGCCATTTTGCTTTTGATCTCCATGGCAACCACTACCAAATGGCCTGAGAATAATAGAGGTGCTTTTTGGAGCTGTAAGCAGGCTCTGTGCACAGTGTTTGCACTGGGGTAAATAAATAAATAACAGGGAAACGAAGATGGTTCTTGTGGCAAAGAGCCCCCAGCAGGGCAGCTCGGTCTGCTCTCCCTGTCCCCCTTTAGTTGTTCCATATGACAGATGGTTTTGACAGCCACTTAAAAGAAGTAAATAGAGAGGGATGTAGGGAAGGAGTCTGTGTTCATGGCAGTGCTGTGCAGCCCCTGAGCCCATCAGCCTCCATGGAGAGCAACTGTGCAGCAGGGGGGGTCTGCTTCCTGCCTGGCTGCATCCCGGTGGGTGCTGCATGGATGCCTCTTCCCGCTGCAGGCAGCAGGTGAAGTGTGGGATTGCTTCAGTGCTCTCCTGTTCTTGGATGTTTTCTCCTCCTTTAACTCATTTTAACAAGGTGTAGAGTTTGTCAGTGAGATCCCTGGGCTGGGAAATGGAGCACTGAGCTCTGCAGCCTTGAGCAAACCCTTGTTTTCTCTCCAGCAGAACTGTGGGTGTTGGTGTGTGAGGTCCTGTCCCGCTCTCGGGCTCACCCATGTTTTAAGGATGCCAGTTGGAGTGCTGTCCACTGTCATTGCTCTTTTCCAACCCTGCCAGTGTTCAGGGGTCTCTTTGTATCCTCTTGTGGCACAGGAGGGTTTGTGGGATTTCTTAAGGTTCTTGGACATGAAGCAGCAGCAACAAACCTCAGGGTAGGAACTCTGTGAGGAGTAGGATATAAGAGAGCTGTCAGGCTTAGTGGCTGCTTCAGATCACTCCAAAGCGTGGCCTAAATTCAGGTTTGCAGTTTCCTCCCTTCCTCCTACTCCTCCTCCATAAGCCCCTGTGCCTGCATCAGCCTCTTCCTCTAAACCAGAGCTGGGCCCCTTTCATGAGTGCAGAGTTGGCCACAGCATTCAGTTTGTCAGAAGGAAGAGAGCATAGGGAGGGGTAAGTGCAGCTGCAAGGATTGACACGGCAAGAGTTGGAGGGGTTTTGCTCCAAACCTGCCCCAGCCTCCTTTCCTTGCTGCTGTCAGGCAGCTTGTTTGAACAGCAGAGCACAGGCTGCTGTTGGCCGCAGGAGCTGTGCTAAAACCTGCTTTCAGCCCGGTTGCAGGAGGGGGTGGAGGACGGTGGAGGCATCAGGAGGATGCAGGAGCTCATGGAGCAGCCTCCAGCTCCTTCGAGTTACTTCTTGTATTTGGCTGCTTGTATTTGGCACAGCAGAACATGGCAGAGGTCCCTTTCCTTCCAAGGCAGACAGCCCCACAGCCGGGTACCAGCTGAGGTACCAAACGTCCCTGTGGCAGGAGCGAGGGTGGCCTGGGAAGTGCTGTGCCAGCAAGTCTCTCCTGGCTCCTCCCTCCTCAATTAACACAGCAACCACAACTTGGTTATCCTGGGCGTGCAATAAGGCTAATGAATCATGTCTCTCTTTGAAGCCACGTTAGATCTGCTATTTGACATAAGCTTTTACATCCATGTCACTCCACCCCCTCTGCTCCCCCCAAAGCAAGGCAGGCCTCATCACTGTTTACCTGTCAGTCAGCAGAGGAATTTGCATGTTAGTTAAGCTGTTAGCATGAGTAATTATTGAGTGGGTCAGTGACTCCTCCCAGCAAGCCGGTCTGAAAAGCTTTGCCTTGCAAGTGACATCTCTATCGCTGGAGGCCTGGCAGCTTGCAGTGGGAAATGAAAGCAAAGGATGACTCAGGGCTAATTGCACGTTTTCACTATCGCTGTGGGCTCAATTAGAAACCAGATCAGTCCCTCAAAGCATGAATGAAAACCTGCAAAACCTGTGCGTTTGGGAAAGGGATGGAGGGCGAGGGCAAAGGGGGGCTTCCCCCACGGCAGTTGGGTCACCTGCAGTAGCATCAGGGTCATCTGCAGAGATTGAGGTGGTCAATCTGCAAAGAGAGGCAACCATCTGCCTCTGAGATTCTGTTTTCCACCTGCAGTGAGGAGGAAAATGAAGTGGCTTTCTGCCATTGTCTTCAGAAGGAAGGCCCATCCCTGCCTGACCAGGCACCTGGAGATGTCACAGTGTCTGTAGAGTTTGGTCTTGAATGCAGTGGTTTATTTCCCCCGTCTTTCTTAGGATTTACCCTTCTCCGAACTATCTTGCCACCTTTAGAGCATTCATTGCTCCTCAACTCTGTGAGAAATGGGGGTCTGGTTGCAGAACGGGTGTGTGGCTCAGAGCATCCCAGGGGAGGTGAGCATCACAGCATCACAGGGAAGAAGTGGGTGACCCTGTCTCACCATGATGTAACTGCTGGATAATTTTGTTTCCAGACACCCTGGTGTCCTTACACTGGTAAAACCCCAAGCTCTGCAGAAGAGCCTGTGATGTGTTCTTGAGCATGTGGGTCAGTGTCAAGGTGTAACTGACTGTGAACTGATTGAAACTGTGTATTTGGAGGACCACAACATCAAACCTGTCTCCCCAGAGTTCACATTAGCAGAGCAGACAGGGAAACTTAGGTTCCTGTTGCCATTTCCTGCTGCTGATGTGCAGAGGAGGAATCTCAAGAGCAGAACAAATTCTCAGGTCATCCTGGGACCAAAAGAAATTATAGAAACTAATTGCCCCAGGGACTGATGGTGGGAGAACAGCAGAAGGAATCCAGAAGGGGAAGGTTTGACTGGAATCTTCCCATTGTGAGGAGTTATACATAAGTTCATGCTATGGCTGGGCTGGAGAAGGATTCAGGCTTGAAGAGCCTGACACAGGCTGGAGGAGCTTTGCACAAATTCCACTAATAAGCCACAGGGAAAGTGTTTTCTTTATTTTCAAGTTTGCATTGTTGTGGCATAGTCAAGAGTTAGAGCTAAAACATGGGTTTTGTTCAGAAACATCACTTTTAGAGTGAAAGTAGTGTGCAAAGAGTATGAAACAAAACACTATGTTAGAAAATAGTGACATTTTGTGATCCATAGAATCCCAGACTGGTTTGGGTTGGAAGGTACCTTAAAGCTTATCTATTTCCAAGCCCCTGCCACAGGCAGGGATACCTTCCACTAGAACAGGTTGCTCCAAGCCCTGTCCAACCTGAATTGATTGCTGTCCTAGGTTCAGATGTAGCAGTCACTTTTTTCCTCCTGAGTAGCTGGTGCAGTGCTGTGGTTTTGACTTTAGCCTGAGAACAACGCTGATAACATCATTGTTTTTAGTTGTTGCTCAGTAATGCTTAGTCTGATCAAGGACTTTTCAGTCTCATGCTCTGCCAGGGAGGAGGGGCATGGGAACCCAGTACGAAGCAGAGCCAGGACATCTGACCCACATAGCCAAAAGGGTATTCCATACCACAGCACATCATGCCCAGTATAGAAACTGGGAGGAGTTACCCTGAAGGGCTAGATCACTGCTCGGGTAGGGCTGGGTATCAGTCAGTGGGTGGTGAGCAGTTGTACTCTCTTCACTTGTTATTCCCCTTATCATTATTATTATTGGTGGTAGTAGTAGTGGGTTTGTGTTATACCTTAGTTACTGGACTGCTCTTATCTCAACCTGTGGGGTTTACACTCTTCCCATTCTTCTCCCCATCCCTCTGGGAGCTGGGAAAGAAGGGGAGGAGGGAGCAAGTGGCTGTGTGGTTCTGAGTTACCAGGTGGGCTTAAAGCATGACAATTGTTAACCTCACACAGAGCCACTGAGTATTTCTTTATATGTTGATATCAGGTTAGTGCACTGAACAACCTCTGAGTTATCACAGAAAGGCCTAAAACTCGGTATTTCATTGATGGATTTGTTTAGTCATTTATGGGATACTGGTATTTAAGTACTATGTGAAATATTTGCATGTCTAGGACAGGTTTCTCAGCTGTACTATGGTGAGTTTGGTGTGGGCTTTCATTCTCTTGAATTTCCATGTTGTTTTCTTTCACTTAGAAGATGTTATTAGATCATAGGTGGGAATCACTATGAATTAGATAATATGTCTCAATCAGGGCTGGTAGCATGATGTGACCCATTTAAAAGGACTACAGAGTTTTATGTCTGACATTGCTATATGTCATTAAGACATATTGCTTGCTGCCACTACTTAAATGCTAAGCAATGGTGTAAGATTGTAGTAGAAGAATGATAAGATATATTTTTAAAATCTCACCTCAGAATTGGAACATTTTAATTTTTTTGTTAAATTGCTTTTCCAGAGGGAATATTTGAGAGGATTTTTTCAGACATTGAATGGATTTTGATTCCCTTTTTTTTTTTCCTCCAAACATCAGCATGCAGTGCAAACCACAAATCCTGGGTTTTGACCAGTTTTGGTGTTGACGGTACTCACCAAAACCATGCAGCACAGTCCATTCCCTTCACAATTCACCAGAGCTACAGAATAAATCTTTTTTTAAGGTAGTGTTTGCTCTGAGAATAAACGGCTGTTGTTTGGAATGCTTAAACTTTCAAAAGGACCTGCTCTAAAAGCCCCATTTTTAAACAATTGGATCGTGAGTGTAATATGAATGTAGTTAAGATGATAAATGTAGCTAATTTTCTGCCTCTATTAGCCCCTTTCACATGCTACTTACAAATGCCAGTCAAACTCGGCAATCCTTTCATTTTATCATGCAGTGACGAGGCGGTTGGATTAAAAATACATGGTGGCATTTTCCAACTTGGATTTAGAAGTGCCACCGTGGTACCTAACACAGGGCTGACATTCGCTCAGCGCAGGATGAAGCCTGGTTTGCTGGTGCACGCCAGGGAGAGCTGCCTTCTCCTCCCTGAGCTGCCTCATGTTCCCTGCGGGACCCCAGCCATGTGGCTTCATGTCCCCGGCAGGTCCCTGGTGATGCACTGGCAGGGATGGGATGAGGCCTCTCTAATTGCTGCCCATGGAGCAATTAAAGCTGCTTCTGCAGGAGGTGCAGCACCATGATGCTGTGGGGTTGTCCTGGTGCTGCTTAGTGAGGATGTTTGTGGTGAATCCTGCTCAGTGTCGCTGCTCAGTTATCACTCTGATATTGTAAGAAACTTTGTTCCTTGGGCTTCATCTCTAGTAAGTGTTCTCAACCTCGTCACAGGACAGTAGTTCCCATCTGCTCATTTAGTCACCAAGGACATCTTTCTTGGCCAATCCTTCCAGTTAGAGATGTTTTCCTTTTTGTTCTGAAGTGGTACAGAGGTATTGTGTAGATTTATGTATCCTGTGGTGGTCACCGCTACTCTTGCCCTACCTAAAACCTCTAACCTTCACCCACTTCTTCTTCATCAACCTGAAGCTGTATTTCTTGGTGTAGCATCATCCAGATGCTGAATGCTAACAAAGACCCAACTGTGGGGGGATCTCTGGTATGAGGATGGTGGTGGTATTATTATTTATTATTTCCATGTAAGTGAGGCACTTGCTATTCTGGGTTCATCCAATTATAGCTAGGTCTGTGTCTCAGGTCCCAGAGGTGAAACACCCTGTGTCCAAGCCATCAGCTTTCCAGATCAGGTGTTGTTTCTTTAAGTGAAAGGGACACTAAAGTCCAATTATTGCAATAGAATGGGCTACTGCTTTAAACTGAAGAATTTGACTCAGCTCTAGGGATATTTGTGATTGCCTCCAGCTTCCCTGGAGCTGAAAAATTATATGCTTTCCCTCTTCACTAAATTAAAACATAGTTGGATTGGTAGAGGGACTGAAGGAAGTCCCTGCCCGAACCCCCGAGTGTCAGCCTGCTTTGCAAACTATAAGCTAGTAATTGGTTTGGATATAGCGAGTGAATAGGTAAAAAGGCTTCTGAACGATGTGTGCCGGGTGATATGGGCTGCCTGGAACACTGGGATTTAGGTTTCTTGAAAGACTTTGCAAACATTGAGTTGTTAATTTCAGGTTTTGATACATAAACACAATTAACATTTGTTCTCTGGAAACATTAGATAGAATCCTGTTCCAATTGTATCTTATCCTCATTGAAGTTCTTATTAAGCAATTCCTTTGTTTCCCAAATGCCAAACTTGAGGCAAACTCCGTGGCTGCCGTTCTCTCTGCTCACAAGCACCAAAATGCTTCTTTCCAACATCTAGGCTGTGACTGGGAAGATTTGGAGAGAGTAAACATCCCAGGAGAGGAGATGGAATACAGGGTGGTCACGCTGTGGCCCAGGAAGCCCATCCTGTATCTGCAGAGCTGCAGTGGTAGCATCCCAGCTGACCTCTCTCAGTGTCCATGGTCCCACAAATCTGCTGTGCCATTTCCACATGCAGGTTGAGGAGGATGTGGCTCTTAGAGCAGCATCTGCTATTTAAATGAAGCAAAACCCCCAGCTTTATAAAAATGTTTGATTTCTGCCTTACTGGTAGAGCCCAAACATCAGTGTTTGATTCCTGTCATCACCTACATGCTTGCAGGCACTGGCATTTAGAAGAGGGGCAAGTTTTTAAGACCAGGTTGGAAGAAGCCTTGGGTGGCATGGTTTAATGTGAGGTGCCCCTGCTCATGGCAGGGGGGTTGGAACTGGATGATCTTAAGGTCCTTTTCAACCCTAACTATTCTATGATTCTAAGTTATCTGTGTGACCCCCTCTGGTTAAACATGTATGAAGCCACAGCCAAAATGAAAGCTCTTCCTGCGAGTGGTGTTGGTGACACCTTGTCCTTCTGGTGGTGACCCTCTGATGTGTGATTACTGAAGCAAATACTGGAAAACCATCAGTCTCTGGCTGAACCAAAGACATGGGGCCTGTGTTTTGAGGATATGGTATGGGACTGTAGGAAATGTGTAACCAGAACTGATGCTAAACGGTGCTTTGAGAAAGATGAAGCTGAGACAGCACAGTTGATCTGAGGAAAAAACTTTCCATCTTCCAGAAAGCTCCAGGGCACCTTTTCTTCTGCTTGAGGCTGTCACCTGGCCTAAGACACGTTTCATCTATGTCAGCCCAAGGGTTTTCATTCCCAGAGCTGTATGTTAAAACTGAAGTCTCAGAAGCTGGTTTAGGTGCTCTAAATCCTGGTCTGTGAGACCTTGCACAGGAATATTTCCACACAGAACCTGAAACTTGTTCTCAGAGGGTTAAATGGCATCATTCACCTTAGCTGAAACAGCTGCTTTTCTGGAGAGGTGCTTTCCTCCTTCATCCTAGCTTTGCACACTATCCCACCATGGTCTAGCTCAGGTGATATCCTCAGCTGATCTGGGGGAGTACAAGAGCTGGATTGACTTCCCCCTAGTGTTGACTGATCTCTGCCTCATCTTCCAGCTGAGACAGTCCCCCACAGGGCAGAGGAAGATGCTCCAGGCAGGGACAACACACAACGAGCTGGTTTGCAAATCCATGTGCCCAGCTCTGCACCAAAACTCTGGCTCATTGTACCATTTACTGAGGTTATAACATAATAGCTATACAAAATAGTGTCTTCTCTTCTTTTTTTCCCTTTAGTAAGTGAAAGTAAGTCTTCTAAGCCAAGGTTAACAATATATATTTATGAGTTGTAGCCAGCTGCTTCTATGTTTGCACATGTGTTTGTTAATGAATAGTAACCTAAGGGTCAGGTTATTATGTAAATAACCATTGTCAAGGGTAAAGGTGAAGAACCCAGTAATGAGTTGTGTCTCTCTGTCTCTCTCACAAGCCACTAATGAATATTGGATATTGCCATTTGCAGGGCTTTTTACCCTTGTTTTATCAGGGGGTGAGGGGCAGGGGTGGCAAAAGAGGAAAGAGAAAGAAGTAGATTTGCAATTAAGCTGAGACAAGTTCTTTTTTCCCCTCTCCCCAAAGCAGCTAAAGCAAGTTGTTACTTCTATAGGAATTATATGATTTGGCCTGGGTTTGGGCAAAAATCCCCTTCCATTGCCAGCTCCAGGCTGCATCATTTCTTTTGAGCCTCTGCAGCTCTCACTTTAGAAGATGCCCACAAATCAACAGTCTGCATCTTTGCAGATAATCCTGAGCTGAGGCAAAGCCAGCAAGCCATTGAACAGACTTTCTATTAGGAAGGTTAACAGCAAACCTGCCTGCATGGGATTACTGACAGAGTGCGAACAGAAGGTGCAGTCTCATTGCATATGCTTTTAATATCATGGCACAGGCAGGGAAGCCTTTAGCTCACAGACACCTGACACCCTGCGCTGTTGTTAGGGTAAGAGTGCAAATAGGAGCAGAGTCTTTCTCGCTTCCATGTGAAAGCACAGATGCTAAGGTAGCACAACACTGATTTCATTATCTGCTGTGGCCAAACGGACTCACTCTGGGAAGTTACTGAGAGCCTTGCCCAAAAGCAGTGTATCCCTGCAAGCCTCCATTTCCCAGTCTTTAAGTCATAGACGGTAAAGGGCTGCCTCTAACACAGAGTCAAATGATTTGATGTGTGTGATCTGACACAGGGATGACCTTTGTGTATAGCCTGAGAAGGAACTCCAGCGACCACAGCCACAGGCAGAGGGACTGGTGCCTGAAGCCAGAGCCACCCTGCGGATCTGGGAGCCAGACTGCTTAGTTGGCAAACCCCAGTGATTTCCAACCTTTCCT
This sequence comes from Melopsittacus undulatus, assembly GCF_012275295.1. NCBI lineage: Eukaryota > Metazoa > Chordata > Aves > Psittaciformes > Psittaculidae > Melopsittacus > Melopsittacus undulatus. The sequence continues at coordinate 17,818,693 of NC_047537.1, forward strand.
CCATGCATCCTTTGGCTCCTGGCTACTTGTGTAAACCTGGCCCTTAGAAATCCCTGGGCCACGGAAGGGTGAATGCTGTGATTGTAATTCAGACACGGATACATCTCACAGTGCCTTATAGTGTTGTTTGTATTGAACGTTAGCAAGGCAGAACCCCAGGGAGCATCTGTCAAAAATAAATAGTAAATATAATAATAAGAAGATGCAGTGGTCAATAATTGCCCACTAGACAATGACAACATTTGGGTTTAAATGAAGCTTTCTGCATCCTCCCTAAATTCCAAAGCCAGGAGTCGGGGTAACGGAGGATGCTGAGGTGATGGGGGAGCAGAGGAGCCCCAGGGTGCACAGTGAGATCCATGCACTGCTGGAGGTGCCATAGGAGAAGGCTGTGTCATCCGCACAAGCCTCATTTGGTGGTTTGAGTAATGTCACGTTGCCACTAGGGTGTCTCTGCAAACAAGCTATTGCATCTCCAAAGAGTTCCTCGCACAAATAAAAAGCTAAATAGAAATGATGGGCTGACTAGCTGAGCTTGTGCTTTTTACTTTTATGACTGAGAAATAGTTGTTGAGCTTGTCAATAAAAATAAATAAAATTAAGTTTCCCCTGTTAGGTGAGGAAAGGCAAACCTACCTTTCTCTGCTGACAGGCCTTTTTGTTCTGTGTTGGCTTTTATATATGTGGAAAAAAAGCCACCATTGAGAGCTTCCAAGGAGCTGCACTGGGGCGGTTATAGCCATTTTTACATCCTTTATATGAGCTTAAATCCATTTACAGATGTGCTGTAGACAGAGAGATATTTTTTACAAGTAATTGTCATGTATACAAGGGTCCTTATGTGTCACAAAAAGATCTCACTTAAGAGAAATAAATGTGCTTTTCATCTTTTGTTGGCAGGAGCAGTGGTGGTAGGGAAGAGGGTAATTGGTGATCTTTTCCAGTCTGATAACCAGGACAAATAGCGGGGAGCAGAGTGGCTATGGCATTGCTCTCTTCCCCACTCCCCTCGTGGTGTAGCACAGTTCAGAGTCACTTTTCTGTCTTTGCTTTCAGTCTGAGCAATAGATATGATAAATACTATCAGCCAAAGCCCAGGGGTAGGTTAGAGGAGAAGCTGTGCTGCCCCAGGGTGACCTCGGGATGCTCAATGGCTTTTCCCCAGCACAACATCCTTCTCATCCTCGATGGGGATTGCTGACATCGCCTTTACCCCTTCGGCAGCTAATCAGGACATCACTGCTTGTTCCGAGGCTGTGTTAGATGTGATCGGGATGCAGAGGTCTGCCACTTTATTGCCTTTATTTGTAGGTTAGAATTTCCCTTTTGTAATAAGTCCCATGTGGTTGGAGGCTTTTTTTGAAGGTTATTGCTCTTCTCACGGGCTGATATTTCAAAGACTCCCCAGAGGCAGATGGAGCTTTGATAACATTATGCATCACCTGTACCCCAATGGAGAGCCTGTGAGGCTACAGATACCTCCCAAAGGGGCAAGACCGGTGCAGGAAAGGTGCTGATGGTCCTGGGCAGGGGTGTGCTGAACATCCTTGGTTTTACACAGGGCACTTAAAATATCTGTGTTTCCCCCAGGGATGCTATTCCATGATACTGCTCTAGAGGAAGATGTCAATAATGCAGTCAGGCTGCATGCATGAAGCCTGATGAGCACTCAGCAACCAGTTAGGCTAAGGAAATAACAGATGTAGGTAGCCTGCACTGATGGAGCATTAAAGCAGGCCACAACTCAGACCAAATAGCAAAAGGCAGGTCTTCCATTGCATAGATTTACTTACAAAAGGTTTTTCAGTCAATAGAAGGCAAAGCAGGAGTGGGACCAGGGGTCTGAAATTGAGAAACACAGGATGTTTAAAGTGCTACCGAATCCTTGTCTGCACTGTGACAAGCTTCAGTTTTATAATTAGAGTTTTCTGTTTAATAAATGCTTTATGCCAGTCAGTGCTTCAAGCCGCAAGTGTGGGCTGGAAGGTGCACATAGGTTTGAGATGTGGCATGGAGCGTGGCCTTGAAATGAGGGACAGGTGAGCAGTAAACCCAGCTTGATAAATAATGGATGAATTGCGCTTGGTTTTGCTGATGATGTAGTGACCTTTGGGGAGGCAAGAAACAAAGAAACAGCAAATGACCAGCAATACTGATGAACAGGCTGAGTGAACTGGACACATCATTAACACCAGATACTACAATAATTACATGCAACTGGAGTCACCCAGTCAGCAAAACCAGGAATGAGGGAAGGATACTGTGTATGTTTGAGCTTTTCATCTTTCCACAGGTCCTTGGGGGTTGGTTTTGGGGTGGTTGGTGCAATTGGATCTCAGTGTTACTCGCTGTTGGGTGTTTGGTGTCTGCACTAGAGCAGAGATGTGGCAAGTGGACTTGCAGAAGTCCTGTAGACCAAACTGATTTGACAAGATGAAGTATTATAGGGAATCCCCTGTAGAACAGGAGTTATGCCTTAGAGAGAAATTACCGATGCCAAAAGAGACCAAAAACCCCAAAGTTCTATGTGGCTGGTTAACACACACTTTAAAAGCAAGGACATTCATCTTTTCATTGTCACATCTTTGTAAAGGCAACAGGTCAGCCCTAGAGTAGCCTCCTCTGTATTTCAGGCAGGCATATAGGTACTTCTGGTAAGACAGCAAAACTCGGCTTTGTGAATGGCCTGGTATTTGACTGAATCAAGAGTCTGCTTGCTTTTCTCTATTGGAGAATGTTATTGTGAATGGGGATCTGTTGGCAAGAAAGTGGGGAGGGACACTGCTTTTCACATGCTCATCTGTTTTCACATGAAAACAAGAGCATTCATTATTGGTTATTCATTATTCTCCCATCTAATAAACTTTCTGCCATTCAAGCAGCTAGCGGAAACAGCAACATGCTGCTCTGTGTAGCCCATCACGCATCCGGAGTAACAGATAATGAATAGGCAAATCAAACATGTTTCCTAAAAACTCCATCTGAGAATGATTCAACCCAGTGAATGCTTCTGAATAACAAATACATCTGCAGAAATTAAGCTTGGTTACAGTGGACTTACAAACAGAAGACAGACCTGAATGTGCAGTGAATGACTGAAGCAGCACTGCTTGGCAGTTTCACTTCAGCAGAAATAATGGTAGTTTTCAGTTTGTTTAGCACCTTCCATTTGAAGGTCTCCAAATGCTTTACAAACTCCATCAATAAGCTCTGGTAAGACCCCTCCCCTGTTTGGGCAGTGCCTGCACCCATTTAATGCTGGGGCTTAGAGTGAGTTTCATACATTGGCACACAGCAAAGTGCTGCCAGAGCTGCTGGCAAAACCCAGCCCTCCTAAACCCTAGTTCTTCTCTGCTGTTTGAAATCACCTAAACCTCTAGGGTTAGGGTTAGGATTAGGTTTAGGGTTAGGTGCCTACCCAGAGGTACTGTTAAAATGGTATCCAACACGCACCTATTAGCACTAGGTTAATGCAAGGATGCAAAATAATCTTTATTATATATGCTAAATGAGCAAAACTGGAGGGAAAAATATAGCAACTTTTATAAAGCAATTTCTTTTGAATGAAAGCAGTAACAATTTCATGGGGTATTTTTTATTTTGAGGTTTCCAAATCATAAAGAAGCTGAAAAATTAATACCATGAGTTGACAAAAAAAGCAGAAATACTCTGTGGAAAATCCACTTGGGTTTCTTCTGAGTTTTCTGTCTAGTTAACAGCTGTGCTTAAAAGCAAAACACACCACCAGAATTAGCATATATTGCTCAGCTCCACTCTCTGTTCTGATCAAACCCTCTGGTTTGCATTATTCCTGATCCCCACATACCTAATTCTGGTCCTGTACAGAAGCCAGGAGTACTTCCCTGCTGCCTACATCCTGCCCTGGATGTGGCTGCCTGCCTTTGAGTTGGGATAAGAGCGGTTGAACAGCCAGCACTGGCCTCATTGCAGGAAGAGTTAATCCACTGCCATCTGTCTTTATTATGCTTCTATTGTTGGACACCACAGCCTGGAAATCTAGCAATGAAACCCAGTTGTTCGTTGCCATTCATCATAGTTATTGCTGGAGTTGTGTAATGAAGAGGGGAAGTGCTGTTTATTGCTCTCCCCTCTTTAGAAACTATCCTTAGGGGTAGTTATGGATGGTTATTGGATTCAAGCACAGGGCTCTGGGAGGTCCTCCCTTCACTCCGTTTATGTGGTGAACCATGAGGTTTAATGGGGGTTTATGTCTACTTTGGCTTTGAGGCTGGCCTGCTGCCTGCTTTTGTCCTCTGTGAAGTTTGGCTACTTCATTTCTGGCACAAAAGTGAATAGAAGCAGAACGGTTGGACTCAGTGATCTTAAAGGTCTTTTCCAACACAAATGATTCTGTGATTCTATTAATATGGCAAAAAGGCATGAGGTGCCTCTGGGGCAGGCACAGCTCTGGCCTGCATAAAAGCAGTGAGTGCAGACCACAGTCAGTTTAGGCATTGGCATTGTCAGGGATGGAGCTCTTTAAGCCTTTGAACACAGCTTATCAAAAATATAGGTGCTTTAGGTTACAGCTCTTATCTCCAGTGACTTCTGGAGGTTGAAAGGTCAGACTGGACACCAGCTGTGCAGGTAAGGGATGAAGGGGGACTGGGAAATGGTGCAGGAGGTGGAAGACCCAAACATCGTCCTCACTGGGCAGTACATGATGTTCCACTGCAGGTTACAAGGGTAAAAATGTGAAGGCACTCAAATAAATCTGTAACGAGGTTCTTCAGTGAGTTGGATAGTCTGTGGTAGTTGGACAGGTCTATGTGACTGATGCTTGCAGTACAGCAGAAAGATTTTGGAAGAGTTGGGGTGAAATATGCTCCTTCTGGGTTTTATGAGGCCGTTCCTAGACTGGTTGATCCAGTTGAGATAGTGTATTGAAGGACATCAGTTTCCATCCAAATCTCAAAATTACCTTCCTGCAAAGCTTAAACAATTACTAGCTCTTCTCTTTTAGTAATACAAACTGGCCTGCAAGGTCACTGAATGCCTGCAACAGAACTTTAATGGTGCAAAGAGTAAAACTTGTTTGCTCTAGATAACAAAAGTTTGCAAAGCCTCAAAGCTTATAGGCCAAAAATAAAAATAGGGTATGTTGTGCACCAAGGGAGATGCCTGGTATGCAGATAGACATTCTAGACATTCAGATGCCTATTGCAGATAGACATTCAGCAGCAGCAATTTGTTTGTGTCAGCAGCAAGGGAAGTGTGTAAGGATCCTCTGGGATAATAAGCTATGGAGGGAAATGGCTGTCTATCCAGGTATCAGAGCCCATACTCTGGCAGTGCTTCTGGCCATGATATGTAATAGGTATGAGACAAGCTTCAAGGGCTAAAGAAATGGAAGGAGTTAGAGATCTCAGTTGTGGTTCCAGATAACATGTAGCTGGTGCCTGTCAAAGCTGCTGCTTTGACAGATAAGGGGATTCTGCAGAAAGTAATTAAAACTCCAGCCCCTTGTATTTATTTAAAGGGATGACTCTTTGGACTTGATGAAATTTTGTTGAAATGGACCAGGAAGCAGATTCTTACCATGCTATGTAAAACTTAAGAAGGAAAATTAAACCTAAAGAGAGAGACCAAGCAAGTTTCACACTGCCCTCACACAATCAGTAACACTGCAGAAGCTGTTAAGGTCTCTGTTACATGCTGAAAATACAGAATAAGTTAAGCAAAAAAAAACCCTTTTGGTAACACAGGAAAAAATTTGTTCCTATAGAAAAGTGTAGGTCTGTGTATGCTGACTTGGAAAGAAACCTGTGCTGTTAGTTTGGACTACAAATCTCTTTTTTCCTGAGATAGCTTTACTGGAAAACAGACAGATCTAAACAGACAGCTTTGCATATTAAGTACATTTTTGCTAGACGCTGGTTGTCTGAGAAACTAGTTTGAGACAATGGACTATATTTCAGTAGACATTATCTTAAACAGTTTGCAGTGAAGTGTAGGTTCAGCAATATAACCCTAACTGCCTGGTAAGTCTCATCTGGGGGGCATGGAAAATTATGCCTAAGTAATAGAGTACTTATTGATGAGGTTTGCAGACTCCAAGCCTGATATATTGCTGGCTCTTTCAATTATGGAATGGCACCAATGAAGCATGGATTGTTATCTGCTGACATCTTGTACAGCAGAAAAATGAAAAGCTGGAATTCCTATGGGGTAGTCACTTGGGACACAGTATAAAGAAACAGATGAGGCAAAACAATGAAATCAGCATGGCTTGGGTCCCAAGAGCTGCCATCACTTCATAGTTTGCTATATAGCGTCCCAGCACTGGGAAACAATGGTTTTAAAGGGGAGTCACACGAAGTTACCCCTGGTTGTGTGGGATTTGTCCCTTCTTGCAGACTTAGGAAGAGTGTTAGGTGATGCAGTCACCAGATCCTAGGTGGGAAGGGGAGAAATCAGTGGTGTGAACTGCCAGAACCAGTGGCTTCTCAGCTGCTCCCTGACAGTCCTAAGGCTCATGTTAGGAGGGTGAGAACAAAGCCAAGCACAGCCCAGCGCATGTAGAAAGCTGACAAGTGTTACAGGAGTGATTTCTTCTCGAGTGCTTCTACCACTACATTTCTGAATGGAAGATGATGGTGGAACCTGTGCCTCTGAAGGCTGAGCTTCCTAAGCAGTGAATGGCCACAATGCTTAGGATATCACAGCATAATCTCATTTGGATACAGGCACAGAAATAAGAAGCCCTTTGTAAGAGCTTTTTAAGCACTGAGAATGTGCTGAACTTCCAGGGAAAGGCTCTTTTGAAGGAGTAGGAAGGTGGGATGTCACAGAGACAGCTCAAATCCCAGCTAGGAAATGTTCCGGTTTATTCCTCTTGCACCCTAATACTTCATTCTAATGAAATGCACTTTAGTATTTCATTCTAAACATCAACTTCCAGGGAAAAGACCCAGGGCAATGGTCTAGTAAGGCCTCAGTCATGGAGAATTTAGATGCATGTTTATCTTCAGGTCCATAATAACTCTTCTAAACTTTTGAGACAAGTCCTTCTTCAGGTCCTAGCAAGACTCAGGATTTTCTTTTAAACTATGCTTCCAGTTTCCTTTGAAATTAAAGCAATCTCATGAGATGTTGTTGAATATAACCTATACAATTACTATAATTTCCAAAAAGCTTGTTTGAAAGCAGCCACTGGACTACACCTTCCCATCAGCTTCATTAATAATAAAATCTATCATTGCATGTACATGCACAGCTATTCTTGATACTCCTAAGAAACATCCCTGTTTGGTATTGCTGGAGGTAGCAGGTCTACCTTGATTCCTTCTTGACAAAATCTGCTTTTTCTTGTTAAGACAATAGTCCAAATTATCCCCTTTCCAGGATAAAATCCTGGCATAATCAACTACAGAGATGTGATGGCAAAGGCAGTGATTTTTGTCAGACATCAGGGATGGAGTCTCTGGGTCCTGCAACCTCTTTTGCCACTGGGTAGCTGTTCCTCCATCATTCTGCTGTTTGATCTCACCTCTCCTCAGCTTATTCATCTGCAAGATTCACTTAATTATATTAGTCAACTTCACAGAGGTGTCTTGAAGCTTAATTAAGGTCTGGAAAACCCATCAAGAGCCGCTGGCAGAATGCTCTGAAAGTGGGTGATAGGAGGCACATAGTCATGAGGAATAAAGATATATCACAGTGGGGTTAGGAGAATAGAACAGGAATAGAATAGATCAGGATAGAGCTATCGGTTCACTGTCATGATCTGAATTTTCAGGGTACTGCCAAGAACTCTGGGGAGGTCCCAGGTGTGCTAATGAGTTACCAGCATAAACATTCATCTGCTTGTTTTATGGTATGTAAGTGTGTATTACCCTTATTTACGTTTCCATACAGCTAATTTTGAGAGGGGAACCCCACACCAGTGCTGTGCATGGCAATGCAGCCAACTGAGCTTCATTTTCCCTGACTCTCAGCAAAATTGACCAGTGTGGAAGTTGGTGCAGGCACCTGTGGCCAGTGGCTGTCAGCTCTCGTTTCACCCTCAGGAGGATTTTTGCCTGACGCACCCCAAGGGGTGAATTGACATTCATCGCTCCTCCAGGGGAAGAAACATATGGAGGCTCCATTGGGATGAACTCCGTGCTCTGAATTGCCAATCAGTGCGTGCGTGAGCCTCAGCTGGGAAAACCTTGCTGCTAACAAGCCTTCATGCTCCCCCAGTTCTCCTTGCAAGCTGTCAGCTGCTAAGTACAGCTTCAGCACCACTCAAGCCAGCAAGCAACCCACAGCACCAGCTTATTACGGAGAGGTGGTAGCCTCTGCATATTTTAGGTGCAGGCAGTTCCCATTAAAAAGACCTACCAGGTCTTCCCTAGAACTTGGTAAAATTGGATGGCCTTAAAAATCATATATTTGGTTGGAATACTTTCTGCTTAGATGAAGGAAAAATTCTGGGATGGTTGCATTTGGGGTATTTAATTGTACTATCCCTTTAAGCTCTGAATTTTGTCTATTTATTTATGCTGGGAAAAGGCATGCTATTGTTTTCTTATAGTTTCCACAGAGCTTGAAATTGCCGGCTATGCAGGAGGAAATTAGTTTGTAATTAAAGCCAAATTAATAATGATTCCCATGGAGTCTTCTTGGTCCTGTTGCTTGGAGCGAACCGCTTTGCCTTGGTGGCTGCTGTAAGGAGGGTCAGGCACTGCTGCCCAGCCGGCAGGCATGCGGGCAGGGGGATGTGGAGGGATGGTTATCACGCTGTGGTAACTGCTCAGCACATGTGCAGGCAGGGCTTAATGTCTTTCAAGCCCTTGTGCCCCACCAATTAAAGATGATGGCATTATATCAAAACACAATGACAAGTAATGGAGCAATCTGCAACCAGCAGATTGGTTTTGAGAGGTTCCAGAAAGGTAACTGAGAAAAGAAAGCTTTGGTTTAAACTTGCCATGTGTGAGTCTGTGCCTTTACCATATATATATATACATATAGGCACCATTAACATTGGAAAATTCCTGGGAATTCCTTCATTGCAATGTGCTGCCCTGTTGGTGTGGATGGAGGCTGTGAGTCACTGATGCCTGCCACCGCAGTGAGGAGCCAGGGAGATGAGGTCCTCACAGTTGCATGTGCAATAAGTGTGTGGTGTGATGTCTGTTCTGTTGCTCTGTGTCTGAGATTCTCCATGGCCCCATGTGTGATACATTTACATGCACCATAGGAATAGCTTGTACTTGTGGTGGACCATACTCTGCATCCCTTATAGCAGTTCCATTGGGTGTCCCACCAGAGCAGAAAGAGTTGAGCTGCCTCCACTGCAGCAGCAGCAGGGAGTTATCTAGCTCCTGCCTCTGAGATTTTGGGCTTCATAGCCCAAAAGATCAAAAGAGCCTTTTGCCAAACTGCTCCCTGTGCGCAGCAGATGGACGGAAGGAGAAGGTGATTGCCTGAGGGGACACTGTCATTGCCTGTGTCAGAAATTCAATCCAAGGCTCTCAGCTCCTCCCATAGTGTCCAATGCACAGGGCTGTCTGTGTGCAGTCAGACTCCTTGGCTGGTTGACTGCTATCTGGAGGAATACGGGTGGGTTACGTTTTGGTTTTGTATAGTTGGAGACCCCCTTGAGCACTTGCTAGATGGAGTCCCTAGTATTTCCAGTGTGACTTGAGCATATTTTTGAAGCAGATTTTAATTCCCCTTTATACACTGAAAGATTCTTGTGCTTTCAGATGCTGAGGATGAAGTGATGAGGGCAGCTGGAAAGCTTTTCCAGTGTTTTGACTGAGCACCTTGTTTCTCAAGGAAACAAGACTTACACAGTCATGTTTCTCTTACAAACTTCCAAGTCTTGGCCACTTTATAAGCACTGGGGGGATGGACCTCAAATATATGAAATTCCCTGTGTAGAGATGACCAACAAACTGCCTTCCCTTTGTGCAGATATCGTGGGTAGGATTTGGGTGCCTGAGTTTAATAGGAGGGAGGAGGGGTGCATATGTCTGCTCTGAGCTCTGGAATGCAATCAAAAATAAGCTACAAATCTCAGCAGAAATCCCATTTTCACAAGTGACCTCAGCACTTGGCCAGAGTCGTGCGGGACTTGGTTCCAGCTCTGATGTAAGCATTTAATCTCACCCTGGAATTGCTGTGCATTAGGCACACAAAGCAGCATTACACACTTTTTTTGCATACCTGGGCCTGAAAGCCTGTGTCTAAGGAGTGTTTAGTTTTCTGAGTGTCCAAGTCACTTTTTGATAATGGGATGTGGGCTAGATTCAACAGGCTTAGAGATCTGAATATAAATTATGACACTGAAGGTTTTTGCCCAGCTCCTGCCATACCCTAAAGGCTCCCAGCTCCATAGATATCTTGAATTTTTGGCCTTAAAGCTTCCCAGAGCTGCCAGCCCAGCAGTGCTGAACGGCTGGGTGTCACCACAGGAGCAAAGCATGCCCCTGCTAGCACCCTGAGCATGGGCATCTCCAGATCCGATGTGAGGATGCTGCCCTGGAGAACTTTCTCTTTTTCACAGAGTCATGGAATGGCTGAGGTTGGAAGGGATCTCTGTAGCTCATTGTGTCATCTCTGGCCTAGATCTTTTGCCCTGGCGTAGCCTGTGTTCTTTATTTGGAGAAGTGGAGAATTTACCCATCCCAGAGGAGCTTGTAGCCAGCCTATGGAGATGGATTTGAACTACCCTTGGGTCGGGTCTCACCTAGGTGAGCCCTTGGAGCATCAAAAGATATTCTGGGCTGGGCTGCAAAATAAAACCTGGAGGATTATCTGCCAAAATGGGGAGAAAGGCCAAAAGATACTGGACATAAATGAAAACTTGGGAAATTCCTCAAATGGCTGAAATAAATCCCTGACTAAAACCAATGAAACAAATGGAAAAGGTGACTCTGCCTTTGAAAGGCTGCAATTATGCTGATAGGATCCATCTCACCTGACTGGTGAGGCAGCACCCGGGTCTCAGCATCTGCACTGAGCATTCAGACCTCATTTACCATCAATGGAGAGAAATGGGCACCTCCAGTGGGCAATTGCTCTCATTTTATGGTGGTTACCTGAAATGGGTCAGAGAAATCACTCCAATTTCTCTCCACTTATGCATTTAAGAGACTGACTCAAATATAGACACTTGCCTTGTGTCACCCTGACACCAGGTGAGATGAATCCCTCCTGAAGTGACAACAAAACCATCTTTTCAAAGCAAGGAAGGGAATAACTGAGCATGTCCCAAACCCTACATTGATGGCACAGTGAGTGGCAGGGGCTTGGAACTAATTGATCTTTAAGGTCCCTTCCAACCCAAACCACTATGAATGCACACTAGAAAGTGAGGATTTCACCCAAATATGTCAACCTGTGCTCTGACTACTGAGAGGATTTGGGAACATTTGAAGGGGTGATTAGGATTAATCCATTTACCTAAGTCACTTTGAGAGCTTTAGCTGTAAAACAATATTATTTATCAGCATCCTCCTGCGATGATGTGGTGTTCTGCGAGTTCTCAAAAAGAGATTTTCTTCCTCTGAAACAGCCTCTTCACACTTTCCCTGAGTGAAGTATTTTGCTACTCAGATTTGTGATTTAATAATCATAAATAATAGAGCCCTTAGTGCTATATTTTTAAATGACTGAATGGTGAGAATCTACTTTAAGAAATTGTATGAATGCCTATCACTTGTGTGCATATAAATGTATTCAATTAGCACTCAAATCTTGAGTTATCTCCTGATGGAAGGCAAAACCTTTTGAATTCAGTCCCATGCAAGAAATACTGTGTCATTTAACTCACAAAAGGATGCCATGCACTTAACAGATAATGACTGAAGAGGATTTTGCTGTATTGCCTGCTCAGCTGCTTTTGAGGACAAAGAAAATAATTCCCCTTTTAGGATCCTATGGGGTAATGAGGAAACCTTCTTGCACCAATCTCAAATACCACTGAGCAGGGGGAAGGAAATAGCTCAGTAGGTGAACTGGGCTGCAATTTCACTGTCATGGTCTGCCATGTACTTCCCATGTTTTGTCTATGATGTTAAGCCAGTGGCTAACCTGTCTCTGAACCTGCCACCAGCACACAAAGATTACTCACCCTGGATACTGCACTTCAGCAAACGCAGAATTAGCCCTGGCTAAGTAATCTTGTTAGTGTGATTCAGTGTTAAATGGATCTCGATTAAATGGGCCTTTATATTGTCCCAGCTGGAGATGATAAGCCTCCACGAGGAAATGGCAGGAGACCGAAGGAAATTGCTTTACTTCAGACTGGGACGTTTAACCCCATAAAACACTTTCTGCTCCCTCTCTGCCTTTACTTTTGTCCATGATGGATAGCGTGGGCAGGAGGGACCCAGGGCAAGGGCTGCAGCATCTTTTTGTGTTACCTGTTTGCCAGGATGAGAGCAGGGTGATGGAGATGCCTGTGAAAGATCAGGATTGCTCCGGTGGGTAATGTGGTGATGGTGGTGCTCATCTTATGAGACTAGTAACTCCTTCATGAGCACAGTGTCTTTCTCAGACTCTCACTTAAGATGCTGGGGTGCCTGAGCATCCAAGGGTCAGCAGAACTGGTGCCTCCAATAGTTTATTAATCATCAAGCACCAACAGGGGAGAATCTTCAGTCTCATCTTAAAAGAAATAGATTGCTTAAATGTGCCACTGGGACTTCTTAGGAATGGCTTAGGGTTTTTCTGTGTGAGATAGGAATCAGCACAGTGCATTGGTGTATTAGAACCTGACACTTCATTTCTCCTCACAATTAGATTTGGCAGTGTGTGCATGGTCTAGGTAGGAGGGACATGGCATTAAAATCCCCAAGGGACTTCAAATGCAGAGGAGAACAGTGGGGCACTGGTGTGACAGGGATGGACAGCTGGGATTCTGCAGTACTGAAGTTTCCTCCCCTGCAGTGGGGACCAGCTCTATCCTTTGAGGGCTTCTGTTGGCCAGAAGCAAGCACTGAGGGAGATGTGTCACAGGTTAAAGCAGGCAAGATTAGACAGGTAAAAAACCAACCACCAGAAACACTTCTTTGTGTTTCATAGTTAGCAAAAGGCTTCCTAGGACAGATCACAACGATAGACATCAAACTGCCTATCTCACCCCCCCACCACCAGTGTGAGCTCTCCTCCTGCCTCTGCTCTTGTCCTGCTCTGTATTAGCTAATAAATTTTCTCTGTCCATCTCTGATGTGAGTTCAAAATACAGATTATCTCCACGGAATCAGAGGCCTGAACAGGACACATGGAAAATCTCTGCTCTATAGCAAGTCAGATGAGCTGATATCTTTTTTTCCAGACCCTTGACAGGAATATGGTAAACATACAATTACTTGAATTTTTCCATAGATTTTTGCATTTGAGGAGGATTTACATGCCTGTGATATTTTCCAGACGTGAATCCCAGCCCTGTAAAAGCAGCCAGTTTGCAAATGGCTGCAGACTGGCGAGAAATTATATAATCTATTAGAGATTTCCTTCATTATCTCTCTAATCAAAGCTTCTATCAGCCTCCTTTGATGCGCTGCTGGAAGAAAAGATCTTCAAGTAAACTGATGCTGGAGATAATTAATGAACTCGCCACCCTCTTGCCTTACAGACAGAGACAGTGAAGGGAAGAAGGGCTGTCCTTTGCAATTACTGATCTGTGGTTTTCCATCCGAGTGCTGACAGCTTGTAGGACATGAAGTGGAAAAGCTTTTTACCAAACTTTCAGGCTTTGACCATCAATTCCTTCACTTTAAGGATATTTTCCCCTGGTCGTATTTCTCCTGCTGCTGGATAACACTCTTGATGGTGAAAAATGGGTTTAATACTTGAACAGTTATAGCTGTATGTAGTGTAGCCCGGTAATATTATCTCCTTTATGCTTTCCTTACAGCAAATACCCTCACCTCTGCTATCCTCACATTATTGTACATTAAATCCACCTTTATTAGGATTGAATAGAAAACTGAGAGTAAGAACTGGGTCAGTGGAGCAATATTGATGATGCAGGTTGCTATAGGCATTCCGTATTTTTTTTCCTGGGGGCTTGGCAGTGTGATTAGGGAATGATTTCTGTCCTAAGAACTCAGCTTTTTCCTGAGAACTTCTCTTTCCGAAGATCTGGGAATCACAAGTCATGCAAAGACATGGTTTCCCTTTCTAATGATTGAAAGTATAAGATTTAAATTCCTCTGTCATCTCAGGCCAAGCCTGGGATGGCAGGAGGAGGTTTACAGTCCAGTTTACCAACCTCAGTCTTTTCCTTTCATAAATGATGTCCTTTTTGCTTAGCATTTTCTATCTTTCTGGTTCTTTGACTCCTTGAAATAATTCTGAACTAGTCTAAGTCTCCTTAAATTTCCCATTTTCAGGACTGCTCAAGCAGCTAGACGGGAGTGAGTTTTAACCACGGAGCTGCTTTATGCTGCTCAGAGCTGATCCAAAATAACATCAGCAAAACACAGACAACAGCCTCTTCCCAAAGGAAATTCCCCAGAAATATCAAGTGGCAAAGCAGAGAGGAAAGTACATAATGAAGGCAGGGATGAGTTCAGAATGTTTTCCAGCAACATCAGGGATTTTGCTCCATGTTGTGTATGTGCAGAGTAGATTTATGACAAAGCAAAACTTCTTTGATTTGGTTCAGATCTGGTCTCCAGAGGCTTGCACATAAATCAGTTAATACTTGTAGGAGTTACTAAAGACTAAAGAAGCCAGCAAATTAGTATTGCTAATGCAGCAGAAACTTGGACTTTTCTCTCTGGAAAAACGCTGTTGCTGTTGCAATGCAGCAGCCTGACAGCACCACCATTCTCATGTAAGCTCCTACAGAAAAGGAAGACCAAGAAGTGCCAATACGCACCATACCATACTGCTCATTCATGGTTTTTAATGTATCTCCTCCTCTTCCAAGTGCTGATGGGCACCGTAAGCTCCCCTGGAGATAACACAATGCTGCAGATGGTAAATACCGTTCAATGGTATCTTAGTGCTTCACTTCCAACACTTGTCCTCTGGAGTGGATGAAAACTTTAACTTGCAGATGTGTTCTGCCCAAGTCAAGAACAGGCTGGCCCAAGGAATGATGCATGCTCCATCCCTGGCAGTGTTAAAAGTCAGGCTGGACAAAGCCTTGGGTGGCATGGTCTAGTGTGAGGCATCCCTGCCCATGGCAGGGAGGTTGGAAGTGGATGACCTTAAGGTCCTTTCCAACCCAAACCATTCTGTGATTCTATAGTATAGGATAGATGTTTGAAGAATATTTTTGAGTGATTTAGCAGATTTCTTACCATCTAGCTGAGTTTTTACAGCAGTTACAATGAGTGCTGTTGCAGAGCAGTATTGGCAGTGGTCTACAGTCAGCAGCAGACAAGTTAGCTCTCAGCAGCTGATGACTGTGCTGGTTTGCCTGTTGGAAGGTTCTCTTCCATAGTACACCACGTATCAGCTCTTGTCACTTATCTACCTCCCAGTGCTGCTGGGTGACAGACAGCTCTCTGGAAACAGGGACTGAAAGGGAATGATGCTTTTTAGTAAAAGTAGTCAGCTTTAGAGAATCAGAAAACCTTCCCCTTCCTGACTGTCTTCCTGGGAAAATAGAGAATGTTTTCATCTTCAAGGCACCTGCTTGTGATGATTAACAGTTTGAAACTGCCTCTTATAAAAGGAACTCACAAATGATAAATCCTTGTCTTGGCCTCTAAGTACTGGAAAGCTCCTAATGAATGTCCTTTCTCACACACTCCTTGCACATAGAAAGCCTTAAAAAACAAAATCTGCTAATTAATTTTAAGCCTCTTTGTGGCAAAGCCTAAGAATCAGATTTACCAAGAGACCAGGGGGTCCATCTGGTGCAGAAAGCTCACTCCCATGCCAAGGTGTTTGTTTCACAGGAGGGGGGTTAGGCCTAGATATTCCCCATTGGCAGCACTGTCAGCTGTACTAACTGCTGGGATGGTTCTCAGCATGTTGAGGGGATGGTAAAAAGAGTCCTTGGCCAGAAGCTGGAGTGGCTTTTCCTGGACTACTCCTATGCAAGGGATATAGAGTAATAGAATCAACTTGGCTGGAAAAGACCTTTAAGCTCATCCAGTCCGATTGTTCCCCCAGCACTGCCAAGGCCATGGCACTGAGGGCCTTGTCTACACAGTGTGTGAACACTTGCAGGGACAGTGATTCCACCACATGTGTGCAGTGCCTTTTTTCCACAGGATCACTCCCAAATAATAGGATAAAATCTGCTAGGTTTTAGAAGTGGGTCAAATAAAGCATAGTGGGAATCCAGTGAAGCTTTTTCAAGTTTTATTGTCTAGGTTCCTTAGAAACTCATTTAAATAAAGACAATTGGATGCAGCATCGGTTTATATCACCATGAACTCTACTAAGGGTGTCAGCACTGCACAGGAGCTCACTAGAAGTCTCTAGCTGAGAGGACATACAAGCAGGCTCCTGACACCTCTGCCCTTCCCCAGCCAAACCAGCTTTGGCCAGGAAATGCAGAAGCTTGATAACCAAACTTATTCAGACATAAGAACTTCATGGTGACAGAGAAGATGATTCAGGTCACTCTGCTCCTAGGGCAAAGGCACTTATTTTTCAAACTAAAGGAAATTCAGTAAACCAAAATAGTATCTACAATACACAGGCTTTGTCCATGGCAGAGTGCATTGGAACATGTGTGCTTTTTACACCTCCTATCACTTTTGCAAGAGCTGTTCTGTGTCTTTCATCATCTTGATCATCCTTACTCAGTGTTTGTTAATTCTGATCTTTTTTGAGGAGCAGATTATATCCATGGTAATGAAACTCTGCTTGAATTCCCCAGAGGATTTGGATTGACTTTGGGGTGGAGAGAGGTGAGGAAAGCAACAGCAGCAAGAAAGAGACCTACTCATTTTAACTTTATCTGTTTCTGTGTCCTAGAGATGTCATGAAAAGAGAATAGCTTGATGGATGGAAAAATAGAATAAATTAGGTGGAGACAATTATACCAACTTTTAAGTGTGTATCACATGCAGCAGACAGTAATGAAAGTAAACATGAAATGTTTCTTTTCTTCCATGTAGGAGCATCCCATCCTTTCTAACCAAACCGTTGTTTGACCAGGATTTGTTCTTTGTTTTCTTCTGTCTTTCAGCAAAGGAATCATCAGATAAGCCCTTACCAGAAAACAGCCTTTGAAGGAGTCAAGAGCAGGTAGGGATTTTGCTTCGGATAACATCCTTGAGGAATATTTGCTTGTATGTTTGATGATGAGCTATGTGGCTGTGCAGGACCTGACTGGGAGGAGATGGGCTGGACTGACATGGTCCATTGCTCAGCCAAAACCAAGCACAAAGCAGACACCTTGGTATACCCTCATGATGGGCTCATGCATGGGGCTGGCTGAGGGCTATCAGAGCAGCTTGTATGACTTGGGTCACATTCTAGTGACCACTTGTGTCCAGCCCAGCACCATGCTGCCCACCTGCATATGAGGTGGTGGTGAGACAAGGGCAGTGTGTGACCTCCAGTGCTGGTCACCAGATCGACAGCAGAGAGGTGGAAGTACTGTTACTGTTGAAGTAAGATACTGAGATTTTCTTGTCTTCCTCTTTTTATATGCTTTTAATGAGCATACTGGGCAGGAAAAGTTGGTTAATCCCACATTTGTGTGTATAAAAAAGAATGCAGCTGTGAAGCATGTAGTGTTATCTGCTTCCATGTGGTCACCTTGAAGGGTTAAGCTTGAGCACCTGAGTTAGGAGAAGTCAGATGTTGCACCACATGTCCCTTCAAATGCTTATTTCAAATGTTTGCAATCTTGACAAGGTTTTCTTGCAAAGCTGGTATGAAATAATGTTCATTACATGCCTCAAACAGTCTGTAGAAGCACTGAAATTGTTAAAAATCTAGATATACTGCTGAAATTCAACTGATTATGCTCAATTTTATTTGAATTTTTAATTCCTCTCCTGCTATCTTGTCTTGGTTAGTGGTCAAGTCTAGCTTTACCTTTGAAGCTCAGCCCTGTCAGACACAGCTTGTGGCTGATTGCATCTGATGGGGGAGAAAGGGACTTTTACTGGCATCTTGTTTCTAATCTTTGTGCATGAATTAGGATACATTAAGGCTGTGTGGGCCACGCAACTGGTTGTGGCTTGACCATGATGCCAAGTGAGTACCATACCAAAGAGTGCTGAGCAGAGAGAAAGGGTCTGGTGGCTCTGCTGGCAAACCATACACATGTGAACTGGGGACAGCTCCTGGGAAAAGCTATGGTAGTTCACAATGAGCATGGAAGTGGGCTAAAACCATTAGTTATAGTTTGCCTGCATTTCAGAGCTGGTTCAAACTTCACTGCCTTTCTTTCTGAGATAAAGTTAGGAGAGCAAAAATCATCATAACAGGGGCTTGCTTAATGCAGCTGTTAACTTGCTCTACTCATATTTCAAGTAATCCATATATGATGCAAACATGCTTTGAGCAATGCTGAGCTAAACAGCTGGTTTAGTAGTTTATTTTAGTATTGTAGCTTCAGTTGGGTGCCAGGTTATCACATCCTTGTTTCTTCAGGGTGTGGGGAGAGCAAGCATGGGTCTGCCTGCAAGTGCTGTGCCAGAAGTCCTGGGGTGATGGGACTTCTGTAGTTCTGCAGGAGCCCAGCAGAAGAGCAACAACTTGTCCCTTTCCCTCAGCATCATGAGCCGTGTTCCTCTGGGGTTTGAGTCAGGAATCGTGCTGTTCTGGATTAGATTGCTCTGTTGGATATTCATGGCTGTGCACAATTCTGTGTTTCATTAGCTGAAGGCTTGTTCAGTTACACTGAAGCCATGCTCCTGTCAGTGGGATGTGCCTACTGGTGCCAGGCCCTGGCAGATCGGTTTCTGATGTGTTTGTATTTACATGTGTGTGCCATTGCTTGGCAGATTTAGTGGCAATGGCAGCTGTAGTCACTTGATATAACTGAAAGATTATATCAGGTGCCTTTTCCCTACTATAACCCCAGGAGCTTTGTGCTTCTGGGCATCCTGTGGGGTACAGGAGCTGATGCTGGGAGAGCAGCACAGACCTTTCTGAAGGGCTGGTTGATACAAGGGGCATTTACACAGGCAGTGTCCTTTTGGGACATGTTTTAGAGCACCCATTTACATACTGTTTTCAGGGCAGGCCTGACAACAGGTCATTTAAGGGCAGCCGTCACAGGGATAGCCAGATTGCCTGGGCTGTCTTTAAAGGGTTTATCCCAAGAGGCAGCTGTCCTGGTTGAAATCCAGCCAACAGCCAGGTAGGAGCCAGTCTTCCCCTGCCATACCCAGGAGCTCACAAACCCTGACTTAAAGCCTGCTGAAACATTTGCATCAGCAGCTGGGGATGTCGCTGGGTTATGGGTTGGTGCTCAGCTCTGCTCTGTGACTCCCAGCTTTCCTCCCCATCCAGGCAGGAGCCAGGAGCAGGGTGTGAAACTCCTGATCTCCTTCCGGGAGGGCAGTGCTGAGTTCTTGAGAGCTCTTTCTCCTGGAACAGATTAGAATATGCTGAGCTATGAAGACTTATCTTAATTAATGCTTTCGAAGGTTACAGCTAGATCTGGGGAAATAATCAATAGTGAATCATCTACTCGGCAGCTTCAGCTCTTTGCTGTGGGTGAGTTATCTGTAAGCAGCTTGCAGTTCACTCCATTCATTCATTATTTACAATTATTTCCCAAATAATTCCTTCCAATTGCCTTTGGTCTGCAGCTTGTTTGCAAGCAGCGAGTGGAGAGTGCCTGGGACTCGCCAGGCAAGCTGTGATCATTAGTTCTTGGTGGGACGAGCAGGTTATGTGGCCTCATGCTGGGTCCCTGAGTGGAGCAGCCCAGCTCTTCCCATCCTCGTTAATGAATTCAAAATAGCTTTGGGCAAACATTCCCTGCTCCTCGTGCAGCATCCCTACTCACTGCCTCCTTAGTTAAGTCCTTCACTAGGAGACTCGTTGGGCTGAGACATGGATTTGGAGTCCATCTCTTTGGGTTTTTTCTGAACTGATCCTTGTTTGCTCTATTGCCAATATCAGTAGCTGGGGCTTCAAAATCAACATGTCTAAGTGGCTGCTGGTGTTTTCGTTGTAATGAGAGTGCTTGGGCCACCAGTGAAACTGCATTGAAAACACCAGAGGCCATCTGGGACCCCATTAAAACTTGCTGGTGTCCTTGTCTGCAGTGGATTGGTCTCTGCACGCAGACCTCATTTACAGGTTTCACTGTGTCCAAAGCAGCTGTGACCCTAGAAGAAAACCACCACCAGTTCAGCACTCTTGCCATGTCCTCGGCTTGCAATGTGTCTTCCCCTGTTAGAATCACTGCACCATCACAGCTCCAACAAGGCTGGGGCAGGTTTGATGATTAAAAGGATTTCTGCTTGATAAGAACTAGAGTGAAACTCATTTCAGATAGCAGCCAAACAGCTGCTGGATGGTACACAGTTTCATTACTGCTGCCACAAACTGGATTGTTTTAAGCAGAGGACATAAATAGGCTCTGACATAGATCAAAGAAAACACCAGCTGCAGGTCAGCCACACTCTGGGGATTCGTTTCTGTGTTATCTGCTGAGAAGCCAGGCAAGAGGAGCCTGCTGCTGTCCCCCATCACACGGGCAGGGTGTCTCAGGGCTGCAGTAGGAAGGACTGCCCCATGCTGGAGGGTTTTGGTGGATCACTTCCCCTTCCAGCACCGTCATAGCCCCTGTAAGACAGATCTTAGGATGCAGTTGTAAAAGATGAGCACTGGCAATTGGACCAAGGTGTCTCCTGGCAGTGCCATTCCAGGAAGCAACCAGTGCTGGCACAGGAATCCAGCCAAATTTCTCTTAGAGTGAAGTAAATGAGAACCTTGATTGTCTGAATCGATAACTGAATTGAGGGGGAATTGTCATCTGTCAGCCCATGGAATATGGGGGCAAGGCCAGGTTGGGCAGGGCTTTGAGCAACCTGGTCTAGTGGAAGGTGCCCCTGCAGTGGCATAGGGTTGGAACTGGATGAGCTTTAGGTTCTCTTCTATTCTATGTGTCCATCACCATCCTGGGTATTGCCTCTAGGAAGGGTCCTTCATCCCTCCATTCGGAAGCCACCACTCACGTCTTCTCACTGCCACATCAGTGGTTTGCTGGGGCTATCACCTCTGCTGCAGGTGCTGATGCAGGGAATATAGGGAGGTGACAGAAGGGGTCTCACTATATAGTGATGTAGTCCACAAGCAGATAGAGATCATTCCAGTTGTCATTTCTATGGAAGAAAGACAGAAGGAGGAGAAAGGAATACTGCCTAAGAATGGGCAAATCCTGATCTCAATGGCAAGATAAACCCAGCACAAAAAGCCACTGAGCCTCTGAATGGTGCTGCCTGCAAGCTGGGAAGCATCCCTCAGCCCATGATGGTGCTCCAGGGCTGTAAATCCAGCCTGCTGGATGCAGCAAATGCTCCTGGCTTTATGCCTCCATCCATCCACCACTGAGACTCAAGCAAAATAGAATCAGCCCCTTGGCCTGCCCTGCTCCAAGTCCCTGCAGCAG
Organism: Melopsittacus undulatus; assembly: GCF_012275295.1. Taxonomy (NCBI): domain Eukaryota; kingdom Metazoa; phylum Chordata; class Aves; order Psittaciformes; family Psittaculidae; genus Melopsittacus; species Melopsittacus undulatus. The sequence continues at coordinate 17,840,207 of NC_047537.1, forward strand.
CTGTGCTCCACCGCCCTGATGCTGCACAAGCAGGGGGAGAGGGTTGGGGTTTTTTTTCTCTCCTTAAGTCAAAATCAATGATGATGACAGAGTTATAAGGTGAGCGATGGGAAAGAAGAAGAAAGCACCCGATGTCAAATTTGATGCAGGAGGCAGTTAGAGGAACCTATTACTAGTTCTGTTGCCTTAGGGTATGTTGGTGGGTACATAGGAGAGTGTAATGTCAGCGAAATGGGAGAGCAGTCTCTTTCTCCTTGAACCCTTATCATTAATGTGGAAGGCATACATTGTCAGCTATTAGTCTGGAGGGGAGGGAGAATAGCATGTGAGATGTCTTAGTTTGGAAATGGAGTCTGACTCGACATCGTCTGGTGTGTGAAGGATGGAGGGTTATTGTAATTGTTGTTGTTGTCGCTGTGATTATTATGAGTATTATAGCATTTGGGAGAAAATGGGGCTCTGAGGCTCTGCTGCCTGTCATTGCAGCTTTTGAGGAGTGAAGACTGAAAAGCACAGTGTAGTGAATGCTCTGGGTGATTGGAGCCTGATTTCAAAGCGTGATGGTGGAGTCAACCACAGGGGTGCTCTGTGTGACCAGGGAGGAACAGGTCCGTGTCCCACACCCAGCAGTCACACTGTTTGTTGCCGAGGAGACATGGGTTGTTGTGGGGAGAGTCTTTGCAAGAGACATCCAATGAAATACAAGAAACTGATCTTAATTACTCCTACTGCTGCTGTAATCATTGGTGGAGAATGAGGAGCTGCACCCTGTGATGCAGGGAAGATCTGCAGGCACAGGTTTAGGGTCTGAAGTTTGCATGACTGCCACCCTGGAAACAAGCCCAGGACAGCATCAGTCTGTCTGCTTTACACCCCAGCAGCAGCTTTTGTCCAGAGGCACCAAATATTTTGTGCAACCTCCACTGAATCCATTGCCAAGTGCCAGGGCTCCTGTGTCCGTAGGTGCAGTCACTCTGCCCCACCATGTCTCCCTGTCTCTGACTTACCTGTCGATACGGTTTCCCTCATTTAGGAAATGTAAATGATTCCTTGGACTCTGTTAATCCCCAGATTACATGGGTAATTCCTGTTTGCATTAAAGGAGGATCTCTCTCAGATTCCCTGCATGTGAATGAGCAGCACACAGGCTCCTGCACCGAGCCAAGCTCATCGCTGGTGCAGACACTTCCCTCCTCCAGCGCTGCCTGCGTTCAGGGGAGGATCTGACAGGAAACACAGAATTAGATCTTTTGCCTCAGGATGTTCATTTTTTGGAGGCACATTGCAAATGACGTCTATTATTAATTCCAGCTGTTAGTCCTTTCCTTCTCTCTCTACCTTTGCCGTAGCAGCTTTCAGAGCTGCCTCACAGGTGTTGCTGCAGCAACATGGGGAGATGGAGGAGCTGATCCTGCACATAAGGTGGGAGAAAAACAGGTTATGAGCAAGGAAAGCAAATCCATCCTCTCTGTGCCTTTTCCTCCTGGCATATGACATGTACAGACTCCCCAGAATCCTAGATTTTTGGTTCCTATGATGCTGCATTATTAGCAAGCCGTTTATTCCCACACCTCATTTGAACGGGTGAAGACAAGGGTGTCTGCAGCTCCCCTCCAGCCCAAATCCAAAAGCCAGGGGAGATGCCAAAACCTGCCCACAGTACTGGGGTCACCGGGCAGTGACAGGGCAGAGCGGAGGACTTGGCTCACTGCATTGCGCCGCCTTGCTGCTGCTCGTGCCTGAGCCTCCCACTGCTGCTCACAGGGGAAAATAATTAATTAAGCCAATTAATGAAGATAAATTGGAGCAGCAGCTTTGGAAAAACACCATCGGTCAACAGCAAAGTGTTCCCTGGGGCAGGCTGCAGAGGCACTGCCTCTCCTGACACCACCTCTCCTTGCCTTTCCTTTTCTGTCTTTCCTTGCCATGGCCTCGGAAGGTCAACTGGGAGCCAGGAGCCCTAAGTGAGCATGTGTTGTGTTAGGAGCTGGGCAGGTCTAAGGTAATAATGAAATAAAAGGAAAAAGGAAAAGAAAAAAGTGCCTAAAATACCTAAAAAGCTTTATACATCCTGGTACAGCCCCTTTTGCTCAGCACTGAGTCAGGCCAGCATCAGAGCATGGCGGGGATGCTGCTGCAGTGGCATCAGACCTCCAGCCTCAGGGGCTGTCACTCAGCTCCTTCATTAGGAAGGGAAAAAAGGGCTCGGGAGCCTTTGCTTCCCACAGTGGTTTTATTTCAAAGCTCTTTTGCATGTGGGTTGCTGAATGGAAAAAGCCCCAAATTCTCCATTTTGGGAATGATTTGGTAGCTGTAAAGAGTAGGAATCCAACTGGGCTTGGGGAGATTTGGGGCTGTTCTTGAGGTTGGGTTAAGAGCAAAGTGGGAGAGCAAGAAAAACATTTATGCTGCTGTAAAGCCTGTATGCTGTTGGTATCTGCTGGAGAAAAAAAGGAGACAAAAAGCAGCTACCTGAGCAGCAAGATTGGTTTTCTTGTATCATTCCAGAAACATAGGGCTGATATTTATTTCATTAGAGTAAGCCTTTCTGTAGCTGGTAAATGAATTCCAAGAAGTGAGAGGAATCCCAGGATCAGGGACTTTACTTCATTTGGGATTGTGTGCAGCTAATATTCTGGTTAAATAAATACATTTTACTAATTGGATTACTCACCCAGTGTAATATACTGCTGGATTTTCAACACGATGCTAATAAATTGTGTGAAGAACTTAATCATGTTAGCTTCCAAAAAGCTTGTAAGAGATGAAATTAAAAAATAAGTAGAAGTTGACATCTATTGCATTTCATAGTGTCTTCATTTTCCTCATCCTTCTTAGAGTTCTCCTAACCGCAATGTGGCTGATGGGGATTTTTCCTTTCTTAATCTGCTTGTGGTTAGGGAGGGCAGAGCATTAGAATAGGGCCTGTGGGATGGTGGCACCCAGCCTGTGTTTGTTTCTTCTCATGCTGATTCATATCAAGGTAGAAGGAGCGTTAACATCATCTCCTGGTGTGGCTGGCTCAAGGAACAAGGGATGGGACAAGAGGAAACAGCCTCAAGCTGCACCAGGGCAGGTTTAGATCAAGCTGAGGAACAATTCTTGCCCCAGAGGGTGCTCAGGCATTGGAACAGGCTGCCCAGGGCAGAGCTGCAGTCACCGGCCCTGCAAGTGTTCACACACCGTGGAGACGATGCCTCAGTGCCATGGGGCAGTGGTGGCCTTGGCAGGGCTAGGGAATGGTTGGACTGGATGAGCTTAAAGGGTTTTTCCAACCTGGCTGATTCTGTGATTCTGGAGGCAAATTTGCTGTGGTTTATTTTCTTGGGTGCATGCAGAGAGAAGTGAGGCTGGGGAGAAGGCAGAGCACACAAAGATCCTGAAACTCAGGCTGATGCTGAGGATGGGATCTGGTGCTGGGGGAGAGAGATGTATCCCCAAGCTGGGCGCTTCACCCAGCGCATCCCATGGGTCAGTGCATTGCTACAAGTGGCCACTCAACACAGTGGAGGTGTTGAATAACAGTGTGGGACCAGGACTGCTGTGCATCCAGGTTCCTCCCCATCAGCTCAGTGATGGAGCGTGGAACACTGCCACCACGATCCATCATTACTGAAACACGGCTCCTTCACACAGCTAAGCAATTCACCTGCATGTTTCCACCACAAAGAGAAAATGAAAGAATTGCTTTTCTTTCCCTTTTTTTATTCTTTGTTGATAGAAACATTCAGTGAGAAAGGGAATTATTCCCCCTTTCCAGGAACTGGTGAAAAATGGTCTGCTAAAACCAGATAACTTGTGGCCCCATCAATAGAATAACACCATGGGTTATACGGAAAGCTCAAGATGTATTATTTAAGCTGCACTCAGCTATCAATAGGGTCTGCTCCTTACTGAGAAATAAATACCAGGCAAAGGGAGTTCTGTGGCTTGAGCCAAGGGGTCAGGGGGGCTGCTGCCTGATGGAGTCTGCTCTGAGGATCTGGCTAGGACAGCCTACTTCCCTCTCACACAGATCAAGTGCAGTGCTAACAGCCACAGTGTTCTACCTGGGGTGAGGAGGCTTACTCCTAACTCCAATTACACCCCAGCTCTTTCCTTGATGGGTTCCATCTGCTGTGTATGGAGCTGTCGCAGCCCCCCTGTGTGTACAAGGTTTGCTCTGATACCAGTTCATGTGGGCTCAATACCAGCACCTCCATATAAAGAACATAATGATGTGTGTCTTTGCAAATAGCTCACCCAAGCCCTAGGAGCTAACGGGTTAAAGTAGCCCTTCTCTTGCTCACAAGCTGCCTGTTTGGACTCCCCTAAATACTTGTGTATTTGATGCATCAAATGGTGATAATTGTTGTATCAAAGAGGCATGTGGGGGAATAATTTGCCTGTCTGAAATGCTGTGAGAGGTTCAGATGAAACACTTGGCTGCTGTGATTGGCACTAAAAAGAAGGCATTGCCAATTCTTGTTACAGAGTTGGTTCCCCATGATGGTTTAGATATGTGGCTTGGTGTGTGTGTTTTGGTAACCAGAGATTCTGTCCCCCATCCCTTTGGTGAGCATCTTGTTTTTCAGGGTGATACACAAGGTGAAGGGAAGATAGCAATTCTCACACAAAGGCAGGAGCCAGCTCCTGTTCCCAGCTGCATTCCAGAGTCAAACCCATAACATGCAGATCAAGCAAGTGTCTGGGAACAGCTGGGATGCAGGAATCCAAGCAGCAAAGTCCAGCCTGGCATCCACAGTTGGTACTTACAGATCCTGAGCCCTTGGCTGAGCAGCACTATACACAGAGCAGCTACATCCCTGCACTGCTGTGCCTCCCCTCTCCCCCTCCCATTTAGATCTTCTCCTGATCAAAGTCTCCTTAGTTTTTTAATTCCCCATGTACAAGAAGTATTGTCTGCGTGAGGCCTCACCCTGCACTTACTTGTATTTTCACTCACAGCAGGATCTCAAAACAACAAACCAACCCCTGAAATGGCAGCAGCTTCCCCATAACCTGAACCTCATTGAAATACTAATAACTAGGTTTTGATGCAGCTTTGTGGGTATTAATGCAAATGTTTTTCTGACTCTCCAGGTTTAATAGCAACAGCTTATACAACTCTAATTAGCATAACAAAATTCAGTGATGAGGAGTAAAATGCTTGTCTTGTTTGATGTTGCCTGGTAATTAGCAAGAATAATGATCTCTGCAGCAGTTCCTGGTTCTTGGCTCACAGGAGATGGCAGAGAGCACTCTCAGCTACCTCTGATCTTGTGGGGAGGATGTAGCTGATGGGAACTACATGTGCTCCATGTGACCTGAGAGCCAGACAGGTTCATACCGAGCACAGACACAGTCCAAGGGCGCAGGGAGGTTTCACAATGGTTTGGTCCATAAGGAGTTGTATGATGAGGTGTTGAGTGGGCACACGAGCTCTGTGTAAGTCCTCAGTGGCGGCCCTGCATTTTGGATAGTGAGGAGCAGCAGTCGCATGGAGCTTGGCCACAGCTTTTGGTTTAGAGATTGGATCTGTGTGTGTTTGAGATGTTACGTTTTCCCTTCTGCATGCATCTTGGGGTAGTTTCCTCGTCCTATTGCAAATACTGGAGACAGGGGTACCCTGAAGCAGTCAGTGGAGTCCATGTTTGCTCATCCCGGTAGCAGTATGCAGCATTCATCCCAAAAGAAACCTCTTCTCCATGCCTTTGCCTAGATGTTCAACCCAACAGCAATGTGACCTGTGTGTGCTCTGGTTTGGGCCAGGAGACAAAAGTCAAAAGGAAAGAGGCTGTTGCTGGCATTCCAGACAGTGGCATCTCCCAGGTTGCAGTCCTGTCTGCTTAGCCTGTGTTTACAGACACAGGGCTCTGGATCACCTTTAGTATTTCTCCCAAGGTATGAACCCTTATACTTGGGTTTATGGGGAAGAGCAGACTCTGCCTGGCCACAAAGCCCCCTTCATGCCCCCTTTGCATAAGAGGGGAAGCATTAGAAGCCTTCATGGCCATGATGCAGCCCAGTGGTACCCACAGTTCCATCACCCACTGCAGGAGAGCTATGGTATGGTTTGAGCCATGAACCTCTGTGGAATGCTCTCAGAGGTCCCTCTCCTTGCCTGTGCCATTCAATGTGTTATGAGTTAGGGTCTTCCCGTTGGGCTGGGTGCATGAAGCCCTTGTGTTAACCACATCCTGTACCTTTGTCTCCTGCTACCTCCTGCCTGATCCCCCATCACCATCCCCTCCTTCCAAAAGCTTTCACTGTATTAACAGGCACAAAGTAAACCAGCCAGGGCAGTAAATTTTGAACTAGTAAAAAGAACCCTCCTTTTACATGGTGTGTAGTTGGCTTTATGGAGGGCAGTGCTGAAGGCTCTCATTGAGATAAACATCCTGACTGAGTTTTTAAAAGGACTAAATAACGTTGGCCATTTGTGGGACGTAAGATGACAAAATGAGCAGAGAAGTTAAACCACCTGCTACTGAGCATCAGCTGGATTTCTGTGGCAATCTGGAAGCAATGTCTGACTGTGCAGGCAGCTCCCAGGCAGCAGCTTGGCCAGCGCAGCACAGGGGAGAGCTGCCGTGTTTAAGTACCAGAGCTTGGATGCAGCAGCAGACATGGCAGTAGCCTGATCCAATACAGCAAATCCTTTGTTTCCTGGCTAAGAAAGCTAATTTTGCAAAGCAAAAGCCTGAATGATGTATAGTCTGTGAGTGCCTCTAGTCTGTGGTGCTCCTGGGAGAGAGAAATTGTCATCTGAGGAATAGGACAGATGCAACCAGGGCTGCTCAATTGTGTTTCCTCCTTCCCTCCACCCTCCCGGTGTTTCTGAAATGGCTCCTACCATGAGACACCCCGAGACAAGATGCATTCATTCATATTAATAACGTTTGAGTATCTGCATGGGTAAGGTGGCTCAGAGAGAGGCATTCATGATGAGAAGAATAATTTGGTCCAGCCAGTCTTTGCAAACCACTCTGGGGAAAAGCTTTCCCAGCCTGAGCGCAGTGGGAAGCTTTGGCTGTGCTGTTCGCATAAGAAAGCACAAGCTGAGCTGACAAGTTGTGAATACCAGCCTGGAATGTCCCTTCTATGCCTTCCATCAGGCAGCTCCTCCCTGCCCAGCACCACCTCCTTGCACCAGGGATGACTTACCAGGCTGGGGACGTGTGGGACCCTCAGGGACATCTGGGGTCACCCTTTTCCAAGTGATGCAGAAATCACTGCATAGCAGTTGTTCCCAGTGAGGCGGTTACCCCCTGAACCCAGGGCTGTGCTGCTGGGGTGCTCCAGCCCCCATCTCACAGCCAACGGGGACGCTCCCGGCTCCAGGAGGTGGTTGAAAGGCACTGAGCTCCCATCTCCTCCCATAACATTTTCCAGAGTCTCCTACAGGGGAAATTCCTTCAGAGTGAGATCATTTCCTTTTCTCCAAGGGAGGTCAGATCTGCTGTGGAGCTGGGAGCTGGTGATGGGGGAGAGATGCTGCCTGCACCCTCTGGATTCCTTCTGACCCCACTCATCAAGGTGTGATGGCATCCCTGTACTTTTCATAGGGATACTTATTGGTTAGCAGAGGTTCATCACACAGAGGTGGTGAACTGCATTGCTGCTTATCCTGCTTTAGTGGTTGCTTTGGTGTTTCTTCATGTCTGTGGCCTGCTGGAGGATAACAGCATCCTTCAGTGAGCACAGCCTCTGTCCTTGTACCCAACCCCTGCTCAAGGTGAGGTGTTCAGGGATGCTTAAAGTGGAATCTAACCTGATGCAATGAGCCTTACACTGGATCTCACTACACAAATGTTTGTTTCATGCAGGGGTTTTATTTGCTGCAGATAAAAATAAGCAATAACAAGATCTTGTGCTTGGCTTGTTAGTGCAGAGTGTAATCCCGAATTGCAGCTAAACCTGAGGTTCAGCAGCAGACCTCAGTACTAGCAGCAAAAAGACCCTGAGAGGCAGATGCACAGAGCACGGTGTGGCCAGACAGTGAATACTCATGTAAATGTGGGTAGATCTGTTTCAGCAGAGTGAAAAAATTCCTCTTGTGTTGCATGTCAGCAGAAAATGGCAAATACACAGAAAGTTCCCACTTTCTGTGGGGTTTCCAGAGTGTTACAGATTGCAGACTTTTGTTGCTCCTGCACACTTCAGCCAAGCTTCCCTAGCTGCAAGGTAGGTTTGTAGTCTGGCTCATAGCATCAGTGTTTGTGGGTTTCAGCAAGTCTGGTGGACTATGCAAGTTGTGGATGCAACTATAATAAGTCATGGCAAGGCATGTGGGGTTCAGAAGGCATGTGGGGTTTGAGTTGGTGGTGAAGGTCAGACTGGGTTTTGAGCTGAAATGACTCTGTTGGTGCACAGAGGGGTCTCTTCCATGGGCTGAGCCAATCTACCTGTCGGCAGGGACTTATGTGTTTTAAATGCAGCTCTTAAACAAGTAAATGTCTTGGCCGTGGACTTATCTAAGCTTTCCAGCAGGACATCTCCAAGGTGCCCGTGTCCATCCTTGAATGGGGTGAGGTTTCTCTGCAGGTGGCAGCTGGTCAATCAGCTACCAACTTCCTGCTGCTAAACGCTGCCAGGTAGCAAAGGTGAGAGTGAATAAACCCACTGGTGGGATCTGCCTGTGGGCAGAGGGTGCTAAAGGGGCTCCTCAAGGAGGCTTTAGAGAGGGGATTTTCAGTGGGTTTCCAGCACCAGGCAACAGCCAGAGACATGGTGGAGGGAGGAAAGCCCAGAGTAGGTGCTGCTGTAAAACATTTCCATCCCTTTCAGGCTCAGCAGGCGTGCAGGCTTCCCACAGTCTGCGGAGGGTGGATGGGAGGGATAGAAATGTAAAATTTGCCTTCTCGGGTTGTGAGGAGCGCAGTTTGCAGCTGGAGATGGATCACCAATCTTCCAGGGAATTGTGCTCTACAAGGTTAAGCATGTTTGCAGAAGAAATATGGATAATGCTCTTATCATGTATGACCTTTACTATATGTGTAACATTGTCAGTGACAAAAATGCCATTTTTTAAATGGTTTTCACACTATGGTATCCAGCCATTAATCATGATGTATGTGAGTGGCTCTATATTGTTTCTCTGAAATTGCAGCATTAGATTAGTTTCCATCCCGGCTGCTCACATGAATTGTACCCCCTGTTACCACAAGCAAGGTTCCTATTTTCCATGCTTAATGTCATTCTGGCCCGACATTTACCCAGAGGACTAGAGAGAGTAACTTCCAAGGCACAAAAACTGCAGCTCTGCTCTCCTTCCTCAGCAGACAATTTGTGCCTCTGTGTATATAAGTGGTGCACTTACTTTCAGATGTCTCTCTAATCCAGGAATTGATAAATGACTCTTTCAGACACCTCTGCTGATGTTGCATTTTTAATGCAGACAAACTGCGGCTTTGCCTCTAGTCTGTGTATCTCTGCTACTGCCATCCCCACTCTTCATGGGTTAATGTTTCATCTTGCCTGCTGTAATTTGGGAGTTGTTACTTCCAAAGTGTATTTTGATTTACAGAAGGTAAAAAGCAGTTGGCAGTTTGGTGTTTACTCTTTTGTGGGCTTGGTTTTTTCCATCTTTCTTGCTGTGAGCTTTCAGGTGTGAGTGCTGTTTCCTGCTATACATAACTCATTTTTCTTCTTCCTGTCTGAAGAAAGATGCAACCCAAATGGGATGCCAAACAAACCCTCTTGTGTCCTGTTTGAACTATAGGTTTGGGGTCAGGATGTGAGCTGAGGTCTAACTGCTCACTACATGTGTGGAGGCTCATAGCACCTGCCAGTACAGGACTTGTGCAGGGATCAAAAGGAATACAGAACTCACAGGTAGAAACTGAATACATAGGGTTTATTTGCAGCCCAGTTTCTGTCATTCTCCCATTTATTGCTGGCATTAAAGCCCCCAATCAAGGGCTGGTTTCAGTAAACTCACAACAGTGAGCATCCCGTTCCCAGTCTTGTGTCAGCCTCAGCGTGGATGTGCACTGGTGTTAGTGTGCATGCTCAACACACTGCCACAGCATCCCAGTAGTGCTGCTGACAGCTAGAAGATGGCATTACTGGCCATGTAAATGTGGGTTTGGAGGTATCTCATGTCTCAGAAAGAAGCCAGCATTAGTATGGTGTCAGAGTAGGCTTGCTGGGAGCTGGTCTCCCATTGCTGCTGGAGCGAGAGTACATTAAATGAGTCAAGGAGAAGAGAAGACTTTCTGATGGAAATCATGTGGATGTGCTCCATCCATGCAGAGCTGTGGTTATCCATGGGGGAAGAGGGATTCTCAGTGTTTCATGTCTCCAAATGGAACTCATTAAGGTCTGATCTTGCTTGTTCTCATCAGCATCAAGCAGGAGCGAGGCCACTGAGATCACTGAGCGTGGCTGAAGTGGAGGAGCAGAGAACCTGTCAGGATGAAAATCATTTTAGAGTTACAGAAAAGGTCTCTGCTTTGGTAGCCCATTGCTGATTCTGAGGAAGACCACGCCGGGCCTTTGACATACTGAGTAACCTTGGGTGGACCACACGTACCTTTGTCTCTGGGCTGGAGTCTTTCTCCTTTCCTCCTACTTTCCTGCAGAGCTCTCTGCTTCAGAAACCTTCCATCTCTTCCTACATGCACATGTTATTCCCAGTATGGTAAGAACTGATTTCCTTCATACCACTTCCACAGGGCTCCATAATCTCTTTATTCTGCTTTCTTACATTACTTCAGTATCACAGAGAGGCAGCAGGTTCCCCAGCACAGGGTGCTGGACCTTCCCCAGTGAGCAACCTGTCCCCTCCTTCTGTCCCCACAGACCTTGCAGGCTTTGCTGCTGTCTCCAGACATCCCTACTGCTTATTGATAACTTTCTGGTACAGACCTGAGTGCTTGCTGCTGTAGTAGACCCTGCTCAGCTGGGCTGTGAGCTCTCACCCATGTCTCAGGATGTGCATGGCATGAGCATGGGCATGAGTGATAGACCCTATGGGTGAAACTGGGAAAGCACTGCCCTCCCTTGGCACCAGCCTCCTCCTGCACAGGAGCATCTTGAGATGAATAAATTATGTGTGTGTGGGAGCAAATGCAAAACAAATTGCACGTGCACATGAGATCAGGCGTGTCTCTTGGCTCTTTGTCTCTATCTCAGCTCTGTGCTTTTGTTTCAAACTGTTTCTCTATGTCACACGCACTGAACTTTGAGACTGATAATGCTATGAGAACTTCCCAATTGTTGGTACTGTCTAAAGAAGTAATGTGTCTTTCTGTCTGTGCCCAACCTGTCTTAGAGTAACCCCAGACCTTAGTTTCTCAATTTACTCTGTCTTGCTGTTTCTCTTCCCTCATTGTTTTACTTTAATAACAAGCCCTGGAGACAGTTTGGGATCGTGACACACAGACCAGGTCTGTTTGGTTAAGGGTGCAAAGGGCATTTTGGGGAGCTGGACCTCCTCTGTGCCTCCCCTCTATGAAAGGGTTGATGTTGGCAGCATTACTCCATGTTCCACGCCGTGCAGTGAGTCAAACTCTAAGTAACTAAATAAAGATGTAATTTTAATGATGATTAAATTGAAGCACCTCATTAATTTCATGTGAGAGGTGGGGAAGTACACGGTAGCTCTTTCCCTAAATTCATTGTTTGTCTGGCCGCAAGACGTCCCCTCTCAACGTCTGGTTGACTCTAATTTAAGTATGTAAATTTAATGGTTCAGTAAGTAAAATTGCCTTTATTGTTTGGAATGGTTTGCACAGTAATTTACGAGCTAGCAAGGCTCATTTGATAGGAGTGGATGATGGAGTAGGTGACTACAGTGAAGGACATGTTTATCTTAAGGATACAGGGGAAGAACGCAGATACAGAGCACCCGTAATCAGGGACCTTGGGATAATAGCACTGCCAGGAGACTCAGACATGATCTGGGACAAAGGAGACCGGAGAGCTCAGTCCTCAGGCACACTGAGGCATGGCACAGGATGGCATCCCTTGCCCTGTGTTGTTGCTGTCTCTGGAGATCACACCAGAAGTGAGAGGTGGTAGTGCACCTGCTGCTCTGTGCAGGAGCAATGTCACCCCGAGGCCTCAGAGAGAGGGTTTTGTCATCAAAACAAGGGACAAGAGGTCTTACAGACTGCACCAGGGACAAGGAAATGTTTTCAAATACATTCAAGTCTTCCTTTTTCCCCATGGAGCTGTTTGAAAAGCCTTTTGCCTGGATGCATGGTGAGTTTGGGTGGTCTCTGTTAGGAAATGAAAGGGTTACTCTGCATTTGGGGATAGTTTTCCCTGACAGTCTCACCTGAGGCTGGATTTGTGGTAAAGCCAGCCTAAGATGCGGGTGGTCCCAGTGACCTCTCTTGGCCATCCTGTCACTGCTGTGCATCACTGTCCCTTTACAAGGCCCCTTCATGCTGTAACCAACATGATGTTATAGTGGGTTTTAGCTAAAAAGTCTTATGCTGAGGAGCTTAAAGTGCTTTTCAGCTCTCATTAAGTCTTATTACACACGTGCTCTGGGCAGCAACTCCCACCTTTACCTGCAAGCTGATAAGGGCCACCCAGCTGAGCAGTGATGGGGTTGGGGAGGACCAGGACACCCCTCAGCCCTCCTGACAGCATCCTTGCCATCAGGCACCTCTTCCCAAAGCCATCATTCAAACAGATGAATGAAGGCAGCAAACTCTACTTTGCTTGACTACAGCCTGGCTTCCCCAAAATCTACGTGAGGCAGGTTGCAGCCATAGAAAAATAATAAGAAAATTAAGGTTTATTATGAGCAACTGCCCTTTAGAAGGAAATGTGATAGAGGGATAGGTAGCCTTGGAAAGGACAGGGACTTGGTGTTTAACTGAGGAGGGCCCCTTGTCATAAGCATAAGCCAGGAATACTCTCCACAGATTTTTTTTCTTGTCATTTTGCCCATTTGCCCAGCATTTGCAGCCTCCTTTGTCCAGGCTGGAAGATGTTGGAGCAAATACAGAGGAGGGTCATGAAGATGCTCAGGGGCTGGAGCACTTCTTGTATGGAGACAGGCTGAGAACACTGGGGCTGCTCAGCCTGGAGAAGAGAAGCTGTGTGGAGACCTCAGAGCAGCTTCCAGTGTCTGAAGGGGGCTACAAGGATGCTGGAGAGGGACTATTCATTAGGGACTGTAGCCATAGGACAAGGGGTGATGGGTTCAGTATCAGGTTAGATCTAAGGAACAAGTTCTTTACTGTGAGGGTGCTGAGGCGCTGGCACAAGGTGCCCATGGAAATGGTGAATGCTCCATCCCTGGCAGTGTTCAAGGCTAGGCTGGACAGAGCATTGGCTGACATGGTCTAGTGTGAAGTGTTCCTGCCAACGGCAGGGGGTTGGAACTGGACGATCTTTAAGGTCCTTTCCAACCCAAACCGTTCTGTGATTCTCTGATTGCCATGAAATATTTCCAGGTTGCAGACATCCTTGCTGCTCTGCCTGTACGCTGTCTTCTCTATTGCTTGGGCATAGCTTCTGGAGCTGCCATAATGTATTTAACCCTGTGGCTACTGCACTACAATGAGAGACCATCAGCAAGCCAAACAAAAATTACATCCCTCTGTGCTGAGAGTGTGGCCATTTATTTTGCTAAGTAGACAGTGTGTAGTGAAGAGTGTGATGAGAAAGGAGGGAGTGCTGGGAATGGGAGAAAAGACCATTAAATAATGAAAGGAAATCTACCCAATGTACGGGCTTTTCCAGGTGTTTTATTCCTCAGGCTGTGTTAAGGACCTCAGGGTCTTCTCTGCATTGTATCTCATGGCTGGTTTGGGCAAGGGAATGATGAGATAGCTTCAGCTTGAAGAGATGGGAAACTCCTTTTCTCCCACATTTGGCTGTGGTGGTGGTGTCAAAGGAAATTGTGGACCTTCTTCCATGGTCATCTATTGAAGTCAGCTGCTGCTTTGCACTCAGAGACTTTACAGACTGAATTTTGGGGGTAGGTGTTTCCCTTCTGCTTCACTTTATGACCATCCACTAGAAACTCCACTGCCAGTTTGTGCTGAGCTGCCACAAGGATTTTCTTCTGCTGAAATGAGTATCCAGCTAAACCACAATACTTGTTTCGTGCTGTGGCTTCCTTCATTCTATTTGCTTCTGAGCCTCCCTCCAGTATGAGAAAGTACATACCTGGGTTTTAATGCCTGCTTGCTCTTTGCAGTTGTTTCTTGTGTTGCTTTCTGAGGTCTTACAGACCCCAGATGGGAGATGCTGCTCCAGGCAGGGATCCTGCCTGCTCATGCCATATGGGAAAGGGCTGTTAATGCAGCGGGAATACAGGGAAAGGGTAATACTAGTGTGGGGAAAGTAAAATGTCCATTTTGCATTAGGAATGGAAATGTGCAATTAACATAGAAATTGGCAAAGTTTATTCCAAGTTTACTAAACATTGATTTTCAAGACTGCTGTGCATTCAGTGGTGAGCAAAGAGGGATGGTACCTTCTGCTGGCTGGGACAGATACTGGGGCCACCAGCACCAGCACCTGCTGCTGGGATATCCCTACGATTGGTGAAGGGATTTGATGCTGCTGCTCAGATTGAGCTTGTTTTGCCTCCTCTCTTACAGCAGGGCTCCCCACCAGGCAGCCGGGCAGATTTGCAGCCTTTTGCCTCCAGCACTGGCTGCAATGAACAGTGCAACCGCCTGTTCCTCTGCCTACAACCCACCCAAATGCAGGTGATGCACAGGGCTGCTCTGTGAGCAGGATCCTCAGGAGGACAAAGAGGCTGATGGCTGAGACAGAGCCACTATCGAGGTCCTTGAGACCAATTAGACTTTATTAATTACCTCTTGAGCCAGCCTGCAGCTTTCTGGAATGCCAACATCATCCCCACCACAAACACCTTTTAGATCCTTCAAAGGGCCAGGGCTGCAGATAACCCTGTGCAAGCTGAGATCTCTCTTGCTGCCTAGGTTCAATTATGTCCTTCAACACAGCTCATCACCTCTAATCCTAAAGCCCAAATGTGAGGGCATTGACCTTTTCAAGGCTTGGAAAGGTTGTTCAGATGAGGATGACAACACGAAAGTGAAAAATAAAGGGAGAACAGGAAACTCCATGTTACATGAAATAATTTCTTGTGTCCATGTGAAGTGTTTGGCTCTGCATCACTTACATGTTTTATCTGTTTAGAAGTTAGTAAAACTGTACATTCTGCAAGGAAAGGCAAACTGGTGTGTTACAAAGCTTCACAAAAGATCCGTCCTAACCTATGATGGGGAAGAGAATGATCTGCCACCCCTGGACAAATCAGTTTGGTGCTGAAAAATGATAATGTCAGTTTTGGCTTTGCCTTAGAGTTATGTTGTACACAGTGCAATGCAGATTTCCACAAGCGTCTTTAAATGTTGGTAAAGATTTTCATGTTCTTGGGTTTCGATTTGTGGGAAGAGGGAGTTATGGACACAGTGAGGGGTTAATCTTTTGTGGGAGGAGGTTGTTATTTGTATTAAGGTATTAGGGTGCTGGTAGTTCAGTTGCTTGTGATGGAGAAGGTATAAAAAATTAATGATGGAAAACAGATATGCAAAGCAACAACAGATTATCTGCCTGAGTTGTGCTGCTTTTTCCCAGGCAAAGCACAACTAAAGAAAGTGCATAAATGAGAATGAACTCAAATGTCAATAACTGAATATCTAAGCCACACAGACAGGGAACCTTCTGAAATAACTATCCAAGTTCCAGTCTCGCAGTGTCTCTTTCAGGAACTGAGCAGCTTTAGCTCATTTCTTGATCATGCAAACGTCCATTGATATAAATTCATTTTTCTTCCATGCTTTTCAGCTCTTTTCCATAGCCCTGGGATGTGACTGTCTATATTAATAGGAATTGCTGCCTGACAACCATTAAATGTGCATTTAAGCCTTTTGCATACCCTAAACATGCTAGAGCTGGTCCATGTCATGACTGCTGACGAGAGGGGTCAGGCCCTTGCCTCAGTGGATATCCTGAGCCTATTAGGCTCTAACGGGGTTAGAACAATTGATATTTACAGCCCTGCCATGGCCAGGCCGAATTCTGCAGCCAAAACAAGGGCCGGTAGCACATGGGCTTTGATACTGGGCTGAGCTGCTGCTGATCTCAGGTCCCAAAGGAGGTGGAATGAGGGAGAGAGGGTTGTGTTTTCTGGCTGGGATGAGCATTGCTGCTTTCAGATATACTGACAGCACCAACTTCTTAGACAAAGTCTTTTGGAAGTGTTGTTGTGCAGTGAGATGAGTGCATTGTTTGTCAGGCTGAAGAGCAGAGCTCTGCTCGTTGTTTCTCCCTGGGATGCAAACATGCCCTTTGCCTGGTCTCTGTGCTCTGCTCCAGTCCCCTCTAAACCGCACAGTGATGGCACCTACTTGTGCATCCTACACTGGGATCTGTGGGTGATATGCTGTGAAAATCCACAGGGATCACTGCTCGCTGAACACAACCTGCCTCATTGAGGGGTTTGATAGTGCTGTGATTATAACACCCCAGTGACGTCTGGTTGGTGAATGCTTTTGGGTAAGGCACAGAAAAAGGTCAGAAAGTTGGTGTACACAGAAATAGTGCAACCAGAGACTGGCTAAAGCCGGTTGTTTGGAGCTGCCATGCCCTGCTGCTTGTACCATGCACATTATTCCCCAGGGATGGAATCCCCATGGCTCCCTGGAAGCTGTAGCTTTGCATGTCAGGGTGCCATGGCAAAGACCTGGGATGACACTTGGGAAGACGATTAGCTGGAAGTCCATTATTTGCATTCATGGTGGGGTTTTTCTTGTGGCTTCAGAGGGAAGTGAAAACCAGAGCAGAGCCTGACCTTACATAAGAGGAAATGTAAAACTAACCCATGATCATGAGAAGGGGAAGTGCAGGGGAGGTGGACCTGAGTGATGCGTCCCGGAGACAAGGCAGAGAAGGGAGATGACGGGCTTTGCTTGGAGCTGGGACTTCGGAGGGCTCAAGGGACAGCTCTGTAAAACAGGATCCAGTCAGGGTTTTAGGTCTCAGCATTAGGATGAAACTCACTGAAGGCACTGGCTTGAGGCACTTCTGGTCCATTCCTCACATCTGTTTCTTTTCTCATTTGTAGAGATGACTTAGGGAAAGGGTAGGGAAAATGAAGCAAGTCCTGGCGTTTTCTTTCACCTAGGGATGTTGCAGGGCTGTGCAGAGACAGGCAAGTACTGTCTGATAAAGGGAGAGCCTGTAAATAGAGCAGGTTAAGTGGCCAGCAAGGCATTTGTTTGCTTTGGAAAGAGAAAGCTGAACTCCTGAGCCCCAGGCTTCCTGATCCATGCAACTAAACAACAAAAAGGCATAGAGGAAAATGGAATAAGGCTCATTCTTTCAGCTAACTGCAGGTGACCACTTTCCCAAGGTAGTTGTTCTCTCCTTTATTCCACTTGCTTTAACATTCACGGTGCACGAGCAGCCGGCTCACTCCCTCCCGGCAGGATATAAATGTCAGTCAAGACAAGGAAAGTCCGAATCCCCCATGTCACAGCGTGACAAGGAGGCCTGGATGTGCTGAAGTGAAGAGAGCAAAGGCTGATTTAGCATTGTCTGTGTTAAAAAGACTTTGAACGGGCAAGTAGGTGTCAGTGCAAGGTGACTGAACAACAACCCCGGGCGTCCTTAGGGTGCACTGGCGGCTACAGCAAGAGCTGTGTGTGTGCAGATCGCTGGCTGGAAGTGCCAGGCATCCCTCTGCTGTCACTGCTACTTTGACTTTTTCCCTTTTAGTTTTAAAACCAGTTGTGCTCTGGAGTTGTCAGCAAGGTGGAGATGGGATGTCACGTAAAGAAAAAGCACCCAAACCATGCAAGAAGGTGCTTGAGGCAAATGGACGCACTGTGGTTCATGGCTCAGATGCCACTGGCAATGCCACAGGGATGGGACTGGGCTGAGTTTGTGCCACCCCAGGGTTCCCTGCAGAGGGGACCCCTGATTTCAGCCTCACCCTCCTTCCAGGGAGGGTGTTTTACCTGGCAGTGGGTGCATCCCAGTGCCGTATCCCTGTGCCAAGTGCCAGCTGGACCCCCCACAGCAGGGTGTACCTACAGCCACAGCACTCACCGCCTGCCTGCAGCCCCTTTCCCCAGCCAGGGCATGCAGGAGTGGGCAGTGCTGCCAGCACCACCTGCTTTTGTCTTGCTGGCAGCGTACAGGGGGATGACTCTCTTTGATTAATATTAACACTGCGTCAGCAGCTCCTTCCCCACCCTTTCAGCAGAGGACTTCTCCCCTAGCATTGATCAGCCCTGCATCTACCAAGGGGGTGAGGATCAATAGATGAAATGCAGGCACAGCTCGTCTGCTGCCTTTTATTTATTCCTCCCTCTTATTTATTTATTAGTTAATCTGATTTATATTTTTCCAGCTGCTTTCATGTACCGCAGGGCAGGCTGGGTTGCATGGGCAAGGGGTCAGGCAGCTGCTTGGCCATGAGGCCGGGCTTCTCAGGCAAAATTACCCATGGAACAGTGCAATCCTCCATCCAGCACCTGAATGTTGTCATCCCAATGCTGTTTGCCCGGATGGCAGTGCCAGGCACCCCCCAGTCAGCCACTACTGAGCCCTCGGCCACCGCGCTCCCCCCTCCACCGCACGCCTCCTCTGCTCGCAGCATCTCTTCCCTCCGCATCCGCTATAATTGACATTTTCCATCTGACAGGTTCTGTTTTCCCTTCCCTCAGTTGCTAAGGAAACAGCAGAGAGGGCCCGGGAGCCATTAGCTGCCGTCATTGCCTGCCCGTCCGCAGAAATGTCACTTCTGCTAACGAACACCGGAGGGAAAACAGGAAAAAAAGAAGTTAAACCCTGAACAAAACACAGCATTGAGCTGCTGGTGTGGGAGAGAAAGGGGCATGCTGCCATAGCCCCCATCTCACCTCCCCACCCAAAGGTGATGCGTCCCCACCCCGATGCAGTGGCAGGGTTCAGTATCCTTTATCTGGTCCACCTTTGCATTGCTGGCCCTGCAAAGAGTGGAATAAGGGGTTATCCTGGCCAGGCACTGATGCCCATGGGCCATCCCACTGCCGTGTGGAAGGGCAGAGAATTTCACGTGGTGTTTTCTGGACCCCCCAAATGGGAGCTCTTGAAGCACTGTGTTATTAAATAGTAGACAGTCTGTCTTCACTGCTCCTTGATGTGATGGTGGGAGATGGGCTGTGGCAGTCCTTACAGCTCCCTGTTGAATTCAGTTTACAAACAGCAAGCATCCAAAGTTGACCAAACCACGGTGCTTCTGTACTGTGCCATGGGCAGGTTGCTGTGTGGGAGTTAAGACTTGCTGCCGTTTTCATAAATTCCTGTGGTGTTCCTTCTGCTTCTGTCTGGAAACTCTTACTTCCCACCATGGTTTCTTCATTCCCTTCCCCTTTTATTTAGAGAAATGCCAATATTCTACTAATTTGAAAATCAGAAACAATGTGATTCAATAACTCCTTGGAAATGCCTGTGGTGGAGCTGGGGAGAAAGCTAAAATTCCCTGTCATCCCATTGTGGAACATCTTCCATGCTAGTGTAATTCTTTACTCCTTCAGCAAGATATCAAACCAAAGGAGACCCAGGCTCCTTGAAGATACTGACACACACACACACACACACTGGGTTGCCCTCTACACCTTGCTCCAATTGAAGATAGAAATCCTTCTCTGTTCTCTCAAGTCTGCTTGGCCAGTGTTACTACTGGAGACTCAATGAACATTTATTTCCTTAAACAGGGGAAGTTTAGATCTGATATAAAGAGGAAGTGCTCTGCTGTGAGGGTGGTGAGGCACTGGAATGGGTTGCCCAGGGAGGTTGTGAATGCTCCATCCCTGGCAGTATTCAAGGCCAGGTTGGACAGAGCCTTGGGTGCCATGGTTTAGTGTGAGGTGTCCCTGCCCATGGCAGGGGGGTAGGAACTGGATGATCTTAAGGTCCTTTCCAACCCTAACTGTTCTATGATGCCTGTGCTGTTGGAAGTG
This sequence comes from Melopsittacus undulatus, assembly GCF_012275295.1. NCBI lineage: Eukaryota > Metazoa > Chordata > Aves > Psittaciformes > Psittaculidae > Melopsittacus > Melopsittacus undulatus. Next base: position 17,860,141 of record NC_047537.1, read on the forward strand.
CTCACATGCAGCAAATCCTTCAGGGACTTTTGCTTTTATGATTTGACATCACACAGTGCACGCTGACAAAATAACATGTTCTAGTGTTTGTCACAGCCGGGTTTGGTTTGGATGAGACTGTGCTCTGCTGCAGCTGGGACCAAGAACTGTCTCTTTGCCAAATGTAAAGTTTTATCAAAACATGAACTATTTCAGGTAGCCTCTGAGAAGTTTGAATTGTGAGTTACTGTTTGACTCAAGCGCTGGGTTTGTCCCTTCCTGCTTTTGGTTATTTGCCAATGGTAGGCAGAGAAATGCAGTCTCAGAGAGACAAAGGCACCAGACCTGTCCCTGTTCCCTCCTGAAGACCTGTCAGTGATGCCAGGTAAAAGGTTTCAGCCCTGCATTTCCCTTCACAAATGTATGGCAATGCAAACCCATGAGCCAGAGCTTTTCATACAGTTTGTTGTGCCATATCTTTGTCTGCTCCCAGCAGTCAGCTGAAGGTTAATTTGACAGGCTGCTGGCTGCAGTTCAGAGCCAAGAATGTGGTGAGATGGTGCTATTGCATCTTGCAATTCCTCGTCTCCATTACCCAGACAGCTTTCCAGCTTCTCCCACGTGTCTGGGTGCTACTTGTTGCAGATACACAAGAAACAGAAGACTGGCTCAGCTTCAGGACAGGCACAGGAGACCAGCATGTGTCACAAGAAGGGATGGGAAGGTGTTTTGTGAGGATTTTCCATGTTTTGCCACTGCAAGGCACCTCCTTCCCCCAAGCAGCAACTGCGTTAGCAGTGGGGATGCACTCTTCTGGCCCAGCCCCATGCTGGTCTATGGACATGGACCCCCCTGTTGCTAGTTGTGCATCATCAGTGCCTCATCCACTATTACCTCTGGGGAGTGTTTCCCTGACCTTAGAGCAAGAGCATGTCAAATGAAATGAAACACTTCCCTGAGTGAGTTAGGCAGGTCCTGGGAGGCTGCAGTGGGGTGATGTGCAGGAGGATGAGGAGGGAATTATGTCTGAAAGTGGCCTGCAGCGGTACTGGAGAGGGACTCTTCGTCAGGAACTGCAGCCATGGGATAAGGGGTGATGGGTTCAAACTAAAACAGGGGAAGTTCAGGTTGGATATAAGGAAGAAGCTCTTTACAGTGAGGGTGCTGAGGCGCTGGCACAGGGTGCCCGGAGAAGCTGTGGCTGCCCCATCCCTGGCAGTGTTCAAGGGTAGGTTGGAAGGAGCTTGGAGCAAGCTGCTGTAGTGGAAGGTGTCCCTGCTTGTGGCAGGGGGTTGGAACTGGATGAGCTTTAACCCAAACCAGTCTGGGATTCTATGAGCTCGGTGTACCTGGCTGGTTAAGGGGAAAGGGGACACCAGGGGCTCGTTGATTGGTGTTTTGGCTCTTTGGTCTTCTGATTCTATTTATTTTTCCTTTGCGGAGAGTGATCAAACCCCAAGGAAAGACCTGATGTGTAGAGCTTTATTTGTCTCCTGCCTGCTTTATGGTATTCTTCCTTACCTCTGTGGGTAACTATTGGCTCTTTAGTGGCAATGACTGCATCTATTATGCAAGGCTGAGGAAGTGGTGAAATAACAGCATGAGAAATGTGCTCGAGTGAGTATTCAAATGCGAACATAACGAGTGCAGTCAGTGTAGCACCGGGTCCTGAGGGATGTGGGAGCTTAGGTTCGACTTTTATTTCTTTAAAAAGAAAGCCTTAACCCTCCCTCCCCCTGGGTATTATTTTCAAATTAATTACTCTCATTACATTAATTGTGTGAGTGCCTGTTCCATCGCCCCCCCTTTCAGCAGGCTGCCTTAGAACAGGGCTGCTAAAAATACAAAACCCAAGAATCACACAGCAACAATTAATCCAGAGAAAGGAATGCTATTGCTGCACGCGCTGTCCTTGTTTAACAGATAATAAATAACAATTAATAAATGATCCGGGGTCGGAGCATTCCCTCCCCCCAGATGTAATGCTGATAAATCTCTCCCTTGCTTGGGGGTTAGGGAACGGCGGCTGTTTAAAGGCAAACTACAAATCTCAAATGGAAATTGAGTTCTGCCTTGTCATATGGCTCAAATGCCCTCCCGTCTATGGGGTGGGCATTCATCGCAGTCGTGATGTATGTTTTAATTTACCTAGTATGTGTTATTAGATTATAAACCCCTTAGGGCAGGGATCTCATGTTTTATACCTCTGAAGCACTGCACACACCTATTGAACTATATAAATACCTTTTACAAAATGAATTTGTTCTCCTGCTGTGAAATCCTGCCATGCCTCCTGGTTTGCATAAATATCCTAGGACGTGGCAGCCTGCAGTGGTTTTGTAACAGGGGCTCCCATGGAAATTCTGGTGGTGCTGATGTCCCAAAGGCTGTGACAAATCCGACTGTTCCAGGGAGGGGAGGAAGATCCAATAGATTTTAAATTGGTTCAGGGTTAGTGGTTTGGTTTTTATTCTTTCCAAAAGCTGTAGCCTTTTCCCATCTGCTTTATGGGGTTGAAGCTGGAAATCAGTTAAACTGTGCCATTCGTGAGTATTTCATGTCTTGGGTCCATTTCCACCTCGTGAGGTTGCCTGGGGACAGGCTGGGTTCTTCTGGTTTTACCCTCACTCTGAGATGTCCCCGCAGTGGGTGACCTAACCCACTGGATTTTCACTTTTCCTGAGTTTTCCTTTAGTTTTAATCTGATCCTACTGTTTAAACATTTAGTTTAATCACCGAGGATCTTCAAAGCAGTGCAGGGAGTGATAATGCAAAGCTCAGTGAAACTTGGTGGGAGATGAACTCACCCTCAGTTCTTTCTGCCTGAATTATGGCAGCAGTAAAGGAGTGTGCAGGCTGCTGCCCAGCCATGCAGGTGGCTGTGTGCTCTGGACTCAGTCTCAACACTTAGCCCCAAGTACGCTATCAATAAACTCTGGTGCCAAACTCACAGCTTCTGCTGAAGCTGCAAAATATCCTAATGAAAAATATCCAGACTGCAAACACTTGAGAACCTGCTGTATCTCATGAGTTATTTTAATTAAGCTTTTGGGTCTTTCCATTAACGTGCATCTCTCTTCTGGTCTAAGCCATTGCAGTTTCTTTTTTGTTTTTTGAAATCCATTCATATTGAATTAGTAAGAGGAACAGGCAGAGATGTTCGTGCCACTGTCAAATGCAGGCTTTGTGTCCCAGTGTAGAAGTGCTAACTCTTGAAAGTCCATTCATTTGTTCTCATTAAGTCAAAATATTTATTATTAAAGCAGAGGAATCTGGAGTTAATCCCTGGCTTAACTGGAGGTTCTTGTTATTTACACCAATTTAAATGTCATACAACTTACCAAGAGCTCACAGCACTGTGGTCCCAGCAAAGCAGCATTGCAAGAAATGATCAAAACCATTCAAAGAATAAGTAGAATTCCCTACTGTGGGAGAAAGGCAGAACAAAAGGTGAGCCAAGAGCTAAATGGGATTAGGTGGTAAAGCAGTTTTGCTTGCCCTGCTTATGCAGATGTGGCTCATGTGGGTATGATGCTCTGGGAGGACTGACCTTCCCAGTTCAACATTCAACCCTGCTATTCGTGGGTGGATCTCAGACGATGGTAACCTTACAGTTCCTGATAGCACAAGGGCTGGACACAACCCTACTTGTCTCCAGGCCTCATCAAAAAGGTTCTCTGTTGTCTCAGAAATGCTTCTCTAGGAGCATCCTCAAATGCTGGGGAGCTTCTGTGTGAAAGGGAGACCTCAGCCAGCGATCCCCTGCAATGTGATTGCAAACTTACCTAACCCTTGGGGTTATTTGAGGGGATTTTCACAGTGGTATTTATTAACTAAGCTCCAGGCTGCTCTTAATGTCCTATCTGAAAGGGGCAAGGGAGGAAGCAGCACTTTGCTCTTTGCATCAGCCCAGGCTTTAATAAGCAGTTGGGATGTTTGAAGCTCACAGCAGAGTGGGAAGATGAGAGTCTGGCAGGTGACACCACCACCTTGCAGGAAGCTTTCTTACCACTTCTTCTTCTTGCCACATGGACCAGGGTGTACGTGAGGCCGTTTTGTAATGTCATGGGAGTGAATCAGTGTATCCTGCTCTGTGTGGGTTCATATGGCTGACCTGTGATATCACTGCAGTCACTAATTGACTGGTATGGGATCAGCATCTCCACTTCTAATACTGAAGAAAAAGCATTTCCTTCAATACTCTTGGAGGACACCACTGGCCAGAGCTCTGCATGATGTCTCATTGCTGTTGCTTTCAGATCAGTCCCATGTAACTCACCCTGCTCCAGCTGGCCAAGGTGCCTCTGGACAGCACAGCACATGTGCCATAAGATGCCTCTGGAGCTGCTCACAGTGGGGATGCTGGGAGGGGGACAGCAGCTCCATGCAGTGGCCCCAGCCATGTCACTGTTTGGCCCTTCATGTTACATGAACCAGTTAGAATATATTGAATTGGTTTTCACTTGGCTCACACTCACCACTCAATGTGTGTGTGTGCCTTGGAAAGCTGTGGACAGACCTGGCCTGAAACCAGGGACCCTGGAGACAAGTTTGGAAGATGGAGAAGCACCAAAAAAATGTGATCCAGTAAAACAAGGGAACATTTCCCAACTTCAGATTGTTAGAAAGGTCCATTTGGGATTTGGTTTGGCTGGGAGCGATGATGGGACAGCTCCTCTCCATGGCTTCAGGCCATGGGCAGTGACCTCTCCCAGGTCCGGCTGTCTTCAGTGGGCCTGCAGCACTGCAGCTGGTGAGGGTTCCCATGCAGGGGGCTCTGATGGTGGTAAAGGTCTTTCGAGGTCTGTGCATTTCTGGTCTAGAGAAGCCACCCATAGGGGTGATACCCCCCAGCTTGCTCCAGCAAACAATGCTGCCACGTTTGTCACTGCTCCCAAGGGATTTGCAGGTGTTGGCAGTTGCCTGAAGAGAGTTTTTAATCCTGTAGATACCAGGGCTTGTGTTTTGCATCATTCACGTGTGTCAGATGCTTTGCACAGCATCAGTGTCTGAGCTTCACAGAGGGTCTGCTGAGACCTCCACAGTGTCCAAGGTGTGGATGGTGGGAGTCCCTGGGTCAGGAGGCTGAGGACAGAGATAGCTGTGGTTGCTGCCCTTGTGCAGCCCCTGGACACCTTCAAGCCCATCCCTGCTCACTGCCCAGGTCCCTGGAGCCCTCCCTAGTCCTCTCCAATGCCACATCATCTCCTGAGTCTTTCTGGGGTTTGCTGTGGGAGGGGAACAGAGGGGAGCAGATCCACCCGGATCCATCAGGAGAGCAGTTTCCCATTAGCAGCTTGACCCTTTGTTTTCACATGTCTTTTGGGGGCAGTATTTGGAGCTGGTAGCATCAGCACAGGGAGGTGGCACTGAGAAAGCATCTCTCCTAGCACACATATGTGCTGGCCAGGCGTTGACCTCAGATATTCCCAGCCACTGGCTTGGGCTCACAAGCTAAATCCAATGTGAGGTCTCTTCTGTGAGCAGCATGTATATGGCAGCCATTGGCTTCACTTAGGCTCTGTCCAAGCTGCTTCCTGACTAGCAGGGTCCAGTGCTGCAGGGTTGGGTAATATTAACCCTAAGTGCCCCAAGTCACCTCATTCTCCATGGACTGGACATAAGAATCACTTTGCTCTGTTCTCTTGAGGGGCTCCTCGAGCTGCCTCCCACTTCCTCTGCTGTTGTGTTGGTGGTCAGGTCTTTATTTTATAGAGGAGGAAAGCACTGAAATAGAACTATTTCACCCAGTGAGGGAAGTCACGGCAAGGGGAGGTCACATCCCTGTCCTGTAAGCACCATCCAGCCCCTCTAGATCTGCAGGGAGGTGGTGCATGGCAAAGGTTCCTGCTGCTTGCAGGACTGGCAGGGGTGGGATGGAGCTGCCTTGGTCCCTGCACAGCACAGATTTGGAGTGAAATTGCCATCCAGGGTCTGTAAGGGCAGATTGTGGTAGAACTGTATCCACATGGCAACTGCTAAGCAGGGTACTGGGTTTCTGCCTGCATGGACACACAGAGGTGCTGCAGCAGGAGCTGGCTCTGGGCTGGCTGCAGTGTTTGGGGCACACTGCTGAGGTCCCAGTGCCAGGCAGGGCTGCAGAGCAGCTGGTTTCATGTCTGGCTGTTGTGAGGCCCTGGTGATGTCTCTGTGATTCCATCTCTGGTTTTTGCATCACCTTGATGCCATGCTGAGGCTGGGGTTAAGGGATGTGTCTGTTAGCTCACAGGGCGAGCAGGGATGGAGGCTGCAGGGTTTGTGTGCTGCTGCTTTGCTTTGCAAGAGGAGAAGCTGGGGAAGGGCAAGAACCTAAGTCTCTGTAAACCTCTCACACCCTTTGTGCTTGCCTGAGAAGATGTGGGCAGGGTCCCCAAAGGTCTTTTTGTTCTGGGGTGCTGCTGTTTACACGGGTAGCGCTGGGTGCTGAGTGTGGGATTTTACCTGCTCTGAGCATCAGCGTCCACCGTGGCATTGTTCCACAGCCCTGGCTGTGCGCTCACAAGCCTGCTGCAGGCAGGGCTAAAAATAGGATCAAACATCATCCCTCCACCACCATCCAATCCAATCCAGTCCCATCCGTGGCACGGCGCAGGGATGTGCGCCCGCTCCGGCAGCTGCCTCTTCCCTCCAGCTCGCAGCTGCTGACAGCTCCGGACACACTGGAGAGGGGGTGGTTCTCCTGCAAGGAGAACAAGAGCTTCTCCTTAGGAGTCAGAGCAGAGCTGGCACTCGAGCATATGGGTGAATGCCTCGCACCAAGCATCATGCCCTTGGCTGCCCCAAAACTCTGCTCTGGCTGCTTGTGTTGGATAAGCAATAGGGAAAAACTGCAAGGATGAGATCACTCCCAGTGGTGTAGCCAGAGGTCTTATCTGTAGTGGCAGCACACAGATTTGGTTACCAAAAAGTAGGGGGAGTTTTGCTGCTCTCATTTTCAGGACATCAAGTTTTCCTATGACATGTTTTCCAACATGATGCTCCATGACCCTGTCCCTTTCCCAGGAGCATAACTGGGAGGTAAGGTTTTGGAAGAATTAACCTGGGGCAGGGGGTTAGTTTTACTGTATTCTTCTAATACATGCTGTTAAGCATCAGAGCTGCAGATCATTCACAGTAGCAAAGGGCAAAATCAGTTTTTTCTTCCAAAAGGAGTTGATTCAAAACTGTTATTCCTTTTCCTCTACCATAATTGTTCTGTCAATAGTGCTTTACAGAATATTTACAAGATATAGTAAATGCCATAAAGTACCTACAATCTTAGACAAATACAATATACAAGCCATTGCTTCAGATGCAGAAACCTTTGCTAGAAATGTAAATCAAACCTTTGCCGAGCTTCAGAATGTAGAAGACAATATTTAGGTTTTATTAGGTTTCATTCCTATACCTTCTATACTTTCCAAGGCTGACTTAGGAGTAGATGTGCCAAAACCCTAAGGGGGAATCTGGAGTTACAAGGTTTACAGCCTGTTTATATAGGCTGATGAAACTCGAATAGGTTTGACAACTACTGCCTTCCCTTCCAACTGACAACTGCATTTCCCATCCATGGAGCACAGGATGTTGTTCATAGCAGGATGATGTTGTAGTCATTTACTTTCCAAGACAGATGCTATAGGCTTATTTTTCCTGTTGATGGCTTTAGGAAAGGGCCACCTGCCTCTGCTGTCCCTGTGGCTGGGGAGGTATCGCTTGCTCTCATTCATATGTGTTGGCTGGAAAGCTGTGCACGATGGGGAGGATGTTCTGGCAGGCTCAGTGCATGCAGAGCTCTGATCTCTCCCTGGTCCTGTGGTAATTTTCACAATCCCCAGTGGAAGTCTGGGAATCTTGGAGAAAATAAGGCTCTGGGGGACCTAAGAGCAGTCTTCCGATACCTAAAGGGGGCCTGCTGGAGAGCTGAAGAGGGACTTTCGATAAGGGTCTGTAATGACTGCACAAGGGGGAATGGCTTTAACCTGCCAGAGGGGAGATTGAGATGGGATCTTAGGCGGAAGCTCTTCCCTGTGAGGGTCCTGAGGCGCTGGACCTGGGGAAGTGTCTTTCTATGGGCCTCTTGGTTTTGTTTCAGGTGTTTCTAAGCCTTAAATCTTAAGCTTTTATTGTCTCAGGAGACAAAGTGGGAAGGACAAACCCGTGGGAACTCTCCCTGACCCCTCTCCAGGCAGGAATTACAGCAAGCTTTAAGAGCGACTAAAAGCTAAGCTGCTCAGCTGGGTTCTAACCCATGCACAGATGCCCCCTCTCTGGCTTTCCCAGCAGTTTTTCCTGGAGCAAGGAGGATCTTGTCCAATTCCACATTGGCCTCTTCTGAAAAATCAGTGCATGAGACCCCTTCACCCCAAACCCTTCACCCCAAACCCTTCACCCCAAACCCAAACACCAACACATTCCTGTTACTAAACCTCAGTCAATCTCAGCATCTCCTTTCTCAAACACAAGAAAGAATAATTTTCTTCCCCATTCCCAGGACTTTTTCTCACCATACCACAGCCTTGCCCTGGGGCCTGCTTCCCAGCAGCCTGCATTGCCACCATCAGTGCCTTCCCCATCCACAGCCAGCATCCCAGCTGCTCCTCCTTACCCTGCTGCTGTGTCAGTGTTCTGGGATGTCTCTGTGCCAGCAACAGGTTCCCCATCCACGTGTTATGTTTCCCTCCAAGTTAGAAGTAAAATGACATTATCTCATTGCATTACATCCCACCATGCCGGGGGCTCTGAGGCTCTTTGGAATGTCAGAGCAGGAGCCAGGGAATGGCTCAGAGCTGAGAGAGGAACAATAGGCACTTAGAAAAAATCATCATTTCTTTTGTATTAGCTGCATACTTTAGGAGGATTGTTCTTACCCTTTTAAAACGGTATCTAAGTTTCTTGCTGGGCAATTAACATTCCCCAAATGACAGTAGCTGCTAGTTGTATCTGTGGGAATGGATGCGAGTGGAAAGACATATTATACTAAAAGGCTGGTTTGGTGGTTGTTTTCTAAAGGGAGGATGTTTTCTATTAATTATCTTTTATATACTCAAACACTGTCTCCCATTAGTCTTCCGAGTCAGGGACAGTGAGAGATGTGTCAGGGCTGGGGAACAGCACACAGGCAGCAAGATTAATTGACACTTAGAAATCAGATTGTGATGAATAGATCACAGCCTCCCAAGGAGATCCATCTTCTTTAGGGTGCATTTAGGGCTCAGGCTGCCTTTAATATATGCAATGAAGCATCTTTACCTTGCATATGATACTGCTGCTAACCCCACGGCATGACACCCTCGCGGCATACGGCTGGCTGGTGATGGGATATTTTCCAGTCCACCAGTTAGTGGTTTCTTGCTTTTTTAGGCACTTTTTAAAGTGCTAAAGCACCACGTACATGAATCCAGAGGCCAACAGCCTGAGGGCTTCTGAACCTCCGGAGGGGCAAAAGTTTTTCTCTTTTCTTTCCCACTCTTCGACACAGATATATTTCATTTCAAGTGTAAGAGACATTGTCACCCTCAGGCAAACTGCCCCCTCCCCAAACTCCTTTTTAATCAGGCTATTTTCTGATGCTCTGCCTCTCAGCTCAGTGTTCAAAGCATCACAGATGCTACTGTGCAAGTGATTACAATTTCATTAGCTGGACGAGCCAGGCAGGAGGAAAAGCGATGCAGGAGGGGTTTGATCCAGCATCGGGCAAAAGGACACAGGCTATGCCTGACAAGGAGACAGAAAAACAAACGTCCCAAGTGTGTAAAGCCACATTTAAAAGTGCAATTGAATATGTGAGCCTGCAGGAATAAACCGTGGTGAAGCCAGACAGAGGCATGGGTGAATCCCTAAGTGACCTGCCTGGGCATCTCCAGCCTTTCCCAAGGCAGGACTATGAGTAGGTCTTTGGGGTCATCCCAGCTCTTCAGTCTGAGAAGCTGGGGAGAAAAGGGGATGGAAACCTGCCTGGTGGCATCTGCATTTCTCCATGGAGCCACTGCAACCCTTGGTGCATGCAGCAGCTTCTCCCATCCCCTCCCAGCCCTGCTCCACGTACCAATTACTTATTCCACTGTGTACTTTCCTGTAACTACCCCTTTGAAAACCAAACAAGCGGTTGAAAACAAACACATTTAGCTGCCCGTTTACAGGCTCTGACAAACACACATTACAGCCCTCCCTGCCCCCAAAGACTTCACAGTCTCAGGAAGGCAACTCAAACATGAAACAACAGATCCTGCGAGGAAGAGCTGAGGCAGTCGCTGATGATGTGTCTGAAGGAGGGAGGATGGGAAGGGAGAGGAAAGGCTCCTCCTGGCTTTAGGAAGTGCTGGGAGGAAGACCTTGTATAGCTCTGCCAGCCCAGTCTTTGCAGAGGAGCCGTCCTGGCCCCCCAATAGCACCAGGTTAACCCTGTGTGTGCCCCGGCAGCTTGAATTCACTTGGGCTTTGAGATGTTGTTAGTTGTTTGGGTATTTTGAAGTGCATGAAGATGGCTTTCTTTGACCCTCACTGTAGCATCTTCCTTGCCCTCCGAAGGATGTACTGGCATCCCCCACTGCCCCACAGATGGTATAAGGGTGGTGGGAAGCACCGAAACCCCATGGCTTTGAGAAACAGGGTGGGAGATGGTGAGGAGTAGCACTCACTGTGCAAACTGCAGGGGTCTGCTCAGCACACAGGGCTTGCTGCTGAAAGGGGATGCTGCATTCCCAGCACATACTCTCTTTTTTAATAATGCTGTGCTTTAAAATCCAGTGGTGACAAGGAGGGAGGAGAAGGGGATAGAGCATTTCAGCATTAACACTGCTCTTCTGTTCGTAATAACATGCTGGTACTTTTAGGAGTGTCTTGGAGCTTAAGGGGTGAAAGGTGAAGTTATCTTCCAAGAACAGCAGTAACACTACAGAGCTACTTAATGCGAGCCGGGAATAATACAGGGCTGCGAGTTTAACCGGACAATGTTGTACTGGGTTGGTTTCATCGTGTCTGTGGTGGATTGTAGAGTTCCCCCATTGACTCAGGGGTTTAGTCTCCCCCTCCCTCCCCTTCCTTTCTCCCTTCTGTCCTTCCTCCCCTTCTCTCAGGCCCCATTAGCATCTATTCTGCTTGGCTGCTGCAGCCGTGCTTCCTTCTACTGCCAGGATGAGTTGCAGTGTCAGCCCCTGGCGTGCCCGTGTGCATGCACGGAGTGCAGTGCTTGCTGTGTGTGCACACACGTGCATTCACACATATTCACATGTATTCACACGCTCTCATATACACCTGCACACATTTTCCCTTCCCAGCAAACCGTGCTGTGCACTGGAGAGCAGAGGCCATTACCAGGGCTTTTGTGCAGCAGGGAAACTGTAAATCCCTCTGTAATTACTGTTTTTCCTTTCTTTCCTATGGCATGATGCAAAGAACACTGTGCTCACTTCTCCCCCTCCTCAGGCCAGGCTGGTGCATGCGAGCAGGCTCTTCCAGAGGGGCTGGGAGTCCTGTTCTCGGCTGGAAGCTGGGATTTTGCTCTTCTCCCTCACTCTGGAGGACTGATCTGCATCATCCATCGCTGCCTTGGTGGACTGAGTATGTGCCTTTGGAACCAGCCTCACATTTCTCAGGGCTACAGCAAGTCAAAATCCTGGGAATATTTTCATCTCCCTGATGAGGATGTGGGATCAAGTGAAGGAGAAGCCCCGTGGTGCTGCCTCCTTCCTGACATACTCCTTTCCTCATCTCATTTTGCCCCTGGGCAGTGCAGGGCAAGTCATAGGAAGTACCATGCAGTGATGCAGCCAGGATGGAGTGGTGTTTGTGAAGATGGATGAGGCTTTCCATAAAGAACAAGGACCCTGTTTCCAAACTAAGGGCCATATTTAAATCCACAGGCTCTGGGCAGTGGAAAACAAGCTGCTTCTTTAGCTGAACCTTGCCACAGGCATTGAAGTTTCCCTGGCTGGTTCCAGAGATCAGGCATGGCTGGGAGAAGGGAGAGCTGGTGGGGAATGTCACGAGAGCATGAGCAGGGATTCAGATCAGACCTTTACACTTGCTTTACCCTAAAAAAGAATACTAGAGATCCTATTTCTATGGGTTTTTCTGTGTTATTTTTAGCCTGACTCCTAAAGAAGTGTGTCTTAGGTGATTGCATTCCTTGTACTCAGCCGAGACTGGTTGTCAAGCGTAACCTATTAACTTCTCAGCTCAGTGCTTTGCTTCCCTGGCATGTGATTGAAGGAGTAAAATCTTAGTGATTTTAACTACACATTTCATAAAAGTTGGTGGGCAGGTAAAGGGAAGAGACTTTAATAGTAAAGCACCCCACTGAGAAGGGCTGCAGTGCAGGTTCTGGTTGTGTGCAACATCAGAGGACCCACCTGGGAAAAGAGATCTTCAATGCAGGCAGAATTTCCAGTCACATTATGAGATATCAGGCACCAGAAATTCTGTTTCTGACTTAGGTTTCTCTAAGTGCAGTGACTGATGGCTGTAATAGGATGGTCTCAAAAGCTTTTCCAGTGGTCAGGTCACTCACATCTGTCTCACTTCTAGGTTCATTAGTGTCTGCTAAGAGGTTGAACCTACAATCTGCCTTGGATAAAATGTCAGGCAGCGAGACATGATGCATTGGAAACCAGGCTTTGTTAGTCCTTCTGTTGGCAGAATGACATTCCTGTGCCAGTGGGATAATGTGTGTTCAGAAGGTGATTACCACCTGAATGCCTGTCTTGGATACTCTTCTCCTTCTCTGCCCTGCGATCCAGATGTGACCTGAGACTCACAGTGAGACAGTTCTGGGACTTGTTCAGAGACTGTAAAGCCAACAGTGCAGAGAGCAAAAGAAGCTGGCACAGCTTCTAGTGTCCTGGAGCAACAAGGAAGGTGTTGGCAGATTTACTGCTCGGCAGTTTGGCTTTGTATGCTTTGAAACCACCTCCTTCCCCCTTGTCCTGCTGGTTTCTTCAAAAGAAAACTAGACCAAACACTGGGAAGGTACCAAACTGCTGCAATCCCAGAGTGTTGGCAGCAGCAGTGGGTTGAGTTTTACTGGAAAGCTGCATTTTCTCTTCTTCAGCCTTTCTGTGCTAGAAAGCAGGGTAGCCAGACAAATATTTGCTCACTGACTCCCTTCCTTCTCTTTGCTGTGCAGCAGGGATCGTGTGGTTTCCATTTCAGTGTATTTTGGGAATGTGCCTTTCCCACTGGCACCCTACAACAGCATCCTGAAGCCGAGAGGTTGTGACCAGCCGAGCTGCTCTCTTGCAGGCAGCTAAATGCAAAGTGCCTGAGGAGGAATGGCTGCAGTCAGCTGGAAAGGTCCCTGGAGCAGCCAGGCTGCAGCAGCAGGATATTGCTCCCAGGTGGAAGAAGTAATGGAGGAAAATACTGTGGAGTTTTAAAGATTTCAGCCTCCAAATTGCCCACTCACTGCAAGAGGAACATTCCTGTCCCTCACAGGCTGGATCTGGTCCCAGGGCTCAGGGCACAGGTTATAGCATTGCTGCTCAAACAGCCTTTCCCCTCTTGCACAGGACAGGCATGCAGCAGGACTGCGCATCATCATCATCTTCTCTTGCACAAATAATTGTGTTTCCTTCCTGTCCAATGCCAAGAGCAGATTTCTGCAGTGATAGCTAAGGTACTGAGCACATGGTGCCTTCTGGAATCTGGTTGGGATGAAACTGCCCTGAAGGAAGCACCAAACCCACATAGCATCAGTGTCCACCAGGAAAGGGTGTTCATAGAATCATAGAGTAGTTTGGGTTGGAAGTGACTTTCAAAGGTCCTTTAGTCCAATCCATGCCACAGGAAGCCATGCTGTGGAAGCATCGTGTCTTTGCCAGCATGCAGGTGATGGGCCACAGCCTCCTGGTCAGATCATGTCCTCCTTGTCTGCCTGTGCAGTGGGGTTTTCAATCCCAGGACTAAAGCTTCCTTTGGGCTGCTGTGTTCTTATTCTTGGTGCAATAAATCCCAATAGAAGAGAGGCACGTTTAGGAGAGGCTCTGGCTCTCTTACACTCAGGCGATGCTGCAGATGCAGCAGCTGTGTTGCATCCTCATGGCATTCCATAGGATGGGCGGCTTTGGGAAGAAGATTTTTTGACTTTAGCTCATGTGCCTGATGATGCTGAGAGATATCAGCTCTCCTCACACAGCTGCAGTGTGTGTAATCCCTCTGATGTTTCCTCCTACCTGCAGCTGGCTTTTAATGAGCAAGGTCGACAGCAAACTCACATAATGAAGGGCAAAGTCTAATTGAAGCTCAATCTTTCCTTTGCAAAGCTGTTTTATGGCTGTGAACCCCATGCCAGCCTACGCCTCGCTCTGCCTCATCTGCTTGTCCTTGCCGATGAGATGAGATGCTGCCTCAGGAGGGCCCATCCTGGCGCTGAGCAGCTTAAGGCAGATTAGGATCTTAATTCTTCAGAGAATGATCTTCTGATCTCCTTCCCTCCCTACCAGCCAGCAGCAGCTCTGCAGCCCCACATCTCAGCTTGATACCTCTGAGTGGGGAAGACAGCTGAGATGTGCTGGCAGGGGAGCCAATAAATCCATGGTTTGAGATGCATATGAGGAACAAGAGGTTATCTTCCTGAAAATCAGAAGGTTCTCCTGTGCCACATGGTGTTGCTGACCCACAGCCACGATTCAGAGGTGGAGGATGGTACAACTTTACCATTCCAGCTGTTAACCCCTCCAGCAGCCTGGTGATGAACCCATCCTGCTCCTCCTTGTTCTTGGAAGGACAAGCAAAAAGATCAGACCTCCAGCCAAGAAATGGGTGGCTGGGATCGCAGGTGAGGGCTGGGAGTTCCCCTGCTCTGTCTGGTGACATCTGAACTCTGCAGAGCTCAAAGGAGCAGAATTGCTGCATATGGAATAGGAAAATGGCAGAGACTATGGAGACAGGGGAGTGCAAGCTAATGGAAAGGATTTGGATGGAGAAAGGTATCTAGTAGAAGTCAGGATGAGTAAATGCAGCATGAAATGTTCTGTAGAAAGACTGTAGTGCCTGGCTGTTGATAGCATAGATGCTGCTCTTCATCTCCATGGACAGGTGTTTGTGGCTTTGGTCAGCAGCATTCCCCAGCACCTTCTGTGTCTTTTATCTCCTGTCTTGCAAATGTAAAGCCCTGACTGTAAAGGGCCTTATTCTAACACCCTGTACCTGTGCAGGAATGAGGGGAAAATGGTACAGGCAGTCACACTAAACAGGTAACACATTGCAAATGATGTTTTCATGCTGAGCTCATCACAACCTGGCATGCAAACCCTACTCTCCCTGGTCTGTGAACTGACATTTGGATATGGGCAGCAGGGGTCCATTGCCAGGGGATTTTCCCTCTTGCTTCTAAGCTGCAGGCTGGCATCCTGGTATCTACATAATCCCACTGTGGATCCGGAGGGGTCTGGGACTGAGAGGGCAGAGGGCTGTGATGATATTTAAAGCTGCCCCCAGCTGCCTGGGGGATGCTGCCATCATTCTTGTGTCCTGGCAGCTTGTTGGGTCCTCACTGTGAATCCAAAGCAAAATAAATAGGCTGCTTACCCCATCTCTCCCCTGCTTGGATCACAACTTTTGATTTTGTCATAAAGCTGCTTGACTTGATTGAGAGCACCATAATAATGATACTCACTGAGGAGATTTCATCCAGCAATCTGGAATTGAGGTCCAATGATCCCCATTAATGAGCCTTTTATTGCGCCCATCTGGCTGCAGCGCAAGCGCTCCCGGTGCTGCTGCCTTACCTCGGTGGCACATCACTGCACCTCATTTACCGCAGCACAGCCCTACAGGGCCTTAGACACCACAGACCTCTGAAGCTTGGGTCTGCATGCCCTGGACACATGCCTCTGTGGCCCTTTGTGGAGATCCTCAAGGGAGGGAGAGATCCAAGGTGGAAATGACTCCAAGGACTTACAAAGGGAAGGATGCTGTGGGTGTAAAGTCAGGGATGCTGTGAGTCTTCCTGCCATTTGCATGAGCTGGACTCATACCTGCATTTAGAACTAAAAGAAAGAATCTTGTCACTCCTGGTAACTCACAGATGTCCTTACTCTCCTTACAAGCTGCAGAGCCCTTGGCAGCAGCAAGGATGAGGTTTCATTTGGAGGCTACTGTGATCTTTGAGACCCTGATGAAATCAAACCATTTGGGGCTTTTACATATTCCTGCTGCTAGTCCTCTCAGCTCCCCAAGGACTGCATGCAGGGGAAGCATGTCCTGAGCAGCAGATCTATATTTATTCCTTTCTGGTTTGTGTCACATCACTGGGGACATGGGAGCCATCATGGCACGACCCCATCAGGGGCTGAGTACCCAAAATGCAGACGTGAAGAGTAGCTAGAGGTGGATGGTGAGCAGAGGAGTGAGTGCTGCTGCAGGCTGGTGTGGGGAACAGCTGCTGGCAGTGGAGCCGATGCACTTGTGAGCACTGCTGAGATAGAAACAATGACAAGAAAAAGCCAAGGGAGGCAGGAATGGCTTTTCTTTGCTGCATGTGTTGTTTGGCTGGAGGCTGAGGGTGGTGGTGGAGATGGTTTATGTTCCCCCACAGCAGCACGGGAGCTGTGGTTCCCCCTGGTCTGGCCAACACTGGACCTAACTCTGCATCCCCAGCAGCCCCTGGCCTGGGCTGGTGCAGTGGTGTGGTGTGTTTGTCCATTTAGGCTCTTTTCTGAGCTCATGCCTGTGGCACTGGAGAGGTCCCATGGTTTCCTGGCAAGGGAACAGGTTTAGGCTTTCACTGTCCTTGGAATCTTGTTGATTATGAGTCACTTGCAAAAAGCCCAAAGCATGCTTGTGCTGGGAGTGGTTTTCTGAGAGCAGTCAGCTCTGCTGCTTGGGCATTGCCACCCTTTCAGCTCCCTTCCCTATCTCGTGTATGGCTTCTGGGCTTAAACTGGAGCTTGGTGAAGAGTACGGAGAGGCTTCATGTCACTGGGCTGGAATTAGCAGCTTTGCAAAGAAAGGTGAGGACCATACTGAGGCATCATGGTTGTCCAGCTGGCAACTGCTGGGATCTTGCCACAGGGTCAGGTCTCCAGAGCAAATGCTTCAGTAAATGCCTGTTTCCACTCCTCTGATTTTGTTCAGCTTCCTTTCCCTACCCTGTCCTTGGCGGATTGCAGGGTAAACCCAAACTCCCACCCTTTAGGATTCAGGTGCTCCCATAGCCCAGGATACAGCCATCAGGGAGGTCACCACAGAGCAGAGAATGACACAGGGGCTGTCTAGGCACTTCAGCTGCTGATATACATGAAAGCCTTCCAATTCCCCATCAAACACAGGACACACTGACTATAACATGCAGCATCCCTCAGATGACCATGCTTCTGGCTGGCATCTTTGCTCAGACATGCAATGTACCTGCCACTGTGACAGCCTGACGGCCATGTGGCATTATAATAGGATTTGCTCCATGTCTATAAACTGTTATCCTAAATATCATCCCAAATCCTTTGATGCCCAGTGACAACCTGTCTCTTTAAATCTTTCTTCCCCCCCCTGAATAAAGTGGCATGCTCACAAATGGTCAGGAATTCCACGTATCCACCATATAATTGGATTATATTTTATATGTCTCCTAAAATAATGATATAGTTACATCTTATTCTAACAACAAAGAGACTCAGAGCAGAGCAGAGACTCACCCTGGCTGTATTATAAATAATGCTGCCAAGCTGGTTGGGATTATCAGCAAAAGGACTTGTTAGTCTCTTGGAGAGCAGATGCTTAATTAGAGCTTGGTGACACAGATGGGTGCCTAATAAGGGGAACCCACCCAGTTTGGTCTTCAAAAAGAGCTGTGACCAGTTGGTATGGTTTTTACCACCTTATACTTAACTATTTACCCCAACTACTTCTCCCCTGTCCTCCAGTTAGAAACCCCAAGTCCAATTCCATTGTCATGTTTGATGATGGATGCTAGTTACTAGGCAAGATGAATATCAGGCTGAGGTCAGGTTCAGATGCTGCATTTTGTGTTTCCAGAGGTCTTCTAATGTTTTGGGAATAGCTTTCCCAAAGGGCACATTTAAGGGGTTATAGTTGGGGCATGACAGGGTTAGAGAAATGGGATCCCTGTGGGAATGGAAAGTGAACCCTTGCAGACTAAACAGGAAGGGCATCTTCTTTGATCTGCTTTGGCTATGAGAAGTGAAGGTAGAATCTTGCCAAAATTGGAGGTGCTTAGTAACAGAATTGGAGTATTTACATGCTGGTGGGAGACAGGGCTTGTGATGTTTCATTGTCTGTATTAGTGCTCAGTTTGTGTCTCTAGTTTCAGGCTACATGCAGAGGGTGAAAGAAGTTTTGGCTATTTAATCCTGGGGCATGTCCCTTGGTGGTTGCATGTCCCTTGGTGAGTCACCCTGGGAGAGTGAGGCTGCTCCCCACTTCTGCTTGCTGGGCAGGGTCAGTGCCCAGCACAGGGATCCTCCAGCTGGGATGACTGTGGCCTGGTCTGCAGAAGCCCATGATGCTCCCGTCAGAGGGGTGGTGGTTGCTCTCCATCTGCAAACTACAAACTCCTTTTCTTCTGGGATGATTCCAAATGGAGGTAGTAAAAATTCCAGATGTAGTCCAATAGAGTAGTCAGAATTCAAGGTTTAGGCATGGAAACAGTGGTCCAATAGCACACAGGAACACTGGTAGGATGGGAGATGTAAAGTGAACAACAGGATGGCAAAGTGTTTTGCCGGAGTCATCCTGGAGGAGAGCAGGGGGAGCTCTGTCCCTGCTCAAATGGCTCCATTCCACACTCTTTTGGTTGGTACCTTCTTAGAGCAACAAATTGCTCCTTTATCCCACTCTGCTTTGAATAGAAACAGAGTAAAAGTTCTGCATACACACACTGTACTGAAATAAATCTACCTGCAGTAGGTGGGGGTAAATTTGGGCTTAAATCCTTCATAAAGGTCTGCATAATGTGAGCATACAATGTCAGCAGTTTGGGAAGTGTTAGCCTGGGTCTTCCTGCCTTTTATGGAATAACTTGACAAGCCTGATGATATATGCAGGTGTCTAAATTTTATTGAGACCTTGATTGAGAGACAAGGAGGGACTTTTGGCTCTCTTGTGAGCAAGCTGGAAATAAAGAAATAAAAACACCGAAGCCCTTTTATCTGCACCTGTTTCAAAAGCAGGGCTTCAGGAATCACGCAAAAAAAATCAAATCAAAACATGTTTTCAGGAGTTTGTAGTACAAATTACCCTATTAAAATGTACCCTGCTTATAAATGGGAGAAAACCCCATAACCGGTTTGAGGGAAGAAGTGAGGAAAGTATTCGGCAGCGAGTGATCTTCACTGAATACATTTTCTCTGGGCCATTGTAACTGCTGGAACTTATCAAAAGAAATTGTTATTTTGATCATAAATGTAGTGGCTGGCACGAATTCCTTGGCATTTATTTTGCTTTAAGATGAACAAATTTTTCCTGTGGAAAGAAAGAAAGCAAAGCAGAAAGGTAGATAATTAGTGTGCAGTAGCTAATGGGTAATGTCAAAGTAAATGAGCAGAGCTCTTACCTTCCTTCTGAATGGTATTTGTATTCCCTGAATACATTTTCCCTTTATGAAAATTACTGTTCCTGCCTAATTCTCACTTTGGTGACAGGCTCTTCTCAGATGACACCTGACCAGTCACTTTGTATGGCTGGGTATCCCTGTGTAGGGTTATTTTGCAGAACAAAGCACTACTAACTACAGTAAATGGGGATGCTCATTTGGCCAAGATGCCAATGCTTTACCAGCTTCATGTGTCTTTTGTTGCACTAAATCCATTGAACAGGGTGGATTCCTTACCAACAATATAAACTTGTTGTTTAGCAAATTGGGGTGTTTTGCAAAGCTAGATTTGGTAGATAAGTTTTGTTTTCTGTGGCTAATGCATGGTGTGGAGGATATTCAGTTTCTATGTCCCTAAGAAACACCATTATCTCATAGACTTTACATCTGGAAAGACTGGTTTCTTTGATGGCCTTGGGATGAGGGTTGTTTTGCATCTGTATTCAGACCCATCTGTTTCTTTGGCAAACACCAAAAGATGGAGGTTTTGTGTTCATTGTCCAACTGAAGACCTGTGCTCTGGAGCTGATAGCTTGGGTCTTTCTCAAACACAACCCCCAACCAAGGACTACTCCATGCATTGTTATGGACTTGCTTAGAATTGGGAACACAATCACCCAAATGGGCCTCTTTACCCTGCAAGCTACACGTGTAACCGCCCTTTGGGCTTTTGAAAAGCTTCTTTATCTCCAAACAGCCTCATTTCCTCTGCCCCATGGCACCTACAAGGACAAGTAGGTGGAAGATGGGTCATCAAGCAGCACAGCCCAAGGGCCGGTTGCTTTTAGCTGTTGACTTTTCAGTGTATAAATAGCAGAACAATTGAGTTGGAGTTATTTTTACCTACTGCTCTTAACATTACAAGAGAGTCTAGGAGAACAATAAGGACTGGCCTCATTGGAGAAGCGGAAATCTCAGTAGCTCTCTCAAGGCTGACCTGCTCCAGATGGGCTCTTTGCATCTTTGCATGAGTTGTGATAGGGAAAGGGGGACTTTGGGGCAGTGCTGTGTAATGAAAGCTGTAATTGGCATTAAAATGCCTCCCAAGGTGGTACTGCTGGGCATTCAGGTGGATATTGTCTTTTGCACGAGAATTATTAAATCTTTTCTATTTAGTTTTTTGTTCGGGGGTATCTTGGGTCTAGAAAGAGCAAAACCTCTGTAACAAATGCTGAATGCTCTGGCAAATAAGCCCTACCTATTTCCTGTATTTCCTGGCAGTCATGAGTGCTTGAAATAGATTTTCTTTATCAGGCAAAATCCAAATCGTGCAAATATTATCACAAAGACACAGGTGACTGCATGCACCAGAGCTTAATCCGGACTGCCTGGTTCAGGGAGTCACCCGTGTAGCAGAACCCCCTATTCCAGGCACACTGAAATCTGGTTTCTCTGATTCACATTTCCATCCAACAACACCTGCACCAGCTCCAAACCCTCCAGACAGACGCCTCTCCAGGAAGGAGGACAGATAAACTGCCTTTGAAAGCATACAGCCAGGGCCATCCACCCTCTAATCATGTTGTGGGGAGCTTGCTGGCTTGGGATGAGGTTTGGTTTCCAGGCTGTCTGGGAGGCTGACACCTACCTGGTGGTAATGCCCCACGTTTTGCTGAGTGGCCCAGCTCGGGGTTATCACTCCTCGTGTATGCCCAGCAGGCCTCCATGTCCCTCCTGCTCCATCATCAGTGCAAGGAATCTGGTTGCAGTGGTCAGACATGGCTGCAGGAGGAGTTGTGTGCACTCACAGGGTAAAGATGGAATTAAACTGAGTCTCATAGAATCATTCAGGTTAGAAATTACCTTTAAAACCACCAAGTCTGTGCTTTGGGGTTGAATGCTCAGTGTTAGATGCATCCTTACTCCTCCTTCTCCTCCTCTCTGTTGCAAGCAAAATGCTGCAAAGCTTAATTCTGATGGGCTCTTGCGTTTTGAGATCCTCCTTGCTGACACTGGTGGGGCTGACTCACCTCTTCTCCCACTTCTCTCCATGGGAGTCCCAGCACGGTGTGGGAAGGAGCTGAGCTGCAGCCATGGGGATGGATGGAGGAGGAGGATACAGCATGATTGGAGACCAGGCTGTCTCCTGATCTTGCTCCTCACATATGGGCCGAGTTCCTCTGCTTGTGATGCCACCAGGAGATTGTTCCTTCCCTTTGGCTGAGGGAAAGTGATCCTGAACACAAGAATTATGTTTGAGCCAGGAAAATACCAAACCAACAAAATCAGTCATGTTTAGAAAGGTTTTCATTAGCAATACTGATGTGCTTTGCTCTGCCCTCCAGTTTTCTGTTTTGTAACTTTGGCTTTTGTCTTAATCTGAGCATTTTTGGTGGCACAGAAAAGCACGTTCCTGTCCAGCCCCATAGGCTGGTTTGGGCTGGCAGCAGGCTGGGGCTCCTCCTTATGCTGAGCCATGCTCAAGGAGCCCAGCTGCTGCTGCTGGGTTACTCCTGCTTTACTTGGAATAAATAAGAGCAAAATCAGGCCTTTGGTATCCAAAGCAAAATGTAAAACCACAGAACCTTCCTGGGCTATAAAAAATGTCAAGTATCTGTTGACTCCTGAAGTATTTCCTTGCTGACAGAGAATAGTGGGGCTGCTGCAATGGGATCCTTTCAGCCGCTGAATCCCGTGGGCAGGAATCTGTGGCAGGGGCTGACGTCTCATCCACTCTGTGCAGTGGGTCAGTTGTTGGCATCTCACCCCCCTCCTGTCTGTGCCATGTCCTTGCCAAGCTCAGACACCAGCTCCACTGAGCTCACAGCTTGCAGGGAGCTGCAGGGCAGCGGCTGGTTCAACACACAAGGAAAGGCAGGGACTTTGGTGTTGTCTCTATCCCAGCCTCCCAAGAGGCTCCTGCATGAGCAGCAGCCCAAGAGTAACAAGCATGATTTCATAACAGGAGGCTGTAAAACATGAGCTCTGCTTTCTCATGCCATGAAACTGCACTTTCCCAGAAGATTCCCCTCTTTACAGTTGTCTCAGTGTTGCAATAGCATCTGTGCCAACCACATTTCTGATTATGCTTTCAAGGACATTTTAGTTTTTGACATCTCTGGGATCTGCTGCCAGAACTTCTGCTAATGTTTTTGATTACCAGATGAGCATCGCCCTGTGCTTTCACTGCTCTCTGAAAATAACATCTTCAACCACGTTATGCTGAAGCTGCTCTTCAGTGCTTCTCCAACGCCACCAAGCCAGTCTCCTCTGGAGCAATTTGGTGATGATGTGCAGCTCGGGTGCTCTGGTGTTCACGCTGCTGTGCCAAAGTGCTGTCCTGGCAGGGTGGATCCCAGCTCCTGGGCTGCTGATGGGGGCAAGATCCACCCTGATAGAGGAGCATTCCCTGATGTGAAGTGTTTGCCCCATGAGGTACTCAGATCCAAACCTACAGGCCCAAGAGGCTTTCGCATAAGCAGCTGTGGGCTTCTGCCCTAGAACAGGGCTGTTACCAAGTCCTATATCTACATGATCATGGGCATTTCTAAGCATCATCCTACATGGATTGCTTTGATAAGGGATGAATGTGGCTCTTGGTGGGCCCCATGTTGGTACTTTTACCTAGCTGCTGGTTTTAAACATCCCGAATAGAGTAAGGGAGGTGATGTAGCTTTCCAGGCTGACTTCATCATGTCAGGTTTTACAGCCACAGTGCTTGGATGCTTATGGACCAGAGTAAATGCTGGGGGAGCAGCGCTTTCCTGCTGGTGTGGGTAGGATGCCCAGAACAGGGAGATCATTGGCACAGTGGTTGCCCCAGGACACCTTCCCCAGCCCCAGCACACGGGGCTGGGTGCCCAGGAGGATTATCTGTATATCCCTGCTCCCTCCTGATCCACTCTGTGACTTCCCTTTCAACAGACTCCCTTATTCAGAACCATTATTACAAGCATTTGCACAGACCTCAGGTTAACTTACAAGGAGCGTCCTGGCAGAGCAGAGGTCTGGAGAGATGCAAAGTTAACATATAATCAAACCGACAAGATCAAGTGCAGTGCACGCGCTTTCCTTTGCACCCTTCTCTGTGCTAGCGCTGAGATTTAATTACCAGCTCTAAAGGACTTACAGATTTTCAGGTGGAAACTGGTACGCAGAGGAAGGGGAGAGTACAAAAGCAGCCTATATAATTAAGTGCTGCTTGTTTAATTTAATTTTCTCCTTCATTTGATCCTCTTCTGGAATCTTGAAAGTAACAGTCTCTAATAGCAGCTGAGTCCTTTCACACTTGTGTTACATTCCCATGGTCAATTCACAGCAGCACAAGAGTGTCTGATGCTGCTTGTGCCAGGATGTTGGGAGTTGGATGTGGTGATGGTGTAATGGTGTGGATGCTCACTCTGGTTTTAAGGGGCATTCAGCTTTAGAAGTCAGGCTTTCGAGGGATGAAGCTGCAAAATTGGGCTTTTGGAAGGTGTCAGGAATTTCACAATACCAGCACACTAGAAGGGTTGCCAATAAAATATGATAAGTAATTTGCATTTGATAATCCAGATGAGAGCTGGAAGCAGAACATACAAATGGGTTACTCTGTAAACAACTGCTATTCCTCACTTCCCTTCTCCCTGTTCCCTTGGAAATTAGCCAGTTGCTCTCTGGAATCAGTAATTCTTACAAGCTGCCTGTGCCAGTCTAACATCAGAACACCAAGGAGGCTTATTTAGGATTTGTTACTTTGTTTAACTCTCTTTTCTTTCCAGATATTTTTAGATGACAAATGTTAATGACAATGTCAAGAGGCAATAGGATTCCCTGCATGGTACCTCCTTTATACCCCCTACCCCATCCGTGGAGAAAAATTAGTACATTAGAGATAGGGCTGTCATTATTATTTGTCAGCAACCTTCCTGATGCAACACCTGGAGGTGGGGTGATGCTTGGTTCTACAAACCTCTCTTGATAGTGTGTATGAAACTGCATTAGGACACCAAATAACCTGCCTGCTCCTTGGGCCCTCTCTGCTCCTCTCTAGAGAAGCACAGTGGGCTCTGGCAGTGGTAGAGGGTTTCAGTTTGGTTGGTGGTGATTTATATGACTTGGGTTCTGTGGTTCAATCAGATCTCCTGAAGAAGAGTGGTAATGTTGAAATAGATGTGCACACTGCTGCCCTGAGTAGACATACCTGCAAGCTGGGTTTTGCAATACCAGGCTGAGGTCAGCAAGATGGCCAGGAACAGGGGTGGTGCATGGAGACAGTGGAAGGTTGGAAATGTTCTTCTGAGTATTTGTCAGTCCATTGTTTTATACCTCCCTGGGTTCCGGTGGCTTTTGATGGGAATTGAACTGGAAGCAACCAAGTACCAGGGAAACATTTCTTCCCATTTCCCCCTGGAATTACAACCAAGCAGAATTCAGACAAGAGAGTTGGCTCTGGAGGGACCTCCCTGGGTGTGAATCCTTCAAGGCTTCCTGTCTCATCCCTCTTAGGAGTAGAGAGATGTGAATATATGAAAGTTATCACTTATTGGTTTCTCAGGGGTATGAGACCATTAGAGTTGAATGCAGACAATCAGTATTAATTAAGAGTAATAAGAGAGAAGAATGGGCTGAAGAAAGGCAGGGAGCAGGTTGGATGCTGACTCCATATGCAGCAACACAAGTTCTGCAGCTCCAGTGCAGGTCATACACCTGAACCTCATGTCCAGTGGTGGCTCATCTGACATCATGGTCACTGTCAATGCCTTGGGTCAGAGGGTCAGACCTGTGGAAGGTGAAGCCAACCAGCTTCCTTCCATATATTTAGTGCGTTCCAGCTAAATATTGCTTTCCAGCTGTAATACTGGATGCATCAGTGTCAAATAAGACAAAGTGACACTTTCTTTCACACAGCATGGTTATTGGTTCGAATTCAAGGGTATCAGAACTCACTGGGATGCTTTGGCTTCAGGTTTTGGGTTGTTTAAGAGGAGACCATGCACATGGAGAAGGGCTTCAAAATGCCCTTCATCCTCACTCATCTCATTGTCTCCAAGACAGGTTTCAGGCTGGCTTTTTCCCTAATGTTGTGGGGATGAGAGACATGAGCTCAGGGCTTCCCCAGAACCCCTTTGAGGGCTGGAGAAATGCTGCTTGACAGAGATAAAGCTTGTTCTTTCTAGCTGGACACCCTGTAGCTTAATGTCACGTTTTGCTGATCCCAAAAATCCTCAGAGGAGAGACTTGCAAACATTCCTTGTTGGATGGCTCAGCATTGCAAAGGGCCAGGTTTACTAGCACAGACACAGAGAGGCACGTTGTGTCCCTGTGATCATTTCTGAGATGTGGTCATTCTGATGGTGGAGGTTTCCTCCTTTCCTCCTCTCTTTCCTTGTTTTTTTTGCTTTATTTTCTTTTCCCTTGTGCCATGAAACGTGGAGATCTGGGGCCTCATCCATCTGGAATTGAAACGTGCTGGGGTGGGAGGGGATGGGGAGTGGGTCCTGCTCGAAGCCCAGACCAGCACTGACAGCTCTGTGGCCCCTCTGCCATGCCCATCCTCCTGGGAGCAAAGCAGGAGCTCACTTCCCCTGCTATTTTCCTGTATTTATTGATGAGGGTTTTTAAAGCTGAGCTCCAGAGGATGAGAAAATGGCTCTTTTCTCCTATTTTCCTGCTTCTCCTTTCCTCGACTCACTGAGCCAGCTGGGGCAATGCCACAATTCAAGGCGTCTGGAGACAGAATCCAGCTCGCTGCCTTGTGATCTGCATGTCAAGGTGAAACTGCAGTAAGATAATAATGTCAGTATCCCCAGAAGGCAGGCGGTAAAAGATACTAATTGCATTTCACTGAAGGCTTCAGAAACACTCAGCAGCTGGAAAGCTGAGGAGAATTTTGATGCTATTCTTATAAGGGAAGATTTCCTCTTCCCCCCCTTCCATACAGTGTTTGTAAATCTATTACAGAACATGGGGAGTGGAAAGGGGGAAGGGAATGTATAAAACCAGTTAAAGGCTTAATGTTTCCCATTATATTTTGTGAGCTGTAGGTGGTCCAGAGCTTATAAAAATGTAGCACATTCCCTTGTAATCAGCCGTAATAATTTATTATTATTATTTATTATGATTTGCTGTTATATTGCACATATAAAGGCCCCTGCCAAGGCACCGAGAGCTCTGCACAAATAGTTAACATTTATTATAGCAGTAGTAATGCTTAAAAATATTAACTAAATAAAATAAAAATACCAGCTCTAAAGAGCTGAGGACAGCTTTGTTATTGGGAAATAAATGCAGGAAGGCAAATATCTCGCGGAATGGCTGATGCTGATTTGAATAGAAACATGCCTGGTGAGAGGGGGGAAGACATTTTCAGTTCTTGGAAAAATGCAGAGTTTGGCTTGGAGATGTGTCTCCAGGGGCCAGTTCTGCACCCAGTGCTTCACCCAGCAGGATAGGGACCCTTTGCTGGGTACAGAACACCTGATAGTGTGGCAGTACCCGTGCCTGGGCTCAGAGGTGCATTAGCTGGTTGCATTGAAGGACTGTCCTCGGAGAGTGGTTTTCCTTAGCCACAAAAGGTTGGGATCCTTTCCCAGCTGTTCACACCACTGGGCTTTCTTGCAGTGATGGTATGATCCAGGGTCCTGGTCAGTGTTTCCCAACCTCTTTCCTATCTCTTATGTCAATCTTGTCTCAAATCTTTTATCCCAGGGAGGAAGAAAGTCTTCAGCCCCCACTTCATGCACTGGAAGTTGGTTGCTCCTCACCAGGGCACTGTGAGTAAGTCAATAGTGGGGAAATATTACTGCCCTTTCTGTGCTGCAGGGGAGATTATGGGAAGGGTGGGCTGCTGCTCTGGGAGAGGAACCGTCTGAGACCCAACAATATTAAGCTGAAGTTTTAACAGTGGGATGCAATGGGGATGTGTGCAGGACCTGGTATGGCTGTATTTGTTCAAGAGCTGTATAAACAAAGGTGAACAGATGAATAGCAGAAGTTGCAAGTGCCTGAGATATCTTTTGGTTGGTCAACAAAAGAGGTGGAAGACCTCATAAGGATGTAAAGCTGTAGGGCTGGGACGTGTGCTGGTGAGCAGAGATGCTATAACTCAAAGCATGCTGCAGATGGGAGCACGTTCAGGTCTGAATTAGCTGGAATCATTTGGGAAGAGGAGAGCAGCATCAACAGAGACATCAGTGTGCAAATCTCTACTCTCCATGTACAATCTCTACTCTTCATGTACAGCCGCCGCCAGATAAGCAAAGAGAATTTGAGGAAGAATGGGATTAAAAATATTGCTGGAAGTATTATAATGCCAGCACATAAATCAGTGCTGTGCTTATGCCTGGAATGGTGTGTTCATTTCTAGTCAATCTGTCTCAAAAAGATACAGCAGGAACAGAAGGGGTCGAGAGATAGGCAACAAAAATTATTGGAGACACTGAAAAACTTCCAGATGAGGAGAGACTGAAGGATGAGGGGGAACATTTATTTTGAAGACGAGACAAATCTGAGGGGATATGATGCACATAAAAGAGGAGGTAGTAAATGGCACATCGACGGTAAATCAGGCACTGACAGTGACCCTCTCCTGTGAGACAGAAACCAGGGAGCACCTGATGGGACTGAACTGCAGCAGTTGAACGTTGTCCATAGGACATATATTTTCCATGCTGTTCAGCGCCAGGACTATCCTGCAGCACTGCAACATGGGACTCAGGGAGACCTGAAGGAGGACCTGGGTATCCAGAGCATCTCCATGAGAGGAGATAAAGACTGGGGGGGGGGATACAAACACCTCAGACCATCTCCTCCAGCAGGGTTTTACTTAATATTAGTTGTTTTTCTGGCATACCAGAGTAAGGGATATTAAGGTTGGGGGGTACATGACAAAGGCATCCCCCGTCCTTGCTGGGGTTGGGGTTAGGGGCATGGGCCTGCTGGTGGTGGTGTTATTTTGGGTGCACTGATGCTGCAGAAGCGCTTGGTAGGGCTGGAGGAGATGATCACTGTTAGCTGGAATGCAACAGGACCAGGGGTATGTGTACCCTGTGGCACTGCATCTCCAACACAGAAGCCACTTGGTACTGGGGTGAAACCCATCAGGCAGGTCTCTGCTGAGGATGAGGAGGGATGGAGGCTCTGTGCTGGTGCAGCAGCAGGCAGCTGCACACTCCCAGTGAGGATGCAAAGCAGGAGGGTCAGTGGGGCTGGTGGAGCACGTTGTGTTGCTGTGGTTATCTGATCTCTGTCCCAAAAGCTCTCCCGGGTGCCTTGGGGCTGCCTGGGGCACGCTGGTTAACGCAGCATCCCCACCCTGCTGGGGAGGTTCAAAGGCTGAGTGTAAACTGGTCTGAAAAAGCACTTGCTCTGACCTTCTTTCCTGTGCTGGGGACTATGAGGTTTGGTCTAATTCTGCACCACCAGAGAAGGGCTGGCTCCTGCTCAAGGTGCAGGCAGAGGAGTCAGGTAGATGCTGAGCGAGCGTCACACTCTCAGGAAGCCTTGTTCCTCTGCTCTGAAACCAGAATGCCCAAACAGGGCTGTGCTACAAACAGCTTGCACTATGTATGTATGTGTAGGCATGTGTATACACACACGTGTATGCACAGGGCACAAAATCCTGATGTGCTGGCCCAGTGTGGGATCATTACTCAGAGGCATCAGAGCCCCTTCCTGCAGTACCCTCAGCATCATGACTAGCAGCCTTCACACAGCTTTTCTTCGTCCTTTCATCATCTCCCCAGGGGCAGAAGCATGTGCTGTGGAGTGTCTTGTTTTGGTCAGGGTTAGGGGGGTTAAAAAAACCCATGTTTTAAATATGCTGGTTGCTATGTGCTTCTGTGAGAGGAAGCCAGGTCAGGGATGTGTGCACTGAGCATCTGAAGCAGAAGTGGGTTTTGCAGCAAGTTTGAGTTTCTGGTTTGGCCTCCCCCAAGCTGTTTCCCACCCAGATGAGCTCTGTTTGCAGTGTGAGGAGCTCTGTTCCACAGGAAAAATATTGTCAGACCCTGCCTGGTCTTTGAGTTTTCTTCCTAGGATTTCTCTTTTAATAAGGACCGCAACTGGGTTTGTCCCGTAGCTGTCCAATGGAGTGTGGGAAGCAGAGGTGCAGGGAGGGGAGGACTGCTGGAGGTATGGGGAGATGCAGGGCCATGCTCCTCCAAGCCCTAAGGCTTGTGTGCACACCCATGTCATGGTGCTGCAGAGCAAGGCTGGTGTGGCAAAGTCTTGATAACCACATCAATGTCAGAGCATGAACCAGGGGGGAGAACACCCAGAGCTGGCACCGACAGGAGAGGAAATGCCCTGATGCTCAGAGCTGAAAACACTTTCCTCTGCTTTTCTGGAGGTCAATTCATCCCCAGCTCATGCAAACACAGGCACTTGGGCAGCAGCAGTGCTATCCCATGGGAAGACTGCCTGTCTCTTTGTGCATGACCCAAGACCTTTCAATGATCTGCAGTGCCAGGGGAAGCTGTGGAAGGACAAGGCAGGATCTGGCTGACCAGCTCTGTGTCTGGCCAGAGAGGCTGATCTCCCACAGCTGAACATTCAGGCATCTGATAAATGACATTTCCTAAAACTACATGGAAAGACAGCGGAAACCTGCCAGACCTCTGGGGCTCAGGTTTTCAAGGTAGAATAGCTCAGTACAGCTCCAAAGAACAAAAAATAGAGTTCCTGAGAGGATTCCCATGCAGGCTTGTTGTCCACTAAAAGCACTCTTTGTAGACTCCTTCTTGGCTGGGGCTAATACCCCTTTTTGACTCTGTAGTCTGCATCATCTGTCTTGACTTAGCAACTTGACCATTAAGGGTGAGTTAGTTATTGTAGATGCCTTTTAGTCATTGGGAGGAACAGGGCAATTCATCCCAGTCTGAGATAAATCAAAATGATTACTCTGGAGGGATTCCTATTCCTCTTGATTTTAAAAGGAGCTTTCAAGTCCAGGTTGAAATTAAGCATGTAACTTTTAAAGTGCAAGACATGAATCTCCCTCTGAAGGTAAACACCATTTAGGTGTTTATCCAGGGTGCAGTTTACTGCAAAATCCCTGCAGGAAAATGGCCATTAGAGAATCATGCATTGCATTCATTTTAGCAGGGGGAAATGATGGAGATCATTAGCTGCTAGCACAGCTACAAAGGATGCTTCTCACTGAAACGTTCTGGGTCTCATTGGCTGTGTCTTATCTGACCAAATGTGACCAGAGAGTGCTTGGCATTCATGCTGTCCTTGTCCAAGGAGCAGCCTCAGGCCAGGCTGTCCCTGTGTCCCATCTCTTGAGAGTCAGGCCTGGAGATGTGTCCAGGAAAATCTGGAATCTCAGTTACAGCGGCCAGATGTTCAAAGGTATTCATTTGCCAAACATTGCAAAAGGCCATTTGCTGTACAAGCTCTGGAGGAATCTGCAGAAGCACCTCGCTGTCTGATTTTGGAGCCTAACTTACTTGGGAATATCATAATCTTGTGTAGGAACCCAGCTACAGCTTTAGGTACCATTGGGATTTTTCTGATGAACATCAAATCTTTGCCCTAGTGAAAAACCCCACATTAGAACTTGGCTTAACAGTAGAGGATCTTCCGTGGCCTGAATTACAGCAAATTTACTTAGAATTTTCATTATTGGGAAGTTCGGGAGAAGGAATTATCCCACCAGGGAGTGCTGTTTAATTTCCAAGGAACCATTTTCTCGTCCTGATATAAATTTGATTGTAATGACAGGTAATTGTGGCAATAGTATAACAATGATAAACTGTTGTGGAAATAACAGTATTTTCAGTGCAACTTTGTGAAAATCATTTAGACAGTAAACTAAATTAAACCAGAAAGGCAGCTAATATGGGCTTAGGGTTTTATGCCATGTTTGGTCCACTTTTCATTCAATAAAGGCCAAGATAAAAAGGAAGAGGCACTGATTCTGGATTGTGGCTGATCTCAGTATTTGGCCTTATCCTTCTGTTTCATTAAGGTCATTATAATCCCTGTTGAGTTTGTATAAAGCTCCTAATATGCCAGAAATTGTCTTCTATGACAGCAGATCCAGAACTGGGCAAGAAAGGGTTGATGAGGGCTGGGTGCATTGAGACTTCACATGAGCCTTACCTATGGTCTTTTCTCTAACAGAGATCTTGTACATCCAGGACTTGGGCCATAGTTACCAGCACATTTTATGTAGCCTGAACGAATACTTCACCCATCCCCTTCTTTTACCTAGGGCTTTGCAGCATCATTTCCACCAGCTGATCCCCTTGCTGTGCTCTGAGAACATTGCTATCTTCTTTATTTAAATTTCACACTGGTCTAAATGTCTAAGGCTAAGTTCTGGCATGCAGAATTGAACAGATACTCACATTTTTAAATTACCAGGCAGTGGAAGTGAATGAATGGCTCTTCCCTAGGGAAATATTCTGGATCTGCTCAGTACAACAGCCCTGAAAACTGGGCTGCTGCTGGTAATAACCCAACCTTAGCTGGGGCCTCTGCAGCACACCAAGGCTGGAGGTTGCATCAGCAGCTCAGTGTTTACAAGGGCAGGAGGAATAAGCTCAGCATCTAATTCCTCTTGGAGCATGGGGCATTCACATTTGCAGTCAGTCCAGATCTCCCCTCCCAAGGGAACAATGCACAAAGCCAAGCCCCTCACCAGGGCTCACCCCCTGGCTTCTCTTTTGCACTGGGCTATTCCCATTTTCTCTCTCAGAGAACAGAGCATTTGAAGGGTGTTGATCAGCAATCCTGTACTGGTGTGGGCACAGACACACTCATACAAAGCACAGCACCTGGATAACTCTGCTTAACGTGGCTGTTTCAGTGGCAGCTCATCAAGCTGGAAAAGGAGATCAGCAAAAAGGGGCACATAAATTTACATGTGGACGTTGTCAGCCCATGCAGGTGGTTGGCCAGGTCCCTTCTGCAAGCGTTGTGCTCTGCTGTGTTAATGTCATTGTTCTTACGCCATGGCTCTTGGTAGGATGCTGTGCCTTAGGGATGCAGCCCTGTTGCCTCTCAAGTGTGTGCTGTTCTTTCCTTTGCATCATCCAGGGCAGGCTGGTAAAATAAGAAGGTCAAGGAGAGACAGCACTTTCACACAAGTGAGAAATCTCCATTAGATTAGACAGGAAAACTGGGAAAGCGTGAAGTTTTTTGGAGAGGGGATGGGATATCCAAAGCAGGATATGAGAAATCATCAGGGAATTATCTGATCAACCCTTTTGATGGGATTAAATAAGTGAAAAATAAATGCTTATCTCTATGTTTCTTTGTCACTATTGCTAAAATATTGAAGTTTAAACAAGGATGCTTTTAATGGAGGGTTGTCTCACAGGGTGTATTGTATTCACTGGAGTTTGCTCTCTCCTTGGCTAATTATATATATTTATCCATCTTATTGAAAGCTTCTCCAGGGCAGAGATGCTGGTTTATTTCTTCATTTAATAAAGGAAATGTAAAGCTGAGAGAGATCTGTTAAATACTGAGGCAGTTCCATCTGTGAGACTTTGTGTTCTGGTAGGGGCTGGAAGGGGACAGCACAGAGGGGTCATTAGGGGGATGGAGCTCCCATCTCCATGTGATATGGCTGGGAAAGCTGGGGCAGGAGATCTGATCAATGGTTTGGGCTGAGACTTTCTTGAGGATCATGTGGGGAACCTCCTTTTCCTTAAGGTCCACCAGAGAGTCAACTCCAGCCTCATCCCACTCATTGCCTGTGCTAGGCGATGGCACTTGAGCTGTTATATCGCCTCTCTTTGATCTACCCAACTGCTCTCTGTGCGTTCAGGTTTCATTAAACCTCCCATCTGCCCCTAAAAGGTTGTTGGAATATCCTCAGTGTTTTGGGGCAATAAATTCACAGTACAACTACCTGGTGCATGCAGAATCAGCTGCTTCTGCTGCTGCTGCAAGTGCCATTTGCAAGCTTCATTTGAAGCCTCTCATTAGAGGAAGAAACCTTTCACAGTCCCTCTCCAGGCAAAGTCTCTCCTCATTTCCAGGCTCTCTGCCCTCCCCATCTGGTGCCTGTTCATGTTTGCAGGGGTTATCCCTGTACTTGAATGGTGTGGCTGCCCACATACACCAGGGACAGAAAGGTGGACGTGTGGCTTGCGAGCAGATCCCATCACATTGGTCTGGAGGGCACGCAGCCAACTCACACGTGGGGCTGTGTTTGATTAGATGGCAAAAGGAGCCAAGGCACAGGGTCTTCTGTGTGTGATCCAGTGTGCTTCCACAGTGCTGGTGGAGGTGTGCCAGGGCTGTGCTCCCCATCTCAGGGCCTTTTGGGTCCCCAGAGCACCCACAGACCTCACCCAGTGGCAGCCACAGCTCCTTTATGTTCAGTAAGGCCATTTCAGACAATAACCTGCTCTGTACTAAATGTGCCTGATTTAATCGTGAGGAAGACTGGGAGAAAACTTATGCCACTGTGTAGGCAGAGGCTGGCTGGGTCAGGAAAGCATCCATGTGATATGGTCACAGTAAAGGTGTCATTATGGTCTGCCAGGGAGCAGTGCGCATTTTCCTGCCAGGAAAGGTTGCTTCTCTGCTTGTAACCATCAGACTCCTAAATCCCTGGAAACAGCACAGAGATGGGGGTTCTTTTCTTTCTTACCAATTTTGGTTTGGAGTTTGGTGGTAAAAGTGAGATCTTCATTAGAAGCTGCCGCTAGACAGCTCTGTGCTGGCTCCTTTGGCTTATTTATACCCTAATGATGCTGCTTTATTTATTTCTCTTCTTGCTTAGCTACCCAGTCGAGTGCTGTATGTTTTCTTCTGCAGAAAGATGAGCTCTCAGGAGTATCTCCTGCTTTATGGCTCTGTGCAGGTTCTGTGGCTTTGGCTCATCACTTACTGTCATTTATGCATTTGCTTTTTGAATTGAAGGTGATGTGGTCTTTGTAGCAGCAGCATTTATTTGGGGATAGCTGTCTTAGGTCAGCTAAAGTCTTGCATTGCTTTTTGGATTCACAAGCTGGACCTGCAGCACCTACCTGTGACAACACAGCTGGTGTTATGAGCACACAGGGATGACAGTATATGGGGTGATTATCCCTGCAGCTCCAGTCTCCCACACCACCATCTATTCCCCCTCTCAGCTCTTCCTGTTTCATCTTGGCCAGCCACCCCTAAGGTGTGCTTTGTCTTTAAGCATCACCTTCATGTCATGTGAGAAGCAGGCGATTGAAGTGTTGCAAGGTGAGAAAGCTGGATTTTCATGGAAGAGCAGGAATTATGTAAATGAAATGTTGTCAATTGCTTCTGGGTAGAGGCTGACAGCTCCTGGGTTACAGCACCCAGAACTGGGCTCCTCTATCCAAATGGAGACAGCTTCAGCTGAGCTATTCATCCCGGTTCCCCATATAGCTGATAGACAGTGCTAGTGCACGATTCATCTCATCCTAAGGTGCATGTCAGAAAATAGGTCAGATGGATTGTGCTTTGAAAGTGCTCATTTTCCCAAAGGCGGTTGTGCTGACTAGCACAGATGTAGATACTTCTGTAAGTCTGGAGAAGGGGGAGGCAGAATCTACCCTTGGAAATGAGCAGCATTGTCACATGGAAAAGGATGCTGATAGAATTCCTGCTGTTTTTCCAAGGTAGCGTCAGTCTTCCATACCCCCAATCTTCTTAGGGCTTCTGTCAGTAATAAGCAGTATCAGGGGCCAGTCATCTCTGCATGCTGCCTAAGATCAGGGGCAGGGCATCATCAGCACAACTCCCCATGCCAAGATGCTTCCCTGTGAGGGTGCTGAGGCGCTAGCACAGGGTGCCCAGAGAAGCTGTGGCTGCCCCATCCCTGGCAGTGTTCAAGGCCAGGTTGGACACAGGGGCTTGGAGCAGCTGCTCCAGTGGAAGGGGTCCCTGCCTGTGGCAGGGGTTGGAACTGGATGAGCTTTAAGGTCCCTTCCAACACAAACCAGTCTGGGATTCTGTAAATGGGCTTCTTCAATGGGCAGTGCTGGGGAACTCCGAAGAGAGAAGGGGTAGGAAAACCTCTTTTAGGGGAGTTTTCAGCACTAAAATACAGCCCTTTCCCAGCGACTGGGGATGCACAGTGGAAGGGCAATGTGTGTGGTGCACTCTGCTTAGGGAATGGACCTGGTTTTAATGATAATACTTAGAAATTAGACTGCCATCTGATTAGGGCAGGACCTAGCCCTCTCTGCACAGCAGTTATCAAATTGTTGGCCTTAAGGGTTAATAAATAACCCTGGGATATGCTGATAATGCTGGAGATCAAGTATAGGATCGAGTGTAGGTTGTAAGAGCAGGCTCACAGCATTTCCAATGGGAGTCCTCCCTGCCAGTGACCATGTTGAGGTGGTGTTTGCATGCACAGGGCAGATGTTTAGAAGCTGCTGCATGATATTCCAGAGCCAAATGTTGGTCATCAATGGGGCCAATAAGACCCAGTGGCAGCCATCACATCCTTGAGCTACCAGTGCTCCCCAGAGGGAAGTTCACATCCAGGAAACATGATAAAGGCTATAAAACATAATGTCCAAAAAACTGGTGTCAGGCCATTGTGGGCTGTGGCTGGGGGGCAAATGAAGCTGCTGCTCTGGGTGAGAAGCACAAGTCCTCCCTCTTAGGCATAGGAGAGCAGACGCAGCACTAACTCACCACCTGAGCAGTGCCTGCAAACCATCAGTGGCTGTTTGCAAACTGCAGCCAGATTTTGGGTGTGCTCCCTTCGTCCTGCAAGGTGCATGCCCTGAGATGGGTGCAGGTAAGCTTGCAAATAAACCCATGCATCTAAACTGGAGTGCACATGCAGGAACACCCCGCTGCTGTGTGCCACAGCCTAACATGTCACGCATAGCCAGAGGCTTTGATTGCTGGAGATTTTTGCAGCCAAGCTGTAAAGAGCTAAAAAGATGGGAATTTGGGGCGACAGGGAGAAGAGGGAGGGCTCTGGAGCCTGATGGAAACCCTGACAGCACAGTAACCCCATCAGCATGGGCTGGCATCACCCTCATGATCCTCTCTGCTGATGGGAAGTGGCAAGCAGAGGAGATGCTTTTAGCAGCGCTGGATTATGGAAGGGGCAGGCAGCTGAAGGCTGCTATTGTCTGAAAGATGAAATTTATTACAGGGCACCATACAAAGCCTAAATTAGGCTATCCAGGAAAAGAAAACCCCCTTGGTGTGGGTTATATGTATGCAGAGCTTGTCATATCAAGTAATGTAGTGCAATAGGGCTGAACCAGGCAGTAATGGGCTGCGTGGCTGCTTTCTTGCTGCTCTCTCTATGGTTTTGTTGTTGTTACAATCAGACCTTAATAAGGTTCTTTAAACAGATGCTTGAGGAGTTGTACTCCATTGACCAGTGATTAAAAACCAAGGAAAGAAAGAAAGAGAAAGGGGAAAAAAAAAGAAAAAGAAGTAAAAAAATGGAGGAAAAAACCACGTGAAAAGCACAAGATTGGCAGAAATCATTTTTCAAAAGGAAAGAGCTTGGGGGTGGGGACGAGCCGGGAGGAGACTGTCAGGCTGTGGAAAAGTTTAATAAATTCCATGTCACTCTAAAGACCGTCGTGTGCACAGTTGCCCAAGGCCAATAAAACCCGATGAACCTCTGATAGGCCGGCTCCGCTGCACTGGCACACGGGATTGCTTTGATACCTTACACAAAAATAGGGTGCTTTTTTGTTGGTTTTGATATGGTAAGAGGCCTTGCAGTGTGCTGTTCTTTATGAGCTATATCTATAAAACCCGTGATAAAAACACCAAAGGATTTAAGTGTGTAGCTGTCATCGGTTACCATTTAACTGAGCGAAACATGTTAAAAGCAGCAACAATACAATATAGCAGTGAACGCATGAAAGCTCAGGCAATCTTCCTCCCACATCCAAGAGAAAGTGCTTTTTAAAACTGCAATCTTGGTAGGATTTGTGGGGAGGGAGAGAAGGGAAGGAGAGGAAAACAGGGAGAAATATCCTTTATTTTTGTTTAACTTCAGCAAGCCGTTTGCTTGATGTGGCAAACCTTGGAGTATGTGCTTAATTTTCCTCTCAGGAATGGCTTGGATGAATGAATGTGTTAAGGGCTGGGATCTGCCTGGTTTTCACTGCAGGATGGGGGCTTACGTGCCAATGGAGGGTGTAGCACACATTAGCAGCAATCTCTTGTGTCACACAGCTGAGCTTTCCAGACTTTATTTCCCTCTGTCATCCTTGTCATGGAAGCATGGGTATGATTCCCAGAGCACGTTGCACAGTGCACCCTTCCCATGTAGTTGATGTTAATGTTAGATAAAGGACCGTGGCTGCTGGAGCAATGGAAATCTGGTGGTTTCTCCTTGCTGGAAGTCATGCCAGTGTTTTCAGCAGCTTTGGTGCCATTCAGATCCTTTTCCATGTTCCCTGAGCATCAGTTTTGAAATGACCTGGGAATTGCATTAAGAACAGGGCAAAGCTGTTGCTGCTCTTGGCAGGCAGAATGGACACCTTACTCCTGCCTCAGGCTGGCCATCGGTCCCAGTCACCCTGGAGCTGAGCCCCATCTACCTTGAACACTGGCAGAACTCAAGGATATGGGGTAGGCAGATGGGCAGTGATGAGGCAGACCTGGCCCCAGGGATGGGTCTCCATGCCAATTTTTCAGGACCTTTTCCTTGAATTGGAGCCAGGAGCTGGGGAGCAGCCAGGTCCCCCCAGTCCCACCTCAGGTAGCCCTGAGCTGTGCCTCCATTGCTCTATTTACTACACTGTTCCTCCATTTGCTGCTGTTTGTGGTGCTGGTACCTAGAAGGCAAACGGGTCAGGAGCCCAGCATGCCCAGTGCCAAGCAGATTTACAGCACTGGGTTTAATTGTTGTCTCTCTAAAGAGGTGGGATGTGAAATCATCAGCTGGCAGAAGCACAGGCAGTGCAGGACTGGCTGGCCAGGACAGGGGCTCTAGCCTCCTGTTTGACCTCACACTAACATTTTCACACACTCATCTCTTGGGCAAGCTGAAGTTTTCCAGGTTTGGGTGTCTGTACAAAGCTGAGTAGTTGGAATAATTGGACAAGATGGGCTTGGCTATGGCAGCCTGGCCTTACTGAAGGCAGCAGAATAACCCTCTCTTTATTACTGTCAAGTGAGAAGTACTTGCAGGGTGTTATTTCCAAAAGATGAAATTTGGCCTGGGAAGAGCCATTGTGAGAAGTGCTTCTTGCTCTGAGTTATGAACCTTGGCTAATCAGATCCTTAGCATAGTCAATAGCACTGCAGGCTGTTTTCTGTAGTTTCCTCTCTTGTCCAGATAAACATTTCATGGGGAAAAACACAACTCCAGAAAGATCCTTTTCTTTGGCAGAGTCACCCAACCTCTTGATTTGTCCCTGGCCAAATAGAGCCAGGACTTTCCCTCTCCTTCCAGTGCTCCCTGCTTTTGCCTATTAAAATACAAACCCCTGTGGATCTGGAAGGTGCAGTCTCAGGTGGTTCCTCTCTCTGATGTGTATTTGCAGTGTCTATCTGGAAGGACAAGCCATGAGAATCCTGGTAGCGTTTTACAGAGGGGAAAAGAAAATGTGGCTTTATCCAACATGTTGTTTCCGATCAGATAGCAATTTCCTGGCAAGATTCCTGCTTGTGTAAAGCTTTGCCTCCTCTCTCTTCTGGCTTCCTCCAGGACCTCACAGCTCAGCTCAGTGCTATACAGATAGCTGTGCAAAAGAAAGGCGAAGAAAGAAGCTGCAAGTGTTTAATGTTGTCCACATATCAGCAGCGTTCACTCTGTTCATCATAATCCCATTTTCTGCCTCAGACGTGTCATTACTGCCCACCGGATTTGGGGAGATAGCAGCAGGAAATGAGCTGGAAAAACATCAGACACTTTGGGTCTTTTTTTAAAAGTCATTAACACCTTTAAGATATTTAATGAACTGCAGACAGCTCAGAGTGGGGAAGGAAAAATGCGCTGCTGGTATGGCAGCGAAGCGAGGCCTGCGGGAAGGCGAGAGGGAAGCGTTGGCTTTCATTGGGACTGCACTGCAGGGCAAGAATAGCTGAGGGAGAGCCCTGTCCAGATGCCAAAGAAGGGAAACTAAAAAGGCTGGAGTATGGGGTTCCCTCTTCCCAAGGACACTCAACAGGTAGAGGTGCTCAGGGCTGCTCCCACATGTACTTCTCTACCCCAGCAACACTGCAGTGCTTGCAAAGGTGGTGTTGATGGAGGCACACAATCCCATCATTCACACTCATGGAAGCACACCATCCCCTGCCCATTGTGCAGACTCAGCTGAGCCCATCCATGTTTGCTATTTGCAGTTTCCTGAAGCAGACTGGAAAAGAGGTGAACTCAAGCTGTTATCCCAGGTTGAGCCAAGTTCCTGACTGCCACACCATGCCGAAGTGGCAACTGTAAAACTCAGCACATCTTAGCCATGGTTAGGTTGGAGCAACACTTCCTAGAATAGCCCCTGATGCAGGTTCATGGCATCCAAAGTTCAAACACTTGTGTTTGCACCTGTGCAGCAGCCACCAGCCATAGTCTCAGTACCAGTCCGTGCCCCTGGGAGCTGCACACAGGCTCCTGTCATTGCCCTGTGCCAGCTGCAACCTTGTCTGATTTTGATAAAGTATTTGAGGTATTGTTCTGTTATGCACTTGCTGTTGTGTTTGCACACCTACAAGTGTATCTAATTTGCAGCATATCTCTCAGGTAGGAAGAGGTATTTATCCTTGTCCATAGGATGGAGTGAGTCTGTAAATTAACAGGAACTCAACCCAGCCCTGGACTGGTGCCCCAGCTCCTGGCACACACATCCTGCCTGCTTGCAGCTGCTGGAAACACGAGGCAGAAAGGGCAGCAGTTTGGTTTGCAGGTTATTTGTAAGGACAGGCTCTTTTTCTGCTGTTTCAGTGCCTTGTAATTTAAAATTGCCTGGGCTTTCATGTCTCATGTTCTTTGGGTTCCCATGGGGGGCAGAGGTGAGGAGCTGGGATGAAAAGGCAGCACCCAGGGCAGCACATGCTCAGAAGAGTGGCACTGCGGGCTGCCTAAGGGCTTTGGGAGCAGCTGAGTGCTGGCTTCCACCAGAAACCTGGGGCTCCCTTCCAGGCCTAGGAGAGCTTATAGGATTTAGTAGGCATAAGCTACAGTGCCACTTCCCTCCTCTCTTGACCCTTTCCATCTCGACCCCATCAGCCTGGTACAAACCAGTCATCTCTCCAGCTTGTCTTATTCACTGCATCTCCTATTCCATCCCAGCTGCTGCCCCTTGGACATCTCAATTGGGTTTCTCCCTGCACTGCCCTACATCCCTTTCCTCCTCTCCCACCTCCATCCTGCCATTCTCAGTCCTCCCCTCCCTGACTCTTTCCCCTAACCCCAGCTCTGCACCAAGGGAGTCACTAGAGCCCAGGGAGGCAGCCCTGCCTCTTGCCTTGGGCTTGTGCAGCTTCTCATCAGGACAGTGAAAAGCACAAGTCTAACGTAAGGCCTTGGCCACCACTCTCTGAATTTCAAGATCATAGAATCATAGAATGTTTTGGATTGGAAGGGACCTTAAAGCTCATCCATTCCACTGGAGCAGCTGCTCCAAGCCCCTGTGTCCAACCTGGCCTTGAACACTGCCAGGGATGGGGATCCAAACAATGAAAAATTACCCAGAAGTTTCCATTTCCCACCAACACATTTCTCCCTGTTCTCCCCCAAAAGTGGCTGGAGTGCAGAGGCTGAAGCTGGTGGTGGGACAGGTGGAGACACACACTTCCTGCAGAAAGTTTTAACCCAAACAATTAAATCCCCAAAGGAATTCCCAAAAGCGCCTAAGCAGGTTACATGCCTAATTCTCAGAGCCCAATGGGACTTGGATATCTAATCTTCTTAGCTGCTCTGGAAAATCTTTGCCATTTGCCTTGTTAAGGTGCTCTAAGACCTTCACAAATCTGAGCTG
The DNA here is from genome assembly GCF_012275295.1 of Melopsittacus undulatus. Lineage (NCBI taxonomy): Eukaryota > Metazoa > Chordata > Aves > Psittaciformes > Psittaculidae > Melopsittacus > Melopsittacus undulatus. Next base: position 17,901,457 of record NC_047537.1, read on the forward strand.
TAGAGCGTGGTCAGTTTGGGTCACAGCAGAATTGCAGCAAATCCCATCTGGAGACAGTTATTTGGGCTTAAATCTCAGCTAGTCAACCAGTGTGGTCCCCAGCCCTCCTAAGGGACACCATATGTCATTCCTTGTTAGACCATTTTGATTTATTCTGCTTTTTGCAGTGTTCCCATCCCTGCCCAGAAGAGCATCAGCTCTCTTAGACACCACAAGTGACCGAACCGTCAAAAGCACTCACTGTGCTGTGCTTTTTTTGGCAAATCTGACCCATAATGACTGTTGCTTTATGGGACAAAGCTCCAAGTCCGGAAGAGCAAAGGCAAAGCCTCCAGGCAAGAGCATTGCATTGGTGAAGAAGGAACAGAGCAGCTCTCTATGTAACAGCAAAGCTTCTGTCCTTCAAGGCTGTTGCAAATCAGAAGCTGCCCATGTAGTCCTTGGGCAAAGGGCTGAGCTCTTGGCCAAAGCCACTGAAAGAAGGAGAAAACAGGGACTTTTTGGTGCTTTGGAAAATCAGGCCACAGGTTTTGAGATTGAAATACAGACCTATGTGAAAGTCTTGGCTGCAGGACACCAAGGACATTCCTGTACATCCACTGCCTCTGAGCAGGGGCTGATGCTCCAGGGGAGCACACTCAGAAGTGCTGTGTCCCAGCTCCTGAGTCCCTTCAAACCTGCCCTTCAGGGCAGTGCATCCCAGCCCCAGTGGAGCCCCTGCAACCACATCTACCAACACCCAAGTACATCTACTGGGACTCTGACCTCCACCTTATCCCTCCTCCACCCCCTGAAAGTGACCCTGTTTTGTGAGACATCCTTTCCAGTGCAATAATTGCAGGCTGGAAATTAGAGCCCAGTCTTCAAAGAGCAGGCTCTGAAGCTCACATTAGCGATCTGCCGGCATGAGCCATCTACCAGCCCCTGCTCGTCTCCTGCCTGAAATTGTGTTTGACTACAGGGCATGAAATATTATTCATCCTTCCCCATCTCCCTCCCATCCATTTCTATTCAGATTCAGCACCGAGTGGTAGCAGCAGCAAAGATTTTCAGGTGTTCATGTGCCTTTTTCTTTCTCTTCCCCCCTCCCCGTTCCCCTTTTATACATGAGAAAGCAGCATGAAAGGCAAAGCAAATGAGAATGAGAAAGAAAGTGTTGGATTTAAAGCAATCTGTTAGCACAGGGGAGTTTATTACCCGCTCACACGGGGCTGTGATGTGTCAGATGGTGCAGGGTGAATGGCAGCATGATCCCTAGAGCTGCCTCTCCGATGGCAATGGTCAAGGCTGGCATGGAAAGGGTGGTGCTGAGGCAGCTGATGGGCACGAGGTTAATCCTCATTTCTCTCCCTGGCAGTAGCAATTTCACGGATCTCGTCATCTGTGGACAGTTGCAGAAAGGGGACATCAGAAATGACAAATATCTGCATTACCTACAAAGATTAAAATGCCACCAAATGTTCTTTCAGTATGAAAGCGCCAGTGGTTCTGGGGTTTGGTTTGTAGAAGAGAATGTTTCCAGTCTGGGGTTTGGGTTTGGGTTTGCTTTTCTTTTTTCAAAGAAAAAGACATTAAGAAATGCAGAAGTAGCTGGAATTTGGAGGCTCCCATGGGAATCAGAGCAGATCTCAAGGTTGAACATCTCCCATTTGCATGGAGAATTGATAATGGTCCATTTTTCCCACTGGTCCAAACCAGAATAACTTTTAAATAGCTAAGACTGACTCTTGCCATTTTCTCGTCAGTGTTATCTCATTAGGATCAATACTTTGCCTTGTTTTTCTATAAGCCTGGGAAAAGCAGGGGGATGGATTTCCTCTAACAGGATAAAACCCTTGCAAAGGACTTTGGAGAGGTGAGATAAGAAATTATCATTAAGAAATGCAATCGCTATCATGTGCAGAGGTTTTGCTTCTGAACCCCATCTGAAACTTGTTTTCTAGCACATTTACATTCTGAACAAGCTATGGCCCTTGCTGATTTGAAGCTGAAGGGTGTAAAAACACCCAGGGTTTTGCTTTGCTGAGAATTGCCCATTCCTGCATGTGAGAAACTCAGTGTGACACAGACCTTGCAGCTCCAGTGGGACCTGCTGGGACAACAGAAAGAGGGGCAGGAGGGTGCTGAGGTGTCAGATTCTGCTCAGGTCATATTAAAACTGAACCATACAAGGCTTTTATTTTGTTCTCCCTGCTGGGGTCACAGTCAGTGTCTGTGCATCAGTGGAGTTCTGCCAGTGGAAGAGCCAGCCCCTCTCCTGTGTGACCCACGGGCAGTTTGGGTTATTTATTATAGGTGCAATTTCTTTGCTCCCTGCATCCTGGCTTGTAGCTGACACCCAGCTCTGTTCTTGCACAGTGGGAGGGGAGGAAAGGGGAGTGAGGGAACAAGCACAGGGTCTGGACCAAGTCCTGGGGTGCAGAGCATCAGCAGAAGAGGAAGGTGAGGAAGAGGTGCCTGGTACAGGAGCATCCCCTCGCTGCCCTAAGCAGGGCTTCCTCACAGCTCCCCAGTGTGCACCAGTTCACTGCTGGAGGCTGACTGATGCAGGGGAAAGGGGGGATGGGGGTCATCCCTTCCAACCCCACCAGGATGGCACAGCAGCTCTCTGGGAGCAGCACCACAAGGCTTGGAAGGATGCGGGAAGCAAACGGGACTGTGTCCACATCAAGGAAAATTTAAGGCATTTAAAGAGGAGAGATGGGGTGACTCTCCAGGAGTGTAAGGGGAATCCTTCTGGTTTGGCTGGAGAGAAACCAGGAGATTGGGAATGTAACAGGGCGGTGCTGGAAGCTGGTTGGCAAGGGGTGGGAGCTGACAGCTCAGTAGCAAATGAGACATGACAGAAAGGAGGGAGATAATTTAACAGGCTTGGCCTGATATTGTCCTTCAGAGTCATGTCTTGATTTTCTCTTGCTTTAGATTTGTCAGATCTGATTTTACACAGAAGATGAGAAGGGGGAGAATGGTCTGTACCACATGTGCTGCACAAAGGTTCCTGTGCAGCCGCCTGTTGCTCTTCCAAGCCAGAAACATGGGAGAAGTATTTTGTTTTAAACGGCTGGAAGCATTTTGGTGCTGTTGCAGTGATCGCTCCTTCTGCACTTGCCTTCTAGAGAGCTGCTGTGTTATTTTCGCTCCAAATTTCAAAACATCCACCCCCCTCAAGGCAGAAACCAAGAGCAGGAGCTGCCAGCTTCAAGTAACCAAAACCTGAGATGTACAACAAAAGCCTTTGACTTCTGGTATTCAGAAGAATCCCAAACTGCTTTAGGTTGGAAGGGACCTTAAAGTTCATCCAGCTCCAACACCTGCTACAGGCAGGGACACCTTCCACTGGAGCAGCTGCTCCAAGCCTCTGTGTCCAACCTGGTTCACCTCTAAGCAACAGCAGCCCCCTGAGGCTGCAGATGTTTGTGATAGAGCAAGGAGGAGGTCTGGGGGCTTTTGCTGGTTCTCACACAGTCTCCATGGCCTGGACCTGCACCCAGCCCAGACATGCATCAGGTGTCGGTCTTGATGTTGAGGTATAAATCCATGCCCTGAAAGCTGTCAGGTCCCAGCTTTTCCAGTGGGATTGGATGTCAGGAGCTCCTCTTCATAACAGCAAAGCTCCCATTGTCCCTCGTGGCTCCTGGACGCACCCTTGCTGTGACAGCTTGGGGACCAGGACACACAGATGACTGATGACAAGCCTTGTGCCCCACTGTGCTGACAGCAGCCTGCTTTCCCCACAGCAGCACCTGAGGGCTGGGAGAAGCAGCTCAGCAGCAGGTGCCTGCACAGATCCTGCACACAACCCATTGCAGTTGCATCCTGATCCACCCCTGTGCTTGTCCACTAGGATCTTGCTGAGTAAAGGGTGCCACTAAAGGCAGGGGCAGCCCCAGGGTTCCTGCAGGTTGAGTGCCACCCTTCCAGTTCCACATACAAATAATGTAAAATCTCAGAAGCTGAGCTGCTTGTTTCCTAACCAAAGTGACTGCATCAAATAATTTCTCAAGCCCTTTGCCCATAGCAAATGGCTTAGAAGCACATAAAAGGCAAGCTCTAATTTTCCTCTAACTACCCTGGCCTTTTTTATGGCTACTGCCTGGCACAGCTCCTAAGCCACAAGTTCTTGGAGCTTTTGAGTCTGAAATTTCCCCATAGGGCAAGCAGCAGATGCCTACAGGCTCCTAAAGCCAGCAGGCTGCAGGCAGCCAGGGCCTCTCAGGAAGGGCTGCTGCTGGGAGAGGTTATAATTGCAATTTCCCTGCAGGTATTGGCTTTAGTCTCTTGAAGCCAGGCTCAGAAGAGAAGCTGCTGCCCAGGGCAGGGGGTGGGAAGGATGCCGCAGGCTGGGCACAGACCTGCAGGAGCTCTAATGTGGGACCTGCAATGGAAAAATCATTCCTGAAATCCCAGCTCCTGCACTGAGCCAGATGGGGATTAGAAAGGGTTTGCCACAAAAAACCCAACCAAACCCAAAGCATGCTCTTGTGGTGAATTTAGCAATCACAGGAGTCGCTAATTACAGGGATGCGGTGAAGCACCTCGCAGCGCTGGGGAGCCCCATTGCAGGGGCTGTGGCCCCCGTGGTTTGGGACATGTTGCTGGTTTATTTAGCATTGTGGTTGCAAACCCTCTGTGCTGGGTCGGATGTTGGTACCCCACTGGGCTGTGCTGGAGCCAGGGTCACACCACAGTGTGAGAACATCCAATCTCCCTGCCTGTCTCCTTGGAGAACACCCTCCATGAGGGCTTGGTCCTGGTTGTTGATACAGCAACATGCTACTAAGCTGGGAAAACCCCAGCTCTTCCTCTTCACCTGTTTTCACAACTCTCCTAAGAGCTGAACTCCCCTGAGCTGTCCCCATCTACCCTGTTTCTCTGTGGTTTCCAAGCTGTTTATATCCAGCAGTGACTTGAAGGCTGTGCTGGGGGTGTGCTTGGCCCCTTCTCCAAAAGCCACCAGTCTAAGCGAAGCAGCAGTAGGTAAAAGCAGTAGTTGGGAGAAACGTGAGCTGCTGGGTGCTGGCAGTGAGCTGTGTCCTTGGCTAAAGCTCTGTGATGAGGTAAAGCTTCACGCAAACATAGAATCATAGAATCATAGAATGGTTTGGGTTGGAAAGGACCTGAAGATCATCCAGTTCCAACCCCTCTGCCATGGGCAGGGACACCTCACACTAAACCATGTCACGCAAGGCTCTGTCCAGCCTGGCCTTGAACACGATGCTCATGGGGACAGGGCTAAGGAGACCCAGAGCACTCAAGCCATTACCCACAAATGTTTAACCTCAGTGAATGATGAACACACTTTGCAGAGGAAGGAGCAGGACAAGGTTCACGTAGTGCTGAGCTCTGGGTGCCACTGGTCCAGCGGGAGGCTTCTGGTTCTCTCTGGCAGCGACTGCAGCAGGTATGGGAAAACTGTCTGTCCTTCCTGGGGCAAATCACACCCTGTCCCCCCAGGCTATGGATGGGGCTGATCCTCCACCCCAGGCCCTGTGACAGGAGCTGCTCTGCCAGGGGGCACAGCATGGTCTGGGAAGGGTCACAGAAGAGCCTCTTCCCAAATGCAGGATGGTAGAATCACAGCATGGTTTGGGTTGGAAGGGATCTTAAAGGCAGTCTAGTTCCTACATCGGGCAGGGAAGATGTCCACACTATGCACAAAGCATGCTACCAGGGAAAACTTCTGCACCATGTTAACTTAATCTTGACTTAACTGTACCACGAAGGATGCCTTGCATATGTTTAAGGCTGTACAGACATAACCACTGTAGGTTTGGTGAATCCAAAATGAAATCCACATGCATGGATTAATATTCGTGCTCCTGTTGAGCAGGCAGATGGGAGTACAGGCAGGGCAGCCAAAGCCATACCAGCATGAGACACAGCCTGTGGTGGAAAAAGCCCTGTTCACTGCCCCTGGATTTGCATTAAGCTTTAATGCACGAAGGAGATGCTGAGGCTCAGGCTTTTTTCCCCAGGAGCTGCTTGTTGGGACAATCCCCTGGGAGAGGGGAGCATAGCAACGATGGGCATCACCAGACTGCTCTGCTTGATGCTGCCTCCCTGCTGTGGCAGCCCTGGTCCCACTTAAATGTTAATTGTACCTTTCTCTCTGATGCCCATTTAAATATGCTGGGTAGGCTGCCCAAGGATCTAGCACATGAGAAAGGTGAGATCTTTGCTTTGAAAGGATGTTGCCCAGTGATTTTCCACAACCCTTTGAACACTTTTGCTGTTTCTTTTCTTTTTAATTGGTTCCCCTCGGAAAACTCGTGCTGAAATCTGTGTCCTTTCATCACTTTGTGCCGTCGTTGATGCCAGCAGTGTGCTCAGAACTGTTCAGGGCATGCGAGGAGCTGGGGTCACCTCAAATATCTTGCCCATAAACTAGGTCAGCATTTGACAAAGGGATTTTAGCTGGCAGTGGGTCTGGTGATGACGTCCGGTTGCAGTGCCAAAAGGGGTGGCTATGGGGAAGCTTGGTTTGTCCCATTGAAGAGCACCATGGAAAGGTTTTTCTTGGTCTGGACAGCATCCTTCACTTCCAAAGGAAGTGGTGTGGGGTCATGGGATGTCCGCAGCTGTTTCCCTGGACCAGAGCCTGACTTGAAATGCCCATGCAGGTCTGCTGCATGGATGTATGTTGGTTATCCCGGTCCCCTCGTTGCTGCCTCTATGCTTGGCATGTGCTCCTAGGGCTCCTCCTCTTAACCTCCAACCCTTTGCACTTGTAGTCCTTCCTATTTTGGGTATTGGACAGGTTCCCTGGGTTCGGTGTCATCCTATCTCAGTAGCACAGCTGTAAAGACTTAGAAGTGAAGGCTGGTGGTTGGGTTTTGGAAGAAGAGCAATAAAACATCAGGGGTCAGGGGCAGCGCAGTGGAGGGGTATGGGCAGCACTGCCCATGCAGCCAGGGGAAGATGCTGGACCCTGTGGGCATCACCCTGGCCATGCAGTCAGCAGATGTCTGCACCATGAAGCACCACAGCTGGCAGCTTCAAAGAGGGGGGAAGAGCAGCCCAAAGAAAGGCAGCAAACAAGCCAAAATCATAGAATCATAGAGTAGTTAGGATTGGAAAGGACCTTAAGATCATGTAGTTCCAACCCCCCTGCCATGGCCAGGAAATCCTTTGCACAGTTAACTGCCTCCACTTCCTCTTTTGCTCTCCTGGTCGTGCTTCTCTGCCCAGCCCCGTTTTGAGTTAAACACAAAGGGGATGAGGAGACCTGTTGCTTTTCTAGCTGCTGGGCCTATGAGCCCTCCTCCTTACTCCAGGCAGGAGGGAGGTGATGGGTGTCCCAGCAGTAGCTCCAGGCTGGGGATGGAGCCTGGAGCCAGAACATCTCCATCCTCCTCCATCTCCCCCAAGTAGGCTGCCTGCCTCCATTTTGCCTGCTGCTCTAGACATGCCTTTAACTAGTCTTTAAAGATAATAAAAGGACTTACAAAGCTTAATATGAGTCAAAGTGTTTTCAAGAAATGTCAGCTGCCACATGTCTCTGTTTAAATAGGAAAGGCACTTTTTGGTGGGTTTGGGTTTTTTTTCTTCCATCTGTTAAGCACAAAACCCCACTGCTGTGTTAATTCATGAAAAGTGGCAGTGAGAAGTAAAAAGGGAAAAATGACCAGGTCAGCTCCACTGCCAAGGATGAGTGAAGCACTGAAAGGTTACACAGAAAACGTGGTGTTTGAAGAGATCTGGTGCCTGATTTAATGCCTTCTTTCGCTCTGTAGTTCCTACGCTATTGTACTGCACACAGAGCAGATACGAACAGAGGCACGGCCTCTGCATTCCAACTGTGCGGATTTGTGCCTTGCATAGGCAAAGAAATATGCAAAAAAATGATTATTATGGGGGGAGAAACATTTTGCTTTAATAGCCTTTATCTCCTGTCCCTGTGCATCTTCCTGTGTCCAGGTCTGACCTGCCCTCCTGAGGAGCCTACAGCCCAGGTCTGGGGAGCCCAGACTGCAGTGCTTCCTTCAGCACCAGCCATGGGGCTTTCTTTGCATGCAGGAAAGGGCCTTGCATCTCCAAGCAGGGAGAATGGATGTTCCTCCGAGCAAGAAACCCCATCTCTGTGGCAGGAGAGGAGCCACGTTCCTGCACACACGCCGTGCTGGAGCCCGCAGCCCCGCGGCTGTTTGCAGTGTGAATCCATTAGCTGAGTTACTGCCATCATTTCCTAATGGGATGGGGAATGCTCAGGAAATGATAGAACTGTATAATTAAAGCAAGTCTATCTGAGGATCTTCCATTACGGCATGGTAATTTCTGGATCTTGACATGCTCCTTTCCCTTTTTTAGAAGTCAGAGAGAAGGGAGATGTGAGCATGGTACTTTTCTCTTGAAGCCTTGGGTAGCGCACCTTTATGGGCATAAATCCCTGCATATTTATGATCCAGGGCAGTTAACCTTCCAAATGAGATTACACAGATGATTATATGCCTTGCCTTTACCTGGCTGGCAGGAAGGGGAGCTGCTAGGGAAGAGGCATGTATTCCAGCAGTGGAGTACGTTGTATGTAGGAATTTAGCAACATCTTTCTGAATAAATGGAGAGCGATCCTTTGGGACTCACTGGTTTTTATTGCAGAAGCTATTAAAGCTCTATGAGAGCAGCAGGGTTCAGGGCAGCAGGTTTTGTCTACTTGCTGACAGTAGTTAACCTGGTTATTTAGAGTCCAGCTGTAGATGCTCCTTCATATTCTTGAACTGTGCAGAAGAAAAACCAGAGCACTTTGCAAATTCTCCTTCCATGCTCCACTTCCAGGATTTGCTGTTCTCTGGCCATTGCTCAGGGACCTGCTCATGAAACCTGCTGTAGGTCTGCCAGCACCTGGTGTGATCAAAAGCTGTGAAAGGCAGCAAAATGGAGAAGCAGATATGCAATATTTCCACTTAAGCAGGCAGGAGCCAACGTTTTAAGGACAAAGCCAGGCAGCTCAGGTTTTGCTCAAGAAAAGGCCAGGCTATAAGATGCCAGGAGGCTGACAATAGCTGATGTGCACAGGACCAAGATGTCTCCTTTAGGGTTCATCTGGGCACATTCAGGCTATTGATGCCTCACACCTTCAATGCAAAGTTCCTCTTCACTGGGTCTTGATTTCTATAGTGCAGTCTCTCACTCTCAGCAAGGCATGCTCGGGTTGTGCACTGACTTTGCCCATCTAGGCAACTTAGAATAAAGCAGGGATCACAAAGCACTGAAGAATGCATCTGCATTGGAAATAACACCACCTTTGCCTGGTCTTTAGAATTACCCTGATCTCCAAACTCTTGCGTTCAGTCTCCTCCTCACCAGGACTATTTTCTTAGATGCTTTTCTGACTTCCAGTATTATTACTGGGACAAGGTAAGCAGTTATTTAATGTAAACGTATATTGGGACAAGGAGGGATCTGAGCTGCAGAATTAAGACTAATAAGAAAGTGAATGTCTCCAGAGTTGCACTGAATTTTGCTCAAGGCTCCCAGGGTTATAATGGGACAAGAAGAATGGTAGATTTGCATGCCCCTTCTTTTCTTTCCATCCAGTCTTTCATCATTTTGATGCAAATAAGTGACCCGTGACAGTGTGGTTGCTGCAGCTCAGCTTGCTGAGATCTGTGCAAGTGCTCTGCATATCTCCCTGTCAGCTGGCACAGTCCTTTATTATCCCAGAACTCTTCCACTGACATCCAAGATCCTTTTCTTCTGTTTCTTTAAGAACTTTGGCTCTCCTTACTAATGCAATGGCACTGCTCCAGCATCAGCATCACTTGGTGGTACCAGATTCATTGAAAGTTGTAGCATTCTTTTTGAGGAGATACTTGGCACACTGGCAATTTGGGATGAGCTTTACCTTCTGTGCCCTGTGTTAAGGGAGGCTTTTAGAAAGGTTGAAACTCAAGTGGAAATGCAGTGTCTATGTTAAGAGAGACATAAAGAGCAGCAGTAGACAAGGCACGTAAAACTGAATTTGTGGTCTTCACATTGGCTGTGGATGGCAGATAGGAGATTTCCCCATACAGCCTTTACTGGTCAGTTCTGGAAAAGAATAGATAGTGATGCCTGGGATTTGCTGGGCAGAGGCTGCAACCTGTCAGATTTTACAGTGGAGATAATCTGAAGTCCAAGAATTGGTTGAAGTCCAACAAATGAGCTCCTCTTGTGACTGAAGAGCCACTGGGACACGGATCTCTAGAGATAATTGTAAAGTGAGATCTTGAAACTAAGACATGTGGTGCCCAGCCAGCTCAGGCTTTCCCTGCAGCTTGTGCAAAGCTTGGAGCAAAGGTTTGGTGGTGGTAGATCCCTTGCAAAAAGGAACATTCTCTACTCTGCAGATGCCTGTGGCATGCAGATGCCTGTGGCATGAGCCATGCTGATTCCTCTGCTGCTGGTTTCTTAGGGATGTGCTGTGGTCTTTCTGAGAAATAAATCTGGATTTCTGAACCTGTCCATGGTTACTTTGAAAATGCAAGTCCTTATGGTGCTCTCCTCCACATATAGCTTAAATTGGGCTTTTGCTAAGGAACTAACAAGTGAAATCAGTGTTGCCCCCTCCATCAGGAGTATCCATTGTGTGGACTTCATTACTATCACATAGAAAGGAGTTTAGGGAGAGTGGTCAAGAGCTAATGTGCTGGTTGATTTATAAATCCTCATGGAAGGGTATCCTGGGAAGCGTAGATCTGATCTGCAGTTGCACAAAGGACATGAGAGAGGTAGAAAAGAACAAATCAGCTATGAAAATTATACCCTTGCCTTGCCACTTAGGAAAACATTATCTGTTCTGGTACAGATCAGGATGGTGATAAATGGATGCTAATGGAAAAGCATAAGTGGATCTGTCTGTCCTCTATATGTGTTACCCATTCCCTCCCCTCTGGGTTATGGGTGAATCTTCATGTTCTTCATCACTTGTAGAATAAAACCAGAGTCATATGTGGGCAAGTGTGAGTCTCTCTGAAGAGCCCTTGGAGCAAAGGGAGCTCCAGATGGGAGCTCCTGATGCTGGTGTGAGGCTGCATTTTGGATGCAGCTCACCTGCCTGCAATAGAACTTTGTAATAAGTAAAAGCTTATCAGCAGCAGTGCAGAAACAGTGTCTTTGGCATTCGCTCTCATTGTCGTGTATTTGTCTTGTCAGCCTTGTTTGAGTTTTGCTCCCATTTCTTAGCATGACTGCAGCAATTACACCTTTTTCTTTATTATTATTTCCTTTTGGAAACCATTCTATGTTAATGCTTTATTCCTGGAGAAATTCTCATCATCCAAACAAGCCTGATGTGTGGGTAAGGGAGTGAGCTCTCAGCTGTGAGCACAAGGAGGGCTGGAGTGGAAAAATGCCTGAATTCTGGTGCAGTTTGGATTCAAACCTGCAGTTCGTTCTGGGTGGGATGAGCCAAACAGTCCCTCTGATCTTCAGTGCAGGTTGTACCTCACTGAAAAAACAAGAGAGCAGTTCCCTTTTCCTTTTCTCCTTCGCTAAACATGCAGCCCCACTCTTTAACACTTAGCCTTGAAGATATTAATTTTCCTCCTATTATTGCTTACCTTAGTAATCTCATTCTATTGTATGGTGCTTCTTATAGCAGACATTAATATATTTCTCAAAGGTAATCTTTAAATACCCAGGCTGGTTTTGGGAAGGGGAAGATATCATTGGTCTTCTGTAAACCATTTGTTTTGAGGGAGTCTTGGAGGAAGAGTTATATGTATTTATTATGAAAACACAATAGTATTTTAATGAGAAAAATACTGTGTTAAATATATATCATAGTTATTTCTGAGCAAATCTGTATTGTTCAGTCTTTGGGTGAAAGCCAAGCACTTGTAATACTTACCTGACATGATGTGGCCCCGTGACAGAAAGTCTAATGAAGACTTTCTTGATAGGAATGTAATTGTTAAGAAGAAAAAAATGATTAAAAAATTGGTTCCAGTGCTCTGCGATCCAAGAGTTCATTTGTTTCCTCATTCATGACTAAACAAGCCCCTAATTAATCTTGAACCTCGGAGAAAGGAGACTAGATTGGCATCTTCTGAATATGAACGTACTTCTCATTTTGGAAAGTTTGAAGAGGCTCTTAAGCATTCTCTTTTAATGGTATTTTTGCAAGGCTTTGGAGTGCCTTCATTAGCCTGCCAAAGCCGCTAATTGCATTACCATATTTTTAAACTTCGGAGGTTCAGGCTTTTTCAAAAAGAGAAAAAGAAATTAGATTAATTTGCTGGTTGAAACCGACTCAAGTGCTCAGCGGCTGTCACAGGCCTCTGCTGGAACTGAGTGGCATGTGCTGGGGGCTGCGATGCCCCCACCGCCCACCCCAATGGGTTAAAGCAGCGCAAGCTCTGCTCTGGCCATGGTGATGCTGACCTCAACCCTCAAAGCTGGTTCCTGCCAACCTCAGCTCCTGAGCCAGGCAGCAGCAAACACCTGAGCAAAGGCAGCCGTGCCCCTGTGCTGGATCTGCTGCTTTGACCATGTGGGTTAGAAAAGCAGAACCAACAGATCACTCCCAGCATCGCTTGAGCTGGCAAATAAAGTGTTGATTGCATTTTGAGCAGCTCTTTGCCATCAGTGATCTCTACCAGGCTCTGTGGGGCACAGAGGGGTTTGTCTGGTTTTGCCATGCTTGCAGAAACGGTCAATGTCCAGCAGGAAAAACCCCTTTTGTAATCCCAGGCCTTTTGGAGGAAAAGTGGCCGTGCTGATTAACTCCAGCTCCTCGGTTTCTCTGCGCTGTGAAGTGTGAAAGGGATCAAGTCAAAGCCTCAGATGGAAAGTGCCAGCCGAGTTCAAAGTGTGGCTGTGTTAGTCCAGCTGTTCTTATTACAGTAAATAGGGATCTGAACTTTAATGAGGACACTTCCTTGAATCTTGCTTGTGTGCGGCCCCAGGTGGCTTATCTAAGGTAATACGAATAATAGGAACAAGATAAGATAAGGCTGTTAGCCCCAAACAATATTATCAGCCTGTGATTTTAGCTGCCTACCTACTCCATCCTGATAGAAAGGGATAAAAGAAAACCTAAAACTCCAGCCTTGGAGACTTACAAAAGCCATGTTAAAACCCGTATAAGAGCTCTGAGAAGAAGTATTATCCTGGTAGGGGAAAGGGATGGAGGAGAATCAAGGGCACCAAGAAGAAAATACAGCACAGCTCATGGTTGAGGGAGCTGCGTGGGTTTTTGATTCCTTTGCAAATGTGCTCTTGCTCATTTCATTGGGAGCACCAGGATATATTATCAGCTTTCAGGGAAGTGAAGAGTTTCATTAGTTATGTTTATGCCAATAGAAATAAATCTTTGCAGTCATCAGAACAGGTTTGTTCATACTCCTGGTCCTGTCTAGGGAATTTCACTGGCCACATCCCTGTTGTGCTGGTGGAGCAGATACAGTTTGAGATATACTTTGGCCTTATTGATTTGAAGGCTTCTTCATTACTCCTCCAGCCCCACAGATCAATAGCTGTGCCTGGAGCAGCATAATAGATTTTTAGAAAAATCAATTAAGCAGAATATATTTAACAGAGCCTCACACAAAATTCTGTTGCATTTTGATATGTGTCGTTTAAGCTTTGCTGCATGTACCTGCCAACCCCTGCGCCTTACTAAGGGATGGATGGGAGTCTTTGTTGGGAATTCTGTGCACTGTGGCATTCAGACTTAGCCTCCAAAGGAGGAGGAATGACTCAAGATCAGAAACAGGAACCACGCAGCTTTTCTTCTCTGAACCCCATATTCATCACTGCAGCCTGGCTAAACAGTGAAATCGTGTTTGTGGTCTTAGCTCAATCCCCAGTGGACAATAATTCAGTTAAAATATACCAAAATCTGCCATGCTTTTTCCTTGCTCTGTGTCTCTGAACACAAGATGAGCTTCTTTTAAATTAGCTTCCATGCTCAAAGGGTTTCCTTGTGCCTGATCCTGTCCCCACTGAGGCTGGTGGCAAATTCCCTATTGATTTTGGTGGCCTGGGACTGGGGTCAGGCTGCAATATAGCTGGAGGGCAGCCCCAGGGCTTGCTGCCATCCCTGTGCTGGGAAAGCCACCTGGAGCTGCTCCTGTCCAAAGGTCCTGTGGGACCATGTAGGTGATGACCTGGCCCTGGGGCTGGCAGTGCAGCTCTGGTGGCTGTGAATCTTCTGTGTCGGGCTTTTGTAGCCATGCAAGTGGTTAACAGGGTATGTCAGAGAGAGGTGAATCCTTATAGCAAGGAAAACACTGTTTTTTCAGAAGCTTTTCCCTGGTGGACAGACGCAACCAGATCAATGCTGGTGATGCTCTGAGCAGTGATGCTCAGTGACACCTTTCTGCAGTCACCAGGTTCCCCAGCTGGGGCCACTTCAGATCATCTTACAGGAAGCTAACCCCAAATTCCACCATCTTTAGCTTTTCCTCTCCCTCCTTCCCACCCTGCCCAGTTCAATGCCAGCTGCCCTGGGCTGCCTCAGCCACTGCCCACTCTGCACCATTTCCTCCTAAGCCATAGCTGAATTATTTCTTTGAAGTGTTTGCATGCCCAGTGCCACAGATGGGTATTTCCACAACCTGCACTTTCAGGTCCCAGCACAGCAGCTGCAGCCACATTGGGTTTGTTTGGTCAGGGCCTTTTTGCTTTGCAAAGCACAAATATTTGTGGACAAGATGACCCAGTGCACTTGGACCTAATTCTGGAGCCTGCCAAGTTGTAAGGGCTTCTCATCGATCCAAATGTACACTGGGGACCCAACAGACCAAAGCCTTATGGCAGAGGTTCAGATCCACCTCCTGATGCATCCTCAGTGCATCACCAAGACAGGCTGCTTTGGCCCTATTCCCACAGACATGCTCTCAAGAGAATGATTCGGAGGAGATGGACTTCTCTGGGTTGCTGTTAGGAGCAGCTAGTTGGCCATGGAGGAAGCTGAGAGGCTGATCTGATGTAGCAAGCTCCTTAGGTGTCTGAAGCTGGGTCATCTGCATGTGCTGGGGATGTGAGAACCACTTCCAGAAAGCCACAACTTCCCTCTGCTCCCCCATTTTTATGCTTTAACATCTCAGGCAATCCAAAGAGTTGGTTGTTTAAACCTGGAAAGGGAGGAGGAATGAGGCAGAACCAGACATTGCTGAGCACACGGATTGGAGCCCAAACAACCCATCATATCCCCGGCAGCTCAGGTTTAAAGCCAAGGGAGGCTGTTTTCTGTGTGGATGTAAAGAGGCAGGAGGTTCTGGAGAGCCAGCAGGTCTGTCTCCATCGGCAGAGGTGAGCTGGGTGCCATGGGGAGGGCCTGGCTGTGGGCTGCCAGCTGCGGGTGGGCTGTGTCAGTGCTCACACACACGCTCTATTCATTCATTTTTCATGCCTCATTTTCAGGCCTGCCTGATTTATGAACCTCATTCTTCCTTCCCCTTGGCTTAAATTTATCTTCTGAAAACAAAGCCAGGGTTTACAGTAGACCCTCCTTTCCCTTGAGACAGAAGAGTTGGTTTAAGGCCACTGGCTTTAGCCAGGGCACAAACGGTGTCTTAGGGACACAGGAACCTCTTGGGTAAGCAGCTGCCACCAAAAGGGTCGAAATCCCTGCCCTTGCTCCTGCCTTTGCCTGACACCCATCCAGACCCTGGAAAGAGATCTCCTGCCCAGGTCCAGCACTGGTCCCACTGTCCCACCAGCAACAGCCTCGGCTGATCCCACCTCCCTGGCTCATCCAGTGGGAACAATCTCAGGGGCTGCAGCTCCTAGCTGATGGCCACAGCACTCCTTGATGTCCTGCACTGACACAGCTCCTGGATTCACCCTGTCTGCCTGTGGATTGGGAAGATACACAAATTACCCACCTTTAGCTCTAGTGCCTTCCTCATGGACAACCAGGGAGCAGAGTCATGAGCTGAAGTGACCTGATTTAGAGGGAGAAAACAGCCTGTGGACCTGGGATGGAGCCTGCAGTCTGCTCTGGTGGGTGGCATTACTGAAGCTGACCTGTGCCCCCGCAGCCAGCACGTGGCCTTCGCACAGGACAGCTTTGATGGCTCAAGGCTGGCTGGGCTTTGCTTTTTCCATACTGCAGGACTGAGGCAAGTCTCTGGTCATCACGACCCCACAGCAACCTCCACTGCAAGCCACAAAGGTGTCAGTGCTGGCAGGCAGCATTTCATACAGCCACAGAATGGTTTGGGTTGGAAGGGACCTTAAAGCTCCTTTAGTATTGCCATGGGAGCTCTGCCCTGCACCATCCTGGTGTAGCTGTGCATCTTCTGCCGGGCAGCGCTGACCTGATGCCATCGGCATCACCAGCGCTGGGACTGATTCCTGCGAGCGCTCAGAGGAGACTTTGTTATCAGGAAGCTCTTTTTCCCCAGTTTTCAGCTCATTTTCCCCCGGTTCCTAATTTGCGCCTCTCTCCTCAGCTCTGTCAAGTGCTCTCCGTGAAACGCTTGTTTTTGTTTGACTAACACGTTCTGGGGGAGGGGGCCGCGCCGTGCTTTGGAAGAGCCGGTCTGTTTGCTTTGGTGATAGCAGTGATATTTGGGAGAGACAGATGGAAGGCACTTTTTATTTGCTGCAGACACTTTATGATCCAAGCTGCTCATATTGTATAAGAGAGGCCAGATGCCTTGTTAATTCATAGACATGTTTACAGCATGGAGCTTCTAATAGGTGAATATGAATACTAAATAGTGATTAGTGCTTGTCTGACAGACGTCTCCCTCCTGACTGAAATTGGATCCAAGTTTGACCTTTCGTAAGGGAGGAAGGTATTCTGGAATATGATAAAGCTTCTTTATTTATATATATATATACACACATACATATATATGTATGTATGTATCTATTCTCTGCATGTAGAAAGACAAATCCTTTTCCTTCCCATTGGAGGATGTATTTACCCTAAAGACACAAGAGCTTGCTGAGCGGGCTGTGCCTCCCTGTCCCTGTGCTGCTGCAGGAGCAGAGGGGAAACACCCAGCTAGGTAATGGGAAACTGTGCGTTAAGTGGTGGGAGTGAGCCTGATGATTTATTCCCACAGGAAGGATGGCATTTGGGCTTTCTGGAGAGGCAGAGAGGAGCACCATGGCTTTTCCCCTGCACCAAAGGGTTTTTCTGGGATGCTCCTGGTTGGACAAAAGCTGGTGTGATCCATGGTGTCTGCGCATCCTTGGCAGGGGGTGAGGGACTGCGGTCCTGACACCAAACTGAACATACAGGGTAGAAAGATTACAGATGGGAGAAGGGAAAGGTGATAGGGAGAGAAAAAAAGTCAGTGAAGAGACTTAATTTAGGAATAATCCCCAGCACTGCTGATGGAAGGGGCCACCACTTAAAGAGGACGGAGCACAGTGCTGGGATGCTGTTCATCCTGTCCAGGGGCCTTTGCATCACCTCCGTCTAGGACCCAGATCTATCTGGGTACATGAAAAACCCATCTAGGATCAGCATCCAGTATATGTTTAATTAACTTGATGTGATATTACCCCTGGAAATGGGATGTGGGCAGCACCCTGGGAGGGGAGCACTGCTCAGGCATGTGGCCAGGCTGCTCTGGAGGTGGGAGCATGGTCTGTAGAAGTGAAAGCCAGGAAGGCAGAAGCAGGTCTCCAAAGCAGATTACTTTGGTTTTTTGTAAGCGACTCTTTAAGGATAAGCAAGCACAGACTTCACATCTGTCCTTAAGGAATCATCCCCATGTGGGGAATTGCAGGCTGCCTTTGGGAGGCTTGCAAAGCTGAGGGAGAGTTGCAAGGGGTGGCTGGCTGTCAGCAAGGTCCCTGCATGCTGGGGCTGTGCTGCTTCACCCTGAGCACTGCTTCTGTGGCACCCCAGGAGCACCACGTTGATCACACTGCCTCTCCTACCAGCATCAGCCATTTCCCAGTCTGCTTTGGTGGGGAGAGCTTTATGATACTCAGAGACCCAGCAGGGCTTCGGCAAGGAGTGAGGATGATGAGGGAAAGCCTCAAGGGTGTGTAATAACCCCAGTCTTTTTGGCCTAAGTGGCCATGGTGAGGGGCTCCTGTGCCAGTGGATGTGCACAGATGGCCCTGAACAGGCAAGCACAAATAGCCAAGCAGGCAGACAGAGCATGAAGAGAGGGGAAAGGAATCAGGCCCTATGTCTCCAGCTAGGCTTTCCATCCCCAGTCTGCATCCCTATGGGGGCGCTTATAATGTCTCCACATCACTGGAGCATCCTTTCATACATGCAAAATAATCTGAGGCCCAGCCAAGACACTTTTAAGGCTACTCAGGGGCTAAGGGATAGCCTATGCAATTACCACCCAGGAATCATCCCATTAAGCTGAGTGGAGCTGTACCCAAGATAAGAGAGATGGAGCTCAGCCCTGCACCCAGCACTCACCATCCTCCAGCCCTTCCCAGTCCTCAGTCAAGGCTGCTCATCGTTTTCCATGGTTCCTCATGGTAGCAGGCCCTGAGCTGTGCAGGAGAGTCAAGGGCCTGGCTCCTGCCCCACCACACTAACTCGGAGCCTGACCAGCAGAGCTACTGGTTCCTCCAGGGATGCAAACCCAGGCTGCTGTTGTGATCGTGGTGGAGTGCAGCACTTGGCTTGACTCGCCTTTCCTTTTCCCTTCATCCTTAAAATTGGTTGCTAAGTTTATTCCCCAATTACACCAGGACAGGATAAAATGTTTGGGTTGGGGGATGTTTGTATTTTTTGCTTGTAAAGGCTTGCTCTTGCTGTGAATTTATTGGGTACTGCTGACTGCAGAGGAAACCTTGTGGTTTTTACTTTCCCTGCTTGCTGTTGAGATGTGAAGGTGCAGAGGATGTTTCAACCCCTGAGTGAGCTCAGCTCTCATGTAAGGCAAAGAGAGCACAACCAGTTGAGCAAAAGCAGCCCACGACTCTTGTTTCTGATCTGAGCCTCCCCTCTGCTTGGACTGGAAGCTGGAGCAGGAATGTGGTTTTGGCAAGCAACCTCAAAAAGTAAATTGCTTGCTCTGCGGACTGAAAAACACACTCTTTCTGCTCTAACCGCTGCCTCTCTGCAGGGAAACAAGCTGATAAATGAACAAGACAAGAGACCTGGCCTCGAGAGCTTAGCAAAGCAAAAAGGCTGTGGCTTGAGGAGGGTGTTCCTGCAGGTTAACAGGGCTGGTGCTGCAGTGTGGGACCAGCCTCTGCCTCTGGAGAGGAGAAAAGGATTTGCTGCATAAAACACTATTAAGGACTTTACTTTAGGTACCAGCTGAATGCACTTTGGTGGTCACAGATCAAGTTATGTGTATATATGATGTGTGTATGTTTGTATGCATATATATATGTATATATATAAAACACGTATAAGCTTGTTGCAGATTCTTTGGAAACAGTCTGTCTCCTTCCAGCTGGAAGGGTACAAACCCACAGCACCTTGCACTGACATTAGAGCTTTCCCCAAACACTTTGTGAGTGTTTGCCTGTGCTGGTGCTGGGTTGATGCAGGCAGCACAGGCAGATGCCAGGGTACTGCTGCCTGCTCCACCGCTGGAGGCTGCTTGTGGTCCAGCCTGCATCCCTTTCCAAACTGATGGTCTGGCAAGTTCTGGCACCAGGTTCTGGATGGGACGAGGGGGCTGGCAAGTCTCCCAGAGATACTATGGGAAGGCAGAGCTGGTTGTGGGGGCATGGGCTGGATGTTGCTTGGGCTGTTTCTAACCTGATTTTGGGGGCATGGGCTGGTTGTTGCTAGGGCTGTTTCTAACCTCCAACACCATTTTAATGTGAGCTCTGTTCTGGCTTGCAGTCGTGCCGTGCTCTCTGCCTGTATGTATTTAAGACCCTCTGGGTCAGCAGGGGAAATGTCCTCCTTTTTACCGGAGCACAAAATGACTCCTCCATTCTGCCTGTGTAGCAGTGACTCGGGGGCCCTGGCTGCTGTGCTGTGCTCCGGCTCTGAACTTTGCCAAAGAAAATGATGGTGTTTAGAGCTGGGATCTTGGCTTGGATCCATCTTGAGTAATATTATTTCTCTTGTTTTTGAAACCATAATGCATTGCACTCGGTGGTGATGTCAGGTACTTGTGGATTATAATTACTGTGTAACCCAGCAGCCCTGAGAGAGATGTCTCAGGAGGGGCAGCCTAAGGGGAAGGAAAGTTAGTTCTTTATGAAATGCAGATGTTTTTAAATAGCTGTAATTAACTGGACTGGATGCAGAGCATTGCAGATATAAAAGCTAAATAGGCTTTTGTTTTTAAATGTTTGCTGTGTACTTCAAGGGGTCTTTCAATTCCGTAGTGCATCATTTCAGCCCTGTCCCCGCTGCCCTCCGCATCGCCGTTTTGCTTTGGGTTCAGATCTTGTTGTGGTGCTTTTTGTTCCCCATCTAAAAGCTGAGGACCACTTAAATGCCGGGTGCAGGTCTGTGTCCCTCAGCTCCATCCCTCGGCACAGCACAGGCTGGAATCTGGCTTTGAGAGGATGCAGAGAATGAGGCAAGATGGGCAGCATGGAAAAGAAACACTAAGCCCCCCTGCACTCGCAGCTGAATAGGAGTGAGCTCTCCAACCCCAAGTTATGAATTTTGTCAATGAAATTAGCCAACAATGTTTGGGAAAGAATAAAAATAAAGCAGTGAGGGCTCGAAGAAAAACCAGCAGAGCCCCGGAGTGAATGGGGGCTTTGTTCGGGCTCGGATCCCTTCAATAGGCAGCCTGAAGCCCTGTGAGTCACTGCGCTGCTGGCCAGGCGTGGGGCCCCCCTTAATGGCCAGTGGAAAATCTGCCTTGCTCTCCTCTGACAGGCCTAGCCAGGAACAGAATAAAGTTAATTTACTGTTAAAGTTAATTTATTGGGTAAGAGAAGGAAACGAGAAGCATGTTATAATCAACCCACAGCAGAGAGGCTGACCCGAGGGAAGGGGTGTCAAGGCCAGGGCTGTCCCCATCCTGCTCATCACTGGGCTCATGATACCTGTGGGTCTCATGGGGTGTCTGGGCAGCATCAGGCAAACCCTGGGGACACCCGTAACACTCTGCAGGGAAAAAAGACACCTTTATGTAGGAAACCCCTGATATATAAGTGGCTTGATGCTGGTGCTGGTGCTGTGCCCAGCCACATCCATGGCTGTGCCTTCCCAGAGCCAAGCATTGGAGATATGGATGTATGTTAAGGTAAGCTGACTCTGCAGCCTGGCTTATGTTTTGGTAGCTGATATGCAGGCAGGCAGCACACCTCTGGTCGCACCAGGGATGGCTTGCACATGGAGAAGCTCCATGGAGTTGGCACATTCCCTGGCTGCGATTTCCTCCCTGGCCACACATTCAAACCTGCATTGCATTGGGAAGCTCTGCCCGTGCCCTGCCAGCTCACATTAGGCTACAGGGACTGTTTTGTGCAAAGTCATTTTTGTACCTAACAGGGGCTTTTGCATGCGCAGACACCCCGTGAATGTTTCTGTGGGAGTAGCTGCTGTTTCCAAACAAAGGGCTCCTTTCTTCCCAGCAAAAGGAGGTAGCTGGTGTGAGCTGAATATAACCTGCTCCAGCCTTTGTTCTGCAGTACCTCACTTGGTGCTTGGCATCACAAGAATACACAGCAGAAAAATGATGGTCCATCCCCTGCAGGGCTCGCTGGAGCTGCCTTGTTTTGTTCCAGCACTATCCATAGCTCTTCCCGCAGCCAGGAATGCCCTGAAGGTGATGACTGTGCAGGGTGAAGGATTCCCTGCCTGGCACCAGCCGGGCACACTGGGAGCTGTGCAAACAACTACCTCCCATCCCAGGCACCGGGACACTGCTGTGGTCTCAGACAGGCACAGATTGTCTTCAGAGGCTGCTGGGCAGGGGGTCTGGTGGCACTTCTGCATCCATCCGGCTGGCTGAAGGTTGCTGTGGTGAGGAGCACAGCAGTGGAGATGCTCAGCCTCTTGGAGGTGGACCTGAGACAGTCCTGTAAGCTCAGTGTGGATGTCCAGCTTCTGCAGAGGCTGTCCTGTGGTCCAGCAAGCAGATGCTGGGCTGTATCACCCTCCTTGCCATGTAAGCCGGTATCTAATGAGGCAGAGAGGCACCAAGATCATTTCTGGATCACATGCCATTTGGGAGGAAATTTGACTAATTTGTTACAAGATGTTAAAATCTGGGTTAAGCCCAGAAATGGCACAGCAGAGGTAACAGAACTGAACCATCTCCCCTTCCCAGCTGCCAGAGGCCATGTTGTGACCAAAGCAATCCTCTTTTCTGCTCACATCACCTTTCCGGATTTATCATTTTAATGTTCTCTGGGCCACCAAGCCCCACAGCTGTAAATTAATTTTTAAAGTAATCCAGATTTTAAAACTTCCATCAGCTTTAATGAGCTTGGGGGAATCCTGTTGTATTAAAAAACATGCATGCAATTATTTTTCCATCTTGGGTTCCGCCAGTTCCCAGCACCGCTCGGTGATGACATCTTCCTCCCCTCTCCAAAGTGTTTTCTTGTGATACCAGGGCACCGTATCCTGATGGTGTGTGTTTTGCCACACGTGGGCAAGACTAGAGAGGACTTCTCTAAGGACAAAGCAGTATCATTAGCAGGTCCCCGGGTGGCTTCCCAGTCACCTTTCCATTAATCCAGTTCTGCATCACAGAATTAGAAGCAGCTAATGAACAGCTCCAGTGCTGGGAGCCTGGAGGTACCGAATTAACTGGACGCCTCTTTGAACTGTGTGATTTCAGATGGGAAATCTTCATGGAGAAACAAAATTGTGTTTGTTTTCGCAGCCTTCTGCATCTGTTTTTAAATATTTGCTCACAGTAGTTCTGGGTTTTCTTTTCCTTTTTTTGTTTTTGGGTTTTTTTATTATTTTTTGCATATTTTATTAGCAATTAGCCTAATAAGCCACCTTTTCATCGTTCCACATGTAGATCAACCACTTCAGAGAGTACAAGATAAACATTTTGCAATGTACGCATGTATCTTCTGGAAAAGATGAGTAACTTGCTTCCACTGAGACAACGTCCTCCTGACATCAGGGTTTTGCTCTAATCATTAGTGCCCAGGATTTCCCCCTCCTCCCCCTTTTTATTTCCCTTAAGACAACTTCTTACAGCATTCGTTAACCTGAATTTATAATACAATTAATTCTTATTTAGCCAGTGCATTCAAAATGATGGTTTGTATAAGTAGGAAATAAATAGCCTGGGAATGTGCAGCTTCCTTCTGGAACCTGAGCATTTAGGAAGTTCATCTCTGTTGAGATCAAAGTTGAGCGGCTCAGAGAGATTTCAGTTGTCATATTACAATGAATCTAGAAGAGAAAGTCCTTTGCAGGCCATGGATGAGCTGAGCATCCAAAAAGAGCCACATACCTAAGAACTGGTAAGCTGCATTGCCTGTCCTTACTGCCTAGTGGAAATCAAGCCATGTTTAACAGCAGTATCTCAGAACTAAAACATTCCTCATCCTGACAATGTCCTGAGGTGCAAAGGCAGAGCACCAGGCAGTGCTGCCGTCCGTCTGGTACCTCCATGCTCATTGCTGCTGCCCAGGACTCAGGCAGCAGAGCAGTAGTGAGCAGGATGGAGATGTCTTGGAAGAAGGGACTCCTCCAGTCTGGGGCTAAGACCAATGGTGGGGCTGGAAGGGGCAGACTCATGGCTGATGCTGCCTGTGCTAGCTCCTTGCTGGGGACCAGGAGGACATCATCATGTGGGTGACGTCAGCTCGATTTTTCTGAGCTTTCAGGTAACATCAGAGTAATTAGCTCCAGAGCCAGCAGGATAAATTAAGCCTTTCCTCTAAATCTGAGATAAGCCCCTATCTCTTGCCTGCTGGAAGAGCTCCAGTATCAGTGCATCTTTTTGCCATCCTCTGGGCAGGCAGTGGCACGGCTGGGACAGGACTATACAGAACAGCCTGGTGCTGCCTAGCTGGCTGTCAGCCCAGCCAACGGTCACTCTGTGTCTTGCTGGAGACTGTCCTCTTGTCTTTTATTCCCCCTACATGCAAATTGTATGCTCTTAACACCTTCAGACTTCTCAGATGAGCACAGTAAATGCTCTTTTCCAAAATGAATGGGGAACAGTGGAAGGAACCGGTAGTGTCAGTGCATGAGCTTGACTTATTGGCAAATCAGGTTAAAACCAGCCAGGTTGTTTATGCTTACTCCTTGCCATCACAGCATTGCCACTCCTGATACAGCACCTCCCTGCTCCTGAAGCAGCACTTTACAGTTCCACATTGATTTTTGGTGCTCAACTCCAGCCACCCAGACTTGATCCAAAGGCACCGAGCACAGGCAGATCCCTGAAACTGCTGCCAGAAATCAAGCTCTGAGTGAGTGATGCCAAAGGGATCCAAAGGGACCTAAAGCAACCGGCTGGGAACACGGGGCTGTCTTTTGCTCCGCACCCTGCTCCAAGCCCCCGAGGACATGTGGGGCAGCCCCTCCCTGGCTGGCCTGGGCATGGCCCGAGCTCTAATAAGATCAGTCCTGCAGTGTTTCCTGAGCAGCAGGAACAATGAGGCTCTGTCCCGCTTGCTGCCGCAGCGAGAACAAGAACCAGACCGAGAAAAAAGGGGAAAAAAGAGGAGGGGAGGAGAAAGATCTGCATCTTTCAGCCAGGCTGTGCTCATGTTCACCTCCTGCTTTAGCAAAGCTGAACCGCTCAGTGCCTACGCCTGCAGACAGACAATAAGTTATCAGTGCTGGTGAAGGACATGTTTATTTTCCAGGGCAAAGGCTCAAGCACCCCCCTCCAGGGAGCCCTTCTCTTCTCTCCTGCCCACACGGCCCCTTTCCAGAGCCGGTAACAAATTCCACATCACCACTAAGGAATTTCCTTTCCCTTCCAGAGATAAGGACCATACTGGGTACAGTGGGGCCATTCCCATTGCGGTTGGCATCTCCTCCAGGAGGGATGTGCTGGGCTGCCCAGGGGCAGGTAACAGCCTCCTCCGACTAGCAAATGAGGTCAGTGGTCCAAGCGTGGTTAACTAATGGGGATCAGCAGATGGCTGGACACCGAACTACCTGAAAATCCTGGTTTGCTGTTTCATTTGCCCAAATGACATCTGCAGGTTCTTGGGGAACTGGACCTTTATCCTACCGTCACAGCCAGGGCAAGTCAAAGGTTCCCTGCAGGTTCCCTGGCCTCTGCCTCCCAGAACGCTCCTCACCTTCCTCTGGACCCTGCCCACAGCAGAGCCAAGAGGCTGCAGTGAAACAGTGATGATCCTGGACCTGCCTCACAGCCTGTGGGTGCTCTTTGAAGAGGTTTTTTGGAGAGAAGCCTTTGGAAGGAAGTCCTTGGAATGTGGCAGGAATCGTGCTCTCCCCCTGCTGCTTTTCTGCCTAAAGCTTTCCTCTGGACAAAGCGATTACCTTGTGTGACTCAGTAGCTTTGATGGAGCAATGCTGATTTACACCAGTTGATGAGCTGCTCTGGTTTTCTTATAGAAAAGCCTCTGTAAGGCTGTTACACTTAACCTGTACTAAACTGTGCATGAATGATTTATTGTGTACTTCTCATGCAAATGACGCTAATAGACTCTGTCATACACAGGAGAAGATGCTAGAAGATTACTAAAATCTGCACTTAAAAATGTTTCAGAAGAAAATAATGTCTTATATTGTATTACCTGAGAAAGACATCTGACTCTTCCCTTGAAGACACATGTACATGAGAGGTTGTGTTGCGTTGCATTGTGCGTGAAGCACCTTGAGGCTTGAACAGCAGAGCTACAAGAAGTGTTTTAAAGGAATAGATCTCGATAACCAGAGCTGCATGACAAGGAAAGGGAGAACTGTTTTCCTCATGTATCTCCTTCAACCTGACTCATGATCCAGGAGTCTTTGATGACTTCAGGATCAGACTGCAAAGAAACAAACCCAAAGCAGTCCTGTCTAATTAACTGAACATATTTACATGTGTAAAACTCTCCTGTAGTCCTGGTAATGACTAATGCATAATTATGCACAGACAAATCCCCACAGTAAACACAAATATTTTTGTTTGTGATTATTTGTCTCGGGAGAACACAGCAATTTGTCAGGGCTTTGCTGAGCTCCTCAGCTGAGCTAAGTGAGATGGGGCCAGCAGGTCACTGCCCATAGGCATCCCAAGAGCCATTTTAGCCATGCAGCAAGAGAGGAGCACAGCTTTTTGCCCACAAAACCTTTTTGCATTGAAAAATGCAATTTTGGATCAAAACAAAGTATTTTGACAGTTTATTCCAATTTTACGTGTACTCATCATGTGTAGATGTGACGTTACCATTTGTCCAC
This sequence comes from Melopsittacus undulatus, assembly GCF_012275295.1. Lineage (NCBI taxonomy): Eukaryota > Metazoa > Chordata > Aves > Psittaciformes > Psittaculidae > Melopsittacus > Melopsittacus undulatus. The sequence continues at coordinate 17,927,639 of NC_047537.1, forward strand.
CAAGAAAAGCCATTTCCTGATGGCTCCTTCCTCTGCCCATGTTCAGGCATCTGAACTGCACAGCTGAGCTGCAGGAGGCATCCTTCAGGATGCAGCATTCTCCAGCACATTGCAGAGGGGATGTCTGTAGAGGAAACAGATATTCTCCAATTGCCACTTTGTCCCTTCAGCATGAAGAGGACCAGCATGGACACAGCAGGCTCCTGTAGGGAAACTGCATTTTCTCAGTGCCTGCAGGAGAAAAGATGAAAAACCACATAGGAAAAAACACAACAATCCTTGTAGCCAACTTGGAAATAATATTTCAGCTGGGCTGGAGAGAGTCTATTGGCACACTGATCCGTGCACCACGTGTGCCGGGGAGCCAAGGGAGTGCTGAACAGAGCAGAAAGCAAGAGCACTTGCAGGGTATAAAACATAGTTTTAAAGCCTTCCCACTGGCCTCAGTGTGTGCCAGATTCTTGTACTTTGACTTCAGCTTTTGTTGTCTGCTGGTTCGCCCCAGGGCGTTGCACAGCTCAGCCGCAGGGATGGACAAATCTCTCCATGGCACAGACCAACCGATGCGTGTTTGACACCAGCTCTGATGTCCCCTGGTTTCAGTGGGGCAGCTGCATTCAAATCCATAGTGCTTTCTTCTCACATAGTGCGCTGTGGTGGTCTGCAAACATGTGGAGGAAGGAAAGCCTGAGGCAGTGTTCCCAAGTCAACACCCCAATACCATATGCAGGCAGGTACAAGCAGCCGTGGCCTGTGTGCCTGGTGCCCCAGGCTTGCTGGCCATGTGAGCTCTGATCCACCCCACTGGGGTCCCATCTCCCCCCTGCCCATGCCATCGCCCTGCCTGGGAGCAGCACGGGTCCCCCTGCACTGATGCCTGTGTAGTGCAAAGAGCCTTCCTGAGGCACCAGGCTCTCGGTCTGCTCTCCGAGTCCTCTGTGCCACGCCATCACAGCCCATGGAGCCACACAACCCCTAGTGATAAATTCATCACTTAGGCAATGGCTTTCCTCCTAAAATTCTCTTCAGGGAACAATTCTCCTATGTCTGATACAGTGACTAATTGATAACTTTCTTTAAGGGGACTGCACAGAACTTTCTTCAAGGCAGTATATTATGATCAGTGGGTTTTCCAAGGAGTGTGCAGCTCTCTTAATTCTCACCTTCATTATTTTAATATCTCTGTAAAATGGATTTCTAATGGATCTATATTGCCATAAAACTTTAGGGATGGTGGGTGGGTGTCAATAAATTCTTTGCAATCCAAGCGGCTCTGCCAGTCAGGTTGGGAGCAGAGGGACAGGCTCTGAGGAGAAGGCAGGGTCTGACTCCAGCCTGCAGCTTCCAACAGTGTGACCTTCCCTGATTTGACCCCATCCTGCTGTCTCTGAGCACCTTGCAAAACTTCATTAAGCAACATGACTCGTATCTGTCACAAGCAATTCTTTCTCTCCCACCTCTTCACCCCAGGGATAAGTCAGATCAGCTCTGCCAGGAATGCAGAAGCTGCCCTAGGTACAATCCAGCCTGAAGTGGTGATACCTGCTAAGTCTGTGCAGAATAACAGTCATCACATCAGAGCATTTTCACCCAAAGATACCAAAGCAGGCAACAAATGTACATCATATTGGCATCAACCCCCTTCAAAATATTCTCGCCATCGTGCTGGAAGGCAGCAGCCACTATTTCCTGCTTCATCAAAGAAAAGAAGTGGATGTTACAGCCCTCCAAATATATGGGGAGATTTTAGAGAGGTCAAATTATTCCTGTGATTATTAACATTGAGAAAAAGTGTTTTACCATGGGATCCATTGCCTGGTCTCATGAAAACTGCTCAGCAATCTCAGTTTTGTCTCATCCAGGTTTATGTGCTATAATAACTCGTTTTTACCTTGGACATTGAAGGAGATGGCCCGGCAACTGATTAGGAATGAGCTGCAGGCATCAGCATTTGCCATTCTGCCATCCTTTGCCCTGAAGAGCTCCCAGGAATGGAAGCTGTGGGAGCAGTGAGGGTGATGCCTACACTTCCTAGCATGTGTAGTATAAAGAAGTCCTCTACCAGAAGCATAGGAGACTGCAGTCAGATGTGCTGGCTTGTTTCTCTGCTAGCATTTGAGGTCAGAGGTGTATTACAGAGTCCTGCTGCAAAACCCCACCCCAGGCTTTGCATTATGGAAACGGTGTTTGGCTGTTTCTGGCATCGTGGAGGTGATGCAGGAGTGGTGCCTGGCCTGAGGACTTGGGTTTCTTTTCTTTCTGAAGGATCTGCAGCTCCTCTGCCCACTGTTTTGGTAGCTGGGGGGCTGCAGTAGAAGACTTTCTCCTCCCTATGACTTGTTTCATAATCTTCATCCCTTGGGTTTCTCACTCTGGGGCAGTTGTTTGAGCCATCCGTGTCCAAACAGGTCAGGCTGGTGTACACAGCAAATGAACCTTTGGGTGGACTGCCTCCAACTCTGCTTTATTTCCATGGGCACAAGACACTTGCACATAGGTAGGAAAACCCAAAAGCATCTTGAGTTTTGGGCACATCATAAAAACAGCTCCAGTGCTTTCTGTACATGCATGAGGCTCTGTGTGAAGATAAAAATCAACAACCTGCAGCTAATTCTGAAGACACTTCTGAAAGGCCTTTTCAGCACCTTCCTGCCAGTGCACTGAAAGGTTGAGTCATCTTCTGATTTCCCTTTCTGCTGCAGGATTCTTATTACAGGCCCTTGGCTTGGCATCCCCCATCAGCCTGCCAGGGCCAGATGTGACACTTCAGCATTTCAGTGGGGTTTTGCACACTTGGTGGTGGGTTTTCTGCAACATCTGCAGCCCTGCCTGGATGATGAGCACCATTAGAACAGCCTGTGCCTTCCCTCTGCTTGTTCAGATCCACTTGTACCAATAAATGATGATCACGAAGGTAAAAGCCAGAGCAAGGGAACAGTCCTTGGGAATACTTTTATTCTCAGCAGCACAACAGGAAACTTGCATCTCTGCGCTTTTCTCCAGCCTATAGACTTGGTGTGCTGTGTTCACATGCTACAACCTCTAAAATACTGCTTCCTCTCCCCCAAAGTAAGCTATAGGGCCAAGTCCTAGGCTCTGCCCCCTCTGCTCAGGTTGCTTATGTATTTATTATTAAACAGCTATAGATAATAAGCAGAATGCTGTATTGCAGCTGCTGTGAGCCGTGGCAAGTGGGTTAGAGAGTCATGCGCTTCTTGCTTGCTTTTTGGCCTCAGGACACTCATGTTCTTGTTTATACAATAGCTCTGCTTGGAGAGCAAGAATAAAAAGTATGTTGTTTTCCCCTCTTACCAGATTGCTGTTTAGCATCATGCTACATCTCTCTCATGGGAAATACAGGTTAGAGACTCACAGGTTGGGGAGGGGATTGAATCCAGATGTTCTGTTTTCTGGGCAAGTGTTTGAAATATTTGGTTATTATATAAGAAAGGGCAGCAGCTCTTCCACCGCAGGGGTAATAGATGTGCTTTCAGCCTCCTTTGGCAATGCTCACTGCAGTGGGTTTGCTGATGTTAAATGCCTGTGCCAGGGATCAGGAGAAAACCAAGGTACTGGGTTTTCAGGAATCCTTTCTACTTTGGGCCAGTGCCATGGAGAGGACCTTTCATAACTGGACATAACCACCCCAAATTGGTGGTCTCACATCAGGGCATCGTCCCACCAGTAGGCAAATTACGTTATTCCTTTTGCATGAAAATGTGGGAAGAGAAATATAAGTTATTAAAATGAGGTTTTCTGTTACAAGAATGACTTGTAAGTTCATTTAAGCATTCACCCTAAAGATGCAGTTTGTTGGTAGGGTGGCCAAGAGGGATGTTTCCATCCTTTCAGAGGGAATGGACTCAGTGTCCTGCCCACCCAGAACTGCCACGGAAACCTGGGGAAAAGCCTGTTGTGTCCTGGATTCTGCCCTCCCAGTGCAGTCATATATGAAAGCACCAGCTCGCAAAAGGGAGGAAGGGATTTTGAGGAATAGCTTCACCTTGTGTGGGCTCTGGGAAATCTTGTTCAGCATCAGAGAGCAGATTCTTTAAGGCATGAGGTTGCATGTCCTTAAAGCATGGCTAGTGCTGGTGTCAGGCTTTGTGGTTAATCTTGTGTGTGCTTGTTATTGCTTGGTAAGAAGTGCTGGGTGAGTATTTTGACTCATTTCTGTACTTGGTTGGATCACAGAAAAATAAGCAAGATGTGTAAAGTCTGCAGTGGAATTTTGCCTCAGTGTGGTTAAGCCATCCCAATCCATCTTAGCTCAGCTCTGTCACTCGCAGCAAAGAAAATACCATATCTGCATGAGTACCTGGTCCTTCATGCTCATCCCCATCCACTCAACATGTCCAGCACCCCATGAACATTTTGCTCACAGCCCTTTCCCCATGCACAGGCGCATTGGGAAACTGGAGGTTTACAGGAATTCCTTCTCCTCTGCAAGCAATGAAGTGCTGGCATTGTATGTCCCTTTTCCTTCCCTTCACACTAGCTCACATCTGTTCTTACTCATGTGTGACCAAAGACTACCTGAGTGCTGGGGGGAAGGAGAGAGTTCAAAGGCAGCAGCAGATGCCCGAAGCTGTGGCTCTCATGCCGGAGCAGCTCCAGAAAACACAGCTCAAGGATAACCCTGCTCCCCACTGGGGTCCTGTGAAGGGGCTGTTAGGGGACAGATGTGTGGTACACGGTGCCAGCTGTCACCAGCCACTGCACAGCCTCAGCCCGTGGCACTGAGGGTGCAAATGCACCAGGATCCCTGCGAGCTCCCAGGAGCAGAGCCAATGGAGCAGGGAGCAAACCCCCACGCAGAATCCCATGAGGAGACCAAAGCTGGGGAATAAAAATAAAGTTTTCATTGGATAAAGGGTATTTAATGCTGAAAGTGCTCGGGTGAGAAAGGTTTCTTAGAATGGATTTTTACCTTTTACATATAGCGTTTTAGAATGTGGGCATCAAACACAACGGGCTCCCTGTGTCCTGTTGGCTGAGGTTACATCAAACTCTTTATGATCATTTTGCCAGGGCCAAGAAAACATATAGTTACACAAATCACTTTCAGTTTTATTCCATTTTGACATTTCAGGGTCTCCAGCAACTTGGCACCACTGAGGAGCCAGCCATTCTTGGAAATATTTGTGTTTTCAAAGCATGTTTTGAATTACAAATATTTGCATGTTCACAACACATAATTTTGGGGCCACATCTGACCAGGAACATTCCTCGGTGCAAGTGCCAAGCAGCAGTTTTGGCCTAGGGCAGCCTCCTGTGGGTACATTCCAAGTATGAGGATGCTCCCGTTCCACAAACAAGCGCAAAGGGCAGAAGCTTCATCTGTTCTGCTGCTTCCGTAGGGCTGTTGGCTTATCAGGAGAGCAAAATCTCTGTCGCAAGAGGCGGTGTGGCAAGCTCCTGCTGCTCTGGGGCGGTCCCTGTGGGAAGGAGTCTATAGGTGTTGACCTACATTTAAGTTAAGAACAAGCGCGGAGCTGTGCCAATGACTTGCAGTGGCACCGGAGCCGCTCCTGGGATGGCACAAGGAGCTCGAAGGTATTTTCACTCTACCCCAGGTCTGCCACCATCGCCGTGCATGAATTCACTCCTGGTGAGAGGTGCCAGACTGACATTCAAAACGTGGGAAACATCCTCCCCCCACTTCGTAATTATTTTCCCTTTCTTTGTGCTGATGAAGTACAACGGGGCATTTAAATCTGATTTGATAACATTCTGCATCTACACAGACCACGGTCTGACCCGGAGCAGACACTTTGTTCTGACTACAGCGATCTGATAGTTCCTATCTGATGAGTTTCTGTCTTCCACCCAGCATGCCGGTTGCAGTCTGGCACAATATGGGCTCCCTCCAGTGGTCAAGGGGCTCCTGGTGCCGATTGCCCGGGAGCTGCCAGGATGGCTTTGGCTCACAAATCCCGACAGAGATCATACTGGGACTGTCCTTTCCTTATTCCCCCCCCCCCCCCCCCCCCCATCTCGGTCTGCGTGTGTGTCATCCTCCTTGCGGCAGTGAACGCCTTGCTCTGTAACCCACATCAAGATCCAGGCTGTAGATTTCCTTGCATTTCCCAAAATGTTCACTGCAGGAGGGGGAGAGGAAGCAGGAGAGGAGAGAGAACCAGAGGAGATCTGCTGAGAGACTTGGACACAACGATTTTTAGCGAAAATGACTGGGTTTTGTTTGCATTCCACTCTTACCGTGGTGGTTTGAGAACAGATTCTGAGTTTCATGCTCAAACCTGCAAATAGTTAATGTGTTTTTGGGGGGGTGAACCAGGAGCCTCCCCCTGGAACACGTTTCCCTGCTCCCCAGTGAACTGCTCCATAGTTCCGAACGGCTCCGGGGTTCGGTTCCGCACGAGTTCATTTACAACATCTCATTTGCCAGTGTTGTTTGTCAGTACTGGGGTAGGGACCCATGTCCCTGCTGGTGGCTGGGGCCAGCCTGGGCCCGAATGCTGGCAGTGGCATCCAGGAGAGTGTCCGGGAGGGCTGCGTGTACCTGTGCATGCATGTCCAACCTAAACCGAGTGTGCAGTGAAGTGTGTACCTGTGCATGCATGTGCCTGTGTACATGTGTATGTGCATATGGGTGTCTGTGCATGCATATGCCTGTGCATATGTGTGCCTGTGCCTGTGCGTGCATGTGCATATGTGCATGTGCCTGTGCCTGCATGAGTATGCATCTGTGCATGTATGTGCACGTGTGCCTGTGCATGCATGCCTGTGCATGTGTTGCATGTGTGCTTATGTGTACGTTCAGTGTGAACGTGTGTCTGTGTACGCACACACGGAATGTGCATTCACGCAGTGTATGCGAACACGTGTGCATGCATGTGCATGTGTATGTGCACCCATACCCAAGGACGCATGTACTGACGCAGCCTGCGTGCTCGGGTACATATCAACCCGGCAGCATTACTTCCACGGGCGAGGGACCGCGGGGCCGGGGGCACCTTTGGGGTGCAGTGGGGCCCTGTTACCACCCCCCCTTCCCGCGGGGGTTTCTGTTTGCGATGCTGGTTCATGGTTGGCAGGGTCCATTGGCACTGGGGGTGCCAGGCCCCAAACACCCGCTCTGTGGGTGCTGTCCCACCCCCCAACCCCGCACCCCGCGGGAAGTGGGGGGCGCGCGCGCAGCAGCGGCAAAGGGGGAGGGGGGAGGAGGGGGCGGGGCCGGGCGCGCGGCCTCGCCGCTGTTTGGCTGCGACGGCAGCGCTCATTTGCATGTGGCGGGGAGCTCCCCTGTCACGTGGCCCCGCGCGGGAGGGGGAGGGGGGTGGTGGTGAGGGGTGCAGACTTCCTGTTTGAGGTCAGCGCGCGGAGGGGAGGGGGGAGCGCGCGGCGGCGCCTGCCCGCGGTCTCGCGCTGCCTGGCGGGGCTCTTGTCAGTCAGCAACAAAATGGCCGCGGCGGCAGCAGCAGCAGCAGCTCTGCTCCTGAGGACGGCGGCGGCCCTGGCGGTGGCGGCGGCGGCAGCGCGGAGGAGCGGGGGACCGGCCCGGCAGCACTGAGCCCGGCACCGCCTGCCTGCGAGCGGACGAGGCGAGAGTGAGCGGGAGCGACGGAGAGAGGAGCTGCGCCCCCCCCCCCTCCCCCCCACCTCAGCCTCCGCCAGCGAGCCCGGCTCTGCCTGCCTGACCGACCGGCTCTGCCCGCGGCGCTGCTGCAGCCCCTGGGGAGACGCTGCCGCCTCGGCCCCCAGCTTCCCTCCGCTCCCCGCCTCCTCCTGGGGGCACCCAGCTCCCTGCCCCACGGCGAGGGGCTCTGCTGCTGCAGCCTCCTGCCGCCCGGATCCCTGCGGAGGAGACGGAGCGAGCCCGCGGCTGCCCTGTGCGAGCGAGGCAGACAAACTGCTGGGCTTCCCCGCTCCCCCCGGCGCGTCCCTCAACCCTCCCTCCCTGAAAGACTTGGCTGGATCCTCCTCCCCGGATCCCCTCCCCGCGCCCGCTCCTTCCTGCCTGAGCGGCTGCGGAATCCTCCTCCCGCCCAGGGGCTGGTGGGTCGCTTCGGGCTCCCCGCCATAGGAGCGCGGATCCTCCTCCCCGAGAGACTGCCGCGGGGCCTGCGCCCCACGACCGACCCCGAGCCAGACCCGGCGGGACGCCCCTTGCCCGAGCCTATGTGAGACTCCGGATCCCCCGTGGCTCCGTGCTGGGATTTTTTAATTTCTTTTTTTTTCCCTTTTTTTTTTTTTTGAGGGCAGATCCATCTTAAAACTCTTCTGGATCCCGGTTTCTCTTTTTAATTTGCACTTTTGAAACCCCCTCAGATGCTCCTCCATGTGGACTGAGAACCCGTCAAGGCACACACACGAGAACTCATACCGATCAACTCCAAATCCTGGCTTTCGTGGGTTTTGCTGCAACACCTAAAAACAAACTTGTATTTAAGACACACTCGTGCAAAAATTTAGCCGGGGACTTGAACGTGTATTTTTGACTTGGTTTCTTGGTCTTATTTTTATTTTTCCTTTTTTTTGCTTCACTGGAAATCAAAAGCTTGATTTGGAATTGGACCTGCTTTTGCTGCACTTCTTCTCTGGGCTGGATAACACTGAAGCTCTTTGCTTTTCTACTTGGATAGCGTTTTCCTGTTGATCTATTGGTTTTTTTTTTCCTTGTGTGTGGCAAATTTTTAGATTTTTTTTGAGGGGGTTAAACGACAGCAACAAAAAAAAATTTTTTTTTTGGCCGTGTGAGATTTTTTCGTATTCAGATTCGTGAAATTACGGGTACACTTACAAAAACTTAAAGCATTCGAATAAGAAAGGATACACGTCAGAAAGACCCCTACACGGTAGACAAAATACTTGTTTCCTTACAGCAAGACTGAATCGAAAGCTGCCAAAGAGCCCCATAAAGGAAAGACTAAAAGGTAAGAAGGGGGAATAGGCTTTCTTTCATCTGGGCATGGTAGAAGTCAGCAGTGCAAGGGACCTGTTAAGGCAGCGTTTACCTCTTCCTTCCAAGTCTAACCCAGATTATTATTACTGTTTCTTACTGTTGGTGAAATGGGTGGCACCCCAAAACATAAAAAAAAATACATTTATTTTAATTCTTTTTTTTTGTTTTTTTTAAAGAACTTGCAGAAATACATTTTTCCAATGCTGGAATGAATTCAGTATTTTTCTGTGTACCTTTTCCCAGTTCAGATAGCTGCTGTGTGCAAAACAGCCAAGTGCCATTCCTGAGGCTGTGGTGCGCCTTGGACAGTAAAACAGCTTCTCTTGTAGACATGCGAGCGTGCACTTGCTTTATAACTTAACGCGCCTGGAAATTACCCTGGTGGGAAAGATCCCAAGTCTGGAAAGTGGGAGGTTGTGGGTATGGTCAGCAGCGATGTACTGGGCCGGGAGCTGGGGCTCCAGCCGTGGCCTTAGTGGCTGCTTTCTGGTGCAAGTTACCACGTTCGCATCCATTCTTCTTCCCTCTCTTCTTTCCCCCTGTAATGAGACTGTGAGGATCTGCTGGAATTTTCTCCAGAGCATTCAGAGAGGTCTTCGTCTAACCTGAAATACCCAGTGGGGGAGAGAACATTAAGCGAGTTCTGCTTTTAACTGGGAAGAAACTGGGGGGAGGCTTAGCTGTTAACCTGAGAAATGTGGCAACGCTGCAAGTTTATTAATTGTTTGAATCTTCATTGTTTGTATCACAAGTTTGTGTCAAAGGTTAATCTTCTTAATACGTAATTAGTTGACGGTCCAATTACGGGATTTATCGAACTCAATTGGTTTTTATTTCCCTCTTTTTCCATCCAATCCAATTCTGTTAGTCTTACTTTGTGCCTACCTTAGTTTCTGCTACAACTCGAGCGTTATCTGGGGGAAGACATTTATTGAGTTAATGTAACAGTTTAAATTTAGAAATAATCTGTACTACGTCATACCCATGGCAGTTCCATACAGCTACGTACGAGAGTGCAAAGATGGATCTGATGAATTTAGGCTGATTTATATACTACAATTGGCTCTGGACGTGAGGCCAGTGAAGGTAATAAGAACCCCACTAAACCCCGGTGTTGGGGGGCCGCTGCTAGGGCGGGGGGTGTTGCAGTGCTCGGTGGAGCTGAGGACAATGCCAGTACAGAGCAGCAGAACATCTGCACTGCTCCTGGGCAAGCTGTGCCGTCAGAATCTTGCCCTAATTACATACAGTGGGCAGGTTTTTTGGGTTCACCAGAATAAAAATGCAGTTTCCGATCGGATATTACTTTATTTATCGAAAGGAACACGCCAGTTCTCCCTGTGTTTCCCAAGGAAGTAGTAGAAGACTTGCAGTGGGTGCAGCCTGTGCTTAGCAAATCACATAGTTCTCTGTAATTGCGGTTCCTCAAATTCAGAAAGCCCTCGGATATCCAATGGGATTTGTGAACCCAAAATGGTGTGTGCTGGGCAGCCTGCCCCCCGGATGCAGTGGTGTTTCTGCTGCGGCTTCTGGGATTATTTCCACAACGTTAAAGTATCAATGTCAGACTTTGTATACAACTAGTAGGGAAAAACTGCTTTAGCCGGTGGGAGGCTTGTTCTTTAATTTGTGGGACTAATAATGTATTTGGGGGTGAGATCACGGAGGCTGTGTTATGAACGGGTGTTGGGTGCTGTGACTGTTGAGTCTAACTACAGGCTACTGTAGTTTTCTGTACAAGAAAACTACAATAAATCAAATCAATACCAACTTTTTTTTTTAGTAGGCATGACTGTTTAAGGAGACTAACAGTAGGGAAATAATGGCTTGTGTCGCTTTGACCTTATCTTCAGAGGAGAACAGATCTGTTCTGACTCGAAGTTACCTGGCTGGCACACAGGCTGTGTGATAAGATGGGCTGAGCCCTGGCTGAGCGGATGCTGCCACCATGAAAACTGCTGGATCCTGGAGCAGTTCAGGGCTTTCTTCAGGGCAAGACTGATACAGATTAATATGGGCTGTATTTTAGGCAATATTCTGTTTTTTTAACTAAGCATTTATCGTAATGAATAAACCAAGGCAGACAAACATCTTTATTGAGAGCTCTGCCGGATCGCAGTGTAATAGATCATACGTATTTTAACGTTTCTGTTTTCGTTGTGGATTCTCATACTGACAGCCTGATGCATTTCGGTATTTAAATCTAAAAGCTGACTTGAACCTGGTGGTGAATGATATAAAGTCCTTTTATATGTGCAGCTTACATAGGTTGCAGTACATGAGTTATTTTGCAGTGAGGCTGTCACTGGTGTGAGGTGTGAGTCCCATTTGCTGGCGGTGTACTTGTGGGGAGCCTCTGGCTCTGTACCATTGCTGTGCTAGCACAAAATGTAGCCGAGTTTACTCTGGCATACTGCCCTTGAGTCTTGATGTTAAAAAGCATGTGGTAACTTCAGGGTTCACCCTTTTGACCTGGCATCTTTGCATTTTTCCGAATCTGATCACTTGTGCATGGATGAAGGTTATCTATCTTACCTGCTATTGCAAAGGCTGCTGGAGCTTGCTGGGATGAGTGAAAAATCAGCTCTTTGGTTTAATTTCTTTTGCCGGGTTTATCTTTCCTATTAAAATACCTATACTTTTGTTGACTTTTGTGATCTTTAGCTGATGCTTAAGGGAAAGAAGGCTTAGGGTGTTTTTTTTTTTTTTAAAAAAAAGCTTTTTCAGACTTGGGAAAATAGTAGGATATTTCCTGAATATGAGAAATAGCATAATTTGACATAAAAGTACTTTTAACCTGAAGATCCTTAGTTCAAGTTCTCAAAGCTCCCAAGTTCCATACTTTGCTTAGTTGGAGTAACAATAAAGGGATAAAGTTAAAGGTCTGTCAAGCAGAGGCTGTAGTCTCTTTGTGTCTTGAAGAAAACTGTTGCTGAATTGCAGCCTTATAGACAGTACAGCTTTAAATTGGTCTAAAAATAAACCCTGTTGCTTTTCTGACTTTCGTTCAGAAAGGCCAGGGAATTTTATTCATGCAAGGGCTTTGCAGCCTTGCTGTTAACTCGGTGCCCCACACTTTTACAGTCCATCCAGTAGGATGTAGACACCTTTCCTCCTTCGTGTCAAGTTAGGTATTAAAGGCCCAATGGCAGCGTTTACTTTCAGTTTTAGCTATGCAGACTTAACCAGGGCTGGCGTATGTGGGAAGGGGTAATACGTTAACTTAGCAGCTGGCCTTGCCGAGATAAACACGCGCCTTCCCCAGTGCTGTCATCTGGCCCCCTTCCAAACCAAGCTGGAGGAGGAGGAGGAGGTCGGGGTGGAGCCATCCGTTGCTTCAGAAAAGAGAAGCTTTCATTTGGAAAGAATTGCTAGATAGCACTGAAATGCACATTTAAAAATAAACTGGTCAAACCTTAAGTAAACAAAATAATCTCTGTTGATGACTTGCAGCTCAGTGCCTGTTCCTTTGCTGCAGTTCTTTGAAGGTACAGCTGAAATGTGGCATGCAGATTGCTGCTTTGTAAAAAAATCAATGCTTCGTGTAACACTTTGAACATGAGAACTGCTGAAAAATTTATCATCTTTGGTTACAGTAGAGATGTGCAGCACAAAAGTGCTATTGTTTTAATTGTTTAAAATTCAGATTACAAGATAATGGTAATACCATTAGAAGGTTTCCCTTTGGCCTAGTAGCTGCAGGTAGGAGCTTGTCGATCCCTTAGTATTAAAGATGAGTGATAAGGAAACCTCTTAAATGCTTGTGACGAGGCAGTCTAGCCAATTTAGGATCAGCTGATGCCTTCTAGTGATAATGTCTTGAGGTTTTCAGCTGTATTATGAAGATATCAGCCAGGGCAAATAGTATTTAGAAGAGCAGTATACGTTATTGAATGGGGAGATGATCTAGAAGTGACAGTAAATTGCATTACTAAGTGATCTATGTTCTGTGCACAGTCTCTTCACGAGTAAATGCTAGTGGTAAAATGAAACATGATTATTCTTAATGTATGGAAGCAGAGGAATCAAAGTATTACTTGATCTTCCTTTAGGAATCCGAGCTATTGATGAAAATTGTCTACCAAAAGCACAGCTTAGTTTTACATCTTAATTACCAGATGTACTTCTGCTTATTTTATCATTACTTAAGCATGATTAACTTTATTTTGATTCCCATACACAGTTATGGGTGTTTTCTGAAGCTATTTGTGCAGCTTCCTACCTTGTTAATGTTTTAACATCTCCTGCACTAAAGAAGAATGTCTGAATTTGATCATCACAACAAACTGTTCTTGCACAGAATAGCTACAGTGCTCTTTAAGCCTGTACCAAAGACTGTATCACTTGCAGAAAATGCTGAATTACTTTAAAATATGCATCTGATTCTTTGTCTTTTTAAGAAATGTCACTTCTCTGTCTTCATCCAGATAAAAAGGCTGGTTTCACTGAAGATAGCTGTAAAATAACCAGCTGTTCTCAAGTCTCATGGTTCAGGGTACTAAGCATCAAAATGTGAGTTAGTTTTGGTCTTAGCCCTGGGTGTGCATCAGCACTGTAATTTTTCAGTGTTGAGGTTTAGAATGTAGTTGGAATTCAATGTTAAAACATTAGAAGCTTTGATGGTAGTGAGATCTGCTTTCTGGAGCTCTTCCCCGTGGGTTTCCAGCCAAGGATGGCTTGCAAGTGAGAACAGTTATCTGTGCTGCAGCAGTGATGTTTTATGGCTGGGTGCCCAGATTGTCTAGCTCTGCACTCAGCTTTATAGTTTGCCTTTGAGGGCTATGGAGGTGGAAGTCATTTGTAATAAACAGCTCTCTGCAGCTTGCTTTTTCACTGTTTTGAAATGTACAGCCATTTAAAAAATGGCAAACTAGATGCACATTTACTTAGATTTCAATCAGGAAAGGCTGTTTTATAAGCTCGCTTATGAGAAATGTTAACAATTGCTTATTGCTTTGGATTAAAAATAGCTAATAGTTATCCCTTGGCTTTTGGGCTTTTATAGCAGGAAGCTCTGGATTGATGGAGATTGAGTTTTTTATGTTTTTTATTTAAATTTTTCTTTTTTTAATTTCCATTGGCATCTTGTGTGGTAACAAAGCCCCAGAGAAAAAAATGTTTATAGGTCTCAAAGTAGTTATCATGCAAATACCAGCTATAGGCTTATTTAGGAAAGATAACACCCACCCCCCCCATGGTGGAAGAAAACCACCCCCGGGGCTATGAAGTGCTCAGTGTGGCCCATGGGGGTTTTGTGGGGGTGAATCCATTCTCTTTTTTATCCCTCCCACCTCCAGGCCTTTTCCATTCTCATGTTTTCCTGTGATGACTTTCTGAAGGGATAGTTGGTAGTGCCTTTATTTATGATCTTGGTCAAGAGCTGTCTCCTAGAATGCTGTATCTGTTGTATGATGTGCTGTTTTCCTTCCTATTCCTTCCCCCCACACTTCTGTGTGCTCTCTGCTTGAAGTTTCCAGTTTTCTTTCTTGTACCGTGTTGCAAGACTTCCTGATGAGAAGTGGAAGAGGTTTTTTTGTTTTGTTTGAGGGCTGCAGAGCACTCACAGTGGCTTAGATACCAGTCTGGGTGGTCAGTGTGTACATATATCGATTGTTAGTTCAAGCTGACTTCTGCCAAGTCTATTTTAAGCTCAGCCAGATATCTCTGTTGTGTCAGTCTGCTTCCCAGTCCTGCTCTGGACTCTCAAGTCTTCTAGTTCTTTAGAATTCCAAACCCTTTTAATGGCTGATAGTAACATCATGGGTTCTGACAATGGAGATACTTGTTTCTAAACAGTGGCTGGTTACTGGTAAACAAGAGAACATCAACACAAACCATCTAGAAAAAGCAGTTCAGTGACAGTGCAAACACAAATTCAGCTGTAGAGATGCACTGATATGCTGACTGCCATTTCACTGGATTGTCTTAAAGAGTCATTAATAGAAGGCCACAGAAGGTGGTCTTTGGTATTGCTTGTAATATTTTTGCTTGAACTCTATGTATGTTCATTATAGCCTTGAAGATATTTCATATGAAATAGGAAGTTAAAAACTTCACTAGCACTGCAGGCATAGCCTAATGGCTTGTGTGTAAATCAAGTAAGACTTTACATGGTATATTACCAAAGCCAGTCTGGAGTAGGGTTCTTCACTAACATTCTTTTCTATCTGTAGGTCTCAATTTCCTCTTCTCTCAATGTTTTAAATCAATTGCACAAGCTTACTTAACACAGGAGAATTGCTTCCAATGGTTGTTGTCTGGATTTTTCCCATATTTTCAGCCTGGAAATGGGTGCTCCAGTTGCAAGTTTGCCACTGGCTCCCTGGCTGTATAACAAAAGATGTTACATCTCTGCAAATGTAATAATTCCTCTCTCTTCATAGTATTGTGGCATTAATGCTGTAAGCACACAGTATTGTGCCACCTGCTTGTTTTATGCTGCTGCAAAATACTGCTGTTAGTTAAATATAACCTATTGGTATAAGAGTGCTGATCACACATGTTTATAACACAACTCTTCATTTTCCTGCTTATGAAACTACAGAGTTTCTCTTTGCGTAACATTAGCTGATGTATACTATGAAGAGGTATATATTTATCTTTTTAAGCCTTTCAAAAATTAATATGGAAAATGCATCATGTACGGAAGGAAAAAAGCCTGGTGGTAGCAATCTAAATGCTATTTAGTATTTTGTAGTATGAGCGTCATAAACCAGAGCTGTCTGATCCAGATGTGGAACTAAATTTGGTCTGTCACAGTAATAGAATTGCTGCTGTTGAGGAGCGTCTGTATCCATAGTACTGGTTCAGGTGAAAGATGTTATATAGGAATTACTGGGCTTTGTGAATGTGTAATTTTTTTTACTGTTTCTGTTCTAATGAAACTCTTACAAGTCCTTCACTTTTAAAAAGAGCAATCCAAGTTAAGGAAGTCTCAGAGGGCACCAGCAGTACATGATGTAGTGATGTCAGTCTCTGTATTGTGATACCACACTTACGTGCGATGTTTGAATAAAGCAGTGGTTGTGTTACTGGATGGATGCTCACATACTGGCTTGCTTAAAAGAGGCCCTCAACTTTAAGTTTTTTCTTGCATTTGTGAAGATGAAATGTTCTTCACAAATTTCCAGGTGACTGCAGTGACCACAACTCTCCCTCGGCTCCTCCCCCCCCCCCCCTCCGTGCTTTTGAAGCAAATAACCCAGACTGATGGATATCATCCATTTTATCTGGATGATGTTGAAACACTCTCAATAGTGCAACTGCACTGGAATTGTGGGCCCCCCCCCCCAGCTCAGTCCATCTATCAGCATCCAGACAAGCAAGCGCTAGTCTTTCTGGAATTCCGTCTGCATCTACTGATCACATAACGGACTTGGAGACATTTTGGATATATTTCTGAGAATATTTGCTCCCCTGGGTGTTTCATGGACTAACTGAAGGCATAAAATAGTTATTACTAAGATCGTAATTGACCATAAATTGATTTCCAAAGTGGTATTTACTGCAACTGTTTTTCCTGTCTCGGAAGATCATTTATGGCTATTTCCATTCCCCATCTCTCCCCCCACCCTATCTCTCTTCTCCCCATGAAGATGCTGTTCATTTGCTAAGTTGAAAAGTGGATGATGGCCCATTCTGATGGGGGCTCTGTTCTAATTTATTATTGGCAGGAATTGGCAACCAGATGCTTTTACTATTGAAAATGAAGTGGAGGAACAGAGAACTTTGAAACTTGATTAACTTGATGGAAATCAGGATTGTATTTTCAGCAATGCAGAGTTCTTTTAGACTCTGGGAAATTTGTGGAGGGAAAAGTTCTAGTTTGGACCTTGCTGTTTCCTTCATCTTGGATGATAGAATGGCTTTGTCTGAATTTTGGGGATTCCATTGCAAGCCTAGCAATAGGTACAAAGTAATGTAAAGGTTCTTACCTCACTTGAGTTATGTTGCTGTATTGATTTTCAAAACAGCATTGCAGCTGAAGATGCACTAAATGGCTTCAGAAAGTATTTTAAGTTGAATGATGGTGGGCAACGTTTTGGTTTTTGTAGTTAAGCACTAAGAAAATATAAAAAGTGTTTAAAACAATGAAGTAGAATTTCTTCATTTGTGTTTAAACTTTAACATATTCACAGTGCACAACTTTTAGTACAGTTTAATAGTATGTTTTGTCTTCCTTGACTTGGATCAAATCTGGCGTTAACCTCCTGCAGAGAATTCCAGGACCCCTGACATTTTATTGTGACTCTTGATTAGCTCACCAGGGTTCCTGCTAAGAATTCTTCTTTCTTTCATTTGATAAATTGAATTCCCTATTCAGAGTGCCTTTAAATAGAATGGTATTTGGAAAACTTGAAGACAACAACTTGAATGTTCAATGAGCTCACCATGCAAATGTAAAAATGCAGGAGGAGGAAATTATGTGTTTGTGTATTCTGAAGTCTTTTAGAAGAATAAGTGTTTTACAAGAACAGAAGTCTCCATCTTCATATTAACCTTAAATTTATCTCCCTTCTGGTTTCTGCAGCAAGGAGTTCTGTTGATACCTGTTTTCGCTTTTTCATCTTATCTTGCTTTGTTATGTCAGGAGCTGTGCATCCACTAAGTTAAATCTGTGCCTGGGAGCAAGGATAATCAGGTGGTTTGCACCCATAGTGTGAAACATCAGCTCTCCACTGCAGCCTGTGTGCAGTGTGGGGTGCATCTTGTTCCTTACACCCAGTGTACCCTAGACTAGCTTACACACACCTTGTATATCTGTCTTACGCTGTTTATGTTCTTTCACTGTGTACCCCCTTCCTGTTGCTGCTGCTAGCAGGGCTTGTGCTGTGGAGTATGTTCTGAGCTCTACAGTATGAATTAATAGTGTCATTATTTTTCTATTCTAAATATTGAGACACATCCTCCCTATGAGAGCACTGTCCTTTTGCTCCCCAATCCAGGTCTCCATGAGCTTCCTGGAGTTGAGGTTTGCAGCAGTGTCCCACACCTCCCCTGGTTCATTCCGAGTGACACGCAGGGATCTCTGCAAGATGGCAGAGGCCCCTTCCCTATATGGGATACCTTAGTGAGAGTAAGAGAAGTGCAGACACATTTTTCTACTGTGCCCGTGGCAGGAGGTCTACCTAGACAAGAATTATTTCCTCCACACCTCACCTTCAAGGGCCTTTTTTATCCCACTGGAGCCACTGCTGTGAACTACCACCTTTTGTTGAAGGTGGGTTGGCACCACCCTTTTCCCCAAAATAAATATCATAAACCTCAGATTCATAAGCGTATTTTTCTTCAGCACACATGCTGTTGCCTACTTTTTTTGATCCTGTAGGTTGTACGTTCTACCTTGACATACGTGACAATGCCAGCCTGGCTTTCAGCTCCTGCAGTGAGTTGAATGTGCTTTCACCTGCTGGTAGCAAAGGGGCTGGGCTCAGAAAAAGTTGAGTACTGGTATGTGACTGTGATGGAAGAGCTGGAAAGGAGTAGGGTGTTGGAGATCCCTGTGGGCGAAATGCGCCATGATTTTAGTTATGCAAGCTTGGCTTTTTTGTGTGTTTTTGTTTTTGTTTGTTTTAACAAGGAAGCATGAAGGTTTAGTGGTGTTGGCCTGAAGGGTGTGAGGGTGTGCCACACAGCAGCAGTGCTCCTGTTGTCTGTCTTGCAGCACACGTTGTCTGTCCTGTCCTGTTGCTGTGGGGCAGGTGACCTGCTGACCATCTCCTCCAGCCTCCTCTGTCCCGGGAAGTGCTCAGCTGTGCTGCATGACCAAACATCCTGTGGAGCTGTGGCTCCTGTTCCTGTTTCCTGCCTGCCTCCTTTGCAATGCCCCAGGAAGCAGTGCTCTTCTGACATGCTCTTCAAATCCAGCTAAACAGTTTGAGCCAGAAACTTGGCTGTGGGTTGCTTCTGCTCCTAGGTCAGTTCACCAGTAATACTTGGTTGAATGGTTTCACTGGGTGCTGAGGTGCTGGCACAGGGTGCCCAGACAAGCTGTGGCTGCCCCATCCTTGGCAGTGTTCAAGGCCAGGTTTGACGGGCTTGGAGCAACCGACTCTAGTGGAAGGTGTCTCTGCCCGTGGCAGGGGGTTGGAACTAAATGAGCTTTAAGGTCCCTTGCAACCCAAACCAGTCTGATTCTGTGTTTCTGCAATTCATCAGCATGGGGCTTTGCCTCTGTTCACACATGGTTTTTGTCTTCTGAAGTATTTGCAGAAACCAGAATAGCAAATATAGTATCTGAAGAGAGACCAGCATTCTGTGCTCTTGCTCAGCTGCTGGATTCTAAAGCTGTTTTCCTTTGTGTATTATGTCCCAGGAAGACTGGGGAAGAGCTCTGGACCAGATGCTAGATCAGCTGCTGGTGAATTTCATCAGGCCTGGGAGGGAGGCAGTGCTGTGAAAGTAAACCCAGTTATCTGAACTGTTTATGGTGTGTATGTTAAATTTCCCAGAGAGGAGTAGATCCATGTTTGCTGAGGGAGGAGGGATGCTGTTCATAGCATATTTCTTGCTGCTTCTAACCTGCTTTGAGTGGTGGATATAATGTAAGCTGGGGGTTTCGAGGGTGTTTCTTATATGTGGTCCTTGCATAGCATGAGCAGTGCACATGATGGTATACTTGAGGTCTGCAGAGGTGTCAGCAGACTGAGGGAGCAAATTCTGGTACAGTTCATGCCTGGAATGTTTACAAGGGTGAGGTTTTGTGGGCATCGTCTAGAACACTATACATTTCCCTACTAACTACTTAATTTGTTCCAGAGTGGAGTTTGTATATACGTTAATCAGACTGTGTTATGGAGAGCAGCACATTCACAGGAGAGGTGATGTACCTGTGTGACAGCAGCTTCATTCCCTGTAGTACCATCTACACGAGTGTGTTAATTTAGATTGGGAGTTTCATGTTTAAGGAAACCTGATTCTCCTTACTTGCGGTGCTTTGATATCATGGCATGGTCTTGCAGTGCAAATTTCAGTTTCCTTTTAAATAGAACTGCCTGTGTGATTTGCTCCAAGGTTGCAGTTAATGCTTTCCTGTTGCAGATGAGCATTTGGTGCATGGGAGCAGACTGGGCCTCTTCTCGATTAGTAGTCATTTGTAATGGGGATCATGTGGCTCCCAAGTCCTCTGCATGTACAGTTTTGCTCTGTAAGTCCACTCCTATTGGTCTGCACTACTTACTAATGAAGGTGTAACATGCATCTCCTGAAACATTCCCATTTGCACATTAGTATGGTCTTGCTCTCTGGTAATGATCCAGGAGAATCTCAACAAAAAGAAGTCTGTAGATGAAAAACAAAACCCCCAAACCCTACACGATTCACTGGGACTCAGGCAGTGCTCAGATATGGTCTCACCAAACTTCTTATGTCTCACCACGTACAGCTGATCTGTATCTTTAGTTTATAGAGGCTTTTTCTTTGGGGCTTTTCCCTGCTTCTCGTGGCTGGTAATCAACTAGTAGGAGCTAAAACCAGGTCACCATGCTTTTAAAAAATGTCCTGAATGATAATAACTACCTAGTCTGCTTTATTTTTGTTCTAATTTAATTCACTCCAGTGGTTGTTTACCATGTGTGTACATGAAGTAAGGTCACAACAAGTCAACACTGGGCGAATTGAAAACTTCCAGTTAGAGCCTTGGTCCTGCAGGACAACAGCAGCTGCCGCTTTCCTTGAGGTCCTGCCAGTATTATTACTCTTCAACCAGTAATCCAACTGGACATGTTAGAAACACCATGTACTGCTGCTAGATATGCAGCCTTGAGACAAGGTGTGTAATGCAGATGCTATTTTTTCTTGTGATCATGGGATTTCTGTTTTACAGATTGGAAGAGCAGGATTATGAATTCAGTCTCTTGGGCAACTTGAAATTACCCTGTAATTACAGTGAGATGCTTTACTTGAAAATGTTGCTTTTCGCACCCTGTTCTTGGGTGTCATTAAACAGCAGCTTCATTCTGCTCCTGCACAAATTACGGTTCTGAATGAAGTTGTCCATGCATGTCTTGCACCTCAGTCAAGCATGCTGTGGTTTAAAGAAAGCCTGGAAGGGAGTACAGAGGGATCAAGTCTAATCCCTTGCAATTACAGGCTGAGGTGGAGAAGGGTCCACAGAGCATCATAGGACTGAAGGTATCTACCAGTACTGTGTAACAAATCAAATAAGTGCAAACACACAAAGAAGACTTGGAGCCAAAACTATATTGTACAGTAAGAGGCAACTTGAGAGCATTAGTGCTCTGTTTCCATGCAGGAAGTTATTGTGGATTTTCTAAGTGACCTCAGAAATCAGACTGCTGGGCCTGCTAGGAGAGCAGATTTGTCTTAAATGTGTCAAGGTAAGTTGACCAGACACTGGGAGCATCAAAGAAGCAGGCCCACAGCTGTTAGCAGTGGGGGATATTTTGATGTTTCAGAGGAAGGGAAGGAATCCCCTGTCAAAGCAAATGATGTATTAATGAGTGACAAATGCAGGACAGGGCACGATTTGACTGAGGATCTCCAACACAAGATATGAATAAATTATAAATTGAGGTCAAACGAAACTACTTCCTAAGCTCCATTTATGATTCCCGTAGGAACAGATTTTGCATCCAGACCTGCACATTACTAGGTTTAGTTTCAAGCTGATTGCTCACACCTATACATGTAACTTATCCATATATTTATCCTGTCCACAGTGGTGTGGCTGAGGGCTTTCCCCCATTAATTCCCTCGGATTTTACATTGTGAACAGGTAGAGGCCTCCTGTTTCCAGTGTAATGGTGTCTGTCAAGGAGTTGGTGTGGTCTTGTATTGGTGTTACTTAATAAAAAGCTTTCCTTTCTTTAGTTTTTTCCTCTTTTCTCCAAACGTGTATTTATAAAGATTTGGTATGTGTTTAATGTGTGGGGTAGTTTGGTTTGGGTGGTTTTTAAATGCTGCAGTGTGGAAGATTATCTTTTTATGCCTAATCCAGATCTTTGTACAATTTTAAATTCAGTGCTACTTAGCTAAAGTAGAAAGATTTTACTCCATTCTTCTCTTATCTCTGTCTTTAACACCTACTTGAATGAAGGGGTTGCAGTCTCTTTAGATTTAAGTTTTTGCCAAGGGCTCCGCCTTTTTGATCTCTGATCCTTCTTGTTGCTGTTTTCTGGTCTCTATTCACTTGCTGTTTCTCTGTTGCTGTACACACAGTCCCAAACTGGACAACAGCAGCTGATGAATCCCTGACCATATGTGACGTTGTTGCTTTGCCTTTGGTTTGAAAGCTGCTGAAACATCTCATTTTTATCTCCCCAAAGCTGGTGTTTCGCCAGTTGTTCTTTATACTGTATTCATACATATGATTATGAAGCCAGCAAAGTACTTAACAAGAATGTTGGACATGTGGCATACTGCAACAAAAATCCATTGGTTCTCTGCCTTGTTGGAAGGGGAGGTGCTGGGGTGACTTGTGGGTATTTTACTGTAGTTTTGCTTAGCTTGTGTTCCCTACCTTGTTCTTGGTAAAAAAAAACCAACAAAAATGCCCATGTTCTTATTAACAAAACTTTGCATTTTACTTGAAAAATCAGTCAGTTGGTTCTGTTATTTCCCATTAGTCCTTATAAAAACTACCTGGAACTACTGTATAGGGAAAAAAGTCCAGGCTTTGTTCTCCCCACAGATTTTGTACGGAGATTCAGCTGTTAACTAGTGTTTTATCCCTTTCCCTTTTAAGTTACATGCACAGTCTTAGCCATTTGCTAGTCTTCCAGAATGCCATTCATCCTCTGCTGATTCTTTAAGGTAATTTGGGATGACTTAGACACAGTTGGTCTTACGTTAAATTATATCAGGCCCAGCCAGCACAGAAACATCAGATTTCTCCAGGGTCTTTTTAAGCTGTTCTTACTTTTGCTGGCCTGGTTTCCTATTGGGAGTGGTAGCAAAATATTTAGTTCCATCTCCTTTTTTTCCTTGCCAGTTTGTGGATTTTGTCCTGAGAAGTTTGATCCATTCCTTCTTCTCACATTTGGGAAAAGAAGGACGTAGAAACGTATCGTGAGATTCTTGCTTGCAATTGTATCCAGCCCTTTTGGGTGAGGAAACCAGAATGACAAATGTCAGAGATCCTGGAGCAGGTTGGTTGGTGGCTCCTTGCTGGCCTGCTACCAGTGTGGAGTGAAGCCTCCCTACACAGGCAAAAGCACTATGAAATCCCTCTGTGAAGCTGTCATCATCTGCAGGCTCAGCACCAGTTCGGATGGTTGTTGGCCATCTGTTCCCAGCTGACCTCTTCAGGGAAGGCTAAAGCAGAAAGAGCAGTACTGTCACTTTACCCCTCACAGGGTCATCTGTCAATAGTCCTGCTTTCCTACCAAGTATCAAAGGGAATGCTTCCCTTTGCTCATTAATAAAGCACTAAAAGGTTGATTTATTGTTACTTTTTTATGTGCGCAATGCTAACACGTTGTCAGCCTTCCTCATTTTCATCTACGTGTGTTTGTTCTGGGTTTTTTTTCATATTCTTTCTTATTTGAGCTAGTTTTATGTGCTTCTTTTCTCTTCTGAGGCGATTGAAGAGCTTGTGGTTACGGACCAGCTTGACTCTTCTTGATTAATGACTGAGCCTCTATCAAGGGAAAAAAGCTGCACTTTTAAAGTCACCCCAGCTCCTTGCCTTCACCAGTATTTACCCTAGAAAGGCCACAGGGAGCTGGGCTGGACAAAGATGAAGCAGGAAGCAAAATTAGCGTGAAGCAGGTGTGGAGTTCTAGTTTCCCTATTCTAGTTGTCATGAAAACAGACTGCTGATGATCGACTGACCTCTTGCTTTATGTAGGATTCCTGCTTTACATTAAGGTGTTGCATTGTCATTTATATTCCTGGTGATTTCCACAACTGTCAATTTTTCCAGCATAAAGTAGGCTGTGAATTTAAGGTGCAAGAAAGGCATTCCATAGTTAAGCTATGGGAACTATTATCTCATTGGGCTAAACCAGGCAAAGGCATCAGTAGGCCAAGGTCAGAATGCTGTTTTGAAGAGGTATTCCAGGCACTTTTCCTATGTAAACAAATATACCTTCAGTATCTTAAATCTATGCAAACAGAACTCATTAGGGTTAGATTTGGAGCTGTGTCACATGGAGGGAGAAGAGAAACAGGTCTCTGTCTAGTCCTTGGCCATTACAGGAACTACTGAACACTAAAACACTGCATGGGTAATAAATAACCTTGCGTGGAATAACACAAATAGTGTCTACTTTAAGAAAATTATATTCCCAAAAGGTGTATTCCAAAATCCTGTTAGAGTGTCATATGAGTGCTAATTCAGAATGCCAGCTGTGGCTTCAGATGTGAAAGCAATCCAGTGTCTTGTATCAGCTATAGAAAACTGAAGTTATCTCTTTACCTCAAAGGTAGAATCAGCACAGATTTGTTAATTTGATAGTTTTTAAGGGATTATTAAGCCTTTCTGCAGCAGGCATTGCCAGGACACAGCCATAGCTGTGTCAGGATGTCTGACCATGACCTGCATTTCATTTTGGTTTGCTTTGCTAGTCAGAGAGAGCTCTTAAGCATGGGTCCTTCAAAGCTAACCTTGGTTTAGGTTTGATTTAATAAGCTAATTGCAATCTATAAAAGGAACACTTGATGCTATAGTAGAGCTCTTTTCTCTCTGCTCATCCCCCGTGATTCTGATACATCAGATCTATATATACATGGAAAAAGCAAACTCCTACCAGTATATTCGAAGACACTTCTGGTTTAAATCATGTGAGCTTTGTATTCATAATTTTTTTAGCATATTTCCTGTAATGAAGATTAAATTGTCACTCAGGAAGTAAGACTGCGACACATGCCTTTGACAATGTAATCAAGCTTTATGTAGCAATATTTTTATTGTTTTCCTTTTGTTTTGCTCTTGGATGACTAATTTCTGCCTAGAAGCGACAGCGAGAGTTGCCATCTGAGAGGCCACTTGGAGCTTTATTTCTATTTTAAGCATATTTAAAGCACATGTGTTCAGAAGTGTCATTATGTAAATCAGGTTTGATAATGGAACTCCATTAAAAATTACAGTATCATTTTCTGAGGTAATCTGAGGTGAATTTAATCTTAGGAATGAAAGAAAACCCCTAAACAAACCCAAACAGGTTTTCTCTAGGAGTGGCACTCTGCCTCTTATGTTGTAATTGATATGACAATAAAATAGATTGTATTTATAATGGAGCAAAATGTTTGCTCTTGTTTGATTTGGAAAATCCTCTAGCATGGTGTATTACCTGTGTAAGGGAGGGAATAGCATAGCATTGCGTGGGAAATGGCAAAACAGAACCACCTTTAGAGGATGGAGAGACTGGAAATAGAGCAGTTGATGGTGGAGTCCAGGGTAAGTGATGAGAGTCTGGCAGGGATGGAAGGTGATCCCCAACACTGGACACCTTTAAGATTCACCTGGACAGGATGCTGGACCATCTAGTCTGGACAATGCTTTTATCTGGAAAGGTTGGACCAGATGATCCTTGAGGTCTCTTCAAACCTGGGATTCTGTGAGTCCATGAGAGGAACTTGGGGGTGTGTGTGTGTGTGTGCGTATTGGGGGGAACTTAATAAGAAAGTTGGGAATTAGGTACTTCAGTAGCTTAAAAAACCTGCACATTAAGCAAAGCACTGGTGGGTTTTTGTTTAAAATACTGCACTGACTACTGAATGGAATTTAAATGCCATTGTGGTGGTTTGGAATTGCTGTAATGTCACAGGTTTTCTTAAGTACTAAGAATGGAAAACCAGAAAGTTCCTCATTTCATTCACCCACTTTAAAAACACAAAAAAGGCTGGAACTTCCCTTGGCAATAGCATGAGAGTTTGGGAGAGTTCCCTTGAAGACGTGGCCTTTGTAGAGTCTGATGTGACTTGGGTAGGGAGCACTGGAAATGAAGGGACTGGATGTTGTTACTTTGTAGTGACTGAAATCCTGGGGACTTCTGTTCTCCTCCGGAGTGAGCAGGACTAAAGGCAGATCTGTTATGGTTTCAACTCCGTTTCTTGTGGTAAAGTCAGTCATCACTTGCTGCAAAGTCCTAGAACAAGCCATTTAAAAGTGCAACTTCAAGTGCCCTTTTCTGAAGTGCAGTGTTAAGTATGTGATGCTAATACCCACCTGCAGCTCTTCAGAGCCAGTGTTTCTCAAACATTGATTTACAGCACAGTATTTGAAAAGTGGCCCTTTGAAGTTGGCACACGGTTGAGCAGTCATGCAGGTGATGAATTTTTGCTCATGACAGAAAGTGATACAGCATTTAAAGTACAAATATCTAATGCCAGTCTCCACGTCCTGACCTCCAGTTGTGCACCAAGCACTTCCAGATGTGCCTGACCTCCGGCTGCTATTCCAGGCTCTGGGGCCTGCTGTATCTGTCACTTCTGTAAATAGTTTGAGTGCTGTCAGGTGTCTAAAAGGAAAGGAACCCCTGTGTTTAGACCTCTGGGTTGCTCAGTGTGATGTTTATTGTCTGGGGTAGCACAAGGGAAGGGAAGCTGCTTTTAGTTTAGTCTGGAGCACAGTGCAGCATCTCTGCAAGCAGTAAAGCATTTGCAGTGGCCAGACTCAGTGTTTTCAGGCAAGTGAAAAAGCTAAAAACTAATTCACTCTTCAGCAGTCAAAATCTCAAAAAATGGACTACAATGTTACTTTCTTTTCTTTTTTTTTTATAAAAAGGGAAACTGTAACAATGTGCGAACATGTTAAAGGGAAATGAAGGTGCTGTTAAAAGGGAAAATATGACAGGGGAATGTTTGAAGACATGATGTTCAAAATCTGTTTCTCCTTTAGATAAAGAACTCCCAGCCCCTGCAGACCTGTTCTAAGTCTGTAATTATATAACTACCAAGATGTTCTTTACCCAGCCCCCCACACCCTCCCCCCCAACCAAAAATAAGGGAGGACTGAGAGCTTTGGCAAGTTACAAGTAGTAAGAAGGCTACAAGTGATCTCGAATAACTGGGAGACATCAGACCTAATAATAGTAATGGTCATGGGTTTAGCCCATCAGAAATGGAGTTTTCTCAGAACATCTGTAAGGCTGATAAATGGTCAGGACCTGAAGAGCTGTCAAGGAAGATGAAATGGTTGTAGAGAAGTCAAAGAATTACTTGCATTGGTATTTATTTAAAAGGATGTTGGGGGGGGGGGGGTCATTGTTACAACCATTTATTATGGTGATGGACAAAGAAAGCAAGGATGGTGAGGTTTCCTATAGATGTCCTTGATTTGGGATAACTTAGGTTAAATTTTAACCAAGATGCTACTATAACAGTTGTGTTTTGTATTCCTGCAAATTCTTCAGATAGAATTTATAAGATGAGCACAAAATAGGATGACTTGAATTCGTCTGGGCTTGAGTTTACAGCTTCTTGAGAGCAAACCTAATGCATATGAGAAACGAATACAGGATGTGTTTTATCAGACTAAGAAAAATAGTTGGGAAGTACTGAATTCACTCATGATCTTTAAGGTATATTGTAAATGGTAGCTCTTGAGAAGCAGCAGAACTTGGATTAACCATCTGGATTACTTCCCTGTTTTTCAGTTTGAAACTCTCTTTCCCTAGAATGTGCTAATATTAAGTAGCACTTTTGAGTGATTGTGGAAAGAGGTTCCAAATTGATTCTTTCTAAATCTTCATTGCTTACTATTGCATTTGTCACTGGTTCTGATTTTGGAACAGCTTTTTTCAATGCTTTTATTACAGCCGCCTTTTTTAGACATGAGATGGAGAAAGTTAGCAATATAAGTATGAATTATTAACCTTCCTAGATAAACTTTTATCTTACTGAAAAGTCCTTCCCAATCTTTATTCTTATCAGGGAGAAAGAACAAGAAACACAAGAAGAGGAACATTTGATGGAAGAAAAGAAAAAGAAAAAGCAGGAAGAAAAGAAAAAGAAGGAAGGTGCTCAGAAAAAGGTTTGTTCATGTTACTGCTTTAAATTAAATATTCACTTTTATGTGTAACATAGAGACACTGACCCTGCAGCCTTGACTGATTCTGACACAGGTGGTCAGTCCTGATGACTCTGAGTGAGGCTGGGCTCAGAAAATTCCTGCAAGAGCAGTGGTGGCAGTTTATTAGCACTCCCCAACCTCTTAACATCTCCTGATGTTATTGCTCCCAGTCAGCTGGATTAGTCTCAGCTGGTACTGAACTGGCTCAAGATTCGGAGGCTGTTGCACATTTTCTGTAGTGTGCATTCTCCTGCCTCATTTTCTGGATTACACAATTCTAATCTTAAATAACTCTTAGGAGATGGACAGGATTTGATCACTGTATTTTCCAGGATAAAAATTATTTGGCATCAACAAAGTGGGTAGATTCCAAACAGGAAAAAAAAAGAAAATATGAGTCTTCATAAAAATGTGCACTTGATCTGTGTAGACGAATAGTTTGTATGGATTCAGAGGGATACTGCACAAAGTCATGAAGTTAATTCTTCTGAGTGTTAAAAAGTTTGTGGCTGAACTGCTTGGTTCAGAAAGCCTCTGAAGTGGCAGAAGGCTGGGTGGGTAGATGGGGCAGTGCCAGACTGCTCACCGGGTTTTGTACTGTCTCTTTGCCATCAGTCTTCCTTACATTCCTAATACCTAGAGTTAAACTCACATTTTTCAGTCCTTCATTGAAGCTGATGCCTCTTTTATGCAAGCAGTTTCTGCAGGCCTGAAGCCCTGTAATTGTTAGGTATCATTTTGAGTATAGACAAGTAGTTGATTAGTTTTGTTCTTTTCTTCTTTCAGGCTGCTGAACAAAAAACCAAAGGTAAAGTCACGTTTATTCTTTGTGAACCCTGTGATATTTCTGTAAGTTTGTTTAAAAACTGTGCTTATACTTTTTATTCTTTGTGTCATTTTAAAGGGGAGAGTGTATCTTATTAGAATAGTTTTGTTCTTGAAGTTTTGTTGGAGGAGCTGGGTATATGTTGGGATTCTCAGTATAAGCTTTTTCTTTGCTTATCTTGCTGGGTATCATGTGGCACACTTTTGACAGGAATATATGGATTAAATTCTTGTGAAACATAACAGTGTATGTCATCTCTTGTGTCATGTTGAGACAGAGGTAGTTTTCCATTTAGTTGCTACTAGTTATTTATCTGTTTCAAAATCAACTAATTGCCACCCAGAAGGGTAAATTTTTCCTCTGGCATTCAGGATTCAACTCAATTTAGTGAGTAAACTCAATTCACTGAACCTAAGAAAAAGCTATTCCACAACTGCCTTTTTTTCCCTTCTGTGGATTTTCTGTTTGGTAAGTGAATTAAACTGGTTTGCAGCATGGCCCAGGGAGCAGCAGAAACACAAGACGTTTTCCTCTCTGGGGCAATGAACTCTTAAAGTGCCATAAGAGAAATGTTAACAAAGCTATGGCCTTAAAAAAGGCAAGGAAAAGAGTTGAGGTCATGCCTCTTTCCTGGCTTACAGATATTTTATCTAGTCTGTCCTTTGATTCACATGGCAGCACACAAGACTCAGGGCTGTAGAGCAGTTGTGAATGAGTTATTTATTGCTGGATTATTAGGTGACAGACAGGCAAGTAGAGCTTCCCAGATTCCCAAAGACTGGGAATTAGAGCAGAGCCAAGCGTAACATATGGGGTTGACAAAACAACTTATGTTTCAAACACTTTTTATGTGTTCATAGAGCAGAAATTAAGTATTGCTTCAGTAATACTAAATCCAGAAAGATAAAGTTGTAACTACGTGATGAAAAAACCATAACAAGTAATTTATTGGAACTCTGTCCTTTCTAAATTTTTCTTACGTAGAAGGTGTGAAATGAGAAAATTTGAGTCTGAATTTTGTTTCATCTGCCCTGTTGAGATCTCATGTAGTTTGTAACAGTAAATTTTGTTTTCAGAAGAAACAGCCCCTCAAAATCTGAAGTATATGAAGAAATTAGGAATTTAGATGCATTAGAGCAATTTCTGTCTAAATGGAATATTTGGTTCCCCAGTATTGCATATTTTGTTCTCTGTAGGCCTGTTCCTGTGTGAAAAGGTTTCACTGTTCTATAAAGTTCGTTTTCATGTTAATATAGCGGCTCTTCGTTTCTGTTGACACTGAAACACACAGTGCCTTCTGCTCTCCCCTGTGGGATGTTATTATTTGTTTTTGTTGTGACAGCTTTGGTTTGCATTCCTTAAAAATGACAAAGTTTTTGAGAGTAGTGTGAGAGTAACTGCAGTTTTTCAGGTATACTTGAGAGTTTGCTTTTTGAAAGCTTGAATTGTTTTGGTCCATTATCCTTGTATGTAAGCATCCCATGCTACTGCTATAGAAATTGGGTAGAAGATAACAGGAAATAAAGGTAATTATGTTAAAGATTAAACAGTTTTGGCTTTTACTGTTTATCTATCAGAAGCAATAATTCACCTTTTTGTAGTTAGACTTCATTGGAAAGAGTTGCCCTGGCCTGTAGAGAAACCAGACCTCTCCTGTTCATGTGCAGTGAAGGGGACAGTGATTATTTACAGTCCTGTTGATGAACCTTCTTCTAATGTCCTTTGGAGGGCAGATAGTAGTTGCTCTGCAGGTTGATCTGTGGGAATGTTCTATTTCCACTTCATTATACTATTCTCTTCCATTTAGCTTGAGGAGGGATGTACAGAAGCTTATGATAGGTAGCAGAAATGTATTTAAATATAGAAATACTCAACAAGAGGAAGAAATTGGCTGAATGTTTTTCATGGACTATTTGAAGATGACTGTAAACTTTACTGCAGTATTGCACCAAGTATTCTATTTTTGTTTTCAAGGTTGAGTGACGAGTGCTACTAGAACTAAAAGGCAACACAGGAATTATAATTGAATTTGGTTGATTTATTTCATATCTAGGCAATTCATTCTAAAGACAGGTCAACACAGTAAAACTGAGTCTACTGACCACAGCAGCTGCTGCATGTCAATGGACAGGATGTGCTAAAGCTTAAAATTGCTTTGGGGCTGAATATCCCTTTTGCAAAACATCCCTATTGCCAGTTTTTGGTAGGTAGGATCTTTATAAATATGACTTAATGTAGCTGCTTGTGGTAACTTAGAAAAAGAAATTGCTTCTTTTTCTGTCTGTGTCATTCACTTCTGCAGCTGGGTTGCTATAGCAATGGGAGATGCTTCGGGTCATACAGGAGAAAAATAAGTTATACAACTGGAGATGGGATATGGAAGGGTTTCAGCTGATGGGGGACAGTATGTTTATATTGTGCCTTGTTTGCTGTTAGTAGTATTTTTGAAGGAGAACTTGGAGTAGCTAGGGATGGACAAACAGTGGGACATGATGGTAAGAAAGCTTAGCCCTTCCAGTTGGCTTCTGTACTTGAAATCTGCTCTGTGATCAAGTTGTTTTTTTTTTTTTTTAATTACTATTAGGATTTAAATGTATTTCTGTAGCACAATGGGAAATGTGGATCTAGTGTCCTATCTGACAATTAACTCCTGTGCTTTGTATGTGTAGTTACAATTTGTTGTAAGGTGATACCGGCTGTTGCATGTTCAGTTGCTGAGGCCTCAGGAAAGAGAAACTGGTAAGGAGGAAAGAGGTTTCCTGTGGGTGTGTGTACATGGTGTGTTGTCAGTTAAATATTGCTCTGAGGCCTCAGCCTGAGCTGAATGTTTCCATTTCTGATGTGGAGCAGAAAACCCTTCCAAAATAAACAGGCATTTCCACCAATAGAGGAAAGGTATGTGGCTGCTGCCAGAGGTACTGGTCCAGGGGTAGGAAGTACTCCCTTAGACAGCTCTGGCCTCTATTTAAAACAATTTAAATGATTCTGTTTAAACAAGGATCTGTCTCTGTAAGTCTTCTCTACATAACAGCTTCTTCAGCTGCTGATTTTTTGTCCGCAACATTGTTTGCTAGGGTATTTTTGTTAGGCTGAATCTTTTCTAAATACCCTGTTGGCAACAATTCTAGGGAATGTGTGAAAGGAAAAAGGATTGAAGAGCTGATAAGGAGCTGAAATGTTTCTCAATTACTTAAAAACAAATGAAAGTAGTCTTCCTGTTCAGCTGGAGAGGAGTGCTGCAGAATGAGATGAGGTAGGAAATGAGCATGGTTTTATTGCGCGCTGCGCATTGTGCTTCCACGTTGCTGTTCTTTTATGGTAATTCTTTTGAGAACCGGACGATTGAGCACAACCTATTAGTGTTTATTTTAAATGTGTAAACTCTTGCCA
The DNA here is from genome assembly GCF_012275295.1 of Melopsittacus undulatus. Taxonomy (NCBI): domain Eukaryota; kingdom Metazoa; phylum Chordata; class Aves; order Psittaciformes; family Psittaculidae; genus Melopsittacus; species Melopsittacus undulatus. Next base: position 17,959,757 of record NC_047537.1, read on the forward strand.
GTTGATATGCACTTGGTAAAGAAACTTTGTGTATAAAAGCTTTTGTAATGAAAACATTGAGCTGTAGCTATCAGCAAGAGTTTTGTACTGTATGGTAAATAGTCACTACTATGGTAAATGGCTGTTATTAATAACTACAGCAGGCTTTAAGAGCTATGCTTGTGTTAAATATGATGAGGTAAGGTATCTTGCATCCTGCTGCAAGTTTACTCCACACAGTGATCATTTCCTAGGTTGCTTTACCCCCATCCCAGCTGAATTCTATGCACTTTGTGTTAAATGAATTTCAGGTGCTGGTAGAAAAGAGCTTAAATGATTTGTTACTCAAATAATCCACCATTGTAACTGAAAGGCAAAGTATCTGTCCAGTTCTCCAGCATTGCCTACAGTGAAGGCAGGTGTTAAATGTGTAAACATAGAAGTAAAAATGAGTTAAGTACAGGCTATTTTTAGTCCAAGATAGAAAAGATTTTGGTAAATATTTTATTAGAAATGTTAGTCTGGAAGATACTGTTCTCCCTTTAGTCTAAAGCAGAGATGGCCAGTCTGCCTTTTTGACATTCTGATCATCATAGGTCTGTCTTTACCATGTTCACGGCATGTGACTTGGGAGAGATGTGGACTTTCCAAGGGGAAAATGGGAACTTCAGCTCACAGTTTATGGGATGAAGGAGGATGGCAGAAGCTGTAATAGCTGCAATAATCCTGAGGTTCAGCAGCCTGCCCAGTGCTGGCCATCCTCCTTTAAAGTGGTACAGTGGATCCTGAGCGGAGCATCATTCCCTTCCATTTGCGGTCTGTTCCTGGAGCTTTCCCTTCCCCCAGGCTGTCTGTGCCATGTGCCTTAGGGACTCCTCACCGAGTGATGATTTTAATATGCAACTTGCAGAGTCAGGAAGATTGCTGCAGACTGAGAGATGATTCTACCAGGGTAGGGGCTTTAATGCATTTAATTTTGGGGGGAGTCAACAGAAAACATTCAACAGTATGTGGTTGGTAAACCATTTGTGCTGTCACACATGTTGGTGTACATTTTTGAGCTTCCTTTTAAAATGTGCATAGTGTTATTAATCCTACAAGCAGTACTGTAGATTTTCTCTGGGGGAACATGCTCAACTGTATTGCGAATGGGAGTTAAAATGAAAAAAGAGGGGATAAAAAGCTGAGATCCCATCTCTTGCTCTGGCATTTCTGTTTGGATGACAGTAGTGGCATACCTTTCTTCAAAGCCAGGTATTTTCATTTCCAAATCAGCTGTGTAGATGACTGCATAGTTTGAAATTGATTCCTCACTTCACCTGTCCAAATGGGCTGTTAGAATGTTCTCTGATTGTACATATTTGGATGTGAATTGCTTTCCTGTAGCCTATGCTCAGTTCTGCTCATACAGAAATGCGATTTTATATGTATTCATAATGTGCTCTTTCTGCCTGTGGTGGATGTTACTGATGTTTAATGGTAGTTCCATAGAAAATGCCCCATCCCTGGCAATGTTCAAGGCCAGGTTGGACAGGACTTGGAGCAACCTGGTCAGTGGAAGGTGTCCCTGCTCATAGCAAGGGGTTAGAACTGGGCTAGTTTAAGGTCTCTTCCAAGCCAAACCAGCCTGGGATTCTATAAAATAAGGAAAACTAAACCTTTTAGAGAAATGTCTCCTCAGTATTTTAAGTAGAATTCTGATGTATGTAACACAACTGGTCTTCTTAAAATATGCCTTGAGTTTTTCTGGTTTGTGTCATGTTACTGTAGAAGGCAGCAGAGGTTTTTACTAAGATTAAAAGATGTATTTCAGCCTACAATTCAGGTACAATTTACAACAGGCTTACAACCTCTGAGTCATTTGAGTATTTATAGTTTATGCTTGAGTATCTGCCACTGCCATCTTGTTAGTTAAGTGCTGTGTTTGTACTGAGCTGTGGAATGTTGTAGTCACAAAATGTGCCATAAATCATCATTGCAGAAGGATGGGGGGCACTGTAATAACTGTTTCAATTAGGTCTTAATATGCAGTCGTTTGGTAACCTAATGATAACCTATTGTCATATGTTAACGTTTTATAACACAAAAATGTTTTCTTTCTTACAACTCTTAATCATGATGTTGTTTTACTATTACAAGTATCTTTAAACAAACATGGATTTGCTCTTATAACAGAGATACCACTTCTCTAACAGAAAAGTAATTACGATTTTACAGCCTGCAAAGAATAGAGCGTGAAGGTAATTCACAGAGTCCCTGCCATAGTACTGGATGAAAAGGAGGAGAAAATTCAGATGAGAGCAGACAGGGGGAGAAATTCACATATTCAAGGAGAAAAAGCAAGAAGAATAAGTCCGGGAGGCTTGGGGTTAACTAGTACAGGGCAAACCTTGGTTTCCTGCTTGCTGTACCAGGTGGGATGGCTGTGACAGGCCATCTCGAGTTTTTGGTGGCAGTGTTACTTAACACACTTTTTGCTCTCACAAATGTTAGCAACATTCCGAGTATCTTAAAAGCTAGTTCAAATCAACTTTGCCATTATGAAGTGAAGGAGAAAAAAGTAACAAGTGTGTGGGTAATTTTTACTAAACTGCAGGTTGTATTTAGCTTTGTGAGCATTTTCTGTGTTGCTCTTTCTGGTTTGTTTGTCAAAGGTGTCCAACTAGAGATTAATGGTGGCATTGGGTATTGTTGACTTTTTGTAGGGGAGAGTGCTTGTCAAGGCTGGACACTCTGATCTCTACAACCAAGGAGTGTCAGTTCTGAAGGTTTAAGCCTTCTGTAGCTCTTGGGAAGCTGTAGACTCTTTAGCGTTCCATAAATGCTCTTTTCAGATAATGAGGCACCAAAACAATTAGTACATGATTTTGGCAATAACTCGTCAGGAACAACACACGCACACACAAACCTCCAGTGTTATTTGACAATGAAATTGAAACCATGAGAGAGAGTCTTCCTAGGGTGCTCCTCTCCTGAGCTGGTTTTACAGTACAGCTGTCCCCTGAAGAGATGCAGAGCACTTCCATGATGTGTCTTAGAGTTGCTGCTGCTTCTGACCACTCAAGTAGGCACCATCAGTCCTGTTCAGTGGTTTCCTTGTAAGCTCTGCAGATTCCTCAGCTGGGAATAGAAGAGTAGGTAAGAGCTTAAGTCAGAGATCCTTGATTCCTCAGAGGTAGTTTTTATTTAATGTCCTTAGAGATAGTCTGTTACAGTTTGTGATCATGCAAATTTAGGCATGTGCTTATAGTAGAAATACAGAATATTGCTCTAGTCTTCTACGTTGTTTGCTTTTCTCAGTTTCCTCAATTAGGAAATGACCTAGGCTTACCACATTGAGGATGGCAACAGCCTGACCTGTATATATTTAGGTTTAAATCTGGGTGAAAATGGAAGCTTTCAAACATTAGTATTTTCAACTGTTGTAACTGTTGTAAGGGTTGATACCCTGCTTAAAGGCAGTATGTTCTGATCACATTTCTCTTTACATTGTTGTTGAATAAATTTCAAGCCTGGGACATTATCTCTACAAGAGTGCTTCATGAAGAGAGAGTAAGAACAAATTAGATAACACCAGTTGGGCTTTTCTCATCTAGACCTAATTGTCAGGGTGCCCCTTGGTGGGTAATGCCTCCTAGATAAATCCCTGGCTTGCTTTCTGAAAAACAAAACAACTGCCAATACAGTTGTTGACAACTGTATATTATAGAATATAAATTTTAACACAGCTACACAAATGATAATAGTGGTAGTTATGATCAAACTGCATGCTGTTTTATGGTTATTTATCTGCCCACAGTGGGTGCTTTCATACTCCACGATAGACTGCTTTTTCGTTAACGGGCATTGCCTAATGCAGTGTGTTTAAGCATGTAGGCTGTGACACGGTCAAACTGCTGCACTTGCTGGCATCGCAACAGGTCAGGCAATAGTGTATATTCTGTTCTATCAGTTTGCTTATCAAATAACTATCTTCCAGTTATTAATAGAATGTTGTCTGAAACTTGTCTGTCAGAGCACATATGCCTCAGTACTAGACCAGACGCATTTTTCCAGTTTAACATGCCAATGCCATGGTCTGCTTCTACTGATAGTAACAGAAGCAGAACACCCACCCTGCACCTCTGAGCTTTCTTATCCAGCCAGCAGAGTCCAGGGTTTGTTTTCTTGGAAATGGCTTTATGGCACAGCTCACCTATTTTACCAGTGTGGTCTTTTCCTTTCTGAATTAGAGTCTGTCATTCGCTTCTACCCTTCTTTTAAAGAAGCACACACATGAAGGCAGCTGCTTGTCTGCCTTGGGGACTGTCTGAGGTCATTCTTTCATGGAAAGCTGTCAGCTGCTATGATGCCTTCTCCATGAAAACCTTATCAGCTTTGATTTACCTGCAGTGTCCTGACCACATTCCATTATTAGATTATCATCTTGCTACCTGGAGGAGGTCTGTATCACATATAGATATTCTATCTATAAGATCTGCAAACTGTAAGCTTGAAGAGAGCTTACCATTACATCGGGAAAAGGATCAGCTTGGTTTGATAATGACTGTATTGAGATAGATGCCGGTTTTCTAACGTTACTTGGTCCCTTCCTTGGGAAGGATGAAAGCAGCTTTGAACTGTAACACTGGTACATGCTGTTGGGGCAGTTGCTTTACAAATGTTGAAGAGGGTTATCTTGGGAAAACAAAGGAAATGAAAATGTGTTTTGATTCTTTTACACTGTCTGTGAAGCCTTTGGCCTGGGGGACCTCGTGTTCTCCTGCTGACTGTCTGCTGTTGACATTCCTCTACTCTGAGAACCTAGTCTGCCTCTTGACTTCCCCGTGTTTTGCTAGATTATTGTAATGCTTTTCCTGAGTTGTTAAAGGTGGTAGCCCATACTTTACAAATCCTACAGGACTACTTAAAATGTCTGTTTAACCAGCTCACACTTGGTAAATGCTCTGAAGCATTTTGGTTGGGTTTGCATCATGCGTCTCATCAGTCAGGTTATTCCTGAACCAGTTAGGCAGCGTAGTGTGCATTAGCATACAAAGAGGTGGTTACTCATGAGGTTGATTGTAGGTCCAAGATCACCGTGAGAGGAGGTGATTTTCTTTTTAAGCATCCTGCCCTAGCTTTGTGGCATGGCAGCAGTGGCTCATACTAAGCAGTCTTGTGGGACCTGCATTTAATAGCACCACTAAATGCTTTGGACACTCCTCAGCTGCCTTGAGCATGTCAGCAACTATTATTACTGTTTGCCCAAAGGGAACAGTTGAACTTGAGGCATTATTCAAGCTCCCGATTGCCTCTTCCCATGTTAGCAGAAGTAGTTTTCCTGTGTCTTATCACAGTTTCCTGAAGATCTGTCCTCCTGTTTCCAGGATTCTCTTGGTGTTTCTGATATAATTTCCAGTGTGGCTGCTTCTGCTGTCTCTTTTTTTCATCAGTCCTTATGGATCCAGACTTCCAGCTTTCCAAGGCCAGACAGGCTCTCATGAACTTCTGTTTTGAAGAACCTGAGTTACCAAGCTCCAGAACAGTCGAGTCTTCAGCTCCATTAAAAACAGTTTTGAAGAAGGGCTACATGCATGACTTTAGATGAGCAAGAAGGGATTGTCTTCTCCATCTTGCTGTCAGGCCAAACACATGTTCTTGAGAGACATTTTGAATACTGTTGGAAAGTTGTCTTCATACTCAGCCTGAACAGGTCTTTCCTGTAACTTACGCCCATTGTTCCTTGGCTGATTTGCTCAGTATGTGGAGAGATCTTTGCCCTCCTCTGCAAACATTAAGGAAGAAAGTGAAATTCCATCAGAATTTCACCTGTAGATGTACGACTTACGTTGTTCTAACAAGAAAAGCAGTAAAGAGGAGGTGAGTAGAGAGCAAAGATAGTTTTGAATATTGCTACAGGACTACTTGTTGAGAGTTTTGAAGGTAACAATAGCGATAACAACCTATCAAGTTGAAAGTTCAGTTTGAAAATGTTTCAAAAAGTCCGAAATCCTAAATGTCTCCTGTCTTAGCTAAGGTATTGTCACTGTCTCTTGATGGTTTGTAGTGTCCTCTTCATTCAGATATTTTTATGCTGTATTAGGATAACCAAGTCAATTCCATGAGCTTGTGCAGTGTTTCTCCAGTTTGGTCTCTGAATACTGAAGTACAGTTTTTACTGTGAAGATTGTGATCTGGTGCCTTATTATGGCTGTTAAGACTTTTAAGGTAGAATTTGGGTTTTTTTCGGTTTCTGGATAACAACTTTGATACAGAGTAACAATGAACAGTGAAATCCATAAACCTGTTTCACTGGTACCGAAACAGGTGGGATGTAAAGCTTACCTTATTCTGCTCCATTGGGTTGTCACTGCATCAATGTGCCCGTTTGCTTTTATGCCTGTTTTCCAGTTGACACTCAGAAAATGTGTTAAGACTTATTTACCATACTCTTATAATGGAAGAAGTGACTTTCTTGTAGGTGTTCAACAGAACATGAACTGAACCTTGAGCTTGATCTCGCATCGTGGTCATCAGCGTGACCAGTGGCAGATATGACAATACTTTGTGCTCCCCCTGCTGTTAATAGCTGCTTTCTCACATGTAAATGAAGTTTCTTTTTCAAAAGTAAAGCCATGATGTGGTTTATAATTCTGAGAGATGATTAATATTAGATAGGGCCCATTTTTGCCTCAAGTATCTTAGCAGTCTTCAGTGAGTAAAAGTCAGGGTCATCTGGACAGCATTAATACGATCAGTTGGCAATTACAACTTGCCCTTTATTTACACTGGGAGCTGAGGGCATTTAGATTTGCCTCCCAGCGGTCTATTCTACTCAAATGTGCAAGGAACTACTTTAAATAACAAAGTAATACATTGTTAGGTAAATCTGTAAAGCCATTAAAGAGCTGTTATTGCAGCCTGCCCAGACAGGCTTGGCATTTTCCTCTTTCTTTGCACTTGGACTTAGTGCAGAAAGTTTTCTTTTTCTCTGCAAAAAGCAGCAATACAAGCCTTTGGAAACTGGACACAATCATTGAAGTGTGGGAATTTGCCAAAAGCTTGAGTGTGTGTGTGTATAAGAAAAACCTTAGGGTGTTGCATACTCAACCAAGCTGTATTTCACAGGTGAACAGTTCTTACAATGCTGGTGTTCTTTCTTTTCGATAAGTCTAAGGACTTCTATATGAAATAAATGTGTATAATGTATGTGGAGTAATTAAATATTCCTTCTGAGTAAAGGGAAGACGTGTCTAAAATAAACTGAGCAGAATTTTTGAATTAAAATGAAGTAATAATATTAAGTTATTATTAGTAATCTTTATTAAAACATCTTTAATTTCTTTTAACATTCATGTAATAGAATCTGATTTACTGGGAGTGGCATTTAATTAATTTAATTCAATTTAGAGAGTTAACTCTATTACATATTAGTACAGAAAATTACCTCTGAACAGTCATTTCTCACTGGTGACATGCAATAAGTTAATTTAGCTGGGAGTTGGTTTGGGTGCATTGTGAGTCCTTAGTGAAAGTTGCTATGGTGACAGCCCCATCAACCAGAGCTGTCATCTCCAACAACAAATACCCCAGCTCCGCTTGGTGCGGTGACACCGCTGCTGCCAGGCTGTAAACATGCACAGATGGATCCTCTCTGCTCCCTGCTTGTTTCTCATCTTGGTCTTTTCAGTGAACTTGGTCATTTAAATCCTCAGTGATGCCAAGGCTGCATTGCATGGGGAAGGGAAAAGCCTCCTGAGGAATGCTCTGTCATTGACAGACCTGCTGCGGCTGTACCCTTCCCACAAAAGGGGTTTTCTCTCAGACTCTGTTCAACAAATTGAACTGAGGTTGGGCTTCTTTTTCTTTTCTGGCTTCATCTTGGCTGCAATGAAACGATTGCAGAATCCCAGACAGATTTTAATTTGCTTTTATTGAGGAAATTTTCCTGAAGAATCTGAAAAGCAGCAGGTCTGCAAACGGCTGGAGCTGCTTTCTTCGTGTGTCTGAATAATTTAAAGCCTGTTTTTCATATGTGGCATTAATGCACAATGGCACTGGAGACATAAAAAATCTGTTCAGCTTAAACTGAATTAATGAAGAGTTTTTCTTTAGATGGGGTTGAATCTGAAATGAGGAGTTTGCTTCAGATTCTCCTGCCACGGACAGGGATGCCTTCCTCTAGACCAGGGTGCTCAAAGCCTCATCCAACCTGGCCTTGAATTTAGTTCTGTTTAGCTGAGTAAAGGCTCGTTTTTATTTCAGGGCTTCAAGTTCATTATCAGCCACTCATTTCCAAAGGCAGAAGAGTGACATTTCCATGGGGCTGCTTGTCTTTTCCAGTACTGGGAATTGCATCCAAACCAGGATGTTTTTCTAGATACCAAATCTGTGGTAATAATGTCCCTGTGGGTTTTGTATGTTTTTAAGAACTTAATTTGCTCAAAGCTTTGATTCTCCAAACAATCTTGTTAAATATAAATGAACACATCCTCAGCCCAGTAAGGATTCAGACTTTGACATACAAGGCCATAATATTTCAGGTTTAGCTTTCATAGAGTTGGCTGCATGCAGAGTTTTCCTGGGTGATGCTACCTGAGACTTGAAATAAATCCATGCTCCTGGTCCACACTGAACTCACTGTTGGCACTGCTTCAGTTATTCATGCTGATTTGAATTAATAGCTCAGGTATCTCTACACTATCTTTACGTCTGTAGTACAAACATTTCTAAAGCTTCTGTTGAGATAGGACGTGTACTGGAAGGGTTATGCCAAGGTTACAGAGACCTTTTCCTGGTTGCCCACAAATTTGTTACTATTTTAGTATTGCACATAAAATACTCATTTGATATCATAAATGTACATGACAGTAGAGTCAAATCTTTGTGTTTATACAGGACTCTTGACAAGTTGACGTGTAGAAGCAATTCACGATAGAAATTATGGATTTACGAGGTATCCCTTTACAGTACCCAGCCACTTTTATATTTAAAACTGGAAGCATTTACATTGTGATTCACTCTCTTCAGTCCCCAGTGGAAGAGCTGCCTTCAGCTTCTTTTAGTCCTCAGAAACCATATGGGGTGAGCTGGGTCCTCTGGGCTCTGAACAAATTCTGCTGCAGAAGGGCTGGTTCTAACAGTAGTTGTTTGACACAGTGTAGGCACAAATGACAGTTCCTGAGGCACAGGTTTGTTTATTACAGATTCTCTTTCCCTCTGCTTACTTAAATACAACCCTCACAGGTTAATGTGTAAGATGGTTATCCACCAGATTGCCCTGCTTTCTGACTTGTTTTAAACAAGTCCCAAGGCTTGACCATGTGAACTGTAACCTGTAGATGTGGCACTGTTCAAGGCTCTTGTATACAGTAAACTGATGGATGCAGGGATAATTCTAGTTGTCAATTACTTGTATAAATGGCAAATACTAAATGCTGTGAATCTTAATATTTGTCTGTGTGAATGGTTTAACAATGATGGGAATTCTGCTGTAAAGAATATCTACTGTTCAGTCTGTGCTTGAATGTGACCTGGGGAATGAAGCAAAAAGAACGTTGCAGATGTGATAACTTAGCACCTTTTGTAAATTTGTTTAAAATAAACAAAAAACCCCTTTGAATGTGGAAACTGTGTATAAATCATTGTTTTATGAGATTAAATGCACACAGCTTAAAGGATTAGATTCCTAGTTCTGCCCAGACTTCTTGTGTGGCTCTATATGAAGTTATTGAATCTGTTATTAGATGCTTGGATTTCCCACTGATACTCATGGTGATGGTAGTGTTAGCATTGTGTAATTGAACTCCCAGCTGTTTCCTCTCTCTCTGACTCTTACATTGACTAGTTACTGATGGGAGCAAGACTTGGGAAGGGTTAGGAGGGTGAGCACATGCCTGTGGCTTGCACCTGGTATGTAAAATGGTATAATCCTTTACTGTGCTGCTGACTTGTTGAGGTTGTGTTTGTGAGACTTGTATCCTGTCGGGCTACAACTTCATGTGAGTTCTCTAGTGAGTCCTTTCAAAAGCAGTTGGTTATGTTTAGCTGTTTGTGGATGCTCAGGGAAGGAGTACAAGACCTGGAATCTCTAACTGTGAAGAGGGCTGAGCTCACTTAGAGAAAAATCTTCTATCAGAAACCTGAACAAACTCTGCAAAGATTTCTACACCCCAGCTGAGCAAACCCTCTCTTCCTTCAGAGCTGCCCTCACTTCGTTGTAGAGCAGTATCATGCGCAAGCTAATTCATCTCAGCAATGACTCCATTTCCTTTCTGTGCTTTTTAGACAGTTCTTAATGCCGCTGCTTCTTAATATTATTAACACAAGCGATTAAAAGCTTCCAGTAGCTTCATTATTTGCTTTTTTTGATAGGCAAGTTGCCTTTCTAATGTCAGTGTATTGTCCTCTGGAGGTGGGAATTGAGTTTACAGGAGTCTGAATTCAAAGCCACAAGTGTGACAACATGTTAAATGAAATGCGCCCGTGCTGAAATGTCAGAGGCTTCAGGACAAATGTAGTCTAGAGGCTAGATTCTAGCAGGAGGTATTTACACATTTATTTGTCATTGCTTTACGGGGGGTACAAATGTGGACAAGTCTGTGCATAGTGAAATGTACCTGGTTAATACTGGGGTTTGAGTTACATGAATTCATAATTACAGCTTCACATCACCTGTCAATGGAGAGCTGTTGCTCGAAAAAAGAGGAATTAAGTTCAGTCCTTGAAGGAGTGCAGCTATTTAACTGTTCCATTACCCAGAATCTTGATTCATAACTTGGACTTTCAAGTTTGAGGCCTGATGTATATGGTCCAACTTCTGTTCATCAATTAGGCTGCTTGCAGCTATTTAACTGTTCCATTACCCAGAATCTTGATTCATAACTTGGACTTTCAAGTTTGAGGCCTGATGTATATGGTCCAACTTCTGTTCATCAATTAGGCTGCTGTAACCCCACATGTGTGCACTTGGAGCCTTCAATAAATATGAAAAGAGTGTGACTTGCAATGAAAAAACATCATATTTGCTTTGGATTATCCATATATTGTTGATGCCAACCTATCAGCCTAATTAGGTGTGCCCTTTTTAATGGCACAGCTAATTAATTGTGAATCGAAAACTAGGATTCTAATCAGTGCTAACATGGAGGAAAGCAGTGAGGAAGGTACTAAAGCTGTAAAAAGTATAACTGTTCTTCACAAGATTGGTGCATGCGAGATCTAACTGAATAATGTAGAATGGGGTTGAAGAAAACTTCTAAAACATATGTTGGATCACACAAACCAGGTTTTGTAGATTCCAAAAGTATTTGGCAGCCTCTGTGCTGACAGATTTGGAAATTAAAAAATGCAGGTGCTGTTCCAGAGAGGGAAACAAAATGTAGTATCTGAGGTCTGAGGTATGCAAGGATCTGTGTTGTTATTAAGAGCTTCTCCAATTCTGAAAAGTGAAATCTGTGGATAGGGTTGTATCAGTAGAGGTGGGATGGGATTGTTTGCTGCATGTTAGATCAGCAGCTGGTTGGGCTGTGATGGGATACAGAGAATGCAGACCCACTTGTGGTGGAGGCATAAAGTGTCATTCCGTATTCATACATTTCCAAGTTCATGTTGATCAAGAACAAAGTGGAGAGCCTCTAGACAAGTGGAACTGATGGAAAGAACACATTTTAAACACTTAAAAACCAGCAGAAGCTGGAGAGAGTGCTGTGGCTTTTTTCTTTGTTGTGGCTGGAGGAAGTGGAAGAGCTGAGTAAGGTGGATTTGGAGCTCCATTTTACGTGTAGAATTGTGCTAGAAAGGTTTTTGAGAGGTCATCTGTTCCATCCTCTTGCCCTGAGACAAGATCACTAAACCTGTATCGTGTTTGCAGATAATCCTTATCATCCTTATTGTTAGAAATGTAAATCTTAATCTCCCTGCCTGCTGTTTAAACTCAGCAAGTCTTGTTTTACTGTGGGATGGAGCACATAATTTCTTCCTTCTCCTTTGTATTTTTTCTTGCTTTGCCTACTCAGTGTCTTCTAGACTGAATTACTTCTTTGCCTTCTATCTGCTGTGCTAGTCCATGTTTCCAGATTCCTCTTTCTTTTGTACTTCCTCCGGGTGGTCCATCTCTTTCTTGAAGATGGTCAGCTCTAGGTTGAGTCACTGCTTTAGTGAGGGCTCTAAGATACCAGACTGAAGTTGAAGGATTACTTTGAGCCTTGTAGCCACTTATTTATTCCATTACAACATTTGTCTTCTTACAGTAGCCTGATCTTTTTACTTCCGTTTGTGATCTGCTGAGGCATTGCATCTTTTTCAGCAGAACTGCTGTGAGGTGAGGTGTTTGCTGTTCTATTTTCAATTCTTCCTGCCTAATAACATGCCTTTCCTCATCGGATTGCAGCCGCTTTTTCCACACCACTTCTCTCATTTATCATGGCTGAGTTCTGATCCTATCACTCAGCAATCTGATCACCCCCATCTTCTCTCTCCCCAGCTTGGTGTCATTGGCAGATTTAATATGGATATTCTCTAGTCCATCATCCGGTTGTTAATGAAAGAACAACGTAGGCTTGGATCAGGTCCCCATGGAATCTATTCTGAAGCATACTTCTGTTTTGACAGCAAACCATTGATTCTCCCAGAGAATGTTTCAACCAATTTACATTTAGCTCACATTTCCTCGATTTGCTTATGACAATACAAAGTAAGAAGTCATATCAGAAGCCATGACAAAGTTGAGATGTGTAGGGAGAGCTTTGGATGGTGAGACATGGGTAGAAAATGGGAACAGGGAGAATTTGAACTGAAGCAGATAACTGTGTCTAAGCAGAGGGAGGAACAAACGAGTGTCAGGGTAGGTGTTAAAGGATTTGTGGTGTTGATGAAGTCCTGAATGCTTCCCTATTTCAGACCTTTGCATAAAGCCAACAGTTAAGAAAGTAACATCTGTAATTAAATGAATTGGGAAGATGAGATAACGATGGTAAGAGCTAATAAGGGACAGATTGGGGGAAAGCTTGGCTTATCTCAAATGGTTCTGATAAAGTGGGTGTATTGAGACACCAAGTTATAGCGAAGGAAATACCTTTAGAAACCTCAAAAGTTCTTACAGCTCTGTTTAGAAAGAGAGGTCGGGCTGAGAGAAGGGCAGGTATCAAGAGAGTGGGGGCAATGGTGGGTTTATTAAGTTTATTAAGACATGCTTGAAACATGCATGTCCTGGCAGGAGGACCCTGGGATACAGAGAGAAGAGAAAAAGGGGAAGAGAGTAAATGGTAGTGTGAAGTTAATGGTTCTGTGTTCTGGTTACTGTGCCAGGTAGCAGCGGGGAGCTTGGACAACCCACAGAACTGCCAACACCAATGTCTGTTGATGAAAAGTTGGTTTAGTACTTCAAAAATTAGATACGCAGCCAAATAGAATACATTTTCCAGCTTACTTTAATATCTTGATGGCTCCAGCAGATCCAGGAATAAAGATTAAAATAAAACCTTTAATTTTTAAAGAGCTAATATGGGAGTCTCACTGTTGGGAAGATGATTTGTGACCAGCTCATTGCTGTGGGCCCTGTAAGTTCGTATGATGTTCTCATAATATAGTGGTTTCCCACAGATGATTGTAAAATCTTTCTGGATGACACATTTTCAAAGGTTTCTCAACATCAAAATTAAGAATTAAGTTTTGACTGAACTGCAATCCACTGAATAGATAACAAAGGTCAATGTTTAATATATACAAATAAACATATATCAATTTATGGATAGTTACCAGCTAACCTCATGTGGTGATTGTAGGGCTGAATATAGTTACAGAATACATGATGCTCATATCTTGATGAAGCTTGTAAAGTTTCAGGTGAGCAGATCAGACTTGGAGCTACGGGGTTTGAATTCATCCTTACATAGGTACCTTCTCATGCAAACTCAAAACCATTTATATATGGTTGGAGAGCTCTATCATTCAAAAAACACGTTGGCAAACATGACTTAAACACTATTTCACAACAAGCAGAAAAGCCTTCACCTATAAGTATGTCCTGAATAAAATATCTCTTTCTTGGAACAGATTCTTAAAACCTGTTCTTTCTTCTGCTGTTTAAAAAAGACTTTTCAGTTGTGATTTGGGTTTAGGTTGATGCAGTTCTATATGGGTGGATTCTGAGCTTTGATTCCTTTTTCTTTTCTGGAGTTGTAAGCTCTGCCAGGTTTCATTCATTATACAGTGTGTAACTGCAGTAATAGTTTTAATCAGTTGCAGTTTCAGTAATATGTAAAAAGTAGCAATTATTAAGAGTGAAAGCTAGGGTGGACAGAGCAACTTGGTCTAGTGGAAGGTATACTTGCCTGTGGCATGGGGTTGGAACTGGATGAGTTCCGTTGGGTTGGAACCCAAACCAGTCTGTGATTCTATGAGAGCTGGTTTCTGCAGGCGTGAGGTTGAGACTGACTGTACAGCCACACTGGGTATGTACCATTGCTCCTGCAAAAGCAGAAGAGACTGGAGCAGGGATGAGGGATTGGATAGTCTTACCTTTTCAAGGAACTTCCTAGGTAGGATTATCTCCTACCACTAAATTACACAAAATTGGGTTGTTGAAGGTGGTTGAGAAATCCAAACAATTGATTTAAAGGTTTTCCATTAACTTTGCGGCTTCCTTTAAATTCCTAGTCTGACTTGGAATTTCCTAGTTTCCAATTCAAATTCTGTGTACAAAGACTAAATTGATAGAAGTGAGAGATGTCTGTAGAGAGTGTTGGAAAAATAGGTTATTAGAAGTGGGATGTTGAAAGACTGAAAAAGGAGGCAGGAAATATTGCAAAAGTCAAGAGAAGGAAGTGGAAAGGAAATGTCTGGAAGAGGAAGCAGAAGATGCATTGTTGTCAGGAGCTCAAATGGCAAGGGAGGGGAATAAAGTTAAACCAGGAAAAGACTTTATTCCAAGTATTGGGTAAATGATACGTTCAGAAACTGGTACAAAATTGAAGGATTTCTTTAAATAGATGGTGTTAAAGTTCTAAGGCCATCGTAACACATACAGTTTCACTTTTAAGCTTCAGTGTGAGCTTTCATGTTAAACTGCAGCTTCTGGTGACATTTTAAAAGCCATTTTGGGTAATATTCAAAACTAATTTTAGGAGTCTCTTGGCTTTAGATTGTAACTTTTCTGCGTTTTTCTTTCAGGAGGAGTTTGTGTGCTTGGGGGAAGGGAAAGTGCAGACAGAAAATTACCCACTTTTGTATAGAAACCTTGGAAGTAGGGGTTTATGCAATAGTTTACTGAAATACCTGTACTTTTACCAGTAGATGTCACTGTGGATAAAAAATACCAGCGCTTAGTAGACAAAGGAGGTAATTTGCTAAATGAAAATTCATCCTTTGAAAGTAGATTGGGGGGGCAACATTTTTTTCCTAAAGGAGGCCTTTTTTCACCATATAAAAATGGATTTCTGACTAATCAGGAGATCTGGTTTTGCCCACTACAAGCCTGTATTTTTTGGGTTATCTTCGCCCGACTTGGTAAGTTCATGGCTTTCTGTCTGACTTCAGAGGGGGGGTCTATGTATGAGCGTGCTCCTTGATGGGCTTGATTTTGAACGCATTTAGTGTTTGGAGGTTGCTTTAGTAAGCACCAGTCTTCACTGCAGTGTGTATGTGCGGGGAATTGGACATGGAGGAAGTGGCTTCATTAAGGTTGATTTGGAGGGGGGAGCAAAGACGAGGAAAAAAATTGCCCATATGATTGGCTGGGAGAATAGCTCTGAATTATGGGATCCATCTGTTTCCTGTAATGAATTCATAAACCCATCAAACAATGACCTGAACGAATTGCTGAAGGAAAAAAATAATACACTGGCATGATATGTTTAACGCAGTGAGGCATTGGCATTGTATAATCAAAAATTCTTCTCACATCCAGCACTTTGTAATGGAGCTGCTGTGTTTAATAGAAGCTGTAAATAAATCCTGTCACAGTAGCAGCCAAGAATGCATTTCTGGGATTAACTGTTTCTCTTCTGGAATGTCTGGTCCTTGAAGGCTTTAGAAATGCAAGTTTTATAGAGGAGCGTGGGGGCCTCTGAAATATAGAGAAATGTTAATGAGGTGAATGAAAGGAAAAAGCTGCCATAAATCAGTATTATGTGGCTTAACCAGTTTCTTTCATTTATGCATGTTCTTTCCTTATGTCATAGAAATGTACTTAAAAGCTATTGTTGTAATTGAAATCTGTTAGACTGATCCTATTCATTATATTAATAAAATCCACCTACAATTGCTCATAACACTTTTTTATGCAGTTGGGATTCCCGAGATTGTAATCATCAAAAAGCATATGGAGTAATTATTGGATTTGTTTGGGTAAAATTGGATTAACAAGTTTAGATACCATTAAGTACTGATAATTATTACAAGCAAGCTCATTGTTTAGTGTATGTACAGCTCTCAGAATGCAGAATAAGCAGATACCCATCACAAACATCTTAAGAGCAAGCAATCTCAAGGCTTTTCTTTTACTCCCTTAATTGTAGTTTTGCAAGAGGCTTTCTACTTCAATGTTTGTGCTGGTTAATCGTGTGCTAGTTCTGAAAATCACTTTGTATTCAATCCTTTCCCCCTCTTACATTTTAAACGATATTTTTAGCATTAAAGCAAATTTCGCCATTAAGGCTACATTTTAATTCCTGGGTTTCACGCAGCTGCCAACCTCACATTAGCCGTGACAGTGCATGACTTGAGGTGCAGGGGTGGGCTGGCTGCTCCGGCGGGACCACGAGGGCTCTCTCCAGATTGGCAGCTTGGCCCTTGGGGCTGATTAAATGTCGAGAGCAGAGAGCAGCAGCAGCAGTGCAGGCAGCCCCTGCTGCCCGTATGCAAAAGGTTCCTGTCTGCTCTGCTTTTTTTAGCGTGCAGTTGGCTAAAACATGACGTCTTTGTACATTGTATGTTCTGCAAGGGATAGCCATCATCTCAAAATACATCCCTTGGAGGAAGGAGAAGGTCTGAGAGGCTTATAAAGAGGTTCTTAGAGCAGATATCACATGGCAGTTAATAATTAAGAATCCAGTGTAGACACTTTGAAGGGTAGGTGTTTCTCATAGTGCATAGCGAAGGACAATTGCTGTTTAAACATTGCTGAAGATGACTAATAAATAGGTGTGGAGGTTTTTCAAAGAGTCCGGACCTATTGTCTTTGCAACATATATTCCCCAGATGTTAATGCTGTATTTAAAGGCTAATTTCTAGCCTCATACAAAGCTGGAATTCGGGAACCAAACCTCTTCCTATGATGTTGTTCACTCTCTTTGCTTTATGTCCTATCAGTAGTGTAATTAAAAGGTTATTTTCTAGCTACCATGATTTGTATACACAGTGCTTGTGTAAGAGCTTCACTGAACTACTCTTAGAGATGTTGATGTGCAAAATAAAACCCACATTGCTGTGTTGGTTACAGAAAACCCAGTAATACTGACATGCAGAAATAGTGTTCTAAAATCTAATGGTTTTGGTATTTTGATTTGCTTTGTTCTTTTATCTATCACTCAGATACGTAGAAGGAAAGATTGTTTCTAACACTGAAATTGGATTTCTCTGGCCACACCTTTGCAGTGAAGCAGCTTTGTTAATTTACACTAAAGTAAAGGGTGTTGTGGACTCTGTGACTTGGATTAGTGATGGTTATATTCATATATATGCACACCTGTTTGGAAGTATCAGATGTGATAGATGGATACAGTACTGAGAATCTAATGTTTTCTAAAAGGCAGCCTGCCTCGCTCTCTGAAATACAGAATCCCAGACTGGTTTGGGTTGGAGAAGACCTTGAAGCTCATCCAGTTCCAACCCCCTGCGGTGGGCAGGATGTTTCCAATTAATTAATATTCCTTAAGAAAATCTTGGAACTGGGCAAACACTGACTCTGCTGGCATTGTGCCATTAGTGGATTTACACTTCTTTAATTCCATGGAAAAATCACTGCTTGGTTTAAGTTGGTTTAAATAATATTAGGGAAAGCTGCAGTTTCTCCCTTTGCCATGTGTTTGTCCCTTCCAGCCCTTTCCCCAGCTGACCAGGACCTTGAAGCACTTTGCTGTTGGATGGCAAGAGCTGAATGAGTTCCGGGAGAGGCATTTGGTGGCAACAGGGGACCGGTCCCCAACCTCACCTGGCCATGGCTTCCTGCCCTACCCCTCTGCCTCCTATTCCCTGGTGTTCCCTCTGCTCTGCTGGCACAAGGGCTGTGGGCTGGTCTGTTATCCCCGTAGGAGAAGCTTCCTGGTTGAAATGATTGTTTTTGTGGAGCAGACTGTGTCTGGAGTGTGCTTTCTCAATGTTGCAATCAAATTGCAAACAAACAGCCTCATCCTCTGCAGAAGTACAGAGTACAATGCTTGTAAATGCTTACGTCTTTATAATAATGGTAGTAATACAACAAGATCTCTAATTTTCCCATTCATCAATGTTTCAGGCATTCAGAGGATCAGTTTCATAGATTATACTTTTTTTTTGAAGGCCAGGTATAATGGTATAATCAACAGGACTTAAAAGAGACTCATTTAAACTAAGTAATATTATATATTGATGGGTGGCAGATGTATACTGAAAGCAAAATAGTTTTCACATACATATCAAATATGCAAATTTGAGATTTAAAATTAATTATTCTGCATTTTTTGCTATTTTTAAGATTTTTTTAATCTACTTTTTTAATTGTCAAAGTTTTAGGATACACTTTGTGAAGCTGGTGGTATATTTTGAAAAAGCAAAGAAGGTTTTATTTTATTCTCTGTTCTTCAGATATTACTGGTACATTTTTATATATTCAGAGTTCCTTTTTTTGTGATAGAAATAAGCAAAGGTGAAAGGTTATTTAGGCTTCCCAAAGGCAGAAGCAAAGTGCTGATGTTTGCTGTCAAACTTGGTGTATTTTCACTTGTCCAAACCCCTGCTTGTTTTGAAGCCCCCTTTAACAGCACCATTGATGCCTGTTAACTGCTGCTGCTGTGGACATCCATCAATTCTTCAGGTGTCTCAAACCCTGGAGCAAGGCTCAGTACTGGGTTTATGCTATATATATATATATATATATATATATATATATATATACACAATGATATGAGGTACAACTTTGCACTTGTTGGATATGGCGTGTGATGAGCCGGAGGAATACTTGGTTCTGCATGTCTAGGAAGCCCAAATGGCTTCTTCTGGGTGACTTGGTAGGTGCTACCAAGTGAGCTCAGCAAACCAGTGTGTGTTCCCAGCCTTGTGTCATGTCGTGCCATGCCACTCTGCTCCCAGTATCGTCATCCCAACAGCCTTGTGGCTGTGCCCCAAGAGACCCAGCACTGCTGTTTTCTCTGCACCAAGCTGTGCTGGTAAACCCCACCTCAGACTCGGGTGGCCCTGGCCTGCTTATTTAAGGCAAGGTTAATATGGGGCTTATCAAAGATACGCCAGCAGTGCAAATGTAGAAGACTGGGGTCTTGAAATGCTTTATACAAAGACCACAAGAAAGCGGAAGCTTTGTGTGAGAGCTGAATAAGCTGGTGGATCAGGTCTCTTAACTTGTTCTTTTAGGTCATTAGGAGTCTGCAAATTTATGCTTTCTTGGGTATAGGTAGTGTGATTTGATGTTAGTATTAGCAGTCTCGCATCCAAAACTGAAGAACTGCAGAACCAAAAAGGCAGTGGGTGCTCTGGATGGGTGCAGTACCTTGCCATGCAGTTTAAATGAGATTCTGTTCAGTACTGAATTATCACATCTGCTCTTTCTACTCCTCCTGTTCTAAACCATACCAGTTTGTTTCAGTAAGGAATGCAAGGTTCACATACTGTAACAGGCAGTGCCTAAGCAGAGAATCACCAGATTTTATTCTTATTTTTAAAACCTTATGCTGTTTTAATTCCAGTAGTGTTTATAGAATACTGTATTTTGTCCTGGTACTAAAGAATTGGTGAAAACTATGGAAAAGAGTTGAGGCAATATTTAATATGTGAACTTGGTTGTGTATATAGGAATTGCTCAGCTGTCTGCTGATGTGCTCTCTCCTTGCCTAATGGGTACCCGATATATAGTAACCAGCATCTCTGTTCATGCTGCTTTCTCATGCAGCCTGTGGAGTAGGAAAGGTAGGACATAAGGCCAGAGTTTTCTACGGTTAAAACCAGACCTGTAGGCTCTCACAAGTTGGGACCTTTATCAGCTGTATTCTAGTACATTACAGCTGGACCAAACCTGGTTTTTTAGATGTAAGTTTCAAAACTGTTACATTTCAGGACGCTTTGTACATAGTAGTGCACTAACCTGACTTTTGATCCTAACACTTTTATTTAGAATGTATTCTTTATGTATTTTACAGTCCATAGAATGACAGGGCAGTTTGTGTAGAAGGGGACCTTAAAGCTCATACAGTTCCACCCTCCCCCACAGGCAGGGACACCTTCCCCTAGAGCAGGTTGCTCCAAACCCCATCCAACCTGGCCTTGAACACTGCCAGGGATGGGGCACCCACAGCTTCTCTGGGCACCCTGTGCCAGCACCTCAGCACCCTCACGGGAGGTAAACCCTCATGAATTTTGCCAGCTGTTTGGGAGGGTGAAAACCATTATCTGTTTTCTCAGGTACAGAATAAACCCCACCAAACACAACTTTTCTGATACTAAAGCCATTTCTGGTTTTGTTCTTTTCTGTGTAGTGCCAGAACCTATTAAGACCAGTTTAAGCCAGCCCCAACCTGCCGGTACCGGTACCAGTACTTCCACCAGCACTATTACCAACAGCAGCAATGGCAAGCGTGCGTCTGCAAATGGGCAGCAGCCAACTGCATCCCGTTACCTGCCTCGTGAGGTGCCTCCACGCTTCCGCCAGCAAGAACAGAAGCAGCTCCTAAAGCGGGGCCAGCCACTGCCCGCCGGGACTCTGACCGGCACCAGCCCAGTGCAAGGAACTGGCCAAGCAGGGGCAAGTCCTCCTCCGCAGCAAGGAGCAGGTGGACAGCATCATCCCAGTAAGACCCAAACAGGTAAGAATTGGAGCCCAGTGGGGTATCATTTCCTTTACGTAGTTCTGCACTCCACTGTTAGCACAGGTGTTGCAAAAACTTAAGGAATGTTCAGAATTGTCTTAAAATACCACGATTTCCAGCCAAGTGTATGCTCTTTTTTCTTGCAGAATACAGTGTGTAATTTCCAGGATCCTGTTTGAAAACCTTCTCTTACCTATTTAGATGCTCAGACCTGTGGGGTTCTCTTGCAGTTGTTTTATGTTTCTTTGATAGCTATAATGGATGCAATCCTCAGGAAATGTAAATATTTCTTTAGTGATCATTCTTACAGAAGCATTGTTGATTTAGGTATTTCCAAGATTTCATATATTGTTTTGGCAATTTTAACGCCGCTTAAAGATAATTTTGCATATAATTGTAGGAAAATAAGAAATAGGAACTTGGCTTATGTTGTGACACTTCTATGCGTTTGCCTGCCTATGCTCTCAGTTGTTATTTTCACATTAGGAAAATACTGAAGCTGCTAATGAGAAAAGCAGCAGCTCTCTTCTTATTTGCCCTTCTGTGCTAGAGATCATGCAGCTTCTGCAGTGAAGATGAGCTTAGCCAGTGTTTGGTGTATATCACCTTTTTCATCGTGCCTTTGTTGTGTATGTCATGTTTGGCAAAGCAGGGAGTGTTCTAAGATATAGTTATCTATGGCTTAGAAAAGGTTATCTGCAGTAAGTCCCACAAGAGGGTTTGATTTCTTGGATATTAGTAATTTCTGTATGATCTCAAGTGTTGCTCATTATCACTCATTAATGTGTCAAACATCACAAAATTTGGTTCTGAACTGTCTGCAGGTTTTCCCTTTGGGCATTAATGAATCTTTCACTATTCTGCTGTACTTGCTGCTGAGCTGAACTCCAGCAGAGAAAATTATTTGGTGTTGTCCTTAGAAGTTCTAGTTAGATAAGAAAATCGCCACTCTTGGAAATGAAAGCTTTTATGGTTATTGAGATGCATTTGAACATATTCAGCTACTTACTCTCCAGAAAGAGAAATATGAAAAGGCAAAATAAAACAATAGTTTATTTACTTAAATGTTGGCGTTCTTAGGGAGGAAACAGGTTCTACTTGTAGTCTTGAGTATCTGAGTTTAGTGAGGGGGAGAGTAACGAGTTCTCACCAGTTAGAGCAGCATTCGCTTTGCAAAGCATAGCAGCAGGGATGGTGGCTGGCAGTTACGGCTCCTTTTTGATTTGGAGATGTTTGTAAACTGTCAGGCTAATCTTCTATGTTAGATTAATATATATGTTTATTATTTTCAGAAATCCAGTAGTATTTCTATAGTTGAGACAGATTGGCAAGCTCAGGAGGCTCACGCTGTCTGAGGGTCAGTACTAGACGTCTTCCAAACATCATTATAGACGTATCTGAAACATCCTGGATGTTTAAGAAACATGCAGTAAATCATTAAATGAAGTCTACCATAAATCATAATATAATCCATAAAAGAATTTGACTTGAAAGAGTGCAGCATTAGCTCTCTGACTTGGATCTTGCTGGATGAGTTTCTGTCAGAGGTTTTAGACTTCTTTTCTTGAATCCTATTTGAACTTGCTGTATAAAATAAGCACTAGTTGCCAGACTAACAAGCTACAGAAACTGTCAGCAGATGTTTTACGCTGTTGAATTACTTTGAGTTTTTGTTCTTTTGTTATTATTGTGTTAACATTGTAAACAGAATGCAGTGAAAGCTGATACAAATGAGAGGAAGAGGAGTGCAGCCACTTTTCAGTTTCATATTGTGTTCCATATTGCACAAAGTTAACCTGTATCAAAGTCAGGAATCACTTGAAAGTAATTAGTGCAGAGTCAGAATTGTCAGGTCATTGTTTACTATGTAAAATCATAAGAAAAGCTTTCAAAGGCACCAGAGAATCCATGCACAGTTTTTGGAGCAGGGAAGAGAATCTTAGACAAGCTAAATCCTTGTCTGCATTCTTAAGTCTGCTCACAGAAAGAGATTGTGTTTTAAGACTGAAATGGTTGCATCTTCCTCATAGACAGAGCTTGCTGAGTACTAGAGCTCATTTAGTTTTCTTTCCAGTAGGTGGAGCATCAGTTCACTTACTATGAGCAGGAGGGAAGATGAAATCTAGCTCAGGTTATAATGACAATATGCCTGGCTGCTTGATGAGGCTGGGAGGAGTGTGGAATATCTCACTTCAGAGACACCCATGTAGCCATGAACTACATATTACTCCAGTCTTACTCTGTCTCTCTTACTGGCTTTGTCTTCACCTTGACAAGCATAAAGAGCAAAGTAAGAATATCCAGGAAAGGCCAAAACCTATTCATCTCAGCTGTTAAGATTTGAGTGACTATTACCCTTAGCGATAATGATGGTATCCCCAAAACTTTCCAGCACTTAAGTTAGGAATTTTCCATGAAGTTTAATTCAAACTGGGTCATATTTTTGTGAGTATGAAAAGAAAGAATTTTAAACATGAGGATTCTCACTGAGCAGTACTTTGTCAGAAGGAAACTTTACCTTCCTCCTCTTTCCATCAATAGGAACTATATTGCTTTAAATGTCCCTCTGGTTCCCTGGGTATTTAATTTACTAAGATGTCTTTTCAAGTAGTTCTCAGGGGAAAAGAAGGGAAGGAACAAAAAGAATCAAAAGTTGTCCAGAAGAATCAGTGTTGGGTGCCTGCTGCACATACACAGGAATTTTGTCTGTCTGAACAGCACCTGCATTATAGAAGGGTGATCACTTAATGGCTGTTATTGGACATCTTCAAAGTGTGTAGGCAGTCAACAGCACCTCACTGCTTAGGGTCTTCTCCCTCTCTGGTAGCTCTGAGTGCCTAGCCAGAGCTTGCTAGACCTGGGCTGTGGACTGCCCAAGGAAGTCTCCATATGTGGCTTCATTGTACTCCTGATGAGCAACAGTAACTTTCTTTTTATGGATGACCTGGTATTAATCATGGAGCCAGGATTCTTGTACACCACCATCTTGTATCCAGAAGATCCTTAATGGAGATTCATGTCTGTAGCTTTTCTTTTTATGGGGTCATATTCCTTTAGAGTTAACTTGAAATTATGCGACCACATTCTTTCCAGGCCCTGTTTATAACTACCTGGATGCAAAGAATGCTGCTAGAGAGGCATTGCCAGCCTGTTCACTGTAAAAATCACATTGTTTTATCTCTGTATTCTCTTATTAGCAGTCTCTGTTATCTACTGCCTTGCCCTAACCAAAGCACTTACCAGAACTCTTTAACTGCAGTGTCATGAATTAAAAAGGATGTTCTGCCAATGTAAGTGTAGTGGGAATTAATGACCACTAATACATATTCCTTGTTGGGTTTATCATCTGGGAATACCAATGAAGTGGATGAGAATAGTGATTTTTTTGTTTCTTGTTTAAGGCAATCTGTAAAACATGAACTAAACAAACTTAAGAAATTAAGACATCTAAAATTTACAGACTATTTTAGAAACTTGCCCCTTGAAAACAGTCTTTTATTTATTGTTAACTATGATTAAACTGTTTTCTGCACGGCTTTAGGGCATTTTTTATAGAATAGTTACTTGTCTGAAACTTTATCTTGAGCTACAAGTATATTCTTGAGATGCTCCCTTGGTAATTAATCCTTTGCAGGATTAGGCCGAAGGAAAGGTGCACTTCATGAGCAATATTCTGGTATCTACTTGAGTTTGTTATTTTTGCTTAGAAATTGAGCTTTTTATCTCTTCTCTCCCCACTTTGCCAACTAACTCCAGTAAATATGGTGAATACTTCCTTCATTAAAGTGCGAGGCATTAGTGGAACGGACTTTTTGCCATGTGGTCTCAAATAATTTGGGTAATTTCTGAAAGCCACCATGGGAGATTAAAAATAGCAAGTAATGTATCCTCCTTTGTCTCTTTACAAATTGTGAAGTTTGTATAGGAGTCTCCAGGCAGCCCCTGTGCGTTTGATGATTGTAATAAACAAAGATCAAAAGAAATAAGCAGGTTTTCTTGAAGATGCCTTTTACTTTTCTGCAACTCAGCAATGTGAAACCAGCATCCATCAACTCAACAGGAACGTGCCGTGTCCTGCAGGAGCCATGATAAAACTTCAGTGAGTGTTTTGTGGAAGGGAGCTATAACATGTTTCCGAAGTCTTAAAAGAAATGAAAGCAAGTAATTCATCAAAATGCAAAACCACACAAGCATTGTGGAAACTGAAGAGTTGAGCTTTGAATTTGTGCTTTCTGTTTCCTGGGAAGTGAGAATTTGCTAGCAGTTACAGGTTTATTTTCCTACTGTGGGTTGATGCCCCATTCTGTGCTGAACTTTCTTCTTATTCTTATGAAGCTAGAAGCTCTATTTCATTTTTCAAGATTTCCTTAGCTGCAGTTTGCATGTTCATGCCTGTGGCACAGGTATGGTTGTGTTGGTGTTGCAGACAGTTGGAAGATGCTGTTGTGCGGCAGGTTAACTCTTCTTACAGATCTGTTTGTATTCATTTTATGTTTGATAATTTTTTTAGGAAGAAAGGTAAAAAAAGCTAACCCTACTTACTGTTAAAATCATGTCTAATAATACTGATTTAGAACATAGAATCATAGAATAGTTAGGGTTGGAAAGGACCTTAAGATCATCTGGTTCCAACCCCGCTGCTATAACTGTGGGTTATTTAGAGTTACTTCTGATAGGGCAGTTCTATGCAATTGCAAAGTCAAATTTGGAGAAAAGTTTTAGGGAGAGATAATGTCTTTCCTAAACCCAGTCAATATAGTTGGAAAACACAGATAAGCTTTGACATCCAGGTGTTTCCTTGGAGTAGTGACCTTCATGCTAAAAGCATGTTTGAACGATGGCCCAGTTTAGCTCATTGTACACTGTGCTGATGCTAGGTAAGGCCCATGTATGCAGAAGTAGTTCTGAAGTGTATGAACAAAGTCTCATTTCAGCAGTTTGAAATAAGATTTAGCTCGATTTCCTGACATCATGGCAAATAAAGCATGTGAAAACTGCCTTTATGGAAATGGTTTGCTGAATTTTATCTCTTTGGGCCCATATTCTGTAATTCCATTAGCAGCATATCTTTGCTGGCTGAACATTGCTGTGGTTTTTGCTTTTAGTTGGAAAGTTACAAAATTAAACCAGGAAACTTTAGAAACTGACTTATTGTGGATCTAACATTTTATATGGAATAGCTACACTACTAAATGCTATAAAGTAGAGATCAGGGATTAGACAGTACATTTATTCCTCTTGCTTGCACACTTTGTAATTTCATACTGTATAGCAAATACACTTTTTAAAGTGTACTGCATAATACCTGGAACACATGCTGTGTTGTAGGTTTTAATCTCAGGTGAAGGAACTAGCATGGTGATATTCCTTTGTGAACACAAGAATCAGCTATTTATACTACTTCTGTGGAAGGTAACTGTATATAGCAAACACATAATGCTTATTATCTATATTAAAACTCCTAACAGCTTCCAGTGTTTGCATCACTTGACTGGGTGTTAGCCATGAGCAGTCCACTGTACAGCTCATCACTGTACACAAAGCTTCTGCAGTGTGGCTGTGTAAAAGTTCTAATAGGATTAGATCTGATGTTATGCTATTTGTATAAGAAAGCACAAAAATTAGTAGAATTTGTTTTGATTACATCTTGTCTCATGGAATTAGTGTTGTGAAGGGATGCTCGGGTACTGCAGAGGTTGCATGGGTAGGGACTGTGCTGCTTTCTTATTTTGTTCCTGGGGGCTTTGTTTAGCATTTGGTACCCCATGTCCCTGGAAATCAGGCACTCTTCCCAAAGGTCACTGGTGACAGGTATATGTTTAGACAAAAGGAAGTTAAAAACCATTGTACAAGGACAAAAATGTAGCAGTTAACATGGAGATGGGATCTAGGCAGTACTGCCTGGATGTGCTCTGGAGTGATGAGCATACTCTGAAATGCAGTAATGAGAAAGTCTGTGGGAAGTGAGGCTCAGCCACAAAAGGGTTTTGTCTCCCATGTAAATGTTGAGAAATTCCATATAGTGCTTTGAATATAGATGGAGAAGTAGCAGGCTCTGTGTAGCACAAATACAGGCATTATGAATGAAAAATGATGGTAAAACCTCATCAGTAAACTAATCTTTGGAATGAATTTTTCTGCATTGTGTATGTTATCTGACATCAGGCAGCCGAGCATGAAAAATAAATCTGCTGCTTCAAATTTATTTGTCAGAGATTAGAATTTTTTACTGGGAGAAGGAAAACCAGGCATCTATAAAGGCTAAATAGCTGAGATGCCTTTAGAGTTATGCTGTCCTCACTTCCAAAGAGTGGGGCGGGACAAAAGCACAGTGACTCAAAGGCCACTGCTTTTGCTTTAGAATCATAAACCTGCATCCTACATCCAGGTTTTACTGTAGATGGCTGTGCTCTGCTGTGAGCCAGAGACATGAACTGCCAGGGTGTCTGCAGGGAAAAAAGGTTGGGAGGCAGAGTCTGGCAAGTTGTTAAACTGTGCAGATGGCAGTTTTCTGGCAAACCATGTGAAGAGGCTGAGTAGCAGGACCTGTCTCTGGTGGTGGTGAAGTCAAAAATAGAAAGAAATGAAGGTCAAAGTGACCAAGAAATCAGAGTTTGGTCCTTGGGAAGAGCAGAAAGGGAGTAATGTCACGTGAAAGTTCTTGGAAAGCTGAATTGGTACAGCTCAGGAAACAGGTATGATACTACAAGAAACACATAGAAAACCAAAGATGCCTGTAGCTTTTTTTGGGGGGGAAACCCCAAAACCAGCAAGAAACAGTGAACAAAAATACAATGTTTCTGTAAGTGCCTTAGTAGTAAAAGGAAGGCCAGTGGAAATGGTCTGATGATCAGCAGGAAGAACCATTGATAGATGGCATCAGTGATACTTGAAATGAGTTTTCCCTGCATAAGTAAACTAATGATAGATGTAGAACAGTGAGTTAGAGTATGTAAGGAACTCAAATGTTAGCAGGTGTCTGGAAGTGCTGAAGTTCATAGTGGACTGCATAATGGATGTGTTGGAGCACTCTGGCCCACTGACATTCCTTCAGAGTGTGAGAAAATGAGCCAAACAGTATTGGAAGGTGAGAATGAAGAAACTGAGGGATTGCAGATCAGAGTAATCTGCTAGAATGATACTAGAAAAAATAACCAAAGCAGCTAGTTTTGTGCATTCAAAGCTTCACAAGAGAAGGACAGAGCCAGCATAGGTTGGTGGAGAGGATGTCATGCCAGTGGAGAGTAGTTCCCTCTTGGGTGCAGCAGGCGAAATTAGAAGGGAGATCATGCCCTAGAAGTCAGCTTTGCCCTGCCTGCGGTAGCACCTCAGCAGACTTTCTGTGTCATGGTGCAAATAAGTGGGAAGTATAAGACAAAACTATTGTGAGAAGTGTCACAACTGCTCAGGGAGATGTAGACAGGGAGCAGCTATCAATCCTTCCCAGCAGGATGAGAACATTTCAGTGAGAGTGCACATTTGTATTCTTCAATGTCTGCATCAGTGTTTTGGCTATAAACAACAGTGGTGACAAAAATGTGTAATGGAATGAGAAATAAAAGGGAAAAGTTCTTTCTTTTGGCCAGACCAGCTCCGTACACAGACATGGATATGTGAGTATCACAGTGCAGATACGGATCTGGAGTTGGTCACAGGGTAAATAGATTAATAGTGTCACACTGTTGTAAAGAAGACAGACGCACCGAGGGATGAGAACAGTGCTGCTTTCCATGAGGTACTTCTGATAAGGCCTCTGAATATTGAGTTCACTTTAGGGGTGGTACTGTGCCTTGAGAAGGAGGTAAAGCAGTTGGCAGAGGAATGCAACAGAAACAGGCCTTGCAAGGTGTGAAGGAATTGGAGCTCCTAAGTCAGAGGAAGAAGACTGGAGTTATAAATGCAAGAATACCTAAATGACTGCTGCAGGGAAGAAGTGATCTGTTCTGTATGCCTGTGATGGATCAGATAAGAAATAATGGACTTGAAATTTCAACAAGGAAGATTAAGGTTAGACATTAGGAAAAACGTGCCAGTTTGAAAGCTGTCTGAAGAAGTGAGATAGAGCACTTGGCAATATGCAGTCTCCGTTGCTGGAGGGCTTCTTCCTTGGTGGTTTGGGTAGATGTCACCTAGTATGTATCAGGAATGGTTCCTTGGATCAGGTGAGTGTTCTGCATGACCTCTCAAATCCCTTTTCCACTGTGCAGATATCTGTAAGAAGTTCAGATTTCTCAGACACGTGCCCTGTCAAGATTGCTACAAGATGGGGCTCATGGAAGGGAGCAGATGCTCTCTGCCAGTATAGGCTGGAGTGGGAGCTGTGCTTTATGTTCCCTCAAACTGGTGTGGGGTCTTGCATTGCCTTTCTGTGTACTCCTGACTGGTAAAAAACATCCCCTTGAAGAGCTGCCCTGTGTAAGTACCTGCCTGCATGGAAGTTGATTACAGGAAGTTTATGTTATTGAATACAGGGAACGTGGGAATATATGATATGTTCTCTTCCAGTTTCAACACATCATGTTAATTAATGGGAATTTCAGTCATGTATAGCTGGTATTGAAGGAATGTAATAAGCCACAATGATATTGTCAATGTAAAGTTACTGCAAAATTGACTCTCCAACTTAGTTTCTGGTTGCATTTGAAATAGCTTTCTGAATGGAAACTAACCCAAGCAGGTTAGATTTTCATTCATCTCGTGCCTTTAAAATGAGGTTGAACCCAACCAGCATTCAGATACTACTGCAAAGAAATAGAGAATAAACATCTTCAGAAGGAAACCAGCTATTTTCAGGGGTGTTTCAGTGGAACAGTTCTTGAGCCAAGAATAGCAACAGCAATTGTGCTTTGGTAGCGAAGTGGCAGCAATTCTGAGAATGCAGCCAACCCTTTAAAGAGACATCAGTGATGTGTGACCTGGTGCAGGAGGGACAAACTGCACCAAGGAATCATAGAATCATGGAATGGTTTGGGTTGGAAGGGACCTAAAAGCTCATCTAATTCCAACCCCCTGCCATGGGGAAGGACACCTTCTACTAGAGCAGGTTGCTCCAAGCCACAGCAGATTGAAAACGTGCTCCATTTACTCGGTAATTAATATGTATTTGGGGCAGATAGGAGGAGGAAGACAAAGGAAGTGAGAAGGGGAAATAATTGTAGGGGAGTGTATTGGTCATACTGAAAGTTTATCTGTAAATTATCCTCTTAGATTTGTGTGTATTTTAACTAACACAAATTATGTGTATGTATTGATAAAAATCCTCTACTTGTGTTCTCAGATTTTGTGATGTTATTTAGGTCCTGAAAACATTAAGCTGCTCCCCCTTCTGTTCACACTTTGTGTGTTCATATGTCTTAAAGCAAACCAGCACTCCGCACTTGATGAAAGATGGTCGGTCCCTGCTTCTGCAGGAGGCAGGAGTCGCCCTGATCCATGCTGCAGGAGGCAGGAAGGAGTCCCTGATCCATGCTGCAGTATTAGAGCAGTTCTAGGCGTTTATAAACAACAGCGCCTTTGATTAATATGCTCTTGTGTTTGCCACTTAGATCTGTGTTGGATAGAGGCTGGGAAGTCATTAAGGGCTTGGCGACACGCCAGTGTACATCTGGGGCTTGGTCTGCTGCTGGGGTGGGAGCTGGCGGTGGGGCAGGAGGAGGACAGGGGCAGGAGCTGATGGTGTCGGGCAGGAAGGAGGATACCGGGCAGGAGCTGCTGTCAGACAGGGAGGAAAATGCCGGGCAGGAAGAAGGAGCTGCTGTGAGGGCAGGGAGGAGGAGGACCATGGCAGGAGCTGCTGTCGGGGCAGGCGGTCGGCAGTTCTTCTCTTGGCTGACTTTCAAAAGCGGGAGAAAAGCAGCTAGGGTGCTAATTGTAGCTGGGTCCTGAAGTGAAAATGTTTTGTGACAGTTGAAAGAATTTAAAGAGGAAGGAAGATCGGTTTAGTGTCAGCTGCAATTAGATAATCAAAGCTTAAAAATCCTACTCTGTTGATACCTTCACCCAGAGTTAAGGAGCGGAGTGAGGGGAAGGGGGAGGAGGGCTGTGCGTGGAGAGGGCATTTCCATAGCCAGTGCAGCCGAGGCCCGGCCGAGCTTGCAGGTTGTCTGGGCGCACGCTTGCACAGAGAGATTTTCTTGGCAGCTCTACAGGATGAGGCTTACTCTGTACACAGCCGACATATTGAAGCCGGGAGCCCTGGAGAGCGTAGATGCAGGAGTAGAAACAGCTCTGCACACAATGTAGCGTCTCCTAGGATGGTTGGGCGGCTCCTTTCTCCAGGTATTTGATTACCCATCAGCCCTTTTTAGAGCCAAAAAAAAAGAGAGAAAAAGGACGAGAGAGAAAGTAACCCTAACCCTGAGAAAATAGCATCTGGTTCTGTTAAATCAATTTCTTACATAACATTTCAGCGGAGAGCAGCAGCACAGCGTCCGCAGCTCTTGGCTGCGTTTCAGGTTTGATAAAATGGCGTCTTCGCAGCGAGCTGCTTGCTAAAGATATGTTGCACTGAGCAGGAAAAAGGAAATGCAATTGTTTGGTGTTTTCGACTGCTTTTTGTTGTGGAGAGGTGGTGTTTGGTGGAGTCTCTGCTAATAATGAGAACTTGTTTTGGTTTGGCTTCTTAATGCGTTTTAAAAGCTTTCAGCATCAGAGGAGAGGAACTACATTTTAATGTCGTAACAGGATAACGGGCTTTGCCACTCGGGTACTTAACTGTGGTTTAGTTTTAAAATAAATAAAGCTGCTTTATTCAATGCTTCCATCTCTTTCCTGTCTTTTCCACATTATGTTATGCTATTCAAGGTTTCAGCTTCCTCACATCTATGAGACTTGCTTTAAGGAGCTAAGTGGCTTCAGAGAGATGGCAGTTTTCAGATCTGTCTTCTCCCTCAGCGTATGGAGAGAGTTGGATGTGGCAGGGAACCTGAAACATCAGCACTGTAATTCCCAGATTTTCTCCTTTCCTGTATTTCGTTCTTTAGAATAAATGCTTGTGTCATCTTTTCTTTTATGAAATCAGGCTGCATTTCATCAAGCACTTAAAATGTTTCTGGCAATTCCTATTTAATTTGGAAATTCATGTATAGCCTTTTAAAGGTCTGTTCATGTTGAATGGAAAAGTATTTCTCTTTTGGGAGGGGAGAAGGTCATTTGCCCTTTTTTCTCACTTCCTACTCAGAATGGCTAACCTTTGTATGACAAGTAAAATCCCCACGAGGGCTGTCACCGCCTTTGGGATCTTTATTCTGCATGTCACAGCAAAGAGCAACCTCACCTGTAAGCTGTCCTTTGGTCAGGACAAGGATGAGTCAATGAGGCAGGTTGTTGTTAGGCTGACTAACATGAACTGAAAAACAAAACTGGTACTATGAGAGGGAGTCACTGTTAGAGCTGATTTAAAATTGGATGAGCAAAACTTATTAATAGTGTGGATCTTATTAAACATTTATCCCAGGCTCTGCCATTCCACACCCTCTCATACATTGGTTCTGGATATTATACTTGAGGATGCATCATTTTACTGCACAGCATTTGAACTAATCACTGTAATGGAAGTTACGAAGATACAGATACCTTAACTTGTCTGAATAAAAATGAAAAGAAAGGTGATGATGTCATTTACAATAATAAGGATTGAAGTTTTGGGTCAGTTGCATGTATTTTGCTTTTCTAAGAAATCCATGCAACAGCTTTTCTCATTTTACTCTACTTGTACTTTACATTTGGAATCTATGTAAACATTAAACTGCTTTTGCAACTAATTACTCATCTTTATTTTCAAACACAGCCTAAAATGCTTTCTGTCTTTAGTAAGCACTAAGTTGAAGTTGGTTAAGTATGTTGGGAACAGTGTGTAGGGACAACAGCAATCTCCTCCCACCACCAATGACTCATTTGAAAGTCCATTTCACTTTGTGGGGTAGCAGCACTAGGATTTGCTAACCCAAAATACCTCTGGTTCCTGTTCCTCGTGCCATGCTGTGCTTAAATCTTTGCTCAGTTGACAGAGGGAGGTTAGAAATGGTTTTGGGGGACTGCAGTGCTTTTAGGTCTGATCTTTGCGTAAATAAAGAGGAAGTAATTATTAAGATTTTTTTTTAGTGTCCCGTGGGTTCCCATTTCAGTCTCGACAGCTTTGAAAATACAGGAAAATATTGGCAATTTTATGAAGAGTTGGTTTCCTGGAAAGTTGGAGGAAATCTGTGTGTTCAAAAAAACCCAACCCCAACCAAAGAAATTCAAGATTTCATCATGTAAAATACTTTGCTTTCGTTCTTTTCCCCAGATGTTTAAAGTCCCTATGGATTAAGTGTAAGACTGTGCTACTAGTTATTTAATTTATGGGAATTAACTCCTTTTGGTCTAGAGAAAATGGGAAAATATCTCTTGGTTGTTTGCTCCTAGAGGCAAGAACATAAAAATCACTCTCTTCAGGATCCATTCTGTACCCAAACTGTGAAGTTGTTTTGGCAGCAAAGTCGCAGCTTTTGCAGCTTTCTGTTTACTTTGTGAACTCTATTTTTCCACCCTGTTTCTTACAAGCTTTGTAGCAGCAGCCTTTGGTGTTAGAGCAGTTGTTGCAGGTCTTTGGCTTTGCTGTGATTTTTGTATCTCTGGCCTAGGAATGGTCCCAGCATGGTCCTGGTGATTCCAGAGCAGGGGAGACAGAGCACGGGTACACCATTGCTCACGGAATTACTGTAATCCCTATCCAAGTAATTCCTTAGAGGTTATCAGTGGTTATTGTTGAAGCCATAATCTGAACCTTGGTAAGAGGAGCTGTGCTGATAATACATAAAGAGGAATAACTATGGAGTTGCAAACCCTTGAAAAGCAAAGGGGTCTGAGCTGCGTGTGTGTGGCTTCCAAGCCAAACATACTTGGTGTGACACTGTCTGGAGTAGATGTGCTTATCCAGGCTGAGGCACTTGGCCATTTTCTATTTTTAATATGAGCATGGACATCTCTCGGGTTTTATACTTCTTCCCCCTGTGTGTTGTTTTTCCACCTTCTTGTTTCTCTGACTGCTCTTCAAAATCCTGTCTTATTTAATGAGCCCTTTTGCTCCCTGCTTTCAGCAATCTGTCTAGGCTGTTCTGTCACCTTCCTCTTCCATTCCCACCCCTTTCCATTACTTTCTGTCTCTAAACCTTGAGCCATGCTTTAACCACCACCTCTGGGGGAGAGGGAAAGGGAAAGGCAAAGATTAAACAAGCAGCTGCCTTTCATCTCTTCTGGTCAGTCTTGGGAGTATTGAGACATCTTGCGCTGGGCTCTTGATCCTTCTCTGCAGACCTGCCCTGCAGAGACATTCTCACACTTGCCTCGGGCAGCACCATCGTTCTCCCAGGCACTCACACATGTAGCTTGGGTTTCGGCTTTGACAAGACCTTTTTCATTCGAACAATGTATTTCAAGACACTGTTAAATCTTCCTGTCGTGTCTGAAACACAGTCAGTGCCGAATCTCACCACCCACAGCGCAAAGTGAAAAAGCTTCACATAGCTCCTCTTATCTGATTCTTTGGTTGCCTCAACTTCTTACCTTCTGGCCTGGACTGCTCCTGCTTTTTATTTTGTTCATTCCTACCAGCTCATTTTTCTGACCCCATTGATCCTTTTAAAGCCATTTCATAGGCTTTCCTTCCCCTATCGCATCTTATCTGGGATTCTGTTCTCTATTCAGCACTTGTGTAACAAACCCAGATTATCAGGTAAATTTTCAACCTTCTTCCTTAGCTAGGTAATGTAACCAGTTGGCTTTATCTGGGAATAGCATGATGCTTTTTTCCTTTCTAGCCATTGCATGTAAGGGAGAGAATGCAGGGAAATCCAAGTGGCTCCTTTTCAGTGACAAATCATTTGGACTTGTCATACACACGTCAATTATTTAGCTCTTTCTGTGGAAAGCTAGGCTTTTCCTGGCATCATGAGAAGATGGGTGAGGGGCTAATACTCCTTTCCCTTCCTTCCTCTAATATTCATACTTCTGCTTTAACTGACTTAAATAATAAAAAGAAATAAAGCAAAACCCAACATGAAATAGAGATGCAGTCTGTCTTCGTTTCTTCATCTTGATAAATCTTCACAAGCCAACCAAGTAATCACCCCCCCTTTCTTGGAAGCTACAGGTGAAGTGTGTGAATAAGACTTCATCAGAGAGAGAAAGCTGCTTTTTTTGTTCTTGGAACAGTTTTTCTGCAGTATTAGAACAGCTCTAGTTGGAGGCAAGTAGAGAAGCTCATCACACCCAAATATTCGTCTCTTAAATTAATGTATGTTAGGCATTCAGTGGTAACAGCTGATTTGGGAGATTTGTTGCATCCCATCTTCCCCACACAATATCCCATTTATTCAGATAGTAAAAAAGCAAACTCCTGTTTCTGCAAGTGAAAATAATTGACATCCAGAATTTGTAACTTAGGGATGTGCAGTTTTTTCCCTTTATTCAGACAACCAGTTAAGAGGAACTGTTCCACAGATCACCTGTAGTACATATCCCTAGGGTCAGGCTGAATTACTTGCTATCAAATTCCCATCAAAAGAAACTAGAAGGAATAATCTGTACTAGGAATCTTGTAGAGTCATCAGGATTGAAAGTAAATGCAAAACCTTGAACTAAGCTTCAGCAGGAGAAGTGTTGTATTTTCCAGTTTAACATGGTGTACCCCGGCAAGCAATGAGATGCTCAAGAGCTTTTCTTTCATTTTTTGGATTAGTGGCTCTGAGGATGTGGACAGTGCTCTGAAAACACTGTCTTCTGAGTACCTGTGTGACATAACATTGATTTCCATTGGGTTTGGGGGAAAATTGGGCTCTATGCGCAAGTGCAAAAGCTGCATGTATCCTTTAAAGACATAAGTTTCTTGACAAAACTCACTGTTATTTAGAAATGCCCAAGTTCTCTACTAAAATGTAAGTTACAGTAAAGGTGTTTAAATGTGTAATTGAGCTGAATAGAACAGGTGCCTGTCTGTTTGTTTGTATATTTACAGGAAGGGTGAAAAACCTAAATGCAGCATGAGTGTAGTGTGTTAAACCTGATGTTTGTTGTATCTAACGGCAGGCAAACATGCAGTTTTTGTTAATGCTCTTTCTTTGTGTTTCTCTGAAGAATGAGAATTAAGTCAGAATAAATGATAAAGAGTTTGCTAGATACTCTCCTGTGTTTTTTCCAAATTTGCTTTTTAGCTTTGCTTTTAGATTTTTCATAGTGTGTGTGCTGCTGTTATTTATTGCCTGCTTATTATTTTTACTAGCATACTAAGGGGTAGAAAACACTGTGGTTGCTCTGTTCTAAAACTGAATTGTTCTATTATTCTAATTGAGAGTTTTGCCAGAATAAAGAGAAGCTAAATATGAGCATCGTGCTTTATTGTAGTGAGGAAAATGGCTGTATTATGTTAGAGAGCATACTCTAAATTTTAGCAGACTGCAGTGTTGTAGCTAGCAATGTAAAATAGTGCTTAATTGAGGGCTTTTGCTGTGCTTGAAGAGCAGACTCATTTTTAACTTTTAACCTTGTTGGATCCTTTCAGATCTCAGCCACAGTGGATTGGGAGACCATTATGAGAATTCCCACTGGGGACAGCAGCCCGCTTTCAGGAGTGAAGGCAACTGCAGCTGGGATAAAGTGATAATAGACAGGACTGACAAGGAAGCGTGGCCTTCCATTACCGGAGCTGAGACTGAGTCTGCCTCAGAATGTACTACAGACACTGACTCTGCCTCCAACTGTGGCTCAGAGAACAGTAGCATGGCTACAGGGAGTGCCCAAGGCAACTTCACTGGACATACAAAGAAAACTAATGGCAATAATGGCGCCAACGGAGCACTCGTCCAAAGCACTTCTAACCAGAGTGCCCTTGGAGCTGGTGGAGCAAACGGTAACGGCAGCTCGGCCAGAGTGTGGGGGGTGGCTGCTGGCTCCAGCTCTGGCCTAGCTCACTGCTCTGCCAGTGCTGGGGATGGAAAGATGGACAACATGATGGGAGATGGTAGAAGTCAGAACTGTTGGGGTGCTTCCAACTCGAATGCTGGCATTAATCTTAACCTTAACCCTAATGCCAATCCAGCTGCCTGGCCTGTACTTGGACATGAAGGAACTGTGGGAGCAGGCAACCCTTCCAGTATTTGCAGTCCAGTCAGTGCCATAGGTCAGAACATGGGCAACCAGAATGGGAACCCAACAGGCACCTTAGGTGCCTGGGGAAACTTGCTGCCGCAAGAGAGCACAGAACCACAAACGTCCACTTCTCAGAATGTGTCTTTCAGCGTACAACCTCAGAACCTTAACACTGATGGACCAAATAACACTAACCCCATGAACTCTTCACCAAACCCTATCAATGCAATGCAGACAAATGGACTGCCGAACTGGGGGATGGCTGTTGGTATGGGGGCCATCATCCCGCCCCACCTGCAAGGCCTTCCTGGTGCTAACGGAACATCAGTTTCTCAAGTCAGCGGGGGCAGTGGTGAAGGAATGGGCAGTTCAGTGTGGGGGATGTCCCCAGCTAATCCTGCCACAGGAAACAGCAATTCTGGGTTCAGTCAGGGGAATGGAGACACTGTGAACTCAGCATTAAGTGCTAAACAAAATGGATCCAGCAGTGCTGTGCAAAAGGAGGGAAACGGAGCGAGCGCGTGGGATTCGGGACCTCCTTCTGGTCCTGGGGTACTAGCATGGGGAAGGGGTGGTGGCAACAGCGGTGTTGGTAGTATGCATTCTGGAGCGTGGGGCCACCCCAACCGGAACACCAGTAATGGTGTGAATGGGGAATGGGGCAAGCCCCCAAACCAGCATTCCAATAGCGACGTCAACGGGAAAGGATCAACAGGGTGGGATAGTTCTAGTGTTACCAGTCCGAATCCTGCCATGCAGCAGGGCAATGAACAAATAAACTCTTGGGCCAAAGCTGCAGCATCTGGCACCACAGCTAGTGAAGGAAGTAATGACAGCAGTGGGAGTCAAAATGAAGGCAGTACTGGAAGGGAGGGGGCTGGAGAGGGCAGGAGGAGAGACAAAGGGATGATAGACCAAGGGCAAGTTCAGTTGCCAAGAAATGACCTTGACCCCAGGGTCCTGTCCAATACAGGGTGGGGACAGACCCCTGTAAAGCAAAACACTGCCTGGGAATTTGAAGAGTCCCCAAGGTCTGAACGAAAGAATGACAATGGAACAGAGGCCTGGGGTTGTGCAGCTACTCAATCTTCAAACTCAGGGGGGAAGAATGATGGGTCCATCATGAACAGTACAAATACCTCTTCAGTATCTGGGTGGGTCAACTCTCCACCGGCAGCTGTTCCAACAAATACAGGTTGGGGAGACAATAACAACAAAGCACCAAATGGCCCAGGGGGATGGGGAGAGTCAGCAAGCTCTACTACTGTTAATAATGCTGCTGCTGCCAAAAGCGGCCACGCTTGGAGTGGGACCGCAAATCAGGAGGACAAATCACCTACCTGGGGTGAACCTCAGAAACCCAAATCTCAAAACTGGGGAGATGGACAGAAATCAAATCCAAGCTGGACTTCAGGAGGTGGAGATTGGACAGATTCATCATCTGTTCCTGGACACTTGGGTGATGGGAAGAAGAATGGATCTGGATGGGATTCTGACAATAGATCAGGGTCTGGTTGGAATGATTCCACAAGGTCTGGGACCAGCGGGTGGGGAAATGGCACAAACAGCAAGGCTAATACAGGTACAAGTTGGGGGGAATCTTTAAAGCCAAGCCCCCAACAAAACTGGGCTAATAAACCCCAGGACAACAATGTAAGTAACTGGGGAGGAGCTGCTTCTGTCAAACAGACGGGGTCAGGGTGGGTTGGTGGGCCAGTGCCAGCCAAACAAAAAGAGAACTGTGAGGCAACTGGCTGGGAAGAACCATCCCCACCGTCCATTCGCCGCAAGATGGAAATCGATGATGGTACCTCAGCTTGGGGCGACCCAAATTACAACAACAACAAGACTGTAAACATGTGGGATAGAAATAATCCTATAATTCAGAGCAGTACCACAACCAATACCACCACCACTAGCACCATTATCAACACCAACATGGTTGAACCTCAGCCATCGCACCAGTCAAGTGCCCAGCCGAACCGGTCCCCGCTGCTTGGTCCAGGTATGAAAATAGTTTTATAACATGCTTTATACAGATTAATGAATGTTGTCTGACTCTGTGGTTATACGTAAAGATAGAAATCTTATGTCATACAGTGTTAACTTGTCTTGAGGACAACAGAATCCATGGAATGTGACACACTGGATTCTATAGTCCAAGTGAACATAAGAAAGGCTTACAACAATAATGTGCCGGGTCCTTAGATGGGTGATCCGTATTTATTTTGTTGGCACTTCCATTGTTACTTAGCACTTCCTTTGAATTCAACCCTTGGAGAGTTTGGGGCCTTTTGGCTGACCTTTCTTGTCTTCTGGTACCCTTGCTTGGTCTTTGTTCTTGTTCAGGCAGAATGCATCTGTTTCTTTTCTGCAACCCATATCTCTTGGCACCAGATGGGGTTTAAGGGTTGCATGAATTCAGGCTGTTGCTGTTGCTCTGTCTTGTGTTTGTTGCCTTTTATGAAGAAATGGTTCTCTTCCATACTTCAGGTCTCAAGCACGGATTGTACCGTGGGCTTATACATGATTCTCATAAAGCTGGATTGGTTAAAGATGTTAATATTCAGGCTGGCTGGGAGAAGTTATTCTAACGTCAGCCATGTCCCAAAGACAAGGTTTTAGGCATCTAGGAGTTTTTCTAATCAAAGACAGAGTACTGCTGTAGACAAAGCATCAGGGAATAAAAATGGGGGGGAAAAAGGAGAAAACCGCTTAGGGGGAGGTATTGAAATAAAAGCTTCTGGGAGCTCTGCTCTGTATCATGACCACAGACTTCTCAAAATGAATCTGGTCTTGCAGCGCTCTTTGAAATTCTTCATCTGATTTTTGTCTCTCAGTTTCTGTTTCGTCTTTGTTGTGGCTAAATATTGACTTTTTCACCATGGTTTTCTCCAAGTGGGATTTGTTCTGTTACTTCCGTCATTTTTCTCTCTGATGTTTTGAAGTAATTAAAACTTACTGTAATATCTGTTTAAAAATAGTTTCATGTTCCCTGCTGTGGTCAAGTATTCTAATGGCTGAGAGTATCGTACTAAAATGTGCTCCAGAAGGAGAAGTGTTTAAATAGGTTTGTCCTTGGTCAGTTTGCCATACGTGATCTATGATCCATTTACCTGAAACGTATTTCATCCGTATTTAAAACTTTACCCATGAGACTGACAATTCCAATTTCTGAATTGTAGTGGAGAGTCACAAAAGTAGGGGTTTGGTGGAGTCTTTTCCAGTAGGCTGATTTTTGGAAGATTACATTGGCATTTGTCAGACTGTTTGTATACAGCAATGTGTTGTTAATGCTGCTCCAATAATCTAGCAACTTGCAGAGGAGAGCTTATTGTTCAAAATGGCATTTAAAAGCTAGTGCTAATCTACAGCAGTTCCTCCGGTGAATAGATGGTAGCAAAGGAAGTATTTCTTCGAAGTAATATCTGTGCAGAGAACTGCTTATTAATGGTAACCATCCACTCCTTAAAATGAGTCTTGTTCATCTTGCAGAAGTGTTAATTAGAAGGATTTTAAGATCCTAAAGCAAAACCAACAGAAGGCAGTTTAGAATATGGTTCTGATATTAAAATTCATATCAAGTTATTGAGGGCATGAGTTAGGCCTCTTGTGTATTTTTGTTTACATACAGTTGTGCATGTAGGTATAGATCTAAAAGCCATACCTGGCACTGTTTTGAAGGATTATTGTCCAGTCTGCAGCTGGAAGCTAGGAGCAATCCCAGGAGCCTTTATGTGTTATGCCCATCTTTACTCCTAACTGTGCCCCCAGCGGGGTACAGTGGGGTCATGTGCTTATCTTACAGAGAGAGCAAAGAATGACATTTAAACTGATCCTCTCAGCTTCCCTGTTCACAGTGCAGGAGACCTGATTTAACATCTACAGCACCCAGCAGCTGTACAGCAGTGTCCTGTTGGTCTTTGTGCAAATCTACACAGACTTCAAACATCTACAAATCATGTCCTGCCTGGGACAGCTGAAAGATGAGAAGAGTGCTGAGTAGCTTTCCAGTGACACAGGCCTGGGCTTGCAGTTTGGTGTTGCACTGTTAAACCTTATTTTTTCCTGCACCAAGTCCCTGTCCTGTTGGCTCTGCATTTCCAACCTCTGCACTAAAGGAGACCAGAATCCTGTAGCCAGGGGACATCTTTAATCCACAGCCATATTTCATCCAAAAACAATTATTTTCCTTCTACAGTATTTCCATGCAAAACATAATTGTGTTATTAAAGGCAGTGCCGTAAGGCA
The DNA here is from genome assembly GCF_012275295.1 of Melopsittacus undulatus. NCBI lineage: Eukaryota > Metazoa > Chordata > Aves > Psittaciformes > Psittaculidae > Melopsittacus > Melopsittacus undulatus. The sequence continues at coordinate 18,001,108 of NC_047537.1, forward strand.
CAGGTTAAGTGCTCATCTATGATCTTGCAACGCATGAACTAAGTAGTTATCACTGCCATTTTGTCCTCTGTATGGGTATGACATGCTTTGACAATCATTTTTATGATTCCCTGTTATTCAAGCAATATCCCAAATAAGGAAACATGGATTCTGTTCCCGTGCAAGTGTTGCGTAGCTGTCAGATGGCAGTCACACATCCTGAAAGCGAAGAAGTGGATTTAACTCTGCTGTACAGCACTAGTTAGCTGTTCACAAAGGAGCATCAGTCCCATTTGGGTTCTGTATTTATTCTATATTAGTTAGAAGTAGAGGCCAGGTTGCAGTCTTGTTATTCAAGTTGTCACCCATCCCCAGAAGTTCTCTAAGTTCTTTGAATACAGAACTTAAAAGCTGCTGATGGGAAGCAGATGCTGGGACACATGTGTTGAAAATAGATAATGCTCATAGGAATTCATTTTTCTGTCAAAAAAGGAGTGGTGTGTGGATAATGTGATAAATGTCCTTTCTGGCTGTAGCAGCTTGCTACCAAACCAGTGGTGAGTTATGTAGGAAGACAGGCAGAAAGCCAGTGTAATGGTTTGGATTTAGATTTAATTATCTGAATTACTTATACATAATTCTTCCTAACACTTTTAACTCTTGCAACTTTGATACAAGGGGAATAAGAAGTGAGAAAAGGTTTTGCAAACAGGGATGATTAAAAGAGAGGGGTTTGGATCCCAGACAGCACTAGATCCTTCCTCCAAATGCTGGGGGTGGGCTTGATGCTTTCCTGTTCCCATTAGGTGGTTAGAGCCTGGCAGGGTTCCAACCACCCATCCTTCAGCTGAGAATAGAAACAGCAAAACATAATGTAAGCTTCCCTCTTGAGATTTTAGGTTGAAATTCAGGGCTTCTGAAAGCTCTGAACATCATCTGTTCCTTTTACATTCCTGTGCTGTTGTCTTGGTGGCAGCTTCTGTGTCATTCATAGCATGTAATTGCTGTGAAGCAGAGAGTGCAAGTGATGTGTTTTCCTTACTTGGAACTTCAGTCAAAATGGATTTGAAACCAGATCAGCTTTGAGCTCTGCTGGGATGCTCAAGTAAAAACCAAAACCGCTGTGCTCAGCCCTCTAACAGCCAGGTTCTGGGGACAGCCAAGTGATCCTGAGCAAGCTGCCCTCCATTTCCACACAAGGTTGATCTCAGTGCTGAAAGGCAAATGGGAGCTTCCCTAATGCTTTTGCTAAATCATGGAGCTCCACCGCGTGAACTGGAATGCCTTTCAGAAAATGAAGACTTCAAATGTTAAGGGTTACAGTTGACTTATATAACCCTCCTTTTTACATCCCCCACCCCCATAGCTTATTTATTTTCTATTATTAGCGGATTAACTAGTGACTTTAACAAACAATCTCCTTTCTACCTTATTTTTTCCTTTTTCATCAGTATCAGGTTCTGATATTTTGGGTTGCCTGTATTGTAGTCATATGCTCTGGTATTCATCACAGACCAAACAACTTCAAGGAAAACAATTCCTGCCATCCAAATGACTATAGGGTTATTTTGAGGGAAAACAACTGCATCCTGCCACAGCTTAGTTAACATTTCACTTTCCCTTGAGGATTTCCTCTTGGCTGTAGCCCAATGTTAATTATGGTTTTATTTCTATAAAACAAAGCTCTGCCAATGTGTCCATGTTTATGACTCGCTGTGATCTTTTTGGTTCTTGCGATGTGAACAGTGTTTAAAAACTTCAGTATTAAAACCTCACTTTCGTGCCAAAGAACCTTTTAACAGAGCTTGTTCTGTTGCAAAACAGCATCCAGGCAGATCTGGGTGATTGTTGAGGCACAGAGCTATAGGGAAAGCCTACATGAGTATTATTTTAATGAAAAAAAATAACCGTTCTGTGATCAGAATTCTTGAAAACGGGGTAGGTTCAGGTTTGGGGACCCCTGTGAAGGTGTTTTCCTTCCAAATAGCTATGTAAAGGAGTTTAAAAGTAGCTTCTTGCCTTCATTCAGTCCCCCTGTAATGCTGTTTGTGAGCTGCCCTTATGGTGAGGTGTGTGATAACCCTGGGAAGCATCATGCTGCCAGAGACAAGCTGTTGGGACTACAGAATCCTTGAACTAATATTCCACCTGTGTCTGTTTCAGATATGAAACAGACTGGGCTATTGAAAAAAAGGGGGAAAAAACCTTGTTTAAAAAAGAAAGTCCTTTGGAGTATACAAAGGAATTCTTTCACCTGTAAGATTTGTAGCATTCACTCCCCAATGTATTTTTATTGACCTTTTTAAAGTTTCTGAAGTAGTCATATGGAGTCATGGAAAGGCAGCACAGAGACATGTATTGTATTCATACAGTAACATGAAGACTGCAGGTACTTGACACAGAGGGAAGAACAGGTTTGTAACTGATGAGCACTGTGGAATTCACATACAGGTTAATTTTTGCTGTGCACAAGTTATTTCTCCAGCAGGCTTCAGGTTTGATTTCCTCACTCCCTGCACTTCATTTGATGTGTTAATATACTTCTGGAAACTTGTAGTTGATGCCTTTTGTCTGATTTTATATGTTTGCAGGTATTCTCTTTAGCAGTGGCTGTAATTTGTAATCCTGTGTTATTTACTGCTCAGCACATTTAAAGCACTTAAAATAACTTGGACATTACACATCTGTGGTCTTAATCAATGTTGTTGAATTTCTGTTAAATGAACACAAGGACCAGTTCTGATTCTCACAGAGGTTTTTATCCTACAGCCTAGCACACTTTTGCCTTTTTAATGTATGAATTTTGTGTTTTAAGATTGATTTCCTAAATTGAATTACTTTGAGTTTCCAGTGTAGGTTGCACGAGCTCAGGGGAATATCAGTGTTGTACGCTCTGTTGGTATTTGTATTCCTGTGGGTGCTTTAGAGATGTTTTGTTTTCAGTTTCATTTGCCTGCAGTTAATCTTTTTTCAGATGCCAGTGTGATTAAATACACGCAGTTGTCTGACAAGGTTACCTCCTGAGTAGCGAGGCAGAAATTCCAATCAAGTGTTCCTTAAATAAAGTTGGCTTCAAGATACAAGCAGAAGGCTTGAAGAAGTGTTTTAGGTGCAACACCAAGGAAGTTGTGTTAAATAGAGGCTCATTTATATACATACACGTGTGTCTCTCTGAGTCTGTCTCCTGTACACAGAATAAACAGAAATATACGATAGGTTGGTAGAGGTTAGAGCACAGTGGTTTTGTTTGAAATGGAAAGCACTTTAATGAAAAGGTGAAGTTCAGAGTTGTTTCAGGAGTATGTTTTAAACCACAGCGAATCTCGCTGGTAGTGAAGGAGCTTTATTAAGCTGCATGTTCCTGAACACGTAGGCTTAGTCTGGATATGTTTTATGCCATATGCACTTTGATCCGTATCTGAGAGATCTGCAGTTGCTTTAGGAAATAGAGCCTAAAATAAATCTGTAATAGAGGAACACCGGAGCGGTGGGCAGATCTGAGCCCATCTATTTGAAAGGAATTTTCTTCTCTGCTAGCCAGTGTTGGAGTTATTATTGGCGACGTATGTTGCCTGCAGTTTCTAGTACAGAAATCCTGTTGAAATCAGGAAGTTCTGCAGAGGCTGGTGCTCACTTAAACACTGCTGCTTGGTTTAATGTATTTCAAGGTACTCTTCAAGAAAGTTCTTTTGTGGCAACTTTCGTGCTGTTGCCTACTTACCCTGGGTGTCAGTTTGTGTAGGAAATGCTATGTTTCTGCTCTTTAAATCCTTTCCACAGTATTTTTACAGATTGCATCAGGAAGCAAGAAAGGAATAGTGCTGCAACAAAGTAGGCATCTAGTCCTTAAATTGTGAAATACCCAGACTTCTTAATATTCATCTCCAATAAAAAGACAACCAGTTCCTGAATTAGCAGCCTAGTTAACAGTGGAAATTTCAAGCAGACTGAATTCTGCAGTGCTTATTGAGGTTGTGGTTGCAATTGAATGAAATGCTTTTTGTGATAATGATAGAAAAATTGGTTAATATCACATATAGTATATGTAAAACTGTTGTTTCATTGCTTGATATGTTTCTGGCTGCTTGGTATGTTAAAAAGTGCTTTGAACTCCATCTATGATCCAGATTGTCTCTTCAGAAAAAAACCAAACACCTTTTTTTAAGAGGTAGCAGTTGGTTTAAATTCAGTTTGCATTTTTGCTGTGTTGCTCTGGAGGACTCAGTAGCTGTATGGCTGTTCCTGGCACATTCAACTTCAGTGCTAAAATCGGTGTCATATGGATTTAAGCGCATTACATTCAAGCCAAGCCAGACTAAGAAGGTTTCTTTAGAGTAGGTTACGTCTTTTCAGTGAGTTAACATAATGCTCTGTAGGAAAACAAAGGCTTCTACCTGCCGTTCTTCATGATTTGACTATAGGTTTTAATTGCAGTCATGTTTAGTTCTCCTGAAAAGCCATATTTATTATAATGTAGAAGCTCAGTGATGCAGGGGTACATGGGGAACACAGTCAACCACAAGCTGTAATAAAGAGCTTTAAGGAGTGCATGCAACATATAATCTGTGTGGAAAGTGGTAACAAATGCCCTACTTTGTAGGGCATGAGAAAAGTGATTTTAGAATGTATAAATACTAAAAAGGAGCTAAAATAATTTAAAATCTTTCAGGGAGGCAAAGCCCAGCTCAGATTTGGGTTCAGGTCTCCTGAATGCTCTTCCTGCTGCGTGTGCTTCCCAAGCCCTGTTTGGTCTGCTCAGAGTATTCCCGTTGTACACAGCTTCTCCCTTTGGACTAGGTCTGGTGCTCACGTGGCAGCCAGTCTGCTTCCAGCTACGTTAAAAATACTCTTTCTGTCCTGCCAACTTGGTATTTATTGATTAAGAAAAAGACTTTTTGAGACCAAATCAAAGGGATTTTATTTTCATATGCTTAATTAGAGACCCTGTGTCTGCTTACTGGTTGATGCTCTTTCTTTAATAGTCTTTGAAGTTATTGACAGAAGAAACCTTTCCTCTTGTCACTGTTCTTTTCTCCTTCCCCTTGCTTCAGCAGGCTGGGGAGAAATGCCTGCTGTCCACACAAAGACCGAAGCTTCTTGGGGAGAGCCGTCATCCCCTTCTGCTGCAGTTGATAATGGCACTTCAGCATGGGGGAAACCCCCCAGCAGTGGTACAGGGTGGGGAGATAATCCTGCCGAGTCGGCAGGGACATACGGAAGAACAAATGCTCCAGCTGCTGCCCCAGCACTGTGCAAACCAGGTATGTGTGTGAACCTCACTGCCAGAAGAGGATGGGGGAAACCAGGGCAAAGTGTCTCTGTTCTCTGCAAGTATTTTTGAACATCACCTCTGGATTTCTGTGCAGTTAAATCAGAGCCTGTTTTAATCATTTCATTCTCAAAACAGCATTAGCTGTCTCAGAATGTTGATATTCCAGATACCAGATTAATACAAAAATATGAATACAGTGCATCGAGCCAGTAAATTTAAAGACATTCCTTAGAGTATTTTTGTGTACTGCAGATGGAATATAGTAGAGGTGCAGGAAGCAGTGAAACTGCAGAAGAATGTGAGCAATACTTATTTCTAGGTGCCTAGAAGAAGCCTGTATTGGAATGAGAAGCAACTGAGCTCAGTTAATATAAAGGAAAAGCAACACATGAGGAGGCCTAGACAACCTCACTGGTTAAACTAAGGGAAGGGATGTCTTCTTCAGCTGTTAAAACTGTTGACAGGTTCAGGAGCATCCTGAATGAGTTGCTGCTTCACAGTACCCAACTAACATTACTTAATAAAAATGCCCTGTCTCTAAGTGCCCTTAAGGCAACAGTGCATGCTTCTGCTTTGGTTGTGAAAGTCTTTACTTTTCACTCCTACAAAATAGTTCACTGAGAAAGAGTTAGAAAGCCCAGGAAACATAAAACAAGGAGAAGGTCTTAAGATGGGTAATCCCAGCTTTGAACAGAGCAAACGGAATAAAGAGGAATGAGGTAACACAACCTTGTCATTGATTGTGAGGTGCTCCCTGCAGCCCACGTGTCCTTTTAGATTTCATTCCTCTGAGGTGGGAATTGAGTTTCTGAACATTAATAACCTTGAAATTTAGTTTTGTTTGACAGAGGAATGTGACAGCTTAAAATGGTGAGGTGCATTGAAAGAAAAATAGCACCTAGCCAAGTGTGTGGTCATACTTCAGGTTCCTTGTTCCTAGGAGACAGGAATGACCATGACCACAGATCTTACTTGTTCAGTACAAAGCAGGACTTGCTGTTGCTGGATGCTTTCTTCTCTGAAGTATTCAGAGAAGTTTTCTTTTTTGCTAGCTTCAAAGAAGATGTCCTTATCATTTAATGCTAGTTAAGCTATTTGATGAATCTCCGTATCTCTTGAAAATACTCAAATGTTAACATACTGGATATGGCATAAAAAGATATTCCTGTTAATTTTGCAGGAAATTGAGTAAGGTTTTCCTTCTCCCTCTTTTCTCTCCCTCCAGCTTCAAAATCTATGCAAGAAGGCTGGGGCAGTGGTGGGGATGAAGTGAATCTCAGTACTAGTCAGTGGGAAGATGAAGAAGGAGATATGTGGAATAATACTGCTTCACAAGAGAGCAGCTCCTCCTGTAATTCCTGGGGGAATGCCCCGAAGAAAGGACTTCAAAAGGTAAGACAAAAATCAAGGTGCTCTCTGAAAAGGAGTGGAATTAGTGTAACATTTCTAGAGTAATTGTTCTGTTGCATTACACCTGAACTCTTACATTAGACCTCTTGATACCTGAACACGAACCCAGCTTGCCACTACAGTGGTTCAAGTACAGCCTACCTTGTTTCCAGGGGAAAATGGGAGAACTTTATACCTTGTTTCCTGGGGAAAATGGGAGAGCTTTGACTTTAAGCATGTCAGATGCTTTGGGAGGTTTTGTTGTTGCTGTTGTTTTCTGTAAGTTTTAAAGCTTTTATGTGTTTTAAAGAAATGATAATGTATTAACAGAAACAAAAGGTGGTAACGGGGCTTTCAGACACTTTCCATGATGGTAGAAAAGCAAACAGTCTGTGATGAAATGGTTCGACAAAAAAATAATTGTTTCCTATTTTGTGATTTGTATTTCTTAACTTACTCATTGTCAGTTTTGTGCTGGTATGAGAACAAAGCAAATCTGTATTAATGCTGCACTCCATCGGGAACATACTTTTATGTTAGGAAGTTTTCCATTGCACAGTCTTTATTTCAGGACAAGGCCAGGCTGTAACTTAAAGGAATTGGGAATGCATTTAGCCGGTTTGTTAGTTATTCCATTTGCCAACAGTTAGGCCAGTGATTTGATCAAGTATGGTTGTTTCTTGTACTGTCCGCAGCCCAAAACAAATCCACGCTTGTCCCTTGGTACTTTCTGGAGAACTGAAAGGAAGAGACTTCTTAAGGATTTTGTGATAGAAAAGCTGCACAGAGATCTTTTAAAGGTGTTTATCTAGACGCTCTTGTTTGTTTTTAAGAAAATACACTGAGTAACATTCTTAACTTCAAGGTTGCAAACTTGGTTTTGGGAATGTTTTTCAGGAAGTGTTGTACTATTTCAGAAACTTTAATTAAAATGAAATTTGTAAATTCAAAGGTGGCTTTAATTCAGTGGTGAGCCAATCAAATACTAAATAGTACACTGAACACCTCTTCAGCAGAGATAAAATTTGCACACTTTGTGGGGGAAGAGAATCATAGTTACGTTGTTCGGAGGGTTCTTCAATCCTTTCTAAATTAATGTACTAATACATCTTTCAGTAGCATGTATTATTAATATGAAAAACTTACCATCTATTTTATGTACATCTCACTAGTATGAACAAGGGAACTAGACCATTAATGGAATCTCCCAATTTATTTACTAAGGGCATGAAGACATCTAGCAAGCAAGATGAGGCCTGGATCATGAACCGTCTGATAAAACAGCTCACAGACATGGGCTTCCCTGTGAGTAGTGTTCACAGACAGAACACACATGCCCCAGCTTTGGTAGCTGACTGTCAAGTGTTTCAGACTGTAGCCACAAAAAGATACTCAGTCTGTTCTTCAGGCTGGGAAGTAGTTCTGTTTCCTGCATTTAGACATTTCCTTTCATTTAGACTTCCCTGTGAGGGTGCTGGGGTGCTGGCACAGGGTGCCCAGAGAAGCTGTGGCTGCCCCATTCCTGGCAGTGTTAAAGGCCAGGTGGGATGGGACTTAGAGCAACCTGGTCTAGTGGAAGAGTTGGAACTGGATGAGCTTTTAAGACTCCTTCTTGCCCAAACCATTCCATGATTCTATGATTATTCTAGTTTCAGAAATCTCCACTGTAAGCTACAAGAGTGTTCTCTGAGATCACTCAATGATATACTTTGCATGATGACATTTATGGATCTTTTGAAGTTCAGAGTTTTATAAAATAGGTGTTAGCAATCCTAGGTTTTCTTAGAGAAGGGCGTACCTTAGTGATATTTAAGTTGCCTATAGAAAGTGGATTTAAACTGAACAGTTAAGATTTGACCTTCTTTAACTGGTACTTGACAAACTGAATCTTAATTGTTGTGGGGATTGATGAAAGCAGAAGAAAAGTGTGCACAGACATTATTTGTGCTGCCGAGTAAATATGAAACTTAACACTTAGGAGACTGTTTCTCTGTTTGCTTTGAAACCACATAAGCATTGTTATTTTTTCTCTAAACACAATTTGTATGTTTGACAGAGAGAGCCAGCAGAAGAGGCCTTGAAGAGCAACAATATGAATCTCGATCAGGCCATGAGTAAGTATCTGTAATTTTTTCTTCCTTTAAATCAGCACAGGAGCCATTCATGAGTCTAAGAGTTTAATCTTACCCAGATTATGGATAATATTTATTTCTTTACTTTCGCTTTCTTAAGCAAGACCTTCTCTGAACTGCTCATGGCCAATTCATTGTCTTTGTGTTGCCTTTTTCAATACATTTCCCTTTTCTGTGAAGGTGCTCTGCTGGAAAAGAAGGTGGAAATGGACAAGCGTGGAATGGGAGTGACCGACTATAATGGAATGGTCACCAAACCCCTTGGCTGCCGCCCACCACCAATCTCCAAAGAGTCTTCCATGGACCGCCCCACCTTCCTTGACAAGGTAGGTTTAGGAATGTGACTGATACACAAGTCAAAACAGTACAGTGTAGAAATACAGATGATTTTCACTGTCTGCTTAGAAAGCTGACAGATAATACATATTGCTGTTTTCCTCTCTTTCCACAACCTTGTGGGGAATTTAAACCTTGTGGAAAGGACCAATGATTTGATCTCCACATAGAAATAAACAATGGTCATCCCCAGTGTTATACTTGGAAAGAAAACTTACTAAGGAATTAGTAGTGCAGTGGAACTAGAAATGGGAAGAACAAGGAAATGGAGCACAGAAGGCCTTTCACTCTGCAAGAGTCCAGAGTCAGTGAGCCTTGCACAAATTAATGATCAGGCAGGACCAAGGCCAGAATCTTGAAGAATTAGGCTCCTGATTCCTTTTTGAGTTCCTTACAGATTTCAGTGAAAGTCCAATACTTAATAGGAACAAAGACCTGAGGTATTTTTGTTAAGAGCAGACACAAAATCATAAACAGCTTCTCTGATGAGCTTCCTTTCCTGTGATCGCATATGACAAATTTTCCAGCACCATGTAAGGACTGAGAGAAGGCAACTCCAGAAGTTTGTGGTGTGCAAAATTCAAACTAAAGAAAAGGATGTAGGGAAAAAGAGCCAAATCTTCAGTAGGAAATTATTTACAACCCGACAAAGTCCTACAAATCCCTCAGAATCCTCCCCCACATTATTAATAAAGGAAGAAAAATCTCTTGGTACTCTTCTTTATTTCACAGATTATTTGAGATGTTCTTAAAGATGGGATGGTTTTTTTCTCAATGCAGAAATCTGTGCTTTTCACAAACAATGCTGAAACCAATTCATTTTACACAAGCTGTTTCCAGGATGTGAAACAGAAGTGATCTCTAGTCTTGTTAACACAGGCTGTATTAAAAACTTTACTGACCCTGAATAGTGATTATCCTTCCAGCCCTTCACCCTCTGTTTTCTTAGTCTTAACTAAAGTGTTATCCTTAAAGTTATGGTTTGTGTTGTGACAGGTTTCCAGGTGTTGTGCTAAGAAAATTGGCATGGTGCTGCGCTAGGACATCTGATAAATACTGACCTTTTCATGACAGCTATGACTGTTTGCGCTGTCATCACAGGCTAAACAGTTTGCTGAGTTTTAGTGTTGGTACAATGCAAACTGTAAACAAGTTAATTTGATTAAACACAAATGGATCTTACATAATTGTGGGTTATTTATATGAATAAGCTAAAATTAGCATCTATACTAAATTTGCTTGAAAGGGTCCTGGCATATCAAAAGGTTTTGTAACAGTTCAGTGCTGCCACAGTGCTGCAGAATAGAGGGTAATTGCAGCTTCCTGCAAAGAGTATGTGTTTGAAAACTGCTCTTCTGCTTTTGGAGAAATAATAACATTTGCTCTTTTTGAGCTCCCTATTTATGATGGACACCACATCATTCCAATACATTTTCCTTAAACCAAACTGAACTGCTTGTGTGTTCCCTCCAATGTCAGGCTCAGTCTGTGGCATCATCCTTCTTTTTCCCTTCCTGCCATGTAAAGTTCATTCTTAACTATGGCAGATCCATTTGCCTATGGCAGACTTTAATGAATACATTGATTGAAAGATCTCTGTCCTGAAGAAGGTCACAAAATTCACGTGGGCATGCCTTAACAGGAACTTGAGCAGTACAATTATTGCCAGAGAGAGAGGTGCATTCTGTGCAGCATGATGCATAATTACAGAAACATATGTTAAACACCACCATTGAGAAGGGAATTCTACGATCATTAATATTCATACAGCAAGTAAAATCTGTCAGTCTAGGCATAGTCTGTCACAGTGACTTTACTATAACAAAGGAAATAATCCCAAACTCTATTTGTTAGCTATCAGAGTGTTGAGCAACTTGGTAAGTGAATTAAGCAAATAGAGTTGCTACTCTAAGAACAGATATTTTTTCCAAATAAATTCTTTTCAGATTTACATCTCATGCTAATGGAGCAACTCCTTCTCCAAACCCTCCTTTGCCTTTGAGGTACTATTTCAGAGTATTCCTGCTCAGGTCAGTGTTGGTCAGTGAAAAAGTGCTTCGTACAGCCAATGTTCCTTATTTTACTTATTGTCTTAGCAAGTCATTATCCTTTTGCTTGGCTTTGCTAAGTCTTAAATAAGTTATGTGAGGTTCCTCTTCATGACATTGTAAGTTGAGTGGTTAATGTGCTCACTGCTGCCACTCTTCCTCAGCTGATTCCCTCTCAGCTCACCTGAGTTGAGACTCCAGGATTTCTCTCCTGCATTTCCTCTGACATGTAAAGCCAGCACTTACTCTTCTTTTATGTTAATCTTATGCATTTGAGGAGAGAGAATTTACAGCCTTGACGTTTGCTTTTGAACCCGCTGAAGTCCCTGTTCTCTCTGGATTAGTAGTGGTCTGTGCAATTGAACTTCACCTTTGACTGTTTGCTTTCACCTGCTCCTCAGTATTTGCTGCAGATACTCTTTATTCTGTGTCACACTGAGTCGATCTTTGGCACTTGGTACTTTGTTAATTATATTACTTGTCAGGATATTATCTTGCCCTGTAGCACCATAAAAGGAGAAGGGGGAAAATATAATGGCTTCAAGGAAATAAAGATCCAGCCTAGCAGTACCCTGATCTTGTGCTTGGTGGCGATCACACTGTACTTGGGTATCAGGTTTGCTTGAGGATGTCACCTACTGTCTTCTGGAGCCATCCAATTTGTAAGAAAAGCACTTTAAAAATACCAGAAATAAGCCCAGAGTGCTTCAAAGGGTCTTTTCTGAAAGTGGATGGATTTGGGTTGGGTACCTCCCACTCCTGAGTTCTGGGCCTCAAGTTTGGTGTGCATTTTCACTGCACCTAATGAGTGGTGTTCTCAGCTCTGAAGGAGAATGTGGTGGTTTGCTGATCTGCACTGATCTCCCCACATAATTTTGAATCTTGAACCATATAGAGATGTCACTTAATTTTTAGCATAGTCAGGTGCAAGTGTTGAACACTGGACCATTGCATTAGTTGTGGTCAAAGGTCAGCTCTAAAGAGAAGTACCATCAGCCTATTTTGACAGTAGTTCAAACTTGCCTTTGTGTCAGGCTTCTGTTAGCCCCCTGGCAGACTTGTTTTCCCTCCTGCTCTCCTCTGCCATTGCATTTTTAGGCTTTCTCCCATAGTGGCAGCAGAGAGGCCTGTGTTCCTTGCACTGATGCTGCTTCCAAACTCTCTCCCAGATTCTTGAGCATGTAGGAGATTGTGAAATTCTCACCTTAGAAATTAAGTCTCCTTTTCACTCCTGTCTTATTTTCTGATTAGCTCTTCCTCTCTGCTGTTGAGAAATCCAGGTCTACAAGCCTTGATGCCTGTTGGTGCAGGCACATTCTTCCAAAAATATTCTCACTAGACTTCTTCCTTGCTTCTAATTAAAGCACAATGTTGGAATCTTTTCCTAATCATAGAATAGTCAGGTTTTAAGTCTGTTTAAAAAAATCTAAAGCAGTGCTGGATTGAGCATGATGGTGGCCATTCAGATGTAGGGGATTTGTTTAATTGATTAGCCTGTGGGAGAACTGTAACATAAATCCGTAAGAAAGCCTCTGAAGAGGAAAGGTTAGGTAGAAAAGATTACTCTTCAGGAAACAATTATTACATAAAGGAGACCGGAAAATAATGGATCACGAACTGTTGTCAGGAGTACAGTGTCATCTTGTCTAGGATGAGAATGACTGAGGAGTACTTGATGTTGACCAACTAAAATGCTTTACGTTAAATGAATTGATTTCAGATCCACTTACAGAGCACAGCTTTGTACATCACAGTGGGCACATTATGACAAGCTCAAATTACAAAAATAGAACAAAATGAATGTGAACAATTGTTATAAAATTGCTACAGAAGACATTTGCTGCAGTTCAGCCAAGGACCACACTTGTGAAGGTGTGGGTGTGCAGCAACAGTCTGCTTGTTCTGGATATCAGACACCCAAGTCTCCAGTGTGGCTTGCCCTCCACCATCCTTGGTACTGCTTATGTCCAAAATGAGACAAAATAATGGGAATGAGACAAGACTTGAATAAATTTGGGGGCTGGAAGGAATCACATTGATCTTTCATGGTCAGTAGGCCTGTTCATATAGGAAGCAATGGCATCTGAAGGCGAGATCGCGCATGGAGCTTGAAACGATTTTCACTTTAAAGGGGGAAGGGTAGAATTGTAAACATATGTCTGTGATCTAAGGAGAAATCCTTGAACCTGTTCCTGTCATGCAAGCTGCAGTTGTTTGTGGAGTGTGACTGATGTCCAGTAGAATGTAAAATATCTTGAGCTGTGAGGCCTTGGGGATATCATTAGAAAATGTCAGTGTTCCCCTCAGGATAGTCAGATAGCATGTCAAGTGTCACTTTGCCTCATAGTAAAGAAACTTTTGCTTTGCATCAAAGGGGAGCTGTTGAAAATGCATTTTTCGGGTTTAACTTGGAATATAAAATTTACCAAGTGTGCTTGCTGCATTAGCTCATTTATTTGGGTCTCTGTTTTGCGGACTGGGCTGCTTTTGTAACAAAAGAAGTTTATCAGTATCTCACAATTTTCTGGGGCACTGAATTTATTGGCTGAAAGAACCTAGCTTCTCACCTATTTAAAGCCCTTTTTTTTGCAGTGAATATATTGCCTGAAAACCACCAGTCCCAGCACATTGCAAATTAAAGATTTTTTCACTCTGTCTGTTTTTGGAGCTCTACTTTGTACACAGTGTTATTTGATCATACTTGCCACAGGCTTCCCAGACATCAAAGCACAGTTTGAGATAGAACTCGGTACCCCACTGTATTACTAGCTAGATATCTACCTGTATGATTGAGGATTATATGGTTTTATTTTCTGACTTGCTGTTTGCCCCCCATGGGCACTGCCTTCTGTGCCTCATATCCATGTTCAGCCATGGTTCCTTGCAACCCAGTTATCAGAGGGGACTCCTTATGTCTTGCTAAAATCTGCCTCCTCCCGGGGGACACTAAGGCAGGGTCTTAATTGCTTTCCCAGGAAGGCCACACAGACAGCATTATCATTGTTGGGTTTAAGTATTTTTGTTCATTGGGTGCGTTAGAGTGTAATGTTTCATAGTGGCTAATAATAACTCAGTGCTCCGTGAATATTAAGAAAGTCTCACGTGGCTCTGTTAGGAAAGGGGATTAAAGAAAAATGCTTTTTTAAGAGCAGAGCTATGATGTGGAACCAAATACACACTAATGTCATACCAGCTGATCTGGCCTTTCCCATATTCTGGGTTAGCAAAAGCAGTATGTCCTATGCCTGTGCTCCACTGCTGAGTTCACCAAGCAGAAGACTTCCCTGAAATGTGCTGGGTCTCTTCCCTTTCCACCTTTCCATCTAAGGGGGAAGAGATGATGGCCACATATTAGCTCTGCTCGAATAAATTCCTCCTTTCCTTCTGGAGAAGTGGGTGAGGGTGGTTGTGTGTTTGTGAAATAAGTGCAACAGATCAAAGAAAAACAGTACCTTAATCCAGTTTCTCTCTTTTTTCTCCCTTCACTTCATACTTTCATTCCCTGTTATTCATTCCCTTATTTTTTATTATTATTATTTAATATTTTTATCCATCCCATGCCCTTTTATATTCCCATGGGACACTGTTTGTGCTGCCTGCTCCTGGGTGCCGCACACAGCTCACCCTTTCTTTCTCCAATCAGGATGGCGGCCTAGTGGAAGAGCCCACTACTTCACCATTTTTGCCTTCACCAAGCCTGAAGCTCCCCCTTTCAAACAGTGCACTCCCTAATCAGACCCTGGGCGGGATTGCCTCAGGGCTGGGCATGCAAAACTTGAATTCTTCTAGACAGGTAAGGCTGTCGGGGGAGATTCCAAGTTCAATTTTAGCTCTCTTGGACTCGCTGCTAGTGCCCATCACTGAAAGTGGGTGCAACATCTTTGTTCACATGAAGTATCAATGGAAAAACTTCCCTGCTGTGTAAACACTTCACGTTATACGACATTAAAACAACTGCTTAGTAGTAATTAGCCTGCTAATTATATGCATCCATTGAGAAGAGACACTAGCATTATGGATTTATACCATTACCCCTAGTATAGCTCTGCCTTGATTGATGTGAGTTTTCATGTTTTGAGGCATTGCTAATGGTCACAGAATTTAAGGCAGAGACATTGCTGTAATTTATCTTTCCTGGCTGGCATAATTACTCAGTGATGAGATGAGTGAGAGGTGATGGAGACTTTTTTATTCCTGCTGTAGTGGCAAGACAACTCATAGCTTTGACACGTAAGAAAGGAACTGTGCTTCTAGTGTCTCTGGTCAAATCAAGAGGAGTGTTTTGGCCCCTGGGTAGAGCATAGAATCCTTTAGGCTGAAAAAGATCTTTAAGATCATCAAGTCTAACTGTTAACCCAGCACTGCCAAGTCCACCACTAACCCATGTCCCTCAAGGGCACATCCACACACCTTTTAAATCCCTCCAGGGATGGTGACTTCACCACTGCCCTGGGCAGCCTGTTCCAGGGCTGGCCAACCCTTCTGGTGAAGCTGTTATTCCTAATAGTCTGTTTAAACCTCCCCTGACACATCTTGAGGCCATTTGCTCTTGTCCTGTCTCTTGTTATGTGAGAGAAGAGACATGATACCCACCTCACTATGCTGAAACAAAAAAGAAAAGGAGGAAAGAAGATGGAGAGGGAGATGGATAAACACCATGAGACTTAGAGTCCATAAACTACTGTAGATTATGAAAAGGGTTTTTTTGCCATATAAATTGAAGTTCCAGCAAAGATAAGATATAGCAACACAGAAGAACTGTCATTCTGTGGTGGCTTTTCTTACGTATATTCTTTCAAAGTTAGTTATCTAAAGGCAATACTTGTCAAGCACTTACAGCCCATTAAGCATATCTTTCAGAAGCAGAGACTGCACTAATAGCATGCCCATTATCAGCAGGTTGGTAAAACGACTAAGTTTAAAAACTACCTAGCTAATTTAAGGACTGGGATGCTATGAGTTTAATGGCTTCATTCTCCTGGCTCTTCCTACACAAATACAAACATTTTTGGCAAGTACTTTTCAGTGTTCATCCTACGATGCTCTGGGGTTATGCATCGTTATAAAAGTGATCTTCAAACTCAGCTATCTCTTTTGTTCAGGCATCTATACAATGTTTTGGAGGTTTGGGATGTTGTGGTCTTTGCCATGCCTGATTCTAAACCTGTCAGTACACTTCGGAGGTGCTGGGTTCTTTATCTGTGCCGGTCATAATCACTGAGGAAATGAGTAACTTCCAGGTTATGTGTTGAGTGATGTCTTTTAAATGCCAGTGTCTGTCTTGTCCTGCTGTAGATACCGAGTGGCAATCTGGGTATGTTTGGCAATAGCGGAGCAGCACAAGCCAGGACCATGCAACAGCCGCAGCAACCGCCAGTGCAACCTCTTAATTCATCCCAGCCTAGTCTTCGTGCTCAAGTGCCTCAGTTTCTATCCCCTCAGGTTAGATAACACTTCCACTCCTAAGTTTTCACTTTCCCTGGAACTCTTCCATATGCACTCTCTGTATGCATTCTGTCATGCTCCTGAGGCTTTGCAGCTGCTCTTGCATGGCTGTATCTGTGTTGATTTATTTACTAGCCAGTAAGCATGTTACATTGGTAAGGTGGTCTCATGTGTATATTCTGTAGGTAGTTTGCACATTCTTTTTGGGGAAAAAAAATGTAGTGTTTCAAGAGGGCTGGGAAGCATTTTTTATATAAATGGACATTTAAGTATGGTTATTAAGATTTGTAGTAGAGCCTCTTCATGGTACTACTGCTAATAGTATTTTCCAGCTGATATCTTGTGACTCTTATTAATGGCTTACACAGTTGCCAGTGTTAGAAGTAAATGTACAATGTTTAATACACTTCTCTTTCTTAGGTTCAAGCACAGCTTTTGCAGTTTGCAGCAAAAAACATTGGTCTCAGCCCTGCACAGTTAACCTCGCCAATTAATAATCCTCAGCATATGACGATGTTGAACCAGCTCTATCAGCTGCAGCTGGTAAGTGAAAGGACATGGCAAATAAGGTCTAAACCAGAATTTGAAGGCAGGAAGATAAGAGAACAGCTAACTAAGTTTTAAATTCATGTGACAGATCTTTAAAACAATCAGATGCTGATTTCTTTGGTAAAGTTTCTTTTTAAAGAAAAAAATCATGGGTTTTGCCTCAGGCTTTATAAATAGTCATTCCTGGAATAATTATCCCTTACAGCTGATGAGTGGAACTAAACAGTCAGTTGTCTTTGTACTGACGTCAGTACCATAGTATATTCTCAAACATCACTGCTCTGTACATGCCAATGTACGCAGTGATTGACCAAGTGGGAGATCTGTGTCACAATATAACAAGAGAAATCTCAGCAGTGCCAGTCCCTTGAGTTACCTGGAGGACTTCCTTCAGCTGCCTCAAGAAATAATAGTGTAGGGTAAACTTTTTTGTAATTAATGGCATTTACATTAAACACAGCATGTGATGAGAACCACTTCGTCTTGGAAATCTGTGTACTTCATTGTATTGGCAAATTTTACATGACATCTGAAGATATTTAATTGGATTTTAAGGCTATTTTAAAAAGCTGTACTGCTAACACTAAGTATTTCCTAGGTATAAACCTACAATTGAGGATGACAAACTAGCTTAGGTGCTGATCTTAATGTGCTAGTCCAAGTCCTTTATTAGTAATGGTGTTTGATACTGTTAATAATTTCTGGTTATGTTTCCCAGTTTTGAGGAGCACAGCTTAGATTTCATGCCATGGTAACAATTGAACAGTACCCAGCTACTTGAAAAATACCTGTACAGAAATCCTTTGGATTTTAAATTCACGTTTTTCAAAGAAACACCTTGGAAAAGAAACTTACTGCCCCATGGCCCACATTAAAACACGTGGAATTTTTCTGGAGTAAAGCAACACAACTGATTAAATACCAAGTGTTGTCAGAACTCAAAATGTCCAATAAGAGAATTAACTATTGGTGTTTATACCTCAAAATGTCCAGCAAGAGAACTAACTATTAGTGTTTATCTTAAGATATTATAAACTTCTATTTTAATTTTTGCTGTGTGTTGCAATTTCTTCAGGGGAAAAAAGTAGGCTTCTGTCTTTAATGACCTCTTACTGCTCACAAGCTTACTCATCAGGTTTCTTATTGATGTTTTTGGTTTAATGAAAAAAGACAAGCAAAAAACGAGCACTAGGCTGAAATGTGTTATAAAATACAATTGTAATAAGATTATTACTTTTGCTTCCCTCGGAATTTTCAAAAAACTCCCAGTGTTTCTATCTTTTCTATTTTATAATGTACGAGAGTAGTTCAGACAAGCTTGTTTGGCTTTGTGTATGTGTGTTAGGACCTCTGACCTCTCACTTCTGTCTCTTAGGCGTACCAACGTTTACAAATCCAGCAGCAGATGTTACAGGCTCAGCGTAACGTTTCCGGACCCATGAGACAACAGGAGCAGCAAGTAGGTTTGCCTGCCAGTTCAATCTCTCTGCAAGAGTTTGTCTTCAGTAGCTTAAAGAGATTGTACTGCTTATATAGCAAAGCAGCTATAGCACCCTTAGAAACAACAAGGGCATAGCTTGAGTATTGGAAGGAAGGAGTGCTAGAGCAATGAAGTTATTTTACAGCATTCAGTTATTGGAGGAAAGCTCTTCAACTCTTAATATGGTCAATTTTTATTTGTAAAGAGATCTATTGTGTTATTTCACTGTAGTTTCAGACACAAAAAATCTAGTGTCTTTTTGTTCAACTGAGCATTTATTGATTCTTTTCCTTGCCAGGTTGCACGTACAATCAATAACATGCAGCAGCAGATCCAGCAGCACCAGCGCCAGCTGGCCCAGGCCCTGCTTATGAAGCAGCAGCCTCCCCCTCCACATCTATCTTTGCACCCCTCTGCAGGCAAATCAGCCATGGATAGCTTTTCACCCCATCCCCAGGCTCCCAGCCTACCTGACCTGCAGACCAAAGAGCAACAGTCTTCACCGAACACCTTTGCTCCTTACCCTCTTGGTAAGTGTCCTTCTTTAAAGGAATCCATATGAAAAAGACAGAGGGAGGATATTTCCTTAATTCAGCATCTAAATATTTTGCTCCACTGTATTAACAAATACAGAAATAGAAAGATATGTTTATTAAATAGTGTTGAAATGCCAAAACAAAATCATGATGCTACACACCTATCTGGTAGCAGCTGCTCAGGAGTGCTGTATTCGCTTACCTGTACTCTGCCAACAAATATCAGAACAGAAGATGTGTCTAATTAAGTACATACCTACATTGCTATTTATGAATTAAATATAAATTAACAGTGTCATGTTGTAAAAACATGCAAATGTCATATTGATAGGAATGGATATAATCTGGAAGTCATGCAAAGTCAACTTTTCACTCTAATCAGCACTGGTAAGGCATCAGTTTTGATCAGTGTATTTCAAGAAGGATAAGGCTCAGTTTGAAGGAATGCAGAGTAAGTGGTGTGCAAATGAGAA
Source organism: Melopsittacus undulatus (assembly GCF_012275295.1). Lineage (NCBI taxonomy): Eukaryota > Metazoa > Chordata > Aves > Psittaciformes > Psittaculidae > Melopsittacus > Melopsittacus undulatus. The sequence continues at coordinate 18,020,747 of NC_047537.1, forward strand.
GTTTCAAAACTGTGACTGCGAAGTTAAAAAGGGAAATCCTCTGCTCACTTTAGTGACTTAAGTTTAGACTTAAGAGTCATGCAGGGATCTTCAAAATGTAAAAGATACCTACAAAGAGTTTTCTTGCATGTGGCTAATGCAAGAGGTAATAAACTTCTGTTGTGTAAAAGGAGATCTGGTTAAACATTAAGGATCACTGATTTGCTCCAAGCAAAGAAGATTACTGGAATAAATGACCTGGGAAGCCGTGAAGTGTTTCTCGCTGGTCAGTCCATGGTAGGCTGGACACAGGTCTGTCAAATATGATTGATGTCTCAAGGCTGAATTTATTATTTTGACAGCATGAACAAAACAACCTTTCAGACTTGTTTCCTGTGTGATTGTTTGTATGCTACCTAATTTGTGGCATAAAGGAATTAATTTAATCTCTTTGTGACCTTTTTATGCTGTGTGCAATAGAATTGCCAAGCTGTATCTGCCATGCAGCACTTCAGAAGGTAATTCTGACTGCTGTGGTGAGCTGTTAGAGGAGGGAGCATCAGAAGGCAAAAGAATTTATGAATTAAAGTCTAAGAGGGAACTTCTTAATCATACCTCAGCTTCCTGTCATCTGCTAACATGCAGGATTATATATCAAAAAGAACCTAGATTTGTGTCACAGAACCATCATAATTGTTCCCTAAGCGCAGTCCTGAGTGATTTTATTCTGTGTATATAAAATGTATGCCCAAATACTGCAATACCTGCTTGAATGAATGGCAGCTGTTTGTATGACCCTTTAATTAGTTGCTTTATTTGGGATTTGCAGTGTTGTTAGCAAAATGCAATTGCAAACATCATGGGCCTACACTGGTGAGACACCAGGAACATTCTGGTTTAGCAGTGGAATGCTGCAGATTCCTCACTGGTTTAAACTTAGCATGCCAGTTCATTCTTCCATAAGGCCTTTTTGGAGGCAAGTGAAGAGACCGCAAGTAGAAATACTGACAGCTTCAAAATAGTGTTCCTACATCTTTTCTTTTGTTTCCACTTTTAGCAAAGTTTTAACGTTTTCTGAGTTCATGGGAGTTACATTGGTGTTCCCATAAAAGCAAAAGTTCTTGACAGTAGTTGCAAATAAGCATAGTAATTTACTGTACACGTGGGCAGATGTATGGAAAGTCAGTGTTTCATAACTCCTTTAGCTGGGTTTTTAAACATATCTTCTAATCCCCCAGTCTGTTCTAGATATCTAATGTCCTATTTCCCTTTAGCTGGACTGAACCCGAACATGAATGTAAATAACATGGACATTACTGGTGGTTTGTCAGTGAAGGACACTTCTCAGTCCCAGTCTCGCCTTCCTCAGTGGACACACCCCAACTCAATGGATAATCTGTCTAGTGCTGCTTCTTCGCTTGACCAGAACTCCAGCAAGCACGGTATGTTACGTTTAATCTCAGTGTCAGCTTGGCTTTTTGGAACTTGATGCATATTGCAATGGCATTTTTGAATTCTCAAGTTACTATTTGTAGTAAGTGCTCATAAGTGGTTGGTACAGAGTGACCTTTGAGACTGGGGTACTTATACAATTATTTCTGCAGTCACATTCAGCAGTGCATCTTAAGTGTTTGCAGCTATCGCTTCCTACATGCAGCGTAGGAATGTTTTTTCCATTTGCTGAATTTTCTTGCTCAGAACAAGGAGTTCAAGTAAAACAAACCACTACTGTTGGCAAAACAAGTACATAATTGCTCACCCTGGGAGTTAGGAGCACAAACTTCACATTTTTCCAGAAGTGTTTGCTAATCTGTTTGAACACTTTTATCCCTAACACCTCCAGTATCCTGAGTATCCAGTATTCTTTTATTTCCTGCACTAAGTTTATTCTGTTAGGACATGGTGCTGTTAACTTTATTGTATCCTGGATTTTATTATGAGAAGCATGCATGATTTCTTTTACAATAGCTTATTCTGCAAGTAGCTGTACTGGTTTTGCCAAATTGTTTGCTAGTTTGTAGGACATGAGAATGGCTTTTCAAATCATCCAGCCCATCAGCAATGAACACCTAGAGGAGATGGCTTGCTTACAAGCATACTGTTCCTTACTATGCTGTCTCAGCAAATTCCTGTTTACTATCAGTGTAACAATTTGAATTATGTAGTCTCTTTTTGGCAGTAATGTAATGCACATTTCTTTAGCTTGAACGTCTAGATTGTACCAGTGGTATATCTCACAGCTCTCATTCCTAGGAAAGTTTCAGAGGCTGTTAAGCCTTGCTTGCTGTGTTTGTATGTCAATTTTCCTTTCCACCTTTGTAATACAGAAAGAAAAAAAAAGAATAACAAACTATAGGGACTGATGAAATTCCATACCCAAAATTAGTGCAATTCCATTTCATTCCTTACAGGTGCTATACCTGGAGGTTTAAGTATTGGTCCTCCGGGAAAGTCCTCCATTGATGACTCTTACAGCCGGTATGATCTGATGCAGAACAGTGAATCACCCGCCAGTCCACCCGTAGCTGTTCCTCACAGCTGGTCACGTGCCAAAACTGATAGTGATAAAATCTCCAATGGCTCCAGCATAAACTGGCCACCAGGTAACAACATATAAAGTGTTCTTGTCAAACTGGTGTCCCTAAAACGTGGTTTTATTTATTGAGTCTTTATGCCTTCTGCTGCACAGGAACTTTGGAGAATTATGACTTTTATCTACTCTTCTTTTTATTATATTTGTAACAGAGTTTCATCCAGGAGTGCCATGGAAAGGACTGCAGAATATTGATCCTGAAAATGACCCTGATGTTACTCCTGGAAGTGTTCCAACTGGGCCTACCATAAACACCACAATACAGGATGTTAATCGCTATCTTCTCAAGAGTGGAGGTAAACACACAAATCACATGCACATCTGTGTATACGTTATTCTTTCCAAAAAAGGTGACTTCATGTATTATTGATATAGTAAATTCTTGCATGTAATCCTAATGCTTCTGCTCTGAACTTTTCACTAAAAATCAGAAATACTTGATTTAAGTATGCGACTAAAAGGTTTCTGGTTTTCCGTGGGAAATATTTTTGTATTGGAAAGGGAATGAGATGTAATACAAACTTCTGTGTAACCTGTAACACTTTGTTTTGAACTAGATTTTATTCTCCACCCTGAGCACCCTCCTGCACACACTTTGTGAAATACTCAGAAGACACAATACAAAAGTTCCAGACTTTTTTCTGGAGCAGCAGGCTTCTGTCACACAGCTTAACTAGCTTTGTTAGAAGATCAGTCAGCAAAATCAGTTAGAGCTGTTTTGTCCCCAAATCATCAAAGAAGAAAGGGAATGGGCTAGTCAACTAGTATTCCCAGTGCTATTCCCATTTCTTTTGTCTGGGTAGTGCTTACTTCAGAATTAAAAGAGTATTCTCTAAAACAGTAAGCCGTTTTGACTATGCTACCTGTTAACTAGATTCACTGCAGCTGGATCAAGGGAAAGGTGGCTTGGTTTAATTGTGCTCAGTGTTCCAGTATAGGGAAGTTATCATCTGTCTGTTAGAGCACTGCAATATGTGTAAGGATAGTATGATGAGGATGTCAGGAAGAACCTGTCAAGATTAAAAATGTGGGGTTTGTTCTATGTGATACCTGCATAGATTGTAAATCAGAACTATCCTTACTCTGGGCTTGTTAGCTCAGACAAAGGGATGTGAACTGTGAGGGAAAGGAAGCAGGGGTTTCCATTGCCTTGAATTGGTTGCCTCTAACCTGAAAACAATCTTTATTTAAGCTGAAAGGTGAAGTATTTGTGTGCATGACTAATGTTGAATTAACTTTTAATGACCCAAATGTACTGCGAGGAGTAGGCAACCTGGATTGTTTGAAGTTCTAAAAAAGAAAAAGATAGAATTCAGTTGCAGTTCAGGTATGGTGCACCTGAGATAGGCTCCCATTAGGCCAGAAGCCTAGCCCTACAGAGCTCTAGTTAGATGCTGCTCTATAGAACGCCAAGTACACATTAGTTCTCCTAGTGTGTAATTTGTCTGTGCAATGAAGAGATAATCACTCTCCTTAGAGAGAGATAATAATGATGAGCTTTGCAGAAGTAAGCAGGTCAAGAGCCAAAACCTTCTGAAAGGCAGTGACTGTTGGGGTGCATGTATGCTTCCTTTCCTCATTAGCTTTTTAGCTTACTAATGATATAATTTTAATTAAAAATGTAGCTGCTAAATCTGTTTCTTTATGCTTGTATAAGTGAGGTGTTTGCTCCTAAGTAAATTTGTCTGTTATTGTCAGTACACCTCCATATATGAGCTTGAGGCTTTCATGACATGCTGCCAGGAGGAGGCTGTCTTTGAATACTGCAGCTTGAAGTATGCAGACTGTATTAACAGAGAAGGCCTCCAGTTAGCGAACCAGACGGTGATGTATACCTTCCTTGCACTGCACACAAAGAAAGAGACAAGCCTAAGCTTTTGGGTTGATTTTAATTTCACCCTGTTTGCTGAGGAAGCTTTGCAGGGTCAGCCAGCCTTAGCCACCTGGAATCAGGGACAGTTTCAGCTCTCTGGGCATATGGGCTTTTCAACCTGATATAATTTCCTCACTAGGGCATAGATTGTGTCCAGAGAAGGCCTTGATTTAGAGTTGTTTTTGCTTGAGACTGATGCCTGTTTTGGTGTCCTTTGGAGTACAGTAGGTCTAGATAAGGTAGATTGGTTGGTGTGTTCCAGTTGGATATTATAACCTGTGTTTTCTATTGAGCTGTGAGGGATGAGATTACCTTTTTACTTAGTCCCTTCTACCTCAGTCCAGAGCTCTTTTCCAAAGAACTCACGTATTTTTATTAGTCAGTTAAAGATGCTTCAGTATCACAGTCCATCTATGTATGTCAGGAATGATAAGTCACCTAGGATACATACTTAATTTTGTTGGTGGCTAGAGAGAATGCTTCCAGCTCTTCGGGTATTTATAATGAAGATATTTTATTTTATGTTCCATTTCTTTCGTTTGCTTGCCACTAAGGAAATTGTATGTATGCTTAGATAGCTCCTCAGATTGTAAATGATTTACCAAGATGGTTTCAGGCTATTTCATTTAATGTTATCAGTTTGAGAAGAGATTGCTAAAATACATCCTTACTTTACTGAAAGTCTGCAAAAATCTAAAGATGTTTGTGGCCATGAGGATGTAGAAGTGCTTACCTTGAGTAATTTAGGACAAATCACCCATGGTAAGAGATCAGTTTATCATATGCATCTACGGTCATCTACAGTTGCCATTGCTTAAGTCAGCCAGCAGAGCACCGTAATAAATAAAGCCTGTTCCTTGAGACCAGACAGTTCAACACTGATGTTTTTGAGGCATGTATCTTAAAGGAAATGCAGAGTTTATCTTCTGCGCAGGTGCTAGTACCTTTGCTACTGTGCCAGCTTTCTTTTCTTCTCTACTAAAGACTCTGCTTCACTTTATCATGCTTTCTATAACATTTCATTCCTAGACTTCTGGGACCAGGCTGATTAAGGAAAATGCCTTGCATGGTTTGTATTTGCACATAATAGATTTGCTTATGTCACACCAAACATCATTATGCTCATCTTTCTTAGTTGATTCTCTGCTGGTTCTGCAGGGTCATCCCCAACATCATCTCAGAATGCCACGCTGCCTTCATCGAGTGCCTGGCCGCTTAGTGCCTCCGGCTACAGTAGCTCTTTCAGCAGCATTGCATCTGCACCTAGCATTGCAGGTACGAAAAATGGCCTTTCTACTTTCACGTCCTTCTGCATTCTGAGAAAAGGCCCTAGAAAGTGCTTTCTTAGTTATTACAGTAGTGCTACTATAGACAGAAGCCTGTTTTTCAGTATTGTGCTAGGTAGTAGGCAGCTCTCCTGGCAGCTCTTCAGTGGTGAGCGTTGGATGGTATGTCTGGAATTGTGCTAAGGAAAAATGTATTTATTCCACTGGTGCCACGTGTTGTCACTCTGTATTGGCATTGAGATCTCTTAATGACTGTTTCCATTGCAGCTTTGAGGAGGAATATTGTCTAGGGTCTCAGTGGAAACACCGCTGCTAAACCCTTCCAGGAAGATCTGATGTGAAATTTCTGTTAATAAACTCACTGTTAAAAGTGAACCATCTTAAGCTCAGAAAAAGGTTTAGTACCACCTCAAGGAGGTACTCTGCATGGCTCTGAAGGGGTTGGGCTTGGGGCTCTTAAATGTCTTTTAATAGTCAACCAGAAGCCTGAGGTTCCCCTACATGGCTGAGCTTATAGATGGTTTAAACAAATTACCTCATTCATTTTAATGAGCTTTACATTCTTGAGCATCTCTGTCTGCAAATCACAGAGACATTGCTTGTGAAGTATCTACCTAAATACACAGTTTGTTCCATTATAAAAATGTGTTTGGGCTGTTGTATGGATTGTATTAATATTTTTATATCTAATCAGTGAAAACACCTTCTTTGAATAAAGGAAGGTGCAACCTCCAGGTCATACAGCAGAATGGGAAAACAAAAGGGGTTATCTGAAATGTTTTACTCCATTGAAAGGAAGAGAAAGGAGTGGCTTGCTTTCCTTTTATCTGCCATGCATTTCTGCTTTATTTGCTTGTTATTGTTTTGCAGTGTCACCTAATCTTTGTGTTAAACCCATGAGAAGTAGTGACATAGCAACATCTAATCTGTGGTAACGTGCATGAATCATGTGCTGAGCTAGTCTGAGTTCTAACACTCAGGCTTTTTTACCCTTTCTCCCCACCATTTTACCCATGTTTAAAGCTTTCATCATCATTGTCAAATTATTTTTGCTGCTGCAGTGTGCAAGAAGATGGGAGAGTGGTTGCCCTTTCACTCAAATTGTTATGATTCAGTATAAAATCATTGAGTTAGATGATTCAGATAAATTGAGAAAATGTGGAGTGTGTGTGTGTATAGAACTGAGGCTGTGATTTGGCGACTGGTAAATTTGGCTCTAGGACTGATAAAACCCCTCAATGGCTGCCTGATGCAAGGTGCTGATTCAGTATAAGCTTTATCTGCCAATTCAAACCTGGGTTTAAAAAACCCACAAGATTTTGGCATCTCGGACTTTATCAGACCAAGTATTTTCTTCCTGCCTACAATCAGCATTAAAACATTAAGGCAGTATAACCACAATGTCATTTGCTCTGGCAGAAGATGCAATGATGTGACCATTTCAGTCCATTCCATGTGCTGTTAATGTTATTAACAGTATGGGGCTGTGCTATGAGAAGGAAATGGGACTCAGATTTCACAGTGTATGTTGGTACAAGGAAGAAAGGCAGGGATGTTTAAGTTTAAAGCTGAATAAAGGAGTTTGGTTTGGTATGCAGAAGTTGAACCAATTTTTTTAGCACTCTGAATGCTAAACTGTAGTTGTTATTCTTGGGTTATTTTGTAAAAACTCTGATTTGACAGGAACAGTAGTAAGATATAAGGTAACAAACTCAACAGTAAGAAGTTTCAGTGACAGGTTGTGATACCGTCCGATCTTCTGAAGACTTCATCTTTTGCAGACTCTTGAAAAAAAGAATCTCTGTTACTTTGCCTATTCAGAAATCCAGGTTTGGTTGGTCTTTGATCTTCGGAATTTTAGTAATACATCAGAAGAACATAATACTGGTTGCTTCATATCAGATAAAATGAGTTGTGTAAGAAAAAGTGGTTAAGATCTATTAACCCTTTGAGAGAGACAATCTTCAAGTATTTCATTATGACTTAAATTAGATTTTAAATACTTAAGTCCATTCTCTGGTCTTTTTTCTTGTATTATCTTTTATGAGAAATGAAACTAGTAGATTTTCAAAAGGGAACTTTATTTTTTCTTTCTATTGCAGGTAAATTGTCAGACATCAAGTCTACATGGTCCTCTGGCCCAATCTCTCACACACAAGCCTCTCTATCCCATGAACTATGGAAGGTACCCAGAAACACTACTGCTCCTACAAGACCACCTCCGGGCTTAACAAATACCAAGCCATCATCGACATGGGGTGCCAGTCCCCTGGGCTGGACCAGCTCTTACTCCTCGGGTGCGCCTAACTCCTGTGTTTTAGCACACCACAGTGCCTTCTTAGAACTGTTTACTTTTATTCTGTGTTGCTATAGTGAGGCTGTGTATTAGGCTCCAGAAATTTGAGGTCTGATGCAAGTAGAGTGTGTCTATTCAGGGGTTGAAGTTTGTGTCCATTTATTTTAGTTAGGGTAAACTGTAAGTGAAGCTCTCACCTTTGAGGTGGTCATATTAGTAATTTTACGTAGTTATTGCCAAATTATTTAACTCCCAACTAAGGTATTTTATTTCCTCATTTCCTGAATCTCTAAAAATATCTTCTAAACATGTGTCTTGTTTGTGGTGTGATCTATGACTGCTTACAAGGCTTCAAGATGAGCGAATCAGCCCATAGAATTTAATATGGAACACATTTTTGGAGCATGGATGTGAAGCATTTAGGACCTCATGGCATTGCAGGGCCCTCGGGGAATGTCTTTTAACTTTTTCCATGCAGGCTTCTTTTTTAGATGTTGTTTCACTTAAGTCTAAATATTAGAAACCATGGATCTGGTATATGTATCATGTGAAGTAGTCAGCTTCAAACACAAGTATTACATTTATTTCATAAAGGTGACTGGCTTATTAATCTGTTTTCACTAAGTTGGGAATTAAATGTCCCTCTTCTTGCCATTTATTTGTATCTGTTTTCTTCACCAGAACCCCACCTGGTGGGCAGATACAGCTGATTCCAGGATTCTCTCTGGAGCCTGAGTGTGGTCACACATGTGACTACAGATGTACTGTGGTTTCTCAGACACCACTCATATATATCCAGCTTGGTCAGTTCCTCATTGTAAAACACCAGGCTGAAGTTGGAAAAGCAGGTTTTGTTGGTTACGTCCTTATATCTTTAATCATTCTCAGTGCAGATATATGTTTTGAGTAAGTCATATGCATTAATCTATCATTGGCAAGATAGCAGAAGGCTGCAGTGCTATAAAAAACTTTAATAGCAAGCAGCAATCTGAGTTTGGACGTCTGAATTGCTTTTAAAATGTGCCTTTCAGATTAATTCTCATTTAACGTGAAGGTACAGTTTGTTGCAGTGTTGTACCTGCACCCACTAGTTTTCTAGTAGTTACTGTGGGAGTGTGAAAATGCCACAGATCTTGTACCTGTAATGAAAGCAGGTTTTCATTCATAAAAGATGACAATAAATCAAGATATGAAGAAACCTTCTTATAGGAATATGCTTCCCTCAGCATGATAATATGTTTTATTGTGGCCTTTGTGTTGTAGGTTCTGCATGGAGTACTGACAGCTCAGGGAGAACAAGCAGCTGGCTGGTTCTTCGAAACCTCACACCCCAGGTAAACAGAATTGTACATAGCTAGTTCGGAAAAGGGACTTGTTACATTTAAGAGACAATAAGAACATTTATTGTTCTTGCTCATTTGGTTCATTTAAAGGAAAAATAATCATTCTGCATTTATTATGTGTCTGTCTTCTACAAGGAATTTGTTAAGTTTTGAAAGTGCTGTCAAATCAAGTATGAACTTTTAATACCCTAATTATTCATTAATTCAGTGTGCAGCTTTTATGTATGTATAAATTTGGAGGTGAATGTGTTTTTACAGCAGATACAGAGATGTAAAATCTGCTTTTCCTATGGGTTTTGCTTTGGTGGTTCTCCTCAGTCTGTCAAATCATTCAGTCCTCCACATGGTGTCATTCACAAAGAAAAACATAAGCCACAGAGCCTTGAATTTAGACATCCAAATTAATCTTGGGGGAAATTTAGTTGTGTTTGTGAACAATATGTTTTTCCTTTGACTTACTTCTGGACTTCTGTAGATTTTTAACAATAAATATAATTTGTTAACTTAAATTGGAAAATCCTGTGCACTGGACGGTAGGGAAACCTTAAAAAGACGAGGATGTCTCACCCAGTGAAGACAGTGATAAGTCTGTAATTAAATTCTTCTTATGGAAGAAAAACTTCCCCTTTACCTGTACGTACTCTTCAGAGTTTACAATTTGTTTAGTTAAAAAGCATTAAAATTACAAAAATACAGATAACCTTTCCCCCCCTCCCTTCCCTCTTACCAGATTGATGGTTCCACACTGCGGACACTGTGCTTGCAACATGGTCCTCTAATAACATTCCACTTGAACCTGACACAAGGGAATGCTGTGGTCCGCTACAGTTCCAAGGAGGAAGCAGCCAAGGCCCAGAAGTCTCTGCATATGTACGTTTCAACTCTCTTTCCTTTGTTATGAAGCCAGTTTTATCTCCCAGCTGTTTTCTTAGGCATTCATTTGCTAGGACTCAGAACTTATCACTAGTTAGTTTAATCTGATTCTTAAGATTACCTTATGAGAGAGAGAAAAAATAATTGGGGGCTAGATACTTATATACTACTAAACAGGAGGTCATTAAAAACGTGATAATTGGTATTCACCATTAATAATGTGCTCAGTAAGAATTTGTCAGCTCTAAGGCTACACAGAATTTGTAAGATGTGATGAGTTCTAAAGGAAGCAGAGCATAAGACAAGGTTTCAGCTTCAGAGAGCAACAGAAAGGACAAAACAATGATAGATAAAGAATATGTTCATGTGGTCACCATTTTAAAGGAGGAATGAAAAGAAATTGAAGGAAATGACTGACAAAAAACGTGCTTCTGAGGTGTTTTAAAATCCATGGAACTAATTGGCATTAGCAAGAGCCAGAGAATTTTGGGTGATAAAATTGGTAACGTTGGGAAGAATAAGCATATTCTGACTCGCATATCAAGAATGTGGAGACTTGATGGTAGTACTTAAGTGCAGCTTTCTGTATCAACAAGTTACGGCGTGAGTATAATGAAAAGTACTGATCATAGAGGGAACACCACTTGGAACTAGAATCATAGAATAGTTTGGGTTGGAAAGGACCTTAAGATCATCCAGTTCCAACACCCCTGCCATGGGCAGGGACACTTCACACTAAACCATATCACCCAAGGCTCTGTTTGGCCTTGAACACTGCCAGGATGGAGCATTCACTGCTTCCTTGTGCGCAACCCATTCCAGTGCCTCACCACCCTTACAGTAAAGAATTTCTTCCTTGTATCCAATTTAAACTTCCCCTGTTTAAGTTCTAACCCATTACCCCTTGTCCTATCACTACAGTCCCTAGTGAGGAGTCCCTCTCCAGCATCCTTGTAGACCCCCTTCAGATACTGGAATGCTGCTCTGAGGTCTAGTACTAGGTGTACTACTGTCCTGATTACCTTCCCTATACTTAGAAATGTGGGAGCAGTGGTTATGCCATAAGTAAAGTTGCAGCTACTTTCCTGTTATGGAGGGTTGCTCAGAGAAGTGAATGCTCCATCCCTGGCAGTGTTCAAGGCCAGGTTGGGCAGACCCTTGGGCAACATGGTCCAGTGTGAGGCATCCCTGCACAAGGCAGGGGGTTGGAACTGGATGATCTTAAGGTCCTTTCCAACCCAAACCATTCTGTGATTCCTTAATTAAATATTACAAAGCAGCATTCAGAACAGTTGGAGATGAAAAATTAACCCATCTTGCATTACATCAGTTTAGATGTGGGCATTGAGTCAAAAAAATAATGCCAAAGGCAAAATTAGTATGTGAATTTAAAGAGAAATGCTTATTTTAAATATGCAGATGGTAACTTCCTTACACTGTCAGTGATCTGGAAAGTCTCCCTGTAAATTGTTTTATTTTTAATAGGTTGTGGCATCACTACAGTTACAGTGCTGATAAGGACAGGACAGACCTTTGTGAATGAAAAGGCTTGAGCTATAAATGCACTTGGTTTGCTGGCAGGGTGTCAATGGTAAAAATACAATGGGATTTGTGGAAGCCAGCAGGACAGTATTAGAGTTCCAAGAGATACCAGCCACTATCTGTTACACAGATAAATGTTTACATGGACGTAATTGCTGGAAAATACATCACAGAGCCAACAGCCTCATATCCCAGCTTGTACCAGCAATAGTGTAGCTAGCAGGATGTGGACAGGGATTGTCCCCCTGCACTGGGCACTGGTGAGGCCATACCTCAAATACTGTGGTCAGCTCTGGGCCCCTCACTACAAGAGAGACATTGAGGTGCTGGAGTGGGGTCAGAGAAGGGCAACGGAGCTGGTGCAGGGCCTAGAGCACAAGTGTGATGGGGAGCGGCTGAGGGACCTGGGGAGTTCAGTCTGGAGAAGAGAAGGCTCAGGGGGGACCTTATCACTCCCTACAACTGCCTCACCAGGAGGGTGGAGCCAGGAGGGGGCTGGTGTCTTCTCCTAAGTAACTAGTGATAGAGTTAGGAGGAAACAGCCTCAAGTTGCACAAGGGGAGGTTTAGATTGGATATTGGGAAAAAAGTCTTTACAGAAAGAGTTGTCCAGCATTGGAACAGGCTGCCTGGGGCAGTGGTGAACTCAACATCCTTGCAGGTGTTCAAAAGATGTGTAGATGTGGCACTTAGGGACATGGTTTAGTGGTGGACTTGGCAATGATGGGTTAACAGAAGCATGCCTGGTTTTCAAAGCCTGCATTTGTATCTCTCACACATTTAGGAAAGGTAGAAATCCTCAAGATGGGATTTTCAGCAAGGAGCATTTGCCCAAACCCCAGCTTGATGGCATCCAAACCAGAGGCCGTGGTCAGGTGGTGAGGGGAAACAGCCATCACAAACGTGTATTACAACAGAGGTGTAGTTGTTGATGTGCATGTTCAGAGTTACACACTCTGCAACAGTGAGACTGAACTAATACAGAGACCCAGAGGTTTAGGCAGACAGTGCCAGGTAGGTTTATGTTCTCTTCTTTAGAAGATTTAGGTTGCAAAATTAATTCTAGAAGATAAAACCTAGGTTCTTGGAAAAATTCTGCATCCCTTGCATTAGTCACACAGTTACTCTTAAACATACACAGAGGAAATGAATTTTAAACATACTATTAAAGAAAAGAGCTTTCAAGAAATGGGGTTGAGGGTAAGACAAATCCTTCAACTTTGCAGGATGTGTGGTGAGTTGTACTGAAGTACAAACCAAACTTCAGAGCACAGATGTTGGAAATGTGTTCCCAGCACAGCCAGATGAGCTTTAGGGTCCCCTCCAACCCAAACCATGCTGTGATACCCATCTTGGATGTTTCCAGAAATGCCTTTCGCTCCCGTTGTTTTGTGTTGCTCCACCTTTTCTCTCTGCCCTCAGGTGTGTCCTGGGAAACACTACTATCCTGGCCGAGTTTGCTGGTGAGGAAGAAGTCAACCGTTTCTTAGCACAAGGCCAGGCGCTGCCGCCCACCTCCAGCTGGCAGTCCAACACTGGAACCAACCAGACCCGCCTAGGCTCCTCCAGCAGCTCCCATGGCTTGGTGCGCAACGACGCCGGGCACTGGAACACTCCCTGCCTGGGGGGCAAGGGGAGCAGCGACCTGCTCTGGGGTGGGGTGCCCCAGTACTCCAGCAGCCTTTGGGGACCCCCGAGCACCGACGACGGCAGAGTTATCGGCAGCCCGACACCTTTGAATACTCTTCTTCCGGGTGATCTTCTCAGTGGGGAGTCCATCTAGGAAACAAGAGAAACAAAATGGAAAATAACAATCATCAGCACTAAAGGAAAAATAAAATTGTAACCCTTTCCAGTCCCGGGCTTGATGAAGAATCCAGCTTTAACAGATCAGACTGGCAGCCCTTTTTAGTACCTCTGTCCAATATCGACTATGAAACTGCAGAAGTCCTTGTGAACTGTTCATGAAACAGTATGGGCTACTTTTGGTCAGTGTCACATGCTAATGACAGGTTTTATTGTTTTTTGTTTTCATGGCTTTTTGTTTTATGTTGTCTTTTTATGTTTGTATGGTGATTTTTTCAAAACGAAGTATAAAAGCTGCTTAGAATAGGTCTATCATGAAGGGCACTTTTCAGAATTTGGGCTGGAAAGGGTTATTTTATCAACTGGGGGAGGGGAGGGAGGGGAAGGGGGAAATGAAAGCCTATTTAAAATGAGCCTGTGACTATTATGCACATTACCAGAGGCGGACCCAATAATCAGAAAGGGTGAAGTGTGATATTTACCATTGGTACAGAAAAGAGACGAGTTGGAATGGTAACTATGGACTGTACAGGTTGAGCTGGGGGGAGGGCAGGGTCGGGCTATCTCTGTGTCCACTACTCCCATGGATCTGCCTATGCACATTACCCTTGTTTCATTACTTTTTTCATGTCATTTTTTTTAATCCCAAAAATATAAAAAAGTAAAAAATAAAAATTAAAAAAAAATAAAAAATAGTAAAAAAAACACCAAACAACAAAAAAAAAACCCACCCACCCACCAAACCACAAACCATATCAACATGCAAATACTTGAATCCAGCAGGCCAACAACAAAATGTGAACACTTTCTAAGTTGAATTATTACACTTCCAGGTCGGCATCAGTACACAAAAACCAGGCTCTAAGGATTTTTGTTCTTCAAGCTCAGCCTCTGTTTGTGTTGGAACAGCCGTATGTGTGTGTGCGGGTGCCTGTGCGGGTGCGTGTGTCCCTGTGTGCCCAGGGAGGGGGTTCACTGAAAGGGTGAATTTTCTCCCTTTATTCAGTATATGCTTTTTATTTGCTCATTGGTCAAATGTTTAATTGTTATTAGCTTCTAACTTTGCACTGAGTGTCCGCAGCCCTTCTTGTAGCTAATCCTAGAATGGTCAAAAGTCAAAATAAAAGGAAAGAAACTGATAGAAGGGGCCGGCGACAATTCACGTGTAAATGTTTACTCAAGGACTCTTATCGCATTTTAAAAATGACAGTGTGTATCTCTGGAGAATAATATGTATATCTACCTTTAGCAGCTTTTTATTGTGGACTAATGCAAGAAAATTACCGGAGTATTGCACCATTTTTCCATTCGGAATATATAAAGTTTAACAAAAAAATACTCTTGTTGAACTGTGGCCATAGATAATTGTAAAGAGTTGATAGTTCCCTTGCAAGCAGGAACAGAAACAAGCACTTGGACATAGGTTTTGACTGCTTTTGGAGGAGCCAGGAGTTGTGGCTCCCACCTGTTTACAGACCTTTTTTTTTCTCCTTCAAACTTTAAAATAAAATAAAAACAAAAAAAAAGGAATTTAAACAGAAAAAAAAAGAAAAAAAACATAAAAATAAAAAGGAAAAAAAAAAGACTTCCATCGTAAAGAAAAACTTATTTTCAGAATGAAGATACGCTACTTCAGAGCTCTGGGATTGAACAGTGTTGTTGTATTCTCCTTTTCTTTGGCCATTGCTGTGTACTATATATTTTTTTTGGGTTGTTGTTTTTTCCTCCTCGTCGTCAAAGTGGCGATACCTTTGTGATCACTATCTTGCACATGGTGGAAGATGTCTCAGGAAAGCCGGGTTTCCCGAGGAGCAACTCCACACCATTTCATGTATTTTTAAAACCCAACTCCTAGCACTGAAGATATTATTACAAAAAATGGGAAAAAAAATAAAAAAAAAAAGATAAAAACCACAAAAAAACACAAAAAAGAAAAGAAAATCAAAAAAAAGACAGTAAGAAAGAAGAAAATACCTAATCTAATGTGTAGCAGTTACATATTTACCAAATAATGGACTCAAAAAGAAATAGATGTTTGAAGAGTGCTTTATATATTGAAAAAAAATTGCTTTATGTTTAAAAGAAAAGATCAATGTTTTTGATTGTTTTGAAAGGAAGAAAGACAATGGAATAACATACACGTCACGTATGTTTTAAAAGTTATATGAACGTTGTGCTCCCTGCCTGCTTGGATCAGGAAACTTGTGCATTACATTTTTGGTTTCTTTTTTGGTTTTCTTTCTGTTCTTTTTTTTGGGTTTTTTGTTTTTTTGGAAGATTAGCTTTTTAATGGTTTTATCAGATGTAAAGGGTCCTGCAAGATTGCAAATTAACAAAAGCTGGTTTTCTAGAGGATCATGAACTATGCACAAACTGGGTTCAAGACTTGTTTTTCTTTTCTCTCGAGGTTTAGTAGTGTATTTAGCTGCATAACCTTTCCTCAGAGTAAGTGCATCTCATTGCCATTACACGCCTCCAACATATATATTTTATATAGCTCCATACACACACACTTATATAAAATATGTATGTGTGTATGTGCGTGTTTACATACGATTTTCCATGCTGAACTTTAGCATTGAGTTGTAGAAAAAACTCCGGGTATTTTAAAATTGGGAATGAAAATTTCTGGTTTCGGGGTGGGGAGGGGGAAGGGCATTTGGGGCTTTTTTTGTTTGTTTGTTTTTGGTTGGGTATATTTTTTTTGCCTTTTCTTTTGGATTCAAGATGTCTGTAACTCTGAGATTAAAAAACAACAATTGTGGCTTTTAATGTTTATTCTCCTCATAGAATGTGATTGTTAAAGAACATGCACCGAAAGTTGCTTTCAAGAGTACGAAGATTCTTTGAAACTTAATAAATTGCAGTTTTTTCTTGGCTGTTGAAATAATGTGTATTTTTCTTTTAAGCAGGGGATACTGAATATATATATATATATATAAAATCTGTTAAGGTATTTCATGGAAGAAGTTTAACTCTTTCAGTGTTAATGAGAGCCAAGTGTACAGCCAGGCAAATCCCTCCTGCAAGTGTCATCACACACCCTTCAGTCTTCATGTTGGTGGTGGCATTCCTATACCTGGAATGCTTGTACCATGAACCTTTGGCTTAATGCATCCACAAGTGCTGCACTAATCATTTTTGTTAGAGTGATGGTTTTCTCATTTATTCATGTCTTTAGTCTTGTAGGGGATGACTTGTTGGCACTGTTGAGAGGCTGAAGGTTCCACTCTAGCTCTACCACCCCATTGCCTCCTATACTCTGGACCTGGATGTCTCTAAACCACCAGTTCCACTAACTTGTATGAGGTGGGCAAATAGCCTGTAAATAAGGGAGAAACAGCAAAATATTTTCATATTTGGTCTTTCAGGTTTTGAAATTAAGGTATTTTCCTGTGGCTGACGTAAGGCACAGGAGATGAAGCCCAAGAAATCCATGGAGGGACCTGACCTTGCTCCATCTCTTCTACAGATGAGCTTACCTTCTCCTCCAGCCTCATGGAATCAGTTCACTTCTCGGTGGCAGCAAGGTGATTCATATGGGCAGTGGGATTTACAGGTCTATAGCTACGAGTTGATGCAGTAAAACCCAGTCCACTGATTCAGCTGAGAAGGGAAAAACCTAGCCTGGATTAACCAGAAAGGCCCACAGCCCTGAACAGCTCTACCCCCACCACAGCTGTCACCTGGCCTTGTTGTCACCAGGACCATCGGCTGCTCTGCCATACATGAAATAAGAATGGCCTGTGGGGCTGGGGGGGACCCAAACAACTCTCAAGGAGTTAGCAGTTTGCCTCAGACAGGATACAGTTAAAAATTGCCAAATCTAGGCTCGGGGTGAGTAATTCTGGTCTCTACACAGAAACACCCAGCCTGAAGCCTCTCTAATTGCCACTGCCCTGAAGTTGCACAGGTGTTTGTAATGAAACCCTCAGAAAAGAGTTGCCTTGGGTTTTCTTCTCCTTCCTTGGTCTTTTGATTGCTTTCAGTTCTCTTTGGGTTTTTTTCCTCTTGAGTTTCAGGGTCCCCGGGTTTTCTTTGCCTGGACATCAAAGTCCCGTACGGAGTCGCGTGTTTTAGCCAACAAGAGCTTTTGTCTTCCATAAGGTTGGCAGAGACAGCTTTTTGCAAGTCAGATGCACTCTTAAAAGTTAGTATCCACCCTGCTGTGTTAAAGGCAATCAGCTCGTGGCCAAGATCAGTCTCTGGATGTTTGTGTAGTTCCTTTTACTTTCAGTGTCACTCTTCTGCTTTAATGCTACCCAGTGTTCCTGCAATGGTGAAGCTGGCTCCTGATAGAAGGATTCTCCTGGTGCCTCCTGAATCTTTACCAGAAAACAGGTTTTACCAATTCTGTGTTTTCCTGTACATTGCATTTGCTGTACCCTCCATGGCACTTTCACTGCATGTCTCCCCTGGCTTCAGGCAAGAGAATTTCTCTTTCCTAGATGGTCTGAAACTGTCAAACTTCTTAGTTCCTTGTCTCATTTGTGGGTGGCACTGGCAAAGCAGATGGGTTTGCTCTTCTGCTCCAGAAATGCATTATTGTTCTTGATAATTCAATAGATGATTGTGTATGTGAAGGAGCATTTCAATTAAAACAAATGTATATGGATATCTGTATATGTTAAGAATTATTGGAGTTGTAAGAGTCTGGAAATGGAATTGAGAAACCCTTTAGGATTGGGGTTATGGGCAGCTATAGTGTGGAGCGTGACCTGTGGTACCACGTCAGAGGTGACCTGTGAAGACCATCTCCTGCTGTTGTGTATGGACTGCTGCTAGATGTCTGTCATGTTGTCCCGATGGAGGTGTGCTCACTGTATCGCTGTGTTGGTGCTGAATGTACAAGCTCTGCTCAAGTCCTGCGTAGCCAGTTTCAGGGAATGGGAGCTCTGCTGCACTGGATATGGAGCTCACACGAACTCTTGTAACCTGTGCAGATGCCTGCTGTCCCCAGCCAGCCCAAGGTAAAGGGCAGCTCTGTACGTGTCTGGGGATGCCTGTGATTCACAGTGTTCTCCTTAGTGGTTATTTGAAGGAGCCATGGGCACATCCACCCGGCACAGGACAACTTCAGCTCCCTGCAGGTCTCTTGGACTGTTTCACCCAGATCCTTGTGTTGCTCTGAAGGCAGTAACATAACCGTGAAACCTTAACATCTACGGGAGCAGCCCAACTTTTGTCCTGTCACATTCCACTCCCTTCCCAAGGGGTCTCTTCCAGCAACACACACGTGCCCTTGGAATCTGGGAGAGGCACTGCCAGCACTTGCCCACACTGTAGCTTTCCTGAGGGAGGACGGACTACTCATGCCCATGTTCTAGTGGGGTCTGGGTGTCTCCGTCCAGGGGATGCACCCAATCGCTCAGGTTAACTATTGCTTGCTGCAAGTTTCCAGACTTCATCCTCCAACGACCAATCCAGCCTGTGCAAGGACAGTCGAGCTGACCCTTTGGGACCCCTCACACTCCCACCGTGATCTTCCCTCTAATGAAGATGCTCCATTAAGAATGAATACAGTATTTTGTCCTGTGTGTGCTCTCGGTGCTTGGGTTTTTCACTGTCAGATGCATTGGAAACAAGTTGCTTGTAAATTTTCTCTGATGAAAATGTGGTCCCAGTGCAGTCATGATTTCAGGGTTATTAAAAATGGTCTAAAACACAATCAGATTGCTTTGCTTTCAATAAATACTGTGATTAGTAAAGCTGGTTTGCCTTGGGCCACACCTGTGTCTATCCAGACGTAATGAAAGAGTTCCTTGGTTTCAATGTTCCATTTTGGTCAGGGAATGGGCTTGACAACATTCCAAGTTGTGGCAGATCCCCTTGCAATTGCTCTATGGTTTTATCTCCTGGAGCCTTTCCCCACTTCTTAATTCATCTTAAGTTAATCTATACCAAAGGATGTATGCAAGCAGACTAACAGCCTGAGTTACTGATGGCGCTGGGAAGGGGCAGATTCTCTTCTCATTTTTGCAGTAGGTCTCCGTGTTTTGGCTGCATTATTCATAGTTCACAGTGATGCTTTACTGCTTTACACCACAGGAGCATGAAAAAAACCCCAGTTTTCATTAATTTTATCTGATTTCAAGTAGGAAGCTGCTTTTTCTGCCTTCTCTTGGTACTCATCTGTATCCTTTCCATCTCTCCTAATAGATTACAGGAAACTTTCTGATAAAGGCAGAGATGGTTATTCTGCAGGTAAAGCATTGCCCCTTCTACCAGTGTGAGCTATACAGGTTGCCTACTCAGAAATACATAATATGTAACTGTGCTTGGTAGAGGACTCAGCACAAGCATTAAATACCTGAAATACATAAGGGGGGACAGACGTCAATGTCCATCGCTGAGCAGGAACAGCCTGCAGGGAGAGGGCAAATTGGCAAATAGCTCTGATTTATTACCTTGTGATGCTTTCATTGCTGAACAGCTTCCAAAACACTACCAGGGTGGGGAGAGCTGCCCTTTGCCAACACCTCCAAGTGTGCAGCATCGCAAGCAGGATGTAGCTGGTAAGGAGGGCGAGAACACAGGGATGGGGCTAGAAGGGAGTGTGTGAGGATGGAGTTGGTTTGTGGGTGAGTTTCATTCCTGAGGCAGCTCAAAATTGCTCAGATTAAGGAAAAAGCACCACAAAGCAACCAACAAATTGGTTTTCCCTAGTAGCTCTGCTCAGTAATGGTTTTCTCAATACCACCAGTATGAAAACAAGAGCACATAGAAAGAGTGGTTTTAAAGCTACTCTAATATCCCTTTATTCTTGCTTCTCAGCATGGTTACTACATGGTGCTGTCTCCCTGAACTGCATTTTAAGCTTTTGGTGCCCAGTGAATGTACTCAATAACCTGGATGGGAGGGGAGTTGGGAGCAGACTCAATCATTTCCCCATAGTGCTTCAGCATCTTTGGGACCAGTGACTCCAGCCCAGCACCAGGCATTGGTGCTGCTGCTTTCTATTAGACTAAAACTGGGGTTGATGCAGAATGAAGCTGATGCTTTGCAGCAGAACACTGTTTGGTCACCGGTTAGTGGAGATGAAGCACAAAGCACTAAACCCTCATTATGAGAAATACAAGATACGGTGAAGTAAGTTTTGCTTTTGTCCTTAGATGAGGGAAGAGGAAAAAACAAAACAATCCAAAACCATCACATAGGTGATTGTTATCCAAAAACAATCACATAGGTGGCAGATTGTGTCTTTTAGTACAGACATCTCCAAGATGAGAGTGCTTTTTATTGCTGTATAGTTCAGACACTGATGGTTCAATCTCTTTCATAGAATCCAGGTAAATGCTAGAACATCAGTGATTCACCATCTGAGAAACTTCCCTGAAGGGAACTTGGAGGGAATGAGCTGAAGGAGCCTCCTTTTCCCTTTGTATCTCCAATGAGTCGAGGAGGCCAAAAGCCACATTTCCCACATGGGTTATCCTTAGTGTTCCTGGGCATTTAAATTGCAGAATTCTAGCTGGCATAGCAAGTGATTGATGGATCCTTAAAAGCACTTTGCAGTCAGGGGTAGGACCAGAGGCAACAGACATGTGTGTGACTTCTGTACTGCGTGGAACCTCAGAACAAATGCCATGTTAGAGGATTTATCCAGTCTTTTACTGGGCATCATGGCAGAGGCCAGGAGTTCATGGTCTGCAGGGTGGTAACACAGGGGATGTGGGGGGTTCTAGCAGAGCAGGCACCACTGGGTCTTGCTGCTCTGTGATTAAGGGCTGGAGCCTTAACAGGGATGAGCAGAGCTGTAATGAAAAGCCTCCATTCCCGAGGCTGGGATGAGGTGCTGCCCGTTCACTGCTGGCAGCACCTGGGTCTGGAGAACAAACCCCACTTTTCCTCTCTTTTCCTGCCTGGACAAGCCCTGTTTTATTAAGGCCCATTCAGGAGTTTATATTGTGTTCCCTGAAGGCTGCCTGGATCCTCAGCCCTGGAAAGAAGCAGGACACAAACTCAGGTGTTTACAGACTCATTCAGTCTCCTAAATGGAGGGTTTTCATTTTGAAAAAGTAAAGCTCTGCATTTCCTGTCACTTGAGCTGTCAGTTACAGGGCAAAGCACTAAATCCTCTTCGGGAATGCTTCCAGCGCTGCAGCACTCGGAGCCCTCAGCTCCTGCAGCCTGTTCTAGCCGGGAAGGTGGGTTCTGGGTGTCCGAAGGGTTCACAGGAACAGTAATATCGATGCTGACCGACTCTGGGCTTTCCGGGTGTTGCAGACTGACCTCTTCCTCTCACACATGCAGCTGCAGACAGGGCAATGTCCCTCAGGAGGACCTGGGCACTGCCTAACGCCCGGGTGAGTTCACTTTCAGAGCCGTTTGCAAGGGCAGTGCTCAGCCCTTGGCTGTTCCCTGGCGCCGTCCCCATCCCTGTGTGTTCGTGGAGCACCAGTCGGGATGCAGAGCATCGTTGGGGAGCAGCAGCCCCCCCGTCCAGGGCAGCCTCCCTGCGGCAGCAGGAAACGGGAACGACGCATCCCCGGCTGCAATTCCCACTTTGCCCACGAGATGGCGACAGCGAATTGCTCCGAGCAGCCTCCGCCCGAGGCCTCGGGTAGCAAAAGGCCCTGAGGACAAACCCGCTGACAGAGGCTTTGAGGTGTTCTGCTTGCAGATGCCTTGGTTTAAGTGTTTGTGCTTCACATTAATCAGGACCTGAGCAGCGCCAAGCACCCATCAGGCACTTTATATCTAACCTGAACTTCCTCTGTTTCAGTCTGAACCCATCACCTCTTGTCCTATCTCTACAGTCCCTGATGAAGAGCCCCTGTCCAGCATCCTTGTAGATAGACACTGGATAGATACTGATGCAGACACTGGAAGCTGCTCTGAGGTCCCCACGCAGCTTCTCTTCCCCAGACTGAACAGCCCCAATGTTGTGATTCGGAGAAAACTCCAGGAACAAACTCGCCAACAGTTTCAAGCTGACAGCAGGTATTCTTTATTATGGAGCCGGGAGACACGGGGGATACCTTCTCCTAATGTGTGTGCATCTTTATATGGTCACTGGGCACACATACATATTCATGAGGCTACACATTAATTACATCATTTTCCAGAAAGTTCCCCCCATGCATACAAAACTGGTGGGGCTGGTCTCTGTTTACTGCTCCCAACGACCTTCATCACTTCTGGCAGCCTTTGAAGCACCAGCTTAATTAACATTACAGACACAGCAATCATCCTGCCCTTCTACTTATCAGTTTAACTGCGCCCACCTTGGGCACCTGCTAGTCCCGGATACTCCCCATCCCCAGGTCCTGTTTTTCTATTCTGCTTTTCTGTAGTAAGGTCCTAAGGACCTAAAATGGTGTCAACTGCCTTCAAGCACCGCAGTTATGCTCCATTACAAAGCCATCAAACTTAACGTTACTTAGAACTGACTGCATTGTGCTTTTGTGCCCCCTTGTCTCGGTTCTCAGCCTGTCTCCATATATCGCGGCCTCTCTGGACTTGCTCCCACAGCTCCATGTCCTTATGCTGAGGACACCAGCCCCGCACACAGCACTGCAGGGGGGGTCTCACCAGAGCATAGCAGAGGGGCTGCCTTGCTCATCTCCCCTCCCCAGGACCAGGGCCCTGTACACACCAAACACCTGTGAAAAACCGGCTCAAACCTAAGCTCACTCAGAGGACCAGGGTGATGAAAGTGAGTGCTGCTGCTGCTGCTGCCGCTGCCTGAGCTGTCCATGCCGTCCTGGGAGCAGTGGTGTGGTGCTTGCTTGTGGCTCATCCAGACCAAGGCTTTTCCCTGGATCTGTGCCCCAGGGCACTGTAACAGCCTCATGTTAATGGAGACAGAGCGGCTCCGCTTGCCCCTGGGGCCATGATCACAGGTATCCTCCCTCCACATGCTGGAGCTGCTGCTCTGAGGGTGAGAGCCCTTTCATCTTCCGTGCCCCTGACCCAAGGAGACCAAGAGCCGTGCCTGAGGCTGCCGGTGCTCGGGGCTGCATAAGCCGTGCCTGAGGCTGCCGGTGCTCGGGGCTGCATAAGCCGAGCCCTCCGGGGCTGAGCTGAGCTGAAGATCGCCCGGTTCCAGCCCCCATTTCCTTCTTGCTGAAAGAAAATGAACTGCAGGGGCTTGGTTCTTTCCTGCATCCCACTGAGAGGGGAGCCAGGGCACCCCTCTGGGACCCCAGAGCGCCCTCAGCATCACTGTTCTGTGGGGCACAGGCTGCACACGAGCATCCTGGGCCGTGAGACACGAAACCTGCCTGGGTTTAACCTCTCTCAGCCCCATTGCCCTCCGCTCGCAGCGGGGGCAGAGCTCACAGCACCCGGAGGACAGCGCCGGGGCAGGCACCAGGGCTCCTGCTGTGCTGCTTCCTTTGCCGTTTGATACCGCAGCAAAACGTGGAGCCCTGCAGGGGGGCACGGGCTGAGCCCCTCGGGTGCCCTGCAGCCCTCAGCCCTGCCGGGGAACAGACACATTAAAAGCTCTTGTCCTGCCAGAATCCCTCCATGCCCAATGCTTCCTAACCCCAGCTTCCACACCATGTCCCTGCATGGCCAGTGCTTGCTAACCCCAGCACCCCAGCAAGGCACTTGTGTGTAGCTGTAACACCCCAGCAAGGTATTGTGTGTAACCGTAACACCTCAGCAAGGCACTTGTGTGTAACCCTAACACCCCAACAAGGCACCTGTGTGTAACCCTAACACCCCAACAAGGTACCTGTGTGTAACCCCAACACCCCAACAAGGCACCTGTGTGTAACCCTAATACCCCAGCAAGGCACCTGTGTGTAACCCCAACACCCCAACAAGGCATCTGTGTGTAACCCTAACACCCCAGCAAGGCACCTGTGTGTAACCCCAACACCCCAACAAGGCACTTGTGTGTAACCCTAACACCCCAACAAGACACCTGTGTGTAACCCCAGCCAAGCAGCTCCATGCAACAGGATTTCAGGTGAGTGCTGCAAAAAAACAGCCCCAAACCTTCAATCCCCAAAGAGGAGGTTGTGCAGGTGAGAAACAAAAGGCCTGGGAAGCACTGCCCTTCATCCCAGCAGCATCCCTGCCCCTCATCCCCACTTGGGACCACCCCTGGCAGGGCTGGAGTGGCAGGAGGGGGCTGTATAAGGCAGCCAGGCTTGGGTGAGCTCCTCCAATGGCTCCACTGATTGCTAGAGCCCAGTACTGCAGGGGCACATGGAGGTGTGCTCTTCAAGAGGCTCCCTCCACATCCTTCAGCTCGGCCTGCAGCTCCTGCACCTCGGTCTTTGCTTCTGCACCTCCAGCATCTTGGTCTCCATCTCTTGCAGTTCCAGTATCTCCATTTCTGCATCTTCTGCAGCTCCAGCATCTAGGTCAGCATCTCAGCACCAGTGTTTGCTGTTCCCCGTGGGTACTGGCCAGGGGTGGCTGGAAGTGGGGGGCCTGGATCACCCAGGGGTTATTGCTCTGCCAGGGGATCCAGGGGTGGGCATGGGGAGCTCAGGGAGCCTGGGGAGGGCCTGGGATCTCACCAGGGCATGAGGAGCTGTTTCTCGCCCTTCCTGTGGACCAAACCAAGCAGGAGGGTGGTGGCAAGCAGCCCTGCTCATCCCAGCTTCCTGATCATGCACTGCAAAGAGGTTTTTGTGTGCTTCTAGCATCATATTGTAACCCAAAAGGCCGAGGTTTGTGGCTGTGAGGTAGAGAGCAGTGAGGGCATCCTGAGCCATGGATGCAGCAAAGCTTCCCCATTGCCTGCCGCGGGCCTCATCCTGCCTCAGGCTCCAGGAGGAGGAATTGTGCTCCCCCGGAGGTCGCTGTCCTTGTGCCAGTGCCCATGGGAAGGTGTCTGCATGGTGCCCCAGTGAGGGATGCCCATAGGGAGGCTGAGTGCTCCCTGCGGGCACCTCCTCCTCTGCCCAGTTTTGGGAAGGGGCTGAGATCATGGGAACGATCTCGCATCACCCTGCGTGGCTGGGCTGAGCAGGGACCCTCCATGGGCTGGGCCCCTGAGTGCCTGGCTCCCCTGGTCTGGAGCAGGGTGGGTGACTCTTTAACCCACCAAGCTTGAATGTCTTTATCTATTGTGTTTGGGTGGCCGCTGAGCAGGTTAAGTGCTCATTACAGCAGGATGGGCTGTGAAAGGGGAGAGTAAATCAGTGCAGTGCATGCTAAGGCACAGTCAATGCTGCCCTTCGGTGCCCTTCTCCCACTCTTTAGTATCTCATTGTACTGTGTTTATGGTTTCTGTCTCAGCTCAGCTGCCTTTTAATGGTTGCTCTTTTCTGCACTGGATGTGATAGGAGCAGTTTTAATTGTAGTTACTCCTGCTTGATAGAAACTGCAGAGGTTCCATTGTCAGGAAAATCTCAGCACCAAATGTCCTGGTGCTGCCAGAGGAGGCTGCAGAGCTGGGCAGGCTCCCAGGGCTGCAAGTGAGCACGGAGGAGGGAAAAGCAAACTTAAACAGGGGAGACTGAGATGAGCTCTTAGGCAGAAGCTCTTCCCTGGGAGGGTGCTGAGGCGCTGGCACAGGGGGCCCAGAGAAGCTGTGGCTGCCCCATCCCTGGCAGTGTTCAAGGCCAGGTTGGACACAGGGGCTTGGAGCAGCTGCTCCAGTGGAAGGGGTCCCTGCCCGTGGCAGGGGTTGGAGCTGGAGGAGCTTTGAGGTCCCTTCCAACCCAAACCAGGCTGGGATTCTGTGAAACTCAGTGATCAGGGGTCTGGGCTTAACCCCCTCGTATCAGGCGCTGCAGCATTTGAAGTACAGCAGAAAGAAACCCAGACATTTTCAAGCAATGTGTTTATTAGGTATGCTTAAAGATAGAAGAAGAAGAAAAGGGAGACTTCAAGAGGTGCACAGACTGCCCTATCCCATGCTCTACACCCAGGTACAAACCCAAAGCTGCTTTGGACACTGCAGATGTGCCAGGAGGTTTTACATGGAGTGCTTAGGGTGAGGTGACACAGACCCGGATGAGACCCACGAGAGTGGCACCAGTGGGTGCAAGGCAGCTGCATGATGCCCACATCTGCCTTTTGATGGGCACAGACACAGCTCCACTGCTTATCTGCCTGTTTCCCAGGTTCCCCTCCTGCCTCTTCAGGAACTCGCCCTCTCCCTGCACCCCCCCAGCATCCCGCATCCCTTCCAAGTCCCTGCTCATCTCTAGCTCTCCCCGGTCCCGCTGGGCAGGGTGGGGATGGGGAGGGAAGAGGTTGGAGGCAGCATGGTTGGTTCTGGCCTCTCCCCTCCCAGCCCACCTGAGGTTCCAGCTGGTCCTGCTGCCTCCAGCACCTTCCTCCGGCCCTGGGCTCAGCACACGGAGCAGCTGTTGGTCTTGTTCATGGGAGGCCTCAGTGCCTGCTCCTTGGGCAGCGTCTCCCTCCTCTTGCAGAGCGCGGGGCTGAGCCGGGCGGGCAGGTTGGCTTGTTGCAGCAGCTCCATGAACACCTCCAGCACGTTCTCGTTGTCCTTGGCCGACGTCTCCACGAAGCGGCTGTTCCAGTCCAGCTCCACCAGCGACAGAGCATCCTCCACCGGCACCTGCCGCTCGCTGCCGCTCTCTGCCTTGTTGCCGACCACCACGATGGGAGGGAATTTGTCTTCCTTCACCTCCAGGATCTCCTCCCGCAGGCTCTTGACGCTCTCAAAGGACTCGGCATCATCTACGGCGTAGACCAGGGCGAAGGCATCGCTGTTCTGGATCGAGAGCTTCCTCATGGCCGGGAAGGAGTAACTGCCACTGGTGTCCAGGATTTCCACCTTGACCGTGGCCCCGCTCACCTCATACTCCTTGCTGTGCAGCTCCTCCACCGTGCGCCGGTGCTTGGGCTCGAAGGTGTCCATCAGGAAGCGGCGGATGAGGGATGTCTTACCCACGCCGGCAGCACCCAGGAAGACCAAGCGCACATGGTTCTTTTCCTTCACCACCAGGGACATGGCGCAGAGGGGACAGGATGCTGCTGGTGCTCACCTCAAAGGGCTCCCTGGGTGGCTGCAGCCCTGGTGTCTGTCCCTCTGTCCTCCCCGGCACCGGCTCGTTGCAGGCAGGGAAGTTTGGTTCCACCTCCCTGCAAACTTCTCCCGGCTGTTCTGCCGCTACAGTCCCCAAGTCCAGCTGGTTTTGTATCCTGACTCCCTCTGCCATGTGGCACCCGACTGTCCAATCTCCGTGGGTTGTGGGTGCTGAAGGAGGAGGGCAGGGAGGGAGGAGAGTGGGGTGCTCCGGGCCAATCCGCGGAGCTCAGTCCTGGGAAGCCACTGCAGCCCTGGGGAGCACCGCGCTACGTTGCACATTGCACTTGCATCTCTCACCACTGTCAGTAGCGCCAGGGAGCCGGCAGCGTTGCAGCCGTCACACTGCACAGGCTGCCCTGCCCTCCTGTGCTCCCTGCGGATTAACCTGTGGTACCCGGCATGGGCTTGCTGGCAGCATCCCTGCTCAGCCGTGGTCCCTCACCCATTGGGTAGCTCATGGGCAGACATGGCAGGAGCTGGCCGATGTACCCACGGTGTTTCTTACACTCACCTGGGGCTGGGGACTTGTTTTCACACAGGGGTGCTGCAAACGTTCCCAGCTCTTCCTTGGACCCATGAGATATTTGACCTGAGGGGGAGCATAAGCTCTGCCTGAATCCCATGTGTCAGAACCGGCACTTTCAGCTGTCAGTTACTCTGTGACAGATTTAACCTGAGGGGGAAAACAAGATCTCCATGAAATGATGCATCACAACCTCTGCGATGCTGAGTGGTCATGGGCTGTGACCTGCTTCAGTGAAACAGTGCCCCACAACGGCTGCTGGGTTCGTCAGGCCAAGAGGTGGGATGTGTGCCCATGCCCGTCTCCGCATGGATGGGCATCAGCTCCAGAAGGGAGTTTGCTCATAGAGGTACAGGTTGCCCCGTGTTTCCCCAGCAGTCACCATCCCTATTTCATGCTACGGTTGGTTCAGAAGCTGATTTATGCCAAGTGCAAATACAAAGGGAACTTGCTCAAGAGCTAAAATGAGTTTTATCTTCTTACCTTTGTGCGTGCGTGGGGGTTTTCTGGCTTTGGACCCGTTTGTGTAGTTTAGATACAGTTGTTTTTCTTTCCATAGCAAAGTTCCAGTTTCAGCCATTGGTTCTGGTTGAATTGAGCCTGTTGATTCCAAAAGCCCTTTTCACAACAATTATTCCTGCCTCTTAATTCCCCACTTGTTGTCATGTTGTAGGCATGCTAAGGACAGAGCCTCAGGAGTTAGAAGATGCTGAGGACATGGAAGATGTAATAGCACATCCATAGGACTTTATGTGAAGGGGAAGGGATGGATGAGCTGCTTTTAGGCACATTAACAAAGCAGTGACCACATTTTCATGCCTGGTGCATCACCAGCATCAGTGGGAATGAAGAACCGAAGATGAAGAGGGAAAAGGGCATGACAAGTAATCTCACCCCAGCTTTGGAAGCTGTGTAAAGCCAAACCCCACTATTTTAACTAGGAAAGACTGGGGTTAATGCCTCTTAGTGCTTAAATAGACAAAGTGATGGAGGCTTTCAAGAAAGGAGATGAAAGAGGTTTCCTGCAGGTCCTCCCAGCCAGCTATGGCGAAGCTCTGCAGGGCTCAGCCAGCTCTCAGGAGGTGCTGGGGACCTGTGTGGTGCCCTCACTGCTTTCTTCTTTCCCAGTATTTTATTCCAAAGGGCCTCAAAACATGGATCTGTTCAACCTCAGCAGCACCCATCTCACTTACAGGTGCAGAAATGGTACCCAAGGTGAAAGAGGAGGCAGGAGGGAACAGGGACCATGGGCTCCAAACCTGGGCCTGGCTCTAAACCATCCCTGTTACTGCCAGCATCCCACAGGGAAGGAGCTGTGAGCCGATGGACACAATGGGAGCACCAAGCAGCAGCACCAGCCATGGAGGGGCTCCCAAAGAGTGCTCCCAAAGGTGACCCTGGTGCCATGGGAGCCAGCACTACCCTACCACTACATCACCACTACATCACCACCACCACCTGCAGTCGTTCCTGTTAGGAGTGGATGTGTCCTGCACGGTGTGGCCAAGGTGCAGAGCCAGCCCTGGCTCTGTGAGACAAAGGAGCGTGCTGCAGACAAGCAGCCGGATGCTGCAGCCGCACGCAGCCTGTCTGCACATCCCCAGTGATTTTTCACATCAGTTGTCTCCCCTTCCTTTTCACATCTGTGCTGCTATGGTTACCGAGAGCCTGAAAGGCTTTAAAGCTCCCTCAGAGCAATGGAGGATTTCAGGGGTAATCTTGTTAAGAGATGAGCAATGAATATTTCCAAAGGCCTTTTGCATGAATATCTCGTTCCCTATTAGCTTCTGTCCACTGACAGCAGGGAGAGCAAAGCGCAGGGGGACTGTGTGCAATGAAGGGAAGAAATCAGGGAAGGATGAATGCAGAGAGTTGTTTTCCACTTCAGCCTTTTGTACCAGGAATCATGTCCCTAAAAACTGTGTTTTTCAAGGAAGGCTTGGCCAGCTTGAGTCAGGGATTACACAAACATCATTATTTCAGCCTGGTTTTCCCCCAGGGAAAGACTCAGGGGCCCTTGATGGACACTGGGAGCTGGGAACACTCATGGCTGAGTCCTACAGCAAAGCTCTGCATCCCTTAGCTGTGCATTGGTGCGATGAGATGGCTCCTGGCTTCAGCAGGGAACAGCCAGGATCCATGCGGGGTTCAGTAATGGGGGTGGAGCTTTGGATCCTGCGCCAGGGCATGTGCATGGGGACTGGAGCGTGGAGCCCTGGGCTCTGTGCCTGCAGAAGGGATGGTGATGGCCTGAGGAGGGAGGGAGGGACCTGCCTGTAAGGGAGCCCTGAGCTGCTGGCAGAGGAGTGCAGGCAGTGAGGGGAGGATGGGGGGATGGCAGCAACGATGGGCAGGATGTGGGATGGGGCATGGAAAAACTGGGGTGGGTTTGGGGCAGGTGGAGCCCCACACCCACCATTGCAGGCAGGTTTGGAGCAAGGGGTGCTTGGAGGGCTCTTGGTCATCCTTACCCCAAAGCCATCAGCCACAGAGTGGTTGGAGGAGGTGAAGGGTGGTCCTCAAGGTCTCAGTCAGTGCAGGGCTCAGACACAGCCATGAGCTGGGCTTGAAACCCCGGCCAGCTCCTGCCTAAGTGCAGCCCCCTTGGGCTGGGCAGCCTTCAACAGCCAGGATGGGGCAGGATGGTGGAAAATGGTGCACACAGTGCTGCTTCCCACCATGGAAGCACTGGGGAGCAGCAGCAGGAGCAGGGATGAAGGCAGAGGAGGGGGTTGGACCCCTGCTCCTGGGAAAAGCCAGCAGCACTTAATAAAGGAGAAACTGGGCTCTGCACAAGTAGCACTCTTCCCTGCCACTGCTGTGTGCATCTTGCCATGTGGGACATCAAAGTGGTGCCTATTCTGCTCCTGAACCAGCTGATGCTCCTGAACCAGCCAATGGAGCTCTCCCCAGACCATGTCCTAACATCCTGCAGGTTCTGCAGCATCTCTTACAAATATCCACTCTTATCTCATTGAAAAAGCCTTGTGTTTGGTGCCTTGAAGTGACTGTGTGAGGATGGAACCCAGAAGAGCACAGGAACCTTTCCCACTGCTGCTCAGCTCTGCTGCCAGACCCAGCTCCACTGCAGCACCGAGATGTGCCTCATTGAGACACCAGAGGAACAGCCTGTGCTGCTTCTGGATGTGGGTTTGGGGAGCAGCTCTCTCAGTTGTCACGGTTCAGAGGGGATGGAGCAATGTTCTCCGAGGAGCAGCGGGTGCTGGGCATGGCTCCAGTCCCTGACATGGTGCCCCAGTAACCCAGTGACATGGAGGGAAATGCTTTGCCCGTTGCTCACAGGCATCATTATAAATGGGGTAGCAAACAGTTCTCAGCACTGTGACACGTTTCCATGAGGCTGGGCCAGCTGCTGGGCGCTGATGGAGCTGCTGATATGTGGGCTGACTCCTGCAATGCCTCAGCACCCCATAACAGGACACAGGGGCAGCCCATGCCAACGGGATGCTTCCACCCCACACCACCTGCTTGTGCCTCTGCCTCCTGCTTCTGCCCATGGTTAAATTCATGGTGTACGTGAGGGCGGCTGCGTCTGCAGCAGTGGTGCTGGTGCTCGCCTGGGAAGGTGAGCAGGAAGAGGCCAGTAATGAGAAACCCCACAGACACCGTGTCCCCAGCTGCTCAGCACCACAGGCAGGAGCCAGGGGTGAGGCCTCACTTCTCCCATATGGAATGAACCCTGGATAGGAGACCAGGCAAAGATGGGAGTGGGGAGGAGGGGGCTGGCCCCGCAGCCTGTAGCAGAGGTTGGCCAGGGATGGGGACATCCAGCCACACAGGAGAGGGTTAAACCTCTCCCGGGGATTAAATCCGAATGTCCTTTGATTTAGAGGCAGGTGAGAGGAGAAACCTGAACCCTACAGCTTCCACCCCCACTTTAGGGGAGCCGCAGCCCTCCCGATGCATAGATGGATCATCCATACGTGGGGCCGCTGTCTGGAACAGCGTGTCACCGGATGGAGCCTGTTCCCAGCACTGGTGAGGCCACCGCGGGGTACATACCACCCCAAGCAGGGAAACCTGTGGCTTGGCTCTGTTCTGGGGGACAGATGGGGGTGATCAGTCCTGGAGAGGGCCACAGCAACCCTGGTCCTGCCCCACTGCCTCCCTGCTGCACAAGGTGGGGTTGATGATGAAGGCTGTAATGGCAAGGTTGCAGGAGCTGATTGCAAGATGTGGGGGCTGAGCTTTGCCCATAGCCTGCACTGGGCATCAGTGGGGAGAGGGGAGGAGAGCAGGGCTGGATTTGGGCTCTTCCTGTGCTGGCGGAGGAGGCATGGGAGGAGATCCCTGCTGGCATCACCAACGGCTTCGGGAGGACCAAGGACATCCTCATGGCATGTCCTGGCCAAGTGTATGGGATCTTCCTCAGGGATGGGGCTGATCCAACCCAGAGCTGTGCTCATGGAAACCACTGCCACTTGTGCAGCCCTCGGTGAGGGTGCTCAGCCCCGGTGTCACCCACAGCAGCAGGCAGGGGGGCAAAGGGGAGCTGACCCTGGCATAGGCGCTCCCCAGCTCATCCCCTCTGCACAAAACCCACCTTTCCCAAGCAGAAGAGGTCACCTCAGCTTTGATAACCTGGACCCAAGCTGCTGTTCTCTGCTGTCCCCCTGCTCCCACCAGCACTGCGGAGGGGTGGGCAGCAGCACATGAACAGCCTGTACTGAGCACTGCAGGTAATAAAATGCAGTGTCCCTGTAAACAAAGGTCTTGCTGAGGACTAAAGGGATTTAGTGCAGCTGCTGTGGGGCTTGGAGGAGTCTCTGTAGCATCTCTTATCTTGCCCTGGTGGGGATTATCAGCTGGAGAGCGAAGCTCACCCCTCTTTGGGCCATCACCACGGCTTTTCCTCAGGTGACACAGGTGATGCTCTCCATGGCCATGCTCTCAAGGCATTAGGAGTTGAAATGTGTGATGCCAGGGTCTCAGACGTGTGTCCTGCAGCTCTGAGGGGCCTTGCAGGAGCAGGGCTCCAGCCTACCCCATGGTCCCAGTGTTCCCAGTGCCTGGCTCTGCCTGGCTCTGTCCATTATGGTGGCACTAAGGTAGGAATCTCAGCCCTGGCACAGGCCTTAACCTCTCGAGACACACGAGTGTGGCTTCCTGTTAGCACTGATCCACTCGAGGGGTCCCAGCTCTGGGGGTTATAAGGTGCATTGGGCAGCTGGTTTCTCACCTGCTGCTCTGAGCGGGGCTGAGCCTCTTCCATGTGGGGTTGAGCTTCCTCCATGCTAGGCTGCAGCCACAGAGGCAATGGCTGGGGACAGGAGGGGCTGTGATCATCCCCATTGCGTTCACCTGCAAACAAACACATCAGTCCGGGTTCAGCTGCTGCTCTTGGCTGTGTGATGTTAACGTAGTCATGAGAGCCCGAAACCAAGATGGGTTTTGTTGCCCCGGGTTCAGGATGCAGATGGTGGGGACAGAGATGCTGACAGAGCAGTGGGGTGAATGTGAAAGGGGCATGAAAAGGAATGGTACAAGGCAGAACAGCTTTCACCAGGGCAGGACTGGCAGGGGTGCACCTGCTAGTGCATCTCCAGGTGACTGATACACAACCTGGCATGCATGGGCAAGGTCTTCCCCGGAGAAAATGGCAGAATTAGGTAAGAGCATCCCTGAAATACAGCACAGGGTCCTGTCATTGTCCAAAACCCTTGACTGTGAAGTGAAGAGAGGAGCTGCTCTGAAGCTCAGAGAAAGCCCAGGGGAGCCAGGAGTGGATCTATGGCTTCTCACGGCAGTGTCAGAAGGGAAATGTCTCTTCAGCAGCTCCACTGCATTAGCACAAGGTTGGGTGCAGCAGGGTCTGGCACCGGCAGGAGGGGCCTGCGACCGCAGACTCGAGTGATGGGAGCGCAGGGAGCACCTCTCCAGCCTCCCATGGGGCCAGACCGACCCCTCTCCTGCCTGCACCCATCCCGCAGCTCAGGCTGGGGTCGTGGCCCCTCTCCCCCATCACCACATCGTGCCTCAGACCCCTCCAGCCAGGCTCCAGTCCTGTCCCTCAGCAGTGTTTGCAGCCTCCCCTCCCCTGCCCGTGCCCCGATGTGAGTCCTGCTCACATCATGCCCTGTGCAAAGGCAGCTGTGACACAACCCCGAAACCAACTGCAGTTTTCGGCTGGTTTTGTCAGACTGCACAGAAATGTCATGCTGTAAACACCCCCCGGGGATGCTGCCTGTCACTGCCCATGAAAGTCCATTCCCCACTCACTGTATGGCCTTAACTCCTTGGGCTTCTGCACCACAGTCCTCTGCTCTTTCCCCAGTGACCACTTGTCCTTAAATAGCAAAATAAACCTTGACTTCAGAGGGCAAAAGTGACCTCAGTGTTGTCCCTGAGCTGGGGTTTGCTGCAGCTGCATCTATGGCTGCTCCTTCCTTTCCAGGGCGTGTGTAAAGGATGGATCAGTCAGAAAGCCAGGAGGTTGTCATTCGTTCTGCACATGCTCCCCCTTAACGTGCCAGGTCCCACAGTGGGGGCTGCGTGCCCTGCCCCACTCCTGCTCTGGCTCCCCCAGACCTCTCCTCCTGCCCCTCCTCCCGCTCCCCACACTCCATCCCCGGGGCCGGTGTCACTGTGAGAGCTCCTGACAGCGCTGCGGGAGCCGCTGCTGTCTGGGCTCTGCAGACAGTGCCCGGGGCTGCAGCACTGTCAGGACACCTCATTCCTAACACACATTCCCTGTCGGTGCCGATCAGCAGCAGCCAGCCCTGCTCTTCCAGCCCGGGGCCACCGTTGTGCTGAGCTCCTCCATACCCAGCCCTCTTGGTGCTCTCCGAGCTCCCAGCATCAACCCAGCCCTTGAGCTCTCCTGGTGTTCCCAAGCTCTGTTTCCAAGGAAGCAAACTGGTGTTGGGGAGCTGTGGAACGGGACCTTCCCCTCGCTGTCTGCTGGGGTGGGCCCTGCCCTACCCCAGGGGTGACTCTTGCCATGGCTCTGGTTTGCAGAGCCCCCTTGCCAGCTGGAAACCAGCTGAGACCAAGAAACAGCCCCTGTCCTGGTGGTCAATAGGGTGGCTGCATCCCTGGGGGAGCAGAGGGGCTGGGGACAGAGGCTGCAGCTAAGCCAGGAGCAGTGATGGGCTGGGAATAACAAAGACCTCCAAAGCCCATTTGCAAGCAGGTAGCAAAGGGCAGGGGACACTGCATGAGCTGACTTGGGGGTCTGATGGTGAGATGGGGGGCTCAGGGCAACTCTTCCCCACAGGGCTGGGGGGCACAGCTCCAGGCATGGTGTGCCCTGGCATCAGAGCTGCTCCCGAGCACTTGAGCAGAGCTCTGTGGCCCTTCAATGGCTTTGAAGATGGGGAATGACACACACTTCGCTTCCATCAGCCTCTCCCGGAGTCTGTGCAGCAGAGAGGAGCTGGCAGTGCTAAGATACCTGGCTCAGCTGCTTTATGCTCAAAATCAGGTCTCATCTCTATCAAGGCCAGTGTAACTCCAGTGGCACTGGGAAGAGATGCTGATATCACACCAGGATCTGATGACCTCTTTCCATCTCCCAAACAGGGCCGTGCTCACCCTATGGGGCAGGCAGAGGCTTCTGCGCTGCCCGAGTGGCTTTGTTTTCGCTGTGCAGTGACCTGTGTGCGTGCTCCTGTGTTCCTCTCCTTCCCTTCCAATAACATTCGAAACAATTGCCCGTATTTAATCAGAGCTGATGGATGGGGCTTGTGCTGCTGATGCTGGACAAGTGCCTCCTCCTTTCACAGCAGGGACGTGGGAAGGAACAAAGTCCCAGCCTTTAATCCACAGCTCCAGTGCCTCTGCTCCATCCCCGAGTGCTGCTAGAATCCTCTGCAGGAGCTGCTGCATGGGAAAGAGAAATGGGATTTAGTTTTCCAGGGTAAACTGAGTCATGGAAGGCAAAGCACCAGTGCATCCCCTGCTCATGTGCCTTGAAGGTGAAAATCAAAGTGCAAGGCTGCAGATTGCCAACCACCCGCCTGGGCTGCAGCAGGGACACTGCTTACCCTGAACAGGGTCTTCTCCAGCTGGGAAAGGAAGGAATGCATCCAAATGCCTCTGAGGTGCTCCTGGATGCCATGTGGTGCCTGAGGTGCCCTGCAGGTGCACATTGTCCTCCCTGGGGACACCTCGGTGCTCAGATCCATCTTACTGGCACCGTGGCCGTTGTGCATTAATCTGTGCCATTAATTATGTGACTCACATCCATTCCCTGCTCCCCAGCCAGCCCAGAGGGGGCACAAGGGCCTGGAGCTGAACCTCTGCAGCCAAGCAGGAACAAGGGCAATTTGTGGGCAGTAGCATTGCTGGGCTCTGCAGCATCCTTCCTGTGGTGCTTGACAAGAGCGTGAGCCTTGGCTGCTGTCAGAGGACTGGATATCCAAGAGGAGCGATCCTCTTGATCTGCTCTTTAAACCCTTCCTTCAAAGCAGTGAGACTGGGACTGATCCTGCCTGAGCCCACAGAAGGGGACTTTGGGCTGCTGCAAGCTCAGGGGTAAGACAAAAGTGTGTTTATTTCACCAGCCCTTGCTCTACACCCTGCCCCAGAGCAACAGGGGCTATGGTGAGGGCTGCAGCTCTCTGCAGGCAGGCTCACACTGGTGAAGCATCTTCCCAGTATGGATGGGGAGAAGGAGCCCATGAGCACAGGTACCTGCAGCCACCACAGGCAGAACTCCCCCTTCATCTCCTGCCATTCCTGCCTGCCCTGGCCGGGAGGGCAGCAACCCAGTTAGCTCCAGCAACCTCCCATTGCCCAGGGCGATGAGAGAACCCAGGGGTGGGCAGGCAGCATCCCACTGCCCTTGATAGAGCTGTGATGGCTGTGTCCTTCCTTTGGGCTCAGGAGCATCTCCAGTGAATGAGGCTGTTTCTCATGGCATGTCCCCACCACCACAGCCACATCCATGGACATCCCTGGCCCCTTCAGAGCCACCCCAAATGTCCAGCTCAGCCCAGCCACGCTTGTTTGTTAGAGAAGAACCATCCAGATTGAGCTCTTCCTTCAAGGATGCTGTTTCTTGTCACTGTCACGTCCACAGGCTGCTAAGGCAGAGCCGTGAAGCAGAAATGACACGTTCTGGCAGCTGACATCTCCAGGAAGAGTTCAGCATGAAGACAAAATAACCCTACAGTGAGTTCCTGTCCCACAGAGCCCAGGAAGCTCATGATGCCCAAACAGGAGAAAACAAAGGCAAGGGTTTGTGCCTGATTCACATGAGCAGTGCCAGCGGTGCGGAGCGACCTGGCACAGCCAGATGGGGTTGGCATTTCTCTGGCCCTGCTCCCTCACAAACTGGGATCGCTGCTGCTGTGCCACACTCCGGATAGCACAGAATGTGTGCCCCAGTGAGCCTGGCACAAGCGCTGGTGTCTGCTGTGGTGGGCTCAGGTAAAAGGGTCTTTGGGGCTGGGTGATGATGGGTACGTTTGCACACAAATGGCTGTGTTTGTGCATGGTGTTTGCAAAGGAAAATCGTGTTTGCAAAGCCATAGTGCTGAGCAAAGGGAGGCTAAAGCCCTCTGCTGAGGATGGGCTGCAAGGATGTCCTCCCAACAGCCTCCAGCCACTTGGAGCTGCGGCAGGCTCCATCCTGGCTTGTAAACTTGGATTGTAAAGCCCAGTCCCTCTCTTTCCCCCTCTCCCCCCACCTCATATTCGTTTTTCCATATGAGACATGGTGCAGGCATTGTCTGGGTCTCTTTAGCTTGGAGAAGAGGAGACTGAGGGGTGACCTCATCAGTGTTTACAAATATGTAAAGGGTGGGTGTCAGGATGATGGAGCTAGGCTTTTTTCAGTGATATCCAGTGGTAGGACAAGGGGCAATGGGTGTAAACTGGAGCATAGGAGGTTCCATGTGAACATCAGGAAGAACTTCTTTACTGTGAGAGTGACAGAGCACTGGAACAGGTTGCCCAGGGGGGTTCTGGAGTCTCCTATGCTGGAGATATTCAAGGCCCACCTGGACAAGTTCCTGTGTGATGTACTCTAGGTTACCCTGCTCTTGCAGGGGGGTTGGACTGGATGATCTCTCGAGGCCCCTTCCAACCCTTGGGATTCTGTGATTCAGTGAAGCTGATATTTGCCCACTTGGCTTCTTTCCTCTCTCACCCAGCACAGCTTGGGAGCTTGGCAAAGAGGACTGGAGAGGACTGCTCTGCACAGGGAGGGCTGATGGATGGTGCTTTGCTGCATGAGCCTGCACTTTAGAAGGCATCAAGAAATACCCTTACAAACCTCCTTGCAAAGAGGTGAGGAAAAGCACTCCCATTGTCAGGGGTCTTCAGCTTGCTCCTGAGCACCTGCTGCAGCCCTGAGCACCTCTGTCCTCAGCCCAGCACTTGCTCCAGGGCTGAAAACCTCTTCTTTCATCAGCACTTGCCATGGAGCTGCTGACATTTGTGCCTTTGCCCTCCCTGAAGCAGGAGACTGCACCTTGCAGGATGAGGGCAGCACCTCTGTGCTTTGCTCTACCTTCCCCTGCTGGGTTTGAGCTCCCAGGTCCCTTCTTGCAGCATCTTTCCTATGACCTCTTCCAGTGAGCACAGACCCCAGCAGCATCTCCCATCTGCCACAGGCGCTCTCAGGGCTCCAGCATTGCAGGAGCTGGCAGCTTGTGACGTTGGTGGCCTGACTCAGAGCCCCGAGGCTCTGCCTGCTCCATCCCATCCATCCCTGCTCTCCTGGGGGTGGTTGTGCCAGACGTCACTTCAAGTGCCCACAGTCCTTCTCTTCATCCCCAACGGGCTCACTGAAGTGGTTTCTTATCCTGTTGTTTCCTCCTTGGTTTAGGGGCACTGGTTGGGCTGGGTTTGCTGCTGACTCCATCTCCTGGCTGACCTCAACAGAGCTGGTCCCCAACACGCCACACAACTGCTCCTGCAGCCCAGCCAGCACCAGCGAGTTCTGCACAGCCCAAACCCTGAGCTCTGGGGAGGAGGATGGGGATGGCACAGAGAGGCTGGTGGGGAGACAGGGACTTCCCTTGCCCAGGAAAACAGGGTCTGTAAGGGAAAACCCTATGGAGGATTTTCCCTGCAGAGACTCCATCTGCAGCTGGCTCCTCTCTAGGGCCAGAACTGCCCCAGGGGTTTTCACCCTCATGTCCAGCAAGAAAAATACCCTCTGCCTGCTCTGCTTGGCTTTGGTCTGGATGCTGATGGGTGCTACCAGGCCACCCCCCTCAAGCTGTGTTGGTTCCACATAGGGTGCTGAGTCCAGGGTGGACAGCATGGGGTTGTGCTGGTGCTCACATGGCATCACCACAGCCCAGCCCAGTAGCCTTACCCTGGGCAGCCCTCACCCCCCATGCCAGTGAGCTGGTGGCTTTAGGAGGGCAGAGGAGCAGGGCAGGGGCTGCACCATGAGCCTGGGATGGAAGTGAACCCTGCGATGCTCTGCTGGCACAAGCTGCGATGGGAGAAGGATTCTGGAAGCTGTTACAGAACATCCATCAGTGACCAAGAGGGATCTGAGGGAAATCCAGTGGAGCAGGAGCAATTATCAGCTGTATTTACAGACCCACAGCCTAGGCAGTCATGGACGGGTTCATGTGGGACCACAGTCAGGGCAGCTGCAGCTGTTTGTCCTCTCCCATGGCTAGAGGGAAGCTCCAAAGGGGGATGCACTGATCTGGTAAAGCCCCTCGGCAGGACCTGGCACTGCTGGTGCCAGCCATGGGGAGAGGAGCAAGTCCTGCCCTGCAGACAGCTTTGGGGGTGAATACCCACAGGCACAGGCAGGCTCAGAGGAGGGATTTTATGCATTGACCTTGTGCTTGCCCTTTTCAGCTTGTGGGCACTAAGGGAGACAGACTGACTGGCCCTGGAGAGCTGCAGGAGGTCTTTGGTGGCTCCTGCCAGGGTTCCTGTGTCCCCAGAGCTGTAGGGTGGGAGCAGCATCAGTGCTCACACCTACAGCCCTATGTGGTGAGAGGGACACAATGGTTTACTACGAACACAGTTGGTGGCTCTGGCTGATGCCCACCCTGGGTTGGTTTAAGATGCTCTTGTGAGGAACAACAATGTATTTTCAGTTCCCATCTTCCTAACTCTGCTATTCCTCCTCTTTCACCTCCCTTTCCCTGGTGGAGTCCTGCACACAATTAATCCAAACCAATTACAGCTCGGGAGCTAATTCTGATTAAGGCCATTGCAAAGTGCACAATGTTTTTTCACTTCCACACTATTTCTCCCACCAGCTCCAGTGGGGTTTCCCCAGTATTAACTTCCTCATGACCCCTGTGAGATAACGGCTGTTTCAGAAGATCCCAAATACCAGGAGAGCAAACCAAAAGACAGGCTGATGCTCGAAGGACAGCCGAGCATCCTCTCATCAGGGACAGGGTGGTTTGGGGCTTGTGGAGGGCACAGGGTGAGGATCTGTCCATGGGGATGGGTGATGACCAGCCCTGGGTCCCCCAGCATGGACCAGCGCCCCGGGGTGCTGGGTGCGAGGGCAGCCCCAGCCCCATCCTGCATCCCTGGCAGCAGGGACACGAGTGGGGCAGGGCTGGGTGGCCGCGGCCGTACGTGAGCTGCTGGCACCATCTAGTGGGGCTCCTCCGGGACTGGCTGCAGCCGCCTCCAGTGCCCTATCCCTTGGGAACGCATCACGGCCCCGGCTCCACGAGTGGGCACTCCCCCCCCCCCCCCCTCAGCTCTTTGCCCCGGCTCGTGGGTTCTGTAGAATCAAGGACATTGGAAAAGACCTTCAGGAGCAAGTCCAACCTTTAAACCCGTTACAGCCTGGGCTTGGGCTGGTGGGGTTTGTGCCTTAACTCCCCAGCAGCACCAGACGGTGCATTTGGGGGTACAGAGCTGCCCACAAAGCTGGGCTCCCCCAGACTCTGTTTTAGCAAAGCTTGCACACCAGCCACCCATCAACCCCCCAAACCAAAGCACAGGGTTCATTCAGAGCACTGCCTTCCCAAGGGGAGGGGTGTGATGGAGCAGCCCTGGCCAGCACCGCTGGCACCTGCTCAGAACAGCCTCAGCCCTTATTTCACTGCCAGTTTCAGTTCAGGAGAGGAGCATTGGCTGGTGAAGGCAGCTTCCCCCCTGGGCTCAGCACAGCCAAGCAGCACAAGCCAGCTCCTTGTGCGATGCCTTTCAAGGGCTTTTGTCTTCAGTAATATCCTGAGTGGCAGTGAGCCGGTCCATGATAATTATGGGCTGGCACAAAAGCACTGGCCACACGTTCAAACTGGAAGTAGGTCAGGCAGCCATCTGGTCCTGCTGATCAGGCTCCATGGCCACAGTTAAAGATTGTCATTTCAGAAGCTTTACAGCATGGATAAAATCTGGAAGATCAACCATAAACGGGTGATTCAGCCACTGCTCCAAATCCAGAGGTCAGGAAAAGCCCAGCCTGACATTTATTGGCTCCTGGTTTAAAAATAGCTAAAGCTTTGCCTGCTTCTAATAAACACACAATCTTAATTCCCCAAATGAGTCCCAGCCTCCCACCCAAGGAGGTGTCAGTGATGGGGCCACCGTGGAGCCCATCTCCCCAACACCA
Organism: Melopsittacus undulatus; assembly: GCF_012275295.1. Lineage (NCBI taxonomy): Eukaryota > Metazoa > Chordata > Aves > Psittaciformes > Psittaculidae > Melopsittacus > Melopsittacus undulatus. The sequence continues at coordinate 18,062,351 of NC_047537.1, forward strand.
CACGGTTCTCACCCCTGCAAGTGGCAGTACTGAGCCACTCTCTAGAGCAGCATGTTTGTTCCCGATAGAGGCAGCATCATTGTACCTTTATATTGTTCAATTAAAACAACCCCAACCCTCACAGCGGCTGCGTCCACAAAGTAACTACAGAGCAGTGCTTTGGTTAAAGGCTCACCTTTAAAGAGTCTCCTCATACCAAGCCCTTGCTGCATCCAGGAACAGAGCAGCTCTCATCGAGCACCATAGACTAGTTTGTGTTGGAAGGGACCATAAAGCTCATACAGCGCCAACCCCTGCCACGGGCAGGGACACCTTCCACTGGAGCAGCTGCTCCAAGCCCCTGTGTCCAACCTGGCCTTGAACACTGCCAGGGATGGGGCAGCCACAGCTTCTCTGGGCACCCTGTGCCAGCACCTCAGCACCCTCACAGGGAAGAGCTTCTGCCTAAGAGCTCATCTCAGTCTCCCCTCAGGCAGGTTCAAGCCGTTCCCCTTGGCCTGTCCCTACAGGCCCTTGTCCCAAGCCCCTCTCCAGGTTTCCTGCAGCCCCTTTAGGCACTGGAGCTGCTCTCAGGTCTCCCCTTCAGGAGCCTTCTCTTGTCCAGGCTGCCCCAGCCCAGCTCTCTCAGCCTGGCTCCAGAGCAGAGCTGCTCCAGCCCTCACAGCATCTCTATGGCCTCCTCTGGCCTCGCTCCAACAGCTCCACGTCCCTCTTGTGCTGCTGCCCCAGAGCTGGACCAGGACTGCAGGATTTTGTTATGTGACAAGGAAGTGACCAGCAGAAGCTGTTTTCCCCTCTAAAACCACATTCCATGTACCAGTACCTGCTCAGGTTTCTGCTTCTCAAGACAGAGAACTTTGCTGAAGCTTCTCCTCAATGGTGGAGTGTCCCACAAAGCAGGTCTGGCAGACTCCAATTCAGCACATAAAATAAACTGGAAGCTCTGCATCAAACGCATGAAAAAGAAGCTGATCCTTTTTTTTTCTCCAAACATTTCACATTTATTGATAACGATAAAAAAATCTTTTAAAGACTATCTGTATTTATTACCAAGAATGAGGTATTATGTATACAAAACATTTACAGGATTTGATATGCAGTTCATGAGTACAGACAGGAGAGTGCAGAGGGGACACTGATAACAGGAAAAGAGCCAACAGAAGAGTCATTTGCAGGGAGAAGGAAGAGCAGTAATATCACACAAAGAAAGACCAGGATATGGGAAATTAATGAGACTGCAGCAATCAAGTCATATTGCCACAGCACTTTGCTTAGAGGAGGATGAACTACCGGTTTTGTGGAATTTTATCTCCCCAGCTGTTTGTGCTGTCATGTGCTTTGAGCTCTAAAAGATGTTAAGATGAACAGCAGGAAAACCCCAAAGTGCCACTTTTGAGCCAGCTCAAGTGCAAAACAAAATCTAGATCTTCAGACTTGAAAAGTGACTGCAACCCAAAAAGGTCTACAAAGCCAGACACCTCTGGACAGATGTGGAGTGTTGAATGAAGCAGTTTCTTTACAGTTGTCAGCAAAATCGCCATCTGAGAGAGAGGGAGAGAGAGAAAGAAAGGGGACCATCTTCAACCCTTGCAGCCCAGTAAATGGAAAGTGGCATTTGCAAAGAGCCATGAGTGTCATTACATTAATTAACCTCACTGTGCCTCCTGCTGTGCTGGCTTCCCTGTGCCTGGGAATACTGGTTCCTGCTTGGCAAGAATCAAAGCACCTCTTCAGGTTCCTCCTAGGCAGAGAGCTCATATGAGCAGCCCAGAAGCCACAACTCATGGTTGTCTGCTGTGCAGGCGCTGGGTGGGGAAGTGCTTGACACCAAAGTGGTGGCTTTTCTCGCACAACAGCACACTTACGGCAGCCTAAGTAACAGTTTCATCTCCATCTTCAATTTCTAAGTCCAGAATAGACAAAATAAATGAGTTTGGTTCACTTTAAGGATACTGACCTCTCAGCACCTCTAAACCTGACACGTGTCAGCTGCAACCAGAACCGGTCCACAGGAGAGGTTCTCTCAGAGACTCTGCAGTCATAAAGCAAGGTTTATGCTGAGTTCAGAACCAGCTTTCCTCAGGCAAGGCATCCAGTATCTTAAGCAAGTTCTGCTCTGAAAGTACAATACCTCCACAAGCTCCTCTATCACTTAGCCACCACTTATGCTGTCTCCCCAAGATTTTATAGAGCCTCTCCGGCTTCCTAGCAGGGCCTATAGCCACCACAGCAGTTCCTTTCGCATGGATGGACAGTTTAGCTCTAAAAGGTGAGGAAAGACCAAGCAGGGTCTAACTTAATGCAAATCCTGCTGCATTTCAAACGAAAATCTTCTCTGCCCCACTGCCATGTATGGTCTGTAGTTGTCTGCTTTGAGCTGAGCTCTTTGCACCTTTGTGCCTTTTGCTGTGTGTGGAAGAGAGGGCTTGAAGTAGAAGGATACCTGAACAGACTAACAAAAAGAGTTCAAGTAGGATTTCTTAGGCCTGGGTAGAATGGGGACAAACCCCAAAATGGCAGTTCCCCTCTGGCAGTGAAAGTGGTTGAGCAGGCACTCCTGAGAGCATCTCTTGCTGCATCACTCACAGTGAAGATCGCTGTGCTCCCTGCCTATGGCAAAGCTTCTGCTGCTCAGAACACAAGACCTCTATTTCTAACATGCACAGGGAAGAATGGGAGGCTAGAAGGATTGGAAAGTGCACAGGAAGGATGTAAGCCATAACTCCTTTGGGCTGATTTAAGAAGCAAGCTTAAGCTCTAAAGAAGTGGAGTGAAGCTCCAGCACTGAGCTGGGAACAAATCAGGATCAGCCCAGTGTGACACAGTGAGGGAGAGCCTGCTCTCTGCCTCTCTCTCCACAGTGCTTCAAGCACAAATCCAAGGAAAGTATGAATTGCTTTAACCCATCAAGACCCAGAGCTCAAGATTCCCCAGAAATGTGCTCATACAAAAGGTATTAGTGTTTACAGCCTGGCCACAGCTCTGTGGGCATGCTTTGAAAAAGAACGGACTCACAAAGTCAAGTATCCAGCAACTGCTTTTCTTTGTCTCGGACATCACTTGGTGGCAATGGGAGAACAGTCTGCAGTACTGCAAGACCACGGGGGATTTCTTAAGATGGCAAGGAACGTCCGACAGGAGACTCGCAGTTGATCTCTAATGCACTACAGAGCACTTTTGGTAGGGTTTTTTCTTTTTTACTTTTAAACATTTACACAGTTAAAAATGATTCCTAACTGATGCACTGGTTAGTTTTCCTTTCAGTGAGAGCCCTTGTGTTCAGAGTTAGGATCTGTGCAAACATACTTGCAAAAGTATTTATGGCTGCATTAAGAAAAAGGGTTAAACTGAAGAGACTAGCTGCTGGAACTAACAAAGACCAAAACCACTAAGTTTAAAATTCAAACAGCTACTTTACTATCTATAAAAGGCTTTAGTGGGGTGGGGGGGTTTTTTGCACAATTGCCAGTTGAATATGGTGTATTGCAGTCAGCTGCCACAGGCGAGGGTCCAGCCATCTCATCCATTTGATTTTCATCTGTTGTGGCACTACCTGGAAATCATGGAGCTGGAATGGGACTGGCTAGAAGAGGTGGTGGCAGCACTGAGCTGGGAGAATCCACTGTGGCTTGATTCAAGGCTGGTCATGGATCCCCTGCAATAAAAACCAAAGTAGTTTCAAGCTTCCGAACACACAAAGATTTTGATTTCTGCTATGGATCTATACTGGGTTTGTCTGCACACTGAATAAAAAGCAAGTAACAGTTTTGGGACAGATACTCAAAAGCTTTTCTGTCTTACACATAAGATAATGGGTTCACCAAACACCTCCTTGTAAAAAAGAGATGCTGTTCAAAGAGACTTGGAATGAGTTCCAGTCAAACAGATCAACCAGGAGGGAACTGAACTGGCTCAATTCCATTTTGAGTTGCACCCATTTCTACATGGCAACCTGCCAAGCCCAACAACTCACACAATGCTTTCATAGCAAAGTGACCAGAGATGATTATAGTGAGATAACTAATTAACCCCTTTTATACATTAGTTTCCCCCAGTGCCAGTAATGGCTGAATTTATCTACTGTTTCTTGAGGGCTTGTTTCTTGAGGCCTAACACAAATCCTCACAATTTACATGTATTTATAGGAACTTGACAGTGCTTAATCATCTAAGTATCAGAAAGGTTTGATATCACCTGACCTTCGTAAACATTGGCCATACATACCTGAAATCTTCAGATCCTATTACTTCTGTATAGTACATCACTTTACATTTGTGAGAGGAGACCTGTAGAGATGCTAATACATCATCCACACGAGGCAGGTTGGTTGTAGCACAGGCAGGCATGCTATGAAATTTCCACTGGAGGATATAGAAGCCAGGCCACCTGGTCACGTGTGATCCCTGGAAGCAGCCACAGCAAGAATGAAAAATTAACTTTGTCAACATGAATATTTTTAGACTTGAATTTTCTTTTCCAAGCTTAGAAAACCTGCCTGGATGCCCATCATTTTTTCCTCAGTGCCAGTATTTCAGCTCCTCAGCCATCTGGCAGTGCTGGTCAACATTCCCCACACAACACATGCTTATAGAAGTTATGACAATGCCAGAGGTTCCTCCTGCTTTTTGCCAGAGTCAAGGGGTTAGGATTTAAATATACTGAAAAGGACAAAGTTATCCTTTAAAATAATACCCATTTTTTCCACTTACTTTCATTTATGACTGTCCTTTGAGACTGTGAGAAGGGCAGTCAAGGCTCCTGCCTCACAGAAACTACAGTTCAAGAGGTCACTGCCCATATTTGCAGTTAAAACACTTCCAGTTAGGTGACTTAAGGAACGGCTTTTTCAAAGGCTCTTCAACTCTTATTTCAAGTTAAAAGGAGAAGCAATGGTAAAGTGTGATTGCAAATATGCTGCATGTAATATCAAATTTGGTAATTAAAGGATAGGTTGCAAATGCCATGAAAAAAATAATCAGGAACCTTGGCCACAGGGAGCTTCTTATGGTACCTATTAGAGGGACAAACACACAGAAGCTAGGTCTTAATTTCCACACTTCTCCCATTACTGTGCTAAGAGACCATGATATTCTTCAAACACAGACTGTTTGCTTCAGAAAATAATGGTCAAAATTACAGCACACAGCATGTCTTGCTGCTTTCAGGATGAGCACTTCATCCTAGGTAACTTCCCTAAGGTCCTTGCTGATCAATCTCAGTCACTATTGGACTGATGTAACCTCCCTTCACAGCAGATCCCATATAAATACTATCCCCATTCCCTGCAGCATGCAGCTACGAACAGAAGCCAAAATGTCAGCCAAAAGCAAGCAGATAGCCTGGAGCTGAATCATCACTCAGTCATCAATAGTAATTGTGAATTAGAATGTGTCACTTTGGAGCTGGCCTCCACCTGCTCCCACACGAGGATTCAGTGGGCTCACCTGCACACTCTCCCCTTCTTTGCAGATAAGGGGAGACTCCACCATACTGTAATCACACCCCAACTGCCAGACTTTGTCTATCAACTGGACATTGTTCCCACCAGGAGAAGTAATACTGTGAGCTCCCAGAGAGTCCTTTTTAGGAGGCTGCGGGGCTCTCTTGGAATGAAAGATGTTAAAAACAATGTCGCCCTTGCACACGTCAAAATCCCATGTGATGACAGATGAGGCATCCACAATCTGAATGAGAACCTGAGATAGAAAAGTCATATTAGACAATAGCAATTTGCTCGGTAAAGACAAACTCCTACCAAAAAAGAAGACAAAGAACAGAGCTTTTTTTTGAAACTAAGCCCAGCAACTATTAGAAAGTCATCACAAATACAAATCCTCTCCTGATGGAGCACATTTGTTTTAACATATGACTTCCAGAAGCTCTCAAGTAGCTTCTGAGAATATTGTTTGTCTTTGCTTAGAAGATTTGGATGGAATGAAAACCAGACATGTTCTTTAAATGGCAAGATGATGATACAAGGAATGGTCACAAACTTCAGCTACTAAAGCAACATTATGCACCAGAACTATAGAACAACAAGGTAGAAGCTCGGCAACTAAATAATTTTGTAACCATTTTCCATCAAGAAAGAGTCCAGAGCAGAGGGCTGAGATGAAAGAAAAGGGTATGCTGCAGCCATACCTCATGTGGAGCTCCTTTGAAGACACTTGCAGACTGGTAGATTGTTTCAGTCCAAAGCTTTATGTCTTCATTTTCCAACTCTTCTGCTGTCCGATAGAGGGACTTGGGAACCAGCCCACCCTCTGGCACTTCACACTGAAAGCATAAACAGCCATTATAAAGTATCCCCTCTGTACATCCACACCCTGTCACACACTCTGCCTGCTAGCTTCAGAAACCAAAACTCACCTTCAGCAAGTACTCTAAGAATGAGACACAAATAGACTTTGAAAGTAATTCTATAGCTTATATAACAGATACATAAATATATTTTACAATGAGCTGGCTGAGTTTGCAGAATTAGACACCAGGGGAACAGATCTTGTATAGGCACAACAGTCACCACCATAGAAAATAACTGTGTCAATCTATAGTTATCACTCATACTGCCCTATAGAGTTGTGAGCCACTTAAGAATCCCAAGGAAAGTGGCAACAGGAACTCTGTCTAAAAACTGTAGCCTACACAGACCTGAAAAAACTGAGGTAGTTAAATTGAAGGAGGATGGGGAGATGCAGTAAGTTTCCAAACAAGAAAAAGGATAATGCAGTCAAGGAAGGTAACAGTTTTGAAGTTACAACTGTAACAGCTCAGTCCTAGAACTGATTACACAACTTCCCAAGCAAACTTCTCTTTAAAATATCTCTAGTAATGAAGCTAGACAACTATCTGATCAGAGATAGGTTTCCTAGGAGTGCTTGATAACTGCATTACAACACAGAATTGAAGGAATCTCTGAGAAGTCATTTTTATTCATATATCCAGGAGTCCAGAAGAGACTATCATTTTCTGTGACTGACAACAAGTGTTGCTGCAATTTGCTGTCTGGTAACATTCACTTTTGCTTATTAAGCAGTGGATTTTGCCAGCTTCTTGAGCTTTAAATTAGATAGCACAAATTCTCTCCACTGAAAGCTACTGCTGCAGCAGAAAACAGCCTACTCAAGATAAACACACGCTCTACTCTGTCATGTGTAACAGGGCTTCCTTATAATTTGATACTGTATTTGAACAGACCTAGACGAATTTTCAAGAACGGTACAGAAATTAACCTAAAAAAGTACACAGGGGCTTAAAAAGCAAGCCTGAAATGATAATTTAACACAGCTGAGTTCAGAAAAAAAAAGTCACTTAAGTGTTAAAAAAGTCATTTAAGTGTTAGTGTGACAGAGGCTCCATAAAATGCCCCAGCTGCACTCCTAAACCTAAACCTCACCCACAACAGTGAGCCTGTGTGGTCAAAAACACTACAGAGAAAAACCTTACCAGTATCATTGAGATGTTAAAATGACAGATTCAATTGACACCCACAGGGTATGCAGGGAACAGCTACTAAAGCACATGACAAGGGACGGAGAAATTACAGTATCTTGCAGTAAAGCAATGGTTTTAGTTTGCTGTGGGCTAGGTGTCCTGGCTGTTTGTTAAGCCCTGCTAGCAGGTGTGCCATGTATTTCCTTGGGCTTTTTACAGTATTGGTTAATTCTTTCAGGTGACACAGACTCTTCTGATGGTGACAGCTCTTGCACATCGGCTTGAACCTGACAGGTAACAGACTATGGCTTTTAACCTTGGCTATTTTGGTAAGTTATTTGATATTCACTGTGCATCCAGAAGAAAACAGCCTGGGAAATCATAGTCCCTGCCTCCAAACTACATTAGGAATCATCCTGCGCTTCAAGGGCTCTTTGTTTAAAGGAATGGAAGGGAAAAACAATAAAACCCCACAAATAAGTTGCTATATATCCTAGTTTATATTCATACCATGCACTCTCCACCAAGAAAATCAGGGATGATTTCTTTATCGATGTAATCCAGCAGTCCCCCAGGACCCTGGTAGTCATTTCCAGCATAAATAAGGAATTTCTTTCTAGTGTTGTCATCAATGAACGGACTAACCTACAAACAAAGAAAACCAGATTAAATCAGGCTCATCTGTTTTTCTCAAATCAATTTTGAAGGAATCAGTTTGATCGTTACCATCCTCTTTAGTTCACACTACAATGAAGCTAAATTAACTGACTGCATAAGCAAGTTCTCAGGTAGTGTTTTTTAACCCACCCCACAAATCCTATAAAGAGAAATGTTTCCAACTGGTAACATTCCTGTTTATAAAACCTGATCTCTAAAGAGCTCTTACAAACAAGTGTGTAGCAGTATGCTGAGAGAGCTGAGGAATACCCTGAATTACAAGCATACCAGTGTCCAAAGAACTGGGAATACTCGAGGTGCTCTAAGGATAAGAAGACGACCCAAAGTCTCAGGGTAATTAGCTTCGACCACCTCAATGATTCTTAGCAATGCTTTGACACCAGGTCTCCATAAATGCCGCATGTTCAAACCTTCCAGATCTACTAGACAGGTCCAAGAGCTGGATTTGAGAAAGACAAAAGTGAAAAGAAAAACCTCAATAGTATCAAAATTCTCTTTCCTTATGCAAGCGTCCAATGTACTGAAATGTGTGGATCCTACTACATGTTTTGGTTTCTTCTATTTTACCTTCCTGTTTTGTACTACCTGTAGACACTGGAGTTTAAGGTCCTCCAAACAGAAATATCTTAAGAGCATGCCAAGCATGGTTACAGAGTCTGTGCAATGATCACTTTGCACATCACATGTATTCCCCAGAGGTGTTTCAGACACCAGGTGAAGGTTAAGATAAAGCCAAAAAAGATACTGTCAAAGGCCACCCAAGTTAAACCATTGATTTTACTGGGAAATCAATTAAATGGCCATGCTGCAACAAGGCAATTTAACATTTACAGTGCAGATTTCCTACCAGCATGGTACAGTTATAACGTCAATACACGCCAAAGCTAATTCTGATGTCAGGTCTCAGTGAAAGAAGCTTTTTCTATAGGAAGAGGTATGTTCTTATACTAAATACTGACCTTTAGCACATGCTTTAGTTACTTTCCAAGTTCAGTTCTTGCCCTGGGCACAGGTTCAAGATTTACCTCTGTGCCCTACCAGCTAGCATCCATTAAATTATGGCTTCTATGTAACAGTAAACCCTTCTTTGTTTCACTTTAAATGTTCGGTATGTAGTCCTTTAGGATTACTTCTACAAATGGAGATCCAGTGAGCAGCACTTTTTCACACTTCCACACATAAACCCTATCACTCGGATCTGGCCTCCCACTGAGAGCTAGGACAGCAAGTTCTTTAACAGGGACAAGATAAGCAGGCATACCACACATCCCTGAACCCTCACAGGGTAATGGAAGGACTCAGAAATTGAAAAGAATCCAAGAAACACTGTTTCTTTTTGGGGCCAGTCCTGCATTCATTCCACACCATTAAAACCATTATGCAGTTACACTTGCATAAGTGAGCCCTACAATGACCTGAAGATGGGGTAACAAGACATTTCTGACTGAACTTCACATGAAGTTGTGCCAGTATTTGGAAAACTAGACCCCAGGTTCCACAAAGTGCCTTGTGAGTTTACCTTGGATCAAGAGTTGAGCAACTGCATAGTAAAATGGAGAATGCAAACAAAAACTGAGTGTAATGTTCATCCACAGTCCATGCTAAGGCTCAAGTAACATGAAAACAATACTTGAAACTACTGGAAAGGTTATCCATTATATCATAGCCTGAACTTTTTGGCACTCTGTACCAATGTCTGACTATAAAATCCCCCCAAAAGAGAAATGTGAATTAGGCTGCATTGCTCTGCAGATGCACATCAATAGAAGAGAGCAGGAGCATAACACCCCCTCATGTAGAACCCTTATGAGCATGACACACCGAGACTGCTGGAGCAGATGTGTGTTTCCCTCAGGCTTTGCCATGCAGATCCACTCCAGGGGTAACTGAGGAGGCTCTCAGTTAACTATAACTGTGCTTGTATCTGCCTGTGAGACACACAGCCCTCTCTTGTTCCCGTTAATAAACTTTGCTCAGCAGCATCACATTGCCTCATGTTCCCCTCACACCCCATGAAACCAGGTAATTCCCAAAAAGTAGATCCACTTGTATTTTACCTTATTGGCCTGCCAAATACTTTTGTGTTCTCCTCACATCGCCTCAGTCCTTCTTCATTTATTGAAAGAACCTGTACAACAAGACATGTCGTTTAAAGAAGATGGTCTTAAACTAAGTAGGTTGGATAAAGGAAAAAGAAAAGGTTTATATTCAAAGTGTAATTAAAACTACAAACTCAACCAGCATTAACTTTTTCCCCCAAAAGAATGAACTAGAAATCACTACATTTACCCCACTGATCGATCTTGTTGAAAAATAAATGTACTTTTCCAGAAAGGCAGTAAAAGATAAACAAGATCTTCCTCAAAACTCATCCCCAGGAGTGATACAGATAAGAAGTCCCCCTGCCCCTTTAAGCATGGATTTCTTGTTTACTCAGAAATTAAAGCCTCTTTTTAAGCTGTAAAAAAGAGTCCTGAAACAGAAGCAGGGCAAACAAGCAAAATATAGTATATGCCTGGAAATGCCAGTGGAAGAGAAAAAGTAAAATCCAGCCCCAGCTTCTAGTGGTTATTATGGCCATGACTGTCATTCTTAGGACTCAAAAACAAAAAAAAAATCACTGCAAACCTGGAATTCTGCCATCTTTTGGGTTGGAAATTGAGCAGATCCACAATAACAGAGCCTTAGCGGTGCCTTTAGAAAAGGCAAAATTACAGGCAAGTACTTTTTCTTTAAGAATAAGTTATTCTTATCCTTGGAGCACAGGCTTGATAAAATCTGAGCATGGCATTTTATATTCTGTACAAATGCAGGGATTGAAGTTTAGAGCACTGCACAACTGCAGAAGAATCTGTGAAAATGCTAACCAATAACTAAGGGAGCTGCCAAGAGCTACGCCTTTCCGCCATCAGTTTGCAGTTGGAAAGAATGCAGAAGATCAGATACCAGGAGCTTTCAGATGTATTGAAACCAAAAACAGACGGCCAGAGAGTACATCACAATATCCAGTGTGATGAATGTTCTGGCAAAGGAGGAAATTTCTAAATGAAAATATCACATTGTTAGCAACTTGTTGGCTCCAAAAATACTTACGTAGCGCAGCAAGGCCTCTTCCCCAAGAGCCCGCACTAAGCCTTTGGTATCCATCTGTCCCAATCTCAGCACGTACAACGGGCGACCATCTGAATAACAGGAACAAATACATCAACATAACCGTTATTACAGCAACAGACAATTTGAGTGAGCTGCTTTTATGCTTAAAGTCCAAAAGGAAATAAGCCATACTCCATTCAAACTTTGTAGTCCAGCTTGAAGGAGGAGAACCTGGAGCAGACAACACAAATTTCACCTTGTCCAACTACACCAAAAGACTGCCTGTAAATGAACTGCAAAAGTTTGATGGAGACTTCTTGATGCAAAAATAGCTCCCCTATCAGCAAGGCACTTTCAAAGGACTTCAACAAGTACATTAGTACATACAAGATCTTGGTATACACAGTTAAAGACTATAATTAGCTTCCAGGACAGCCAAGGTACAGGAAAAGCTTTAGTCCATTAGCGTAGGTGAAGAGTTGCAACAAGCAGCAAGCCTTGAATCACATATGATGTAATACTGCCCTGGATAGCTTACAGCAACCTTTCTGGAAAAGTAGCTGCACTGAGTTCTGGGAGCTAAGAAAATGAAGTGTTAACCAAGACACTTGCTTTCTGCAGTATTTGCTGGAGTCACACTTTTCAGCTATGTCATTATACATTATGCAGAACTGGCAAACAGCCTCACTTCTGCAGGTTAAGCCTGCTAAGAGCATTCTGTTCCAGGGATCAGCTTCAGATGGACCCTCTGCATTCAAAGCCTTGCCTCTTCACTTTTGTTGCATACTACACATCCTAGAAATGTCCAGGATACTAAGGCATTAAGCGTAATAACTGCATTGGCTAAATTAGAGAATCAAAGCCTGCATTCCTGGATCTTCATAATAGGAGCTCATTGTCTGAAACTGCTTCCATCCTCCCAAAGCTGTGATGCATTTTGTAAGGTTTGCTTCATGTATTCTAGTACATAAGCTAAACAATCACCAGCTTACAGAACTGAGTACGCTAGGACACAAAAATAAAATAATAAAAAAGAAGAGCTTTTATATACAAATATATATATATTATATATATAAAAACCTCCCTGAAGTCCTGTTGTCTGTTCAGCTTCACTTCCCTTCAACAAACGCAAAGAGGAGTATCAAATTATCATTAAGTCCTTTGGAACACAAGGAAAGAAACTGTTAATATATAAAAACCCCCAAATAACCTAAACTGCAGAGTCCAGTCAAGTTATTTCTTTGGCAAAAACACCCCCTCCATTAAAGTTCAGGGTATTTTGTATTTTATCAGGTCTAAAAGAAAATGTTATTTTAACATCAGCACATGATTATCTTGGAATGTGCTGTTTAGCTTTTGAAACACAAAACAAACAGTGCTATTAAGCTTTATAGCAGGTCTTCCTCCCTTCTCAGCATCCAAAGCCAAGCTAAGTGTTTGCTAACCCTGGTCCACCCAAATGACACATAAAGGAAAGTCTCAGCTGACAGTGCTGTATTATCACTGTATATTTTATATTCCATTAGAGCTTTGTGATTTAAACCACCATTTGATTGAAGCATTCCTGACAAAATAAAAGCCACTCAGATGCACAGAAAACTGTGCTAATTGCAAGCCAAAATAATAAGTTTTATTCTTTTGTATTATTAGCTCATTCTAGACAACATGCTTCATAATCACTCCTGCCTTTGCTTTAACACTAAATGCTATAGAGAATTCAGCTAGCTGAAGTTTGGCACATTTAGCACATGTAGGAGGAGAGGAACATTACTAGAAAAGAGGATTTAAAAGAAGAACCTACCACTAAAATTTTAAATTACATAGAATTATGCAGTTTTGAATTCTCTTTCTGCTATTGACAAACCCATGCTTTACTTGTGGGCATGCTGCAGAAGAGATTAAAGGAACTGGAGGGGAAGGGAGGGGGCATGAAGCTCACCACAAAACTGAAGAACTTCTCAGGATGACATTAAACAACTCTTTGATGCATTCTGTACCTTTCTATCTGCTTCCTGGCAGGACCCAGTTATGTGCTACTGGCAGAGGAGGTCTTTGCTAAGTAAGGACAAGGAACTGAGAGAAAGGGAGAACTTGTTCACAGGTCTTTTTCCCTACAATCTTTACAAGCATATTCCCATTTTCCCCCATTTGAGGTCTGTTAAACCTAAAGCAACAGGGGAGAGCCATTCAAGCTCCTGGCCACTACTGCTGGCAGCATCCTGCCCTGCTTCATACACTTCTTCTAACAGGAAGAGCCAGCAGAAACAATGGTGTCAGCGAGGAAAAGACTAAATCAGAACACAGATAGCTCACAGTAAGAGATCATTTCCTTATCTAAAGAGCCCAGCTTGCTTCAAGCAACAAATTCCAATTCTGTGTATGTATTAGCAACAAGATCAGTGCACGATAAAGCAAGCTGAGGGATAGGGGAGCATGTCAGCCACAGTCATCCCTGTTTTAAAGATCTGGCTGTGGCTCACCATACAAAGGGAATTCAGCCAAAGCTTCTTCCCTTCTTAAATAAACCTGCTCTGTTTGATGTTTTTGCAACATAACACTTTTCATCATTAAGCTGATTGTAATGCCATGTAAGTATTCATTTATGCCATCAGCAGACTTACACAACATCAGAAATAAATTGATTAGAAAGATATACTTATTTACAAACATATTTTAATCACAGAAAGAGAATACTCAGCATTTGCATAACACACTTCTAAGCATCTCTGAGCACTACAGAAGTGCAATTAACAACTTTTCTTAAGCTACTGGCAAAGCAGAGCTCTTAAGAGAGTTAAATATGTCAAGCATTAGTCAGAAAGAATAGGACCTAGGAGTTTGCTCCACCAACTAAAGCAGCTGGCAACATCAATTTCAATGCAGTTAGCACATAACTGAGAGGTTCTAACCACCTTTCCAGCCACCTCTAGTTAACAGAGGGACAACTATCACCTTTAATTCAGAACATAAAAAGGCTGTTCAATATTCACCCTATGTAGCATACCTTTATCATGGTGATGCCAGCCTCCTGCATAGTAATCCTGGAGTACTTGAGGAGGGTTCCAGGTATCTAGAATATAGTCTACCTGATGCTGCTTACGCCATGTCAGTGACTGGCAAAGGATCTCTCTTGCTTTATCAATGTTGAAGTCCCGGGCATGCAGGAATCTTAAAATGTGCTCATCCTTTGGGATCTAATGAAAAAATGCCAAACAAATTCCAATTTTGTATTCAAGGTTTGAAACAAGCACAAAAAAAAGCCCAAATGATAGACACCAAAAAACATGCAGCCCTGCACCAGTACAAGGGGACAGTATGTAACACTGGAAGTTACTCAAGCAAATCAGTCTTTGCAACAAAAACACGAGCCCTGCCAGATACTGCAGCTACCTTCACATAAGGGATATAAAAATGTCATGAACTCCATTGTAATCATTTACACCTGTGTGACCATACTAAGTCAGTCAATTTAAACAAATCTAGCAACAAAAGACAGACTGTATTTTGCTGTTAAGCAAAAGGAAGCTGAGCCATACATGCCATTCACAAGCCTCTGGAAAATCCCCAGCCTTACTATCAGTGATTTAAATGGCCACATTGCTTCCCCTTACGTGCTGCACTTTGGGACACAGATTTGAAAATATGACATTTGGCCAAAACAAACAAAAGTAAAATACAGTTATTGTGGAACCAGGCAGAGTTATAAAACTGATGTTATCCTCCCTGTGCTGGTCTGCTGACATTCTGAAGCAGTCACACTAATCATTTAAGCACCTCAACTGGCAACATCAGCTGAACAGTCACATCACAACAAACTTCTATTGCCACTGTACCAGGTTTTGGTCATGAAGTGCCATTTAACAGGAATGGTTAGTGACAGGAGTTGTGGGTATGTTTCATCACATCCACCTTACATATCACATATTGTAAGACAGAGTCATAGGAGACCAAGAGTAACTTACTTTGCCTTTGTGAGTCTCCTGGAGCCACTGCCTCAACCGAATGAGGCAGCTTTCCTGCATTGGGGTCAAGTCACCCAGATACCTCTTGATGTAGTCTGCATCTAGCTTGTCTAAAAGGAGATGCACATGTGATTAGAGCAGTCCTGAACTCACCAAGCCAAAGTAGTAAGTGACCTTACTACTGTTATCTGAAGGAGAGAAGTGACTGCTCTGTGTTGTGGGCAGTCAGAATCAAATGAAATTTCTTTCAATCAAAAGATAAGCAAGGCAACTTACACAGTCATCTTAATGGTCAACCAAGATTAATTCTCCTTCTGCAACTAAGGGAAGGAGTAAAACCAGACATTTATAAAAGCATTTTGCCAGTACATTCACATTTGTCAATCTACAGCATCATAGGGCTTGCTTCTTCTGGAAATATATAGAGAACCTTGGATCTGAATCTCCCAGTGCAAGAATTTTCCAAAATTCCCATATTAAGAAGATACAACAGAAGACTGTCCAGGAAACCTTCAGCACTTTTCTCCTCATTATTGCTATAGTAATGCCTATCCTGAATTTCAGGGCAAGCAGCAGGCCATTCATTTGCAGCTTAATGAAGAGCAAAGTGAAGAGTTTTTTCCACTCATACCTGATCTTCCTTTACTAAAAGGATCAGCACATTACAGCTATTTAAGCTACTCCACATGTTACTGCTTTGCTAATCTGCACTTTAACATTGTATGTTACCAAAGAGCCAATGCAAAGATTTTCAGCTGCCCATCAGAAGCAGCTCAGTGTGGAGAGCCTCTAGAGAACAAACAATCCCATCAGAATAAGTCAAACCACCATACCATCTGGTGTTCCTGCTGTGGGCTCTGAGGGACTGCTTGAGGTGTTGAGGATCTCCTTATTGCTCAAGCCCTCCTTTGTGGCAGAGTCTGGTATATTAATAGCAGGTGAAACTGGTCGTCTTGGATGAGATGTAACACCTTCTGATTTACATGCAACAGGAGGAGTCCAACGAGGAACAAAAGTTATTCCTTCTTCCTCCAGCTGCTTCAGGTAGTATTCTATTATTTCTTTTCCCTTCAAAAAGGAAAATATATTTCAGCTACTAAAAACACCCATTTAGACACAGAACAGATTGGGTTGAAAATCCATGAAGTGGCCAGGCCTCTTCGAGATTATTCCACTTGAAAATATAGACCTATACACACATGCTGCCCCAGGCTAAATAAACAGCCCAGCCTGCTGAGCAGAGCAGCCTGTTACTTAGCAGTGGCTATGCTGTCTTTTGGTAACTGAGAGCCAGGGACCTGCTTTGTGACTGCAAGCTCACCTTTTTAATATTGCTGGTGTATTGCTTCATGGCTATCTTTTCCACTGTGCTTTCAAAACCAAAGAAAGATTTGATATCCAGACTTGCTGACTGCTCAAAACAGGTCCAGTCTTCATTGTCAGGATGAACCTATTAGGTAAAAGGAAGTCATACAGCTTTAATTATTCATTTAGTATTTTTCCTCCCTCCCAATATTTGAAATGACCATTTCTTGTTCTACCCATTGCTAGCACACAAATTTTTTCTTAACAAGAAAGGGGAGGGTAGAGAAATACCAGTGCATCAGCCAAGAGCCAAAGGACTATCACATTTATACAACTAACGTTATGTCATTTCTACACATAAGCTGTGACTGTAGCATATATGTGGAGCAGTGAGCTTTCTGTTGCTGATGACTGAGGCCAGATAGCTTGAAGACTGCAGCAAGTAGTGTCAGCATTTCCAAGCACAGACACATTGCACTTGATTGTTCCCTTGCCGTGTAAAGTACCTACATATTTTGTAGACTGAAAACTATTTTACTTTGTTCTCCTATGATAATGCTACTGAAAGAATGCTACTTCTCAGTTGATTGACAGCTGAATAAGCTATCATCAAGCACTTCCAACTTTCTTCTTAGCTTATATCTTTGCTGAGAGATGATCCTGAAATAGAGATGCTAGTACTTCCAGCTAGGCTCACTCTTAAAGGTCTTTTCCAATGTGGATGATTCTATGATTGATAATGATATGCTGAAGAAAAACTGTTTTCTGAAATAAAGGCTTGTCTAAGGAATTTCCAGGCTGGGCTCTGAATTTGTAGTTACACAAATATCATGGAAGGCTGGATTTCTGAGCATGCAACTGTCCTGATCCCTTAAAGCTCCCCTCACCTTCAAAACAGGCTAGCATTGATGGGGAATAGAATGAACACTTCATAACAGCACAATTACAGAAAAGAAAACATTTCCCTTAATTTGCTTCTTCTGCATTAGAGAATGTGGGGTACACAAATAGCTTGTACAGCCTAAGTAAGTACAAATCATAGTAACAATATTTAAGAAGCTTCCTGTCCTTTCACAAATTCAATTATAAAATGACTTTAATAACAATCCATTTTTCAAACCAATTTATTCTTGAATTAAAATTCTGGGTTTGTACTTACCTATTAATTTACTGATCAAATAGAAAAGGGCAAGGAGATATGTGTAGTGATTTGTTATGTATTTGCCACATGCACTTTTCTATACAGCATTTCACCTGTTTAAACAGAGCTTTCACAGAAAAATTACAGGTGGAAGATTTAAGTGTGTCTTGGAAGTAATTGCAGAAATAATAATTAAAACATTATCAGATGATAGTGTCAAGCAGGGTTGACATCCACTGGCCTTCTAACCATGGTTCTCTCCACAGCAGAAAATGTTATCATCTGCACATAGAAAGAATGCTACAAACCAAATAAATCAGTTACATTCGCCAGCTTTGATTTGATCTTTAACATTGACCTGAAGTTTTACCACTATGTGTGTGCTGTGTGAGCCTATGACTAGTAGGTAAGTCATTTCAAAAAGAACAGGACCAGAGCACAGCAGGAAGCATGCCACCAGACTCCTCCATCAGAAAACCTTTGTACTGAAAAATGGATGGAAAAAATGAGGTTAAACCAAAGCTGACTCAATGAACACTTGAGCTGAGCAGATGGCGAGTAAGTGACACTGAACTTTCCTTTAACAGTTCTGTCAGGGTATCATCAGCCCCACACTGCTATTACAAACCTCAGATTTGCCTGAACAGAGCTGTCAAACACAGCAGATTATGTTACATTCTGCTCTCTGAGAAGATGCTCAAGCAAGAGGGTGCCAAACTTGCTTCAGTTCTTCAAGTGAGCGTGTTACATTTAACACTAGCAACAATTCTCACTTCTGCTGGTGTGCCGGTTATTTTTTCTTGCAAGGCAAAACCCAATAACAACCAAATCTGTGTGTCCTGAAATCTAAACACTGCCCCAGCTCCACCTGTAGCACCACCAAGAGCCTGTTACTCACTGTGTAAGAGCAGTGCTCATTAATGATGACTCTATTAGAGAAGGTTTCATTGTAGGCTTCTATATGTAAAGTCCTTTCTCGTCTGTTCAAAGAATTCTTCTGGATGAAGTAGACATAATCCACTCCTGCAATCTGAGGAAGATGACATAGATTCTGTTAAGATACAAAACCCATGTGAAAGGATATCCAAAAGCATAAAACAGGCACTTCAGACTTAATCACCTTTTTCAATAGCCGTGGTGCATCTATATCCAGCTTACAGCGCCGTTCAATCACATGGATAGCTTCATCCTCACTCTTGTATTCATTTACAGTGTCACTGGCTACAAACATAGGGATCAGAGGACACGTAGGAAACCTTCTTTCATATGCCTAGAAAGAATGAGAAAGAAGAAAACAAACTGTCAACACAATTCCTGAAGGCATACAGAGACATCCTTCACTAACATCACCAGCACTTGGAGGCACAATGTCCTTCATACCTTTAGTTAAAGGGACTGAGGCATTTTGGAGTCCCCATGATAAAGTCACAGTGGCAGTCCAAGCAATCCATTTATTAATATGCTCCTCATACAGACTTTTAGAGGTAAAGCAATTTTTTAAAACCCCCAAAATGCCCTATTTCTCCCCTCCAAAAAGAAAATTGTTCATTGTACACAATGACAATCCCCAGATAAAACCACATGACAAAACAATTGTGTTGGATTAAAACCCATGCTAATTATCAGTGTTTCACCAGCCTGTCTCAAGGGTTTTCCATACAGCTCCCAAAGGTCTAATAAGAACATTTCCAAACCTATTTCTTAAGCTAACAGAGCTCTCAAGCTCCCTGTGCACAGAGTATTCATGATTTCACTACACACTTTACTAAGCTTGCAATTCTGTCCCGCAACATACAGTCTTTCCAACACAATGAGGCCACTTCATATTTAAAATGTAAACTATATGCAATAATGCCAGGCTAGCAATAGCTTTGATTCTGGTTAAAGAATACAATCATGTAACTGAGTTAATCTCTTAAGTACAAGAGAAAATGGTATTAAATCAGACACACTCAGAAAGGATAGTTTACTTATCTGGGATAAGTAAAACAGGTAAGAGGAAAATGGGAGATATCCCCATCAGTAAACCCATTGAATTTGAGTTTTAGAACCACTATGTCTGACGAACACAATGTAACTTCTTTTTTCCTTTTCTTTCGTAGTCACTAATGTATTTCCATTTCTCTTTGGCTTTTTTTCCTCATGGGGTAGCAGTAAAGGAACTAATTTTTTAGCCTTCTTCCCACATTCTGAAGTTTTTCGTTTTTGCTATTATCAAAACCTGCCTTTTGAGAAAAGGCAGGATTTGCAACGTGTGCCAGCGTAGAAGAAAACATCAGTAACAAATCCGCAAGCAGAACATGAAACAACCCTTTAAAAGAGCTAAAACATTCACTTTGGCCTTTCAGATGATTTTAACTGCTCTGAATACAGCTGGATTGCAGCACAGGAACAGCACCAACAGGGAGAGGGTGTGGAAGAAAACAAGCAGCTGCAGAAAGTATGCACTGGTGGCACTGTAAGAGAAAAGGTCTCTTGATTCTGCCTTTATAAGACTTAAAATACTTTGTTACCAGCATAAAACAGAGTTGGAATGCAGTATTACTATGGGGACATTGGTGCAAAGCACTCCAACAGGGCCAGCTTTCTTCCCCCCTCGTATGTATCTGTAAAGCATTTCTGCAGCATGATTGTCCTGAGTTCATAAAGCTCCTCTGTACCATACTAGAAGTACAACCCATGAGTGAATGAGCACACATGCTCCTTTTATCAGGCTTTGTATCTGTGCACAGCTGGTTTTGGTTAAATCATGAATAGAAATAATTCCTAGGGTCAGAGATGTGTGCTGCACAATAGAAGTGACAGAGTGTTAGTGTCAGAACACAACAGCAAGCACTGGGGAAAAGCCTTCCACAGCTCCAAGAGAGAGGGAGGATGGGTCCTATTAATAGGGTATAAGAAGTTCCTTACTCCTTTTATGATGTTTTTGTTCTGGACAGAAGGATGGACATTTTACAGTTAAGAATAGCTCAGCCCTCTCCCTGAGTAAGTGCCAGCATTCTTTCTAAACTTAATCCTTACTTCAACTATATTGACTGTAGTTAAATATTGTACTAAGTCAGAAAGAAAAGATTTCCAGCAGAACTGATACTTCTGGTTTAAGACTGCTTCACTGAATACTTCTGTTTGATTTGAGGACTTTGTTACCTCCATTATTTTATAGACAAGACAGAAAGTGAAGTAGATAACATTTTTCTCACTATTTTCAAAGTCTCTTTACTTTTGGATCACGATAAATCTCGCCATCTGAGTAGTCTCCTCAATGCCAAGCCTTTGCAAATCTCCTTCATTGCACATATTGATGCATTTCTTATCTTAGCTCTCAAAATGTTTCCCATTTGCCCTGTGAACACTTGCAAAATACATTACCTGCTCTTAAGTGTTTACTGAACTGTGAGAAAAAAAATGCCTAAGAAGAATGCGTTGTTCTGAATGGGAAGCCTGAATGCAATGTGGTTAAATTTGGAAGAGAACAAAATAATTATCTGCCAAAAGTTGGCAAGCTCCACACTTACAGCAACAAAACACTTGACAGTTTCAAAGAGATTAACAGTGACACAGGATTCTTTCTCCCTAAAGAACATGCACTCAGAGGACTGAAAACTGTTCACAGTCAATTTTACTGGGGTCTTAAATTAGGCTGGGTTTATTTCTTCATGTACCATTGCCAAAATGTTTTCGTAACGCATCATTTCACAGCACAGCCTTGTTTGAAGAAAGTGATCATAGTAAACTGTAGCCACATAAAAATATTCAGTCTGATTTAAGCACAGCTTTCTCTTTCACATGTGGCAAATGGTTCTCTCACAGTGCAGAGAGGCAGTATGAGACTACAGGACACTGAAAGGTCTCACCTCACTACAGGCCAGCACAGCCCAGGCAGAAAACATGTCATTTGTGGTATGACACAGTAAGACACATGAGTCAAAACAGCACGTGCATCACCAAGACCAGAGCTATTAAAGAGCATGAGAAGATGAAACAAAGATCAAATGCTGCTTTGTCATTGCTAATAATAGAACTGAGTGGATTTTGCCGCATTATTGAGGTGTTTTGGACCAGAAATTTTGTTTCAAGTCCAGCTTTGCAGACAGGAAGTAACTGAGCTGCATTATCCAGTATACCTTTAGCAGTCTGATACAGTAGAGCACATTATAAAACACTACACATTTTCCTCTATGCATCACAGAGGTCTCTACAAATAAAAATCATTAGATATTACACAGCTTTGTCACAGGATTTTAATTTGACTGTATAGATACAAAAGACAGTTCTCAAGAGTAAAGCAGCTGCAATAATCCTGATGGATTCAAAACAAGAGTGAAGCACTGCTGCTGTAGCACTAAATGCATCCAAGGACATTACTTAATTTTGCCCTTTTCTTCCAGTAAGATCTCCATACAGTGTGGGGAGATTGATATGTAACATGTCAAAATACAGGCATGCTCATCCTCAAAACCTCTGCAGCTGGTGCAGGGCTTGACATGAAAACCCTAATGATCCCATAGTGGTACAGACCTCTCAAAACAGGGATTTTAAGCCTGCAATTCTGTTGTACCCTAATAGTGTACTTGCACAGTTTCCCACCAGCCTCTGGGACATTTGTGTACTCTGGTACATGAGAAGCTGGCATCGTGCATCCCTAAAAACACAGTCTGGTGAAGCAGCTTGAACTTCAAATTTAATGGACTCATTATATAAACCCTTCACTTTCTTCATGTGTGCTAACAGCGAGAACACTGACAAGCATAAGTTCAACCAAGATAGCCTTGTATTAAAGCTTCTTTCCCAACTGCTTCCCTTAGCAGATCATGTTCAGCATCAAGTCAAAATAACAGGATTTATTTGACTTTTATCTTTGCTAGTACTGCAGCTGTGATTAAAGACATGAAAGCAATTCAAAAGTAAGGCTATTTTAAACCCATTGCAGTAATTTCTCATACTTAAGGGAATTATACTTGCTGCCATTGCCCTTACATTTTGGAATTCTAATACCAGCAATAACAGGATCCTTCCAAAATACCACCTTTAGAATTTAGGTATGACCCCAACCCAGTTTTCAGGAGGACCAAAGAGAGTGTTTTGGCATTTTGCTTCTCGACCTATGCCTAGGGCTAATAAAATACCTTAATAACAGGCATGTGCTCAGCCCTCGATGGGGAAAGTCAGTCATTTATGCAAATAAGTTACTCAGCTTCTCTGGCTGGATTAATATATTCCAAGTCTCCTGCCTTAAAGGGTAGGGATTGTTCAGTATTTCCATTAGATGACTCAAACCTAACTTCTATACTTAAAAGAAGAAAAAAGATGTGACAGAACTTGCAGGCAATCTTCCACTGTGTTGCTACACTTCCAAGCAGAACTTCTAACCTGGTGAAATAAGTAGGAATTTCAATCACCATCTAGAAATGAAGTACATTGAGTGCTTTCTTAATAGCTTAATGGCATGAAACAAGGAGTTAAGACATTCTGTTTGTTTTTGATGTTCAAAATTGCTGGGACAGCAGCCTTTTAAGAGCAGCACAACATTCTCCATAGGCACCTCAAAAGAGCACATGAAGAGATTCCTCCTGGCAATCAAATCTAGTCTGCTGCACTTTGTGTGTGCCATATAAAGCCTATAATGACTGCCTGCAATACCTGGCCATGTCCGGGTACTAATTTGCAAGTGCACACCAATATTCACCATCCTTTGTTATCCCCTTGGAGAGTGTGGAAATTCTGAAGTATTCCTAAACACACAAGAAACAAGGAGAGTCACTAGAGCAGGATGCTGCCCTGGCTTGACAGGCTGCATTCCAGCGTTTTGATCTTTCCTACTTATCACCATATCCCTTTTCTCCCCATGCATTAGAGCACTGTGGATCAATAGGAAAAACTCATGG
This sequence comes from Melopsittacus undulatus, assembly GCF_012275295.1. Taxonomy (NCBI): domain Eukaryota; kingdom Metazoa; phylum Chordata; class Aves; order Psittaciformes; family Psittaculidae; genus Melopsittacus; species Melopsittacus undulatus. The sequence continues at coordinate 18,085,849 of NC_047537.1, forward strand.
GAGGCCAAGCCAGAGGTTTCAAACTCCTGGCAGCTGCATTTGGAAAGGAGCAATTTTGGATTATCTCTCCCAAAGCAGCAAGCACCTCCTCATCTCCCATATACTGCCATTCACAGCTCTTTCCCATTTCATACATACATTTAAAAATCATTATACTTCCACAAAGAAGTGTGTACCTCAGTGCCAGTGTATTTCGTGGATGTTAGTGCATGTGTTGGTATCAACCAACAGCTGGTATCAGGTGTGTGTGTGGAAGAAAGCAGATGATTAAAATGGATATACCTCATAAAGCTCTTGAAACAAGATTTTTTGCAAGGTAGCATTCCCAGGTACCAGGAAGGGGGAATGTGAACTGGACTGAACTTTGGGAAAGGAAAAAAACATCTTTAATAAACAGGTAGTGAGCTTTTTGGAAAGGATGATCTCTGCGAAGCCAGTTCTGGAAGGACAAACTGTCCTCCAAAATGACATCCTCCCTGCTACAAGCCAGACCCCTGCTGCCATGCCAGCAGCATGGTTAAACTTTGAACCTTAGCAGTTAACCTCTCTGGTCAGTATGTCTCTGCACAGCAGCTCTCCTTCAGAGTGAGCTTAACTGGGTTTTTCTTCTATGTTTTCACTTCATTAAATGTTTTCATTTACAAAGAGAGAAGTTATTTTCTTATTGCTGGGAAACAAAGGCAGTTTGGCAGTGACTCAGAATTCTCTCTGGGGAGAGGACCAAGAAGGTTTTAGTTACACAAGACTACAAGTGAGGCTTATAGGGACTACAGACAACCCACTCAAGCATGACAGGCAGGTTTAGACTTATAAATGAAGGGCTGTGTATCACCTGAAGCTCAAACATTTTCTATATGCACATTTTTGATCCTTGACAAACAGGAGGTTGTTTAACCAACCTTATTTTTGACTTGTCTGTAAATTTTGGCCCAGTCTATGCCATCAAGATATGGCTAGATAGATTTTCAGAGAACTGGCATATCTCACTTCACAACTGGTATTTGTAAAAGTGGATACCAGATGCAAGACTACTCTGCTTAACAGTGTAGAGAACACTATGACTTATTTTCAAAGAGGAAAAACAGAAAAGAGTTTAAGCCTTCCATTACAATTTCTACTTTAAAACACCATTTAAAAGGTTCTAATTTGAACTGGAACACAGTATGCTCCTCCAAAGCTTTTCCAGCAACATTCACCAATGGTTAAGCTGCTATCTAAGCAAGATCAACATACACAATGTTTGCCTAACAACTTATCACTGAACGGATCCAGGCAACGAGAAGGTACAGGAGGAAATAACTTGTGGAAGCCCTTTGTCTGGATTTAATTCTATTCCTTCACCTGAACAAGAGCTACTTTAAATCTTTTAAGAACCAAGACAAATTAAGCAGGCAGCAAGCATCCAGGAAGACTCTGGGTTTCATCCCATTTTGTTAAGAAACTAAACTCCAATGCCACATATTTGAATACACTTCTATTTTATTGCATTAATTTTAGAACAGGAAAAACTCTTCCACTCTATGAAGAGCAGAATTTCACTCAAAAGGAAAATCCAGCCTTTACAAGGTGAGCTGTACTCAAGAAAGGTGTGAATAGCAGAGACCTGGCAGAACACAGGATGTGACAGCCATGCAGATGGCTCTGCAGGGACAGCTGCATCCTGTGGTGGAACATATTCCAATGAATCTCCTACAATGAGAACTGTCATTCACCTGGCAAATGTGAGTAGCCCCTTACATAAACTACACAGGCAAAGCATTGCACAATTAGTCTCCTTTCTCCCCATCACACTTTACTACATTGCCAGCTGCACTTTGATCTTATTTTACTATGCCCCTCTTTTATCCTCTCTCTAGTAGAGACTAAAAGCATTTTACCCTGTCATGGCACAAGTCACTCAGGAATTGGGTATACTTTCTTTATCCTCTCTTCCTGGATACAAGATGAAATTTGGCCTCATGGGTATTAACAATGACTATTAGGTATATCCAAGATAAAATAAATAAGCCTTCTATAAGTTACACACAAAAATCAATAGGATAAGTCAGTATCAGCAAGACATTCTGCTGCATTTTACAGGCTAAAAAGTTCTTGCTGACTATACACGTGTAAAGTGCTACTGACCCAGGCCTCCCTGATGAAACAATCATCAGAGTATGAAGAGTGGAAGCACTGGGAAGGAGCACTGCCTGCACTGCTCACACATAGCCCACCAAAGCAAAGCATTCCCCAAGTAATTGCCTCAAATGGCACAACTGCTTCTACTTTGCAGGAATACATCCCAGCTTTAAGGTTTCATAAGGCTGGATTTAGTCTCCAATTTTCATAAAGGAGGCTGTTAAAGTTTAATATAATTATGCATAAAATCCTTGAACTACAATGGCTGCTTTGGTTTTGAAGCTCTCCTCTTTTGGTGGGGTTTTTTTTCAGTATAGACCACACAAATACACATTATTATAGTAATTACAAGACAAGTACTAACAAGAATCTGCTCTGCACAAATTCTGGTCGTGAATTCTAATTGAAGGCTAATGTATTTCTCAAACAGTGAGACAAGCAAGCTTGAAAAACAATCTCAGATGTTCACCAGTGTGGTGAGCAGAGTTTTTAAGTAGAGTATCTGACTCAGTGGCTCAAGTACTTACTGCAGCCTGATATTCAGATTCTTATAATGCTGTATTCGTAATACTGCACTGAAGCTGTGCTCAAATGTATAGGCCAGGTCTATGTATCATACTCAGATGATCAAGAGCCCAACAGATTCAACAGAGACTAATATGAAACAGTCATGACCATACGAACACCAACTGGATCTTGCACAGGTCTCAAAGTGCTTCAAACATCCATGGATGGTAACCAGCCTATGCTCTACAGAGCCCATACAACCCTACAAACCCTGAAGGTCACTACAGAAGCCACATCATTAACATCACTAGGGGTTTACTTCATCTTGTTAGGGTATGAAGTGCTATGATGAGTTGCTGTTCACAGTAGCCTTGTCTCTAGCAAAGCATTTGAAAGCTACTTAAGCCAGTAAATGAAGCTTTCTCAGCTCACCTCTCCTTTTGTGGAATGAAAATGAAAATTCCTGAAAATTTCTCTAGGAAATCAGGACTTAGGGGAAATGAAACCAAAAAGCAGAGGTGGACAAGAAAACACTTTTTCCCTGGCATTCGCCAAAGCCATTAAATTCTCGCACTGACAGCTCCTCTGTCACTCAAGAGCTCTGAATGGAAGAAAAGGTTTTATTAGGGATAAAGAAGAGCATAGTCCCCATTCCTCCTTGTCTTCTTTTGATACTCATACTTGTTTGAAGGGGTCCTCTTGATTTAATCAGGTTTCATTGAAAAGGATTTCAGACCCTACACTGCTAGGAGTGACCCACATGTACCTTGCAAACACAGACAGAAAGGAGAATGAGATTTATCCCAACACATTTAAATTCACGCCTTAGCTTAACTACATAAAGCCTTAGGCTTTAGTACTTTGTATAAAGAAGAGAACAACACTGTTCCATCCAGTTTTATGTTTAGTTGTATTAGAAGCTTATAATAAGTACTTTGAAGTATGTATCCAGTTATGTTTCTTGAACATTTCAAATATAACTTACTTCTATGCCGTACAAACAGAGCTAATGAAAACCTGTTAAAGTAATCTTGTGGATGTCACTACATAATAAACACAGGATACTTGTTCTACCAAATAGGTCAATTGGCCTACCACATGCCAAGCACACATAGCAATTTGCTGCTCAAATCCTAGAAACACAGTGAGAAAGCTTCTGACCTTCACAGCCATTCAGCAAATCGCTGAAACACAGTGTCTGAAATCGACAAGGATGCTGCTCACAACCATTACAAAACAACCCAGTAAAAAGACTAAACTTAATTCAATAGCTACTTCGTAACCTTGTATGAAGAGCTTTGATTCAATAAAGTAAAAATCTCTATAGAATCAGAAAATGGCACAGAAGCTATTCACAGAATTACAGAGGGATCTGGGTTGGAAGGGACCTTAAAGCTCATCCAGTTCCAACCCCTGCCACAGGCAGAGACACCTTCCACTGGAGCAGCTGCTCCAAGCCCCTGTGTCCAACCTGGCCTTCAACACTGCCAGGGATGGGGCAGCCACAGCTTCCATGGGCACCCTGTGCCAGCACCTCAGCACCCTCACAGGGAAGAGCTTCTGCCCAAGAGCTCATGTCAGTCTCCCCTGTTCTGGCAGGTTAAAGCCATTCCCCTTGGCATGCCCTTACAGGCCCTTGTCCAAAGCCCCTCTCCAGGTTTTTCTTGGTCCCTTTGGACACTGGAAGCTGCTGTAAGGTCTCCATAGAGCTTTCTCTTCTCCAGGCTGAAGAAGTCCAGCTCTCTCTGCCTGCTTCCACAGGAGAGGTGCTCCAGCACTTGGAGCATCTTCAAGGTCTCCCCTGGCCTCACTATTCTTGTGCTTTAGCTCAAGTTACTCTAGCTGAGACCAGAATTAATTGGAGAAAATTTTTGGTTTGCTTCTGGATGACTACAAAAGGCACCAGTCACCCAAAACACATACTGGATGTACACAGGGGAATGAAACCAAGCTCTCAGAACAGAGAACCAGTGGCTTTTGACAGGGAACAAAGTTCTCTTGCGCATAACAGGAAGTATCAGCACTTACACAGCTCTGCAGACACAGTCCAGGCTACTTCAGATGTATTTAATCTCTTTGAAGCCTTGTACAGCATAAAAGAAACAACTTCACGTTAAATTTCAGGCATAATAACAGTTCATACACACCACCAATCACAAAAAACATGAAATAGCACTGAACCGGTATTATAAATGAAACTGCATGCTCGATAGTTAGCAGTTGGAGTGCTGCTTATACAACACATCACACACCACCCTGGATTTCTGACAACAGGACCTTTCATGTGTTAACAGTGCTACTAAGCACTTCCAAGTGAATGTAGCAGCACTAACACACAAATACTGGCATTTCTGCTCATCTCTCTAGTTCAGGCAGCATTTCCATGGTTACAGCGCTGATCACTATCGTCTTTAAGTACATTCCAAATTTAGACCAAATGCAGAGCTTGGCATTTTAAACAGCCCTAACAGCCACCCTGCAAGGCTAGTTCATGTAAGCTAGCTCTGAGTTCCTGTCAGGTGCAAAGCACTCACAGACACAGAATCATAGAACTGTTTAGGTTAGAAAAAACCTTGAAGACCACCAAGTCCAACCATTAACCCAGCAAGTCCACCACTGAAAACTCTGCAAGCACCTTGTTTGTTGTATCATCCAGGTTGTTTGGAAAAGCTATCACTGAAACTGGACAGGTCTTCAAGCAATCTCACCACAGGACCCACACCATGTTCTAAAACTTTGGTACTTATGTTCAAAATGGCTGTCTTGCTTGTTCCTCAGCGTCGTTCCTTTGAGGCCACCACATGGGGATAACATCAGAAGTCCTACTGAAATCCAAATATGCTTACTGCACAAAACATCACCCCAAACCACATGCCCCCTGGGATATTATCTTGGCTGCCAATCACAGGACACTGTTTGCAACAAGTATACCTCTAGGAAGATGCTGCAGAGAATGTTTTGGAGAAATTCATGCTAAGTATGCATTGACTGGGTAGGAATATGCACATTAACATCACTTCCACTAACAGTTTCATTTAGAACTATCTTCTGCTATTGAAAGTTACAGAAGACATCAAACCCAAATTAAGATAGTAGCAATATCAGGGGAAAAAAATCCTTTTTTTTGGTAGTAATTTAAGGGTTTACATGTATTTCAGAGTTTACATTCTCTGTGGAGTACGTGTGAACCAAGCAAGTGCTCATCTTCCTACCAGCACACAAACCAGAAACCAAAAGGTTTCAAAGGCAGCTTATTGAAAAGATGCTCCATTTACATGGCCCTTACAACTAAATAGCAATAAAACTCTAAGGTTATCCAAGGAAGTACTTGATAATATATATTAATAAATTATTCTTGACAAAGTTGAGTTATACTAAAAAAATAAGCATAGCATATTTACCTAAGCCTGCCCAAAACCCAATGCAAGGTAGGAGATGGAAAAAAAGGCAAAAAGCAGAAGCAAGGAGTTACTGGGGAACAGGAAGGCCTGATGCAAACTTCCTCTGTACTGTAACACAAATGTGTCAGCTACAGATTTGGCATCCAGTGTTTTCAAGCTTGAATAATATTTTAATATTTCATTAAAATTATTTTGACCTTATAAATAAAGCAGGAGATAAAGAGGCCACAAAGCAACCATCCAGATCAGTGGAATTTTACTGGTAATTCACTGTGGAGTTATGCAACTGTGGTAACCACCTCAGCAGACCAAGCGAAGAGCCTCTGCTTTCCTCAGCCAGAACAGAAACCTCTATTCTCCTGAGGATGTGATCAGCCAAGCCACCCACACAGGCTCTGTCTATACAGATCTTTATCCCCCTCAATGTACCATTCCTGCATGGGTACTATTCAAAATCTGGGCATTTTTATTTCAGAGAAGTGGTCACAGAGATGCTTTACCAGCAAAATTAGAGTGCCTTAATTGCTGCATAGAGAAGCATGAAACTGGAAGAGGACTGGCTTTTAAGCACCTAAGAACCATTTTGCTGCATGCAGAGACACAGTCTTCCAGATAAAAAGTAAACTCTTATTTAATGCAACTTTACTTAAGCTTTTGGTGGCAACAGGTATACTGATTCATCAGGAAGAACATTTTGGGGATACAGAATCTAACTCACAGACAAGGGCTCGTATACAATCTTTTATCTGTAAAAAGTGATCTTTAATAACCACAGGCATGCCTCAACAGTACTTTAACGTGGAGAGTGGTTTCTTGCAAACAGATACAAGTCATTTGTGGTTTGCTTAAATAAATCTGCATAGCTGGGACTATGTAATACTTGATTCATGGCTGGGAACCTGAATGGCCATCTTCAGAGAACAAATGTGTGGCCAGGGTGGGATCTGAGGAGAAAGTGGACAGCCAGTGCAAGAGTCTGAGTGACACTTGCTTGCCTTCCAGACACTCACAAGTGATCATTAACTCTTTGCCTCCTTTCAAGAAGTCCAGAGAGCCCCAAAGAGCCCAAGGCACAGTGCCGCTCCTCTACAGAATAAGGTAACTTCAACTGCAGTCTCTGCACAATCTTGATACATTAATATCTAAAATGAGAAGCTAGAACAGAGAAGTTGGGCAAGTCCCACTGCTTCCTCAAGAAAAATAAAGATTAAGGATAGAAACCCCAAACATGCTCAATGTAAATCTTCCTTTCCTTTGGAGTAAGCTTGGGAAGTCAGATCAGTCAGGTTAGGCTGGCTTGTGACTGGGAGATCAAGATCAAATTGCTGGTTAGAAAAAAAAGAAAAAAGAACAAACCAACTGACATTGTTCTGGTCTAGGCTGAAGGTGGAACAAGGACAGACTTCACAGCCACACTGCTGTAAGCTGGGTTTCAGTATACACAGACCTTAGCTGAACTAGTGAGCAACAGCAATATCAGACTGACTTGCTATTTCACTTTAACTTGTTTATATTAAATGCATGTGCAAAACTATACTGCAGAGAAAATGAGTGTTTGCTCTGCCTGCATTCCAAGGCAGACAGATGGAAATCAGTTCTGGCCCAGAAGACACATAGCTCTGAGCACAACAGTTTCTTTGACAGAATGTGCCCTGAAATTAAGAGTCAACTTCAGTAGTTTCTAGAATAGAGAACTTGGCTTCTGACCACAAATGCACAGGACATGACTGCTTTGGCTCAAGGTTAGAGTACTAGGGAGAAGAAGCTGACCTCCAAAACAGCATAGCAGTAAAGGCTGGCTGCAGGCCAGCGAAAGCTTAAATGCCTGGAGACCAACATGTGATTACTGGGGAATGTGAGCTATTCTCAAACACTTCCTATTTCTCTGTAACAATAGCAATACATAAACCTGTACACAACACAGGAACAGAGCTTTCTTTGAAAATGTTAAGATACACAGATCAAAATGACTGGAAACCATTAAGCTTGTCTTACCATGGCTTGTAAATAACCATTATTTGTCTGAGCAGCTGAACAGTGACAACTGCGTTCTGCATTGCTAAACAGGCATCTCACAAATGCACAGGATACTGTCACACTGAAAGCAGAATTTCGTATTTAGCTTCCCCATTCCTTTCCAGTTAACAGAATTGTGTGTCTGGCTTCTCTGCAGCCAGTTTTACTTTAAAATTCAGCTGCAATCCTACTATGTCCACTGAGGAGCTATTTTTGGAACAGTCAAAATATTCCTTACTGCTCCATTGTACCGTGCTTAAGTCTCACTTTAATGAGTCCTACAACCGGTATTTCGTCACATTTTTGGTCTTAGAATCAGAGCCACTTACAATAAGGTCTGCTAAAACACATAACATCTGGAACACGTTAGGGTATTTTAAATACAATTATTACTGTGTAGACAAAACCTAATTTTTGCATGGGGGAGGAAAGGCTAACTATAGCATTGCTACGGAACAGGCTCAGGATTCCTCATTAAACCATTGTCTGAAAGGTTAAAGACCTGTACAACCACAAAGAACAAAGTCTCCCGATCTCCACACAGATCACCCCCCACAAAGGTTCAGTGAAACAGGTTTGACTTCATTGCCTCAGACTGCACCCACCAGCTTCTCATCTGCCCCAGACACAACTGGTCCCTTAAGCACTGCAAGACTGATTTCACTCTACCAAGAGTATAATCAGTAGAGGAAAGCTTTGCCAAAAGGGCCTAATTCAAGATAAGTAGCATGGCGCAACTGTAAAGGTCTGTTTGGCTTTTGGATCAGGAAAATACCAGCTTCCAGGTAGACAGATGCTGTACTCTATTAAGCAAACCTATTAAAATTTATCAGTACATCAATTAAATCTTGACCATTCACTAATGTCAATGGAATGTCATCAAAATGCAGCATGATAAGGCCTGGGGCCTGCAGATAATGTACCTCAAGCTAGAAGTTAACACTAAATAAAAAAACAATCTAAATACCTACCTGATATACCAGGAGATCCTAAAAAAAGGTTAGAAATGATAGAAGATGAACATTACAGAACCACAGTGGTGCTTCATATGGAATCATAAATTATGAAACAGAATAAGACTCATCACCATGAAAAAGAATAATTTAAAAACTGAGGGAGATACCTAACAGGGCAAGCAAGAAGGATGTGAGTAGGGGTTTTAGTACTTCTTCCAACACCAGGAGCAGGTGGTATGAAGCTGAGCAAGCAGGAGCCAGGCTCTAGGTAAAACACATCTCTTGGCACAGTGTCACAAAGCACAAACTCCTGCTGCAGGGTGTCACGATAAAGTTCGCTTGGCTCCAGAAAGGAACTGGGCAGGCACAAGAAAGTAAGCACACACAGTGTTATTTCAGACAACAGGCGCTGTCTGGAGCAGAAGGGCTGTCAAGACACATTGCTTAGGATGAAATATCCCCAGAGTGTTACCATATGTTTATCTCATTCTTGTCCCCTTCCCTAGACACAGAGACTGCTCTTGGCCACTGCCAGATACATAGCACATTGGCTACATAGGCCTTATGGTGCAATTCTATACTGAGGTTCTCATCAAGAGACAGAACACAATCCTTTTCCCCACATCCCAATACATCATTAAGATAACAATAAGCAGATGATACCACTGCTGGATGTATCCCTGGCATGCAAAGGTGGTCAACTCCTGCACTCCAATACAGAAAGAAACCACTTCAAAAGAGAAGTCCATTAAAAAGAACAGTCAAGAGTTCTTTGATCATTTTCTTAAAAGCAATTAAAATAGAATACAGACAATCAATTCTTTGTTCTTTGCTCTCCTTTACAGCAAAGAAAGGCAAACAAAAGCAAGAATTAGTTTAGTCACAGAACAAACAAGTTCAAGCAAAATTGCTTTAAATTCTGTTCATTACAACATCAGTGGCTGCATCATGCAGACCATGAAACACTCCAATAGAAATAAGTAATTTCATAGAGCCATGGATTCAGTAATGAAGAATTTATCCACAGGCCAATAAATTGAACAGCAAAGAGAGTTTTGCACATTAAACAGTATAATTTACACACTGAATGAAGCAGCCAAAAAAAAAATGTTCTCTGGAAAGGATTTTGCTGACTGATGTTCCTGAACTGCACTTAATGTCTACGGCATTCACATTTTACACTAAATGAAGAGACAGAATGCACTCAAGAAAGGAAGTGTTCTCATCAGGCAGCTAACTGCTCCCCTTCTTTTGTGTCATAAACAAACAGAAATGGCACATCCCCATCCTGGCCATCACCAGAGAAATGTTCATTTTCACAAAATGACATGGATTATTATCTAAGCAGTATGATATATTACAGCAGCAGTAGGCAAGGCAGAAAAGTTATCAGGCACAGAGAGGCTGAAATGTTAAGAGGTTTGCAATGTAGTTTCTAACTGTTACACAGATTGATCTGCACTCATTCCAAAAAGCATCTATATACAACTTCTGAGAATGTAAGTAATGTCAAAATGAAAAGTTTAATTCCCCAACAAGTAACCCAAACTGTACATAACCCTCCAGATGTAGATATTTAACTTTACCAATCTGACCATGACAGAAATGCTGATTTCAGAGAACCCAAGCAGATATAATTAAGAATTACAAGAGTTTAAATAAGAATTCATTTTTAGTACAAAAGGATAGCTTCTCTTTGCTCCTTCCCACCATTCCTCTGCTGTCACCAGTTAAAGATGTCAGGTTCCAACAGCCCTATGATGTTTTTATTTTCAAATTTACTGATATATAGTCCCCAAACCCAATTAAGAAGTAAAACCCAAGAGAAATCCAGGACAGAAAATGGTCAGCTCTGAAGTTTCCCACCTGAATACAAAGCAAGGAAGCCAAGGAGTCAGCTGGCATGCTACCCAATTAGATCATCCAAAATACCTTTTACTTTGCTTCATTTAGGACAGATTCCCCTTAATGCCAAAGTAATTCTCAGAATCCACAATTCCAAGCCATTAACCACAATTTACAAGTACTTTGCACTGCTAAATAATACCAGGCCTGAAGACTGCTGCATTAAGTTCCTAAGCCCCTTCATTTACTGTTACAGCAATTTTACAAGCATTTTTCAAATGGCAGCTCCCTAATTATTTCCCCATGGAATGGAGGGCTCCCACAGTGCAACATGCACTGACAAATGCCCCGCTGACTTGTTCCTTCCTTCTTGTGGCCAGTTGCCGTCAGTTCACTGACACTGCAGAAGGGTTCACCAGCCCTAAGTGAGCCTGCTGAGGAAATCAGACTGACAAGGGGGTTATTTCCCCTTTTTTCTAAGTCAGCTTTTGACTCGCCTACCTCTCTAATCTGCCTTGCTGATGAACATGCCTTTGCAAGAAAGCAACAGGAATGAGCTGGTACACCAACAGCTATAATGGGAAACCATATATTTGGTTGTGTTTCTCTGACCCTTACAGCACGCTCATGAACCACAAGCTGAAAATCTCTGTGGACCAGGCTGAAATCAGCATTACTCAAGCAAAAGCAATGCAGAGAAAAGACAAGACATTGAGACCTCATCTCAATTTTGATGGCTCATTGCTTGCTTGTACCCTTTTGGCAAGGCTCCTCCATGCTGCAGTGCAGCTGGATGATGCCAGCCAGCCCTTCCAACAGAAGCTTCCCAGCCATGCTGCCACGGTGTCTTCCATCAGCACAACTCTCACCTCAAACACTACTCATTATAACCAAAACCAGCCACATGTGAACTGGCTGTGAGAAAGCAACACATTATCTGTAATGTAATGTTAAGGCCTTAACATTTTAACTGAGCTGCCAACCTGACCTGCCTTAAATGTATCACGAAAACGAGATAAAAAGTTCATAATTCAGCTTAACAGCCTAGTTCTTAATTTAGAATATATACACATTAATTTTGAACTACATGAAAAATATGAAGACACTTGGGAGAAAAGAGACCATTTAAAACTAACCTGTAATTAATTTGAACTGCAGCTAATTAACACATTTCCTTGCAAATTCTCATAAGATTCATTTTATATTCAGAACACAAGTTTTAAGATCACATCGCTGCCCTCCTTCCAGAAGCATACTGAATTTAAACCTAGTGCAAAGCAAAACCAGCCTTGGTTACAATGAATACCCTTCAATCTTGCGTTCCAAAACCTACACTCTGACTGAATGTCCTGTGGGTCACCTCCAGCCCCTCAGGCTCTCCTTCTCCCTCCTCTTTCCTGGCATTCTTGTTTCCTAAAAGCACAGCAGTTCAAATATTCTGCTGTAAGAGAGCAGTAAGGGCTCCACAAGAACAGGAAGAGCAGATTGCTCATGCCGGAAGTGCACATAACTGGCTGTACCATATGGAAACACCTCATTCTAATCTGCAGCCAGTGCCTCTGATCCCCAAGCAACCCCTGGCTTCTCAGTGGCCATGCTTTCAAAACAAAAAATAAATACACCATATCTCTTTCGCACAGGGCTTTTGAAGGCTTTTACATGTGCTGTTTAATGGCTAACTGCATGTTAAATTAGGAGCATGATGTTATACCTTTTCCAGATGGTAACTACAGTATCATAGTGTCTAGGACTCTGCAGAATGTGTTAACCACTTCCTTTCTGCCAGATTCCAGTGTGTTTCAAAATTTAAACTCAAAGACAATGTCACTTGGCTGATCAACAGATCCTAGAGCAGCACTTTGTACCAGTCTCAGAGCTAAAACACCTGCAGAGGGTGAAAAGCTTGGAGTGCTTTTAGAACAAAGGAACAAGAGCTGTTTTGATACATATTTCTCTTCCATTGACACCTTTCAGAGTTTGACAGTAGTGGTGGGTTAGCTTTTCAAGCATAAAAGACTTGCTAAAAACAATTGATTCAAAGCATTTGGTGAGCAGAACTGCAGCTGTCAGCTATAGTCAGAGATCATGTGTTTGCCCACAAAAACCAGGAAGCAGCTAGCCGTGGAAATAGCTAAGAGGGCCATGAAACAACACATGAATTGCACATTAAGCAGGCTAAGTCAATATTTTCCCCTAATGCTCAACTTAACTCTTACGTCTGTTAGACACTGTTCATTCCAAACAAGTGGCTAAAAATTCACTTGTCCTTACATGTGCTAACACAAGAGACCATCAACAATGACATAAACCAGTAGCTGAACTGCAGACACTTAGTATAAAATAAGAAAATCCATACAAGGCACTGTTCCACCTCACTGGAACAAATAACCTTGGATTTTCAACAAAGACAGGAAGCAAAGTTTGATGAAAGTCTGGGAGTCATAGGACAGAAGCTGAGCAGGTTAAGGAGTGGAAGCTCAGCTTGCTCCCACCCCCAGGCTTTGGGTATCCAAGATAAAGCCTCAAGGAAGTGCACCACACTGGTGGTATAAACCCTCTGTACACTTAAAGCTCACTTTGTGCTTTCAAAAGCACCTGGAGAATGGCTTCCTTTTGCTCCTCAGCCTCTCAGCCCCTTCACATGGTTTGCTGAATGCAGTTTTTCCAAGAAAAAAAAAAAAGATTAGAAAGAACAAAAATTGTAGGGATCTATGAGCAGACTTGGCACTTAACTTGATACAGTTATTCTTTTTAAAATGACATTTTAAAGTAATAACCTTTAAAATTAAAAGATTATGTACTGCCCGATTAGGAAATTCATCCCAAATCTAGATCAAGGGATTATAGTTTGATTTGTAAACCTAAAAGAAAAAAAAACCAAAACCAATTTCTCTAAAACAATTTTTCTGATCTAATCTATCCCTGAAGCTTATTTATGCCATATACAATATTATCCCTTTCCTGTAATTTAAGGACACTTTAAATCATGGAGATTTGCTTTAAGCATACTTTTTTTCAGGTCTGTAAAACCACAGAAAAGCAGTCAGCCTCTTGTCCAAAAGCAGCAAATTTGAGCCATTAAAATTAAAATCTAATCAAAAGGGCACTACACATCATACTTATTAAGATTCATGCTTTAGATATTCTATCAGAACAAAGGAAAAATGTGAGATCATTTTTAAAGGATTATGATGAGAACACGTAGTTCAGAGGGAGGCAATTTTCAGCCCCAAGTAAGTGCAAGATTAATTGCAATTTTAAAATCAAAATGAACCGTGTTATTTCCACAACTGCAAGCTCCTGACATTGATGGCCTACTTTACCTACATTGTTTGGCACCAGTGGAAGCTGACAGATGCCAGCAACTTTATTAAAGTGGAAACCCTATTTTAGGTATTCAGAAGAAGGAAAAATACCCTTGGAAGTCTGTCTCCTGTCACAGGCAGAGAGGAAACATTTCAGTTTTCACAAAGCCATGAGGTCTTAAAAATCTCTGTAGATTTGACTAAATGTAGCAGGACACATTTAGAGCACATTTGCTGTGTTCATTCACATTACTATTATATTTCTTTCTGAAACTAAGTAATTTGCAGCTGTAAATAGGACATTTTCTAAACTGCCTGAAGAGAAATACACTTACCACAGAACTTCCAGAAATTAAATAAATAAAATAAAATCTTCTCCGGTCAGCATTAATTCCACCTTTGGAATGCCATAGTAACTGATTATTCATTATTTAAATTTACTTTGGAAATTAAACTCCAGGGGAACTACCCAGTGCATGCCAGACTAAAAATGAACTGTGAAGCTCCAATGTTAATTTTAGCCTCGTGTGTGTTAAGATAGATTCAAGTTTTTAATCTGTCTTTTAACATTAAGAACCACTTATTCAGCAAAGATCTTATATTAATTTAAATGTAAGCCTCTTTAAGCCAGTATAAAAAAACTGAATCGATAATCTTGAAAAGATTTATAAAAGCAGCCTCTCAGGTTTTTCTCCAATACATTTAACCTTGGTAACTTGACAAGTGAGTCTAAGTAAACAGTCATTTTTCCACATTTCAGCTGCTTCCAGCATTACATAAACTTCAACATGAACAGGAGGAAAAAGGAGGCAAGATTCTACTCACTCTGATGAACAACTGTGCAAGTTGGGGTTTTGATTTTAAAATATATATATATATATACACACACATACATATGGAGAGTTTTCTAGAAATAGTTTATGACAGATGAGCCACAGAGCAGCCAAAATTCATCGTGTCAGCGCTGGTAACCATTTGGTGAAATCATATTGCCTGTGTGAGGTGTGTCAGACAAGATGTGATAATTTTTAGCCTATGATTCTAGAGTTTTTTCACATTCAGGAGGCAGTTTCATTAGAAGATCCACATCCAGTTCTTACTGCTTTTAAAGTTACTTAGACATTATCTGGAACCAAACAATTTGCCAGTAAAAGGAAATCTTCAAGGGAAGTATTATATTAAATGTCATGTGGCTTGCCTTTAATGATGAAGGAAGGTAAGAAGCATGCAACAATGGATCTACCAACTCTATACCAACAGCAGAACTTTAATTCTGTTGCAGATTTGAGAGATAAAGGGCTGTGCCTTGAAGTATGCTGTCATAGAGATATGTTAGGGTTCAACAATTTCTGGATTTCAGTGAAGGAGATAAGGAAAACTTATTTTCAACACCAATTCAACTTAGAACAAGAATTTTCACTGTGTCTATTTTAAAAGTCTTTATATCGTAATTGCCTGCAAAACACTTGTCAATCTTGGTTTAGATCAAAGTGGAATTAAATCCATTTTTGGTTTTAATATAGCTGCACTCACCCTTCAGCGAGAACAAAGTTCTCTCAAAACACACTAGAGCAGCATGAATGGGATGCTGATTGTACTTTATTCTCCCTCAAGTACCTCTGAAACCCAGGAAAAGTATGCAAATAGGAAGTTTGTAGTGTAAATGACCCACTCTGCAAGTGGCAGTCACTTTGCTGCTTAAAGAATTTTATGCTGATTCCTCTATCTGAAAGCTAAATATTAGTTTGACTTTATGAGCTCCAATTTGTAACTGGAACATGTATCATCCAGGAACTCTTTACAGTTCACATGAGCTTCACTGACACTGGTGATCATTACTCTCTATAGAATGAATTATCTCTTTAGTTCCTAAGGGACTCTAAGGGAGGATGACTTTCCAAATAGAATCTTTAGAAGGACTCAACACCTTCAGACAAAGATGAGATCCTACACAACAAGACCCATCCTAGAAACACTGATTTTTGTTAGACAGCTCAGTAAAAAAACATTGCTGACACATTGACCAGAGGTTTCTTTGAAAGGCTTTTTAATGACAGCTGAGCATCTCTGGTATATGGGTTTAAGCCTCTATTTGAGGACACATTCTTTCAAAGGCTGGGTGCAAATAAAAGAGAGGGATAGTGAAAAATCAAATAAACCACCATACTGTTAAAGCCATTTGTTAGGTGCTTGAAATTCAAGCTTGGTATACACAGGGATGTGTTCGTTTCAGAAAAGCTGCTGGCACTGTTAAAATAACATTTATAGCACCTTCTTGCCGAGAATATGCAACATAGTGCTTCCGCTTTAGCAAGCACAAAATTTGGCACAAATAGTCCTTCCAGAAATACTTCCACTTATGCAACCACTACTCAACCAAGAGAAAACAGTAACAAAAAGTATTAAAATATCATATACTATTTATATTGTTTAAAGAATTTGGCTCCTGGATGGACTCCTCTGCATGCTTTGGAAAATGCATGAGCAGTTTTGATAGACCATCACCAGGAATTTTGCATCCTTTAATAGCCAATAAGCAGCAGCATGCAGGAAAAAGATGTTCATCCACCGATCACATCCTGAACAAGTTCATGTGATAACATGCTGTCCTAACAGGTGAAAAAAGTCGTATGTGTGATCACTAATCTAAACTTCTAGTCTCAGAAAGCATCCTGTTCAGCTCCTTTTTATAAATATGCTTCTTCTCTTAGTTCGTTGTTTTATTTCTCAACTATTATTTTATCCTAGTTACGTATGTAGTATAGCCTCCTTCTTTCCCAAGAAGCTTTCATGTAAGAAGACTTAATATTTGTTAAAGTTTATTCTTCAATTGTTATCCCCAAGATACAGAACAGTTTGAGAACTAAATTAATATTAATAGTCAGAAGTTTTTCTAATCAGACCCATTGTGAAAAACCCTGATGTCAACATTTTGACTCAAAATGCCCTTGAAGTAACTTAAAAGAAGAATTTTTGCCTTCGATTCAACAGTAAGTTAAAGATTCATTGGTTCAGCAAACAGCCAGAGAATTTTCTCCAAAAAACTCATTTTGGTTGACTGATCCAAGAACAAGAACCAGTATACTTCACTGAAGGCTAAAGTTACACAAACAAATTTAAATTACAAACCACTTGAAGCCTAGCTGTCACAGTGTAGCAAGGTCCTAAAAGAGCTTAAACATATCACAGATTCTTCACCACTCATGAAAATAAACACTCTCTGCCCTGAAGTGTTCGTAAGAGTAAGAATTGCATGTGTAATACAGGAGGCAGCTTTAGGAATAAGATAAAAAGAAACTGAAGTATTCCCTCTAGAGTGACCTAACCCTTTTTTGCCCTGTGACTGCAAAGGATCACTTCTGAAAGGACCTCTGCACTCCAAACCATGCGATCTATCTAAATATTTACACTATGAACATTACTAAAACTCTCTTCTGAAGCCATTAAACATAGTATTTCCAGCAAGAGAAACAAATCAACTTCTGTTTAGATTCTTATTTAGTTTTAACTATTTTTATCATGTAGAATCTAACCTGGCTGCTCTCCCTAACCACACTTTGTAACTCATGAGAGCCACACAGCTGCGCCTCTGGCTGAATATACCTTAAAATGTCAAATACACTTCCTTTCTGTTTTCTAAAAGAAAAAAGAGAGGTGAAGAGAGAGAGAAAAAAGAAGGAACCTGATAAGGATTTTGAGGTTTTGTTACCATTTGTAGCACTAGCACACAAATTAGCAACCATGCCACCAAGAGGCTTATTGTTCATCTCTTTGACCACCCAATCAACTTTTTCCACCCCCACCCCAAAGTATTAGCAATGGTCTGAATGCTTTCTCCTTTCATTTAAGCTTATCCTTGCCTTCATGGCTTTGTGCTCTGCAGTCCTATGAACTCTGTTCTGATGAGGACACAACCACACCAATCTTTTAATCAACGTAGTTGACACTTTCACCCATGCTGGAATAGATTGCTCCCAGTAATCAGCTGGAAGTACGCTTCAAATCTGCTTTTGCTTTAACTTTAAAATAAATCTACAAGCTATATCTAAACTTTGGGTAAAAAAATACTCCAGTTAAAGAAGAAACCATCAACATCTGGTATTTTACATATTGCTTCAGATGTCTGTTCTACAGTACCTATCAGACAGAGCCCTTTCCAATTGTACTTTGCAATGCAAGAAACTGCCAAGGAAGCAAATTACAGTAAAAATGAATACTTACAGCCATAATTAACTCAAAAGGGTGTTTATACACCCGCACGGGGGATTGGTACTTCTGCACCATTGCTGCAGTTAGTAAGCTCAACTCAAACCTGAAAAAGAAATTTTTAAAGCCATCTGTCAAATGCAGGAAGCCATTTTCACTCTCTTAAAATTATCCTGTGCGTGATCCCCCGCTAGCAATTCTACAGGAAATCCTTCACAAGTCCTTGACTTTTTCCTTTTCAAGATGCAATGGGGCCCTAAAGAGCTACATATATTTTTGTCAGAATTGACTTTTAATTTTTTCCAAAGGTAACACAAAATTAGCACACTTTCAGTCCAGTTTTAGTAACAGATCTAAAACACACTTTATGACTCCTCATCAGGATGGTGAGACTTCCTGTGCTGCTGCCGAGAAACAAACATTGACACATGCCAGCTGAAGGCAGAAAAGCATTGCCCAGTCGCCCCAGCATGGAAAGGGGGCTGCTCGCTTATAGAGCATTCTGAATTGGGATAGTTTAAAAATAAAACAAAAAAGGAGGTTAAAGCATTAAACGAGTGTTAGATCCCCTTGTTTTCAGAAAAAAATAAATAAATGGATCACTACAGCACGATATATGATATAATGCATTCCTTTCTCATTTCCAAATCGAGGCTTTTGAAACAGAAGACATAGCTGGAGAGAAAAACTTAGAGGAACTACAAACATTCCAACATGTACTCAGAAAAAAATCACTAGCAAACCGGCCCGGAGTTACTCCAAAGGCTTTGTGTCTGCTTTCCCCAGCAAAGTGACCCAAACCTTCCTGAATGCAATTACGTTTATTGAAAAACGCTGGCATCAGCATTGGCAGATAAACCCCGCGCTGCTAGCCAGGCTCACTTCAGTGAGAAATGCATTTATTTCAGTACTTTAAGCATTACTTTTAATTCTTTTTACTGCTTCCTCACGTTATCTACAGCGCTTCTGGAGAGCGTTATCAGCTCCGGCTACGGAGTGCGGCAGATGGGCAGAGGCAGCTCCCCAGCCCCGGGAAGCAGGCAACAGTAAATCCAAGAGTAAATCCAAGAAAGTTCACCCGCCGTCCTCGGCAAGAGCGGAATTTACCCGTGACTACCCCACCTTTCGAAAAGTAACACCTGAATCAGCAAAAAGAGCCGCAAGCCCCTACAGAAGAAGAGTTACACAACAAAGAAGCAGCCCGGAGCTTCCCTCCCCGTGGGGACCAGGGCAGCGCAGCCCCCGCCCGCCGTGCGGGTGTTCCCCCCCCCGGGCCCGGCCGGTGCTCCGGGAGGAGCTGGGGCCCGGCGGGCACCTGTGACAGCCCGGACAGTGCGGCCGGCCCCCGGGGGCCGTTACCCCCCACCACCGGCCTCGCCACCACACAGGGAGCGCCGCCCGCTCCTCAGGCTCCCCGCGGGGGTCCGGCCCGGCCGCGCTAACGCTGAGGGGAACCGGAGGGAAACTTGGCGACGGCTGAGGGGAAGGGGCGAGGAGCATGGAAGGAGCAGGAGCATGGAAGAGGCAAGCGGAGTGCAGCACCGGCGCAGGGACCCTTACCGCCTCCCGCAGCGACGGCCGGCCGCGCTCTGGCCTCATGCCGGCGCGGGGCAGCGCCGGTTCCGGCAGGGGAGGGGACCGGCTGCCGCCGCCGCCTGTTGTTACTAGTGATAGGGCGGGGCTTGGCAGCCGGCCCCTCAGTGCGCGTGCGCGGACCCGCACCGCCTGCGCAGGCGCAATGGCAGTGCGGGTGGGTGGGAGGTGGTGTGGTCCCCACATAGACACTCAGCATGCCAGTGAGTGGGTTGTGTTTTGTGCACCTTCCCTTCGCCCACCCTCTATGAGCACCGCTTTGATGCTAAGCCCTTTAGTAATCATGGAACCATTTATGTTGGAAAAGACCTTTAAGCTCATCCAGTCCAACCATTCTCCAGTACTGCCAAGGCCACCACTAGCCCATGGCACTGAAGCCGCATCTCCATGGTGTGTGAACACTTGCAAGGATGGTTACTCCAGCCCTGCCCTGGGCAGCCTGTTCCAATGCCTGAGCACCATCCGGGGAAGGAATTGTTCCTCAGCTCTATCTAAACCTGCCCTGGTGCAGCTTGAGGCCGTTCCCTCTTGTCCCATCCCTTGTTCCTTGGGAGCAGAGACCGACCCCACCTGACCCCATTCTCCTGTCAGGCACTTGTAGGGAGCAGTAGGGTTCCCCTTGATTTTGGCTAATTGCTGCAGAGGTGCTGAACCTGTCCCTGGGGCTCAGAGGAGGGCAGGCTGGGGCAGTGGCAGCCAAGGCCCACAACCTGTCTCCATCACTCCTGAGCATCTTTCTGCCTGTCGCCTGTCCTGCAGCTGCAGTCACACACACAGGTGCTTCACAGTTTGGGATGTCTGAAAGAGATGCCTTAGACCATGTCTGGAATGTACTAAAAGCCAGAAAAACAATTACTGATTTGTGCTTACCAGTGTATCACAAACTCTGTTAAAATCAGGATGTGCAAACTAGGGGCCCATGCCCCTGTTCCCTTCAATGACTCTATTAAGGCAATTTATTTACCCAGAACATGTTTTATTACTGACTTACTCCCTCAGAAAATAAATCCTTCTGCTGAAATGGAGAATCATTATCCTGTCCTTTTGGTGCAGTTCTTTCTATAAGAAAGCTGAATTTGTTGTTACTGTTAATAAGTGATTCAGCTACAATTCTTTCTCTGCCTGAGCTACGTGTCTTTTAGTCAAGAACAGGCTGCTGTCTGATCTGAAACCAGTCCTTACAAGAAGCTGTTTAATGTGTTAAGGAATTGTTTCTCTGAAACTGGTTTCTGCTGTGGCACTTGGCCAGTTGCCTTCATGTAGCTGATGTTAACTAGTTATATCTAGTAACTCTGTAATTAGATTTAGTTATCTGATTGATAGTCCCTGCCATTATGCCTGTAACATCCTTTCCCTGATCTGAAAGCTGAGATATAATCCTACCAACATTGAAGAGCAAGGAATTTACACCCACTCAAATTCCTCTTTGCTCATAACATCTCTCTTTAGATCCTGAGAAATGTTTTACTTCGCACTGACTGCCACTATTCTACTGAACCAAATGGCCATATAACCAGAAAAGCTTTATTTGGACTTCTAAAGGTACTCAGTGTTTACTGATAGAGTGAAAGTCTAATTTAACATCTAAATCAGTCATGGTGTCTTTCCTGCTTTCTACGGAAACAATATTCTTAACAAGATAGACACAGAAGATGAAATTAATATGTTTGTAATTTTTTCTTTTTAATGGTGTTTATATTCCTCTTGCCTCTTCCTTTATGGCAGCTCCAGCAGTGCGTCATTAGAAGGAATATAAATGAATAAACGGTGGGTGAAATGTTTTAAGGAAAGCTCTGAAGCATGCTGAAGGCTGAAGACTGTGTCCCAGAAGACACAGGCTGAATGTGCAAACCATAGAATCACAGAATAGTTTGGGTTGGAAAGGACCTTAAGATCATCTGGTTCCAACCCCCCTGCCATGGGCAGGGACACCTCACACTAAACCATATCACCCGAGGCTCTGTCCAACCTGGCCTTGAACACTGCCAGGGATGGAGCATTCACAATTTCCCTGGGCAACCCATTCCAGTACCTCACCACCCTAACAGTAAAGAATTTCTTCCTTAGATCCAATCTAAACTTCCCCTGTTTAAGTTTCAACCCATTACCCCTTGTCCTATCATTACAGTCCCTAATGAATAGTCCCTCCCCAGCATCCTTATAGCCCCCCTTCAGATACTGGAAGCCTGCTCTGAGGTCTCCACGCAGCCTTCTCTTCTCCAGGCTGAACAGCCCCAGCTTTCTCAGCCTGTCTTCATACTCTCCAAACATTAGGAATGCAGCTCTCTAGCTGTGAAGGGAAGCTGAGCTTTAGGAAGGTTATGCAAGGTTTGTCACTCCCTACTATCTGAGCACTTTTCCTGGAGTGCATTCCTTCACGTTACGAACTTTGGTTACACAACTCAAAGCCCTGTCATCTATCTTGTTTCAGGCAATATTGCCATGGAAATTAATGAGAAGTATTGGTAGTAAATCCTTTATTATTAATAATAACTAACTTAAAGCAAAATTGCCTGAGGGCTGATGTATACAAGCAAAGATTGAAAATGCCTCACTGTAATTGAGTGCAAGCCCCTGGAATTTCAGCAGGCAGGGACTTGCTCTGGTTTCCTTTGTTTGCATCCCAGAGAGTGAATAAAATGTTGTGGTCCTGGCTTCTTACTGTCCTGCAGATCCAATCTTTGCAGCTTTTGTACTAGAGGAGGATGTTAGGAGTTCTCAACAGGAGGGAACATGCATTCATTCAAGGTCTTGCTGCCAAGCTGTACATTTATTAAAAGTATGTGAAAGAGGGATGAGATTCTGGATCCAGATATGCTGAAGTTCTTCAAGAGCTGTTCCCTAATAAATCAGTGCCATCTGAGTCACTGGAATTTTGTATGCACATTGGAATAACTGCCCTCATCCTAAATCTTTAAAATCATGAAAAAAGGACCCAAATGATAACATTTCCAGCTAAAATAAGCATGATGACTGACAAACAGCTAATGGGATAGAGATGTGCCCTGGGGACATGCAATTCCCCAGCGTTCTTATTAAATGCATTGCAGATACATAACTAGGTGTCACAATTGTTTCATTCCCTTGTCAGTCTGGAGAGCATCTGGTGGTGCTGGGATATGGGGTGGTGTGAATTCCTTCACCTCTTTACTCTTAAAATTACAGTAACTGTGACACCCAAGCTCAGGCCTCCAGATGCACAATGAGTGGGCTCATCTGGAACAGTTGTATGTATTTTTGTAAGCTCCTTGCATAGCTCATACTGGGGAAATGGTACAGAGGAGAAGTTTCTCCAAATATCTCTTGAGATCATGAAGTCCTTTGGCAGGGAAGATACTAATAATCCCAATATGTAGGTACAAATATTAAGGCTCACAAAATGCTTTAGGAAAAGTCAGTAAGAGGAAGCAGAACAGAGCACTTTCTGGGTGATCCCCAACACTGCTGCCTTTTAGCTTTATGGTAGTTTTCCACCATTGAGAAGATTGGGAACAAGGTAAAATATGTTCAGACTAGCCTGTGTTCAGAGAGGTGATATTAATGTGCAAAAGCTAGAAGGCATTAAACTCTTGTGCTGAGAGTTTTATTCAGGATTAAACTGGCCTTAGTTCACTTTAGCTTAATGCAGTACAAGTGAAGGTGTATTAACTTCATGCCGCTATTTGATTCATCTGAACTTTCCCTTGTGCCGTGGTGTAGAAAAGGCTTAAATGACCTTGTAGACCAAAGCCCTTCATGTTTTGATGCCATACACAGTCAGAAACCTGTTTTTTTCCCTTTTTTCCAAGTAATTGATAGGAAAATAGAGTTGCAGGCTGGGAGCCAGCCAGAAACACCAGCTGCCAGTGCTTGGACTCCAGCAGCTGACATCAGAGCACAGGCATCACTGACATAGCAAAGGATACGTAGATGAACATTAGCAAATAGGACTAAGTCCTGATTCATAAAATACGTGAATTGGGATGAGCATGTGGAAAGCATCCCATCCCTTATTCACATCCTCTCCTTGTACAGCCCGCACCCGTATGCGGCTTCCTGCATGGAATTCAGTGTCGCTGCTCAGAAGCAGTGACAGGGCTAAAGCAAAAGTGAGCAGGTGGTGCAGGGGGGGCTGCTGGGACAGAAATAATTCAAGCATGAGGAGCTAGTGGAGTGCATAGTCTGGATGGAGCACCAAATCCAGCACTCATTCCTGTGTTGGACATTTGTAACACCCAAAAGGTTGATAGCACAGTCTTCCTGGGGGAGCATAAGGAGGGGGAGACCCCCTTCAGGGCTGCCACAGGATTGGGATAGTTTTACACCTTAGACATCAGCAGGTGGCATGGAAGGGGAGGGGGAGGAAGGAAGGAATGACGAAGGGAACTCACCCCCACAACCATTTTTCCATTATAAAGGGAAAAACACTTTGATGACATCATACTTGCTGAGGTCTGTTTCTGTTGCTGAAGGTGTCATGCTTGTAATACAGGGAGCTGGAATTGCAAGCAAACAAGGGTTTACGGGGCACTTGAGAATGCCCAACTTTTCTGATTGCCTTTGGTGACTGCCTGGAGCTGCCTGGTACCTGCCTCACCATGAGCAGCCTGTTACCAGTCATCTCTGCATGAGCTGAAGGACTGCCTGGATCTGATCAGCTCATTAATAACACTTTTCAGTCCTGAGAGAAAGATCCATTTCAGCTGCGAGGCACAGCAAATGCAGCATGGAATAAGTTTCCTATACAAATAAAAACAAAGGCTGTTTACTGTCCCTCTTTCTAACAAGTCTGACAGTACAAATACTCTCATCTACTTCAACAAATGTTGAACCAAACCGTTGGGTCACTCACCATGTGTAGACTTTGCCCTGTTTGTCTGTAAAATGAAGATACTAATATTTTTTTATACCAGAGGAGTAATAAGAAACAATTACTTATTATTAAAAGTATTTCATAAATCCAGCTCCTTTTAAAGGACACACTGACTCCACCAGAGCTGGGTCTGCACCCTGTGGGCAAACACTGCACCCTTTCACTGGAGATCCATCAGGACAAGCATCCTTTGTGACTGTTGCTCTCTCAGCATAACAGTGGGTCTATCTGTTGAGTTTATGCCTGTGCCTGGAGGAAAATGAGGCAGATCATTACAAGGCACTTGCACACCAAAATATCTACCAGGGTAGCTATTTCAGGGTTTATTTTTCACATCGCAGTGTCTGTGGATCAGGCCTGTGCTGGCAGCTTTCATCCAAGAATCTCTTAGAAAACCCTTGGGAACCATAAGTCTCATGATGCTATTTGCAGGCCTAGAAATGCTGCTTATCTTCTCTGATCAGCACAATTCCTTGCATGAATTCCAGCCCGGTATCCAAGGCAATCTCATTATTTGCTGTACATGCTCAATCTGCTTGCTAATTTCTTCTTCCTTGTCATGAGGGAGGAACCTTCCTGTGCTCCACAGGCATGCTTGTACTGGGGAGATTAAAGAAAGCAAGCAAGGCGCATAAAGAATGTCACCTACTTGCAGCAGTGGCAGCCTGAACGAGGAGCACGGTTTAGAGACAGATGTTCCTTCCAACTGAATTGTCTGCATTGCTGATTCTGGAGAGTTCAATGCTTCTGAAGAGCATGAGATGGGGAATGTTGTGAAGCAGAAGGCTGGCTGCATCCAGGAGCTGGCACGCTGCAAGCAGCCGCTCTGCGCATTCTGCCATGGCTGCAGCATTAATCTGCCTTGGCCTCCAGCACCGCTGGCTGACTCTATCCTGGAATTAATTTGGCTAATGTACCACACGATGGAAAGCCATGTTTGCAATCTCTTTGCTAGGCAAGATTGGACAGAGATTGATAGCACTGTCTATCCCTGGATAAGTGAGCTGGTAGCAGAGCTCCACGGAAGGGATACCCACTGAGAGTGTGGCTCCAGCTCTCCAGGGGTGAGAGATGATACATTTAACACCTTCTGGCTTTTGTAGCTGTCAGCATGGGTCAGAGGGAGCCAGAGCAGAGAAGGAAGAGGAGGAATCGATGGGGCATGGGGAGCCTGAGCAGAGAAGGAAGAGGAGGAACTGCCTTTTGAGTCAAGCACTGGCTCTGCAACCGCTGTGCAAATGGGATGTGTAAAAGGTTTTTTTCTGAGGGCAACTTCCAAATAGCAGGCTCAAAATAACTTGGTTTAATGAAGGGGATGATCTCCAGCACAGGAAGCCTATTTGCAGTTGTGGTTTCAAGCTGGTAGCTACAGACTAATGTGTGACCACTAAGTATTCCAAATTAGCTAACAAACAGCTGTTCTGTTTGATTTGCTTTGGTCATAACCAGCCTCAGTTTGAATTAAACAAGAGCCCAAGGATGAAAAGAACTGATTTGACCCAGTACAGCTCCCTGGATGGAGACTGGAAACAAGGCCAGTGCTTCATTAGTGCCCCATCCCTAAACCCCATGTGCACCTGGGCCTTTGCAGCACCCCTCCTTTGGGGAGTAAGAAAGGAGAGAGATTGGAAGCACCCAGGAGGTAGCAAGAGGTCAGGTGGATGTGGTAGTGCTGGGAGTCAAGGCAGCACCAAGTGAGCAAAGGCAAGGCTCCCTATGAGAAACAGAGGACAGATCTGCCCAGCAAGTTCCCCCAAAGGTGGCATCCAGCTTGGGAAGCAGAAGAGAGTGTGGGACAGGCAGAATGACATGGGAGGGAGGTCACTGTGCATCCACATTGTACCTCAATCAGCAGGAGAGGATTTTTTACCCCTTTCCCACCACTCTGTGAGATGCAGGCTCCACAATGGGAGAGGAGCTGCATTTGCCGCCCCATCACTGCTATGGCCACATCCAGCCCTGGCACGTTCAGCAACACACAGAGAATGAGAGGTGAAAAACCCCATTAGTCCATGGATGTAAGTCACATCAACACAGCACTGCTCAAACTGCCCCAGAAGGAGGTTTTACATGTAGGCAAGTGAACTGCTGAAAATAACCCTGAACCCAGCCTGGCTGCCACGCTGTGCCATGGGAACAATGTTGTGCATATGATCAGATTCAGCAGGACACAAGCAGCCTACGGGTCCTTTTACATTTGGCTTGAAAAGGCTAAAAATAGCACCCCAAACTGTATTCCTTTTTTGTATTGCCATCTCCTCTGCCTGCTCCTATTCACTGGCACTTTTACATGCAAAGCAGGATTTGGGATCGGAGGCCTGGCAATTAGACTCCAACCTGGCAGCTGCAAGTGGAACAGCTGGAGGTGTTATTTTTATGGGATATTAATTGACTCCATGAAAAACCCTGAGCCCAGCGAACAGAGAGCACCAGGGAGCCGCAGTGCACAGCCACATGACAGGGGCTTAGCGACAGAAAGAGATAAAATAAAGGAGAGAGCCCAGTCTCCTAAAGCCGATTAGTTATAGCAATTTCTCCAAAGCTAAATATAGGAAATAGAAAGAATCCTCCCCCATCTTCATCTCCGTTGGCGGAGATGAGAAAGCACAAGGAAGGAGATAGAAATTTCATTTTTCACTTAACCCCCTCGTGGGCTGCAGAGAGAAACTGCTGCTGTAGTGATGCTCCAGCACTTAAACCCACATTCCCCTGGCAGCTAACCCTTTCCTGCCACTAACAAGTGCAGCTGCAGTTGCTCCAGCCTCAAAGCCTCTGAGCAGTATCACCGTGCTGGACAAGCTCCCAGTGCCAGCCCAGTGCCTGGGCATGGGCATGGCTGGGCCAGAGTGGTCCCCAGCACCTCTCTGCTAGGCACAGAGGGGTGAGCTGGCAAAGGGCAGAGCCTCCCCTTTCCCAGACACTGTTTGCCTCTCTGCTAAGGGGTTGAACCACCCACACTGCCCCAAAGCAAAGCAGGAGAGAGCCAGAACTGCTGCCTCCAGTTCTCCTTCCTCCCTGCAGCTAGAGACAGACAAGGCTTAGGGACAGAAAAGCCACCAGTGGCCAGAGTAAGGAAAAGCCCAGGGTGCTGGTGGCAGCAGGAAATGGACCCAGACCATTGCCTCAGCAAAACCTCCTGCCCATCTCCTTAGACCTCAGGCAAATAAATCACAGGCAGCTCCAGCAGAGATGCTGAGAAGCTGGGAAACCATCAGAGCATTTCAGATTTATGGGAAATTAATTTAGCCCCTGTCTGGATGCTGACAGCCCATAGTGCTGGCCCAGGGGTGGCCTCTGTTCAGGCCCTAGGCTTAACTTCTGGAAATAAATCAGCAGCCTACAGCAGGGGTGAAGAACAGCCTGTATCACTGCATCTGGGTATCGCCTGTGCTGGTAGCCATAGCACAGGAGGAGGCAGCAGGGATTCTGCTGCTGCTTTGAATCAGCCTTGCCAATACCTCGCCAAAACTCAGCCCAAGAAACCCCTTCCGTGCCAGTCCTTGTCAGCAGACAGGACAGCTCTATGTTCCACAGCCTCCAGCATGGGGATTTCTTCCAAAAGATGTGGGTTTTCCTGCTGTTACATGGCCTGTTCCCAGGAAGGTCCCCACAGCAGCATCAGCTTCATGCAGAGAAAAAGGTGCCAGGGGGACAGGAAAAGCCCCAGAAGAGGGTTCCCATGGGAAAGGCAGGGCTGGGTACCCAACTACAGGGACACATCACCTTTCCCCTCACCCATTAATTCAGCCACACCATGTCTGATGACTGTAGCTGCAGTTTTGCATAGGTCCCATGTCAGCTGCAGGGTCCTCCTATGAAACCTTTAACTAGGGCATGGGGCCTACAAACCTGCTGCCATGGGGAGGAACGCAGCATCCACTGTGTGACCCTGCTCACTCTTGGGGAGATGCATGTTGCTCGTGCATCCACAGGTCTGGCATCACCACATCTCCCCAGGCTTTTTTCCCTAGTAAGCCTCAGTATATGCCATCTGTGCTACCATCACACCTCTCCGTAAGATCCAAAGTTGTGGATAGACAATACTTTAGGGACAGAAGGGAAAGAAGCTTCTTCGAGAGGGTGTCACCACAGGTGACCTTGGTGGAGAGCACAGAGCTGCAGGCAGCCCCCGGCCTTGTGAAAGTCTTTGGCCTCCACAGTGACAATTTCCTTCCCAGCTGCTCTATCCCACACAGCCGGTGGGACGACTCCGTACAGCTCATGATGCGACGTGATTAGCAAACAGATGATGCATTTGCACCAGGAAGAGGAAAAAGAAGAGATGAAAAGAAGAGCAAGGCAAGAAAACAAGCCACATTTGGGGATAGAAGCAGGCAGCAGTGAGCTCTTTAAAAACCTGCTGAGGAAAGCACTTGCACAGCACATGGTTTGGGCAGATCAATGAAGCTGCAAAGTGGCCTGCTCCTGGCAGGCACACAAATCCACTTTCTAATGAAATTTACAGCAAGCAGAATCTAGGTCACTACTCGGAAGCATTCAGTTTATTCCAGGCAGCTTTTTAAATATTGAAGAAATAGCTGTCAAATAAAGCCTGCTCACCCCTGGCTGGAAGGTCCAACTTGGAGCCGTGGCAGGTTTCTTAGCTACAGCTTAAAGAAATGCCTGTTTTTAAGCTTTCTTTGATTGCCCCCTCCCTTCATCATCACAGCACAGTGACTGAAATTAACTCCTGCCATGGGGGGAATGAAGGGCCCAAGTGATGCTCAGGCTGAACCCAGCCCACCCTCATCCCTTCCCATGGCTGGGGCAGTGAGACCCACGGCTGTCCCTTCAGCAGGAAACGCAGGACTATCTGCTGCGGAAGGAAAACCATTACAGCAAGACCTAAAACCAGCTCTCAAGGGAGCAGCTGAAGGCAGCCTCTTAGCACAGGTGAGCCTTCTGCAAAGGCTGAAGTGGGAGGATCTGGGCTGGCCCAATGGTCATGAGCACCATTCCCAGAGGTCACGCTTTAAGAGAGCTGCTGAAGCCTCTTTAAGAGTTGGAGAGGGAGGAAAGGTTGGGAGCAGGCAGCTTTCCAGCTGTTTACCTCGCAGAAGCAGCCCCAACCCCAGCCCCACGCTCTCAGTTCCTGTACAAAGCAGAGCAGGAACACAGACATTTCCTCTTCCGACAATGCAAAGTCCAATGCTTTGCATAACACGCTGGCAGCATTAACCAATCCCTGTCCCAGCTCAAGGTCCAGCCTGCCAGGCACAGACCTCAAAGCATTTCGAGCCCAAGGACGATGTGGAAGCAGAGGGGAGACAAGGAGGTGGTCTCAAAGCACAGCCGGGGATGTGGCTGCACAGCACTGGGTCCTGGCTGGCTCTTGAGGACTGACCAGAGGAGAAACAACGTGGCCTCACACCTACAGGGGCTGAGGGCCCAGTGGGAAGCCACCTCCACAGCAAGGCCCTTGCTGGGATGTGCTGGGGAGGTCAAAGCAGTTTTCCCCTTTGCTCACAGACTTGTCCTGCCTTGGCATCTCCCCTTCTGTGAGGTCTGGCTTTCCCCTCCCAGCCCAGCCCAAGCACTCAGGGTTTGTCCTGTCTGAGTTTAGGTAAAACATGGGTGCATATGCAAACACCTCCGCCTCCTTCCTCCTTGTTTTTCACTTGCACACATAAACATCCATTTCATGCTCAGCTGATGGAGGATTTGCTTGGCTGGATTACAGCCCTGGCTGCTGCTCTGCTGCTGGCTTTGCACCAGGATCTGGCACTGGAGATGACACTCGGTCTCTGACCTACCTTCCATCATCCCTCCTGGGCTTGGCTGAGCACAGGATGCTTGTGCTGGGCACCAGTGTAGAACCACCCACTACAGCTCCGCTGTGACCCTGGCTCTGCTCAGCCCTGGGGCTGTGAGCAGTGTGTGTGTGTTTGCCCTTAACTCACATGGTGCCCACTCAGCTGGGTCACAGTTTGCAACAACACCCTTGGATAGAGAACCCCACAGGAGGGCTCAGGGCACTGGGATTTGAGTCCATCCCATGGCCAAGGGAATGGCACTTTCATCCATCCTCTGCTCCCAGACACCCACAAGCTTTCATGCTCTGCACCCCTCTCTGCTGCAGGAGCCACCAGGTCCTTCTCCCCCTCAGTCCCAAGGGGCTGCCCTCTTGCTTAGGGAACAGGGCACATACTTTTAAATCAAGAACATTGTGCACAGACCAGTTAAAACCAAATAAGAAGGGGAGAACACAAAACAGATCCCAGCACAATCAAGGGAGCTCCACAGAGCTGCAGGGTTTACTTCCACATCTTTTTTTTGACCTCTTGGCCAGTCCCAGGTTTTCTATTCCACAGGAAATTCCAATGCCAAAAAAGCTCAAATCAGGCCAGATTAAGAGGGTTTGGGGTCGGGTTTTTCTTTGCAGAAATTTTAAAGGACAAAGCTGGAATTCTAGAGCACTGAAATGAGAATCAAAAACTGTAGGAAGGAACACTCACAGCATCATCATGCCCTAACCTTCCTGTACCCAGGCAGCATCTTCCAGCCTGGAGACTCACAGGAGGCAGCCAGACTGGAGCTCTGTGACAAGGATTCATTTCTTAGGAGAAAAACCTTCATCTCATCAGTAAAACCATCCCCCCTCCCCTTAAACCCTGCCTGGAAGAGAGAATAATTGTTCAGCCTGGAGGACGAGTTTGATGTGGAAAATGAGGGGAGGAGGCTGGTTCTGGCTTGCCCTCCATGCCTTCTGGCTGCTGAGGAGGGAATGGTTCACCCCTAATTCAAGCTGGGCCTCTGGATCTGAAGACAGCGTTTGGATGGCACAGAGGACCTGCAGTGCC
Source organism: Melopsittacus undulatus (assembly GCF_012275295.1). Classification (NCBI taxonomy): domain Eukaryota; kingdom Metazoa; phylum Chordata; class Aves; order Psittaciformes; family Psittaculidae; genus Melopsittacus; species Melopsittacus undulatus. Next base: position 18,117,448 of record NC_047537.1, read on the forward strand.
TGCTCCAGCCAAGCAAAAGCCATCAGCCCTGCACTCAGTTTTACCCAGAGAAGCCCACCAGCCCACACCAGCTTCTATTAAACTGATTTTCCTCCTTTTCCACTTAGCAGGTCCTGATTAGTCTGAAAAGATGATGAATGTGGCTGCCCTGGCCCAGCAGGTTATACAGACTTTATCAAGCACAAACCTTATCAGGCTGTGCTGGCGGGTGGCAGAGCTGTGTGTGGCACAGCTGTGTGTGGCACTATCCATTAACACTGGCGTCTGCAAGCACAGCAGAGAGGGCACTTGCAGCTTTACTGCACCTGCAACCAGGGCTCCCCAGTGGAAAGGCTTTTTCTTTAATTTTCCTTTTATTCTGTTATGGAATAAATGAAGTTATTATAGAGAATTAGTATCCTGGTCCAGGAGTCCTGACCTGAAGCTTTACTTCTCTCGAAAGACATTAGGCATTCAAATAGGCTGAAAAGCCAAGTTGTTCCCCATGGATGCTACCATGCCACGGCTGACTCTCACACATGGCAGTGGCATCAAAACCCTGCCATGGGCTGAAAGACCTCCCTGTCAGGAGAAGGAATCAGCTGCATGTCAGAAAGGACAGCATTTCCCACACCCCAAGTGGCTGATCCTGCATTCAGTGCACATAAACCCATTTCTGTGACGAAGCTGCAGCGCTGCTGCCCTGGGGAGTGATTCTGGCAGAGCTCAGGGCTGATGTCACCTTCAGCACTGAGATCTCCAGACCCTCGAGTCCCACAGAGTTTTCCCTTGAGGAAAGAACCACTTGTGTGGCTCAAATCAGATGGTTGCAAGCAGTGTCCGTGCTCAGTGCCCTGGGTTTCTGTTGCAGGATGGATCCCAATCTCCCCACAAAAACACAATGCACAGAACTTTTCCCCAAAAGCCACGGATGCGCCGAGCATGAGCTCACCAGTCAGCAATGGAGGAACTGAGAAAGCTGTGCACGGGCAGCAGGCTAGGACAAGCAGAGCCTGGAGCTCCCCGACCCACAGAGCTGATGTAAGGGCTTGATGCTGCCAAAAGGCAGAGGTCTGGCTCACCCAGCACCGACCGGGACCTTCAATAGTCCTTAATCCTTACCTCCTTAATCCAGCAACAATCCATTGCTTTTATGCCAGGTGAGTGAGCTCCATCAGCTCCCTGTAAGGAGAAGAGCCAGCCTGGGCTGGGCACAGTAAGTGCTGCAGCTCAATTCCCCTAGAGCAGCTGTTGTTCCCATATCCTGGAGGAGCCAGAGGAACCGTGTTAGGGCATAGGGTGAAATGAGCAGAGAAATCCCATGTGCTGGGAAGCATGGACACAAGAGCACAAGGGAAGAGCAGATGGGAGCTGAGCTGCCTGGGGCTGGAAGAACAGGACTGGTGCTGCAGCAGTGCAGTCCACCCAGCCATGCAAAGGATTTGAGCTGCTCCCATCCATTTGGAGGCTGGCAGAGCTGGAGAGACCCTGTGGCCACATGCGGCTCTGGTGTGCGGAGGTAAGGCACCGTGCTGCTCCAGGGCAGGGTCACACAGCTCTTGAAGGGCCACCAAGGCTCAGCAAGCAAAGCCTTGCTCCAACAAAGCACACTTCCTCTCATCCCGCAGGGAGCGGGTCCAAGCAGATACCTCCTTGCTCCGGGGACTCGTGTGCTCCCGAGATGAGCTGTTCTTACCGCGCAAGAAGGAACGGCTCTGGCATGAACAAGTGCATGGCTCGACCTTATCGCAGGGCACAGGGTGCGAGTGATGGACAAGGCTCCTCCAAACAATTACTCATGCTTGGAGAGGTTGTTTGCAACACCACGGAGTCACAGTGGTGGCCAAAGCACTTGGAGCACAACCTTCTCCACAGCTGGGGGGGGGAAATAAATGGTGTGTGCTTGGAGAGCTGGGGCAATGCACTGGTTCAGGGCCAGACCATGTCTGGGTGCAGCTTACGCATGGACACCCACCAGTATCCCGCAGCATCTCTCCAGCTGCTCTCACATTGCCCAATACCAACCTGCTGGGGATGTGAGGCCTGGCTCTGACAGAAAAGACAAGCTGTTTGCCACTGCCCACCTTCACATAGGCAAGAGACAGCAGTGATGGAAAGGGGAACAAGCACCTTGCTGACCACAGGGTTTAAAATTATTTCCCTTCTGGGAGAGCCTGGAGGTAACCACAGCAGGGATTAATTTTGCCCAGTTAGTGAGCAAACCTAGTAAAACAGCACAGGCTTCAAAGCATGCATTCAATACCAACACTGCCTGGGGTGCTCACCTCCTCTGGCTTGGCATGAAATTCCCTGTTGCTATTTACAAGGGTCACAGCAGGTTCCTGTTGTAGGAAAACCAAATGGGCAACTGAGAAGCAAACTTGGGCACACAAATCTTGCAAAGACTGCAAGAGGCTCTGGAATAAGCAAGAGGGGACAGGGGATGCATCATGATGCTCCAGACAGGCACAAGCCACTTTCACAATGCAATCTGGGTCACTCCTGCTGATAAATAAGCAAGAACCTTAAGCATGATTTGCAAGTTACACAGCCCCAAATATCCAGCTGACCCACTTGTAGGTGCATTGTGCTTTCCTCAAATTAAGGTTCTTTACAATCTCTAATCCACTTTGCATATGGGTTAAGCAGAAACCTCAGCACATCAAGCTGATGGAGGCTGGGTCCTGCCTGTACCTGTCAGCCTGAAGGAAGCTTTTACTGTAACAGTGCTTCTAGTGCAAGTAATGACTTCAGCTATCGACTGTTTTCACAGCAAGACCCAGGAGAGGCACCAGGATGGGCTGGGGACCACTATGGCAACCCTGTGCATATGACAGTATCCAGAAACAACATCCCTCAGGAGAAGCTGGGGAAAAGCTAATTTTTCTTAAAGGCAAACAGAGACTTGCTCCTTGCTGACCCACTCTGAACTAAAGCCTCTTGAGACAACATTATTATTTCTGCAGAAGCCACAAGGTCAAAAAGATGTAGGATTTCCTTGGAAACAAAGCAAAGGCACTAAAGGCATCATGGGAGCATCCTTCCCACTGGAACCCCACCTCCTCACCTTCGGCCCATGAGCACCACCCCATTTCAGCTGGCTCTCCATCACTCTCCAGCCAGTCTCCACCCCAACAGCCCCCAGTAACAGACATCATCCTTCAGGCAAGAACTGCTCCCCTCTTGGATGTAAAGACCGAACTTCAGAATGTCCACAGACCCCACCTGCTACCAGCAGCCAAAGAAGAGCCTATGTTCCTCCACATCTCAAGCTGCAGCAATCCTGTGCTCACAAAGTTGCCTGTCTCTCCTTTGGGTTCCACTTCTCAAGCACTGTGAGTGCTGAAGCAAAGCCAGCATCGCTGGCTTTTATTCTGCTCAGGAATTCAATCTTAATGGGACACTCAGAGGCAAAATTTAGCAAGGAAGAAGTCCTGTATTTGGCCAAGGAGCCACCATGGCTGAGCAGCTTCTGTTGCACTTCTAAGAGGGCTAAGCACAGGGAGCACACACACCCAGCAAGCAGCATGAATTCACCACGTTTCATACCACACTGGCCTCAGGCTCAGCCCTAACAAAGCTGTAAATGGAGTGGAAACTCCCTCTACCTGAGAAGGAGCTTTTTACACTGCAAGTGAGAAACTACTGCTTGCTGTTAGCAAGGGTACATTTTACTATGCAGGCAGGCAGAAAGGGAACATTACATGTGCAAGCAAACCCTTCAAGCAACCTTTTCCAGGTATCCCAATGGAGTTGGGTACTAACTGTATCAAACCTGCAGCAGAGCTGCCTCCCTGGATGCACACACACACAGCAGTTCCTGGCTGCACGCAGGACAAGCTGATGGTTGTGTAATGCACAATCTGGGCTGCTGGCAAGGCACAGAGCAGGATCTTCAGCAGGAACCTAATCCCAACAAAGCCTCGCTCCCTGCACATCCGATTAGTCTCCCATTTTCCCGTTTCAATGAAGACAAACCATTCCATGGAGCTCCACACCCTCTAGTGGGCATTAGGGCTTGGTACACTGAGGAAATGCTCTCGAACCCAGCACTGCTGAACTCAAAAGAGTAAATTGCCCCTCCAGATCCCCAGAGCACATCCAGCCAGCACTGCACACCATCAGCATGTCTGCCCCAGGCACAAATCACAAGTGTCAGTGCAGTAGCTTTACACACCCACTTGCCTGGATTCACACTTGCAGCACATTGAAAATGTTTTTGCTTTGTTCACACACAATAGCAAGTATTAAATCTCAAGAAGTCAACTTTGAGAACTGGATTTTATTCATGCTTACCATCTAGCTAAGCAAAATGACTTTGTATTACCTAAAAACACCATACAGCTGTAACCAGACTGCAAGAGCAGCACTCTCACCATCTTGCAGAATGGATCTTCTGGTCCAGCCACCTGAAAAGAAACAACCAGGGTGTTCAGACACAGCAAATACACTGCAGGGAAGCTGGGCACAGGTATCAGAGGTGCTCAGTGTGGACATGAGGGAGTCAGATCCCACCAGGCTGCAAGTGCTCACATGTTAATGGAAATGAGAAAACGTGTTAGTTTGACACTTAGTTGACAGGAAAATCCTCAGTCAAATAACTATGTTTTAAAAATTAAGACATTTCAAGCTGATATTTACTCCCAACCTTGCCCTCCTTTATCAGAAACCTAAAATGTTTCAAATATAGTAACATTCAGAGCATTTTTGCCAGGAGCCTGGATCATAGCACACATCTCCCCCGCTCCCCTTCCTATGTGCTTCTGAGCTGTGAGCCCAGCTGTACAAGAAAAACCAAACAGTGAAGAAAACCACAGATACACAAAAGAGCATAGTACAACTTTGTTCAGCCTGGAGAAGAGAAGGCTGCATGGAGACCTCAGAGCAGCCTTCCAGTATCTGAAGGGGGCCTAGAGGGATGCTGGGGAGGGACTCTTCCTTAGGGACTGTAGTGATAGGACAAGGGGTAATGGGATAAAACTTAAACAGGGGAGGTTTAGATTGGATATAAGGAATAAATTCTTTACTGTTAGGGTGGTCAGGTACTGGAATGGGTTGCCCAAGGAGGTTGTGAATGCTCCACCCCTGGCAGTGTTCAAGGCCAGGATGGATGAAGCCTTGGGTTAGATGGTTTAGTGTGAGAAACAAAGCAAAGGCACTAAAGGCATCATGGGAGCATCCTTCCCACTAGAAACCACTGAAGCCCATGGCAGGGGGGTTGGAACTAAACGATCTTAAGGTCTTTTCCAACCCAAACTATTCTATAACTTCCAACAAAGCCATATGATTTGCTTGAGTAAAGAAATCACATTAACAGTCCCTACACTGTGGGGGGACAAAGTTTTGGAATTAAAATAATGCCTAGTGATAAATCAGGTGGAAAACGTATGAGCAAGACACCTAAGTTCTGGTTTTCACACCTGTGAAACTCGCCTGTGAAGGAAGCACAAGATCAGTTTCATTGTTCTAGGTCAGTATACATGAAACCACCGGACTGTGAAGCTGTTTGTCCCTGCCCTGAGGGATTTCTTGTTTGCAGTATCATACATGACCATCAGAAAGCTGCATGGATGCTCACACCTGTTACTGCACAGGAGGGACCCCGCAGGGAGCCCGCCTGGGAGCTGATCTCGGGCACAGGGCCAGGCTGGCTGGTATGAGAAGGGACCTGCTGGCCCCAAAGCCCAGCAGCCCTCTCCCAGCCCTGGCACATCCCTCTTGCCTCACCCCCCCCCCCACCTTGGGGTTCTCCCTCACCTCAGGGATGGATCCACTCGGGGCTGATGAAGTCCTGCGAAGCATCACAGATAGAACAGCGCCGGTTTGAGCCCCCATGAGACACACTGCACCCCCCTCCAGCCCTGCAGCCCCACACGGGCTCAGCACCTCCCACAGAGGGACCACAACCCGACCTGTTCCCTTTCCCAGCTTCCCAGCTCTCCCCCCACAATTGCGACTCCCGCCCCGCACCCCATGGCCTGCCCCCCTGCCCTCACACCCCCCCTCCTCCCCGCTCCTCAGGCCTCCCTCGCACCCTCTCCCCACACCCCCATTTCCCCCACATTGCCCCCCACATCCCGCATGGTCCCAGCCCCCGCTGCGCCCCATACACCCCAACCCCGACCCCAGCCCAAGGCCCGGCACCGCCGCCGCCCGCCATGAGGCCTCTCACAACCGGAAACAGAAAGGCCGGAACTCCACAGAGACGCAGCCCAGCCCAGAGCGCCTCGCAGCCACTTCCGGCCTCTCGCGGTCCTCCCGACACTGCCTTAAAGGGCCAGCGGCGTCTGGAGCCATCGCTATGGCAACGGCAGGGCCCGATCCGGCCCCGGGGGTGCGCTGCGGGTCCGGTGGAGTCCGCGCACCCCCGCCGGGTCCGCACAGCGGGGAGCGGCTCCCGGGCACCGTGAGACAGCCGGGGTGAGGGCCCAGGGCCGGGGAGTGGGGCACAGGAGCACCCGCGGGGTTTGTTTTGTGTTCCCCGAAAGGTGAAAGCTCCGCACACGGGGGGGCCCAAGCTGAAGCGGCACCAACACACCCAGTGCTGAGGTGTGCTCTGCTGATGGTGGATTTCAACATGAGCCAGCTTGTGCCCGGGCAGCACCAGTGCGGCAGCAGGGCCAGGGCAGGGATTGTTCCCCTGCACTGGGCACTGGTGAGGCCGCACCTCGAATCCTGTGTTCAGCTCTGGGCCCCTCACTACAGGAGAGACCTTGAGGGGCTGGAGTGGGGACAGAGAAGGGAATGGAGCTGGTGCAGGGCCTGGAGCGCAAGAGATGGGGAACGGCTGAGGGACCTGGGGGGTTCAGTCTGGAGAAGAGAAGGCTCAGGTGGCACCTGATGGCTCCCTACAAGTGCTTGACAGGAGGGGCTGGGCTCTGCTCCCAAGGAACAAGGGATGGGACAAGAGGGAACTGCCTCAAGCTGCACCAGGGCAGGTTTAGATTGATACAAGGAGGCACAAAAGCACAAAATATAATCAGTTCCAAGTAATGATAAGTTTGATAGCTTTGTAATGGAAAATAACCACGGTGCCTGAAGGTAGCTGACATAGTTTCAGGTCCTCAGGACCTTAGTACAAAAGGTGTAAGAAAAGCAGAATGGAAAAACAGGACCTGGGGATGGGGAGTATCTGGGACTAGCAGATGACCAGGATGGGAGCAGTTAAACTAACTGGTAAGTAGAAGGACAGGATGATTGCTGTGTCTGTAATGTTAATTAAGCTGGGAAAAGTAGACGACCCTTAAAGACCACCCTCACATTTTTGTATGCATGCGGGAAACTTTCTGGAAAATGATGCAATATTCCCAGTGACCATATAAAGATGCCCTGTATAGCAATACGGGGACACACCTTAGGAGGAGCTATCCCCCGTGTCTCCCAGCTCCGCAATAAAGAATACCTGCTGTCAGCTTGAAACTATTGGCGAGTTTGTTCCTGGAGTTTTCTCCGAATCAAGATGGAGCTGAGGAACAATTCCTGCCCCAGAGGGTGCTCAGGCATTGGAACAGGCTGCCCAGGGCAGAGCTGCAGTCACTGTCCCTGCAAGTGCTCACACACCGTGGAGACGAGGCCTCAGTACCATGGGGCAGTAGTGGCCTTGGCAGGGCTGAGGAGCAGTTGGACCAGATGAGCTTAAAGGGCTTTTCAAGCCTTGTTGTTTCTAGGATTCTGGGCAGTTCACTCTGGATTGTGCTTTGCTTTCAGTGGCTCCGACAGCTCTGCTCCTGGTGAATTGGGAAGGGCTTTCCAGCATGAATGGAAGTATCTCACTGGTGAATTTAATCACAAATTTCCCTCAAAGATATTTTGGTATAAATAACCAAACAGAAGAAAACTACTTTAAACACGCATGCAATGGCTTTCTCCCTGGTGGCTCATTCAAAATGAATAAGCCCTTAGTTTTACTCCTGCAATAAAATGTTTTAAAAGACCTTTTATAAAATATACATAAAGGTCTGAATCATAGAAGTAAACCTGGATGGGAAGAGCAGCTGGTAAAGCTGCTAGCAAAAACCCTGGCTCTCAGGTCAGCCATAAAACCTCAATGTAGCCTCTTGGTGCTGGCACATCCAAGTGAGGGGCTCGAATGACATCTCCTCATCCCAGCAGCCCCACACTATGAGCCCCACACTCTGAGGGCAGATCAGTCCCGGTGGCTGAGCAGGTAATTCAGTGCTCTGACCTTCCACCAGCTGGTGACGTGCTGCCTGTGCACGGCTCAGAGCCTGCTCTGAATGCTGAACTGTCCGTTTGCTTGTGATTTTTCTTCTGCTGTTTCTACATATGCAGGCAGAGTGTTCTACAAATGCCAGTGAACGTCTTTGCAGCCCCTGCGGAATCAGAGGTCACGATCCCCATTTTACACACAAAACTGTGATGCAAAGGGATGAATGAAAACATAATACCCACAGAGCTGAGGAGCTGACTCTGCAAAACCTGCTTCTGCGCTGTATGGGTACAAAGCCCTTTCCTTCTGCCCCTTGACCAGCAGTCACAAATGGAGGGATATTCCCATCTCCCAACATAGCCCAGGTTTTCATGGGTTGCTGGTTTAATGTTAGATTTGGTAATGCTCAGTAGTTTTTGGGTTGGTTTGGGGTTTTTTTCCTTTATTGGTGTCAGAATCATAGTACCACAGAATTCCAGGTTGGAAAGGACCTCAAGGATCATCTGGTCCAACTTTTCCAGGCAAAGCATGGCCTAGACTAGATGTCCCAGCACTCTGTCCAGGCAGATCTTAAAAATGTCCAACACTGGGGAGTCCACAACTTCCTTGGGGAGATTATTCCAGTGGCTGCTTGTTCTTAGTGTAAAAAGCTTTCCTCTTGTTCCAGACAGAATCTCCCCAAGAGTAACTTGTCCCCATCACCCCTCTGCTTTTCCATGGAACTCCTTGTGAAAAGGGAGTCACCATCTTCTTTGTAGCAACCCTTTGTATACTAGAACATGGCATGAAGGAATCCAAGGTGGAAGAGCCTGAGGATGGACCCTGGAACCTTGTGTGCAATGGCCACGTGGCACTCCTTGCAAGGCCAGGGATCAGCCAGTCAGCCCTTGGGCACCCTCACAAAAGAGGTGGACTTTTCCAACTGAGTGAGAGGAGCTTGAGACCCTCACAACTTTGTTTAGCATCAGCCCCACAGGGAGGCTTGGGGAGCAGCCAGGCACTCTGCTCCAGACACCCCATTCCCTCCAGTGCAGCACGGCAGGGCACACACGTGCAAAGCCTGAAATCAAAACCATCCCATGACTGATGTGGCAAATGGTGCAACCTGCTGTGAAGCTTTGCTGTGGCCCCTTCCCCTCACATCCCTTCTGTGATCTCTCCTCTTCATTGCAGCACTGCTGAGAGGAGCCACAGGCCTGCACAGCCGCCCAGCACCGACCAATGTGCTGTCATGTAGCCCTGCCCTTTCATTGTTCCTGGGTATAATGCTGCAAGGGCTGCAGCCAGCTCTAAATGTGTGTACCTCATTTGTGCAGCTGAACCTGTGCCATCTGGCTGATGGCAGGGACAGCTCTGAAAACAAACTAATTCTTCTTTTCCTTTCTGATAAAACATTACCTCTGTGAGATTTACACACTAGATCGAGCATCAACCTGAATTATCTCCCTCTTCTTTTTCTCCAGGGAGCACATAATAGGTAGATCCATCCATCCGTCTGCTTTGTTACACGTCGCCCAGCTTGGCAGTGTTTCTGTTGCTATTAAACCATGCTCATCCCCCTTGACATTTAAAAGGCCATTAGATGATTACTGTCACAGTCTTGTACGTGGTGCCTTAAACCAATTCTCTCCTTCTCTGCTCACCGATGATGGATTTGCTAGTTTATGCCATAGTAATTTGTTTTCCTCATGCTGCGCTCCAGCAAAATGCTTTCACTGTCAGATGTGGTTTTCTGTACAGCCCTTCCCTGTGGTGCCATGTGAAAACTGAGCAGCTCTGGGCAAATCAGAGCTGCCCTGGCTTTCAACAGCATTAGCAAAACAAAATAGCATAAGCCTTTGGGAGCCTGGTCCTGCCGGGATTGAATCCTCCTGTGTTCGGAGTCGGAACACAGCAGACTGCAGTGCTGTGGTTTGTGTTGATGGGGCCATTGGCTACCATGGCTGCAGCATACCCCATGGGATGCATGGATGTTGGCTCCATGCAGGATGTGGCTCCTGAGAGCAAGGAGTTGAGGCTTTGTGCCTGTCTGGGAGCAGAGAGTGGGAGGCACCATCAGCTTGAGAGTTTGCAGCTCATCCGTGAGGTCAGCACACATGGGGACAATGTGCACACCTGAGGGGTTGCTGCCACTGGAGCTTTTCCAGATCTGCAATGGGGAGAAACACTTCAGTGCACCAGTTCCTGAAAGCAAAGTCCATTTTGGCCTCTTCTGCTTTCTATTGGCAGTATCAGAAACACTGACGATGGTACCCAGCTCTGCTGGGCACTGGTGGGGAGTTCTGCCAGAAAGTTGATCTCGTACATGTCCAGACATTGAGTTAAATAGGTAAAAACATTGACCAGAGAGCTTGAAACATAAAGGTGTCTTGGCCCATTCCACACCTGGAAAATGTGGCCAGCAGGGATCAAAATGCAAGTGTCTCCCTGGGATGGAGAATGTCAAGGCTGGTCATGGTGGTTGATGTCACCTGAACATCTGAGCCCATGGCACTCAAAGCACCCATGCGTATCCCATCATGGGCCTGCAGAGCTTCTGAACTGAAAGCTTGGGGACATCTGGCTTAACCTGGAAAGCAAAGTGAACATTTCCTACTCCACAGTACTCACTTGTTTGTAGAATTACTCCCATCAACATCTCCCCTGTTCCCAGTCTCCTGCTGCAGAGAAGGTTGATGAAGTTCATGTATCTAATGAATTGCTACTCAAACCCACCTGCTTGTAGAGAAACATCCTCGACTAAATCCAGCTGTGCTGGGGAAAGTTGTGTCTCAGGCCCTTGTCACTATCCCCAGCTGGAGGTTCCTCTCCATCAACCTGCCAGCAGGGCAGCTTGTGTGCACAGTTCAGATGGAGCCAGCAGGGCTGGTGCCCTCCACAGCCAATAAATGTGAGAGCAGGTGACCCAATGAAAGCGGTGGCAAGCGTGCTGCTTATAATGGCACATCCACACTGCTGCCTCCCTCCTGCCAGGGGCTTTTTGGAGTGATAACTCATTGTGGCAAAATTGCTGCCAGATCCAGTATCGTGTGCTTCCCTGTTATTAGCTGGACCAGGTATTATTTATCCTCCAGCAGACAGCATGGAGCTGCCAAGCATTACATCATGGAGCTTGAGTAACTCCTCAGGCGCAGAATAACCATGCTCAGCCCCAAGATCCTCTCTGCTGCCTGATGGCTCAGCGTTGCTGGCATGAACTGTCTGCAGAACACCCTCAGACCTCTTCATAGACCTGAAACAAACCCCAGATTGGGATGGGTCCTCCACAAACTGCCCTACCAGCACATCCTCAAGGGTAGCAGTGTCCATGTCAGAAGCTGGTGTGGGATGCTAACCCTTACAGCAGCACACCTGGATCTCAGGGGTGGTGTTTCTTGGCTGTGTGCATGTCTGCAGGCCAGGACTCAATGCCAGCAGTTATTCATCTGATCCTCCCCAGAAACCTGTGTGACAAGGGCAGCTCTGGAGGCTGTCCCCTGTCCCCAGCCAGGCACTGCCACCACTCACAGAGCCCCCCTACCCCTAGCTGCCTCTCCCTGCCCTGATGAGCTGTTCCATGCTATGCTTCCAACACAGGCACCTCTGATGAGTTGGTGTCCTTTGCAGTCTCCTTCTGTTGCATTCCTATGGAGTTTGGCCACTTTGCATAACAAACACACAGTATAAACCGGCCACATCCATATCTTATTTTCACTTCAGGCTCTAATTACCTCATTTTGACTCTAACTTGCCTTTGCAAATAGCTGGAGCTTAGCATTCCCAGGATATCGCCTTCCCGGATCCCCAGGGCTGTGCTCAGAGAGCCCAACATCCATCTTACTTATGGCTGCCAGAGAGCTCCTGCTTTTCCTGCCGAAGCAATTATCAGCTCTGCCACTGCTGCCCAGCACAAATGGACCCAGGGAAGAGAGAAAAACCCATGCTGAGGCAGGAGACAGACCTGCATGGCAGCCTGGGGAGGCAGGGGGGCTCTTCTGCATGCCAAGAGGGAAACCAAGGCAAAACCAGCCAGGGCTCTGGCTCTCTGTGGTAGATCCATGCTGCAGATCTGGGTTCCTGGTGCCACCCTTGTCTCACTTCAGCTTGCACAATTTCTCCCGAAATGCCAGATGCACTCAGGGAGGGTTTTGTAGATGGAGGAAGAGGAGAGATGGCTCCAAACCCTGGTCTCTTCTCTGGTCTCTCCATGCATTCCATTTCTCCTCCTCCTACACTGTGGCTAAACCCTGTGTTAAACCTCTATAATAAACCTATATATGTATAAACCTATATACTCCTACCTGCCGCTCTCCATGATGGCCCCACTGACTGCATCCCTTGCCCCCTGTAGGGCACATATTGGGCTCATCTCTACAAGTTTCAGAATCCCTAAAGCCCCACTTCTCAAAGCGCAATTCTACAAATGCAGATGAGGATTTGCAGGAAACCAATTGATTCACAGGGTTCATCCTTTATTTTGCCAGATAACATCAGTTCAATGCCTCCTTATTTCTGCTTTGTGAGAGCAATATAAACCACTTAAGTACACATACAAGATAGACTAATCCATAAGTGCTTATGAACTGTTTGATTTACAGAGGCATCTCTATCTTTGCCGAGTATCTCACAAAGTTATCTATTATTTAGCAGTAAATTAAAGCGGAGGGTCTGTGATTTTCAGCAACAGGAATTAATATCCCAGCACTCCTTTGTACCATCTATGTCTATAATTTACAGCACTGAAATCAGCCAGATAGAGCTGCGACACAATCCCTTTTCCCTTCTCCCTTGTTACCTCCTGATTACTGCTGCACAGGGGGAAGTAAAAAATGGACTCACAGGAGAGATGCTCGAGGCAGTGAAGGATAGTTTTAAATTAAAAGTCCAGGTTTTGCGGCTCTCAGGGGATCTCCTTTGCTTCCCACACACATCACTTATGGATAATCTATTGAACCTGCTGCAGTCTTGCCTTGAGACTGCTGATTTTGAACCTCGATGCTCAGGGTTGAACAACAACAACAACATGATGGTTATTATTACCTGCAAGCCTTGCAGATGCATACTGTGGGATGCTTTGCCCACTCGCTCACAATGCAGGGGTGGCCACAGCACCCACAGAGCTGGAGCAAGTGATGACTATCCAGAAACATGAGTGACAGCAAGGGCAGAGCTCTTCCCCCTGAAGCTCCATGGGCTCATAGAGGCGGTGGGTGATTTTAGGAACAAGGGAGGGGAGTCACATTGGAGAGAAATATGTCCTTTGATCTGGCAGCCCCTTCGTTTGGGTCGGGGCCAGCTCACTGCCAGCAGCCTTGTGCCACGTTCAAGCACAGTAACAGCATCAGGACGCTTTATGGGCTGTGTCGGGCTCTGATTGATGCGAAGAAGGTAATAATTTATAGCAATCTCATGTACTACAAAGGCAAAACATGTCCTTCTTGGATGTAGCCCTGCAAGCCGCAGGGATAACTCAGCTCCAGCAGGCAGAAAATATGAGAAGAGCAGAAAAATGACCTCAAATTTTCTTGCTTGGCTTCTCTGGAAGAAGGAGAGAGATGAGGCCCTGTAGACACCTTGCTGGTGTGGGTCGTGTCCTGGACAGCCTGGACAAGTGCCCAGGCTGTACCAGGGTTCTGAGCCCTGCCTGCAGGCACCACCACTGCCAGGCACCCATCATGCTGCCTCCACCATCGGAGCTCAGTTCTGGGGCCCCTAAAGCAAGAGGGATGTGGACCTGCTTGAGCAAGTCCAGAGGTCACAAAGATGCTTCAAGGGCTGGAGCAGCTCTGCTCTGGAGCCAGGCTGAGAGAGCTGGGCTGGGGCAGCCTGGACAAGAGAAGGCTCCTGAAGGGGAGACCCCAGAGCAGCTCCAGTGCCTAAAGAGGATGCAGGAAACCTGGAGAGGGGCTTGGGACAAGGGCCTGCAGGGACAGGACAAGGGGAATGGCTTGAACCTGCCAGAACAGGGGAGACTGAGATGAGCTCTTAGGCAGAAGCTCTTCCCTGTGAGGGTGCTGAGGCGCTGGCACAGGGTGCCCAGAGAATCTGTGGCTGCCCCATCCCTGGCAGTGCTCAAGGCCAGGTTGGATACAGGGGCTTGGAGCAGCTGCTCCAGTGGAAGGTGTCCCTGCCTGTGGCAGGGGCTGGGGCTGGAGCTGGATGATCTTTAAGGTCCCTTCCAAACCAGTCTGGGATTCTATGATTCTAAGAACCAGGGTCTCCAGCCCAGTAATCCTGTGTCATTGGACAGGATGTGACACCCCATCACCTTCTTTTCACCATACTCACTTGCTGCGGTTCCCCAGGCAGCCGAATTTCATTTCTTAGCTAAATTAGAGCGTGCCATTTATCTTGCAGCAGATCAGATAAAAAGGGAGGAAGATCATCAGGAAATTCAGCCTTTAACAAGTCACGCTTTGCCCCTTTCTTCTTCTCTATGTAGAGAAATTTCCAAGGAGAAGCTGCTGCAGTATTATTTGTCTTTGTTTTGAGGAAGAAAAGCAAGCTGATTAAAAGCAAACAGAAGGCAAGAGCTGTGGAGTCCCAGAGGCTCCTTTGCAGGAGTTCAAAGGGAGAAAATAAAAGGAATAAAAATATGGAAGAATTAGAGCAAGACATTGAAGCTTTGAAGATAGATCAGTTATGGATGGCTTAAAACACACAATAATTAGCGCTGATAGCTACAATACCTGAAGAAATGGGGAAGAACTGTTTGCTTCATGCACATCAAATCCTTCCAGGGATGCTTGTGCCAGCAGGCTTATGGTCCAGGCACTCCTGTTGTTGCCAGCAGCATCTGCGCGTCTCAGCTGAGCCGCAGCGGTTGGGATAAGGGTTATCATGAGGAAACACACTGCTGCACTGCTGGGGACTGAGCCTCCCCTTGCACCCTGCCCAGGGCAGGAGGGGGACAGCAGCACCCTGTGCTCCTCCCAGGGCCTGCGCTAAGCCCTGGTGATGTGACCTGGAGGTGGAGATAAGGTGGGAGAACAAAACTCCTCCATGAGGGCTGGGAGGCACCTGAAGCTTATCTCCTCTGTGCCTGCTGGATGAAGATTACAGGCTTTTATTTGCTTCTTCCCAGTGGCAAATTAGAGAAGAAAGAGAACTAAGGAAGAAACCCATCCTGCATGCAGAACATGAGCCTCAAATAAATATCACGGCTATGTTATCCCATTAAAAAAGCATTTAGCTTCAAGCCTGGAACACCTCAGGCCTTGCAATGCTGGGCTCTGACTGCACTGAGCAATGGGAATACATGGATGCCAGCTGCTCTTGGCTCCCACCTCCTTGGCAAGCTGCTGCTTCTTAGTGCAGGAATTTTGTAGCAGAGCCACTTGGCTCCAGGTCTGCCCAGGACTTAATTTACTTGAAAATCAGTAAATTAGATCAGGTATCATTGTAGATCAGGTGCATGGGCATGGAGGGGGTCCCAGCTCCTTAAGAGTTTCACCTTTCCCTTAGGAGTGGGGTCAGGTTCCCCTTGCTCTGCTCCTCCTGCCATGGAGCTGAGAACGGGGCTTGTGAGCTGCTAACTCCTGTCCTTGCTGTGCAGAAAAGGGATGGCTGGACCGCTGTGATCTGATAGTCCTCCTAGGGCAATGAATCAACCAAATCACTAGCAGCTGAATGGGAGGGGACCACTTTCTTGAGTGCACACAAACAACCAGAGCACAGATAAGGATGTTCAGTGGGAAGAAAAAACCCAGGCAGATTCCTATCAAATAATGTGCTCCTGTAGAAGCAGTTCTGAGCAGCGTGGGGGATGAGTTGGGCTCTGTGGCACTTGTAGAGGGAAGTTCAGAACAGTGTAGGTTAAACAAAGCTGTAGAATTGTGTTAGCACTGCAACAAAGTCAATGAGGTTTTGGGGCTTGTTTGGCGGAGGAAGTAATGTGAGTCCAAGGGTCAGGTCCAGCCCCAAGAGCTCATTCACCCGCAGGCATTGTTGAGGATGGATTGCACTGGGTGACTGCACCAGTTCAACAGACTGGGTTTGTGGGTCCCAGAGCAGCATCATCCCTTGTCCTTGCTGGGGTTGTATGTTCAGGTGGCGTCACCCACCTCTACTGGGAGAAATCCACTTCTGTGGAATTGGGCACATCTCAGCCCCTAACCTCAACATCATCATAGAATCCCAGCCTGGTTTGTGTTGGAAGGGACCTTAAAGCTCATCCAGTTCCAACTACTGCAGGCAGGTTAAAGCCATTCCCCTTGTCCTGTCCCTACAGGCCCTTGTCCAAAGCCCCTCTCCGGGTTTCCTGTAGCCCCTTTAGGCACTGGAGCTGCTCTAAGGTCTCCCCTTCAGGAGCCTTCTCTTGTCCAGGCTGCCCCAGCCCAGCTCTCTCAGCCTGGCTCCAGAGAAGAGGCAAAAATATGCTGGCATAAGCCACAACAGCCACAGAATCCCCCCATCCCCTTGGAGCATCTTCATGGCCTCCTATGTACTCACTCTAAAAGGTCCACATCCTTATTATTTTCAGCACCCCGGAGCTTCCTTTCCTGCTACTACTTTTCTTTACCCCTTTTACAGCTTTTAGCTCAATTTGAGCAGATTGAGGCTGACCCAGGCTGGCCCATCATGGCAAAGCTTTTCATTCCTTTAGATGGGAAATACGTGGGAAACCCTTGTGACTGATGCCCCAGTAGCAGGTTGCAGAACCCTTCCTTGCTGAGGAGGGCAGCCATGCTCCTGGCTGCAGGAGGAGCAGGGAGAAGGGTGACAGAGCAGGTAAGTGGAGCCAGGGAGGTTTGCTGTTATATTTAAGAAGCCCTGGAGTGAGTCTTTTCACCCTAGACAATACATTTAAAAAGCCTTTTCATGCTGGACTATTCAAGGACTGCTGCCGTGTGCCTTGGATTAGAAAACGTATTTCTCCTATATTCTTTGGCGCAAAGGAGGATGAAGCTCTCCCCCTCATAATCTCAAGGTAAAATGACCGAGTCGGGCAGGCACATGGGTTAAGGCCACGCACCCCCTTCCCATCTCAATGTCCTGATCTGCAGAGCCACGCTAGTAGCAGGGACACCAACTGCAAGGTCCCTTGCCTGGAGTGTGCAGCAGGAGAGTGGCTTTCCCCGGTGGGTGGCATCCCACGGGGGACGGGGACCTGCATGAAAGGCTGCACCCCTCTTTTTAGCTTCAAGCAGCTGCCCCCTGCGAGCTCTTAAGCGTCCCCATTGCCACTAGATGTCAGTGAAGACTGGAGCTGGGGCTTGGCTTGGGAAGGGCTGATCCTGGCTGCAGTGCTGGGGAAGGAAAAGTGGGGTCCTTGGGTATGGGCATCCCACTGCAAGGCGTGGGGACACCTACCGTGACCTGCCACCTGCAGGCACGGGTTCAGGGGCTTCCCACACATCAGAGATGTGGGGTAACCTCCCAGCCTTATGGACAAGGGCATCAGGAATCCCCATTTCCCAACCTTGGCTCTAAGCTGACAGAATCCTTAAGCAGAGTGTTGTGTGAAAACAGCATGGGAAATTAATCGGGCGGTTTCTTTGAAGGATGCATGGCTTGTTAGTGTGCAGGTTGGGGTGGGATGCACAGCTTCTGATGGAGCTGCATGGATCATCCTGCAGGCTGGCATGGGGTTAGCTGTACCCCGAGCCTGTGCTCTGCACGATACCCAAAGCCCTGCTACAGGCAGTAGTGCATCAACTATTTAACATCACCCTAAGAGCATTCCCTACTTCCTAAGTCAACTGTTTAACATCTTCCTTAAAGTATCCTTCCCTTTCCAAATCTTGATAGATCCTTTGCTTTACCACTGTAACAGCTTAAAGCTCCTCCAGCTCCAACCCCTGCCACGGGCAGGGACCCCTTCCACTGGAGCAGCTGCTCCAAGCCCCTGTGTCCAACCTGGCCTTGAACACTGCCAGAGATGGGGCAGCCACAGCTTCTCTGGGCACCCTGTGCCAGCGCCTCAGCACCCTCACAGGGAATCACAGAATAGTTAGGTTTGGAAAGCACCTTAAGATCATCCAGTTCTAACCCCCTTGCCATGGGCAGGGACACCTCACACTAAGCCATGCCACCCAAGGCTTCATCCAAGCTGACCTTGAACACTGCCAGGGATGGAGCATTCACGACATCCTTGGGCAACCCATTCCAGTGCCTCACCACCCTCACAGTAAAGAATTTCCTCCTTATATCCAATCTAAACTCCCCCTGCTTAAGTTTTAACCCCTTGTCCTATCACTACAGGATATAATGCATAAAGCACTCCTGAAATAACAGCTTAATCTTCAGCAGCTCCATCAGTCCTGCTCCCAGGCTCCAGTCACTCCTGTTATTGGGAACAGGTAATAAAACCCCAGCCACCACCACCAAATCCCTGGTGCTGAGGAGGGCTGGGGGCTGCCTCCGAATTAACTGCATGCACAAAACCAGCTCTTAGGCTTTCTGAAGCCTTCTAAAGAGAATTAAAAGGGAATTAAGTTGCTCACTTCAGCTCAGCCAGTGCAAATAAACCTTCAGCTGTTGGATTAGCAGAGCAGGAGCAGCAGCTGCTGGAATTCCTTTCTTTCCGGTTTTGTTATTTTTTCCCCCTTTTCTTTTTAATTCACGTCATTCAGGGCAATAGAGTGTCAAACCAGCCTGGATCTTCTCCAAGGAATCTCTGCTTTCGCAGCCATGATACTACTGTTTTCATTCCTCATGGAAATAAAGGACAAAAAAACCCCAACCCAAAACCCTAATCCCAGTTCACACTGGTACCTTGTATCCCCATGAGAGTCCTATGCAGAGATCATTTTTCATATAACATTGGACTCAGCAGCATACTGGGCACAGAAAGAGATGCTCTCCCCCCATCTCCATGTGGTTTGCTCTGCACCGTTGAGCTCATGCTGCACCCGACATGAGTGATGAGCCCAAGAAGGGAATGAACGATCAAGTATCTGCTGCTTGCACATGGAAGTGAAGAGTAGATTGGCTTCATGAATCCATGAACCCCCATGGTCCCTGAGCACCACTGCATGGGTCTGTGACCCGGCAGCATTTGCAGAGCAGGCAGGATGGCAGCTGGGAGGGATGGTCCCTTCACTGGGGCAGGTGAGTGAATGTGAGCAACCTTCATCTGTGCACCCAGTGACTCCAGGCAGCAGGCAGCAGCCAGCTGGATTGTGCCTCAGTTTCTCCAGCTGAGGAAATCCTACTTGTTTGGCCTTACAGTGCCTAAAGGGGCTGCAGGAAACCTGGAGAAGGGCCTTGGACAAGGGCCTGTAGGGACAGGCCAAGGGGAATGGCTTTAACCTGCCCAAGGGGAGACTGAGCTGAGCTCTTAGGCAGAAGCTGTTCCCTGTGAGGGTGCTGAGGCGCTGGCACAGGGTGCCCAGAGAAGCTGTGGCTGCCCCATCCCTGGCAGTGTTCAAGGCCAGGTTGGACACAGGGCTTGGAGCAGCTGCTCCAGTGGAAGGGGTCCCTGCCTGTGACAGGGGTTGGAGCTTTAAGGAGCTTTAAGGTCTCTTCCAACACAAACCAGTCTATGTTAAGAAAATCTATGTTTTTTACAATGCATGACTGGAAATTGACTTGCAAATCTGCCAGTTATATACACACACGTATATATATATATACACATATCTATATCTATCTATCTATATAAATATGCACACATACACACATATATATGCTATCTGTAGTGGCAAGAGGAGGAATTTCAGGCTAAGATGCAGGACACCCCCTCCTCCCTACACACTGCATCTGCAGAGCTAAGCCTGAGCAGAAGGCAGCACAAGTAGCCAGAGAAGTGTCTGGGCTTGGGCAGAAGCTGAGTGCCAGATCCAAGCAGGGTTCAGAAGGTCCCTGGAAGCTTTCATCATCTGTGTTGGGCTGGAAGCAAATGTTCTGCAGCACATCAAGGGGTGCTGCATTCCTACTCTTCCTGAGTGCAGGTACTAAAACGCCAGCTGAAGAAGCCCAGCTGGTGTCCCTGAGAGGGCAAATGTTGGAAGTGTTAAGCAGAGCCTTGAACCCCCCAGTGTCAGTAAAGCCATGGGTGATGGGGGTCCCCACAGGTCAGGTTTATCCATCTCCAGCTTCCACCAACAGGATCCAGCTTCATTGCAGAGCCAAACCCCACACCCAAAATGAGAACCATCACCTTAGCTTGGCCAATAGTCATCTCCCAGCTGCCAAATTGGGATCTAAGGCCAAAACCAAGCATAAGGAAGGGGAGAAAAGATGGGTTTTAGTGGTTCTCACCTGGGTGAGGAGCAGTGGCTGTTCACTGATGTGAAGCAGCAAGGTACCAGGGACACGGGCACAGCTGAGCATATACAATCACTACCTGCAGTTATTAATTGGAAAATCTCCTATTTTGGTGCTTGCAAAGCTCTTTCAGGGAAGTTTCAGCAAAGGAGAGGTTATTCCTCCTTGCCTCGCTGCTCTGGGAGCATCCTGGGTGCTGTAAGTCAAATGGGGGCTTTGCTATGCTAAGGCACTTGGTGAATTGCCTGAGGGCACAGGATACCCACAGCTCCTGCTCTCTTTGGCTTCACAGCCCTGAAACAAAGACTGCTTTCCCCTGCAGTGCCCTGGGTCTTTCCCAAAAGGGTATTCCAGCTGCAATCAGTGCTGCTCTCTGCTAACCCCCCCGTTTGTCCGAGAGATTTTCCCCAACACCAGCCCAAAGGAGAGTCTCAAAGACAGGCAGGGCAAACACATTTGGAAAATACACAGGTAAATGCCTGCTCTGGATTAAGCAGCCAGCATCAGCTCTGCTTATGCCCACTGAGACCCTCCTGCTCTTCTCCTCGTATCCCTCCTGGTGCTGAGAGCCCCCCATGCCCCAAAAATGTGGGCTGTGGGCTGGCTGCACCACAGAAAAACCCTGCAAGAGTTCATGTGGTAGGTAAATCCTCATGGCATGGTCTGGATGCTGCTGCTGCCCAAATGCTCCCCCAGCATCTCAGGGGGTGGCAGCAGGGGACTGAACACTCAAATGAAGCAGGAGGATGGAGCTGACACTCGCTGTCTGGAAAGCTTAAACACACAGCATCTCTAGGCACAGTTAATGATCCTGATAGGTCAGCTCTCCACCCCAACCCTGTGTCCTGATGGCGAAGAAAACCATTTGTGCTATTAGCACTGCATTACTCAAGCTGAAGGCAAAGCTATCAACCAATATTCCTCTGATGGAGCCCGGAGGCAAGGGGAGGGATGAGTAATTTCAAGCCCAGCACACACAGGAGAGAGCTGGCAGGGAGAGAAGGTGGCAGAGCAAAGAAGACACAAATTCCCCTTGGAACATCATTGCTGAGACCAAAAAGTGCTGTGATTGCTGTGGAAAACATCCAGGGAAGGGCACACAGGAAGCCTGGGGCTGCGATCCCCATAGGTGCAAGCCAGGATCTGAATGGCTGCAGGACCATTACCCCAGGGCTTTAACAGAGGGATTCCCACCAGGGAGAAGAGGATTCCCCCATAGCTGTTCCCTTACCAGGCCTTTCTACATTTCTTCTTTCCCAAACAGCTGCTTTCTTGTGTGCAAATGGCACTTGTTCCCCCCTGCTGCCACCGCAGAGGGAGGACACATCACACGCTTTGGGACAATCCCAGAGCTGCCACTTCCTACAGCCTGATCCCAGGCTGCTCCCCCCGGGATCAAGCACTCATCCCCAGACCCCCAAAATTAGGATCACACCTGCCAAAATAGGAGTTCACACAACAGCAGCTGGAAAGGCTTCACCACCACCACCATGCTGAGCCCTGGTGCCTTTCCTGCTTATGGCATTCAGCATGAAACGTGTTTCTTGGTTAAATTCTCCAGCTTTCAGGGTGCTGCAGTGCCTGCCATGTAATACTTAGGGTGCTGATGGGGTCTTTCATCTTCGCCTTCCCCTCTCCTCCATGCCACTCGCCTCTGGGCAATATTGAGGACTACTTGTAATCCCTTCCCTGCTTGGATCCAAGTAGTTAGGAGGGGTTTTTCCTCTCCTCAGAGGCTTCACAGTGTCTTGAGTTTGTTTGAGGCTGGCAATAGACAAAAATTGCTTTGTATAAGCCCATTGGGATGGATGGTGCAGGAAACAAGGACAAAGCAGGGCTGGTGGGAGGGCCCTGCCTCCTCCTCTGTGGGTCCCACTGGGTCCAGCCAGCCCCAGCATCACAGCCCTGCATGGGTTTCATCCTTGTCTTCGCTCTGTGTGCAAATAAAGCAAAACACAAGCTCACTTCACCTTCAAGCACGTTTCCATCGCTGCAGGGGTCTCATAGAGCTCCTTAGCATGGGCCTTGTCCCTGCAGCAGCATCCCCCAAGGGATGGACCACATCCCCCTCCAGGCTGAAGAAACTCATGAGCAATAATGGCTGCGGCAGCCCCTGCAGGCTCTGGCTCAGGGGTTTATCTGAGCACGATGAGCTTAAATGCAAACAGGACAAAAGGATGGTGGCAAATGGAACAGGGAACATCCCCCCATCTCCCCTGGAAAACACATAGCAATGGCTGCAGAGCTGCCTGATGAGTGATATGTACGGTTCTGGCCTAAAAATGTCAGTTATTATTCTCCTTCTCCATGACAAAGATGCTGAGTTTTGATGCTGAGGAAACTCGGGGCAGGAACTCAACAAAAACTCCAACTGACACGCAACTGAATGTAAAGGGAATGCAAAGTGAACGTAAAACCTTGATCATCCTTTATTGTGGCGTCTCAATTTTAAGACAAGGAAAGATAAGTTCCTTCATTTTAAGCATCTCCCATGTGTCCCAGGCCAGTTCTAGATGCATTCAGAAGCCTTGGGGAGTGGGGATGGGACTGAAGCAGCATCTGACCCCACTGCAAGTCCTGATGTGTCACACCTACCTCAAAGCCAGTTCAGGGAGTCACCGTGATGAGCCTTGTCTTGCTCCTAAAGTAATTGGACATGATCACTTGCTCTACTCGGATCATGGCCAATATCCATCACAGGCATCATCCACATTTGTTTGTTAATGAGGGAGGAAAAACCAACAAGCCCATGCAGGGCTCAGTTCTGCTCCAAGGGATGCTGCTGTAAAGAACAGCCCTGGAGCTTGTGTGGGTTTGCACCAAGTGATCTGGGGTCAGAAGAGCCTGAGCTCATCCTGCTGAACTGGGGATGGGAGTTTGCTCCAGCTGATGGAAGTGGTGATGGGTTTAAAATAACACAGAGGAAGCTTGGGTTAGATGTAAGGAAGAAGTCTTTACTGTGAGGGTGGTGAGGCACTAGCAACAGGGTACCTAGGAAGTGGTAAATGCCCCATCCTTGGCAGTGTTCAAGGCCAGGCTGGACAGAGCCTTGGCTGACATGGTCTAGTGTGGGTGTCCCTGCCCATGGAGGATGTTGGAACTTGATCTTTAAAGTCCTTTCCAACCCAAACCATTCTATGATTCTATGAGTCCATGATAGAGCAGTGAGTGTTAAAAGAGGCTGGATAGGCAATCTGCCATCCAGTTCTCATTAATGCGGTTTGCACCCTTGTTACCCAACTGATGGGGAACAGCCTGGTCACTTCCAGGGGAAAATGACTAGAAAGCAGAAAGAGAAAAACGCCTATAACTGTGCTAATAAAAGACATGACAAGGATAATAAATGCAGCTTCTCCTCAGCTGCCCTTCCTTACTCTAAAGCACTGGGTGCATTTTTCCTCCTTTTCAGTACTGAGCAGATCTGGCTGCCTGGCATAGCATGAAGTGATTTTTCCAGCTTGGTGGGAAGCATCTGGGGCTGATCCCAGGGGCTGGACCCTCACAAAAGATGGAAATCTGCAACAGCTGCTCCTCACTGGGTCATCCAGGCTTAACAAGAAACTGCTCCAGCCACTGATTTGGGGAGGATTTAGAATGGTTTGATTGTTTTCAAGTGGCATCCTCTGGACATAGTTCCAGATGCTTTAGATACTGCTGTTGTGTATTAATTCTTCCAGGAGAGAGGTAACCACAGATCCAGAAGCACAACCCCACGTGCAGGAAGTAAAGGATTCACCCTGGGGATAAAAAACCCATCCCTATGCTCATAGACAAACAGTTTGAAAAGCACAAGATTTGTTCCAAGCAAAATCCCATTTCTGCTGCTCAGGTGTTGGGCAAAACCTGGGATTTACTGGGCCAAAGGCCCAGGAATGTCAGGTCCTGGAGGACCTGCTGCCTGGGATGGGTGATGAAGGCCCCAGGACAGCCAAGCCATCACCCTTGGCTGAGGTTCCCATGCATCATCAGGAACCCTCCCCTGTCACAGCTTACCCCACAGACCCTGTACACTAAATAGGTCTGAAAAATCAGTGCAGCTCTTTCCCAGCTCTGTGGGGAAACACTACTTGGCAAGGTTTGGGTAGCCAGGCAAACACAGATGGATGCTGCAGCCATGGATCCGCAGCTCCTCTCACCCCTCAACCCCGCTTCTCACTGCTGAAGCAAAGACCAAAGGCAAAACCTGCCAGAGACCATTTTTGTTCCTTATTTTCTATCTTTCATATTCTTAGCACAGCCCTTCTGTCTGGCAATATGCTACCACTGCCACCAAATTGAAGCTGGAAGATTAGAGCAATCAAATCTATTTCCACAGGATACATTTAACTGGACAGGTTCTGCTTTAAACCTAAAGTACCCTACTGGGGATTCATTACCAAAATCCATCCGCTTCCCATTTGTTTCTAACGGGAGGCAAGATGAGTTTTGAATAATTAAAAGCCATCTCCTCACTGCCTGCCTGTTGCTGGATGGAGCAGAGTTGTGCTGCTGCTGTGCCTGCTCGCTGCTCCACAGGACCCATCCCAGCACTGTGCATTAAATCTGCAAAACTCCTGAACTGCTTAGGAACTCTTAAAAAAACCCCAAATATCCACAGAAACCCAGAGGGGTTTGGATTGGAAGGGACCTTAAAGCTCCTCCAGCTCCAACCCCTCCCACAGGCAGGGACACCTTCTACTGAAGTAGCTTACTCCAAGCCCCTGTGTCCAACCTGGCCTTGAACACTGCCAGGGATGGGGCAGCCACAGCTTCTCTGGGCACCCTGTGCCAGCGCCTCAGCACCCTCACAGGGAAGAGCTTCTGCCTAAGAGCTCATCAAGCCAGGCACCAGCTGACACCAGTGTTACAATAATACCCTAAGAAAGAAGCAGGAAACGGGTGTTTTCCAGCTTAAAGTTCTTCCCCATACTTGTCTGTGATTGCATCATCTCTGAAGGGCTGGGCTGTTCCAGCGCTTCGGATGGCAATCACTTCCCCTTGCGAGGGCGGTGGGGAAAGTAATGACAAATCCCTGCAGTTAATTACAAAGCCCCCATCCAACACCACAGCAGGAATTTATGAGCCTTCATTCATTTTGTCCCAGCACAACCTCTGTGGAAATGCAGAATTCAGCCACTTCCGATTTTCTCTTTGCATTGACTGGAAGGAGAAAGGACCGAACAGATTCTGTTTAATTAATTATCACCATTGATTTCTGTGTCTCTTTTATATTGTTATCCCGAGACAGAGCTCTCGGTAACTCTGAAGCATCTCTAGTGTTCACGCTTGGAAAATTGATTTAGTGCTGTCTGTGAAGCAGCATTTCCAAGCTCCCTTTCCCCAAAATACACTCTAAATGTTAATTTGCATGCTCGGAACGAACCTGGTGATTTGTCATTATATTTGCCTCCTCTCCCAGATGTAGCTACTCGTTCCCTTCTTAATTGATTTTCATATTTAGATTCACTTCTAGGGAAAGTAATTTGGGGATTCGATCAGAGAATTGATGGCTGACAACAAACAGGAACTTCGATGGGACTTCATTAGGCCATCCAAGCACCCACACCAGTCCCTTCTTCCTCCAGCACTTTCATTTGCTTTGTCTATTATAAATCATTATGTTGAAAATAGGTGCTGGATAGAGACTCCTCACTGCTTCCCAAAACAGAGGCAGAAGCTGCCAGCTTAGCAGGAAGAAGTTATTTGCAAACATTTATAGGAATAAGAGCCCAGGAAGGACTCTGTCAACCCCATTGGTTATTGCCGGCTGCTGCTGGGGTGTGTGGGATCTATCACTGCAACAGGGGAAACATCACCAGGAAGGGCTGGTGTGATGCCCATTTCCACCCAGGCATCATAGATTTGCCTTGGGATGTGCCTGCATCTCTGGGTGCGTGCAGTGGGAGCGAGACCTGCACTAGGGAAGGGAGGGAAGCCTGAGGAGGTGCTGTGACTTACCCAGAAGAGATCCCATGTCCTGAAAGTGCAGCCACAGCAAACAGCATGGAAATAAGCTGGGATAATGGTATTCCAGGCTTTTTATTGCTGGCACCCACAGGTTGCAGCAGCCTTTGCTTGTGTCAGGTATCTCGAAGTACACAGGATGCTCGTGATGGCCAAATACAAGCATTACTCAGAGGAAGCCTGGATACCCGGGACACACTGGTGCTGCAGGAGCTCCTCCCCTAGGCTGCTCCAAGGCTCTTGGGGCAGCCCCACAAGGATGCCATAGCTCAGACAAGCCTTTAATAGCTCCTATCATCCCAGAGCTCTCATCACTTGATTAGCAGCCATAACGACACCAGGCTGTGTAGCAGTGCTCCAGCTGATGGGAATTACCCAACATGGGAAGTTACCTGGGTTGACCTGCCCAAGTTGCTGCATTTCCACTGCAAGTCTGGTTTTATTCATTGCACTTTTAGCCCCTGAACTTATAAAAAACCCCTTTCAAAACAAAAAACCAAACCAAACCCCATCCCTTAAGGAACAAATGCTTTTCTACCAGCATGGTTCATTTTAGGGCCACTCCAGCACTAGCTGCTGGAGAAAGCAGTTTCTTCCTCTCTCTTACTGCTCTAAATACAGTTAATTCTTTTACAAATGAACTTGCACAATGTCACAGTCCATTACCTCACCTTGGAATAGTTCTTTTCCTGAACTTTCCAGGCCTGATAAATGGAACAATGCTTGGATTTTCTCTGGGGGTGTTTTACCTGTAATGTAACTTATTAAAATACAGCTGACTGCAGAAGAAATAGCAATTTCTTCAACAGGGTTCAGGTTATCCAGCGAAACACAGATAATGAATAATGGTTTATGGCAAAACTGATAAATCAGCAGCTATTATACAGCCTGGCTTTCTTTAATCATTGGGAATTGATAGGCAAGGTGCCATGGCCCACCAGGGAGTGGAAAAGCAGGGGCCCCCAGGATGTCAATGGCACATGGACACCTTGAAAACTCGAGGCAGCCCTGCCAATGACGATGTCCCTGCTCAACTGCTGTGGCCAGGGAGCTGCACCCCCCTCTGTGCCCACTGGGGCTTACTCCAGATCCTGCTTTTATCCCTGGCTGTGAAATGCTGCTTCATTTCTAGCAGGAGCTGCGAGGTAGAGCAAAGCATTTTACTTCTGTGTGTGTTTGCTGCCTCCATATGCAGGGCAGGACAGGGCATGGCAGCAGTGCTCAAGCTGCACGCATGAGCCTTGTCTCATCCAGCATCATTGGATCCGGGGGTTCACATCCCTTGGGGTACCCCATTCCCTGCCAGCCTCTCTTTTATAGCACAGGAGCCAGGGAGGGAGCATTAACTCTTCCCTGCTCACAGACCCTTGCTGCCCCCAGGCTGGGCAGCAAAAGGTAATCATGGAGAGAGCTGGTGCCTCAGTATTATCCCAGCATCTTTCTTCCTTTTCCAGCTCCCGTTGCTATCCAGGGTGTTGTTTGGCTGCTGCTGGTCATGATGAGAAAAAGCAGATGGTAAATAGACTCATTTTCTAAAGCAAGGTTAACCTAGAGAATAAACAGCAGAGGGGAAAATGGAGCAGGCTGAAGGACCAAGAATTGGTGGAGACAGGGAGGGAAGGTGCAATGTCTTCTCAGGTGGAAGAGAAGGGCAGTTTAGGATCACTGCACCCACGAGCATGATACCATCTGACAGGCAAACTGTGTTGTGTTGGGAAGCTTAGCCTGACCCCAGCCCTGGTAACATCCTGGGATGCTGCTGCCACTGCCATGGGCTATGGTGGTTAACACTAAGTGATCATTTCTGTGCCCTGCCTCAGTTTCCCCACTTGTACCCGAAGGCTGACAGCAGCCATCAGCAGTGTCAGTAGTGACATGTCACACATCCAAAGTACAGTGAGAATCTCTGCAGAGAGATGTAAATCCGAGTCAAACACTTCTTCTTCATACCTCTTGGGAAGAAGAGACCATAATTGGCTCTGACAGACAGACCCCAGCTGGCAGGAGGGCAGGAGCACAGCCTTCTGCTTGCTTAAGGTTGAATCCCTGATCCTGCTTGTTCCTGGAGGATTCCAATCCCACCCATGGTCAGGCTTGAAAAACCCGGGGGGTTGCACGCGTAGCCCCTGCTCAATGCTTACTGAGGCTGAAGAAAACCTCCTTGTTTCCCTGTACTGCCTGGAGCTGAGCCTGGCCGCGCTGTCTGGGGTGGGAAGCAGCAGCAGCACTGTCAGGGGCAACAGGCTGGGTTTCATTACAACCTCCCTCTGCTTTAGTCACGCTCATGCCAGACCCAGCACAACCCATTACCAACGAGACTGAGCTGAAACCGTCCCAGGCAGCATCTGAAGACACCGTGTTACTGATGGGCAGCTTTGCCCAGAGCTCCTTCACACCCTTCCTCCTCTCTTTAATAAATCCCTCCTCTTCCTCCGGCAACAAATCTGGGCAAGAGCCCCCAAGGCCTGACCCCAGGAGCTGCTGGGGCAGAGGAGCATTGGAAGCAGGCAGGAGCCGCTGCTTTCCCAAATCCCTCCTTAATTATGAAGGATGAACACTTGAAAATCTGACCCGAGGTGACTGTTGTTGAGTCATCCTCTGTTTAATTGCTTGCAAATATTACACTGTCTCACAGTAAGGGCTGTAAATTACCAGCAAATAAAGTGTGGAAGCTGTTTTGCAGCTAATGTATTGCTTCTGAGGAAAGGTTTGGACTAAATGCATTTTCCTGCTGAGCAAACAGCGCCTTCCCTGGGGATCAGGCTCTTGCAAGGGATGCAGGGGGATGCAGAGCAGAGGGAGATGCCCACCCCTTGCTGGTCCGTGCCTGCACCTTGCAGGTAGAAAGAGCCACAGTAAGGGTAAAAAAGGGAGAGACCCAGTCCAACTGCTGTGACAGTGTTTGTGCCACTCACTGGGAGCCTCGGAAGTGCCAAGCACTATTTGTCAGTATTTCCCAGTCCCCCCCCAGGAGAGTCTGAAGATTTCAACATGAAGGTTCATTAAGTGACTTCACACTGAAAAAAAAACCTAAAAATCCACTATTTAGCAGCAGAGATTTCCCCATAGGCCTCTGTTGTTATTGTCATCCCAGTTATGAGTGATTTATCCTTGGTGTTCCTGGCTTGGCTCTGCAAATCACTGCTTCCATCATGAATCCAGCCCATCTCAACACCCAGGCAGAGAGAACACAGCCATCATGAGTGCCAGCATCCCTCCTCCTTCCCCAGTGGTCCCCAGGGCTCTGGGCTGTCCTATTGCCCTGCACAAAGCTGGGGCATCATCCTTTGATGTTATCCCTTAAGCTCCAGCCATGAGCATTCCTGAATGGCTAAAAAACTATGCCAGGAAATCCTAAGGTTGGGATGAAACTTGGAGGTATCCACAGTGGGTTGGTGAAGCCTTTGGGGAAACTTGGGTGGAGCCATGGTGATGTTCATGGCCACAGCTGGTTGGTACCAGAGTCAGGCAGGACTTTACCAGCAACCAGCCTTGTTAGGAAGGTCTCCAAAAACAAGGCTGTTGAAGCTGCCCGTGTTTAACCTGATCTATTCATTCCCATCTCTGGACTCACAACCGCTCCAGGGGAAGGAGGTGGTGGATCTATGGGAATCTGAGAAAAGGTGATGAAAAGCAGGAAATACCAGCAACGCTGCTGGGCCACCTTCCAAAAATAGATGGTGGCCAAGCAAAGGAAGAGGAGAGTGTGTCCCCTCCCTGCCTGGTGCTGATGGCTCTTTTCTAGACACACAATTACATGAATTAAGTGCTTACAGAGAAGCTCAAGGCTGAGGCTGCTGGGGAAGGATCCCAGCAGGGATTTGTCCTGGTGACAGTTCAGACACTGTCAGGATTCCCGTCACATAAAAATGACAGATTTCTAACCTGTGACAAACACAAAACAGTGACTTGTCCATGACCAACAGGAAATAAGGTTTCACATCATTTCTACATTGTTCTCGTAGTCGTGCTGAAAGGAAAAGGTCCTCTTTGAAGCAAAGTAATTCTCCCCCTGCCATGAAATCAAGGTTATTTCAAGGTTTTATAGTTTCCTGTTGGCTATCAGAAAACAGGAGGGAAAATCAACAGCAATCAAACAAACCCAATCCCTCTGATTTCCTAGGAAAGGCAAATTAGGTGTTAAGAAGCACTTTTTCCATAACCCCAAGATGAAGGGTAATTGGCGAAGGAGCCTCTTTCTAATGAAGGCATTTACTCTGCTTTGCAAAGAAAAGCAAACTATAACTGGCAGGTTTTGTTTCTTTTGGCATGTGCAGCCTGCAGGATCTCAGCAATCCTCAGGCGCTGCTGTGCTGGGGTTGGATCATTTATAGGTGCTGAGCAGGGGTCAGTCCTTTGGGTACTTCAACAGCAGCTGCTGAGGATGTTTTGGATTCAGGAAGTGAGTTTAGCTACGGTTCAATAGAAAGCATCCCCCTGAGGCAGGAGAAGTGTCCATGGTCTGTCAGCCCTCTGTCCCTATCACTGATAGCTTTGAGTAAACCTGCAGGTCCCCCTCCTCCCCATCTGCTTCAGAAACCTTGCCACGACTGGGGACCGCAAAGGAAAACCACAGTTCCTGTGAACAAGGAAACACAGGTGGGAAATGAGATTTATTGATGTCAAAGATGATGGAGAGAAAGCTTAAGGTCATTTTCTTGGGGTGTTCCTTGCAGCATCTCCCAGTCTCCCCACCAGGCACCCACCTAACTCTTCATTTGGAAAACATTGCCCATCCCTTAGGAAAAAACCCTGGAGCAGCCAGAAAGCTGTTTCCTCCACCAGAACTACCTGGAAGAGAGTAAAAGAAGTGGGGAGGAAGGAAGCTGTAAAGCAGAGGAAGCTCTAAGGCGTTCAAACCCTCATTACGGTGACGCTCAGGAGCTGGAAAGGAATAAAAGAGTCTCTGGCCTTTGTTCACCACTGGAGCCACGGTGCTGAAACAGATGAGCAAGAACAATTAAACTCCCACCAGTCCTGGTTTTTCCTTGATGATTGTGAGGTATTTTCTCAACATGAACTCTGAATAGTGTGAAAATAATAGTGTAAATACTTCTCTGCCTCCAGGGAGGAAGATGCACATAAAGGGGTTTTCCTGGCTGGGTTGTGCTGGCAGCAGCCTCGGGTGTAAATTGCTGCTGCAAGGAGTTCAGGAGCCACCCTTGGAGAAACACTGGAAGGAAACGTGTCCTTCCCACCTTCCCTCTATCCTTCAGCTAATTTTGTATTTCTCTTTCTGGCTGTGCTGCAGACAGTCATGAACGTGGGTGATTTGCCATCAGATAAATTGCATGCCATTAGCTGCCTGTTTAGAGACCATATTTCCTCTTTGTGATGAGAGCTCAATATCTTTCCAATGAGTTATTACTCGGAGATCTTCTAGACCTGGACTTTAAGTACCAAGCAATTACTGTGCCGTAATTCCAGGGCTGCCCACCTCCCTGCTAGACACAGTCTCTTAAGCCTCATCAGGTTGACTGAAGGAAGCTTTTTCAGTTTTAAAAGAATGCCTTAATGGCAGCTGTTAAACCAGCTCCATTTTCCATCCTCCTTTGCCATCCAGCCCCGGAAGCATCACCGAGCCCCAGCCTGCAAACCTGTGCAACCAGTGCCAGACTTACTCCCCAAACACACATTTCTCTTTTATCAATGAATACAGCAGCAAGGAGCAGAAAACTCAGAGCTAAAGCCCCTAATGCAGAGTTCATGGTGCAGTGGAATGGGAACAGTGAGATGGGATCAGCAGGATGGCATACAGTAGGATGCTGTGTAGAAGGACTGAATCACTACAATGGGATGCAGTGTAATAGGATCCTGCAGGATAGGATGCAGTGGATGGGATACAGAAGGAGGGATCAGCAGGGTGAGATGTGGTGGGATAGGGGCAGTGGGATGGGTTGCAGCAGGATGAGACAAGTGGGGTGGGATCCCAAGGGATGGCATGCAGCAGGATGGACTTGGAAAGTCTCCCAATACACTCACAGAGGCATCGTGTGCCTGACCCTGGCCACTCCTGGCTGGGAAGCGACTTGTTTGAATCAAATCTCTTTCTATTCCTCTTACGACCTCATTCCCTCTATCAGGTGCAGGAATAGCACCCTATCCTGGGACAAACTGGCCCACAGTGAGGTTTGTCTCTGCCTTTTCCTACCCTAGAAAAAAATACAGGATTATGCTTTGTGGCGCTGGGGTTTTTCTGACTGACCAAGCAATGGAACAAACCTGCAGATATATTTCAGCCTCCCAAAGTGCTGACGCTGAAATGTACCCAGGAGATCAGGCTGATGCTGAGAGTATTTTAAATAGATCAAATAATCATTGCTTTTTGAAACCAGATTTTTCTGTTTCAGGCCTCGGGCAAGTAGAGTTCAAGTGCACTTCTATAGTGCATTAACCACGTATTAATGAAGCCCACATTCGCCGCTTGCGATTTTCAAAGCTGCTCTTGGTTTTGAACTGTAATTGTCACTGAGAAATGGCAAAACAAACAGCAATTAAACTGGGAAGGGGAATGACAAAAACTGTGCCAGTAGGACTGGAGCTCATAAACCAGCATTGGTGATGTGTACACATTAAACTGCTGCCAGTTGCTGGAGACTGGAAGCACAGAAGTGCCTCGTTTGTCTTTTTTGCCTTCCTTTTTATCACGTTTCTGCAGTGTGAGCAATGCTCATGGGTGAAGGCAGTTTTGTGCATCTGCAGCCAGACACATGAGGAGTCCCCAAGACATCCCCAGGCTGAGGTGGGGATTGAGGCTGCTTCTCTGGGATCCAAGGAGTCTCTGCACCCAAGGACCCCAATGGAGCCACAGCACCAGGAGCTCCCTTCTGGCATCACTGCCCTTTAGGAGTGAGCTACAGGATGAGCCCTGAAAACTGCTTCAGCTTCTCTAAAAAGATGAGAGCTCTCCCACAAGAGGACGTTTTTGTTAGCACGATGCTACTAATGTGACACTTTCATGAAGGTGACACTGTCCCGGCAGGATTCTTTTCCATGGGATAATATATCCCTGGCTGGAGCTGGTGTGCAGATAACAACATGGGGTCATGTATTTCGTGTGGTATTGTTAAAGAGAAAACACCAGCCAGGCAGTGGTGACCAATTACTGTCAGCTCCTACCTGCAAACAGGGAAAGATTCCCTTTCCTAGGAAGGAGAAAGAGAAGCTATGGACTGGACTTAGTGCTGCAGCAAGGGAAATGGTTATAGCAATTTCTGTGTCTGGAAAAATTAGGGGCTGAAATGTTCCCTGCCTGCTCTGTTGGGCTTCAACCTTTATATCTGATGTGTTTCAGACTGGTTTTGCTTTACCTTACACACCCTGTTCTATTAAAAACAAATGAGTGCATTGTTGAGACCTACACTCACGCAGTGTAAGTAGCTTGTACAAAAGTGTTTAGCAGCACATGGTTGCTGTCAACTCTATAAAGATGCACTAAAACTACTGAAGCATCTGAAGGGTTGGATCTGGCAATTACCAGCATCGTAGGCAAAATAAAAACCTCTCTGCATCACCATTTCCCACTAATTTAGTCATTGTAAACCAGAGGGATTTGGGATGAGAGAAAATGGAAAAGGTCATTTGCCTTTTCCTGCCTGTGAATAAAACCTAATATGTCAATTTTTAACCTATAAGGACAAATCAGGAGCAAAGCTCTCAGCTCCCTCATACAGGAGAGTGCTTCACTTGTTTAGGAGACCAGCTTTAACTGCATGCTCAGGTAAGCTTAGTTTTTAATCTGTAGCTAACACATTTAAAATGGTTTTATTTAACTAATAAAACCCAGGTTTGATGCTGGTTTTGTGGCGTCTGAAATTGAAAACCAATTTCCATCTGAATAGACCATAGCACATGTTGTGAGCATAAAGTTAATAATAATCTCATAAAAAAGAAATACATATTCCCTATACTATAACATAATAAAATGCAAACACAAAGCATTGCCATAAATGTACATTAAGCTACATAACTGCTTAAGTAACCTCACATACATAGTGTTCTCTTCTATACAGCAAAAAAGGAGTTGTAGAAGAAGTAAACCTCCAGATTAGTGGCTACCAACCAAGAAGAATTGAGTTAAGAAAGTAAGAAAAACTTACAAATGAGGAACAAGATTAAAGCTGATCATTTAAACTGAGCTTTCTGCTTTGCTAACTTAAATCATGATTAAAATGTATAGCTGAAATCAGTCACCTCCAAAGTCTTCAATTTTAAAGCTCTTTCCACTCTGGCATGCAGGTGGATGCAGTGGGATGCAGTGGGACATGATGGGATAGTGGCGGGGTATCTGCTGAATCCTGGGCTGCTGCCGAGGTCTCATGGATTAAAATCCTAAATGCCAAGAGCTGCCCATAGGCATTAAATATCTTCCAGCTCTGCCAAACATTGCATGCTTGGAAAGATGTTTGTTCCATAGTTGTTCCTGACTGCATGGGTTGAGGAAAGAAGACCTGGATGTGGGGAGAGTCAGGGGTATTAGAAAATAAGTGGTTGATGCTCCATTTTGATGCACAACCCAGGATGTTTTGGAAATGAAACATGGCCCAGAGCCCTGGTGTATGTAGATAGATTCCTGACACCTGGCAGTTACTGAATCCATCCCTTCCCAAGTTTTATATGGGTAGGATATGCAGGTTTTATGGGAAAGCCTTAACATGGATCCTCCCTAGTAGGTCTCTTACAAGCAGGATGGGGTGAGAAGAGGCAGCAGATGCGTGCGAGCCCCACGGGAGCATCCCATCTGCTAACCCATCCCAGCCTGAGGTACTACAGGAACCACCTTGTTCCTGCCATCACTGCAAGGGTGCTCTGGGGAGCCCAGGGATGCACTGTGTACATACAGCTCTATGAGAGCACCCATATCAGGACCCCTCCCACGTAGCCACACCACCTAACACAGGTTTCCCACCACTGGGGAGCAACAACAGCTTCACATCCCTCCATGCTGGGCTCCTGTCATCTTTCACACTGCTTTTGAGGATGCATAATCTTTGTGAAGTGATGTGGAGATGTCTGACGAGATGCTTTTGGATTTTAGGAGGGCCTGGGGTATCCAGAGACCATGTGGGGACATGGCACTGCAGCTTCCTCGGAAGACACTCCGGAAAAAACTCCAGTTCCTTCCTGGCATCTCTCACTCTGATTCACTTCCAAAGAACACCCCCGCTCCCAAGCAAACCAGACCATCTTTCTTTCTTATGAAGGAGACAGGCTGAGCAAGATGTAGCAATAATCTGTTGTTTTCTATTCCACTGCTCAGAGAGGAGCCTCTGGGGATGGTGGGGAGGGAAAGGGACCTCAAAATAGTGGCAGAATTTCTGTGCAGCTTGAGAAGCTTTCTGGAATAAAGAAAACCCTGGAATAGAGCAAATGTTCCCTCTTTGACTTACCTCTTGAAGCAAGGGTGCACAATGGACAGGGTGCACCCGGTACTCCTGCAGCAGGGGCTGATCAGGGACAGATGAGGGATAATGTGGTCCCTCTCCAGAAGCTATCAGAACTGGCTATCCTGGGATTGGAGAAGACTGAGGTTCTCAATGACTTCACTGGCAAATGCTCTGACCGTACCACACAAGACTTGGAATGCAGATGCAGGGACTGCGAGAATGAAGACCTTGGGCCCACTGTATGAGAGGATCTGGTTCGAGACCATCTTAAGTACCTGCAGGTGCACAAGTCCATGGGACCTGACGAAACCCATCCACGGGTCCTGAAGGAGCTGGCGAATGAAGTTGCAAAGCCACTGGCCATCATATTGGAAACATCATGGCAGACAGATGAAGTTCCCAAGGACTGGAAAAAGGGAAATAAAATCCCCATTTTCAAGGGGAAATGGATGACCCAGGGAATTACAGACCAGTCAGTCTCATCTCTGTGCCTGGCAAAATCTTGGAGCAGATTCTCCTGGAAGTCATGCTAGGGCGCATGAAAAACAACAAGGTGCTTGGTGACAGCCAGCATGGAGAAGATACCCTGTAGCCAGGGATCCAGGATCTGCTCTTCGCTGGGGATGGGATGATGGAAGGACCAGGACAGTGAATTATAGCTGGAACACACAAGCAGAGATTTGGTCTCTGGGAAGGATGAGAGGCACTTTTTGGACTGCCCAACCTTGAGAAGGGCTCAGCCCCAGGAGGGTGCAGAGCCCACATCCAGTTTCCTGCCCCAGGAGCAGGCAGCAGGGACCAAGCTGTTGCGATTTCTGTTGCCTGAGCTCTGGCCACATCCCAGCTCAGTAATTCCTGAGTTCCTACCACCTCCTTGTTAAACCCAACTGGGTGTAAGCTGAAAGCAAACCGTGGCAAGGGAAGTGTTTGTGAAGAACCAGCACCAGATGTCCCAGGTCCTGGGTGAGCCTTGTCTACTGTAAAAAGCACCACCTCGAGGCTTTCTTTGTCTTGCCAAAAACCGAGCACTAAGGCTAAGCATGAGCCTCATGCTGCCAATTTTGGCACCTATTAGCACCTCAAAATAACTCTGACTTGTTCGACATAATGAAGTGATTAAATCAGCATGAGAAATTCTGCTTCTTGAAGCCAACAGGACACGATGAGATAAATCAAATCTCAGCACAATTAGGGAGCATGGTTTGGGAAGGAGAACATTGGTGTGGGCTTCTTTGAGCTCATTGTGCCATGCCAGCAGCAGCAGGGTGAACAGGGTGTCTGCACTGACTGCTTGATTTCACCCAGTTTTCAGCCCCCCCGCTACCCATTATTGCAAGTGAGGCCATTGCTGCAATAGGCTCCAGCTCTAGCCTGTGACCTGACACCATCTCCCTCACCTGTTTTCCTGCCACCACACACCTGTTGTAGAAGGTCAATGTGTTGAAACTGGTGTTAACACAGACGGGTTCCCCCAGGGCAGCCTCTGTTAGCAAAGAGCATTTCAACAAAGAGTTTGCTTTGGCTTCACCAGACATGATGTGTGAGCACTTGCAGGGCCGGTGACTGCAGCCCTGCCCTGGGCAGCCTGTTCCAATGCCTGAGCACCCTTTGGGGAAGGAATTGTTCCTTAGCTCCATCTAAACCTGCCCTGGTGCAGCTTGAGGCCAGGATGCAGGAGATGATCAGCCAAGCATGAATGCATGGGTGAGAGCTCCAGAAATCAACCTTCTGCCAGCACCAGCTAACCCAGGTGTTCCCCAGGATCCCAATGGAGCTCACAGACCCCACAGCCCTGCGCTGTTTTGGGAGACCCTCAGGTTTTCCACCTCAGCATGGATCTACAAAGCACCAAGCCATCTGCCTCCATCCCTCCATGCAGGCATTTCCAGCAGCTGCTTAAAGACCTTCAAAGGGTTGTGTCTGCTTGGCCAGCTCTTGTCTCCAATGATTTGGTGCCTCTCCAGTTCCTGCCATGCAAATGGAGGGGTGGTAAGTCTTTGGCCAGCAGTAATTCACATCTAGACATCGCAGGGACTGAATATAATGAGGGGTTTGGAAAATCAATAGTCCTTAAACATTTTTGGGTGGTAGCTTTTACCTTTCTATCTTCATGCTTCAGGGACAAACCATTCCTTATGATCTATGTTCCCAGACCCTTCCACCTGAACTCTGGAAAAGGATTTCATTTAGGTCTAGCACAACATATGGCCATTTGTCATAAGATTATTTTTGTTCATTTATCTCCATCCTGCCTTTTCAAGTCCTTTCCCTACGTGCTACTTTGGCCAAAATCTCCAATTCCCTAAATTTATTATCACTATAAAATGGTTTCCTGCTCCAGAGCACGACACCCCACCGCGATGCTTTAGAGGCCTTCGTCTGTTCCTATGGCAACTGGAAAAAGAGGCAAGCACTGCAGCCAGCACGGGGATAGATCCTGCATGGATGCTGACATCCCCATGGCTGCCAAGAGTCCAGGACCATATTGAGGGGGTATAGGGAATGCTGGGTTGAGCAGGGCACAAGCACATCATCCTGGTGCTTTCTGGTTTTTGGTCACCTTAAAGCGGCTCCGTGCTGGGTCTCAGCAGGACACGGCTCCACTGGATTGCTGGATCGTACTGGCCTTGTTGCAGAGGGTCATAGGCTGCTGTGGTTGACACTGGTGTGGAATGGAGACAGCTGGCACTCAATGGGATGTGGATTTAATCACAGGGACATTTCTTCAAGTTGCACCAGGAGAGGTTTAGATTGGATATTAGGAAAAACATCTTCCCTGAAAGGGCTGTCCAGCATTGGAACAGGACAGTGATGGGGTCACCGTCCCTGGAGGGACATGGGTTAGTGGTGGGCTTGGCAGTGCTGGGTTAACAGTTAGACTTGATGATTCTATGACATGTATATCAGCCCATGTCACCCACAGTGCTGCGCACCCACCAAAGCCACTGGCTGCCTAATGAGGCACAGCGAGGGGCTTCTCATCCCAGAACATCCAGCACAGACCCCCTGAGCTGGTCTTCCTCTGGTTCCTTATCCTCAAACACTTCACACAGCCCCACTCTCCCCAAACCAGCTCCCCCTTTGCCTCAGAAGGCTGCTTCTGCAAAATCCACTGCCTTTAACCTGTTGCTGGACATTAACACCTTTACTTTCATTTACTGATGTTATTCTGTTTTAATGCTTTATTAATCAATCCACATCAGCCACTCCATCAATTTGTTCAGGATCAAAGTGGAGCCGACAGGACTGTAATTATCCAGGTCATCTCATTTATCCTTTTTAAACCTTGGCAGAGACCTCACCTGGGAAATCAGCGGAGCAGCTTCAGCTCTGGCTTTTTACACAGACACGACTTTGCTTTTGCTTCTGTGATGGGTCCCTGCCCTCAGGGCTCCCCTGTGGGAGCTGCCTAACCAGCACCTTGAATATAGCTACAGGCAGCATCCCTGCCTCCCATAGCATCCCAGCTTTTATTAAAAACTGGGAAAACAGCATGGAACGGCCCCTCATCCTTTCTGCAGTGCAGCAACTGGCTGCTTTCAGGGCATGGGCTGAGCTTCAGGTATGCCAGCTCTCGGAATTCACCACAATACACAGTGTATTTCCCAAGCATTCTGTTGCTGGGGGTCCATCAGTCACCCCCACATATAGCAGGATGCTTTTCTCCCATTTCCCACTTTGAAAACAAATATTCAAAACTGAACCAAGTAAAACTATTCAATCCTCTGGCCTTGACCCAGGGGGGAAACAGGTTTATTTCCAGGAGGCAATAATCCAAGGGGGCTGCAGATTTTGCTCACTGTGGTTCCTGACCCAAAGTCTCCCTGTGGAGAGTAGGTAACCATGCTCACAAGCATCCCTGCATCCTTGCATGGGGCTTAGCACTGAGAGGAAGGCGATGGGCAGGACTCTGTGTGTCCCTTTCCCTGCTGAAGGCATTGGTACTGGGGCAAGAAGCTGCCTTCATGGAGGACTCACAGCTCCTCTTTGGCTCAGGCTGAGCTTTCCCCAGTCAATCAAAACACTGTGAAGCTGTAACAGCCTCAAAGAAATGGAGAAAAAGAGCATTTGCAGGCAGCAAAGTTTTGTATTAGGGCTCCTTCAGCAGACGATTTATAGCCACCTATAAAAGCTATGTGCTGCTATGTCTTCTGATGCCAGGCTGCTTTTAACACCATCAAAAGACACTGTGAGGAAGCAAAGGGGGATGAACAAAAGCAGCAAGGCTGAGGAGATGCACCCTGGCTGCATCGCAAGGGAGGCAGCACGTTTACACACACCCATCGCCTTTGATCCGGCACTCCTTGCTTCTGATTTTACACTTCCAAAGGATGCTGCTTACCCAGGCAGTGCCTGGAGCAAGTGGCTGAGCCCTGCAGGGTCCTGCTGCAGGTGGAACAAAGCACAGAAAGATGGATGGGGACTGGCTTCTCCTCCATCTGTGGCCATGCAACCATGGCACACAGGCAGGAGGGATGGGCAGAAAAGCCTTTGCTCGCTGCCATCTGGCAGCCAGAGTGCAGGGACCAAGGGCTGGAGCTGAAGGGGAAAATGGCTTTTCTGTTCACCCACTGGTCGGAAGGAGGATGAGGTCAAACTGAAAGCAAGAGTCAGTTGCAAGTCTGGCAGGGGACGCAGAGCCATGTTCATGACCTCTGTTCCCTGCTGCAAGAGCTTGTCCATCAAGGGAGATGAAAACAGGAGGTGTTTTGGTACTGGGATGCACTGGGAACCAAAGCAGACATCACCAGGCTTCATCCAAAACCCCTCCAGGAAGCAGCTTTATACCAAAGGATTTGTGTGGGATTGCTGTTCAGCAGCAGAAGGGTTTGTTATGAGCAAAGGCACTGCTGGGGGATACCAGGGGATGAAAACCGCTGCATCTTAATGCCCAAGGTTGGCTGGGGCTCAGTGGCATTTCCCTCTAGCTGATGTTTTGTAATCCCAGTTTATGCTTCCCAGCAGGTCACAAGCTGGAAGCCAAAGGATGAAGCAGCAGGGCAGTGTTGCATGGAGGAGGCCAGGTTACAAGGGATGCTCTGCAGGGCTCAGCACTGCTGCGAGGATGGAGGCAGCAGCAGACACCAGCAATGCTTCCAGAAAGTGACAGCCTCCAGGCAAGTGTCTGCACGGGAGCTGCAGAGCAAGTGTTGCTGCAAGGGCCTCGCAGGGGAAGCTCAGCACTGCTTTGGGCCAAGGAAGGGATGGGGTCAACCGTCTTCCTTCCCAACACCTGAAGGCATGCTTGCCGGGTCCTAGGGGCATTGTGAGGGATGCTCCCATTCAGCACATCAAGCTCCAGAGGACCTGCATGGAGAGGGGCACTGCTCCAGCGCCATGGGCAGCCTACAAAGCAACAAGGATGTTTCCTACTGAGATCTGTGGACATGAAATTTCTGCCTATTCCCAGGCTGCTTCATTTTCATCTCTCCTGGCTGCAAGCTGCTCTTTCCCAGCTGACCTTGGGCTCCTCTTCCTACT
This sequence comes from Melopsittacus undulatus, assembly GCF_012275295.1. Taxonomy (NCBI): domain Eukaryota; kingdom Metazoa; phylum Chordata; class Aves; order Psittaciformes; family Psittaculidae; genus Melopsittacus; species Melopsittacus undulatus. Next base: position 18,158,596 of record NC_047537.1, read on the forward strand.
TACTGCCTGCCCCATCCTTTTACCACAGAGGTGGGACGTGCCCCTCTTCAGTAGCACAAAGGGATGGCTGGAGGCAACACAGACATCAGAGGCAGATAAAACCCATGGGGTCCCTTGGCCCTCCATGAGCCATCAGCAGGCTGAATGGCCCCACAGGCTGTATGGCCCCAGCCAAGAGCAGCTCCACCGGTGCCAAAAGCCAGCCTCACTCTGCACTTTGGAGACCCACGACCACCAAGGTATGGCCAAACACCAAGCACTTTCTGAGCACAGCAGGCAGCGTTTCCTCATCTCCCTATTTCTGGCATGATAAATCCCAGCACATTATAAGGAGAAAGCCTACTGCTGTCTGCAAGGTGTCTAAAAAGCTGCCTTGGATACGTGCATGGCTGTTAACAAGCCTGGCATCAGTTCTCCTTGCACATCTCCAGCAACACATCCCTCCCTGACCTCCCAAACCTGCCTCTTCCCCAGCGCTTGTATCCCTTTGTGTGGCAGCACTATACAACACACTCAATATGATGAAGCTATGCGGCAGGACCCGCAGAAATACCTCTTGAGCACACCTAAAGCTGCTTGTTATCCAGAAGGGGGATTCAAGGAGCACAAACTGCTGTGATTTTATGGCTCGTGCGTGCTGCTTGTGCGCAAGCCCCATCGCTACCCGGCAAACTTCCCAGGGATTCAGCTGCACTGAGGATTTAATGGGTGTAGGGATGAAGCTGTGACAAATAAATGGGGTTTGTTTGGTGTCTTCTTGCTACTTGTGGAAAGCAAAGTGGCTTCAACTGCTTTAAAAGCTGGGTGTTTTTAAAGTTAAATAAATAATAGCAATCAGAGATTTCCAGCTGACGCATGAGCAGTGAGATGAGCGGGATTGGGAAGTGATGAGGAGTTGAAGGCCTTAGAAATGCTCATCCCTTCTCACCTCCTGAGAGAGCATGAGGACAAACTGAGAAAGCCTTCAGCCTCATGGGGTCTGCATTGCACCACCTCACTCCACAGTGGGATATTAGCCGCAGGGTTGAGGTTTCTTGCATATGCCATGGGATGAGCATCAGCCTCACTCACCCCAAACCAAGGATAGGGCAGGACAAAGATCCTCCAACCCACAGCAGGCAGACAGCAAAGTGAAACCATTTACCTGTGGAAATAGAGCCCAGCAGCTGGAGGAAACATTTCCCTTATATACAGCACATCCCAGGACCGCAGGTCTGAACAGAAAGTGTTGGCTCGATTTTGGAGGAGCTCTTTAATCCTCTACAGAGAAACACACAGCATCTCCATAAATTCCAGCAATGTCTGGAGGGCAGCAGGATCAGAGAACATGCCCTGACCATGAATCCATCAATCTTTTCAGGAAAGAATCAATTTTTATGTGCTTGTAGCTGCGGGGATTATTGTTGACCTTGTGAAATCATAAATAGAAGGCACTTCTGGCACAGCCCCTGCTTTGATCTGGCTTGTTTTTCTCTTCCTCTCTCCCCCACCTCCCCATTTTTGGAAGGTAACTGCCTACTTCACAGGCAGCCTGCCTACAGCAACCTGCTTTGGAAATATCCATGTGTCTTCTTTTCCTCAAGCAGAAGAGCCCCTTGATGCTCTTGGGTCCCATCTCCTGCCAGGGGGATGCACCCAGGAAGAACTTCTATGTATCTAACCTGAGCTTGCCCTGTTTCAGTTTGAACCCATCACCCCTTGTTCTATCACTACAGTCCCTGATGAAGAGTTGCTCCTCGGCATCCTTGTAGCCCCCTCCAGACACTGGGAGGCTGCTGTGTCGATTGTGAAGCTGTCAAGCTTTGAGGAGGACATGAATTAAGAACTGATACAAACTGTAAATGTCCTGTTTATTCCCATGCCTTTGGAGCTGCCCAACAGCTCACTTCACACAGGCTCTCACTTGGACCAAAGCCCTGGTTGTCAGCACTGTGACTCAAGGAGCATCAGGCAGTGCAGCATCCACCCCTCAGATGGGACCATTTTGCCTCATCATTAATTACCCATCGAAGGAAACAGCCAATTTTTGCACATTATGCCTCAGTGGAAAACAACACTTCTATTTTGATAGCAACAAGAAGCTCTGATGCCCCAAACCAGTGCCTAAACCAGAGCTCTTGCCTATTCCCAGTTGCACATCTGGACAGGGTGGCTGTGGATTTGGGGAGACATCCCTCATGACATGAGCATCATCCATTTCCTATTCCTGGGGCCTTTGAGTGGTCAAAATCCATGAGGGCTGCTCATGCTGCCCTCAAGCAGACCCAGACATAGCTGCAGTGTTAGGGAGGGTCCTATCCCAAGAGGAAGGAGGGTCAGAAGGGTCCTGGAGCGAAGACTGTTCTTCCCTTTAGGCATTGCCTCTTGTCAGACAGAAGCAGGCAGAGCTGTGAGCATCTTCCTTTAGCTCCCTGCCACAGTTTGAGCCAGTATCACCTGGGACTGGCACTTATCCTGCCTGAACCTCAACATCTCTTTCCTTTCCCTTCCCACAAGGAGACAGCAGATCTACCATTCCTCCATTCAGCTTTTGCCCCCTAGCACCATTGCAGACCCCATCCCAAGCTTGATGTTTTCTGCAAGACAGTAACATTCAATCCCCTGCCCCACACTAGTAATAGAAACAGGGCTGAGACCCTCATAGCTTCCAATGAGAGCAGGATCTGACCCTCAAAAAGGACAGGACCAGTGCTGGGGCTTGCAGTCATGGGCTCTGCTGCTACCTGAAGCCAATGCAGTGCTTGAGCAGAATACGATCAAATGAATAACCAAAATGCAGCACAAGCAGCATTTTAATCGGATCAGATGAAACATTAAGTTTAATCACCCCAAAAAATCCCAGATTCAAATCTAGTTTCTTCCATTACCAGCTCATGAGTGGCTCAGCTCCAGAGAATGAGCAAGAGAGGATGAGGGCTCTGCAGAGCATGAAGAGACCTGTCAGGGTCCTGTTCCTCCCTGCTCACTGCAGGACCAGCTCCTGGGGCATGATCTGGGGGCTGTTCAAGGCTGAGCTTTGTCTGAGCAAGTCCAATTGCACCCATTGCAGCCTCTTATGGGGACCACAAGCATCCCACAACCAGGATTTAGACCTAAATTGCCCTGTGCCAGATGCAAATCCAGATGTGGCAGGAATGGCTCCAAGCAGCAGCCACAGGCACCGAATGGTGCTAATCCAAGATCTCTCCTACCTGCTCGTCTAACCCTGGGCATCCAAGGATGGAAGATATGACAATTGCTCCTGTAGCTCTCCCCACTTCCAGTCCCTGTAGCTGGTAGGAATCCTGGACAATCAGCAAGATCCATTCCTGGTCATCATTAACTCATGGCCACTATCAGAACACAGGGATAAGCCAAGCACAGTCCATCAGCCGATAGCTGGGAGCTCAGTGCAGCCAGCTCTTTCTCCACATACACAGCCCAGCGTTGCCTTTTCTTCTCCAGGACCCAACCAATTAACTAAATAAACAAGGAAGCAGCAATTAACCCAGCATTGGCCTCTCCATCACCCTGATTGCAATCCTCCCTGGTGTGAATGCTAACAGCCCTCCCTGCCACTCCAGACAGTTCAAGGACACAGAATCAGCCATTGTTTTTCACCCTCTGCCCCCCTCCAGCATCCCATCTGTTCTGTGGTCCCCAGCCCCTCCAGCCTGTTCCTCACCACCACGCACCCAGCAGATACCTTTAAAGTGAAATCAGACCCAAAGAGCTTTGCTTCTCCCAGCACCTCTCAGCCTGGGGACATTAATGGATGCAAGTGCCTACAGGTGGTCTCAAGAGCTGGCTGAGCCCCTGCATCTGGTCACACCACCATAGCACATGGTACAGGCAGTGCTCAGCATCTCCCAGGTCTGAGAGTCACAGTCAGCATCACAGGTGCTGAGCAGTACTGTGGCAAGGTGTTACTGGGATCAGGAAGACCAGGAGCACACAGATAGATCACAACCAGTGGGATCTGTTTTCCCATCCAGCCCTGGACAGGCTTTGGGGCTTGCTGGGATCTGACAAGACATTTTGGTCATGCTGGGTTTGAGTTTCAGAGCATTTGACCTCAGATCAGGAGAGAGCTGCTCTTTCCTTCCTTCACTACATCCATTTGTTGAACTAGAACTGAGACCCAGCTAGGCCAGAGCATCCCTGGCAGTGTCCAAGGCCAGGTTGGATGAGGCTTGGAGCAACCTGCTCTAGTGAAAGGTGTCCCTGCCTGTGGCTGGATGAGCTTTTAGGTCCCTTCCAACACAAACCAGTCTGGGATTCTGTGATTCTATGATCCCCAGACTGTCCAGAACCTCATCCATGCACCAAACATCTCACAGATCTCAAGTGACCATGGGGCAGCCCAGCCCCACAGCACCCTTGTTCTGCCCCATTTGCTAGCCCTTCCCTTAAAAACACCCCATCTCACATCTCCCATGGAGCATCGTGCCCTGACAGATCCTACAGGAATGAGGCAAGATACAGGTTTTGTAGAACTACTAAGGGAGAGGGGAAATAACATGTATTTTACAGCCCCATCTTCTGCAGAGACAGGCAGCTCTTTGAAAGCCAGAGTGCCTTGTAAAATCTAGGTCAGTTTTGTGAGATTATTCTGAAGGGGTGGAAAATCATTTTGACAACTTCAAACTGCCCCGTTTTGGCTTTTTCTTTTTTCCCCTGAATAAAGTGCCTGGGAATGACTTTTTGTCTTTATAAACTACTGAAATGAAATCAAAGTTAAGATCCAAATAAACCACCCCAAATGATTGCTGTCAGAGCTCTGAAGGCTCCCTGTGGAGCTGGCAGGGAGCAGCCGGGTCTGACACTGGGACCAACACTGCCACAACTGATTAACTGAGTCAGTTAAATCACTCCTTGGCTCACCCCTCATGGAAACCCAATTCCCTTCTGTTTCCAGCCCAGCAGACAACAGCCTGGGGGACAGAGACCAGGGAGTTGTGTTTCCATCCAGGAGCCACTTAACAGGATGGGAATGAGCAAATACTCATGGAAAAGGAGCATCCCCAGCACAGGGATGGAGCTGGTTATACCCTGTCCTTTGTGCAGGCTGCCTGCACTGCCCCATGCTCCGAGGAACAGACAGAAACTGCCTGCAAAGCCCGCAACCTTCTCATCATGTGTGGGCAGGCCAAAACAGCCATCCCAGACACGATGAGACCCACTTGGGGACACAACTGTGGGTGACAGCATGAGCGCCCTGGGTGCCACCACACCAGGACTCACCTCCTTCACCACAGACCTCATCCTGATCAGCATCACCATCTCTCCTTCCCATCCATCTCTTCCCACCACTCCTATTTCAGGAGTGCCTGGTCACCATTCACTGCCATCACCTTCCTTAAGCATCCCAAGCAGTGCAAAACAAGGCTTTGATGAGCGGAGAGATGGAAAAGGAGATAAAGAACTCATCCCATGGGCAGCAGATCACACCCTGACTCCTCAGGGGCTACCACAGCCCCCTCCTCATGAGGACCTGCTCCCCCAGACTGTGCTCCCACGCGGGGGTGCTGGATGCTCCATGCACCCACTCCATCACCTCCCGCACAGCTCATCAGGCTCTGCAGACGATGCCTTCATTTCCCTTGCAAATGAGGCCCCGTTCCCTCCCCATCCCCAGCACCTCCTCAGCAGAGCCGTCATCTCCACCCCGCTCCCCACCAGCCCTCGCCACCGCCTCCTCCGCTCGCTCCTGTTTGTGCACCAGTAAAACCAGCCACTTCCATCTCACAAGGAGCCCTGGCTGCTGCTGGGCTCTTACCACCTCGCTGCAGATGGTTCATCAGCCAAGTCTGCTTCTTAATGAAGTTATGACAGTTGACTATTAATAACGGTGACAACAACTTGCTTTCCTAGCAAGCATGCTTCCCCAAGACCTTATCCTATGCTAGCTGCTGAAGGCCATTGCCCTGTGTATATGCTGCAGAGGATGGGATGGAGCAACAAGCTTGTGCCTTCTGGAAAAGGGGCTTTGTGTAGGTGAGAAAAGGGCTGACATGGCTGCAAGGAACTGGAGAACCCTGACAGGTCCCCTCTCAGCACAACCCCACTCCTGGCAAGGAGCATTTTATCCCCCTGTTCCCCCATGCCTTGCCCTCCTCCATCAAGGCTTTCCCAACCAGCCAGCCTGAATCCACAAGCTTTGCCATGACACCAATGGTTTTGCTGTATTTACTCAGCCCTGGGAGCACTCCTGGTCTCAACAGACCCATTCCCCAGTAAAGGTGGTTTTGAACTACTCTGTGCTGTAACAGAGGAGTTAAAAGCAGCACTGAAATCTTCCCAGGGAGCTCAGAGCACAGAGAAAGCTGCAGAAAGCTCCAGAAAACAAAGACTTGAGCTCAGTCCCAGGCTGGATCCATCCTGGAGATGGGATCCTGCACGGATGAGAGGAAGAGACATTGATGGGAGAGCCTCGCTGCACCTCCCAGCCCCGCACATTGGTGCCCCCACAGCCAGGCTCCCACACACCCCTGCCTTGGCTGGTGAGGCACCCAGTATCCCCAAGGCACTGGAGATGGGCTTCATCCTCCCCAGAGCAAAGCAGATACATGCCAAACCCACTAGGAAAAGCCAAGAAAGCCAGCAGGATCCAGCCGCACTTTCACTAATTTCTGTTGAATAATTAAACCCCGGGAAGCTGATACTTTCTGCTTAAAAACTCAAATTGCAGTGTTTGTAATTACCGTTTTATTGAAGCATTAAAAATTTAAAGGGCATCCTGAGGTTGCAGTTAAGTGTTAGAGCTGTGCTCAGCCCTGGGGAAGAGGAAGCTGAGCTCTTGGGCATCAGCTCAGCACAGCCTCTCCATCCCTCCCCCTGCTGCAGAGATTGGGTTTTGGGGATCAGAAGCTACAGGAGGATCTACCCCTTAAACATGGGGCTCACAGCCACAAGCCCTGCCCGGCTCAGCCTGGCTCCTGAGGCTCAGCCTGGCTGTCAGGAGGGAGGGGACCCCAAACCATCGCCCATGTTGCTGCTAACACCACCCCAACCTCCCCACAGGGGTGGGGATATCGACTCACTGAGCCAGCCCTGGGGCTCCCAAACACTGCTCCTCTATGGATAACCCGGAGCCCCATACCCTCAGTAGCACAACCCCTATTGCCTCCAACAGCCCTTTCTGGACTCCAGCTTCTCCTGCTCTCCCTGCACCATGGGGTGGGCTTGCAGGGGTCATGCTGGCTCCAGGCTGATGCCTCTGGACCCCTATGGGTAGGTAACAAGGGCAGAAAGGTGCTTTTAGGACCACAGCTGCAAGGAGTCTTCATTGCCCCCTACTAGGTCTTGTGCTGTCACCATGACCAGCTCATGGTGAGGTTCTCATCACCTGCTTGTGGAGGATCCCTCTCCCAGAAGATGCTGCTGGATGCAGGGGAAGGGTGGGCATGGGACACAGCGGGAGAAGACGGAGCTGTTACTCCTCTGGAATGAGTGTCAGGAGGTGACCCTCATCCCCACCAGCCTGCACATGCCAGCCTGGTCTGTGCCAGAAGCAAGGCTGGAAGGGCACAGAGACATCCTGGGATGTATAAAACATACTGCATGGCACAGAGAGAGTGGGAAGTGCGGCAAAAGCCACCTCAGTCCCTACTGAGGACACCTCTCTCTTGCAAACAAGAGGCTCAGGAGCAGTGATGACACCTTCCTCTTTTTTCCAAAGGAACACAAAACCCAAACAGGAGATGCTTTATTGGTTCTGGGTGGGGAGGAAGAGCTATGTGCTGCTGCCAAGCTGAGAGCATCCCCTGTCCCTCCTGCTGCTCCCGCCAGCCCCTCATCCCAGTCCTGCTCTTCCTTCCCAGCTCCAAGTCATTTCTCTTGGGAGATGTGGCTCACGCTGCATTTCCATCCTCAGCCCCTTTAATGTGCATGCTTCTGTGGAATCCACAGTCAGGTTTTGTGGCCGAGAGCCCAGAAATATCCATCAGCTCTTTCCCCACCAACCAGCGTTACTCCAGTTTGGGTTGCTCAGTTCCCCAGTTTGGGGCTGTGTAACTTCAGTTGGACCTCCCTCATAGACCATCTGGGGGACGCAGTGGGGCTCAGCCTTGCTTTTGAGCATCCAACTGTCCCAGCCATCCCATGCCACATGGACCAGCACCATCCCCATCACCTGGGCACCAGCCCAGTGGGATGGCCCTGCAGACTTCCAAACTGGTTTCCATGGCAGCCAGTTTTCAACTGTCTCATCAGTCTCTATGGCAATAACACTTCTCCCTCCCCATCCAGGGGAGTAAGGTGTTGCTCGGGGGTTCCCACAGCAGCTGGAGAGATCCTCGGGGTCCCCAGCATCTGAAGCAGCTCTGCCCTGCAAGCAAACCAGTACAACCAGTGCAGCTCACTGCAGCTGCACAGACCATGTCTGATCAGGTACCTGAGTAGCGAGATGGGACACAGGCTTCCCGTGAACAACAAGAGACAACATCAATTTTTCTTCCTTCTGCCCACACTATGCCATTCCTCATCCTTATCCCCATCCCCATCCTTATTCCCATCCCTGATGGTTTCTCACTGCCCTGTGCTGTAACTGGGACCACCTGGCAGGTACTTGGTGCTCTCTCACACCAGACAAGCAGGGCTGTAAACCACCCCTCTGGTAGGAGAAGGAGGCAAGCTTGGTAAAGATGATGCTCAGCAGATGAAGATGAGTTTTATTTCACAGCACTGATTACGAGCGAGTCACCAATACGGGAGCTAAAAATACCACCAAGGTCCTCGAGATTCATTTTCCCTGTTCAAAAACACTTCCAACAAAAACACCCAACCAAAATAGCATCTCCAGCACCGGACCCAGCCCCTCGTGGCAGGAGCTGGAGGTGGGGAGGTGCGAAGGCACCGGCTGCGTGTGGGGCGGCCGGAGGAGGATGCGAACGGCATCGCCCTTCCTCTGCAGCAAAACACGCGGCTGGTGATGATAGCCCCCGGGATCTGCAGTGCACGAGTTCTCTGAGGCTCTGGATAAAGCTGAGCCAAATGTAAGAAGCATAATCCTGTATTTTATGTGCTGCTAAATGTTGGCAGTAATGATTCCGGGGGCTGCTGCAGTTTGTCCTCTCTGGGGCATTTAATAGTGTTTTGCCCAACTGCTTTTGTGCATTCTGGATACTGGGAAACCAATATCCCTTTAGGATCATGTCGGGAGCCAGTCCCTGGGGTAAAACATCTCCAGGAGTTTCCCTGGCCAGTCCTCAGCAGAGCAGGAAAGGATTCAAAGCCAAACTGGTGCTGACAGCATCTTCCCCAGTGTGGTTGTGGCTGCCAGACATGGTTCTGATCCCACAGCCCCGAAAACAAGTTCCCCAAGGAGACAGGCCAAGGGGAATGGCTTTAACCTGCCAGAACAGGGGAGACTGAGATGAGTTCTTAGGCAGAAGCTCTTCCCTGTGAGGCACAGGGTGCCCAGAGAAGCTGTGGCTGCCCCATCCCTGGCAGTGTTCAAGGCCAGGTTGGACACAGGGGCTTGGAGCAGCTGCTCCAGTGGAAGGTGTCCCAGCCCGTGGCAGGGGTTGGAGCTGGATGAGCGTTAACGTCCCTTCCAACCCAAACCAGTCTGGGATTCTGTCATTATATGAACAAAAAAGCTGTTCTGCAATATTCCCATGGGAGCTCCAGGAGCAGGAGAGGGGTGCAGGGAAGAGGCATTGGTGTTCCACTGGGTTCAGGAGCAGTGGGGAAAAGCAGGATGGGTTTGGAGATTGTGCTGGGCTCAGTCCTGACCTGCTGCTGGGACTCCAAGGGGTCCAGAGACCATTGGAATCCATAGGACAATAAATGTGATGAAGAGCCATACAGGAGGGACGGACCTGCTGATCACATTTATTTCCCCCGCTGCTCCCTAACCCAGCAGAACCCCAATGCCTCTTCCATTCCCCCCATCCTGGGGAGCAGCATGTCAAAGGGACTAGACCTGATCCACTCCCCTCCAGGGTGGTGGCAGTGGTAGCTCTGGTGCCAGGGCCATGGAACTCCACATGCTCTGTTTTTATAATGAAGTGAAGGCAGATAGCACCGTTGTTGCTTGGGGGAGAAAGATTATTAACCACTATAATCCCAATTACAGCTTTTAATTGGGATTAATTTGTTGAGTTAATTAAGTGTGGAAATCCGTTGCCTCCCAGATTTCTTTTAGGAACTTCTTGTTCCCAAGCCCAGCCTCTCTCTGGCCACTTCTGGCCACATCTGGAAGGGCAGAGGACTGGTCACTGCTGTGTGTGATGGGGAGACTGTTGTGGTGCTGCTTCTGCTGGTGACACCCAGCCAGGCTCCACTTCAGCACCCTTCATTTGACCTAGATGGGGAGATGGCAAGGTCTGGAGGCAGGAACTGAGGTGGCTCAAACCACCTAAAGTGAATGAGCCTATAAAGAGGGACATAAATGTTGCGGGAGCCATGGCCAAGGACCATCTTCATTGCAGCTGCGTGAGAGCTGATGCACCGAGGGGCTGGTGATGGAGGATCCTTGGCAGGTAGAACTGGTGCAACATCTTCCCTTGTGTCCAGGGTAAACTGTGCAAGGAAATCCTGGTGTGCCGGAACTGGTGAGAGTAAAGGACAAGGGGGAAAGCACACACAGGGGCTCAGTGGACAGCAGAGGCAAAGGGTTGGCAATGCCAGGGAGCGGGAGATGCAGTGTGGAAGGTGTCCCTGCCATGGCAGGGGGCTGGAACTGGATGAGCTTTAAGGTCCCTCCAATCCAAACCAGCCTGGGATTCTACAATTCACATCTGCCCCAGCACTGCACGGCTGGGCTCTCCTCACTCCCATGCATGGATCCTGCTCTGTTCCCACCGCTGCATGCAGCACAACAGCTTTCTATTATTTTTCTCAACACTCTCTTGAAAATTAATTAATTCTATTAATTGAGGAAAGAAACAATCCTCCTGGCGCTGATCCAGATGCTTCCACATCAGGCTGCAAGAACATCACCCATTCCCAGGCTGATGTGCCAGGTCCTGGTCTCAGTGATGTGAAACTGGGGTCATTTGGGAAGGAACTGGGGCTGGGGGGTTGCGAAGTCCCTCCTTATTTCTTAGAGATGCTGTCAGCTGCTTTGAATCCTTAGATGAAAGGAGCTAAATTAGGGCAGATGGTTATTTCCTGTTTTCTGGTTTGTATTTATAGAAAAGCTGATACGTCTGATGGCTTGCTCTAAAACTTAAAACAAACCTCTGTCCTGTTTCCAACTGGTCTCTACTGGGAGTTGAGAGGTAATGGGAGCTGTCGAAGAGGCAGTGGGAAGAGGGGCTGCACATCCCACCACCCCCTATCCTCCTTGGCTTTCCAAAGCCAGATGCCGTGTGTTGGGAACGGCCACATTATTCATACATTTTTGCCCTCCTGAAGCCCTTTGTAGGCAGTGGGAGGCCCTGGCTGGAAGTCAAGGCCTATAAATACACCTAACCCCCCCAAAAAACCCACTTCTCCCTCTCCCCATCCTCTCAACCTTTAATTTTCCCCCCTTTTCCAAAGGCCTGGATGCTGAAGCAGGATCCTGGTTCAGCTCCCACACTGCCTGGGCTGGGGGGCATCCCATTTTCCCCCACAGGCATTGGTGGGAGAACCTTCATCCTCAGCAGTTTTAATCTGCTTTGTGGATGGCTCATTGGTGTTTCTCTGCCTGCCTGGGGAATAACATTGAAGGGGTTCTGTCTCTCCTGGGAAAATATTGATCCGGAGTTTTAATGGCTTTCCACTAAGGAGCCAGAGTGAGTGTCACTGGGCATCACTGCTTGAGCTGATATAAAAGGGAATGCTCAGACCCACAGCTCTGAGAGGGGTTTTCAGTGCCTCCCCCTGCCCCCAGGTCCTTTCTACCAGAGAAAAAGAAAGGAAAAAGAAGAAAAAAAGGCAGAAAAAAGGCAAAAGATTTCACTGCTCTTTTCAGTCAGGGTCTGAGGACAGCTTTTCAATTTGCTAATTGAAAGCGAGCAATGAGGGAAGGGGCAGGAGATGAAACGTGCGAGTTTATTGTGGGAAGTCTTTCTAAAGGGGGGAAAATAATCATTCAAGAAAAGGAAAGGAGAAGAAAAGCCTGACACCAGGGAGACAGGACTCAATTAAATCAAGACCTTGAAATATATGAGCCAGCAGTCCTGACCGTAGGTCCATTAGACATCCCTGTCAGGCAGCATGCTTTGGTTACCGCTGGCTGTGTGGCAGCTAGATCCATCACCTGGGGAAATAACCACCGGTGCTTACATCTTCAGCAGCTCCTTGATCTAGCGATAAACCCGTTAGGGGAAATAAATGGGTTTCTCTTTGCCTGCACTGTCCACATCGTGGATGAAATTTGCTGCTTTACCCGGCTGCCGATAAGTGAGGGATCAGGAGGGAAAAGCCACTTAAAGATTTCCTAATAAAGCCCCAGATAACAGCAGAGCAGCCCCATTACCTCCCTCCTGCTGTGATTTACAGCCCAAACTGCTGCTCTGGGAGCCAGCAGTGGCCCAGCCTCTGCAGCAGAGGATGCTGGTGGAGGGAGAGGTGTCCAGCTGGCAGGATGCTGTGCAGGGGACACCAGGGCTGGGACCTTCTCACTAGTCCCCCACTCTAAGTTCCCTGGCAAGGGAAGGGTTTGATGCCATCAGCATTAGAAACAGGGGGAAACCCTCCCCAGACTCCAAAAATGAAGTTCTGAGTGGAATTACTAACAAGAGTGAGGCTCAGAAACAAAAATTGCCCCTGGCTCAATTTCTAGGTATGGAAAATGGATTTCCACAACAGTATCATTCTTTTGACATACCTGTCTTGGTTTTACTGCTGCCAGAAGAGGAAAACGGGCTGAAGAATAAAACCTTATGGGAAGCTCTGCCCAATGGATGCCACCAGGGATGCCATCAACAGGTCTAGACCCATTGCCTCAAGGAGACCCCAGTGGCTCCAGACACACACGCTCTGGTTGTTAAAGAGACTGTCCCATCCACCAGCATCATGGGGTGTAGCTGGCAGCACTTCATTTAATTTCAAATGGTTTGATTTTATTCATAGCTTTAACATTGTGTCCCCCTCCCAGCTGAGGATTAGATCTTTGTAATCAGCTATGGTAATTAGAATCTCTTTCCTATGGCAGTGCCTTAGCTTCTCTTTACATCTCTTCCATGCTTCTACTTAATAAAAGTGAATTTCATGTCTGTTATTCTCAGGTGTCCCTTCCAGATGGAAATGTGTCCTGGCTGGGAGACCAGCACAAGTGCTGGAGACCTGCTTGGGCAAGAGCTCAGGAAGGCAGCAGGATGCTCCAGCAATCGCTTGGACACAGCCAGGGCCAGAAACAGGAGGAGAAAAAGCACTTCCGTGTGATAAAGTCCCTTCTCTTTTACACCAAATCCTGCAGGAGCTGCTGCTCACCCAGCAGCTCTGTCCCCTGCAGCCACCTCTGTGTCAGGGAGCCCAGGAGCAGCAGCGATGCAGGAATCAATATACTCTACAGGCATCCCTGGCATACACCCCACACACAACACAAACAATTAGGTGCCAATTTTGCAGCCAAAGGCACCATTAATCCCCAGTTTAGCATTATTGAACCAGCCAAGCCCCCCTATGTGGGGGATCCCCATGGGGGATTTTACAGACCAAAGCACCCCTTGCTCCCAGGGATGCTCCACACAGGACAAGGCCGGAGTATTCAGACTCGGGTCCCTGCTACATCCAGCATCCACAAGCGACAGGCGATACCAGAGTATTACTCAGTCCCATCACCCAAACTTAGAGGCTGGCTCAAGATCCAGCAAGGTTTCAGACAGATCCTTATTCCCCATGGCAGCAGCCAAGGTGAGCCAGCCGCCTTCTATTTCAGCTTGCAGAAAACTGCTCCTGCCAGGGGATAATCGGGACTCTGGTGGGAGGCAGGAGCTGGACTGAAGCCTGTTTTAAAAGCATCTGAGCAGAACAGCTGGAGAAAGCTGCCCAAGGAGCTGCTGTGCAATAAGCTCTGCCCCAGGAGGCATTCTGAGCCTCCTGGTCTTTAAAGCTCGCTTAGATCCCTTATAAAACCAGGGTTTATTTGGTCCTCACAGCCCCAGGAAGTGAATCACTGCTGGTTCCTGCTTACAAACACCCTGGGCTGGCTCCTGCCGACCCAGCACCCGCAGCAGGAGCCTTTGCCAGGGTTTGAGACTGAGATGAAAGGTGCCGTTAGAGGGGCACGGGGTGCTCCCGTTCAGCTCTGCAGAGAGGTTCATGCACTTTTATTTATACACACGCTGGCTGCAAGACAAGAATTACTTAATCAATTCTTCCCCTTGCAGGATGGAGGCTGCCTGTGCAATTCTGCACTGAAGATGACAAATTGCTCTGGGATAATGGCAGCGTCTCCAGCTCCTGCCTCAGCTGGCGCAGGATGTGGCACAGTGAAGGGATGCCTGCAGGACACAAGCACGTTGTGGTGTTCCCCTTCCTGGGACTAGAGCAGGGAGATGGCAAAGGGGAGCTGGGATCTGCCCAGTGCTGTTGCACAGTGGAAGGAAGCAGATTTTCTCCCCAAACCTGGCTGCAAACCATTGAGGCACAGGGAATGGGCTGGAGATGCCAGGACTGCATGACACAGATCCAGTGAGTAGCTGGATGGCAGGGGAGACCTCATGCACTTATCCTGCCATGCCACTGCTCTCCATCAGTCACGTCAAGCCAGGGGGTCAAGCCTACCAGGGCCTGGGACCCTGTGGTGACACTGCCAGGACAGGCTGCATCCCACCTCACTTCTGGGCTGGGATCTGTTCCATGCAGGGATGTTCTAGGAGGGAGTTTCCAGCCTGTAACCTTCAAGCCACACATTCTGTGGGATGCAGGAATCTCACCATCAAATGCTTCCAAGCAACAGGAGGTCTGAGCACCAGCACTTGCTCTGGTGAGCAGCACTACAAACCAGGCCACCCCAGGCAGCACTAACCCAGCAAGGGGACCTGCCAGGGGGTAAACCAGCAGCAGGGAACCCCCCTACAGTGAGGGGAGTGGCATGAAGGAAACAGAAGCCCATCATGGAAGATGGTTGCTTGGAGCCCACCTCTTCCTGTGCCTGCAACATCTGGGACACGCTGAGATAGGACATCACTCATTCGAACATGGAGCACTCCCTGTACCCCTGCTGCCACCTCCAGCACCTCGGTCCCTGGAGGGATGTACAGCTCCATGCACAGCCCAGCAGGGCACAGAGCAGCCTTAGGGCTGGTGGGGGACTCACTTTGGGCACCTCTGCCCAGCCAGTACCATCACCCAGGGGACCAGCATCCTTTCTGAGAGCCCTCCCCAGCCCCATCCTTCTCTTCCTGGAGCCCATCCATCTCCCAGTGGCTCATCCTGGGGGCAGCGCTGGTGCAGACCCTTCTGTGTCCATCCAACCCGGCTGCTCATATGGGCTTTCTCCTTCCCCAGCTCCACAACCAAAGTAGACACTGTCAGACCCCTATGCCCCCAGCATAGCTCTGCCCAAGGACTCCCACAGAAGGGCTGGGTGTTGCTTCCCCTTTAATTCACCACTGGTCAGGGGGGAGGGTTAAAAAAGAAATAAACCAATAAATAAAACAACCTCAGATGCTCGAAGAGGATGAAACCCCTGAAACTGCAGTTTGCTGGTGGCTTGTCCCATTGCCAGAGGAGGGGAAGGATGCTCCCACCCCCCCTCTCCCCATCACCCTGTCCCAGCGCCACCACGTCCAGGTGGGTTCGGATGCGGTTGGATGATGCTCCTCAAGGAGAAAATGAAACCAAAGGGCAGGACATGGTCATTCACAGCTGACTGGTGGACGACACAACCCCAGGGTCTGACCCCCGCCGGGAGGGACCTGTCCCACCTCCCTCGGCTATTGCAGGAGCTTTGAGAAGAAGCCACTGGTTGCACGTTGCGTGTCGCAGACACAACCCCAGTCACAAGCAGTCCCTGCACAGAGCCACTTGTCCTTTGCGGTAGTCGCGGCAGGGGCAGAGGCGCCGGTACTTGGTGTTGTAGCCTGCACAGCTGAAGAGCAGCGGCTCCTTCTGGAGGTAGCACTCGTGGACGTTCTCGGCCACTGCTGGGTAAAGATGGTTCATCTCGTACTCGGTGCTGTCGCAGGTGATGCTGAGCCTGGGAACGCAGACAGAGGTGGGTCAGTTCCAGTGAAGAGGCTGCCTGGGTTTCACTGAAGGGGTTTTAGTGATGTTCAGTCCTTCCCAGAGAGGTTCCTTCACTAAGTGTTGGGCCAGATCTTTGCTGGTTGCACCAAGAACCATAAGCACTACAGCTAGACGTGAATGCTTGTCATTAGCCTAACACACCATGGAATGTGTGAGCCTTGGATTGCCATGGAATGTGTGAGCCTTGCAAATCAACCCTGCAGCCCAGAGACCACCCAACCCTTGTGTTGGCCATGGATAGCTCAGGAAATCACACACAAAAATCCACCCAGATCTTCTATATCCCCCATTGACCAACAGGTCTGTGCTCTCCATGGACACCTCCCTCAGCAGCTAATGTCCTCTGGAAGGGCACATGAGTTCAGTGGATGCCCACATCACCCCCGCTAACCAGGACTGGCCAGCAAAAATGGAGTGGGCATCAGCAAACACCCTGAGGAGCAGCAGAAATGGCCAGTGTCGACCTCAGCATCCTGCTCATCCCACCCATGCCTGTGTCTTCAGATGGAGCAGCAGCACTGACATTGCCCTCCCACTAACCCCTCTCAACTGATGGGTTCCTGGGCAGCTCAGTTTAAAGTCTGGAGAGGGGGAATGGAGGGAAGAGAGTGAAATCTGATTTATCATATAAAAATGTCAGTGGGACTCACAGCACCTGCCTGACAGCAATGGTGATGCTCATGTTTTAATTGCCCTCAGAGCAGCACAGAGCACGGTGGCAGATTTATACTCCATTAAAACTTCACTGCTCTGTGTTCCAAATGCACTTTTATAGAGAAAGACATAAAAAAGAGAGACTGGGAGAGAGCATGGAGGAGGTGGAGAGGAACGGTGTGAGAAAGATACAGAAACGTGCCTGGAAAGGCTATTGGTGCCTTCTGAAGTGTGAAGCTGGTCAAGGCCAACACATGAAAGCAATGGCTTTAACCTGCCTGAGGGGAGACTGAGATGAGCTCTTAGACAGAAGCTCTTCCCTGTGAGGGTGCTGAGGTGCTGGCACAGGGTGCCCAGAGAAGCTGTGGCTGCCCCATCCCTGGCAGTGTTCAAGGCCAGGTTGGACACAGGGGCTTGGAGCAGCTGCTCCAGTGGAAGGTGTCCCTGCCCGTGGCAGGGGGTGGAACTGGAGAGGCTTCAAGGTCCCTTCCAACACAAACCAGTCTGGGGTTCTATGATAATGGGCTGCTTTGCAGGCAGGCCCTGCCTACATCATCTCGGGCACGAAGGCACCTCAACGGGATTCATCGGGGAGGACAGAGGGGAGAATGTCACAACTCACTGCAGGAACACGTCCTTCTTGTTGAGGAACCTGAAGAAGGTGGGCTCACAGACCAGCCCGCGCCGACGGCACGTCTCAGTGCATGAGTGCTGTGCCTCCGACACCCACACCTGCAGCGAGCCCACCGGCGGCCAGGCGTGGGGGTCCCGGCTGGCACTGGGGGACCACACGAGGTGAGTGGCGTTGGGGGACAGCGCCAGCACGCTCGGAGGGCTTTGCATAGCAGGACTCTTGGCCTTGGGAGGCAGGGCAGAGGATGACGTGGTGCAGAAATCCTAGTGGGAGAGAAGACAATGGGTCAGTGCTCAGAGGGACAGGGCGAGATGTTGGGGATGGGGAAGGGAGGCTGCTGATGGGACAGGAGGACACTTGGGATGCTGAGTTTGCTCCTCAGATTCATGTCACCTGCATGCATAGATAGCATCTCATGTTGTAGGAGATGAAGACACTGGCTACCTCTTCTTCTCCCAGTGCTCCCTTATTCTCTGCAGTATGGCCTTGACCCAGCTTTGGCACCCCCAGAGACCCTTCAGCAACCCTCCAGCATCTTTGGTCCACAACAAACCTCCCTCATTCCCTATCTCTTGGTTTACTCTGCAGTTAGGCCACAGGCTGGGACCTAGGGTCCCTTGATGGGGACCTGCAATGGGTAGGCTCTCTACTTGCCCAGAAGAACCCATAGGAGGTCTGTGATGGCTCCCCAAGGAGGAAAGGGATGCTCCCAACCTGGTGCTGAATGTAGGCATGGATCCGCTCCAGCATCCCCTCGCAGGTGTACTCGTAAGGCAGGTAAGGGTCCACCTGTGAAGGAGAAGAGCAGAGTGCAGGCAAGAAGCAGGGACAATCTTGCCTTCCCCCTGCACAATGGCTCTCCCCACCTGCTGAAGCCCACAGCTTGTGTCTGTCCACCAAAGGAAGCAGGGCAGAAAACTACAACTGGGAAAACTCCACAAGCCATAAAGCGCTACAGAAAGAGGTGAAAGATTCATCTGGGTTCAGCACATGTGTCAGTGAATATGAAATCCCCCTGCTCCCTTTTAGTCTCACATTTCCTCATTTTTGCTAAGATATAAAATTAAAAATCAGTTTTCATGCAAAAGGTCACTTCCAGTTAAAGTATGACCTGGTTCACCAAGAAACACTCAGCAGCTGCAGGCAGGTAGTGGGGGGAGTAATAATGCAGGGGAGGAGTTAGGACTGCTAAAGATGCAAACATAATCCAGAGCAAGAGCATTGCAGCCATGCCCTGGGTCTGGTCTGCATCCTCTGTTCCCCTGCCCCTGACATGGCTCTTCCTGCTGATGGGGAGGACCAGGCTTTGCTGCCCCAGTGCTATGATCCACCAAACCAACCAGTGAAAGCCCAGGACTGGGACCGGCTGTGCACAAATAGATCAATAAATAAAACAACCTCCGATGCTTAAAAGGATGGGAACAAATCTCTTTTCCCACTGCTGTTCTGCTGCGGGTTTGCTGCCCAGAGCTGGTGGCTGTGATGGGGTGGAAGCTGGTGCCTCTCCCAGCCCCAGAGCTCCCCACTGGGATGGGGCAGGGAGGCAGCACCTGGCTGCACACCAGGATGGAGCAAACATTGATGCCCACGTTGATGCTGCTGTCACTGCACCTCCACATTGATAACTGCTATTTATACAGAACCAGCAGCACTTAGACCACAGAATATTTTTAGTGTGTGTTACAAAACACTGCTGGTCTTTGGGAGATTTCTGCCTGCTCTCACTTCCCAACATCCCATCTCCCTGTCCTGAGAGTCATCCTTGGGTGCATGGCAAACCCCCTCCTTTGTGCAGCAGCCCAGCAGCATGCCCCAAAACAGGCATGTCCCCGGCACAGCGGTGGCACAGGTTCCAGGTAGAGCAGGCAGGAGCAGGCAGCCAGGCTCTTACCCTCCTGCAGGGCCAGTGCATGGCCACTGTCCTGGGGTCAGCACTGATTTCCCCACTGGAAGAACATTTCCATGAGGGCTGCATCACTGACGCATCCCTTCCCTCCGGAACAAATTATTTTTAAAGGAACTTCCTGCCCTGGGAAGTCAGATTTTTCCATGTCCCTTATTTTCCAGAGAGATGTTATGTGAGCAGCAGGGTGCTGGTGCACAGAGGGGCTGGTCCTGGGATCCCCTTTTCCCCCATGAATCTCTACAGAGCTTCATGCAAAAGGGTTATAAACAAACACACCCCATAGAGAATTCACCTGGAAAAACACTGCTGCTTCTATTTTCTGAGCTCTGCACCTCCAAAATAGCTATCACTTTTTGAAGTACCTGTCAAACCCAAGCTCAAAGGTTCAGTCTGATGAGAAGATCCCTCCAAGCATTTCCCTGCCATAAATATCCCACCTGAGATCTCAGCCAGGCTGGAAATCACAGTTGCTCCGTCTAATTACAGATGTGCACACTAATCAGGGCTGACACAATGACAGGCACTGCTCTTGCCTCTGCATTGCTGATGGGCGCTCAGTTAACTGGGGCAGAGCCCTACACAAAGCAAAACCTCTCATCTCAGTCACACAAAACCTAAGCTGGGTGGGTGGATGCTGCATGGCACTGATTTGGGGGAGTCAAACAATTCCGTGCTCAGCATCAGCAATGCTCATTCTTACCATTGCCTTTGTGGCTGCAACGCTGGAGGCTTTTCTCAGGACCCCTATCACCAGACAAGGTGCAGATGTAATCCCATAAAACAGCCTCTGTACCCTAGAACACCCCCATGGTACCCAGTGGGATGCAACACATCCACAGAAGGTGGAGGCAGAAAACCTCCTTGTGTCTGCATGTGTACCCAGAGGTGATGCTCCACAGGCTCCCCGGAGCCCTGTCAGGTCAGGAGGCTGCAGTCAGAACCCACTGCAGCTCCTGAACCTCCAGCCCCAGCACCCTCATGTGCCCCTTTCCCCTCCAGGGCTCCACCAAAGGCTCTTGCTCCTCACTGCTTCCCTCTCCGGACTCGTTGGGATTCAGCTCATGTGCCCAGGCCTGATAGAAAACGACAATTTCAAGAAGATAATTGTTTAATTAAAAATCTGACAGGCTTGGCCTCCTCTTGACAGCCACAGTGTTAATATCGCTCCCCATGCTGAGAGCTCAGCATCTCCCCAGAGCCCTGGGAGGAAGAAGGAGGAGAAGGACCTGAGGTGAGCACCACTGCATCCCACTGCCCAGTGGAGCCATGCATGGGATGCACAGGAGGGAGCAGAGGGGTTGGTGAAGATGGACTTTGCCATTCTTTCCCCTGGGCATCAGTGGGGGACACCGGGGCAGAGCTCTCCAGCCCAATGCTCTCCATCAGCCAAACAGGGAGTTACTGGTGTCTCCTGGGGATGCTGCTGTGAGAGCCCTGGATTTCAAGTGTGCAGCAGAAATCCCAGAGCTGAAGAGAGCAGTAAGTATTCCTCATTCAAAAGGAAAAGAAAGAGGAAAAAAAATAAACCTAAATGTCATCAGACAAATAAGCAGGAAAATAATGCAATTCTCTGCTGGCACGTACCACAGGCTGGGAACATTTTAACCAGCTATTTTCACTGTGATGTTTAATACGCCACTCTTTCAAGCATGGTCTGAAATGTATAATTTCCCATTATATTCCTGTATGTTTGACTTTAATATAATGAAGCCTTCTCCCTTCGCTACATCAGAATATTGGGACTATTGAATTGCTTGTCTGAGGACTATTTTTGACAATGGAAAAAGCTGAAGGCCAAGGAAATGGTGCTGTCTGAAAGCCTCTCTCCTTCTCCAAGAATCAGATGCTGCTAACCCCTGACTAATGGCTGTAATCCATCACTGGGACAAGCCTTCCAGGATCAGCTTTCCCAGGGGGGCACAATTTGTCTCCCGGCCCTGTGCGACTGCACCAGGATTTGATCTCTGGGGTAGAGGGGGTTTGGTGCTTCCATGATTTCAATCTTCCTTATAAAGAGGTGAGGGGTGAGAGCCATGGGGGAAACCCAAATCTGCTCCAAGGGGGGATGAACGGCAGAGGCACAGCTTGCCAAAAACCTTCCCCAGCACTTGCAGGGTGACCTGGAGCAGATGCCACATCCAAAAGGACAAGAATGCAAGAACTTTCTGTGGGGGAGAACCCATACTGCAAACCCAAGCCATGTCCAAGCCACGACTCAGATCTCTGTCCAGAAGCAAGAGGTTTCTTTCAAGCAAATCTGGGTTGGTGAAGGACATGGCTGCATCTCAACTGCTTCATTTGCACTCATACAGCAGCCAGCCCAGCTCTGAATACACAAGAGGAAGCTCTGCCAGCCTGGCTGGAGCAGAGCTACTACCAGGGTCAGGAAACCATCTCCCAAAGCCATTGAGGGGTTTCCAGCACCTTGGGTCCCAGCACCCAGCATGGCTGCTGCCAGGAAAAGCTGATGGCAAAGCAAAGGAGACATCTCACAGCTTCCCACAACATCCCATATCCCCCAAAATGTCTGAGTTTTGCTTGGAAGGTACAAAACTAAAGCCGTGGGGATAGGGATTTTTTCAGTCATACAACAACAGAAAAATAGAAATAGAATCTGCTTCAGGTCAGTTTTCAATTTCTAATGTTTCCACCCATCGGAAGGGGAAAAATGCTGTGTTTCAGGTTGGCAATCTGTTTGGGGTGGTGAAATGCATCATTTCGGATATAAACCTTCCTTTCAATAAACCGGCAGGGTATTTTTAAAGGCAGGCAGATGGGAAACAAAACCATCTTGTTTCATTCCAGTAACGTTGAAATGAAATGTTTTGACTGAAGAAATTTAAATCGATGGTGGTTATTCAGAAATACGCACGTATTTGTTAGATATTCTGATAACAAAACACCCTATATTGCTTTTGGGGAGAAAAAAGGGAGTCACTTAGATAGTTTCTTTGAGCTCCAGCACCTGGCTGGGAATAGAACTGCCCAGCCCCTGTGTTTTCTGCTGCTCCTCCTGCTACCGCCCTTGTTTTCCATTCCTCTGCTGTAACAAACAGCATTATAAAGACAAGATACCAAGGCATTCCTGAAGCCAAAGCCCATAATAAAGCTTTTAAACCTCTAAGGTAGGGCAATTTTTAGGCTTACTTCCCTTGACAGCATCTCAAATAAAGCAAACCTTTCTATTAAAAAGATAAAAATGGGGGGAAAAGGGGGGAAAAGAAAGAAATTGCTCTAAGTTATTCACATTCACTCCTTGCTCTGCTTCAGGAGGATTTATAGAATATCTTTAAAACAAAAGCAGAGAGGTGAGTTGTGAGATTAACCCAGTGCATTTCTTAGTGGGAAGGAGATGCTCTGCAGAGCACCTGCATGTTTTCAATGCAAACAGGACATCACCACCTGGTTTTACTCATTTGAGGCCAGTTTCAAGCTCCGAGCAGCAGAGGGTAAATACAGCAGTCGGGATGCTCTGCCGGAGGGACCCTGGGATGAGGGTCCCTGGTCCTGTAGCAATGGGCGGCACACTCTGGGTGGGCACCCAGTGCTGGAGACAGGGGGTCCCCCACCAGCTCCTCCTGCCCATCACACCACCAAATCTCCTAAAAATCCTTTTTTTCTCCTTTTATTTTTAACCAGAGTTTATCATTAAGCATCTAAATGACCTGGTGCACATCAGCACTGCAGTGCAACGCAGCTGCTCGGGAGCCAGCAGAACCCTTTCCCTCCCTCCCTGAACTCTCCAATCATTCCTTAATTATCTGAATAGCACCAGGCTTCACTCTTTTCTTTCTCCTTTCTGGAAGAAGGGAAAATTCCCTTCTCTCTCCTGAACAGAGCCCATCGCCTTGAGGCCATCTCTTCAGGCCAGATGGTGGAGGGTCAAGCGCTGACAGCTGGCCCAGCAGCACAGCAGCAGGGAGGTAATGATTTTCAATTTCATTTTAATCGAGCTATGGGAATGAATGTGCCAAACAACAACTGCTTCCCTAAGGTGGGTTTGTTTGGTCTTTGTGAACTCATAGAGAAAATCAGCTTGAGGTGAAGTGCTGCAGCCATCAGCCACAATAAGGTACAAGACCCAGGCAGATAGCATGGCCACATCAGCTGGATAAAGTCCCCACACTGTCATAGACACACACTGCTGCAGCCTCTAAAGCAGGAAAAGCAAGGATGGCATCTCCAGCATCATCCCTAACCCACCCCAAAATCCCACCCAGCACAGTGAAGCCCGACACAGAGCCCCATTTCCCAGTGCATCACTGTCCTCATGAGGCTCATCCTGAGCAAAGCACACTGCAAGCAAAATGGGTATCAGCACTTTTCTCCCCTCCAGGAAAATTGACTTTAATAATTTGGACAACTTGAAAGGTTCCTGCCACAGGGCAGGGGGGAAATATTCATGAGGAAGCATTTCCAGGGCAGGCACAGCAGGAGTGCTGCTTCCTGGAGGGTCCCTGCATCCCTCCACTTCCTTACATCCCTTCATCCTTCACAGAGGCAACTCCTGGAGCTATTCCTATTGATTTACTCAAACCTAACGATAAGGATGAGCAGTGGAATGGGGAAATGGTAGGCACAGAGGTCTGTAGCTCTCTGGGTAATTGCAGGGAAGTGCTTTCAGGGTTTATCTTTGCTTCACACTAGGTCCCAGCACTGCCGAGCATCACCAGTAACCTCAGCATCCTGCTCCCAAACCCCATCTCCCTTATCTCAGCTTCCCCTTGCTTTGGATCTGCCTGGATGATTCCCAGGACATCCCTCAAAGGCATGGCTCTGCCATGGGGAAACACCTAAGAACCTCAGTACCAAAGCAAGGTGGGAGCATGTGTCCCCCTGAAGCTACATGAGAGGATGATTCTCTGCCTTGCACGTGAGTGATTTCAAAGGGGAAGCAAGGAAGGACAAGAAGCTAACACTCAAAAGGGAGGATCAGGCACCAGCACTCAGTCCCCATCCCTTCAAAGCCAGCCCTGCCACCTCCTCTGAGCCATACCTGGGTCCTCACGATGGTTTTGATAGCAGCTTCAAACTCCTCAGAGTTATTGTAGTCGACAGTCCACACATGTGGCTTCCCGATGAAGTCTTCAGCATATGGGTGCTGGGAGGACACCTAAACCACAGCAGAATGAGCTGGTTTCTGCAGTCCCTGCCAGAATGGCTGCTGTCTACCACTCACAGCCACCACAGCAGAGGAGCTGCAGGCTCAGGCACAGACACGTTGGGTTTAACCCACTGCATAAAGAAATGTGCTGGAAAAAGGGTTCCCCTGAACACAGCTGCCTCTCTGCCAACCTCAGGCTGATGGTCTAAAATTCCCACTAGGCTGGAATGCTCATTCCCAACACTGAAATCATCTCTGCAGCCCTGAGGACCTACATAATATGAGTACAACTTAACCTTGACCTGAGCCATTTGTAGGTCTGGAGTGGCAAAAATAGACCAAGCCAGCAAAGGTCTGTGAAGGCAGCACATCTCCAAAGCTTGCCAGCTCCAGAAACAAGACAGAGTGAAAACCCATCACCACCAAGGGCTGGAGAAAGTCTGGCACTGGGAGAAAGCAGTGCTGGAAGCCGCATCACCACAATGGCACAAGCAGCCCCACACACTGGTACCCCACAGTCACCCCCCCTCTCACCAGGTGATTTTGGGAGATCTACCTCTTGTTTCAGCCCCTAAACTGTCTTTTCAGCCCCACGCTGCTGCAGAGCCAGAGCCCAGATCTCCTCTTGGAACGGGAAGTGAGAGGATGCTGAGCAGAGGAGGTGTTTCGGGGGCACCATGAAGTGTTGAAAAGGAGCCTGAAAACCTGCCAGCTGGAGGAGGAGAGTGCTGCTCGCTCTGTATTTCATTCTCCAGCTTGCTGTCCTTTCCCATTTTTTTCCCTGGCAGTTGATCACCTCCTTCCCCTCAGTGTATAAACACCCTGGGGCAATTCACAACCTTCATCCCCAGCTTCCCTCCTGGCTCCCAGCTGAAATACAACCACAGCACCCAGCAGGGATGGGGGATAACACCAGCAGTGAATTAGGGGGTGCATGTGACAGACACGGGGGTCCAAGCTATCCCAGTGCACCCCTCTCCATGATGGGTGCTGCTGAGCTGGGCTGTGGCAGGGCTGAGCCACACAGTCCCCCAGCAAAGCCTTTCTTGGTGGGAGTGAGCATTGCTCTGCATTATCCACATTATCTACTTTATTAATAATAAAAGAGGCAATTTTCTCAACCTTTTAACTTTTAAAGAGTTCCTGCCTCACTTAGATCAAATTCCCAGTGACAGGCAAGCCTGGAGGGATTTCATACCCCTGCAACACCATCGGGGTCCTGGTGTCCCCTGGATTTACAGAAGGACGAACATGGGAGCATCACCCTGATTTGGAAGCAGGGTATGGGATGTGCATGGATCTGGGCTTATGGGGAAAGAGAAGGAGCTGGGGTTTGTTGTCTGTGGTCTGCAGAAGTCCCCTGCATCACTTTCACCTTCACAACTTCAAATCTAAGGCAGGGCCCCTTGCATCTAACCACTAAGATGGAGATGATGTGAGGATGGGAGAGGGGACTCCATCTGCAGGTATCTGCACTTCCGCATTTGGAGAAGAAAATTATCTCATAGAATCCCAGACTGGTTTGGGTTGGAAGGGACCTTAAAGCTCCTCCAGCTCCAACCCCTGCCACAGGCAGGGACCCCTTCCCTTCCACTGGAGCAGCTGCTCCAAGCCCCTGTGTCCAACCTGGCCTTGAACACTGCCAGGGATGGGGCAGCCACAGCTTCTCTGGGCACCCTGTGCCAGCGCCTCAGCACCCTCACAGGGAACAGCTTCTGCCTAAGAGCTCAGCTCAGTCTCCCCTCGGGCAGGTTCAAGCCATCCCCCTTGTCCTGTCCCTACAGGCCCTTGTCCCAAGCCCCTCTCCAGGTTTCCTGCAGCCCCTTTAGGCACTGGAGCTGCTCTCAGGTTCCCCCTTCAGGAGCGTTCTCTTGTCTAGGCTGCCCCAGCCCAGCTCTCTCAGCCTGGCTCCAGAGCAGAGCTGCTCCAGCCTCAGATGCTCCCTTGGACATCCCAGTTTAGAAACTGCTCCCTGCCAGGCTGGCCCCCACCCCTCATTGTGAAGGGGTTTCTCCATCCAGCCCATCCATCCGCCTCCTGCCAGACTTGCCTCTCTGGACGTTGGCTTCCCACGGAAGAACTCATGGTTGAGGGAGCTGTGGGGGGGGTTGAAACGTGCCTGCAGGAAAACACAGCCGTTGGCGATCGCCTCCAGTGGGGCAGGACCCTCATAGGGGAACCCGAAGCCAATGAAGAGCTGGAAAGGAGAAACCCATGTGCTGGTGAGCAAACACGGCCAACCCCATAGGACAGTCTCTAGTCACCTGCCATTATCCCTCTCTGTTGCTCTCACCCTGCCTCTATGGCAGCTCCATGTAGTTCTACACCCCGTAAGTTACACGTGCTAAAACTCCCACTACCCCACATCTCACAGCACACTTGTGCAAGGCAATGGGGTGATCAGGAGCTGTAAGTTCCCCATAGTGGCTATAACTGGTCCTGTATGGAGAAATACTGCTTTGCCAACACCACTCGGGCTGGTGAAACAACATTTCCCCTAGACAGAACTGAAGGTGACCAGGATGTGCCCATAACCTGCACACTCACTCCAAGAATCCCATTTATTCTTATAACAGCTGGGGTGGGGGGAACCTCCCCCCTCCTTAGCAATAAATGAATTAATCAGGGAACTTTGTGCTCCATCTGCAGACAGTGTGCAAGGAGAAACTCATCAGGCACATCCTCATTTGAAATTATGTGCTCTGCTCTGCTCCCAGCTAATTAGTCCTGCTGATAGTGCCTGGGAAGAGCGCAGATAACAGTCTCTCCCCAGCCTGCCTCCTCCTTTAATTGGGTTTTCTTTCTCCAGGCGGCTGAGCCCTCACTACTGCTGGTTAACAGGATCTGTCCCACTGCCTCTTGCTGTCCTGGGTTCAGCTGTAACCTTTTTTTCTCCTTCGTAGTAGCTGGTGCAGTGCTGTGGTTTTGACTTTAGCCTGAGAACAGCGCTGATAACACCAATGTTTTTAGTTGTTGCTCTGTAATGTTTAGTCTGACCAAGGACTTCCTGAATCTCATGCTCTGCCAGGGAGGAGGAGAAGACGGGAGGAAGCAAAGCCAGGAAACCTGACCCAAACTAGCCAAAGAGGTATTCCATTTCACAGCACATCATGCCTACTATATTAACGGGGGGCAGTTACCCAGAAGGGTGAGATCACTGCTCGGGTCAGGCTGGGTATCTGTCAGTGGGTGGTGAGCAGTTGTATTCACTTCCCTTGTTATTCCCCTTATTATTATTACTGGTGGTAGCAGTAGTGGGTTTGTGTTGTACCTTAGTTACTGGACTGCTCTTATCTCCACCTGTGAGGTTTGCATTCTTTCCATTCTCCTTCCCCTCCCTCCCGGAGCAGAGGGGAACAAGAGGGGAGTGAGTGAGCGCCTGCGTGGTTCTGAGTTACCGGCTGGGCTCAGACCACGACACTTGCCCACCTTGGCCTTCCTCAGCAGCTGCTGGAACTCGTGCTGTGGCAGCAGCCCGTGGTTCTTCACGAATGCCGGGACCTCAGGCGGCCGCTGCGTCTCGTAATAAACCGTGCCATGGATCTCCATGTACTTGTTGAGGATGGCCAGGAACTTCTCCTTGCCCTGGGGAGGAAGGCAGAGCTGTGACCTGCACCAGAAGATGGACCAGACCCCCTTCATGGTTATGAGAGGGAGATTTAACACTCAAACTCCTGTCCTGGAGCACCTGTGATGCTTTAAGCAAACCCACAGCAGTGCAAACCCCACATCCTCCCCTCTGGTTCCCTCGGACACGTGTCCTGGATCATCCCAGATTCCCAGTGAGCCTGGATGGCTGCAGGACCCAGCACCCTGAACCCAGCATCTCCAGCCCTGCCTCTCCTGCCACCTCCAAGGGCAAATTCCACTCTGGAGCTGCTGAATGAAAGGTTTCATGGGACTCAGAGGGAAGTTTGCAAAGACCAAAGCTTGTTGATGGCCCCCCTGCTCCAACAGGACTTCCTAACTCAGGTTTAATCCTGCTTCACTACCTGGAACATTAAGGGGGTCAATAGTATAGATCCTTACAGGCCCTTGTCTAAAGCCCTCTCCAGGTTTCCTGTAGCCCCTTTAGGCACTGGAGCTGCTCTAAGGTCTTCCTGGAGCTGGATATCAATTCCCTAATACAAAGTCTTTGGAAGATGGGCTGGCACAGGAGACTCCCTTCCAACCACTGCATCAGAGCTGCTTTAACCCATGGGAGCTGGGCAGCATCTGATGAAAATGGCCTTTCCCACCTTATTAAAACCTTGGCTCCTGTTGCAAGCCAAAGGCAAGAAGCTCAGAGGAGCAGGAAATGAGAAATAGCAGGAAAGGATGTTTCATGAAATGTTCCCAAATGTCAAAAAGATCCTGCTCTGGAGACAGTACTTGGTCCAATGCTTGTAAAGGAGCACCCAGCTCCAGAAGACAGAGGTAGTTTTTTCCTTCCTAGACCTCAAAATCACTCAAAATAAGGAGAAGCTCCTCTTCCCACTTATTTCATCACACAAAGCAATACTCAGGCAGCCTGGCCTTGAGATACAGTGACCAGTGAGAACCAGCCCCTTTACTCAGTAATAAACTAGCCCAAATATTCAGTTTTGGGAAAACTGGTGCTGTTTGTGAATTCAGGTTAATAGGATGTTTGCAGCAATAAGGGTGGAGGGAAACATCGGGTCTGAGGTTTAAAGTCTCTTTAGTGCCTTCCCAAATTAACCTAACTAAGCCCAAATGGATAAGAAAGGGTGGAGGAATGATAGAAAATAAAGACAAGATACTACAGTTCCCCTAAACTGAGATGAAGTGGTTTTTAGTAGATCCTTATGGAGACTCTGAGGTAGCTGGATGCTGGGGTGTTTGCTCTCAGACACGGAAGGTGATGGAAAAGCCACAAACACCAAGGAACAGGAAATGTGGCTGGATCCTGTCCCACCACAGGCACCCCTGTGAGGTGATGGGGATGGGGAGGAGATTGCATTGATCCAGCAGCTCAGGAGGACTGAGCCTGTAACAAGGCAAAGTCAAGTCCATCAAAACCTCTCCTCTCACGAGCAGATGCGCAGAGGTAAAGCCCAGCAGTGTGTGATACAGTACCTGCAACTGGAGCAGCCCCAGGTGGTGCATAAAGGGAAAGAAATAGAAATAAATCAAGAGACAGCAAGAATTACCTCCTTTTTTGTAAGCCCTGGAAGGAAAACCAGCTGGCTAGCTCTGGGTATGACAGAGGGAAGTACACATGTCCCCTGAATGCTATAGGGATGCAGGGGGGATGTTTTCTTTTGCGGATATTGTCCCATGCATTGCCCACCCCTCTTCTACACTGTTAGAGGCACGGGAGGGCAGCACACCCCCCTTCCACAGGGTACTTGGAAGCAGAGATCAACCATCCCCATCACAGCACAGGACGTCACCTAACAGCAATCACTGTAATCAACTGCATAACATCAACGATGTGAAATCCTCAGTCTAAACATCCTTCTGGGAGGAAGCATCACCCGAAGCAAAGGGGATAGGATCTAACCATCCTTTGCCCTGTTTGCCTGGAGGTGCTGGACATGCCACCTCACTGCAGCAGCCTCAGCTTCCCCTCTCTGAATGGGACAAGGATGTTTCACACAAACACATTGAGACCTGAGCCTCAAAAGCTCGGGGTTAAAGCCAGAGGCTGCTGCTACCTCACAGCTTGTCCTACAACTGCCCCATCCTGCCTGGGTGCTCTCACCTTCCAGATGCTGGCCTCCTTCCCGTACACCACTGCCATGCTGCTCACTTTGTTGGACTTGATGAATTGCTTCTCTGTCTGGTTGAGCTCCTCTGACACGAAGCCCATGAAGGAGTTGTCAGGGGTGTGAGCTGTGGACACCAAGGGGAGAAGATGTGGCTGGACAGATGTTTTCTAGCACCTCATCAGGGTTGAGGATGCAGCCCCATTGTAGCAAGGGACTGAGATTTGCCCAGCTCCAGAGCCTTGCTGGAGCCTGAGGAAAAAATGGCATGGATCCCCATCCAAACGGCTCACAAAATACAGGTTTTGGTACTCACTTGGGTGACTCTTTAAGAAGTAAGATATTTTTAAGGTTGCCAAATGGGCTTTATCCAGGAAAAAGCAACATTTGAGTCACCGAGCACCCAATGGGTCACTGGGCTCCTTTCAGACAAGCACATCTCCTTTCCATGCGACAGGCAAACACCAGTCACTGAGCTGCCTCTCACCTGTAGAACCCCAGCTGAAATAAAACCAGGCTTTGCAACCCAGGCTACAAAGCTTTCTCCTCCCAGGATCTGCAAGCTCCTGGCTGTGCCCTGTGTTTGCACCCATAGCTGTGCTGGAGCCAGCAATCCATTGCAGAGGAAGAAGCCAGGTCTCTCTCCCTGGATCATTTCTATAGCCAAGAGATGGCCAAGCAGATGTGGGAACTGCTGGCAGGCAGGGGGAAGCAGGAGTGGAGCTGGGGAGAACAGCACTGCCCAGGCATCACTTCCTGATGGAGGTGAGACCTGCTCCTGTGGTCCCTGTGAGCCCCCAAAACCTCCCTGCGTGCCCCATATCCCACTTACGGAACATGGTCATGAACTGGGCGGGCTGCAGGTTCCAGTAGCCCCAGTTGGTGCGGTACCCGCGCAGCGTGGCGTACTCCTCATGGTTGTATGCTGGCTCCGTCCCAAAGGTATCGATGACCCGGACACGGCATCTGGGAGGGAGAAGAGGATCCAGGGGCCTTGGTTTGACCAAGTCCCACTACCAGGGACATGTGGTGTCCTCCAGCAGCTCGTCCCTTGTCTGCTCCCTGAGCAGAGGGTACAGGAACATCCCAAGCAGCTCTGCCCAACCCACTGCTCCCTCCTGGAAGGAGCAATTTCCCCTTGTAGGCTTTCATCTCCCTGATAGTCAGGAGAATGATGCATCTCCTGAAAACTTGTTAATGCTTTTCCCAGTATCCTGGGAATGCTGAGGCAGGCATTACCAGCACAAGACTGAGGAGAGAAGGAGAGCATCAAGCAAGGGAAGAGCAAAACAAGCTGAATGCAAGAGCAAATGTATTTATAATAAAAGCAATAACACCACTTGTCATTTTTCTCTCTAATAAAATTGTGTAGGATAGTGGAAGAGATGGGAGAAAACACAATAAATAGCAGGACTATCAGCAGTGAATTAAATTGCATATTTTCCTGGCTGGTGATGTACCAGGGGATGATGACATTTGTCTTGATGCCAAAGGAGCCGGGGACAGGGCTTCTTGCAAACACAAAAAGCTCATGTCTCCCCCTGTGGTGTGGCCACCCCTGGCTGCAGACTGCAGGCACAGTACATGGAAGCACACACACACTGCAGGCACATACAGGGATTTCTTTTCCCAATTCAGTCTCTTTTAATGAGGTTTTATCTTACACACGTGAGGCTGCAGAGTGAGCAGAATGCCTCTCACACAGTGACAACAGGGGGCACAGCAAGGCAGAGCCAGGCACAAATCAAAATCTTTGGACATGGGGACTATCCTTCAATGTCATTAACATTGATCTTTTCTTGCTAATTGATGTAATACAAAGTAAGAGAAGGGAATGGCTTTGCTCACCTGTATTTCTTGAAGGAGAGCCCCATGTGCTGCTTCATCTGTTGAAGACCGTGGTAGTCAGTGTAGATCAGGTCGAAAGGTAAGGGACTGGTCAAGGGGCAGTTTCCCCGTCCTGGAGGCACCCCTAAGTGACTGGGGAGAAGCAGAAGGGATCAGCCCCCCAGCACAACAGCCCTATAACACAAACATTCATTTCCCTGCTGGGAGTTAACAGGCATCATCAACCAGCTCTCCAGCTGATGGAGGGGGATGCAGATGGTTCTCTTCTCCCCAGTCTTTATTTCCTGGGCCAAAATTCTGAGGTTTTAGGCAATCCTGGTCCCCCCTCCATGTTTGCACCTGCTCCAGCTGGGTTCCTGCTCCTCCCATGTGGAAGATGAGGTTTTTGCACAGCATTCCCAGCCAGGACTCACCAGCTTCTCGTTCAACACACACATCCCCCTAGACCTCTATCATCGCAGACACCAGATTTCGTTTGCTTTCACTGCAGTCACATCAGTGACAGACTTGTGAAGCCACATCTTCCCTTTCCTCCCTGCCTGCAAGGCTCCCAGCTTAGCCAAGATCTCCATGTTCCCATCCCCATACCTCTGCCAGCACATCCCATTCACAGTTCCCCTCACTCCAGCCCTTACAGGTACCCACCACATCCCAGAGTACCTCAGCTTCCCCCTGACTCTGGGGGCACTGCCTGTCCTTGGATGCTGTGCACATTCCATTGACATTTCTCATGTTTTATCCCATTTATGAATAGTTCCATAAAGCTGGAGCAGCCGGCCCCCGGGTCTCAGTGGGTTTTCAGCCAGCTCCTTACAACAGCCATACTCAGCCCCTCTTCCCTGCTCCAGCAGCTAAAATGCATTATGAAAGATCAACTGCAATCTCTTTATCAAGTTCATCAGTTACCTGGCTGCCAGGGTGATGTGTGATTAATCTGGCAGGATACAAGGCTGGTAAACCTGTGGCAGGTCTCCTGTTTTCAATTACCTCTGTGAATTGATGAATCCTTCTCTCCAAAGCTGCTGCGCTAAGTGCACCACTGATGTCAGCCTGACAGCCCATCTGCTTGCCTGGACCATGTTTCTTCCTTCTCAGAAAGAACCCCCCTGTGACACCTTCCAGCTTCAGCAGCTTGCCCAAAAATCCTCACTACTCATACTTGGGATTTGAGTGCCAGTTTGCTCAGAAATACAAATGATCCATCCTCGCCTTCAATGTTCTTGTGGTTTCCCTGCTTCCTGAAGACTAATTCCTCATCCTCACCCTTATAGCCCCACTCACATCCAAAGAGCAACAGCAACATCCCCATGGAAATCCAACATGTTGAGCTGCCCCACTCGCACCACTTCATTGCCCTGTTTTGTTCCACGTCCTTCTGACAGGGCTGAGCAATGCCTGCTTTACTTTGCAAGCCGGAGCTCAGACAGTGAGAAATCTCACCCTCAGCTCCTGTCTGCCAAGATGTCTGTCTTTGTTTTCTTCTGGGCTCTTCACTTACTCCTGGCACCTATGTGGAGATGGGAATTTATCCCAGACATCCTTGTATTTTAGTTTTCCTTAGGAATAGAAGGTCCAGCCAGATTTTACATTCCCAAGCTTTGGAGCTTTCCCTCTACATGACCTCTCTTAACTGGTTTTCCTAATTTCTCTGCATTTCCCTTTCTGAACCTGAGAATCCTCCTACCAGCCCGTGGGTTTTATCTGTTGCTCAGCTGAACCTCAAATGAACCTGCAGTCCAAGGTCCATCCTCTGAGGAGCACTTCCACAAGGCCATCATCCCTTACCCAGACTCACAAAAAGCATTTCCTCTACTGATCCCATGGTGGATGCAGAGGAAATCCATGGCTCTCCCACCTGAGGAACAGCCAAGTGATAGAGTTATCACAAGTATTTGTTCTGCAATCGCTCCCTGCTCTTCACCAACATTACCAAGAGGGATCATATGTAGTCACTGAAATCGGTTGGCCATTATAGATACAATAAAGGGCTCTCAGTCTGCTCCTGACCATACCTCCCTCTTCTGATATGGCTGGCAAGCCCTTGAGCACTGGACACCCTGGTCCTTCTTTCAGCCCCATCCCAAAGTGAAACCAATGAAGGATCATCCCAAAACCCTGACCATGACTCCAGAGAGTGACTGAATGTGGAACCACATCACTCAGCAAAGCCAGGAAAACACCGGATTCCAAATGAAGGTGAAGAGCTGCATTTGCAACTGCTTCATTGCTCTTATCACAAGGGATATGAGCTCAGGGAACCTGCCCAGGTCAGCTGCAGGGCAAACATGCTCCAGTTTTATCGCTTTTATGCCCAAATTAGATGACATGGCTCATTGGGAAGGTGACAGGAATGAAAGGCTCTCACCTCAGTGCAATAACTAGGGCAATAAGGAGAGCCACCCCTCCCAGGGAGGCTAAAGGGGAATTTTTAAGGCAGGATTTTATATGGATGCAATATTAACCATCACATTTGCTCACATACATACTGTTTTCACTCATCAGCCAAACCCTCCAACTGTAACACATCTCTTGCAGCATACCTCATCCTCTAGCTGGTACCCATCACCCAGGCTGCTGCATTACAAAATCACCTGTAACTTTGGAAAGCCCCAACCAAGCTTGGCAAGGGGCTGTGGGTGACAATCAGTGTATCTCATAGTGAAGCCTCCAAAAAGCCTTTCCAATGGTTAGGTAAAGCAGGCCTGGCTCCTCCTCGTCACTGGGATCTGCCACATGTTCCTTCTCTGGGTGCTCAGGACTTGCCATGTCCATCTATACTCCCTGGACTAGATCTAAAAGTAGATCTTTAAAGCAGAGCATCTCTCTCATTTAGCCCATTATCCTTCCTAACCACTTTATAACCACTTTAATATTCTGTTCATGCAAATCCAGGCTGCACCTCCAAGGCTGGGGGGGACGACTTTTTTATCATTCCTCCTTATTTAAACATTCTTTATTCAAGCTTTCATCATTTGCCAGTTAAGTCAACTAATTTTCTACTAAACCCAATTTCACTCATGGTTGGAGTGCAATTTCCCTGATTTTTCCTTGTGCCATGTACTATTAATGGCGCTTGAAATTACGCAAACAAAATTGATGAGCTCAAATGCCTCCTCCTCAGCCAGTGCAGCCAAGAGATTTGGGGGTGAAAACTGCTTGATCCCAGCTCCTGGAGGAACCTCCCTTCTCAGACCAGCCAAGGATGGCCACCAGCTCAGCACCTCCAGAGTCCCATCCCAGCATCCCGGGTTAATGCATTGCCTCAACCCTCATTCCTCTTTGGGAGGCAGCATCCGAAGCAGCTTCAATCCAAGCGGATGCAGGCGCCGTGCTCGCCTCTGCACCAGCTGCCTCCACCAGCTGTGCCTACTCCAGAATAAATCTACAGCAGCTTCTTGTCCTGCTATTTTCCCCTTATAGGTACTTTAATCAACCAGGGGACGCATTCCCCTCCCCAGCGCGGTGCAGGCTCTCTGAAATCAGATGACTGCAGGGTTATCTTTACATCCCGTTGACCCATTTTCAAATTAACCCAACGTTTCCTTCCATGTTATCACTCCTGGGGCTCAAAAGTCCAGCACTAAATGGATCTCGTGGGCATCTGCTGGCAGGCTGAGCCAATAGCCTATATTATATTTAATTGCATCTTCTCTGCCCGCATCTGCTGTCATCAGCAAGGCTGACTGCAGAAGGGCTCTGTCCTTTCTGCTCCCTTGCCTTCTCCCTGTCTACAAGAGCCCAGCAAGCACAGGGCCATTAACCAGGGGATGAAAGGAGCCCAAGAAGCTCTCAGGTGTCTGCAACAAGCCCATCACAGTCAATTTAAAGTGCAAACCAGAGCCCAGGAGATGAACTCCCACTGCCCAGCCTCTGCTCCCAGACCTTCCTCCTGCTACAAGGCACATGAAGACCTCAAAAGTGAGGTTTTCCAAGCAATTTTAAGCCACCTGCATTGGTTTTACTTTTGTAATGCACATCTGGACTGTTTTCCTGGCCTGTCATCGATCCTGTGTGACACAGCCCTACCCATCCAGGTGGTGAAGTTCAACAATCAATGCATTTATATCTGAGGTCCAACAAAGCCCTGTCTTCCTGTCACTGCAGGACACAACCCTTGCTGGAAACCTTTGCAGTGCACCCTCAGAAGACAGCTAATGCTGAGGGTTTGTTGCTCATCTGAGCAGCAGTAGGTCCAGGCAGGGCTCTGCCAGGAGATCCCATCTGCAGGGAGTTCTATGGAAAGGCACTTTGTCTGGGCTGCAAAGATAAGACATGTGGAGTGCCGACTGCTGGATGCGTAGCATACATAAGGAGACTGAAAGCCTCCAGAAATGGGGAGTCAAGAGTCCTGCTTGAGGCTCGGTTTGATCCAGGAGCTCCCAGCTGAAGCATCTCTGGGTGTGTTGAAACCTCCATCCTCCTTGACCTTGCCATCCCAGATCAAGCCTCCCCACACTCCAGGCATAACCTTCTCTCATCTATGGAAAGTACTCAGCAATTTCTAAGGTTATGATAGCCTTTGTGTGACAAAGCAGAGGTTTCAGCAATAGCAAAGAAGCCAGTGAACAACTTGTCACCCAGCTGCAAAATAAACATATTTCATGAAGGAGCACAGTTTAACAGCCTGGTAACTCCAGCTCATTTATGCACTCTGCTCTCCTGCAAAATGAAGCCCTCAAAGGTGGAAGAAATCCCTCTGAGCCCCTCCTCACCACAGAAGGAGGGCTCATCCCTATTCCTCCAGTACCTGCTGCCAGCAAAACTCTAAGCTACCCCAACAGAGGTGCTGGGAAGCTGCTGGAACTAAACGGAGCAGCTTTTGCAGTCTCCTTTTGATGCACCTGGCTTTTCATTGCAGAGCTACATGGCTGCAACTCTGCAGGCAGTGGTACCCTGGTGAAGAGGGGAGGAGGATGGGATCCGTGATGCTCTGATGAGAGATGCCCTCATGGCTGGGCAGAGTCAGCCCCTGAAGATGCACAGGAGGGTACCAGAGCAAACAGCTCTTCCAGGTCAGAAATTCAGCAAATAATGAAGAAACTTTCCTGGAAAGGGAAATAAATGCCCACTAACATCCCTGCCGCCAGCCAAACCCTAAGTAAGATCTGTCTGCTGGCAATGTGCCCCAGTTAAACTACAGAATCCAATAAAGTCCAGATACACAGTGGTGTGTGCAGCCTCTTGGTTTAGTCTTCATCATCTCCAGTGCCTAAAGGGGCTGACAAGAAAGCCAGAGAGGGGCCTGGGACAAGGGCCTGTAGGGACAGGCCAAGGGGAATGGCTTTAACCTGCCAGAAGAGGGGAGACTGAGATGAGCTCTTGGGCAGAAGCTCTTCCCTGTGAGGGTGCTGAGGCGCTGGCACAGGGTGCCCAGAGAAGCTGTGGCTGCCCCATCCCTGGCAGTGTTCAAGGCCAGGTTGGACACAGGGGCTTGGAGCAGCTGCTCCAGTGGAAGGTGTCCCTGCCTGTGGCAGGGGTTGGAGCTGGATGAGCTTTAAGGTCCCTTCCAACCCAAACCAGTCTGGGATTCTGTGATCTCTGTCTTTGTAAGGGTTTGCAGTGGTTGAGTATCTACCATCAGGGGCCCCATCTTCAGTTCCCACTGAGACCTGTAACCAAACATCCAGCCTTTCTAGAGCTCACAACATCCTATACATAACCTTGTCCCAGCATGAACATCAAAGCCTGTCCAGAAAAAGAACCCAGCAGCCATAACAGCTTACAGCAACACTCCCTCTCCAGTAATAGGAACATCTGATTAAAGATGAAAGACTGAGGTTTCCTCCCCACCATCACAGCGCTGATAAATCCCACAGCCACACCACACAACTCCATCAGGACCACACACAGCAGGTCACTTCTGGCTGCTTCCACAGGGAATTCCTGGCTCCCCACACAACGGCAGGACTGTATTTGCCAACTGGCAAGGGAAGGTGAAGCCGGGAGCCTGGGCACTGCCCGTGAACAGAGGCAAGAAGAAAGATGGATTCTACCTGCCAGGAAATAATTAGGAATCCCTTTGTCCGGACACGGTGATCCCATCTGATCAGCCCTTTGTGCAGCCTGGATACACCCCGGGGACTGCGGGAAGGTGTCTGTGATGAGAGTGGTGGCAGCAGGTGCTCAGCTTTGTCCCACCACGGTGCTGGCCCTGGCATGCAGAAGGTGGCCCCTTGCCCACACCACACGCTGGCCATAGCTACTGCTCGGCAGGGAAAGGGCTGCCAGCACGGGATACAAGCACGTGCTGGAAATCAAGTGCCCTGCCAGGCCCATTATTAGGAGTCCAGAGCTCGGCACCAGAGCAATTAAGCTCCGAGAACACTTTGTAAAGCTCTGACCCCACGAGGCATCAAATCCTGTTTCCTTCGACTTTCTGTCCTGCCTTATGAGCAGTTAATTTCAAGGGGACCATTGCAAAAAACACCTCTCAGCATTGCTGAAATCAATACTCCCAGTGGCTCCAGCAGCTCACAGTACTGCATCCTGACTCCCCATGCCTCAGCCCCACAAAAGCAGCTGCAGATGCCACCATGACCATTCCCATGACTTAAGGACAGGGGTAGGAGCTGAAGGTCCCAGCAGCACCCCTTCTCCTAGGGGGAAAGGGCAAGTACATCCCTCCCCATGGGGCATGGCTGCTCCAGAGGAAGAGGTTTGGCTTGTTGAGGCTTTTGCCACGGCTCTGAAGTGCTGCTTGCAATTGTCCAACATCTAATCATCAGTTGCCTCATTAACAACCCAGCTCAGGTCTTTCAGGCACTTCCCACTCCTCCTTTACCAAGCAGCACACACACACATACACACACCTTCCCACTTCCCTGTAAACACATTTTGGCTACCAAAGCAGCACAGGGGGTCTTCAGCAAGGCTGCAGTGTTTGCCTTCAGATGTGGGATGTTTTTTCCCCTGGCTGCTTCAAAACAGAGTTCAAAATGCTGCTGGTTCCTTCCACTGCCTCTACCCCCCCAGCACCAGTCCTGGGTGGAAGAAGAGTCCTTGCACCAGGCTGATGCTTTGCTTTCCTCCCGGGGAGCTGCACATGCACCAGCCACCAGATAACTCCATGTTTCACCCCTTCTTTCTCAAGATGCATCAGAAGCAGTTAAAAAAATCACCAGGAAATACAAGAGGACAAAAATCTGCACTTAGCTCCACTAGGAGAGAAATTAACCTCTGGTAGGACATAGAAGCAGGTCTCTGAGGTCTACACTGGAAAACCAGGGCTGAGCTCAGTGGATTCCATCTCAGACCTCACAGGGGCTTTTGGACAGTGCTTAGCCAAGCCATAGAGCAAGCCTGCAGATCCCAGAGATGCTTGGCTTTGTTCTGGGTTAACACTGATCCCCCCCAAACAGGGGAAGACCCATTGAACCCCCCTGCTCTTCACTGCTTGGTATCTGCTGCTTTCCCTGTTGGAGCCCATCAGGAGGGAGAGATGCTCAGCACACCACAGCCATGCTCCCAACCTGTTTTCATCCCCAGCCCTCCATCACCAGATATTTTGGGCCAGGGACTTATTTTTCCTCCGTATCTCCCTGATCCCCAGCATTTTGACCCAATCCTGACCAGTGCCTCCAGGCACTGCTGCATTGCAATCAATATAGATGCTAATAATGAACAGCTCTCAGATAACTACTGGCTGAAGCTTATGCAGGCGAAGCCGCCAGTGATCCCTTGCCAATGATCAATATGCATAGAAAAATCAGCTCAGAAATGTGAAGAGACAAAGAACAAACCAGGAGGGAGGTTATTCTGTGCTGAATAATTTATGGGCACCAGTGTTTGCTTTGTGAAGGCCGTGCTGGGCAAAAGCAGCTATGGCTCCGAGCCATGAAAGGAGCATGGGGTGCCAAAGTGGACTGAGAATTACACATTGCTGAAGTAAAATAGCCCCAACCCCCCCCCCCCCCAGACACTGCTGCAAGCTCAGCAAGAGACACCAGGGATGGGAGAGGACAACTTTAGCAAAGCTCTGCTGCTTCAGGAGGTTGCACAGGGGCAAGAGTGGTAGGAAATAGAGTATTTGGGCTGATCCTTCCACGGCGACACGGCTTTAGCTCCGCTTCTCCCTGCAGCTCAGCTACAGTCCCTCACACATCCTCTGGTTCTCTGCATACCAACCCCTGCCCAAAGCTGCAGCTGCAGGTGAAGTCCCCTCCAGGCTTTAACAAAGAGCCCAAGATTAACTATTAGCACAGCTCAGGATAAATTACACGTGTTCTGCTAAGCCTCCCACACGCTCGTGGTTGGGTGACAGCTTATCTCAGCACTGCTTAGAGCCACCACTAATGCTGCACCAGCCTGAGTGCAGGGACCCTGCTGAGAGATCCCTGAGCACCCAGCAGGATTGCTGCCTCCCCTGCGGACACACAGCCCCCCCTGCTCCCCCTCCAGCACCCCCCATTAACCCACTGAAGGGCTGCAGGATGGTCCCAGGGAACACTGGGCTCGGTCTGCAAAGAGCCTCAGGTCCTGCCTCTGCTTGCCCCAGCCCTATCAACGTGGATGTGAGCTCATGATGTGTGTCCAGCATTTAAATGCCATCAAAGCCAGGCACAGGATGTGCTCAGGGAGGTGGGGATGGTTTCTGTTACTGGGACAGAGAGAAGTGCAAGATGTGCAGCGCCAGCCTGGCTCGCTCATCCCCCATTGCAGCGATGAGGGGAGGAGATGGAGCTGCTGCTCCCAGGCATCCCAGGGGACACATTCAAACCCATGTCAGAAGAGGAGGTCTCATCACTGCCAACCAATGTCAAAGCCCCTGTGTTTCTGAGAAAGGCCGAATACTACGAGTAGCAACGCAGAGCTCCCCAGAGCCACTCCAGAGGGATGCTGCAACCCACTGGTTGCAGCTCCTTCCCCTCACTAAACTACCACCGTGAGGCTCTTCATTAACAACCACAAACAAGAACACCACACCACAACAACACACCCCTCCCAACCATTAGCTTCTTTCATCCTGGAGCACACGGGTATTATTTAGCCCGTCAGTTTAGCTCAGCACGCCACATGTTGATCACTGTGATGCATGCCCGCCTCTTTGAGAAGCTGCTGCCTTTTGCATTAGGACTAGGATTATGTTTTTGAGTTAATCAGTTGGGAGCTAATTCTGTTCATTAATTCTGAACACTGCAGGGGCTGGGCTGGGGGTTTTGCTGGTTTTGTTCCAGGATCATTGGGGTTTTCACTCCCTTTTCAGCACAGCTCAGGACGTGGCCGATGCTGGCTTAGCATCACCCCAAACCTGCCTGATCCCAGAGGCAGCTTCAGGCTTTTCTCGATTTATAACCCATCCTAACGTGCGTTTTCCCTGGCACTTGCCATGCACTCCAGATGTCTCACAGAAGGTGAGAAAACTTTGTGAGGTTACAGGAGGCAGCAGCGTCAGCCCCGTAGGAATAGGATGGGAATGCAGCACAGTGTTATCTTCTCCGTCTCACAGGTTCCATCTGGTATTGGTCCCTCCCGGAGACAAGGTGCTGTCCAGACACCTGTAGCTGTCTCTGTGCTGTCTCAGTTGTTGTGTGTGCAGTGGAGCTGTTTGCAGACCCTCACCCTGCACCACCCCACATCCCATGGCACAAAAACCCCATCTCTCCTCGGGCAGTGCCCTCAGCAGCAGCCAGTTCCCCACAGGGTCCCCAGGTCCTCACCAGCACCTCCTGAGGAGGGACCCCTTGGTGGCTGCCACCCCCAGCAAGGGATGCTGGTTATTTCTGGCAGCCACCTCAGCTTCCTTGCGGCAGAACAGGAAGGGAGGGAGGGAGGGAAGGAAGGAAGGAAGGGAGCACAGCACTGCTCAAACGACGCTGGTGAAGCCACAGCTGCTGAGCACAGCCATGCATGGTGGGAATAGCCAGTGACATGCAGGACACTTGCATCCTGCAGCTGCATGGTCACCAGCCCCACAGAGAGCATCCTTGGGGTATGGGGGTAAAATGGAGCCTTTCCCATACCCACCTCTAGGCAGGCATCAGGGGACACGGGTGATGCGCATGCTGGCTAACACTACTCAGATCCAGCACCAGGACCCTGCCCCAGACATCTCCACATGCACCCCATGCCAAACTCTGCTGCAAAGCCTGGTTTTGCACCTGTCCTTCCCACTTCCCTGGGATGAAGAAGGGGTCCCAGCTGTGATGCTGGTGGTCTGCCCCCACCCAACACTTGCACTGGAACAGCACCAGTGCTGCCCAGAATGCAGGTAGGGGGAAAGCCCCCCCAAGCCTTTGCAGACCTTGTGCTGTCATGGAAGACCTCAATGTAACCCCCACATGTAGGAGCAGACCCTCTTGGAAGGGACCATGGACCCATAGCACCGCAGCACCCACCTCTGCAGCTCCTTCAGGGAGACTGTGACCCTCAGGCTGTGTCCCAGGAGGAAGAGGGCAGCCAGGATGTCAGCCCACTGCACCATCTCGCCCAGAGGACCCCCCTTCAGCACCCGTGGACTGAAAACATCCCCTGACTCCTCCGTCAGGAAACCGATGTGAATCAGGATCTGGAGACACAAAGAGAGGGGTCAGCACTGGGAAAAGTGGTGCTGGGGAACAGGGACAATTTGGGGTTTCCAGCCTAAAATGAGTTATGGTTCTTCCAGCTGCTTTTGCTCACTGAAATTAATGAGGGAAATCAGTTGGGTGTAAAACAAGTGATCTATGTCCAACTAGCAAAGACCCAACAGTCAGAGTTCACCAGCTCCCACCAGCTGGCAGTCTGGATCGTGGGACCAGGATCACATTCCCAATGTACATCATAGTCTATCCCATGGACCAGAGCTGGATCTCCTGGGCAAGGCATCACAAAACACAAATGGGAGGGCCAACAACCTTGGCACCCTGACAGAGGTATCAGACACCCTGCCCCCTGCCAATGGGTGATGACTCCCACCATCAGGACCCACCTCCAAAATGCATCCTATCGTTCAGCACCACCAGTCCTGTAACACCCCAAATGCGTGCGCATTCGTGCCGATGAGCCACAGGCCAACCCTGCAGACCCATGTGCTTCCGTAAAGGACTTTTCCTCCCAGCTCGCTCCCATCCCAGCTGCCTCCAGTCTCTGTGTCCCCAAAGGCTCAACTTTTCCATCTCCCCCACACAACCCCCAGCCTTGCAGTCTGCTCATACCTGTTTCTGGTCCCTTTGCCGGCCCTTCAGCTTCTGCTCCAGGCGCCGAGCCCCCCGCAGCCACTGCTGGGCCAGGTGCCGGATCCGCTTCTTCATGAAGCTGAGGGACTCCTTGCCCGTGCCGATGAGCTCCAGGAGGTGAGCCAGGTCCCTCCGGAATGCTGCCTAGGGAAGGAGCATGCTCTGCATTTGAGTGTAGGGAAAGGAGCTGCGAGAGGAGCCCCTGATGCCACAGGGGCTGGTGGAGGGTTGCCCATCGCAGCTGAGGTGTCATGGATAGACAGCATCCCCTGGTGCCACCGGAGCTCTTCCACTTAACGCACCATCCCAGGGGACCCAGAGCATCTCATGACATCCCAGATTATCTCATGACATCCCACATTTCTTGGTACAGGAGGACACAGGGTAGCTCCAGTGCCTAAAGAAAGCTTATAAGAAAGCTGGGGACAGACTTTTTAGTAGGGCCTGTTGTGACAGGACAAGGGGTTACAGTTTTAAACTGACAGAGGGGAGGTTCAGGTTAGAGATAAGGAAGGAATCTTTCATGACAAGGGTGCTGAGGCGCTGGCACAGGGTGCCCAGAGAAGCTGTGGCTGCCCCATCCCTGGCAGTGTTCAAGGCCAGGTTGGACACAGGGGCTTGGAGCAGCTGCTCCAGTGGAAGGTGTCCCTGCCTGTGGCAGGGGTTGGAGCTGGAGGAGCTTTAAGGTCCCTTCGAACACAAACCAGGCTGGGATTCTATGAAACCCCACATGAGCCATCACAGCCCTGCTGGCGCTGCTGGCTCTGGGAACACTTATGTCCAGCATCCCTGAAGCCAGCATCTCCCTCAGCCCCAGGGAGCAGCAGGACCAGGCTGTCCCCACCTTACCTGCACACGGGGCTGCGGTGGGGGTGAAGGAGGAGCCTCCGTCCGGTTTCGCCAGGGCAGGGGAGGGCAGAACCACTCGACTTCGCTGAGGTAGATGAGGAATGAGCACTCGGTGCCATCCACGCCAAAAAACGCATAGCAGGGGTCAGAGGTCCACCTGGCCCTCATCCACTGCGAGGGGCAAAGAAACATGTGGGGCTCATCCTCCTGCAGTCCTGCTATGGGCAACCTCTATTCTCCATCACCTTTCCCTAGCTGGGGGCTAGAAATGAAGGGCAGAGGGTGGGAAAGGGCTGCAAACCAGCGCACACCCAGCACCAGTGATGCTGATGTCTGCCCATCCAATGCCTCCAGGGCACATGGGGCAGAGGGACAGACAGGAGGTTTTGCTGAGGTTTCTAGCACTGGTTCTGGCACCAGCACGAGCCTCCTCATGGGACACAGCCATTAATCCCTTGGAAATAATACACCACAGGGTTTTCTCCTCGATAGCTTCACTGGGGAGTTAGCAGAGCTGCTGATCTCATCACCCTGGGCATAGCAGGGCAAAAGACAGATCCACCCCTGTTCCCCAAGGATGATTGCACATGAAGAAGAATAACCAGTGACCAGAGCAGTGATTTATCATCCCCCACAACAGCTCTTGCCAGCCACTTCCTAATTCAACTACAAAAACAAATCTACTCAGGAGACAGGTCGCTGCGCCCAATATGTAAAACACAGCAATCACCTGGACAGGAGATCGAATTCAGCCCTCCATAATCAAATTACCTCCAG
Organism: Melopsittacus undulatus; assembly: GCF_012275295.1. NCBI lineage: Eukaryota > Metazoa > Chordata > Aves > Psittaciformes > Psittaculidae > Melopsittacus > Melopsittacus undulatus. The sequence goes on from NC_047537.1 coordinate 18,203,339, forward strand.
AATTTACTCAAACTGGGGAAGGAAAGGATGTCCAGCACCAGGGGAAGAGGAAAGCGCACACATACACACACAAACACACACACATACACACACACACACACCGTGTCGTTTTAATACACATCTTTTCAGGAAGACTCAGCCTGAGCTTGAAGCAGGAGACTGGGAAGGGGAGAGAAGAGTGAGGTGTTTTTAATTAGTTCATATAAATATGCTCTCTGACAAAGCAATCGTGCTCCAGGCAAAATGCCAGGCTGCATTCAGGTGTAAAGAGCAGCTGGGTCAGGCAGGACATCCTGTTTGAGATGGAGCTCCTGGCCACCTCAACAAGATGCTCTTCTGTTTGATGCTCGGATTATTCCCCAGACACTAGCTAAGGCTCCAGATATTTAACAATGATGTGACAGTGCTTTCTCCTCACTGTGCTTCTGTCATTAAACACAGAACCTACACGCAAGGAGAGCTGCTGCAGGCAGAGGTGGTGTCACAGGGCTGATTCTGCTGCTGCCTGCACACCCCGGGTACTGTGATTTCAGTGCTTTGTGCACTAGAACTAAAGGTATATGCCTTATGATCGATGGGAAACAGTCACACTCATACAGCAAAGGCTCCTAGAGGAGGCTGTGTTTTTTCCTTGCAGCACAGCCATGCTTTGCTGTCCACATTTTTGGCTCTGCTCTGCAATGGTCTGCACCTTTCCTGTTTTAAAGCAGTTTTCTTCCCAATAGCATCCTCCTCCCCACCGACCTTCCCAGTTTAACCCCTGTGACTGTTTCTTTCTGCCCTTCCCAGCAGCTTTCACCCCAGCCCGAGACCCTCTCCCAGACAGGGGATCCCAACTCACCTCCACTTTCCCAGCGCAGTCAGGGTACTTGGGGTCCCTGGGCACCTCACACTGGTCCCTCCTGCCTTCCGCCACTGCAGAAAGACAGTTTGGATGTGGGGATGTGCCAGCAAAACCACTACAGATGCTGGGATGGGATGGGAGAGGATGGAGCTGCCTGCCCCAGAGCACATTCACAGGCATCACAGCTGGGCAGGCAAATAGCCCCATCCCACTGGATGGAGCAGGACACCAAGATATGAAGCATCTTCCCCACAGTCAGGGAGGACACAGAGGACTCCACACATCCCCCCACCAGCCCTACTTCAATGCCAACAGCGCATTCCCCTTTCCTAAACCTCAGCAGGTCTCTCTATAACACCTCCCTGCTCCTCCCAGCCAGGTCTAGACCCCAGGTCTCAGCTCTCCATGCTCTTGTTAATCATCCTTAAACAGGCTGCAGTATCTAAGGAAGCACTTGGCAGCCTTCACACTCTAAACTTGCAATAAAAATGGTCCTGCTGAGCTGTTGAGAGAACACTCAGCCCTAGGGTCAGCCCTGGAATAAGGCACAGAAAGGCTAAAAAGGCAATAGTCTTTCCTTCCTCTGGTTGGATTAACAAAAGACACCACCCTTCCTATAAGCCTTTGCCTGTAACTGAAAAAGCATGCGGTAGAAGAGGCAAAGGAATCATCTTCTACTTGGGATCACAGCCCAAACCCTGGGAACCATGCAGCCATGCAGAGAAACATCTGGAGACCCCAGGTGTTCTGCCAGCACTGTCAGAGTGGGATGGGAACATCTCTCCTGGTGCTGGATCCCAGCCCCTCGGCTTTGGATCCAAACCACCACATTTTTCTACCCAGGTGTTTCTTCTGGCCCTGCTCCTCATCTTTAACCCTGCATTTAATCAGGTAGCATTTCCTTCTGACAGCAATTCAGCTTTGTCACCATTCCTGCCCCTTGCAGGCAGCAGTGCCCCAGGTCTTTTCCCTCTGCAGGGTGATCTTCCCTGCTCTGAAGTCCTCTTGCCCAATCGAGGCACCTCCCATAGGAGAAGACTACTGCTGTCAGAGACCACGGAGAGGGGTTCCCTGTGCAGCCTCCAGCTTTTCTAGCCTTCCTGGCTCTAACAGCAAGGTGAGAGTCCTGGAAGCCTCTGAGGAAGCTCAGACCACACTCTGCACCTCCCCTCCCTCAAGAAGATGGTGTGCCCATGTGCTGCATCACACAGAGCTGGACACAAACAGCTCTAGGTGCTCTGCAAAGGGGCTTCAGGTGCCCTCCTTAGTCCTGCAGACTGGGATGAGTTGAGTAACCTCAGATCAGTATCCACATCCCTGTGCTGCTGCCAAACTTTTCATGGTAGGCTTAGCTAGATCTCCCTTTTGCAACTGCATAACACACAGGAGGCTTGGAGGACAGGGACCCCCCAGGGACACTCACCTTTCCCATTCAGGAGGCTGTTCCGGAGAATCTGATCTACTTTTATTGCGATGTCTGAGACGTTCTGAGCTATAGCTTGGATCCTCTCCATCAGGCCAGCTGCTGGCTGGAACCTGGGAAAACAAAACCAAACCAACCCTGAAAAACTTGATGTCTCCCACTGGTGACACCCAGGGATGCTTATAGCAAACTTGCTGCCCCTGGGAGCTGCCAACAGGTTGAACATGGCTCCAGGATGCAATATGGGAATGCCTGGTCCAGTGCATACTGGCCAAAGAGCTCACTGCCTTCCAAAAGGTTTGATTTAAAACCTGTGCAAGTCAATGTTCTGCCTTTTTTTTCACGGTGTGCTGATAAACACGGGTACATCTGCGTGTCTGACATGGGGAAATGTTAAATAGGCTGGAAAAAATTGTTCTCCTTATTTCGGATGTGCTGGGTTTGAAAATCCTCTGCTGTGGAAGCCGTGCTGGGAAAAACAGGGGAGGGACAAAATAACACAGAGAAAGGAAGGCAAAAATGGAGGAGGGCTGAGGAAGCTTGGGTGCCTGGAGCAGACTGCAGAGAGATGGAAAACACCCAGGACACATGGATGGCATCAGCCCATCCACCAAAGGTTTAGGCAAGAGCATTCCCAGGTCTCCTGGCAAGGGGCAGAGTGCCAGGATAAGCATCACCAGCACTTCATGAGCCGGGTGTTGCTGCCCCAGCACAAAGCCCACAGGCATCTTTCACTAAGGCTTGAGATCAGATTCCCCCAGTCTGAATCGCTGCATATGCCATCTATTGAATTCAACCCTGCAATCAATACCAGCCTTGGTAAACAGCACCATTAAACTCATCTACATAACACACTGAGCACTGGAAAGAAGCCGGGTGTCAACTAAAACCTGGTGTAATATACAAAAGGGCAAGAGAACTCAATCCATCAGCAGCAGTGCCCCGATAAGGAGCAGGCTCTCCACCTCCAGCATCTTGTCTGCCATTTCCATCACAAACAACCACCACGGCCCAACGAGTGCTGTTATAGCAGTAAATAATTTCCCTTCTGTAGCATCTGGGTCATAAGTTTTTCCTCCTGCTGCTGCTGGGATCATTATAATACAAGGAAATGTCAGACCCAGTGAGCAAATCCGAAAGGGCTACCTGGAGTACTCCAGGCACAAAATATATGTGCTGATGTCAGGTCCATCCCCTTGAAGTTTTACGTTTGCTCTCCAGCAGATCAGTGAACCTGAAGGCTGGGATTTAAAGTCCCTCTGTCCTCAAGGCTAAAAAACCCCATGGTTTATGAACCGATACTGCTTCGGTTGTTGATTTAAAGTCCGTTCGCCAGCAGCAAGCAGCCCACATTTTTCCTCCTGGTGTGATTTATGGCCATCAATATTCAGCCCGCATACCTCCACAGAGAGCCACAGATCTTTGGCTTTTAAGAAATAATAACTAAATGCAGAGGACATCATTGCCCCCGAGTAACTTTCAACCTTTGCCGAGAATAAACCCCAGGTATCCTGCCAGCCACTGTAACTGCTGCAGTGGGGAGGCTGCTCATGAGGCCATGGAAAAATACAGGCACAAAAATGACCTGTGACAAGCTCTGCTTGACAACACGGCTCTGAGAAGATCTAATGCTCCTGGTCTAAGGGCTGCACTGCTCAGTCAGCTCACAACTCCCATTCCTGCAAGCCTTTTGCACCAGCAAGAGCCATGACACCATGCAGGTGATGCACAGGCACTCAGTAACCAGGGTATGGCTGGGATGGGCAGCTCAGGAACAAATGTCACAAGGATGCAGTAAATTTGGAGCCAGTGAGCCCAACTTCCTGCTCGAACAACGGAAGAGGGATGTTGGCTTGGTGATGATCCTCAGGTTTCTCCATCTTTCAGGGCAAGGAGAGAGGATATCCACAGCAGCCCTGCTCCTGTATTTCAGAGCACCCTGATTAGCCCACAGTCCAATTCTCCTTCCAGAAGCTACCCTAATTCTCACTTGGGTTCAAACCTGCTCCCTGACAGCCAAGTAATGAGGTCAATCTCAAAAGTCAACAGCAGCCTGGGTCCCCATCTGTTCTCTGATGATCTCCAGACCTCAGCTCAGGCAGAGCAGGGCACTGGGCACCCATGAACACACTCAAATCAGGATCATTATCCTAAATAAGCAGCCTTCTTCCAAGCTCACAGCCAGCTCAAGCCCTGTCAAAACTCCAGCTACAGCCAGGTTTGCACCAGGTGATGGATCTGACCCAGCATTTTGGCCAGTTTGCCCAGCTCCTGTAAGCCACAGCTGCCTCCAAACACAGATTTCCTCTCAGAGCCCTTTGATGTAAAATGCCTGTCTGATAATCACAGACAGCTCTTCCAGTTCTCCCAGACAAGCCAGCCACATCGCATGGGCTCTGCAAGGCTCTGCTTGAATTGCAGAGGGTTACTGCAAAGTGACACAAAAAATGCCCACCGTGGTTCTTGGCACACAGTAAGAAGGTCCAAAACCAGTGGGAAACATCTCTCCAAAATAAGCAGCCAGGCTCAAATCTCCCACCAGCTGCCTGCTCATCACCCTTACTTGTCACACCAGTTTTCTAACTTGGATGCACTAGTTGTGGCTGCCCCATTCCTGGCAGTGCTCAAGGCCAGGCTGGACAGGGTTTGGAGCAAGTAGCTTGTCGTGGTTTAAACCAACTCCACACAGCTCATTCACTCACTCCCCCCCTTGCTCCCCTGACTCCTGGAGAGTTAGGAAGGAGAATCCAAAGAATGTAGCCCCCACGGGTTGAGATAAGAACGGTTTAATAACTAAGGTATAACATAAATCACTGCTGCTACTACTACCACAAATAATAGGGATAAAGCCAATAACAAGCAAAGAGAATACAACACCTCACCAGCCACTGACCCATAACTCACCCCACCCTGCCCGACCGAGCACCGACCGATACCTCCTCCATCCCCCCAGAGCTCCAGCCCTTCCGGGTCTCTCCCGGTTACATCCTGGGCATGGCGTGCTATGGTATGGAATACCTCTTTGGCTAGCCTGGGTCAGGTGTCCTGTCTCTCCTTCCTCCCAGCTCCCCCCCTCCCTGGCAGAGCATGAGCTCAGAAAAGGCCTTGGACAAACCAAACACCCAAGCAGTAACTCAAAACACACTTGCTATCAGCAACCATTCCCAGCCCGAAAGTCAAAACACTTCACTGCACCGCTACCAAGAAGGAGAAAAAATGACTGCTACTGCTGAACCCAGGACACAGCTCTACTGGAAGGTGTCCCTGCCCATGGCAGGGGTTTGGAACCGGATGAGCTTTAAGGTCCCTTCCGACGCAAACCAGGCTGAAATTTTATGATTCTCTAAATCCCCAGGACTTCAGGCAAGGATTATGAATCATAGAATAGTTAGGGTTGGAAAGGACCTTAAGATCATCCAGTTCCAACCCCCCTGCCATGGGCAGGGACACCTCACACTAAACCATATCACCCAAGGCTTCACCCAACCTGGTCTTGAACACCACCAGGGATAGAGCATTCACAGCTTCCCTGGGCAACCCATTCCAGTGCCTCACCACCCTCACAGTAGAGAACTTCCTCCTTATATCCAATATAAACTTTCCCTGTTCAAGTTTGAATCCATTACCCCTCATCCTGTCAGTACAATCCCTAATGAAAAGTCCCTCCCCAGCATCCCTGTAGGCCCCCTGCAGATACTGGAAGCTGTTCTAAGGTCTTCATGCAGCCTTCTCTTCTCCAGGCTGAAAATTTCATGCATGAAGAGCCCTGCTCCCACACTGGGAGCACTGATGGGCCTCAGTGTTAGCACTAATATGGGCAGCACCAAGTCAGCCACCTCAGTGTTTTTATCTGCTGGACAACAAGGCCATCACTTGAGCAGCAGATTTCATTTAATGTATTAAAGGGATGACAAGAAAGCGAAGCAGAAGTTACATCCCCTGCCATTACACTCATTTGTCACCTGGGCAGAGGGCAAGAAAATAAGACACTTAAACAAAACCTCAAATGTGAAAAGGTTTTCTGCAGCTCATCAGAATGTGATGCCTTGTTCTTAGTAACTGGAGACACGGAGCAGGACAAGGGAAGTGGCATGTTCTGCTCAGTGATAGCTAACCAGGAGGGGAATATCCCACCGTGTGTCTCCATCTGACCTCAGATGTCAGCATGGCCTCTGCCAACCCAGTGGAAAGCACTTCCAGTGCTACCACCACCCAGGGAGCAGCAATGGGCTTGATTTTGCCTCCTTTTTTCCTTGTTGCTTTTTAAATTTTTCCATAGTGACAATATAAACGCCATCAAAATGCACTGGGGCTGTGCCAGCCGTTGAAACTATGGTAAATTACTATGGGTTTTCTGGAACAATTTTTTCCCTGGGACCTTAAAACCATTTACTACAGCAAATACAGTCCTTTTACTTCTAACCATCAATATTGATTTCTTCTTTATTATTTTCAGATTTATATTTCCCCGTGTTGATTAAAATTCAGATCACGCTGTGACTTATAATGCACCATATACAGTATTCGTCTCATTTCAAAAACTGCTATTAAGATGTATCTTTCCCCACTGGCAGATCATTTGCCATATAATATAGCTGGAGGTTGAGTTTTCCTTTACTTTTTTATGCATTAATTTGGTTCCCTTCACTTTGTCTCTTGTCCCCAACCCCTCAGCAGCAGCTCAGATTCAGCCTGTTTATCCCTTTACAAGGCACTGTGTTTTTATTGCCTTTTATAAAAGTGTCATTATGAAAAGATGAATCTCTTTCTATTTGTGCGTTGTCTCCGTAATACAAGCCCTAAACATATTTGCTTGCTCATCTGATATTTCTTGCTATTAACTGGTGAAAGCAGTGACTTTGGGAAGGCCAATACAGATGGAGAAAAGCAGATGTTTTGAAGCTAATACATTCACAAATGCAACATTTGCACAGAGCAGTTTACCAGAGGATTCTTGCTCATTACAATGTCTGTGCTGACATTTGACTCTCAAGATGGGGGTTTCTACTCAAAGATCCAAGGCAGAGCAGAAAGCAGCAGGGAAAGATGCCTGGAGATGGTGCAGGGCTTTTGCTGCTCCAGCTGCAGGTCTCTCCCAATGAGACCAGAGCCCCTTGGGCAAGGTGGGAACACATGGATGGACCCTGCTCGAGGTACACAGCCACCTCTCTGCTCTGCCTTAAAGAGAAAGGCACCTTATCTTGACTGTCCAAGCATGATTTTCCCCATGCATGCCCTCCCCTGACTCTGGTGGGGACCCCAGACTGAGGGATCCTCACTGAACCCTGTTCTGTGCTCATCCCCCATGCTAATCCTGAAAGCATCCAGGACTGGGCTGGAGATGTCTACAGGAGCTGACAAGAATCATCTCACCACGTGTGCCAGGATGGAATGGGTTGTGCTACCTGTGAGGAAGGAGAGCACCAGGGAGGAAGGCTCTTACCTTTCCCACAGGCTCTGCCTGCGCCACCTTTCACACCACAGACATGAGCCTCACCTTGCAGATGCCCTCACTGATACCTGCAGCATGCCAAGGGGGCTATGGATAGAGGGGTCCAAGACTGCTTGGGACTCACCTGGATCACAGGGAACAGCAGCATCTGGCAGTGATTTTACTAAAGCCAGCTCAGCGACAGCAACGATCCAGGAATTAATAGAGCTAAGCTGGCAGGACACAGGAACATCACCCATTTAGTGTCATATTGGGCGACTTTCAATTACTGGGGGAATATGGAGTCATGTAATGATTACAAGAACAAATACTTAAAGCGTGTGGAAATTAACTGAGCCTTGGCAGTAATTAAGCTTGACGATTAATCAGTCGTTAGCAAATAACACCCTTTGCAAGCTAACCACTATGTGGGGATGAGGGATGACCAGGGATGCCAGTGCTGCAGACCTGGCCTTTCCCTCTGCCACATCCCTGTGGGCATGGGGCGGGCAGGGACATCCCAGCTCCTGCAAAAGGGCTTCTCTGAGCCCCAGCACTGGCTGGGTCAGCCACTTTGGATTCCTCCCCTCCCTCCCAAGCCCTTTCCAGCAGGAGAGCAGCACTTCCACTGCAAACTAATATTTCCCTAGCCTAGTAAATAGCTCTCCAGGAGGCTTCCATAAGTATTTCTAATTTTCTTCCCCTGTGATGACTTATAAGGGTTGCCTTCAATTAACAGTAGTATTGATTTTTCTGTAGCTGACTGGCAGGCTGCTGTGTGTCATTAGGGAACCCATCACTTACCTTCCCGGTGCGGGCAGGGTGCAGGCAGCAGGGAGCCCAGGCAGGGCTGGAGAAGGGATGCAGCAACACCCAGGGGCACAGCAAGTGGATTTATGGGTGCAGCCTGTGTCCCCTTGCCCCAGGTTCATATCCCACAGACCCATCGCAAGGGGCTCATAGGTTATACATAGAGGCACATGTACAGTATTCAATCAGACAGCATCTATAGAGCAAGGAAGATCCTGGAGCAACTTTTGGCCACATAAAGCTGCCTGCCTGGGCAGCTGGGAGGCTTTCCAAGGCAGGTCATTAATTACACGCCCTATATTTAAATTCCTCCTTGTGCTTCCAAGGGGAAAATTCACCCCTGCCCTCAGCTGGAGCAGTGCTGGAAAGGGATAGTGCTCATGGGTTATTCCATAAAGCCCACAGAAGCCTTCACCTCCTTGCTCTTCATCTGGTCTCTGCAAAACCAAGCCCTCTCCATTGTGTCAGGATCCAGTGCTAAGCAGGACAGTGCTTTGTGAAAACAAGGATTAATCCACTTTTGTGGAAGTGGAATTGCAAAGCCCATGCTTGCGGCTCTGCTGAGCAGCGGAGATGAAGGCAGCCTCCGTGCTAACCAGAGCTGCTTTAAAGAATAAAATCCCTTTGAAATCAGCACCCTTTAATTGTATTATCTCTTGCTGACAGCTTCAAGTCGGTCACTGGTAATCAAAGAGACACAGACAAGGAGAGAAGGCGGAAACAAGCCCTCGGTGGAGTCTCACGCTCCTAATACTGAACAGCACAAGGATGTCTCTGCTGCAATGGGGCTGACCTGGGTTCAGGAGACACCACTTGGTCCCAGTGCAGTTGGTGGTGCCCAATCCCCCTCAGCATAGGGGCTCCTGGGGGTCACCCCCAAAGGGACAGGGACCTCAGCACCCCAGTCTGTAGGATCTCAGCCCAGGTTTTGCTGCTTGATTCCCCTGGGATGCTCCATGCAGCTCTGGAGAGCATCATCCACCAGAGCAGCAGGTCAGCCCAGAGCCAGGCAGCAGACAGGGTGCACTGGCTCTGCACCCTTCCAACTGTCTTGTGCACCCTATAAAGGAGGACAGTGACTGGGATGAGCCAAGAATGGGCACCACAGATGAGGGAACATGACAGTAAATAGAGCCACTCAAACCCACTGAGACCCAGCACAGCTCTAACACTTCCAACATATCTCCCCCAACCACAGACCCCAGACACTCCTGGAGAAGGAGGGAACACTTGGGAAACGCTTCACAAGTACTTGCAGGTGCTGTCAGTGCTTCATACAGAACATCACACCAAAAATCCATCCACAAGAACCCACAATGTTTGCTTCATCTGGAGCTGCTCTGCCCCATGACCAAACATAATCTTCAGAGGCTCTAGATGAGGAGATGACACAGGTCAGTTTTGATGCAGGATCTAGTGAAGGTGATAAACTTGTCCCTGATTTTGTCTTCCTGAAAGTTAAGACAACCTTCACCACTCAAGCCCATCTCAGCACATACACAAACCCAAGCCTGTTTTGACGTGCTGGATCCATAAGCTCCTATCCTCTGCAGTCTTTCCAAGTGACAGCCCTGGAGTCACAGCCAGACGGCAGCTCTTGAACACAAGATCCCATCTGCAGTGCCTGCTGCCAGCACACACAAATGTGTTTGAGTTTCTCTCTGATCTGCTGTGGCACAGAGTCACCATCACCTGGAATTACTGGTTCTTTCAATATGAGAATGGCCAAGAAAATCATCAAATGTGCATGATCACCTTCCAGTCACTGGCTATAACAGTCCTACACATTTCTCTCCGGGTTACTGCTGTCCTCTTTGCACACTTGGGTACCATCCAGACTCAAAATGACAAAATCCTCAGCACCAAGGTAAGTTATATTCTTTCAGGGGTTGAAATGATGTTACTTAAAAGGCAAGACCATGCGCTCCATGCTGCCTGTGCAGAGTTAGCTCACGTGTGCATGCAGTATGGCACAGCGCAGCCTTTAATTACAGGCTCACTTACGCTATTTTCCATCATAGGCGCAGAAGAGCCATGTAAAGAAAGCTGGAGAGAGAAATGGAAGTGATGATGGAAACAGGGAGGCACAGGTACCCCAGCACCTGTTGAGAGCAGCCATGGCAGGAAGCAGAGGTGGGAATGAGAGGTGAGAGCCATCAGGATGCATTCCAGCTCTGGTGACATGGAACAGGGCAGTGTGACCACTGTGTGCCAGGTCCCTGCCACCCACTGCTCATAGGTCACCTGTGACTCCACCTGAGCAAAACTTACACTGAATTCTGCACTGCAAATGTTGTCCCAAGCACTGCCCCTCCACATTCACAGGCAGACTGGTTTGTGCTGGAAGGACCTTAAAGCTCCTCCAGCTCCAACTCCTGCCACAGGCAGGGACACCTTCCACTGGAGCAGCTGCTCCAAGCCCCTGTGTCCAACCTGGCCTTGAACACTGCCAGGGATGGGGCAGCCACAGCTTCTCTGGGCACCCTGTGCCAGCGCCTCAGCACCCTCACAGGGAAGAGCTTCTGCCTAAGAGCTCATCTCAGTCTCCCCTCAGGCAGGTTCAAGCCATTCCCCTTGGCCTGTCCCTACAGGCCCTTGTCCCAAGCTCCTCTCCAGCTTTCCTGGAGCCCATTTAGGCACTGGAGCTGCCCTCAGGTCTCCCCTTAAGGAGACTTCTCTTCTCCATAGGGGGTTCTGGGCTCAAGCGCACACTGAAGCCAGGTCATGGGGAGCTTCTCATCACCCAGCACTCCTAAGTCCTCTTCAGGGCTGCTCCATTCATTCTTGGCCCCACCTGTGTTTGTGCTTGGATTGCCCCAAGCCATGTGAAGAATCTTGCATTTGCCCTTGTTGAATTTCATGAGGTTCACACTGTCCCACCTCTGAAACCTGTCCAGGTCCCTCTGGATGGCACAAGTCCACATCACTTCAAGTTGCTTTAGCTATCATTTTTGCAGGTCTTGGCATGACAGCCACATTAGCATTAATAAATATTTAAAGTCTCTCAAAGCAAAGGGAAATATCTCTTTAGCAAACCAACATGTCATGACGGGGAGGTCTGACAGCAGCTCTCAAGCTGGCCCGGGTGGATGCAATGTGTGCATCAGGACACCAGCGAGCATTTCAGGACCCAACAGCTTGCTTGCAGTTTATTCTAAGCATTGCTTGACTCCAAGGCTGAACAGATCAGCCCTGGATTCCAAACAACAACCACATCCACAGCTACTCAAGGGATATAGGCACAAAGAAACCATCCTCATGGCAGAGGAAGCCCATGCACCAGGTACTGCTCCAGCCACCAGTGAGCCCCACCTCGAGTTCCACCCCAGACACCCTCCACACCAGTAGCTAGTGGACACCCTGCAGCAGCAGTAGCTGGGAGAGGTCCCGTAGGTCCCCAGAATAACAGTAATGTCAGAAATCCCAAAAGAAAAGGGTTCCAGACATGGCAAACAACAAGACTGCAGAAGTTCTGCCAAGCCCCATGGGCTCCACCATCCCCACAGAGCAGCTCAGCCCAACACCTCAGAGAACATTGGGGTTCTTCTGCTCCTGCAACCCCCCGAGCCATTCCACAGGGTCTTTATGGGGCATTGGCACAGCTGACTGACCTGTCCAGAGGGAATCGTGCTTCATCCCCTTTGTGGAAGTCAGTGCTATTCTCCAACCTGGCCAGGATGTCCATCCTCTTCATCAGCATCTCCAGCATGTCGCTCATCCGCCTCAGCACCCCTCGGGACTCCAGCGCACCCATCACTGCAGGCACACAAAGAGCAAGGTGAGACACATCACAGGCTGAGCACTGCTCTGTCACATCAAGAAAATCCCACTCCCCAAAGCTTCAGCCCCAGAGCTGCCCATGGTCCTCTGCTCGCAGCCCCACTGATGGGATCAGTGGGTTATGGACCATCTCGGTGCCCTGCTGTCCTGACATTCCCTCCCCTGGCTTTGCCAACAGACCCACAGCCCCATCGTCCTGCCCAAGCATGGGTTATTCCCTGCCTGTGCCCACATCCAGCTGGGCTGCTGCAGCTCCTGATAACCAGTGGTTAAACCAGCTCTGGATCCAGTTTCCTCCGCTGCCTCTCCAGCATTAACTCCTGACTTGTCCCCCAGACCTAGCCTGTCCTGAGTGCTCACAGGAAACCAACTTCATTCTCAAACACAAAACCCAGCCTTTCATGTTGAACTTCTACTTTCCTCTCTCCAAGACCCACCTAGGCCAGTATCCTGCCTTTGCCAGCAGCCTGCTGGGGATGCTCAAGCAAAAGCAAATCGGTGGTTCTCCCCCAGCACATCCTCCCAGCAGGACTGAATCTTCCTATTGCAGAGAGTTTCTTTATTACCCACATCTGCTACAGCATGTGCCCCAGCACTGGGTATAGCTTTGGCTCAAGCATTGCATCTCTGCAAACCCCCCGCAGCAGGGAAGGCCCCCAGTTCCCAGCCCCATTTAATGCTCTGCTTCCTATGGGTTTGCACAGCACCAACCCACTGCCGCGTTGAAAGCGCTGGGGGATACAGGAGCTGCAGGCTCCCAGTTTGATGTGTGGTCTTAGTGACAGGAGCCCTGAGCCTGAAGCCAGAGAACAGAAAATAAAGCTCCCGTTTCATCTCAGCGCTGCTCATTTCACACTGGTAATAACTTAATCAGTGCATAATCCCCTGAACTTCTCCCATTTTGCTTATCTCCCTCATTCCACTCACATGAGCTTTTCAGAAGGCAGCACACATTTAACTGAGGGAGCAGCAGGAGCTGGGCAGGTGGTGCTGGACACCTCGGTGGCTATGGGGAATGAGGGGCACATCACACATCTCCAAAGAGATGCCAAAACAGATTGCGCAAAGCCAGAGGCTGGCTCTATCCCCCCCCAGCACCCAGCTCAGCCCTGGCAGTGGGATGGAGCGGGGCTGTTCCCAATGGCATCAAGGGCCAGGGTCAGCCCCAGCACAGGCTTCTCCTCACCGCAGGAGCCAACTCGAGCTGCTGAGCACATCAAACAGCACAAAGTGTGAGCTCCAGATGGGTTTGGTGTCCAGACAAGAGCGATGTGTATGTCTATGGTGGGAACCGGCTCATGGCGACAGCTCCCACTGCTGCAGAGATGCAGTCCCAGCTCCCTCCCCACTCTCCCAGTAAATCACAACTAACTCCAGCTCCAGATGCTGCACTTGGTTCTCCAGCTCTGTGGAGGGGTCTGCATCAGTACGACAAATATGAGGGCTTTAGGTTCTGAGCGAGACAGAGTTTGTGCATTCCCCCTTGTGTGGTCCTGTGCCAGTGGGTCAGTCTGGAGGTCAGGAAAAGGACCCAATACAGCCCCCAGAGCTGCCCAGAAGGGCTTAAACCACAATCACCCCGTTCCCATGGATGGCGTGGTACCCCTGGCCTAAAGATCTGGCTCCCAGCTTGTTTGGGTGGGGGGGAAACCGAAGGGGGGGGATTAGGCCATGCTGGTTTTCCAGTTAAGAGCGCAGAATCACAGCCTGGTTTGTGTTGGAAAGGACCTTAAATCTCATCCAGCTCCAACCTCTGCCACAGGCAGGGACACCTTCCACTGGAGCAGCTGCTCCAAGCCCCTGTGTCCAACCTGGCCTTGAACAAGCTTTAAACATCCTTGAAGATACAGGACCATGCCTGGGAGGGCAATGGAGAGGACTGAGAGCTGCTGCTGCTGCTGCTCAGGACTGGGCTGTCACCCCAGTTTGTAGCAGGGTTGCATTGGGTTAATCACAAAGGCCTGTTTAGTGGTGCAGCTCATTTGAAATGGAAATGGCTGCTTGAAAAGCCTGGGCAGAGGAACAGCTCCGAGTCCTGATTAAAACCCAGACACAGGCACCAGCTCATCCCTGCAGAACAAACCTGGGGGCTCCTGTGGGGATGGGTCCTGCGAGCCCATTCAGCCCAATGCTGCTTGGGCAGGGGGATGAAGGAAACTGAGGCACGGGGCTACATAGGGCTCACGTTTCCAACAGCAGCAGTGAGCTGATGTCCATGAAGAGTGCCCAGGGGTGCTCAGCTGCATCCCTACCACCCAGGTAAAGCTCTCCAGGGATTGCCCCATGCTCAGTGAGGAGCAAGCAATAGAGATTTCCTACTGCTTGGGCACCATCCACACCCCAGGCACCCCAGCCAAGGATGCCTGTTGCAAGTCCTCCCCATGGAAGCATGGCTGACAAGACAGCTCTGCTCCCGAATCACTAAGGAGGGAGAAGGATATTCCCACTTGGAATGAAACATCTACCCCCTGGATCCCAGGCTGTAAGCCCCAGCCCCACAGCTGACCCCCTCCCCCCCCCCCAACCCTCCCACTGCCTTCACTGAGATCCCCCTCATGTCACTGTCACCATCCAATTTCCCAGCCGGTTTTGAGCAATTCCAGGATGCTTTTCAAAGCTTTTCAAAGCTCTGAGCTTTGCTGTCAACAGTAAGCAGAGATTTTCCTTCTCCAATGAAGAAATGAAAACCCAGCCCCAATCCGAAGTCAAAAATAGTAATGAAATAAGTAAATCTCAGCCTTCCCTGCGTTATCTTTCCAAGCACCCTGCCAGAGAGCAGAGCAGGCGAGGGCACAGCTCTCCACAGCCCTCCCCTTGCCCTTGGAGATAAAGTTGAAGCTCTTCTTCATCGAAACCTCTCATTTTCTGTTCCTGGTCTTTGCCGCTGTTGTTTGTGTTGTTCCAGAAGCTTAAGGGGGATAACAGGAATGAGTTGACATCTTTGGCAATGATTATTACATCTCTGGGAAAGCCATGTCTCATTAAAACCAAAAGAGAGGAGGAAAAGTGCTGAAGTGGCTCTTTTAAAACCAGGATTAATTTGTTAACCTGCAGCAGAGACCCGGACACCCAGAGAGCAGCTGCTTTGGGATGTGATGGGGATCCAGAGGATGGCAGAGCCTGGTCAGTACCCGCAGCTTCCCCCACTGAAACCAGTGACAAAGATCCACAGCAGACTTGCAAGCAGCACTGCAGGCAGATGGGGTAAACCCAACCCCAACTCAAGAGCATAGAATAGACTTGCGAACCCCTTCTTAAACAGCAAGCAAGCTGCTAATCAGAAAGGAAAGATACTCTCATTACCTTTGATAAGCAGCAATGATGGGCAAGAAAATCCAGCTAAAACTGATCAACAGATTAATTGGAGTTTGCTAAAGTAGGACAGGTTTCTGACAGTTTCCCTGAGTGGCAGCCACTCTTTAAAGGCAATCACTGAACCTGATGGAGGTTTTCATAGCAGCACTAGGAAATAATGATTGCAATCAATCATATCTTACTGGATTTCATGAGACATGCTGGTAAACACAGCAGAGGGAGGAGAATTATTTATGGTGCTTCAGAAGAGCATACAGCTAAGTAATTGGATGAAATCAGGGGAAAAAAGAAAGCAGCCCCTAAGGGTGATGTCTGGAGGAAGAAGAAATGGCTTCTCTGTGAAACCAGTGGCACAGTCAACAGCCCATATGCTCAAATTTGGTCAAAACCCAAGGGAATTCTCTAATGATGCTCTTGTCTTTAAAATACCTTCCTGGATGAAAACATCCCCAGGCAGGCATCCCAGCCCTGCCACTGAAGCCTCCAGGAATGGGAGCCAGGACAGAGCGTGGGTGAGTTCTGCTGCATGTGCAGACCTGGACACAAGCATGAAGTTCAATGCCAGATGCCTCAAGGCAACTACACAGCAGTGGAAAGAACTGAGAAAGCCACATTTCATTCCATGGAGCATTTCCAGCACGGCCATGGCTTGGGGACTCCCTGCAGGCAGTCCAACACTTCTGGCACCAGTGGAGATGATGTGAAGTGGTGCTGGTAAAGGCCAGGTTGTGCAACAGGAGAAGGAGCAGATGGGAAGGAGTTTCCTTGCTCAGGCATCATGGTTTAGGGTGCTGAGCATCCTCCCCAAGCCACCACACCATTACTCACACTGGGAGTCATACCATAGAATGGACCTTAAGATCATCCAGTTCCAACCCCCTGCGGTGAGCAGGGACACTTCACACTAAACCATGGCACCCAAGGCTCTGTCCAACCTGGCCTTGAACACCGCCAGGGATGGAGCATTCACAACATCCCTGGGCAACCCATTCCAGTGCCTCAGCACCCTCACAGTAAAGAACTTCTTCCTTAGATCCAATCTAAACTCCCCCTGTTTCAGTTTCAACCTGTTACCCCTTGTCCTATCACTACAGTCCCTAATGAAGAGTCCCTCCCCAGCATCCCTGTAGACCCCCTTCAGATACTGGAAGCTGCTCTGAGGTCTCCACGCAGCCTTCTCTTCTCCAGGCTGAACAGCCCCAACTTTCTCAGCCTGTCTCCATACAGGAGGTGCTCCAGGCCCTGATCATCCTCGTGGCCTCCTCTGGACTTGTTCCAACAGCACTTCACAAGCACAGAAGGAACATGCAGGATGCCACCCTGTCATACAGATTTATGTCATATGGACACTTAGGCTGAGGCTTTCAAATTGAGATAAAACCCCTCCGGAGACACAAAACCCCAGCACTTTGGGGCATGTTCCCATTGGCCCCTTGGACTGATTCCAACCTCCTTGCCCTGTGTAGCTAGACCTTGAGGGCAGCTCCCCATCCCAGGGTCACTCAGCTCCATCCTGCTCAAGGGGTCTCACTCTGCTCAGCTTCATGATCGGAAGATGGGAAAGAGAAACATGCAGTAGGTACAGTGTTTGAGCTCACGCTGCTGCTCAGTCTAATGCATCCCTTGTCTTTTCCTCCTAGTGGGTGCAGGCAGCCATGTGAGTCCATCACCAACTGTACTGGGGAGGGGAGACCAAGGCTCCACAGACCAGTATGGAGAGCACCAAAACACCCCCCTGACATTTAAAATGCAATTCTACAATGTATCTACCACCACTGTTCATACATGTCTGATTTGTTGTTGATTCCCCCCCTCCCACTTCTCAAACATAACTCATATCCCTGCCTGGCTGCCTTTTAACAGCCGAGTGCCCTGGTACAAGGAGGGAATTTGCTCAGAGATGGTAAGACATTACTTATGTCCATTGAAAATACCAGCTGAATTAATTTCACTCTAAAGCATCATTTGCTCTGCTTTGGTTTCCTCCTTTAAAGGACAACTCCGGGCTGCTTACACCCCTCAAAAGGACAATGAAGGGTTTTTTGAAGGAACCAGACCCAGACCTCACCACCCTGCTCCTTGAGTGGCTGGGATCCAGGGCTGGCCTGTGGACCCCATTATCTCAAGGGGAACACCATCCTCCCAGGGAGGACCCCAGCCTAGCACCTCCCTGGTTCCCAGGGAGCAAAGCACCAGCCCTTCACTTCTCTTCCCCTCCCAAACTCCTCTATTTACTTTCATTATTGATTTTGGTTCAAACAGATTAAAAGACCAAAGAGCCAACTAGCCACGGGCTCCAGCTCACCCTGACACATAATCCATTACAATTACAGCCCAGAGACCCAGCGCTAACTAGCAACAAGAAAGCCCAAGTCCAGGCTTGGCTTAAGCTGGCCTCTACCTCCCATCTCCATCCCTTTGGCACTCAGCCTGGGGGATGCTGCTCCAGGGACGGACCAGGTCCTGCTGGGTGCCTGCACCCCTTGAGGGCACCCATTCACAGCCCATTGCTGCCTACAGCAACCCATCCATATTTGCCATTGAACTGTTATGGATTTATGATTCTAAGTTATACACAAAAAATATGGACCTGCTTAGCCAATGCCCCAGTGCAAAGGAGCTGCACAGGGACCTGTCGCACCAGCAGCATCTGGGGGTGCCCCAAGAAGCAGCCAGTGAAGTGGACACTAGAGTACAGCTCCAACTACACCATCGATCTGCTGCTGAGCTGCTGGAAAAGGCTGGCAACAGAGTGGTTCCCTGGTAATCAGCCAACTTAAGCAGCCTTAAGTCATTGGCTGGTAAAGTAGATTATGTCCTGCTGCCTGATATCATCTACCCCCTGGATTCATCCATCCTCTCATCACTGCTGCACAATCAGCAGCAGACATGAAGCCTCAGTGGTGTTTCTCTCCCCCTCACTGCATCCAGGAGCAGGCAGAGCCCATCAGGTCCTGCTGTGTTCTGCACAGCCAGCTCTAGCACCATGGGGCCATCAGTCATGTGCCATGACCCATCTAGGCTCTTATCACAACCATGCCATGGGCTCAAGAGACCCCCCAGCTTCCCTAGAGCCAAGACATCACAGGATGGGGACCAATGTGCTGCAGAAGTCCCCTGGCTGAAAGCAAGCACCATCTGTGCCATGGCATTCATGTTGTCTAAACCAGCACCAGCAGATGGGAAGCAATGCTGCTCAGCCACATAAACCACATCCACAAGTGCAATGGCATCCTACAGCCAGACACTGCTCTGGCCACCCTGCTTCCAGACTGCCACAGCAAAGCCACATCCCTGGGCTCCGTGTCCCAGCACGCTGCAGGTCCTGCCCCATGGAAGGGTGATGCCCCATGGAAGGGTGATGCCCCAATAGGTTTCATGAAGGAGGTTGGTTAGAGAGAGGCCAGAGAGGTCCTGAGTCTCTACCCAAGGTCCCACCAGCCATCCTCCAGCCTGGATGGATGGTGCCAGCACCCCTGGGTCCCTCCCTAAGCACTCTGGCTGTAGGACCCCAAGCTGAGCCTGCAGAAAGGGCTTCTGACACCCCTCCACTCCATGCAGCTCCTCCTGCCCCACTGCCTGAATGGAAACACCTGTAAGAGCAGGCTGCAGCTCTGTCTCTACCATAACGCACATTTGTTCCTTATTTCCATATAAATAAGAAAAAGCAGGAAGCCCAGCAATACAAACAGACACTTACATTGACAGAAAGGAAGGTTTCATGGCTGCGAGGGAGAGAGCGGGACTGTTCCACCAACTTTTATTACTTCTTACCTCCACACACACACACATAAGAGATCTGGTGTCCCCTGTGGGACATGGGGACAGTGCCACAGGGCCTGCCACAAGCCATCACTCTGCAAGTGAGCAAAACAATCTCGGTCATGGTCTCCTCTTCCAGCAGCCCCAGGAGATGGGCTGGTGAAGAGGAGATGGGCTGGTGAAGAGGAGATGGATGCACACAACCCCAGCACAAGCTTTTATTTTCTTCTCTCTTTTTAACCCATCTTTTCCCTCCTCCTCATCCTCCATCATTTGTTTCCTTTCAAAGTACTAGCAGGGTATTTTTAGTTGCTCCCCTATTGCCAGCCAGCACTGTTTTAAATTGCATTTTAAAGCTGTTCTGCAGTGCTCCAGGCACCTCACGCTGCAGACAACGCTTTCAAAGCACAAGATTAACGCCAAGTTTAAATTGCTTCCTAAAATACAAGGGCTCCAGCACAGGCTGGCTCAAGGGCAGTTGGTGGTAGCAAAGCCCTGAAGACACCAGTGCTCCTGGGGCAGAGCTGGACCCTGCACTGGCTGGATGCTGATGGCTTTGAGAGCAAACTGGAGCCCAGCTTTGCAACTGGGACCCCCAGCTCCAGGCAAGGAGCAGCTCCACAGACCCCACATGCCAGAGACCCCTTCATCATTAACCCTCGACTCAGTTCTTTGTCTTTATAAGAGAGGCTCCTCTCCATGGGTATTTATCTCAAATACTTCCAGTTCTACTACAGCCCCAGTAGTTCTTCTGGTAGAGCAGAGATTTCGGCTAGAATAAGGTACAAACCCTTCCCTGTGAGGGTGCTGAGGCGCTGGCACAGGGTGCCCAGAGAAGCTGTGGCTGCCCCATCCCTGGCAGTGTTCAAGGCCAGGTTGGACACAGGGGCTTGGAGCAGCTGCTCCAGTGGAAGGGGTCCCTGCCCGCAGCAGGGGTTGGAGCTGGAGGAGCTTCAAGGTCCCTTCAACCCAAGCAAGTCTGGGATTCTACGATTCACCCACCCCAAGATCAGGGAGAAGAAGGCTTCAGCAAGCTGGGCACCAGCAGGGCTCTTTTGGCTCTGCACATCCAGCACTGGAGCCCACAGCCTTATTTACAGCTGCCCCAAATGCTGTGTTTCAGAAACAGCAGAACTCACTAATTTAACATGTCCAAAATTATTACCATTTCTCCTTCAGCCAAACCCATTGGCCAAACAGTGCCGGGCATCCTGCCACTCTGCTCCAGGGATGGGTAAACCATCCCCTTCCTCCAAACCCATGGAGGAAAACCTCAAACCCGCTGAGCCCAGTGGCTGGATCCTTCCAACAGCAGCAGAGTGGGGCAGCAGCCCAAAGCAGAACCCATGGGACCCGGGGTCATTGGCAGAGGCATAGGACAACCTTGGCTAATCTCTACCTGAGCCAAACTGAGCCCTGGTCTCTCATTTAAGCCCAAGAAACAAATAAATCAGTGGCAAAATCAGCTTTTAGAGAGGCTGCTATGGTTCCCACTGTGCTAGTTTTATTTTCTGAAGTACCTGCTGCCTGGCGGGCTCAGGATGAATTTTGATTTAGGAGTGAAAAGGGATAATAAAGGCACAAAGAGCTGTTACCGTTCCTCCCGGCCTGGTGGGGTGTTTGCTCATGGCACGTTGACGGAAATGCCATTTGACTTCCCTATGAGCTATAGAAAATCTATTAATTGATTTAATCATTCCCTGGGAGTCGCTGCTTATGGAGATAACGGAGTGCCTGGGGCCAGCAGGATGCTGCTCCTCCCTCTTCCAACACAGCAGCATGGAAGGGGGCAAGGAGACCTTCCTCTCCCCTCCACCAGCTGAAGACTGGTGGATTCACACTTCCATTCTCCAACCATGTTGGTGGCATTAAGGGTTTTGTTTTCAAGCCTGCAGGCATGAAATTCTGAGCATCAGTTGTAGCTAATGGGCACTTCTGCAGGAAGAGAGGTGTTCCCAGGGTGGATTAAGCACTGCTACAGCACTACGACAGCAGCCTTTACCCCTCTGTACCCTGCAAAGCTCCAATCCACATTTACCCCCCAGCACATCCCCTCACTAACCCGTGAGCCCCCTAAGACTCCTTTATTTCCATTATTTTAACAGCACTCATTTCCCTGCCTGCAATAGCGATTTAATCAGAGCAGTAAAGTTTTACACTTCCCCTTTAAACTCCCTTTTCCAAGTGCTGAGTTGGAGATGGGAGCACACTGCACATTCACCAACCCAATGGGGGACGCAGCGCTCCAGGACCAAAGCAGGGTGACCCATGGGGACACCAGAAGGAGCAGGAGATGACACATGTTTTAATCAACCCTCACTTTCCCCACCCAGGCAAAGCAATGGTCTGCTCCCTGTGCTGTCCATGCAACAGCACTTGCAGCCCAGGGAGCTGCATAGGGTGTAGATGACACCCACAGTAGCACTCATCACCAGCACCCATTGCTCAGCACAGAGCAACACTTTAGCCCATAATTAAAGAAACCTCTCTGTACTCAACAGGAAGAGCAGAATAAGTTGTTATTGCTGCTGCATGTGGCATTATCCATTTAAAAGAGCCCCTGGAGCAACTGAGCATCTGGCAGGAGCGAGCAGGGCTGGTGATGGGCAGAAAGTCCTCGCCCTGCATCTGGACTCTGCTTTGGGGTCTCCATTAAGCCCCTACTCCCCACCAATGCTTGGACTTGAGGAAGCAAGAGAACAGTCCTGAGCAGCAGGAGCTGGAGCACATCATGTCTGGGCCAGCTGGAGTCTGCCCCAGCATTTTAATAGGGAAAGAAAAATCAAAAGCCTGTGATTTCCCCAGCACAGCTCCTCATTAAGGAGGTGCTCCCAGCACCAACCAGCTTGGCTTGGCACTGACCAGGCAACTTCTGGCAGCATCAGCTGGCAGCTCTGGGCCCCAAGGCTGCTTGGAGCAGCTTTGGGTGGGATGGGAGCAGCGAGGCTGGAAACCAGCCGCGGGCACTGGAGAGCTCACAGCATGGTCCTCCCCATGGGTGTCCCTGGCTGGCACCCCTCCAGCAGCACACAGCCTCCAGGAGACCCTAATCCAGCTCTGGATGCAGGAACAGAGTAATGAAGCACGGGGGATGTGCAGTATCTGCAGGTCTCAGGGAGGTGACAGGCACTCCCTTACCCACACTTTCTCCATTGGGGACTGTGGAGTCCCTGTGGATAAGAGCCCCACAGGCACTGTGGGAAGAGGGGATCAGAGAGGATACCCCCGCTGCCTTATAAGAGGGTTTTCCTTAAGCAAATTCTGGATCCAGATGATGAGAACAGCCTCATCCCTGCTCCTGGACAAGCATCCCAGCGCTGCCTGGTGAGGCAAGCTCAAGCAGCAGATCCTGACAAGCTGCTTACAAGCTGCTGCACACGTTATCCAGAGCTGCCCAGCAGACAACACCAAAACACAGCACGAGCAGCCCGGGAGAGGGCTGTTCACTTAGGGTGAACCTGGGAATAAGCAGTGCTGGGTTTCCAGAGCAGGGTCTGCCCATCTCCCTCCATCACTCTGCCTGTGCCCTTTCATCACCATCACTTGCTTACACGAGTCTTTGTAGCTGGTTTTCGTCACACCCCCACCAGGCATTAAAGGCAATAAGATAAATTTCTAACTCTCATGACTTTTCGAAAGCAAAGGGAACAGGAGCATCCCTGGAACCACATCTCTCTGCATCAGGTCTCAAGGAGGCAGCAGCCTAGTCCCTTGCTCCAGGGTGCTCCCTCCAGCAAGGTCAGATAAGAAAAGGGATTGGCAAAGCCACAAAGCAACCCAAGCTCCTGCCAGAACTATGTGTTCTGCTGGAAAACAACTGAGGGGCAAATTGGGATATACCACAAGTGGCAGAAACCTGAGTTTGCAGATGGGTCCAGCAATTACTTTTCCCCAGAGAGAGGAAACTGGAATGTGAGGATGAACACATCTGTGCTTTGCTTTAAAGCTCTTCTGGGCTGAGCAGCATCTCGCTGCAGCCAAGACCTCTCAGGCAGAGCTGAACCAAGCCATTCCCTCCACTGCTGTCCTCCCTCACGATGAGCCGCATGCAGAGGGAATGCAGCAGGTCAGGATCATGCACACAGATCCCACCTTCTCCTCCTCCCTTCCCAGTACTGTGAGAGAAGAGCACAGAGTTATTCAAGCTCCCTCTGATCGTTAGCAAACCTGAGCTTGACCTTTCTGCATCTTCTGAGAGAACAAACAGCGACGGTACCTGGTCATGATAACTCAGCAGGGATGCTGCTGGAGCAAAAGGAAAACCAGCAGAGACAGGAGTGGGAGCAAAGGACCCCTCCGAGGAGATTATGTAGGTTCTTGCATTTCTATTTGGCCTTTTTGTTCCTCTCCTGGGGGAGCAATTCAAGGAACTGCAATAACATGAGATCCCATTGCTTCACAGTACTATGGCCCTGGAATGGTGAGGATGCCCTACAAACCCCCAGCAACCTTGAACATTACCTTCTTGCAGCACAATTCCCACCCCTCCACCAACATCCATGCCCTGGGATGAAACAGAAGCACAGACACCAAGGGATACAGCTGTGCCGTATCTCCCTCTCTCCTCTTCTGTGTTCATTGATAGAAGAAATCACTTTATGAGGGTGGGACTCCAGGAACTGGAGCAAGCAACAGCCACCGGAAAGGCAGAGCACTCCAATAGCTGGAACACAGATAGGGTGCTGGGTTTGGGAAAGCAGGGCAGGATTTCTGCCAGTGGGTGTTAAACACTGTTTCCAGTGCATCATGCTTAGCTGCTTGTCTGCTGGACCTCTCCTGAGTCCCAACACAGCAAACCAGAGCTATTCCAGCTCCCCAAGGGAGCAGTGATGCTCACCTTCTCCCACAGCCTGCATTCAGGACAAGGTGCCCCAAGGCAGCAAGGGGAGCTGCTCCAGCAGGCTTTCTCCATAACCTGTAAAAGTTATTTTCATTCCCCTGCAAAACGAGAGTGAATGGACAAATTCCAGAGGCTTCTGCAGCAGAAGCTGTTTGCTGCCCACCTCCAGACAGATTCCAGGCCAAATAAGTTAACATTGCTCAGCTGCAGAAAATCCCAGCAGCATAGGACTAGGAAATCTGCCCACAAGTTGTTTAGTATCCCATCAGGGTTCATATCCTGCACTGCTGAGGAGATCAGACCCTAAAACACCTCTCAGCAACCTAGGACAAGATGAGCAGCCTGGCAGAGGATGTGCTTCATCCCTGCTCTCTTGCATGTCCAGGCTTGTGCTCTGAAATCAGCTCTCCCCCTTGTCCTCTCCTCCTCTCTTGTCCTTTTGTGGTCCCCTGTCCTGGCTTGACCCTGTTTCCAAAGCAACTGAGGAAACACGAAGCAGGAGCCTGACTGTGGTCACCAACAGGAACCAGGCGGAGATGCTGCTGAGAGCTGCTTTTGGGTGGAAAAAGGCAGGTGCTGAGTCCTCAAGCTGAGCAGCAACCCAGGCAGGAAACACTTGAAAACAGGTTGAAAAGGCAGTTATGGGAAGAGTAAACACACAGCTCCAGTGCTCAGCAGGCCACCACTTCCCAAAGGCATTGAGCATCAAGGACCTCAGCATGAGAGCTGCTGTTGCAGCATAAACAGGCCAAACACTGATATATCTATATCTATAGATATCTATTCCCCCTAACATTATTTCCTTAATTCCCCTTAACTTACTCCCTTAGATATTCCCCTTAAGCAGGGGAAGTTTAGATTGGGTATAAAGAGAAAGTTCTTTACTGTTAGGGTGGTGAGGCACTGGAAGGGGTTGCCCAGGGAAGCTGTGAATGCTCCATCCCTGGCAGTGTTCAAGGCCAGGCTGGACGGAGCCTTGGGTGCCATGGTTTAGTGTGAGGTGTCCCTGCCCATGGCAGGGGTTTGAAACTAGATGTTCTTAAGGTCCTTTCCAACCTTAACTATTCTGTGATTCTACGTATCTCTCTCTCTCTCTCTCTCTATCTCTATATGAAACACCCAAAGCTCTTGTAGCCAAGTATCACCAAGGTCAGGTGAAATGAAATCAGAGCCCTCTTACAAGAATCAGCAAGGGCAGAGCTCAGCTCCAGCCATTTCAGGACATCAGGAATTGTCCTACACATCCGCGGCACCTGCAGCAAATTCCTCCAGCACCTCATACCCCACCATCCAGGATCAGGAGAAATCAGAAGTCTTTCAATGTTTTAAACTAGCTACTGCAGTTGCAGGCAATATTCCAGCCCCATCTAACCATGCTTTAATACTTAATAACCCATTTTCCTCCACTAATCCCCTGCAGCAGCAAGCCCCACCAGCAGGATGCTCATCACCACCAAAACCAGCCTGGAGCACAGCACTGGCCAGAGAGACCATGGCCAAACCCCTCCCCAGCCACGCTGCAAGCACCACCATTAAAGATTTGGGGGGATCAGTCCCTGCCCCTGCTTGACTCCAGCAGTGAAACAAAAGTAAAAAATGCTTGGGAAAAAAAACCAAACCCCAAACATTTTAATTTCTAAGGAAGAGGTGAGAAAAGGGCACAGAAAACTCAATCAGAGCCCTTCGGAGTGTGCCTCCCGCATCCAAAATGTACAGATTTGTCTGCTCCCCTTTATCTGGATCTTTGTTTGCAGAACAAACTCTCTCGGTGGCCATTTCAAAACAAAGGAACCTTTGTCTGTGTTTACTTGACAGCAGCAGATTAGGATAAAATAACTTGCATTTCAGAAGGGGTGCTTTGGTTCTTGTTAAGACCTTAAGCTGCTGCTGCATCAAATCACCGAGCACAGAGCCCATCTAAGGAATGATTTCTGGCACACGCCGAGAAAGTTGCCTTTTGGAGAGAGCCTCTGAGAAGGGGATTCACATATAAAAGTAAAATTTAGAATGGGATTAACTCTGGGACTCTGGCATTATCCACTGCTCCCTTTCAGGCTCCTGCTTTGCCTCCATCATTTTGGTTTTGATCGGCTGCTTACACAGTTCAGAAGCCAAGTTTGGGACATTTTCATCAGCTTCCCCTTGGAGTGCAATATCCAAGGTTCACTGCTGGGCTGGTCAGGACACCCAGGGGGAAACAGGAACTACCCTAGCCTAGATGGGACCATGAACCATGGGCTTCACCACTTGTCCACAATTGGTTTCCTTGGGTGCAAATGATTTTTAAGCCCTTGGGTGCTGGATTTGAACCCCCCGCTCTTTGCAGCCACCCCAACCCAAATGCAGACATTTAAGGGCATGGGCAGCTTCACTTGCACAGCATCACTGCTGAGCCAGGCAGGACACAGGGGAGCCAGGACTAGAGCAAAGAGCCACAAAAGCCAGGATCACCCCCAGGAAGGATCACTGGAGCCGACACTCGTTAGGCACAAGGCACTCAACTCAATACACCAGCTGCATGGGTAAGGCAGCCCCAACCCACGGCACACGGGGAGAGCTTGTGATGAAGAATTCATCAATTAATGAATAATGCTCAAAAGGGCCCATTAAATCAACACCCGATGAGCTCATGTGGAGAGGAGAGCGGCAGCAGGGACCAGGCTCCTTCCCCAGGCAGGACCACCAGTGCACTCCAGAGTGTTTCACACCAGGAGATGCTCCAGCCTTCAACACCCAGCAGGCCTGAGGCCACACACCCAATAACTCCTCCAAAGGCAACAGCCCTGAACCTGTCCATGTTTGTGTGAGCACTGGCCCAATTCCCACCATTGCCTACATCAAGAGCTCATCAACAATGCAAAATTAGCCCACTCCTTTGCGCTCACCTTCAGACCACACTGCGCTTACCAGCAGCAATAACTAGCAGCATTTCTTGGCTTTCCTTGGGATCCGTAACACGTTAATTAAATGCCAGTTTGTTATCCACACAGACCTATTAAGACATCACAGCGCTAATAAGCAGCACATTCAATTCTGCTCCCATCAACCTGCACTGGCTTTGATGTGCATCCAGTGCTCCTCCACATGAGCTCAGCACCACTCCAGACAGGAGGGACCTCCAAGTCCCTTCCCTAACCTCCTGCTTCACACAGAGCAGAGCTGGGGTTAGACCTGCCCACAGCCTCATGTGTTTGTCTCCAAGGATGGAGTTTCTCCACCTTGCCAGCCTCCCGGAGGCTTTGACTCCCTATTTCCCAGTGAAACCAGTGTGCATTGTCCCTGTGTACCAGTATGACAAGGAAGGCTGATCCCCAGCAGCCTGAACCTGGTGTTACAGAGCTAGAAAAAAGCCTCTCAGGTTAACCCCAGGGACAAAGAGTATAACCTTCCTGCACAGCATCCCTTCTTCCACAGACAGGAGAGAGGATGCTGCGTGTTTCAAAACAGTGTGCAAGACCATGAATGAACCAAATCTTCCCCAACAAGAATTGCAGCAACAGCCAAATTGGCAGCAATTCATCTGGAAGCACTTCCTTGCTTGGCAAATCCATTCAATAAGGGGAAAAAATGGTTTCACATTGAATTTCTGTGCTTCCCAACAAAGCACATCCCTTAGCAGAGCCAAGGGGGCTGGGAGAGGGCTGAGATCTCAGATGCAAGGCATGTTTCACACCTCACACCCACTTACACCCCTTGATTTAATCACAAAAGCAGTAATCATGGGGAAACCAGGTGTGAGAGCCTGAAAAGGGAGATTTCTTTGGATCCAGCTCCAGGACTCTGCTAACATTGTGCCCAGTAAACAAGAGACATGTAAGGATGGGAATGAGTGGAGTAAAATGTGGGTTAAACTGAAGACAATAAGGATGGGGAAAGTTATTCCACTCTAAAGCATCCAGAAAAGGGAAAAAGAAGCTGCATAATCATCTTGGTGCCACAACTTTAGAGTCCTGTGGGGTGGGACCAGGGGGTTCTGGAAACCTTTGCTGCTGTTCACAGCACAACTTGTGCCATCCCTCAGCTCAGGCTGCTCCCACAGTTAATCAGGACCCATGTGCCTTTCCTTTAGCTGTCTGCAACCCGCCCCCCAGGAGCACTGGGGCTCTCCTGGGACAAAGGGAAGCTGCAACAGGCATCACCTTTTATCCTGAACTTAGAAATCTTTCCAGGACCCAAGTCTTAAAAAGCCAGGTTTGGAGAACATGGTGATCCAAGGGCATCTTCTGCCCCAACTCCTCATGAGCTGCTTCTCAGCCCCTATAACCAGGCTTTACCCACCAGCCATACCCCAGGAGCTGTGCCTGGCATGGGGACAGGGACATTAACACAACACCTTGCAGGGCAGGTACCCCGACCATGGTAAAACACCAACCCTGAGGTCAGCCAGGCAAGCACCAGCCCCTTGGAGAAGGGGCTTAATGGAGCTGGTGATGGGGACAGTTAGGGGAGCACAGGGGGAGCAATGCCAGCTGCTGTGTGCTCCATCCATAGGGGAGAAAACAAAGCCAACTGCACATCCATCTCTCTGGAAGTCAACTGAACAGTTTATAAGCACCATTCCACTTCTGGAAACCAGCATGTTAGTCCTCTTCTTCTGCAAGAAAGCAACTAGCACTTCCAGCATCACAAGGAAATTGCCCCAAAATCCCATTGAAGGTGAGCTGGGGAGCTCAAATTCATCCATGCCTTTGGTGTGGAGGGGGAGACCATGGTGTGCTGACCAAGCCAGAAAGCACACTTGCTAAAAATCAGAATATTTATCTTCTACATTTCAGTATCTCCATGAAACCATAAATGCCTTTTATTTTCCCATCCCTAAGGGACAATTTCAACCCGCTGCAGATCAAAACTGCCCAAGGCTCTCCGAGCACCCAAGCCACATCCTCAGCACATCAGCCTTGGTGCAGCCCACACCACCTCCAGCTGAAGGTCTAATGCCACCAGCCCCAGTCACTGGTGTTTGCCCATCCCTCTGCTGCAAAGCCAGGTCAGCATCCCCATTCCAACACACACACATCCCCACTGTGAACACCTCTGGATGTGAGCACAGCCAGGCTTTAGCCATACGGCTGCAAAGTGCCCGCACCATGGAAAGAAGGACCATCAGGATCCCAGGCTGTCCTGACACCCCTGAAACAGGTCAGGAGGGAGCCTCGGGAATGGAGGCAACCGAGCTCCATCCTCCCTGCATCCCTGGCGCCTGTCAGAGCTGGACCACACACTTGGGGGCACGGAGCATCCTGCGGGATAGGACGGGCATTTGGGCTCACCTTCGGTCCGGATGGTGAAGGGCGAGTCCCCCAGGCGCTTGGCTGAGAACTGCCCTCCCAGCGACGTCATTAGGAAGCACAGGGTGAAAAATCCAATGCCCAGCACAAATATCCTGTGGGAGGGAAAGCAGAGCTGTAGAGAGGTGTGACAAGGAACTGGCTTGCTCCTGGTGCTGCCCCATCCTTCACCTCCCTGCGGTAACCCCTCTGCACAGCAGCAGGAGCTGCTGTTTGGGGTGTCAGGAAGAGGCAGCCAGGACAATCCCTGCTTCAATCCCTGTGGCTGAGCCCATACAGCCTGGACGAGGAGCACCTCTGCAGCCCCAGCCCTGCCAGAGCACACCAGCATCTCATCCCAGTGACAGTCAGGGAAAGATGCCCCAAGATGCTTCTGCCCAAACTCCAGCACTGAGCAGGGGGTTTGCCTGAGAGCACCCTCCAAAATCCCTGCAGCCTGCTCCTATGGCAGGCCTCGAGAGGGAGCAGAGGGCTTGCACCTTAGGTGGGAAAGCTGAGTCAGACCAAGACTGCCCTTACGATGCTCTATAGACCCAGCCCAATAACACACACCCCAGGAACCACTACAGTAAACAATACCCATCTTCCCCCTGGGAAAATCCAGGGAAAAGAGAGACCTTGTACCTTGCCTTCCTCCAAAAGGAGCTAAAAAAACCCCCAAACTACGTTTTTGTTAAGAAGTAAAGTCTTTTGTTCCTGCTGTAACTAGGCCACTGGTATTTGCCATTGTGTGCGGCATCGCCCGCATGGCACAAGCAGCCCTGTGCACAGCAGGATGAGAAGGGACCAGTGCTGGTGGCACACATGGTGACCTGGGACCATCCCATCACTGCTTTCCTCATGCAGGCTGGCAGGAAAGTGGTACCATGGGGATACACCAACCAGCATACTGACCTGCACATCATTCCCAGCCGAGCTCATGGTCACCCCCAGCTACAAGAGAAGCAGGAGCTCTCAGCACTGCTCCTGTTCAGGCTGGTAACTTTATTTGGGGGTGAAAAGGCTGAAGGCAGGAGCTCTGTGCATGAGGAGAGTTATTGTGCACAAAGGAGGGACGGACACTTGGCCTCTTTCCACCTCTTAGAGATGCTGTTGCTGCTTCCAAGTCTCCACAGAGGTGCAGCATCCTCCAGCAGGCACATGGGCAGTGCTGCTGCCAGGCATCATGTACAACAGCTCCCAGAGCCATGGCTGTACCGGGAATCTCAGCAACCAAACCCAAGGAAAGATTCAAGAAACAGAAAGAGAAAAGAAACCTCCTGCCACCCTTGTGAAACAATGGGGTTGTCTGCAAGGAGATGAATCTATGTGGGATAAAGGAGCTGAGCAAGCCCTTAGGGCTCGGAGCCAAAGGGAAGCAAGCCACTGAGGACAGGAATCAGTAACGCTCCTTTACAAGCTCACAGCATTATCCATAGGGCTCTGGAGCTGCTCACAGAAACACAGCACAGCCAACCAACACCAAGAGAGGGCTTTTCCAGAGAAAGGAACACCACAACCCTCCATCTAATCATTATTGTGCAGTTAAAAGGCAGAGGATTAGGAGCCAACCATTAAGTCTGGGCTACAATGTGCCAGCATTGCAATTATCTATTGCTGGAAAGGGCTGGCAGACAAAGTAACTGGCTTTAAAGCACTTGTTAGCTACAGGAGATGTGGAGAGCAGCACAGCATCAAGCAGCTCAAGGACTGAGCTTCCCCAAGGAAATCTACTGGAGCTGCTCCCAGGGTAGATCCCTACTGTCTCAGCACAGCATAGAGAGGTTTGCCCACATCTCCTGGACAAGACATAGAGCCTTCACAAGCTCCTTACCTCCATCCCATCAGCTCCAACGCTGCTCTCACACAGCAACACACACCAGACCCAGGGCAGCTTCACTCCCAGCATCAGGCAGCTCAAGAGTGAAGGGTTTCCTCTGCCTGCTCCCAGGAGGATCATCCCTGCCCACCACAGACATCGAACCCACACCCCAAGGCAGCCCTGCCCCTTCCCCAGCTGGGTGCCAGCAGATCAGGGTCCCCTGGCCATGGGTGCTGGACCAGCAGCACCCTGCAGGTCCCCATCCCCTTCTCACCTCCCACCTAATCAAGAGAAAAAGCAACACCTTGTGCCCATCAGCATCAATCTGCTCGGCCAGCAGCACCCCCAGCACCAGCACAAACCCTTCTGGAGAGCCACAGCCAGAGAAGGGGGGTGTTCAAGTGCATCAGTAGAACTGCCCAACATCCCTGCAGAGGCACCTGGGGAGTGAAGTCCCTTCATTTCTGAATGAGCCTGCCCTGGGAGGTGGAAATCAGCTCTGAAGAGCACCATGTGCTCGCCTCATGCAGCCATTCCCTCTCCAAATGCTGATGAGCCCAGAGCAGCAGTGTTTGCACACAGAGATAACTCCAGACCTCAGCCCCTTTCCCAAAGCAGACCTCAAGAAGGGTTTCCAGAGGGCTGTGGTCCAGCAAAGAGGTGACTGTGGAGGCAGCAAAGCATCCCTGATGCTGCAAAGCAACATGGTGGCCTGTAAATGGCTTGGAGAGGGGGTGATTTGGGGACATTAGTCTGTTCCCATTATCACACCCTGTGCTCAGCCACACAGCACAGCGCTGGATCTGGAAGAGACTGTTGAGGATTGCAGCACCCAGCTTGGCCTTGGAGGGCTGAATCTATCCTTAGAGCAGGAGGGGGGGACACTGTCCTTGTGGCACCTCCTTGTCAGGGGAGGACAACAGCACAGTGAAGGAAGCCCAGGCTGGAGAGGAGGTCACAGCCCAGCCATGCCCCACAAGCAAAGGTCCTCCCTAGGAGCACATCATGACACAAAACCCACTCAAAGGCACCTTCCTGCTGCCAAATGCCCCTTCCCCAAGGGGCACTTTAACAAAGCATCACCTGATGAAATAATCAGATCTGATGCTGCTCTTCACTCTTACCCCTCCTATTGACATCATCTTCATCATTATGCAAGACCTTTCATCTTCATAATTATACCTTGGCAAGGAGTGATGGTTAAACAGCAAGGAGAAGGGGAAAAAAAAAGGAAGGAAAGAAAAAGATGAAGGAAAGAAAGAGACACAGAGGTGAACTGTGCTGGAGCATCTCACTAGGAGACAATCGTTTTCATTTTGACTGGCTTACAAAGAGAGCAGGAAAGACACAGGATGCTTTTTCCTTAAAAACAATAAAAAAGAGATCAGAATCTAACTGGCATTGAAGTGCTTAGGAGAAGAACAGATCCAGCCCAGCAGCAGTGCTCCGGGAGCAGGGAGGATGCAGGGATGGGCTATCAGCCTGAGGACCCATCTCTTTTACTTGGTGCTGATCTTGGTGGATAGAAATGCTTGGCCCAGCTTTAACTGAGCAGGAGCTCTTCATGCAGAAAGCAAATACCACGAAGGAGGTAAAACACACCAGGCCCCAGAACCTCCAAACCATCCATCAAACACACTAGGTCCTCTGCCCCTCAAATACAGTCCAACTCACTGAAGAGCACGGAGCTCCAATGACCAAGCAGCATCTCCTCTGCTTGCTGGCTTTGCCTGACATCCCTCGTCACGTTCACTTCATCACCCAGGCACAGCTCTGATGCAAAGTCCTTCTCCACATCCTCCCCAAACGGAAGGAGAAGGAAGCCAAATTCTTTGAGTTGTTAGTGGAAATGGGAAGCGATGCCCCAGTCACTGCAGATCTGGTCCCATGGAACTGAAGGTGCGATGAGGACAGGAGGGTCTGAGTGATGAGGGGGAGGCAATGGGGGGAGTGGGGATGTGACACCGGGGCTGCAGCACCCAGCAGGGACCCACAAGGGGATTATTATGCAGGTGCATGAGGAAACCAAGGGCTACAGAGACAGGTAACAGCTTTTATTAGCCAAGTTTTCAACACCCAAATCTCTTCAAGCCCCAAACCTGAGCCATGGTTTCTCACAACAGCAGCAGCCAGGCTAGTAAAAGATGCTCCCTCTCCCACAAACCTTGTTTTGCTCAGAGCCTGACACCACCACAGCACTGCTAAAGCAATGCTCAGCCATGGTAAACATCCTCCATAGAGGGGACCAGGGTGAATTCTCTTATTGGTTCTAGACACACAGAAAGCCTGGCTTTGGTTTCCAGCCAGCAAGCTTGCCTGAACCCCCCATGTTCTGCAAACCCAAGAGCTGGGTCCAGGGCTCCACAGTTGAATTCTTGCCTGAATCCAGCCCTGTCACAACTGAACCCCCCTTTGCTGCTGACATGAAATCAGAGCCATCCTTGGGCATCTCCACAAATGGTTTCTACATTGATTTGTTCTCTCCCCTTCAGTTTACTGCAGGCGCTTTCGCAGCTCTGGGCTTTGCTCTGCTTTGTAAGCATGTCTGGAGCATGGTTAATGAAATGTTTTGGTGCAAAGGGTCAGGTTTCCTGATGGCTGTTTGCTGATGGCACTGCTGCCAGGAGCCTCTACCAGGCAGGGGACCACAGCACAGCTTCCCTAGACTTTACCCAGCCACCAACAAGCACTGGATTTACAGGACCCATCCTGATTGCCAGCATCTGCTCGCACTCCTGTAGATCACCTCTGATTCACATCAGCTGAGAACGTGCCTGCTGATTTTAGAGGAGCAGCACTGATTTGCACCAGGTTACAGCTGGGCAGTGCCCGGGCTGGGAACAAGGTGACACAGGACTGTGATGTGGAGGGGTCACGTTCAGCATCACAGCAGCATGGAGGAGGTGCAGGGCTGGACACTGTGGGAGAGCTAGGAAAGAGCCTTGGGAATTTCTCCTCCCATACATGGGAAGCCTGACTTGTTAACAGCAGGTTAACAACTGGTTCCACTGGCACACATGTGGGTCTGCAACGGTTTGAGAGCAGAAGCCACCTTAAGGCATGCAGACAGGATGATGTAGGTGCTTTGCTACAGACACCAGGGACTCTCCAGCTTGGTGCTCTCCTGCTATCACAAACCCTTCATCCACACACATCCTCATCTCCAATGGGACTTTGAGATCATCATGCAACTCACTCCCGGTGTTCCCCCATGCTGATGCCAGGTCACTGCTCAAGAGGGACTTCCATTGCCCCAGGGGTGATGCCCAGGGCATGGGAAAGAGGGATGCTCCAGACAGTCACTTCCTCACCAGACTTTAAATCCACTTAAGAAAGCAAACAGCCAAGCAAAGAGCGTACCCCTGGAGTGCACGAGTCCTTCCCACCTCTCTCACAGTCATTCCCCACGCTTGGATCAAGCTGGAGCTCTGGAGACCTTCATGCTCCTGCTCCACCACTGCTTTCCAACACCCCCTTGGCCAAGTTTCCCAGCCCCAGGGCACTGCTTCGGGCTCCAGCAGCAGGAATCCCTCCAGGCAAGCAGTGCAGAGCCAGGCAGCTCCCAGGGAGAGGGAGACGTCTCCAAGTGTGAGCACGAGCAAACAGCACAACCACAGCCCCATTGCTGCACCCAGCTCCGGGCGGGAATGGGCTAAGTGAAAAGGCACCAGGCAGATCCCTCCGATGATCCCAGGTGATCCCCAGCCCCCAAGCACAGCGGGAAGTGCTGGCAACCACTGGCCTGGGCTCACCCTGTGCTTTTCCCCCCCAGCACTATCCCCTTCTGTGGGCTTTTGGTCCCTCTCCCTATAGAAAATCCAAGCCATTACGAGCATCTCCCGTGTATTTCAAGCTTGGGAGCAACCAAAGCGCATCTCCGGTGCAATAAGGAAGCTGGAGATAAAAGGCTGGAGAGAAGTGAATGCATGGAGGCAAAGAAGAGGGGGAAAGGCAATAGCTGGGTACGGGCATACTGGAGCCAGAGGGTCTCAGGCTTGGACAGCAACCCCAGCTCAGGGTGGATTTCAAAGCCCCCGTCAGCAATAGCAGATTTAAACCAGAGGATCCGATTCCCCCCTTCCCCAAGTACCAGCAGCTCTGAGGAAGGCACACAAATGGCAGTGCCAAGCAGCCCTGTAATGAACCCCCCCATATACTGTGTGAGGAGTGAATCGGGGCCGCCAGGCAGCGACTGCTGCAGGACCTGGAGGCAAACTTACCTGGCCCCTGACATCCTCATGTGGGCTCAACCCCACCGCCCCAAGCTAAACATGCTCCGACGACCGCATCCTAGCCCGCGGGAGGGGGGGGGGGGGGGGGGGGGGGAAGGCAAGAAAACATCAACTTTACCTAAAGGGTCTCAGGGTGACGAGGCATCTCCTGACCATTATCTTCCCATCCGCGTTGACTGTGATCATCGTTCGAAGTTGAGGGAGGAGCGGGGAGGGGGCGAACACCCGCACCCCCCCCCCAAGGTACCCCCCGAGCGGGGCTCAGCGGGCGGAGCGCGGGGCTCCGCGGGGGCGCATGGCGGGGCGCGGAGCAACTCCCCGCCCGCCCTACCCCTACCCGCAGCCGGCAGAGCCCATCGCGCTCCGTGCGGGCGCCGCGCCCTGCCCCGCACCGCTCCGCGCAGCCCCGCGGAGCCAGCTCCGCCCCGCACCGCCCCGCGGAGGCTGCGCCGGGTGCGCTGTGCCATCTAGCGGCCCCTGGCACCGAGGGGCTCCCCCCGAGATCCGTTCTGGGGGGCAGGGGACACCCCTGGAGTGGTGACTTCATTGGGAAAAGGTGATGAGGGGACGGGGGGGTCAAAGCAGAGCGGCCACCGCGCAGCCCCCGCAGGTGCTGTTTGCTCTGGGGAGGCTACGAGGAGCAGGGCAAGGGGCAAAGGGGGCCTGGAGTCTGGCTCTGACAGAAGCCGCCCCAGGCTTTGCATCCCCATCACCCTGTGTTGTGTTCAAGGGTGTCACACTCACAGCCCATGTGGCTTCTCAGTGTCCCCAGACACCCCTGGGTGCTGTGGGAAGGGCCAGGGAGGTGTCCTTGGGAAGACAAAAGGGCCATAAGAGCTGAGGCAGGAGAAGCTGAGCTCAGCAGAGGTGTTCCTGGCTCAGGAACGGTGACAGGCACAAAAACCTTCCCAAAGCTTGGGACTTAAAGGAGCCAAATGTGTACAGAGCCCAGAGGCCACCCGACTGGAGCCCTTGACCCAAGGACACCCATCAGCACGGGCACACCCCACCGGTGGTGAGGGAGGGGACACATTACCCCATGGGGTGAGCACAACATCCCCGAGAGCTGGCACCATAAAGCATGGGGTGACACTGGGGGAAAGCTGGTTCTTTGCCACTACCCTCCATGGTTTTTCATGGAATCCCAGTCTCGTTTGGGCCGAAGG
Organism: Melopsittacus undulatus; assembly: GCF_012275295.1. Taxonomy (NCBI): domain Eukaryota; kingdom Metazoa; phylum Chordata; class Aves; order Psittaciformes; family Psittaculidae; genus Melopsittacus; species Melopsittacus undulatus. Next base: position 18,240,031 of record NC_047537.1, read on the forward strand.
GACCTCAAAGCTCCTCCAGCTCCAACCCCTCCCACAGGCAGGGACAGCTTCCACTGGAGCAGCTGCTCCAAGCCCCTGTGTCCAACCTGGCCTTGAACACTGCCAGGGATGGGGCAGCCACAGCTTCTCTAGGCACCCTGTGCCAGCGCCTCAGCACCCTCACAGGGAAGAGCTTCTGCCTAAGAGCTCATCTCAGTCTCCCCTCTGGCAGGTTAAAGCCAAGGAGCCAACCACCCCTTCTTTCATAGACTAACCATGGGCTCCTTTGCTTGTGCAGGATCCTGGTGTTTTCCCATGAGGCTGATGAAGAGGAAATGCTGTGTTATGACTGCTGTGATACTGCAACTCCAATTCCCATAGGGATGCCATTCTGCTTCCTTCTCCCTGCTGTAAACCAGGGGTGTCTTCAGGCAGCAGAGCTCCAAGTAGCAGATGCTGCAACAGCATCAGCCACAGGCGAGCGCAAAGAGGAAAGACAGCTGGAAATTTCCCACAAAACAGCATTTTCTCTCCATGAAACAGCACTTTCGGCCAGGGAGAAGTGAGGGGAAAAACCCAAATCCTTTAGGGTTTAATAAATACCAAAGGATTTTTGTGTTCATCCACACTTTTCATGGGCAGGGGACAGGGAAAGAGTCATTGCCACACTGATGCTGAGCAGGATAATACAAGGCTGAGGCAGATGGACACCCAGACTGAGGGTCTGCAGAAAGTGTGGCTCAGAAGCAGCAGCCAAAGCTACCAACCCTGAGGTCAGCTCTCCCTGATCTTCAGTACAGGCAGCCAACATCTTGACAAGGACACCAATCCGTGAGCTCATCCCATGGGCACCACATGGACATGACCGTGCAGACCCACTGGGCTGGACAGACACCAAACCCCAGCTGGGGTGCCTCAGCCTTTGCTATTTTGGGTGCATTTGGGAGCTTTCTGGTGCATCTCTGACCCTCTCTGAAAAACCCACCTGGTTTTCCTAACCTGACCTTTGGGCAAGGAGGGAAGCAGTAGATTAATAACAAAGGTGCTGTGGGGATCCTGCCACCCCTGACCTTGTTTCTGTTTGCTCCCTTCATTCCCATTCCAGCACCTCGGACAGGAGACCCTGAGTCCTCTGAGCTCTAAAACCACCTTAAAGCCTGGTGTTTCTGCACTTGCTGCTCTTGAGAGCACCACTGCAGCCAGAGCCTTTCTCTCTCAGACCAGCTCAGCACAACGGGCTGGAAACCTTCCTGATGCACATAAACACCCAACATGAAGAGGTCAATGGAGCAGCCAAGTCACTGCCTCCCGCGTGCAAGGAGCCAGCTTGGGAGGACAGCAGAGCATCCCATCACGGGAGGGCAGAGTAGGGGGCTATGGAGTTCCAGTGTGGGGTAAGTTTGGCTGTTGGGCAGAAGCCCCAACTCTCACCTCCATAAGGATGGTGACAGTGTCACCACAAGCTCTGGGTCGTGCCAAGGGGCAGCTCTTCCCTGAGGCAGCAGCATCCCAGCAGGAAGAGGCTGGAGTCTGGCAAGGTCCAACACATCAGTTTTGTAAGACTCAGGGGTGAGGGTATCAGCAGAAGGAGATGGTTTTTTCCCCCCCACCTCCCTCCAGGGCTGACCCTGGGCTGAAAACAGACCCCAAGGGCAGGAGCAGCTCAGCTTTGGCCTCCTGCAGGCGCCTGCTGCAGCTCCAGCCAGGAAAACAATATAAAATTGAATCAAATAAAAGGCAGAAATCTGCTTTTGGCAACCTCCGTTCAACAAGCTTATATTTTGGCTCCAGCCTCTGCATTAGACAGCAGCTTTCCATTCCCCTGCATGGCAGCACATGGGCGTTAGTGATGCTGTAACAGTCCCATTAGCCATGTGTACCCCCCCATAAACCTGGTGATTAGTGGGGAACCCCAGTGTGCAGGGACATCCCCATGGCCAGGTAAGGGAAGGAGGGAGGGAAGGAGGCCACCAGAGCCCCCTGCTCCCGTTGCTGCAGGACATTCAGCCTCATCCTGAGTCCCCAAGGCCACTTGGGAGAGGGGTGTTTGGAGATGGTGAAAGGTTTGTCCCATAGACACATCCTGGCAGGGGCCTGGGGTCAGCAGGGAGCAGTGCCTGGTGCCTCAGCAGCTCTCAGCTCTGTCCAGACAGGATCCATCACCCTCCAGGCAGGAATGTGGCATTCATTGCCCCAGCCAGGGCCCTCATCCCTGAGGAAAAGCTCTGCAGCAGACAGTCCATTCCCTGTGCTGCTGCTTGAAACAGAAGCTTAATTAACTACCAGTTCAGTGCCTGTTTAGAAGGATAAATCTAAAATCCAAGGATGGTAATAAAACAGTGAATTATCTTCTTCGGCAGCCGAGGAGCAATGGCCCCAAAAATCAATGTGCTGAAGTTATACGTACACACAACGCCTGTGTGTGCTGTTATTACAAATCAGGCAGCAGCAGGGAATGGAAGGAACCAACTCAGGAGCTGGCTGATATGACAGAAACCAGTTTTCTGCCAGTTAGAACACTTGCCTGGCCAGAGATAGACATGGAGCATCTTTAGGATGGGCTTCATACAGCCACCTCCATAGTACTGCCCATAAGCCCATAAGCCAGAGCAGCGCCACGGTGCCAGCTCCAGCATCAGAGCATTCTCTGCCATTGCTGGGCAGAACATGATGGTTCAGAGCACCACAACTATAGCAAAGGGGTTATAATTACAAAGTGGGCTGTAAACCACAGTAGATAAGGCTTAAAATGTCATGCCAGTCAGCACTGCTCAGCTGCAGGCAGCACAGCCATGGGCATCTCCAGACACATCCCAGTGACAGCATTCGTGTTGGCTTTTGGTGAGCGATGCCCAAGTGCTGCTGAGGCTCCAAAGCTACCCCAGGGCCATCCAGAGATGCCTTCCTCAATGGTGTCCAAAGCCTGGGGCTTGGAATCTTCTTGTTTCTGCTTGAAGCCTCCTCTCCAGCCTCAGGATACTGGGTCTTCATGGAAAAGTAATGATCACAGAGGAGGATCACAGCAAACAAAGCACACACGACACAAGCTGCAATGTGCTATGACAAGCTACTTCCTCAACTTCTCCCCACACACAGTTCTGCCCTTGAGATAAGAAATATGATTTGATTGCAGGAGCTGCAATGCCCAGATGCTTTGGGCATCAGATCACTTAGTCACACTAACTTCTCCATCCCCCTCAAGCGACATCGCTGGGTACAAGGCACTCTTTATTGATGTAAAACAACTTAGCTCCATCACTGGCTCAGCCTCAATTACTGCATTCACGCCTCTGTCCATCTCTGAGCAACAAGGCAGAAAGGATTTGAGCCTGGTACCAGTTTCCCATGCCAGCAAGCATCACGGGGGTTGGAACTGGGTGATCTTTAAGATCCCTTCCCACCCAAACCACTCTGTGATTCTATGATCACGGGTGCAGAGCTGCCTGCCAGTACCACAATGTGCTCTCACTTTACCACCCTATCTCTGCAGTGCATCAAGGCTTTCTGCCTATTCCCAGGGGCTGCAAAACCAACCTTAAATTTGCTCATATGTTGGTGTTTGGGGAGATCACCAGGCAAAAAGCAGAGAGGGGATGGCGATGTCCTAAAGTCACCTTCGCATCCTTATACACAGGGTGCTCAGGAGCCACGTGGTTCACCAAGGCTGCTGAAAGGGACCAAGTGACACTGGGATGGACCATGGCTGCAGCAAGCAGTGAGGATGGCTTTGCTGCTGCCACAGCACTGAAGCTGTAGATGTTGAGGACTCATCCACTGGCTTAGAGTCCCTGTGATTGCAGCCTCCAGAAGATGCAACATTCCCCTTCAAAGCTTGAAGTGCTGCTCAGCTAAAGGCAGCAAAGAGGGCACCTGACACTACCCAGGGGTGTTTTACCCATCAGAAGGGTCCTGGGGCTGTTCTGGGGGCCCTGGGGCTCTCTACCTGTGGCCAGTAGCACAGCACAGGTCATGCAGCTCCAGCTCTTGGGTACCTGCTGCAGGTGCACAGCCAGGTCAGGTCTAAAACACAGGGTTCCACAGCTCCCATCAGCACAGGGCAGTGTCAGCACGGCCTTGCATGGGGAACTGGAGAAGTTCCTGCCCTTGCAAGCTTGTCAGCACTGTGAATCCTTCACTTCCATTTGCTGCTAAGTCACTTGCAGAAAAGAAAGAGAGGTAAGGATCACTCCTCAGCTCCCAATAGGATTCAGTGTTTGCGAGCAGAGGGGAAGCTGAATTCCCCTTTCTCTTCCTTGGAGAAAGAAATCAGTGCATTTTTCTCACAGTTTTAATTAAAACCAGCAATGAATAAACCTCAAAAGGTCACAGGGAAGCCTGAACCAGCTCCATCGGACAGCAGCGGTTCCAGAGGGCTGCAAAGGGAGATGCCCAGAGGAAACAGGAGCAGCAATGAAGAACTGAAGAGTGAGGGAGAGCTGTGCAGTGGGTTCTGGAGGTGCCTTTGTATCGCTGCTGTGCATTGAGGGGGCTGCAGCTCCCCTGGAACACAGACCCTGCTCTGTCCAGCTCCAGGGAAGAGGAAACCAAGAAGGGACCAAGCCAAGTGCAGGGAGGAAGATGCTGAACCACAGCTCCCAAATGGAAGCAGCCAGGGTGGCAGCACTTGCGGCAGGAGCTCAGTGTAAGGTGCTAATAAGCCTGAGAGGCTCCTCCAGCCTGGGAAGGGGGGTCCAGGGACCACCAGTGCCCTCTCTTCTATCCCACTGGATGGATTTTATATCCTCACAGCCCCAAGGCTCAGCCAAAGGAGCTCAGTGACCCAGTGGCACCAACACACACTGGAGAAGTGTTTGAGCTCAGGAAAGAAGGGGGATGCACAATGGTGCACTACAGGGCTGGGAATTAAAGAGAGCTTGTAACCCCCCCCACCCCCCCCCACCCCCCTCCAGTGTACCTGGCCTTAGCCTGGGACCCAGGGTTCACCCTGACAGTCCAAAGGAGCCTGGGCAGGACACCTGCACCCTCTGCAGCACACCTGGGATTTAGCAGCACTGCCATAAGGCTCATACCAGCATCATCCAGATGAAGAGGGACAAGGCAAGCCAAGCTTCAGCTGCCAGTAAAGACAATAAAGTCAGGGCTTAGAGGAGCAAGAACTGTCCCAGCCTTTCAGTTCTGCAGGAGATCCACCACAGAACAGCACCCACAGCCCTTCCTGCTGGGGGCTGTGAGGGGTTTGCTGCCTCTGCCCCCCATTCAGTGTCCCAGAACCCGGCAGCCACATTCTGAGCACTCAAAGGGGAGCGGCAGGTGTCCGTGTGTTCCCCTACCCCATCTCCTGCATCCCATCAGAGGGGAGAGAAGCACTGTTGTCTCAGCCAAGGCAGCCCCAAAGCTCCCCCCAAGTCCCCAGGCAAAGCACTTCTGCTTTCATGCATCCATCAGCAAGCACATCCCTCTGTGATGGAGCTGAACCTCTTCATTTCACATCTCATCAACCCACCCTGCTTATTCCTTGGCTAATAAAGCCCTGGCTGCTGCATCCCAAGCAGCCGGGAGTGATGCAGTGCTGGGATGCTCCACAGCAGCTCTCATTCCTCTCACCCTGGCTGGAAAGGAGCAGGGGAGGGTGCAGAGCCCAGCACATTATAACAGGGAAGTAATGCAGCCCTTCCAGGAGCCCAGCTCCAGAGGCTCCTGCCTTGCTTAGTAACACAGGACAACTATCACAGAGCTCACACACGGCATCTCCGCAACACTGACCCCAGCATCTCACTCCTCTTGGCTCCCATTTCACACAGATAATAGGAAAAGGGCTCAGCTGTTGCTGATCCCTGGGGGTTGGTGAGAGGAGATGGGGAAGAGCAGCCCGAGTGTGCCAGAGCCGAGTGGGAATGCCGCAGGAATGAGCCAACCCTCATCTCGCTCAGACAGATGCATCCTGGGGACACCTGGGACAATTCTGTGCTGGGATGGGTCCTGTTTTGGACATAGCAGGGGAAGAGGAGAGCCCAGAATGAGCCAGAGCTCCCTGGCTGCCCTCCCTGCATCAGGAGCCTCCAACAGGGTCTGGGGGTGCTCACCTCCTGCTGGGCTTTCCTTCCAGTCGTCCCTTCAGGAACTGGATGGACAGAGCCCCTGCCATGCTCTGAGTGCTGCCCGGACCCATCTCATAGGGTTCATTCAATCTATTGCACCCCAAACCTCACAGCAAGAGCAGCCACACTGGGCACTGAGCACCACAGCAGGATTGCACCAGGCAAACCAAGCACCCAGCCCAGGGCTGATGGAGGTAGATGGGGACACGGAGCACAGGTTGCTTTTGTTCTCGACCATCCCTCTTCACACAAAGCACCTGGTGAGCACCCTCCTCACCCTCTGAGCTCCATCCAGAGGTGAGCTCAGCAGCTGGTGGTGCTGAGGATCATCTGAGCACAGAGCAGGAGGGGGCATCAGCCCACAGCCAGCACAGGACGGTGCTCAAGGTGGTGTCTTTGGGAGCCACCAACCCGTAGCTGTGCTGAAGGCTGCTCCATTGGGACGCAGAAACTGTGAGAAGTCTCATCTTGCAGCATCTCCCCCAAAAGACACCAAAGAAATCAGATCCTGTCCTGCCATGTTCAAATCCATAAAGCAACAGTGGGAAACCCCCAGCTATGGGCTGAGATCAGGCAATTGAGACCATTAAAAACCACCTCTGAAACCTTCAGACGCTGAAGCCTGATAGGGCCACAGGAAGAGAAATGTACCCTTTTCATATACAATGAGTGGAAATCAGTTTAGATTGTTATTATTATTTTAGGAGGGGAATAAGCATATTCCAATCCAGTCAAGAGTGAAATTGAGTTTAGCAACAAAGCAATTCCTATTAGTGAAGACCCAGGGAAAAAAAAATATATGGATGAATAGAAAACTCGTAGAGAAATGTGTCAGACAATGGTGGAATTAGGGATTAAATGTGACTTTGCTTTACTGCTGATAATATAAGCACATAATGATCGGCCTCGTCACTTATGTGCTGCCTTCCCATATAAACACTGTAAAATCACTGAGGCAGAAATGATTGGGATTTAATTCTATCCCACTAGGAAGGGAGGAGGAAGAGAAAGGGAAAGGGGAAGGGGAAAGGGAAGGGGAAAGGGAAGGGTACTGTGCTGATCCCATTAGGGCTGGTCCACCTCTTAGAGAGTGCTTGGTGCAAGATCCCAGCCTTGTCCTCCACAGCAAGATGCTTTAGTCTGGGCTGACGATGGGGTGGCTCCACCCCCGATGAACGTCGGGGCTGCCATGCACTAAAGGCTTCGTTAGCTTTGCTTTGCTGAGTGATTTGATTCCGGGATGGCTCCTGCCCCTTCATCCCAGTGGAGACAATGGAAAAGGAAAAAAAGTGTGTCTGCCTCCTCCATCCTCGATGCCCCAGGATGGGTCTGCCCTCCATGCACGCTGTGCATTCTCCTTCGCCTCCCTCTATTCTTTCCCATCTTACTCTTCTTCACCTTCAGTCCCTGCTCGTGTTTTTGGGGACAGGCAGCATCCACCTCACATGTTCCCCACGACCACGGAGCCATGAGTGACCTCGAGGGTGCGCATCCTAAGGCGCACAGCATCACCTACAGGACACCACCGTGTCATTGCTTCTCGTCTTGAATCCTCTCCATTGCCAAGGGTCTATGTGATTGGACTCAAAACCGAAAGTTTGAACAGTCTAAAGTGTCAAATCTTAAAGCAATTACACCGTCCTAAATCTTCACTGGCTTCGAAGATCAGCTTCTCATCTCCAACGAGGCAGCTCCACTTCTTCCTCCTCAGCAGGGTTCACAATTTGAATGTGGAGACAAAGGAATATTGATCATGCAATGGAATGGATTTTTTTGCACTCTTTGCTCTCCTTTTTCTTTCTATTGCTCTTCTATAGACCAACCAGTGAAGAGGCAGTGCTGCAGGAGCTGGTGCTGGGGTCACCAAGTGCTCCATCACAGAGGCTGAGGAATGCAATGCCAAGCAAGTCCTGTTCCCTTTGAAGTCAGGCAGCTCCTGGGGACCTTGGTGAGAGGAGGTGGATGGAGGCAATCAGGGAGAAGCAATTGAGTAAAAGAGCACTAAAACCATAGAGCAATTCCCTAAAATGCTGCTGATCAGGATCTGTGAAGGACCTCAATGCTTGGTTTGATACGAGCCCTCCATCCTGACACCACAGAGGCCGGACCATGCTGAAGCTACCTCAGTAAGACCCCAGAACAGTGGGAGAGCTGTGACATAGCACACAGTGGGCTGTCCCTGCGGTTGGATCCAGCCATGGATTAGGGACCCAGACACATCCATTAGAGATGAGACCTCAGCCAGACTCAGACTCAACCAGGCTCAGGTGCTTGGTCCCATCCCAGAGGGATTCCCCTTGCTTCAGGCTCAGAATCCCCCCAGCAGGATGGGCATCCAGAAAGGGGCACCATGAGGAGCATGCAGCAGCATCTGTGTGGCCCAGAGGGGCCTGGCAGGGATGGAAAGCTGACCAAGAGCAATCATTCCTCTGGGTATGATGGTTCCGGCTTTTCCCCCTTACATTTCCTTATACACGAGGGAAGAGCTGCTGGCACATTCCCCACATCTTCCTACATTTCCCCATGGCAAAGCTGTCTCGAAGCCTGTCTCCTCTGCATTTCCAAAACCAAGAGGAGCAAATCAGAACCAGCAAATCAAGGAGCAACAGGGATGTGCTTGGCATCCGTGAGGATTGATACATCTCCTCCAGCACCAGTAAATAACCAGACATTGCTTCTCGCCCGGAGGAGGGAGCATCCCCCTCCAAACACCTGCAATAAGGCACTTGCAATTACTGCTTTGTCTCCTGGAAACTAGTAAATAATTCAAACAAAACCCTCGCTTTGTTTTTTTTCCTTTCCTTTTGTTTTTCATTTTAATTAATCCACATAGAATTTTGTCCTCCAAACACAATCACAGCAGCGCAGGAACAGCAGGTAGAGAATCTCATTACCCAGCTTAGCAGCCAGCTCCTGGAGCCATTATTAATAGAGACTTCACTGCATGAGGAATTAATAAAACCCAGCAGCGAGGGGGAAGGGAAATGTTCCTCCTGGAGTGCATCACCCTCTCCACCCCATCCCTGGAATGTCTGATGGCTTGAGGTACCAGCAGGTGCTCTAGGGACAGCAGCATCCTGCCTTCTGCAGCACTCAGCTACTTGGCAAGTGCCATGTTCCCCTGTCAGTGTGAGTGGTCTAGGAGGGACCTTGGTGGGATACAGGCTGGGGCAGAGGGGCAGCATGATCCGAGGTTGGACTGTGCAGTTCCGCCAGCTCCGGCATGTTTTCATGGTGCTATGTTTATCCTTCCCTTCTCTCTCCTTACATCAGTAGCAGTGAGTCTTCAGCACATCCTCAGAGCATCCTCGGTATCCTCAAGGCATCCTCAGAGCACTGGCTCAGCACCAGGGACTGATCTTGCCTGGGTATGATATTAACAGAGGGGCAAACACCCAAGCTTCTCCCACATACCTGTGCTGGGGGGAGAGAGCAGGATCGTGTCCAGCCCAGCTGCTTTTGGGAATTTGGATTCTGCCCCTGTGCTCATGGCTCTCCCACAAATGAACACCCAGCTGTCTGTCTGTCCATCCATCCATTCATCCATGCATCCCTCGGTGCTGGGTCCACTTTCTGGGTGACCCTGCGAGGGTGTTTCTGTAAGTGCCCAGAACACACCTCCTCCTTGGAGCACCCACTGTACTGATGGGTATTTAATCCTGATGGTGGAACACTGAACACGGGCCTGCACACAAGGGACACCCTTCTCCCAGTGGATACTTCATGCACAGCGATATGCCAGGAATACCTGGAGCCACTTGCACAGAGACAAGGCAAGGCCATGGCTGGCAGCACATTCTTGCCCTGTGCTTTCTTTCCTATCTGGCTTCTTTTCTCCTTACCTGCCCCTGCCCTAAGGAGCAGGGTGATGGGTGTGCAGGCTGCTGTGCTGCGAGGTGGGGAGGTGTGATTCACTTAGCCTTGATGGCTCCTCTGCCTTCATCAGCTGCACTTACACAAACAGCACTACATCAATAAGCAGCTCTAATTAGAGGTGTTAATAGCGCTGGGAGCTGGGGGGAAGCATCCAGGCAGAAGGGAGAACAGTTTGCAGCCTTAAGGAGGAGCTGGGAGACCTGGGATGCTCAGGACCTTCCGATGGTGCTGCAGGAGGTGGAGCATAGCCAGCGGGAGGGACAATCAAGCTTCAGGAGCCACATGAAATTGCCAGGGAAATATCCCCCATGCTGATTAGCTTGAATAATTTATGCAGACGTTATCATGTATTCATAGTTGGTGGAAGTCTTGCAAAGCTGATACTGGATTCATAACCATTTGCTCCCTTCCAGAAGTCTCCATCAGTGGTGGGCGCAAGGACAAAGCCTGGATGCAGGTTACACCTCAGAGACCTCAGTGCCCCATGGCAGTGGGGACAGGGCATGGAGCAGCATCAGGGCAGCCACATTGCCAGGGCACCAGCACAGGCTGTGCTTTACCCTCCATCCCAGCATCCAGCCCCAGCACCCCCAGGGACAGCCACCCTGGGGCTGATCCTGCAGGGCAAAGAGGCTCCATGGCCCCAAGGAGAGACCCAAGGGTCAGTTCCCACAGTGATGCTGAGCAGGACAGACAGGAGCTGCTCCTGGGATACAGGCTAGGATAGAGGGGGCCCCTAGGGCACCCATCACCTGGGGCTGGGCTCTGCAGTCCTGCCAGCTCCAGCCCTCCATGGCTTTCCCAGTGTCTGTCACCCTGGGAACTGGAGCCAATGCTGAGGTGGGAGGCAGGAAGGGGCATTGCTTCCCTTTAGGAAAGACAGTTGGACAAGCTGCACAGCAATTCCATCCAGCAAGGGGGGGATGAAAGGCCATGACCCCTTTGCTGCCTGCCTTGAAGAGTGATGGGCAAGACACTGCTCAGAACCCCCAAGGCTGTGGAGGGCCGAGAGTCATACCTACATCTCCCCATTGCTCCACATCTCCCTCTGCTTTAGGGTCAGGAAGACTTGGTGCCTTCACTCAAGGCTATGCAGGGGTGTAACAGTCACTGCAGGAGAAGCAAAGAACTTTGTGGGGAGCCACAAGGGAGCAGGAGAAGGGGAAGGTTGTGGGTGGGGTAGAGGAGAAAGACAGGAATAAGGGGGAAACCTGAGGAACCCAAGGAGAAGTGCTCAGACCATGCTGGAAGAGGCTGTGGCTGCAGGGAAGCCTGCTGGTACCCAGCAGAGCAGAAAGCCAATGCCATTAAAGCAAAGACACTGAGTATGTTAATTCCCCGCAGCTCCTGCGCCCCAGAGGACAGCAACAGTGTCTGAAACACAAGCAGAAATTAAACCACTTGGGTTGTTCAGCCTGTGAAAGGCCTGGGGAGCAGAGAGGGGCAGAAAGGAGCAGCACATGTCCCCAGGTGCTCTTGTGCCATCCATCCCTGGGAGATGCCACCAGCACTGCCTCCCCAGGAGCATGCTCTGTGCTGTTATCCCTTCCCTTCAGGGACACGCCAGGAATCTTGTTCCAGCCAGGCTGCCTCTGCCTGCAGCAGCCTCCATCCATCCCTTGCAATTAGAAAACCCTTCCAAGAAGGGGCCAGAAAGCTCAGGTCCTGCAAGGCAGAGCAGGGGACACAGACAAACAGCCTCTGCCATGCCTGGGGCTGCTGCTCAGAGCCTCATTTATCATCCACCAGCACCACAGGCATGCCCAGCCTCCCTGTCCCAGCAGGGGACCAGCACTACCCCACCACTGTATGGGGTTAATCAAGACTGGCCTCTGCCAACAGCATCTCAGAGCCTGGGGAAGGAGCATGCTGCATATCTGAAAGCAAACAGGAGCCTGGGGACTCACCCAGAGCTGAGCTTCCTCTGGAAGCTCACATCAAGCCTGGTTACAGGACTGGTGATTTATTAGGAGAGCTACTCCTTGGAGCAGCTGCAAGCCATAAGGCTGTAGTAAAGGCATCTGCTTCACTAGGGAATGGTGGTGAACAACACGGGGTGATTTATCATAGAATCACAGCATAGCTTGGAGGGAACCTTAAAGCTCATCCAGCTCCAACCCCTGCCACAGGCAGGGACCCCTTCCACTGGAGCAGCTGCTCCAAGCCCCTGTGTCCAACCTGGCCTTGAACACTGCCAGGGATGGGGCAGCCACAGCTTCTCTGGGCACCCTGTGCCAGTGCCTCAGCACCCTCACAGGGAAGAGCTTCTGCCTAAGAGGTCATCTCAGTCTCCCCTGTTCGGGCAGGTTCAAGCCTTTCCCCTTGGCCTGTCCCTACAGGCCCTGATGCAGAGTCCCTCTCCATCCACCACCACAGAATCCCACCCTGCCTGAGGCTGAAAAGGGCCTCTGGAGGTCATCACCCCCAGCAGGTTTCCCAGGACCAGGTCCAGGTGGTTTCTGGATATCTCCAAGGATGGAAACACTCCCACCTCTCTCCTCAGGTGATCGTCATCGCCTGTGTCTGACTGCATGAAGAGCACAGCGACCTTGCTCACAGCACTGACCCTGTTTTGTGCCAGCTCTATGGAGGCTTTGCCTCCACTGGTGCCCCTCGTTTGTCCTGGTGGTATGGATGGAGCAGCACTGGGCTGATTTGCTGGAGATCTGTCATCAGGGATAGAGTCCTGTGGGCACGTTTCAGTCTATTCCAATGACATTGTGATCCCCCACCAGCCACAGATGATGATTTGGGGACCTGCCAACACTTCCTTCTTTCTCTCTTCCTATTTCCTTTGAAACATTAATTATTCAGAACAAAACCTGGCCAAGGTAGTTTCAGGATTCAACTTGCTGCATAAAACAAGCAAGAGAGCAAAAAATAACAGTGGGTAAAGAATGGTTGAATTCAGTCCCTAATTCTCTATGAAGTAATTATTCCTTTAAAAACCTGGGATTTGCTAAAAGCGCCACAATTACTTCTTCCATTATGGCTCCAGAATGAAGCACCCATTTAATTAGTAAACATTTGGCATGCCTTTCAATAGGTTTTTAATTACATTAAAGGACACTGTCAAGGTGGCTTTCATCATTTTTAATAGCCCTGGAGGGTTTTTTTCCCCTCTCAGCTGAGTGCAGTACTTCAGGTTTCATTGGCTGCTCCAGACAAAGGTGGCAGAAGCCTTTTCCCTAGAAAAGATTAAATAGGAAAGGCCTCATGTGTAGGTTTGGAGCTGAGCTGTGGTCGTCCTGCCTCTTGTCTCTCAGCTTGCAGGCAGGAAGGCTTCTAGCCCAGTTTGAGCTGTGCTGCAGGGAGGTGGAGGTGTCCCCATCCCTAAGCACTGTGGCAGCTCTCCAAGGTCCCCCCATGCTGTGAACCCTGTTCTAAACCAGCTTAGAGCCTGTAGGGACAGGCCAAGGGGAATGGCTTGAACCTGCCCGAGGGGAGACTGAGATGAGCTCTTAGGCAGAAGCTCTTCCCTGGGAGGGTGCTGAGGCGCTGGCACAGGGTGCCCAGAGAAGCTGTGGCTGCCCCATCCCTGGCAGTGCTCAAGGCCAGGTTGGACACAGGGGCTTGGAGCAGCTGCTCCAGTGGGAGGGGTCCCTGCTCATGGCAGGGGTTGGAGCTGGATGAGCTTTGAGGTCCCTTCCAACACAAACTATGATTCTATGGTGAACCCAAGAAGCAGGAGAGCAGGCAAGAAGGTCTTGTAGTAAAGGCAACCCTACACACTGCAGCCCTACCTGCAGATCTCAGCTCTGTGCTCAGGTGCCATTGAGAAGTCAGGGGACATCCTTGTGCCTTACCTGCAAAACAGGGTCTTCAGCTCAGACCCCGGATTCTGCCTAGGCAGGACTCTGCCTTGTGAGCACCCACAGAGCTGATGTGCTGGAGCCGCACACCTCAGCACACTGGTGCTCCCATTCAAACAGGTCTGAGATTGGACATGGAGGGAGCAGAAAAGGAAACCAAGCACTCCCACCCACATCATCAATAAACACCCATCACAAGAGTTCTGCTCCTGCAGACGTTCCAAAAGCAATCCTGGCAAAGAAAGGGATATTATTTCCATCCTGGAGCAGACAACAGTAAACTGAACAAGCCTCTAAACCACCCAGCGCTGGGTTCTTAACCAAGGTGCATGTGGTCACTTCAGCCCATCAGCTCTACCTGGCTCTCCAAGAGAAAGCTTTGAACACAAGCCCACTTATCTAAGATGCCACCAGGCTGAGCCCAGAGAGAGGCAGCGGAGGCACAGCAGTGACCAGGCATCTGTGCAGGCAGGCAGGGGATGCTGGCTCCCAGTTGCTGGTTACAGAGGCCTTTGATAGCAGATGGAGTCTGATTGCTTTTGCTGATGATGGATTAGGAGGCTTATCTCTGATCTCGTCTCTCCCCCGGTTAGCTGGGTTCTTGAGGGGCTCTGCAGGGAGGTGTTACATGAGACTTATTAACAAGATGAACTACAATGCCAGGCAAAGCCACTTCTGCAAAGTGCACTTTCCCTCTCAGGCTTAAACCCACCCTGTGTGAACGCACTCAGCATCTTCTCTCCTCGGGGGCCTGGAGCAGGTCTGCTCCTTCCCTCGCAGTGGGCTGGCAGTGTTTCATCAGTGCAATGGGAAGCTGCTGCAGTCCTTGCCCTGTCATCCAACCACTTCCAAAATGTCTTTATTTGACAACAGCAAATGTAAGCACCTTAAAAGCTAGGCACCCAAGGAGAAGAAACTGTAGGCAGAGACAGCTTGTCCCCAGCATCCCCAGCACTATCACAGCCTTTCCCTAGGGAAAAGGGAAAGGCTCTGATATCCCTCTTCTTGAATCATAATCCCAGACTGGTTTGTGCTGGAAGGGACCTTAAAGCTCCTCCAGCTCCAACCCCTGCCACAGGCAGGGACACCTTCCACTAGAGCAGCTGCTCCAAGCTCCTGTGTCCAACCTGGCCTTCAACATTGCCAGGGATGGGGCAGCCACAGCTTCTCTGGGCACCCTGTGCCAGCGCCTCAGCACCCTCACAGGGAAGAGCTTCTGCCTAAGAGCTCATCTCAGTCTCCCCTCGGGCAGGTTCAAGCCATTCCCCTTGGCCTGTCCCTACAGGCCCTTGTCCCAAACCCCTCTCCAGGTTTCCTGCAGCCCCTTTAGGCACTGCAGCTGCTCTCAGGTCTCCCCTTCAGGAGCCTTCTCTTGTCCAGGCTGCCCCAGCCCAGCTCTCTCAGCCTGGCTCCAGAGCAGAGCTGCTCCAGCCCTTGCAGCAGCTCCATGGCTGCTCTTGCAACAAGACACAGGAGCCCGGCTCTTCCTGGGGCTGGGGAACAGGCAGCACCTCCCAAGCCATCCTGGAGAGATGAAGGGTTGGTTTTAACCCCCCTGCCCAGGCTCTGACTGGCTTCCAGCTCCTGGGCTCAGCTTCAGGAGGAAAGGCAGATACTGCCCTTATGGAGCCACCAAAACCAACAGACCGCTCCCAGCAGCATCGCCTGCCCCAGCTGCCCCTCCAGCAATGGGGAAGTAGCAGATACATAGACCGCTCCTGGGCACAAGGCAGCTCAGTTGGGCTGCCTGAAGGCACCACATCTGGAAACCCTCTCTGTACCCCAAAGCCCTTCCTGCCCCACAGTGTGCCTAACCACAGCCCTGAAGCAGGACTATTCCTGCAGGGATAAGCAAACTACTGAAGCTACATGTTGCTGCCCAACAAGTCTGAATAATTAATTTTCAACCGCTTTTCCTTGAACCTGACCCACTCAGCACACCTCATGCTACCCCAAAAGTGGGCTATTTTAGCAGTGGCCTCATCCTGCAGGTAGGGAAGCCAAGATTTGCTCTGAGGCATCTGTGTAAGGTCAGCAATGGAGCCAGGATTAGAAATTCAGAGCTCAGCTCACCAGTCTGCCTCATTTGTACCACACGTGGACATGGCACGAGGTGACACTGCTGAAGCACAGCAAGCTACAAAGCAGTAGCTACAGGGGAAGGAAGGAGCAAGGAACAAGGAGATAAAGGGATGAGTGAAGCAGACAAGCAGCAAGGAAAGGAGCAGGATGAAAGCAGGGAGGTAACTCTCACATCCATCACCCCAAGTCCTCCAGGGGAGTTTTAGCTTGCTCTCTCCAGGCACAAGCCTTTGCTGCTGGTGTGCTGCTGAGGCAGGGCTGCCCTGTGTGCTGCTGTCACCCCTACAGCAGTGCAGCCCCGCAGGACCCATGCTGAGCCAGAGCAGGGTCTGGCCTCAGGCTGGGCTGGGCACTGCAGAGAGGCTCTGGGAGAAACAAGCAGGTCAGACCCAGCCCTGCCCTTTCTCGCAGGCTTCAGCACCTCCGGGAGCAGCAGCAGGAAGGGGCAGGTAACACTGGCCATGCATCTGCTCCATTAACTGCAGCCACCCTTGTGCTGCACTTTGGCCCTTTACTCCCTGCCAAAGCAAACACAACATGGGAAAACAAAGCAGACACCGCACTTGGATGGATTCTGGTTTTCCTTTGCCAGCACTTCCAATCACTGTGGTTTCTCCTTGCTTTCAGAGTTTGCTGCTGATGTGCAAACCCTTGGCTAGTGAGAGCAGAACTCACCTGGCCCACAGAGTCCACAAACACCTCCGAGTGATGCAAAGCTGAAGTGCACATCCGTTTTCCTCAACAAAACCACCCACTGACCCACAGCACTGCTCTGAACGGGATGTGCTGTTTCATACAGAGACCTTAGGGCAGCTCCCAGTGCATACAGGAGCTACAAGAAACCTGGATTTCCAATCCAAACCAGCCTGTGACTATGATTCATATTGCAACAGCATTTGGAAAGCCAGGGCCCAGGCTGTATGGACACTGCTCCATTGAATCCAACTGTCATTTATTCAGCTCTCTGGTCCTCCTGCACAGCAGCGGCCACCCCAAGAGAAGGGTTTCACAGTTAACCACAGAGGCAACAGTCAGGATTCAGCCAGAACCCAAATTCCTATGAAAGGATGCAATACGTGAGCACAGGGGCACAGGAACAGGTGTCTCCTTTAAACAGTACACAGGCTGATGCTTGTTTGATCTTATGCTTTGGTACAAGTCAAATTAATAGGCTTTTTCTGAAGCAGCAGCCACAGCACATGCTGAGCCTGACAGCACCTCAGAACGAATGTCCAGGAGGAGCTGTTGAGGTTAACCAAACAGCAGCTCAGATCAGAGTGGTTGTGCTGCAGCCCTCTTGCTCTCTGAGAATTCACTCTTTATCTTGTCACCTCATCTCTCTGGGGACTGCTGTTGGACAATCTGGTCCCCAGTTGCCATTGCAAAACCCAAGCACAAAGTAACCCCAGCAAGCCCCAGTCTCCATCCATCACCACATGGGGTATTTGCAGTGACTGAGGCCGCAGGCAGAGCAGAAGCATGACAAGTGAGCAGCTCAGAGTGCACAGGAGGTATTCCCATGCCTGCCTTCAGACCCAGGGATGAAAAATGCCAAGCCACAATTCATCTCAGCTGGCCAAGGACTGCCTTTGCAGCTGGGATCCAAGCACAGACACCACTTAGCTTGGCCAATTTCCTGTGCTGATGCTTCACCCAAGACCCTGGTGGGAGAGTATCATTAATTACAGAGGCTGGAATTGTTTCTCTGCTGGATAAGGGGGAAGCCAAACGCAGGTCAGAGCTGTACGTGCCCAACAGAGCAATAACCTGCCAGCGAGTGCTGGTCCAGACCAGCCCTGGCAGGGGATGACACAAGTGTTGTGTGCTCAGCTCACCCCAGCCATGGGCTGCCCCTGTGACAGGTCCAGCTCAGTGCACAGAATGATGATGCCTTGGGGAGGAGAGATGGTGCCACGTTCAGGACTGCTGTAGCCAGGTAGAAGAGGCTTCCTCAGCTCCCCCAGGGCTCTTTGCCTGCTTCTTTCCACCCACTTTGCATCTGCAGGTGCTTTGCAAAGGAGGTCAGCAGTTCCACAGGGCACCATGTTCCATGGTCAGCAGCAGCCACAGGGACAGGACTGATTCCCAGGGCACGACTGTGACATCCCCATTGCAAAGCAGGGCAGGAAGGTGGGACCACACCTCCTGCACCTAAGCTCCAGCATGGACCATGTCAGTCACTGCTCCAAGGCTGTGCAGTCATCCTGGGAGGGGGAAGGTGCTCTCGAGGTCCCACAGAACCCCCAGCCAGGCTGCAGATGAGTCACTGAAATGCAGAAGTATCACAAAGTGCTTCCCATTCCACACAATATCCTCAGATGATAACAGTCGGTGGCTCTTACCTTCCTGAACCAACAGGATAAGGCTGCCACCCCACAAAGAGCAGGGGAGGTTTCCAGGAGGAACCTCATCCCCAAATGCAGACCAGCATCCTGTCCACCAGCTCCTTACCAGCTGGCCATGAATTCCCCACCAGCTCTGCAACATGTCCCTATCCCTTGCTGTGCTCTTCTTATGCTCCCCCTTCTCCAAACCTCCCTCCTCCACAGCTCTGAGGGTTTACTCCAAAACCCAGTCCCTTCCCGTGGGAAGGAGGTCAGCCTCACACCTTTCCCCATTCCTCCCTCCATTTTCCATTCAAGCTGATCCCAGATCCAGGGCCTACAGCCACCACAGCCATTCCAGCAGGGACTGCAGCTCCTCTTAGCTGGAGAGAGGAGTTACCTTTACACTTGTGTGCTGATCCAACTAAACCAGACAGCTTGATCATTGCAGGAGGCCCAGCTCCTCTCCCACCCCATCAGTAATTCCCATTTCATGCCCTGTCCTAACAGAATGGGGCTGCCCACATTTAGGGCCTCAAAGCAAACACAATCACTTTCATTCCTTTCCTTCTGCTCTGTGCAAAACATGCTACAGAAGCCTCAGTTATAAAGCTAAACCCACATCTGTACAGCATGAAGCACCTTGGGATTAATGCAGGACAATCAGAGTTACTGACACAGAGATAAATGCAGAATGACCATCAGAAGAGCTTATATTTGATCTGACATCCTGAACCACTGAGCACTATGCTCTGCTACAGGAGGGTACAAGAAACACTCTGCAAACACACAGGTCAATCCACCCTCACTCAAGGCTCATCCTGGTTTCTAGTACTTAGAAACTGGCTTAAAGCTCCCAGCACAAGGCCTAAGAATCCCTCTGCTATTCCTGTGGTCATTAGTTAGGACGACTGGATCTGTAAGGGGTTCACAGGATGGAAGGAGGAGCCATGGAGCTGCTGCGAGGGCTGGAGCAGCTCTGCTCTGGAGCCAGGCTGAGAGAGCTGGGCTGGGGCAGCCTGGACAAGAGAAGGTTCCTGAAGGGGAGACCTTAGAGCAGCTGCAGTGCCTAAAGGGGCTGCAGGAAACCTGGAGAGGGGCTTGGGACAAGGGCCTGTAGGGACAGGCCAAGGGGAATGGCTTGAACCTGCCCAAGGGGAGAGTGAGATGAGCTCTTAGGCAGAAGCTCTTCCCTGTGAGGGTGCTGAGGCGCTGGCACAGGGTGCCCAGAGAAGCTGTGGCTGCCCCATCCCTGGCAGTGTTCAAGGCCAGGTTGGACACAGGGGCTTGGAGCAGCTGCTCCAGTGGAAGGGGTCCCTGCCTGTGGCAGGGGTTGGAGCTGGAGGAGCTTTAAGATCCCTTCCAATATAAAGCAGTCTATGAAGGGCTGCAATTACAACAGTTAACATTATGCACAGCCTATTACCTCTTGATCCCCACAGCCTCCCATCTAAGCCACAGCTCTGCAGAAAGAATTGCTACAGATATGGAAAGGGGAGAAAGAAGTAAAAGAAAGATAGAAAATTATGTTGGCTCCCAGCCCAAGTCTTTCACTTTTTAAGATGCATTTGGATGATCTGAGGGCTGTAACCTGCTGGAGTTACAAGGGAGCTGCTTGTCAAAGCTGACCTGAGCTGGCTTTAATTGAAAGGCAGTTGCTGGCAGCTGGAGGGCATCCAAAAGGGCACCTTGGGAATGCTCTGCACAGGGCAGCCAGGCCAGGAGCCACATGAGCTCCTTCTGCAGCTACACTGAGAAGAGCCAGAGCCCGGATTTGGAAAGTGGGTTCTTCAGGCTTGGGCTGGAGAGCCCTGGGCTGCTTCCCTGTGCTCCTGCCTGTTCCATCGCATCCATTCTGTCTGCCTTGTGCTAGCATGAGCCTAATGCAGAGTACAGAGGGCAGCACTCTGTGTGCATACAGACCCTGCACTGAGAGCACTATGTCAAAGCAGCAAGTCACAGGTCCGTCCCACAGCACCTAGATACAGAAGACCATTTCAAGGCATTTGTCTGCAGAGGTTTTCCTCTGCCAACCATCGAGCAGACGCAGTGCACTTCCCTCTGCTACCCTGAACCACTCAGCTTCTTCCACTCAGGACAAATGCCTACCCTTTTCTTTCCAGCTGCTTCTCATCAGCCATCACACCAGCAACACAAGAGTGAGAGCCAGGTATGGACAAGCCAGTGTCTCCCCCAGGCTCTGCTGCTGCAGGTCCTCAAGCAGCTTCACAAACCAGTGAGTCCCTCCAGCACTCACAACTCAATTCTCTTTATCCTCCCATACAGATGCTCCTGTTCTCACTCTCCCACCCGAGCTCAGACAGGAGTGCTCATGTTAAGGTTTTGGACAGTGTTTTTCACCCTGGGACTGGGGGGGAGTTGCTGTTCACAGCTACCAGCAGCTCCCAGGATGGCAGTGCTTTGTGGAGATTTGCAGACTGGATTAGCGGGGAGCACCCAACTGCTAATCCAGGCTGCAGTGCTGAGGATGGATGCCTGTTGCCGTGGGCAGACCACATCAGAACTCTCCTCTGTTTTGCATTATTTACCTCCAATGAAGTTTCTCTGGGGAGTGACTTAGTAGAAGGCAAACAAATCCTGCATCGCACAGCAGTACATTGCAGGAGGAAATATTGAGCAGTATCCACATCTAAGTATTATCGATATCCTAAGCCTTTAATTCCACCAGAGACAAAGTGAGTTCATTCCACAGCTTCACCCAGTGACCCAGCAGCATTATCATTCCTGCTAAATATAACCTCTCATGAAAATATTGACCATCAAACTGCACTGCTTTGAGCTTAGCAGGGTATTCTCACTCCTTTCCTCTGCAGCCTGAGCACCCTCCACCTTAAGACTTTGTCACAACCCGAAAACAGATTGAATTTTTAATGGTGCAACACGACCCTTAATTCTCTTCACAATAAAGTGATGTGTACACAAACACACACAGGGTAAAGCCAAGCCACACCATGGCACGCTGCAAGTCAAAGAGCCAGTGAAAGCAGGTGCACAGAGCTCCTCCTGTGCTCTGCACAAGCCTGGCTCCCAGCTCCACACACACAAGCAGAACCTGAGCTTTGCTGGTTCCTCATTAGCACTGCTGATCCACACCTCATCATTCCAGAACTCTCAGTTGACTCAATATGAAAAGTAATCCCTTTCTTTTCCTCCTGCATGTTTCAGCACTCACCTCTGCTGCTCACATGGCCACATGTAGCTACAGCTTTGGCTCCCTCGCAGACTGGAATCTTTTGCTTTGATCCTGCAGTGTATTCACACCCTGGTGCTGGAAAGCAGAATGAAACCCATATATATTTAATTTCCCCCCTCCCCAGAGCTCAAACTGGAATGTGTAAAACTGCCCAAGCAGAACCAGCTTCTGCCCCAGAACCCATTCTCCAGCCCAGCCATGAATCCAAGCAATACTGCACTTACTTGGTGAAAAAAAATAATGCTCATGGTGGGTAAAAGTCAAGGTCTGAGTGCCCTTGTGACAGCCCCAGGGATGCAGCCCTCACCCCAGAGCTCCATCCATAGCAGACCCACTGGGTGATACCCCTTCATGGATAGCAAACATGGACCAACAGCAAGGTCCTGGTCTCAAAGATAAGTCCTGAGGGAAGCTGGAGGTTAGAGCAAGGTGGCCAGGCAGGAGCTCTGGAAATGGCCACGTGCAAAAGCACTCACAGCTTAACCCACAGAGAACAGTCCCTCAGAACACCTCAGGGCTATCACAGTCACAGCCCCTCTCCACTGGAGTCTAACAGGCACTTTCCTTAACTAATAGCATTACACAGCATGCCTGGGTCTCCCTCAGTACATCTGGGAAGCGTGTCTGGAACATGAAGCTTCCAGTGCTGCAGCATTTCAAGTCATCCTCCCCTCCCTGTCCCTGGGACTGGTGGTGTACTTGTTCGCTGCAGAACACCGTAAATATTTTTACCAGCTTGGAAAATATAAATCCAATCGCTTTGTGCATGAAATGAAATCCAGTGTGCATAATATTCTTTCCTTCCCCAACAGTCATGTTTTATGTGTCAAATCACAGAGCATGGGCAAAGAGCTGCTCCTTTCTGATGCTGCTGCACACCCGCAGGGGTGAGAAGCACTGTCCTCTGCCACCGACTGCAAGAGGCCAGCGCTTCATTTCCCACCAACACGGCTGAGAATCTGCAGAATTAAGCTTTTATGAAGTATAATCATTATAATTATCCATAAATGTCACTCAGACTTGTCTGCAATTGCTTCTCTATTTCTCTCTGCAGCGAGGTAAGGATGCCATGTGAATGCAAGTGCTGGAACACTCATTTTCCAGCCTCACTCACAGTGTATTTGCTCCAGGACTTCCAATTACAGCAGAAATGCTTGTTGTACTGGTGAGTTTAACGCTGCCAACTGTCTACCTGCTGTGTGCCCTAACACAACAACAGAGAGCATCAGCCTTATGCCTATTCTGCTAGCCTGATGCCTCTGAAGGCACAAACATTAGAGACATTCTCCTCTCAACAACAGCATCAGCCTTAAGATGAGCTCTCAAACAGGACAAGGAAAGGAACCCAGCTAGGACTGAAGCAGCCATCCTGATTTTCCCTAAGACATTTCACTAGTCCACACCACAACTAGAATTTAAGTGGTTCCAAAGGGCAGCTTAGCACTGAACCAAACATTTTCCTCTTCCTAAGCAGGTCCTCACAGGTGCCCACAAAGCACTTCTGAGATCCATCAAACTGCATCTCCCTTTTCTACAGCCCTTAACATGACTTTAATAAAAACAATGACAAGAGCAATTCTTACAACTGAACAAGCATATTAGCAAAACCATTCTCTGTGATTCATTTTCATTTGCATGGCTGTGACCATGAAAAAATATACCGTAAAGAGCCAGGACACTCACCTGATATAAAAGCATTTTCATTAGGATAATCATTAAGTCTGTTCTGATGCATGTGTTGAGAATGTCATAATTTCTTGTACAATTTGTCACAGAGTAATACTTCTTTCACTTTAATACCCCAATAAATACTTCTGAACAGCCTTGTAACATTATCTGATATTGTCAAACCAAGCAGAAGAGGGAAAAAAAACCTCAGATACACAGAGGTTCTGAAGCTTCAGTTCATTAGTATCCCTGGAACTCAGCCTCAGAATGGTTTTTGGGACTACCTAAGAAAATAGTTCACATATATAGGGGAACACAGGTCCCAGGAAGTGCTTCAACAAACAGAAATAATTCCCTATCTTAAAAAAAAGCTCTTTATCCATTTTGATACTTGGGAGAATACATAAATGTGCAGCAACAAGAGAACTCTCATCAGTAGCAGCCTGATAGTAGCCTATCAGTTATACCTTTTATGTTGCCTAGTATATAAAAATAGTTTGCTTCAAATTACAGGATAACAGGAGCGAGAGGCATTAGAATGCTGCTAGTCACATTAATCATACATATTGATTGATACTGAATGCTTTCCCAGTTTGTCTGACAAATTGGAGTGGCTCTGGTAACCCCTCACTCAAGTGTGTGTTCTGCCTCATTCTCTTTTCCATCATTCATTAAATCTCCTGTGAATACACAAGGGCTTTCTCTCCTGGCTGTCCTCATGGATTTGATTGCTTGCCAAGTGTTCAGGTGCCCTCTCATCCTCCCATTAACAACTTACTGATCTCACAGCAAAAGCCTGCAATGAATTTAAAATTCCCTTTCCATATGCCTGTTAAATAATCCCTCCTTGCTGTTTGACTGTGCATGAAGAAGGCTGTGCTTCATGGGAGCTGCATGTTATGTGCCCTGTGAGAGCAGAAGCGACAGCTGATGTCACAAGAAATACCATACTCCTTTCCTCAAGCTTAACCTTGGGTACACTTACTTTATCATGACATGTAGGAGCTACCGACACATATCGGGTTGATTTTTTTACTCACCTTATTAGAGACATTAATATCCTGATCTGTGCATAGAAAAAGGCTGGAAAAAGGTACCTTTCTAAAAATAGCCCAATGGAGTGTCTAAAAACAGCCTCTCATTGTTCCATAGCTGCTCCTGATTGCATCTTGTTTGCCCACTAGACAAACATAACTGCAAGTACTACAGTCATGTAGACAGATAAAAATCCAGGTGAGTTGTATTCACTGCCTGTATTACATCATCTATAATGATTTAGGATTAAAACTTGGCTACTCTGCTAGTAACCTGGCTTTTGCATTTGGTAGCATAAGATTACAGTAGAGTCCTCCCAAAAATATCCTGAATGAAACAACTTAGATCAAGTGTTCCAGGTCTTTTTAGACCATGCAGTAGATCAAACACTGCAGGATTATTCTTACAATTCACGTTCTGAGCTGTTTGTACTTTAAAAAGTTACCTTAGACAATGCTCCTATCACCAACTGTGATGAAAATTTCACTGAACTCAAAAGCACTATTTGGGAGCCTGGGAGTGAAGCTGTGCTTTGTGGTCCTTCACGTAGCATTACCCTGAGAAAGGTTCAGCAGCAATCCCAACACAGTAACACAGTTCAATTCTGAGATGCTGAACCAAGAGGCTCATTTCAACTATCAACACTTCACAGCTCTCAGGATCACATCTTCAAGGTGGCTAAGGGCAGCTACTTCAAATTCTCATCAAACTTTTGCATCACACTACAAGCTCATCTATTTTCTTAAATAAAAAAAAAAATGAAAAACCAAAAAAAACCTCCAAAACATGGATCTGATAAAATTTAAGCACATGAAATACTTTAATAAACAAATGGGAAACAAGGAACTGGATGATACAGAATAAGAAGGCAACATTTCCCACAGAAATACTTCTGCATGTCTAATTGTTGGCAAAGTCAATGACAAATTGATTTCTCAGCTGCACAGACATTCTGTATACCATGTACCCTATAAAAATATCACTGTTCAATACAAGAATTCAAGTGTCTGCAGAACCAGGATATAGGAAAAATAGTTTAGGGAAGAAAAAAGCCCCACTAATTCTGTAGTGCATGGCAGAATGAAACGAGGCAGTTACATTCTGAAAGGTACATCTCAAACCAGAGTTGTTCAATCCACATATCTCTGCATTCCCTTCAATTTCTAACACTGGATTTTTAAGACCATAAATACCAAACCCAGCTGATTAAAGCAAGAAAAGCCTTTCAAATGTGGCATTTTCTCTCATGTTCCACATTCAGTTAAACTGATGGTGATTTAGTAGTAGCTTCCTTCATCCCAAACTCTGCAGCAACTTGATCTTTTCACCTTCTCAGATCACTTCACAATAAAGGTGCCTGTGCTGTTGCTTACGTTGGACTAGGCACAGTATCTGGATCAAATGCTGCTGTAGTCCGAGCCACGGGCAGCAAGAGCTGCTGCTGCTTTCCGCTCCACCAGAAAGAAGGTAATTGTTCCAAAGAAGCCCACAACCACCATGATGAGGAGCTGCCACTGCAGAAGGAAGTAGTTGCTGTAGAAATAGGCAACTGCTGCACAGATGGACTGAGAAGAAAAACACGGTGTGAAGAGATTATCAGTGGAGATACCCAGTATTACTGCACCAGAAACATCAAATTGATACATACAGTTTAATGTTCAACTCTCAGCAGCATGCTTCTGTAGAAGACATGCAATCATAAAACTTTATTATAGCTCAACATATGGCTTGATATGATATACAACATATTTAGTTTTTACTTGTATTTAAACAGTGTTCATTGCAGAAAACTCAAAAGTGCTTGTAGCATCTCAAATGCACTTCTCTGCTATTTTAAGTTTGTCTACAAATAACACAGCCAAGGCTTTGAAGCCAGTCCTGAAAACTACTTCCAGTTTTACAGCATTACAAACTATTCTATACCAAAATTCAGGATGAAATCTGTTCAGAAACATTCTCTTTCTCAGCTCATTAAAAACTCAACCCAACATTTGATAACATTCCACAATCATACTCTCAAAAGGCTTTGTTAAGTAGTACCTGAACAAACTTAAAGATGGCAAAGGCAGGAGCACTGTCTTCCGAATACAGGAAGCCTAAAATACTGAGGAGCTGGGTGTTAAAGCAGCTGTCCCCCAGGCCCAACAGGAAGCTGCAGAATATGGCCACGTTTTTGCTGAAGGAGAGAGTAAATCAAATTTAAAAGCCATTCATTCGAACAGCTTACACATCTATAAACTACTTGGCAGACTAATTGGAAAATGAGAATGGAAGTTATAAACTCACTGAAAGAGAACTAGGAATGCCTGGCTTGGCAAAAAAAAAAGACTAGTTTCATCAGATTTTAGTTTCTTGAATGCCAAAACTACTGGTACTGTTACCTGCAATCAATTTTAGTCTGAATTAGAACCACTAAAAAACCTCATATTGGTACTTGGAGCCACAAAACCCACCAGGCAGACACTAGAAGCTGATACACACATGGTGAGTTGATAAAATCTGCAGGAATATTAGAAAAAAAACAGTTCATTCTGCAGCAAACACTCCAGTTAAAGAAAAGCCACCGGCACTGGCACACATTGACATGGTTTAGGGGTAGACTTAGCATTCCAGAGGTAGATGTTGGACTTGACAATCTTAAAGGTCTTTTCCAACCTTATTGATTCTGTGATTCTAAATGCTTAGCTGCAAGTTAGCAGCTGTGCCTGCACAAACTGACAACACTATTTTCACCCAAATTGACAAAAAAGCTCTTCAAAAGGAAGTTGCAATGATGAGAAAGCTCCCTACATTCTTCCCCTAACACTTGCATAGCACAGCACCAGTTAGACCACGCAGATTTGACAAGTATTGAAAGACTCTGGAAACCAGTGCAACAGCACAAGGCTGCTGCATGTAGTGTCTAAAAACACCTTCTCAGTATTCCTGTTGTAGTACAACTGAACCCAACACTGTTTCAAAATAAACTGAATTCTGACATCTAGTACAATAGTTGCTGGTCTCACTAGTCAGGCTGTCCTGCCTAGATGTCAGGAATCGCAGTTCACAAGCAACATATTTGCTATCAAACATCCTTATGCTTTTAATTCTTATGCCATTCAAGTGCCTAAATTGGATGCACACTGGTAGAATACATACCTTGAATAAAACCAGAATTCCTAAAAGCTTTTTCTATGGTCACTACACAGAATTAAGCAGCTTCAAGAAGTTTTCTGTTAGAGGAACAAGCTGTTTATATACATTGAGTTATAGCAGCCAAAGGGAAAAGTTCACATACCTTGGAATCATGTACGCAATATCATCTGTTCCTTCCATAGGAGCAATAGGAGCATCATTTGGTATGTTGAAAAAAATTAAGTAAAAGGCTAAGAAGTGGACAATGATGCCAAGCATCACCACAGGGCTCCGGCCAAAGCGTTTCTTCTTGCTCAGCAAACCAAAGATTCCTCCACCTGTAGCAGTGGAAAAGTTGAATAATTAAACCAGAACTGAAGATGTAAAAATAGAACCAAACTTAGAATACTGTAAAAAAATGTGCTGACAACTTAGACTATAAATTCCTCCATGCTGGATAACTAAAAGTTCAATGGACAAGTGCTTAGCTCTTAATTGCAAAAGCATGCACTGCTCTCTCTGCATGTACACTGTCAGTGAACAGTGAGTTTTGGTTAAACATTGTAGTACTTAAGTTTAAGAAAAAAACAATAATTCAATTTTATTCAAATATTACATCTCATTTAATACAAGCTAACCTCTTTAAAAGGAAGACATCTTTAGTGCAACAATTTATTAAAACATTAAGTTACAATATGACTTAAATAATAAAATTGTAAACATAATATTTAAAAACAGAATATCAAAAGGCTGAAAACTCCTCAATGACACCGTAGCCCAGTGTTTCTCTCATGCTAAGATTTAGGTATTTCTGTTGTTCCTTTAGGGCAATGAGCAAGCTCAGGAGCTGAAGCACCTCCCATATGAAGAAAGGCTGAGAACACTGGGGCTGTTCAGCCTGGAGAGGATAAGCTGCGTGGAGACCTCAGAGCAGCTTCCAGTGTCTGAAGGGAGCTCCAAGGATGCTGGGGTAGTCTACATTAGGGACTGTAGCTTTAGGACAAGGGGTGATGGGTTCAAACTGAAACAGGGGAAGTTCATGTTAGATGTAAGGAAGAAGTTCTTCCCTGTGAGGGTGCTGAGGCACTGGCACAGGCTGCCCAGAGAAGTTGCAAATGGTCCATCCTTGAGAGCATTCAAGGCCAGGTTGGACAGAGCCTTAGGCAACATGGCCCAGTGGAAGGTGTCCCTGGGCCATGGCAGGAATTGGAACTGGATAATCTTAAAGTCCTTTCCAGCCCAAACCACTCTGGGATTCTACGATTTGTACTAATTAAAAAAATGCAGACTCTTAGGATTCAATCAGTATGTCACCTCCTACTCCAGAACCACTTTAGAGTGTGACGTGTAATTCACAGTGCAATGAGGAGCCATGTTACCCATTTTGCTCCTACTAATTCAGGTTTTATTCACATACACATTGCTGGAAGCTTGAAAGACACTATCTGTTTAAATAAAACCCCACTTTGAATAACTATATCATCTTAATCCTTTTTGTGTACAAGGTAGTAAATTTAGACTCACCCAAAATTTCTCCAACACCAATAAAAATACCAGAGAGCCCAATAAGGCTTTTTGCTTCTCTGCCAAACCTATTCACAGCACCAATGCACGTTCCATATACTCCAGAAAAGAAGGTTAATTCCACACCTTTGAAGGAAACCCAACAAATAACAAATGAACCGTTACCAAAGTAATGACAAATCTTTATGACTAAAGTCTGTTTTTCTCTACAGTATCTTTCATGTAAAGATATTTAAATGAGGTAGTATGTGAAAGAGAATCAAACAGGGAATTTTAAACTATGCTTATGAAAACTGTATCAGAAATAACAGCATCACTAACTAGTGTCACAGGCACTTTGGGTCAGTGTTGTTGCTGTGACACAACCCTCTAGCTAGTTTATACTTCTGCTTTTCAAGAACTTTGGAATTTCATCCAAGTGCCATGTGAAATAACACAAAGTAACAGAAGAAAGAAAACAATTTCAGTGTAAGAATTCCCCCGCCCCCAAGTTACAGCAGTCCTTCTTAGTCCCCACATCCCAAATACCAATTAGGAACTAAGATTCCTAAAATGGACTGTGCTGCTTTTCTATACATACATAATGAATAAAAACTGAGAAAGAACTGCTGCTAAAAACACTTATTTTTATTGCCATTACTGGAGAAAAACTGACAAAGCTGAGTCCAACTTGCATGACTATAAGCAACCATCAGTATAAAAATACCTTTCTTTAATAAAACGTGTATTTAAAACAATGCAAATTTATGCCTAAACAAAGAAAAAGAGCTCAAAATAAAACTGTTTAGAATTGAAACCCTTTGCCTTTTGTAACTGCAAATATATAGTACACCATATCCTGGTCCAGGCTACCTGTATGGCAAAGGAACTGCAGAGCTTAAAAAAGGGTGTACTTTAAGCAGCCTTCATAATCTAATCATCAATTTTTGTTAATAAAAGCCTTGCTTTGTGATTCACAGCAGAAATGTGATGAGGAATGTCTGAGGAACATCGGGGGTTTAGTCTGGAGAAGGTTCGGGGGCACCTCATCACTCTCTACAGCTACCTGAAAGGAGGATGGAGCCAGGAGGAGGCTGGTCTCTGCTCCCAAGAAGTAATAAG
This sequence comes from Melopsittacus undulatus, assembly GCF_012275295.1. Lineage (NCBI taxonomy): Eukaryota > Metazoa > Chordata > Aves > Psittaciformes > Psittaculidae > Melopsittacus > Melopsittacus undulatus. Next base: position 18,269,819 of record NC_047537.1, read on the forward strand.
TCCTAAAAATACATGTAGACGAGACCCTCAGTGACATGGTTTAGTGGTAGCCTTGGCAGTGCTGGGGAACGGATGGACTTGATGATCTTAAAGATATTTTCCAACCTATGTGATTCTATGATTTATGGGATTTTGTATTTTCCTACATAAAGTGGCAATATTGACCAGGAGCCACCAGGTGGCAGCAGCTGTGTTTAACCAAGCTGGACTGCTTTTTTCCTGTTACCTGTAAACCCAAATTTAGGATTAATCAGGCCAAACCTGCCTGAATGCCTCCCCTTGTTACTTTGCTCGCATCACCACTGTGCTACAAGAGGAATTCAAGTTAGTTAATCTGGGTTAACACAACACTGGGGATGCCGTGAAGTAACTTGTAACTCAGTAAATGGCTGGTGCAAACTGATGTTATACCTGTTTTTCTACCAGAAGCTGACTGCAAACTTCAGCAGATGTTGCAGCACTGTTTAGTCTGACCACATCTGAGTTTTTCTTTTCTCCTACAAGAGCTAACAACAATTTCCCATAACAGTGACTCAGAGCTGAGGTTCTAAGTGTATCTATTTTCTCTAAAACTTAATTTGATCATGAACAAAACTATTTCTGAAGCCAAATAAGTAGCAAGAAGCCTGCCCCCCAAAAAATCATTAAAATATCTCAGCTAGACTTTGAACATTTTAAGAGTATTTCTGTGAAAGAACCACTTCTATATGGCAAAAAATAACTGTATTTGGTTTACAATTCAGATCTTGGTCTAACAATGGCAGACCAGAATTAATTAGAAGTTGCTAAGGAGAGCCTTGGCCAAAACAAATATTAATGACAAAAATAGTTGAAAATGGTTAAATTTTCCCCCAACAGAACCAAGACTAAACCAAAAACTGTTAGAAATCTCCCATGACTTAATGAAGGTGACACAAAGTATAACGTACAAGCATTACTTTAATTCCAATGCAACTGCATTGAACAATCTACATCCTATTGATAATGGAATGCCAAGTGAGATAAAAGCCATTTTGCCTAACCCTCAGTTTGAGACCCAGAACTGTACCGAACCAAGAGTTACAACATCTGTCAGTACTTGCAGTCTTGGTGCACCTCTCCTCCTGTACAGAAATGTTTTTCAGAACACAGGAATGTTGTAACTTATTCAAAGTTAACTGAAATATTCAAGTGATGTTTGCAGAGATATGGAACTACAAACCTGCCCTGGGGTTAACATTCCGAACAATGCCCTGACATTACTACATTATACACTCTGCTTGCTCCATACCTGTGTATGCTGTTGTAACACTGAGCAGCATAATTTCTTTGGTGAAGCTCAGCTTTATAGATTTCTCTGTAAAGACATAATAATGGAAATTAATATAACTTCTGATAGCACTGAGATAATTACACTTTCTTCTGCTCTATTCTGTCATTCTGATGTATATGACATCAAACTCCAGTGGAAACTACAGGTGCTCCATTTCAAAGTCTTGTTTATTTGGTGACTAAATAAAACAGTATGTAACCATTTCTTCATCTTGCTAGTAAAGTTTTTCATTCTTTTTAAGCTTTCAAGTTTTTTTAAGCTTTCAAGTTTTTTGTGCTCATCTATATAAGCACAAATATAAAGAAGCTGTTATAAAGAAGCTCCTATATAAGGAAACTGTTTAGTTTCAGATCCAAGCTACTTTACAAGGAAGCACCCCTCCAAATTTCTCCAAGACTATACTAATACATAACTGAAGTGAAGTCTACTTCACTTTCCTTTCAGTCATCTGTTCATATGATACTGTCACCTGAAAGGAGTTTGGTGGTTCCCAGGCTTTTCCAGTTGCAAGCCCCATTTTGTCTAGGCTCAAAATCACAAATGATCACATAGACAACTCAATTCCTCTCAGGCTTAAAACTCATCAGCCCTGTGTCCCTATGGGAACTGTCATCTCCGGTCTGAAAGACATTATCATCTGGCAGTCATTCTTCCATCCCTGAAGGTCTATTTTCAAAGGGAATAACTGAAATGCATTCTTGACACCTTATTTGTTCACTATTTTTTCCTCTAAGTGATTAATATATGATCACATTATCAGCAGAATGTTGAAGAGCTGGAAAGGACATGCCAGTGTGTTTCAAAGCAACTCTTACGTGGAACAGTACTTACTGAAGGCAGCCAGTGCTCTTGTCATTTTGTTTTGTGCAGACCTAGGCAAATAAATGACTTGGTCAAAATGGAAAAAGAATAACCACAGTCTTGCTATGCTGGAAGGCAGATCAATTGATCCAATTTCCTGTATACTTTCTAGCCCAGCACTATATACCAGAATATGGTACTATATTATTAAATATTTCTGAGAATCTAAACTATTAGCCAAAAAAACCTGTATTTCTGTGCTAGTGAATGCCGTTCCAAAATTAACCTGCTTAACAGCATCTTTCTTCTGAGCTTTTTATAGCTTTAACCATTTTTTCACAGGCATATTTACTAACATTTCTAACATTTTTATTGTTCTTTAAATAAATCAAAAATATTTAAACTGATGCTTCGGGCAAAGTTGTACTGAAGCTATTTGTGTACCTGTGTGTTTCTAGTGTATTTATTATTTTTAGGGTGACATATATATATATATTTAGAGAAGATAGAAAAGGCATATTTCAGTATGTTAAGGATAAAGGGTTTTCTGCTTATTCCAGTCTTTAAACTGGATTAATGAGTAGAAGACAGACTATGAAAGGCAGATATATGTTCAATAATAATCAGAGGTAAAAGGTAGCTTTCCAAAGGCATGCACTTACTGGAAAAGCAATGTGCAGTACTGCACTTCACCCTTAAGAATACATCATATAAAGAGCATTCATTCTCACTTACTGAAGTACAGACACTATTCTATCAAATCTAAAAAGTTCAGGTTGTTCACAACATTCATGTTTCCAGTGTAGAGGGGAAACTAAATGCATGATGCTCCCATGAGGACTAGGAGCACAAACACAACATGTTCTTGCCACAAGCACTTACGAGCTGTCCCCTGGGATTTCATTAGTAGAATTTTCCTCCCCTGGAGCTTTTGTGTCCTCTTGTTTCCTAATCAGAAAGAACAGAACTGTGCCCACAAGACTGATAACAGTCAGAGCAATGAAGACAGTTCTGCGATCACTCTCTGTGGAAAAACAAACAAGACATAACTAGATGTGCAAAAGCAATTCAAATACCTTAAAGAACTAATACAGACATACTCCAGAGCTGTTTAAAATGCATACTCATTTTCTAACCTGCCTTCCAAATGGAGCACAAGGTACCCAGCTGCTGGAAAATTTCTGTCTCAGTTTTATGATGCTAATAAAATATCAGCATACTAAAGAGTGTCATTGGCATTTTCTGCCATGTAAAGAGTATGACCAAGGAGGAATGCATAAATTATTAGCAGAAAGAAGTACATCTTTCAAGACTTACATAATTCAGAGTGAACATAGCAAACTACCCCAAAGCCCTTAGGTTTCTAGGAAAGCTCTTTAGCAACACCAGAAATATTAGTGCCATAACATCAGGAACTGCTAAGGCTTGTAAATTACAAAGGCCTTAAACCCACCAAAACCTAAGTAACTGATAGAGCATGTGGTGTGCATCTAGAGGAAGGTAACTGCTGCACTCACCACTTGTTTAGCACAATACAGAAGTCACTCCCATTTACACAAATTTTAAGCAGGTGAAATAAAAAACCCCTAGAAACTGCTAACAATGACTGAACTAGTGTATGGTTCTCAAGATACTGTCAACACTTGTATTTATTTCCCCTTTAGCCTAAAGGTAAAGGTAAAATTATTACTAACATAACCTGTGTATGATTACAGGACAAAAAAAGAATATGGGCTTCACCTTGAAATGCCTGTAATATTTTCTGTAGGTTGTAAAAGGAAGGAGGAATTGATTTTAAACACCATCAAACCTTCCAGTATCAACATTTTGCAATAAAGAGGAGTCTCAAGATATTTAAAAGTGGAGGAAAATGTAAGAGCAGAACTCCCTCACAGTTAATTGCTCTATTCTGCAGTTAGCAAGAGCAATGAAATTTGGAACACAGGGAATTTCAGGCCCACCAGGTTCAAAGTGTTTCTAATACTTTCAATAACACTTAAACCTTTTTGTTAGAGATGAAGGAATATGGAAGATGATCTTCAAAAATCAACCTGTGCTGTGCTACCTACCAAGCTTGTGTCTGTGGAGAGCCTGAAGTCAGATCTAATAGCAGCATGAAGCAGACTGTTCATCTCAACAGGGCAGTACTTCTGAAGGCTAATAATCATCATTTAAAAGACAACATCTTATTCCTGACTGACTAGAGCAGAAGCATCCTCATCTTTTAAATGTTAAAAAGAATTGACACTTCCAGTAGACTTTTGACTTCAAAGACTACAATAACGAAAAATCTCACAATCATTACAGAACAGGAATCAACCCTATTTGTTTATAAAATGTTTTTTTCCCAGCAATGTTCAGTTTTTATAATTACAATCTTAGATTTTGCTCTGTTTTCTTAGTTGATACCCCCACCTACTTTCCTTGCTTACTTAATCAGTTGCCATAGATCTCTGCTTTAAAACCACTGAGTCTGAACAACTATCCAGCTTCTTAAGCATATAAAGTCCTGCTCTTTACAATCCCATCAGGAATTAGTCTTCATGAACTATGCCAAGAAAGGAAGACCAAATCTTAAACACTCCACCAGCAACACTGCCAGTTTAAGCAGCAGCAGCCCACTCTCAGTGCAGCTGCACATCTCAGCCTCTATCTTCCTACACTACTTTGCACCACCACAGTGATTAGTGCAGCTGTGAACTGGGACAGTTTTTCTTTCTTTTCCTTTACGTTACAGTTTAATCAATTTCAGTGTATACTAGGAACTTCCTTTGGAATAGGATCATGTGCATATTAAACATACAGCCATTCCAGAATACCTTTCCCCCAAAATATTTTCTGCCTAACTTTGCTATCTGTCATCATGAATCTTTCCTTCTTTTTATTTCTATTTTGGATGCCAGAGAGGGACTTTTCATCAGGAAATGTAACAACAGGACAAGGGCTGATGGCCTTAAACGGGAAATTCAGGTTAGATATAAGGAAGTTCTTTCCTGTGAGCGTGGTGAGGTGCTTGCACAGGGTGCCCAGAGAAGTGCTCCATCCTTGGAAGCGTTCCAGGCCAGGTTGGACGGAGCCTTGGGCAAACAGTCTAGTGTGAGGTGTCCCTCCCCACTGCAGAGGGTCGGAACTAGGTGACCTTATGGTCCCTTCCAACCCCAACCATTCTATGATTCTACTAAATGGGTATTTTGGCATGAGCATGTCTGTGCAGAGAAAATCCCAAAATAGCTATTGAGGAAAACCTTATTTGAAATTAGCATTGTGAAGACTTTCACAGACAGTATCCTAAAGGAAGGCACTCAAAGTGTACTGTGCGCAGAAAAATAACATACACAATACAAGGGCTGGGAGTACCATGGAACACTAAATGAAAAGCATACTTCAAAAATAGCTTTGCAATAAATTAGGGGGGAAAAGTCTGTTATTGAATAAGCTTCTTGCCACTTTCCAGTTCCTTACTTCATCATGCTACCATGTTTTAAAGAATGGCCTCTCATATAAGCAAGCAGTACCCACCTGATATGTGAGTTTTTCCTTGCCAAGCAAAGTATATATAGAGGTTTCCAAAAAACAAGCTGTAAACAAAAAGGACAAAGGTGAAAAGGATTTTCTGTGGTAAGATTATGGGTGTAGCATCACAATAACATTAATACTATGTAAAAAACAGTACTGTGCCACTGTGAGAGAAACAAAGACACTAATCCCTCTCCATGCAAACTACCTACTCTGTACAAAGCTTCAAACACAGCAGAAGATTCTTCCCTGTAATGCTGGCTCTTCACTTCTAGCCATCAAGATGCAAGTGGTAGCAAAAGTTAGGCAATCTGCATCTATGTTGCCTCTCATTTTGGAAGGATATAGGTTAGGAAGTGGACATGTTTCTGGAGGTAATGTTGTAACACTTTGTCAGAAGAGTCCTGAAGTATCCAGCACTGGTGTTAACAGCTCAAGGCAAATTCTGCGTTCCTACCTAGTGTTTCCTAAAATCTAATAATTCTGAATAAACAGTGATTCAAAACAGCCCCAGAGTCAAGTTTCCTCATCCAAAGCCATGCATTTTACTCACTGTCAAACACACAATTACTTGGGTTTGTGGAAATTGCTATTCTGATAACGTACCAATAGGATAATTATGGAACCTGAAACTCGGGGAACAGAAGCAGAATGCCACTGGTTGAGACATTATCAATGACCTCTAGTACAGACTCAAAAGCCTCAGTACCTTCAGCAATTAATTCCTCTCATCATCTCCCACTATCCAGAACTGCTGTATTAGTGGAGGCAGAAGGTCTCTCCAGGAAACATTTTTGGACCTATTGTCAGCAAATTTGTTTGATTCCTTTTTCACCTTTCTAACACCATCCATCTCTACACCCTCCTGTGGCAACAAGCTGTAAGAGTTTAATCACCCATTGTACAAAGCAGCATCTTATCTGTTTCAAGCCAGTCCTCTTCTGGTTTCACCAAGCCACCCAAGTTCTAGTGCAGCAGCATTTGGTGAGCAACATTCCTACATTCAGCTCACTTGCTGAAAACCTCCATGTTCAGATGACATTGCATAATACTCCTCAGCTGAGTCCCAGACTTCTTAGCCTCTCTAGTCAGCAACTCTACCTTCTTGCGTGTTTTTATTTCCCCCATACTCTAAATGCATTACACAAGAACCATAAACCATATTCACACAAAATAGTTAATGGCAACAATACGGCATCTACTACCTTTCTTGATACCAACACTTTTTTGGTTGCAACAGCACTCAAGCTTATCAGAGTACTATCAACAAGATCTCTTTTCTGATTTCTGACTGCCAGGTCCAGCTTCACTATCTTCACTTCACCTTGTCAGTAAGCAGCAAGGTCTGGCTGCTCACTCAGGAAAAAGGGGGGTAAAAGTCAGCTAAAAGTCAAGTGGATAAAACATCCAGCAAAGAAGGCACCTCAGCAGCTAGAGCCTATCCCCAGAGTCCTCAAGCAAGGCAAGCAGGATCAACTAAAGTCCTGACAACCATAGAAGCTCATATTGCCGAGACACATCTGAGGTCAAGCTGGGAAGTCAGCCCACAGGCCAGAGTCAAGTCCAGCAATTCCCACACAGTTCCACAGTGAGAAGACAGAACAAAGCCAAAACAAGAAATTAGCCTATAGACTGGACCAGCAAGACCCACAGTCCAGCACATATGTGACTACAGGTGAGCTGGAAACCCAACCTCTTGCAACACAGCTCTGGAAGAACTGAATACCCAGAACAGAGTTTAAATGGGATTCCTGGGCCCACGGGTAGATGGGAAGGGTGTAGTGGAGGTGCCAGGTGAGATGGTTCAGGGCTAATTAGAGCAATCAGGGTACTGACACTAATTAGCACAGCCCTCACAATCAACAAGATTTGTGTCACATATGTCAACACTCCCCTAACAGAAACAGCACATTGAGAACAGAAGTTTGCAATATGTAACTTTCATTCACTGTTCTATAATGCACAATAGCAATAGAAATGTTCCTTCCAACTCTCCCTCACTCGGGGTTGGAAGTAAGTGATGTTACAGCCCTTTCCAACCTACACCATTCTGTGATTCACTGACTATAAGGTACCAGCAGAGTGTTTTTTAATGCAGTCTCCACTTACCAAAATATGTAAAAAGTAGAATGTGTACACAACCAAATAAAGATTCACAAATAAAGCTTACCTGGACTGTAAGAGAGCCCAAAATACTCCACTGTTCCTTCCAATGGTGTTTTCATCTGAATTTACAGTCAAGCAATTTCCCTGTGCTGTCCACAGAACTGGAATAGATGGAATATATTGCTCAAGTAATAAAAATGTTTTACAGGTATATTCAAATATAGCAAATATAGCTTACAGTAAGCAGGGTAAGAACAATGCTTACCAGCAGCTGCGATCCCAATAAAAACAGAAGCAGTGTAGAAAGCCCATGTAGTAGGTTGGATAAAAACTGCAATGTATAGGCTAGAATAGAACAGATCGGTTTATTGCATACAGAGAAGTGAACAATGCTTATGAACAATCAGATAGCTCCCTTAGCTTAGGTTGTGTGTGAAAAAAGGGAATCTTTACTCCACTAAGCATGTAGCATTTTATTTTCTACAGTCATTACCCTGAGACCACACCTGAACTCCGAAGTCTGGAAATGCTGGAGGAAAAATATACTCTGTTTCCAGTAACTCTGCAGTTACACATCTACTGACACAGTTTCTCTCCAAGATGCTTTGCTCAGCCAGTACAATGTCATGTATGGCATGGTACCCTTAAATGTCAAAAAGACAAAGAATCATTTAAGAGGAAGCAGACAAAAATTCAAAAGTAATACTTACCTATAAAATACACCACTAACAACCATTGAGAGCTGAGGTTCTACTATTGCAACCACTGAGGGTGAGATAAGGTTTGATGCAGAGAATACTCCATAAATGATGGACATGCTACAAAAATAAACAAAGATGAGTAAGTACTTAAAACACAGGGTATAAGTGCAACTGATTTAGGAATGTTTACCTGATTCCAAAACATCAGGTACATACACAATTTATGTAACTGCATAACCTTCGGTGTCAAACATTTCCTTCCTTTCTTATGTTACTTTCATCCATTGCACTCTGTATGGGAGTGTTTCTTGGATTGCTGAATAGACTATTGCAGGCAAGCATGGTAATTTACAATATACATTTGTCACACTGTGCCTCAGCAATAGTTACTGTACTTTGTGCCTAGGACTTCTAGAGGAGAATGTTCCAGAGCCTCACTTGTCTCTCAGTGAGGTTTTTATGTTCTGCCAAATACACCACAGAAAATTTATACAGATGTATTTTCTGCCAACTATATTTTTAGTTTAAATGAAGATAATAACCCCTCAAAGCAGCAACCAGGTTCTCCTACATGACCCGTTAATTTGGGATACAAAAGGTCCATGCTCATGCTTGACAAGCTTGAATGTGCCAGTGCAATTAAACTTTATTAAACAATTAAAGCTTCTTGTGGCTTTGCTTCTCATTTCTGACTGTTTTTCACATTTATGTTCCAGTGTCTCCTGGAAGCTTATCAATGCCACCTATCCTAAACAAAGGTCTCTTCTCCCAAGTAACAAGTGATAAGACAAGAGGAAACAGCCTCAAACTGCACCAGGAGAGGTTTAAACTGGAGATTAAGGATAATTCCTTCCCCAAAGGGTGCTCAGGCATTGGAACAGGCTGCTCAGGGCAGTGCTAGAGTCACTGTCCCTGCAAGTGTTCACACACTGTGTAGACAAGGCCCCCAGTGCCATGGGTTAGCGGTAGCCTTGGCAATGCCAGGGAACAGTTGGACTTGATGATCTTAAAGATGTTTTCCAACCTGGTTGTTTCTGATTCTATGACTCTAAAGGCAAACAAGCAAGGCCTTACTGAGCAGTTTTATTTGCTTTAAAACTTCTACATTCTTCCTCTCCTAAGATAAAATGCTGACAATGTGATGACCATATGGTGGGTTTTCTCCCTAGAAAGAGAACAGGCAAAACAGATCTGTAGTTCAACTAGAAGTAATTCAAAGTAGAACCAGAGTGAATGTGAGAAGCCTGTTTAAAACTCCTTGAAGTATGTCACTAAATTGCAAAGTCAGGAGAATGATACAATCTCTTGAGAGTGTATCTCTACCAGACGGCATTATAACTGCCTTCACCCTGCAAGGAGCAAAGTAAGATCTGTGTAAATTACCTTGTGTAGCCACTGCCATGGAAGTCCGTGCTGTTTAAATTTGTGATAACAGTTTGCTGTGAGGAAAAAATCATACATTGTCATATGCTAGAATATATCTTGTAGTCTGAGAACACTTCCATCAGTTTGAAGTCATTATCAAACATAAGAATTGATCATTAATAGACTCTACAAAGTTCTTAAAGTGTTAATTACAACTCACACCACCTCCACAATGAAGGTGAAGGAGATACTTGGGAGGAAAACATGTTTGTAGTAGTAAGCAGTATATCATGATTTCATCAGAGACATTAAAATATTTCACAGAAGTTTTGTTTTACTGAACCCCTGTCGAAGGTAGGTTTGTATGAATATCTTAATTTAAAAAGTGGGAAAAAAGGAGAAGTTTCAAAATACTCTCCATTTGGCCTAACTCTGAGCTTCTGATTAGAGTTTCCGTTCTTTCTGGTTTCCTGTTATTTCCCTGTTCCTATTTATTTCCCTTGAATCAGCATTAATTATCATGAGACCATGGAATTAGTTGGCTTGACAGGCTGATCTGACTGAAAGTCACCTGGAATTACTTTAATGACAATAAATTACATGATAGCATGATCACTGGGTGTACTTTAGTGAGGTGCTCTCAATTCACTGAAGAACTTCCCAGATTCCTGGCCTGTACTCACATCCAGTATCATTCTGAATATGACACTTACAAAAACCATTCTAAAACAGTTACTCCTATAAAGCAGTGAAGGACATTTATACATCTGAACCTAGGAAGAATTCTTCTTGCACACAAGAAAAGAGAAGCTGCAAGACCAGTAGGCTCAAGAGATATGTTGAAATCTAACTGTCCTTCAGGCGCATTACTAACACTGAAAGCAATGTCGACAGCTCTGTAAGTTAGAGGATCTGGACTGAGTATATCAGTAGCAGGATTCTAAAACTGTAAGTAGCTAGAGTGCACTCTGCTTTTAATGGTAAATTTGGATTATGTTATGCTCAATTTTGCTTCAGCACACAAAGAGATACACACTACTAAAGCAGCAAATTACTTTTTCAGATGGTGACTTGGCAGTTGTAGCAATTATGAAAGTCTGACTACTTGTCAGATGTTATCCTCATACTCCCCCTCAGTATCTAGTTTGTTAGAACAGAAAAATATGTTTAGATTAGGAAAAACACTCAAGGGCATAATTAATAATAACAACTTCAGCAAATATTTTGAAAGAAACTATATGGAATAATCAGAAATATGACAAGTCCCATGTAATTCAATTGTTCAGTATTTCAAGTGTCAAAACAGGCACTATTTTAAACAGCAAACATTTGGTAAGATTAATTTTCTCCTTTCTAAGCAATCAGGCACAGTACCATGAGTAGCTCTGCTATCTTAAACTGCTTAATTATCCAGTTCAACAATTTCATCTAGTTAAGACAGAACCAGTAGAGATGTCTTGCACACTAAGAAACACCACATAAAGTACCTCTTAGAGTTCACAAAAGGCAAGGAAGGATGAATAACTGTGACAGAAAACTTGGCATGTTTTGAAATCCACACCTACCGCAATATTTCCACAGGTTTGGAAAGCAGTGAATATAAGCATAAATGAGACTCCCAAGATAATGATGTTGAAAAGTTTTTTGGATTCAGGAGACATCTTGTGTTTTCTTGCCAAGGTTTCAGCTTCAGTCTGGTAAAAGTCTCTTTTCCTTTAAAAGCTTCCTCCTAACTGCTGCTAAAAACAAACAGGCAAAAGGAATAAAAGAAAAAACAAGAAAGCTTAAAAAATGATGATTACTGCGGGCTACTTATCAGCTGTTAGGACATAACCATCAACCAACTCTTCAATATTGTACAGTAAAATCAGTAACTTGAAAAGCAAACAACAAAGAAAAGTCTGGTTCAAAGGGTAAAGACCCACATTCTCTACGTTTTCCCATGAAGTTAACTGAGCAGACTGCAGCGTGTTACTTCTTTACGACATCACTTTCCCCCAGATGAAGAAGTTTCCAAGGTATCAAGCTAGTTCATCAGCTCAATTGCTTGCCATTATTTGAAATCCAAATTCCAGAACACAGCCTCTAAATCACCTGACAAAGGAAAGATGAGACATTCGTCCACAGGACTCATTTCCATGCATGTTGGACAGGAAATAAGGAACATTTCCCAATCTAGATCAGCTGACTGAGCCTGGGTGCACTCTGGGAAATGCAGTTTTATGAAAGCATACCTTTGCTACTTAAAGGGGTGGTAATCTGCTAATCCTTAACATGAAATGATTTGTACTTGTCTAAGAACTGTAATCTCTATCCACTAAATAACACCTGGCAAGACAAGAAAAGCCTCAGGAAATCATCTAAGACAACTCTTTAATCCACTGAATTTGCACAGTTATTCCAAAGGGAAAATGATCATGCCTGGGAAAAAGGACTTATCTCAGTGCCACCAACACACAAGCTCCACATGGTGCCTGTGTCATCGTCCCAGTGACTCAGGATAGAAAAGCCTTCATAATCTTTCACTGCATTATCTCAAGGAACAGCTTTATAATTATCAATTACATGCCCTTAATATTATACTTTGTATTGTTTCTAAATAATAAATTTCAGAGCAATTGAACTTTTAAGTTGTGAAAATCTCTGTTAAAAGTCAAAAGAGGCTCGATCACATGGAATGGCTGCTTTTTACTGTCACTATCTTCTGCCTGCCCTGTTGGGCCTCCAATTAGACTACCGGGGTGGGGGGTGGGCAGGGCAGGGAGGGTGTTTTAGCACAAGCAAAGCTCTCTTCTTCCTTTTTTAAATCATGAATTCACAGTACCAGCCTCTTAATATCCTCTGGGCACAGTATCCCACTCATGCCTTTTCCCCTTGTGCCACCGTAAGGATTCATCTACCTGCAAAGCAAACTGGGCTGGTGCACTGGAGAAGTCCTTTTGGTACCAGCTTGTATTGAAGTGACTGAACCTGGGGAAGACGGGACACAGGAAACTTCCTCTATCACTTTAGGGAAATCATTGTAAAAAGAAACTTCACATTTGAGCAGATGAATTACGATTTTAAGGCAAAATTATCTGGGAAAAAACAGAACAAATACGGCACAAAGCAACGCACAATGTGAAAATCAGTACCAGTCCTTAAGTCCTGTTGCTTCTGGGTTTCTACTGATGTCACTGCTTATTTACTTCAGTGAAAAAAATATTTAACACAACTGCAGTAAGAATGAGAATTTAAATTCTGAGTTTGTTTTCTCATTGTTAATGCTATCATTTCATTGAATAAATCCCTATTGTCTCTATTCTTAACAGTATTGTGGAACAGATGGATAGACACTTATCTTTAAGAGAAAAACGAGGTATTGGAAGTTTGGGAATTTGAGTCGGGCCTGTAGTCACTCAGCAACACCTTTTGGGGAGGGGGAAGCAGCTTTCACGTTATTCCCCAGATAAAACTCTGTGAATCTGTCATTTTCACACAAGGCTTGTGCTCATCTCCCCGTCTCCCCACGCACGCTGCCAAAGCACAAACCCGCAGAGAACACCGTGTGTACATGAGGGTAGCTAACGTTTCCCAGCTCGACTCGCAGGCCCCGACACAGACAGGTGCAGCCGTGAGAGATCACCTCGCAAAGAGGGCTCTAACACCGCACCACAGCCCACAGCCAGCGCCGCACGGATCGAGGCGGCCTCCCCAGGCACCGCTGCGGTCAGGAGGTGAAGGACAACCCAGGAAGCGCAGTGCCTGCCCCTGAAGACCGCAGCCCGCCTGCCCTCACACCACCCGACCCGCAGCTCCAGCCCACCGCCCCTCATAGAGCTCCGCCATTTTGAGCCGCCTCCCCGACCGCCCGCGCGAGGGCCCGTCCCCTTCGGGATCGCTACGTTCCCTTTCCGCCCGGCGCCGTTCCCCGTCCCGCCCCTCCCCCAGCCCCCGCCCTGTTTCCTTTTGGGTTTTAGATTTTTTTTTTTTACCGTTTTCAGCACACATTGTTCAAAATTTCCCCGCCTCCGCCGAGTCCTTCCGGGTCAACGGCGGAGCCGCCGCAACGGTCACTTTTAACAGAGGACAAGTTATTAATTTAGCAGCCGCTTTCCCATTCGGGCTCCTGCGGAATCCGCGGCCGGTAGTGAAAAAAAAAAGAAAAGTAATAATAATAAGGAAAACGAAAACGTGGCTCGGGGAGGGCGGTGGCCATGGGGCGGGCCCTTTCACTTCCGGGTCGCCGTCGGCCATTTTGTGGCGCTAAGTATCCGCGCGCGGGCGGCGCCCGCTCATTTCCTCCCAGCGGCGGGCAGGGGAGGCCGCTGCTAGCGCCGCGCCTCTGCTCCGGCCTTAGGCCGCCTGCTCTGCCCCCACCCGGAGCAGCGAGGTGGGTGCCTGCGCTCCCTGTTCGCTGAGGACCTCGCGGCGCTGCCCTATGCCCTGTACCTCTCCTCCTTTCTGGACTCTTCTAGGCCGCCGCTCCGGCGCCCCCGCTCCGGTGTGAGGCGCTTCCCTCTCAGGGCCGCGCCGTCTCGTGAGGCGCCCCCTCCTCCCTTCCCTCGGGTTTCTTCTCCTCAGCCGCCTCCGCCCCTCGGGGGCTGTTGTCCGCCATGAGTTACGGGCGTCCGCCGCCGGACGTGGAGGGCATGACGTCCCTCAAGGTGGACAACCTGACCTACCGTACTTCCCCGGACACGCTCCGGAGGGTCTTCGAGAAGTACGGCCGTGTGGGCGACGTCTACATCCCGCGGGACCGCTACACCAAGGAGAGCCGTGGCTTCGCCTTCGTTCGTTTCCACGACAAACGCGATGCCGAAGACGCGATGGATGCCATGGATGGGGCCGTGCTGGACGGCCGGGAGCTCCGCGTGCAGATGGCCCGTTACGGCCGCCCCCCTGACTCGCACCATAGCCGGCGGGGTCCGCCGCCGCGCCGCTACGGGAGCAGCGGCTACGGCCGCCGCAGCCGCAGGTGAGCGCCTGGAGGGGTGCGGAGTTTGAGCAGTTAGACGGGCCTCGGGCATGTGCCTTTGTAGTGGGGGCCCTTGGGTTTGTGTCTTTTTCCGAGTGACTTTCGTGGCGGGGTTGGGAGCGGGGAGTTGGGGTTTAGTGGTGAAGGCACATGGAGTTTCCTCGGGGCAGAAGGGGTTTGCGCTGTAGTAGATTTAGCCCCCGGCCACTCACTCCGAACAATGGCGCCCTCGGAACACTCATTTTCTTGCCCACGTGGGTCGCGTTCCGCCCTCCCTGTCCTGAAGTAGTCGTTGAAGTCTGTTGCGCCGCCCCTGTTCAACTTCTAACGTGCCTTTTTTTCCTCCCCCTCCTGGTGTGTTTTAGCCCTAGAAGACGCCGTCGCAGCCGGTCTAGAAGCAGGAGCCGCTCTAGATCCCGCAGTCGGTCCCGTTACAGTCGATCCAAATCCCGGTCTCGCACACGCTCTCGGTCTCGCTCCACTTCCAAGTCCAGGTCTGCCAGGAGATCCAAATCAAAGTCCTCATCTGTCTCCAGATCCCGGTCCAGGTCTAGATCCCGGTCCAGATCTAGAAGTCCTCCCCCTGCTTCAAAGAGGGAATCCAACTCTAGATCCAGATCTAAGAGCCCTCCTAAGTCTCCGGAAGAAGAAGGAGCTGTATCCTCCTAGGAAATGGTAATGTACCTCAGGGTCAGCATATGTTGCATGTTACTTTATTATAGTACTTAGATGGGGTGTTGGGTAGTTTGTAGAGTATTAATAGCCTGAAGCAAGTGGATCCTAACGGGGCACATTGTTAGTTGGTTTTTATTTTCTTGAGCAGTGCTTTTTTGGTTATTGGTTTAGGGAAATTAATACCAAAGGGCTTTCTACATGGATTTTCTTTTTAAACAGAGAAAATGTTTTATTGAGAGATTAATGGTTTGGTTTTAATAAAATATTGTATGAGACGCAACCTATGATGAAAAATGACTATTTCTTACTGTATTTATCCAACATCTGCATTTTCCCCTTTAAAGCTGCGGTCTCCTGTTTGCTAAAAGAATATTGGCCAGTATTGCAGATTTTAACTGATTTGGCTGATCCTCCAGGGACCAGTTTCTGTGGGCGTGTATTGGAGCAGGTTTGTCTTTAACTGTTAAAGATACACTATCCTTTTATAACGGAAGATCGGTTCAGTGGCCGTTATACTGACTGGAGGTAATAACTGTTCTAGAAAAGTGGCAAATTGCAATGAGAAAACCACGGAAACTAGGTTTTTCCTCAAGTTGACATCTTGAAGAGGCATCTAAGGATACACACCGGGTGGGGAAAGGATAGTGTGTCTTTAACCCTTCAAACTGTTTGGTCCTGTTTTTGAAAGGAAAGGGCCTAAGCTAGAATTGAAGTTAGATAACTGTAGCAAAATTAGTCACCTTTTGTGTTTTGAATGCTACTTAGAGTTTAGTTAAGTCTTTTAAGAAGTAGTAGTTTTATAACTTTTATATAACTTTTAATAATCTATTGTTGAGTAGGCTGAATTGAAGTTAATGGTGGCTTGATCTCCAGCCTGATGCTTACTCTTCTTTGTAACTACCTATTCTGATACAGAACCTTACATTTGGCCTCTGAAGTAAAGCAACAGATTTTGGGGGGGAGGTGGAGCACTATGGAAACCTCTAAAACTTAATTAAATTAGGCAAAGCCAGTTGAAACACAACTAGGAGTATACCTGAAGTCATCCCCACAACCAAGAGAGACAAGGTAGAAACCTGGCTGAACTTTTCTTTCTTCAAACCTAGATGCATCACATAAATGAGAGCTTCCATAAAGGACGCCTTTGGGGGGAAAGGATCGCTTGAGTCTTCAGTCCCTTGGAGAGCCCTGGCCCGAGCAACCAGCTGATGAAAAGGTTATTTTGTAACATTTTGTCTAACTTTTTACTTGTTTAAGTTGCGCCTCAAGTGGCAGATTTTACATTTTATGTGCCATTTTGTTGCTGTTATTCAAATTTCTTGTAATTTAGTGAAGTGAACGACTACCGATTTCATTATTGGCTTGGATATTTGAGGTAAAACTTCATTTTTGTTTATATAGTGCTGACTTCTATTTCAAATTAAAACTGATGGTAACTTGCTGCCTCCAGTTTCATACTGAGGAAACGGGCAGCCATTACATGCTGAGTAGCTAACTCTTGTCAAAAACCACTTTCAGTTGTCTTCATTCCTTAAATAAAACCCTGCCAGATTTCGATTTGAAACTTAACTGTAAATGCTTTTTTTTTTAATTATTATTACTTTGACTTAAAATAGTATCTTTAAATTCAAATTGATAGAAATCTTTTCAGGTGACAGTTAATATTTGAAAAGGATTGTTTTATCAGCCTCAATTCTAATCTCTTCTCTTATGTATTTTTGTGCACTAGGCGCAGTTGTGTAGCAGTTGAGTAATGCTGGTTAGCTGTTAAGGTGGCGTGTTGCAGTGCAGAGTGCTTGGCTGTTTCCTGTTTTCTCCTGATTGCTCCTGTGTAACGATGCCTTGTCGTGCAGAAACAAATGGCTGTCCAGTTAATTAAAATGCCTGACAACTGCACTTCCAGTCACCCGGGCCTTGCGTATAAATAATGGAGCATACAGTGAGCACATCTAGCTGATGATATACACACCTTATTTTTTCCAGAATGGTAAAACTTTACCAACCTACATATATGAACTTATATATACGAGAAATGTAATGTTAAGACAAAAAATGGTTCATTCCTTTGTAAGTACTGATTGGTGTATCTTTTGCTTAAGACATTCTGTACTATACCCACTGTCTCTGTAGTTAATATTAAACATTTTTTCTGTGTTAACTTTTCTCAACTTAATGTCTGAGTCAGCTTATTTTTAGCTTTGAAAGATTTCTGCAATTCCACTGACAATGTTTAACTTCTCTCTAGTAACTGAATGCATTCTACTGCTACAAATTTTATCTACTGGGGTGGCTTTTAAATTACTAAGGGCAAACTTTAACCAGTATTGTGACTAACCCAGACATTGTATGGCAAGTGGTGCACACCAGAGTCCAAACCCCAAACCAGACAGGTCTTGTTGGATGTTGTTATGAAGGTAGACACTGAGCAGTACTAATTGCATTTGCTGTGTACTTGCCCTGATGCCACAGGCTACTGCTTGGCGGTAGCTAATCTTACAGTGATGATTTTTATTTCTTGATTTGGATACCAAATGAATTGTAACTTACACCATCATATGTCAAGGGTTATTGTAATGCTTTGTTAACTTTTATGCTGCATGTATGTTAAATGGGAATGGAAACATCTGAATACTTGCAATCTGGCTTGATTGAGGATTAAAAGTACTTTTCTACAAATGGAGGAGTTTGTATGTTCCAGGGCTGCATGACCAGACTGAGTCATCTTAAAGGGGCTGGGTTTTGTATGTGAATCTCTAGGGAGAAGCCTCCATCTTGGGAAACAGATCTGACTCCTTAATACTGAAAAAGTATGGCTAACTATTCCTCATAGCTGAAGTTGTAAGTTCAAGTTGGCTCTTCTGGCTTGTCAGGTGGTTCTGCTCTGTTGTATCGTGGCGCACAAAATTACATTGAGTCTTTGAACTATGCAGTGGCCTTTGGGGAGGAGCACAAATCTCTCAAGCTGAATGATCAAGCAGTTTTATTTTTACAATGCATGTTTTAAGGATTACTTAAAGGGATTTGCTTCCCAAATATGCATGAGGTTTGCTATAAACAGGACTCTTTTTCTGCTGGTCTGTGCTACAACACACAGTTCCCAGTTCAGTACCATTTTGTATTGGAAAGAAGTGGAATAAACTTAAGTACTATCTGCTTGTGCTAGTGAGATGATCATCATTTCAATGGTATGTCTTCCTGGTAGAGAAGAGCCAGCCAAGTGCTCTTTGTCTGCTCCGAAGGAGTGCAAGGGAATGGGAATGCTCCTCAGTTTCCATTTGTAGAGCAAAGCTTCGATAGACCAGTCAGCACTGAGGGAAGGAAATACCAGTGTGTGAAAACAGTCCCAGTTTGTAACTGCTGGGTAATTACAGGAATGTCACCAAACTCAATTACAGCACTTCACAAAACAAAGGTGGTAACAACTTTCTAGTCAACAGCAAATTGGTGGTTCTTGGATAATTATGATCTTGGGGTGCTTTTAGCTACTAGCCCTAGGATTTGGCTAATAGCAGCCTGATGGTCAGTCTGAGGAGCTCTGGAATGGGTGCAGTGACACCTCTGGGAAGTTTACACTCCTTTATAGCTGAGATGAGGCACAGGAATTGAGATTTGAGTCTTAAATGCACAAAAGCATTTACCTTCGGACTTGATAAGTAGTCCAGAATTGAGCATGTGGGTTCTTTTCCAGCAAGAAGTAAACTGTGGTTAAAATATCTTCAAAATCTGTGTAGTTTGGGAAGATGAAGCAGTCTTGGTTAGTCTCTGGGTTCTAGGTATTGTTAAATATGCCTGGCTGTATGAAATGGTAATTGGAAATCAATAGGGACCTGAGAAGATGGCCTTGAGCAGTGAGTCTACAACTCCTTTTACCATAGCCACCCTTTGGTGGTATTTGTAACAGCTTAATACTAAATTACCTCAAGAATAACGAGTTAATAGCACAGTGTCACCATCAAGGCTGACACCTGCTCTCTTGACAGTGTTCCCGCTATCACGTGGATGCGAAGTCCTTGCAGTTTGTCACAAATCAAAGATACCCGAGAGGATTAACATACCTTTGGGGTCAAAAAAGATATCCGATCCTAAAATGATGTCTACAGGCGGAACAGAGAGCAGCTCCGGGGACACGCGCCCCCAGGTGAGCCCCAGGACAGGGACCTGGGACAGCCCATTCAGCACGCAGGTCCTCCGGCAGCTCTGCAGGCACTGAGGCAGCTCCTCGCTGTCCGACAGCGTCACCTCAGCCCCGCACTTGGCAGCCAGGACACCAGGCAGGCTCACACCCGCTCCCACCTGGAACCAAAGCGGGCTCATGGAGTGGGAATGGGGGCAAGAGGGACTGGGAGGGATGAGGGGTGTGTACCTCCAGCACCCGCTTTCCGGGAAGGCTTCCCCTGCGGGCCCACAGGTACTGGGCCAGCACCACGGCGCAGGGCCACACGTAGGTGCCGTATTGGGAGTCCGGCACCTAAAACACACCGTGCACGGCGCTGAGGGGCCGGGCCGGGCCCCACCGCCCCGCGTTACCCCCGCCCAGGGCCGGGCCGGGAGGTACCTCAGGCACGCGCAGCACCAGCGCCTCCCGGCCCGCCGTGAAGCGGTACCGCCGCACGCGGGCCCGCGGCTGCTGAGCCGGCTCCTCCATGGCCAATTAGCGGCGGACACGTAGAAGCACCAGGAGACGCGGACCAATTGGCGGCTTCTCCGGGCGTGGCGTCACGGGATGGCGGCGGGAGGGTCCCGGTCCCTCAGCGCGCAGGTTCCCCCCCCGGCGGCTGCGGTCAAACCGGCACCGCTTACCCCGCGGGCCGGTGCCGTGAGGGGACCCGCGAGTCCTGCATGAACTGCGGCCCCGCGGCCGGGTCACAGCTCTCAGGGCTCTCAAGCAGTGGGAGCGGAGCGCGGCCCCGGCGGGAGGAGCGGCCAGGGGGAAGCGGGGGTCCTGGCGCGATCCCACCGGCAGCGCGGCCGAGAGCGCCGGGGCCCCACGCTCCGTTCGTGCCTTCCGCAACACCAACATGGCGGCCTAGAGCCGCTTCCCCGCGTCAGCCAATCAGTGTCAGCGGGCTGGCGAGGCGTAGCGGAAGTTGGAGGCGCAGGGAGCCAATGAGAGGGCGGCGTGGGCGGAGCCGCGGCGACAGCGGCGGCAAGGGGGTGAAATTTCTCGAAGGTGCGGCGGCCGCGCCGGGGCGAGCGGGGCCGGGAGCGGGGCCGGGAGCGGGGCTGAGCCCTCGGTACGGCGGCAGCAGCGGCTGCGGGAGGCGGCCCCAGCGCTGCCAACATGAATCATAAGAGTAAGAAGCGGATCCGGGAGGCGAAGCGCAGCGCCCGGCCCGAGCTGAAGGACTCGCTGGACTGGACCCGCCACAATTACTGCGAGACCTTCCCCCTCAGCCCCGCAGCCTGCAAGGTGCGCCCCGGCCCGACTCGCCTGAGGGGAGCGAGGGTTCTGAGGGTAACGGGGGAGGCTGAGATGAAAGCCGGGGAGGGAGAATGGGGATCTGACGGGGTTAGGGAGGCCCTGAGGAGAATCGGGGGGGGGGGGGGGAGTGATTGAGGGGGTCCTGAGGGGAATGGGGGGAAGGTGATAAAGGGAGGTCCTGAAGTGCTTAAGGAGGCCTGAAGGGGCGGGGGGGCTACGACTGATGCAGTCCTAAGGCGGCTGGGGAGGTCTGAGGGGAAAGAGTGGCTGAGGGAATTGTGGTGGGAACCACAGGGGAAAAGGGCCCTCTCTCGAGGCTGGGGATGCACCCTATGGGCGTGTAGACCCTGGGGAAGAGGGTTGGGATGGGCAGCGGGAGGTCAAGCAGCACCCGTGGCTTTTCATCGCTCCACGTGGCAGGGGGTGTGGGAAGGAGCAGGCCCTGTCAGGGTGGGATGCGCGCTCCCAGTGCTGGGGCACCCACATAACGCCCAGGAGCCTCAGGGGCAGCGAAGGGTTGAATGCAACAGGGGCTGTGTCAACCCAAAGGGGCAAAGTGGTTCCTCCACCTGGGGGTTACCTTGGTGGGAGGAGTGTTGAACGGCTCCAGGGTGCTGGTGCTACTGGTATGTGCAAGGACGTGTGCATGAGAAATAGGGCTGCAGCCTCGGGGAGCTTAAAATAGCACACAGCTTGCTGCCCTCGTCGTGTATGGAGCAGAGTGTGAGCGGGAAGCTCCTCCACACTGACTTAGCATGGTTCTAGGGCATCAGTCTGCCCTAATACCTGCTCTGTATTCATCTCTTGGCTTTGCAGGATAATGTGGAGAGGGCAGATGCACTCCAGCTGACAGTGGAGGAGTTTGTGGAGCGGTATGAGAAGCCTTACAAGCCTGTAGTCCTGCTGAATGCTCAGGTGGGCTGGTCTGCCCAGGAGAAGTGGACTCTGGAGCGGCTGAAACGCAAGTACAGGAACCAGAAGTTCAAATGTGGGGAGGACAATGACGGTTATTCTGTGAAGATGAAGATGAAATACTACATTGAGTATATGGAAACCACGCGTGATGACAGCCCACTCTACATCTTTGACAGCAGTTATGGAGAGCATCCCAAGCGCAGGAAACTCCTGGAGGACTACAAAGTACCCAAATTCTTCACCGATGATCTCTTTCAGTACGCAGGGGAGAAACGGAGGCCGCCTTACAGGTACAGTACAATGACAGCAAGATAGAATTGGGTCTTTTCCATCTCATCAACTCCTCCTGAATAGGTATGATTGTCTTGCATAAAACAAAGTGGTAGCTTTACATCCAGTCCTTTGACACGAGCATACATCTGTAACCCAGAGGCACGGAAGGGTTCATCAGTTTCTGGTTGTGCCACCAGCGTCACTACTAGTTTATGTCTTTGGGTTTATTTTTCTTTTCATTAAACATTTTCCATCACTTCTTGGATATTTCAAAGATTACATAGTTCCTGGAAGTGCTGAAGGTTATTTTCTTGCTGTGTGTGTGCCTTCAGGCTTTCAAATTTGAAGTACCTTGGGACTTGCTGCTGGGTTTTGCACCAGTTACTTATGTGCAATGTGGAATTGTGTTTAATTATGAGTCAGTCCTTTTAAGGTAAAGATCTTAAGCTGATTAGTATGAAGTGTAGAGACTAGTTATTAGCTCCACTTCAGATGATTTTGAGAGAACAATAGTTCATATCTATGTGGTCTTTGCAACTCCTTTATTTTTTTTTTTGTGACTGATTGGAAAAGGCTTGAAATGACATTGAATTCCTGAATTCAAAATGCAACAACCTTGTATTTGGGCTGTTAGATGCAAAAGTGATTTCTATGTTAATGCAACACAGCAGTGTGAGCATAAGATGCACCCTCCCAGGTAATTAAAGACTCCAGTGTCATTATAATCCAAGAATTCCTTGTCCTTTGAGTGATGTGAGGCTGTGATGTGGGGTTTTAATTGTTTAAGGTGTTTAAAATAGAACAGGTAGTAACAATGGTGCTCTTCTCTGCAATCTCTCGCATGTCTGTAGCCCAGCTGTGCTTTTGCAGGACAGAAGCGTGAAGCTGGTGCTGTTTAAGATCACTGAAGCAGGTGCTTTTACAATGTTGTAACAGACCCTTTTCATAATTTACTTTTAAGAACACACAATGCTGTGAGCAAATGCAAAAGCACACAAGGAATAGTAGCTAGTAGAAGCTGAATATGCTTACAGGACTGGGAATCATAGAATCATAGAATAGTTAGGATTGGAAAGGACCTCAAGATCATCTAGTTCCAACCCCCCTGCCATGGGCAGGGACACCTCACACTAAACCATATCACCCAAGGCTTCATCCAACGTGGTCTTGAACACTGCCAGGGATGGAGCATTCATAACCTCCCTGGGCAACCCATTCCAGTGCCTCACCACCCTTACAGTAAAGAATTTATTCCTTATATCCAGTCTAAACCTCTGCTGTTTAAGTTTCAACCTGTTACCCCTTGTCCTGTCACTACAGTCCCTAATGAAGAGTCCCTCACCAGCATCCCTGTAGGCCCCCTTCAGATACAGGAAGGCTGCTATGAGGTCTCCACGCAGCCTTCTCTTCTCTAGGCTGAACAGCCCCAACTTTCTCAGCCTGTCTTCATATGGGAGGTGCTCCAGTCCCCTGATCATTTCCTCAAGATATAGGTGGACCAGATAACCTGGATGTGACTCACTTGGGTTGCTCTCTTCTTCCCCCCACACACCCTCCCCACCTACAGGCACATGCTGAGCTCCTTGTGAGCTTGGTATTCACAATTCTTGTACTTTGTTCTGTAAAATGTGGGTTTCTTTGAGGTTGTTACCATTTTCTGAGAGATGAGTGATGCAAGAGAGCACATGGGTGCCTCTTAGAGTTTGGGGTTTCATTTAGGTACAGAAATGGATGAAGAACATCACGTAGTTAAGAGTATAATTGGAAATCCAACAGAGGGTGGTGCTTCCTAATCATACAAGCAGGAGATAAACTGCACAGATTGACCTCTGGATTGAGAGGTGAGTGACAGTGTATGGATAATAACAGAAGAACTTACGCTGTTTAGAGCACCTTTATTTGAATTTTCCCTATTCAAAATGAACTCAGTAATTTTGGGAAGTCATTTACTACAGCAGCTATTTTAGTTTGGGGGGCTGATGGGGTTTGGTTTTTTTGCTTTTTAGACTCAAGTTATAGGTTATGAAGCTTTTAACGGTAGATGAGATGTCTTGTGGCAAGCTGGAAGATGTTCATTGTGAATTGAACGCCTGGAGGAAGTTGCTGGTAAATGATAGTGTTGCAAAATAAGGGGTTTTAAAACTTCTAAGTGCGTAGTTCTAGGTTATAGTCAGAAAAATGGTTCTGAACAGTACATATGTCTCTGTACCAGACACATCTTTGTGTTTAATTTCTGCTGGCTCTTAGTAAAAGCTTTGACTTTTCTGCTTGCAGTTTTCAGCTTTCCAAGGGTAATGTGAATGTAAAAAAGAGTGAATTGGTAATAGAAGTGACAAACAGCTGCTTTATACCTTTTCTGGCTCATTTGTGAAGTAGGCAGAGTGCAGCTTGATAACCAGACTTAGTCGTACAATCAATGCTAGAAAATGACACTTGAAAACTAGCTTTATGCACATCTGCATTGGAAAGGGGAGATGGAGCTTTTCTGAACCTGTAAATGCCTTTCTGTTACCTGCCTGTCAGCCACATGACAGAGATCATAAAATAGTTTGGGTTGGAAAGGACCTTAAGATCAACCAGTTCTAACTCCCTGCCATGAGCAGGGACCCCTTCCATTAGAGCAGCTTGCTCCAAGCCCCTCTGTCCAGCCTGGCCTTGAACACTGCCCGGGATGGGGTAGCCACAGCTTCTCTGGGCGACTTGTGACAGCGCCTCAGCACTCTCACAGGGAAGAGCTTCTGCCTCGCATCTAATCTAAACTTCCCCTGTTTCAGTTTGAACCCATCACCCCTTGTCCTGTCACTACAATCCCTGATGAAGAGCTCCTCTCCAGCATCCTTGTAGCCCCTTGCAGACACTGGAAGCTGCTCTGAGATCTCCACACAGCTTCTCTTCTCCAGGCTGAACAGCCCCAATGTTCTCAGCTTGTCTCCATACAGGAGATGCTCCAGTCCCTGATCATCCTTGTGGCCTCCTCTGGACTTGCTCCAGCAGCTCCATGTCCTTCTTATGTCAAGGACACCGGAACTGCACAGTGCTCCAAGTGGGGTCTCAAGAGCAGGTTTAAAGTATCAGGATCACCTCCTTTGACCTGCTGGTTGCTCTCCTTTTGATGCTGTATACAGCTGGCTTGTTGATGCTTCAGTTTCTACCCTCTCTGCTGCCCATTAAACAACTGCTTTTTTTTACCCCTCTTGCTGCCTGATACTGTCACCTCGCGCTTAACCTGGTATGCCAGATCTGTTCTAGGGGAAATGAGCAACTGGAAGTGCTGCTGTTGTTAAACATGTGGCATAGATCAAGCTTTCCATTAGGAGAAATAAACCTTGCAAATCAGGAATGAGAATATACACACCAAATTCTGAATATTCACTGGAGAATAAGCTCCTTCTAGTTAAATGCTGGAATGAAAACCCTTTTGTAAATGAACAGAAGGCATAGAGGGAGGTCAGGGTTGCATAACTTTGCTCCGTTCCTTACTTGCAGTGCCTTTTGTTTGGTCCTCATTGTTCTGCAGCTCTGGATCTGTTTGAGCAGAGAATTTAGGAAAACCCAGGCTTAGGAGACTCCTTCTGCACAGAAAGAAACCCAACAATCTGTTGTGCCTTAATCACATTCATAAACATTGAAAACACTATGTATTTTATTACAGAACTGTTTAAAAGAAAGTACAGCTATGAAATACGAAAAGCTAGCTTCACTTTCTTGTCCCAGAGTCATTCCTGTCTCGGTTCATGTGGGTTTCTAGGTTAAACCCATCTTTATGGTGTAGCATAGGCCTAACAATCTCAAGAAGGTAAATGAAGGAGCTACAACTACCTCTGTTTCCAACTGGATGTGAAATGAACAGCTGGAATTTTCTTTCTGACGTGAAGAGAAGGTAGCTACTTGCTTGCTCTGTGACTAAAGTATTTTGTTTTCCCCTCCTGCAGATGGTTTGTGATGGGCCCACCTCGTTCTGGAACAGGAATTCACATCGATCCCTTGGGAACTAGTGCATGGAATGCCTTAGTCCAGGGACACAAACGTTGGTGCCTGTTCCCTACCAGCACCCCCAGAGAGCTGATCAAAGTGACTCGAGAAGAGGGGGGGAACCAGCAGGATGAGGCTATCACTTGGTTCAATGTCATCTACCCCAGGACACAGCTCCCCACCTGGCCCCCTGAATTCAAACCCCTGGAGATCCTGCAGAAGCCAGGAGAGACAGTGTTTGTGCCAGGTATGCACAACTCTCTCCAGTAAGGAAATCATAGAATTGTGGAAGAACTCTGGGGAGAGAAAAGCATATATTTTAACTTTTGTGTGTGGTAGACATGAAGAGACTATTTCGGCTTTCTTATATGACCCATCTCTTACAAAAAACCCTATTCTGAGCTGTTTCAAGAGGGATACATATTGTGATGCATATTTTGGGACTATTCAGTTAATTCCTGAATATCCTGAAACCATATGGCCTGTAGCATAGGATTGTATGTGGTACGGATAACAAAACAAGTGGGGCCTGAGTTGCAGCATTGCAGGACTGTGATCCTCAGCTAAATTGCTGTAGTAGGAAACCATCAAGGTATAAAATAATAGAGGTGTTTGAGTAGAAGCAACTCTCAGACCAAAAGGTTTGAATATATATGTACTGTCACAAATCCATAACTGAATTTTGTAGCCTCGGTAGTGGGACTGCAGAGGAATTTTTCTTAGCTGTGAGGAAAGAACTACTTCAAGGCACTGACACCTTCCACCCACATCCCTGTGGTTATGCTTCATCTTGCATTTGAAATCAAAAGCTAAAGCAAGAGCCAGTAGAGATACCATTCTCTCTGAGTGGCTGCACTCTGTGTGCCCATTGTAACTGGGAGGTGAAGGTGGCTTAGGGATCCAGAGGGTGAGTTCTCAGTGCCCAGTTCTAAACTCTGTGTCTTGCATTGTCTTAGCTTCTGTCTGCATTGCTCATCTCTCACATCCAGCTGACTTCATGTTTGAAGAGTGCCTTGTGATTGTCTTGGCACTTCTTGGTGACTCCTCAGTGTACCTTCTGTTAAGATTTTGTAGCTGTCAGGCTCTATTAAACTGGTTCCTTAGTCTTTCTTTGAGGTCTAAGTGGGTTGTGAGAACACCACTGTCTATTTTTATCTATGTGGAGAAGCAGTTTTTGCATCTATTTTTAAATGAAAGGTTAGTCTGTAGTCATAAGAACCCTACTAAATCAGCATGGAAAGTGCTCTTCAGCTTAACAAATCAGGGCTCTGTGCAGTCTGGGTTACAATGGTTCTTGCTACTAAGCCGTCAGCAGTCACTGTGTTCCTGTCCGGGCAGATCTTCAGTGTTGTTTGTGAGCTGGATAATTTGGGCAGACCTTTGAGTTGCCTTCTGTGGTGTATTTCTAGGTGGCTGGTGGCATGTAGTTCTCAATCTTGACACAACCATTGCCATCACACAAAACTTTGCCAGCTGTACCAACTTCCCTGTGGTGTGGCACAAGACAGTGAGAGGGAGACCCAAACTGTCACGGAAATGGTACAGGTAAGAGATTTAGTAGCTTTCTTTTCATATTACCTACCTAAAAGCCCAAATACCCTGTTCATTTACATGCAATGTTACTGCTCAAAGCTAACCCTGACATTTTAACTGTATTTAGGATCCTAAAACAGGAGCATCCTGACTTGGCAGCCTTGGCTGATTCAGTTGACCTGCAGGAATCTACTGGCATTGCTTCTGATAGTTCTAGTGATTCTTCCAGTTCCTCAAGCTCCAGCTCCTCAGACTCTGATTCAGAGGTAATGCTTTTTACCACAGAAGGTGATCCATAGCCTGCAGTTATATTGTTTTTTTCCATACCTGATTGAATGTCCTCATCCTTACATTCGTGTCTTATGAAGGAAGTGAAAAGAAAGCAACTAAACAAAACTGCATGGTGGAGGAGCCTGTGGTCTTTGCAGGTTCCATTTGCTGAAGCCTCTCTTTGTATTGCTAAATGGACTTGGTTTGTTTGGTCTATATTCTATATAAATCTGTCATTCATGTAGCTAAGCCATACTGTGTAAAATGGCTGCAAAATGAGTGTTTTAAAACTGGGGAGGGGGCACAAGCTCCAAAACAAGAGACCGTGACTTACGACAGGGGGCATTTTTATGCATCTGAGTCCTTGAGAAGGCACTAAGTTTGCTCTTATTTGGAAGAGTATGTCCTCCTAGGAGTCAAAAGGAATGCATCCAGTGTCTTGCCACACACCAGTCAGTGATAAAATCTAAGAACATACCTGTTCCTGAGCTTTAAATACTTAATTTCAAACTTATTTCATGTGTCTAATATAAAACAGAAAATTCTTTGGATACTGGTCATTTGGGGTTGCTGAGATAGCTCTTACAGTAAATTCCACAGCAGTGTTCTAGGTTTCTCTGAATTCTGGTTCCATCTCTTCATCCTTCAGTGTGACTCTGGCTCCGAGACAGAGGGGATGATGCACAGGCGGAAAAAGAGGAGAACCTGCAGCATGATGGGGAATGGTGACACAACTTCCCAGGACGACTGCGTGAGCAAAGAGCGCAGCTCCTCCAGGTGACCCCATGGCAACTGTTGGCTTTAAACAAGCAAAAGACAATACAAGGCAGAGCTGGCAGACCTCAGACAGGGTATTTCGTCAGGACAGAGGGATGGAGAGCAAGGGATTCCTTACAGAACATAAAGCAGTTGGCCAGTGGTGGTATCTTCCCTCCACGATTTATTTTAATTGCTCAAAGCTCAGATTCTTGATAGCTTTTTAAAAATGAGGCTATTTATTTAATAAACTGTTTTATTACTTTTCCTAGTTGTCTCTTTTAATAAAGTGGTTTATTTTTGTTTAATGGGAGAGGTGGGATATTTTAACTGCCCTCTTCAGAGGGCACAAATGAATAATAAGCAGTTAAAGACGAGGAATTATCAAGCAAGACTTAGGTTTTGATGCCTTGCTGTTCAAATGGAAAACCTTCAAGTAGTTGTATGGTTTCTCTTATTGTTGCCTGGTTACTTCAGTTTGGCTCACTGCTTTATCTGTTAAAGGCAAAATTCATCCAAAGTGTCTGTGCTTACCTTTAAAAAAAATGCAAGTTTCTAGTTAGTCTGGAGGGAGGGAAAGTGAATATTGCAGAACCAAGGATTAGGTATTGCTTAGGGAGAAGTTGCTAAGGAAGCTTCCTGAACTTCCCAGGTCAAAACCAGTGAAACGGTGGGAATCTGGGAGTATACTGCAAGGAGGAACTCAAAAAAATTTTTTTATTAAATTAAGCCTTTTTTTCTTACATAGCAAAGGCTTGCCAGTATTCTTAAGCAAGCCCCTTGCAGCTTGGTCAACTGATGCTGCTGGATGAGCTGCCCACCTACATTAGGGTTCTGTCTAGTTACTGAGCTGCTGGATGCTCCAGGTTTCAGGTGGATGATGCCCCATCCATCCCTAGCAATGTTCAAGGCCAGGTTGGATGAGGCTTGAAGCAGTCTACTCTAGTGGAAGGTGTTCCTGCTTGAGGCAGGGTGTTGGAACTGGATGAGCTTTAAGGTCCCTTCCAACCCAAATTATTCTATGAGTCTATGACTTAACTGGGTGATGTGCTAACAGCATGTGCAGCAGTTTACCTGAGGAAGTCCAGATTCCCTGTATCCTGCCTGATTTCCCAGTGTAGGATGCTGCACAAAGACCTGCTTACTCCTGTATATGCTGTCATGTGTCTTGCTGTGATACAATGCTCTTTTTTTGGGGGGAGTTGCTCATAACTGAGTACAGCTGCTTCCAAGTACAGAGCATCATTAAACAGAGAACTGTACTGACTGCTTTGCCCTGGAGGTTTTAACAATTTGTTTGTTCTAATGTCAAATCCCATTTCAGCAGCCCGTGTGACTTCAGGCAGGACACAAACAGCAGATAACAAACCTTAATGCAGAGCCTGTTCTTTTAGAGGAAAACAAAGCTGAAATGCAGAGTACATGTGCAGATCAGTTCCTTCGAAAATCACATGCAATTTTAAGTAATTTGCACTTCAAATCTTGAAATTAATACCTAAAATGTGAAAGATCAGCACACTCCCTAGAGCGTTTGCTTCCCAGGTTTCACTGCTCTTCCTCCTGTATGGTGGTTGTTTCACTCTGGGGGGATGGGTGGCCTTTCTGTTCCTCCTGTGTGATGGATGAGCTGACAGAAATGGTTCCAAACATCTTACCTTGCCTGTGCAATCCTGTACGGAAAATAAGCATACAATTAACCTGCATGCTGCAATCCTGTGTGTCTTCCTAGGAAAGGAATGCTATAGTTGTTGACAGACAGGTCTACTTCTTTTGACAGGATTAGGGAATCTTGTGGAGGCCGCAGCTACCCCTGAGAGATGCCACCACCCACCTAGAGGCAGCTGCCCGTCGATGCTCCGTTAGCAGCCAGCCAGCTCTGTTCTACCCCCTTCTGCTCCTGTTTCTCACAGTCCTTAAGTTCTTGTCACTCTTCCTCGATCCAGACATCGTCTTCATTTTGTGCTGTCAAAGGTTGGCTCCTTAATAACTTCTGCGGGGAATGCCCTGACTCTATGTTCTTGTGCAATGCTTTGTCCCCTCTGCGCCCCAAGTGAGTGCACTAAAAACCCACCTTTGGGTAAGGACATGCCAAGTATTTAATGGTTCACGTAACTGGCAAGGAAGGCAACGGTCAGTTTTTAAAGAACTCTTTTTAAAACCAGCGGGTAAGTGGAAAAACCTGCCTTGTTTTGACACTGTCATATGTTTACATGTTGTCCTGGACACTTGAGGAAAGGAACACCAGCCCTTTTGGCCTGTCTGAACATCCAGCGGATCTCACACCACAATGTCAGGAAAGGGAGGTGGGATGAATGCTCCAAACCCTGAAGTGACTTCAGTGGAGGTGACCACCAACCTGAAGCATCTTTCATGGTCGTAATCTACATCTAAGGTGCAACACCTTAACCAGCAACGGTCCATTTACTTTTGCTCTGTGTCTGTTCTGATGACTGGTGACAAAGATGCACTAGCACCTTGCGGCAGGAAGCTCAATGGAGCAGGAGAATCCTGGAGTTTCTTGTACAGCAAAAACTGGGGGGAAAAGTCAGCATTTGCCAGTAATCACAATCCTTTAGGTGCAGATGTGATGTTCGGCACCAGGCAACAACTGACAAAGTCTGACTGTATGATAACAGTTGCTGGGCTTTAAATACCAAGCAGTGACAGGGCCATGGGCTCACCCAGGCCTGTGCAGTTCACATGCCTAAATGGCTTTTCTTTGAGGTTATGGCTTCAGACATTTCCAGAACTTGTGGTGCCAATTTGAAAAGACTGGGAGGGGGGCGTATTGTTGTTTTATGCTTTTTAAAAATGCAGTGTGTTGCTTAAGTCTGTGTAGGTGCATTTGTATTATTCCAGGTACAGCTCTCATCCTCAAGGGGTCTGTTGGGAGCTGCTGGTTGTTTTTAGCAGGGGCTTGTGCTGGTAGTGTCAGTGAAGAGGTCTGTCTGCTGGAAGGTGAGCTGCAAGGAAATCCTCCTCCTCCATCTGAGCAGCACAGCCAGAAGGTGGCTGGGTTGGGGGGCTTCCTTGGATATTCTTCTGAGACCAGGAAGTGGGTATTAGATCTCTTCAGCTGAGGGGAAACTTGAAAGCAGGAGTAGTGTGTGTGTGTGTGTGTGTGTGTGTGTGTGTTGTAAACATGCAGTGGTGCCCTGGCACTGGTAGCAGAGTGGCAGCCTTAACTGTGACTTGCTTACACATGTTGGGGTTGATGGAGCCCAGGACATTGGTTGTCTGCTCTTCATGATCTGTTTTTTAACCTTGTCTCTTCCTGTTTATACACTCTCCCCCTTCTTGGAGAGTTTGTCAGGATCTGGTTCTGGATTTTCTGTGCCAGTCATTTTGTGTAGGAAAAATGAGGTGGTGGGAAAATGGAGAGAGGGAAGGACTTTGGTACACTCCTTAGCTGGACTGCCTGTGATAGCCAGGCATAGATGAGCACACTTACTCTGTAGACTGCTGCAGGTTCTTCCCCAAGATTACTTCATTTTAAAACAGAAAACTTCCCAAACTCCTGATGTTTCTGGCCAAGGTTGCCTTTATCCCTGCCTGGATGAACATGCACAGCACATGTCTCCTCAGACAGAGCAGGCTGAGGCTGCTGCCTTCTGCAAGAAGGTGGGGGCCTGGAGGGGCGAGGGCTCAGAAGTCTCAGCTCTATCAGGGCCCTTGGAGAGCTTCCCACTGCCCTCTTCGTGGCTTGGAGGGTAGTGCCTCAGTGAGAGGGCTCATGCTGTAGCTTGCAGTTGCCTTTGGTGTTCAGGGTTCAGTTTTACACTCTTCAAACCTTCCACACCCCTACCCCCAGAAGCACAGTGGGAAGATCCAGAGTGCAAAGGATTCTTCCATGCCTATGAACTCTTCCATGGTATGAAATCCAGCAATGCCAGATTGAAGCCTGTGTTTGCCACCCCTCACAGGAAGCAGTGTGCTTGAAATGGACTGCAGGCATTGCAATGCCAGCAACGCTCTACTGACTGCTCCACAAGGCACTTCCCAATACAAAACAAAGGTGTATCTGTTCAGGCTGCCTGGGAATCGAGACTCCTGGGATCTCTGGTTCTTCCACTTACAAGTTCTTGCCTCAGCTGTGAATGGGTGAGCTTCTGACTTTGTTTAGTAGAGGAGGAAAATACCTACCTCACAGGGGTGTTGTGAGGCTGAAATGTAATTACTGTGTAAGATGCTTTGAAGTCCTCCTCCCACAAAAACTGTTGCAGGCATCTGAAGCAACCCAAGACTTCCTAACCTGGTGTTACCTTCCTGTAGCAGAAAATATTGGGGATGTTGTTGTTCAGCACTCCTGGCCACGTGGGGTTCTGTGCTGGCCCTTCCAGAATTGCTGTGTGGTACATAAATTGTAGCAGAACAAGGGGTTTTGTTTTCACCAGTTTAACTGTTGGCATTTTAGGGCCTGATCCAAACAGGATGTCCTGCTAGATCAGGAGCCTTTGAAAATAGTACTAACTTAAATCTCCCAGCAGGGAGGCAGTTTCACTGGCCTTAGAGGAAGGAGGGAGCTGGTGCTTCCCAAGCCCTCCCTCTTTCCAGGCTGGGTGAATGAGGAATGAAGTTAACTGTGCTCCTTTGTGCCTACTGCTTTGCTTGTGAGAGGCTGACTGGGGAGAGCGGCTTTTGTGCTCTCGCCTTTCCAGGGTTGTGCTTCTTAGGGCATCCGTGTCTCTTGATCCCACCTCACTGCTTTTGTGACCTGGAGAACCCCTGGATATGGTCCAGTGCCCTCACTTCTTTGAGCCCAAGGCAGCAGCCGCTCTGCCTCAGCTCCTGATGGCACTTGCTCCTGCTTGCTCTGCAGGGACAGGCTGAGTGTCCTACTGGGTTTGCACTGGGTGCTTCCCGATTCTCCTGTGTGTATGGATGTTACTGTTCTGTCTGCTCTGGTGGAAGCTGAAGGAGTTTGTGAGCTCTGGCCCTCTGGTACCCAGTACAGGCTTGTCTGCTGTGACAGTTCAGGAGCAGAGCAGTAAATACCCCCTTAGAACTGTCCATATAGACACCAGGCATGGGGATCTCGGCACCTGCTCTCTGCACAAGTGCAGTGGGAGCACAGGCACAGCTTCCTCCCTTCCCAGCTGGGCTGTGCTGGTTCCAGTTTGTCTTCTCAGTTACATTAAGCATCTCCAAATGCTAGAAGAGACAGCAACCTCTTTCATGATTAACCCAGACCCTTTTCCTCCCTCAGTCCCCAGCCATCATGGGGCAGGAAGCATGACTCTTGACTGAATCAAATCCGAAATGCCTGTGAGCTAATTGTACCCGGAGGTTTCTGCCATCCTCCCTGTGAAGGAGGGAAAGGAAAGAGCTTAGGGATTCATTTGAGAGTCACACTGTCAGCTCCCAGCCCTGCTACTGCCCTTAGCTGCTTTTATCACCCATCCAGCAGAGCTGGGAATACTCTTAATTGTCTTGTTTGGATGATTGTGGGTTTGCTTTTTATTTGAAATAAAATTGATTATTTTGCATTATCCTGTTGGCTGGTCCCTTTTGTTCCTGTGAGCTGGAATAGCCCCACACGTGTGCACCTCTGCTTCCCAAAGCACCGCAGTGTGCTCAGTAGTGGTCAGTGATAGCTCCAGGGGTGCTTTGGGGACTTTTTCAACTCTTTCTCAGGTGTCATCAGTGTGTCTGTGTGATGAGGTGTGGTTTGGAAGCTGCTGGGGCCATCGGGAGAAGGTTTGTGTCTGTAGCTTTGTTACCAGACTGTAACAAGTGCTTTTGAGCCTTCCCTGTCCTGGATTGGGAAAGTGGAAAAAATCCTGTATTTGGTTAGTGAGCTTGTTGAAACCAGTAACTGCAGGGGAAAAAAGCTGAGTGTGGGATAGCAGCCTGGAGACTTCGGAGTTACACCACTAGATTGTAGCATTCAGCAGCACACAATTCCAGAACACAGCATAACCTGTGGCTCAGAGCTAGGTAAAGCCATTGCAGAAATGCTTTTCTAACCCATCTCTTTGATTTTTTTCATTCCGAAGAGAGGTGGTTTTGTGTTCTCCCAGCCTCAAGATAATCCTGTTGTTCTTCATTTCCAGGTGCTGCTGGTACCTCCTTCAGTGCCACTGGCCTTGTACTGGGACGTGTGTTAGTGGTGGCCTTGGGCAGTGCTGGAGGATGGTTGGACTTGATGAGTTTAAAGGTCTTTTCCAACCTAAACAATTCTGGGATTCTACGATTTATCTCCTGATTTACCTCCTCATCTTCCTCTTTGTGGGACAGTTGCAACCCAGTACCTCATGTCAATGAGGAGAACAGCATACTGGTGTTTAAGTGCTGCTGGGGAGCTGACAGGATTAGGTTACCCAAGTGGGAATGCAGAAGATTGTCTGCACTGCACCAATGCTGATGTTCAGCTCCTCTGAAGCTCAGGTTGTTCAGCCTTGGGAAGAGAAGGCTCCTGAAGGGGAGACCTGAGAGCAGCTCCAGTGCCTAAAGGGGCTGCAGGAAAGCTGGAGAGGGGCTTGGGACAAGGGCCTGTAGGACAGGCCAAGGGGAATGGCTTGAACCTGCCCGAGGGGAGACTGAGATGAGCTCTTAGGCAGAAGCTGTTCCCTGTGAGGGTGCTGAGGCGCTGGCACAGGGTGCCCAGAGAAGCTGTGGCTGCCCCATCCCTGGCAGTGTTCAAGGCCAGGTTGGACACAGGGGCTTGGAGCAGCTGCTCCAGTGGAAGGTGTCCCTGCCTGTGTCAGGGGTTGGAGCTGGAGGGGCTTTAAGGTCCCTTCAACACAAACAATGCTGGGATTCTGAAACTTGGGAAACCATCTACAACAAATGACAAGGTCGGGTTTGTGCCCCTTGAGAGCTGAACCAGCTCCCTGAGCATCACAGCAGTCAGCACTAGCAAAAGAATGGGTGTAAGAAAGCAATGAACAGCCAGAGGGGACACTGACCTCCAAGTCTGTGTCAGGTGAAGAACAGGCCAAGTACAGTGACAGTGCCTGGGATGGCATCAGCCCAGAGAGGATGCTGTCCTTGGCAAGGAAATGTAGTGTTGGTGTTGAGGAGCAGGACTGGTGCTCACAACCAGGACCTGAGTTTGGATCAGTTGTAACGCCTGTGTGTGCCCGGCCTTGATGTTGGGGGGAGAGGACCAGGGCACCCAGAATCATCTGCCTGGAGCTAGTGAGCTCTGTGCACACCAGCGGCTGCTGCTTGTCCTGCTCAGAACCAGCACGTCCCTGCTCTCCTCACGGCATCCTGCAGGCCTGGTGCGGCTTCCAGCAGCGCTGGAGGGGGGTACCAACCCCCCTGCTTCAGGGGTGGGAGGGATGCCCAGTGTGAGCAGAGCCCCTCGGAACAGGCGCTGCAATGCCCACTCTCGGCTGTCCAGCAGCAGAGTAGAGCACAAACGTTTGGCCTCTGCTCCCACAGCCGAAGAGCCATTTGAAATATGAATTCACTCCTCTAAACAAGATAACAAGGTTTTATTGAGGGACAAAGTCAATAAAGCAAAAGCAAACAGCGCTGGGCCCGTGACCATAGCCAGAGGCTCACGTGATTAGTATTTGTTACAGGTTTATATGCTTTCACAATTCCATTAGTCACATCCATATTCATAATTCCTGCATATAGGCAGGGAACATTATAATGAAGTCCAGTAATTTATTATCATAAGTCTCCTTCTCTTGGCATCTGCACACTGCTCTTCAATGAGTGTGGGCAGGGGTCTTGAGGATGAAGTAAGCAGTCTTCCTCACAGTGTACTTTTCACCTTTGGCACAGTTGAACACCCCAGTAATCACACAACTCACTAAAACCAGCCGTATCTGTCATTATTCTGATAACTAGCAAAGATTTAAAACAGTGTGACCTTCCTGCACAATTTACAGCAGGATGGGCAGACAAGGAGAATCCCAAGGGATGCAGATGGTTGGGAGGCTCTGTCTCTAAACTAACTGGTAAGTAGAAGGATGGTGTGAAATAACTCATTCATGTTCCCTGGGGTCACTAAATCTTGTTATCTCACCACAGAACACAAACATTGTTCTTTAAAACTAAAGATACTTTAGAGGCCTAGTGTGAAAACAATTAACTCACATTTAGTGGGGCCACTAAATTCCACAGGCTAACAACATAAACATTGTTCTCTTTCTACAACCTAAGTTAAGCTAAAAAGTACTTTATATTTTACAGCCACTAGCTTTTCTTATATCAAGCATGCAAACCCCCCCCTTCTCTTTACAGATTCTTCTACTATCCGACTCCGTGTCTTTATAGAGCTTTGTTTTTGTTACTATAAACTTGTATAGTTATATCCACATAACCACACCTATGATTTGCGAAAGCCGATACATTGATGTGTTTATCACAGGGGCGGCCGTTTCCTGAAGGAAGGAACGAACGGAGCGGATCCGCCGCCCGCACTACGCTCGCCAGCGCCATTTTGGAACGCAAAACTGTCGGCGCACGCGTGGTGCGGCCGTTACCGCGGCAACGCGGCCGCCATGATGGGTATGGGCATGAGCTGGTAAGAGGGAGGGGCTGGAATCAATATGGAGGAATGGCGGGTACACAGTGGCGTCAATGACGCCTCACCAATATGGCCGCCCACACGTGCCATACTTCAAGATGGCGCCTAAGTAGTTTGGCCGCCCCCAGCACCCGTACTCAAGATGGCGCCTTACCAATATGGCCACTCCCAGGTGCCGTACGCCAAGATGGCGCCTATCCAGTGGCGCCAGTGGCACCCCACCAAGATGGCCGCCCCCTGTCTCCCACTCCCAACATGGCGGCGCAAGCCGCACTCCAGACGGCGCGGGCCAGGAAATGCTCCTAAGACGCCTCCCGCCGCCTCCCTCATATATTCTTCTCCCACACCTCCCTCTTCACCTCCTCCATGGCCGCCCTATGGCGGCGGGCGGTGCGAGGCTGGAAGCGCCAGACCTGCGGGGCGGGAGGGAGGGAAGAGAAGGAAGGGAACCGAGTGGCCCCGAGGGGGTCCGAGAGGAGCCGACACCTCCCATTGCCCCCGTTACTGGGCAGGGCCCGGCTCGGCTCGGAACGGCTCCGCATGGGGGAGAACCGAGGAACAGGGGCACCGAGGAGGTGTGGGGCAGCCCGGCAGCGGGAGGGGGGAGGAGCCGCGGAGGGCCGGGGCTGCTGTCTCGAAAGGAGCCGAGTGGAGCCGGAGCCGCCCGAAGGGAACTGGGCGGAGCCGAAGGGAGCCGAGGGGTTCGAGAGGAGCCGCATCCCCCTTCATTGCCATTACCCCCCGTTACGTCCCACTGCCCCCCATTACCCTTTAGCACAGTTATATCTGATTTAGCCCAGTTCAGACCAATATAGCCCAACACAGCACAGTTTGGACCAGTTTAGCTAAGTATACTCCGGTTCAGCCCAGCCCACTTTAGCCCAGTGCACACCAGTCCAGCCCAGTTTATCTCACTTCAGACACTTCACTTCAGCCCAGCGCACTTTAGCCCTGTCCAGCCCATTCCAGCCCGTTTAGCCCACTTTAGCCCTGTCCAGAACAACTTAGCACAGCCCAGCCCAGTTCAGCCCAATTCAGACCTGTCCAGACCAATTCAGCACAGTTCAGCAGGGTTTAGCCCAATTCAAACCACTCCAGCACACCTTAGCCCTCTTGAGCCCATTTCAGCCCAGTTCAGCCCGGCCCAGCACCCTTTAAACCACTTCAGCCTAGTTTAGCCCAATTCACATCTGTCCAGACCAGTTTAGCACTGTTAAGGCAAATTTAGCCCACTCCAGCCCAGTTTAGCCCAACGCAGCCCAGCCCAGTTCAGCCCACTTTAACCCTTCACCGCCCAACGTAGCACACTTTAGGCCAGCTCAGTCCATCCCAGTTTAACCCAGTCCAATGCAATTAAGCCTAGCCAAGAACAGTTTAGCCCAGTCCAGCACATTTTAGACCAGTTCAGACCTCTCCAGACCAGTTTAGCCCAGTACAGCCCAACTAAACCCAGCCAAGAACATTTCAACCCAGTTTAGCCCAGCCCAGCTCAGCTCACTTTAGCACAGATTAGCCCAGCCCAGCCCAGCTCAGTCCAGCCCTGTTTAGGACACTTAAGGACAGTCCATTTAGGCCAGTCCAGCCAAGTTTAGCTCTGAGAGGATCCGATGCCTCCCATTACCCCCCTACTACCCCCTATTGCCTCCCATTACCCCCCTATTGCCCCCCATTACCCCCTAATAACCCCATTCCCCCATCGTTGCCCCCCATTACCCTTTATTAACTCACTATTACCCCCCTGCTGCCGCCCATTACCTCCCGGCCCCCCTGAGGACCCCACATTGCCCCCAGTGCCCTCCAGGGCAGAGGCCGCTGAGGGGCAGCGGCTCCAAGCGCTCTCAATGGCCCTGGCGGGGAAAGCGGCGGCGGTGGCAGAGACCACCGACGGGTGAGTGCCCCATAGGGCCCAGTAGGGACCCATTTTCCCGATTTCTAACCCAATTTTTCCCTATTCCTAGCCCTTTTTAAGCCAGTTTTGGCTGTTTCTTACCCATTTTTCCCATGGGTGACGGGTGGCCGGTAGCAGTCACTACCTCAGCCGGTTCCACCTCCAACGGCTCCTTCCTATTGGAGCCGAGCGGCCCACAGCGCCACCGGAGGGGGGCACGGGAGGCGGGACCGCCCCTACGGCACAGCCCCGAGCATCCCGCCCGCCCCACAGCCACCGAGCCCGCCCCCGTTGCTAAGGAAGTGAGGTCACGCAATATGGCGGTGAGGAGCTGAGGGGGGTGAGCGGTTTGCGCTGTGTGGAATCCGCGGCCATCCACCTCGGGAGCTGTGGCGGACGCGCTGAGCTTCTCGCTGGCATCAACCGGAGGACCCAGAGCCACGATGGCGTCAGGAGCCGCAGGGCTGTGAGGCAGCAGAGCGAGAGCCGGCAGGCCGGGCAGGGCAGCAGAATCAGGTCGCGGACGAAGCAGGTTGCCACCATGGAGCTGAGGGTTGGGAACCGGTACCGGCTGGGCCGGAAGATCGGGAGTGGCTCCTTTGGGGACATCTACCTGGGTAAGGAGGGTGGCTTCCTGGGGATCTGTCTGGCCGGTCTGTGGAGAGCGTCAGGGGTCGGGCTGGGATGGGTGCTGCTCGCTGCTGTACCCCTCCCAACCCCGGCGAGGCTGGGCTGGGGGCAACCCCAGGGCCCTCATTTAACTCCAGCTGGAGCTCGGGCCGCACTACTGAACAAAAATGCCCTTTGATATAAAGTACCTTCCTATTACAACAGTAACAGTTTAACGTTTCGTTGACATCATGTCCGAGTTTGGATAGTGTGGAAATCGGGAATTCTAGCTTATTTAGCCACCACTTCCCAATTTTGTCTTGTGACCTTGGGTATTGTTAATCTTCTCATCTGTAAAATCGGGATAAGGGTATGCATCCCTTCATTTGGAAAACAAACAAGTAAGCAAACCAAACAACCCAACACAAAGCAACCCCCTCAAAACCCCAAATCCACCATGTTTAGGAAAATAGTTTGGGAAAGAAACATGCATTGGTGTTAACCATCACTGCAGTGGTCTAGGAAGAATTGCTGCCACAGGAACGTTCTTTTCTCCTGTGAGGCCTAACAAAAAACCAAAAGACAAAAACAACAACAACAAAAAGAAACCAATTACATAACTGCAGATGATGAGGTTGCAGTTAAAAAACCTTCAGTCAAATCTTCAGATCCTTCCAAGAATCATCAGGTTGGTTATCCTGTTGCTTTAATGTTGCCCTAATACTTATTGCAAGTACCTTGTTCTGGTACTGTGATTTCTATGCAATTGTAAAATTTGCAGGGTTGGCGTTGTCTTTGCCTGACCATTGGTGTGGCTCTCTATGGTAATGGCTCTCTGCTTGTGATTATGACAAGCAGTGGTGGGTACAAGTTTTGAAAGCAAGTATTTATAAAACAATATATTCTGCAGACTCTTAAACCACAAGAAATGGGTTAAATCCAGAGAAATATGCATTTTAATTCCTGTACATAGAAACCAGTACTATGCTTTTGAAAACTGTGTCAACTTTAGAGAGCAAGTCAAAAAGGCAGGGAAGGAACTTGCAGGTGCTAAAATATGTTAACAGCACACATCTGGAGAGTAAAAACATGTCTTTAGCTAGCATGTGGTATGTTTGGCAGTATGAGAGGTGTTTTTGTTTCTTAGACAGCAGTGCTTCACGTTGCAGTGCACAGCGCACATTCCAAACTAATTTGTCAGGTAAAGGTGCTTGTCTGTGGATAATGAAATACTGGTTATCTGTAATACAGACCATATACCTGATGAAAAAATCCATGTTTTTAGCTGAAGGGGTGTTGTTGTTTAGAGGCAGAGAACATGAATCTTTCTCTCTGCAATGCTTGCATAAAAGATTGAAGACTTTTGTGAGAAATATAGTGGTAATACTTGTGCAAAAATCCTCATTAGCTGTCATTGGGATTTTGAGTGGAGATTAAGACAGAAGAATTTGAAAAATCTTAAACTGATTTGAGAACCTCCTTTAGTGTTTGACCACTGCTCAGGTAAGTCAGATTACGTTATAGTATAAATTTAAAATGCAGGTAAAAAATATTTTTTGGGTCACTTAATGCTTACAGCCCACACCAGTAAAGTTGCACAGGAAATAATAATTCTCTGTGCATTAGTGCTATTGCCATGCTGCGTTTTGCAGTTTTTGACATCTTTTTGTCTTGAAGTACCTGGTGTGGATTTACATTTAGGGCTTGCTGCAGATGTCATTCCCGAGTCAGAAGCTAGCAGAGAGTTACATGCTTTGAAGATCCAGCAATTGGTGTGGTGCTCTTTTTCCAGGGGAAATGACCGTGCCTTAAGAACTGAAGTCTTTTGAAGAGGCCATGTGGTTTGCCTACCATTATCTTATAAAACAGAGGTGTTCAAAATCTGTGCTTTTTGTGATAATGAAATGTTGGGATTTATTAAAGTTTCCTGTTTGGTTGTTCAGATTATGGTAGGACATAAGTGCTTTAAAATAACTTATATTCTTTTAGATGTCATGAGGTTTTTTTAAGTGCACGTCTTCTGACAGGCCTTACTGTTTTTACAGATTACTTTTCACATTTACAGATGGTGAGCTCTAAATATACTCGTTACTACTTTTTAATTACGGTCATTCTTGCAATAATCTTCCCTGGTGCTTCACGGATACTACTATGTTTTCCTTAAAGGAAACTAAGCTTTTGGTGGTTACAGAGTTACTTTAGATATTTTGTCCCAGGGTTTAAGTGGGGACAGAAGTCCTTACTTGGTGACAAGCAATGGATTGCTTGGAAAAATTATTTGTACTTTTGTCTCACTCTCATCTGTTTTGCTGGACTCAGATATTTTAATTTCACTATTTTAATATGAAATCTTTTGTCTCGAAGGAGAGGATTTATACAGAAGCAGAGTTCAGGCTAGGGGTTCTTGGCTAACTTGAGTGATAAAGACTTGGGAAGAGGAACTATCCTAAGAAATTACCTACTAGGTCAAGACCATGGTTTGTCATGTAATGGTTTAATACTATGTTGAGCAGAATGGGTACCAATACAGGTGTACCAATACAGACTTGATATGGGTTTTGATCCTCCCATGCAGTTTTTGCCCTAATAAAACACCGAAGTTTGCAGCCATTTATAGAGAAATAGGTCTTTTAGTATACTTGGGCAGCAGTTTGTGTTGGTTTTGGATCAGAAAAGTTTTTGAAAAATGAAAGAACAAATAAAACCCCCAGAAGATCATGTTTTCTGCTGCTCACCTATCAGATAATATTGTCTTTGGTCCATGCTTTCCCTGATCTCGTCTACTGTGGGATTTGGGAGAACAGATACTGAATGTAGGGATAAGCAAGAGAGGTCCAGAGTTCTGGGATTCAAAATTAAGATTTTTGTTTGTTTGGGGTGGCAAAGTCAATATTAGATCAGAAGATAAATACCTTCCCCCTTGTATTGTTGATCTGCCCTTTCACATTTCTGGATTGGTGTGCACCATAGCTCATTTAAAGTTCACCAAAATA
This sequence comes from Melopsittacus undulatus, assembly GCF_012275295.1. Taxonomy (NCBI): domain Eukaryota; kingdom Metazoa; phylum Chordata; class Aves; order Psittaciformes; family Psittaculidae; genus Melopsittacus; species Melopsittacus undulatus. The sequence goes on from NC_047537.1 coordinate 18,312,371, forward strand.
ATGTATTTATAAAATATGAAAACCTTAAATTACAGATTGAAGAGTTTCCAGTTGGCTGCTACTGTGCTATAACCAAAGTAGCAGTGGGAGATCCTGCCAGGTATTATGCCACTTACAAAAGAGTCATACAAGACAAATATATATATGTACAGCCTTATTTTTCTTATTGTCTTCTGTATGTGTTCACCTTGAGTTGTGTTTATTGTACCTAGAGTGAGTTACATTTGGTTTGTTTTCTTAAAGTGCCTCGGAAATGTCTAACAAATATTGACCTTGGTGTTGTCAGAACAGCACAACTGTACCAGCAGCACCACCTTCATACTCGCATGTGTGTACACACACAAAAAGATATTTTATTTACCTAAAAATAGTGAAGTCTTGTGTGAACTCAGTAGATAATCTATGCACCATCAGTTCCTTGCAAAGTGAAGTCACACTGATTTTGAGGTGCGGGCTGTTACCCAGTCTTTTTTAGCCTTTCGTAGCCTGACAAAGGCTATAAAGCACTGAAGTAGCTCCTTAATCTGGGGAACAGTATTTTGCAGTTATAATGGGTGCCCTTGTTTCAAATGGTGAATATGTTAGCTCAGTACTCTGTAATGGTCAAAGAAAAGCATATGCAGAAAAAAATGTGTACCTCTGCCTTAACTTCATTTTGTGACTCAAAGGGCATTGTGGAACTGGAAAAGGTATGGATAAGTGAAATGGAGAACAGTTGGGGTAATTAAAAATTACTTCGATACGAAAAATGACCAAAGTTTTTTAACTCTGAAAAGAGGGGAAAGTGAGGAAGAGTAGAAGTCTGAAACCCTGAGCATAATGGAGAAAGTGAGTACAAAATGATTATTTGCTGTTTCTTCCCAAACAAAAGCTAGCAGACCTCAAGTTGGGCTTATAAGAGTGTGGATCAGAACAAAGAGCAGGTTTGTTGTACTTCACGTCATCCTAAATTATGACATAATGCAGAAAAGAGAAACTCAAATTCTGAAAGTAGAGAGACTTGGCAATATGTCTGAAAAGTGTCTCACATCTCCTTTTACAAATTACTGTTTTCCTGTAGTTCCTAAGTTGCTTGGCTGTGAGAGTACGTATTTTCTTGACTCAGTGTTTCTCCTTAAAAATGACAGTTTTTCCCTGCATACTCTTAGACTTTGAAAGTGAACAGGTAAGCCAGTTTTTCAGTAACTTGATTCTTTAAGAGTTTAATGGGATGTAAAAAAGATTGTGCTTTTTTTTTGAGAGGACACATTATTGATTCTAGATAACCTGCCTCCAAGGATAAAATCATAAGGTGACAGAATACATCTGGAGTATGTTGAGATTTAAGGAAGTTGTAGTCTCCGTTTCCAAGATGTAAGAGGAGGTGATATGAATTCCTAGCATTCCTTAGGTTGGCAGGGTTACATGCCACACCTGTAAACATTAATTCTGAGCACTTACACCACAAACTAGAAGTGGAAAGACACCCCTCAAAAGATGCAGGCACTTGTTGTTTTTGTTTTGCTTTGTGTTTGTGGGGTTTTTTACTTCTAAAAATTATTATTATTTTGTTACTGGGTTTTTTTGGTGGATTTTTTTTTTGTTTTGCTTCTTTGGGTTGGTTTTTGTTTGGGTTTTTTTTTGGGGGGAGTTGTGTGGGGTTGTGGGGTTTTTTTGATGGAATAGAAGCAGTTTTGGCTTCCTGTGCTAGTGGCTAATTATCTTTTCAGATGCTAATCTGTTGGAGAGAATCTGTAAGACTTCAGAAGCACTTTTAGATAATCATGATAGAAAGCAGTTAATCTCTGGATGTTTGCCATTGAGAAGTAGTTTACTAATATTTGTTTTGTTTTAGTCTTGACAAAGGAAATGAATCTTAAAAGAATTTTGACTAATGTTTTAAATTCTTCTGGTTTTAGGAACTGATATTGCTGCTGGAGAGGAGGTTGCCATTAAGTTGGAATGTGTGAAAACCAAACATCCTCAGCTTCACATCGAGAGTAAAATCTACAAAATGATGCAGGGTGGAGGCAAGCAAGTTATTTTCCTTCTTCAGAGCTTTAACTGATTTTATAGTTTTGATTTATCTGCCACCTGGAAGTATTTAATAATTAAGATCTCTTTTAACACTTAAGGAGAAGGTAGGACAGGTTGCAAGGTGAGTGAAGCAGTACCTCAGCTATTTTGCAAGCAATGTAGGGTAGCAGTTCCAAATCCATGGCTGTTGAATTTTTATGATAACTATTAAAATCCTTCAGTGTTGCTCATGGTCCCTGAATATTTTAAAATGTGAAAACCTTGAGCAGTGTGGAACAAAGTTTGATCCTGTTTGGCAGTACGCTCGTTGATTTTTGTTTCTCATGGGTCAATAAAAGATAGTAACCACTGTTGTGGAGTGTTTAACCTGACTTGTGTATTATAGCAGCTCAAAGATAAACTTAGCAAGTTCAGATTAAATTTTTCATATATGTTAGCATTCTTCTGAGTTAAAAATAATTCCTTGCTACGGGAATTGTAAGACAAAATAGCATTAGCAGAGAACAAGAGTGAAGCAACTTCATAGCTACTGCATGATACTCCACTGGGATAACTCACTGGTATATTTTGAAGTTCTGCAAATGTATGTAACATGTATACATAAAATTAACGCAAAGTGATTGGATTTGGAATTCTGAATAAGGCTGCTTACATTCAGGTTTAATTCAGAATGTTTGACCAATTCTGCAGTTTTGCAATTAGCAGTGATGTTAGCCCATAAATGCAGTTAGCTCATAAAGCAGGTCTAATTTTACCCCTTTCAAGCTGAATGTATAACACATCTCAAACAATGCTGCTTTGGTAGAGATTCACCAAACAGCAAATACATTGGAACTGGAGGGAAGTCAAAGAATATGGAGCAAAGGTGAAAATTAATTGCAAATTGAAATGAAAGGGAAACGTATTTTACGGTGATCTTGTGAGCTTTGAAACTAAGCAGCTAATTTCTAAGGCCTTCTTCAGTGATAATATTTAGTGTTTTGTCAGGTTTTTTTCAGATTTCTAATTTGCTTTTTATTGCCATCTTTGAGTCTACATGAGTAGTAATACTTGTAAAATGCTTATGGTTCAAATCCAGAGAAAACGCTAAGTACTTTAAATTTACAAGCTAAGCACAAAGACTGAGGGCTTTCCAGGGAAGGGGGAAAAGGCTAATTTTAGACCTCTGTTGCTATACTTTTTTATTGGTTTTGCTGTGAAATTATTAAACCTTTCATTTTGTAATGGCTGAAGGTAGCATAAAATGTTAAGTCTCCCTGTAAATACAAACATTCACAGCAATGACCCTCCTAGAATTCATCTTAAGAACCTTGAAGATGTGTGCATGGATTGTATGAATCAAATTGTTACACCATTTCCTTTTTTCTAGTCGGCATTCCCACAATTAAGTGGTGTGGAGCTGAAGGGGACTACAATGTAATGGTGATGGAGCTGTTGGGACCGAGTCTTGAAGATCTCTTTAATTTTTGTTCAAGAAAATTTAGTCTCAAGACAGTTCTATTACTTGCTGACCAAATGGTAAGAAGCTGCTTTGTTGATCTCGGTAGTACAGTGTGAGGATATTGGAATTTCTTCAGATCACAACCAACTATGTTTTATTTCTGTAATTTAGAGGCTAATAGGCAGTATCATTACAGAAGAGACTCAAAAACAGTTTTGTTTGATTAAATATAAAATGCCCCATCAAATGTAATTAAATTACAAGTCTTAATTGATTTCTAAAAACTGACCTGCACTGTTTGCAAACCAGATGTTTTCATTGCTCAACCACAATTTCCCAAAACAAATTTTTGGAAACAAATGTGAAACAGACACAGTGAGAAAGCGAGAGAGAAGGTTTATCTGTTGTCTTCTAAATTACGTTCTCTTTAATGCTCTTACATTTTACAATAAAAAGTTTATTTACCTCTTATCATTAAGACAGTGTTTCTGGTGTTTTTATGAGAAAAAAAAGGTATATGCCCAGTCTCTTGACAATGATTTTTCTTTTTTATTTCTCCCCCACACACACCTTTATTTAGATAAGTCGAATTGAATATATTCACTCTAAGAACTTCATCCACCGAGATGTGAAGCCAGATAACTTCTTAATGGGCCTGGGGAAGAAAGGCAATCTTGTCTACATAATAGACTTTGGACTAGCAAAGAAGTATCGAGATGCTCGAACTCACCAGCATATTCCATATCGTGAAAATAAAAACTTAACAGGAACTGCCCGTTATGCATCCATCAACACTCATCTTGGAATTGGTGAGCTGGGGAAAGTAATAAATAGAAACTTTAGAAATGTCAATGCACATAATTCTACTGCAAGTAGAAGTTGCTTAATGGAGGCATAGAAGAAAGTCCCACTTTCTGGCACTAGCAGTGTAGCATGCTTGGCCTTGTATCTCTTGGTTGGGTGGGATTTGGTCAGTTTGTAATCCACAGGAATTAACACATTTTTTTTTAATAACTGTGAGGGTTTTTCTTGTACTGATAGACTTTTTAATACAAGCCTATCTTGTACTGATAGGCTTTTTTTAATAACTGTGAGGGTTTTTCTTGTACTGGGTGAGTTTATCATGGGCATAGTTTTTTCTAAGTTTTTATGACAGTCTTGTTGCACAGTCTTGCATTTCCAGTAGAAAATGAAACCTAATGAGTCCACTTTTTTATGCTGTTGTAGAGCAATCTCGCAGAGATGACTTGGAGTCCTTGGGCTATGTACTGATGTATTTTAACCTGGGCTCCCTCCCCTGGCAGGGACTGAAAGCAGCAACAAAGAGGCAGAAATATGAACGTATCAGTGAAAAGAAAATGTCTACACCCATTGAGGTTTTGTGTAAAGGATATCCTTGTAAGTTACTCTTTTGTGGCACTAGGCCTACATGTTTATGTTTTATCAGTATTTCTTCTTTATATTTAATTCTACCTATCTTTTTTTACTTTTCTCCTCCCCCACTTCTTTTTGTTCCCGTCCCTTCACGACTGGGCACATCTGTTATAAAGACTGTTTTTGAGACCTTGATCTTTGTGTTCCTGTACCATTTCTAGTTATCCATTGTCGGAATGATTAGTAAACAATCACTGTAGTGCCATCAAGTGGAGGGTGCTCGATGCATCTGAGTTGTGCTGTATTGTGTGCATGCGTCTGGGCTGACTGGGTAACTGATAAATAACTTTATTTCTTCATATGCAAGGGTCCTGTTTCTTGGATGAATCAGATTGTATAGTCAGATACACCTCTTACCTGTTTCAGTTGTTGCACTTGGGAAGGTTCATCCAGGTTGGACTGTTGATGGTCAACATCTGACAGAGACATAAGAAACCCTCCTAGTATCATGACTAAAAGCTGTTCTGTTTCTCAGATTTGGTAATAATGAGTATGAATTTTGAGCCCTGCAAAATGGTACTTGTGAAGAAGTTTTAAAACAGATTCATTAGCTGCCATCAGAAACTATTGTTTATCTTTCATGAGAGTTCCATCTCTCTTCTTTCCACACTCTTGGCTTTGGCAGCTAGGTACAATAACAAGAACTATGAGTTTTATTAGGGTTGTATGAAAACTTACTGCCTTCAGTCTGTTGCAAATGTTGCTTCATACATGTTCCCTTACATTCATTAACTATGTTTTTCCACTGGGTTAACAAGCAAGACAAGACTCATCAACTTTTCTTGGTTGGTTTATTAGAATTTCTTTCTTAATGTAAATTATTAATATATTATTTCAGCTGGAAAGACTTGAAATTAAAAACTGGGATTTTGATACTGCTGTTATATTTGGTGCATTGAATTGACAACATGAATGTTTTTGCTGTGTAATTAATATATTGTGTGCCATATAAAAGCAGGTGTTGCAAATCTAAAATTGTAGCTTGACACAGATGGGAAATTTGCATGGGTCCAGTAGTTTCTGTGCGTTTTGTGAGGTGGAAGATATGAATGTGTATGTGCTTTCATAAGAGAGGTGTTCTTCTGTGCCACACAATAAATGGCATTTAAATATATTCAAGGAAAGGCAAAAAAACCTCTTTGCTCAGCTGTACTTTTAAACCTGTCTGTGTGTCCCCTTTCCCTGCTGCCAGCTGTCAGTTAAAGAACTCCGATATTGGGTCCTCTCTGCTGTCCTCTGACATCTTTACCTGCTCTGGGATAGGCAAATAATTTCCTTTGCAGGGTTGATTTAATTGATGGGCCATAGTGTTGCCTTCAAGAGATTTCTAGTCTTAGATCATTATTATTTTTCTTATGATTAGGAGATTCCCTGTTTGCTGGGTTTGTGATGGGTTTTGTTTTGTAATTCAGAATTAAAAAAAAAAAGCAAATGCGGAGCTGAAGGAAAAAAACAGACTTTCTTTTGTTACAGCTGAATTTGCCACATACTTGAATTTCTGCCGTTCTTTGCGTTTTGATGACAAACCGGACTATTCCTATCTAAGGCAATTATTCAGAAACCTCTTCCACCGACAGGGGTTCTCCTATGACTATGTGTTTGACTGGAACATGCTGAAATTTGTGAGTAGCTAACATAACTTTCTAAATTTATTCCTTTTTATTTTTGTACTACACTGTCAGTTTTGCGTGTTTTAACTGATACTGTAAGATTGTCTTGGCTTTTTCCTCCTAGAAGCTCTATTGTCTAGGAAAAAAAGATCAGGAAATGAGGAAAGTCAGGAGATACAAGAGCAAGGAGATGGGGGTTGAATGACAACTAAGTTGGAGTTACAGGGATTTAAATGTGTAAGGCTTCTGAGATACTTCTTGGGGGCAGTCACCAGGCTAGGTTGCAGAATTACTATTTTCTCTCCCCTTGATCTTGAGCATGGGTCATTTGCGACTGCTGAGGAGGTGTCCAGCTGTGATAAGATACTGTAAGTATCTTACTGTAAGTATGTATGTACGTTAGCATTTTGAAGACTTATGTCAGCAGATGTATGAACAAAATTTAGAATTTATGGCAGGTCTCAAGAAATTTTACCAAAATAATTAATGACCTAAGTAAATAAACTTAATGGCTTGTGCAGTTCTTTATTTTCGGTGTTTTTGTCTGAATATATAGCTGTAAATTCAGTAATTCCCCAAGTTGTTCACCAGTGTCAACCCGTAGGGGGCAAGCAGAGCGGCTGAAGATTCTGAACGTGAAAGGCGAGAACGAGAGGAAAGATTGAGACATACACGAAATCCAGCTGTGCGTGGAATACCCTCCACTGCTTCTGGCAGGCTGAGAGGAGCACAAGATGTAGCTCCTCCTACTCCTCTTACCCCAACTTCACATGCTGGTAAGTAAGCAAATAGCTGGATAGATGCATCTTGTAGACTATTGTGATTTGCACTTTGTTCCTGGTCATTGGAAATTCAAAATTAGAGTTAGGATACCTGAGTGGTATTTGTGTTTGGTCAAGGTTTGGGGGTTTTGTTTGGTTTTTCTTCAGCTTGCTTTTCAGTGGGTTGAAGGTAATTGTAGGCACTCATTACCTGCCAATTGCTACTTGTATATCTGTGAATATAAAACAAAAGCCATGATTTCTCTTGTTTGACTCTGTGGAAACTTTGTATGCAAACAGGGAAAGTGTAACTTTTCCAGTGCTCATGTTATCATCCTTTGCGTTGCAAAAATGTAATACAGCTTTTCTCACAGCCAACACTTCCCCTCGACCTGTATCTGGTATGGAGCGAGAAAGGAAAGTGAGTATGAGATTGCATCGTGGTGCCCCAGTCAATATCTCGTCATCTGACTTAACAGGCAGACAAGATACCTCTCGCATGTCGACTTCACAGGTAAAAAAGATTTCTGTGTAATGGAAGAATGAGGGTAATTTGATAAAATTAACTTGCCAAAAGAGCATACCAGCTAATCAGTGTTTTCATACTGATTTTACAGGTAGGATTTGACTCTTATAAATACTTCACATTTTAACTGAATGTTTGTGGCTGTAGACTACCATGAAGAAAAGAAGATTTTTTTTAACCTCTGCAGGAATAAGTATAAAATACTCTAATACAGCATCATTGGTGTATGAGGTGGTGTAAAATCCCAGTGATACAGCATTTTTACCTTCAGTTAAGGTGTTTAGCTCCTTTGCTCACTGAACTTCTTACTCTTTTTCTCCATTGATAAGAGAGATAAGTTGAAGGCAGCTGTGAGTCGTGTTTCTAAATCAACAGAGCAGAGAATATTGATGCAGAATAGACAACAAGTAGTTGGTGAAGAGCAGGAAAGTGCAAAAGTGAAGAAATGTTGCAGTGCAGTACTGTAATTCAGAGCAGGTAAGAAGCAACATACATGGATGATGAATAGATTGCAGAAGGCTATTTGAAGATGCAGGAGGATGATTGATAGTGATTCATAGCCATATGCAGCGCTAAAATCATCCTCATTGGTCATGGTGACTTAGCAAAAAGATTTTAGGAATACTTCTTTTTGAGTTGGCATTGATAAAAAATGTGGACGTGCATTTTTAACTCTTTATGCTATAGTTATATGAACACTGATAGCTGTAGAAAACACTCATTTTTGAGGATATTCACTCAGACTTGTCCTGTGTAGTGTGTGGTCTGGATTTATACAGCTTGCTCTCAGTCTTGCCTTCAGAATGTTGCCTCTCCTTCAACATTACTAGAAAAGCATTCTGTTATGAGGACTGGTGCAGCTGCTTAAGAGCTTTTACATCATGCCTCAATGCTCTGCCGGAATTCTAACTGCATAATTTTTGCTGTGGACTTATTTTAGTCCTTACTGATGGAGCATACTTATAAAAATTAATACAGTTCCTTTTGGCATCAACATGTAATTGGCAAAATTAATTATTCTGGATAGTACATATGCTTATAAAATCTTACTGCTAGAGGGAATGCTTTTTTAGAGGAAGGCCAGGTGGGTATCCCTCATGGAGACCAAGGGTGAGCTGGATTGGAGAAACAATTGTGCTGTAACAAAAGTGGGGTTTTTTTCAGCTGAATGAGTTGTTTCACCATGTGACTGCACAAATGTTTGTGCTTGCACAAGGGATTAGCAGTTCAGGAACACAAATAACTGGATGAGAATAGGAGACAGGTGAGGTTTTCTGTGTTGGCTGTGGTGGCAATTTTTGTCAGCTTAAATTGTTCACTGAACTAGAATTCTTGCCACCAAGAATTCTCATGTAGAAATATTTTATGGCAGAATTTTGTAAATAGTATGAAAACTAAAAGGGTAGAACTTCACATAGTTACGGATCTTGTCATATATACTTGATAGAAGGATGTAAAGAAGGTACAGCCAGACTCACCCATATCTGGTGAATGGACTATGGACACAAATTTAAATAGAAGAAATTCCATTTAAGCATAAGAAAAATTCCTTTACTGTGAGACTGGAAGAGGTTGCCCTAAGAGGTTGTGGAGTCTCTGTCTTCTGAAATACTTGGAACCCAACTGGACATTGTCCTGAGTGGCCTGCTCTAGTAGACGGTAATATGATTAGCGGAATTGGGCTACATGATCTCCAGGGGTCCCTTCTGACCTCATCTGTTCTGTTCTGGCACTGGGTTCGCCCTGAACATCTACTCCAATATAAAGGTGGCTTCCTGGTAAAGTGTGTATACTCAGTTTGGCTTGCTCTCTGAGCAAATCTCATATGCTTTTTGTCTCTTGCCAATGAGATGATTAATGGGAGTAACAGCAATAAGTGCAGTTATGTTACTTGACTATGTTAAGAGAGAGTATACCTTTCTTTTTTTTTTGCTTTATTACTCACATGTAGCCCGTTGTGCATGTGACACTTTTCTAAACATTGTAAGGTATGAGTAATCCATGTGAATTTGCAGATATGTTTTGGTTCTGCCTAACTTGTAAAATGGGAATATCCCGAAACTGTAGGATTGTGAGTAGTCTTTGAATATCTTGGATATCAAGATACATACCTTGATAAATAAATATATCTAGATATATATTTTGATATATATTTTCATATAAAAGATGTTCAAAGGCTACTCACAATCCATATCATATATAGATTACTATGGATATCATATATGGATATCATTATGGATATACTCATATCCAAGATGTATATCTTGGTTATCAAGATATTCAAAGACTACTTTTAGACTATTTTTTTTTAGTACTATAATTTTTTATACTACCATGTATTATACTACTATATATACTACTATACTTTCTACAAAGTAGTGGTAATGGTAGCCAGTACAGACTGGTTTAATGGCACATTTCCATACCTGCCCTTTTAAACACTGCTCCAAGTATGGGATCACTTGGTTGACTCCTTTACAATGGCAGCAGCAGCCTAGTTGGGATCTTCTATGAGTTTGTTAAAATTATTCCTCATGTGTTGTCTTCCTTTAGTTCTTACCAAGGTGGTGATCCACTGCTGGTCTCCACTCATGATTACTGAGTAACAATGTACGACTAGTATTATTTATATGGCTTTCCAGGGGCTTCTTGGATTTGGAGAACAAGGGACATTTACTTAGACTTTACCTTCTAACACTTACCCTTGAGCTCATTGGAGATAATTCACTTTTCATTTTCTCAGTTCTTCCTTACTCTGTAGTAGGTAAGATGGCTCAAAGTTTTCATAGTTTACACTCATACTATCTGCATAACATTAAAGTATTTCTTCCATGATCTAAATATATCCTTGGATATTAACCAAGTTACCAGTTAAAGCTATAGGTTTCTGATTATCTTTATACCTTATTCTTAGTCAGTAAAACCTGAAGTATCTAACTTGCATGGCAAGGTTATTAAGGAAAATTTTGATTGGTAAGGTGTAAGAATATAGAAAATCATCCATGTCACTTCTTGTGACATTAACTGAAAGAACACCAACTGTCCATGCCCATTCCAGGTGTTAGTTTCCTTTGTAAGACTTAAATAAATATGCTACCACTGTTTCTTTTTTTATTTATTTAGTTTTATTTGAATGCCTTGGTTTGGTAAGGCAACACTGCATCTGCAATGTCCACCTCTCATTATAAAGAGGAAGGGCTCCTGCTTGTTAAACTCTGGGCAATGGAATGTGCAGAGGTTGCTCAAAATAATGGAAGCTGCTTACCTCTAAGTAGAGTTCTTAAAGATTACTCCACATTCTTAATTTTTAACAAAAAAGAGTTCTCATCAGTTCAGACTGAAACTGAAGACTAAGGTGGGGAATGTAGTTAATATAAAAAATATCTCTTATGGAAAATAGGTCTTCTCGGAGAAACAGAAAAATGGTGATTGGTAGGGATAGCAAAGTAGATGTCATGTATATTCCTTACTTCCAAGGTATTGTTGACATAGTAGCTAAGTCCTTCTCATTAGAAGGACTAGCACATTGTAACACTAAGTAACAAATGGTTATTGGAGTAACAGCTAGCATGTCTACAAAATAATTTGTCAAATGTGATAAGTGTTTTTAATTAAATTACAGAAATTCTGTCACACATTATTCAGTGTTTTTCTTGATGATGTGGAAGCAGATGCAGTAGCTAAAAGCCTGCAAGTTGTGAGATGTTTGACAGTGAGAAACGTTAGTGAGAGTTGAGCAGTCAGGTAAAGCCTCTTCAGATAAAATGTATTCTAGTTCACATTACTCCAAAATCTAATAAGGATGGAGTGGAGCCCCCTCTCTTACACATGAAAACTGTGTCTGTGGTAACCAGTGACTGAGGAAGCATTAGGTGTAATGTTGGAGAGGTTAGTGTGATGTCATGATGACAGAGCATAATTTCATCCTTAAATCTGTGTATGATACAGTAATAAACAGAAATGGAGAGCTTATTTTGTCATTAATGAGACAGGTTCTGGAATATTATACTTAGTTCAGTCCTCAGTATCTTAAATTGTTGGAAAACCATAAGTACCACAGAGAAGAGACATAAAAAATGAGCTTAGGAAAACAGATTGTACAAGAACAGAGTTTCAAGTCAGTGTCTTCAGTTTGTCTGAAAAGTAAGAGATGATCTTGAATTAGTTGGTGTAGTATTTTAGGGAATGATTTTAACATGAGTTGACATTTATGCAGAAAACATGAAGAACCTATTGCTTAAAATTAAAACCACTCATATTTAAAGAAAGGTGAATCAGAGGTCCAGTTGAAGACAGTTGCCACAGAAACAGCTTCTAAAAGGAGATCATCTTTGCATTTGCGTTAAAACTGGATTCATTTCTAGGTGTCATATTCAGGTCTAAAGCAAGCCCAAATTACAAGTTTCTGTGTAATGAAGAGTTGTCATCTGTGCTGATCAGGAAATCATACCCGCTGCTAAAAGATCCTTCTGTTCTTAAGCTCTGAGTGGATTGTTCACTAATTTTCCTTTACATAGTCTTTAAGCATTAAGAAATGTGGTAAAGGAGGTCGTGAGTATTCCAGTAAACACTGCTTTGTATCAGTTCTGTTGGTCCATATTGCAGACTGCATCTCAAAAGCAGTGGTCATGCATAGTTCCTACTGGTAATAGAAGTATTCTGTCCATAGTTAGAAGAAAAGATGGGGATGCTGCACAAAGAAGTATTCGATTAAGTCTCCTTGACAGGAGAAGTTTTTAGAAGACTGTAGCCAACACTGGCATTGAACAACTTAAATGTTGTGCTGCTTCCCTGGGGAAGAAGCAGCATGCTTCCAAGGCCTCTGCATCTTCCATCTCCTCAAGAGCAAATCTTTCTCCATATATCCATCTTAATAGGCATCTTATTCTGCTTTATTCTTCTGTCAGCTTTCTTTGAGGAATAATAATTTGTTCCTTTTGCATATCTCTTAATATGATAGAAATGACTTACAGCAGTCCGAAATCAGAGCTTCTAAAAACATAACATTTGCTACTGCAAGTTTAGGTTGGTTATTTGTTAGACATCTTTATATATTGGGGCAGTGGAACTGTTACAAATTGCTGTCTTTTCCCCTACCTCAGAATAGCATTCCTTTCGAACACCATGGCAAGTAGCTGCTCGTCTCCTTTCGTTGGAAGGCAGCACTGGGTGAGTGCTTCTCATTAGACACCAAAATTTTGGATGGGTGGGGGAGAAAAAAAAATGTTGGAAACATCCAACTTTGCTTCTTCTTCTCCTCACATTTTCTCATAGTTGAACGTGTACCTTCTGGTCAGATGCTTGATGGAGCACTGGTTTTTCTCTAACTTAAAAGTAAATGTTGAATTATTGCTGCTGTTCCACTTGGCCTTTTTTGCAGAATTGACAAAAATAGTGACTTAAAAAGTCCCTAAAATTGTTCAAGCACCAACAATAAAATAAATTAACTGGGTCTAAAGTTTTGCTGTTTGAAAATTACATGTCTTTCCAGGAATGTTCATGCAGCGATATGTCATCCATTCAAAAACTGATCTGCTTCAAAACAATAAAACCAAAATACTTACATGAAGACTTAATTAACTGTTACTCAATTGAGGCTCTGTCTTGTCATGAATGGAATGTTCTGCTGCAGATGTATCCACTTTTCACTGTTTTATATTCTTCTTTATTCCTTATGAGCTGTCATTTAAAAATACTCAGACTTGTATTTTTTAAATGTTCACATACTAGTAAGAGTCATTTTAACATGAACATCTCAAAGGTAGACAGACCTGTATTTGGATCTTTAAAACTCCTTTCCACTTGTCAGTGCAGTAGAAGTTTCTGCCTTTCTGTGTGCAGCCTTTGGCTTTTAGTCTGCTCTGCTTTTGGCAATAACAGGTTTCATCAGGGAAATAGCAAGTTTCAGTTGGAATCTGAACCTTAATGGTTGAAGGATGCTTTAAGTATTTCAGGAGCTATGTTGCTTTGCTTCTCATTAAAAGGCTATGAGATTTTTCAGTTTCTTAATAAATTCTGTTTTATAACTGTCTGCTACCTCACTTTCTCTGCAAAGCCTCAGCTTGCACTAATCCTGTATCTCTAGCTGGTGAAGAATCCTGCTGTTCATCTTCAGTTTTTTCCTCCTGCTTTGTGTGCTTGGCTGACTGTGGACAAGCTGCTTCATAAACAGGTTGTGCCATTAGAAAGATCCAACTGTAAATGGCAGCTTCACGATTGAAAGTTAAATTATCAAACCTTAGTCAAAAATTAAAAGGAAAAAATTAAAAAAAACTAAAAAAGGGGAAATCTAAAGCTTTGCATTGGAAAGCCTGTGTGTGGGAGACGTGAGGATTCCATTCTGCTTAGGGTTGTGCCTGCACTGGTTGGCCTTTACTGTATGTCTTACTGTTTGCGGCTGTTTGTAACTGAAATTAATGCTGAATACTGGTTTGGCTACTGAGATGTTTCTGGCTTCTTAAATTGCAGCAATGTGTGGTTGGTTTTCACTTTCACAGTGAAAGTATCTTTCAAATAATGTTACCCTGTTGCTAAAATAGGTCAAGCTATGGAATTAATGAAGTGTCTTTTAACACAATGTCCCATGAAAAAAGAAAAGCCATTGAAAATCTTTGAAGTTGGGGTTTTTGCGTGTTTTGGGTTTTATGGAGGAGATGTTTTGTTTTGTGGGGGGTTTTGTTGGGTTTTTTGGTTTTTGTTTTACTGGATTTTTTCCTCCTAAAACTAAGTTATTCACTGAGTCTGTTTTACACATCGGTAGTGTTTTCATATGGTTTGTTCTTTCTTCTGTGCACGTTTATGCTCTGTTTACTTTTCTCCAAAATGTACCTTCTGTCTGGAAAGATGGATTTTCCATGTTAACTTCTAATAAAGGATGGAAATGCAGGGAACTTCATGAAGCTGTGGTGGGTGTGAAACGTTGTGTAGCTGATTGGATTTTAAATTTATGTGCTTACTTTTGGCAATTAATTATTTAAAAGTACACTGAGAACCATTTACATGTTAACTGTGAGGATATGTGCTGATGTTGTCTTGTTTTTTGGCTTTGGTAGATTCCTGCTCGGGTAGCTACCAGTGTTCTCCAGTCTGCTGTGCACCGATGAAAATTAATTTTGCCATGGAGGGCAGACAATGCATGGCTGATCTCCTATGTTACCAATGGCTTTACTAGCAAAAATACCCTAAACTAGAGTGGAAACGTTACAATTGGAGTTCTCCATGTGACTTAAAAGCCACTTGGAGGAACATAGACAGGCTCCAGCAGCTGCCATTGCAGGACGCTTTTGCCAGAAACCCAGTGACCTTAAGAGAACCCTGGGGTAACAGGGCTGGAAGAGAAGGATGGTTTACAAAGTTGGACCGCCTGTTATCGGATGGCCATTTCAATTTTCCCTCCACAGGCGGCAGACTTTACCCCCTTTGTATTATTCTACTGTAACTATAAATCTTTTGCTTGGTTTAAAAGGGTTTTTTGTATAATTTTGCTAAAATTATTGGCTTAATTCTCTGTAAAGAACTCCTTGCTTTTGTCTGATTTAAAGATGTAGAATATAAACAAACCTAAATTAAAGATGATGACTTGAAATTTCTTGTTTAAACAAAAACAATTAGTCTGGCAGGGAACTTGTAAATGAATCAGAACTACGTGACTTTATTTAAACTGTTTGCTTGTTTCTGTGGTCCCATTCTGACTAAGAAGGTTATCTCATGGAAACTTAAAAACTGTTAGAATTTTACTTTGCTGTTTGCTGTCTTCATTCACACTTAACATTTAACTTCCGTGTTACCCAAAGGAATTTTTAAGTATTTGTTCCTTTTCATAAAAGAGAACTAAATACCCTGCAGAAGAGTCTAAGTATAGTAGAGATGGTAATAATGGAAGGTTGTTTTTTTTAGGGGGCGTTGGGGGTTGGTTTTTTTGGGTGGTTGGTTGGTTTCCTTTACAGTATATGAAGGGCAAAGTGAAAAACTGGCATTTAAGGGATTTATAATTTGAAAGCTTGTCCAGTGTCTCTGCTTATTTTGGGTAGATGGATAGTTTCAGACTTGGTTTTTACTGGTAAATTTTGCTTCCTGCACTCAGGCTGGTTAGCTTGGAGGGTATCGTAAGTCAAAAATAAATGCTGATACTGAGTCTTCAGTGAATTTGCACTTTTCATTCTTCATCTACATCTTTAAAAATAAATAAATAGTTTCAGGCCTTCTGTTTCATGCCAAGACTCAAAGGATAAATTATTTTCTAAAAGCAGACAAACAAAGCAAACCATTCTTGCTGTGAAATCCTGAGAATTTTTGCAATTCAGATGCATGCCATATTTTATTCTCAACTGTATTCAGCCTGAGTATACCCTGAATCATTAGCTAGGAATGAGTGATTCAAGATGCTTAGGTAATCAAAAAAACTGTTGCAGGTACTGTTAGCACCTGTTGCTTATGGAATGTGGGAGACTGTTCATATTGTTCATTGCTGTAAATGGTATCATAAAATATACCTGAAACAGTCTCATAAAAGTAGGTATTCTGTCCTCAAAGAACTTGAAACAGTATCAGAAGTACTGTTTGTATGGCTGTGACTGAAGTAATGAGAAGTTCCAGATTGGAAATGAAAGTATATATGGAGCTTTTGTTTGAACAGTTTAGGGTATTTTGAAGGGGAGTGGGAGGGGGGAACAAACCCCAAAACCAAATAAAACCAAAGCAAATGAAAATCTTTTTTGTAAGGCCTGTTGGTCTTCAAATTTTATGATGAGTAGTTTTTATTGTTTTGGTGTTTACAAATTCTTTTCTGCCCCTCTCAAAAGTCCATGTTAAGTATTAGTAACATCATCTACTCACTTGTGTGTATTCTGGGTGTGACTCCGGAAACCTGTGTTTGGGGAGAGTATAATGGAAAAGCTTAAAAGTTCGATCCATGGATAAGTTTGCGTAAGGTATTTCCTCAGTTGTTATAAACTTCAATATTCTAGGCATGTGCACTACCATTTGGACAGTTTTACACTTCACTGTGCTTTCTTTGTAAATATCTGTGGTCTATAATGTACCGTTAGAGGGACTTACAAAGGCAGCCTCTTTATTCTCTCTGTATCTAGAACATTAGATTGCTGTACTATACTTAAAAGTTGACTGCAGACTTCTAGAACTGTACTCACTTGTGGGCAATTTTTGTCCTTCGTAATAGTTAAATTTCACGATGCAGAAAATAGTTAGACTGTCTATATAAACCTGTGTATTGGAAACCAGTATCTGGGAATACTTCATTTGTACTACCACTGTATTTGTGTACTTTAACAATTGTGTAAATACATTCGTAACAACTTCTGTTCTTCCTGTGTGTAACTTACTTACAATGAGTCCTTACTCTTTGCTTGGTGTAACTTCTTTCTTTTTTCTTTTTTTTTTAAGGGGTTTCTGTAGCTACAGAGAGCACTGTCTGTTGCAAACTTATGAAGACATAGTTGTGGTACTAAACCTTTCACCGTAGTCGTGGTCAGAAAACAGCAGTTAGGGTATGCAGGAAGAAAGAGAAGGCATTCATTGCTTTGCTCACAGAAAGGATGTCTTTTGTCCCTTTAAAGGTAAATGTTTTTGTTTGGATATTGCTTCCTTTCCAGAAGTCTTTTTCACAAACACTTCTCTTACGAAGTAACACACTGTATTGATAGGAAGTATGGTCTCGGGGTTTAAGCCCAGGACATACAGGACAAGAATTGCTATCGAGACTTGATCAATTATGTGAGCTAGGATAAAAAAAAGAAAAATGGTGAGCTCTACCCACAGTGCCCTCTATAATAAAGGTCCTAGCTTTTGCTACGTAATTCCTAAAAGTCTGTTCATAATCTGAGGGAAAATGTACCTTCAGGAATTCTCTGTGTTTGATTAGCATGCCTTCAGAAGTTGGAAGGATATTTAATTTATTCTCACAGTTTTCATTTAGAACTGGCTGTGTGCTTTCATGTGGAAAACTCTTCCCATGCTGCTGTTTTACGTAATCTTGATGGTTAGAGTCCCTGAACTCTTTGTGATACAAGTACCTTGAAAACAAATGAAAATAAATCCTACATTGAGAGAGATACTATGTAAAAGCATTTAAGGAGTCCATATATGCCATGTTAACTTAATGAAAAGACTCAGAACCTCCGTTGGAGGAAGGCGTGTATAACTCAGAGGCATCTCATTCTTCCTTCTCCAGTGGGGAAAAATAGCATAGGCACAACTATTTGTTGTCTTCTTTTCCCCATGTTCCAGACCTCTTGAGTGGCAGCCTCCATAAAATCTGTCAAAGGTAACACTTTAGGAAACTGAATTTCCCGACAAGAATCTTTACGATGGATTTACAGATTTAAGTAGATCATCAGCTAAAGCATACATGTTTATTTCAAGAATATCTTTTTCTTTGTAAAAGAATGAAATAGAAGGTAATTATTTTGTTCTTTACCTTTTGCTTTACAAGTGCAGCGGTTCATGTGTGTAAAACACGAAGTGAAAACAAACAACACTGCTGTGCAAGGGTTTTCTAACCCTTGTAGTTAGTGCTGAGCCATCTGGTCAAACATCTAGATTTAATCCAATTGGGAGGAAATGTAATAATACACTGTGTACTTAAAGTAGCTTCTAAAATTCACTGGGTGAGAAAAGTTACTAATAAAAAAGGTTTTGCTGTTAACAGTACACTTCCCTCTGGTTCATTCAGATGACAGTTACCAGCATTACACGTGTATGTCTACATTTAAGTGATTGTATGAACCTGAATTGTATGGACTGTTTGCATTGTTCAGTAGTTTTGTACCAGCAGAGTGCTCAGAAGCCCGATCTCCAGTAAGAATCTTTTTCACAGAAAAATCTTACTAACTTTTATCAGGACATATTTGCACAGGACTAACACTTTGTGACTTTCTCAGACATTGGTGTTGGTTTTTTTTTTTCCTGCTATATCTTAAAATATGAAACCATTGCATACTGCAAGCAGAAAAACAACGGAAGATTAGATGAGATCTGTATTTACAGAATCTACAAAAATAATTTAAGAGCATTCTTTATTAACCTCATTTTGGGGAAATTCTTGACTTAAGGTGCATATGTAAGATTTGTGTCTGAAAATTATAAGCGTAAAGGACAAAGGAGAGTGGGAAAAGGAAAAAGTGTGTATATCATCCTAAAGGGTTATGCCCTAGTTTACTGTGTCTTTGCTGTGACCAGTCCAGGATAATTGAGATGGGGTGAGATATGCAACAAAACAGCAATTCATTTGGTACATTATGCATCAGGAGGAAAATCTCTAGTCCCTGATCACAACCAGACAAAACATTTGGTTTAATTACAGTTGTTTCAAAGCTGCAAGCCTTCCAGGCACAAAGGCAATGCAGACCTGCTGGCATTTCCCATTATCCTTAAGGAAAGGGTAAACCAGGGAGTCACAGTATTTCAAGGCCATGTACAGATTTTTTCTTGAAAGAAAGATGCCAAACAGCAAGTGCTTCTTTGCACTCACTGCTAACAGTTTGTATTTTATCTAATGTCAGTCCCTGACTATTATACGTTTTCCAGCACGACTGAAAAGTCTTTTGCTATTAAAGAATTTTAAATGCAAAAATCTAGATCTGCTTCTTCACTGGATTCAGTTTCCCACTGAAAGGCCTTAAATTGCTGAAGCAGTAGTAGATTAAGAGTCAGAAGGGCAAGAGCTACCCTCATTTCTTATTGCTCCAAAGCATTCATCTAGGGATATTGAGAAAAGTTGGCAGCTGGAATGTTGCAGATGATGGGGCAGGTACTGAGATCAGTCAAGGAAAACCAGCATATAACCAGAGGTAAGTAGCTTTTTACTCTGTCTGCCTTTAACTTTCCATACTTTCTTGGACAAATGCAGGACAGCTGATTTCAGAGACTGTCTCTTGCAAGATACTTTTAAGATCCCTGACTTTTACAGTAAATACTCCCTTTTTCCTGCTGTAATAAAGATGGGCTCTATTGCAGCAGCATTGAGAAAGAAGGCTGGTGAAATAATATATTCCAAAGCTGTTGCTTCTTACATGCAGTGCCTCTGCTATTGTTAGAATTGTTTGCTTCTCAAATACTGGTGCATAATCTAACAAGTCCAACAGCAGCAAAGAGCTGTGCAACTTGGGTTATGCTCATTTTTCTGCAAAGCCAAATGGCCTGACTCCTTTCTTTCAGACTCAAACAGTACCAGAGGCAGAGATGAAGTCTTTGGGTTTTCTGTCACAAGGATGTTAACTGCATGCTAATAAATTCTGTCATTTCAGTCCACCCTTAACAGTCATTCCTATAGCAGCACATGGCTTGATACCTGGCCAGTGGGATAGCAAAGAATCTAATTACACCTTGAGTTTTGCCAATTTGCATAACAGAATTAATCATGTTTATTCAAATGTTGGATTTTATGTAAATAGATCTATGACCTTTCCCATGTAAATGCACAGAGAAACTTCTGAAACAACCTTAGAGAGATTTCTTCAGAATTTCTCAGCAGTGCTACTTAGAATTAGACACGAATAGGTGAGAGCCATCTAGATAGCTTCTAGACAGCAAAATGTAGCTCCTGTTTGATTGAAAAGATTGTAATTTGGTTCACTTGGGTGTAGCTCAGTCTTAGCTGGGGTACCATAGAACCCAAAATACACCACTGTTGATATATTATTAAAGTGTTCTCTTAAGAGCTTTGAAGTTCTAAAGAGCATCACTTGATGATAAAGACAGCTTGCTGGTAGGTCAATACTCAGGGATTTATAAGTCATTGCAGTTCATAACACTTTACCTGCAAAACAAAACCTGGAGTGCTTTTCAGATGACAAGAACAATAATTTCTACATGGAGCACTGCAACAGTAATAGTTACTATTTTAAAATTTGATGATACCTTAAAGCAGTCTTCAGGATCATTTACAGGAGGAGCCCATTTCCATTTTGGAATTGGCCAAACTATGAGTCATGGCAAAAGCAGTCCCCTTGCTCCCATTAAATTCTGGCTGCCTGTCAGCTCCATGTCACCACTTTATTTTCTCTCTAAGAGCTCTGTATTGCTATTTGAGGATGTGCAGAGGAAGCCAAATTTTCAAATCTGGGTGATACTTTTTTAAGTTTATCTTCTCACACCCACAGTTTTTTACAATCAAAAAAATATTTATTCAGTGTATTCGCAACAGTTTACTAGAAAAGCATTTAAAAAAATTAAGTACAAATATACACATTACACTGAAGCACATTAACAAGAAACAAAAAGTCATCTCATTTGACAAACTGAAATGTACTCTTAATCCTAAAGACAGCTGTGGTGGGGAGACAGACACACATGCACAAGTCAGTACTTAATTGTTGTAACTTGTAAGAGTTTGCATTCTCCTGAAAGCCTTGTTTTCATTAGGGACTGTAGTGATAGGATGTGGGGTAACGGGTTCAGACTTACAAGAGGGGAAGTTTAGATTAGATATAAGGAAGAAGTCCTTTACTGTAAGGGTGGTGATGCACTGGAATGGGTTGCCCAAGGAAGTTGTGGGTTTTCCATCCCCGGCAGTGTTCAAGGCCAGGTTGGACAGAGCCTTGGGTGACACAGTTTAGTGTGAGGTGTCCCTGCCCATGGCAGGGGGGTTGGAACTGGATGATCTTAACCTTAACTATTCTATGATTGCCAACAGAATTAACACTTTTCTCTGGGACATAATAGAGGTGCATACATGTATATATTTTGGAACTTGATTGTTTTGTTAGGGGAGTGTTTTAATTTATTTTCAGAGAAAGATTTTTACATTGTCTAACACACATTTGGATGGGATTTAATATTAGCAAGCACAAGATCTGTCCACTCCTTCATACCATACCTTCATAGCATCTCAAGTCTCAGCTTGAGGGAAGTGGCTGCTTTCACAGCAGGTAACTGCTGAAGACTTTCTGTAATGCATTAAAGGACTGGAGAGAAACAAAATCTAGAGATTGTTATTTTAAAGAGAGCTCAACCACTTTTAGTTCTGCTGAGATCTTCCAGGTTCCAGATAGCTACAGGATGCTTTATATAGAAATTCTTAAAAAGCAAGCTTATTTTTGTATAGGAGGAAGAAGAAATTTTAACTTTGTCTTGCTCATTGTCTAGTAAACAGGGAAACTGTCTCTATTCTACTCTACTGGGTATTTTGCATGTTTGATAGATATAGATACATATATATATGTGCATGCACATATACACTTCCTTATATATTCTGTGTTACAGGCAGTTGTATACATACCTTCTCCTTGCACTATGAAACTAAGGGCCCAAGACCTATCATGAGATCAAACACAACATTTTTTAACCATGAATCCTGTAGTACACAATCTGTAGAATGCATGAAAATCTAAAAAGCCTTTAAAATGGTGCTTAGCCTTTAGACTAAAAGGCTGTTCATTAGTTTCAGATAAATAATCTGAAAATTATCTTTCAACTGTTTTATTGTATTATACGTGGAATTTTTGCACTTGTATTTTTCAGTTGCTTCCCTCAAGACTTAGGTTTGTTCCAGTAGTGGTTATATAATTACCTGCCTTCCCTCCCTGTTGTGTTGTTTTTTCAAATCACAAAATTTTAACCAGGAGCAAAGCGTCATCCAGGCAGATATTGCATTAAACCATTCTGCTTGTGCCCCCAGGCAGTTAGTGGCTCTTTAGCAATGCTTTATGACTCAGACTGTGCATGTCCTCAAAGTACATGGAAGAGCACATCTCTCAAACTGCTTTTAAGGGGATGTCAGTGGTGTTGAGATTAAAGAAACACTGTACCAAAATACCTGGAGGGGTGTAAAAGCAATTACCTGTGAATTTACAATAGGCAGAATTAATTCTTAAGGAACCAGGCTAGTCTTGCCAAGAGAAGGGGTTGCAGCACAATCCTCTTCTCTGTGTAACAGGTCCTAGCTGGTGTTCCAAGACAGCACTGGGAACCTGAAGACTCGCTGCTTGCCTTTTTTTGGTATGAAGGAGTGAGGTCTGTGATACAGGAAGTCAAGTGTGGCCATGTCCATAGGAGCAGTAGGGTACATGCCTCAGCGTAGCTGCACATGGTGGCCCACAGTTACTCAGGCTAGTGATCTGGCATGGAGTTACCTTTCCATCAGTATAATAAAAATCCTCCCAAGAAAATAAAGGCAGCTGAACAGAAAGAGGACCAGAGGGGTAGCACACACCTGGATGTCACACATGAAGGGGACAGAATGGAAGCAGAGAGCTTAACTGGCTTCAGAACTCGGTAGTACTAAGAGATCTGCATTAGGAGTTTCTTATCTTTCTGTTGATGCTTCTTGTAAATACTGAAAATAGTAAAAGATTTTGTAGCGTCTCTGAAACTGCCTAGCAAATTAAACTCACCCTTATTTCTCATAGTCGATGAAAGAGTCCTCTGATTTGACTGTCTTTCATGCAGGTAAGCATCTTATGCTCCCACAAATATTGCAATCCACTGGTAGCTCTGTGCTGTGAACAGCACAAGAGCACTGGCAGTACTACTCAGAATAGTTCATGTTTGAGTTGATGAAAAGAAGTTGCAGAGGCCAGTGAGGCACTTTCTATGAACACTAGATTTACTTCCGAAATTATGGCATCTTGTTGAAATGTGTTTCCCTTGTCTCAGTAACATCCTCTTCTGCCCCAACCACATAAAACTGTAATGTAACACTTCTTGTTTTCAGTTTCACCATAAAGGTATTATGTATGAAAAATGAAACATAATCTAAAAAGTCAGTATGTTAAGCACAGATTTTTGGGATACTACAATGTAGCCAATTTGCAGACTGTACAGAAACTTAAAATAGTGCTAAGAGCCAACAGCAAAAGGACAACCATTTAGTTTTGTGATAACAGTATAGCATTATCTAGCAAAGAAATCCAGTGACTAAAAACCACAGTAAGACAGAATTGGCTATTTGAAAATCTAAATTCACTTTTGGGGAGGTTTCTACTTTTTGCTTTTTGAAACAGAACAGGGCCTTCACATTACCATTGGAAGCAGCCTCCAGGGATATCATAAACTGATCTGTGGATTCCGTTTTCCTTTAGTCTTTCGTATGGTGGTCTTCTGGAGCTAGCAGTGTTGTGTTCCAACTACTGATTTAGTCTTTAGCAAACTGCAGCTAAGTTCAGTAGCTAAGTTCTTATAACTGGGACATGGCAGAGTAGTTCCTGCCACTAAATTAATAAAGGGTTTTAAAGTAATGTATTATACGTTATATAAAAATAAACAGTTTATTAAGTGCAGCATCCATTTCTTTTTAAAATGATCCAAAAAAACCCCACCATATCATAATCCTAACTTTTCAGTTTCTGTGCAATGTTGTCCTAACAGTGCAAAACCATTTTAAAGCAACTGCCAGAATGGAAGCTGGAATGTGAGATAGTTCCATTAGGGAATGCTTCATGGTTTTGGCACTTTGTTGGATTTACTGTATGTTTCTGTTAAAATGGTAAACTATAAAACAACTAATAATGTTGATTTTAAAAGGGATACAGGCTTTTAAGGGATTTGGGGCTTCTGGTTTTCAGTTACTAAGTTGAACAATTTTGGCACCTGAAAGCCAACATTCCTTTGCTACCAATGAGAAAACTGACTGTTACAGTTAGTCTGTTTTGAAGATTATTACTGCAGTCACAAAGCCTAGAGAGCTTTTCATAAACATATCTGAAAGGTGGGTTGCAGTAGCATGGTTTTATATAAGATTAACATTTTTGAGAGGGGGGGAGCATATAGAATGCTTTCCTTTTAACTTCCTTTAGAATTCAGTGTCATCACGATGAATCTTCCCTTTCTGCTTTCCTTCAAATATGCTGTCACTACCTTGTCTGAGCTGTTTCTTTTTCCCACATACCAATGTCAGAAGAGATTTAAAGGCTGGCCAGAAACTTACATTCTGTTTGTGCAATGAGTATCAGAGCTGACCCTGTTCTTGATCGGTCTTCATGCCATGTCATATGATCAACAGTTCTATGAAGTGTCCTTAACCAGCAAGAATAGCCCCTTCGACTTCCATAGATTAAGCAAAAGGACGGGGAAGTGGGGTAAGTAAGCTGGGGTCGACTACCAGAAAACCACTGCCAACATGTTAAAGATTTTCTGTGTTGCTAGCATTGCACTTTAAAGATGGCTAAAGTTTCTAAACAGTCTAGCCCCTTCCTCAGGTCTACCCACTCTTAATTTATAGGTCATCTGGAAACTTAACCTGTTCCTTTTATATGCAAAATGGACACTCTTTGGGAAGATTCTACTATACCCAGTACCTGTCTTCTCCATATTATATGTAATACTTTCAATACTGCAGGGAAACTGTACTGAAAACAGTGTATGTAAATGTAGGCTAACTTTGTTTACTTTCTGTCATGATGAATTTGCTCATTCTGTTTTCTTTAAGTACTACTTCAGAATACTGCTTTTGTGATCTGCTGAGGACAGTATCTGTAATGTGCCTCTCCACGTACAGTATTTCTAGATGCTAATTACAAAGATTATAGGTATAGACAAAACTTAGAAATACATTTACATAAAGTAATAGATATTACCCAAATTAAATTAGGGCTGAGCCAATTAATCTAAAAATCTGAAAATGTAACAAATTCAAAAACCTAATGAAGACCTTTAAAGTTCCTGAGATTTTTCTTTGTCTCAAACTCTTTCCCCTTCACAAAGAACACAGGAAGGGAAATTACATTTGGCTGCACAACACAGCAAATTCACTAATATTGTCTAAAAATGTACATGTAATTCCACTTTTCTTAAAAGATACACTTTCTATATCTCTTCAAGTGAGCAGTTTCTGGTGATGCATAGCAAGACTATACCTGTGTTTATAAAAGCTTTTTAGTTCACATAAAAAGTATAGCCACAATGTTCCACCTTTTACTGATCAAGCCAATTTTCCAATAAAACATTATCTAGCTAATCAGCTTCCAGAGCCCTGAGGAGCTGACCAGTTTCCAGTTTATTAAAGCAGATGGCCCAGCCCTAAACTAGTTCTATATCTAAAATAAATAGTGTTGAAAAATCTTTTGTTTCTAGAAGCTTTGTTGGTTTCCTGTCATGCTTACACACATGTTTCTGGGTTAGTTACAACTTCACCATTTTTTTCAGGCTCATCTTTCAGAAACTGCTCCACTTCAATAGAGTCCACCTTGGCATCTTCAGGAGTTTTGTCTTCAGATTTGTTTAATTCCTCTCTTTCTGCTGCTTCTTCTTTTGTGTGTGGTTCTTCTGGTTTTTTCTTAATGCAGAAGAAATTTCCCAAGGCCAATACAATTGCTGAGGTGGTAACTTCAATTCCAGCAATAATAAAAACAAACATGTACCTCTTTGTTGCATCCAGGAGTTTTCCTGAAAAAAATAAAAACAACATTCCAGGTAATTAACAAAAGTGATTGTACTACAACAAATATTTTTCTGCTTTCTTAAACATTTAAATGAGTGTCTGGAAGTACCAGGATGTCCTTGGTTAAGCAGTAGCAGTCAGCTAAACTTGCTCTCTAAGCAAGTTTTTTGAAGTAGCATTTTAACACGTTTATAATAAAATGTTTCTCAATTATCAGTTTAACATTCACTGAAATTGTCACATCCCAAAATACAATCCCCTGCGCACACAGAGTTATGCAATTCAGCTGGAATAAAACAAGCCTGGCCTTCATATGCAAGAAATGAGAAGTGCCATGTATTCCAGATCAAAATACGTGCTTCCATAGCTGCAGTCCATATCAGCAGCTTTCTCTTGCTTCCCATCTCATTTCCCTTCATACACAAGCAGTGTACTGACTGCTTAAAATATAAATCTTATTTAATAGTCAGTCTGGAGTAAATTACTGGTTCTGATGCTTTAGGCAAGTTTAACTTTCACAGGACTTGGTGGATATGAAAGAACAGGAGGGAAGATACAAAGGATGTGCATCTCCAAACCTGAAGATCAGAGAACATAATGTTTAGTACTGTTCTCTTCCATGAGGGGTTTTGTCACAATAAAGATACCCAATACTTTTTAGTGTCTGGCATAAACAGTAAACATTTTGACAGTGAACTGGTGCGGTTTGGGTGGGTTTGGGTTTTGGTTTGGTTTGGTTGTTTTTTCCAGTTCAGGGTCTGCAAAAATGACGTTCTTTGATTAATTTTTAATTTAATTTTAATTTAATTTAATTTTGACTAATTTGCAATTTTGAGCTTAAATTAATGAATTTGAGTCTCTTGAAATGTCCCCATATTCTTGGGGTGTGGGATATGAAGCAGAAGCAGTCTACCTTCCTTAAAACAGTTCCACTTTATAGTTTTCCATGTAAGGGTTGTTGTGGGTTTTGTTGGGTTTTTAGGGGGTGGGTTTTATTTGGGGGGGAAGGGGAGATTCCCTTCCTTACATTTTCTTTCCTCCTCAAAGAAAACTGTGGATATAGAAAATTTATCTTAGTGCTTTCCAAAGACAACTGACAGGTTTCTTAGTCTGAATCCCAACTCCAGAGAGATCTGAACTTCACAAAAGTTCATCAGTGTGTGTGTAAAACTCATACAATATTAGCCATCTACTAGTAAGAGGTCCAGTGTAGGCTTTCAGTGGAGAATGAGCAGCATCTCCACATGGCAATTCAGCCAATCTGAAACAGAAGGAAGAGATTTCATCCCAGCCTGTCTTGGACTGAAATAGGTTGTAACTGCAGAAAGTCACTGAAGTGTATGCAACACTAGCACAATATGCACTTGTTGAGCAACTCGTGTAATCTTTTTCTCTGCTCCCTTATAATACAATTTATCTAAATGGATACAATGCAAATTATTTTGAATTCTGAACTAAATGGAATACTTACCTGCTGATGGTGGACCAATTAGAACAGCCATAGCTTCTGCCAGGAGCACTAAGCCAATAGCGCTGGAAAACTTCTGGGTACCCACAATAGCCATGAGAACTTCAAACTGAAGAGCACCTACCATTCCATAAGAAATGCCAAAGAAAATACAAAACACCACCAGGCCACCATAATCAACAGACATAGAACCCATGAGATCTGTAAAGCCATTGAAAATCATAGCAAAACTGAAGAGGTAGACACAGCGTGGTCTAACCCATTTAAGACCAGCTACCATTCCACAAATAGGCCGAGCAAAGATGTCAATGAATCCCAGAATAGTTAGAAGAAAAGCTGCTTTGGTGTCTTGATATCCTAAATCCTTGGCATAACTCACAACGAAAACTGGGGGAACAAAGAGGCCAAGCACCATGATAGAGGCTGCTAGCGTGTAGATTACAAAACCACCATCTTTAAAAACGCTGAAATCCAGAAGTTTTTTCTTTGCTTTCTTCTCAGCTGGGTCTTTGGTAGCTTCAGGCTTTTTTGGTGGCTCCAAAGGTCTCATTAATGCGCCACATACACAGCAGTTGAGCAGCATCCCACCCAGTATAAGGAATCCTCCTCTCCAGCCATATTCGTGTTGTAGTATCTGCCCCAACGGTGAGAGAGCACAAAGAAACACTGGACTCCCCGCAGCAGATAGCCCATTGGCTAACGGACGGCGTTTGTCAAAGTAACGGTTTAACATGATGAGTGAAGGCTGAAAGTTTAGTGCCAGTCCCAAACCTGTAACAGAGGGTACGTAAAAAATAATAGTGGCCTACAGTATCAGTATTTAACAAATTGTAATTGCAGGTTTTCTGATTCCTGACTTAAATGTTTTATCTCAAATGGACAAAAGGATTCTAAGAGAATATTTTCAAAAGCATTCCACTTCCTGATATTCTTGTACTCGATGAACACTTCTGTATCTTCTACACTTCACTGATTACAGCACTGGATATTAAACATACCAGAAAAATTAATACTGATGTAAAAAAAAAGACGGATTTATTCCACATTTATCTGCCATCTTTAGAAAAGCTGATTTGGATGATACTGATGATTTAGGTAGTTGTCACACAAAATCTCAGCCTAAAGCCAGGACATAGTTAACTCATTTGCAACCATGCACATTACTTACCAGTAATCACACCTGCAGTTAGATAGATCTGAACAATGCTTGTGCAGAAGGAGGCAATCACCATCCCCATGGAGGCAAAAAGGCCACCCACCAGCATGACAGGGCGACAGCCAAAGCGGTTGACACATACACTACAGAGTGGACCTAGGCAAGAAAAGTAAGTTACAGTTGCAAAGATAAATCAATTTTTGCAGTTGATTTTATCTCTGCATTTCTTCCTTGGTGGACTTAACAGTGTTAGGTTTATGGTTGGAGTCAATGATTTTAAAGGTCTTTTCCAACCTTAATGATTCTGTGGTTCTTCAGATACTTTGTCCCTACAGTCAGCCAGTCTGGCAGAGTGTTCTTTCCTCTGTAGTCAAATACTTAGTGATTTTTGTCTTCAGAGTGCCATGCAGTTTTTCCTTTTAATCATCTCTAGTAGCTACTAAGTTACAAAGATCTAATTTTTGTGCAAGCTGGATGTACTTCAATAACTTTTGAATTTATGTGATAAATAGTAATTCTTCGGAATGCCTTACTTGCACACAAATAATGATATGCAATCATCATTTATGCTGTAAATGGCTGTATGATTTACAAACATAACTGTATAATGCAATGCAGTTTCAAAAAGAGAAAACTGCCTACCTGTTCCATAAAGCATGGCCAACAGAATAGAGGAAATCCATGCGGTGTCACTATATCCAATGCCAAATTCCCGGATAAGTTCTTTGAAGAAGACACTAACTGCCTTAGGAAAGGCATAGGAGAATCCTGTGATGATAAAACAGCCAAAAAGGACGGCCCAGCCCCAGCCTCCATCAGGGGCTTTAACACCAGATGGACCATCGTCAGCTACTACAGCTCCCATGACAAAGCTCAAGGGTGTTCCCTGAAAAACAAAAAGCAATTACAGTATATAGACATTGGGACAATTATCTAACCAAAATCATCTAAACAAAATAGGCATAAATTGCACTACAGTTAAAGTTAGAAATAAGATACAGGACTTTGAAATATAAGTCTTGAAGATGCAGTGCAATTTAAACTTCTCCTTGTTTTGGTTTAGTCCTTAACAAGCTTGTGTAAAATACATAACAATGAGATACACGCAGCTGAGTTGTAAATGAATGTCACCTCAGAGAAATCTGTCAAACCTGGATTTCCACCAAATCAGTACTTCATAGGAAAAAAACCATTATAGCAGCTCAGGGTTGTATTTTACTTTCACAAATATGTAATAACTTCTGCATTAAAGCCTGCAGGTTTTTTTGCTATAAAATCCTTCTGTATGAAGCTCTTGGAATATTCACTTGGGAGAGCAGGAAGCAACATCCTGGTGCATCACAAGTATTCTGTGCAACAGTGGACAAATCACCCAGGTGTTTTGTTCCCTACTGAAGACAGAAATACGGTCCTGATGCACTGATATCTTGAAAAGATAGATCTCTTTGAGCTTCTGATAAGCTATTAGTTTTCACACATCATGAAGCACTTATGCTGAACTGCAATGAAAATCTGCACAGGCAGTTTTTTGTGGATGATGCGAGCTAGTAACTGCAGCAGTGCTCAGTATCACTGTCTGCCTGAAGCAAATACTTTCCATTGTGGTTGTTATTACATTATCAGTAATGTGTGTTTTGCGGGGTTTTGTTTTTCATTTTATTTGATGAATCTTTCACATCTTTCATGTGCAGCCACAAGGACCTTTGCATCTAAAAAAAACCCGTCTTTTCTCATGGGAATGTTATGTAGCAGTGATGATTCAAAGTTTTAAAACAGATGGGGGAAGACACTGAAAAGGCAGATAAAGTGTACGTGCATGTGAGGAGTGGAGGGAGATATTGCATCCCAGCAATTAGGTTTTTATAGGGTCTGCGTATTACAGAAGTCTTGAAAATGTTAAAGTGAGCTTCAGACAAGTTGTATGTTAAATCTTACATGTAGAAAATGTGACTATTTCTTTAAAATGCAATTCATTACTTTTCTTGGGTCAGTGTTTCTTACAGTAGTGCCTAAAAGAGGAGTACAAGTACAGTTGCACGTCAGAGATGTTCGTCACTAAGGAATGCTTCAACTTCGAGAAGTCTGCATAGTGATTGCTGTGCATTGGGAATTACGTAGTGCATAAAGCTCCATTTCAGAACCAGACTACATATAGCCCAACAACCTAGTTAATGAAGCTTTGTCTAGACAACTGAGCACTGAATGCGTGGTTGTCAATAGGCCTATATGGGTGTACTTACTAAGGCATTTACACTAGCATTCCCACTTCCTGGAAGGAACAACTTTACCTGCATGATGCATAAAGAAACCTGGCCATGACTATAGCTGTTCTATTGCCCTAGGCTGCAGGAGGACAGTAAGCATCCTACTACTGGCTTCACCTCTTGTTTTCTGGAAATCAGGTATAAACAGGGAAAAAACTGTACAGTTTTTTCTGTAAAAAACTATAAACAGGGAAAAACTAGAACCTAAAATGGTTAAACACGAAGCAAAACAGAACACCTCAATACCACTGGACATCTGGGTGCCTGCTACTACAGATGGCTGATCTGAACTGAGCATCTGTAAAAATGCACAGCTTCTTAGGCAACTTCCGCACCAGGCTTTGGGTTGCTAAATGAAAGTCTGAAGGTGCATCTCTGCCAATCATCCTAACACTGGGATCTGTCCATGCTTCAGAACTGGTTTTCATAGCAACTTCTGTATGATACACGATATAAAGCATGCTTCAAAAAGTTATTTTTTTTAAAAGGAACATCTAGGAAGCACAGGGTACATGCACAAAGTGTAATCCTTCATGATACTGGCAGCTCTGTAATAGTAATAAAAGGGAGAATGGGGATTCAAACATCTCAGCACAAGTGTAGACCAGGAATAAGATGTAAAACTGAAGGAGTCTGGGAGGCAGGAACAAGTGTCCCACTACTTCCAAATTTCAAGACAGAACACTTCATTTGGAGTGAATGTTTAAAATGCTGGGGGAAGAGTTGTATCATTTTTAGTCTTCTGTGTTAACCATCTTGGTAGCAACACAAAGTCAGTAATGGTACGTGAGCATTCTGTTAAGAAACCAGCAGTTTCTGCAGGCTGCTCACACAGTGCTGAACAGCAGTCTCCAACCCTAAAGAAATGGCTCATGGCATCCACCTCTCTGCTTCTTCCTGTACACAGGCAGGAACCGGCTCCTTTCCCGAATCTACAGCTAAGATGTTCTGAGGGCAGACCCTGCCGGTAAAGCACATCCAAGCAGGTGGCATTTGAGGAGAGTCACCCCTGAAAGCCGCTCGGCAGCACTCCTGCCCTTAACGAGCCGGCCGCTCCGGGGGGCACGAAGGGACCAAAGCGGGGCCCGGGCCCAGCCCCGGGTTCCCCTCACGCCGCCGGGCAGGGCCTGCGGCCCCGCGTGACCCCGCTCCGGGGACGTGCGGCGGCGCGAGCCACCCCGGCCGGGCGCGCGCGCTGGCGGCCGCCGCCGCACTGAGACGTGCGGGACGTGACTGGGCGGGCGGGCGGGCAGGGCGGCGGGCGGGGCACGGCGGGTGCCAGCCGGCCTGGGGGAGCTGGCAGCACCGGGAGGCACGGGCTCGGAAACGGGTCTGGTGTCCGCTGTGGTGAAAGATCCGTTTACGGTATGTACATCAGGTCACGTTTAGCTGAGGATTCCCATAAACCAACGTCCCCCACTTTCAAACCCCATCCTGTTTAAGATTGGTCTACATATGCCCACACACACCCCTTGTTCATCCGGTTTAGTCCATGTTAACACACCAAATTAAAACACCGTTAACCAGAACTAAAGGAGCCCTGCCTCTCTGAACATACTGAGATGCACTTCACCGCGTTCCCTTCATCCTGTCACAGTGTGCTTTACCAGCCTACACTGCATCCGCTCCCGTTAGAACTGAAGGAAATAGTGGGGGGTTAGTGCCAGCAGAGGTGGGCTCATGGTTGATTTGCACTGGCGACATTTTCACTTGTAATTTGACTTCAGCACTGGGATACTGCCAAAGTGTATGATACTGTGACAGGAGGCTGCTACAGAACTGTTGCAACTGTTTCGTTTCCTGCTTTTGCTAGCTCAGCCCGGTTTAGAGGCAAAGGATTACATACAACAGGCTGCAGCTCAGTTTCTGTATCTCCACAACAGACAGGATAGAATTGTATTTATTGCAGATTCCTCCTATTATAAGTGCTTTTTCTTTGGTAATGTGTAAAACAGAGGGATTAAATGTAATTAGATCTGTGGGGCCTCATGCTCCTGAGAGTATCTGCCTGTTGCCATGGAAACTTAATACAGGATCAGTTAGGAGGAAATATTAGGTGATTGGAGGTAGCCTGCGGGTGCTGTGTTTGATGTGATGGTACAGCATATATAAAAGGAGAGCATTACTGTTATGAAAAAGGCCAGCTAGAAATGGCAAGAATCTATTATCAGTGTCTAGCCAATACCCTTATTGCCTATGCAGCAGTACTTTATGGTCAGCAGCATGGGTACAGAAGGCCATTTGTGAGTATGTAAGCTGACCTATGTAGCTTAAGAACTTCCCTTGAATTAATTTAAATATGTCAGCAATCTACCCAACTTTGGATTACTGGAATAGAAATAAACAACTGTTATCAAAAATAAAACATGAAATTCCATGCAGGAAACCTAATTTAGATGGAATTCAGTCTGGAACTGGACTAGGCTGAGAATTGTACAATTACAAAATGAGGAAGATGGTCTAAGCTGAGCAATACAGAGATTCTGCTTCAGTTTTTATCTCTTCACAGCATGTTGGGAGTGTGGATACGCTGAAAAGTGTAGCATGTTCAATATTGTGTTAATAGTCATAAGACTATATTTGCCCAAGGGTACTAAAATCTAAGCAGACTAAATAAAAGATGTAAGATGTATACTTGTACAGGTGTCATACTTGGGTTTGAGTGAACAAACATAACATTAACCAGCTTTACTGAAATTCTGCAGGAAGTAACCCCTGCAAAGATTTTGATGGGCCACTGGTATGACACATTAGTGCATTTCTTGTGGCTTAGCTGATTAAATATCAGCCAAATTAAATATATGCACATTTCCAAACACTGCTGCAAGCTCCTGTTCCCTACAAAACCATTACCGTATTTACTGATGCCTGCCCTGACCTCCTGTCCTCATAGAATCATCAGGGTTTAAAACGACTCTGGAGATCACCCACCTACAGGTGAGTTTGGAATGTCTCCAGAGAGGGAGACTCCACAACCCTCCTGTGCTGCCTGTTCCAGCTCTCCAGTGCTGACACACACAACATCAAGATCTCCCTCATGCTGAGGTGGAACTACTTGTGTTTTAGCCTATTAAAGAAAAGTGATGTTGCTCCTCATCCTGTTGCTGGACACCATCCTCCTGGCACCCACCTTTGAGATACTCATATGTAAAAACTCTGCAGTAACTTTCCCATTTTGGCCTCCTTTGTTTTCCTGTTCCACTGCCTTTTTTTTAGGGTTTGCCAGCTTCCATCATTCCCCCATCTCTCCCTCAAAACCCCTAGGATAAACTATATAATAATTCTGTGCTGTCTGTAACTGAAGGTGATGTTCCATACCAACACTTTACTATTAATCCCTAGTCCCACTTAGCCTCAAACCATTTTAGCGTGTACTGCTACAGCACAGCAAGTAATGTACATCACAAGTTACTATCAGACTGCAATGACACAGTAAATTCACATTGCAATTTATGTGTAGCAAATAATGCCACTGTAGATTCTATTATCTGGGTAAAGTCCTCTACAGGGGAAGTTGAGCTTGTTTATTTATTCGTTTTTGTAATACAAATGTTATTACCCCGTTCTTTACATTATCTGGCAAAATCAGATTATATTACTTTTTTTTTCCTTAATGAGTAGTACCCCTAACTTACACTGGGCCATAAGCAAAAGAATAAGCCACAGATCTGCACACTAGCCTCATGTTTAAAAATGAAGTATTCATTTGGCTTTCTTAGCAAAAAGAAAAAGATCTTTTGAGATCAATACCTACATAAATATTTTATTTAGTTACAAATACAACACTAACTAACAGTTCAATCTCTTCAGGTACCAGCTCTGAAATAAATATACTAGTTCTATAACAACAGCATTGTCAAATTCCCTAGTTACTATATCTATATCAAATGCCCAGTTTCTGGAGAAGTTGACTTCTTTTCCTAAAGCCTATGAGGTTTTTTTTACACTATATCCATTACCATAACTGCATTAATGTCAGCATCACAGTGGCACCTTAAGACCAGACAGTATCCGTCTTTTGTGTATGCACAGCAGAAGTGAAAAACATGCACTTGAATTATGTCTGCTTTCCATATACTTTCAAAAACAGAAGCTGTAGAATCCCACCTTTAGCTGAATACTTACAATTTATTTTTCTTATATCATGAAAACTAACTTCAGCCTTGCAGCTATGGTGGCCTGGCAATGTGTCAGAGCTTTAGAAAAATAGAAAATCTTGTCCATTTTTTATAGCAGAAGTGTCCTTATTTTATCTAGTATAAAGCCAAAAAGTGACAGCCATATAGTTATTAAGGGTACAGTCCTGTCACCATATGTGCTTATTTTTGCAGAATACCATGGGATTACCCTAACACAGAGTGCTGGTGTGCGCGTGCACTGTATTTCAAGCTAGGTTTGTATATGTAGCTGAATATAGCATGAAAAGGTCATCTGGCCAAGAGGTGTCATTTTACACAATGACTTTAGATAGTGCAACTGCATAAAATGGTGCCACACGGCGAGATACGTGAATTCCCATTTCAGCGGCAATTTAGAAAGTCACCCTAATATTTTTATGATTTACCTTGAGTTAGTGTTCCAACTGAATCACAACAGGCAGACTGTGCTAAGTCTGTCTCATTTTCAGACTGTGCTAAGTCTGTCTCATTTTCAGACTGTGCTAAGTCTGCCTCATTTTCAGACTGCCAACTGCCACGTCTTAACAAATTAACGCTCCCTCTGAAATAAAAATGGCAAAACTGTGTATGACTTCAGTCTGTGACATCTTTAAATGGATTTTCAACTGCTTTACCCAGAAAGCACACAGACTCGCTGGTCAAGCGTGTGTGCGTTTCCACAACCGACGCTAATGCTCTGAGCAGGTGAGGAAGTTGCATTGCCACAGCTCAGCCTCACCTCTGTGAGCTTTTTCTTTCTCCACAGAACTGCTTAGAATAAGGATGTGAGAACGAGCAGCAGCACCCGGGGGCTCCCTCCCGGCGGATGGAGTGGGGCTGCGGCGGCCGCGAGGGAGAGGAGCGGGGTCGAGAGAACAATGGGGGCGGTCGCGGCGCCGCGAGCGGCCACGGCGGCCCTTGCGGCGCTCCGGGTGGGGCACGTAGCGCTCGGGTCTCCGCCGCCGATGCTCACGGAGCCTGAAGCGGCGCCTCACCGCTCTCCGTGCGCTCGCAGGACCGAGTAACGGAGCTCACGCCCTGGACTCCGCGATGTCCTTATGAAGGCACGATCCCTCAGGCTGCGCGTCACTCCCTTTAGCGGGTCTGATTGTCACCGCTGTGACAAAGGGAAGCCCAGAATCTACTCCCCTGTGGCTGAAAGGAAAGCTGAGCAGCAGCCAAAGGGATCGTGGAGACGGCGCTGAGCGCAGGGACCATCAGCGCCCGGCACCGGTCCGAAGCTGGCGCTGGCGGGAACAAAGCGCGAGCTCGCGGGTGCCTCACGAGCCACCGGTGTACGTGCGCTGAGGCCGCGGCACCGCGCGCCTGGGCGTGACCCGGCCGCCTGAGGAAGCCGGGGGCAGCGGGGCTCGGGGTCTCGGCGCCCGGGCAGCGTTGTCCGGCCGATGGCGGCGAGGACGGCAGGAGACCCGAGCAACAGCCCAGGAGGCGTCCCCCGGCCCCCGTGAGGTGGCGCGAACGGGATAACGACAATCCGCGCCGTCTGCACCGACCCTCCGGCGCCCTGCGCAGCCAATGGCCGAGAGGCGAAGCCGCGCCGAGCTCTACTAAAGCTTCAGCCGTGCATCCCCCGGCCTGGGCAGCCCCACACAGAGACGCGTGCTCGACCTGCCCGGAGCTCCGGAGTCGGGTCACGCAGCTCCGGACCTCCCCACGCTCCCCACGGTGCTCACTCCCGTACTCCAGACAAGCACCCCACAGCATCACTCACCCCGGCTCCCCCTCAGTACCTGGGTCACGTCCCACTCCTCAGCATGAAGATGCCGGTGCTCCTGCCGGAGCTCTGCCCGCCTTCCCCGTGCGCCCGCTCAGCTCAGCCCCGCCCCGTCCCTCTCAGCCCCGCCCCGTCCCGTTAAGCCCCGCCCCCTCCCGCTCAGCCCCGCCCCCTCCCGCTCAGCCCCGCCCCACCCCACGCGCGTCCCGTCCCGCCAGCTGCGGATCAGCCTCGGGCTGAGTGGGTGTGTCTCTGATCACGTGACTACTGTTACAGGTTCCCCCGCTCACAGGTACGTCAGGCGCGTGCAGGCCGGCGTGCCCGAAGTGGGGTCCCGGGGGCGCAGTGGGTCGCGGCCTGGGCAGAGCGGCCGCAGGTGTGAGGCGGCCGCAGGTGTGAGGCGGCCGCGGGTGTGAGGCGGCCGCAGGTACGGGGCGGCCGCAGGTACGGGGCGGCCGCAGGTATGGGGCAGCTGCGGTGCGGGCTGTGTTGTCCCGACATCCCTGTGCTCCAGGGAGTGACCACAGTTGCTTTGTTATCTCCTCAGATAAGAAAAGGTTTTCGAGCTTCCTTGTGAGGTTTGTTGGTTTTGGTTTGGAGGGCAGGGGATGTTTGTTCGTTTTGGAAGCTTTTCGTTCTTCTTGGTCATTTTGAGCGTGATATTGTACATTCTGCAGATAACGTACAGGCCCCCTTCCTCATCCTTTACTAAGCAAGCACCACCTCCAAATACCTGCTTGAGTTACCTCATTTTGCATCCAGACGGGGTAAGCTTTCTGTAATGGCTCTGCTGCTAGTCATGCTAATGTTGAATTATAAAACTTAATGTGTGTTGATATTGCTGTTGATATTGCATTCATACAGGTTGTGATGAGCTTCTAAAGTGCAGTGCAGAAAGCAGCACTCCTTAAGCTGCTCAGTGCTTAAGAAATTCTGGAGTAGGTGCTCCACTCCTTTGTGTGCTTATAGAACACAAGTCAGTGTACAGGGTCATGCACTTCTACTCAGTACTGTTAAAACCACACCTTGAATACTGTGTCACTCACTATAAGAAAGGCATTGTGGTGCTGGAGCATGTCCAAAGAGCAGCAAAGCTGGTGAAGAACCTGGAGCACAAGTCTTGTGAGGAGCAGCTGAGAGAACTGCAGTGGTTCAGCCTGGAGAAAAGATTCAGGGAGCACCTCTCTCCCTTGCAACTACTAAAAGAGGGTGTAAGTGAGGTGGGGTTGGTCTCTTCTCCAAGTAACAAGCAACAGGACAAGAGGAAATGGCCTCACGTACACTGGGAGGGTTGTGGGGGTGTGATTGGATATTAAGAATAATTTCTTCCCTGAAAGGGTGGTCAAGCACTGGAACAGGCTGCCCAGGGGGTCACCATCCCCGGAGGTATTTAAAAGATTTGGAGGTGTGGCACTTAGGGACATGGTTTAGTGGTGGATTTGGCTGTGTTAGATTTATGGTTGGACAAGGTCTTTTCCAACCTAAATGATTCTGTGATTCTTATCACTTGTGTGGAGACACTCAGGGGTGTGTTTGCTTTGACTTCTGATTCAGTTTTGCTGTAGTACCCATTTGTACCTGCTTAGGGATTCATTGCAGTAATGTACAAAGATGAGCAAGGGTCCTTTGTTTTGGGTAGATAGCATACAGCCAGTGAGACATACATTGTTAATCTTAATGAGTAAAATGAAGTTTTGATTATTTAGCATTACCTTGATTTAGGCCATTCGCTTACCAGCTAGATTAAGATAAGTGCAGAAAAGCAAAAACCACTGATTCTTGTGGAGCTTCTGAAGCAAGCATTGCAGTGGCTGAGGCCCAGCAAAATTGCTGGAGTCTAGCAGCTGAAGACATTTTTATGTGTCTTTACAGGTAATCTTATTTCTGTAGGAAAAGGAAGCGTGATCTACATTGCTGGTCTCAAAGGACTGGAAAAACTCCTACAGTTCTTGAGGGAGACAGTTTCATTTGTCATGACTTCACCCTCTTGACTAATTTCTCAAGAACAGTTCCATCCTGCAGAATCTTCTGCTTTGTTATTGCACTTTACTTGAATCATGACATCATGGAAATGTAGAACCAGTGGAATCTTTAATGCAAACCTTAGAGGTATGTACTTTGTGAAGATGTTATTGGGAGGGACAGAGGTGTCTAGGAATAGAGAGGTGTAACAGTGGAAGTGAAGTTGGCAAAATACTTAAACCATCAGTATCTCTTATAGCTACTCAAATGATATAAGAGACTAGATAAGGAAAGAGGTTGTTTGTTAGCTACACGTGTTAAAAAGGCAAAAAAGAGGATTGTTGTGTCCTTCACATATCAACATTGCCCCTACTAGAGCCTCCAGCTCTCTGCAGCCTAGTCAGCAGGGTGCAACATATGCTTTTTAGTTAGAGTTCAGTTGTAGAACATTCACACTGTTTAAGAGGTCAGTGTTTTTTTACCTAGAGGCAGAGGAGAGTCACTTCAGTTTGTTTTTCAGAAGTGGATGTCCATACATATAGACCGGCTGCTGAAAAAACATGACTGGTGGTCTGTGGTCTCACTTTTGTAGTGGACAGCTTCTATTGTTTTTGAAGGATGCATTTTTCTGAAAGAGATGTGTTCATAAGAGTGTCAGAGTAAATGATAATCCCAACATCAGCATCCAGATCACTGGATTTGATTCACTATTCAATAAGGCAGTAGTGTAAGTGAGCAGAACACAGGGTTGCTGTGCTTGCAGAAGCCTGCACAGGGTTGGGATAACTTCATAAACATTTGGAGCAGAGATGAAGGCACAAACTCCCTATCTGTTAGGTAGGGTTATGTTGTACACACTTACGCATTAAATATGATGCAGTACACTTATAAGTAGAGGGAATATTAAACGTGCAGCAGAGAGGCTGTGACTTAAGGCATCTAACTACAAAAGGAGCTTTGAAAAATTCTTCCTTATGATTCCAACTAAATAAAAACCAAACCACTGCGTCTTCGCATTGTTCATCTGTAAGTATGCTGCTTGTTACATGTACCCTCAAAGTGGTGTTGAGCTCATGAAGAATCATTAAATAGGCAAATTCTATGTCTAGAGTAGACTCTGAAAGTCTTGGTTTAGTTTCTTGCTGAAGAGGATTCTTAATAGGAAAGTATAATATCATTGGGCTATACTTAACAGATGCTAGATTCCACCAAACCTCCACTGAAGTCCTTCACTCCATAATTTCTTACCAGTTTCCAAATAAGTAAGGATCCTGGTGTGTTCTTTTTTCACGTATTTAATTTGGCTTTGTTATTTTTTCTTTTGCATCTTTACAGCAAGGAAAGCTAATGATATGCTGGATGCTGAGCAGAAGGGCACATTGCTGGCTCATGATCAAGTCAATATCCATTAGGACCC
Organism: Melopsittacus undulatus; assembly: GCF_012275295.1. Taxonomy (NCBI): domain Eukaryota; kingdom Metazoa; phylum Chordata; class Aves; order Psittaciformes; family Psittaculidae; genus Melopsittacus; species Melopsittacus undulatus. The sequence continues at coordinate 18,352,652 of NC_047537.1, forward strand.
ACACCTTTCCAACTGGCTGGCCCCAGGCGGTACACATGTATGGGATTATTGCTACCCAGGTGCAGGACTTTCCATTTTCCTGTTAAGCTTCATGAGATTCCTAGATTGTTTTCTTTAAAAACAGAGTGAGGTAGTGAATCCAATAACTGTTTGCCACTCACATCAGTAAAGATGGTCAGAAAATGCTGGAAATGTTTGCCTCATCAGGTTTCCAGGATGGCAGAAGTGACTGGAACATTGTTGTTGTACAGTATAAATAGGAAGAGGGTAGCTAACATGAGGACAAAACTTAATGGCTTTGAAACACAGGGTTTCTGATAGTAAATGTCTTCCCTAGCACTTCCTGAACTGTAGAATTGCTTCCGAATATCAGCAGTTTTGGGTGGTTGCTCCTTCCTATTCCAAATTCTAGCCGTACTCTTCACTGTTCCTGCAGTTTGTAGGTTAATCCCAAATACTACCTCAAAAGTGCCTGTAAACGTTTATTCTTATTAAGCTTTTATAGAGTTAATTTGTTTTGAGGCTGTTTCCTTGTTTGCACTTGAATCTGTTGTATTAATTACGGATTTTCACTGCAGCATTTTTAAGAATGTTCACAGAAACACTGAATATTTCAAATGGTTTCATACATGGCTAACTGTGCAGTGCATACACCTCTGCTTTTGATTAAAAATGTAAATATAGCAGATCATGTTGCACAAAGAGTCCTTGTAAGATCTGTAGTGTAGAAGGGTCTGTAATACTCAGAGTTGAAGTTTTGGTAATATTTAGTTTGTTTCTAAAGTATGAAAATAAGGTCTTTTTATATAGCTCTCAAGATTCAGCTGAAGAACATGAACTGTACCTACAAAAATTTATAGTTTTCAAAAATAACACACAGTTGTACAGATAGGCATCAAGAGAGAGATGAAAATCAAATTCATCTAGTCTGGATAAAACTTGAACTTAAAGATGTCCTTTAGGTTCTAAATAATCACTCAAATTTCAGAGGGGACCAAAAATTCCTCTGGAGTCCTTTGCAAGCTAAAAAGTAGGGCACTTTTATTTAGAAGATGGTCTTTTAAATGCTTTTGAGCTTAGTAGTGTATTTGTAGCTGGGATATACTCTGCTTTTCCTCTGAAACAGCCTTTTTAGAGGGTGAATCCATTTTCTTTCTTTTGGGGAGCTACTTGTAAGTATTGATATTTCACAGTACACTGATGGGTCCAAAGGCTTGTGTTCAGAAGTGATTCTGACTGTGGTTCTGAAGGTGCCTGAAATTTAACTTCAGCCTCAATCTTAATGAATTTGCTACTGTTTTATAAAAACAGAAAATATCTCTCTTCTAAATTCTTGTTACCTTTTCCCTTTTAGCAAAAATTTTCTTTTAATTTCCATCTATGAAACCAGGACATTTTCTGCATTTATTTTGGGAGTATACAGGTTTTTACATTGATACCAAAATCCATGTTGTACAGACTGTAATCTGTTTGACTCACCAGTAAGATAAAAATTTACTCATTTTGGACGGTATTGAGTTACTAGAAATTACTCATTTGGGCAACTGACGTGTTTAACTGTGTGACTAGGGACTGGCTGAAGGTCCCTTGGAGGAAATTACAGCTAATTGGGAAAGGGGGTATGTGAGGAAGGGTTGCATAAGATAATGTGGTTGAGGGACTGGGCAACTCTGGAGTAAGCCATAAGAAAAAGGAGTATGCCGCCAGTTGGCATGGTATGTGGATTTAGATATTTGCCTATTATGTACTGATTTTGATGAGTGCTTTTAGGGGCCCACTGCAGAGTATAAATTATCCTGGGATCTGCACTATAATTTTTGTGTGCTCAGATCTGGAAAATCACTTGAAGTCAGATTTCACTGCTGTATTTTAAACCGGAGGTGAGTCATACAAACAAATCAACTAAATCACTTTAATATTCATAGTGTTATGAAATTACATGTAGATACACTTCATGTAGCTAAATGAAACTTGATTTATTTCTAAAGTCAAATTATTAGTTCTGATTCTGACTCTCAATAATAGTTACAGGTAGAAGTAAACACCTGCTCTCTTTAGGTAACATAGGGTTAGGAAATACTCTTCTGATGACCTAAGGAAATACACATATATATATAAAATAACTACTGATAATATTCTGTTTTAAGTGAGTGTACTTCAGGCATAATTCAGGCAACATTCAGGTTGCTGAAAGGTCTTCCATCTGGCAAAGCTGTGAGAGAGCGTTACAGGAAGTTTGCCCCATGACTTCTTCCTGCAAAGCGAGTCATTGAGTGACTAAGGGAAAATCATACTTTACATCTAGTTCGGGTTTTACTCCTTCCTATCTCATACAGACAGCGTAGTCTGGTTTAGTTGACAGATACATTTTTGAATAATTAAATACCTTGGTAGCAGAGCTTCCTTATCTGTGCTGCATGACTGCATGTTGTAGTTGGCCTGAGCTTGTTTTACAAGATTTTAAAAGAGTTTTTCAGGCGATGCAGTGGAATCTGTAGGGAATGGCTAGTTTGTTCCATTTGTGCCATTTCTTAACAGCTGTACCTGAAACGGGCCAGGACTCCCCTTCCTGATCTGCATGAGGGAGAAATTGTTTTATACTGAACAGTCTGATAAAACGTGTAGGAAGACAAGTGAACAGGAAAACGCGATTTGAGAGTATTAAATAATTTATAGCTGTGTTTTGGCAGAAGGGGCTGTTCCTGGGAGACCAGGTCTACAAAGGAGCGCGCACGTGCTCACACAATCCGGAGGTGCTGCTGTATTACAATGGAGAGGGAGGAGAAACAGGGAGTGAGAGAAGCGGAGAAGCTCCGGTTTGCTGAGCAAGAGGAGGGGCAGTGAAGGAGCTGCGGTCCCCAGCAGAGCTGCGGCGGCAGCACGGGGGCTGGGGGAGCCGCGGTTGAGCCGGGCTGCAGGCGGGGCCGGGCCGGGGCCGGCACAGCGCCCATTGGGCGTAAGCGATGCTCGCGACGAGCCCCGCCTGGAGCGAGCCGGGGCCGGGCTACGGGGCCGCGGTTCCCATGGACACGGACCCGCCTCTTGACCGGGTGTTTGCGCCGCGGCTGCCGGGAGACGCGGCCTATGGAGGTTGGTGCCACGAGAGCCGAGCCGCGACCGGAGTGATGCGCGGGGGCCATCAGAAGGCGCAGCGGCCGCTTGAGCCGCAGCGTGTCCTTGGGAGCTCCCGGTGCGACCCGTGCATCTTCCGCCCTTTTCTTTCTCTGGGGACCAGACCCTTCCTCCTACAGAGTGCCCTCTGTGCTGCCTCTGAGCCGCAAGCATTATCTTGTGCTCCTCTACTGAGAACTAAGAGGCTTGACCTTGACAGCCTGCCGGCCATCTGCCCTTCTGCCTCAGAGCATCTGACGCTCTGGGCCCTCAGTGTGACTGCCCACCCTTCTCCTGGGCTCTGCTGGCTGCCACTGGCAGTGTTTTCTTTCACTCCCACTTGATTACATCTTTATGTTCCTCTCTGCCCTCCAAGCATACAACCCTCTAGTCCTGCAGGATGCTTGATCCCTAGGTTCCCGGTAGCATTGCCTTCATCCATTTGTCTCTCTTTTCCTGTCCTCCCTGAGGATATTTGCTCTAGGGACTCAACGTCAGTGCTCCTCATGGTGCATTGCCCTCATTTTACATTCCTGACCTCTCTGTAGAATATGTACCCATTTCTCAGTCCCAGGAGCAATCGTTTCTTCCAACCATACCTTGTATTTTACTTATGCAGTAACTTATGCCTCCTATTCTTAAGACTGTCCTGCATAACAGTAAGCTGTCATGTACCCCACAGCATAGCCTGCACTGTACTTTGCCAGAGGTGTGTCACTGCTCAGTATCTGACATCCCAGGTTTCTCTTGTATGTTATTACTCATTATTCTATCCCCCAGCTTCTACAATATTTTATCTATTCCAATTGGGTTGTGTAATAGTGTACATTTGCTGTTTATATGGCTAACTTTACTTGTAAGGTAAATAGCAAACCAGCTCCTAGCAGTAAAGAAGGAGGTATCACGTAAGTGATGCAAACTTGGAACTTGATCTTTCTTGTTGGAACTGTTGACAAGATAGACACACTAGTTGTGCCAATGCTGATTGCTTGACATGCAGCACATAGTGAAACAGCTGTGCTAGTACTCATGTGGTAGGAATCACCAAGGAAGACAGTTGTAGCTGGAGATACTTAACTGATACTGTCTGTGTGGCATTTTCTTTTCTGTAGTTTTGAAAGGAAGAGATACAGTCTTGGTTTATTAGCTCTGCTAGTCTGTCATGCATGTATTGCTCATCTTGGTACAATAAGGGTATGTTATAAAGGAAGAGAGAAAAGTACAGCTTCTTTATACTTTAAATAATGTTTTAAAACTTTAGACCTCTGACAGAGAGAGATTGTATGGAAGCCTGAAAGCTCTTACTACTTTGAAATGTGCTTCAGCATCACTTTGTTCTCCTTACTTGGTTGAAAAGTAACTGTCTCAAACATGGCATCTAACTTCTTGTTGAAGTAGCATTTTAGTAGTAACAGCTGCAAAATCTCCACTGAATTGCCTCTTTCTGGGTCGGCTTTAAGTAAGTGGACAGTAATGGGTAACTTTGCTGTTTAGGTTGTATGAGTAAACTGTGCTTGTTATAAGATGTTGTTTCTTGTATGTACGCTCTTTCCTAAATCACCTGTTAATGTTCTATATAGGTTTACTGTTCTTTTGTCTGTAAGACATTCAGGCAATTGGTGTAATCTATATTTAAAGTTACACTGCTATTTCTGTTATGATTCTTATTAAAACTAATGTGAAATTATAAATACTGCTGCTGTCAAAGGCAAAATATTCCCTTTTCCCCTATTAATTTGCATTTCTAGGTAATATAGCTCTCTGGAAAGCAGTATTTTGAAATTACAAAAAGGTATAATCATTCATATTTTTATATAAAATGAATTGTATTATATGTAACCCAAGTTCACATCAAGATACCACATTCAATTTACGAGTGCTGTTTATTTAAGTGAGATGTATGGAGATAGAGAGGAGGGTTGTTTTCATAGGAAACTGTGTGGTGCCTTCTAATTTTAAGGTAATTGTAGAAAGAGATTGTTAAAGAGCTATATTTTTTCTTAACCACCTCTTTCCAAGAAAAATTGTGATTTCAATTTGATGATTTCAAGGAAATAATAGGCTGGAGCTGTGGTCTTGTTTTTTATTCCTCATGCAAAGGGTTTTGGCTAATAATGTACTGCTAACTTTAGCTAATAAAACATATATCAGGCTTTTAAAAGGCACTTATAAAAATACTTTGATGCCTTAGTGGGTATAGACTGAGCACAGTTTCTTTCAGTGCCTTGGATCCAGAAAGCATCTTGTGGGCGTTTTTTATTTTTAATGTATTTACGATTGGGGTGGAGGAGGGAAGTTAAGATTTATCTGATCTTTTGAACTGGTAGCCATCAGATGCATTTGGAGCAACAGTAGCTGAAAGGAAGATACAGAGGGAGCAAATCTTTTAGTGTTGCATTTCCTAGGTAGGGAGGATGTAATGTTCATGACGGTGACTTAAAAAAAATCTATTTCTGCTTACCCAAATGAAGAATATTCTACTTACACTGTATGCTGCATAGTAGCACAATCTGAAGATTGCCAACAGAAAGCAGAATATGAAAATAATTATTTTTTTTAATTGCCTTAGGGATAAATGTGAAATCTAGGCCAGCAGAATTGAATGACCACCATATCGTTGTGTCTCTAGCAGTGTTTGTTACTCAGTGTACATGCTGCAAGATGTCAAAAAGCAGCTTCAAGACATGCATGAAGAATTTTATCAAATTGAAAGGTTGTCGTTTTGGGGTTTTTTTCTATACCCTGAGAATTTTTAGAAGAGAGAAACTAAGAGTTCAAACAGTATGATATCACAGTTACTCAAATGAAAACATCAGAAAATGCTAAGAGGCAGAGATTGGTGTTGCTAGAGTACACCTGGTTATGCTTGTCAAGGAAAGAAACAAAAAACCTTAATTTCGTTATTGCTGCTGATGATACAACATGTTGAAGAACATTAATTAAGAGTTGGAACAGTTTTGCAGGTGAGATGTGGCTTCCTTAGAATTGTGTTCAGGAAAAGAGAAGTTTAGCTTCTCTGGGACATTTCTGGATTGGGATGGTGTGATAAAATCATTCATACAATAAAGAGCACTTTGAGCGTGGAGATCTGATTATCTATTCTGACAGAGGAACACCTAGGACATGAACAGAGTGAGGGCTAACAGAAGTGACTTAGGCTATCTTTGCACCTTCTGTATCTTGGTTTCCACAATGACTTGTGTGATTTCTGGTAGCCTGTTAGAGATACGATAGCATTATGTGAAAGTGAGGATGCTCTTAAACATGTAACTTGTCCCTATATAATTTATGTAGTCACTGGGGGGACAGTATGACTGGATGGAGATGGCATATGGGAAACACAGTGTGGGGAGCAGAAAAGGATTTGTCAGAAAAAGAATGCTTTTTCCTTGGGCACTGAACACCTCTGGCAAATCAGATGAATCTGAAAGTATTGTGTGATGTCTCCTGTGTGTTACATCAAGATGCACTTTCCTTCTATGTATGTGAGGAGACAAGTGATAATGGTGTCAACCATTGTCAATAATATCATCTAAGGTTATTAGACATCAGCTGCTATGTTGTACTGTGGATTCAACACAAATGGTTCAGCCCTTCAGCTATTTTAAGCTGTTGGAAGCTAATCTTGCAATGGGAGTTGGATTTGTGCACTCTTAAATGCCTTTTATCCCACCTTCTCTGGTAGGCCTCTGTGAAAGAAAGAAGTCTGTTGGGGCGTATCTGTCACAGGACCAAGATCTATGACTAATAAAACCAACTATAATATTAAGATAGCTAAAGCAATGCCTTTGTTTAGCTTGGCCACTCTCACTTATTTTTATTATTCTGTATAGACTTCCAAATCTTGTGGGGAGCAGAGGATAAAAGATTATTTCTTTCCACACATCATTCTTGTTTGATAGAACTATCATCTTCAGCTATAACAGTATCTTTGGGATTATCCTGTTTAAAATGTTAACTGCTGTAAAGTATTTGGGTCAAACTGCATTTTTGGTGTGGAGATGACTAGATAAGTTTTAAATAACTTTTTTTAGTTATTAGAAGTGATCTGGACATGGACCTGGAATTCCTCAAAGATCACTGACTGATTTATGTCACTGTAGTTCTGGAACGTGTTCAAATTCTAAGGCCACTTTCAGGAATTTTATATGGAGCATGTCTGTTGGGAATGGATGGAGGATTTTGAGTCTTCTATGCCCAGCATTGCCTTTTTGCTAGGCTAAGCTGGGTACTAATCACTGAGCAGTACAGTGACTACTCTTCTGATCTGACTTGCCCTAAGAAGCTGTGAGATGAACAAGGGAGGTGTAAAAGTGCCTGTCTGGTCTATGTGGAGATGCCGCTTCTGTTAGACTTTATTTATATGTCTAAGTGTTGGCTACAGAATTTGGATTGAGTCAGGTGAAGTGTAAAATTAAAAGCAAAATTATAGCAGAATATGAAAGTAAATATGTGTTTAGCTTTTTGTGACTATCCAGTTCTAGTTTGCAGTTCTGTCTATGTATTTGTTGTATGATCAAACAAGTGCATTGGTCATTCAGCTGCTGAAAATAACTGCAATATATTGTTGAAAGTAATTAGAAGGTTGCAGAACTGCACAATATCAATCCACGACTGTTTGGCCATCTACCAGACTGTACCAAGCCTATTGAGTCTTGCAGGGATGAACCCAGAGCTTGAAACTATTCAGGGTATCATTAGGGAACTTACTGGTCACAGTAGCAGTATTGGCTTTTTGTATTTGTTTGAAATATTGGCCTTACTACTATTCTTCCACTGTATCTCAGAGAAGCATTTTTTGTTAGTAGCAAATACTAGGAGGAGGAGAGGAAAAGATATGAGCTGCTTCTATTTTTAAATGTATCTAAAAGATCGGATTTCTGGTGGCCAGCCCTTGTTTTGCCATATCTTATGTAACAGAAACTTTGGGGGGAGGAGGAGCTCTGTTAAGTGAAAGTCTTAAAATCCTTTTCAGCAGATCCTCAATACTTCAAAAGTTGCATATATTGTTGAGAAGTTGCAGTTGTTATAATTGGTTTCAAACAACTTATGAGAAAAATTTTGATGGCAACTTTCTTTAGGGGATTACAGCACCTTGTATTTATAGTTATGTCTTACTGTTAAAGAAATTACATATGGATGCCTCATTAGGTCACCAGAGATGGTCTTTAATGTGTTTTAATGTGTTCTAGGAATAGTCACATAGATCATCAGCATCAGGAGTATGTGAACCTGAAACATCAGATGGAGAGAAAAATCCAAGACCTATAAGGAGAGTTTGCTTGTTAGAAAGGGGTATAAAAATATGGACACACAGTGTTGTGTTGCTGCAGAGCCATCTAGCAGTTCTGGTTTAACGTTGTTGGACTTACATAAGCTTTATTTTTTGTCTTTTTTTTTCATAAATTGATGAGATTTGTAATGACGATTTAGAAAATTATGCACTACTTGCGTAGTAGCTGTTGGTTTGTTTGCCTGGCAGCTGCCCCTTGTAAGGAACTCTTAAGAATGTGTTTCGTAATCTGATATTGTGTAAAATCGTTTTCTGTAGACAGCACATGGCTAAATTTGTTAGTCATGGAACTGCAGGAGAAGTCAGCATTAGGGAGTGGAGGCAGTTTCAGTGAGCTGGGTAAATGCTTCTTGTTTCTCATTCTCCTCATTGAAAGGCTTCCCCCCACACACTTCTGCCTCTTGCATTGCTGACCTTTCATCAAAAAGGATAATCTTACTAAGAATGAAATTTGACCTTCTGACTATGATACTTTATGAGGAACATTATATCTGTCTGTATTCTAAACTTTAAAGAATAACGAAGCCTGCTTTCCTTTGCTTTTGTGTAAAAATATATTTGATATTAAAATTACTTGTAATTGTTTACATGAGTGTGTGTGTGAGGAACTCTTTCTCATAGCTTCCTATTTCCTAGCAGCCTTCTTGTCACTTTATCTCTAGTGGAACACAGAAGCTTAAGTTCATTTAGGTTGGAAAAGACCTTTAATATCACTGAGTCCAGCCATAAACCTAACAGAGCCAAATCCACCATTAAACCATTGTCTGCAAGTGCAACATCTAAATATCTTTTAAATACCTGCAGGGATGGTGACTCAACCACTGCCCTGGGAAGCCTGTTCCAGTGCTTACTTCTGTTGATATTTGTTGGTTTATATATAAAATTTTACCTTTAAGTAGTGTCAAAAAAGTCTGAAATAACTTAATTTGGGTTTTTCTTTTTCCTATAGCTCAAGACTGTTCAATCTAATTTGTTAACTTCTTTTAACACACACTTCTGTCTTATTTTAAACCTGGTCTTTTTTTGTGTGAGTGCATGCTCAGGAGATTAATATATAAGTGAAAACTGAATATTCAAGTCAGCATTTTGTGCTCTATGGATTCCTACAGTCTCTTATTTGGGACACCAGACATAGCTCTCTTTCAGTTCTTCAATTAATGTGAAGAATATTTTCAGTATGGTAAAGGAATATGTTAAATGGAGTAGATTACCTGTTAAAATGGCTTCTTTATGAGTCATTTTAACCCAAAACAAGACAACTTTATTTTTAGGATTACCTGATCCTAATAATTAGGTGAGATGATGATGTGCTTTGTGCTAATCACAAGGTTAGTTATGTGATAAATTCGAGTTAAACTCTGCAGTGGCATAAGAAAGATTCAGCATTGGTCATAAGTCCAACTAAATAGTGGTAATAGAAGCTGCAGATGAGACATAAAAGTCTGGAAATTTTGCTATGCAGAAGAGAGTGGAGTCACAGGGCTTGCTTAAGAGAGGAAGATGCTCTCTTCAGGATGTAAGTGACCTGATTTCTCTTGTCTCATAAACTGTGCTGAAAGAAATTGAGAACATCATTCCATTTTTGTGCCCAGTTTGTGTGGAAAGCTCACAGTAATTCATGGTTAAACAGATGCCACACCTGAAGTACTGGGTCAGTTCTGGTGCCCACAATTGGAAAAAGACATGGGCAGACTGGAGAGGGCCACAGAGGAGACTGAAGAGCTAGAGAACTTGCCCTGTGAAGAAAGACTAAAGGAATTGGGTCTTTTCCTGGAGAAGGCTTGAGGGAACCTTGTTGGGGTTTTCTGGTATGCTACAAAGAGGATGGAGGGTCTCTCTTCACAAGGAGCCCCATGGAGAAGACAGGGGCCAGGGGTACAAGTTGCACTGGGAGAGGTTTCATCTCAATGTAAAAATGATTTTTACAATGAGAACAATTATTGCTGGAACCACTGTCCTAGGGACAGGGAAGAGTCCTCACTATTAGAGGTTTTCAAGGCCTGGTTGGACAGGGTACTAGATAATCTTATCTAGGCTCCTTTACCATGAAAGGCTGGACCAGATAATAGTTCCAACTCGGGCTGTTTTATGTTCTATGTATATTACTGCAGCAAAATTTGTAGCAAAATTTCAATGTATGCATATAAACATTAGTTTTATGATTGATGTAATCAAGAAACCTCTCAGGGCTTAACAAGAAAATGAGATCATGTGGAAAAGTATCTGGGAACAACACACCAGAAGGACTTCTTTCATAGCCAGCCTAGAAAGTGACAGTTGCCAGTTGAAGAAGATGACTGGAAACTAAAGAATTTCTGCATTCTGTATGACTGGAAATACTGGTTTGCAATATGCATTTGGCTCATAAAAAGGTCCCTCTGAGCTCCTAATTAAAAAAAGTCGTTGGATAGTTTTATGTTCAAGATTGCATCATGTGTTTTGTTAATTGTCTTAAGCAAATATATATTAACATGGGAGGGTGGTTGTTCTTGTATGTAGACTTCAAAACCAAATTGTGGTGCTAAAACCAGGCCAAGATTCTCATCTGATTGAGATTTCTTAGGAGTCTGTCTCTAAAGAATTCCAAAATCAATCAATGCATGGACAGGAAGAGAAGTTGAGGGCACAGATGGCCAAATTCCATAAGGATGAAGAGTAGTAAAGATGACTAAAGCTTCGTTTAAAGCTTTGTCTAAAATGACATTTACAATCAAGCTTATGAGCCCTCTGAAGTCTTGACAGCTTCATGTTTTAAAAGCTCAGCTTGTGCTGAAATTGGTTTTGAAAGCTCTTAAATTTTGCATATGAGGTTTCTCTCATTTTGTGCACCTCTGATCTCTCTTTCCTAGTTGTGTTTTCAGTGTATGCGTGTGCAGCAGCATTTGAGCTTAGGAATTTTACCCTGACAGTCCAACAACTTAGATTCCTAGCTCTTTTGTATCCTGTTTCCATTATTAGCAAATGGGAAACATGCTGTCAATGGTATTGCTGAGAGCAGTATTGGTGGTGAGCAGTTTATGCCAGCTTTGCTGAGGTGACCTCTGAAGATGATTCTAAATACCCATAGAGATGGACACTGGAGCCTGCTGAGCTCTAAGCGATTAAGATACTTTTGTCCAGTAAAATACTTAGAGTAGAATGTAATAGATTTGGAAAATAGAACAAGGAAAGAAGAGGACAGTAAACAGGGCTGAGATTTAAAACAAAACCAAAAACTCAAACTCAAAACATCCTCAGTATTTATCCTGCTGCAATCAACAGCTTCTCTCTGTGTGTCACAGGTATAAACAAATGTCTCTGGCAGCTGAGCAAGAATGGATACTGGAGCAGAATAAAGTGCACACGGAACTGGACTGGCAGCACCTCTGCAAGAATGCAGAAAGTAACTGGTATCAGAAATCAGAGGATGTAACACAAAGTCTGTCTTCAGCAAGAGAGCAGGTGAGAATTTCACATTAACATTTTTTAGGAACCATCTGTTGCGTAGAGAGTTCTGGAGTTTTTCCCACCATAGTGTTCTTCAGGGCAGGCATTACCTCAATTTTCTTTCAAAAATCTGTAAAATGGTAATTCTGTATTGTGTACAGCAGTTCAGCAAATATATTTGATGAGAGACCAGAGTAATTTTAATGGACAGTCTCTAATAGTGGCCTTTTACCCCTTGTAACAGGTTGGCTTGAGAGATGCCACTGCTTTTCTCTTGGCATTGTAGCAGAAGAAAGATTTCTTTTAGAGCAGTCCATGGCCAAAAAGATTTTCAGATCACAGCACAGCTTGAATTCTGTCAAGGGAACAGTATTAGTTCTAGAAAACTCAAGCGTATTTTTGTAAGGGGGGGCAGGGAATCCTATTTTGTGAAGTGTACAAGCTTCTGTTTCTGAAAAATGAAGTACATATTTATAGTTTAGAGACTTACACAATGGGCTAACCATTATTCTCAATGACCAGTTGCCTAGTAAACTCCTGGGCACAGAGAAAGCACTTGTTTCCAAAGTATAGGATGCATTTACTCTGGTGTTTTATTTTACCTTCATCTTCCAAAAAGTATTGATAGGCATCAAGGGGTGTGGGATAGGAACACATCTGAGAGATGAATCAGCATTGTCTGCATCACATACAGATGAGACAACAAAGCCAAGTTACTTTTCTGTGAAGACAGTTTTGACAGAACCAAAGGGATGTGCTTGAAGTCCCTGTCCTGTGACTTAAAATACTTTTTCTTCAGTTTTCTTTTTCTTTCCCTCCCTTTTTTCCCTCCCTCTTCTCCATACCCTTTGTACTAATGTCTCTGCTTTCCCTCCCTCCTAGTTTGAAGTTGATCTACAGAAAAAAGACTACAACTTGCAGGAAGACTGTTCTTTCTGCTTTGACTGTTGAGAGAGAACAGACAATACAAGCATCATTTAATCACAGTATTTTTACCTGAAGGAAACAGGGTCAACAGTGTCTTGAATTAGGTGACTTCATTCTGACAACTTTATGGGGCATTTTTTCCATTGCACTTTTTTTAAGCAGTTCATCTGTTTCATATGTTTAATTCAAAATACAGATGTATCTAGTCTGGAATACACATAGATTAGGTGTCATAGGCTTCATTATGGCTCTGGTCCATTACTCAATGGCAAAAAGAGCAAGCTGTATGTACAGTTGCTCCAAAACAAAAATGTACTGTACAATCATGGCACATCAGAATGGAAAAAATTAATTTCAGGGAAGTTCCCAAGGATCTGTGTTAGTTGCAATTCAGGGTAGATTTTAAAATTGTAGTTAAACTTTCAAGGCAATGCTTTAAAATAGTCATTTGCCAGCTGTTTAAAATAATGCCTTTTATTTCACTGTCACAAAATAGTTTTTCTTTGGTTGCTACTTATTAAAATACATATATTAAAAAGAGAACCATTCAAATTTGCAATTGTAATGCTGGTTTGAAACCATGCTGAAGGATAAGGTATTGTGAGTAGAAAATTGTCCTTTGTAAAGGAATGAAAGTAGAATGTGCTGCCGTGTGCCCTGCTGGACAGCTGCAGATGCTCAACAGCAAGCAGTTAAGAGTGCATTATCAGAGCTTGCTGATAAGAAAAAGCAGTGTTAAGCAAGCCTAGTGGTTTCTGAACACAGAAAGTGATGTATTCGGATACTTCATGTAAATATTTTTCTTAAAAAATTAGATAAAAGCAGACTGCTTGCAAAATCTTACCATAGAGCAAGTTAGTTTTCTACTTCAGTTTCAAGCTAGACTGATTATGGATTGATTGCTCACACCCCAAGAGAACCAGGACTGAGGAAGGGCTCCTTTACTGTTCACATTCACTGATTTCTTCCACTATAACTGACTGTTCTTCTTGTTGGCAAGACTTCGTTTCCATTTTCACACTTTTCTTTCTGTTGGTAATATACTCTGTCTTTGTTTTGTACTTTTAGCCTGTAGGATAAGCAATACCCATCACAGCAAAATTATTTTTGCCTCCTGTGAAGGGCTCTTGTTTAAAAAACAAATAAATGCCAAAAAATAATATTATTAGGAACTAGAACCTTTCATCCTAAATCTTCTGTACAAAATTAACTGTAAACAAAGGAGGAAAATTATTTAAAGTTTAAAATAGATAAAAATTGTGTCAGTGAGTTTTCTTAAAGAAGGAATCATGTGTTAGCTACCCTCTGGCTCAGATGACTGAGGCAAGAACAGTTTAAATACACCCTAGTACAGTATCTTCAGCATACAGGCCCTTTCTTCAGATTGGTTTGAGACCCCATGAGGATGCTACAAGTATTGCAGTAGTTATTCTTGACTTCAATTAACAGAGATGTGACACACACCAGCCTGGAAAATCTTGCTTGTAAATGATTTTGAGTATGACTTGGGCCATGTCTGCCTCGCTGGAGCATGCTAATAATATCACACAAGTGCACAGATAAAAGATTACTTAAAGTAGTTCTGAATGATTATGTGGTGTTGTCTAGATCCTTCTCCACTGGCAAAAGTCTGGATCTGCTGTATTTCTGATTGAAACTGTGATGGTTCATTTGTATGTTGCAGGTTGAGATGAAGATCCAGGCTCCAGAAAAACCCTGAGTGATTTGGTACCTCCTAGTGCCTTTCCCTTCGTGCCTTTTCAATCTCTTTCCCTTTTCTTCACCTTGACAGCCGCAGAGAAATTGTAAAAGCAGAATAGACATTATCCTCATCTTATGCATACCTTCTACTGTTAGGGCAGCAAGAGCCACAGGAGAAAGAGGCTGTAGGGCAGCTGTTGTCTTTGTGACAGGGATATTTAATTTGAAGGCTATTATGTTCCAGATCATGCTTTCACATTGCACTCACAGACCAGACTCATGACTGGGAAAATGAGACTGAAGGAAGTGCGGAATGATGGAGGAGATCAAAAAGGAGTAATGTTTGAGTCTGTGCAAGGCATAAATACTGATACTGAAGTGTTTTTCTGACATGTCTTATGTGCAAGGCCTTATGGGTTGCCTGTTCCTCTCAAGAGAGAGAGCTGCTGCTTTGCACAATTTGTTAGGGTTGAACACAAATAAACATTTTTTGAGGCTCAGAAATGTAAATTAGCAGCACTCGATACAAACATTCCAAATGGTCTTTTAAGAAGCATCTGATCTGGACTTGTCTGTGAATTAGGATTCATTTAGTGACTGTAGGAATGTGTAATTCACAATACCAAATAGTATCTGCATTTCTTAAATGGCTGATGACAAATGTTTCCATCAGCTACAGAGGATTTTACAGAGGTAGAAACTAAATTCTGCATCCTCTGTTTGGATGAAACTACACTTATAATACACTGTCATCAGACTGATGTAACTTCTTTAAACATGTTTGCAGTCACAATCTAAATGAAGAAAGCGCAGAAACAAATAATGTCAGCACCATAGTATCCTGGTCCTTATATCCCATTGATCCTACTAAAACTTTTTCCTGATGATGGTACTGGAATTTCAAGGAAATTCTAGGTGAAAACACCAGGAAATGTGTTCTCCAATTAATGTCTGTGTTTGGGTTTGTGGGGGTTTTGGGGGGTCTTTTTTTGGTTTGGTATGTTTTTGGTGGTTTTGGTTTGTTGTTGTTGCATCTGATTTTTCCTTTTCCTTCCCTTCCCCAAAATTGCAAATTTGGAAAATGAAGAGGCACATGAGATGAAGCTTTTCCATATTTGTCCTTTTTTCCTAAACATATGTTGCTGACTATTGACAAGAATTGGATTCTGGAGCTAGCAAACTTTGGTGTAACCGAGTAAAGCAGTTCTTACACTTTGTGATCTAGAATGTTTCGCATTCTAGTCCTGATTACACCATCATTTTATTCACACAGGACTACCTTTCTAAACTAAATCTCTAGAATAATCTGTAAGGTTGCATGCAGCCTGTGGAGAAAATGCTGAGCAATTTCCACTCAAAAATTTCAGAAATTGAATGATTCTGGGATTACTCTGAAATAAGCAAGCTGCTAATATGTTACTAATATCAGTTGGGTTGTTTACAGAAGTTAAACCAGCTTTGGCGACTTTGGTTTTGTCAGTTTCTTCAGTTCTGGAAGTCCAAGAATGACATTTGCTCATCAATTCATATTTGTATCAAGTACAATTCCAAAAGTCAGGCTTCAAAGCCTTTGTGAAAGCAGAGCTTCAGTTGTTATCTGACAGATGTTCCTTTTACATTGTTCACTGTTATCTGTAACTAAAGTACAAACGGAAGATGCTGATACTTATCTTAAATCTTAAGTGCTAAGATGTTTTCTAGCTGTTTGTCTAGGTGTAATCCATGCACTCCTTCCCCTTTTCCAGTTTGGCAAAGTATGTCCAGTTCCTTCATGTTGTTGTGAACAAATTATCTCCAATGACACTTTCAAGAATTTGGCAGGTCAGAAAAGTGACTACTGTTGAACCAGTAAGTTCTTTAAGGAGATGGGTTACCCACACATAGAAGAGCTAGAGATGGCGTGCTTCAAAGAACAACAGTGATAAGAGAGAGATATCTGTGCCTATTCTCCTCCCCATCTATGCCTTCTCCGACATCTCAGGCTCTCTTCGTAGCACTTTTTTCCCTGACAGATCCCCAGAATAACCAGATGTTATTTTTCTCTTTCTATGGTTCTTTTCTCCCACGTCTATTTATGGATTAAAAGTATTAGGATCTCTGTGTGGTGGTGTGGAGAAAATGCATTGCTCATTAATGAAACGTGTTGTATTGTTATTTTACAGATATTTCAGTATGATGATACAATTCCTCTAAGCAAAAATATTCCTACCTTGGAAATGAAAAGGCTTCAGGAGCAGAATTCCAGTCTTCGGGCCGCTGTTGCACAAATGAGGAAAGAAATGGAGAGTCTTGATAAGCAGATGTCCTCTCTTCCTTTGACAGAAAATGGACAGCTTGCAGAGCAAGGTAACTACTCTTGCCACAGAACTCTGAACTCAGTTAATGAAGTGTAGCTGTGGTGGTCATGACCTAGGAGGGCTGTCCAGCCCAGGTGTGTGTATAGATCATGACTGTGGGGTTCTCAAGATTCCGCAATACATCAACACACAGAGGTCTGAGACTCTCAGAATTTCTATATTATAAATTACTACAAAACTATTATTAGTAAAAACAAATATACACACACCATATGTCACTACAAAATTACTGTAAGGAAAGTAAATGTGTGTATATATATTGCAAGAGTAAAGCAAGTATAAATATATTACAAGTTATTACAGAATTCCAGATAGTGAAGCAAATATATAGAATCACAGAATGGTTTGGGTTGGAATGGACCTTTAAGAATCACCTAGTCCAGCCTCCCTGCCATGGGCAGGGGCATCTTTCACTAGAGCAGATTGCTCAAAGTCCTGTACAACCTGACCTTGAGCACTTCCAATAAGACATGCACAACTTCCCCGGGCAATCTCTCACAGTGTCTCACCACCCTCATTGTAATTTCTTCACAGGAGAAGTATTCAGGCCCTCTGATCATATTAATGGATACCCTCTTTAACAGGTCTATGCCTTCCTTACAAACCTTTCCCGTGTGTGTGCCTGTAATATATTACGTGAGGTGCTACTGGTGCTACAGTCACCACACCACTCCCAGAAGTGGGGCTAAATGATAACCAGGAAAAAAAAGTCTCATTTCAAAGATGCTCTACATCACTGAATCTTGAGTCAGCCAGGTCCCCCAGTGAGGGTCAGGTCTGTCTGGGAGACTTCATGCAGGGAAGCTCTTGCAGGGAAGCTCATTTTGGGTGGGTAGGTAGGTAGTACTTTTTTTGTGTGTAGGTATGTAAATGGACATAGGGTGTCAGTTCCAGGTATAGTTGTTGCAATCCCTGTTTTCATGAAAGGTCAGTTTGTTAACAGTTTCTTTGACCTGCATCTACCAAGCTTTCTTTGTCCTCCTACTATGCTCAATTAGTTCAGTTTTTTGAAGATTATGTTATCCAATATATGATAGAATTATGGCTGCTAAATTTGAGCAGTATCCAAGAGATGCAATAATCTCTGTCAGCTGATAAATGTAAGTTTTCAGAAATGCATTATCTATTTTCTTTATGGCTGAAACACCTCATTCAACTAATCTTTCTTGTATCCATTTTTTAAATTTATGGAGATTATATTCAATCACTAGAAGAGATTATAATATTACATCTGATATTTTTAAGATGATGTAATTTGGGGGGTGCTTCTGATTTCCAGAAAGTAACCTGTTCTTTCCCATGACTTGTCCATGCTCATCAGTAAGTTGGGACTCGCATTTTTAATGGCACTAAAAGAAGAATTGTTCAGGATTAGCTTCCATTTATTGGTGATTCTTTTTCAGCTGTGACTGAAAGAAGCTGCTGTACCTTAAATGTTCTCATTATATTCAGTATTGCCAGTTTCCCAAGAATGATTACCTGAGGCAGTATTGGGAGAAATAAAAACTTCTTTGTGCTCCTTTACCCATGAATTGGCCTTTCTCATGTGTCATCTCTATTCACTTCTGTATTTGGTAGCTGACTTATGTTTGCATATTTTAGGACTACTGTTATTTTTCTATTTCTTCAGCTCTGTTCACAATATATCTCCTCAAGTGGTATGCATGCATAATGATAGAACAAAAAGCCAAAGGAACTGTTGCTATGAAAGCCTAAACTGGATAAATACTTACATATTATGCTCATCTTCTCTTTTAGGTTTATTGTGCACAAACAAAATTTCAACTGGAACCACTTTGAGCAGTACCAAAGTCAGCTCAGTTGACTTGGATTGTATGGCAAACCCAGGCATAGAAAAGGTACAAAGAGGTTTAAACTCCTGAAAATACTTGTGTTCATGTGTGTGTAATTAAATACGTATTATTTTCATTTGAATAAATATTAAAAACTCGGGCAGTGTGTGCCTATGTGGTTAGCTAGTAATGAGTGTAACTGAGACGAAAGCCAGCAGTGATTTATTTCAGCTCATTCTTTCTGGGGCATACATTTTGACTGACTAGTCGTCCCCTGTCACAGATCACTCCTGAGCTTTCAAGCCCTTCTGGATATTTTTTTCGCACTTACAAGTTCTCAATCCGCAGTGTGTCGCCTGCTCAAGTTTTTCGCTGTAAATCCGTATTTCAGCCTGAAGTGTCTCAATACCCGTGCTGATCAGCAGGGAGGCAGCGCCGGGAGCCGTGTCCCCGCCGGCGGGCAGCAGCTGTGGAGCCACGCTCTACCGCTAGGGGGAGCCAGCCACCTGCAGTGAGTGCTGGCGAGGCGCTCGCTGGCGCTGGAGCGCCCTCACACGATTCCAGGCTCACAATGCCGTTCCCATCGCGCAGCTGTAAAGGGCAGGAACGACATCGGCATTAACGTGTAACAGGCGTCTGTCTGAAAAAGTAGTACAGGAATTGGAGACTGGGACAAATATCGAATACTATGTAAGGCTTAAATCACTGTATGTTCTCCCCTTCCTGTCTCCCAGGGATTTCATGGTGTAGTAAACGGAGTCTCATGTAAGATAGATTTGTTCTATATTGATAAGAATGTTTAATTTTCCCTTTATTGTGAAGAAAATTCTGAAAATGGGCCCTCAAAAATGGCTAGATTTCAACCTTACACTTTTTCTTCAACTAATTTCTAATGTGTGTTTGTAGAAATTTCTAAACCGTCAAACTTCAGTATCAAAATATTCATTATAAGCACTATCTGTTTTTTTTCCCAGGAATCAAAAGCCAAAGTTATTGAAGAAAAGATGGTAGATCTTGGACAACAGTTTCCTGACATAGGTCCTGGTGTCGGTCTTCAGTGTGGTGTCAGTGGCACTCTACAAGGAGTGCAAAATAAACTGAGGGAAGCAGCAAGACAAATTTCTATTCTGAGTGAGGAGAAGCAGCAGCTGATTGAAATGGGAAATGGACTCAGAGCAGAACTCAGAACGGTATTGAAGGAAGGTAAATTTATTCTACAGAAAAGTGCAAGCTTATGTATTTAGAATAAAACCTGGGAATCAGTTAATCCTTTGAGCTTTAATATGAAGACAAAGTGCTGTACCTGACAGATTCTTTATCTGTATAATTTGTGTGAGACTGTTGTGCTAATTGCTGCAAGAAGAACCATTCTGTGATAGGAGGTACTAGCACAGAACAATAAGAGCCTGTAGGCAGTAACTTTTGCTGATGAGCATCTTAGATGAAGGACTCCCTGATGCTCAGATGTCAGTGTGGGAAATAGAAGTTTAACTAAGACCTCTTTCAAGAGCAGAAAAGTAGTTTATCTCTTAGAATAAAAACCAATGCTTCGTGAAAGTGGAAAAGAAAGCAGAATAAGCTTACTATAGAGTAAACTTGAATCAAGAGTATACATAATGTAAGAAGATTTCACTGTGGACATATAAGTTCCCTTCAACAATTGCTCTGGCAAAGAAGCAAAGGATTAAAACACAAGACCCATTTCTTTATAGCACTGAATCCGTCTGCAATGAGAAGGTGTGTATTGTGTTTCACTTATATTCACTATAAACATTGGCTGGGAATGTAATATTGATGACAAATAACAACAGAGAATGCCTTCCTTAGTATTTTCTCTCCTTTATAGGACTTCTGCATCCTGTTAGCTCTAAGCACTGCACAGTTTGTGTTGTGTCTGGTAGCCTTTTTCCAAGAGAGCTTGTCAAAAGAATACAGTGTCAGCTATCAGCTTTAAAGCATCTACAGCACAGGCTTACAACACAGGTAATAATATGCTCTTGAAAACTAGTGATAATGAGCAGTTAAGCCAGTTGTAATTCCATGAATAGAACTTTCCTTAAAATTCTGCATTTAAATATCTTTTACTAACTTTAGCTCAAATTTTCCTTTGGTGCCTTGGAAGATTTCATAGAATCATAGAATAGCTTGAGCTGGAAGGGACCCATGGTGATCTTTTATTCCTGACTCCACACAGGGCAGCCTAGAAGTTAAAACTTGTATCTAAGAGGATTGTCCAAACGCTTTTTGAACACTGACAGGCTTGGGATTGTGACTAGTCCTTGGAGAGCTTGTTCTAGTGCTTGACCACACTTCTCAAGGAAGAACTTAGTCCTAACATGCGGTCTGCATGAAGCTTTAAGCCATTCCCTTGCATCCCATCACAGACACCAGAAGGAAGAGATCAACACCTCCCTTGCTGCTCCTCCTCATGATGAGGTTGTAGACAGCAATGAGGTATTCCTCAGTCTCCTTTTTTCCAAGCTGAGCAAGCCAAGTATCCTCAGCCGCTCCTCATAAATCTTACCATCTAGTCCTTTCATCACCTTTGTTCCCCTCCTTTGGACACCTTCTAATATTTCTGTATACTCTTCATATTGTGGAGTTCAGAATTGCGCACAGTACTCAAAGGGAGGCCACAGTGATGCAAGGTATAGCAGGACAATCTCTCCTTTGACCAGTTAACTGTACTGTGCCTAATGCACCCTGAGATACACTTGGCCTTTTGGCCACCAGGGTACACCACTGCCTCATACTGAGTTTACCATCAACCAGAACCCCCAGATCCCTTTCTGCAGGGTACTTTCCAGCCTCTTGTCTCCCAGTGTATACAGACATCCAGGATTATGCTGGTAATTCCAGATGTAGAATCCAGCATTTGCTCTTCTTGGATTTCAAATAGCTGGTGATTGCAAAGTGCTCCTGTCTATCAAGATATCTCTGTAAGGTCTCTCTATCTTGAAAGGAATCAGCAAGTCCTCCTAGTTTAGTACCATTGACAAATTTACTTAGTGTGCATTCAACTCCTGTGTCCAGGTTATTGATAAAAGCATTGAAGAGAACTGGATCTAAAATTGAGCCTTGGGAACCACCATTGGTGACTGGTCGCCAGCCAGATGCTACCTCATTTACTTAAAGGGTTATATATAAAGGGTTAAAAAAACTTTTTTAAACATGATTTTCCTCCAAGGAATTCCAGAAACACTTGGTTGATGCAGCATAAATGCAATCCTGAATTACAAGTATTAGTTTCATAAAGCTTAGCTTTAAATAAGTAAGATAAGCCATTTGAAGGATTTCTAAGATAAACTTGAAACAGTGAGCACATTTTTAAATGTCCACAGTGGTGGGATTTTAAAGCACCCTTGTCCACATTATTGTGATAGCACATTTTCCATCTATGAAAGGAAGATATATAATTAACCCATCTCTTATCTTTTGCAATTAGAATACAACTTCTGATGGATAAATTGCAGCTTTCATCAGAGGGACAAATGGATAAATCCTTGCTCCCTTAGTTGTTAGTGGCAGATCTCCCAGTAACTTCAGTAATCAGGATTTCACTATGTACTTTACTTGATTAGCTGATTTGTTCCTGTGAGGATTGAGTCAGAGCAGCTGATCGTTGTAGTTTTGAGAGCAGTAAGCAATGTTGTTTCAGAAAAGGTGAGGTTGTTGCTCCAATGTATAAAACTCCAGTAGAATTATTAACCAGGTTCAGCTAGGGAAATGCTTCCTCTAGAAACCAATCTGGGCAACTTGTTCCAGTGTTTGATCACCCTCCCAGTAAAGAAGGTTAGAGTTTGCTTTTTTGGTTTGGGTTCGTTGTTGGGCTGGGGTTTTTTTTCCATTATTCTTAAACAGTGTCCTGTACTTGAGCTTCTGGTCATTGCCTCTTGTTCTTCCACTGTATATCACTGAGAAAAGTCTGCCTTAGTCATCTTTACTTCCTCCCACCATCCCCATCAGGTGCTTATGCATGTTGAAAAGATCACTCCTGCCCTCTCTCTTCTGGAGGCTAAACAAGGCCAGCTTCCCTACCCTCTCCTAGTATGTCAGATGCTCCAATTCACTGCTCATCTTTGTGGCTCTTTGCTGGACTTGCTCCTGTATCTCTATGTCTTTCTGGTACTGGGGAGCCCAGAAGTGGACATAATGCTCTAAATGTGGTTGCACCAGTGCTTGGTAGAAGGAAGTAATCACCTCCCTTGGCCTGCTGGCAGTGCTTTTCCTGATGCAGCCCAGGGTGCTGTTGGTCAGAGGCCTCACAAATGCATTGCTGCATCATGTTCAACTTGTAGTCCACCAGGTTTCCTGTGTTTCTGCTGAGCCGCTTTCCAAGAAGTCAGCCTATTAGATTGAAGCTGCAATCTCCTCTGCCTTTGGGGAAAACTCAACTGAATTAAAGCTTATTTCCTCTGGAGGATCCTGTTTGTTTTTAACTCTTTCTTTATGCAGTCTTATTTCTCTTAACTGAAATCAGGCACAAATTGAGAGCCTTTTTGTGAATTACTCATCCAGGAATGTATAGGAGATTGAAGTTTCGTGTTTCTCTTTTTACATACTAAGATCTCTGTGATAATATGAAACTACACAGGAGATAATCCTATCATGTGGTCAGATTGCACTAAGAAATCGCAACTGTCAGTCACTTGAAGATTTTGCCATCAGAACACATTTGAAAAACACCTTAAGCATTTTTACATCTAGACCCAATCTAAAAAAATAAAGAATAACCACATACTTGTTTTGAGCATGTCATCCTGTTGTTTGGTTTGGGGCTTTTTTGAGCCTGAAATTATCACTGATTTCCATAGTTGTTATCTGGTTGGCTTAAATGTATTACAAAAAATATGAGCCATCTGGCCAGACAGTTTGAATGACAAAAGTGGGTTTCATAAAAGAGCCATTGGAAGTAAATTCTAATGAATATTTGATTTTTCTTACAGTTAAAAATGGTGTTAAAGAAAAAAGAATATTAACCTCTCTAGCTGCTTAGAATAAATGCTATAAATTAGGTAAATTAAGATTAAGGAACTGAGATGGTACTAATTTAACCAGCTGCATGTCTGCAATGACACTCTTTCAGTTTGCAGTTCAGTTCTGCTGGAAATAAATGTTTGGTATTTTTTCCTGTGGAGTAACATGGTGCTGCAGGAGGGCTCTTAGCTGCATGAATGACACAAACTTCTGGGTCAGATTCTGGATTTCAGAAAATAGGGTAAAATGTTGAAATGCAGAGATCATCCAGCAATTAAATTTGAGAGCAAGTGTTCTCAAGGTCAAGTTCAGTGTTCTGCTCTCAGGTCTTCAGGCAGAGTTATCCAGCTTCTGCACAGGATTGCTGTTCTCTTGGATAATGAATAGTAGTGAAAACAGGTGATGCTTGCTTGAATATGAAAGGCAAAGGCTCCCCAAGCATCCAAAGTATGCAGCAGCATGTCAGCTGGGAAAGGCATATTATTTGTGGAAGAAAATTGGTACACGTTTCCTGGCTAAGGTGAATCTATCAGATTGAATCTATGGCAACATTATGGAATATGTTCTAAGGAAACCTGGCAGGGAAGAACTCTGAGTTTGATGTCCTACCACAGGTGCTTGAATTTCTCTTAGTTTCTTCCTGGCAGAAGACAACCAACAAGAGAGGCACTCCTGTTCGGTAGAGAAAGGTTGCCTGAAGTCCAAAATGCTATGTTATTAGAACTAATTAGAACCAAATTTGAACATATTGCTTGAGTGAAAATAAACCCCTGTTCTTTACTGACCATTAGTCAGTGAAGAAGTTTTAAAGGCTGCAGTGTGAACAAACGTAAACCATCCAGCAGACAGCGATAAACTGAGAATGCCATCTGCTGTACCCTTACAGAGCTAATGGAGACTTATACATCCTTAGGTAGAGCAGATAGTCTAAGTTAACAGAAATAAAAACTGTAATAGGTCAGTCATATAAGTGCAGTGCAAGCTGGATAATCTGGTATATTTTATCCAATTTACCTAATCACATTCTTTTGAAATCAAAAGTATTATGGACGGCATCAAAAATACAAGATAGGAAATATCATAGTGAAAGCCATCTGGGTTCCAAGACTGGGAATGCTCAAAGCATATGAGCCCTGTGAGAACAGATCTGGGAATGCAGCACTATTTTGCAACTCTCTGTTGACAATCTGAGGACCTGATCAAGAGCTGTCACAGCAGCACTGTTTCAAGAAGTATTAGCATCTTGTAGTGTGAGGAAGGTCCTTAGAGAAAAGGATCAGGGCACATTAAATAAATACCCTTTGCTGGCAGATCAGTGGCACATATTATGGGACAGTAGTATTGGCTACTTCTGGAGCAGCAGATCTTAAGCCTCTTGCAACATTCCAAAGAGAAAAGGTCAGCTCCTAGGTCTAGGTCAGGTCCTAGACAAGAGTCCTGAGTTTGTGATTCTGATCTCCCTTTTGCAGGGATTCAGAAGGAAATAGGTGGAGCAGCTGTTAGTGTGCTGGAAGCCTGGAAAGTGGTCTGCCAACAGGTGAATTGGCTGTGGAATGTCTCAGTGTGCTTGTGGATATGTAATTTGTTCAGGATGCTTGTAAACAGTTTACTAATTTAAAGTCACAAGCTTGGCATCCTTGTTCACTTGAACTTTCAGTTCACTGAGCTCTTTCTTAAGATGTTAAACTCTTAACACTGGGAATAAATTTTTCAAAGGAGATTATAATCCAGCAGAGCATTTGAGTAGATGTTTTGTAGCCCATTTGTTTCATCTGTGCACTGCTTGGGTTGAGTCTGAAAATGATTAGCTAAATGCTTATGCAAATCATATGTAAAAATGATTTCCAGATGTGGGCAAAATTGCCACAATTCAAAACCCTCCTTTTTTTGTTGGGGTGGGGGGGTATTATTAATTTTTGTTTCATTTTCCACCTCTTTAATTTTTCTTTCTTTCACAAGTCATCTTAGAATTTAGATGACTTTTAAGTTGAGACAAATAAATATTCATTGTCCTGCCATCTTAGTCTTGCCTTGCCTTATTTTTACTGAGCTAAGTACTGTGTCTGCTGTTCTTCTGACATCGTGTGTCTCTCGTGTTCTTTTTGAAATTGAAGATTATTCTTCCTTTTTTTAAGAATAAATAGATTCTAAAATCACAATGTGTCCATGGCTCTTGGAGAGGTAGCATTTGACTATGAGTTTCCAGATGGTGTGCTAAACTCCAGGAGTAGAATTCCAGCCTCTTCAGCTCGTGGGGTTGTTTGGAAGTCATGGTTGAAGTGGCTATAATTGAGGATCTTTCCAGTTCTGGAACCTTTGGGATGATCTGTTTCTGCTGGAACTTGTCCAGACTACAAAGGGTAGCCCTTTTTATATGCAAGCTGTTCGTCTTCAGTAGCCTCATTCCAGGCTGCTCTTTACCTAAAAGATACCTGCTGAGGCTTCAGCTCCTGCACTGAAGCTGAGCTCCAGGTTGAGCTTCCAAACACCGGTTTTGGTGTTTTCCTTCTAGGTAATCACTCTTACTAGCCAAGATATGTTTGCTCTTATGTTAAAGATCATCATCCTTACCAAAACCAGAATTTATTACTGTCATACCTTCAGGAATTTCAGTGTCAGTTACTTTGTATGATGGGCTCCTGTTTATTTGCTTTTCTTTAGTTTGAAATGTATATCAAAAGACTGATGTTTATTTTCATCTCTTTTGACAAGGCTGAAGGAGATCTTAAACCTCTTGTAAAATTCCAAATCTTACTTTAATTGCTTCATGGTGGAAGTTGGTGAATTAGGGTTTTTTGCTTGCTTACAAGTGTCTTTTCCATAGCTGATTTATCTTATTTATGGGTTTCTTTAGGACTTCCATTGGAGTTTTGTTCTGTATTTTAATCACTGGAAAAGACAAAAAGGGAAAGTGACCCTGAGTCACAAAAGAAAGAGTGACAATATAAACTTGAGTGACAAGCAGGATGACAGTGACAGCAGTAAGAAATGTAGATTTTTAACAGATCTAGTAAGAGGTTTATTAGGAAAGTAGTTTGGCCGTGTTAATCTAAATGGAAAATAATACTGTTTACTATTATTTATAACTGATTATTTTAAATCTAGCAGTGTAACAGTAAACTGAGCTAAGGATATATTATTTTTAGAGATCACAGATTACTTGTCTTGATTTAATATTTCACATTAGGAGCGGCAGTATGCAAAGGAACAGCATCCATCAAAGATATCTTCTCAAATTGTCTGCTCTGTCTTAAAGGATGAAGAAGCTCCAAACAGATGTGGGGAAAAGACGGAATTACCATCCACTGAGGTACAGTGCAGTTTTATTATCAGTGTAATTTGCCTTCAGCTGGAATTTTCAATTGCATTTGTTCAGCAGTCACCTCCTGGAAGACTTAAAAATATATGCTTTTTTTTCCCAAATTATGCATTGTTTCTGGAGAAAATAGTATTTGTTGACACTGAACTTGGGTTTCTCAATCACTTTCATGATGTTGTAATTAATCTTCTTGTATGACCTTTCAAAATTAAAAATAATCATTTTGTTTTGACTTGCCTCTTGCTGAAACGTTCTACCTTTCCAAGACCAAGATGCCAATTCTCACTTGTATTTGACACAAAAAGTATGTATCCCTGTAAGAGTGTGTTTGAATTTGAACAGGTTCAGCTAGATCTGTCCATTGAAAATCATGGGCCAGAGCAACAAAAGGCAGATACATTCTTAAAGATTGTTCAAAGTCAGCCACCGAGGCAGAGTCCTGGTCAAGCCCAGCAGATCCAGCTTTCTTCACCTAGAGCACATAATTTCTGTCAAGGTATGTGGCAAACTTTAGAGGAGCGATCAAGCCCCTCTGCTCTCAGTCCCTAGAACACTCGCCAGGCTAAGCATGTTTTATAAAGTAATTAACAGTCCTCAACTCTTCCAGAATAATGGAAGTACAGTGGTGGATTCTGCCACCTTCCACAGAATTTTATATGACTGCTACTGTTGTTACAATCCTGTAATCAGAATCTGAAGATCTAATGAGTTTACTTGAAGTGAATTTCACTATTGCAAACTGAAGTTAGAATAAAAAGGAACATATATGTATCTCTCAATGGTTTTACTGCCATTGTTGCAAATACTTCCCCCCTTTTATTAAATACTCCTGGAAAATGCAAATATCCTTCTGTTTTGACATAGTCTAAAACTTATCTGGGGCAGATATGAAAGTGGCTGTCTGAGAGCTGCACACTTTGTGTTGCCAAGTGACTGATGGATCAAATTGTAATTTGGCAAATCCTTGCTCAATCGTTATTTTTGTGTTATGTTAATAGCTGCAACACTGCTTAGTATGCTAAGATCCAAAGGCCAAAGGTGAGATCGTGGGCATAATGTGGGATATGCTGTGGACACACAGTGAGCTAGGCATTGTTATTCACTAGAATTGTGTAGTCCAATAGAGAATTTTAGCAGAAGTGCCACTTGTAAGGTATGTGCAGTAAACTGTAGTCTTTTCACAGGCAAATGGTAAGGAAACTTTTTAATGGTAGTCATTATCTTAAGCAGTGTATTGCAGGTGAATCTTATGTCTCCCAAACTGTTGGCATGTTCATGAAGTAATTCAGCATCAGCACAACTTTGGAAAACTCCTGTGGATGGGACAAAAAAGTAATGGCCTTAAATTAAAATACTGGAAAAACTTAAAGGATGGCTAATAATGGAGAGTGTTCCCCAGAAGTATTGTGGACTCTTTTTTATTAAAGGTCTTTATAAACAGATGGATAAACATTTCTCCAGCATGTTCCAAGTAAAGATGACTTTCATTGTTTCATGAGATACACAGCATTCAGTGGGGCATGTGTGAATTGTTTGGGGGTTTTTGTTTTGATATTTTTATCATCATCATTATTCCTGAGATCTGATGGCAGCTGTGGGGTTATATGTCAGCCATTTAATAATTTTCAAATCACCTTTATGTTAGTAGTGACCTGTTACCATAACATATATACTCAATTGCCATTAACCAGACTGCAGGAAAAAGAATACAACCAGTGGGTTAAAGGAAGTGATTTGTTCCCATCTATTTGGTACTTGTGAGGCCACATCTGGAGTACTGTGTCCCGTTTTGGACTCTGACACAAAGGACTGATGAGCTAGGGTTTAGTGGAGAGTGACTAAGATGGCTACAGTGCTGAAACACATTTGAGAAAAGCTGGGTTATTCAGTGTGAAAAAGAAAGGGACAGTGGGTGGCCTGATTGCTGCTTTTTTAACTACCCAATGAGGGATTTTGGAGACAGCAAAGCTAGACTCTGAGATGAACAATGAAAAGAGGCAAGGGAAACAAGTGTGCCAAGATGCATTCTGCGCAGGGAGTCATAAGCACTGTGACATTTCACCCAAAGGTTCTTTCCAGCCTACATTGAATCTAGTTTTAAACCAGTGTATAGATGCAATGAACCATCTTTAGCAGCACACAAGAAAAAAATATTTAAAAGGGCTTTCAAAATGAAGAATGGATTATAAGTGTATTTATTCACAGCAGCAGTTCATTGCAGGGGCAAAGTAATGTGCATTGACAGACCTGTAGGACCGGAATGGACATGGTGCTGGCAGTCATGATTCATGTGCCTTTCTGTGGGACTGTAATAGGAAGAGTATTTCAGGTCAGGCCTATATTGACAGGATAAGCAAAAGGATGTCTTTGAAACATTACTGATAGTGTCATGCAGTTTCGTGCTGCTGGTGTGTGATGCAACACCATTGGCAGCCTTACAAGGACACCAGTTTCTTAATGTCTAGAAATTTCCAGCCACCGTTGCAAAACATTCTGTAGATATTTGGGGATCTAGAGAATAGCAAAGTGGAAAGATAATACTGCCAACATGAAACAAGTGAAACATCAATAAGGGGGGATATTTTCTTGAGAACAGCCTGAATTTGATCTCTGCATCCAGATTTAGCCTAAGAATACTAGAGTGGTGCTTCTCGGTCAAACATGCAGGCCCTGAAATACTGCATTGCAATAATAGCACTTTTAAAAAGTCTTTTACGTTGCTTAGCTTTCTCCTCTAGGAAACCATCCAAATGGTATCTGTAATTCTACTAGACTGAATTCTGCATTTCACAAACAAGACTGTGAAGCAAAATCTTTTTTTGGAAGAATCTCACCTCCAAATATAAGATTTTTTCTAGGAGTTCTGCTTCTGATTTTTACCAAAGTCTTGCCTTATTTTTCATGCCTGATTTATGGAAAAATAATAAAATATTTCCTTTGTAAAACCACTCATGTGAATTTAATACATTTATCAAAAGCATGGTTACCTTGGGTAGAACTGTCATTAAGGTGAAGTGACTTGGTACTGGACTTTCAGATACAAGTGACACACACATAGACTTGAAAGCTCAGTAACAAAAAATGCTTTGCAACAAGTTAGTTTGCTTATTCAAACATTTTTTACAAGTTCAACTCCACAGATCTGTCACACCAGTAATTGTGGTGTACGGGCATTTCTGGTGAAACAGAAACAATTGTAGCTTGAGAATGATTTTTCTGAGCCTGTTAAACAGCTTCATTAATTTTTTTTCATGTACGAAACAGCCTATTGGGACTTGAAATTGTTGGCATGTCAAGTAAGCCCTGCAATGTGCTGTATTTCCAGCATAAGACACAACTCAATGGTTTTTAAAGTGTTTGTGACTATGTTAGTACTGAGTTACTGAAGTGGACTGTTATATACTTCATTCATTTCACCACAGAATTCAGGACTTTTGGAAGCTTCTAAGCAGTCAGAAAGCTATGAAGGATTAATTCTCTCCTTGCCCTACCTGCTGATTTTTTGTTTGTACTTTAGGAATGAGATGGATTTAATAATTTGTATGATAATTCTGCAGATAAGTAGAAAGGGTTTACAAGGATCACAGGTTTTTTGTTCAGGTGTTTTTATTGCTTTGTCCTGTTGAAAGAAAATGATCCTACTGCAGAGGTAGACAGGTACAAGCCACGCTGGTACTAAAAGCCTTAGTGTTACATGCATAGACTCTACTAGTAAGAAATACATATCTGTGTCTTTCCTTTTTATATGTCCTACCCCAGAGGTTGAGAGCAGGTAGGAGACCTTAGTTGGTGATCCGTATCACATCCATCTTGAATGCTGACAGGCCATCCTCAAAAGAAAGTTGCTTCTCAGAGAAGTAATATGCTTTCCTCTGAAAATCATGATGTGTGTACAACCATGTGATAGCTTCTGTAAATGCTGCAAGGTTTCTCTATTCACATGTGGGCTACAGGACCTGTTTTGATTTTAGAAATAAATGTTAGACCAGAGGAGAGGAAGCTTTGTAAAACATTTAGAAAACTGGAATTTATTTTTCTTCAAATAATTTAGCTCAATCAAGTTTTTATTTGCTACTGGAGATACTTGCTAGTTTTTCTGGAAGGAAAGGTGAAAATCACTTATTAAAGTTCAACTGTAAACTGCAGTTAGAGTGTAGCCAATATTGTGAAGTGTGCTTTGTGGTGCCATGTGAAAAGCTCCTGATCAGCTGTATCTCCTCAGGTCAACAGAGGCTGGGGTCAGTGCAGAACAAATAAGGGCATAAGGCAAGCTGTATCTGCACTTAGAATGTCCTCACTTGTCTCTTGTTTTATACATTTTTGGGGTAGATGAAACTCTGTATTTTCCATGCCAGAGGAGGGCTCCAGCTGTGGTGGATGGTCCCCGTGTGCATTTTGAGAACCCCCAGATATAGATGCAGCTGAGTCCCAAGGGTATAAATCTGAGTTTATATTGTAGACTAACAAAGAATGAGATTGAGCTGCTTTGAAGCAAAGTAACTTTTCTGGTTTACTACTTGAACTTAGGGAGTCTTTTACTGTAATTCTCATTGTTACTTGCAAGGCTCTGTGATGTGAAATTCTACACTGAATGGATCAAGAGTTATCTTAAGTGTTTCCACACTAGACAGAATTTCAACAGCTCTGACATCACTGACAGTTCTAAGAGCAATCCATGTGGGTAAAAAGCTGGCTAGAGAAAGAATCTGGTAAAATATTAACAAACAGAAAGAGCACTCTAGCTCTGGCTTCATTCTGGCTCCAATCAGATTTAGACTCATGATTTCTTTTCTGCGTTACATAAAACTTCATCTTTGAAGTGTTTCACAAATATTAACTAATCTCCTAGTTACATTTGCTTCATTTAAATGGTCTTCTCCTGAATAGGAACTTGTTTGAGCTGGTGTTCCTTTAGAAGCACTGTTAGCCATAAGCAAATACCCAGTGACAAGTTTTTTAAATGCAATTTTCCATCTGGGGAAATTTTAGTTTGTATCCTTTTGGTTTGGGAGGGGTGGGAATAAAAATCTGATTATAGTTAACAGATCAAATAGAAGATACCTGCAGCATTGCACTAAAACATTTAGGCCCACTTTCAAAAGCAGTTTAGGCTCTTAACAATAATCTTACTAGCTCTTGTTGCCAAGGTCACTTCTGAAAGTAAGTTACAGGCTTGTAAATTAAGTGTGCTTTCTCATTGCTTGTGAAAACCATGCAACTGTGCATGTCCATGCTGATTTTGTTCAAGATCCTTCACATATGTAAGCAGTCTCAAGCAAAACCAATAACACACAGAGGTCCTTATTTAGTGTTCTCTTAGGATATTTCCCTTTAAATAGCATTTCTGTCTCTGTGGTATTGGATCTTTGTCTTTTGCTGTTTTATAGACCAATTCTCACAAGTTTGCAATTTCATGATTTTAAATTTATTTGTTAACATTGATTTTTGACAGTCTAAAACTTCTTAATAGCCATATAGAACACTTGCATTCTGTGGTGTTGTTCCAAACACCTAACTAAACAGCCTTAACTAGTTATAACTGTAGTGTCTCTACTGATGCCAAGAGACAAGCATAGAGAAGACTTCAGAGGAAGTAATGTATGTGATTCACTGGTGCTTGGTTACTTTGCCTTTGGATCTACAGGATGAGGGCCTCCCATGTTATTTCTGGAAGTCATCCCATTGATTGTATACAAAAGATGCTTCAAAACTGAGGGAGAATTTAAAAACCAGGCTGTCTGTAAGTAGTGTTGACTGTGTGCTGTTTATGGATGTGCTCACTGCTGTTAGATAGACCACAAAAAAAGAAGTATTCTGAGTCTGCTGTGGCTCCTGTTGAGGCAAAATGATCTTTGAAGCTGTATCCAGTACCTTTCAGACACTGGTGCCTGAACTCTTCTTAACTGTTGATGTTGTGAAATTCTGCTTTGCTATCTCCCAGATGTGGTAGTGGTCTATTGTATTGCATTCTAATGACTGAAGTCCCTTCTCCCAAGCAGAAAAAATACACCCAAAGGTCTTCATGGGCTCAGGCATCCCCTTTCATACCTTCTCCATCCCTAGGTAGCCACTAGATGGCAAGCTGAACAACATGATTGGACATGAATAGCACGAGTCCACTAAGCTTTTGCTACCTGCAATAACCAGTGCCATCAAGGCTGCACACACCGAGTGAACAGCTGTTTCTAGGGAAGCCTGAATGTAAAAATTGCTTTGAAAAGTGTCATGTTTTGACACTAGCCACAGTACTGTGCTTTGCTGAGAGCATTGAACATAGTAGCTTTGCATAGAGCTATAAACCCTCAATAAGATTAATTAGTTCCGTAGTTCAAGAATACTTTTTATTTCCTTCCATGTAGAATTTTGTCAGGACTTTCTAACATGTTCTACTATGAAAATTTGCCTTATCCTACTAATATCTTTCTCAATCTATGCACTTTTTATTCTTGCTCTGTGGTTGAATAGCTCCTGGGACTGAAGCCTGTCATGGTCAAAGAAATTCAACTAGTACAGTATGCTGTAGTGTATCCTAAGCAAGTCTGTTATATCAACTTCTGCTGTCTGCTTTGTCTCTCCATAGGAAATCTAAAGTTAAAATCTCAGTGCCTTGAAAAATAAGGATTAAGTGGCTGGAGCCAAGCACCTGTAAACTTTACCTATAGCTTACAGTAAATACTGTGACTGACCAATTCCACTGATCTTACCTAATGAAGCCTGTGATAAGACTAAAGTTCAGTTAGTTGGAGATAGTGGTTTTCAGAGAATTAAGTGAGAGGGTGCAGAATGGACGCCCGATTGGTATTACAACCAGTCTCCCAGCTTCACAACCAAAAGTGTTACTTTTTGCCCAAGTCCTCTGTAGTATACACAGATATTCTAGACAACAAAAATTAACATTTCCACAGTAAATGCCTCCCTCTGTGGGAGAACATGAAGAGAGGAAAAAAAAACCAAAGAGAAAATGATAGTGCAGCTCTGTCAAGCCACAGAATTGCCTTTGAGCCCTTTGGATCATGCATACCCAAACATGTTTGTCACAGCTTTTATGACTGCTCCTCATTTCTTGAAACAGATCAAACTATTGCAGGCAACTACTTTGTCACCATTTCACAATGTGGGAACATGCAGGCCTAACTTTGTATCACGTTGTCTGGTGTGTTGTTACTGCTTTGGGGGATATAGATGTTCTCTCACAATGGAGAGAAGGGTAAATCTGTGAAAATGGCGTATTTAAAAACATCTGAACACAGAGAGAGTGCTTGACCTGGGTAGTTAGACCAGCCTTCCAGCTGTCTTCCTTCTCCTCTCTTACGTGGTCTGATGCTAAAGGAGAATGAACTGCTACAGATGAAACAAGGATTGAGCAGGATATCATCAGCATAGCAAGCCCTAATGGACAGTTCTATGCCCCTAGATGTAGAAATGGGTCTGTTACTCAGTATAAGACTTTGACAGTGTGGCACTATGGCAGCAGTATATTTAAGAAAAAAAGAATAAACCAGTAGTCTTCAAATTTCCAGTCTCATAAGTAAATATGAACATAACTACAAAGTATTTTTCTTTCTTTTTTTGAGGAGTGCAGCTTGAAGTTACACATTCTGAAGAATCTCAGCAAAATATCAAAGCCAAGGATAAACTTGAAATGCCAGCTGCAGATTTGACAGTCAGAGGAACCAGGCTGGAAGTTCAGCAGAAGTTAAAATCCAAGAATGTATCTTATGCTTATCCCATAAAACCAAATATCTCTTCTAAGGTGGCAAAAATCCGTAACTATAATATTAAAGACTGATTTCTTTGTTGTCAGCAAGTTCTGGATCCACAATTGCTGTTAACTTTGAAATCTGTAAATCAAATCTAAATATCAGCTTCAATTCTGTATGTTGAGTTGGGATATTTGCAGCCAGAAGATAGAACAAATACCATGTTTCATACTGTGAACCCTAAAGCAAAGGGTTAATCTGTGTATATTACGGGTTAATGCAGATATGTGTTAAATAATGCTTGCATCATGGATTTAGAAATGTCCAGTTAATACCGACGTAAAGCCTTGTGCCTCTGAGCAGGGCTTGCAGGTCTTTAGCAAATATTTTGTTGAGAAACTATGGATGTGATTTAAGCTTAGAAGTGGGATGCCTCAACCTACCAGTTTTCTTATAATTAACAATGCAACCGTTAATCCTGCGCAGCTATCTCTCTACTTGAAAGAAGGGGGGTTGAAAAGATGGCACCTGAATCTGTATTTTCTCTCATCTTCTGCATCTCTTTCCATTTATTTAGACAGCATTAAGGAGTACAAAATTAAACTTCTATCCTTATACCAGTAAACTTCTATCAATATACCAGTACTTATATTTTCATTTAACAAGAGATTGCCTAGAGTTTAAAGCAGTGAAAAACATGTTCATTAGCAACACTTAGAATCTTACAGAAGCATTGTGAGACATAAGTCTTTCAACAGATGAAACTAAAAGAAAACTTGGACGAGTTCTGAGGCAATGAGGGTTATCTGTATAGTTATGAACATGCCGGGATATTGAAACAAGTAATTGGTGTATTTTTGTAACTTTTCCAGTAATGCTGAGCTGTCTTGGGTTATTATACTGAACTGTGATATTACACTACACTGTGGTACTACACTTGAGATATTACACATGAACTTTACTAAAAGTAAAAGAAATACATGTTAAAAAATGTAAGAAAAAACTTATTTACTGTGAAGATGGTCAAGTACGGGAACAGATTGCTCAGAGAGGTTATGGAGGCTCCATCTCTTGGTCCATCTGTGGATCAACTAGACACAGTCCTGGACAGCCTGTTCCAGCTGACCCTCCTTTTGGTGAGGGCTTGGACTAGGTGACATCAAGAGGTCCAACCTAAGTGATTATGTGATTCTGTGAGTGGTATCACTGACATGAATAATATTTCTCAGTTGCTGCTAAAAACATAAAATCTAACCAAGATTAATGAAGAGAGCTACTTACCCATAAGTGGGTTGTTTTTTTTTTCCCTGTAGCACTTTTCCTTTTGGAAATGCTTTCCTGGTTCATTTTGTAAACAGCTGCTGGTTTTGGCATCTGGCAAAGTGGTAGTAATTATTTTGAGAATTTTAATAATTATTTTTCTGCTCCCTGCTGAAAATGTTTTGTTTTAGTGCAAAGGTGCTATGTGATAATCAGATGCTAAATCTACAGTGAATTTCATTGAGATGTTACCAAACAAATATGAGGCCTGAGAGACCTTGTGAGCTTCTTTCTAAATCATTTAATTACTTGAAAATCCTGTCGCTGGATTCAACATTTAACATTGTTCACAAGCCGGAACAACATGATGCATTCCCTTGAACCAGGCCCTGAATGAGCTCTTTCTGTAGCTCAAAGCATAGAGGTTTCTAACAAGTGCAGGAATTTTGGCCCAGATCACACCAGTTGCAGCTCTCTGGTTATTCTGGAACACAATGTGTCAATTCCAAGTTTTGAATAGCTGTAGATAATCCTGATTTTTTTTTCAATAATTTCCAATTTTAATTTCCAATACCATGTTCAATATTGAACTGTGGAGATACCCAGCATTTCAGTGCTAATAGATTCTGTGCATTTACAGGTGTTAAAAGCCTTTAGAAAATAAAGCAGTTTGTTCCATAATCTTTGCAACACCGCATCTGATCCTGGAAAACGTTGCTCTTCATTCCTTACGTCATGGATACAAGCTCATGGGCTGCAGACTTCAGAATGCCTTTGTGCAGGTTTCTTTGCAGGTTTTTAAGGGTTTTGTTTCCTTCTTTGAGGGGTTTTGGTTTTCTTCTTGTGGTTGGTTGGTGTGACATGCCCTCCCCCCCGCCCAGCATATCACCTGGCATGCCTGGTCATGCAGACATCTTGCCAGAAATGCAACTTTAATTTATTCAGTTTCTCTGAGAAACAGGTTTCCTTAGGGGAATTGTAGGTAAGGGAAGATGATAGCTCTTTATTGTTTCATTTTGTTTTACTTGTGATAGAAAAAAGGTAGTTCAATCATTGTACATTTGTTTCAAAGTAACTGTAAGAACACAGTGTATAAGTTTGCTGAAAATTAAAGCATTCCTAATAACAATAAATAACATGAACTGTTGCATGAATCCTGCTTGGGGAGACTGTGCTAAGTGTGGACTAAATACAAGGGGGAAATTTTCATGTATTTGTGTTATGACCAAAATATTTAACAAACTGGCATTGATTCTTAGCAACCAGATGAGAAAAGAGTGGTGACAAGGGAGTACTGAAGGTGCTACAGAATTGTATAAAGAAAGGAGAACCTGTGAAAAGGGAATTCCAGCTGGTCAGAGAGTA
This sequence comes from Melopsittacus undulatus, assembly GCF_012275295.1. Lineage (NCBI taxonomy): Eukaryota > Metazoa > Chordata > Aves > Psittaciformes > Psittaculidae > Melopsittacus > Melopsittacus undulatus. The sequence goes on from NC_047537.1 coordinate 18,389,881, forward strand.
CTAAAAAGGTAAGAGTAAACTGGTGATTGTTAAAACACTATGATAGTATTGAAGAATAGATGGATAAAGACAAAAGTTCTGCCCAGAAAAGGTCGGAGTCAAGCTGCCTTTTGTGGCATCCATGTAAAGCACGGATGGCAGTGGGGCCTTGCCCAGTGTATTCAACCCCAGATGAGCGATGGCAGGGGTGGCTGCATCCCGGCGTCCGGGTCCACGTTTGCCGACCAAAAAGCGGAATGGCTTTTTTTGGATTGGAGTTGCAGTCCTGGGTAATACAGAACAAATTCAAGGTTGTTTAGTTTTAATTTACTCACTGTAAGGTATAAAGCGGATAAACGGAGCCCTCATGCAGAGCCTTTGGAAAGGGGCGTACCAGGGGCACGGGCGGCCAGCCCCCGGCCTGCGGCCCTGCTCCGCTGCTGCCAGTCACGGCGCCGCGCCGGGCCCGAGCACGGGGCAGCGCATCCCCGGCCGGCGTGCGGCCTGCCCTCTGGTAACCCCGGACCGTGCTCCGCCGGGGTGAACGACCGCGGCCGCCGGAGAGCGCCGGGTGCCGCGCGCGCCCCCGGCCGGCACCACATCGCCTTATCGCCTAGCAACACCCCACAGGCCCCGCGATTGGCAGGGCCGCGCCCCCGCCCACACGCTTCCGCCTCCGGATTGGGCGCCGTCCCGGCATGGCGCACCCAGCCCAGCGCCCCTTCCCTTTGTGCGGCCCTGGTGCGGGCGGGCGCTCCGCGGGCCAGGCCCTGACACCGCCGAGCGGTGATGCCGGCGCGGAGCTGATGCCCCCGGTGTGAGCACCTGCGGGGAGGTGGGAGAGGGGCACGAGCACCGCGCACGCCGTGAGCCGGCGCTGCCTCCCCCCAGCCACGCTGGCCCAAAGCCAGGCCCCCCCCCGCGCAGCGCCCAGTCCTCCACGGTACGGGGCGGGGAGCTAGGGCTTGGCCTGGTGCCACTGCACGGGGTCCCGCCTCGGTCTGTGAAGCCCTCCTCCCGTAGAGCGGTTCTGGCGGGCAGGGGTTGGCATCACCCCGGGGCCGGCTCGGGGCGGCCCTGCCCCGGCTCTCATTGGACTGCGGCGAGGAGTAAACTGTCAGCCCATGTGGCGTGGCCGCCGGAGGTGGCGACTGCTTAAATAGCGGCAGGAGCTAGAGGGAGACAGTGAGGAGAGCAGAGCGAGGGCTGTTCGGAGCTGGGTACCGCGCAGCGTCTGTGTACGTCCGCAGAGCCTGCCCCGTAGCAGCTCGGTCCGGAGCTGAAGCCACTCTTCCCAGAACGAAGCCTTCCGCCGCTGTACAGGTACCGGCGGGACAGCAGATATGGTGCGGCCGGGAGAGGGGCAGCCTCCGCGGGCCGTCGCGCCGGGGAGGCTCCATCTTGCCCTCTACTCTGTGTGGGGCTGTGGGCGCGCCTCACCGGGCGTGTGGTGGTGGGCAGCGAGCTCGGCCGGGTGCCGTGGGCCCGACCTACACAACCAGAAGGTTCTGCGCCCTGCGCCTTGGTCTCCGCGTCCCGTTGCGAGGGCCGCTCTCCTGTGGCCCAGCGCGGCCATGCAGAAGAGAGTGCAGAAGAGGGGTTCCCGACCCTCATCCTGCCGCTCCGTCCGGCAAGGCAGCGGGGAGGGACGCTGAGCGGCTGCATTGTGGGGCTGGCCCTCGGCCATCTTGGCGGCGGGCGGGACCATGCCGCCGCTGCGACCCCTCACCGCGGGCCGGGCCCCGCTGGCTGCAGCCCTCACCCCCGTCTGCAGCCTGGAGCCTTCTCGCCGTTCCTCCGAGCCCCCGCGGGCCGTGCCCCGAAGCGGCTGCGAAGGACCGCGCCCGGTGCGGAGCGAGCGCGGCTGAATGGGCCTCTCTGTGCTGGCAGCGGGGGAACGGCGCTGCGCTCTCCCGCGGGCTCTCGGGTTAGAGTAGAGCCCTGGCGTGGCAGGCTGAGGAAGCCGGTAAGGGAGGAGACCCGGCTCTCGCCGTTGCGAAAGGTGCTGGTCAGTAGGTGCTAGGAAGCCATCTCTATGAAGGTGCCGCATATACTGCTGAACTTCTTTTTTCCACTTCTATATGAACCAGCTGGCCACGTGAGATAACCCATTGATCGTACACCAGCCTAGATTTGATGATACGATGCTTTCAGGAACGTGATTATTATTTATCTCTAGCTGTTTCTGCTTCTGTTTGGTTCTTATTCCACCTTCCTTTTCTGACATACGACCCTTTCAGATACTGGATGCATATTTTGGTAGCTAAGAGCTGTGTTTGGATGCTGAAATTGAAACAGGTAGTGTTAAAGCTGTGTATGTTAGCTTGCATGGGCCTTCAGAGAGCAGTGTTGGGTTCTTTGGAACGTATTTTGCCTTAAAAAACAAAAGGGAGGAAAAGCCTCAAGTCTCATGAGCAAAGAATTTACCTGCAGCCTCTAAGCTTCTTGAAATATACAGAAAATACTCGTACATTGTGATGTGATGTGGATGAATTCAGAGGATGCCCTACACAGAGGGCAGTTGTGAGGAGCTATTTTACAAACGTGATACAGTGAGACTGGAGACATAAATTTTTGTACAAATAAATTTGGGAATCGACAGAGCTGTGCTGATTCCATGAGCAAAATCTAACCTGCTTTTCTCAAATACTAGCTTCCTAGTTAAGTTGTATTCCTGCTAAGTAATGCATTCTCAGTATGAAACTCAGTACTGTTTTTCATTTGTCTGTTTCAGTTAAATCGAACCTGTGCCACACACACATTGATGTAGCCAAATGCTAAAAAAAACCCCAAAACAAACCAAAAACCAGAAAATCAGTTCTTGTTTGCTTCTATTTTGTAAAGATTTTGGGTTTTTTTTCTTTTGGAGGCAAGCATTCTAGCGCTTTACAGGTGAAGTTACTATTTAATGACAGGTTTAATTACAAAATTCGTAAATGATAGTCAGAGATTAGGAAACCTGGATTATGATGTAGTCATACTGAAAAACTAAGAAAGCAATACATTTGTCAATATCTGCGCTGAAGGAAGCTTTGGAGGATGGTTCATTTTACAATAATGGGAGCTCCGAAAAAGAGCAAAATTTGGGCTGCCTGGAAACAGGAGCTTTGAGGATTCTGCCCCACCTTGGTAACAGCCATCAAAATAACAGTGAAATAAGCATTGTTCCCTTCTCTAGGAAAGAGACTGCATCAGGCCAAACTAGATTTGGATGTTATTTGTTGTTACTCTGCAGTTTCTTCTTCCCTCCCTCTTCTCCTTTCTTCCTTCCTTAGGTGGATGTTGGTACAACGGAACAAGAAAAGTATTTTCTTCAGCAGTTGGCAAGTCAGCTATTAAGTCGGAGAAGAAATCGAGTTTTACGATGACTTTTATATTTTTCATGTCCTTCTTTTTCTTTCCTCTTCTAAAAGCTTACAAGCTTTTAATGGACAAAGATATATTTTTGTAGGAAAATAGATAAAACTACCGTAAAAAGAAAAAAAGCTGTGCAGCTGCCAGGGATGGTGGAGAATGATGACTAATACTTTTCTTCTTAATTAATTTTTGGTGGTGGATTAGTGAGATACTGAAAAATGTTTTAAATGCAATGGAGAACAGTATTTCAACTTCAGAGTAACATTGGTAATAGGATTAAGCTAACTTGATACCAATAGGTATGCAATACGTAGAGAGCAAGGTTAAGAAGGTGTAACGTGATTGGAGAAAGGAATTGGCATCAATAAACAACAGCCTTGTCAAATGGCTGATGTGGGAGGTGAGCACAGGTATAAAGTGATGAAAGTTGTTACTAGTCAATAATAAAGGGATTGTTAGTTATTACTGGCCACCAACCGAGTGAGTCAGCAACACAATTATCATTGCCAAAAAATATTGTGTAAATCCACTGAGGTGGTAGTTTATGCTTAACTGAGATGTCTGTTGGGCTGATATATTGGGGTGGGTATTTGCTTCTCCCTGCTCTTAAAAATGCAAGCTATCTGGGAAGAATTCACAGAATTCCATTAAAGCAAAACTGTGGCGTAAATGGAGGAGAAAGGGTGTTAGATGTCTGGTTGGATCCAGCAAAATACAGCCTTAAGAAAACAGAGAATCCTGTTTTTTTCCCCTCTTTATCTTCTTTGTCTCCCTTTTTTGACCTGTTGCTTTCAATAGCCTTGCTCATCAAATTCAGTAGGAACAGTCTGTTCTGTATATTTGCTGTAGTCCAATCTCCTTTAAAACAGATTAGAAATAATTTTATTGGTCTTCTACTTAGAAGTCTGCTGGTGTGCCGTGCATAGTCTAAAAATGCACTACAGAAAAAGTCTCTAATACAGTAAAATAGTACAATACACCATTTGTGGGTGATGTCAATCAGCTTTAAAATGGTTTTCCAGCTTATTGTCTGTGAAGAAGGATCAAAAGCATTGTTGGTATCCATAACATAGGCTGGTTTGGGTTGGAAGAGACCTTAAAACTCAGTAGTGCCAATCCCCTGCCATGGACAGGGACATCTTCCATTAGTGCAGGAGGTCCAAGTCCTGTCCAACCTGGCCTTGAACGCTGCCAGGGATGGGGCAGTCAAAGCTTCTCTGGACACCCTGCGCCAGTGCCTCAGCACCCTCACAGGGAAGAGCTTCTGCCTAAGAGCTCATCTGAGTATCCCCTCTACTGATTTAGAGCCATTCACCCTTTTCCCATCACTAGTTGCTTTCATAAATCTACTAGATTCACTGTTTAATCAGGGAGGACTTAATGATTTTTCCTTTTCCTACTGTTGTTTTTCATAGTAAAATATCTCTGTCAGCTGCTAAATCTGTAATTTACACATTATTTTAGATGTAGACATTTGGAACTCTTTGTCAAGTCTAAATCTCTACAGTTCTTGGTGTATAAAAATCCTTAACTTGTGGCTGCTCTTACCCATTCACCCAGCTAAAATTAACTTCTTGGCTCTTCTATACTTTGATGACCACAGCATCTTTTTCTCCACCTTTGACACAGTCTTACTCAACTACATTCATGAGATGTTGGCAAAAATTGCTTTGCTGATAAATTCAGTCATTTCACTCTCTTGGAAGAACATTTTCTCAAGGTTTGCTGTACATGGATGGAGTTTTTCTGATGCTGATACTCCAGGGAAAGAGATGCAGGATGGGAAGGAACAATCCCAGAAGTAATCTAAATCTTTGTCTCTAAATTGGAGAGACATTGATTTGATAGATGGACTACTTGGTGGATAAAGAACTGGCTGGATGGCAGCATGCAGAGTTGTGGTTAATGTCTCAATGTCCAGCTGGACACGATTAATGAATGGTGACCCTCAGGGATTGGTGTTGGGACCGGTCTTGTTCAACATCTTTGTCAGTGACATGGACAGTGGGGTTGAGTGTGCCCTCAGCAAGTTTGCCAATGACATCAAGCTGTGTGGTTCGGTTGATACACTGGAGGGAAGGAATGCCATTCAGAGGGATCTTGACATGGTTATGAGGTGGGCTGATGCCAACCTCATGAAGTTTAACTATGCCAAGTGCAAGGTCCTAAACCTGGATCAGAGCAATCCCAGGCACAGCCACAGGTTGGGTAGAGAAGAGATTCAGAGCAGCCCTGAGGAGAAGGACTTGGGGGTGTTGGTCAATGAGAAGATGAACATGAGCTGGCTTCAGTGTGTGCTTACAGCCCAGAAAGCCAACCGTATCCTGGACCACATCAAAAGAAGCGGTCGGAGGAGATCCTGCCCCTATACTCCGCTCTTGTGAGACCTCACTTGTAGTATTGTGTGCAGTTCTGGTGTCCTCAACATAAAAAGGACATGGAACTGTTGGAACAAGTCCAGAGGAGGCCGCGAGGATGCTCAGGGGCTGGAGCACCTCCCATATGAAGACAGGCTGAGAAAGTTGGGGCTGTTCAGCCTGGAGAAGAGAAGGCTGCGTGGAGAACTCATAGCAGCCTTCCAGTGTCTGAAGGGGGCCAATAGGGATGCTGGGGAGGGACTCTTCATTAGGGACTGTAGTGATAGGACAAGGGGTAATGGGTTGAAACTTAAAACAGCAGAGGTTTAGATTGGATGTAAGGAAGAAATTCTTTACTGTTAGGGTGGTGAGGCACTGGAATGGGTTGCCCAGGGAAGTTGTGAATGCTCCATCCGTGGTGGTGTTCAGGGCCAGGTTGGATGAAGCCTTGGGTGATATGGTTTAGTGTGAGGTGTCCCTGCCCATGGCAGGGGGTTTGGAACTAGATGATCTTAAGGTTCTTTCCAACCCAAACTGTTCTATTATTCTAATGTTTCAGTCCCCTGAAATACGAATCATATTTCTCTCCCTAGAGATCATCATCCAAAGAGCAGAGACATAAAATAGAATCATAATCACATTATCATCTTCCATGTCTCTCTTCTCACACTTAAATTGTAAGTTTTGTGCCTGAGATCCATTATTTCCCTGCCCCTAGTGCCGAACCGCTGTAAGTATAACAGTTGTGGCCCTTGACTGCATTTTCCATTCACAGTGGTAATGCCAGTAACAAAGCTGACTTACTGGACTTACCTGAGTAGAGAAGCTGAGAAGCTTCTCTTCAGAGCAGAGTGAAGTGGGCCTATTACTGCCAACTTCAGTTTTGGGGATTAGTTTCTCAGCAAGAGCCTTTGGCTAATGTTTCTCTCTTTAAATGAACAACCAGAGTGGAATGGAACTTCTTTTGTCTGGATTTTTAGCATAAGACTGAGAAGTCCAAGATGCCCTTTTGGGACCACTTGCCTGCCTCCTCCCAGAAGGGATGGACTGGATGAAGTAATCATCTCTCCTACTTCAGTGTTGCATGTTGCATAATTCAAGTTACTCCGCAGATGTGAATCAAGATAACTGCTGAAGGAAATAGGAAGGTTAAAAGAAATCAGGCAACAACTTCTGTGGTGTTGTGTCCTGGCTCAGCTACACCTCAGCTAACCAGAGGACTTCACTTTCCCTCAGCACACCCCAACCTCTTCCAGCTACAAGAATGTTTTATGCCCGAGCAATGTATGCATAGAAGAGAGGTTTGTTTCTTACTCAGAAGCATTGGGAACTCCTGAAAGAGGCTGCAAAACCATGCCTAAATGAAACGCCTTGGGTTGGAAAAACAACGCTTATTTTAAGAGTACACATTAGTGCTGTTTAGTGAAGACAATCACCAGCAGCACTTAAGCAGAGCCTGCATGGGACTATGGAGCATAATACGAGATGGAAGGCAAATTTTGGGTCTTCTGTAGCTAAGTCTTGTCTTCAAAGTTGTTAAGGCAGACTCTTAGCTACTTGAAGACCCAGTTTTCTTTGCGTTTTTTACTTGTTAAAATCACAGGCTGGTTTGTGTTAGAAGGAACTTAAAGCTCCTCCAGCTCCAACCCCTGCCACAGGCAGGGACCCCTTCCACTGGAGCAGCTGCTCCAAGCCCCTGTGTCCAACCTGGCCTTGAACACTGCCAGGGATGGGGCAGCCACAGCTTCTCTGGGCACCCTGTGCCAGAGCCTCAGCACCCTCACAGGGAAGACCTTCTGCCTAAGAGCTCAGCTCAGTCTCCCCTCGGGCAGGTTAAAGCCATTCCCCTTGGCCTGTCTCTACAGGCCCTTGTCCAAAGCCCCTCTCCTGGTTTCCTGTAGCCCCTTTAGCATTGGGAAATACTCTAAGGTCTCCCTGGAGCCTTCTCTTCTCCTGACTGAAAAAGTCCAGCTCTCAGCCTATCTCTATAGGAGAGGTGTTCCAGCCCACACATAAGCTCTAAAGCATAATTTATGTATACTTACCAGAAGGATTATTTAAGGAAGTACTGTAAATGCTTTCTACTGCTTTTGTTCATGAAACTGCACTTTTATTTATATGTCTATAGGTATAATCTCAATAATCTATATGTACATATATGTATAAAAAGAACCCCCATATATATGGGGCTTCTCCCCTCCCCTTGCCTACTTAGGATGTACCAACTATAGTTTGAACTTAACTGAAACATCAGGTTAACTTGCCTTCTCTCTGCTTAGTTGTTAATATATTTTAAATGTAATAGAAAAGAAATGTGTTAACTGTAATACATGAGCTAGCATTTGATGCTGTGATCTGTATAGGTGGCCTGCTGTGCTATGTGGCATGATGTTTGACATTGGGGTTTTAGAATGCAGTTTTCTTGGGACAACAGCTAAGGTATTTCATCCCATCTGGACTCCGTAGCTATTCTGCCAACTCTTCTTTTTCCTGGTCCTCTAAATGTATGGTAGTGCAGGGTGCAGTTGGAAAATTTTTATATGTAAAACTTGCTTCTTGTTTCAGGTATTTAAAATAATGCTAAGTTGTATTGCAATCTTTGTGGGTTTGTGTGGGTTTTCTCCTCTGTGTGGTAGGGTTTTTGGTGTTTTTTTTTGATTGATTTTGGGGGTGGGGTATGTGCCTGTTCGGTTTTGTGTTTGTGTGGTTTTAGTGTCATGTTGTTGCCTGTCCATCTGTCCCCCCCAACTTTATGATTATTAATTCTTAAGTTAGCATTTAACTTTGTAATGAGTGTAGAACTTGTTTTGCTACCTCTTAGGTTTGCCTTGTAATTATGTATTTTACTGTATGTATTTCATCATTTCTCCACCCACCTCTGCTCCAGCATGTTAATCTTCCTTCTCTGCTGACTTCACAGCGGCTCTGCATATAGTAGAGCCAGACCTGTTAGCTTTGTAGTTGTCGTGTAGAAACTGGTGGTTCTTGGAGCCTGACACTCCTTCAGACTCAGTTTTCTCATCCTCATTGACCCCACATACATTATGGTCTGTTTGATTGTCTTGTTTTTCCTTTCTTTTTGTTTTTGGTTTGGATTTTGGGGGGAGGGGAGAGGGTTGTGGTGCCTTTCTCATCTCAGTAGAGAGTCCATGGGCTGTTCCTGTGTGGGTGTTTCTCCTGCAAATGTGCTTGTTTGTCACAACATGTCAGAAAGGAGAGACACATATACCCTTCTGCTCTGTGTGAAATCTTACTAGTCTTACTGCTTTGTGGATCTCGGCAACAGGGAGAAGTTAAGAGATGGAGGACGTGGTGATTGCAGGCATAGCGGGAAAGCTGCCAGAATCTGAGAACTTGCAAGAGTTTTGGGAGAACCTGCTTAATGGAGTTGATATGGTCACAGAGGATGATCGGAGGTGGAAACCAGGTGAATGCTTATTGTCTCTTCTTTTGGAGCTCTGAGTTCTGACCATTTGAGAGGAATTATCCTATGAAAGGATTTATTGGATGCAAAACCCTCACAGAGTTGAATTCAATTCTGATTTATCAAGAAATCCAGGACCAGAACACTTCCATGAATGTTACATCCCATGCAGTAGCAGCTTATAATATGTAGCTTACTTCCAAATTAAAGAATACTAACAGAGCAGCTAGGCAGCGTTAATCCTGTACCAGTTGTGATTGCTATGGCAGCAAGACAACTCTAATGTTTTTCTGGGCTCAGAAGTAGCACAGGCACTCCAGTCCTGTCATTTGTGGCTTTTTACAAGGTTCTATTTTGTCTTGATTGTCTTTCTGAAGCATTTGGCATATGTCTATCCAATTCAAGCTAGCAATTTGCAGAAGTAAAAGGTAGCTTTTGTTTTATTTCTAACTGGTGACTGACTGGAACCACTGATTTGACTCTGTTCATGTGCTCAGTACAACCTTCCAAACAAAAATGCTTAAACCAGATAAATGTCTTTTGCTGCCATATCCAGGAGAGTCTTAAAAATTACAGTTGTTTTTGTTAATGGAGCATTCTCATTTTCAAATGAGATTGAAAGGTAGGCAGGTACATATTCATGCAGCACTCTGGGTACTGCAACAGGGAAGTGAGGTTTCATGGGCAGTCAAGAATCAGCTGTGGTTATTCTGTACTTTGTCTCAGCTGGTAGCTACTTCAAAACCCATGTATTTGCTTCAAAACTGGTGTGTTCTGTGACTGTGGAATTTTTCTTCTCAGGAATGTATGGACTGCCCAAGAGAAATGGAAAGCTCAAGGACATAAGCAAATTTGATGCATCCTTTTTTGGGGTTCACCCCAAACAAGCTCATACAATGGATCCTCAACTTCGCTTGCTGTTGGAAGTTTCTTATGAAGCTGTTCTGGATGGAGGTAAATAGCTGAGGGGTTGAACTGGGAGAATTGTGCTGTAGTGTCTCTGATCAGCAGGTGCAGACCTGCACCTCTGTGGTGGGGTCTCTTGACAACAGAAAACTGTCACATTAGAGATGAGACCAAAGAACTGATATAGGGATTAGAACAAAGCTGTTTTCTCTGGAACCCTAGCTAGGAAGTCTGTGCTGACTGCCAGTGAATCTGTACCTGCATCATACGGTACAACCAGTATGGCAGAAACACTTAAACAGTCAACAGTGCTCAAGCTTTTATATATTCTGGTCTATTCAAATATTGCATAATAGATCCCTTTGTTAAAAATGTATTTTTAGTGCAAAAGGAAGATGACTTGGCTAGAAATCTGATCCATGGCCTAAGGGAATGGCAGATGGCCTGGTGTATTCCTGTCTATTGGCCATGTTCATAGAAAATTTGTGGTATTTGATTCTGTTCTATGGAAGTTTTGTTGAGGAATTGTACCTTCAGAAATAGGAGCCTCTTGTCTCCATCACTGCTAGTTTCTTGAGCTTCTGAGTCACTTGCCCACTGAGCCGAAAAGATTATTCTTCATGTTAATCAGTTTCACGACTGAACATAAGCATATGGGGAAAAAGTTGGAACCACCTCACTAATACTGACATATTAAAATGAATACTTGCTCCTCTGCTGCTGAGTCTGTCTGGAAGCTTGAACATTCTGCTTGTCTCCAGGACTCCTGAAGTACAGAGAAGAAAGAGCAGAGATCGCTGCAAGTTGAGCTTGCAATGCAGTTTTTTAGAGCAGAATTGCTTCTTGTTCCGCTTTATATGCGGATAGAGATAGATACTCATGTGCTCACATGACATTCCAAGTGCTTTAGTTTTTCTCCCCTTGGACCTGCTTCTTTTTTCTGTACTGTAAGTCAGATGTTAGCCTACCTGATCAGCATTTGTGTCTCTCATAGCCTGTGCACTTTTTTTATACAAGGCTCTAGCAATGCCCAGGTAAGCTGAAAAGCTGCTTCTGGTATGGCAAAAAATCAGTATCAAGGTTCTGGTGGACTCTGCAATAAGACTTGTAAGGTCTGCAGTTGAAACAGGTAAAAGGTAACTATAGGTAAGGGAACAATGCTGTAGAGGACTGTCAGAAAGTTGGATTAAGAAGGTCATGAACAGGCCAGCATACCTGATATCTCCCCAGTTTGCTCCTCGTAAGTTTGTCTGCTGTAATTTACCACCTTCTATCCCTGTAGGCATTAATCCGACCACCCTACGTGGCACAGACACAGGTGTATGGATTGGTGCCAGTGGGTCAGAAGCTGCTGAAGCCTTTAGCCAAGATCCAGAAAAGCTTTTGGGGTACAGCATGACTGGCTGCCAGCGTGCTATGTTAGCCAACAGGATTTCCTACTTTTATGACTTTACAGGTAAGTGCCTCAAGTCTTCAATACTGATCAGCAGTTGTGATTTGAGTGTGATTGTACCACAGTTTTCGTAGAGGGGAATGGATATGATGATGTAGATCCCTTTTGGGATGAGAAAATAGCATTCAACTGTTGTAAGGAGGCACATGAGAAGCAGAAAATATAACTGTAATAAGGCTCATTGTAAGGCTTTTTTTGTAGCTCAGTTGCTTCTGAAGGGTATAGCTAGCATTCATCTGAAAGATGATGTCAGGCGGCCTTCATAAAAAGGCCTAGTTTCTTTCCAGCCTTCAGACTGCTATTTGGTGTGAAACTATGTACAAGTCGGCTGGCCCAGAGACAAACTGAGTGGAAAAGTTGACTCTTCTTGAGTAAAGTTGAAGAAGTGGGAGATCCACCAAAATTAAGTGAGTAAAGGCAGTGGGCATGACTTGAGTCATGTGTGCCATTGAAGAGTGGAGGGATTGGATTTGCTTTTCAGAGCAGCAGAGAACAGAGATAATGGGAAGGGTAGCACCAGGAAGGGTGAGAGATTTTTCTTGGTGGGAATGGGGAAATGGATGAGATCTCTCTGTGAGCCTACAATATCTCTGTTTGATGGAAACAGAGATGCAAGTTTAAAAAATGCCATTAAAGCCATATTGTTTACAAGTTTTTTCCACCTTTCTCATCCCTCGTGACATGATAAGCAGGCAGAGGGTGATGATTCTTGTCTCCCATTTTATCAGCATTACTTGTTGCATTCTGAAGCAACTACTTATTTAATATATTTTGAGTACCTTTCTCTTGTGATGTCATCCTGGAGCATGTGGAGAGCAACTCTATGAAATAGTAAAACCCAGGTTTTTTGTTTTCCCTTTCTGTTCCCTAAGGACCAAGCATAACCATTGACACTGCCTGCTCCTCTAGTCTCATTGCTCTGGAAAATGCATATAAGGCAATTCGTCATGGATGGTGCAGTGCAGCCCTAGTAGGAGGGGTCAATCTTTTGCTGAAACCCAACACTTCTGTGCAGTTTATGAAACTGGGTATGCTTAGTCCTGATGGTGCCTGCAAGGCTTTTGATGCTTCAGGTAAGGCATTAGTACCAAACCTTGTCATGTTGTATGAAAGGAGCTTGCTGTGGAGTCTCTGACCAGATACTCTCATAGTACAGCAAAGAGCTGGCCTTGTAGTTTTTACTAGGTACACTGTTCAGGACATATCCTGGACCTGATCTGGTTGTGTGTTTTTTGAACCTGGAAAACTAATTGTGAGGAAGAAACCTTATGGCTCATTCTTCAGGCATTGGGGATAGCAGATAGCTGTCTCTTGATGGAAAATTCTTACCATTGTTTGTGATGAGCCATGAGCCTTTCTAGGACATTTTGGTTTTTTTTTAAGACATAGGTGTCATGCTCTCAACGTGGTCTGTTGTAAGCAGTAGCTCAGGAATGAGAACCTTATTGCATAGTGCTTTGCAGTGTTTCTTAGAGCATAGCAGAATTAGTGACTTATTGTTCTCTGCTCTCAGGAAATGGATATTGTCGCTCTGAAGCAGCTGTTGTCGTTCTCTTGACCAAGAGATCTATGGCTAAACGCATCTATGCCACTATAGTCAATGCTGGAAGCAACACTGATGGCTTTAAGGAGCAAGGTAGGTCTTGAGCCTCTGATACCTACACAACTGGTCAGGCTAGAGTCTTTGTCATGAAAAATGGGCTGTTGTGGGGTTTGTTGTCTTAGATGTTGGAAGGGGTTTTGTGTTTTGTTTTACGGGGGTCTTTTGTTGTTTGTGGTTTGTTTCGGGTTTGGTTGTTTTTTGGTGTTTTATTTTTTTTTGCTCATGCAGAGTTCAGAACCCTGTTTTGTAAAGAAGGTGAAGGAGACAAGTGGTGATTTCTATGGCAGGAATAACAGGAATGTCCTGTTGCTAGTTTAGCCTTCCCCAAGATACCTCTACACTGATAGAAGAAGTGTGGATGAGGTGCGACTGTAAGGCTCTTTCTCTACTGCTGGCCTACTTGTATGGAGACACCAAATTCCACATGTTCTGCTTGATGTAGACATTTCCTAGTGTTCTATTAAGCAGTATCTTTCCACACTAGTCTTAATTCATTGGTTAAGGTTCATTTCTGGTACCTCTGATCTGCTTCCAAAGAGCCTGAGAGCCTTACTGGGTTTGGTACAAAGGACATTGGTGTAAATCCTGCAAAAGTTTCTCTATGGGTTTTTTGGACCTGGTAGCAGTTGAAAGGGTGCTAAAATCAGCACAAGACACATCTGATACTAGAGGAATTCACAGCAATTTTGGTCCTAGGTGTGACATTCCCATCTGGAGACATGCAGCAGCAGTTGGTCAGATCTTTGTACAAAGAATGCAATATCAGACTTGAAGACGTGGAGTATGTTGAAGCACATGGGACAGGCACCAAGGTCAGCATGGTGCCTTTGGGTTTGGGGTGCTTTCTTCTCCCTTATTTTCTTCCCTTGCATCACTTGCCACACTTCTCCATCAAATTATTATTTATTTTTCCAAAATTAACATATGTCTCCCTTCTGTCAGTTACAAGAATATGTACTGCCTCACCACTTCTGGATCTTAACCTTCCAGATCTCTCTTTTGTGATGTGTCTCAGAAGTGCTAGCTGATAGTTGTCCTGATTCTCTTCCTACTAGGTTGGAGATCCACAGGAAATAAATGGCATTGTAAATATCTTCCATCAATGTAAGAGAAAGCCACTGCTGATTGGATCAACCAAGTCAAACATGGGTCATCCAGAGCCTGCCTCTGGGCTTGCTGCATTAGCCAAGGTAATGGGTGGCTTGAGAAGAAAAATTTGTGGAGGGAAGGAACACAACATTAAGTGGGGGTTTTAATGTTTGTTTGTTTTGAGGAAAATTTGCACTTATCCAGGATAGGATTTTCAATGGTAATGAGAGGAACTCGGCTGATTCTCCTTAATGATCTGCTTGCTTCACCTTCAAATACTTCTAAAAGCTTAGGTTCTGCAAGCTCGACAAAAATGCCTGTGTGGCTCTCTGCTGTGCATCTGCCCCATTCCCCACTTCAGTTCCCCTTTTCTACTGAGTTCTACAGGAGCATAATTATACTCAGAATAAAGGCTTTGGGGTCACTTTATTGATTATACTGTATCTTCAAACAGAACTCTGCTGTAAGTTGTTTGGATTTGAACAGTGTACAGGTAGAGGGATTTAGATATTTGGAGTAGTTGGAAATGACTGAAGATGACAGTCAGTGTGGCCTTTCAGTGCCAAAAGGGTAGCTGATTCTTCTGACCATCTGTCAGGCATGTATCGTCTCTCCCTCTTCTCTCTTACATTGGAAGAAAGTCACATGAATTCTCAGGAATGTGGCTACTAGCTTACTAACTATTGCTGTAGGCAGACAATAACCTATTTACTCTGGCTGTTAAACTGCTTAGCAGAGCGCTAGGTAATAGGCTTATAACCAAGTGTGAACATTAGCAACAGCCTTAGAACCACACAAATTGAAGTCACGTACCTGGCCATTGCTAGGATTTTAGTCTCTTTAAAGTGGTTACTGTGATGTGAATACATAAAACTTGTTATGAATAGACTCCTGTGCAAATCATGGATACAGCAGTGTCTGTGTCTCTGTAGAGGAAAGTTTACTTTAACACCTCTTATCTCCCAGACTGACAACTGAATCGTAAATAAACCTCTCCATCCTCCATCCATACTGTTGCATGTCGTAAACAGTTTGTTTAGTGCAGTTCTGTTGTGATCTGTCAGGACAGGACCATAACTCTGAGATACTGTTTCCCCATCTGTGTTTCTTAGGGGGTGCAGGACTGCAAAGACAAGGACCACAATTTCTTTTTGAAGACTTCTCTGACACCATATTTTCTCGCTTTTTTTCATCAATTTTCTCACTTAACTTTGTATCAAAACTTACAGCTACAGGCAGGAGCCTGTGTGGCACCCATCATGCCTGCTATATCTTTTAGTTATGCATTTTATGAAGTTATGTTTAGGTCTTGTTGCCACATCTGGGATCTTGAAAGCACCTGAAGCTTTGGAGGGATATTGAAAACTGTCTCTCTTGTTGATTGTTTGAAAGTTGGACAGCACTTCCTAGTTTAAAGTTTGACAGTTAAATCAGAATGGCAGATCAGACATCCTTGGGACCAGGCAAGAAACTACACCAAGCCTACTGTCTCTTAATGTCTGCAGTTTCTGTAAATATGCTCTTTTGTAATTCCATAAAACACTCTCATATGTGAGAGGTCAGTTAGGAAAATGGACCTTTAAAGTATCTGATTTCAGACTTGAAGAGAATCCATTAATTACGTGGATAGGTAGGAAAGAAACTAGAGTTTGCCAAGGCCACTTTACTTAAAATTCTGGTAAGGGAGGTGAAAATTCACCTGCACCTTTGAACTACTCAACCTGTTCAATTACTTGCTGTAAAGTAAAAGCCTCTTGGTTGGGTATAGTAGGTACTGCCTCAGTAACATCAGTGCTGCTGTTCTCTGAAGCATTCCTTTATCCAAACACAGAGAGCTGCTTTAGTGTATGCTACATGATCATTTGTACTAAGCCAATAACAACAAATAGATGTTTGTATAAGAAAATATGGAGCACAGAACACTGTTTTTTTTCTTGCAGGTCATTCTTTCTCTGGAACATGGGCTGTGGGCTCCGAATCTTCATTTCAATACCCCAAACCCAGATATTCCTGCCTTACAAGATGGCACTTTGGAGGTTGTTTGTAAACCAACGCCAGTGAAAGGTGGCCTCGTCTGTATCAACTCTTTTGGCTTTGGAGGTGCTAATGCTCATGTCATTCTGAGGCCAAATGAGAACAAACGGCAGCCTCTGGAGACTTTCAGCATTCCAAGACTGGTTCAAATTTGTGGCAGAACTCAGGAAGCTGTGGAAACATTAATTCAGGAAAGCAGGAAACATGGAAGATGCAGCCCATTTTTAAGCATGCTCACTGATATCTCTACAGTTCCTGTATCCTCCATGCCCTACAGGGGCTACACGCTGGTTGACAGTGAGAGTGACATAAAAGAGGTTCAGCAAGTTCAGGCATCAGGTAGACCGCTCTGGTACATCTGCTCAGGTAGGTGTGCTCACTGATGTGCTGCATCCCTCTGTACATCTGAGGCTTGAGCAATGTGATTCTGTGCTCTAATGTTGTCCTCCACTCTAGCATGAGGAAGTTTCTTGCAGCCCTGCAATATGTCTAGGAAACTCACATTTCCTGTATTTTATGTAATCCTTCCAACTTTGCTATCTTCTGCATGATAGCAAAGTCCAGGAAAATAAAAAGCAGTGCCTAATTTAGAGGGTGTACATTGTTTTGCTCTTAAAATTCTTTTGCTGCCAAAGCAAGTGTGTGATGTCTGCTTCTCCTTTTATGGAGCATTACTACAGCTCACTTTTCTCCTTGCCTGTCCTACAGGCATGGGATCGCAGTGGAAAGGTATGGGCCTGAGTCTTATGAAGTTGGACTTGTTTCGCCAGTCTATATTGCGCTCGGATGAGGCTTTGAAGAACACAGGCCTAAAGGTTTCAGACCTGCTTCTGCAAGCTGATGAAAACACTTTTGATGACACTGTCCATGCATTTGTTGGACTAGCTGCTATTCAGGTAAGACTCAAATGACTGGTGGAGGGGCTTATGGACTCAAGCCATATAAGCACACTGTGGTAGTGTTTGACCAATAATACCTTATAGTGGTTAATGGAAGCTTATTTTGTGCTTCTGTTTGAATCCCTGTCTAATAGGAGGGAGTGTCTTGCACCCTTGACGGTTTAGGGCTCTGTCACTTGCAAGATACTTGGACTAATACTGATCTGGACTGATCTGCATGTGTATCTGTGTGTGTGTGTGGGGCAGTTTCTCCTGTTAAGAGACTGTGGGATGTCGGAGCTTTATGTAAACGTTTATGCCAAGGAATGGGCTTCCATTGAATGCCTTCTGAAGTCTGTTCTGCTGATGAGCTAAATGATACTACATGAAGTCTGGTTTAATTCTGAACGTCAGTGTGGGATTAACTGTTTTTTCAAAAACTAGAGGCAGAGCTTCTGAAGTGACCTGGAAAGCTTGTCTTGCCTCTTTGTACAGATATGCTTTTGGCAGACTCCCATTGTTGGAAATAGCTCCTTAGTGGAAAGCTACATGTTGGAGACACCCAAACAGTACTGCAGTTACACAGCAGTTCTTTGGGTTTATTTGAAGTGAGGCTGGAGCTGAAGTTCTTTAAAATAAATAAATAATAAAAAAGAATGCAGCAAGACCAAGAAGAGTATCTGTACCAAAAAGCCATTTTGTAATGCACTCACTACTGCTGTGTGCCTTTGAGTCCTGACACCTGCTTACTCTGGCATGGGATCACTAATCCTACTGTTCTCTGCAGATTGCCCTGATTGATTTGCTGAAGGCTGCAGGTCTGCAACCTGATGGGATTTTGGGCCACTCGGTGGGAGAGCTAGCTTGTGGCTACGCAGATGACTCCTTAAGTCATGAAGAAGTCATTCTTGCAGCTTATTGGCGGGGACGATGTGTTAAAGAGGCCAAATTGCCCCCAGGAGCAATGGCTGCTGTTGGTAGGTATACCCTTACCAAAAGAGTGATACGGGAAAGTACATCTGGTCTCTGTTGCGTGACATTGGGATAAAATAGGGCTTTGAAATGTGTTGGTGAAGACAGTCATGTATGTAAAAGTTTTGCTGCTGTTGCCTCCTCTTTTTCTTCTGATGTAGAACAGGTTATTAAATATTTAAGTTGATATAATGATAGTAATCTCTGACCTGGAATACAGCAGCATTTTGGTATTTCATCTAAAACTTAAGTGGAAATGGAGAGATTTATTGATAAATGACCAATGACAGAAGCCTGATAAATAATCATGTAAAGAGAGGTGAAAATCTGAGGCACCCAGTGGTTTTGGCTTTTATATACATGTGTGTCTGTATATACACACACTTAATTTTCCTTTTTTTCTTAAAGAAAGATAGATACTGTCTGCAAGAGCAATGAGACATGAAACCATTAAGCTACTATTCTGTCATGGGCAACTGGCTAGTGGAACTTAATGCTGTTAGAATTTACCTGGCCCTACTAGAACTTGGGAAGAAGCTTTCTCCTGAATAAGCTTTGCTCAGTGTTTCTGTAAATCGTGTGGTTTTGCCCCACTGTTGGGTGAAATTTTGAGCTTTGGGCCCAGCAGTTTTATTTTGTGGCATGGGTTCATGGTGACTTACATGTTTAAAACCAAATTTTCATCGATAGCATGTTGTGCTGTTTCTTATTATTGGACACAGTGGTAAATAAAAACTGAAACACTTAAAGAGAAAAGTTGTTGCAGGTCTAATGCAGTATGTTTGACTAGATCACTTATGATAATCCCAGACTACTTACTTTAATTAGTGTTAAAAAGGGCTACCTACCTAATTTAGCTTTTTTTCCCTTGATATCAAATACATGACACTGTTATCACAGAACTTATCTCAGAGTGCTGCATCTTACATTTTTAATAATATGCTGTTGAGTTCAAGTTGTTACTCCTGTGACTTGTATCAGTGTACTACAGGACCAGATGCTGCACATCTGGTTATGCTAGTTTAAACTGCTAAGTTTTTCTGTGTCTCTATGAGTCAATCTTGCATATTCTCTCTCCTGTTCTAGCTCAGATTGCTAAAGAACTAATTCTGTAGCTTCTTTGAAAGTGTGTGGGTTCCCACCCCATTCCTTGATGGGATGGTACAAAGATACAGTCCTCTGTTCTTGTGCTCAGTATCACAGTGATAAATGTCATATTAAAGCTATGTCCGCCTTAAGAATCCTTCCCAGTTTTGCAAAATGCTGAGTTAAGTGCAGTGACTGTGCAGTTAAGATTGCCTCCCCTTATGAGGCTCACTGCTAGAAGCACTTGTGTTGTCCTGAGGTCTTCCTTCTACAGGTCTGACATGGGAGGAATGTAAGCAATGCTGTCCTCCAAATGTGGTACCAGCCTGTCACAACTCAGAAGATACTGTTACTGTTTCGGGGCCTCTGGTGAGCAAGGAATTAATACTGTGCACACTGAAGTTGTGGTTGGGACTCTGTGAGGTTCTGGTTTGAAGAAAGATTGAAACTTAGTTAAAGCTCTGCTCCTTACAAAGGAGAGTTGGATTAACACAATGGGAGGGGACATGGTGCTTTGTATAAACTTAAACATGCAAATCTTCTGTGAGAGGAAGTAATGATAGTACCTCAGTAAGCTAGTAATAGAAGATCTCTTTACACTGAATAGTGTTATAGCCATGGGCATGCTGACATTATTGTAAGGCTGAGAAGGGCAATAATCTCATCCCAGATATGGCTTCCCTTAAGTGACAAGTGATGAAGGCCATGAGGGGAGTACAGTGATTCATACAGAGCTCAAATACATTGTGAGCTTTTGTTTTACATCACTTATCTTCTTCTTCGTAGGAGTCTGTGAATGAGTTTGTAGCTAATCTGAAAAAGAAGGGTGTGTTTGCAAAGGAGGTGCGCAGTGCTGGAGTCGCGTATCATTCCTATTACATGGCATCTATTGCACCAGTGCTGCTCAATGCCCTGAAAAAGGTAATGTTGCCGAATTATGGCTCACATAGCTTGCGCTCGTGCATTTGGGTTTGGGTGTACGTGATGCTGAGCTTACGGGGCTTATTTCTTTGGGAGAAGAACAAAATCTCTTGAAAAGCTTGTAGACCTCAGCGAGACCTGAGGTTTGAAGTCCTGTGGCCTCAAGTAGAAGGGTATCCTGAGCAATCAAGCTGGGAAAAGTGGCCTGTGAAAAGGAGGGGCTGCTTGATTTTTGCCTTATTGTCATCCATAACATGTAAGTGTTCCTCCTGTCCCCCTTCCTTGTCTGTCTGTAGGTCATTCCACACCCTAAACCTCGTTCAGCACGATGGATCAGTACGTCTATCCCCGAAAGTCAGTGGCAGAGTGATCTGGCTAGGAGTTGCTCTGCAGAGTATCATGTGAACAACCTAGTGAATCCAGTGCTGTTCCATGAGGGTCTGAAACATATTCCAGAGAATGCTGTTGTAGTAGAGATTGCTCCACATGCTCTTTTACAGGTATTATATTTGTGTTGGTATGATGTTACATTGATACGCTGCTGCAGGAAGGAGATTGAGGGTCTGAGGACTAGGGGATAAAGCCACTTTTCCTCTTCCCCCTCCCCAGTTCTGGGAGCACTTTTTCCATCCAGTACTTTTGAGTGTCTCCCAGTTCTAACATTTTCTTGATGGGGTGTGGGGGTGGGACAATGGTTTATGTTACTATTAGCAAAAAAAATAAATTGTTGCTTTATTCATTGCCATGCATTTCAGATAGTTGATAGTTAGCTCTCTGAAAGGTCCAGTGAGTAAGAAAAGCACTTCCTTGTTTAGATCTAATGGAGAATGTGTGCAAAAATTGGGGTAGGGGAGAGATTAAAGACTAACAGGCCACCTCTCTGCAAAATTTATAATCACTGTCTGTACACTGAATTGGTTTGAGATTCTTGGTTTAGAAGTTGGTGACTGGGAGTAGCATTTTCTCCTATTTTCCAGGCCAAGTAGCCTGAGATTACAGGAGCTTTCTTTCTTCCTAAACTGCTTTCCCCTGATGATTAGATCATTATTCCTTTCTCCTCACACTGTAGGAATTGATCTTTGTGGAATTAGCTTCATAGTAAAGGACACAGAACAGGAGGTGCATTAGGATGCACTTGCTCTACAAGATCAGTGCTGTGATCTTGTGCCTGTCACTTAAGACTTCGGTCTTTTTTATTTGGTATGTGGCATGCAAGAGGACAAAAGTCTTAAGCAGAATCATAGTTGTGAATCAAGTTTTATAGTTATACAGTGCTTCTGAGTTCCAGTCAGGGTATATTTATTATGTCATGTTAGTCTTATTTATGCTTTGAAAGTGACTTGAATGGAGAATCAGAGCAAAGCTTTTAAATTAGGCAGATCTTTTTCTCAATAAAAAGGTTATACACTTCATGTTAAAATGATTATACAGTCTGAACTCTAATGGAAGTGACTAAAGACTACATGAGGTGGGTTTGAGAGTGATCTGGTTTTCCAGATCTCATTGAAACACCATGGTAGCAAATTGAAGAGAAGTTGTAAGTTGGGTCAGATGTTCAAGGCTGCATATTTTTATTTTAATAACTGTCACTTAGACAATGCACTAGAATGTTCCAGACCGCAAGGGGCTGCTGGGATTAAGGGTTTAAGTTGGGGAGGGGGGGAAAGGTGTGAGTGGGAGGCTTGAGGGGATGATCTTGCAGTTCTCAGAGTGCAGATTTTGATTCCACTTGACAATCTGCTTGAGAAAGGGAGATTTGTGTTTTGGCAGAATTTCACTAATGCTGCATAGGTTCTGCTTTACCAGATGCACTACTTTTTGGGGTGCTGGGGGGGGTGTTGTGCTGCCTTCCTCTTCCCTACTAAAATGGTGCACATTCCAGCACCTAGCACACAACTCTTGGCACAGAAACAGAAGTGGTTTGAGAATTATAGAGAAAAAATCAGAAACAAAATAGTAGTGATGCCTTCCCCCAGTGATTATGGACTCTACTTGACCAGGCTATCTTGAGGAGATCTTTGAAACCGACTTGCACCATTCTGCCTTTGATGAAGAAAGACCAAAAAAATAATTTGGAGTTCTTCCTAACACAAGCTGGAAAGATTCATTTAACTGGGTAAGGAGACTAAGGGAGGAGGGTGAGAGGGGTATCAGATAGAGGAGAGACATAAATTCTTTCCTAGCATGCATGTTTTCACAAAGATTGAAATACTCCATTCACAAACTTGGAAAATGGAGTTTACGTTTGTGCTTTACGTGTTTAACGTTCTTGCTTATGAAGTATTGCCTTGGGGTAGAGACTGCGTGGGATGGGAAGATGCCTTTTAAAGAGGAATCCCATCTTAGGGGCCTAGGAACCTGGAACTAGCTTTGGAAATAAGCTTGGCATCTTGCAGACTGTTAGAATTACAAATTTAGCTGCAATAAGCGCTCAGGGTGCTCCTGGCAAAATCTCAGATGTGGAGCCCGAGACCAATTACTGTCTGATCTCTAAAGTACTATGATTGGTTTCTGCACACCCCTGTTCCCCCATACACATTGTCTTGATCCGTTTTGTCTTCCTAGGATAAAGGTTCTTGGAAATAACTTGTTCCCACCTGTGGAATACCCTGTCCCAGTGGGGACACCCCTTATTTCTCCATACATCAAATGGGACCATAGCCAGGACTGGGATGTTCCAAAAGCCGAAGACTTTCCAGCAGGTTCCCAAGGCTCTGCATCTGCTTCAGTCTACAATATTGGTGTGTTTGCCTGTCTGTTTTGTTTTCCTGTTTTTCCCACTTTCCATCTGCAGTTCTTCTGTAAAACTAGGAAAAGGGATACTCATAGCAGCATTTTTAAGCCATCTTCTTAATATTTTGTTTGAATTGAAAAAGACTGGATGTGCTTCTGAAATGGTATGAAAGAATGTGAATAGAGCAGGAAACAGTTATGATTCAGGCTCTCAGTAGTTTTAAGAGCTATGTGTTGCCAGTTAGTTGGGGGAACACTTAGAACCTCTTACAGACATTGAGGGGAAAATATCTCTTTATTAAGGTGCCTTTATTATTTTCATTCTGCTCTTTATTCTTTGCCAGATGTGAGTCCTGACTCTCCTGACCACTACCTGGTTGGTCACTGCATTGATGGTAGAGTCCTGTACCCAGCAACAGGATACCTAGTACTGGCTTGGAAAACTCTGGCACGGTCTGTTGGCATGGCTATGGAGCAAATGGCTGTTATGTTTGAAGACGTCACAATTCACCAGGCAACTATTCTTCCCAAAAAGGGTGAGTGAGGAGTGCTGGTACAACTGCCAAACTGTAATAAAGGTGGTGGCAGGGGGAGAAAAGAAATACAAGGGGAAATTGAAGAGAAACACAGGAAGACTATAGAGAATGTGACATAACTAACCAAATAA
Source organism: Melopsittacus undulatus (assembly GCF_012275295.1). Classification (NCBI taxonomy): domain Eukaryota; kingdom Metazoa; phylum Chordata; class Aves; order Psittaciformes; family Psittaculidae; genus Melopsittacus; species Melopsittacus undulatus. Next base: position 18,413,340 of record NC_047537.1, read on the forward strand.
ATTCACTTCTTTTGTTCAAGTAGCACATGTTAGGGTCATATTTATTACATGTTGTGTGTGTTGAGTCTAGAAATGGTGAAAAAGAAGGTTCTGCTTGAGGTTGGTAGCACTGAATGATCTCATAATCCTGTCTTTTTTTCCATATTTCTTGCAGGATCAGTACAGCTGGAAGTAAGACTCATGCCTGCTTCCCACTCTTTTGAGGTGTCAGGGAATGAGAATTTGACTGTGAGTGGTAAGTCAAAGAAGTGTGAGTGCTCTGTCCTGTTAAAATCCATTATGTATGAACATTTGGTGATTCTTACTCTTGCCACTGTACCCACCAGGGAAGATTTTCCTCCTAGAAAGCACTGCTCTGAAGAACTTCCATAACCAGCTAGGTGACTTTAAGACTCAAGCCAACAGGAGCTCAAAGTCTGGCCTCTTAAAAGACGACATTTATCAAGAGCTGCATCTGCGTGGATATAATTATGGACCAACTTTCCAGGGTGTTCTGGAATGCAATAGTGAAGGTGAATTTACTTTCTGTAGAAGAATGATGAGCATGATTATAGTAATGATGAATATTTGATCTTTTAATTCTGTCAGTTGTCCACCTGACCGTGCGTTGTGTGGTAATTACACTTTGTGTGATGATGGAGAAAAACCAAGAGTTCTGACAGAACACTGGGAAAACTGTTATCTCCAATGTAGAACTGACTGTTGGAGGTTACAGGGGAAGCTGGGTACATACCTCGGACTGTGATAAGCAGTGACTTCTGGCATTTGCTGAGTGATAAAATCACAGTGATGTTTCCCTTTACTCTTCTGCAGCAAACACAGGGAAAGTTCTGTGGAATGGGAACTGGGTGACCTTCCTTGACACCCTGCTACACGTGATGGTCTTAGCTGAGAGGGGGCGCAGTCTGCGCTTACCCACCAGGATTCGCTCGGTGTGTATTGATCCAGTGCTGCATGAAGAGAAGGTGCTCCAATACCAGGACAATGTAGAAGGTAACGTTTCTCATGCTCTAGCTGTTATTAGTTGGTTTGACTGCTGTGTGGATCAGTGTATGACTTCTTAAGAAGCAGGATGTACTTTGAGGGGCACCTCTTGGTTTCCAAGCTGTTCTGCAGCTTCTGTAAAGCCTGACATAGCACTGTTGAATAAAACGCTTGTAGTATTTGGTGCAAACTTATATTTCTTTCTTGTCTTTCAGCTCTTGATGTTGTTCTGGATCCCTGTCTTGGTAGCCTGACAGCAGGAGGTGTTCAGATCAACGGTCTACATGCTTCTGTTGCACCACGGCGACAGCAGGAACGAATCCCTCCCACCCTGGAAAAGTTCTGCTTCGTGCCCTATATCGAGAGTAACTGTTTGTCTTCCAACATCCATCTTCGTGCCTACCTGGAGCACTGCAAAGGTAGAGTGGGATTGTTTTCTTGTCACGCTAGGGGAGACTTCCACCCTGACAAATACATGAACAGCTTCTCTCAGACTAATTCACAATATCCAAGAAATAAAGTGTTGGTCTCTGCTGAAGACTTCAGCGGGAGTCCTATGTCTGTACACTTGCTAGAAGCCAAAAACTACTTCTAGCTGAAGTAGAAGGACAGGGCTTTGAGCAACCTGGTCTAGTGGAAGTTATCTCTACCTGAGGCAGGGGAGTTAGAGCTAGATGATCTTTAAGGTCCCTTTCAACCCCAACCCAAACCATTTTGTGATCTCCAGAATGTGGGTTAGGAGTAAAACTGTGGGGAGGGGTATCCACCCATCTATAACAATCAGTGTGGTGTCAAATGGCACAGCCCCCTCTGTAAGCAGAAGCACACAGATCATCTCTCAGGAGGAGCCCAGCCTAGCTGCTTCAAACACTGACAGGAGAGCCTACTTACTCAAGGCTTTAGCTTGTTTGTTTTGTTTTCCTCTGGGACCAGCTGAGATGCGTAAGCTTACATGTCTGTTCTCATTTAGCTGTGGGTATAACAGCATATCCAAGGAAGGATAAAGTGGTTTAGTGAGGCATGCCAAAAAAAACATTGTTTGCTGCAAGAATGGGATGAACTTAGTCTATTGTGAAACTGGTAGCCTAATACAGTGATCTTTGGATGGGGAGGCATCCACTCAGCTCATCACTTTGACTTTTCATCAAAGGGGAGGAGGGAAGTTACTAATATTTTGGCAGTTTTACTCTAATGATGAATTTTGTTACATCTCGAGACAGCAATGTTGTCATTCTGTATTGGTAAAGTGTCCTCACACTCATCCTTTGATTTGGCAATAAATTTTAAAGATTCCTCTTTTTCTTCAGTGTCCAAATACTGCTCCCAAAGTTCTTTATGTATGCCATAGTGGAATTCTTATTTTCCATATTGCTATTTCTGATCTTGATCAGGATAAGTTCTTTTCTATCTAGTTATAAAGCAAAAAAGCATTTTAGTATTTTTGCTTCTGTGGAAACTTAACAATGTCTTTCCACGACTCCCTAAATCAGAAGTTTACTGTTAGTTGCCTTCTTTGAGTCAGAGTCTCGCCACAGGTAATTTTGTGGTTTATACTGTCTTGCCATAAAGCCTCCTGTCTGGGGCTGAAGCTATTGCATGATACATAATCATATGAATGTTCTAGATCATGCATTGTCTTTGTGATTGGGCTAACGATAGAATATTCTGTGATTTGTGGTGCTGATCAGCTGGTGTAGCAAATGGAGGCAAAGAGGGAAAGAAAAATCTTCAGAAAATTTGATTCTTTGTTTTATTTCCCCTTCTATTCCATAGATCTTATCCAGAACGTACAGGCTAAGGTGGCGGTGCATGGAGTCAAATTAGTCATCCCTGGACTAGAAACTGCAGTAGCTGCTGCAAAGTCCTCACCCGTACAGAAAGGCCTTCAGCATATCCTTGCTGAAATATGCCGTCTGGAACTGAATGGAAATCTCTCTTCTGAGCTGGAACAGATTGTGACTCAAGAGAAAATGCATTTCCAGGATGATCCTCTTCTCAATGGGTTGCTAGATTCTTCAGAGTTGAAGACTTGCCTTGGTGTCGTATTGGAGAACATGACCAGTCACAGAATGAAGATAGTAGAGGTTAGCTGGAAGCCTGGAATGGAATCATAGCTAGTGTTTTCAGGCCTTACTCTATCGTGATCATGTACTTCTATTGTTCCAGTTGTAATTCTGGATATCATTCATGTTTCAACTTGATTTCTCCTTTCTCTTTTCTCACAGGCTTTTGCAGGAAGCGGACATCTCTTCTCTCGCATCAAAAGTATTCTGAATGCTCAGCCCCTGTTGCAGGTGGACTACACTGCCACTGACCGTGTCCTGAAAACTCTTTCAGATAGTGAAACAGAGCTACAAAATGCTGGAGTTTCTGTTAGCCAGTGGGATCCATCTTGCCCTCCCTCTGGAAATCTGGCCAATGCTGACCTGGTGGTATACAATTGCTTAACAACTGTGGTAGGGAACACCACTGAGATTCTCTCTAACCTGGCAGCTGCAGTGAAAGAAGGAGGGTTTGTTTTGCTACACACTCTTCTTAAAGGAGAAACTCTTGGAGAGATTGTCAGTTTCCTTACAAGTCCAGATCTACAGCAGAAACACAGCTTCCCGAGTGAGGTAAGCCTCCTGGTAGGGAGATAATTTCTGTGGATAGTCTGGAGTCTTCTGCTTGCAGATGCTTTTGTGATGAAACTTGAGTAGACATTATCTACATAACTTTCCACTGAGGTCCTCTGCAGAAAATGTAATAAACCCTTCTTCAAAATAGTTGTGAATTTCCACACATTAGGTTGGGAGAGTAAACTGAGCTTAGTCAGGAAAGCTTTTCTTAATGCCTTGAAAATAATTCCTTGTCATTTGTATATCTGTATAATCTATGAAAACACTGGCCAGAACAATTCCTTTATAGCTAAAATAATGTGCAGCATTTTTGGGTGGGGTACAGCTTTATCCCTGTAGGATCCTAAAATCCTCAGTGTCAGAATATCTCTCTTCCTTTTGGTATCACTGCTGGGAATGAGATGTTACAAACCAGTGAAGTTCTAACACTGAAGTGCTCTCACAAAGGAAGGTTTTTCTCATGTTTGGTTTTCTTTGTTTTTTTGGGGGGGAGTTGGGGGTTTTTTGTGGGCTGTTTTTTGTTGTTGGCTTTTTGTTGTTTTTTTTTTTCTTTTTTCACTTCCTTCCTTGCGTTTCTCCCCACTTTATCTGGTCCCATAATGAGATACAGCAAAATAAGCCCTTGGGATGTGGGGGGCAGCTGCATGTCCACTTTGTATCTGTGAACCAGTACATCATGCAGGTGAAGTAATGCCAATGCTGGCACAAGAGAGGAAGGTTGACTGGCTAGGGTAAGGGTAGGAACTGGGACATCACCTTCTCTTGGCAGCTGTTAGATTAAGCAGTAATGGGAAATGGCCCCTCTACGGAACACATGCATTCTTCCCAGTTTGAGAGGCTGTAGCCTCCCATCTCTTAGAATCATAGGTTAGGGTTGGAAAGGACCTTAAGATCATCTAGTTCCAGCCCTCTGCCATGGGCAGAGACACTTCACACTAAACCATGTCACCCAAGGCTCTGTCCCACCTGGCCTTGAACACTGCCAGGGATGGAGCATTCACAGCTTCCTTGGGCAGTCCCTTCCAGTGCCTCACCACTCTCACAGTAAACAATTTCTTCCTTACGTTTAATCTAATCTAAACTTCCCCGGTTTAAGTTTGAACCCTTTTGGAGTAAGAAGAGAGTAGCACTTCTAATAGTTTAACTTTTTTTGCCTATAATTCCGAAGTGTGGTAGTTGGATTTCGAATGTTTCAACTACCTAGTTTTCAGCTGTTCACTATTTGCAAAGGTTTTGAAAAGAAAAGGGTTTCTCAGCTTTGTATCTTACCCAGTGAAGGGTAAAAGGGTAAAAAGAAAATCCTGAGTTGCTACTGAACCTGATAACTTAAAACCTAGATCTGTCGTGTCACTGGTCTCCTATTAGCAGATCCCTTGGATAAGATACATGCAAGTTGAATGCACCTTCTCTAAGGAAAATGATATGACAGAGGCAAGTGAGCAGGACTTAATATAGTTCTTGAAGTTTTCTAAAAGTGACGCTGACCCTAGTCCTTGATACAAGGGATCATGCTGTAAAAACCTGCTGTTTTGTGCCTGGCATATGAAAAGCAAATAGATGCTTTTCTAGGAGCCTGCAGTTGTTCATTCACACAGTGGAGCTTCAGTATTTCTGCATATGCCATATGTGCATTATAATTGTTTTTCTGAAATGCCATTTAGCTTAAGCGTGTTGATGCTTCATGTTTCTTCTGTTACACTTTAGTTTTTCTGTTGCAGACAGGGCTTATGTAACATAAACTGGTAACATCTAAGCTCAGTGTTTCCACTTGTATTATTTTCTGTATTGGAATCTGTGTATTGTGTTTGACTGTGGAGGTGTACCTTACTGCTGGAATTAAATTCTAGGTACATTCAATATCCTATAGGATTTGACAGCATGGTCACCTCTTGGTTTTTTGCACACCCTGGTAGTGTGGTAAAACTAGTCCTCTGACCAGGGCTTCAGGATACTTGTACTACTGCATTCTGAGGATCTTTTAGAGAAGGAGTAGTCTAGACATGAGTAAAATGCTGTTGTGTTAATCAAATATATATTTGTACTGCGACAATACAGAACAGATGCCAAGATTTCACACAAAAGCAAGAAAGATGGATAGTGCCTGTTGTTCCTTATGAAGCCATCTTTGAGGAGACTCAACATGAAGTGTAGGTGTGACTTGTATTGTTAGTTGGCTTTCCTGTTAATTGTTGGTTTACCTGATTTGACAGGCACAGTGGGAGGGCTTATTCAGCAAAGCCTCACTGAATGTGGTTGCTATGAAGAAATCATTCTTTGGCTCAGTTATTTTCCTGTGTCGCCGGCAAGCCCCTGCCAGAACACCCATTTTTCTGCCAGTAGATGAGACCCATTTTACGTGGGTTGAATCCTTAAAGGTAAGAGTTTGTGTCTTGGGTATCTGAATTTCTAAATCATTACATTTCCTAAATAAGGTATTTAGGAATATTTGTGTGTGTTCAGTTATTTTTTTAAAATAGAAGTGACTCATCTCTGCCTTAGGATATGAGGGCTATTTCCTTTCTGTGGTTCCTAGTAAAACAGTTTGGGACTTGTCCTGTAGGAGGTCTTGGCCGACCCATCAGAGAAGCCTGTGTGGTTGACTGCCACCACTTGTGGGAACTCTGGAATCTTGGGAATGGTGAACTGTCTCCGCCTTGAAGCAGAAGGCCACAGAATCAGGTCCGTAAGCATGCCTTTGAGTCTTAGTTGGAGGTGAGCTACTTTGTGTTAGCTTCTTTTTAGTCTATAGCAAAACAAATAAAATGACAACTCTTGACTTCTAGATGTGTGTTTGTTTCCAACTTGAACCCTTCATCATCTGTCCCATCCACGAGTCCCTCTTCCCTGGAGATGCAGAACATTGTTAAGAGGGACCTTGTGATGAATGTGTACCGTGATGGAAAGTGGGGCTCCTTCCGGCATCTCCCATTGGAGCAAGGTAATGCCTTTGAGGTCTGAGGATCACAGAATCACCAAATCCCAAGGGTTGGAAGGGGCCTCGAACAATCATCTAGTCCAACCCCCCTGCAAGAGCAGGGTAACCTAGAGTACATCACACAGGAACTTGTCCAGGCAGGCCTTGAATATCTCCAGCATAGGAGACTCCACAACCCCCTGGGCTACCTGTTCCAGTGCTCTGTCACTCTCACAGTAAGGAAGTTCTTCCTGATGTTCACGTGGAACCTCCTATGCTCCAGTTTACACCCATTTTCCCTTGTCCTACCACTGGATATCACTGAAAAAATCTAGCTCCATCATGCTGACACCCAGAGCCTGAATGAACTTGAAAAGTAGTAGCTACTGTTGCTACAACTATTTTTATTGTTATTTTTAAATGGATAATTTAATCCATTAATTATATATATATAATTATATATTATATATTGATTATATATTAATAATTAATGAGCTGCTCCAGCTCAGAGTGAACAGTAGCATATTCTGGTGCTATCAAGAGGGATGAGCCCTTTAGAGTATGAGTAGTATTGCAGGCTAAGAAAGGGCTTTCTGGAGAGCAAATGGAAGAGGAGGTAGCAGTTATACAAGAATTAACTCATTCTGTAAAGTGTGTGCCTGTATGAATGTGTATAAAGTTCTTATTGTAGAATCATAGAATCAACTAGGTTGGAAAAGACCTTTAAGATCAAGTCCAACCATTACCCCAGGACTGCCAAGGCCACCACAAAACCATATTTCTCAGGGTCTCATCTACATGTTTGTGAGCACTTCCAGGGACAGTGACTCCAGTACTGCCCTGAGCAGCCTGTTCCAATGCCTGAACACTCTCTTGGAGAAAAAAGTTTTCCTAATCTCTATCTAAACCTTCCATAGTGCAGCTTGAGGCTGTTTCCTCCTGTCCTGTCACTTATTACCTGGGAGCAGAGAGTGACCTCACCTCACTACAAGCTCCTTTAAGGTGGCTGTAGAGAGCGATAAGGTCCCCTCAAGCTTTCTCTTTTCTAGACTAAACCACCCCCCCCCAAGTTCCCTCAGCCATTCCTTGTAAGAATAAGACTTATTCCCAAGAATAAGATTTATTCTCCAGACCTATCACCAGCTTTGTTGCCCTTTTCCAGTCCTGAAATTTTTCCTTCTTCTGCAGCACAGCCTCAGGAGCTGACAGAATATGCCTACGTAAATGTGTTGACTCGTGGAGACCTCTCATCTCTTCATTGGATTGTCTCCCCGCTTCAACATTTCCACACAACGAATCCTGATGTTCAACTCTGCAAAGTCTACTATGCGTCTCTCAACTTCCGGGACATTATGCTGGCCACAGGAAAGCTTTCTTCAGATGCTATTCCTGGTGAGTTAAAAATACACTAGAAGAAAATGTGTGTTTCTATTACTCTTCTAAAATTCACATCATCTCCTGAATGTTAGTTATGCACTGTGTAAAATGTCTATCAGGCGTTGTTTAACAGGAAAGCATACTTTTGAAAAGGAAGTATAACTATAACCCTGCTGCAGTATATCCAAAAACTCCTCTAAGTTCTAATTCCAGTTGCAGTCCCGTTTTTTCATGTAGCAATACTAATAAACCTTACTGTGAGGGAACGGTACTAGCCCCATTGCATATAGATACCAAGTGTGATGTGAAACATCTTGGTGGAGGTTCCAGAGAAGGACAAAGTACATATCACAGTGAAAATGTTGAAGTTTTGTGCTGCCATGCTACTGGACATGGTTTGTTTTGGGGGAAAAAAAATGTAAAGTGAAATAATCTCTGGTCTGCAAAATGAAGGTGATAATATCTTGCCTCACTGCAAGTTAAGAATTTATGCAGTGTCTATTAAATGGATTTAAATCTCTGTTTAAAGGAGAGGGGGTTGAATGTGTGCGTTTGGAGATTCTTACGGGTGACTACTAGGGCCTGATATCCTTTCATGACTTGAGATTAGTCTCTGCCTAAAAAGTTAGTGTTTGCAAAAGAATAAGGCATCACAATATATTTTTGCTGTGATCATGCTGTCTAGTTTATGTATCATTTTATTTGGAGGAACAAAATTGCCTCTGAAAAAAGTAGCTTCCATGACTTTTCTCAGATGAAAACTGGAAACTGAAGCCATATCATCAAGGATAAAGAGTAAGATTTAATGAGACCACGTCCTTTTCTGCTACTTTTGTAGTGAGAAATTAATTATGGTGGCTTACAAACTGTGTGTATAGACAAATCCCAGTGCTTTCTGTCAGGGGTTCTAATTTTTGGGGCCCACAGTGGTAGTACATTCTTGACCAAGGGATTTTTAGAAGAGAAATAGCTTTTGTAAAAGATGATAATGTTCTTTCAGGTAACTGGGCTTTGCAGCAGTGCATGCTGGGCATGGAGTTCTCAGGACGGGACCTGGCTGGAAGAAGGGTGATGGGATTGCTGCCAGCCAAGGGGCTGGCTACAGTGGTAGACTGTGACAAGAGGTTTCTATGGGAGGTGCCTAAAAACTGGTAAGTCCACTTCTGTCTTCTGGTGTGTGGTTTAGATTTGCCTTCCTGCCCGAGGCTGATGACAGCCCTAATCAAACCAGAGTAATGCACAGTGGGTACATTCCCCACTGGGAAATGATAACAGAGTTAGTCTCCTGAGCAGCTGTAGGATTTGGCTTAGATTCACTGCAGGAGTTGAGCATTATTTTTTGTACAGTGGCTTGCACAGGTTCTTATCTCCTTCTTTTAGGCCCTTAGATCAAAAAGTGTAAATGTTTCTCAGTCATGCAGCAGACTGCCACAGCTGCCTAGAGTTTCCATTGAAGAAAAGCAAATTTCATCAGAGAATCTAGTAGTCTTCTCCAAGGCTAAAGATATGTTCTGTCTTTCACTTTGCTGCTTAGGACTCTGGAAGAAGCAGCTTCAGTGCCTGTGGTTTATGCCACTGCTTATTATGCTTTGGTGGTTCGAGGTGGTATGAAGAAGGGTGAGAGTGTCCTTATTCACTCTGGCTCAGGAGGTGTTGGCCAAGCAGCCATTGCCATTGCCCTGAGCATGGGCTGCCGTGTCTTCACTACTGTAGGTGAGTACTGAGGGTCCAGTGTCACAGGGGAAAATAAAATAAAATCTATGTATATAAGAAATAATAATACATGAGAGAGGAAATTGTGTGTGTTTATATATAAAAATATGCATTTACATATGTACTTTTCCCTCCAATATGATCTCTATAACTTTGATCTAGTTTCTAGACTGAAAATGGGATACATGGTAAATACAGCTACTGGCTGCTTGAAATTTCAACAGCACAGGCAAATTTATATACCTCTGTACGCTGTATAATGAAAGTGTGGAAGAATATTAAGGCTACTTCATTTTAAATTCAGTAATAGTTGCAAGGCTTGGTCTGTTTCTAGTCCTTGGTCCAGCTCATAAATGAGCAGTAATAACTAGACAGCCTTTGTCCTAAGGTTTGACACCTTGAGAGCATGAGAGCTTTGAAACAAGCGCTTGATGGCTGCTCAGACTTAGTCCTTTGGAAAAGATATGCAGATGAAAATGGGCTCTTTCATCATTAAAAAACCAAACACACACACAAAAATGGTACTGGCATCATTCAGCCTCTCTTGTACTTTCAGGCTCCACTGAGAAACGTGAGTATCTCCAAGCAAGATTCCCACAGCTGGATGCCAATAGTTTTGCCAGCTCCCGAAATACCACCTTTGAGCAACATATACTGCGACTTACTAATGGAAAGGGTAAGAGCAAGGAATATATTTTCCTTCTTTTGTCAGCTATGCCGGATTATGCAGTTGCAGTTTCTAAAGGTAAAATGAGTCACTAAAAAGCAGGTTTAGGCTCTCAGCAGAGTTCAGAGTTGAGTTTATTAAATAGTTGCTTCTCCTTTCATTGCAGGTGTGAACCTTGTGTTAAATTCCTTGGCAGAAGAGAAGCTCCAAGCCAGTTTGCGTTGTCTTGCTCAACATGGGCGCTTTTTGGAAATAGGCAAATTTGATCTGTCTAACAACAGTCAACTTGGTAAGGTGGAGCTTTGGGAAATAGATCTCATTAGGTTTAAAGCAAACATGACAGCACAACCTATATACTATCTTAACACAGACCAGTCTTCAAATTTAGAGAAGCTTTTAGCTGGGATACTTTTATCACTAATGATTTATGTAGTTTTTCAGCAAATACCTTTTGAAGGAGCATAAAACATATAAAATAATTCTCTTCTTCAAAGACTTTGTTTAAAATCAGCGTAGGATGTGTTGCCCACGGTGTTTGAAGAGGAAATTAGGACGAAACAGCATTTATTTCACATGGCACTGTTTACCACTGTGTCTGCTACATTATAGATTTCCTAGATCTGTTTGACTTAAACTTTTTGGGATGTCACATATCCATTTGTGATAGATGAGTGCACTGTAAAACTTAGCAAATGAAGTTCATAGCTCCATAAGCTGCAGTTTTGTCTTCTGTTCTGGGTAAACTTAATTAGTGAAAGTTAATGGAATTTTTGAGATAACTGCAGAGAACCTGATCTTGAGAGAACCTTAATTTATTGTTTCACTATCTATGCCGTTTTGACTAGAATGTGATAGTTCCAGTTGGAAGGGACCTGCACATTTGAGTACCTTCTTATTGTTTCTAAATTGCGGGGCCCAGCACACAGAGCTCTATGTGAGGCTGCACCAACAGTAAATACAGCCGGACAGTCACCTCTTGCCTGGCTGGTTCTGCTGTGTGGCAAACCCCAGGATGCAGTTTGCCCTCTCAGCTGCCAGGGCACACTGCTGGCTCCTATCGAGGCTGCTGCTAACCAGTTCTCCGCAGTCCCTTTCTGCAGAGCTGCTCTCCAGCCAGTCCTCTCCTAACTCGTAATCCTCTCCAATCTTCTCCTAACTTGTGTCTGGCATTATTTGGTCTCAAGTACAGAATCTGGCATTTGTTCTTGATAAAATTCTTGTCATTGATGAATGCCCAATGTTCCAGTCTATCCAGGCCCCTCTGCAAAGCCTCTTGTTTCTCAGGAGAGTCAATAGCACCTCCTAGTTTTTGATGGCATCAGGGGCAAGATTTAACTTGATTTCTCCTGGATGGCAAAACAAATTCAAATGTGCTTAGTGAAAATTGACAAGTATGTTTTTCTGTTGTAGAATGATTGCATATAGCAAGTGTTGACAGTCTCTTTACATTTTGAGAGATCCTAGCATTTTGGAATACTTCCTGTGCGGAAGAATTTCCTGTGGAAATGGACAAGGATGTACATGGGAGTTCTCACTCCTCTGTGACTAACTCAGCTAGACACAAAAATGTCCTTTTCAGTATCAGACTGACCATGTTATAGCTTGTCCTCTTCATACACAATTTTTGTGAGTAGAGTTTTTGTTAAATTGGTCTGCTTGTAAGAGAACAACCCAACTAATACAACATTTAGAGTGTATATGCAAGAATGAGTTTGGGAAATGTAGAATGCTAGCAACTAACTGCTTTACTCCTGAGTCTTACTTTACTGACCTATAAAGAAACGTTTCTGAAGCAGATGACAGACTGTTTTGAAATGTCAGCCAGCATCAGGTCATAACCAAGTTGCTTTTTCTAGGAATGGCTCTCTTCCTCAAGAATGTGGCATTTCATGGGATCCTACTAGATGCAATCTTTGAGGATAATCAACAGTGGGAAGTAGTATCAGAGTTGTTGAAGAAAGGCATAAAAGATGGTGTAGTAAAACCCCTGAGGAGCACAGTCTTTAACAAAGAAGAGGTAGAAGCTGCCTTCAGGTTCATGGCACAAGGAAAACATATTGGCAAAGTTATGATCAAGGTAATGAGATAATGACTCTGATTCTCATCCTCTGTATGTGACTGTATTGGATATTTTGGATCCAGCTCCAGGTGAAGTTGAATAACTGGGACAGCACAGGGTGGTTATTTCTACTGCAGACATTGTAACGGGTGTTCCTGGGGTGGCTGGAGGAGCCCAGCCCAGAGCAGGTGGTTCAGGGGTGACATCTGGGGGCAGCTCATCTGAACTATGTTTTCTCTGCAGGTCCAGGAGGAGGAACTGGAATCTCCTCTGAGAAGGTCTGACCCGGTTAAAATCTCTGCCATCTCCCGAACCTCCTGTCCACCTACCAAGTCTTACATCATCACAGGCGGCCTAGGAGGATTTGGGCTTGAGTTGGCACAATGGCTAGTTGAGAGAGGAGCGCAGAAGCTCGTACTGACATCTCGTTCTGGCATACGAACTGGTAAGCAAAACAGGGAATATGACTGCCTTTCAATAGATCTGAGTTTGTAGTTTCTTTCCATTTTGAAAGTGTCCTATCAGCAACTAATAGTGTCTTGATTTCTTTTTCTTTTCTCTCATGTATGTATTCTCTCACTTAAAACAAGCCCCTTTAGTGCCAAAGGAGGAAGTATCTTTTAACTTCTTTTTCAACTACTTCCTTCCTCTTTTTATTTGTTTGTTTATGCTTCTGAATTCTATCAGCCCATTTTTTCCCTTACCCAGGATTTTTTCTCCAGCCTTACTTTCACCCCCTCTACAAAATGTCTCTTGCTACCTCACTGACTTGTTGCATAGCTGTAGCATGGGAGATCACAGGCCACAAGGAAGAACCACGCAAAACTGTCGCTCAAGTTTTGTGTGGATGTTTACTCTTGCTCCTTCAGATAGCTGATCTGTAAAGATGTGCCCTATTATGTGATAACATCAGGAAGCATTTTTATTCAGTTTTAAGCCATTAGTTTGATTACAGTTGCAGAATTGAGATTTCTTAGTAGTGGTAGCCTTTTCACTCTTTCCTCATACAGATTCAGTCCACATAATCCTCTGTCTCTACAGATTTCTTTCCATTGTTAAGTTCACAATTGTACCACTTGTTCAAACACATAGATCAGCTGTTTCTACTTCATAAGTTCCAGTTGTGCTACTATAATCTGTTGCCTCATTCTAGTTGTTTTGTCCAGTTTTCTGCTTGCAGCTGAATTGGGTATTATTTATCTATTCAGTTCTTATCTAGTCAGAAAAGAGTAAGGAGCAGGTTAACCAAAGCCTTATGGTTTGAATGCTCCATCCCAGGCACTGTTCACCTTTATTTTTATAGGCTATCAGGCTGAACGTGTTAGGCAGTGGAAGGCACTGGGAGTCCAGGTATTGGTATCTACCAGTGATATTGCAACGCTAGAAGGAACACAGCAGTTGATAGAAGAAGCTTTGCAGCTTGGTCCAGTTGGAGGCATCTTTAATTTGGCTGTGGTAAGTGACTTGAAAGGACTTGTAAGAGAGAAAGAGCAGCCATTCAAGTGGCTTTTTTACTGAGGGCAGTCAGGCTTCATACAGTTTTAGATTGCATCTCTGTGTTTCAAACGACACTTTACTTTGGCCTTACCTGGTGACTAAAGGCTTAAGGGTCTGGCCCCTTGACCTGGGAAGCAACTTGTATGTGGCCAGCTATTTCAGTTGACAGATGTTGCCTGAGACCCCTGGGGACAAGAAAAGTCCCACACAGAACTTGACAGCTGAAGGCTGCAGTGACAGTACTGAGAAAAGCAGACTTACCAAAAGCCATGTTGTCCTAGTCATTTTGGGGCATTCAGGGTGCGTCCATACTGTAAAGTTACACAAAAGCATTGTGTAGTGATACCCTCTTGTATCTCGAGCCCTGTGGCCAATTTAAATGGAAAAATGCACTCTGTTTCTTTTTCTCCCTTCCTCCCAGGTCCTGAGAGATGGTATGATTGAAAACCAGACCCCAGAATTATTCTGTGAGGTCAACAAGCCCAAGTATTCAGGCACCCTTCATTTGGATAGGTAAGTGTCTGTAGAAGGGACAAGTATGTACTGCTTTCATGGTCACAGAGCTGATAAAACATAAAGCAGTTTTAAAAGTGAAGTCTTGCCCTAGTCTTCCACAGTGACAGAGTTAGCAAGCTTTTCTGATGAAGCTTCTCTCTCCTGCTCTACTCCAAGGGTGACTCGTAAGAAGTGTCCAGACTTGGACTATTTTGTTGCGTTCTCCTCCGTAAGCTGTGGCAGAGGAAATGCTGGACAAAGTAATTATGGCTTTGCCAATTCTACCATGGAGCGTATCTGTGAGCAGCGGCATCATGATGGACTCCCAGGTAAGATGACTTTACTGATTGCACAGAATCATCTTTCTCTCCAAACATCCAGAGGAGAAACAGCTCACCAGAAATTTGTGCCCTTATCTGGATGTTCAGTGTTGAAGGCTGTTTCCTCTCCTGGCTGTTACCCTGAGTTATTCATGTGTGAATGAATACTGACCATTTAACACAACAAAAGAAATGCAGGCCTTCACTTAGCTGGTTTTTAACTCCCTTTTGTTGCTGCCTCCTGCTTTAGTTAGTTGTCTAGTGTGTTCTTCTGATTTCTTCTCCAGGCCTAGCAATCCAGTGGGGAGCCATTGGCGATGTGGGCATCCTTCTTAAGACAATGGGACACAAAGAGATTGTGGTTGGAGGAACCATTCCACAGCAAATCAGTTCATGCCTGGAAGTGCTTGACATCTTCCTGAATCAGCCTCATCCTGTCATGTCTAGTTTTGTCCTAGCAGAAAAGGTCTCTGTGAAAACTGAAGGAGGCAGTCAGCGGGATCTTGTAGCAGCTGTTGCTCACATTCTGGGTAGGTGCTCTCCGACAAGCACTGCTGGGCAGTGTTTATCATCTCAATGCTTTTGGAAATCAGTGATGCTGCTGCAGATGCTCTAGTCAGCATCTCTTCCTGACTTCCTGTGCTGTGGGGGTGGTGGGGAACTGTTTGTTTCTTTTACACTGCTGCTTCTCTCCAATAATGCATTCATTTCTTGACCTTAGTGTATTTTACAGACACACACACACACCTCACTATCTTGGGTTTTCTTTAGAGTGGACTGGCACCTTTCTCGAAATGGAGAATCAACATGAACAGCCCTGAAGAGCAAAATTCTGGGACAGCACATAATAGAGCAAATACATGACTAACTTTGAGTACTATTGCAGCTTTCAAACATTCACCTTGGGATGTCCTTATGCTGCAAAAAGTAGCTTAGTGTATTCTCTAATCAGCTGTCATTCCATGTGAACATATAGTAACCATAGCTTTACCATGTGTTACAAGAAGTGCCATGTTCTCCTGGCTGTTTTGAACTTTGTGAATTTTACCATTGTCCCCTCTTCTTGTGCTGAAAGTGAATAATCTCGGTCAACTGTTGTCTCTTTTGTGGACAGAAGCATGTACTGCTTCTTTATTTTCTACCAAAAGAGATACTGATACATTAAAGACAGTCTCCTGAGTATTACTGAAGGGACTGTGGGCAGTCAGGCAAGTCTGACTTCTCAGAACAAAAGTGGCTTTCAGAAGTCATGGGAAATCATCTGTACCAGCTATAGTGTTAGTTTGGAAGGAGATTGTGTGAAGATAGAAAAGGGGGAAGCTAGTAAGAAGATTAATGGTGGGAGCATTGCAACATGGGGCACCAGAAGGTGAAGGTGGGGAGGAAGAGCTGTAGATGCAAGTGCTGTTTTGAGAAGACTTTTACAGGTAAGGAAAGGGTAAGAGAGACTTGAACAGTGTGAAAATTGAAGAGGAAAAGGAAATGAAGACTAGAGGAATTGCCTTCTCCAATGTGATAGACATCAAGTGTTGCAATCAGCCATCATTGATGGTTTTGTCTCCTGCTGTAGCTGAGGGTTAGTTGTGTTAGGTGTAGAACTGCAGTTTCAATTAGAGCCTGCAGTAGGTGAAATTCCTCTAGGTGTCTGTCCTGAACTTGGTCTAGAGCTGTAGTGACAAAGTTCACACCTATTTAGCTGGGACTGATGTATCCCCTGTCATCCCTGTCATAAAAGCTGCACACATTTAACATGTACTCTAAAGACAAGATCCTATATGAGTACACTAGGTGTGGGTTGTAGAAGAGGTGACTTGTTGAAAGCATTAGATGATCCTAAAATGTAATTCTCTAGCTGTATTTTATTCAGGTTTCAGGAGAAAGGAGGAGGTTGAGAAGAAAACTGCAAGAGGCCTAACAGCTGAAAAGAAATTGGCTTTTTATTGGTGTGCTCTTTTTTTCCCAGGTGTCCGTGATGTGAGTAGTCTGAATGCTGACAGTACCTTGGCAGACTTGGGCTTGGATTCCTTGATGGGTGTGGAGGTGCGCCAGACGCTGGAGAGAGACTATGACATCATTATGACCATGAGAGAAATCCGACTTCTTACAATCAACAAACTGCATGAACTTTCTTCCAAGTCCGGGACAGCAGAGGGTATAGTGCCTGCATTGGGATTGCTGACAGTCACCTGAATGCAAATAATTAAGCTTCCAATCAGTTTCTTTTGGCTCTAGTGACATAAGCCTCAAATAATGAAATAAGGTTATAGCTGAAAGGCTTTTAAGTGACAGACATGTCACTGAAGTGCACTGGGGTCAGGCCCATCAATTCTGGGGGCAGGGTATAAGAAAGAGTGTGAAATCCACTTTCTTGCCTGGCTTGTATGTGCCTGTATGAGTACTCCTCTGCAACTGTGTGCAGGATGCAATTTGATACCTTTTACCTGTCTAAGGAGTAGACAATGTAATGTCATGCTTACTGTAAGCTAAAAGCATATGCAGTTGCTGAAGATTTCTGTCTGTGCCCTGATGATTTAGCGAGCCAGTGGGCTAATCCAGAGCAGCTTTAAGATTCTCCTTCAGGACTATGAGTGTGTGACCAAGACTGATCCTGAATCTAGTTGTATTTTTCTGGTGTGCTTCCCTTCAAAGAGCTCAAGCCATCCCAGCTGATGAAGACAGGCCCAGGCAAACCTCCAAAACTAGATTTGAACAACTTGTTGGTGAACCCAGAAGCGCCAACAGTCACGCGCCTCAATGATGTTCAGAGCACAGAGCGCCCTCTTTTCCTGGTTCACCCCATTGAAGGATCTGTTGCAGTTTTCCACACTCTCACCTCCAGACTTCATATGCCCTGCTATGGGCTCCAGTGCACAAAAGGTATTTCAGTTCATCATCTTGAATTTGTAAAATAACAGTCTGATTTTTGGTTGCCTTATAGAGATAGCTTTGCTTCTAGAGTCTTAAACTCTGTGGTTAAATTATCAGTACCTATAGCCTGCACAGGGTCATGTCAGACTTCCCCAAATAACAAGAGAAGTACTGGGTTAGATTATGTATGGGCAAATGGAATAATTGGATGTTACAGTCTCTGCCAGCAAATAAACATGCAGGAGAAAAACAAGGCATGGTGTTCTACCTGTCTTTGGAAAGCAGCAACATTACTGTTGTTTGTCTAAAATGTTAAGTTGCTAACCATAATTCAGAAACTGACCTTCAACAAAATAGCTTGTATGTTTCCACCTGTCCGGCAGTGTCTTTCACTGGAGTCTGTTTCTAACTTGCTTCTGTGTTCCAGCTGCTCCCCTGGACAGCATACAGAGCCTGGCAGCCTATTACATTGACTGTATGAAGCAGATACAACCCGAAGGACCTTATCGCATTGCTGGGTATTCCTTTGGTGCCTGTGTAGCCTTTGAAATGTGCTCCCAACTGCAAGACCAACAAAATGCTTCCCATGCACTCAACAGTCTGTTCCTTTTTGATGGGTCTCATTCCTTTGTGGCAGCATACACTCAGGTAAGAGACACAAAGAGAATCTGTTGTCTGGGGATCATCCTGCATCAGGGCTCACATTCTAAGATCCTGCTGCTCTAGATATGAATCATCTGAAAAGCTGACAGATGTCTTGACAGGGGAGTTGGGAGACAGCTGTAGGTAGTGGATGCTTATGAATGGCTGAAGGATGGAAGCATATGGGGGGTGGTCTTCATTAACTGGTGAGGGCTAAGACACAAATGTTGCTCTTGCTATGATGAATTGTAATATTAGTATGTTTCTGGAAGATCCTGGAGCCTTCAAGACAAGATCCTTGTGTTAAGGGTGCTAGGAAACCTTGCTTAAGCATTCCCTTACATTTCCATTGTACTGTCTATAGTATACTAGGCTCTTGGCAGTTGCCACCAGTGGATCTGTCCTCATGGGATCTTTATTTTGCACCCTAAGCTTTTTCCCTTTCTATTTTTTTTCCTCCCTCGCCTTTTCCTGGTTCAAAGCCATTTGTTCTGTAATTGTTTTTTATCATGTTCACATTTTGTTCTTCTCCTACAGAGCTACAGAGCCAAGCTGGCCCAAGGAAACGAGGCTGCATTGGAGACTGAAGCATTGTGTGCCTTTGTTCAGCAATTTACAGGCATTGAATATAATAAGGTGATGTTGGTTTGTTTGTTTTTTTTTGTATCTTTATGTTTCACAAGAGGGCTGTTGTTTTCTGTTTAAACGATGGATTATCAGATACTGAGACTAATGGGAAAAAAATTCATATTTCCAGCTGCTGGAGGTTCTTCTACCCCTGAAAGATCTGGAGGCTCGTGTGAATGCTGCTGCAGACCTCATCACTCAGACACATGCAAACATCAATCGTGAAGCACTCAGCTTTGCTGCTGCTTCCTTTTACCATAAACTGAAGGCTGCTGACAAGTATATACCAGAGTCTAAGTATCATGGGAATGTGACACTGATGCGTGCAAAGTCTCACAGTGAATATGAAGAAGGACTGGGTGGAGACTACAGACTCTCAGAGGTCAGTCTGAGGCCAGCTGATGACTGTTGGGGTTCTCTTGATACTTGAGGGAGAAAAAGAAAAGCATGGAAAAGCACCCTTACTGTGGGAGAAAGGATGAAACCAACCTGAAAGAAATTACAATTCTGCAGCTATTGTGCTCTAACAAGAACTTAAAGTCCCTAGAAGCAAATGAGTTGGCTGGTTCCAGGCATTTTCTCAGGGTAGTGAGGGCAAGAAGGAGGTCTACCCTCTCTATTAGAGAAGTGTTTCTGTAGCTGGTTCCTGCAGCTCTCTGTCTAGACTTCAGATAATAAAGATGTTAAGAGTAACTTGGCAGAAGTAACTTTTAGTCTCCTTCTGTCTCTGTAAACTCCTAAAGTTTGTCTACTGCTTGAGGGCAGACTTCTGAAGAGCAACTGTCAGACTTTTGACAACAGGGGTCTCTCTTCAGCTTTTAGCTTTTGGGGACCACTTTGAAGTTTATATGGGGGTTTCCTGTGAGCCTTTTTCAGCTCATGGTCCAGATAAGGTCAATGGTCTCTAGCCCTGTTCATGTAAAAGGGATTGTATTGTACATTTATTGTACAATATTGTACAGTTATTGTACAATACCAGGGAAAAGGGAGAGAGTTTTGGAACACCTGCTTCTGGTATCTCTTGTCTCTTCATACTTCTAAGTTATACTCATTATTGAGACTAGGTTAACTCATATGTTATTAAGAGGTACATAATGACCTTAAAGATTTTATGGTGGTGGGAGAAAAATTAGACCAAGGGGAAGCTTATTTGATTTTCCTAAGGGCTTGAAGTAGCTATTTTATCATTCTTTGATATTGTAGGTAAATTATTCAGTTAATATCAGGCTGGCTTCTTGCCCAGCTTATATTTGAGTGGGTCACCTGTCAGGCTGTCAAATTATCATGCTTTAAAACTGATTCCAAGAAATGCCCTGCAGCTGACTTATAGAAATGTGTCACAGTAAAACTGGTGCTGTTTTTAATTGAGTTTGACGGAGATAGTGTTGTAAACTGTGAGTGACTTAGAAGACCGCCAAACCCAAACCAACTACCTGATTGTATATGTGACTGTAAAGCTTTTCTTTTCTGTATCTGTGCAGGTATGTGATGGGAAAGTATCTGTCCATGTTATTGAAGGGGATCACCGCACCTTGTTGGAGGGAGATGGCGTTGAATCAATTATTGGGATCATCCACAGCTCACTGGCAGAGCCACGTGTCAGTGTCAGAGAGGGTTAACGTCTGCTTGTTTACCACCAATGGTGAAGAAAATGCCAACAACATTCTTTGTTATGACAGACCCCAAGGAACTCTTCCTGTTGTTCAACATCTCATCTGCTCTGCTGCCAGAACTGGGAAGTCCAGCTGAACTTGATTTCCTTCTCTTGCTCATCTTTTCCTTTCCCAACTTTCATGGGTTCTCTCTCCTTGTTCTCTTTGTATGCTTTGTTTTCCCCTGGTATCCCTGTCTGTTACTCTAGTGCGACAACTCTATCACTGTGCACTGCTGTGAGGGTTGCCCATCTATGGTTGTTCCTACACCCTTGGCAGTATGAAAAACAAATTTAGGAATAGACTTCTTGTGCTCTATATTGTTTTTGTCTTAACAGTATTCCAAAGCATATGTGATAGCACTTGTTGACCAAGCCCAGTGAGCAGGGAGAAGAGCTGCAGCTTATTTCTGAGATACCTTTTTGTCTGTGAAGAATCTGTCTGTGGCTATGTCAGAAAGAGAATTCCATTAAGGCTTTTGTAACTTTTTTTTCATTTGATGTATTCTAAGTATTTATTATGTCAAACCAGAGACTTCTTACTTGGTTTTAATTTATCATGGGTTATAGAAGGAAAGAAACACCCTTTTTGGAGGGGAAAGCTTATTCTACAAGGGGAAGTTGCCTATATGTTAAACCAAAGTGCATCTTTGGAATAGTGTGGTTTCTTTTTCTTCTGTTTTCTTTTTCCTCTTTCTCCCACTGCCCTTCCCAGTTCAGAAAGGAAAAGGTAGTGGTGAGGAAGGCAGGGTTCTTGCCATCATCCGCTTTTTTGGGAGCGGGAGGGGGGAGTGTAGGATGGATGCCACTGTATGGAACAGTCTTAACACTTGGTCTGATAAAAAGAAGGCAAAGCTATCCGTAGGCAGGTACTTATATTTGTGCAAGGTTCTGTGCTCTGCTCTATCAGAACCTTAGTAAAGCATTAAGACTATTGCTTTACCTTTTTCCTTCCCACCTTCAGTCTTGCCACCCAACCAGACATTTGGAGTGGGGGTAAGGGTGGGATAAAGTTCTTCAATGATAACTTAACAAATCATTTTACCCCTGTTCTTCCATAACCAAAGTTCAGGCAAACATACCAGTATGTACCCAGAGCCCCCCTGTATATTTTATTTAGCACAGGGTCTTCCTAAGCCTTGTGTGTTCATTTTCCTCTCAGTAATGAGACTGGAGATCCCACAAAAGTTAGCTAAGTAATCAGTTTGATGGCATGATTTTAAGACATAGTACCTTTTTAAAGGAAACTTGCATAAAATCCAGTAAACTTATTGCCTTTGCTATGCTGAATCTGTCCTTTCCGAAATCAGTAAATCCTTACTACACTGATGATACAGAGGAGATGTGGGTAGCAACAAAGCCCCAACTAGGAGGAGCTATTATGTCTCTCAGAACTGCTATAAGTCCCCAGTTCTCTCCATCTTAATCCCCCAGTGAAGTGTCCTGGTAGTACAGGAGCATTTCAGTGACAGGAATAGATGGCTCTTCACTGCATGTTCTGACCTAGTGTTTTGCTTATGCCACCCTCTGTTGATAGTGGCTGGGTTAACTGGTTTTAGTTTAATAAAGTGTTTCTTCTGTGAAATCTGAAATAAAACCAATATAATGTCACCTTAATTTCCAAAATAAGTCTTGTTCTTTTTTTTTTGTTTTGTTGTTTTTTTTGTTTGTTTGTTTTTTAAATATGTTTTGGTCTTAACAGTGTCCTTTTGGCTTTCCTAGTATTAAACAGAATTGATCACTGGTTGTCTTTTTCTGTTATTCTCTACCACCATTTTTTTAATCCTGTGTTGCATCTACAGTCTCTCATTTCTTGGTATAAAGCAAAACCTCCTTCTGGCACATCAGAGTTGGAGTCTGTAGAAATAATAACAATAATAAAGAAGACTACTTATTCTGGAGCATGGCTTCTTGTTGCCATGATTTCGCACACACCCACGAGATTGAAGTGGAAACTCCCACATTGTAATCCTGACTCCACTACTGTGGTTTTAGAATCATAGAATTATAGAATAGTTAGGGTTGGAAAGGACCTTAAGATCATCCAGTTCCAACCCCCCTGCCATGGGTAGGGACATCTCACACTAAACCATCTCACCCAAGGCTTCATCCAGCCCAGCCTTGAACACTGCCAGGGATGGAGCATTCACAACCTCCCTGGGCAACCCATTCCAGTGCCTCACCACCCTTACAGTAAAGAACTTCTTCCTTAGATCCAGTCTAAACCTCTGCTGTTTAAGTTTCAACCCATTACCTCTTGTCCTATCACTACAGTCCCTAATGAATAGTCCTTCACCAGCATCCCTGTAGGCCCCCTTCAGATACTGGAAGGCTGCTATGAGGTCTCCATGCAACCTTCTCTACTACAGGCTGAACAGCCCCAACTTTCTCAGCCTATCTTCATAGGTAAGGTGCTCCAGCCCCTGGTCATCCTCGTGGCCTCCTCTGGACTTGTTCTAATGGTTCCATGTCCTTTTTATATGGTTCTGCCTGAGTTTCTGCATTTATAAAATGGGACTAATGGCATCTACCTTAAAGTCACTGAGAGTGTTACGTAATGGGTATAAATGCTGTCAAGTTATTAGGTATGACTAGGTGTTAGGCAGTAACAGAAGGAGGGGAAGTGGCTAATATGTGAGGGTGAAGTGCCTTATAGCCACAAAGAATCTAATATTGAAGGGTGGCTGTGGGAACTGGGCATATGTGCATGCTCTGGGACTTCATTATATCTATTGCATATTATCTATGCATATCTTGGCACAGGATACCGTGTAACTGAAAACAAATGTGGTTGGTTGGTTCGTTTTGAATTTTAAGTACTGGCAGTTGAAGTGAGCCTGAACAAAAACAGCGTTGAAAGAATTCTACTTGCCTTGGTTCAATTGAAAAACCTAGAAGGAAAAAGGTTCCAGTATCTGAAGGGGGCCTATAGGGATGCTGGGGAGGGACTCTTCATTAGGGACTGCAGTGATAGGACAAGGGGTAATGGGTTGAAACTGAAACAGCAGAGGTTTAGACTGGATCTAAGGAAGAAATCCTTTACTGTAAGGGTGGTGAGGCACTGGAATGGGTTGCCCAGGGAAGTTGTGAATGCTCCATCCGTGGTGGTGTTCAGGGCCAGGTTGGATGAAGCCTTGGGTGATATGGTTTAGTGTGAGGTGTCCCTGCCCATGGCAGGGGGGTTGGAACTGAACGATCTTAAGGTCCTTTCCAACCCTAACTATTCTATGAGTCTATGATTAAACTTTAAGCAGACAAACTACAATAGTTCTGTGCTAAAATGTTTCAACAAATCTAACAAATGGGAGGGAGCAAGGACTTACACTGTTCCAGCCCTTGGCGTAGGAGGTGGATGAGTGTTCTGTATAAAGATAAAAGTTCATGGTCTCATCTAAGCAAAGCTTGAAGATAACTGGTTTAGTAATAGAAGTTCCTCAAGGATTTTTTTAACAGTCTATATGATCTCAATGTTGCTTTGGTTGTTACTTGAAAAGGTTGGTTTGGGTTTGATTCCCTCCCCCCCCATAATTGTTTAACTGAGCTGCTGTCCTGTAGCACATTCTGTAACTGGCTGCTGAACACAGTGTGCCGAAAAGAAAAACCTTCCTAGTGCTGGCACTGCTTCTTGTTTCTCACCCGTCCATCAGATAGGCAGAGGTGGAACAGTAATACACATCCTGCAAAACTGAAAACTACAGTTGTTTGCCTTGAGAAGGGCAGAAGTCAAGTCCTTCACATCTACCCTTCTATATGCAATTGCAGTGCGGGTTTCTCTTGTCAACTGCTACTCACTTTCCATTCTCCTTTTCAGCTAGCTTCTCATAGGCTTCTCTACACCAGGCTGGGCTTAATCTTGAGACCAAAAAACACAGTGCCCTATTGGCCCTGTAAACTTAGTAGGTTCACAAACACATTGCTGCTCTGAAATCGTGGGCAGTATACCTTAAATCTGCAATATAGCCTTAATCGGAAAAATAGGAAAGCTATTCTTTTGTTTTCTTTTCTACCATTTCCCTGAGGAGAAAGAAATATGCCTGTCTTGCCAAAGACAATGCCTAAAACATGCAAGAACTGGTGACCAAACAGCACGACCAGAGAAGCTTTCCAGTGCTGAGGGGGAAGTCAAGTATAACCCAAAGCATTTAAGGCAGAGCAGTGATACAGGAAGCAGGCGGTTTCCTCCTGCCGTTCGTTACTGTCGCTGAAGATCAGGCCATTGCCAGCAACTCGGCTCAAAAGAAAGGAAGGAAAAAAAGCCAAACCCCAAACAAATTCTGGAGCAGCTGCTTACGAGATGGGGGTGGGTGAAGGGGAATTAGAGAGGCCGCATGTTTAAAATACCAGTATGGGTTGTTTATGCCTCTGGAAGTGAAGGCAATGGAAGATGGTAGCGCGCCCCCCCCGCGCCACACCCCGGCCCTGCGGACGCCCGGACTCTTCAGTGCGCGGCCCCTCCTCGCAGCGCCGCGGTTTCCGGAGGGGACGCCGCCGCAAGCGCACCGCGGAGCCGACCGGAGCGAGATGGCGGTGGCACCGTCCGGCCGGCGCCGTGCCCTGACGGGGCCCCGCGATCGCGCCAGCCCCCGGGCTTCAGGCGGCGGCGAGGGGCGGCAGCAGCCGCAGCCCCGCGGCCGGTGAGAGATGCCGAAGCTGCGCGGAGAGGCCTTCTGGAGGGAGACGTTGCGGAGCGCGCACTACGTGGTGGCGCCCATGGTGGACCAGAGCGAGCTGGCCTGGAGGCTGCTGAGCCGCCGCCACGGAGCCCAGCTCTGCTACACGCCCATGCTGCACGCCCAGGTCTTCCTCAGGGACGCCAACTACCGCCGGGAGAACCTCTACGACGAGGCCTGTCCGGAGGACCGCCCGCTCATCGTGCAGGTGAGTGCGGCCCGGGCAGCCCGGAGCGGCGGCGGGCACTGCCGGGGAGGGCTCCGCGGGGCTCTCCTTGCCGAAAGCAGGTCGGCATGGCCGGATACACCTTTGTCATCCACCCCGTCTGTGCTGACAAATCCAGACGTTTTCCAAGTTCTCATGAGTTCAAGCCGGTCGGTGTTACCTGTATGTGTGTGTATATATATATATACCTGGTTATATGGGATGACAGAAATCTCATTTTCTTCCCCTAAATACTGCTAACAGTGCTTAGCTCATGAAGGTAAGTGTGTTTTTCTGTTTATCCCTTGTGTAGCGAAGGGGATTTGGTATCTTAACCACAGAGGCCTGGTGCACTAGACTTCTCACAGGGTTTCAGACCTCTACCCCTCATCTTTAGACATAAGCTGTAGCTGGTCTTCTGGAGTCAAGGGTTGTTCCAGATGTGACACCATTCAGGGAGGATCACAGAGTTTTGAGTAGTACTCTGAAAAAGTGAGCTCAGTGCATAGCTGTAGAAAAAAGAGGCAAGGAATATAGGACACACTTTAAAGGTTGTGTTGCTTCTGCTTCTTGAATACCTTGTGAGGTACTCACAAAGGAGAGGACTGCAGAGCTGAATGCAGGGAAAGACAGCCAGCATGGGTAGAGGAACTGTGTGGTTTCTACATGTGGAGCAGTTAAATGAATGAGGACTCTTCGCCCTGGAAGAAAAGTGTCTCCCCTGATGAGGGGAGAGATAAGAAAAGTCTGTGAAAGTAAAACTTGAAGATGGATGGGAAACAAATGTTAAATAAAGGTAGTGATAAACTTTGAAAATTATTACCGTGGGATGTAGTGGATGCTGAAAGATTACCTGAGTTTAGAAAGCAAATGAAGGAAAACTCTTGTGTTGAGCAAACACCACTTCTGCTTCCAAAGAAGACGTTTTCTTCCAAAGAACCAGTTTCTGCTGTTCCCTAGTCATCTGTTGTTGACTGTTACCAGAGCAGGATGAGGTGGACCTTTGTTCTGTCTCAGTAAAGCTTTGTGTATTCTCTTTTTCTAAGAGAGGTACTTTCTTTTGCCACAGAAAAAGACAGGTGGCAGAGTTCTAGTCTTAGAAAGCTCTAAGTCTTTTGAACACAGATCTTCAGCTCAGTAAACTGTGTTCAGGGCAGGCCTACCTGAAGAGAGGCAGTTACTGTGAGCTTGCTACATTATCTTTTGCACTGTCCACTATTGAACATAAGGCACAGAGCTGACTAGATCTTCACTTGACCCAGCACAGTAATCCTTACCGAGTTCTGCAGTATTTCTGGGCAGGTTTGGGTTTTGGTCACAGACTCTTGGAAACAGATTGAGCAGAGGTGTTTCTGAGCCCTGCCAGGCCTGTGGGTTGTGGGTTTTACTGTCTAATAATCCTCACTGATGTGGCATGGTTGGAGCTTTTCTACTGTTTTAAACATCTCAGAGAAGGAAATGCCTTTTCTTGTTTTAGTTACATAGTTTACACAGTTCTGTAGCACTTAAGTGACATCTTCTGCTCACATGTGTTTGAGTTGAAATCCATGTTATTTAAAAGCACAGTGACATTGTTTTTTGTTAATAATGAACTTAAAATCAGCTTAAAAGCATGAATGAGAATAATAGTCCATTACTGTTCTGTTCAACAAAGCAGTTTCAAATGAACCTTTTCCTCAATAAATTGATTTTTGCAGTGTTTTACATGTAATATTAATTATATTTAAGACTGAACGTTTGATTATCAGCCCAGTGTGTCTGTTTCACATTCCACACAAACATGAATTCATTTGAGAGGCAGTGGTACTTAGTGGTATATACAAAGTTTGAATTGTCTGAAGACCCAGAGACACCACAGATAACTCTTTCCTTCTGCATGACCTTTATGTATTAAATGCTATAGCATTTTGTTCTGCAGGGGATCTTAAGTGTTCCATCTGTTTCTTGGATATTACATGTCAAATACTCTATAAATATTTCTTTGCCTCTTGAATGCTCATCTTTCTCATGTTTTTATTTGAAGTTTGAGGATCTTTACCAGGTGAATGTCACAGGTTTTGTCTGTGGTGGGTTTTTTTTTGGGAAATGGTGTTTGCTGTTACTAACTGTGCATATTATGCCTGTTTTCTGTAGCAAGTAGATTGCTTCATAACTATGTCTTAATGTGTTGTCAGTACTTCAAGAAAGCTATTGCCTAATTATTCCACTTTTTTTTTGTCTTTCTCAGTTCTGTGCCAATGACCCTGAAGTGTTTGTCCAAGCAGCACTGTTGGCTCAGGATTATTGCGATGCCATAGACCTAAATCTGGGTTGCCCCCAAATGATTGCAAAGAGAGGTACGTGCAGATCTGAGTCCTGCATAAATAGAGAAATGGTACATTTCAAATGTGAATGTTGCTAGTAAAACACCAGGAAGACCAAATGAAACAAATTTTGCAACACTGCCTTTAAAATTATGTTATGCAGGAGCATAGAGTCTCCTGTTTCCTTGATACTTGCACAGAGTTTATTCACATTAGCATATAAAAGAATAACACCTACTGGATCCCTAAGAGGTATTGCAAAGATAGCTGTGTTTGAAAACCAGAACCAGTGTTTGAAAACCAGAACCGGTGTTTGAAAATCTTGAATAAGTTAGGCTGTTGAGAAGAGATTTGTTCAGTAACTGCTCATTCCTCTTCTAAAATGTCTTTCAAGGACTAATAGGAAGTGATCAGTGGTGTACAGAGCAAATAGATCTTTCAGTCTGATTGGGTTTTATCCTGAAGGGAATTTTTATACACCTGATATAAACCCCTGAAAGTTGGACTTTGAGCTGCTAGTGTCAACACAACAGCCTTAGGGAGTAGCAGTGGAAGTAGGTTGTGGGGATTCATTGTTTGTCCTGTAAATCTAGGGTGGCATGGGGGACAGAATGACTCAACTGTTCCAGTTTGGGCAGGGCAGAGCAACTCTGCTTCCAGAGGCATATGAGTGTCTGGATCTTTGTATCTGAATGTTTATGAATCTTGGTCTTCTCTACAAGTCTGTCATGTTATTTGATCATAGGTCACTACGGAGCATTTCTGCAAGAGGAATGGGATCTTCTTCAGAGAATGAGTAAGTCTTTAAAGAGGCCTCACTTTAGAGAGACTTCACTTTGAGTGGGAATAGGATGAACTCATTACTGAGAGGAGGTTTATGGGTTTGGGGGAAAGGAGGTGCAGCATGTTTCTTTGGGGAGGGTTGTGTTTGTGTTTTGCTGGTTTGGTTTGGTTTTGGTTTCTTTTCTTTCTTTCTTTCTTTCTTTCTTTCTTTCTTACTGTATTGCAGTGGCACCCTCAAAATTCTTGATAGTATCCCACTACAGACTTATTCTAGATCTGCTAAAAGACTTTAGTACCTGAAACACTTTAGGTGAAAGTTAGTCAGTGAAGCCCCAGTCTGATGATGGCTTAATGTCTCTCCAGCTCTAGAAACCAGAGTTGGAAATCCTTTATAGACTTTTTTTAGAGTCCAGAAATTCTTCCCTGTGAGGGTGCTGAGGCGCTGGCACAGGGTGCCCAGAGAAGCTGTGGCTGCCTCATCCCTGGCAGTGTTCAAGGCCAGGCTGGACACAGGGGCTTGGAGCAGCTGCTCCAGTGGAAGGTGTCCCTGCCTGTGGCCGGGGGTTGGAAACAGATGATCTTTAAGGTCCCTTCCAGCCCAAACCAGTCTGGGATTCTATGAAACAGCAGAACTCCCAGTGCCATACTTATTAACTTCTAAGTTCTCAGGAGCCAGGAGTTTTTTCTACTTGAAGGTACAGCTGCCCTTTTCTGATCAACTCAGCATACCTTTCTGTCCACACCATAGCAAGTTGTGCTTCTCTTCTAATTTGTGTAGCTTGTTTTCAGACTACTGGTAGCAGTTGTGAACAGTATTGGGGTTTTTTTTTGTTCTCTTTAATACATTCAGAATTGATTTAAAAAGCAAGGTTTTGGTCACTGAGTATAGCTAAGAATGTGCTTTCACCCCACTTCAGAGCAAGTGTCTGAATTCTGTGAAATTAGAGTACTTTAGTTTGTGTTCTCTGTGGTCCAGGGAATCTTGAATGATGTTTGGCACAGACACTGTTGAGACCCTGGAAGGCTAGACAGTGCTTTTCTGCCCAGCATGTAATGTGGTTGTTAGGGCACCTTTCTTAGAAGTGAAAGGTACAAATCAGAACAGCCTCAAGGTGAGAAGAGAACCCAGGTCATCCAGTTGGGTGAGAATCCAGGCTGTCTAGTAAGAGAGTTGTCTTATTAGGCTGTTGTATGAAAAGAGGTCAGAGCTTCCTCTTCCTCCTTCTCCGCCATCCTTTTCTAATATGATGGAGTACTCTTTTCTGCTTATGCCTGTATACACCTTAATTGTTCGTTTGAAAGGGTGATAGAAGCTACCTATCAATAGGGCTCTTAGGATTTGAGTTAGAACACAGCAGGTGGCTGTATTATACATCCAAGCTCTGGAAGTAAAGAGAATTTCAAGCGTGCCATTGCTCAGTGTTTTTCTGTTGGCTTTGTTAGCGATCTTTTCAGTAGTTTTCCCATTTCATGCACTGTGTAAACACTATGGGAGTTTAATATGGTCTAGATTTCATCCTGATTCTGTAACCTACATTTACTATTAAACTGGGTCCACAGTTGTCAAATTCAGTTGATAAGTCTCTGTTGGCCATGGACAAGACTCTACTTGTCATGACTGTTTGTGTGAAGATATGGAAAGAAGCAGAGCATCTCTTGTAGGAAAAGGTGGACAAAAGAGTATTAATGTTACTGGCAGAGTAGGAAGAGTACAATAGCCTGTGATTACAGTAAATTTGTATCAGTGATGAAGATTTGAGGGGATGGTCCTTGAAAGTGTAGGTTTTGATGTGGTGGAAGCATTAGGACTGTTAAATATTGACTATTTTATGCCTTTTTGTTAGAATGCAGATTTTGTGCTTCATATTTTACTATTACTTGATTAACCTGTGCAATAAGGATTGCAGAGGACACTACTGATTGTTTAAGCTGTGATAACTGCCTAGCATTAACTTTTCTGGCTTTTTCCATACCACACCCAGTATCTTGAGGATGTTGAAGAGAGTAGGCACTTTTCATAACATTGTGCAGCCCACTTATGTGTCTTTTCAATCTTCCCCAGTTTTGCTGGCGAATGAGAAGCTCTCTGTTCCCATCACATGCAAAATCCGCGTTTTCCCAGAAATTGACAAGACGGTGAAGTATGCACAGATGCTGGAGAAGGCTGGATGCCAGGTAAGGTAGCAGCTGCTCCCTGTACTCTTGCATTGGACACGCGACTCTTTGTAAAGCATCTTGGATTACGGTAGAGATGAATAGGCTCCATCATTTTACAAAGAGGAAAGATGGGATGCAGAGAGACTTTATATATTTGCAGTTGTAGGCAGCAGGCCAATAGTGTGATATAGAAGACATCACGATTTCAGAGTCTCTCTTGTAATCACTGCTCAGGGTGGCATCCTTCACTGTGGCTGAGCATCTCAGTCTAATGTAGTGCTGCAGGAGGCAGTGTGAGTGCATGAAATCCACAGGGCTATAATAAAAACCTAATATCAAAGATGACTGCCACTAGTGAGGAAATAGGCAGCTTTCTAGGAGTTAACTCCAGTTAAATAGGAAGAGATGCTGTGGTTAGAGCCAGTACTGACAGTATTCAGACCTTCTGCTGAGGAGCAAGCCAGATCAATATACCACAAATTCCAAAGTGAATCACAAATAGGAGCCAATAGAGGAGGAAATCTATAGGTCCTCCTGAGATATGATCTTGTCATGCTGTGGAATAGCAAGCTGAAAGAAGCCTAAGACCACGCCATGGTAGGTGAGCTGCTGACACCTCTCTGTGATACCAAAGTCATTGCGCTGTTGAAATAGCAGTGGGAATTCAGTGGCATCCGTGAAGTGTATGGCGTGAAAGGGAATTTTTGTCAGTTGGTTTGTCCAGTGGTTCATGCACATGAAAAGTAAATGTAACTTTGTGTTCTAGCTGCTGACTGTGCATGGCCGTACTAAAGAACAGAAGGGACCGCTTGCTGGCGTGGCGTCCTGGGAGCACATTCAGGCTGTCAGGTCAGTGAGCAGTGCTCATCTCGCTGGAATTCTGCTAACAGATGATGAAGGTAGATTTTAAGTGGATTGAAGAGCAAACAAGTTTATGTGTGACAGCAGTAGAATTTCTGGGTTGACTCTAATTCTCAATTTTATGCATCTGTTTTATTCACTGGTATAGAAAAGCTGTAAACATTCCTGTATTTGCAAATGGAAACATCCAGTGTCTCAGTGATGTTGAAGAATGTATCCGTAAAACAGGAGTGCATGGTGTCATGAGTGCAGGTAAATAAAATGAATTTTTACTCAGGTGAAAATACAAATACAAACTATTTCTTACTCTCTTAGCAGCCCCATATACATTCATTAAAAGCTTATGTCAGACTGACTTGGTGAACAGCTTTGAATGAAAACTGAGTGGCCATTCGCCCTCTTCTTAGACTGGCTATTTCTTACCAGGACCAGGAATCACTTAAGATATGTAAGAATTGTTATGTTGGACTTCTAGTACCGTTGAGTGGACAGCTCAAATCTAATTACTTGACAAAGGCATGTGGGACTCCTGTTGTCCTGAAATATTTTCATGACATCTGTTAATCAATGCAACAGTTTTTGAATGGATCTTGATGCAGGATGTGCATCTGCTGATTAATATTCCTGGAGATGTTTCATGTTGGGTTGGGACAAGAAAGAACTGACATAGCTTCCTACAGGAAGAGCTAGGACAGACATCAGAAAAAGCTTCCAATCACTTGCACAGTTAATGAATCATTTCTTCTAGTGAGAAGCAGTATCTGTAAGCTTAGGCCACATGAATGTTAAGACAGACATAAGACAGGACATCCGCTGTCCAAATATTTAACAACTGGGCAACAAAAGCAGTGATTTTTCTATTTGTCAATTTTTTTTAACTGTCTTTGTGTTAAGATTGGATGCCTTTCTGGAAAATGTACTTTAATTAGATATGAGCTATTTGGCTCAATTAAGAACTGTAGTCAAATGTAGTATCCTGAGGTCAGACTAGAGTTTTATGTACCCTGTGTTCCTCTTTGAGTACATGGGTGATGTGTCTGTGTCTGGCTGGTGGAATCACAACAGAGCTGATGATGCTCCAGAGCCTAGTTTTTGTTTTCTCATTCAATCCTGAAATAGAAGTTTGAGTATTTCTTTTCATTCCCTAGAAGGTAATCTCCATAACCCAGCTTTGTTTGAGGGCCGAAACCCATTGGTGTGGGAGATGGCTGAGGAGTATCTGGAGATAGTGCAGAAGTACCCTTGTCCATTGTCTTATGTTAGGGCTCATCTCTTCAAGCTCTGGCATCACACGTGAGTATCTCCAGAGAACTCTTCATGTTTTCAGGGCTCATCTTGCTTAGCAAGTATCTGGGTTTTCTAGACAAGGATTTGTTTGGCCAGAATGAGTATGCTGCAAGGTTTTCTTTCCTGGCCCTGGCTGGACAGAATGTGGGCTGAGGCCTTTACCCTTCACTGCACATCTGGAAAACAGGGCATCGAGAATGCACAAGTTGCCACAAGATAACTAGGTTGTGAGCTCACAGTATGTCAACTACCATGTGGTAATTGCCCAGATGCACATATGCACTTTGTGGCAAACACGAGTTAACTAACTCCTTGTTCAGTGTGAGACAAGTTGGCTTGCATTTGTTGTGGAGTAAGAGCATGGCCATGGGCAGTTACTGAGGAGTAGCTGATGCACTGTGTATTCATGTTAGCTTATCTCAAAGTACCTTGGTTGTATGCCAAGTATTTATTTGCAAAAGAGAAGTGGGTAGGTGTGGTTTTCTCTGGACTTACAAGAAAGAAGATAAGCTTCTACCTAAGGCAAGTGCAGAAAGAGAAATCTGTGAAAAGCTGTTATAAATATATTTTCAGTTGATCTCAGTGTAGAAATAATGAATAAAATGACTTGATGTTTGGGATTTGCCTCAGGCTTCAAGTTTACCAGCAACTGCGTGAAGAATTAGCAAAAGTGAAGACTCTAGAGGGCATTGTAGATGTCAACAGGGAGCTGAAACTACGATGCCAGGTACTAAGATGGGTCCTAATCTCCCAGAACACTGTCTGCACTTGGTGGGAACTTACCATGTATGTAATACAGTTGATGTCTGTTAGTCTCTTCATTGAAACTTTGTGGCTTACCAACCTTGATGTTGATAGTTTACTACAGTAGCAGCCCCCAAAGTCTGAACAGTTTTACAAAGGATTTAAGAGTTACAAATCTGCTTCAATTAATATCTCTTAGTAGAAGTTTTTTTGCCTATATTTAACTGTCAGTAACTGTCACTTGAAATTCCAGTTTGTGGTTTCCTGAAGTTTGAAATATTATTTAAGAGTGTTGCCTGAGAACGTCAGGGAAACTGACTGTAACTCTATACTGCAGGAAGAAATAGCTAATCAGAAAGAAGGAGAAAAGCCAAAAGAAGGGTTACCTTTCTTCCACTGGATCTGTCAGCCATACATCAGGCCGGGGTAAGTTAGTTATTTTAACATGGACAGAGACCCATAGGCCTTTCCCACCTATCCTGTCATCAGTACAGAGCCACCCAAGTCTGTTCTAGAAGCTTATATTTGAAAATAAATGAAGACTTTGGGTTGGTTTTGTTCTCATTTCTTTTTTTCTGGATTGTTGCTTTGTTCATGGGGATATTGCTCATTGTATGCATCTTCTCCTCTGCAGAGCAGAAAGAGAACCTGATGAGCAACAAATACGCTACCTGACAGTGCTTTATCATTATATCGTTATATGTAACATGGATGTTGCAGATAACTGCCAGGGTAGCAAAGATGAGAACTAAACTGTATTCTATAAAGGATGCTTTTGTTGTATGGACAGACTTTTCACATAACTTACTCCCTTCCTGTAGTGAAAATTGTGCTGAAGACAGTGTGTCTGGTACTAATTGCCAATGATAACAAAAAAGTTCACTTCTTCTGTTCCACTTCTATGGGCAGTGACACTTTCCCGTAATTTTGCCATAATTATAGAATAGTTAGGGTTGGAAAGGACCTTAAGATCATCCAGTTCCAACCCCCCTGCCATGGGCAGGGACACCTCACACTAAACCATATCACCCAAGGCTCCATCCAGCCCGGCCCTGAACACCACCAGGGATGGAGCATTCACAACCTCCCTGGGCAACCCATTCCAGTGCCTCACCACCCTAACAGTAAAGAATTTCTTCCTTATATCCAATCTAAACCTCAGCTGTTTAAGTTTCAACCCATTACCCCTTGTTCTGTCACTACAGTCCTAATGAAGGGTCCCTCCCCAGCATCTCTGTAGGCCCCCTTCAGATACTGGAAGGCTGCTCTGAGGTCTCCATGCAGCCTTCTCTTCTCCAGGCTGAACAGCCCCAACTTTCTCAGCCTAATCACAGAATCCCAAGGGTTGGAAGGGACCTCAAAAGATCATCTAGTCCAACCCCCCTGCAAGAGCAGGGTAACCTAGAGTACATCACACAGGAACAGAAAAGTTTAGAGTTTACCCAATTTCAGTAAACCAGAACAGCATCTGGGGATCACCTGCTTGTTAACTGCAGCCAATTTATGGTGATGTTCACTGTTTCAGGCCAAAGGAGAGATGCAAGGAGAACGGAGCCAGTGAAAAAGGTGTGCGAGGAAAACGTGCTTTGGAAGAGGAGGAAGATGGAAATGCTGAGCTTCTGTCAAAGAATAAACAAAAAAAGAAGCTGAGAAACCCAAATAAAAGCTTTGATCCATCTTTAAAACGTAAGTTCCATTTATTGGGTTAATGCTTGGAAAGGTGCTGATATCCCATTTGACATAAATAGCCACTGCTTATTTTCCTTGTTCATGTAGTTGTAGAAATTCCTTTAAATAGGGAGGATTACTGGGAAATTTTGGTAGTAGGAAATGTGATTCAGTTTATGTTCATTACTAAAGAAAACAAGGATTAAAGGTCACTGATCCACTATAACCATCTTTTTTAAGATCAGAATGCTTTTACAGACTAAATTTTAGCTGTCACTGGTATCTGAATTTGCCTGGGCATTTAAAGCAGTTGTCCTCCTCTCTTACACTTGACTTGAGAATTACAATTTTCCGTGTTTGGATTTAGGTTAGAGGCACTTAAAAAGTCCTTGACCTTTGCACTGTTCTTTGAAGTACTGTATTTTAATTTAAAGAAGTCTCTCTCGCTAGGGAAGTGTCAAGCTGATGCTGCTTTGTTTGGGTTGGTTTACTTTCTTCCACATAAAAATACCATTGCTGAAATCCTCTCTCTTTTTCTAGCCAAATATGCAAAATGTGATCAATGTGGAAACCCTAAGGTAAGTCAATGCCAGTGGTCCATTAGAGCATTTCTGTTAAATGGAAATTAAATGACCATGAAGTGGTCAATGGCTCAGTGTCCAAATGGAGAACAGTGATGAGTGGCATTCCACAGGGGTCCACACTGGGACCAGTACTGTTTAATATCTTCAACAGTGACATAAGACTGTGGGATAGAGGGCAACCTCAGCAGGTTCACAGATGACATGAAGCTGAGTGGTATGGTTGACACTTGTGAGGGAAGGGATGCCCTGCAGAGGGACCTGGGCAAACTCAAGAACTGGGCCTATGTGAACCTCATGAAGCTGAACAAGGCCAAATGCAAGTTCCTGCACCTGGGCTAGGGCAGCCCCTGGTATCAATACAGGCTGGGGCTGAGAGGATTAGGAGCAGCCCTGAGGAGAAGGACTTGGCTGGTGGATGAAGAGCTGGACATGAGCAGGCAATGTGCACTTGCAGCCCAGAAGGCAAATTGTATCTTGGGCTGCATCCAGAGGCACAGGGCCGCAGGTCAAGGGAAGTGATTCTGCCCCTCTGCTCTAGTGAGTCCTCACCTGAAGTACTGCATCCAGGTCTGGAGTCCTCAGCACAGGAAAGACATGGACTTGTTGCAGCAAGCCTAGAGGGGGGCTACAGAAGTGGTAGAGGATTGGAGCATCTCTATGCGGAAAACCTGAGAGAGTTGGGGTTGTTCAGCCTAGAGAAGACTTTGAGGAGACCTTATTGTAACCTTTCAGTACTGAAAGGAGACTTACAAGAAAGGTGGTGACAGGCTTTTTAGTAGGGCCTGTTACAATAGAACAAGAGGTCATGGGTTTACACTAAAAGAGGGCAGATTCACATTAGATATATGGAAGTAATTTTTTACCATGAGGGTGGAGAAACACTGACACAGCTTGCCCAGAGAGGTGGTATATGGCCCATTCCAGGAAGGATCAGGTTGGACAGGGCTCTGAGCAACCTGATCTAGAGAAAGATGTCCCTGTTCACTGCAGGGTCCCTTCCAACCCAAACTATTCTGTGATTCTGAATCCTGAGATAGGTGCATGACAGTGTTCAGTAATGCACACCTACCAA
The DNA here is from genome assembly GCF_012275295.1 of Melopsittacus undulatus. Lineage (NCBI taxonomy): Eukaryota > Metazoa > Chordata > Aves > Psittaciformes > Psittaculidae > Melopsittacus > Melopsittacus undulatus. The sequence continues at coordinate 18,450,106 of NC_047537.1, forward strand.
GTCCTGCTGATACATAGGGGAAAAAAGTTCATACTTGGGCAAAAGCCTCTTAACGATAAGCAGAGGTAAAGGTGCTGCACAAAACCCACTACCATAAGTAGGGTCTTTGAGATCATTTGTCTTCCTTTCCAAAAAAGTACAGTTTTACTGCTGAGGATATTTATCACTAAGAGAGTTGAGTGCATCAGATGAACTTCCCAAGATCTCCTGGAAACAAATCTCCAGACTCCCAGTAATTACACGTATATATTATACTGTGAAATTAAAAACCAACCCCCTTTTACTAGGGTTAGTGGTGGGTGGTGTTTTTCTGCAAGGATCAAGAATTTGCATAACTGGTGTAGTTACTGATGTACTAATGCAAATACTGTCAGTGTCATGGCAGTATAGCCTGTAGTAAGTGTCAGGCAGCAATCTGTTGCTTTTGCATCTATGCCCTTAATCAGAACAAGAATGAGCAGCTCATTTTTCTCAGCTGTTTTTGCTAGCAGATTCTCATCAACTTTCACCATTAGCAATGTTAAACAAATTGTTTTCCAGGTTGTGTACAGCATATGTATTTTTGAAACTTGAAATATTTTATATGTGAAAAGAGTTCGTTTGGGTCATGTTTGGTTGGGGTTTTTTTGTTTATTTCCTCCTGGGGACTATAGGTATTTCCGTGACAGGGAGATGTTGCTGTGTGAGCAGAGTATATTTATTGCTGCTAATATACCCGTGCATACAAGGGATAGTAGCAAGCATTATAAAATGCAAGCAATAATTTTGTGTTCTAGCTGAAAAGTAGCATTACAGCATGTGGTGTTGTTCCCTTTTGCAACAGTTGTAGCACCTTAAAACCAGCAGCTAGGGCTCAGTTTGGAGCTGCAGCTACAAGAGACAGTGTATTTCTTGCTGTGTGCATTGCTGGGAGAACACTGAGCACTCAGCTGGCCTGCTTTCATAAGCCACCCTGTTTAATTGCTAATCCAGCTGACACTGCTTGGTCCATCAACAGACCTGTCTGAAGCTGGGCTTAGTCTCATTTTTGTTTTGCTCGTACATCACTGTAATGGTGCAGACAGCCCTTGAAATCTTGTGACCCAGTCTATTTTATTTCCCTCCCCAAGATCATGTGTTTCTAAGCTGTGTCATGGAATTAGGGGAGAACAAAACAAAGTGTGAACCAAAGCACTGTAGCCACCCAGATTGCTAAATGCAAGTGTCAGCTTTCCAAGACTCAACTGCTGCTGTCCCCTAAGGGTCATACATTATATTTTAATATATACTCAGGTCCATTTTTACACTGCAGGTAGGGAAATAATTCCTGTGGTAACATTTGCTTTAGGCATAGCTATAGATGGTAAGAAGCATGTCAGGCACCATGCTTCACATCTACTTTTGGAGAGAACTACAAGAAGCTCACATGCAACAAATGTCAGTGCTGTTCCAAAGCACTGACGGCACTTACCTGCTTGTATTGTGCAGCTCAGGCTGCCCAGTACATTACAGATGCTGTGGAAGTTGAGTCTGGAATTTTTCTGTTTGTCTTGGTTTTAGGTAATTGTTTTTGGCTTTGGTTTTTGTTCTCTATATACAGTTGAGAGCTGGGGCTCCCCCTCATATGACATCAGCTCTGTCATCTTCATTAGACTGAGGTGTGACTGCCTAATACACAAGTTCATGGTATTTTTCCAAGGTCTGAATGGGCAGAGCTGTATTGTTGCTTATTGTTGTAAGTTGCTTATTGTAGTAAGCACTAATAATTTTATTTTGACTGATCCTAACTTCTTTATCCCCCACCCCAGGGCAATAAATGTGTGTTTAACATGTGCCGAGGCTGCTGTAAGAAAAGTGCATTCAAAGCAACAGCAGACTGCCCAGGTAAGTGCAGCCTCCTTCAAGTCACTGAGCAAATGTCTCATTTCCACGTATGTTCATTGCTTTAAGCTTTTTCTTTTGGGGGGGGGGGGGGGGGGGGGGGGAAGAGGAGGGGAGGAGCTGTTGGTGTTAAAATCTACAGCCTTGGGATGCACAGTGTCCAGACTATGAGAACCCATTCTTTGCAACTGTAAGGAATGAGCTGTTCTGTTTACCAGTGCAGTCATCTCATTTTGGGTTTGTTCGTTTGTTTTTCCCCATTCTTGCTTCTTCAGGTCATGGCTTACTTTTTAAGACCAAATATGAAAAATCCCTTTTATGGCAGAGTAGTCAAAGAGTAATTCAAAACCCAGAGGTCAGTCGGAGAGGAGACGTAGATGTGGGGGAGACTGCTGTACTGAAGGAGGCTTGTGACAGTGCAGTGTTGAAGCTTTGACAATGCCCAGTTAAAGAGCTCTGCCAGACCTCTGCTTCCCTGGGCCAAGGAACACGCCATCTCCAGCTCACCGTCAGCTGTGCAAACTTGTTCCTCAGATTTACTTTAAGTAAGTTCTTGAAAAGTTTTAAGTAAAATGCTGCTTACTCAGGGAATTACCCTGCATTTGAAATAAAAAGGGTACAATTAAATTTCTCATGCTGTGTTTTAAAGAATGAAAATGCTGCTTTTTTTGGGTGGGGGCAACCTATATAAGCTGCCATCACAATCTGCCTCTTGTATGTTCATTAACCCTTCACCTCCTGTTTTTAATATTGGGGAATAAATTTCTTGTATTAGACCAGCCTTCTGGTGTGCTAAAAACAGTAATGTCAATGACTTCTTCACTAGCAGAAAATGTGTCACGTTTGTCTGAGCTTCCACAGGCCACATTTTCAAATGCAAAAAAGAATCTAGCTGTACTTTGAAAATGTGAATGTAAAAGTACAAGATGCTGCTGTAATGAGATTGTATATTAACAATTATTAGTTTCCTACAGTACAAAACTTAACTGTCTCACATGATCCGAAGGCTGGCACAAAATGAAATCTGTAACAGAGAGGGTTGTCAGAAACTGTCAGAACCAACTTTATGAACCTTTCCCTGCTCAAGGTCTCAAACTTAAATATATGATCATTCTTTCCCTTTCCCACTGGATAAGTTTAGCCACCCAGCAGACCTGGCCTACAAACTTGGGCCCCATGTTCAAGACACCCAAACCCTTGACTATGACACCACCCTTGTAACCATTTATTAACCTGTCCAATCCTCCTTGCCTTTGGAAGGTCCTCCCCTGTGTCCTGGAGAATTGTCGGAAAGACTGAGCTCCAGAACCCCTGACCACTTCTCCCAGAGCTCTGTAGTCCTTCTTTATACTCCTCAGGCTACTACTATCTATATCCCTAGCACCCACAGTGATCACTAGAAGCGGGTAATAGTCCATGGGACTTACAAGAGCAGGCAGCCTCTCTGTAACATCCCTGATCTGTGCCCCAGGTAGGCAACACACCTCCCTTGTGACCGGCTCAGGCTGACAGATGAGCGCTTCTGTCCCTTTCAAGGCAGAGTCCCCTGCTTCTACCACCCGCCGCTTTTTGCTGGCAGCACCAGTAGAGATCTTCTGTACCAGTGCACCAACCGACTGTTCCTGGTGCAAGTGCATTTCCTCATCAGCTCCCGTGTCTGTGAGATCAAGGGCAACGACATTACCTGGCCTGGTCTACAGATTTTCAGAGCTTTCCACTTGAATTCTTGTTTGAATTAGACCATTTTTTGCTAATGCAGCTACCCTTCAGGCTGTGGCTTTTTGTAAGTCTACTGAAGCCTAAGCTGAAATTATTTCTTTGCTGTCAAGAAACTCATCAGGCAATATGAATTATGAATTTACTCATTATGCATTATGAATTTACCAAACTTCTAACTATGCAATCTCATTCATTTCTCAGAGAGAGTTTTCCCATGATAAATGGAAGACATTTAACCAAAGACCTTACAGGAACTATTGCTTCCATTTTCAGCACCTAAGTCACGAAAAGCCCAGAAAGCCAGAGGGAGAGAGCACTGCTGCGATTGAGCAGCTGTGCTAATGCAGTCCAGGAGTTCTGCAACCAGAACATTCTCTCAAGTTGTACTTTCCTCACAGTTCATCCAAACTACATCTCGAATCAGATCGGAAATGACAATACACCAGCCTACAAAACATCATCAAGCTTAGCAAAAAAGGAATAGCTTGAGACCAAACCCCAACTTTAACACAAAACTCCAAATACTCACAAGCTTTTTAATCCTGTTCTTTAATGCACAAGATAGAACAACTCATTAAAAAAAAAAAGAAAAAAAAGAGGAAAAGCATGAACACAGTAACAGGAACATCTGGAGTCAGCTGAGGCAGTTGCCAGACCAGTCAGGGCTGGATCAAAATTCTTAGCTTGCCTTATGGATCAGCTGAATGCAAAGCTGCAGTGACTTCAGAAAATTCAGTGCATATCTCCTTTTATTAACACAGAACACACACACCTGGGCTGCCACCTTTAATCCCTTTATAAAAGGAAAAGCAGAATAAATGCACCTGGAGAGCAGGCACCTAAATTGACTGTTTTCAGCTCTTCCCCAGGACTTGAGTGGTATTTTATGGCATTTATCCATGCTACCAGAAGCAACTGTTGCACATGTTGGGAAACCATCACACACTATGGCAGTAAGACTCGACGAGCAGCAGTACTTGCATGAAGTAAGAAATTTACTGCTATGGTAACACTAGACCCCAAAGCCAGGTCACACACAGGTGGGAAAAACATTAGCAAACAGGTCTTTGAAAACAGAGTCCAAAGAGAAAAAACCTGCATCCAGGTAAACGTAACACCCTAAAATAAAGGCCTGTGACTGAATACATGGAAGCAGTGCTGTGCTTTCTAGTGTAGGTGAAAAAGTCATTAAGAGTTTCTCAGAGGAAGTCTCCTCTCCCAACAGAACTCTATCTCCATAACTGCAAGCAATGGAAATTTATCTGGAATAAACTGAAAGCTCGGCACTGCTCAAAATCAAGGCAAAACTTCCAGGCCAGTGAAATTCATCTTAGATCACACATGTCCATTCAACTTAACACTATTTTTGCAGCTTTGAACCATGAAAACTAGTAGCAGCTGAAAAACTCTTAAATCAGCATCTGTGTGAATAACCTGACAACTCTTTATGGAGTGGTGGAGAAGGAAAATGAAGGAAGATGTTCTACCAAAACTGAAATGATGACCCATTGCAGGGATGCTGTTTTTAGAAAGAATTTCTTTTCAAGGAAAATTGAAGTTATAGGAATATTCATTATTATCCACCGTCAGCCCTGACCCTCTCAATCTGAGCAAGAAGTGAAGGAGACAGGGACAGTTGGTGAAGCTCAGCAGTTAGTGGGTGAGACAATGGGTACAGTCCTGGAGGGACCATTTCTTTTGGTAGTACACAAAGTTTTTCACATGTTGGTGCTCATCCTGGACTGGCTGTTTGCTGGAGTAAGATCCCCTTGGCCGCCTTCTCTCGGAGGAGACTGCAACAAGACCAACACACATCCTAGTTAGTGATGTGTAAATACCCTGCAGGGTGCTTCCTGAGAGACCACATGAAGCACAGGTGAACAACAGCAGGATTAACAGCAGCAGGAGAGCACATCCCCAACTCAAATAACGATGGCTTTCAAAAGCTTTGTCTTTACAACTTCTACAGTTACAGTTCACAACAACTGTTCCTAAAAAAGTAAAATCAGAACTCTTATTTACTGCGTACAAGTTGCTGTTGGCCCTGAAAGTTGAATCCTATCTGCCATTTAGTCATCATAGAGATTAATATACTATAGAATTTTACATGTTCTGTGGCAGATGGCCTATCTTCCCTGAGGGCGTTCTTTTGGGACTGCATCCTGGAAGGTATACTCCAAGCAATTCATGCATTTTTTACTTCCTCTGCCAAAAAATTACCTAAACCAATCTTTGTTTTGATAAAAGATATGTAACGAGTAAGCTAGAATCAACCCAAGCATGTGAACTTCAAAGGACATTTTGCATTGTATAAGCAGGTGAATGTGTTGGCCAGAAACATCTGTTCCTTATATATTTATATTTACTACTGTGAAAATCTGTCCAATCATAAGCACAATAAATCCACTTCCCCCCAGAATCTTCAATTCACCAATTTTGACAGTTTCAGTTAAAAAAAACTTAACATGTTTACATTGTCCCGAAGTCCACATTTAACACGCCCCTACCTTCACATGTATTTGGTTGCGCAAGACCGCAGCACGCAGGATCATGGCTTTGGCACGGCGCTGAAACTCTTTGCCCATTAGTAAAGACTTCTCAAAAGTTGTGCTACGCTGATCTACATCTCGAGCGTAAAGAATCTGTAACCAATACAGAGAACTGTACACAAGAGCTATGACAGGGTTCCACAGCAGGAAGTCCTTTCTGCACAAGGGAACAAACCCAAGGTATCATGGACTCTGAGTTTACACACAGCTCAGCACTGCTGAACGTACCGGTCACAACAGATGAATGCAACTTCACAGTGTTCCAGAATGGAGAGTTTCTAATCTTAGTACAGCTGTTCAGTGGCTCGGATACACTCACCTTACTGTGTGAGTCTATTCTGGCATTGATCAGTCCCTCCAGGATCAGCTGTGTAAGTTCATCTTCCAGAGCAGCCACTGTAGTATTAAAAGCAGTGGCCATCTTGTGCATATCTGCTGACACATAGGGGCTGAAGTACTAGGAAGAAGAAAATACACAGTTACCAACTGTACTCCCTGCCCTCTGGAAAACCATGGGAAAAGCAATTACAAAGATATGGCCTTTCTTACTGTTCATCCAACACTGAGGATTACAGGAACAATTACCTGAATAAGGGCACGATTTCGAATCTGGGTATAAAGTGTCCTGACATGAGGTGCAAGGTACATGTCCAGCAGCAGATTGTCCTGTGCAAACAAACAGAAACACAAGCAAAAGAAAAACAGACATCCAAATATTATTCTTATGTTCTGAAACAAATATGTGTATATAGCTACACCTTGAGGGTATTACACTACAGCAAGGCAATACCATAAAACAAGAATGAATAAATATAGCAAGCTATTTAAAAAAACTTGCTAAACTACTCCCAATTTCCATCTGCCTTATCACAAGACAGAAGACACGGAAGAGCTGAACACTCTTAGTAGCTACTTTTAACAGTCTCTGCTTCTCACTAAAGGCAGGTGAAGGGTCTGGTTCTGCACTGTTACCCTGCAACTCACCTTCATCTCATCCAGCATCTTCAGGCATGAAGCATATTTGGATTCATAAAACTTGAAGATGATGTCACGAACCTGCGGCTCCAGCTCCAAAAACAATTTGAAGGAGCTACAGGTAAAGGTGACAGTGATAAGACATTGGAACCCACCACTTAAATACCCCACAAACCCATCACTCCAAGTTGCAAGGTTACAAACGCTCACTAAGATTTGAAAATGCCAAGATTTTACTCTCTAACAGACCACACAAACCATTTTCAACAGGGCTGGGAGCCTGGAACACAAAGAAATGCAGCGCAGCATCAGAGCTATGGTGAAGGAAGGCAAGAGACTTTTGACAAACCAAGCAGTACAAGTGTTTGTCAATGCAAAACAAACTTTTAGTGGGAATAGATCAAAATGAGGACACACCACCAGAAAAAATAGGCCATGTTTGTGCAGGCACTGTGGTCTGCGCTAGCCAGCTTTTGTGTTCCCTTTCAAACTGCAGCCTTCACCAGGGACAGCATGGCCTAGGCAGGTTGAGCAAGCAACTGTCTTAGGAAAATAACCTATCATTAAGTGTGGGAAATCTTTGGGACACACACTCTTTCTCAGCACCCTCCCAGTTCTCCATCACAGATCTCAAACCCTGGAATCTCAACCTGTGAATCAGCCAATAAAATAGCAGTGTAACAACCCTTTTCTCACATCAGTTTAAAATTATTGCTTCCATGCAGTTGGCTGACAGGAATTCAGTATCACTGCAATTCAATCTGTGACACATAAATATCCATTTTCTTCCCAAGGCTGTAATTCTCTTAACCTCGTATACATCATAGTTAAATTACACCGCAAGTTGCATTAAGAATTATTAAACTGTATTAATACAACTAATGTACACCAGAACAACTGATAACATGATGGCAAATTATCTTACAGCTGCCCCTGTAGGGTTCTGCACCTCTGATTTAATATCTGATATGCACCAGTGATGGAGAGAGAAAACTGGGCTATGCATATGCTGGATTTGACATGGGCTGGAAACTGACATTGTAATAGGACAATTAACTACTGTGGTTTAGACAGTGAAATGGCACTTAATGCCAAACTGAGGCGCTGTGATTCTTTTTTCTCCTATATAAGAAAGCTATTACTCCTGAGAGAATCCACTCTCAATTCCCCTGTCCCAAAAGATGTCCAGTACATACAAACTCCTCTCAAGGCATCACTTACCTGCTGGAGATAACATTTCGTTGCAGTTCCTGACGGTCAAAGGTAGCAAGGGCACAGAGACCACCATACACAGCCACATTGCTGGGAGATAACAGCTGGAAAGAGGGCAGGGAGAGAGACAGGAAGCTGTCACTGACTACTAAAATGGCAGAAGGATGGAATTAAGTATTCTGCCCCAGGCCTCCCCTTCACACAGTGACAAGATTAGGCCCTGTTAAATGCAGTGGAACCACTCAGCACACTCTCAGGCATTCACCCAGAGCCTGAGTGACTGTCCACTGCTAGGAGAGCAGAAGCCGATTCCAATAGACAGTCTACTGATTGAACTACAGATACATAGATCTGAGATGTGAGATACACAAATCTCACAGGTAGTTCCCATGTGATCTAGAGTATATAATTTAGAGAACCCACAAACTGAGACTAAAAAAAACTCAAAACTGAAAGCCCAAGAAACCAACACAATTCACAGCACCACTAAACTACACAGGAGTGCTGTGAGAATAACTACAGCATCTGAATTTTACAGCCTAATACTTGGATGAATTACAACCCCTTTAAGACCTGCACACACCTCCCTCTTGGTCCTCACCTCAGGGAAATCACAGTGATCAAATGATGCCAGTAAGAAGCACTTTGCTGCCTGTTTGTACTTCCGAGCAGCTAGTTCAGCCAAGCCTAGGAACCAGGAAAGGTTAGTTTATGACAGCGTACAAATGAGGAGAAACTGCAAAATCCAGAGAGTCCAACAAGCCCCCAGCATGGTTGCTAGTGCCTTCAATACTGAAATGAGACCCTCAGGCAGTATCTAGTGTCCCTTGAACTACCCTGACTCACACTACCATCCTCTCTGAAGAAATTTAGGGAGAAGAAAGAAGCAGCAAAAACAAGTCAGCAGTTACATCTCATCAGCTCTATCAAATCTGCATTTCTGGTGAGAAAGTCTGACAAATCAGAGAGAAAAAATAAACCAAGTGTACACTGCCATCAAAGAACCCTCTGGACAGCTAACAGGCAGAATGATGGGGAGACAATACAGGAAGCTAAAGGATTCACTCACCTGCTGCACATTTCAGTTTGGTGAGAATTGCTTGTGTCTGGCTGTCTCTTTCTCCTCTTTGCTAAAGGTTAAGAAAAAGCAGTAGTGAGCAAATGGTATGAAAACCATTTTGATCACAACTGTCCTTGAGATAATTCATACTAATAATTAATGTGCAAATCTCAGCACCAAGATAACTTCATCTTATTTGTCTTGGGAAATATAGCAAGAACTGAGGATAGGAAGTCTGGTTTTACCATAAGTCACATTTCCTACGAACAAATCATGGGAGAAAAGCAACAACAGAAAAGAAATAGTACAGCAGCCAAGGAGACTGAATTAGAGAACAAATAGTCTGTAAGATGAAAGGAGTCTTACAGAGAGCAAGTAATGAAGGGGAAAAGGAATAAATAGTTTTACAAATTTTGGAGACAGAAAACAAAGGGAATACTCATGCAAGTTAAAAAGCAGGACCTTACTTCTGCAATTTCTGGTGTAGACTCAGCCTTGCTTACATAGCTCAGAACATGAGACCAATTCTGGAGGTAGACACTGACCTGTAGAGAGCCAGAAACAGTGTAGAACAGGCATGGATAAATGGTGTTACTTTAGATAAGAAGTATCATTACAGACATGAGAAATGTAACCAGAGCAAAGTACAGGTGGACTACATAGCAGATATCAGAAAGACACCAAGTACCACTTCCTGCAAGCCCTCCTACCTTGATGACATTGAGGCACATGTTGATAACATGTTTAGCACTGGTGCAATAATCACGGGCTCGTGAGTAACACTTGAGAGCGTTGCTGAGGTCCCCACAGTCAAGGTAATGATCCCCCAAGTCATCATGGCCTCTCCTGGAGCACAGAAATTAAAATACCAATGAACTGCGTGCTCAGAAAGGGACACAGTTAGTTTGTTCCAAACAAGTAACTCAACACACTGACCTAAGGCACTGAATGCAGTTGACATCCTGTGTTAGGTGCCTGGAGGAGCAAAATGCTCTTCCTTGCTCCAGCAGAGCCTTCTGTATCTCACCTGATACTCTCCTTGATGGAGTTTCCTTTGTAATTTTTCAGATCTGTGTCGAGTTTCTCCAGTTTAAGAAGAGCTTTTTTGCGTGTAGCTTCAACCCAAGCTGAGTCAAGAGGAGGGGGTTCAATTCCACTGTCAGGGACAGCATCAGGTGTGTTCTGCAGTTCTCTGAAAGGAAAGAGTTCGAATGGGGCTATTACGTTGCAAACTTTTCAAAACAGAGGTCTGCTAAGTTGCCCTGCTATCCTAACAGCTCTGCACACATAGAGCAGACCAAAGAGAAAACAAGGGGGGGTGGCACCAAGATCTCCAGTGAAAACAGTAACATCTATCATGAAAGCACCACAGATGTTTACAAATTCTTCTCCAAGTTATCCTGCTGATCTTTTGCAGATATTTTATTGACAAGCAAGTCATTGGTAATTTTACAGAAACAACCTTCTCTATAAAACAACTGAAAGCAAGTTAGTAACAGCGATGCAATGGAAATATTTAATGACTCTAAAGAGTCACTGAATCAAATCAAACATCTCTATATGGGACACAAGGTGCAAGTGTTTATGAGCTTTCTCCCCAGTGATACTGCAATGGCTACACTATACAGATACTATCCAACTTCTTTTTCCATCCAGCTCAGATCAACAATACTGGCACTGAACTCACATGCCAGCATTTTAAACATTCTGAGTTTTTTGGGTGGAGTTCTCTGGGTGTTTTTGCCAACAGTCCTTTTTACAGACTGCAATGAACATACTGTCACACATACATGGTAAAGACTCCCAGGGCAAAATAGAAATCAATATGCATAGGAACAAAAATAATGCAAAGACAGGGAGTGTGGATGGCCAAGTGATGTATCAAAGGCTACCCTCAACCAGCAAACTTGCTGGGGGAGGGGGACAAAACAAAAGAAGACAAACAGACATGGTTTTAATTTCTGAACACCAGAGCATCTAGAAGAGGCTTCATCTCGAAAATCTACTAAGAAAAGACAACTGTGCTCACTAATATTTGAAGCAGTTGCAAGGACTAAACTCTCCTCAATATTTACCTGTAGCCTTTTAAAATACTGAGACGTCAGAAAGAGATTATGTCATTTGTGTTAATCTTTTTAAAAAGCATGAGACCTTAGGCCTGAACACAGATATTTCACTGCTATCAAATTCTAAGGGTAAAGACAATTTCCATAAGGAACATGCTATTATTACATGCAAAGTCCCAAACTGTGGCCCACCGGTCTTAAATAAAAAAGTTCCCCAGTTTCCCATGATCTTGTAGTACCTGGTGGCCTCAGACAACTTTCTGTGTATTTCTTCATACACATCAACATTGAAAGTTCTCTGGACAAATGACAGAGCCATCTTGAGAGCTTCCACCCGCAGCTGAGGGCAGTGATCAGCAATGAACTGCAGTCGCTCAATTCTCATCAGCCCACTGTAGCTCGAGGCATACTGCTCCAAATCCTGCAAACAAGACCTGCTCTTAAAAGGTGAAGATGCAACACAAAATCAGGCTACTACTCTGTGACCTGCACAGGTTTGCCTGCAGCCCTGACCCCTCTATGGAGGGCAACATGACTCAGACAAATGAAATATCAGGCAAGCTTATTCCATTTCTGTTGTCTTCAAAGGTTAGTAATTTCCTCAGAAACATGCAGTACATCACAATTTCCCTTTCTTTATTTCAGGTGTGATGCTGTCCATAAGACATCAGCTCCCCCATTGTAAGCATCAGCTGAATCACCTTGCTAATTTATCAAGTTTCCATCATTTGAGCTGAAGTTTCCTAAACCAGACAACCATTCCAAATGTAGTTCTTCCTTGAAAAATAATTAAAAATAGTTTCCATATGACAGTTTGCATTCTTTTTTCCCCATTAATTTCTTAAAATATCTCCTCTAAGAACAAATAGTATCTTTTACTCTTGAGGAAGAATTTGAGTTTTAGATTCTGAACACTTAACAGATTTTAAGCCTTGGGGTGGAAGGGAGAAGAAAAGTACAAAATGACTAGTAAAGATACGATACAGCATGGCAGGGAGATTGCCTGAAGACAGAAGTTCACATGCAAGCAACTACAGCAGAGTGTTCAGGGCAAAGTCAAGCATTCAGGCAGTAGGAAACACCCAATGCAGGTTGCCTGCCCACATCTAATACACATCCTGTCATGTCTGACCCCCTTACCCCTGCTTGTCTAAATTAAGATACCATTACAGACGTCACGGTAGCATTTTCTAACATGAATGACCTTGCTCTGAGATTTAAACACCACCTTGTGCACTGAAAATTTGTATTTAGGATTCCTGCTTTATTTGCCTCATAACTTCAAAAATACGACACCAGCATTCTTTCTTCCACAATTTCATGCCTGATGGCATACAATACTCCTGAAATCCCCAAGTAATTTCACTTCACTCCTCAGCTCTTTGAATGTCAAAGGGTAATTATGGTCCTTCACATCAGTTACAGTGAAAAGAAAATTGCTAAGTTTTGTGGCACACTAGATCTATAGCAACAGCAAAGACAAAGGTCACAACATAATTGCTTCATCACTCTACCTTCAGAACAGACTTGAAATGCAACGAAATCAAACAAAGTATCAGGTCATAGGCTAAAAACCAAACCAAACAACAAACAAAAAAGACAAAGCTAACAAACCAAGCAAAAAAAAAGCACTAAAAAAGAGAGCTGTGCAGTACACAGTGAGTAATCATGTAACTTGTTAATGACGCACAGGGACAAGAAGAACCATTTAGCTCCAGAAGTTATGTGAGATCCAAAGCTTCCTAACTAAATGCTTTCTTTTGCAACTTTAACATCGCTTTAACTTCGTCCAGTCGAGATTTTTGTTCTCTTCTGCAACAACCATCTCTCACTGTTACAGAGCTAATACATAAAAATTGCTCAAAGTATCAAACAATCAACTAAAAATTGAAGAAAATATGAGCAAATACAGCCTTCTATAACTCTGCAGTTCTGTGGGCTTTAGTCTCCAGAGGATCAGAAAATGGAAGAACTCAATCCTGATTTATATACTTAAAGCACCTGAGCCTTGCTCCTCGAAGACCAAGCCTCAAAATACAGGAATTACGCATCTCTAAGTAATCAGAGAGGGACTAAACTATCTCAGAATGGAAACTGTCTCAAACAGGCAGCAAGCAGGAAGACACAAAGCAGCAATTCCTCCTTCATCTCAGAAAGTTCAGTAAAGGTGGGTATGTGACTAGGAGCTACAGAAGAGATCATGGCTATTCTTACCCCACCTTGCTTTGAAGAGAATCCATTAATCTCTACGTAACAATTTGATAAGGAGCAAAATGAGGGTTTTTCCAAAACCTCAAAGGAAGAGTCAATGCCCAAGAATTGTAATCCACTAGCCCACAACCAGCACATACCAGAGTGGGGTTCTCCACCACATAGTTGATATCAGGTGCATTTTGCTGATCTTCTTGTGGATCTACGTCAATCTGCATGGGTTCTACTGCACCCTAGAATTGCAAAATGAGGTGAAGAGTAGTTTGTTACATTTGGGCACAAAAAAAAAGTTATGCAATTCAATCTATTAAGAACTTGCTTAAATATACATTCATTTTTTTAAATGAAAAAACACTCCTCAGTCTTTGGACATGGTTAGGATTTTTCTCTAGCAATACCACTACTCAGCACCATGCTTTGTCTCAAACCAGCAGCACTAAGGCTCAGCATTCCCACAAAACATTTTATTTTGTTTGGTAGATTATTAGGCAAGACAGTGAAGGGGTCAATAAATCTGGTTCTACAAAGTATCTCAGGCATGCACACTAAATGCCATATGATATTGCGTTTCATTTCCTTGAACAAGTGCAGGCATTAACACTCAGCTCAAGAAGTTCCAGAAGTACCCCAAAAATCACAGGAACCTTCCAAAGGTGCTTTACTCGGTGCTTAAAAGTAGTTGTTGGGCTTTTTCGGGGGGGGAACAAAAAAAAAGATGACAACTGTTACACTTTTAAGAGTATTAAAAAAATGTAAGGAACAGAATGCAGAATGATAATTCCAGAGATCCTAACAAATACTGGGGAAAAAATTATTATCAGTTGAACTACCCAACTATCTGAGCCCAACTGGTCACACAGACTGTCTTTTGCAGAACAGCAGAATTTTTTTTCTCCCAGTACATCTGGCACTGCTTTGCACCAGTTCAGTGACATCAGCACAACTACATCAAGACAATGCCTGCAGGTCTTCCCATTTAAGAAGTAACCTGGTTAGCACTTGGATGGGAGACCACCTGGGAATACTGGCTGGGGTTAACCATGACAAAGACCAATTTACTATACAGTCCCACAAACAAAACCAGCATGCTAGCATGAAATGCTCTTCCTTCTCCTAGTCAAAAGTGTGCTGAACATTCACCCCACGTATTATGATTTTAACCCAGGAAAAACAAGCTGAATGTCTTCTTATAACATGCTGAATATGTGCAGATATTGCCATAAGCAACACCTGATTTGAAGCAAATTGTACAAGTGGGCCTTAGAAAAGACAAAAACACTTTGTCCCCACCAACACCAAATTATTTCCATGGTTTAACCGATTTTGTTGTCTGTTAAGAAATAAATTATTAAAGGGATTTGGGGTTGGGTTGGGGTGTGTGTGAGGAGGAACAGGGCAGCTCCAGATTTCAGAGCTCTAAGATTTGATCCATCTTGTATTCCCCCACAGCCTGCTCATTCTTTCAGACTGGTATGTACCAAACAGGCACATATCTCAGCACTGATGTGGGTCTCCCATAATATAAAGTAAAGCATATAGATGTCTGTTTCCTAGGTTGGTATTCTCTGCATGAAAGAAAGGGAGAAGGATGCAAAGGAGAGTTTGACTGTTCAGATCACCACCCAGGAAAACCGTGCATATGAACATTTAAGGCATCGTACATTGAGACCATTACTTTTTCCATTTTTATCTACCTTCTATCTTTTCTTATATCAGAAACACTAAGTGTCAGGGTTGGTTTTTTTAGGATGTGTTTGCCTACCATAGTAAAAACCTGATACGGGCTCCTAATCAGCATTACAGAAATTAACAGTAACTCCAGCTGGTGGAACAGAACCATTTGTGTCCTGCTGCGCTGGTAGGCTGTACTCTGCATTTCTCTTTTAACTCCCAGATAAGGAAAAACACAAGTGGGCTGGAAGTCCCACTAGGACAGACAAACTCAGACATTTTCAAGCTAACTCTTTATTTTGGAAGATGCAAAGGTCAATTAAGAGCGACTCAAGCCAATAAAATAAGGCTCTTTCCCCAAGATTTCCTAAGCCCAGCAGGGCAGCCAGTTGGAAAGCTCCTCACAAGGCCTCATACAGGCCGATTCTCCAGCGCTCCCCTGAAGTCTCCGACTGTACTCAGGAAAAGGTGTGACCTACTGCGGGGGGTGCAGTCCAGACCTGCCACTGATGAAGAAGCTGAGCTGGATGCTGAACTATCCCTCATTCTGTCCTGACTTCCTGCAACCCTGCGCCCTGACAGAGAACTTGCTAGCTGCTAAAGGAAAGAGAGACCGTTAACTCGCAAAGGGATCACCTGTTCTGTTACTGAAGGTCCAGGCTCTGTACACCGACCCTCTCTGGGCTCCTGCGGCTTTCTCCCTGTACTGCCGACTCTCAGCTCCTCTTCCAGCGCCACTACCCAGGCCCTACCTACGGCACATACAACGCGAAAATCAAGCAAGGGGGCCGCTGCAGCGGCGAGGAACGCCGCGGGCACCGGAAGACTCTAGGCTGGGCGCTGCTCACTGCGATCGGCAGCGGAAGCAACACAATGGACCCGGCGGAAGGGCGAACGAGGGCCTAGGGCCGGCCGAGAGCGGCTCCCCTTCCCGTGAGGCAGCCACGGGCGCGGAGTCCAAGGGGAAGGCCGCACGCGCCACCCCGAGGCCGCGGCAGAGCCAGGCCGCACCGCGCCACCCGGAGCCGCGGCAGGGCCAGGCCGCACCGCGCCACCGAGCACCGCGCGGGGGCAGGAACGGCCGCGGAGGTCCCGGCGGCTGCCCCGTACCTGCAAGTTAAAGACCTGGACGGGCAACGGCATCCTTCCCCTCACGGCTACCACTTCCGGTTGACCTCCCCGCCTCTCCTCCGCTTCTGCTTCCACTTCCGGCCCGCGCGGCGCCGCCAAACCGCATCCGACAGGTGAAGCCCTTAAAGGGGCCGCGGCCCTTCTCGCCTCTCCCCCCGGCGCCCCGGGCGGCGGTGTGGGAGCGGCGGGGCTGCGTGCGGCTCTCGTCGTTGTGGGGCCCGGCCGCGCTCGACGGCTCCCGCCGCCCGGGACGGCCGCCCCCGCCGGTCAGAGTGGCCCGGGCTGCCCGGACGCTGCCCTCTGTCGGCCGCAGACACCGCCCGGCCGGGACCGGGCGCTGCTGGGGAGAGCGGGAGGCGCGGCCGGGCTCCCGGCGCCGGCCCGCCCGGACCCGACGCCTGCCTGCGGGGCCATGAGGCGGCCGCGCAGCGAGGCGCGGGCCCGCGGGGCTGCAGCATGAGCCCCTGCTTGGGGCTCCGCAAGGCCTGCTTCCTGCTGTCCGTTACCGCTGCCGCCCTCGTCCTGCTCCTGCTGCCGCGGGGGCAGCCCCCCGCCGCGCCCCGCCGCCGCCCGGCGCCCGCAGCCGGGCCGAGCAGGCCCCCTCCGCAGCGGCCGGTGCCCGGGAGCAGCGCTGTGTCCGGTACGCGGACGAGCTCCCGCGGGGAGCCGGGGGCCGGGGCCGGAGGCCTCGCCAGCAGCTCGCAGCTCGTGCGGAAGAGCCGCCCTGGGACCGCGGGGGGCTCGGGCAGAGAAAGCCTGGAGCTGAAGGACATCTTCATTGCGGTGAAGACCACGAGGAAGTACCACAGGAGTCGGCTGGACCTGCTGCTTCAGACCTGGATCTCCCAGGCCAGGGGACAGGTGAGCCGGGGCAGGTGGCCAGGGCCTCACCCCGCGGTGTTCCCGAGCGGCGGCTGCGTTTTCTCCTTATGTGTGTTAAAAACCTCTTTCCTAGGGAGATTGAGGAAGGTCTCAGCCTACCTCCAAAGGGTTCATCGTTGTTTGAGGTAGTTACATGCAAGCTGGGGTCAGTGCTCCAAGCAGAAGCAGTTTGCTGAGTTTTGTATGACTGGAAAATGCTACAGGATAATGAAAGATGCTGGGTGCTGGCACATCTAAGCCCAAGTTTTGTCTAAGTAGTTCAGCGACTTAGGATTTCCATAGAATAATGTAGAATTTGTTCCCTTGTTTGGGAATTTCAGGCCATTCAAGTGTGTTAATGCTTTGCTCAGCAGCTGGAACAAGACTATGATCACCAGGACCTTTCCACCCTTTCTTTCTTTTAGCTTGCTTAACACCTGAGGATGACTCTTAGCCAGAGAGGGCAGGAAGTTGCAGAGGGAGGGAGGTATTACCAAAAAAGACAGTCATTTGTATATGGAAATGAGCTGTCTGTAGCCTTAACTGAGGGAAATAAAATCTTGGATGCTGAAATGGATTATTATTTTACTGAAATGAGACTCTTCTGTTTGCAGTGTAAAAGCTTATCAAATAAGGCAGGGGCTAAAGTTGCTGGGGTTCTCCCCACCCTGCTTCTGATGGCTACTGTGAAGTAAAATAACCAGAGAAACCTTCAGACTTCTCACTGCAGATGACAAAAGCTGGAACTAGTTTCTGAAATTCTTGAATGCGGACAAACCATTTTTGTCTTCCACAGACATTTATATTCACGGACTGGGAGGATCGGGAGCTACGTCTGAAGGCAGGTAAGCTGTGTAGTGTAGGTGCATGCTGTCTGCTAGAGCTGAGTGTTGTCTCTGTTGTACCTGCCCTAGTAGCTGTTCTTTCATGCTGTGCAAGCAATTAGGGAAGTTAAGATAGAGAAACCTTCTCCTTTCACAGGAGAATATGCTGCTCCTTCTTACAACCTGGACAAGATGCCTGGAACTTCCTGAATACTGGTTTCCCCTTTGCACCCACTTTCTTCTTGTTAGTAAGGTTAAGTCTATCTGTTCCAAAGTTATATTAGCTGTTTCCTTTGCATACGGTCTCGTGGCACATATCCTGTGCTCACATTTTTATGTTCTCTACAGCCCACATGCCATATGCATAACCCATAAGACCTGTCCTGCAGTTTACTCTCCATTTGTGTACCATATGCACTGAAGATGTAGTGTATTTGTGCCAAATGTGCCCTGCTTTTGTAGTCTTTTCTGGACTACATATGCTTCTCAAACCTGAAAGAGCTGATCTCTGATTTTCTAGGGGATCATATGATCAACACCAACTGTTCTGCTGTCCATACCCGGCAAGCTCTCTGCTGCAAGATGTCTGTGGAATATGATAAGTTCCTGGAATCTGGGCAAAAGTAGGTGAAACACATTGTTCTGATTGACTTCGTTTCTTCCAGTTCTGTATTCACAGGAAGCCTGAATAACCTTCTCCGGTCCAGTAAGAAGTGCAGTGTTAGCTAGAATGTGGTAATGAGCAGAGGGAAGAAGCACAGTATGAAGCTGTGTTTGTAAACCATCATTATCTGAAACATGGAAAAGATGATAATCTAAAGAGGGTTATTCATTTCAGCCTCTTTCCAGAATTAGAATCTGTGGGTGCTTTCATCTTGCAAAGTTTGTCATTCAGGACAATGGGAAATACTTTTCTGCTCCAACCATGGAAGACTAAGACTCAGCTGTTAAACCTATAACTCATTTCTTTGCTCTGCATAACTTTCTTATTTTATTTTATTTAAAGATGGTTTTGCCATGTAGATGATGACAACTACGTGAACCCTCGGACTCTCCTGCATCTCTTATCTGCCTTCTCACACAGCCAGGATGTCTACGTGGGGCGACCAAGCCTGGACCATCCAATTGAAGCAGCTGATCATGTCCAAAGTGATGGATCAGTAAGCAAACTTTGCAGTTAGTCTGAAAGACATCCTGACCTTCTAAGCTTTTAAAACCTTGAGAGTTTGTAGGATTCCCTGATAAAAACAAGTTATATAATCTGCAAGCAACAAACCTGGTGGTTTTTCAGAGGTAGGGTGCTGGGTTAAATGAATCTTCAGTCTGACCTCCTGTACATATGTACAATAGGTTTGTTTCCTGGGTGGATGTCTGTTTCTCTCCTTTACTCAGGTATGTTGATGATCTCCAACAGTATGTGATATCCAATAGAGCCTTGGGTTTCCTTCCCTGTTCAGTCAAATGGGAAAAGCTGATCATCAGTAACTACTGTGTGTTTTTCTTATTCTTCTTCAGAAGACAACCGTGAAATTCTGGTTTGCCACAGGTGGAGCAGGATTCTGTATCAGCAGAGGTCTTGCCCTGAAGATGAGTCCCTGGGCCAGGTAAGCACTGTTCCTAGCTGACTTCCATCAATATGTGTATGTTAGGTTTTAAAGCATACTTCATCTCTTGTGCTCCATCTCACAGCTTGGGTAATTTCATCAGTACTGCAGAGAGGGTGCGTCTTCCTGACGACTGCACTATTGGCTACATCATTGAAGGGCTGCTGGAGGTAAAGCTGCTGCATAGCCCATTGTTCCATTCCCATCTGGAAAATCTGCAAAGACTGCAAGGTGAATCTGTGCTGCAACAGGTAGGGAAGCCTCATGTTCTGTTCTTATAATTACATCTCAGTCTGATCAGAAAGAGTACTCTCCACAGACTTAGCACTCTTCAGCAAAGAAGGATGTCTGCAGACTTGCTCTGTGCCATGGGAGCTGTGTCCCATCCAGTTCATTCAGTTAGGTAAAAAGCACACTTTCAGCTTAGCCAATTAGGTCATACAGCAGTGCCCTCCTTTGGGGATATATTCTGCTACATTGAGTCCTGATATGATGGTTTCTATCTCATTCTGAACTGTGGCTTTCCATGAGTCACAATAGAAGCAAGTATAGAAGGGGGCAGGATTTAGTTTGCCTGCTATAAAAGAAAGTATTTGTGTCTTTGCCTAACAAAATCTCAGTTTTAATTCATGCTGTTCAAAACGACTAGTGTAGCAGCTGTAGCAAGTACCTCTTCAACAACTAAGACATAGTGAAATGTCTGATAATTTTTAAGAATAATTTGTCTGAATCTCAAAAAACAGAATCAATGTTTCAAGAAAAAAAAAGTATTTTTAATTGCTTGGATACCTTTGTACTCATGGGCAGTAGATGGAGCTGTAAGGCTATTCAGAGGTTTTGCCTTTTGCTGTTTGGCACCCTGAACAAACAGGAGTGTGGTTTTGCCCCTGCAAGCTGCTTGGCTACATTTTCCTGGGAATTGTATTAGGCAGCAGAAGCATACACTTAGGGCCAAATTCCAGCAGCATGTAATCTCCTTCACACTAGTGAATTTAACTGTAGGCTGAGTACAGCCTTGCATTGATGACCATTGTTCCCCTGAGACTGTAACAGCTGACCCAAAATCCAGAAAATTTGCAATCAGAAAGAAACTGTAAGTCATCGTGTATCTGGCACCTGAAGATTTCTTAATGCAGTGCTTCTGTGGTAGAATAGCACCAAATTGGAGTTTGAGTTCTAAATGTTGCTGCCAGGTTTGTCACGTGGCAGTCCTTCGCGTGCCATTTAACAGCCAAATGTTTCTGTTTTCCCTCTGTACTAAGACACTACTGTTGCAGATTTCAGGCAATGGCCAGTGAGGATGGACATATGTTACTTAGTAAATATACAGATATTAGTGGGATTAATGCCCTTAGAAAGCTGCTTATAACTCATCTTGGCCTTCAGAACAATGCAACTTTCAGCTCCTTTGTTTATTCTTCCACGTTGCCTTAAGTGAGCAGTGGTCCATTTGATAGCTACTGTTCAGTGCCAGTATTGCTTTTATTAAAACTAAACACTGTTTTTCAGATGTAATCAATAATTCAGACTAGACAGGATCCTTGGAGTCTTTCCTTATACCTCATGAATAATCCTACTGGCCCCACTGTTCTCTGCAGCAGTGTTAAAATCTTGACATTTTATTTGCTTTTACAGGTAACCCTAAGTTATGGAGACCCTGAGAACAAACACAATGTTGTGAGTGTGGGAGGAGTGTTTGGCCTTCAGCAAGATCCAACACGGTGAGTGTCCACTTCCAAAACAAGTTCTCCCTACCTTGTTCACATTTATCAACTGTAAGATGTTCAGACCCACTTCTGGGGTTATTTTCTCATGTCAGCTCTTGTTGTGCCAGAGGCAGATAGACCCAGTCTCTCTGCTCAGACTGCTGCACATTCAATGTTAGTATGCTCCCTGTATGGCGAATTCCAATCTAATTTTTTTCCCCTCTCTTCATAGATTCAAATCTGTCCATTGTCTACTCTATCCTGACACTATTTGGTGCCCTGCTAAGAAGATGTCATAATTCTTGTCCAGTCATTGACACCTGTATCTTACATAGTTTGCATAAGACGGGAGTTGTGGTGGACTTTCTGTGGTGGTTTTTCTTCTTCTGGAAGACAACCGGGGGTATCTACAATGGAGGTAGACAGACTTTATTTCCAAAAGCAAGGTGTTCAGCTGCAGCCTGGGACATTCCAAGAAGAATCCTTGTTCTTTTGTCTAGCGGCTCTTTGCATAATGACTACAGTCATAAGTGTTTGAGGCACTTCACACTTCCGTCTGATGTCATGTGAATCTGTGCTTGGACACACGCTAGGCAAATGCAGTACTTGCAATGTTAGCATTCTTACTGCTGCTAGGGGCTTTTAGAGGCCACTGTCTTGAAGCTGGAGTGCTATAGCAGACTGTAGTCCCCATGGTGACAAGAGGGGAAGTTTACACTCATCTTTCTTGGGAACAGAATTATTTAAGAGCTTCTATGGCCTGACATATTAAAACTCCAACTGTGGGCCAGAACAGGGTCTGTAAACACCAGAAATCCTGGAATCACTAGGGTAAAAAGGGCTGAAAGCTTTAGTCATGGGAAAACTTGTGTAAGGGTAAGCTTACTCAGAACTGGGTAAGAGTTGCTTGCATGCATGTTTTCCCCTGTAGTCCATGTGTACCTCCCATGGAGGTGATTGTCAGACTCATCTCTTACCAGCTGAATTGCAGTGGTTGTTGATTATGATGGTGGTCTGCCAGATCCAAGCCTATTCCCTTGATATTTGATCCTGAAGTATTTGCCAGACTACATGGTAATCATCTCTCCTGTGTTGCCCACAGCCCATGGTATGAGCTAGAGCACGCTCACTGGCTGAGGAGACGCCTTGTTTCTGATGCTGTGTAGTGTCTTCTGCTGTCTGTGAGGGAGGTGGAATGCTCAATAGCAATTAATGCCCTGAGGAAGTTTTTGATGGTATCATTTGAGGACCTTTAATTGTATGACTGTGATTACTCTAGTTTGTTCAGATAATCTGTTGATTACCCTAAGGTCTAGATCAGTGTTTATTCAATGTTTCAATAAACAGTTCATGCCGGCCCTAACAGGAGACTGTACAAGCACAAAGGTGGAAGATCAGTGCTGCTGCTTTTTAAATTAAGTAACCTTAGTTTAGAAAGTGGAAGAAATTGAGCTACATTTGTTTCCTTTGCTGTTAGCCCAAACTTCAGCCGTGTCAATCCTACCTGACATGAAGAACGGTATAGAAAATGACTCTGCAAAACCTCTATTTATTCGCACAAACTCTTCAGAAAATACTTGCTAGATTAGTGCTAGAGTCCTGAGGCTAAGTTAATGGGTGAATAATAGAATGGCACTGTGCAAACTGGAACTGTGGTCAGGGCTAGAATGTGGACCTAGCAACAGTTTCAGATTTCTGAGCAGCTGAGCTGTGGACTTCAGCTCATTGCTTTATGTGCTGCCATCTGAAAAGTGGTGTCATGTAGGCAGAGGCCTGCAGTGGATCCAGGTATGAAACTGAGCAGTGGTGGCAGTGCCCTGCCACACACTGCTCCCCACACTCTGTTTTTAACAGAAACTTGTCAGTGCCTACCTGGGTACAGTGTCCTCTCTGCATGATTTTAGTTAATTCCACTGAGGAGCAAACAAGATGATGCTACTTGCTCCAGTCCTGCAGCTTATGCTTAAATTTCTCCTTCATGTCAACTAAGGTGACCATGAGGTATTGGAACAAGAATGCTGCAGGGAATTGGCTCCAAGTCCAGCTTAGTATGGTGGCTGTTCCAGAACAGTTACACCTGTAACTCTAACAGCCTGTTCAGAGGAGGACCTGTGGAAGGC
Organism: Melopsittacus undulatus; assembly: GCF_012275295.1. Taxonomy (NCBI): domain Eukaryota; kingdom Metazoa; phylum Chordata; class Aves; order Psittaciformes; family Psittaculidae; genus Melopsittacus; species Melopsittacus undulatus. The sequence goes on from NC_047537.1 coordinate 18,473,675, forward strand.
ATTCCAGGTTGTGGAATGTTCTACCTCATTATTATGTCTTCTGCTCACTAGAATTGAGGTGTCCTGTGGTTTTAATGATTTGTTGTTAATGGCTCTGGAGATTCCTGGTATCTGCAGAAACTTTTTCCTTTTCCTAAGCCTTGTCTTCAACAATGTTTGCAACAATTCTTGTTTTCAGTCTCCTGTAGCAGAAAGCCATGAAACTTCGTGAGTTCTTGATAAGGTTTTGCCTTCAAACACTGATTCTGCACTCTTCTGTTGGAGCCTTTCTTTCTCTTCCACTGGTAGCAGCTCTTGTAAGGTATCACAGCCAGCATGGACTAGGTAGTGACTATGGCAAACTTGAGTTCAAAAATGACTCTATGTGGATGACAGCAGAACTGAATAGTACAAGTTGCAAGCTGTAGTCACTGGTCACCCTGATATACCTAGTTCAAAGAGCTGCCATACTCTAAGCTGGTAGGGTGTTTCTTAAACACAGAAATGACCATGTTCTCCGGCATGGCAATACAGAACTGTTCAATCTGTCAAACTTCTAAGGTTTCTTGTGTTGACAATGCCTTAGGCTGTGTGGATACATTTGGGTACAGCTTTTTAATCAAACTACTGTCTCATACATAAAGTGATTCTGCAAAATAAATATTTAAATATGTCAAAGGCTGTTTTGTGATATTTCTTTACATATTCTCTATTCCAAAAGAGGACCATAAACCCTGTAATCCAGAAAGCTACATCCTCCTGCCAGGCTCTTGTGATGCCAAATGGCCAAAAACTGTGTGAGTTACATGACTTGGATGTGCACAGGAACAAATATGGATGAGAAGAATCTTGGCACAATCCAATGATTAACAGAGTAAAGTAAAAGAATTCAAATAAGAACTAAGTTAAATTGTAAACTTGCCTCTGCACTTTCCTATTCTGCTTCTGCACTTACTAAACACGTTGCAGGAGCTCGTAAGAGTCCTCAGAAAGCAATGACTGGATTGGGTAGTATTACAGACCTGTCTGATTGCATTGTGTAATTGTGCTCCTCTGCAGTTACACAATGCCAGCTCTACATCAGGCGCTGCCACTGCCATGCTATCATTGGAAATAGACCGTGGGGCAGTAGTTTATCTGTGACCTCTTGGCTAGCTGTAGCCTGTTTGTCTGTTGTGCCCCCTAGCACGTTGCTGTTGTCACGCAGGTGCTGCATGAGAAGTCATGCATCCCCAGATCCTCGGGCACACAGAGCCAGTGTACTTAGCGCTGATGTTCTAGGCTGCAACTCGAAGTGGGCAGAGAAGTCCTCTGGTAAAACGTCTGTTTTTCTGCGGTATCCCAATGGCAATCAGAGCCTAGAGCGCTGACCCCTGCACCGCCACCTCCTGCTGGGCGGGCGCAGGAACGGCTTCTTCCTGCGTCCTCCGGGAGCTGCACCAGAGCGGAGCCGCGTTCTGTCCCTCCCAGTACGGGGGGCAGCGCCCGGCACAGCAGGGCCTCCCCGTCCGGCCAAAGCTGGACCGTGGGGGCCGGGCCTATCAGGCTTCTGAGCTCTCGGGCCCCGCCTCGGGCTGGCGGGCCCGCCCCGGCCGCAGTCCGCTCTCGTTCCGCAGCATGGAGCCGCAGCTCGGCTTCCGCGGGCGCCGGGCCCTGGTCACTGGAGCTGGGAAAGGTGACGGGGGCCGGGGCCGGGGCTGGGGCCGGGGCTGGGGCCGGGGCCGTTTCCCGCAGGGATTCGGGGCTGACGCCGTTTCCCCGCAGGGATCGGGCGCGCCGTGGCCGTGGCGCTGAGCAAAGCTGGGGCCCGCGTGACAGCGCTGAGCCGCACAGCGGCGGACCTGGAGAGCCTCGGCCAGGAGGTACCGGCCGCCCCCGCCCGGGGACCTCCCGGGACCCGTCCAGGGCCTTCCCCTGACGCGACACGGCCCCAGCCCCTGTAACCTGGCTGGGCCCCGCCGCGCCTCCCGCTGCCCTGTGGCCGCCCGGCTCACGGGGGCCGCCCTCGCCGCAGTGCCCGGGCATCGAGCCCCTGTGCCTGGACCTGGCCGACTGGGACGCCACGGAGGCGGCGGTGGGCGCGGCGGGGCCCTTCGAGCTGCTGGTGAACAACGCGGCCGTGGCGGTGCTGCAGCCGTTCCTGGACGTGACGCGGGAGGCTCTGGAGCGGTGAGTGCCGCGGGGTCCGGCCAAGCCTCAGCCAAACCCGAGCGCCAGAATATGGCAACGCTGTGCAGAAACTGGTGTCTCCTAGAAAGAAAGCAGCTGTGCAACGGCACCAGACACACACACGTTTAGAAATGCTGGCGTTCCCCTGCGGGATGAAGCCGTCTGGTCGCTACTGCTTGTGTCTCTTTTTCTTTACTGTATTTCACACTTCTCAAAATCACCTTGCTCCCTGTAAACATTAAAAGGAAACCAAGTAAAGCACTGCCTAGTCCAGCTACTGAATAGCCAGAGCCTGTACTTTGATCCTATAGAAGGTGGTGTGTGCACACCATCCAGCCTGCAGGGGACACAGGAGCACCTTTTGCTGTTAATCAAGCTCAGAGCTTCCAGTCTAGCTGCAACCCAACCTCTGCTAAACCGAAAGGCAGTTGTTAAGATAATTCAGATATAGAGAAGACAGAGCCAGGTAACAAGAGTATAAAACTGTTATGGTGTGAAATTAAATTTGCTTGCTGCAATAACATGGTATCTGTTTCTCAAAAGACCCATAGTTCCAGTCAGGGGGCTAAGCTTTAGGATACAGGATGTGGTGAGTCTGCTTCCTTCTGAGAAGATGGGTCGTGCTTTGTCCCTGTTGCAGGTCTGTAATCAAGGATTCATTTGTGACTAGACTATAAAATGTATGTATTTCACTGACTGCTCTGCAGAACTAGCAGATAAAAACCTGACCAAGGAAGGCCCGTGTGACCCGTCCTACAGATTTTAATGCTCTATGAAGGGTTTGATTGACCTAGGAAGAATCGTTGGCTGAGGACCAGAGCTCCCAGTTTAAGCTTCAATAGAGGAACTACATCAGGCTGCTCAAGACCAGAGTCTGCTGGACTAGCGCACTTCCCGCTGCATCCGGTGAACATTTTGCTGCTGGGAGCTGCACTTTCTTGCTGGCCGCTCAGCTGTCATTCCTGCCCCTGTTCTAGAGTACCACCAGTGTTTCCAGGACAGCAGCAGCACTTGGTCTCTGCTGCCTTCCAGAACAACTCCTCTCTGACCTGCAACCACTCTGCAACTTTTCAATTTGATTTATTTGTAGGTCTTTTGATGTGAATCTTCATGCTGTGCTTCACGTTTCCCAGGTGAGAAAGAACTGTCGCTGCAAGTGTTTCCATGAATAGCAGTGACTAAGCTGTTCTACATAGCGGGGATAAGTGTCCTCTGTGGGGACTAAAGGGACTGTAATCCAAAGTTAACCCAACAATTTGCCCTTTGCTCTTGCTTAGACTCTCTCTTTTAAGTGGAAGGCAGGGAGGACTTACTTCCTCCAGATGTTTTTGCTCTTTTGGCTACCATAGTAGCCAGCAAGATTCCTCCTGAATGAAATAATGATTTCTCCTGTTATGATTCTAGCATCTCTGTTTTCTCCCCCTGCTTCCAGATTGTGGCTCGGCAGATGATTGCACAGGGGGTGGCAGGTGCTATTGTGAATGTCTCGAGCCAGGCGTCTCAGCGTGCTCTGCGGGATCATGCTGTGTACTGTACGTACATGTGGTTTAGCAGCACCCCTCATATTTCTGGCTGAGCTGGAGCCCCACGGCCACCAAGCTGCTGGCTGCCAGCTCTGGGTGGCGAAATACTTGTGTGTGTTCCAAACCAAGTGCTATGCACTTAAATGCCTTGTGTTCTTCCCTTCTCTTGAAGGTTCCACAAAAAGTGCTTTGGATATGCTGAGCAAGGTAATGGCAATGGAACTAGGACCCCACAAGGTAGGATTCCTTCTGAGACAAAGAAAAGTGTGAAAGCTGAACCTGAGCTCTTCAGAGCAGCCTGGTTAGATTGTTGCTCTTGCTTGATCCCAGATTCGGGTTAACACTGTGAACCCCACAGTGGTTATGACTGACATGGGGAGAATTAATTGGAGCGACCCTCAGAAATCTGCTGCCATGATTAATCGAATTCCACTGGGAAAATTTGCAGGTCAGTGGTATAATCTGTTGTATCCAAGCCTTCCCTCTAATTGACATCACAGCCATAAGTAACTTGCTTTTGTGGGAAAAGCTGCAGCTCTGCTGGATGGCTGTGGCTGAATTCCTGAAGCAGTTGATGAGGACAGGATGAGAATCAACCTTATCTCCTCTCCTCTAGAGCCCTCTTATGTTAGGAGAAGTAAAATGCACAGTATGACTGGGAGGGGAGCATAAGCACTTGCTTTGAACTAAGTACACTTGATCACAAGAAGGACTTCTTGATGTCCAGCTCTCAGCCACACTGCCCTGTATGCTGTGTCAAGCAAAGGCTGGGGGTGCAGATATTTGCCTGCTCCCATTATGCCTAGAGGCCAAAGCATAATTTTGGGGATGTTTGTTTCTCTAGTACAGTTTGAGGGGTGCATCAGATGTTCTCTGTGTTTGATTCCAGAGGTGGATGATGTAGTGAACAGCATTCTCTTCCTGCTGAGTGACAAGAGCGCTATGACAACTGGCAGCTCACTGATGGTTGATGGGGGATTTCTTGTGTCCTAAGATGACACCTGCATTTCACACCTGGCCTTAATTTCCATACTAGTACTTCATAGATGTAAACTGCATAGGAAACAATGACACAGACCCAGTCTTCCTGGAGAAGAGGGGCAGCAGGCTGGAAGCTTTATGAGAAGGGTGGCAGAAAACTACCTTTAGAAGATGGCTGTATAATAAAGATCACGTACACCGTCATGGAGAATGTTTATTGCACCAAATAAGGTTTTATCTTGTCACTCTACATGATGATTAGAAATTGGACCTGTCTTTCTTCCAACCCTATTCCCCCAAAACAACCCTTGAGAAGCTCTCCCTGTTCCATCCAACTCCATAGAGCTGGCCTGCATTTTCAATGGGAAGGGAAAGAAGAAGCTAGCAGACTCCTCATTGTTTCCTTTGCTGTCTTTAGTAGAAAAAAAAATAAAACAGAGGCAACAACCACAGCCCTGCTCTGCAGAGACTGGATTAAGAGGGGGGAGGCCCTGCTAAAGACTGATGGGGGGGGAGCAGCACCATGCTCTCCCAGTGTGTATACACACAGAAAGGCAAGTACATCGATTGCACGGAGCTGTTTCATTCAGTGAGTTTAGCTAGTACCCAATAAAGCACCTAATGGTTAGTTCTTCAGCTTCGTATCTCATTTACTTCGACTCCTTCCCAGGCTGGTTGTGATTTCTTTAACAGTCTCAGGCACGTATCTGCTAGAGCACCTATTTGTTACCTGTTGAATACAGCAGGCTGGGCAAAGAGAGACCCTACCACTCTCCCAGCTGCTCTTATCATACAGCACCATCATATCAGCTTCCTCCCCACTCCCACAAGGATCTTCACCACCTGTTTCACCTGCAGGTTGTAGCCAGGTGTTTCCAGGACAGGATAGATGTCTCAGCCCTTTTAGCTTGGGGGTTCAGGAGAGCCAAAACAGCCTATTGCCCCAAGAAGCTACTTTGCCTTCCCCACTGTTCCTCCCCTGGGGGCTGTACAGCCCCAGCTAGTCTCCTGCCCCCACTGCCCCTTCACATCAACACTGACGTTAAATCAAAGAGACATTTAAAAAACACTGACTTCGTACATGATGAAGGGCCCTACACATCCCAGCCCCCTCCAGAAACACCCAGCTAATATGCAATCTGTCAGAGGACAGCAACATGCTGAGCCAGCACCTCGGCCACAGCCCTCAGAACACAGTACACTTCTTGCCAGGCTTCTTCACAGGCGGTGGGCAGAGCACAGCCCGGATGGCTTCATCAAACACTGTCTTCAAGCCCCGCTGCGTCAGGGCAGAGCACTCCAGGTACTTTACTGACCCTATGGGGAAGAACAAGAGCTGCAGCTCAGCCACTCCAGTCTGACCAGGACGTACTGTCCCTCAGACACTCCAAAGTAAAAGCTCAATGCACAACTATCTGCCAGCGCATAAGACTCACCAATCTCCCGAGCCATGGCCAAACCTTGGGGGTAGGTGATGGGGGCCAGTTTCTTATCACGTAACCTTTCAATGGTGTCTTTATCATCCCTCAAGTCCAGCTTGGTGCCCACCAGGATGATAGGTGTATTTGGGCAATGGTGTCGGACCTCAGGGTACCACTGAAACAAGAGAGGCATGGTAAGAAAAGTAGCTGTAGTGGTAGCTGCAACAATGAGGATGCATTTAGGATTAGGAATGAGGTTTTTGCTACTATCTGACACAGTGGCAACACCTGAACAGGATACTTGGATACTTCTGCCTACAGTTCTGAGCACGTTCTGCAGGAAAAGACTGGTGTAGATGTAATTATGAAGGCGCTGCCAGTCAACTCTGCACAGAGTTCTTCCCCTAACTGCATTTTAGTTTCCAGGACACCCTGCATCTTCTTTAAGATGCAAATTCAAAAAGGCTAAAAATCATCCAAAGAAGTAATGAATAAGAAGTAGACCTCTCTTAAAGCCTGCAGACTATGACCTTTCCTTATCAAAACACAACTGCCAGAAATTTTGGGCTGGTACATGTGGAGGGGTAGGGGACTCAACTGATCTTTCCGTTCCCCTGTTTCACCCAGAAGTGGAATACTTTACCTTGGCTCTGACATTCTCAAAGGAGGCTGGACTCACAAGGGAGAAGCAGATCAAGAAAACATCCTGTGTGGAAACAAGATGGTCAGCCACGTAGAAAGAAACAGCTAAAGATTATGAAGGGAGGATGGACAGAAAGCCCAATAGATGACAACCTCCTCCCATAAGCAAGGGTTGTGGCTATAAGAAATTCTTCCCCATTAAGGGTGATAAACTAATTAAGAGAGGAAGAGAATGGACTTTTGTGAGTGTATGATTTCATCTTCTTTTACAATATTGGGCCTTGCATGTTAAGCACCTGTGGCCACAAATACCTTAACGCTGCTACAGGCCTCATCCCTGGTAGGGGAGGCAGGGAAACACTACTACTGCAGCCCAACAGTGAGCTGTGCCACTGAGAGAATAGGAGTATGGCTTGACTGCACAGCAGCCCCACACTGTTCCTTTCACATGAGCCTTCCTATGGCATGCATAACTTCAAATACCATCATGAAGCAAGGACTAGAATACGACAATCTCTTAGGAGAAATTCAGCTGTGATACTCCTTAAACAACCAGAATGAAGGCTGCAAAGGAAAGAAGCCTGCCTGTTCTTGGGAACCTCCCTGACTCCAAGAGGGAGCAGTTAAAAGCCAGTCCAAGCTCAGCACTCACCGTCTGTGGATAGGAAAGAGGCCGCAGTCGGTCATAATCCTCTTGCCCTGCTGTATCCCAGAGGCCCAGATTCACTGGCTTTCCATCTACCATGACATTGGCAGAATAGTTATCAAACCTGCCGAGGAAGAGACCCCATCAGTGACAGTCTGGTTGTCACTCACACATCTCCTTACGTAAGATCCAAGGGGGCAGTGAATCAGGAGAGGACACTGCAGTGTAGTTGCAGTGGGGCTTGTCTGCCTTCTTCACATACACAGCCACCCTACCAGCACCCTCCTTGTGTTAGAAGTTCACAATCTGATTTGGGACAGCCTCCCCCCACCTACAAAACCAACTTCTACACACCTCTGCATGCAGAGCAGAAAACAACTGAAGCCCAAGGCCATTACTCACACAGTAGGGATGTATTCCCCAGGAAAGGCATTTGTGGTGTAACTGATCAGCAAGCAGGTCTTCCCTACAGCTCTGCAGGGGGCAAGAGCGACAAACATTAAGAAGGACACAGCAGGAAGCCCTGCAGCAGCAAAACTCATCTTCCCCCATCCAAAAAGAGATTAAGTATGTAAAAAGTTACTGAGAAAACAAAGTTACCATGTAAGAAAACAAAGCTCTAACAGTCTGGAGCTGTCAGGGACTAGGCCTAAACTCGAACTGTGCATCTTGCCTGGGCCCTGTGCTCTCCCCCTCTTTTTCCCACCAGCCTCAGAACATCAAGCAAAAATTGCTCCGAGAAGCAAAAGAGTGGGAATAAATTAGGGTTCTGTGCTAAGCTCAACACATGCATAATAATCTATCAAAATGGGTGAACAGTGAGGTGAAAAAACATGTACCACCACAATTATTCAAGTTCCTCAGATACAGGAATTCTATGACAATAAATACAAGGGGAAAAATGAGTATCCATAAGCAAAACAGGCTTTAAAATTGACCGCTGTCAGTTTGGAAAGAGATCAGTGTAGATCATTGCAAACAACAGCACAGGGCTTTGCTGAAGGCTGGTGGGATTGATAAGCATGAGTTTTCCTTGGCCGTGTAGCATCCGGGAAAAGCTTAGTTACAGGAACAGAGGAGTCCCATGAGCATAAACAACCTACTTATTACTGTGAAAGCTGTGAAGTGCAGACAACCTTCCGGAGAAACAGATCACAGTGCCAGTGACAGGGAATGCTGTCTCTTCAATGGCCAAGTGAGGCTGAACAGCCAACAGAGATGGGTGTCCTCTACCCACCTCTGTGGCTGGAGTGGCATAAGAGTCCAGGGGTAAGCGAGACCCTAGTGAACCCCATAGTCCCACACCAGGATGACACAAAGCACAGTGAGAACCACCAGAGCAATCCACCCAGCCTCTCCCTGGCACCAGGTCCCATCTCTTGGAGAACAGGGAGGTTGCATAAGGAAATGCTGCACTGACTTCCCTCCTGAACCCTGACCTCTCTCCCACCAGTCAGGAAAGGCTCATGATTCACAAACCCCACACATACCCGTGACTGAAGTGTTTTGCTATCTGAGTTAATATAGTGTCTGCCCTGTCAAGATGCTCTTAAAGCAAAACTCTGGACTGCAAGCCTTCAGCTGAAGTCCAGTTCCATCACGGTGTGCTGCTGCTCTCCCCTCCACAAGGCTGGGCTCTTTTGCCCAGTGGCTTTTTCTCCTGCCCCCCTCCCTTTTGCCCTGCAGACTGGAACCTGACAGGACCAGCTCAAATGTGCCTTTGAGAGGGTTACATGCATGGGAAGCTAGAACGACCAGTCCCTGCATAAGACCAGTTCCCATTTAGCTCTCCATATCTCAGCTCTGTGCTTGGCATGGTGATCAGGAAAGCAAATAGGAATTATGAGGAAAAATAGGCAGGACAAACTAGGAAAAGTTAGGAAGCAGCATTAATCTATTGTGTGCCTTAAAAATGCATACAGGTGTGTTCTCAAAAAAAAGGCATATAAGAAAAGCCTAAAGAGCAAGGATGATGTGAGGCACATGGTGAAATCAGAGACAGTGTCGTATTTCACCTTAAAACACAAACAACAAAAGGAGGTAAGAGAGAAACCTCCTAACATCAAGATTTTTAGTGAGGACTTTGTGATGAATCAAGTGTGCACGATGAAAAAGGCAAAATGAGGGCACCAAACAACACAACGAGGAGACAGATTTAAACCCCATGGAAAGGTGTCTGTGTCCAGGCAAACCGCGAGGCGTGACCCTGAGCAGGGCTTGGGGACGAAGGCCCAAGTTTCTGAACTGAACCGGGAGAGGGACACGTGGGGAAGAACGGCAGCGGCCGCCGCGGCAGCAAGGCCCCAGTCTCGCTTCCGCTCGGCCTCTGCTCCCCGCTCCGACACCCGCGGCTGCCGGTGGGCGAGCGCAGCGCAGGGCCGCAGGAGCCGCCTGCAGCGCCGCTCCCCAGGTGCGGGGCTACGGCGAGGCCAGGCGGCCGCGGACGGGCTGGTGCAGCCCCGCCGGGCACCGGGCCGGGCCTCGCCGCCGCGCCTCCCGCTGGCGGAGCCGGCTCCCCGGTGCCGCGGGGCGGAGCCGGCCCGGGTCCTCCCTCCCTCCTTCCCTCCCTCCCGGCGCCGCCAGCCCCGGCCCGCGGAGGGTCGAGCCGCGGCCCCGCGCACTCACCCGTCGCCCACCACCACACACTTGATCGCCTGCATCTGCCCGCGATGGCGGCGACTCCGCCGCAGTGACAGCCGCGCGTGCGGGGCGGGACCGAGCGCGCCGAGCCCTGCGCCGGGGGCGGGGCCTCCCGCGGGGGGCGGAGCGGCCGCGCGTGACCCGCGCTGCCCGCACCGCCCGCGGCGGCACCGTCCCGGAAGCACGTGCTGTGCTCCCCCGTGACCTGCGGGCCTGTGCCGGTGCCCAGCACCGCAGAGCTCCCAGCACCGCAGAGCGCCCAGCACCGCAGAGCTCCCAGCACCGCAGAGCTCCCAGCACCGCAGAGCGCCCAGCACCGCAGAGCGCCCAGTACCGCAGAGCTCCCAGCACCGCAGAGCTCCCAGCACCGCAGAGCGCCCAGTACCGCAGAGCTCCCAGCACCGCAGAGCTCCCAGCACCGCAGAGCTCCCAGCACCGCAGAGCGCCCAGCATCGCAGAGCTCCCAGCCTGAGCCACCGGCTCCTCCCTCCCTGGGAGCTACTTCCACCTCGGGTCAGAACCAGGACCTGCAGCCACACTTGGCTTACCCGCCTGCAACAGCTTCTAGCCCCAGGCCAGACTAGCAGGTTCTTCATCACAGTAACACAGCAGAAGGGGCCTCCCTCCACATCAGCCAAGCATCAGTTCACCCCTGTCCAGTTACAGCAAAATGCAAAAGCTCTTTATTAAAAACAAAACAAAAAAAAAGGCAAAACCTAGTATGAAAAATCATAAACACAAACCAACCAGTCCACACAGCTTCACCCACCCCTTGCCTCTCAAAACACATACACCAAGTTCATTTCTCCCACCACAGACTCACTAGAGAAACGAAGAGAAGGCTCTCACACTGCTGCTTTGACAGAGGTCTCCACTTTCTCTGATTCAGGTCCTCCCACCCCTCCCCTTTCTCCACACCACATGAGGACATGTTGACAGGAAAAGGAAGCACCTTCTCCCAGTTGTGCTCTGAGAGCAACACCCCAGTGAGTTGGAAGCATCACTCCTCTGCAGGGCACAGCCCAGAGAACAGCTCTCAGTTCCACGGCCCAGAGAACAGCTCTCAGTTCCACGATCCCAGGAAGCCAGCAGGACAGTTCTGGTATTTGCCACAGTGGAATGAAATCCCTGATGCATTTTGGCTGAGGACTCCAGCCAGGGGCTGCAGCTCACAGCAAGGAAGCACAGATGCTGGCCCTGACCATGCCAGGTGGTGTGTAGAGGCTTACACAAGCCAAAGCCCAGCTGCCCAATAAGGATACGGACAGCCACTGCACAGTACCCCCTCGGCACAGCTGGTTACGTACAGTGAATACCTACTGCACTCCACTACCACCAGAGCCATGAGGGGTGGGGTAAAAGGGCCAACATGAGCCCTGCCAGCCACTGCACATGTGGGCAAGATTTGGTGTTTCCAGCAGCGTTGGGACTCCATGAGCAAGGTTCCACTTACAGGGAACTGTAAATGCTGCTTGCTGCCTGTCATTTACCAGGTTTCATTGTGAACAGCCTTGGCATCCAAACAAATGCTTCAGAAGGACCACTGCCCAGGGAACACAGCCTCTGGTAACCAGAGTGTGCCAACTACTGGTGCTGTACAAAAGGACACAGAAACTACTTCAAACAGTGCAGCAGTGCAGAGGAAGGGCTCCACATCAACTTGGACCCATGAGCCTCCATCCCAGCCCCAGACAGCTGTTTGCTCCTCTCCTTTATGTGGTCAGGAGGAAGATTTCTGAAGAGCAAGAGAAATTTTCTCTTTGCAGGCCTTTGTGTCACCCCACTCTGCCAAATCTGTTTCACTGAGAAAGAAGAGGCTGTACCTGAGTTGCTCACCTTCTTCCTGACAGCAGGTATCTGGAATTTTTAAGCAATGCTCTCATTTCCTAGAACTGTGGGTTCCCAAAGGGGAGCCCTGCACATACGCCATGATGGCATTCTGCAAGAAACTTGCTCTTTGGGCCTCTTCTTCCCTCATCCTGGAGATGTCAGCCTCTTTCATTCTCAGCTTCTCCAGCAGCACCGAAATTTCACCTTCTTTGTCCAGCACTGCCTCACGGTGACTACTTGATAGGGCTGCAAAAGAGCAGCAGTATTAGTAAAGAAAATTAGGGTGTCCCTAGAAATAACAGGAACAACATGCTACAGCCACAGCCAAAGGCAATGGAAACAGGATGATCAACAGGCAAATGTGAGAAGCTGCATGGGACACTGCAAGAGGGTTTGCACAGACAAGATGTTACAATTCACTGTGCAGGAAATCCAAATATTTTGCTTGATGTGCAAGCTTTGAGTAGTTACGTGAGTCTCAGTCTCTATAAAATGAAGACAAAAATCCCTGCAAGTATGTCAGGATGGAGGGTAAAATTCCCTGTTGTGCACACAGGCAGGAAGCGCCATTGTCGCTACCTGTAAGTGGAGCTAAGCTCTAGGCCCACTGTAGGGTAACTCAGCATTACCACTTGAGAAGCATGAAAGGATTCATCACCTTTCAGCTGTCTCTCCAGGGCTGCAATCTTCTCTCTCAGCCCGTCCTGTGCTGCGCGTTCAGCCTGCAGGTGTCCAATCTGCTCCTGTAATTCCACTTTCACTTTATTCACCTCTGTCACTTTCTCTTCTTCCTTACTGTTCAGGTCCTGACACAGAAAGACAAATACATTACTAACCAAACAACTTTGGCAACATGCTGTGCCCCTGTGGTGAGAATCTCTCTACTCCAGTCCGAATTACCTGCTGAAGCTCTTCTAGCCGCCTTCTGAGCCCATCAGCCTGCAGGCTCAACTGACTGGCTTTAGCTTGGGCCTCAGCAACCATCTGTTTTTGCTTAAGGCAGCAGTTCTGAGCTTCATTCCGTGACTCAGTCATCAGCCGCAGCTTCTCCTCCAGGTGTTCTAGTCGTTGCTGCTGTAAGACACAAACCAAAATGAAAATACATTTGTCCCATTCCATTCCTGCAAAGGGATTATCCCCTTTTTGTTCCCAACACAGTGAATCCTTGGTTGAGTCAACTGGCACTGAAGAACAAGCACATAACAGACTCAGCACTTCTCCCCTGCATTTAGAGGTGAATCCAAGCTGCTTTCTCTTGCCCTGGAAAACATTCTGATGGCAATGCTGCAATGCCCAGCTCGTGCCTGAGAGACACAGCCATGTCCTTGGCAGAAGCACCAACACCAGTGGCAGTGTTCACAACTAATGCTTTAGCATCATTCCCTCCATATCCTAAATGGCTCTAAACATCTGTAGGCAGCTAAGCAAGTTCTGTGCCCCACCACAAACACACATAGCAGCTTTTATTTGTTTGTAAACACAGTAAAGCCTTTTTCTTTAGGTGATGTTACACTAAGTAAATATTCTAATAGTTTTGGAGTATTTTCCTTATCCCTTGTTCTCTTTCATGGGGTGTTGACTTCACTGCCATTTTCACAAAGTTCAATTGTACAGTGACTTTTTCTATCCAGCAGCAGTAGCCACTTGCAGAAATTTCTCTGAATCCAGAGAAAGAGGAGCAGCCCATGAATGCTGCTGTAAAACAGAAGGATCGACATCTGGCTGTTAGCTTCAAACATCAAACGAAATCTGCTATGACAATATCCACATCAATTCTGTTACTACTGAAAAGCACAGAGCAGGTGGGGATGGTGGTTACATTCTGCAGACAATTCAAAGCAGATTTTTCATTACTCCTTCCTCAGAAATCACACCATTCGCAGGCCAGTGAAACCCAGGGCAGGAAGTTACTCAGCAGTTCCCCAAGACAAAAACACAGAGTAGGCAGCCAAATCACTCCCTCCCACAGACAGGTCTTGTCTTTACCTCCTCCAACCGTGCCCAATTCCGGACTTTTATTAACTCCTCCTCTGCCTGGCCTCGCTCAGTGTGTGCAGCTGCTTTGGTCTGGCTCAGCTCCTAGCACAGAAACATGACAGACAGAGAAGCTGCATCACTGCAACACTCACCAGAAAACATGAGCAGCTTCCCATCACAGGCTACAACACAACACAGCAGTCTCCCTCACTCAGGGACAGGACAAACAACTCCAGATTACATACACAGTTTCATATCCCATGATTGCCATCTAAATTCAATGAGAATTTCAGTCACATGAAGCTATGTAATGGGTGAAACTTTGTGAAGACAGCGGAATAGGAGGGGGCAGCATTGTATCTAGCTGGAGGAACAGGTAAGAAGAAATATGCTACCCTACTTGGAACTAGATGGGAAACCTGAGAAGTTAAATCCTGGTAAGAAACTAATCACTTTCAATAGAATCTTTATTTTTGTTCTATCACAATGTAAAGGTTTCCCCTTGGAACCTTCTCCTTTCTTAGTCCAAAGTAGTAAAAGTACTGAAGTAAAATTTTAGTTGGTAAACTGCCACTTTCTGTTCCTCCCAAAAGCACATGACAATTTTTATGTAAGTTAGCAACAGAAGACTCCACAGAGCTCCCCTGGCAGCCTTCTGCTGCCACCACTACCTAAGCATTCCATTGCACCTGGAATATCCATTCTCACCTCCTCCAGAGCTATCCTGATGGCCTCCAGCTTCTGGATCCTCTCCTGCATGGAATGTTCACTGGCCTCCATGTGCTGTGTCAAATGATTCACCTGTAAAGCAGAAGAAACCATTTAAGTAAGTGCCAGAAAACCACTTCTATCTCCAGGCATAGCAGCACGGCTATTTGGCACGAGAAAAACCATCCTTTCATTGACCCATCTACCACTGAAGAAAAATTTATCTCCATCAGAGCTCCACTAGGACACCGCAATATAGACAGACTCTGCCATCTGGAAACTGGGAATATTAAACAGAGATCCCTTCCAGGCCAAGATGAAAGATGGAGTCTGAGCTCTTATCTTCAAGAGGTACAAAAGGCCAAATGTTCATTTTCTACTTGTAACACAGCTAAAATCTTCCTGTCCTGTGTGTTTTCTTACAAGGCTTCAAAATCTTCATTCTATTGGTGTAATTTTATTTTTGAGACATTTCACACCTCAGTAACACTCCAAAGAGAACCTGTCACAGCCTCTTGTCCTGTCCACTCAGACAGAATCTCCCTGAAACATAACTGAGAAGGATCTAGTAAGCTGACTCCCCTTCAAGGCATCTTTATTTCAGTGAGCATGATGAGACTGCTTATTCATAACTACCTTTGTGCAAGACTGACACAAGAACCAGTCTCCAAGGCTCTAGTAGAATCACATACCACTCTGGGCTGTACTCTTGCAAGCTACAAAATCTTACTTGCTGGTAGAATGTGCTGTGAGCTCTTCAGCCAGGCTTTGCTTGCAGAAATGGCCTGTTATTCCCAAAGAAGTCTGAGGCCACTAATTTTTAAGAGCAGCTGATAACAATGACCTCCAGCAGTGCCTGTTTATCAGGAGCAAAGTGAGACTAACCTCAGGATGCTGCAGAAACCCCATTCTTACCTCCTTAACCCGAAGGGATTCCAAGTCTTCAAGGCTTTGTTTAAATCTTCTCTTCTCTGTCTCCAGGCGCTCTGCAGAACACAAGCAGGCATATCACAATTCTGGCATTATTTATACTCTATCACAAACTCTTCCACCCTGCCTCCTTGGTTGCCTTACCCACTAACTCATGGGCAATAATACCAACCCATAGGTGTCCACGAGCTCTTTCTGCTCCTCCACCTACCCTCAGCCTGCATGGCCCGCAGCTTCAGCTCTGCTGTTGTGTTGGTCAAGTCTTGTTTCACCTGGAACAGCTGATCCTGCTGAATTTTGCACTTCTTTTCCAACTCATCCACCTACAAGGAAATTATCACCACAAAGGATTTTCTTCTCCTGTTAGCAGAGAAATTTGCTGTATAGAAAAATCAGCAGAGACACAAACAAGGATCCAAGTAGAAGCATATATACACAGCAGAACTGAACAACATCCAAATCCTGCTCCTCAGCCTTGTACTTGCTCTCCTACCTGGTTTCTTAGAAGCAGATTTTTGTCTCCGGCCACAGACAAGTCACGCAACAGCTTCGCTTCCCGATCAGCAACTTCCTGCAAACAGAATCCTAATTACAGAATAGAATCGTAGAACAGTTAGGGTTGGAAAGGACCTTAAGATCATCCAGTTCCAACCCCCTGCTATGGGCAGGGACACCTCCCACTAAACCATGCCACCCAAGGCTCCGTCCATTATGAACCTGTTTTCATCATAATTCTTGCACTGATCTACACCTGCCAAATCCAACCTACCCCCTGACCACGGCTCCTCTCCGTGCCCAGCACTCACCTCTCTAACTTATCTGTCAATTTTTGTCACAGCAGCTGTCATTAACCCACTAGTATTAAAACATCACGCTCGCCTACCCCATCCAGGCTCCTCCAAATCTACACAAACCACATGTGACCTGGAACCCTGCTCTCAAACCTAAATACAAAACCAGGACTTATCCAGCTCACCTGTTTTTGCTGCTGGAGCTCCTTCAAGTGGCACTCAGCCATGCTGGTTTGTTCCTGCCTCATGGCATTCAGTAGCTCTCCCAAGTTGTGCACCTTCTGCTCAGACAGAGCCAGGGCAGCTTCAGTCATCTGCAGTCTAGACAGAGAAACACTTTCCAGAGTCCTTTCCAAAGGAGACACTTTCAGTGATCTCTCTACACCACATGGTAAAAATGTTAACACATCTTTGGCAGCAGATGAAATCTAGCTAGCTAAATCTGCACAAGGGACATGTCCACACTGACACACAACAAACTGAAATTATCTAAGACTAACTGAACAAGCCAGGCTTATCAGATTGAAGTCCAACCACCGTCATGTGGATACAGCTCTATACAATCTAACAGTGCTTTCAGGCAGCTCCACCTCATTGTTCCTGAGCACACAATCTTGCTGGTCAGGTTCCTCCCTATCTGCAGCAGTCCTCAGAGAACACTACCAAATGCCGGGGAAGCAGGTACAGGCTCTTGCCACGCTGTAAACTGTGCAAGCAACATGCCCCCATCCCAACCCCACAATCCTTTTCTTCTTTTCACCCTCTGTAATTCACTTGCTCTTACACAAATGCACTGTAATTTTACTTAAAAGCAGGCTAAATATCTAGCATGGCAAACACAATGGCCTGGGTAATTTCTGGATACTTCTGCAGAACTAAGTGACACTGTAAGCCAGCAACTTTGAAAGATTATCCCCCTTCTTAGCAGCTCTGCCCAGGACATCCCAGACAGCACAGAACAGTGGGAAGACAAAGGTTCTCCTCCTCCATACTTGGCTTTCAGTGAACTCATAATAGAGTGCTGCTCATTCAATGCTTCCTGCAGCTGGCTGACTCGTGCTGCAGACATCCTGCATGTGGGGGGAAAGCAAAGAAAAGAAAAAAGGTGGTGATTTCTGCCAGGAAATGGAGAGGGCCCAATTCTGGTATCAAAGAGTAGTAAGCATCCAAAAATACAGCTCACCTGTCACTCCTGGCTATTTCTTCTTTCTGTTTATCTATAGTGTCCATCAAATCCAAGAACTGTGAACAAGGCAAACATCAGCAAGGAAATGAAACTGCAGTAGTTTCATTTCCATTTCTCATCTTTCTCATCCTAGTGGCAGCTGAAGACAGGTCAAGTCACTCTACTGAAAGCAAGCAAACTGGACATTTGATGGGTTCATCAACACATCAGACTGAGGTCACCAAGTGTAGGGACTCTGCACCATTAGGTGTCAGAAGGAAGAGACTCATATTTCTAAGGTTTTGCACTTGGAAAATATCAAACCAGTTGCAAAAGAACCACCAAAAGCATAAATATGAGTGAAAAGAACACCAAAACTCCTCCAGAATGAATATGTTCAGAAGGGCATGGGGCATGTGTCCACACCCATACTGCCCTGGATCTGACCCCTGGGTATCCTAGCTCAAAAAAAGGACCCAATTTGCTAAACCATGCTGTCTGCTTGCCCATAAAGATGCACATGCAACTTCAGATGCACAATAATCCTGTCACTGTTTCATAAGGACACTAAGGGAAAGCATAGAATTCTAGGTGCCCCACTGGAACTGCCAACATGTAAGACTGCTGACCTGCTTGGTCTTCTCATCCTTCAGACTCAAAACCTCCTTGCTGAGTATGGATGTTCGGTTCTGGATCTCACTGAGGATACTCTGACGGTCTTGGTTGTGATTCATGGCTTGCTCTGATGCAGAGAGAGCAGATCATGCACGTTTTAATGCAACAGCATAGCAAGCACTGCTGGTACAGAGAGCACTCGGGTGAACCCCCTGGCTATCAGAAGCATCAGGATAGTAGCACTTCTCATGCTGGCCCACAGGTTGGGGTGGCATCAAAGACAGCAGCATATATAGGGTAATTAACAGCCCAGCCACAGGAAGCTATTCAACTCCAGTGATGACAACAGATGTGCTGTGCTGGCTACATCAAAACTTGGCTACTCAGAGGCAAAGAGAGTCTCAAGTTCTCCTGCATTCACACGCAACAATAATCATCAATTCAACCCTAACTCTTATTTTTCCTCTTGCTGGTGACACCTCCAACTTGGCCAGCCCCCCCGGAGGACATGAGGAAGCGGTGTAGGGCACTGTGTAAGCGCTGTTGAGAAAGGGAGGGGAGTCAGGATAGCTCTCTTCTGGAGCACTAACTGCCCTATATCCCTCAAGTGTTGAAATGGGAAAGTATTCATTTTTTTCCAGTGTAACAAGTAATACTTACCCACAGCTTTTAGGATATCACTAGGAACGTTGTTCCCAGCCAGTTCCAACCTCTTCAGGGTCTTATTGCTGCGCAGGGAGTTCAGCAAAGCTCGGCCACCCAGAAGCCCAATATTATTCCAACGCAAATCTATACAGAAAGTAAATTTTCAGCCCAGTAGTCACAAATCTGCTTAAAAACACAGGCTTCAAGAGAAACCATGCCCCTTACACATCTACAAGCATGGCCAATAATCCCAGATGGTCCCAGTACAAACACAGGGGAATACTGTCTCCCGTCTCAAGACGAACAAGAGAGGGGGAAAATGACAGCCAAAGCAGACAAGGCAAGAATGAACCTTCAGTGCAGTGAAGGGCAAGAAGCCATTACAATTCAAAAGGGATACAGATGTGTCTCTCACATTTTCATCTCATAAGCCTTCTTTTCACAACCAGAATCTGTGGATGAGGAAGAACTGGCACTAACAGCCACATGTTCCTGCAGGAAATTCTGGCAAAATTCCTTACTTAGGGCAAAGCAAGTGTGAAGTAAGTCTTAGTGTCTGGCATGAGCCATACCAACAGCATCCACAGATGGGAAGGCACCCACTCCTCCCTTTGCTAGGGGCTATTCTGCCCCAAGCACACAATTCTTCATCTCCAGAATTTGGTTCCAGAAATTCCAATTACAGCTCTCACTCTCCAAAGGCCATGGCACCATGAGCTCTACTCCCTGCACAAAGCCTGCAAAGCACTACAGACTGATGCAGATTAGGAATGATGTTTAACCAGCTGGCAGAGATCAGGGCAGACTGCAACAAAACTGAAGATATATGTGTGTGGGTTTGCAAATACAAGGGCAAACACAGAACTATCGCTCTTACCTAGCACCTGGAGGCTGGCATTTTGTTTCAGTGCCATGGCCAGTTCTCCAGCACCTTGATGGTTGATCTGGTTGCTGCGCAGATCCAGCCGCTGGAGAAAGCTGTTTGCTCCCAGTCCCTGGCAGAAAGACGAGAAGCCCTCCTCCCACATGCCAAGGTTGTTCCATTCCAATATTAGGCTAGGGAAAATCAGGCAGGATTGGAGTTCATTAAATAAAAGGAGAGTTGCAAGAGCTTGAATTACACCAGAATCACGGTACCCATTAAAACACCCATCTCTGCTCATAGACTCAAGTTTCAGAAAGCAGGATGCTGCTAGAATCCTGCATCCTCCAAAAGGGTTCCTCTAGTTCTCACTCATTCACCAGTCCCATCCCTCATGAGAAACTGCACTTGACATTTCTCCTACCTCAATCAAATGCATTCCCATCCTTTTTCTTATGCTGTGTGCCATCTAGCAGGACTAAAAGAGAGGTAGAAACAGGCTTTTACCTCCTGATGGATCTGTTTTGCCTCAGAAGTTTTCCCAAAGCCTCAGCTCCCATGGTTCGCAGGTTATTTCCCTGAAACAGAAGCCCCAGGTGATCAGCAGGCTATGACCCAGCTACCCCATAAACACCACCAGGCACACCCGCTGTAATGAGGATGTCAGTCTGTCAAAGTTGGGCTGAGTAACATTTGTCTCACACATCAGCCAGCTTTCCAGAAGAGGAAAGAATGGGAGAGGAGCAGGGGACACACGCACTGCTAGGATCACACAGGACCAGTGGTGGGGTATAAAACGCTGATTCGAGAACGTTTTAACATACTTCATTCAAAAGGGCTCGACTGGCACCAGCACAGGGGAGGAGAAAGGTACGATGTAGTTTAGGACTGTGGATTCAAGGGAACAGCTCTGCCAAAGGACTACAGACAGAAAGTCAGTCTCACAGGAGAGTGATAATCACATCTGAAGTTCCAAGCCCAGGCCAGCTGAAAGACACGGGCAAGTTGGATAAACTCTACAGAAGCACAAGTCAAACAACTAGTAACTCACTGATTAATACAGCAGCCCCAAGAAAAGCCTACATATGCCTCATCTGACCAAGCAGCAATCCATAAAAGATACACAGCAGTAACTTCCTATCAAAACTGAATAAAAATAGACAAAGATGAACTACAAAGTAACTTGGGAGAGTTGTGGCATTGTGTTAAGGAGGCAAGGACTGAGTCACCTGAGAACAAGGACTTCATGGAAATACATATCTTGTAGAACAACCGGGACTGTCTATTTCTAATTCTGATTAATCTTACACTCCTGCTGCCTTCCCCACCTTTTGATCTTAATCTTATTTTAACAGACTCACCTTCAAATCCAACAGTTTGACCGTGGTGTTGGAGCAAAGACCATGCAACAGAAGACTTACACCTGAGCAGAAAAAGACAACATTTATTTCAGAGGTGTAACCCTCTGCCTAAGCGGAAGGGGAACCATCCTTCCTAACAGCTGGCTCAGGAGTCAAAGCTCTGATTGAACACCAGATTGGTGAACGGCCACTGCTGCAGGAAAGTGCGAGTCTGAACTTTCAGGACAGGCTTTTTAGGTATTCTCAAAAAGAAGTGACCAAGTGAAGAGCTGCCGGTCCCACTACGCATCCCCCTCCGTCCCACCGCAGCTCTGAATGTAGCCCATGTCCAAATGGGCCGTTCAGACAAGACTCTAGATGGCTCACCGAACCCTGCTGCTCCCAGCAGAGACCCAGGAGAGACGTATTTCACCTCCTGCAGGATCCCATCCAATGCTTACCACCTTTAACGACCTAGCGATCAGATCTAGCAATGGCAGCTGAACCCCTGGTACCGGCACCCGCCGCCGAGCCAAGACCAACAGCAGCAGACATGCAGCCGAGGGCTCGGGACCAGCCCGAACCACGCTGCCGCCCGGCCCCAGTCAGCAGAGCCCGTCCGGGACCCGCTGCCAGCTCCAGCCCCGCCGCGGTGCCGGTGCCGCCACGAGGACCCAGCGGGGCGCAGGGACGGGCACCCCCACGGGGCCAACGTGAAGGGACGCGCGGCCCCGCTGACAAGAGCCGCTCGCTGCGGGGCCGGCTCCGGCGCAGGGAGACCCCCGCGGGCCGCCGCTCACCTTCCTCGCTGAGGCCGCAGTCACCGAGCGCCACCTCGGTGAAGGCCGCAGCACCGGGCAACAGCCGGCCCAGCGCCCTGCACGTCTCCAGCGACAAGCTCTGGGCCGTCAAGTCCAGACGGCCACGACCCGGCTCCTCGCCGCGCTCCCGCAGCCGCCGCAGCACGGACTCCTGCGGCTCCGCGCACAGCTGCTCGTAGGCCCGGCGGAACTCCTCCATGGCCGCGGCGCAGCCCCGCCCGCAGGGGACACGCACTTCCGGGGGCGGAGCCGGCGGGGCCATGGAGCGGGAGGAGAAGGCCGTCGGGTTCCGGAAGGTGTGGCGGGTGAGGCTGTCGGTACCGGGGGCTCCCGTCCCCAATCCCCGCTAACCCTCTCCTCTCCCTGCAGGAGACCGTGGGCCGGCTGCTCCACCTCCACTTCCGGGACGGGAGGACGCGAGGTACCGGGATGGCTGCGGGCAGTACCGGTGGGGGGAGGCGGGCGGTGTGGGTGGGCCCTCACCCTCCGCTTTGTCGTTGCAGTTAACGGCGACGCGCAGCTGCTGATGATGGAGATGCTGAACGTCTTTGTCCGAGGTGAGCTGCCGGTACCGGGCCCACGGTCAGCCCGAGCCGTGGTGGAGCCCCGTTCACCCGAGCTATCACAGTCCTAGAGTCCCCGAGCCCTCGGCGCTCTCCTTTCTCCCTTCCTCTGCAGAAACGGCGGCAAGAGCTGCGCGGCAGGCACAGGCCGAGGACCTGGGGAAGGTGGATGTGGAGCACGTGGAGAAGGTGCTGCCGCAGCTGGTACGTACCGGCCGAAGGACGCAGACTGCAGCTCAGCGTTCTTCTATGGGCAGTGTTCCAGGGACCCAGCAGCGCTGCACAGGTTTGCTGCTCTCTCCTTACAGCTTCTGGATTTCTAGAGGTCCCTGAAGCATCTGTCCTGCCAGCAGAAGATCTTGGTCTGACTGCATGTCTGGCTCGTCCCTGGCATCCAGCTCTAGGAAGAACAGTCTCAACTTCTTTCCCTGCCATTTCGCTTGTTTCTTCTCTTCTTTACCAACAAAGCCCTAGGCTACTGTGCAGTCAGATGCTGGGTTTGAAAGGAGGCTGCCGCGAGGTTCATTTGGTCAGTTGAGGCACTGGCTTCCATCTTGCTCCTTTAGCAGGAACCTGCTCTGCACAGCACAAGAAGATGCTGTTGCTTTCCCAGCTAACGTGAGAAACAGGTGCTGCTTCAGAGAGATGCAAAGAAAGACTTAATGGGTGGAAATATCAACCAAACTTCAGGCTCTCATCACCTCAGCAGGCAGCTGTGGCAGAAACTTTAGGGCCAGCTCCAAGCCTGTCTAATGAATAGGTCATTAACAGGAGCTAAGGCACAGGCTCTTGCCAAAAGCAGGTAACTGATCTTTATTTTATAAATAAACAGTGTTTGTTCCTCACTACTTTCCAGAATTTCTGCAGGGCTGTGACATCAAAGAATGCTTGGAACCTTTTAACCATTTGATATTCTCCTCAAGCTGCTTCCTCTCTGCTATAAATTTGTTCTCACAAAGAAACATCAATAAATTAAAACTGAGTCCCCCTCCCTCGTGTAGACTTCTTTGCTGCAATTAATCATCGAAAGTCAAGTTGCTTCAAAGACTTGCAAAGTTTCCCCCTCACCCACCCTCTTCTCCGAATCTTTGTAGGACGAAAGGAAAAAGGACAGAATAACAAACAGCATGTGTGAGAATCCCACATCATGGGCCAGCCTGGCCCCACAGGCAGCGGGGGGGAGCTGGGAAATAAGAAACCTTACACATGGAGACAGGACCCATGGAACTGAACTGCCTTTGTTGGGAAATCCGCAGCCGGCTGCAGGAAAGGCAGCTGACACCAACATGCCTGAAGGGTGCACAGTGCTGGCAGCTTGCTCTGTGATTAGCAACCGCCAGCACTTCATGCACTGACAGCTGGAGCCAGGGGAGGCTCTGCAGGTCACTGGACTCTTTCAGCCAAGAGCTATCAAGGTTACTGCTCAGGACATCAGAGTCTGGGAGACTTCAACTAAACCCACGATTTAATACACTTACATGCTCTTTCTGATGACAGTACCAGCTTCAGCAATGCCCCATCCCTCAGCACTGCAGCCTCTTTGCCAAGACAACTGTTTGTGCAGCTGTACAATGAAACCAATGAAGGAACCAACCTAGTTCAGCCTTCAGCCCCACAATCATATGGTGAAAAAAAAAGCAATAGCAAAAAATGCACGTACTACTACCTCTGAATGTCCCAAAACACCAGGGATTATTTCCGTTACGGTGAAGTGATACTGAAGCAAATCCAGCACATCAGGTATTTGCATGTATTGTTCTGTAGCAGGGTAGGAATCCTTATAGCAGCTAC
Source organism: Melopsittacus undulatus (assembly GCF_012275295.1). Taxonomy (NCBI): domain Eukaryota; kingdom Metazoa; phylum Chordata; class Aves; order Psittaciformes; family Psittaculidae; genus Melopsittacus; species Melopsittacus undulatus. Next base: position 18,497,714 of record NC_047537.1, read on the forward strand.
CTCGGTGAAAAGCCTGCAGTTTTAAACATCTGGGCATCTTGTACCCCATATAGAATTAACTCCTACCTTCTTGCCTCTTCCAGATTTCAAATCTTTCCCCCAGTTCTGACTCCTACTAACATGAAGGTCTCTAAATGCTGCTGCCCTAAATAGGCTCAAATTCACTTCTCTGACATACCTAGTCCATGTACAGCATTCTTGACCAAAGAGGATTGCTGATGTTAATAGTAAAGCAGTATTTTAATCGCAGCAGCTAAAACTAACTCTAGGAAAAGAGGAACATAAGACTTCTGGTCTAGCTGTTGAAGGTACCAATTTTTCATCCTCCTGAAAGAGAAATAGATTAAATTCCATTTGATACATGGCTGAGTTACACAGGGACAAGCACGGGCAGAACTGACTGAGGTACTGCACGTGGTTAGCGATATGAAGTCTCCTAATCCTCACCCCTGTACGTCACCTATGAAACTGACCCAGTAATGATATTGTTGCTTGTGTCCCTAAACTTTTCCTCTGTCCTCCCATATCAGGTACTTACAGATGATATTACAGGTGATAGTTATGGTGCTCCCTCTTTGTCAAAACTGGTGGAATCAGAATAGCAACATCAAATCAGCAGTACTACCTGATGTTGTCTTTGCTCTTCAAAAATAAGACTAGTTCATCAGAAAGCACAATACAACTTCCTACCAACTAGACTTCTGTTTATTCTAACCCCATCAATCTAAACCACCAGCACAAGTATCTCCACCTATCTTTAGTTATGGCTGTTAGCTGCCCCCTGATATATCCTGCATAAATTCAGCAAAGCAGCTCTAGCTACAGTCTACCTCCAGCCTGGCATAACACCTGAACAAATAGTCCTAGGTATAGGCTCAGCCCACACTTAATTCACCAAAGTAATAAACCTTAAGCATTATTTCAGTATTTTTGGTTTGCTGCAGTATGTCTCTTATAGCCTGTCGAGCGCCAGAAGGTCTTGGTTTCCACAGGAAGGATTCAGAGTAGCAGCTGTATACGGTGCTCTCGCATTCCCTGCTGCCAGTGGCCGCACACATTCCCTGTTTATGTTTGGGTGTCATAGAAGACATCAATCAACATTTTTTGCTAAAGCATTTTGCTCCCTCCCCTTTGAGCCTCCTTCTTCATCTTCCACCTTTCTTTCATGCCTCCCCCTCCCTCTGAGTTTCTTCAAAGCATCTGGGAGCATTTGGAAGTAATTAGACCTGAAGGGAAATGTTGGCCAAGCTGGGAGACAATGACAAGTGCCAGGAACCCTGGGTGCCCTTTCTAGCCACTTTGAAGTTCATTCAGATGGTACAAAGCTCCAGTTTGCTTTGTTGGAGGAAAAAAAAAAGGGAGGAAGGGAATGAGGCATGACAGGCCCATTGAAAAGGGAGCAGGTTCCTGTGAACTGACAGAGGAACTGAGTACTCGGGGAAGAAACATTATCAAAGAGACCGACAAAAAGGCCTCCTATGGCCACTCTGCTTTATTACATTTACAAATTGTGCAGATGCACATGCAGTTCAGGGAACAATTGTCTATGGTAGGGAAAATGGAAAACATATTACAGTAACATGGAACCCCAGCCTCCCAGTATGGATCACTGATCCATGGAGACAACTTCAAATAAAACACAGCACCCTTGCTACTGTGGCACTACACAGTTCACCTCCAGAGTAAGTGCAATTCTAACCAACAGTATTAAGCTCCACACATCTGCAGGAGGCAAAGACCTGGACTAGTGCTTCCCCTTGTACCTGAATAGCACTGCAGAGAACAGAAACTCTGCTGAGAAACAGTCGGACCATGGAAGGCCATAGATCAAATGTCACATGAAGAGACCCTTTTACTGGATGTTTTTTTCCCTGTCACTTTTTATTCCATTAACAGATATCTGTGTTCTTTGTCAACAAGCTTCTGGCAACTGAAAACAATAGGGGTGCAGCAGAAGAAGAGGGTCACACGAAAAGCCGATCTGACCTGTTGGAAGTCACCCAAGTACTTCCTCTTTGCTCACTTTCCAGCCATCTATACCCAGAATTAGCAGCAGCACTAACACCAACCAGCAAAAAGCAGAGAGGCCTTATTCTAGACAGCACTTAAGTATAGGTAAAACTGAATGGGACTGTATCTTGCTGCTAGAATTCAGACAGCATGAGTCAAGTTATCTCTGAAGGCAGAACTGGGAAGATTTAAAAATATGCATAGAAACAAAGTCCTTCACAGAAAGTATATAGGCATTATTTCCCTCTTAATTCTCTATTCATATTATTTGCATGCAAAAGAAGCCTTAAACCTTCCACCTTGCTTCTGTGATAATGAAGACTACAAATAGGCCTTCTACTCCTCCAAATGGTACAACTGCCATCTGAAATAGCAATTTTCTATTTATTATTAATGTTCATACAGATTAGACCTCTCCAGGGTCACCAACAATTTCTTACACATTCTGAGTAATTTCCTCAGGGAAGGGGCACAGCTGACACTGATCCAGCAGCCCAGAATGTTTCATCTCTTTCCACCTACAAAACAAACATAAGAGCATTAGAACACTTAACTGGGTAATTTGCACTGTATTGTTTCTCAATAACATGATCAGGCCAGGTTGGATGGGGCTTGGAGCAACCTGCTCTAGTATAAAGTGTTCCTGCCTGTGGCAGAGGGTTGGAATCGGATGAGCTTTAAGGTCCCTTCCAACCCAAACCAGTCTGTGATGCTATCTGGTTGCTAAGGGTCCTATACAAAGCTGTACTTGGGCAATAGTTGGATAGTACGTAGGAGTGCTTCTACAGGAGATGGAATGGTGAACGCATCATAACGTTCAGATCAGGGAACTTCATTCTATATGTTATTAACATGCATGTTGGAGCATGTTACCTTTCATACCAGATATTGACAGGTAACCTGCACAAGTGAGATATTATTTTGTACTTTATCCAGATAATCTTTACTTGGGAAAGAAAGTTCTACTCTTAAGTGGAATGCTTCAAGTATACTGAAAATAGGGAATGGTAAGGATACAGTTTCCAAAATGATCTGCATCAGTATCCCAGTACCAGTCTAAAGCAGACAAGCCACAGCAGGGAAAGACACCAACCTACTGTGTGCAGCCTTCCAGCAATCATTTCACACCTCACACTGTGCTTGCTGGAGTTGATGGCTCCACAGTATCCTCCAGAATCAAACTCTTAAAATTCTCATTCAAGAACTTATTTGCCACTACTAGCCAGGGAATTCCATATAGTTCTTCCTAGTTTTATTGACATTAACAGGACTGACTGTCTTCCTTCCACCTCCTTTGCCACTGCACCAAAAAATGAATACTGCCCATTGTTTAAATTCCGGAATCCTTCATATTTTGTATAAATTGCCATATAAAAACCACATATAAGTTATTGGTTCTGGGACTAAAATCAAGGTTGCAGTTTTCTGCAATAAAAATTCTTAATGGAAACTTGGCTGCAACCTTAACTATGCAAAACCACTACTGTTGTGCAGGGAAGATTGAAAACAGAAAGACCAACTCAAAAAATAAAGAGAAAAGTACTAAACCAGATTCTAACAGCAAAGGAAGAATGAGAAGAACTCTCCTCTGATTTCATGATACCTGGCAGCTTCAGCCATTTGGGTATTTTCCCAGGGGCCCTCCTCAGCACCGGTGGAGCTTCACGCACACTTGCTGGCTCTGGCTGCTCATCGGTCTTCTTGTCTCTTCCCACTTCTGGCTCAGACAGGGATGGAACTGTTGATTGTAAAGATGATGAAGCAGAAGAAACTAATGATTTGGACAAACATCTGAGGAAAAAAACCAAGCAAATAGAATTAATCTTTTCGTAATAGCTCCTTGTACCACCACCACCTCTAAACTTTTGAAGTCAGATTGAAAAGCTTCTTTTTCATCATAAAAGGATTTACTTGATGTAGTCACTGAAATCCTACTTTGCAAAGATGGACTCACAAAGCTGTGAAGTCAAGTATGCCAGTATGACTGCTTCAGGAGAAAATGAAGTCCTAGTATCTTCAGAGCACATTTCTTTGTATTAAGATGGGCTCATTTCATGCTTCCCATTTCTGAAATACCCATCTACAACTCTATTCAGTCACAACGTACCTGGCTACTAATACATCAGCTGCAGAAGGGGAAACAGCAGAGCTCAGCAGGTCTGACTTCAGGTAACAGTCTGTTTAAAAATGAAATCCAAACACTTGTTTGGTAACAGAGAGACTTCAATCACCACAGAATCCCATAGCTCTCGCTCAGAAAATACTTGCTGTATACTACAGTAAATCTCCATCATTTTCCCCCAGCTGGCACAGGACACTTCTAAACTGTGACAATTTCTCTCACAAGTTGAATTTCCTCATTCAGACCTCAAGATCCTGACATGTTCTTTCAGTGCTCTCTGCATCTCAAACTTTTCTGTGAAGCCAGAGCTTTAATCTGGGAGAAAAAGATTCTAAGCATAACATGGAGGTATCAAAGAATCAAAGATTCAAATCTGTTCGCCCATCTACAGCCATGTAGTATCTAATCCACTATAATAGGAGGTCTGTAAAAGTCTTTCAGTATCATCTATCTAGTTAACATTTTGAATAGCAGAATTTCCTTCTATAGACTTGTTCTTCTATCATTCTTGTCTCCATAGCAGACAATGCTCACTCCACAGCCTAAGAAATCTCACAGGAAAGGTGCTGTGTTTACATGTACGATAAAACTAACTGACCAAGCTACTTCAGAGAGCTTAAGCCATTCCCAACAGGAACATTTGCCAGCACTCGCAGGGACTGCATTATCTTTTATCAGAAGAACTCTAAACATAAGGATGTAATTCTGGATCTACTACAGGAGCTATACAGATAAACAAGAGAGGAAATTTACTCACCCCTGCACTCCTCTGATCCAAAATGTATGACAGCAGTTGGAAAGAGTTTAGCCTGCAGCAAAAAGGGAAGAGATCACTGTACACACTTTCACAGGTCACTGTGAACATTAGAGACAGGTTAGACAGCTACAGACAAATTCAGAGTTCAAGCTGAGGGCACTGAGCCATCTATAATTTGGAAAAGGCTCAACGTGTGTAGAGCACAAGGTGCTCAGGGAGAGATCATAAGACATGATCTATTCTTCTACACACAAGTGTACAGCATGTGCTCGTAGGACTGATGACCTGCCATTTGTCCTCCTCTGTCCCCGTATTTCAGGCCATTTATATTTCACCCACATTCTCCACTGCTGAGCAGACAATGTGAATATGATTAAGAATCTTCCAAGACCCGAGTGACTGATAGTAAGAGAAGGAAAATCAAGCTATGCCCTCAGAAATCTACTCTAGATGATATGATTACATTTACACCTTGTTTCTAATTGGAATTTGTCTAGTTTTCACAGCTTCCCAGGCTACAGTCTACCCTTTTATAAATCCAGCCTGAATTCCAAGTTCCTACTTGTCAGAATAACTCTGCCATACTCAAACATTTTTTTCATCCACTGAGCTCATCGAGTGACCCAGATAACTGCAGGACTGCATGCTCATTGCTTTCCACACTCAGTCCTTTCCATCGTGGCTCAGTAGCTTTACTCAACTACCTCTGCATAAATATATACTGAATAATTCAATACAAAATTTGAATTAAGTTTGACATACACAGAAACAATAACACTGTATTTCTCACCTTGATCCAATAAATAAAGAAATAGATAAAAGCAAGCAACTGCCCCTCTTCATATCATTAATGGATACGCAGGAATTGTGCAGGGCAGACTGCCTGCTCTTGAGTTTTCTTGAGCCTCTGTTGCCACCATCAGCACAGTCAGGATACTGGAATAAGGGTCCTTGGACCCAATCCAGCACAGCAATTACCAGAACTCAAAGGTTCTGTGCATTCATTCTGTGGATTGCTACCTAATACTTAGACTAAAAAACTGTGTTAACCAGAGGCAAAATGAAACATCGTCACCTCTCTTCCTGACTACAACCTTTAAATGAGTACATTGTATTACAAATTATTAACCAAAGGCTGTAGACTTCCACATACAGCATGGCCTACATCATGTTAAACTGAAGCAGGAGACTACTCCAAGTCTCCAATCAGTCGACTCCAAGTCTCAGCTCCTGCTACAGCAGCCAGGCATCTCCACATCGCTGAACTGCCATCTTAGCAGAAATCATTATTTATTAGGTCTTTTACCATTGCAGTGCTCAGCCGGCAGGGCCGGGGGTGCTGCTCCAGCCACAGAGACGGCTCGCCATAAACTTTCTTAATTAAAAAGTACCAGACACGGTTTAGAAACCCCAGAGAAAACTCTTGCAAGAGCTTTGATGTTTCCGCTGCATTCGTCTGAAGGGATCCCTCTATTTAGGAAATGGGTGCCTTAAAAAGCTCCCCCCCACACACACACATACACTCAAGCCTTTTACACACAACATCCTTTTCATGCCAGCTGCAAGTTGGAAAATGAGGGTTTTGTAGTGTGTCAGTGTTGGAATTTTTTAATAACCTCCCCTCTCTTTTTTCCCCTCCTGACCAATTATCTTGGTAAATAATTAACATTCTGAAGGAGATAAGTAAGCACAGCATCTCAGAGCTCAAAGCCCTTTAGTTCAAAGCCCTGCCCTTTTCTCTTGCTGCCGCCACCAAAACTTCCTTGTCAATCAAGCTCTGGGCACACACATCAAAGCTTCATGTAGGAATGGCCCCAAGGGGTCAGAGAAAATTCATGGCAGGGCCTGCATAAGGCAGAAAAAGAGTGAGAAACACAGACCAAGAGCTAGACAGATACACTCAATCACACAAACACACAGAATGTGCCCCAATATAAACCTCTACCCTATTTACTCACAGGTTCACAAATAACCATAGTTCTAAGTTTCAGGATCCATGTCCACAACCATTTCCCACTGCTGGCAGCACATCAGTCCAGAAGTTTCAGTTCAAAACCTTTTAATTGAAAGAAACTTAAAGGAACCTGACAGCAGCTCCCAGCTATATACAGAATCCTTCCCATGGCTCATTTCCCTGCATCCCTATCCTTTCCTAGGGGTCAGCCAACACGGCATCCCCTTCTTGCCAAATCTACATCCAATAAGTTCCTCACTTTAGATAGATGATTGGCTCATTCATACAACCCTTTACCTAGTTTTCTCTGGGCAGGATTCTCTGGTACCATCCCCATTCCAGCACTTCCTGAGGGTGCAGCACACAAGGCAGGTAGCTACATCTCACCAGGATTCAGCCAGGCCCTGACAGGACATTAACGCTGTCTGAGGGGGTTTGTAACAAAAAGGTATCTGAGCCAGTGGAATGATCCCACTGGCCAAGGCATGTCTTGGCATAAAGATGAGAAGGGCTTTGCTAGCTGCAGTCCAGGAAAATATACAAACCCAAAGCTGGAGCCTTTAGTATTCTCTAACACTGCTAAGGATGCAAGCATTACCTGAAAACTATATTCTCAAGTGAGCTGGTATTCCCTCATTTGTAGTTGTTCTAATGCATACATCCATGTCTCTAGAACTCTGCAGTTCTTCAGCTGCACAGGATTCTTATCCAAACCTGTGCATCAACACGTAGAAATCTCTTAGAGTCAACCTGAGCCTGTCAGATTGACCAAGAGATCATAGGCTGATTGAAACAACTATTCAAAAATCTCCATTTGGTTGTATGTGAAGAGTTACTACAGTATGAATGAGTCAACAGCTAGTTACTATACTCAAATATCCATCATTTATCTTTTTTTCTGCTTTGATTTCCAGCCAAAGATACAATGCCACTCTGACTGGGAAAACAGATTACCTTAATCTGTTGAATTATAATGTTCAAATCACACTGTGCAAGGCATATTTACAAAATGCAGTTTGATTATTAATTTGATTGCAACAGCATCTAGAAACCCAAGTGAAAATGGTGTCTTTGTGCAATTATATACATGTAATGAGCAGCAACGTGCAGTATACATAAAAATGTAAGAAAGCATGAGGGCTTGGGATTTTGTTTTGGTTTGTTGGGTTTTGGGGTTGTTGTTTTGTGGGGTTTTTTTTTTTTTGTTAGTTGAGGTTTTTTTGGTACAAATGAGAAAATGAGACATTAAATAACTTAAGGTCACACAGGATGGCAAGTAGCAGAAATGAAAACTAAGTGTGTAAGTCTCCAGAGTCCTATCCAAGGCCTTAATCACAGGACAGCTTCCTTCTGAAGGGATCAGAAAGTCACTGAGGAGGCAAGAAGTTGAGGAATCCAATGTCCTGCTTACTGTCCTCCCCATTCAAGGAGTACCATTCCAACCAAACAGCTCCTCAGGTTTTAAAGGTCTGAATAACACAGCATCACTGCATTACTTACAGTTGCAGAAGTTTAAATGAGAGCTTTCCGTTTCAGAAACCTGGAGACCAGCCTGCTTCTCATAAAGCCACATTTAGTCTAAAAGCATGTAGCCAAGTAACTCTGAGCTTTACTTCAGCCCAGCCAGGCACAGTTGATCAGACACCACAGTGGTGAGCGTGGTTTAGGAATGCAGGGTACCCTGCCTGCGGGGTGGTACTGGGGCTACTGCATCTTGCATTCCGTGTTAAAAATATCTACACTAGAACAACATTCCTCTGTGAATCCATCTGCAATACACAAAAGGAACATTGCTGCTTTGTTTTACTGCACCTCCTGGTAACTTGTTCTCTAGGGCACAGAAAAGATTTCAGGCAGACCCTTCCCAAATAACATCTCAACACTTCCTCCTTCACCAGGTACCTCCAGACATACACATTCAAAAACCCCTAGAACACAGCGTTGCAAGCCACATCCATCAGTACCGTGCAGTTACTCTGCTCGCTGACAGAGCGATGCTTTCAGACCAAGCAGAGACTGCTGTCTAAGGGGAACTCGCAGCTGCCAGTGAGAAGCATTCTTTCCATTAACATGATCTGAAAAGATTAGAGTGCCACAGGTCTGCTGTTAGTTTGATGTTAAAAGAAAATAAGCACTTCAAAGGAACACGCGCATGGAAGGAGAAACCCAAGCTACCAACATGAAATACTGCATAGTACACACACCCCAAACACATAAACTAGCTCTTGGAAAATTCAACTGGAAAGCCGGTGGATCAAAAGCTTTTCCAGCAAGACTGCAAAGCATTGCTGAAACAGAAATAAACACTCCAGTCATGGTCAAAGGGGGAAACTGACAAAGTGGTTGGTGTTTATAACCTGGGAACAAAGCTGCTCAATGTGGACTGCAACTGCCAAAGAAGATGGATATTTTGCAGCCAGTACAGAAGAGGTCTGATCCAGTTAGAGCAAGGGACCTTCAACATTCATAAGGCAAAGATAAGATTTGAAAGCACTACTCTGAGAAGGCTCCTTCAAAAGGAATCCATGTATAAAGAGCATTGAGACCTTGAGTTGAGCTCTGGGAGAGCTGGCCTTCACAACCAACTGCAGGAGAGGACATCTGGGCAGAATTACCCCTCCAACACTCGGTCCTACAGAAGGCCCTCACTGGGATGGAAGTGACTTGCTGGAAGTCAGCATCAGGGGCAAGGATGGACAGTGAGCAAAACAGACCGCACCAGACAAGCTACCAAAATCTGGCCAGATGGGAAAATCCTGAACGAGTAAGCAAAGGGCCAAGACTGCACACAGGAAGGTGAATGTCGTCCTCTGGGCTGGATGGATTTCACTATTAATTGCAATTTTCTTTGCTGCCGCTGGCAATACCTCCAACAGACTAACTCTGATGAAGGAATTGTTTCTGAAGTTGCATTCAGGCTCATGCCAAAAGCAGAGAAGGCTCCACACTGCTCAGATCGCAGTCGGCTTCACTGGACAAGCAAGCCAGACTTATTGCCCAAGCTGGCATTAACAAACAGGATATGGAAACAGAACCAAAGGCAAAAAAAGGAACAAACAGCTCCTCTAGATGTCTGCCCCATGGTACACGCCAGAGGAAACACTCAGCACGCTCTAAGATCTGATTAGAAGATCTAAATATTTATGTGGAAGCCTGTGATTCCTTCAGCTCCTCTGAAGACAGATGATGGCCTCCTGCCCTCTTTGCTGCCTTGACTTTTCCAGTGGCTGGCATTCTTACCTTCTACTAACTCTTTCCTAGCATTAACACAGTAATCAATGATTTTTTTCCACTAACCCACCCCAGATGTGCACTCCACAAGTGCATTTCTGGAAGGAGAAAGAAGCTAAGAAACAACTCTGAAAAGCTTGGCTAGCCTAGAAAAACACAAACAAGCAACAAGAGTTATATGGAACCCGATGCCAAGTGCTACAACAGGGATGCCTGCAGTTGATCAGTTCTAGAGAGCAGAACATTATAAAACACTTCAAGGGACATGAGGATAAGGCAGCCAGCAAAAATAGCAATAACAAAAAATCAAAGCAATGCCTTGAAGTCTTTATGGGTTCAAAAAACTTCACATTGCTGCCAATCTGTGAGCTCATTATACTGTAAATACACACATATTTTGGGAGAATTCACTTCAGACAGCTTTTTCAGCCCAAGTATCTTGGCAAACAAGCTGACAATATTTGTCTTTTTCCCCAGTTTTGCTTGCAGAGTAAAGGTTCTCCCTTCATGGGAAGTCATCATATTTAATGAATGTGGTTCCAACCTTACCAGCTTGAATGGAGTGAGAGGGCGGAGAGAGAGCAGAAGTGTTGATAATATGGTACTCCACCATCTGCAGTGACTCCTGCTATTAGCTACAGCACAAATTTCAGTCATGTCTAAATACTGAAAGTTCAAACGTGCTCACATTGCTGCCTCGGACACCATCACTTGTTCTCATTGCCTGTACCAAGGCTGTCTGCAGAATGCAGGACAACCTACCACTAACTTAGGACAGGGAAAGCCAGGCACAAGTCCATGATTCATGTCTGACACTGGACAAACAATCCCAAACAGCCAAGTCCCAGTCATATCACAGAAGCAACTCTGCCCTCTACCCTAGCAGTGATACCCTCAGGAATCATACAGGCTCCTTGACAGTAAGTTGCTGAAACAGCCAGGCTGGCAGTGATCAGTGCCCAGGACACTGTGCCTGGGCTCAAGCAGGCTCTGCCTCTGTCTCAGAAAAAGACCATAAGTTTCTAGAAAATCCTTCTGAAGTTCATCAAGAGAATTCCATACCCTTGAAGGATGCCATTGGAATTCTCTATGTACCAAGGCACTTCTCAAAGGAGAAAACAGAAGGCAATTAATTAACCTATGACTAAACTGAAGGGAATAAATAATTGGATGTTTCTCTGCCACAGTCTCACTTAAAAGTAACAAGAGTGGTCCACTTGTGCTTAGACATGACAAAGCAACCCAGAAAACCAAGGATGGACCATGCAGAAGCCACTAGCCAACCTCTATTCCCTCACTCTTTGGTTTTCTTTACTAGTTCTCATTTCTCTCAAGAGCTCCAGCACTGTATTTGGAGAACAGGAATTCAACAAGTCCCCAAGAGCAAACGCAAAAGAAACCACATTAAAAAAAAAAAAAAGAAAAAAAAAAGAAAAAAAAGGAGCAGCATTCCTGGGGCAGGGTAAGGACAAATCGCATCTGGAAGTCAGGAACAGGAATTCTAAGGTTCATACAACTTCAATTATGGCTCACAGTTACCGCTCACATACCTAGATGCAGTGCAATCTGCCCTACGATGCCTTTGTAAAACCGGACCAGAAAGGGAGCTCTGACTAAAGCACAAAGGTTTCCCTTCCACAGACCACAGGATGCCTGAAAGGGGCGAAGCCCTCACCCATGCAGAGCCCGACACCACCCAGCACAGCATCAGGACCGCAGCGCTGCGAGGTTGGGCACTAACCAGCACGACCTTCTCCTCACACTGAAGAGTTCATGGCTTGGAAGGCAACACTACAGAGCAAGTGAGAAGGGTGAGCAAGGCCTGTCCCCAGCACTGCCTCACCTGGCCCAGTACCACAAATGTCACCTCTCCTGCTCTGCCCCACTGTGATTTCTCCTGGAGCGCTGAGGCTCAGGCAAAGCAGCCTGATTAGCAACAGCCACCCGCAAAAAGGGCATCCAACAATAACACAGCTGCCAGGGACACGAAAGGCAGAGCAACTTCCGCACCCGTTTCTTCCCTGCAAAGAAAGGCCACTTCAGCCCCTGCCAAGCACTCGGATCTGCCACAGCAGAGGGAAAGCCTATCTGAGCAGAAGACATCACAGTACAGGCCCTTCACTGGCAGAAGTTAGAGATGAGAAAGGATTTACACCATTAACAGAGAGCAAAGCTTCACCCAGAACCAGCCAACCTAAACTGGGATAAGGCACCATCCTCCCAAGTCAGAGCCCTGTGGTCTCTGACAAGCAGTAGGGTAACCACAATGGTATGACAAGCTCCTGGCAGGAATTGTTTTTTTCCTGTTTGATGCTTCATCCAAATAAAATGCTTATAAACACACAAAATCATTCTTGCCATAACAGGACATGACCTGAAAGGGACGAAAGGCCCCAGGCAAGGGACAGAATGCTGCATGGCCACTGTCACTAAACACAGCTCTTCCAGTCCGCAAACCCACTTTACATAATGGCCATTTTACAACCCAGCTGCATCAAACAACTCCTTTCACACATGCTCATCTGCCTGGCCCCCAGCACACATTCCAGCAGCACAGGGGCAACTGCCCCAAAATCTCAAGCTCTAAACAGACTGTGGAGCCCAACCCCATCCAGGCACAGCATTTATTTCCCCTCCCTCTCTTCATCCCATTTTATCCTTCCAAGTTGCCTCAGCCCTTTGCAGTCTTCTCCCACCTCATCCTGAACATACATGAATTTCTCTGCTCCTCTAACAAAATAATTCCCCTGCGGTTTCTTGCCAATCCAGTGACAAATCTTCCCTTATTGCTAAACCTCTACTCTGCTCACCTCATTGGTGCACTGTTGCCAGCCTCAAGCATTTGGGTCAAACCATGCACTCATTTCCAGTGCCCAGGGCCCCATAGCCAAGGCTAAAGTCTCCCTGAATAGAACTTGATATTTTTAAAGAACAGCTCAATTACAACAATGCTTTCCTGCTCCTTGCACCATGAACTCTATTTTGCAAGTCAGCTCTGATGAACTGGGTGGGTTTTCCTAATTCTGGGGATAAGCACACAAGAGCATTTTGAAATCTCACAGTGAATGTGCATAGGTGAATAGAGGTGAATGCCTACAGCTGTGTACACATTTCCAACCATCTGAGGCTTCTGCACCAAATGGACTAAGGCAACAAACTGCACCACGAGCAGAAACTTTGCACAGTTCATATACTTAACTGCAGAAGGAGATAAAGTGAGTTCCTTAAAATCACTATGAACTTTAGCAAGGCCCCCTGGAGGAAAAGTTTACTTGGGTCCATTGGCATAACTGCATTAGCCAACTCTCAGAACTAAGTGATGTGTGTGAGCAAAACATTTACTTTCACAAAGCTGAAATTTTATGTGTCATTTCATGTGTATTAGTCCATTACCATTCAATCTATAGGATAGTTGAGTCAATATAGGAAGTGCTATTGGGTCAGGTAAGTTGCAAAGTAGCCCACTTTCAGCAGTACACAAGGATGTCAAGAACAAATGCATGCAGGCCACAGGTTCACTCAGTCCAGCCAGTATCCTGTTTCCAACAGCAACCAAAACAACCCTCAAAAACCAGATGCACAGAGGAGTATCCCTGCTCTTTGATTCTATGTGATACTTTCCCCTAATACTATTAGCTAGTAACAATTTTCAGTTCAGAAGCTTCCTGACATGGCTCAAGAGAGGTTCAAGAGAGACTCACAGTAGATATCTTCCTTGCACTTGTACAAATTTCTCTGGAACCTGTACATACTTGTAGTATGTAGTAGCCTGTGACAAGAAATTCTACATTGGTGTTCTGTTGCATGAACAGCTACGTTCTTCTATCACCTTGATGCCACACACTCCTGTCCTGGACAGAGCAAGAAATAAACCCCTTCCAGCTTCTCCTTGATATGTCATTTCTTTCCCAATCACATCTTCTGCAGACTGACAAGCCCTAGCCTACTCAGTCTTTCTCTATGCAGGAGCCATTCTACACCTCTGATGATCCCCATTTCCCTCTACTGCACCCTTCCCAGTTCCTTTTTAAGATGAGACCAGATCTGCAAATATTATTCAAGATGCAAGCAAACCCTAGTTTCATCCAGTGATGCTCTTCATTTTGTTATCTACTTTGTTCTGAATACTTTGGATTTGGAAAGAAGGTCATTTCAACTTTGACTATTCAATGATGAGCTGATGATTCATCACTGCACTCCATGGCAATGAGAATCAACCTGACAGGTCACTGAGATGCATATGAAGTTCAAATTATTTTTCCCAGCACATGCATCACTGCATTTACATACACTGAACCATGTGGCTAAGAAAAAAATGCCAAGTCATGCAACTGCTGGGAAATGTAGTAACCTCTCAAAATGTCACATTAAAATCCCTAACAAATGTGAAGCACGAGGTTTGTCTTTGCACATTTTACAAATAATTGTAATGATCCTGTATGCTTAGATTATGTTTAAAAAATCCACTTTTCTTCAAGCATACCCAAATTCTCAACACAAGCACTTTTTACACACAGTTTAGTCAGACTGCACTGGGACTGCAAGTTGCATGGAAAAAAATAATTCTTAAATCAAGTTTGGATTTGCCACCCTTTGTCTCAATCAGATGCTGCTGTTGTTCTGTGTTCACACAGAGGAAGTGGGAAAAGAGAAAAATTATTCCTTAAACCAGTCGATTTGCAGGAGAATGCCCAGCCTTCGAGCTCTGTACCTTGGACAGTCAGTTCTGTCCTAACATCAGCTCTGCACCTCTGCTGTGCAACACGACAAACACTTCAGTCTCAGGACAGACACCACACATGGAGGATGCTTGACAAGAAAACTGACCAGGTTCTCCATCAGGTTGTGATTTCTAAAGGAATCTGGAAGACTGAAAGTCTGAAAGACACCTCCGGGTCTCTACAGAGCACTAATGTAACACATGTGTATGTCTTGGTGAGCTGCTGCAAAGAATGAATTCCATACTACATGTCACAACTAGGAAACTGAGAACTTGCCACAAGTGTAATAAGCACAAGTAACAGTGCCAGGTACAGAACAAAGGCTTTAACACAGCAAATGAAGCACAACTCCTGCCATGAAGTTTCAAAGACAGGGACATGTAATTATTTCTGTGGTGTTCCACTGAACAAGTTATGTTTCAGAAGACACCCAGAGAAACATTGAATGTCTGCTGAAAAAGAGAAAAGAACAGTATTGGGATGAGGGAGGAGACAAGGGGCAAATATAGGTGAGCAGATTTTGAACTTTATTTGGAAGACAGACCAAAGCTAAGGACTAACAAGGACCGGAAACAGCATCAGAGGCTGGATGAATAGGAGGCACATACAGGTCAGCAAAGAAGGTGCCACATTCAAGTTCATTGAACAGGGAGACACACACCCTTTTCCTTGTGGAATGAGTATGGTTTGCAAAGGATTTAGAAGCTAACTAAAAAAGAAGAGGAAGACAACAGTCACAGGAGATCTCAAGGTAGTATGGACAGGCACGTGAGCAGACAGGGTATTTCCCACCAGTGACAGAGACAATGGAAGAAAGCTGCATCAGAAAAGTAATACATTGAATTCAAAGGAACAACAAAAGATCCAATAGAAAATGAACTGAGAATAGGATAAAGGTTGATTACAGAGGCAGATTGTGAGTCTTCAGCATCTAGGATGTACTTAACAACAAAAAAAAAAGGAAAGCCTGTCTTAAAGGAAAAATAAATAGTGTCAAAACTTGAAATCCATGACATTCTAGAGGAAAATATAGCATATTGGGTGGGGGACAACATCACTTCCTATAGAGACACTGAAAAGAACACCAGATATTTTGTAGGGGCACAAGTCCTAAGGCTAAAGCAGGAAATACAGAAACACATACCAGCCAAATCTTAGAAAAAGACAGAAAAAAAACAACCCATTTCATTCAGGAAACCTGTTGGTGAGAGATGTAGAGAGAACATGCTTTGGAAAGGTGAAATAAGCATTCCAAAGAGCATGTTAGAAAACATGTAAATGAACTCTAGGTGAGGGATGCGCTCAGATATGACAGCTCAGGACCAAAAGAAGAGACTGAGACAGAAGAAGGCTGTGAGTAGTGTGGTGTGTCAGAGCAGTCTGTGCTAGTCCCAGCTCCCAGGCTGCTTCCTTTGCCTCAGAACTGCTAACGAGTGCAGACCATTTTTCATTATCTGCTGTTCCTCTGAAAGTTTTCCAAATGCACCATTAGCACTGCAGCCACAGCAGCTTCCCCTTCGTGGGATTTCTCAGAATCTGAACACAAGATTTGTCCTTTGCTTTTCCCATCATGGTTACCATGTGTGCCTTGAGAGAGTGTTTTGGGTGGCAGATGTGGGTGAGATGGCTCAAATCAGAGGAAACTGGAGAACTGCCTTCATGTCCGAATGGTAAAATCTTCCGGCTCAAAGATACAAAGTGCTTTCCACTGGCATTTTCATTATTAATTAAAATATACAAAATGGCTTTGAAAAAAAAATCGTTGTTCTCCCCACCCACAGTGATATTGTCTTACCAACACAACCACAATCCCATTCCTGTTGGTGGGAGCACATCCATGCACTGCCCATTCAAACAGAGGCCATGGTCATGTAGAGCACGGGGAGGCTGGTAAAAGCAGAGAGCCCTTGGGCTGTGAAGCTGGATGGAGGCCAAAAGCAACTCCACAGCAATTCCTGAGCCACAGAACCAGAGGGCTGAGATCCCCAAGAGGCTCCAGGTTCCCTAGGAAGCTAAACCTGTCACGGGCATGGTGATAATACAAAGAACTCCAGCATCAACAAAACCACTCCCAAAACTTCAAATTTCATGAAATAATTCTTAGCAGGGTATTAGGAAGGGGAGACACTTCCCACTGTGAACACAGAGATCCACACTTTGCTTTCCTGAATATTCAGTAGTCTAAAAGCAGCTGCACATGTATCTCTTCCAAATGACCTGGTCAGGAAGTTGTGGAATTTTGAAAGCTCCATTAAAAACAACTTCAGAGGCATGCTAATCCCTACCTGATTCACCATGCTGCCTGACAAGTGCTTTCTCTGTCCCTCTCCGGCCCTACCCCTTCTGCTTCCTCAGGAAGCATCTCACTGCTGTCTGCCTGGCCCTGTCCCCTGCAGCCATCTCCACTGCCTCTTCACAAACTCCATGTTATTCTGAATAACAGCACATTAGAAAAGGGTGAGGCTGGGGCAAAGTCACTGGCCAAAATTACTCCATCAGTCTCTTAACACGTGTGATTACATAGCCAAGGGTCTCTGGCCAGAGACTTCAAGTCCACCTTATTTGATATTTGCAAAAACCCTTCAAGAATCTGGATGTTTAAAACAGAATTTGAGCCTTGGAGAAGAGTTACACACAGAGAGTATGTGTTCATGCGTGAGGTGCCTTAAAATAAATTCTCAACAATTAACAAAAAGCTCAGATTTTTGTCTAATATGGCCTCTAACTGCTGCTACAGAAATTGAAAACAGTTACACATCCAAATCCTGTCTCCCATCTCTTACTATACTAAGATACAATTGAGTATCCTAAGTTATATATATATATAAGAATACTAAGTGTGTAAGTATACTAAGTGTGTAAGTATACTAAGTGTGTAAGAATACTAAGTGTGTAAGAATACTAAGTATATATATATATAAGTAATACTAAGTATACTATACCAAGCCCTAACTAAGGTGAGTTTGCTGTATCCAACTAAGACCTTACCTTAGCTCAGCTCTTGTAATAATGTTTCAAGGTTAAACACAGTTCAGAATGCGCAAGGCAATAGCATTTGTATGGAACAATGTGACCCTCCCCAACACTGACACAATATGCCAAAGCATAGTGTTGCACAAGGTGGACCTCTTCTGGTGAGGAGCTTGTGCTCCAAAACACCTGGTTCCATTAGCCCTGGCTAAGCAGAAGCCTACAGGGATCACAACATGATACAGTTTTGTTTCAAGGTAACTAAGCACATGCAGGGGAGCAGCAAGTCATAGAGAAACACACACAGGGAGCGCTTACCTCCAAGAGCGTCAAACTTTCATCCTTCAAAATGGTTCTGGGAGGTGCAATAACTGAAGTTAAAAAACAAGTTACAAAACAGGACCACCCAAGAAGCAAAACAATAAATACAGCAGCTATGGGAGGGATTGCTGCTTATTAAAGCAGTGACGCATTCACACTGCCCACACAGGCTTCTTGCTAGGCAGAAGCACAACGTGCCTGAGTGAGCAGGTTACACCTTTGCACTCTGAGGCTGTATTTAGGGAAGAAATTCTTCCCCGGGTGCCTCAAGGCATCAAAAGATCCCATATACACCACAGCTAGGAACAGGCTTTGTAAAGTAAGGCCAAATATTACCAACAGCACACTCACACAAGTAAAATGGCAACTCTGCATCTGCAAGATGGCTTCTTACAAAGGCTCTCAAAATGCCAACTGTGGAAAAAAGAAAGAAAGGTTTGCTGAACTTCTTCAGATGCAGGGAAAAGAGGATACCCTGTAACAGCCTCTACAATGGCTGCTGACTGCCTTTTCCTTAAAAGAACACTTTTACTACTACAAATATCCTGAACAAAAAAAACACCAAAACCCCCCAAAACCTCCCAAACAAAGCTGGACTGGTTGCTCCCTAGGCAAAATTTAAGGATGCCAGTGAAGTTCTCCTAGGAAATCCAACAGCAGCTGTAAAATTTGCAGAGCTCAGCCAGGTGAGACTCTGCTAACTAATTATTAGTTCTTGTTCCATGCAAAAGTACTAAAAACAACCCCCCTCACTGTGGGTAAGCATCAATGCCAGCAGAGAACAAGGGGATCTCCACCACAATAGGAAGAGCTACTTGGTGTATGGTCTGGCCACCTTTTGTGAACTGATAGAGGCAGAAAGGTTCATCTCATTATTACAGTAGGTAAAGCTTCTTTTTCTTCTTCCTGGTTTGGGGGTTTATTTCAGATCGGGACAAGGGAGTGGCACTGGTTTCATAGAGGAAGTGTTCAAACTCATCTCAGTAACACACCATTCGACACAAGCAACAAGATATCAGGGGGGACAGTTTCCTAACTGCAAGTATTTTCCCATCAGGTGGGCTGACAGTCTCAGCCAAGTAGCCCTGGAAATAAACTCCCCTTAGTTAAGTTAATCCCTCCAGACTCCTCATCCCATTCAGGAACCCTGTAAGGATAGTGTAACCAGCTACTGCTGCTTTTCCAGAGCAGTATTACTTCCCTGGACAGCAGAAAAATCTGTTCAGAGCCATGCTCTTCTATCATGATCAGTGGTGAGGTGTTAGCTGCAGCTACATAGACTGGAGACTGAAGACTGCTCTTACCAGTTTCACTAGGATGGAAGAACCCCTGTAGAACATAACGGTCTGGAAAACGGACTCTCAGCACCACCTAAATCAAAGGCAAAGCACATCAGGTGAATTATTATGGCGGTTCTGTAACATCTCTGCTTGGCTTAGAAATTGTAAGGATTTTGAAACATCTGGAACAAAATCAAAGGAGATAGATTGCCCGCACCCACCCGTGTCACTACAGGACAGCTGATTTTATGTGGCACAACTGTTGTGCAAATCCCACAAGCAATGAACAGGGACAGAAATTTGAAGTGTCTTCCTGTAAGTAGCTCAAGGTCCTGTTATCACAACTGATTCCCAAAGTTACTCAGCCCCTGAGCCTGGACTAGCCAGAGGGACTGGGAAAGAACAAAGGCTACCTTTGGGTAACGCTCTAACTTTTCCTTTAGCTGAGCCTCCCTCAAGGATTTTGTCATCAGTGGAGCTTCTTCCAGGCGTTTCCTAGATACATGGGAAGAAGACAAGCTGTCACTTCTGTAACCAGCAGGGTTGATGAGAATGCTCAACTGTTCCATGTCTCCCTCTCAGCATTTTCCCAACCTTCTATTCCAGAATCTCATATATAGAACTACTGAGCATCAGCCACGATACTATATAACATTAATGTACAAGTTTAAAAATAAGTTCACTAGAGCAGATGCCAGAGAAGTTATTAAGAAAAGCACAGGAATGTTTGCTTACAGTACCCAAGAAGAGATGGAATTATTAATTACTCCAGGGAGCAAGAAGAGCTACTGAAGCTGTAAAACAATGTTAGCAGAAGAAATTAATGGGTATTAGCTAGTAACAGGGAAACAAGAAGAGAAGTTTCAGATCATTCAAGAACTGGCAGTGCAGACTGATGTCTTAAAAGGAGTAGTGGGTGAAAACAAAATTTAAGATGAAACAACGAGTTCAAGAAAACAATTATATATTTTCCTGTAAGTGAAGAAATAAGCTTAGACCAAACAGATTCCATGCTCAGCTTTAGTCTTTCTTCCTTGCTCACACTTAATTCTGAATAATCAATTTATGAGGCTAGATTCTGGTGAAACATTTGATCTTGTAATTCTGCACAACCATTTACAAGTTAATATCTTACACATATACAATTCGAAGTATCTTGGGAATAGCTGCTGAACAAAACAAGTATAGACTTAACCAAGCATGCCCAGACTGTCAGCTGGTACAGCATATCCCAAGATGCTCTGGAAGTGCTAGCTCCATTCCCTCTTTGTGTACCAAATGCTGATCCACATAAATTCCCAGCTCTTCATAAAGTCAGAATTAAATTCTAATTGCATTTAAAATACTGCACTGTGTCCAGCCAGTTTTTGCTAAGACTCACTAGCTGAGATCAGAAGCCAACTGGTATCAGATTCATGTGTAACTTGCTTTTATTTTTACCTTTGTCTGTGAGTGGCATATGCATTACAAGCATCAGCAAATTTGGAAATTAGGTCTTTTTTGGGTTTTTTTTTTTCAGGGTGCTGTATTCCAGTAACCCCCAACCAAATGATCCCACCTTTGTACCACTAAATACTCTAGACCTACACATCACGGAATTTTCAGGCCAATCTGTGATTTCATGTGGATTTCAACAGCCTTTAGGGAAAAAAAATCAGCTCTAAGTATGAAGCTTAACTCAGACTTGGTTAGAGTGTGAAGCAGGACTGTCCCATAGTCTCAGAGATTGCTTGTAATGTTTAAAGGAATGTTATGACCTACTTGAAATCACATACATTCATGAAATTGATTTCGTCAGGAAAATACAGACAGCAAAATGCTGCTGTGATGGGGAGGCTAGTTTATCTTAATCAGAGTTTTTAGCTCAGAAGTGGAATAAGAGTAAAATCAAGAAAATTTGACAGCAAGCTACTTGAACAGTGAGATGCGTAGTTAGTCCAGCTTCCTATACTTCTTCCCCTTCTTTGTGTGTGTTCCAAACATTCTCATGTCACTAAATTTCATTTCACTTTATTTACATTTAAGTAATGTCTCAAAGTTGGTCTTTTCTGTTAAAATATAAGGTACTTCTTAATGGCTGAAAATGCTACTAGTTACTACTGTAGTCACTGAGAGTTATTCCTATGAAGCTGGATTATTGTATTATTTTTTTTGGCCATCAAAAGTTACAATTTCTATTCATTTCATTCTTAATAAAGTTAATGTAAAGTCAGTTCAAAACAGATAGCATGAGCTCGCTGCCACTTTGGGCCTCTAGCAAGAGTACATCTCACTATAAAGCCAGTGGCTTCTCTTTCAGAAGAACAGAGAAGGAAAGAAGTAAAATATGGTGGGGTGTTAAATGGCTTTGAGTAACTCCCTGAAATGCAAAACACAGGAAAGAATTTTTCTTCTAATCCTTTCTCAGTGGGAGCCCACCCTCATTTGCCTGCGGTTCTCTGATAAACACATCAGACCCACAGACACTTTGTGATGGAAATTTCAACATCCACATGAAAACGTTATCACATGCACAAGTGCTCAACTGATTCACACAAAAACATAGGTCCTATCACAGCAACAGAACATAGCCCTTAAACTCAAACGGCATAAAAGGCAGAGATTTGCAGTGCTGATCATTAATTCATTAATTCCACACCCAGTAACTTATCTACAAGCATTTACTCAGAGATCACAGCCAGCTATAGGCACACAGTGTCACTCTGCTCAACAAAAGCAAATGGAGCAGTCTCAACTAGGCAGCAGGATGGGAACTTGCCTCTCACTCTGCAGCTGTGCCAAGCGTTTCCGCACATCATCCACTGTGACTTCAAAAAACTCATCAGGAAGCTCTTCTGGGGCAGCAGGAAGTGGTTCTAGAAGGTCCAGGTGACATACAAGTGGTTCTCGGTCTACAAGCTACAAAATAAAAATGAGTTTCAATTAGTTTCAAACGCATGGCTGTGCTTATGCTGTAAGGATCCTGGAAAAAAGGGAAAAGGCCAATATTTGTAAACTGGTGTGGAAAGCACGTCAGTAGGATCAGACTAATGATACAGAGGTTGGCAGTGTTGTCATTCTTTATTGTTGATAAAGCATGGGGCACAACTCCTCCCAGCAGGCAGCAGCAACCTATTGTCAGAGGAGTCACAGCCCAGCAGCGAGCTGCTCTCCATCATCAGTGTAGGAAGCCTAGAGTAGTACCCTCAGCAGTCATCTAATGTAAGAAGAGATAACTCCCTTCCAGGTAGTGCCTGTAGAATCCCTTCACTTACAATACAGTATTTTGCAGCTGAACCATATTCCTAGCTAGTTACAAGCTCATTACAAGTACTCAGGAATCACTCCTGTCCCAAAATCATAAGCTCTCTTTGCTCTACTCCAAAAATTTTCTCAGTACATAACCACTTCCTGACCATTCTACAACTTACAGAGGTGTCATACTTCATACTACAGAATATAAGCTGCCCAACTTTTTACCTGCCGTGCACTCCTGTCTCACATTGTATCTTCTGTTCTCTTTGCTTCACATCCTCTTTCCACAGAATCAATGGCACTAGTTCCCAACCAGGGTTTACTCCATTTCATCTCACTCTGGAGAGCAATGCTGTGTTTTGGTTAAGGCAGTTTCTGACCTGAGTTCTCTGAACTGAGTCACTGCAGGGTTTCATTGTACATGTTGCAAACTTTTAACTTGGCTTCCAGACTGCAGGAAGCTCCCCTGGATGGTGAAACGCCTTTTGCTTTGTACTTACAAAGTACTTAGCACTGAAATCAGCTGTTGATGCAGGCAAAGTGAGCAGATGGGAGGAACAGTTCACTGAATGTATTAGCTACAATAAAGGCACTTAATCCATTCCTCAGCAATTTTCCCTATGCTGCAGGTGCCGAGCAAAGGCCGCTGGAGCAGCACACAGCCTTCAGCCAGCCAAGATACCTCTTACCAGTGCTGCCCTGCCCAGCTCCCCCTTCCAGAGCCCCGCATGTCGCAGTGGGCATTGTGAGGGCAAACCCTAAGGACAGGGTCCTGGCTTAGGATTGTGGTCACACTTATTAAAAAAAACAACAAAACCCAACACCAAGACCCACAACCCCTGCAAACCCCAAGCCAAAACCCCCCTCCACCCTCCCACCCTAGGAGACAAACAGCATCTGCAGTCTCTGAAGGGAGAACATTATGTGTCCCTCCCAGTTTAGAAGAGATTTGAGACTGGCTACTATCCCTTACATCAAAAGCAGCACCTGTGTCAGTATGTGAATGTAAACCACTACCAGAGTCGAATACACAAGAGGTAGTTACACCTATTGGCTCTTGAACAATTCAAGCTCTTTAAATCACATTTAAGCACACAGCACTTGAAAAACAAGCAGCAGGAGCACTGCGGCTGCAGCCGCTGCAGGGAAGCAGCCCATGGTGGAAGAGCCCCACAAGCACAAATACTCTGACAGTTAATACAGCACTCCCACGGAGTCAGCTGCCAGCCTAACCCCAGGCTCTATGAACAAACCTGATGCTCATTTCTTCTCCCTTTATTCCCTCATATATTCTTTCAAGTCTCCCACATGTTCCATCCACTCTCCCTTCCCCCAGGCACAGGCCCCTTGGGAACAGGAGTCTCCCTCAGTTGTCAAAGGGACAACACAAATTACAAGGCAATGTTCACTCTGCTGTGGGCACTAAAGGGTAATTTGAGAAATTAAAAGAGGAGGTTGTGTGGGTGGGACCAGGGCTACTTTTAGAAAGTTGAGCAGGGTCAGCTCTAACCAGCGGGTGAAGGAGCCTTATTGCAGCTTTCCTGGGGCCGGGGGGATGCCCAGCGCTGCGGGAGGGATCCTGAGCACACAGAGCCTCCCCCTGGGAAAGGGGCTGTTGCACATTGGTCACAGCTGCTGCCCACAGCTGCTCCAGTAAGGCCAGAGGAGAATCAGTTGGGGCTCCCCAGGACTCAGGAGTACTTCAATCTCCTCAAATAGGCTGAAGTTTCATTTCATTCTGAACAGACAGACTGAAAATAGACAAAAACCAAACAGACTGAGCAAGACTTATCCTATGATCCTATGGCATGTTGTGAAGGGTGCTGGGATACAATGGAGAGAATTTCAGTGTCTGCATTAGCAAATCCTAAACTTAGCATTTAGTATTGGCTCTAGCAGGCACTTTAGCTAATCCTAACAGCAGCAGGATTCCACAGGAAAAGCATCAGTCACTGCCCAAACCACAGTAGTAGCTAAAGACTTCAGCCAAGACATCAGAAATCACGAGATAGCCAAAGATAGACATACATTCCAGTCCTAAGCATTCACCCCTCTTCCTTGCTGCGGGTGTACTGCTCCAGACCACTGCACTGTTACAAGTGTCACTCAAGCCTCACTTTCCACACACTATCATTCACCAGATGGGTCTCCTTTGCCAAAAAGGTACTAAAATGGGCAGTCAGGAACCCTCCCTCTACAGCCATTCCCCAGCCAAACAGAACTACCTAAGTGACATGATACAAAATCCACTACTTCCCAGACGTAAACACTCATTCCTGACTCCAGCTTACATCCAGCCAGATGTCCCCATACATCCCCTGCAGCCTACCTGTGCTGGCCCTGCACAGACACACACTCCTTGAGCTCCAAGTGTGTTACTTTATTCGCTTTCCCAGCCAACACCAAATGCTGGTATCGTAATTTCCAGACCAAGACAGGCTACCTATCAACTATTTAACATGAAGAAACATACTTTCCTGTATAGAAGGAGCAGATCTGTCCATGTCTAACCACACCACAAAAAAACCCAAACCATCACAATTAAGAGTAAGAATTTCCTAACATTAAATGTTCAGCTAACCCCCAGGATCAGAGTGAGAATTCTGCAGACAGCTTTAATGAGTGAGGGTTTGGGAAGATAATTCAGGTATTTTGAGATTGTTTTTCAGAGTTTCTGCAACTCAATTACAAAAGTACACAATGGGGTCTGATCAGAGAAGGGCAGCACAGTGTCTACTAAGCACTGCTTAGCACCCAAAAGATCTCTGATCTGAGGATGCAGAGGCTGCCACATCATATCACCATCATATCTCTTCTGCCATGTATTTGCACCCCATGTAATTTGCATCCTACATCCTTACAGATATAAGAAACACTCTTCAGAGAGAAAAAGGAACCCATCCATTCCTACTGCTTTACCAGTGTCTCCTTCCCTGGAGTCCAGCCATCACCCTGTTTCTTTTTCTTCATCCATTACCATTTGCTAGCTGAGGTATTCCAATTAGGCCTTTCTCAATCTGAACCTTCTTTTAATGTGTCACCAACAATCTTAAAGCACAGGCAGAACCTGAAAACTACCTTCCCATGGCGATTACAAAAAGGAGGCTCTAGGTGCACCACCCTGATTTCCAGCCCACATCCCGGCTTTCTGCAGCCACGGCCAAAGGTAACCACCTCCTGTCACAAACAGCAGTTTCTACCTCCCATTACTTAACTCTGGAGGAAAGCAAGCTCTGCATTTTGCTGGCATGTTTCTGTCAGAGATACCTTTCAGGAGCCAAAGATGCTGCGTAACAGTTTGTTCTTCATTGTTCAAAGTCTCTACCTCTATTACCAAGGTTGAGATGCAAGGTACTTTCTACCAGCAGGCTGAAGCCATCTATTCACACCAGTGTCTACCAGGCAGTCTAAGTAACTGCAGCCTCTGTGATAAAGCAAGTGCCAGGAGGAATGCAGCTCACTGGATGGTCACCACCCCAGACCTAGGGAAGCAGGGAAGCTGAGGAAAATGTCCATGTGAGTTTAAGTGAAGCAGTGGCAACTGTGTGTTCCACAGCAGCAAGCTCTCGCTGGAGACCCACCTCCTACCCACTACCTCAGGGAACTCTAATCTCATGGGGAATCTGGTGTAAAGTTACCTTCTAATAATTAATGTCCTGACATCAAAGTCAGCACGCAGCTGTCTGTAAACCATCTTTAGCCCAAGAAACGAAGGGACGCCAGCACAGATTTTATCCAGCCTCTCTCTTCAGCTTCAAAAACCACACACAGGCAAAGCATTAATGGGAAGATTCTTTTACAAAAATGGACCTTTGATGTTTAAAAATAATTTGTTTTGTTTTGGGTTTTTTCCTCAGGACTGAAAAGGGACAAAAAGCAGATGCCATGTGGCCAGCCCTGCTCTGCTGTAGCTGCTGAGAGCAAGGAGAGTGGAGGATGGCAGGAACAGAGGAGGGAACAAAATGTAATCAATCAGCAGCAAAAGCACCAGAGATCAAAGGGCTTGAAAGCAGCCGTCAAAATCACATGCTGTTTAACACAAGGGCAGAGCCCCCCCAACAGAATCCGCAGCTGCTTCCAAAGCTGCTCTCACACTGGAAGGGAGGCTGGCTCCAGAAGTGCCTCCGAGTGGTTTGAACTGGACTGCAACCCCCAGGCAGATGCTGGATTATAACAGTCCTCAGGCCACCACTGTACAGCTCTGTGCCCAACAAGCTGTAGCCAGTAAAATGATGAAATGAGTTCTGTCTCTCCTGCCAACATACGAAGAAGTACAGACAACAGGACCAGTAAAGAATCCCAGCACAAACCCTTTCACTGCTTCTTTTCAGACACAACTGAAACTCCTCCTTTCCTCCCCATAGGCAAGAGTGCAACTGAAGCAAGCAACACATTAGACTGGACAAACCACCCAGCCTACCATTCAGGGCTCCATGCGCAGGGTCTGTTCCCAAAGGTTCAGCAACACTGATGAGGTGGACCCAAACGTGTTTCTAATACACAACAATTTTCACCACTGGGTTGGCAAAGCTTCCTCCTGCTACATTTGTAACTGCTCCAGAGTCCTTCCAGGGCCTGGCTTCTGCTCCTGAACAATTCAGAAACTCATCAAGAATGAACTGCCACCACAAAGAAATCAACCAAGGCAGAATCTCCACATCAACATGAGAATATACACAAGAGTCTTGCTAAATTCCTCCTGGATCAAGGTCCCTTTGAACCTCATCAGGCACTCTTTCTTTCTACCTAAGGCTTTCCATTGTTAAATCCCAAGGCTGTATCAGAACCAGAGATAAACACAAAACTCTGATTCTAGGAGGTCCTAAAGAGTGGGAAAACATGAAGGGGATCTCTGAATGCTAAAGCCAACCATAGTGATGATATGTACAGTGAACGGACAAGAGAAAGAGCTGCTCACAGAGAAACCAGGACATGAAATTCCCAATGCACAACAATGTGGAGTAAGGTACAAATTTAAAGCCTCCTGTAGCTCATTTTATGCTGCCTGCCAGACATCCCCAACCTTGCTGAAGGCATTCAATTCCATATGGCTGCCCTAGAGAAAGCCTACTTAACAGCATTAAAACGCAATCCTGTGCTGGCATCACAGCACTCTTAAGCCATCAGTTCTGGTATCTCTACATTGGCTAAAGCATTTTTAAACAATACAGTTTTACTTCACAGACACCAACAATGAAACGAGATGTTCAACTGTCTTGCTGGAAAAAGGGTCAGAAAGAGGTAGACTTTATTTAAGCAGCAGGATATTTAAAGCAAGACAGAAAAGACTTTTATATGCAAGCAGAAATACAGAAGGAAAAGGATGGAAGCTTTCTGCTTCATCTGCAATACTATGAAAATTAGACACACAGAAGGGATGGGACTGGACTAAAAGAAAATGGTCTAGGCCTGTTTGTTTGGGATTTTTTTTCCAAGTATTGAACTCTTAGCAAGTGAGATGCAACCACAGCTGAAAAATTATATTCCTAGCTCTATACCCCTTTCATTCTACCACGTGTCACTGAAAGAGTTAAAAGGTAAGTCAGAGTGACCACAGGCAGAAGGAACTCTGAGGAAGCAGATGTTAACAACTGTCAGCATGGGATAATGCTTTTACAGTGGCTTTACTATGGATTTCTGTGTTCCACAGAAAGGCTCAGATGAGAAATCAGAGCACACCTTACAACCTACATGAATCTCTGAACATGTTTTCAGATCTTCAAAGTCATGGAATGAAGTTGCAACAACCCTATTAAGACCACTTCTGCTCCTAGGACAATCCTACAACAAGCTACAAATGTTATCCCTTTCCAGATATAAAACTAGCAAGCTTGTACCTTCCATGTGATCTGGGAGTTCAGTCAGTTACGATAAGCAGTAAGCACCTTCAGAGTATTACAAAACACAAGTCTGGTGACATCTAGTTCTGCCAAGACATCTAACTCCATATTATAGGGAAAAAGCCTTAAGTATGGAAACATCTTTTTCCTTGTAGGGGTTCAGCCTCAAGCAAGGCAGGATAAAAAAAGCCCTCATTGCAAACAAGTTTTCCCTTACCTGTTCTTGCTCCTTTTGCAGTTCTTGGCTGTTCTTAGACTTCTTTGGCTTAGAAGGGCCTCCAGGGCTAGAAGTTGTTGTTGGCAACACTGAAGATGACGTATCTAACCCAAGAAATGGTGCAGCTATAGAAGAGTCCCCCAGACGCTGTCCATCTCCAGAAAAAGGGACAAATGGGGTCGACTCAGGCTCTGAGGAAGGCCACAGCTCCTCCAAGGTGGTAGGAGATTCTCTAATTGAGTCTTGCTTGTCTGTGCAGCTGTTTAAAGACATGGCCACATCCCCATGGTCCAAGTCCTTTGGGAATGTGTTTGCTTGAGGTAGGGGAACATCCTCTGCTCCTTCACTTGAGTCTTGCCTCACTGTCAACTCATTACACTGCACCGTGGCACCCACAGCTTCCTCCTGACCAGATGAACTGCATTTCTTCATGACAACTCTTAGAGAAGACATGAAAATGAATAAATACGAATCCATTTATCCTAACAGTACTTCCCTCCCCATTCCCAACATGACCATGGCATAAAGACAGCTAGACTGAAATATCCCCTAATATAATGATCTGCTGCTTCCAGACACTCACAAAGAACAAGCTCTAGTTGCTCTGAAGTTAAGGGTGGGGGACAGGGGTTTGCGCAAAAAAAAAACCCACCAGAACAGGAACTACCAACTCCACAGGAAGAACTCTGGCTTCCAGGAAAAAGCAGCAGTGAGTCATAAAGCACAGCTTCCAATCGCTCCTGCCTCCGGGATATAAAGCAAAGAACTGGCTAGATCACAGAAAGGCTGTCATTGTCCCCTACCTCACCCTCCCAGTCAGCAGGAGGCATTGCAGGGACTGGGAGGCAGGGAAGAATGAAGTGGTAGGCAACTGCCCTCTCAGAAAGATTTTTCACTTTGAATTGTCTGTTCCACTCACAGGAAAGAAGAAAAAATAAATAAATAAAGAGGAAGAAAGAAACAAACAAGCTCCTTTAATGTGCACATGAGGGTCAGTGGCAGCGGCTGCAGCTGCGGGGAGCACATCTGGGCAGCAGTTTCTGATAAAAAGCAAATGCAACAATCCAGAGCTGTGTGACTGTCATTCCTGAGCGCTGTTTGGTTGTCACTGCTGAGCTGTCTGTTTTCACTCTGAGCTCTTTCTCTTGGGGTCCCCCCCCCAGCCTTCCTTTTTTTTTGTTTGTTTTTTTTTATTTTAAATAAAACAAATTCACCCCCAGAGTAAAAAGATAAAAATAGAGCTCAAACTTTGCTCCTCCCAACCTGACGATGGCGCTGCCTCCAGTCAGGCCAAGTGACTTCAGCGTTGTCTTCTCTAGGGCGTTTTTTCCTGCGATCTGCAACAAAACCAGAGGGAAGTAATTGTGGCAGCTGCCTCCCGGAGAGGGTGTGTAAAGTGCTCTTTCTAGAACGAAGCCTGTATCCAAACAAACATCACACAGCACCAGAAACAGCACAAAACACACTCTGCAGCTGGAAATGAGATCAGAATGCATCTGTATTCACCTGTACTGCTGTACCAAATTAACTGCTTATTAAATGATGTGAAGGGAAGACGACCTACATATTCTTTCATCCCATACATCCATCCCACTCAGATCCAACCTCAGCAAAGCATTATTTTCATGTCAGAAGTTAAATCACTGGCAACATCTCAGAGCTGACAGACAGACAATTTCATTACGTACACCTCCCATGTTTGTAACGACCTGTTCCAGAATAAAGATGATCTGTTCACAGAGGTCAGTGGGAAGTGAAGGGACAGCTAGGGAGAGCAAATTCCATAATATACACACACAAAATATTAAACAAAACATTAATAGCAAAAGATCAAAACACAGAGAAAAGCAAATATTTATTAAAATGAAGCCACTGTTTTGATTCAAGCTTTAAAAGAAGTTGGAAAGAAAAACACAAACAGGTCATTGAGCTCATTTTATGGGCTCAGAGGTCTAAACAGCCCAGTGTTACGTTCCAAGAGAGCTTTTTTCCATACAGACACGTCATGCTTTGAAAAGACCAACATTTTTCTACTTCCCCTCTCAAGAAAGTTCAAAAGAAACACTTTCCAGGTTGGAAAGCAGAGCTGAGGTTTCTTTATTTTTTAGGGACAGAAGGAGGAGAGACAGTTAAGATGACTTTGCTGACTTACCTCATCTCTCATGTAAACACAGACCGGAGAGAATTCACCATGTTGTTCCATAAACTCCCTGCAGTAAAAAGCAAAATACTGCAGCACCTGTAGACCAGCCTACTGCCCCCAAAACCAATGCACAGTAATAGCAAGAAGTGCTGTTAGCTAGCAGCCCTCTCCTCCACGTCCCATGACCCACAACCGTCACACAGAATCAGTACTAGACATTATGTAAAGAACTTGCTCCAATGCATTCACTGTTCCTTAAATGCAGCCCTGAAAGCTTAAAACCCAAGTAGAAATAATTAAAGTTAGCTCTGAAATTAGCTGCTCCTACCAGATAAATTTGAGCACATCATTCTTCATGTGCTTTAATACCCATTCTGGATCACAATTCAGTAATACTTGCTCTTTTTAATCCATTCTCTAAGTTAAGAGTTACCAGACTTTAGACTGTACTTGTCTTGAGGACAGGTCAGTTTCTTTCCATGTGTGCATCACAACAAACAGAATGAAATACTGTGAATTGAATGAAATGAAGCAAATCAGAGAAATGAAAGCTTGAACCTCAAGTTGCCTGTCTATCAGGAAAGGTGGATGATTACCATTTACGAGGAGAGAACCAAGGTAAAATGGAACACACGTGCTCATCACGCAGACCCATAAGAGACGAAACCACTTTGACTTCCACAACCTAGTTTAATTTACCTTCCAAAACTGCTTTCTGCTTCAATCCAAAAAACAATTTGGATTGAAGAGTCTTCTAAAAATTTATTGAAAATATCTGACCTTAATGAATGATACCACAAAGCAGCAAAGAGACACAGTCATTGTCAAAACTGTCTTCAAGTGTCCAAATTGCAACTGCTTCTATATAGAACAGCCTCAGAGCTGCTGAAGCTGCCAGCCAGGCAAGAGTGGGAGACAGAAAAGCAACAGTTCTCCCAGGCCTCCTGCTAAAAGGGTATACAATGCTTGTGCCCTCAACCAGTCTCTGCAGAACAGACTCCAAGCAAAGATCCCCCAGAGACTTATTTTTCTATAACTCTTGGAAGCCAGCAGGCTCCTCCTCCAGCTGCTGTTAATCCGTTACATGCATTCACTGAGGCAAGCACACACATCAAACACACTGTCATTTCTTTGATGTGATGTTCTTCAGAAGGGGAACGGCAAGCAGATTAGATTCCTTCATGTAGTGATCTGACAGGGCCTGTAAACATCTTGTGCAAGGACTGCCACACGCTGAGAGGAGGAGCAGCCTTACAATAGCTTCCAGACCTTCTCCATACCCAATTAGCCAAGATGGACGCTGAAAACCCGGGGGAAATTCCAGTGGATTTAGAATACTTCCCCTCACGCACTTAGAGCAGCTGAGTATTCCAGGAAAAGGTCTCCAGTTGGAAAGTCAAAGGAAGGACTCAGCAAAAGGCAGCAACTAGCTGACTAGTTAGTCAACTGAGTCAATACGCTGAAAAGCAGCTCAGCCCAAGAAATCTATATGAATGGCTACAGATCCAGGTGGTTTGTGACTGTCTGAGGCAGCATCTTTGCTGCTTGCTGAACTTAATCAAAAGTTTGCAAAGTCCATCCAAACATCTGAGCTTCCAGGGGGCAGGGAAGAACAGCTGTGTCTTATGAGCTGAAGCTAATAATGCTTAGCATACTGCAGCACTTAAGAAGCTTAAAAAGAGCAGCATGTACATCAGCTATTAGTATTACAATAATCTGTACCAAAAAATAAACAAAAATCAACAAAAAAACCTCCAAAGGAGCAAAACTATATAAAAAGCTCAAAATCTTAATTTTATAATTCTATATAAATGCTTATAATTTTATTATTGAGAAATAAGCAGCAAATGCGTGAGAAAGCCACACAAAGGCTATTTGCCACTGTTCATAACTGCCACCCCCACCAATCTAGCAGTTCCTGAACTGCAATGAGCAGAGAGCACAAAGTAGGTAGTAAAGTACAAGAGGGCCCCTAAACACCTAGAAAAATTGTACCTCCTTTTTTTCTACCTCTTTCCTCAATCAAAAGAAAAATCATTGTCTTCTCTCTAGTATTTACACCAAGACTGTCCCTTTTGACTTGGGTAAATGTCACAGGGTAGATGAGGTCCCTGACCATTAAAGACAAAGCGAATGGTAAGTAAGGCTCATTTGTACCACTTTAGTCAGTAGACTGCCTCATGCATTACCCCAAACTATGGTTTGATGCAACAACACGCTGAGTACAAAAACTGACATGCACCACTCCTACCCACCTGCTGCTTCCTCTTTTGGACCCTTGTTTCCAGACATGCTACACTTCCTGTCATAACTGCCTATGAGAGACAACCCTTAACTGGGTTAGAAAATTTAGCTATCTGAAAGATAATGTAGGGACAATAATATTTTTCAGCTGCATCAGCTATTTAAGCCAATTCCCTACAAAGCTGCAGAAACAATTTGAAGGGAGTTAGACAGGAGGGCAGGAGGTGAGCACTATCTCTTCAATCCCTTACTGCTATACAGAAGATGTTCCTGATCCAAACTCCCTCCCTTGGGCCAGCAGCACTAGTCATTCCTTTGACCTTGTTACAGGCAAGTCCTACTAAGCTAGCAAGAAAGGAACAGCACATCAATGGGAGGTTGGAAGAATTAGCTGCTTTACTGTGGAAACAGCTCCAGAGCAACTCCAGCCACACTATGCAAGCCTAACTTGATGAGCTAATGTCAGCCAGCTCAGCCCAGAACCATGGGTTTATGCTTCTTAGGATATTTCAATTGCAGTGTAGAACAAACAACTTTAAGTTTTCAGTTAAAGCAATTTATGCTAGTACACGTTTGTCTAGTACTAACACACACTCATCACCAGTCAATTACTACAGCTGCCAATCCAGTATTTTGCATCCTGTACCATAAAGATTGTGCTGATCTGAACCATACTGCACCATCAGCTTTACTATTGACCACTCATTTCACAGCTCTTCCAGCACCACAGCCTTGCAGACTTCCGAAGTTTTGACACAGAAAGCCACTGCCTCTTTATATGAGTATTTAATTGGTTGGAGAAACTAACAAAAATAGTTCCTATTTGCACAATAGCATAGCACAGCATTTGTACAAATGAGCAAGAGATTAAAATGCAACACAACAATTACTGGAAGGTGAGGAATGTAAGAGAAAGAACAAGCTAAAAATATAAAATCTAGGGGGGGAAAAGAACATTATCAAGAGAAAGGCAAAGCCAACTACCATAGACAAAAATGAAATTTGGAAATTCTGTCCAGAATAGAATGGCTGTCACAGCTTCAAGGCTTCATCTGCCAAGCCATGACAAAAATAAGAGAACTGTCTTTGGAGAAGAGTTTATTAGCTCTACATTTCAAAACAAAACAATACTTTTAAGTCAAACTAATGTAGACTGGACTCAAATAATAAGATTTATAACACCTGCATATATTCAACAATGTAAGACCAGAAATTCTTCCATTTAAACAGGACTTAATCAATCTTCTGAAGATTCCACATTAGCCTGCTGAAAGCTCCATATTTTCTTGAATAATCATAGAATCACGGAACAGTTCAGATTTGAAAGGACTTTAAAGCTCATCCAGTTCCAACCCCCTGCCATGGGCAGGAACACCTTCCACTAGAGCAGGCTGCTCCAAAGCTCGTCCAAACTGGCACTGAGCACTGCCAGGGATGGGGCATCATAATATATAAGTATAGTTTCTTCCTGGCCTTAGCAGTCCGTTACCAGTTCATGCCCTGAACAAGGAGTGCTACTCCAATACTAAAAAATAATGAAACTATGGAGTGTCAAATCTAAAAGAGCAAGGAAAAGGCAAACCTCTTGTGTGGTACATGAAAAACCACAGTCAAATAAATGCAATTTCTACAAATCCGCAGGACTTATCTGGATCACTGTAACTACAACTAAATACTGTCATGCAGAGTTACACCTAAATATGTATTTTCTCACTGTGTTGCTCACCTAATCTTTGCAAAATGGTTGAGAAGTTCCCACAAAGTCTGTTCACAGAGAAAGGTGTCTTGTAAACGGGAGCCATCATCCAACTGCAATGCGATCCGAACCTGTGGGAAAACACACTGAATTTATCTGAAAACTAAATGTAAACTTCCTTATCTTTACAACTTGTTTAGGTATTTCAGTGATCTGTAGAACCTGCTATCCAAAAAAACATGACCTCCTTCTAAACACTTCCTCCAGGGGATTACACTATTAAAAATGAAGAAGTGTATTCAAATGATTACTTTAGGAGTCTGGCATTTTTACCTGACTTCCCATTGGAATGGACAGCTCCTGAGCATGGAAAAGGCAATCCTTGACTATTAACCAGCTTTCCTGCACCTTCTTCCCTGACACATCCTGAACTGAAATGTATTCTGAGACAGGCCAATGCAAACGTCCCATTCAGTGTTTCTATGTGTCCCTACCAACAGTGTCAGTGCATCCTCTCACTCTGTGAGAGTGAGTGACACATGGGAACGCATGAGGGGGAGAGCAAGAGTGCAATGGGAAAAAACAGGCACCACACACTCCAGTGATCAACTGTGATTTCCTTGGTGGAATATGTTTGTCATCTGCCTCAGCTCCTACCAGTCCTTACAGGACTGCAAACTGTCATCTGCTGGAGACAGGAGTTTTTCTACATAAAGGGAACAGTGACATCATCAACAACTAGCCAACAGAACTAGTTGTTGTCATCCCACCATTAACACAACCTCCTGGTTTCTCCTATGCTGGAGACAAGTATTACATTATTCTCAGCTAGAGCAGAGTGATGACAGCTGACATCACCATTCTATAAGAATCCAGCCCAGAAATTCAGACTACCAGTTGCATCAGTTTCTGGGCAACAGTTCAAAGCTAAGCATGTCACGAAAGCCCTATTCAGTCAACTAGAAGTCTTTTTGCAAATCCCAGGCTCTATAAATAAGAGACCAATGCCAATTATCTTTTAAGTTTACAAACACATAAACAGAAGGTTAACAACTTTAACACTAGAACTGTAGTGATGGTACCCCTATATCACCCACCACCACAAAGGAGAATTTGTTCAACCTGTCACTAAAGAACTGTCTTATGGGAATTAATGATTTTTACATGTGAAAGAAATCCATCTACTTTAAAAAATATCAGGTTTGCTGAACAAACTCACAATTTATCCAAACCAGTGTTCTGGCTCTAGAGGTAAGACTGCTGCCAGTGACCACAGGAAAGCACACCTACTTCCATGCAAGTTATCTCAATAAAGAGACAATAACAAAAGGCACAGAACCAAATTCATCCCAACATTACTGCAGCCAGCCTGCATGATCAAGCCTACATCTCAGCTGCCATTGTATCAGGGCATAATACCAATGCCACCAGAGTCAGCTCTCATCACAGTTAACTGGCTGTTTTTAACTCCCTACAGTATTTGACATTCCCTGTAGCAGTGAATTCTTTTGGTCAGTTGTTCTGTACAAAGTGTTTTCTTATACTGTCTGTAAAATCCTTCCAAGTAGAATCTCTGCTCTTATTTTATGGGACAGCAACTCTGTTTAGACTTTACTCTTCACAAGCATATTTACTATATCTTCTCAGCTCCATAGAACAGCAACAAGCACTCCAAGGGAAACCTTGGAGTCACTTCTGTAGACTGTTCTGCTGAAATACAACTAAACCATAATAAGTTAAACTTTCATTGGCTCTTCTCCTTTGTGATCTAAAGCAGTGATCCCATGTTATAAACCTTCTCCTACAATGCACAGTCCTTCTCACCCCTTTCACAACTTTTTTAACTGAAAATTTTAAGCAGATGCTACCAGCTTGTGGTATTTTTTTAATGAAATATGTCATATGGAGCACAAACTTCTTTCTAAAACAAAGTTAGAACAAAACATTAGCACCAAAACAAAGTCCATGGAGGTTTTACAGAGAAAAATACAGACATTTGTGACTCCCCAAACTGCACTGCACACCCACAGTGAACTACAGCAGAGACTGCAAAACCTTTGTGCACTACAGAGTTCTCTACAGTGTTCATCAGTGTGTCTATGTGACAGGTACAGCAATTGCCTATGACAAAATACCACTAACACAATTTGACAGAGACATTGAGAGAGTAGCACTAATAGACCTGAAACTTCCTCAAAAAATGAGAAACTCCACCTGAGGAAGTCTGTAAGAAGAGAGATGACTGTCAGTGACAGACAGATTTTCATTCCCAGGCCACTTAAGTAAGACCATACACCATTTGTAGCACATTCAATGTTTATACTCATTAACACCTATGCATCATTTCAAAACTCATGTCTCCAGCTGTAAGAACGACATGCATCAAAGATTTTTAAACCTCCTAAACATGATAGTAATTCCTGCAGAACACAGCATCCAGAAGCTGTTTGCAAGTTGTACAAAGCAGGGACATTTGGCAACCCCTAAACACAATGCATGTCACAAAACATTCTAAAGCTGTGTGAATACACCATGAAGAGCAGTGCTGGGAAAGAAGCAAAAGAGAATCTTGTAAGAATGTGAGATTTAGTCAAAATCCAGAGGCAGACAACAGCAACAGAAATAGAAATTAGAAAATTTAACTGAGTTAGTAACTGAACTGCTGAGCAAAGTCATCAATGATGTTTAACTTCCTACACATTTATGACTACTAGTTTTTCATGTGCCCCAAAAGATCTCCCTATCCTCCACTTGCAGCTGGAACTCCATCAGCATGCAAACTGTAAGCAAAGACTTCCAGCTACTGAATTACCACTTTCCACCACACCTCAACCAGTCTTTGGGTGGTCTTCCACTCAAGCATTGGCCAAGTCTAACCATGCTCTTGCTCATGAGATCTGACATGATCACGTTCAGCAAAAGTGACAACTGAACTAATCGAGCACACTGCGAAAACCAACATACCATGTTTCCAGTTCCCACTCTATTAGAGACTGGCACCATCTCCAGCTTGGCATTGTTGGGCAGCCTGGCA
The DNA here is from genome assembly GCF_012275295.1 of Melopsittacus undulatus. NCBI lineage: Eukaryota > Metazoa > Chordata > Aves > Psittaciformes > Psittaculidae > Melopsittacus > Melopsittacus undulatus. The sequence goes on from NC_047537.1 coordinate 18,535,488, forward strand.
AATCTCCACTGTAAAGAGAGATCCAACACGCTCCTCTGAAACCTAAACAAGAACAGAGCCCATGAAAACACCAGGAACCATCCTGTGTAACCTTCAGATCACTTCAGGGACTGACAACAACGAAAAGTCCAATTATTGAGCAAGATAATTCCTTGCAGGCTGATTAGGAGCCATAGAGCAGCATTCAGCAATGCAGAACTGGTAACTCAGAAAACAGTCCACAAAAAATTATTCTGCATATCAAAAAGCTGCAGTTTGTAGAGATCACAAATAAGATACTCAAATTTATGTTTCTCCTCAGGCTTTAAGAGAGAAACAGAACTGAATAGTCAAGCCTGGTGCTCAGTGTTAAATAAAAAGGTACTCTTTTTACTGCCACTCAAATAGCCTCTTGCTTATGATACCGTAAAAGATCAAGCCACAGGGTGCGACTGGAGCCCTGTCAGTCAGTGAGCTACAACTGCGGATGTGGGAAGACACCTCTGTGGAACTTACACAGCATCTCGGTATCTATTCAAGGAGCAAAGGGAACTTGGCACGGGGAAACCGGGAGAGGTTACCTGAACAAAATCCCTTTGCTGGAGAACAGCAGCCCACGGACCCTCTCTCCCCATGACTATGAGCATCCCCCTGAGCTCGGGGCCCGCAACCCCGGGCACCCCCCGTGGCAGCCCCCGCCCGGCAGCGCGCCGGGCCACGGGCAGGCCTTCGGCACCGGCTCGGCCCCTTGCCAAGGGCGCGGAGGGCGACTTCGACACCGCCGGGCCCGACCCTGTCCGGGTGCGCAGCCGCGGACCCACGCTGGGCCTCTGCCACCGGCGGCGCGGAGCAGCCCTCACTAGGGCCCGGGCAGAGCTGCCGCCGGCCCCGCTGTGACACTCACTTGAGGCCGTACTCCCCGGGGCTGCCGCCCTGCTTCCTACAGACCTCCTCGAGGATCTGCGGAGAGAACAGAGGCGTTACGGGCCGGGCCGGGCCTGCCGCCGCCGCGCCGCCGCCCCCCGGACCCACCTGAAGCAGCACCGTGCCGGGCCCCACCCGTACTGTGACCCGCCGCCCGCTGGGGGCCAGCACCGACACCGCGGCACCCCCCCCGCCCGCCGCCGCCATCTTCCCTCCCTCCGAGGCGCCGGCCCCGCGCGGTTGGGGCGGAGCTGGGCCCCGGGGCCGCCCCTGTTGCAGACCGCGCCCCGCCCCGTCGAGGAGCCGAGGCACCGGTCAGGCGGCCGCGGCGGGCGAGTCCCGGGCTGAGGGGGCCGGCCGGGGACTTCCGGGGCCTGGGCCTGGTTAAGGGTCAGGGCAGAGCCGGAGGTCGAGGGTCAGGGTTGGGGCCTGTGCCCGGGTGACCGAGGTGGGAGGTCGCGGTACCGGCGCTCGGAGCAGGGCACCGGGCACACGCTGTCCGCTCGGCCGAGGGAGAGAGCAGTGGAGCGGGGGGAACCGGAGCCAGGGCTGAGCGGTTCCCGGCGGGTTTGCAGTGTTAGCATCGGTCACACAACCCTGAAGACACAAAACGTTTCTTCGCTGTGCCTGGGCAGCGGAGCGGGCGCGCTGCACATCGAGGCACCTCAAATCTCTCTGGTCTTTACCAAGCGGCGATGGCTGCGGCCGGCTGCGGGTACCGGAGCGGTGCTCCTGGGCAAAGCACAACAGCTCCTGACGGCGACAGCCACGTTGCAGGGAGCGCTCCCCCTGCCACACAGGTGCCGCAGTCAGGACACCGCGGGTGAAGGCAAACCACAGCCCCCCGTGGCCTCCGAAGGCCATTCCTGGTCAAAACAGCAACCAACCCAAGATGTGGATTGTGCATCTCAGGGTTAGTGTTGCAAACTCAGTCGTTCAGACAAGGGCACTGCAGCTGCAGGGAGCTGAGATTATCTAATATACAACATTTCATAACCTTTCACTCTCGGCACCACCTTTTCAGTGTCGAAGGCACTCTCAGAGATTCAACTCTTTTGTTTGCTATCATAAGGAAAAAAAACCCAACCCTTAGTTTGGGTAACCACTGGAATTTATTTAGCCTAAGTTGTAACCACATGGCAAATACTTTCTCTACTTCTTCTATATTTGTCATATATGTTGAGCTTAAGTCCCCACTGCCACCCCCAGCGCCCACAAAAATGTCTGCTCTGTTTGGCTTATAAAGGAAAAATATCCTTTTAAGGGAAAGACACTTTAGTAAAAGATAACGCTTGTTTTTACCTTATCAGCAGTGTGAGAGAAAGGAGAAAAAGAGTGGAGGGGAATTCTAGTGATGGAGAGACATCCACTTGCTTATACATGTGAATTCCTGAGTCCTCCCAACACCATAGCTACTCAATTAAGTTGTATTAATAGTAACAAAGGGTGTCCTGATGTATAATGTGTTCTTTAAAAATAACACCTAAGCATGCCTTTACACTTGTTCTTTCCATTCTGTTGGGAAGTATCATCATATTACCTACACAGCTACAGCACTCAGGATATTGGCATCCCAGGCCATGTTTGTAAATCCTAAACACATTAAAATGGTTGAAGTCGGTGTATTTCACTTTCAGAGCTGGGATGGACAAGAGGTGTATAGCCAGTTACCACAGAACAGCACAATAACTCGTCAGTCATCTGTCAATACCCTGAAGTTGTCTGTGTGCACTTGTTTTTACTATTTTAGCTAAGCAGCTGTGCAGCTTTCTGAATATAAACACAACAGCTGTATACAGAGGTATTGCCACCATCCTTTCACTTGTCAGTTCTCAGCTTATGTAGTGAAGAACTTTGTTCATACTCTCAAAGTCAGTATTGTGCAGGGAGGTTCTGACCATCCTCTCACGATTCTCTTTCATAGGAGAGAGGCCCCACACTGTAGAAGAGTTTCTCCCTCAGAACAGCTCACACCAAGGTAATGACAGCACTGCCTCTGACAGCAGCTGGGAACAGCAGCAGAACAGCAGACTGCCATTATATTTTCCCCAGTATTAACTTCCAGTTTTCACCAGACCGCATCTTGTAGACATCCCAAGTCAGAGGTGTGTCTTTACATCTAATCTGATGGATTTCCCCTACATGAATTTGCCCAGCCACATTTTGAGCCCACCTGCAGTTTTGGCACCCGCAGGACCTGGGGCAGTGGATGCCACAGTCAAATTGTGTGGTACGACAGAAGTACCTAACTTTGATTTAGAGTTTCTTCCTTGGTGTTCCACAGCTTTTATCAAGAAACAATCACTAATCATTCTCTGTTTCCATCTCTGTAACACTCACAAGTCTAGAGACATGCTTCTTATCATTCTCTACCTTTTTAATTGCCTTTGCTGTAAAATATGTGAAGAACCCTTCACATATATGAGGCCTTAAGGGCAAGACTGTTCTGAAAGTTGACAGATATTTGCCTATGAAGGGTGCAACAAATATCTATGGTGTGCAAATTCATCTAAGTCTTTAAAATAAGGTTCAGACCCAAAGCTCTGCAAGTATCTCACACAGAGTGAAGACATCTTGTCCTTCCACTCATCAGTACCTTCAGAGAAGGTAAGAAGAAGCAATTCTAATGGACATGTTAACACCAGTGATTGTTCATCTGCTGAGGTGGAGCAGACATGGGATTCTAAAAGATACATTTTGAGTTACACGGAGCCCCCTGAACTGGTCTTGTTTCTGTAGGGGGGTAGCTCCTATTTGATGTCTGAAACAGGCAGCTGTTTTCTATTTTGCATTTGGAAGTGACACATCCCTTAAAGAAACGTTGCTCCTGTTAAAAAGACAACAATGTAATTTGAGCTGGACATTTCCAAGTTGTGGGATTGGAGAGATTAATCTGTTTTTTAATGACATGTCATAATCAGAAAGTCGCATGGAGGTTAAGGGTCATATTTCATACCCACAGCCACTTCTAATCTCAAATATTTATCTGAAATTAGAAGCATTGGGAGAGAAAGAAGGGGGGAGGTAACTACAACCTGGAGTTCATTAAAGTGCTACAAAGAAAGAAGAACTCATTAGGGAATAGTTAAAAATACCCTTAACAACTTGGTTTTCTGCCACTGTCAGGACCAAGTGATGCCTACAAGTCTGCCAGGTGGGCAAAACGTATGCCATGCCAAGACCTCCTCAGAACCTGCATTTCATTTGTGGTTACAGTGAACAAGCTGCAGAATGACCTTTCCCTAAAATCACCTTCCCTTCCTGGCAGCTAGTGCTTTGCTTTAGACCTGTACCCCTGGCACGATGCAAGTTTGCATTGCCACAGCCACACAGAGAATCATGCATAGATTTGCTTAATGATAAAGCATAGAATCCTCCCCCCCCCTTTTTAATTTCTTTTAAATTGATAGGAATTTAACTATGACCATCTAGAAACATGTTGTCACCAGTTCCAAACTATAATACAGAACAATAGTTACTTACCACAGTAATGACCATTCCAAAAAGATTTCCTCCCATCTGTACCAACAGTATGTGCTGCCAATTACCAGAGTCCTGGGGATGTTCAAGAGTGTTGTTCCCTACCAGAGCATTGCACAGCACATTGTGTCGTGCTTTTAATCAACACAAGACCCAAGAAACAAGTCAGGGGAGTTCAGCTGAGCCAGGGCTGCAAGAGCTGCCTACACCAGGTATGAGAGCTGGCTACAGAGGGGAAAGGTACTCAAGGCATAAGTGCTGGCCAGGACTTGGGGTATCATCCTCTCAGCTTCTGAGAGGCAAGTCCTAGAGCTGCCCTGGTCCTGACAGAACTGTAGGGAATCTCAGAACTGTCTAATTTCATTATACAATAGTATATCACAGTCCAATACATTTCAACACATATGAGGACATAATGGAACATCCTGCAGGATATTTCATTTTGAAAAGCATTAAATAGTAACAGCATCTCCCTTAACATTATTCCCAATCATTAAGAATCTCTTGCTGGCCTCCTGCAAGCCTTACCCCCACCCATAAAAATGCCCAATCTCCAGTGCCTGGAGCAGGAGTCCAATTCCTCCACAGTTTTCTTTGAGCTTCTTTCCATACCAAGCCCAAGCCATTCAATGTAGGGTGTTTCTTTTAAAAGCCTAAAACTTAGCAAACCTCTCCTTCTGAAGAACAAAATTCTTTGAAACCTATGTGCACTTGGATGTTCTCTCAAGTTCAGCATGTCAAACTGTACTGGATTTAAATATCTAGAAGAGAGCAGTCTCTCATGCCATAACCTCACATACTGTGTAATCTACACTCTTTGTAACAGCCCCTTGCTCCTTTGTGACAGGTAACACAAAAATTATGAGTGCTCTGAAGGAAATCCTGTTACCAGTGCCAGAAGTAAGGCCAAGACAGACACAATTTAAATGTCTTTGCTTCAACACTTTGGACAAAGGCCCAAAGATCTGCAACTTTAACTTTGCCCTATGGTTCTTCAGTGGTGAATCACACTCAGTTACCACTTCACACACCAACTGGTACAATGTGTTACAAGGTTCAGTAACTGCAGAACCCCCCAGTCCGTCCTGTTTTCTTGCTGCAACAAGTGGAATACAAGGTCCTGGAGTTGTTTATACCACCTGTTCCATGATCCTGGAGGACTTTGTGGTTCATCTGGTCACTTTTTGCAAACTAACCAGTTTCCAGCTGCACCTCTGCTCAGGCAGCCAGGCATGGTCTCTAACTGGCAATAACTATTGCTAGTGATGGATTGCTCATATCTGACAGCCAGTGAGGAAGGCACGTTTAGGCCAGTGTAGAAAAAGATAACAGACTTGTCCTGGGACCAAAACTGTACTGAGGAGATGTAGTGTGTGTGTGGAGTGTGTTCAGTTCAGTGGCTTTTCCTGGCTTAAAGATACTATTGGTACTATCAGCACTTAAATAAAAGAAAACATTTGGAGATAAATATCTGCCCGAGGACAGAGCTGAGATCGAGATTACGTGAGAGTAACTGAAAGATTAAGAAAAACATAACATGGCAAGCAACTTGCAAACCCCTGTGCTCTGTATGGTGGAAATTTAGAGCTAATGATACACTTAATAAAGTCCAAAGGTAAGAAGCACACTTGCAGCAGCCAGACAGCCTTAACTCCTGCTCTGCAAAATCTCTCCACTTACAATTTTAAGATGATACTATTTTCACCTTTTCTAGTCCCAGATAGATTGCATTTCCCGGTGAAGACAGCCGGGTTCCTGCTCCTCTCTGGAGGGTTGTCGAGGGGATGAGCTGCCCGTCCTGGTATCTAAAGGAAGATGGAATTATTCAGGGTGGAGCATTTTCTCTGGTTTTCCTCGTTTTTTAACACCGAGGCCTGCGATACAGACATAACTTCCCTGATGTGCCAGTTCTCACAAATGACACCGTGGAAGCTGGCCACTTAACGTGGCTTTTTCTCCAGGGTTCTTCTTGCAGCCACCTGGAATGTGCTAGCCCGGGCAGTAAACAGGGAGAGCTGCTGGGGGGGAATCCCGGAATGGGGCTAAGCACCCGGGCGCAGCCCCGGCGGCGCGGTCCATGGCCAGGGGCTAGAGCCGAGGCGAGGACCCGCCGCCCGCGCGGAGGCTGCCCCCGCGACGGGGAATGTTCCCGGTCTCCCCCAAACGTGGCCGGTAGCGCCCCCGTCACCTGCGGGGCTACCGGCTCCCCGCCGAGCCCTGCGGGCCGGGGCTGCCTCCCGCACCGACGGCGGAGGGGAGATGGGGGGGGGAGGGGGCACGTCCGCCCACGCGGAGCCGGGGAGGAGCCGCCGTCGGGGCCGCCAAAGGGGGGCATCGGGGGAGGCGGCGCGGGCCGGGGGTGCCGCCGCGGGGGCTGCCACGTGCGGGTCCTCGCGCCCGCGCGGCCCGACCCCCCCTCCCCGGCCCCCGAGAGGCCGCCGCGCGCCTCCGCCGCCCTGCGGGCGAGGCTGGCGGGCGCCACCGGCCGCGGCCGCGGTCGCGGCGCCATCAAGGGTGGCGATGGCGGCGCCGGAGGCGGGGGGCTCGGGGTGCGCCCCGACGGAGCGGGCCGCCGTGCCGGTGCGGCGCGGCTCAGACCCCCCACTCCCTCCGCCTCGCTCCGAGGGGGCGGAGGGCAGGGCAGGGCGGGGGCTGGCCGGCTGCTGCCCCACGCGGCGCCCGGGCTGGCGGCGCCCCCGGCGCGCTCCCCGCGCACTCCGTGCCCCTCTGTCATGCTCGCCGCCTGGGAGCGGGCGGCGGGCTCCTGCGCCGGCAGCCGCGCCGCTAAGCCCGCGCCTGCGGTGCTGTCCTCGCTGCCCTCGCCGCCCGCCGCCGACCCCCGACCCCGCGGGCGGCGCGGCGGGGCGCGGCGGAGCGCGGGCGGCGCTGCCCGCCGCCGGGGGCTGGCTGCTGCTGCCGCCGCGGCGAGCGGCGGGTGGCGGCGGGCGGCGATGGGCACGGCAGCCGTGCACCTCCTGCTGCTGCTCGGGCTGCTGAACGCCGGGCCCGGCGGCGAGGGCAGGAAGGGCTGGCGGCGGCGGGGCCCGGCGGCCCGCGAGCGCGGCGAGGCGGCGGCGGCGGCGGCTGAGAGCTTCCCGCTGGACTTCACGGCCGTGGAGGGCAACATGGACAGCTTCATGGCGCAGGTCAAGAGCCTGGCGCAGTCGCTGTACCCCTGCTCAGCCCAGGCGCTGCCGCACGACCTGCGCCTGCATCTCCTGCACAACGCCTCGGTCACCTGCAACGACGGCAGCCCGGCCGGGTGAGTCCCCGCGCGTCGCCGCCGCCCGCCGCGGCCGCCCGCGCCGCGCGCCCCGGCCCCGCCGCTCCCCGCCCGGCCCCGAGGGCTGTGGCGCCACCTTGCGGCGGCGCGCGGGGCGGCGGCGACAGGTGCAGCAGCGCTCCCGGGAGGCGGCGGCGCCGGTCCCGGCGGGCGCGCGCTCTGCCCCGGCTCCCGGTAACGGCGCCGCCGCCTCTGTCTGTCCGCAGCTACTACCTCAAGGAGTCCAAGGGCAGCCGGCGGTGGCTGCTGTTCCTGGAAGGTGAGCGACGGCGACCGCTGCCCTCGTGCCCTGGAGCGGGGCCGCTGTGCCTCGGCAGCTCCGGCCCCGGGCGGCTGACCCCTCTCTCCCCTGACAGGAGGGTGGTACTGCTTCAACCGGGAGAACTGCGACACCCGCTATGACACCATGCGGAGGCTCATGAGCTCCCGGGAGTGGCCCGCGACCCGTGTGGGTGAGTCGTCCCGAGGAAACAGTGCCCGAGGAACGGGACCGAATGGGGCAGCCGCGCGTGGGTCAGCATCGCCCAGCATCCCCCGGCACCCGTGCGTGTCCCTGCGCCGTGGCTGCTCCCACCCTGTGCCACGGCACGGACAGGCTCTTGTGCCACACAGGTGCTGCTGCACAGCTGCTTGGTGCGTGGTTGCAGGAGCCCGTGCATGGTGTGGTGTTAAACACGGGCACGTCCTCACAGACCTGCTGGGATCTTCAGAGCTGGGTTCAGTTTTCTGGTTGTTAAAGAGACTTTGTGTGCTTGTCACTCCTATTGGATGAGCTCGGGCCTTGGTCAGACACACGCACTTTCTCCCGTGCATATTTCCTGCCACGGGACCAGGCTTGTGATGTGGGAAGGAATTGGGTCTACTGCATGGGTTTCACCTGCAGCTGCCTGGTTCCACCTTTCCCCATATATAGCTGTGTAAACTCATGCAACCAGCTGCAGGCACTCTGTGTGAAAGCAAAAGTTTGGTGCATGTGTAAAGTATTTGTAGCATCTTCCATTATCAGATGTAGGGAGGAATTAGTGCTCAGATACCTCTGCTCCGGACCAGCAGGCTCCTGAGGTAGCAATGAGATGCTGTAAATGAACACCAAAACCTCTCCCATCACACAGATCTGTACTTGCATGTACTGGCATTCACCTGCTATGATTTGGGTTTGGGGAAAGGGCTAAATCTTAGGTGTGTGTCACTGGTTCTTTTCTGTGCTACAAGAGGCCTCTAGACCAGCTTCATACCCAGCATGAATCAGATTCTGAAAGTCACGTCTGCCTAAGGTTCAGAAACATCCTTCCACTGCCCTTAACAGTGTTTCTGCCTGGATGTTTGCTTTCTGTGTGGTAAGAGGTGCTGCATGAAGTCACAGCCTGTCAGCAGTGCCTTTCTTTTCTCTTTGTGCCCACCTGCAGGAACTGGGATCCTGTCGTCACAGCCAGAAGAGAATCCCCACTGGTGGAACGCCAACATGGTGTAAGGAGAGAATGGAGGGCAACAGGGGGATACTTAAACAGCATCTCCTGCCTTCTAGGCTGGCAAGAATGCTACAAAGACAGATTAAGACCAACACTTGTGGGAGGAAATTGCATGTTTCCTCGTTTGTTTCAGCTCAGCTCCCTAACAAGCAGCACTGGCAAAAGCTGGAGAGATTTCAGTCCAGGCTCCTTGGAGTTGTGGGGTGATCTAATGAAGAAAAACTGGGGCTAGCTTAGAGAGCCTTCTCAAATACTGCTGTGAGTGGTGGGCTGAGAGCTCAAAGAAGGGAGAAATGAGAAAGACACTAGTTTAAATAGGCATCTGTTTAGGGAGGAAGAGCAGAGGAGGGTGCTGTTATCTGGCATTCTGCAAGCTGGAGACAAGAAAAGGAAGATAATTCCTGCAAAAACCTCCAGTGGTTGCAGTCAGCATTTACACCACATTGAGAAGGTCTTCTCATTTTTCATGTGAGAAACTGAGACACAGAGAGTTTCCCTGTGGCAGGCCATCCATTGTATCAGTGGGACAGCTAAGAGCAGTCTTGGTCATTGTTCTGTCCACTGAGCTCAGTGCTTCAATTAGGTTGATAGAAGACAGAGTGTTTGTTGATTTAACTCAGTAAAACTACCAGTGTTCAGGAGAAAAGACAGTTCTGACTGTCACTAGGTGTGCCAGAAGGTAAAGTGTCTGATGGGGAGAGAAACTTCCCTTTTTCCCTCACCAGGGATCAATTTTCTGCCAGTCACCTGCCCCTTCCTCACCCCTCCTGGGATATCAATGGAACATCAGTGCTCACACAGCTCTCTCTTGCAGATTCATCCCTTACTGCTCAAGTGATGTTTGGAGTGGTGCCTCTTCCAAGTCTGAGAAAAGTGAGTGTTACTGATGGGCTGTTGCTGCCCCAGACGTCACACATTAAAGGATATGGCCAGACTTCTGTGAAGTTACATGAATGAATAACAGGCTTTTTCTTGCTGAAGGGCAGGAAAGGATATCAAGCCACTTCCAGATAAAACATCCTGATCTCTTTAGCTTGGGTTGTTTTGACATAGTTCAGAGCTGCTGCTTTCAGAGATGTTGCATCGGTGCAGTTTGTGAGGATTAGAGGAATAAAATTCCTTTTAGATGAATCTCCGGGTTCCAGCACACAGCAAAATAAGTGGTGTAGCTGAGGAACCATGGTGCGTCGCATGCAACTTTGGCTTTGCTGATCTGAGAGGCAAGTGCGGTAAATTTAGTTTCAGACTTGTATCAGGAGGATATTTGGCCTTTGAAATGAGCTGTCCTGTGTCAGGCTGTGTGCAGATTGCTCTGGGGAACAGGAACAGTTCATTTTAATACATGCAGTGCCATCAGCTGTCATTCTGATGATGATGGAACTCAAAGTCTGCTCAGAGGAGTCCTGAATTAAGCTGGGCTTCCTGCAGGTGGATTGTGCTACCTCAAGTATTTCTCTGTGTTTCCCAACTTAAGCAGGATTGGTGTCTGGGTGCAGGGATGCCTGTAAAAACACCAGGGGCTTAGTTCTCCTCTTGTTTCTTCATGAAGAATTTTCTTTGGCCAGAATGAAATTAATGTTACGCAGTGCTGTTGATGCTGTGAACAACAGGATTTGGCCCAGGCTGCCCCGTGCTGTGGCATTGAAAAGGCAGAAGGTTAACACTTCTCTTTGAGCTGGTCTGTGAGTTCCAGCCTTAAATCAGACACTGTCACTCTGTGTCTGTGGTCACTAATGCTTGCACTGGGAAGCTGACTGCTCGTGAATACCACGGATACACATTTCATCACCATAAGGGAGCTTTTTGCTCCACTGATTCTTTTAACTGTCCCTGTGAAGCAGCTGCTCTCCAGCAGACATGGTTGCCTCTTGGTGCAGCCCATGTAGGTGTAACGTTTGTGAAGCACTGCTTGACTGAAGTGGCTTTATGAGCTGGGGAGAAAGGAAGACAGGACTTTGGAACTGAGATTCCAGGTGGTAGGAAGGTGTCTGTGTTCCTTGTGTACAGAGGAAGGCACCCAGCACCCACCTTCTTGTTCTCTACATGTACCAATTCCTACGTGCTGCTGTTGGAGGGTGTGCTTGTGCTGCTCTGTATGCTCCTCACTTTCTTCAGAGAAGCAGGGGGGGAGTGTCCTTCGTTAGATGTACCTGAGATGGGTGGAGAAAATGGGCCTGGTTTTAGATTGATAACCTCTTCATAAGGTTCTTAAGCATTCATGGGGAGGAAGCAAAAGTCTTAAGCTGGGCAAGAAACAGTTCTGTTGACACTGAGCTATCTCTTCCAGATGAATATGCCTTCATGGGAGCACTGATCATTCAGGAGGTTATAAAGGAGCTGGTGGGAAAAGGCCTTGGCACTGCCAAAGTGTTGCTGCTAGCAGGGAGCAGGTAGGTTTCCTATGGTGAAGACAGGAGATTTCCACAGCAGAAGGCTGTTAGGGAGCAGGTCTCAGCAGCAAACCCTGTGTCTCTTCTCAGTTTTCTTCTTTATATGGTAAAACCAGGGATATATAAGATCAAGGTGAAAGATTTGCAGGAGGGAGGGAATGTTTCGTTCTTCCTTGCATCAAGTATGCTGGCTCCTGTCGGCCCACACCAGGAGATGTGTGCCGCTGGGGAATGGGCTTTGGACATGTGAATGGAAACATCAGACTTGTCTGACTGTGTGCTCTGAATCGTGCTGTGCTGCACAGAGCTATGGGCTGCTCAGCAGATGCTACATGGGTGGAATATAGAAGTTTGCAAAGGGGGAGTTTGTCTCACTTCAGATTCTTTCAGTTTCTGAGCAGCCAAACCTGACTGATACAAAGCACATAAATCTCCCAGAAGAATGAATAAGAAGAGATCTGGTTTCTGAGGTATCACAGTTGTTACTCAGCACTGGCTTTATTACTGAGTGGTTTGAAAAGCAAAGGAATAACTTAGTGACTACCAAGTTTGTGGTGCATTGCTGTGTAGATAGATGAAGTTGTCCATAGGGTGTCACTGCTGTGAGAGGGTATATGTGCTAGGCTGTAGCTGTGTGCGCTTCATGACTGCAGTATTACTGTTGCTGTTGCAGTGCTGGAGGGACTGGAGTGCTCCTGAATGTGGATCGAGTGGCAGAGCAGCTGGAGGAGATGGGTTATCCAGGAATTCAGGTTCGAGGCTTGGCAGACTCCGGATGGTTCCTGGATAATAAACAGTATCGCAGAACTGACTGTATTGATACTATCACATGTGCTCCAACTGAAGCCATCAGAAGAGGCATAAGGTACAATCAGGTGCTCTAAAGGGCTTTTGCAAGTGGTTAGGGTGTGGAGAAGATGTCCTCCTCCTCTATTTTCCTCCAATTTGATACTTAAAGAGTATTTATCACCTACATTAGTATTTTTTCAATTATTTTATTGGAGAAGACAGTAACTTAAAATCTAGACATGGAAAAGATTGTGTGCAATTGTGGCTGCTCTAAAATGTGATTGATGGGACAATATAGCCAAGATAGAATGGAAAGGCTGTTGTTAAGATTGCACTATGCCTTTAATTCTGTTACTGCCTTGTCTTTTAGGTATTGGAATGGGATTGTTCCCGAACGCTGCAAGCTGCAGTTTAAAGAGGGAGAGGAATGGAACTGCTTTTTTGGATATAAGATTTACCCCACTCTTCGATGTAAGTATGAGAGGAGAGATATCAAATGGATTCCAGGGTTTCCTCTGTATCTGCAACTAACTTAGAGCAATCCTTTTTCCAAATCTTTTGTCTTCCCAGGTCCAGTCTTCGTTGTCCAATGGCTCTTTGATGAGGCCCAGCTTACTGTAGACAATGTTCACCTCACTGGCCAGCCTGTTCAGGAGGGGCAGTGGCTCTACATCCAGAATCTGGGTAGGGAGCTAAGAAACACCTTGAAGGATGTGACGTAAGTATTCCATTGAGGAAAACCTGGCACATTTCTTTCTAAGAGACATTTTAATCCAGTGTTCTAGCAGCATTTCTCAGATCTCTGCAGAGTTGTGTGTTGTGAATTTGGTGGCTGTTAGTTCGTCTACAGCAATGATCTTGCTTTTTTTATTTCTGGGTATGTGTGAAGTAACTTCCAGCTTCACAACTATCAGCTGCCTTTGTTATCAATAGGAGCATGTTTTTTCTTTCCTGCCTCCAAGGCAAGGTCAGACTCCTTGCCACCATGCAGCCATTTACCTCACAGGGATGTTTTGAAAATCATAAAACATCCAAAGAGGTGATGAGACAACAGAGGAGGAACTGCTAATGTGCCCTACTTGCTTCACATGAGAGCAGGTACTCAGGAGCCCTGTTACAGATGTATGCTGTTAGGCAGGAAGTGACCCCTTTTCTTCTGGATGCTTTCCAGTCCAGACAGGGTTTATATCAGATAGTCATGGCTGTTCCTAAAATTCTTGCCAGGGACAGCAAAAACTCCACCTTCTCCTGAGTCTGGAAGGTTCTGTTCAGTAGGAGTGAGTTTGTCCTTCCAAGACCTAATCCATGTTTCCTTTCTTCCCTCAGTGCTAGCTTTGCTCCTGCCTGTTTGTCTCATGAGATCATTACACGCAAGTGAGTGCTTTTGCAGATCCCATGAGTGGGCAGCGGGGGGGATGTGCTGGTTCCCACAGCCTGATGCGGGCTCTGCCCTTTGTCGTTTCAGTCACTGGACGGACATCCAGGTGAAGGGGACGTCGCTCCCCCGTGCCCTGCACTGCTGGGATCGGAGCCTGCACGAGAGCAATAAAAATGGGAAGGCCCCTCTGAAAGGCTGCCCAATTCATCTGATCGACAGCTGTCCATGGCCTCACTGCAACCCCTCGTGTCCCACCATCAGGGACCAGTTCACAGGGCAGGAGATGAATGTGATCCAGTTCCTCATGCACATGGGTTTTGATGTTCAGAAGATGGCACAGCAGCAGGGCCTGGAGCCCAGTAAACTCCTGGGGATGCTCAGCAGTGGTAACTAAGAAGGGCTCTGCAGAGGGGCGGAGGTTAGATCAGGAGGAGACTCTGAGCCCTTCTCCCACACTTCCTAATTTTCCTTATGCTCATGCAGGCAGCCGCACGCTCACACCCATGCATGCTCAGACGTGTACACACCACGTGCTCCCACACTCTTGCACACTTAGGATGTGTCCAGCAAAACAAGAAAGGCAATTTCTTGCTTACACCATTTGACCAGAATGTTTTACCTCCAAACTCCAGGGCTCAGTTTCAGCCATTCACATCCTTTTCCTGTGTTACACAAGGCAATCTGATACAGGGAGTAGCAAAGCCATAAATAGCAGCAATGAGAATCTTCCCCAGGTCTAGGACTCTTCCCTTGCCATGAATTTTACATCATAGACTTGATACAAGTGGTGAACAAAGCAAGCACTGGATTTCTTGTGTCCAACTAGGAGTGAAGGAACAATAACCCGACTGCCTGGAGGTCAGCATCTCGCGATGCGTCATCACGTACAAGCCCAGGACACGTGCTAGGGATGGACACTCTTGTACTCAATTTACTTTCATATTATTTTATAAAATGACTTTTTTATTACTTTTTTTTAAACTAAGCAAGAAATATAAATGATATTGTTTTGTAACATATTTTTTTTAAATAACGAAGAAACCTCTTGCTACTTGGGCAATGTGGACATATTTATTTTAATATGTAAAACGCTATTTATAAGGGCTGACCAGAGAACCGTACATACGTCTTTGTAAAGTTGTATATGCTGCTCGTTTGGATGGGTTATTCTTATGATCACTTGTGCGTGGGAGAGGGCTGAGGGTGGTGTTGGTCTTCTGTATTAATTAGACTTCTGTGTTCCCCTTGCAGTATGCTTTGTCATTGTTTCTCCTATGAAGAGGTTGTAATATGGGGTCTAAGTACAGAGATTTTCACCCAGCATCTGATGTTTGCATACTTGCACAGCACTTTCAGCTTGACTCTGATTTGGCAGGTATTCCAGGCCATTGCATTTGAAGATGCAGGGACTTCTGGTTTTGCAGCAAAAGCCTCTGTTCTACTGAGAGCCATGTCTGATGAGCCCGTCTGGCCTGCCTTAAAATGGGGAGCATTTGGAACATAAAAGGCAGAGAACACAAGGCAAGCACCAACATATTTCTATTATTTTAGTCATTTGTGAACACACCCACCTTAGAACACAAAGAATCCCCTTTGATGGTAATGGGAGGAGAACAAGGGAGGGATCAGGAATGTGTGTTGGAGCTGGAAAGAAGAGAGACCATTCCTTAGGGGAAAAAGCACACGGGCAGAAGCAAGAAAGCAGAAAAGCTCTGTCCTGCAGCACGCTGCAGCTGGTACAGGCAAACCTGCAGAAGCAGCATCGGTTACATCCTCTTGGGAGAAGTTCCTGGTACCAGTGTGGTGTTGGCTGCACCCGTGTGTGGCCACAGGAAACTGGGGCCCAGTTTTACAAAGCACATCCCACACCAGTTGTCGGTTGGGAGCACCAAGAGAAGCTGCTGGGAGCACCAGTTGTTTGCAGGATGACTGTACACAAGATGATGCAACCCCAAATACAGCGCCTGCCCTGCGCTGCATCCAGTGATGTACTCTTAGGGAACAGTAAAGTTTAAACACTGGTGCTGCAGCTGGGAATACTTTCTGCAGAGCCAGTTACCTGTATATCCAAAACGTTAACTCCAGAGTTCATTTCTAAAACGCAAAGACTTTTTGGAGGAGAAATTTTCCTTGCATGTGCAGCTCCTGTGGTACAGGACATTCCACAGCACAGACGGTAACAACTGCTGCTAGAATGAAGGATTAACATCACAGAGAGTCAGGAAGGACGAGACCTGAGGATGAGAGCCCATTCACCTGGAGCTCCTGGGCTCCCTCATTGCATTTCCTGGTTGTTGTGATGTTAATTGCGCAGCTTCCACCCCAGATGAATGCAGGTTTTCTACATTTAGCACCGGAGGTCTTTTAAGGAAGATGGGAGGGGTTTTCATGAAAGAGACGCTGCGGTTACAGGATGGTGACCACACTGAGGGGAAGGCACGTTTTATCTTCTCATTCACAAAATCTGTGCTGTTCTCACACAAGTCATTCTGTAAGTTATCCCTGGCCTATGTGTGAGCCGCTGGAGTGCTGCAGTTACTGCTTTTCACCACGAGCAATCCTGGAACCTGTGTCTGTCTCCATTTGTCTCTTGTCTTAAGCCACAGCTGGATCACAAGTGATGCTGCAAAGCAGCGATTCCAGCTTAAACAGCTCCTGTCCAACCCCCCGGTCCTGGCTGCTCTGTCAATGCCACTGCTGTGTGGGGCGAACCGTGTGCATCTGCAGCACGACTCAGACCGGTGACAACTCCTGGTTAAAAGCAATCCCTGCCAGGCTCAGGTTTCCTGTTCGGTCTGTGAATCCGAGGCCAGTGTCCTGTGCAGGAGCAAGAGCCAGGGAGCAGGGTGGGGACACGCAGCTGGACACTGGATGTGCTGCATCATCTCCAAAGCCCATTCTGCTCAAGCAGAGGCTGCCGGTGCTGCAGTCACGGTCCCGTGTGGTGGTGCTGAGAGCAGCCACCCTCCCAGGGGAGCTGATAGCTTCCAGCTCTCTGCGTCCCAGGCACAGCTCAGCAAAGTGTCCTGGGAGAAGAGGGGGCAGCGTCGTTCCCACGGGCAAACCCAGGCTGCCCCAGAACTGCAGCGAGGGGCATGAATTCAAGCAGACCCTCTTTCATCAGCCCTTTACAGTATCTAGCACTGCGTGTGGCCATTCACTGGGGGTGTCACATCATCACATTCACATACAAGTATGGAAGACATTAAGCCACTATTACCGTTACCAAGCACAGGGGTCAATTCTAGTTCCCAGCTAGGAAGTTAGAGCTGGAAGCAGCACAGCTGATGGGCATCTCAAATCATTCAGAACGGGTTTAAGGCTCTGGGCCTGGCCTGGCCATACTGATCTCCCCACCAGTGCTGAGCTCTGGGGATGATCCCACTTCCACCCTGGGACTAGCACAGGGGGAGCCAGGCTGCAGGTGTGGAGTCAGAGGTGCTGCCACCAGGCAAGTGAGGGGTTTTTGTACTGTGTTGTGATTTTCATTTTCCCCATTTGGAGAATGCATCAGGATTTTTCTTTGGAGCTTTTAGAGTTAGAATTAAGAGGCTTTTGGGTAAAGACCAAGTCTGGGGAAATGTGTACCAAAATCAGCTACCTGGAAGCCTTGATGCACAAGGAGGGAGGGTTTGACACTGTGCATTGAAACCTGTGCTCCAAACCTGAGTGCAGGACAACAAAGCAATTCTATTGTTTTGTCTTGGGTTTTTTGTTTGGTTGTTTTGTTGGTTGTCTATAATCATCTTTAGTTTTGGCACTCAAGAAGAACTGGTTCCCATGTAAGAAAAACAGGGAAGAGTGTGAGGAGCTCGTGAGGATTGGTGCTCAGAACCTCCTCAGCACCATGCCCTTGCTAATGCTCAGAGCACAGCAGCGCCTTTCACAGCAGGTAAATCTATCACTGCTGCGGATCAAACAGACCAAAGTGAGTCAGCTTTTCTTGTAGCTTCTGGCTGAAATCCTTTCACAGGGCTTGTAATGCTTCCGGGCTCATGTCCCCAATCAGGGGTTGCTGAGTTCCTGCTTCTGCAGGATCACATCCCCCTTCCCCAGGGTCCCTCCACGGTGCGGAGCAGCTGCAGAACCGCCGTGTTCTGGTGACCCGGCAGTTCTGGTGACCCGGCCTTGCCGGAGGAATCACAGGAGAATGACAAGCCCCTGACGGAGCTCAGAGCTTCAGTGTTAACTAACACGGGCTCGCCGTGGCTGAGCGGGGCAGGACTCATTCCAGAACTATTAATATAGCCCCTATTTATACTTGCGAGTCCCTGCAAGCAGCACAGCAGAGCTACAGCTGCAGAGCTAAAATGGAATCAATGTCAGCCCCCAAGGAGAAAGTGATTCTCTCGGCCATTGTGAGGGGAAGGAGACAGTGAAAGGACAGAACGAGGGAGGTTTCAGACCTGAGAGTGGGGTGAGCTGCTCGCGGCACCCTGAGATCCCAGCTGGCGGCAGAGTCAGCCGGAAACCTCCCTTCAGCCGGTAAGTCTGTGCTGAGGCTGCCAGAAACGCAGCAGAAACGCTGCCCAGCGTCAGCACAGCACCCACAGCGCCGGTGGAGACAAGGCGGGGACTGGAGCTGCTGCTGCACTCATCCTGTATCTGGTGTGACTCAGGACAAAGGAGCAGAAGCCTAAAAAGAGGTTTAGGGAGGGCTTTGAGTGCACTGTCTGCTGGGCTGGAGCCATGATGGAAAGCACAGGAGGGCCATATCTGAACACTGCTGCAGTGACATCCCCTGTGGGAATAGCTCGCTTGCTGCAGATGATGTTTGGATGCACCACATTCAGCCTGGTAGCCCACAAAGGTGGCTTCAGCGCCGCGTATGGCACTTTCTGCATGTTTGTCTGGACCTTCTGTTTCGCCATCACCGTCTTCATCATCACCTGTGAATTCACACACCTCCACAGCTGCCTCACCATCTCCTGGGGAAACTTCACTGCTGCTTTCGCCATGCTCGCCACGCTCATGTCCGTCACGGCTGCGGTGATCTACCCGCTCTACTTTGTCCAGCTTGACTGTTACCCCATCAGCTGTGAGGTGAGAGACTTCCGCATTGCTGCCAGCGTCTTTGCAGGCCTCCTGTTCCTTGTGTACGCTGCCGAGGTGTTCTTAACCCGGGCAAAACCAGGGCAAGTCACCAGCTACATGGCCACGGTCTCTGGGCTCCTGAAAATCGTGCAGGCCTTTGTGGCCTGCATCATCTTTGGGGCGCTGGTGAACGACAGCCAGTATGGCAAATACGTGGCGACGCAGTGGTGTGTGGCCGTCTACAGCTTCTGCTTCGTGGTGACGGTGGTGGTTGTGGCCTTCAGTGTTACAGGTAAGACCAGCTTGCTGTGGTTCCCCTTCGAGCGCTCCGTGGTCATCTACACCCTGGCGGCCGTGCTGCTGTACGTGAGCGCAGCCGTCATCTGGCCCGTGTTCTGCTTTGACAGCAAGTACGGCTCCGCGCAGCGCCCCGCCTCCTGCGCCAAGGGCCGGTGCCCATGGGACAGCCAGCTGGTCATTGCCATCTTCACCTATGTGAACCTGCTGCTCTACATCGTGGACCTGGCGTATTCCCAGCGCATCCGCTTTGTCTCACACCTCTGAAGCGCGGCGCTGGTGCCGGCAGCAGCCAGGGGTGAGCAGGAGGTGGGCTGCAGGAGGAGGCGCTGATCAGGCACAGGAGCCACAAACTGAACTTCAAGGTCAGGACTGACCTGGCCAGCAAATGAATGAGCTGTCACGGGTGGGCTGGGAAAAGCCCATCTCCCCATCACCCAGCATCTGCCCAGCGCCTGGTGCCACAGCAAGGAATGGCACAGCCCAAAGTATGTGAAATGGCCTTTTGCCTCCAGGCAGCAGAAATGCCTCCTGCAGCAGCAGTGGGTCTGCAGGCTGCTGCATCCCAGAGCCAAATATTAGGAAAGGCACCAAAGATTTTGAAACTGTTACCAGCGCTTAACCGTAATCAAGTGACTGTCCAGGAAGTGGGAAAGTTAAAAGTTGCATCAAGGAACACCAGTTCTGGAGATGAAAAACAATCCCTCAGAGTTTGGGTTAGTCTGGGCTGTGTGGTGAGACATGAAATGATTGCGAGTTTGGGAAATTCCAGTCAGGATGTTTCTGAGAACATTGTAGCTGCAATAGTGTTTTGAAGATTGCCAGACCTTTCCTTTCCTCTGCTCTCCTCTGCTGTTTAGCACAGAAAAAGAATATCTTCAAGCATGCACCTTGGGGGGGCTGGAGGGGGGAAACGCGGGATATTCCTATTTAGCCAACACTGAGTCATTAGAGAGATTAATGTTTGTGAAATTTGGGCTCTGCTGCCAAGAAATGGTGCAGAACAGAGCCAGGCTGCACAGTGTCCATGTGTATATCGCATCCCTGTTGAGGGTGGTACTGGGGGTACCTTGGCGCATGCTCCCTCTGCTCAGCTGCCACCATTCCTTTATCCCCATGGCACAATCACATTTTCTTTACTGGGAGCTTAAAGGCGAATTCTGGGGGTGGGCAGGGGGAGATGAATGGATCTCACAGTGCTGCAGGAAGAGCAAACCTGGGGGCGGCAGCTGGGAAGGGAGAGAACCTGGATGCAACAGGAGCAAGTGGGGTTGCTCTTGGGCTGATGAAGCTCTGGGGCTCCTCAACTCCTTGTGTCACCAATGAGCAGCATTTCTCCAACCCACCCCTGACAGAACACAGCTCTAAGCCCCATGCTGCACAGTGCAGACCTTGAGCTTCATTTCTGACCCAGCTAGAACCAGAGTGGTCCCAGTTCCTATGCAGGCCTGGTTCAAGTTTCATGTAGCTGCGTGTCAGAGCAAGCTTTAGTTCTTAACCAAGCTAAAATAAAGCTGGATGGCAGATGGGTACCACACCTCCCGAGATCTGTGTGCGTCATCCTGCTCTCACACAGCTTTTCTTCCACCAGCGGTGCCCCTTCTGCTCCGTGCTGAAACCACAGCTCCGTTCATTTTGCTGTATGGAGCCTGAACACAGCCCCAGGAGTATCCACACAAGACAGGCGAGGGCTCTGCCTGCTGCTGTCTGTAGCAGTCACTCAGGAGGAAGGCCGACAGCTTCCCTCAGATCAGTGCCCTGCATGGGGCTTGACAAGCAAAGGAAAAATTTGGACAGGTTGTGCTGGGTAATTCTGCCCCCAATAAGAACCATCCTGGAGCAGTGGGAAATATCCCCTGAAAAGGGTCAAGAATCAGTATCCAGAATGAAGGGAATGCACTAAATGCCCTTTCAAGGGAGTTTTTCTCTTCTGTGATCCCCATTAAGGGCAGGAAGTCTGGAACATAATGGTCAGGGCACGACCCAAGACTATGTACTGCAGATATGCACCAGGGTGTTAGAGAGCTTTAGCTTTTGCCACCAAAGCAAACGGGGGGCTGTACAATTAGGAAATGATAGCTTGGGAAAATGAATCCCTCTGTACAGGAGGAGGCAGCTCCCAAAGAGCCACTGCCCACACCGGGAGCCTGGAGCAGTTACCATGTAGTCGGTTGAAAATACTTATTTGTTATTACTGCAGAGTGCTTGGAACCAGGCAGGTGATTGCGGCTCCTGCGGCACTGCCAGTCCTTGGGGCAGCAGAGCCTGT
The DNA here is from genome assembly GCF_012275295.1 of Melopsittacus undulatus. Classification (NCBI taxonomy): domain Eukaryota; kingdom Metazoa; phylum Chordata; class Aves; order Psittaciformes; family Psittaculidae; genus Melopsittacus; species Melopsittacus undulatus. The sequence goes on from NC_047537.1 coordinate 18,556,780, forward strand.
GTGGAGCTCCTCAGCCGGCAACATCTTTTCCAGCTGTGGATTCACTTGCTTTTTGCTGTGAAGATTCTATGCCAAGTAGGGATGACCAGCAGGGATATGACAGAATCTACTATTGACACAGGTTGATGCGAATTCCACGGTGCCGGGGACTTAAAGGTCCAAGAGAAACAGGGAAGTGGAGAATGATGGGGGTAAAATTTAGTGTCTTCACAATAAGGAGGAAATAGAATTTAACATGGAAATCATGATACCACTGACTGGAGGAGTGGAAAGACAAGTCATTGCCAAGAACAGTGTGTTCAGATTTAGCTTTCTCATCTGCCAGCCAAAGGCTGAGCAAAAAATGTTAGCATGGTCAAAATGGCAAAAAAAATAATTGTGTGGACAGCAATCCACTCTCTTAGGAGAAAAAACTACCAAAAAAATCAAAACCTCATGCTCCAGTGGTTAAAACACTCACTAACCATTGGAAACTATGAGATTACCCAACCCAGCACAGAGACAGCCGCTATCTGCTTAATGTGATTTTCACAATCAACCTTGTCACGATTCAGTTCATTAAAAAACCCTTTATTTTCAGAGCTTCTCTTCTCCCTTAACGACTCCTGACCAGGTAAGCGGCTACACAAGGGCCTCCACAGACACCCGTCCCCTCACCTGGTTTGTAAACTAATGTCAGAAGTATGTGCACTCATTTGGGATTACGGACTTGGGTCCGCATCCGATTTAGATGACTCCTAAAGCATCCGAACCTGAAATAGCGATTATATAATATAAACCTGATACTTTCACGGGTTGTGGGTTGGTGGTTCGGTTTCCCCTTGTTTTCATGTAGACTGGGATGCAGTGTCCCCAGAGCACAACGCTCAGGGATGCTCATCCACAGGAGGTGCGCTGAGATTTTGTTGTCAATAAAGGAGCAACAAAGCTGAAGGAGATCAAGGTCCCAACCGGAGCAGTGCGGTCAGGTCACCGCCTGCCAGGTGCCCGGCTCTGGCAGGGGCTGTGCCGAGATGACCGGGTCCCCTCAGCCAGGCCCTGAGAGCGGGCGCAGCACCGCGCGGTGCGTGACTGCGGTCACGGGGAACCGCTTCCCTCGGGACATCCGCGGGCAGCGGGACCGATGCTGTACAGCAGGAATGGCAGCAGCGCTTCACGGCCCCGTTACCGGGGAGTCAGGGGTACCGGCCGGGCACCCACAAGGGGCGGCCGCGGGGGTCGGACATCGAGAGCCGCCCGTGCACCTGCCTCGCCCGGTGAGCACCGGGACAAGGCCGCGCTCACCGCGCGAGGCTGGAGCAGCCCAGGAATGTCCGGGGCGGTGGCTGGGGAGGGGCCGGGCCCGCCCCGCCCGAGGCCCGCGCTGGCGCCACGCCGGAGGCGGAGGGAGGCGGCCCCCGCCCCGCCGGGACACCCCCGAGCACAGCCCTCACGGCGGCGGCCCCGGGCAAGCGGCGGCGCCCGAAGCTTCCAGAAGGCCGCACGCCACCGGCCGGCGGCTGCTGCGGGAGGACAGCGCCTCCTGACGGCGCGGCTGGGCGCACGGCCCCGCGCGGCCCCGGTAGGCGCTGAATGATGCAACACCCCGCGCCGGTTGCACCAATTGCTGGCGAGGGCAGCGCCGGAGGTCCCGCCCCTCGCTCGTGAGTGGCGGAGGGGTGGACAGGCCCCGCCCCACAGCCTCCCGATTCGCTTCGCGTCCAGGCCCCGCCCATCACCCTCCCGGCCTGCGCGGAGCGCGGCCACGTGTACGGCGGCGGGGTCCGGTTCCCGCGGCGCTGCCATGAGCGTCGGCTTCATTGGCGCGGGGCAGCTCGCGTTCGCCCTGGCCAGGGGCTTCACGGCGGCAGGTGCACGGGGCGGGGCGGGCGTGTGGTGCCGGTGCCGGGGCTGCGGCGGTGCCGGTGCCGGGGCTGCGGCGGTACCGGGGCTGCCGCGGTGCCGGGGCTGCCGCTGCGCCGGGGCTGACGCGGTGCCGTTCGCAGGGGTCCTGGCCGCGCACAAGATCACGGCGAGCTCCCCGGACACCGACCTGCCCACCGTGAGCGGGCTGCGGGTGAGTGGGGCGGCGGGCGCTGTGTGTGCCTCCCCCGGCGGGGCCCCTCGGTGACAGCGGGCCCGTTTCTCCCAAACCGCTGTAGAAAATGGGCGTGAACTTCACGGTGAGCAACAAGGACACGGTGAAGAACAGCGATGTTCTCTTCCTGGCCGTGAAGCCCCCGATCATCCCCTTCATCCTGGAGGAAGTGGGCCCCGATATCGAGGCCCATCACATCGTGGTCTCCTGCGCGGCCGGGGTCACCATCAGCTCCATCGAGAAGGTGAGCAGGCATGGGGAGGGCCGGGGTACCCCGGCAGGAGCCATAGCAGACACCCAGTGCTCAGGAACTGACCTTGCACTGGTCCCACTCCTCCGGCCCCCAGGAGTGTGTGCGAAGGACGGGAGATGCTCGTGCTTCCCAGGGCTAAACTGGTGCTGCAGCCAGGTGATTGATTGCTTTGGGTCCCCACCAGAAGATGCTGTAGGAGCTTTGTGCCAGCTCCTCTGTCACACGAGGTATATCAGGCCTTTCCCCCAGCAGAGGTGGGTCATGGCTGTGGGTTAAAGCAGGGGATTTGGGATACAGGAGTGTCTCTTTTCTCTCTGCTTGTGGTGTTCTTGCCAGGGGAGAGTCCCTCCCTAGATAGCTTTGGTGTGCCAAATATGCACTGAACCTCATTTTTCTCCTTTCTTTCTTTTCTTCTTTCTTTCTTTCTTTCTATCTCTAATGATTTTCTGTCCTAAGAAACTCTCTACCTTCTGCCCCACACCAAAAGTGATCAGGTGCATGACCAACACCCCTGTCATTGTCCGGGAAGGCGCTACAGTCTATGCCACTGGGACTCACGCGGATGTGGAGGATGGGAAGCTCTTGGAACAGCTGATGGCCAGCGTAGGCTTCTGCACCGAGGTGGAAGAGGACCTGATTGATGCTGTAACAGGGCTCAGTGGCAGTGGCCCTGCTTATGTATGTGCTCCTTCATCAACTTGGGGCAGGCCTGGGGATAGTAGTGGGCTTTGCTTGTGGGGAAGGTCCATGCAGCTTCGATTTGTGGTTCCTTGTTTTCCTCATTGCTCACGTTCATGATGAAACATGTAATCCAGGTGTCCGGTTTATAACCAGCTCAGGTCAACAACAGAAATCTGTTACCAGTTGGATAAGTCTGAAGTCCGCAGCCAGTGTGCAGTGTCCATGTTGCAAAACATGGACCTGCAGTTAGTGTGATACAGGAGCTGAATGTCTCCCATTCCCCCACTCCAGAGCGGGAAGCAGTGGGAGGGAGTCCTGGCGTGGCACCCAGGCAGTGAAGGGGAGGTTGTGAAGACAGTGAAGTCTGTAAGCAACAGGAGTCACAGCATGATCCTGGAGCCCTGGATTCTCTCCTGCCTGAGACACTCTTGAAGTAGAGACATTCACTCACTTTCTTCCTCTGTCTGGTCTCAGGCATTCACTGCCCTGGATGCTCTGGCGGATGGGGGAGTGAAAATGGGTCTTCCCCGCAGGCTGGCTGTTCGGCTTGGAGCACAGGCTTTGCTGGTCAGTATTCCCTCTCCAGAACACGTTTGAGTCTTTGTGCACATCATGGGTTTGAAGTGGTTTCAGTCCTTTTAACATATCTACTGTAAAGCCCATGTTTGGTTTGCCTGCACACAGGTTCCCAGTGAGGGGACATAGGAAGGGTCTGTAGCACTCTGCTGGTGTGTGGTATTGTGGGAGCTAGGGCCTGGGGAGCCCTGACTCATCTGCAGGCTTTTTCAGCTCTGAAAAGTGTTTTGGCAGCCTGCTAATGGCTGTCAGGGGAGCTCTGTTTGTCCCTGTGAGTGCTGGGTGCTGCTCTCCACAGTGGAGGAGTATTTGATGGTGGGTTTCTCGGTCAGCTCTAGCAACTGTTTTCCTTGCCACAGGGTGCTGCCAAAATGCTGTTGGAATCTGAGCAGCATCCCGGGCAGCTGAAGGACAATGTCTGCTCCCCTGGGGGAGCCACCATCCATGCCCTGCACTTCCTGGAGAGCGGTGGCTTCCGCTCACTCCTAATCAATGCTGTGGAGGCTTCCTGCATCCGGACAAGGTCAGCACTAGGGAGGTCCTACAGGGCCTCCTACAGAAAGCCTTGCCCTGTGCTCTCCCCATCTCTTGCTATGTCTTAACTCTCCCATCACCCCATTGCAGGGAGCTGCAGCATCTGGCAGACCAAGAGAAGATCTCCCCAGCAGCCATAAAGAAGACTCTGCTGGATAAGGTGAAGCTGGAGTCTCCTTCTGTGTCACTGGCATCTGCCAGCAAAGTCAGTCTGTTCAACAATAAGCACCCTGGCAGCAAGAAGAACTGAACAGGCTGCTATAGTCTGGCTGTGCTGAATATCAGTCTCCTCCGTGCCCTTTCTTTTTGTCTAAGGAGAACACTCGCTCTGAATGCTGGTGTCCACCATGCCTGGCTCTTGTCAGCTGTGGGACAGTGCAATGCTGTAGAAGAGGGTCTTTAACTTGTAGTGGGGTTGATGCAAACTGTCCCTGGCATTTCTGATCTCTGTTGGGCAGGGGTGATGCCATCTTCAGAGCTTCATCAAGGGCACTGCATTTGTCCGGAAGCCTTGGGTACTTGTCAGACCCGGGCAGTGTTCAAGGTGTCCCGTGCAGGGATGGCTTCTAATTGGATTTTTAAAGAGGTTTCAGAATGTCTTTCTGTTTCCAAGGCCCTATCTTGCATTTGCTGTCTGAGCCTGTGTCTTCTTACTGTCTTTATTATCTAGAGCAGATGCTGCCATGCAGATTCAGTGCTGTGCACTATGTTAGAGGCTTGGCCCTAAAGCACCTCTCAGAAGGGACCAAAGTGCCTCTGCCCCATCTTCCATCCACCTTGACTTTGAGACAGATGGTGTGAACTTCTGGACACACCCTGTTTCTGGCACTGCTCCTTCTCTCTGTCCTGGTGTGGGGAGCTCTGAGCTGCTCTCACTGTCCCTCCTCTGGTGCTAGCATTGCTTGGGTGGTTGGGCAGAGGAGAGGTAGTGAGGGCTCCCTTTTTGCTCGGTCGCTGAAACTTCTTCACCCAGGTGATGCAGGAAAAGCATTTTGGTATTGATGCAGAAGCTGCCAAAGGTGCTGGTAATGCTAAAGTCATTTTATTGCTAGGCTTTGAGCTGGTAGCGAAAGTTTGACCCTGTAGGCATGACAGATGGTACTCCTCTTCCCTCTAAACATAATAAACTGCTGCTCCAACAGAGCTGTGGCTGTCCCCAGCTGTTTGGACTGGGTGTATTTCTTGCCTCTGGCAGTGCCCACTGGGTCCTGGCTGCCCAAGGTGTGCTGCCAACCTGACTGGATGGTTTGCCCAGGGGTGGGCAGGGGAGCACACACCCCATTGTTTGTCACCAGTGCTTCCTGAGTAACAGCCCAACAGCTGCTCTGGGGTCCTGTGCTCACAGTTTTCAGGGATTTGAGAGAAGGGAAGGAGGAAATGCAGAGTATCCCAACCCCTGAGGTTTTCTAGAGGTGCCACTGCACACAGGATTCCATGGAGGCAAGTGGGTGCTGCACGTTTCTCCATTCCTCTCTCAGAAGCTGAAAATGAAGAGGAGCAGTGCAGAAAGTTTCCATTTGGCTGATAAAGTGTGATGCAGAATAAAAGGTGGGATGGCCACCCCTCTGCAGAGAGGCTTCTGGGCTGCCCCTGTGTACCCCCAGAGCGGCAGAGCTATAGATGAACTTCCTAGATGCTGTAGAGCCACAACTGAGCTGGTCAGCAGCTGGGGGACTCCAGCCGAGGGAGGACTAGGAGGGAGCCCTCAGGGCTCGCTCACATGCCCTGAGCACAGCAGGAAACAGCGGTGCCGCTCTGAATGCCCAGGGCCGGGCCTATTGATGTGGCCTTAACTCCCAGTTTCATTGCTGATGTTCCACTTGTCCTTCACTGCTGTACTCATCTTGCCTGCGCTGCTTTGTTCTAGCACAGCAGTTCAGCTGGCAGCGGTATTCCTGCGTTATGAACCCACCGTTATGGGTGCAGAGCTGGGATCACCCTGAGCAGCTGGTCCTGACTCCGGGGAGCAGGAGCCAGCGCCGGTGTTAGCGCTGCTCAGCCCGGGGCTGCTGCAAAGCACGGGGCTTGCTCAGTGCCTCCGCTGGTGCCTGGCTGCTGCTCCGGCAGGTTCAGCAGCTCCAGGATGCTGCGGGTGCAGCCGAGGAGCCGCTTCCCCCGCGGAAGACCGGAGGCTGCACCAGAGGGGCCGGGAGGTTCACCGGGGCCTTGGCGGGGGGAGCCTGCACCGGCCAAGCCGTAAACCTCCCGCCTGTCCCCGTCGCCGCCGCCCCTTTAAGGCGCGGCCCCCTTAAGGCCCGGGGCGGTTGCGTCGGGCGCTTCATGAATGGAGCCACGTGACCCAAATATCACGTGACGCGTCCGTGAGCGGCGGCAGCGGCGGCTCGCGGCGTCCCGGTCCCACCCAGCGCGGCCTCCCCGCCCGGCCCCCGCGGCCCCGTGAGGAGGTGAGAGCGGCGGGCGCGGCCCTCGGCCCGGGTTGGGTGTCTGCTCGGTCCCCGGGGCCGGGCCGGGCCGGGGCGGGGCGGTCGCGGCGGGCCCGGGATGGCGGCCGGGCCGCCGCCGGCGGCGGGTGTACCGCGGGGCCGCCGCCGCTGACTCACGGCCGGGTTCCGGGGCCGTGGCCGCCCGGCGCTGCCCGCCCCTGTCAGCCGCCCCGCCCGGTTCCCCGCCCCGCGGGCGAGCAACAGGTGCGTGGGGCCGACAGCAAGCACCTCGGGCGCGCCCCGCCCTTCCCGGTCCCGTGCACTCTGCGGACCGGCGGGTCCCCGGCGGGGCTTCCTCAGTCACCGGCTTCCTCGCCCGGCCGCGCCGCTGGCTTCCCTCTGGTTGGGTGCCCGTCTGCGAGGTGGGCAGGCAAAGGAGGGTCTGGAGAGGGTGGCGACTCACTGAGGTGTTCAGCTCCTTTCCCTGCGCAGGGGCTTGGTCCCAGGACATGCTCCATCACTCCAGCACCCATCAAGCTGATGCCGCCTGGGAGAGGGCTGGTGGCTGAGGGGATGGTGTTCCGAGGTTCTGGCCCACACCCTGCCAGAGGCTACGGTGGGTGCAGGGAACGGGCTGGGGCTGTGGGTCTGCTCGGTGCAGCCTCCTTGGAGCTGAGCAGATCCCCTGCGTGGTGGGAAGCAAAGCCCCTTTGGTGGGACTGCAGAGCAGGGTTTGGCGCCAGACTGACACAGAGTGTCAGTGTGTGCAGGGGGTCTTGCTCTCCAGAGCTGGGGATGTCTCTGATCACGGTATGTGATGTTTGAGCTGTGCGGTTAGAGGAGGGCACTGCCAAAGGCTGGAAGGGCTCTCCGGGAGCCAGCTCTTTTATGTGTGTAAGTAGTTAAATCCGGTTGGGTGGGCACATTCCTTGATGCAGAGTGGCTGTCCGAAATGCCCTGGGTCGGATGTGAGCTCACCAGGGACTCCTGGGGGGCACACGGGGCAGGCCCAGCCCTGGCTGTGTGTGTAACGGGGGGAGTCATCCAACCCGCTTGGGTTACCGGGGAGCTGCGGGCGCTGCCGTCCATGAACAGCAGACGCGCACCGGGAGAGCCGCGGCAGTCCCGGGCACACCGCGCTCGGAGCGCCCCGCGGCGGGGCCTCCCTCCCGCCAGCGCCGTGCGCCGAAGCGGGTGACGTCAGCGTGTTTACACGGGGCTCGTGGCGGGGCTCTGACGCCGGGGATGTGGGGAACGGCGCCGGCTCATGCGCGGTGCCGGCAGCGCCGAGCGGGGCCGGGGAGCGGAGGCTGAGCCTCTGCTGAGCTCGGGCCTTTGGAGCCCTGGGGATGCCTCGAGGCTGCGTTTCCTTCGTTGCCGTCCGGCGCTTTCAGCAGGGTCTTTCTTTGGGAAGCCCTCGGGAGCTTTGCCATGAGCACTCCCAAGAGTGAGGACAAGTTTGCTCTCTCGGCTTGGTGCCAGCTCTCTGGGTGTCCTGTCTGTGAGCTGCCCGGCAGCCCTGTCCGGTGCAGCACCTCTGTCTCCTTGTTTGGTTTATTTCAGCTTTGCTGTAGTGAAGGATGTTGAGTTGCTTGCCAAGCACCTGGAAATTCCTTAGTGCCACAAGGCAAGTGCCCTGCCCTGTGTTAGCCTCCTCACTGCAGCTACCTCCTCTGGATGGCAAAGTGACCCTTCCTGTGCCAGCACTGTCAGGTTCTAGCATACATCTCATATCAAGGAGCATTGTCCTTTGAGTATAAATAGCCTGCGTCCAGGAAGGCTGGAGGCTTTGAGAATAGCTCTGCCGATGTCCTGAGGAATGCTGACCCCTTTCACCTCTAATAGGTGGTAAATGCACTGCGGGAGTCTGTGCCATAGCTGCTGGAAGAGCACACATCCGTATTTGCTGACTAGTGCATCTGTTGTTTTGGCTATAACTGTATATAAGTGCCTCCTACACTTAGCAAAGCAGTGGCAAACTAAATTGTTGTTGACTGTTGGGCATTGAAGAGACAAAAGGGACAGAGGTGTTTGTAGGCTGTGCTTGCACAGGAGCCCTTGCTTCTCTTAAGGAGCTGTGCTGTTCTGGCTGCCTGAGGCACAGCCATGTTGGTTGTGCAGTGTCTGAGGGATTCATTCATTGGGCAGTGCAGTAGCCCTCTGAACTACAGCCTGAGGGGAGCAGGAATGCAGGGACAGAAACCAGAGCTTGTTTGGAGTTACTGTGTGAACAGGCCTGGGGATTGCTGTCACTGGCTCTGAAGTCCTGGAGCAGTGAAGGCGTCTGCTCTCTGGTTTTGGCTGCCCCTAATCCTTGCTTCCTTATGAGCTTACCTTGGCTCTGAAGCTAATGGAAGGAGAAGGTGGTTGTGGGCCCTTGAATTGCCTGGGACCAAGAGGGACTTTCTTGCAGAAGAGACCAACAGCTGCAGTCAGTTTTGTGTGAGTGGGAGAGGGGAATGCTGCTGCTGCACTGGCCCAAGACTGGTGGGATTCCAGTGTGCCCAAGTCCTCCTTTGTGCTGCAGTGTCAGGTGGTTCTGTTCCTTGGGAAATGTTGGGTCCATAACTGTGACTGGAACCTGGATGTGCTGGCTTTCCTGGGAAGCACAAGATGTTTGGAGAGCTGTGAGCACAGCAGTGGTGTACCCCCATCCCACAGGATGCCCAGTGAGCTGTGCTGGGGAGGCAAAGGCTTCCCCTGTGCTCCTTGCTGAACTGCGCTGGCTGTGTCCCTGGGGGCACCTATGGGCTGATGGGACTCGTGTCCTGGAGTGGGTCTGGAGCTGGAAGGGGCAGCAGAGCACCAGGGCTGCGGCTGGGAGCGGGAGGCTGCGGAGCTGGTGACGCTGAGTCAGCGTGACTGGCCCTGAGCAGCCGAGCCCGGACCCGGCTGCTGCTGCCAGGCTATTTTTAGATACACATGTCTTCCGTGTACTCAGCTCATCCTCGTGTTTTAGTTTCCCCCACCCCAAGGGAGAAACCAGCATTGCCCAAAGCCTCTGTGGGAGGGGGCTGGAAGGGCAGCGGCTCCTGCTTAGGGACAGAACCTGCCGCTTTGAGTCCGGCTCAGGGGGGTGCTTGTTGAGGCTGTTCCGGGGAGCGGTGCGGGATGTGCAGCAGTGCCGGGTGCTGCCCTGCCACAGACTCTGCTGCGGCCCCAGGGGCTAACCTGACCTTCTTCCCTTCCAGCATCTGCTTGACAAGGCTGTCGTGTTATGACGACCCCCAACAAAGGAAACAAGGCCTTGAAGGTAAGGCAGGTGGATAAAGGGCTAAAGGTGGTGGGTGCATCTGCTCCAGGCTTCACAAGTATGTGCCACCATCTCTTCCAGGTGAAGCGGGAGCCAGGTGAGAATGGGACCAGCTTGACAGATGAGGAGCTGGTGACCATGTCTGTGCGGGAGCTGAACCAGCATCTGCGGGGCCTGTCAAAGGAGGAGATCATCCAGCTGAAGCAGCGCCGGCGCACGCTGAAGAACCGGGGCTATGCAGCCAGCTGCAGAGTCAAGCGTGTTACCCAGAAGGAGGAACTGGAGAAGCAGAAGGCAGAGCTGCAGCAAGAAGTAGAGAAGCTGGCATCAGAGAACGCCAGCATGAAAATGGAACTCGATGCTCTCCGCTCCAAATATGAGGCTCTCCAGAACTTCGCCAGAACCGTGGCCCGGAGCCCTGTGACCCCTGCACGGGGGCCTCTCACCTCCAGTATGGGTCCCCTCATCCCTGGCAAGGTCGCTACTACCAGTGTCATCACGATAGTGAAATCCAAAACGGACGCTCGGTCTTAGTGAAGCGAGAGTTGCCTCAGCTTGTCTGTGCAGGGCAGTTAGGCACAAAACCAGCTTGGAACCCCCAAAGCACAAACCCTCCCCAGATGGGTCCGGGTTCCTTCTACTTGGCCCAGGACTGGCCTGCTGATCACTCCAGTTTTGTTTTGTTGTGTCCAGATTGGTATGAGCAGTGGTGATGCGTCCCTTGTCCTGTGCAGACAGAGCCTCCCGCCCAGTGATCTGCAGCCCTCGGGCGCCCTTGGGACAAGCTGCGAGATCTTGGGTTTGTAGCCAAGGAACGTCTGTGCAGTGACTGAGGGCAGGCGATGGGAAGGCTGGGGAAGGTCTGGAGGGAGGCTTTCTTCCCAGGGCTGGGAACCCTAGTTTTCAGTCACTTCCAAAGGTTTTATTTCATTACTCTTCCTGGTGGTGCATTGCGGTGCCTGACTGCCAGGCGCCTGAACCTGCTGCTTTTGTCTCCTTTGGTACCTGTAGTTGCAGTTGGGGTGTTCTGTGTAGTAGGTTTGTATTCCTTTCTCAGTGTGCCTCTGTGCCCTGACAGTGGGTTTCCCTCAGATGTCCGTGGCGTTAGCTGTGTGAACTAGCAGTGGTGGACAGGAAGATGCTGCTGTGCCCCTGCCTCTGCCCCAGCGCTGGGCCAGAGCACCCCAGGGGAGGGAGGGACGGAAGGTACCATGTCGACTGCAGGCCGGTTTTGTGCCTAATGTCTTGCACTGAACAAGACCAAACTCACTAGTTGTTCCCGTGTTTTGAGGGTATCAAGTGTCTCTAGTGTGATGGTTTACACAACCAGTTTATGTGGTTAAATAGCCCTTTATTTAAAGAGAGAAACATCATTTTAAGAGTTATTAAATTATCTAAGTTTAAAATTAAAATCAGACAGAAAAGAGAGCGTATTTATAGTCAGCTTTTTTATCTGAGAGGGCGAGAATATTTGGCCATCTGAATGGGGAAATATTCTCGGAGACTTTGCTAGTAAAAAGTTAATAAAGAAATAATTTTAAAGTTTCTCATGAACCTCCCGCACCCGTGGCTCTGAGGTTAGTTTTTATAAAGAGTTATCAGACTTTATTTATAAAACTTAGAAAAAGACAAAAAAAGAGGCAAGTCCTGTTTGATATCTTTTTGCAGTTGTACCAAAAGTGACTTATTCTTGACCTCGTTGGCTTCCGTCGTGTCCCCTCGTGTTGCGCTCTCTGTTCTCTGAGCTCGCTGTGCTGTGCTGGTGCCAGTGCCTGCCTTCGCCATGTGCTGTTGCTTTCTCGCTGCCGTTGTTTTCCCTAAACTCAACTGAGAGATGGAGTTGGCATCTCTGCATTCTCCGGGAGGATTTTGGCACACTGGCAAAGGGGCTGCTGTTCTTGAGGGCAGGAGTGGACGGCTGGTGCAGCTATTGGTGCTGCCTGTCCAGAAACACGTCTCTGCAGAGGTGTGCTGCACGAGCAGCCGGCACCGGGGCACTGTTACCTGAATGGGGAAACTGTGCTCTCCTCTCTCCAGCAGAGCTGGCAGAGGAGTAATATAAGGGAGCACTGTCCAAGTTTAGGAAGAGGCTGATGGGATTTGACTGTGGAATTGGATCCTGTGGTCAGAGCTTGTGTTGCTCTTGGGGCTTTTCTGACAGGGGACAGTGCTGGTTCTGAGTGTCTGTAGTGCTGGAAATGGAGCTGTGGCCTGGTTGCTGCCCGGCCTGGTACAGCTCCTGCTTGTGGGTGTTGGAGGAGCCCTCAAGAGCTGTGTGACACAGCTGAGGAGCTGTTTGTGGCCAGGCTCTGTTTCCTCAAACACTTTGATCCCCCCTGCCCTCCCCAAAGCTTTGAGCTGATTACTGAGTAGCTGCAGAGAAGCAGGACGTGGGGGTGAAGTCCATGTGAGCTCCTGGCTGCCCAAAGTCTCCTGAGTGGAGGGGACGGGCCAGGATGGGACAAGTGATGCTGCAGCCTTGCGGGAGGCGGTTTACTGTACTTGGTGGGTTTGATGCATTGCTCATGTAGCTGATCTGGTACTGTTGTCCTCGGGGCTGAGCAGCAGGTAAGCTGCAATGTGGCAGTAGAGGAGCAGATAGTTGGTGGGGATTTCCTGCTGGAGGAGGAGGTCAGCTTTGCTCTGACTGGTTGGGAGTTTAGGGAGAGCTGTTTTGAAAGGTTTTCCCAGTCCCAGAACTTTCTGAACGGGGAGCAGGTTAGAACATTGCCTCCAGGTTTCCCTCTCCCAGCTGAAGCATGCTGCTTCCCAGCTGTTGACTGGCTGGGCACTGAGCAGCGCTTGGAGCTCTGGGTCTAACCTTTGTCTTCCAGCTGGTGATGTGCCGGGAAGAGGTGAGACCTTCCAAAACACGATGACCTCCAGTTGCTTGGGTGTCAGTCCCAGCCCTGTCCCTCCTGGTGCCAGCCTGAGGTCAGACCTGTCCAGAGCTGAGTTCTGAACCCAGCTGGAGGCCTGGTCCTGCCCTGCTGCTGGTGAGACTGCTGCTCTGGAGGGAGACCCAGAGCCAGGAGGGCAGAGCCGGCGGCAGCGCTGCTCCCCCCCCCGTTGTTAGCGCTGCCGCTCTGGGAGCCGGTGCGGGGCCGGGTGCGGAGGGGACACGGATTCCTCGCGGGTGGCTCTGTCCGGGGAGATGTGCGGGACCCAGTGATGTCTGTGCCGGCGGTGCCCGGGGCCGTCCCGCGGCCTCTCGTGTACAGTGTTCCTGCGTGTGGCGGTTCTTGTCCAGGGGTGCTCGTCCGTTTGGTTCCCTGCTGTGAAGGTGTCGTGTTTCCTTTCTCCCGCCCCGGGGGCCGGGGGGGGGCCGTGCCGCGGGCCCCCGGCGGTTGTGTATCGTGTGGTGACTTGTGTACGGGCGCCGCTGCCCGGCGGAGCGGGCGGTATTTATTGGTAAGTTATTGCCCGGCGCGGCCGGCCGGGCGCTATTTATTGCTGTACATAGAGCCCGGCCGCCGCCGCCCTTTTGTACGTGACAATAAAACCGCTTTCAAACAGCCGCCGCCTCGCGCTTCCTTCGGCCGCCGTCCGCCGCGCCGCTGGGGGGCGCTGCCGCGCTCGAGGGGGGGGTCGGGGCTGAGGGCGGGCGGAAGCGGCCTCGCTGCCGGGCGCTGGTGCCGGAAGCGGGGCGCTTCCGGGGGGATGGCGGCCGGCGGCAGCGCGAGCCGCGCGGAGCGGAAGGCGGCGGCGCGAGCCGAGCTCCTGCAGCAGGAGGAGCAGCGGGACCGGCGGAGACAGGTACGGCCCGGCCCCCCCCCCCCCCCCCGGCCTGCCCGGCCCGCGGCCGCCCTGACCCCCTGTGCCCCGCAGGTGTCCCGCATCTGGAGGAAGCCGCCGGCGGAGCGGAGCCCCGAGGAGTGCCAGGTGCTGGGCGAGAGCGACGATATCGTCCGCGAGCTGGAGCGGCGCCGCAAGCGGCGAGAGCGGCTGCGCCGGCGGCAGGAGGAGGTGCGCGGCGGGGCCGGCGCGGGGGCGATGGAGCAGCGCGGGCCGCGGGAGGGGCTCCTGTGCCGCGTTACCGGGAAAGGCTCTGGTCCGCTCGCGGTTCACTCCCTCTGGGGGCTCGGGACTGGAGAGGGATCCCCGTGTGCTGCGAGCCTCCACCCATGACACCCTTGGGCAGCAACGTGTTCTTTGTAACATGGAAAAGACGGGGGGTGATGGGCACAAGTTATTCCCGGGGAGATCCTGGCTGGGCACAAAAGGGAAGTTTCTCAGGAGGAGAACCTCCGGTCATTGGAATGATCTCCACAGGGAAGTGGTGGATTCCCCAGCACTGGACACTTAAGATCTGGGTGGACAGGGTGCTGGGGCAGCTAGCCTAGGTCATGCTTCCCTAGGTCATGCTTAGCCTAGGTCATGCTTTGCCTGGGAAGTTTGGACCTGATGATCCATAAAGTCACTTCCAACCTAAGGTTTTGGGATTCTGTGCTTGTTTTCTCTGGAAGTCACTTCTGGTAATGGCCTGTGTCAAGCGTGCAGAGAGTGCTCTGCTCCCCACAGTTCACTGTATCCCAGAAACACGGGAACTTGCTCAGCTGTGTTTTCCAGGTATGTGACGAACCAGAGGAGTTAAGGAGAAAGGCAGTTGAGCTGGCTGCTGCCATCTGCAGTGCCAAGCACCTCGTCATCTACACGGGAGCAGGGATCAGTACGGTAGGTTTCTTTGGGGTGAGTGACGGGAGGTGTGGGAGCTTCTGCAGGGCTGTTGCGGTGTTGTTTGGGCTATTTTTGTGGTTTCTGAATGACTGCATGATGTGTGCTAGGAGCCTGGGATGTGGTGGGAGCGCACACACCATGATGAGGGAAATGGTTAGTTTGCATCCTGGGCTCAGGACTCCTGCCCAGGAGATTTTGAGGCTGCATCACCTCTGTGAGCATGTGAGGAACGTGCTGCTAAACGGGAAGATCGTCAGTCTGGCTCCATTCTTGAGCATCTTCAACTGTGTTTGGTGTAAAACCTAAAACCAAATTGACTCATTAACCTTGTCTGTGCTAATGGACAAGCAGGAGTAGCTGGTGCTACTGTAACTTAGAAATGACACTTCAAGAAATGCTCTGATAGCCTCTGGGAAAGTGGAAATCTGGGACAGAAGTGGCTCTTCTAACATGATGTATCCCCTTTACTGATACCTGAGATGGGAACCTGACTTTCTGTCCCTTTTCTACAGTCTGTGCTGATATAGGGCACGATTCTGGGCAGGGTGTACAATGTTATGAGTATTTGTGCTGAGTGAGCTGCCAGAAATTGGTCTCATGAAAGTAAGGACAGATTCAAGAATTAAATTCTGTGTAAGGAATGGTGAGTACCAAGGGTCAAAAAGAATTCTGGAGGGACTCCAGAATGGTAAAATTGGAGAAAATAAATACTGGGGGTGAAAATGGGAGCTGTAGGGTAGAACTGATGCTAAAGATAGAACATAAAAATAAGGTTTAACTACAATTAGGGAACCACTGCTCTAGAAAACTTGGAGTGAATTAAAAAGCCCCTGTCAGCGAGGAGTGTCTGGAGGCCCTGGGTGCGATCGGGTTGATGTGTTTGTGGACAAGGGTGTGAAACTCTTGCCAGGCCTCAGTTTTTCTCTCCTGATGACACAGGCAGCTTCGATCCCAGACTACAGAGGCCCTAATGGCATATGGACATTGCTGCAGAAGGGCAGGAGCATCAGGTAAAGAGACACATTCCGAGCTGTGTGGCAGAAAGCTGAGATTGAAGGAGACATTAATGGCAATTCAACTGTATTTTTTTCCTTGCTCCTTGTCAGGGCCACAGATCTGAGTGAGGCAGAGCCCACGCTCACCCACATGAGCATCGCCTGCCTACACAAGCACAACCTGGTAAGATGCTTTTGCTGCACCTCACTTTTGTTCCTCTGTGTATGGTAAATAAAGCTCACCAGGAGAAAAAAGCTTTTCATGAGGCTGCCTAACTCCTGTCTTCATGCAGGTGGCTACACGTCCACATGTATAAATCACATGTGCTCACATACCACTGAGTGTCCCTCAGGCTTGCTCGAGGCTGTAGCCCTGGCAGCTTTTCCCCTTGTGCCTTTTCTTTCACACTGTGTGCTTGCCTCTTGTGAGGCTGGGCTGGCCACAGCGTCAGCAGCACTGGCAGCTCACTGATGCTGCTGTCTGGCAGGAGGAGCTCTCATAAAGCTCTGTTCTCCAGGCTGCCTTACTTCCCATCAGTGGTGCACAGGGTGATCTGTCGTGTGTTGAGACACCTCATTTGAGTAACACAGTCAGTGCTGTGTGTGTGGTAACTGGCTCAGTGTGTTGCTCTCCTCAAGGTGCAGCATGTGGTGTCTCAAAACTGTGATGGGCTGCACCTGCGGAGTGGGTTGCCCCGAGCAGCAATATCTGAGCTTCATGGAAACATGTACATAGAGGTGAGTGGCCAGAATAGGGTGAAGTTACTGCCTGGGGGCTTCACAGGGAAATAATACAAACTATTTTATCTATCACTAGCTCAAGAAGAACTAGGAAAAGGGCTGCTCTTTGCTTAGTTAAGGCCATCAGGTTTGGGATGAACAAGCTAGCATGCACAAGCTGAAGCATTCTGTACGACTCTTGCTGTACTTGCTAGAGCTTTCTGCTTCTGTCTGCTCTTCTGCAGGCCTCCTCTGAAATCCCTCCTACGGCAAAGCTCACAGACTCCCTGTAATTCCACTTGCTGGCTGAGGTTTTCCAGATTTTCCCTAGTTAGCATCTGATCCCTGATGATCCCTTCTAGCACTTCCACTTTATTGTCCCCAAAAAGTGCTTTTCTCCTGAGAGCAGTGGCTGATTCCTGGACTCCCACAGGCTGATGGTGTAACAGGGTTTTGCTTTCGTCCTGTGCCAGGTCTGCACTTCGTGTACACCCAACAGAGAGTATGTGCGAGTATTCGACGTGACGGAGCGCACAGCCCTGCACAGGCATCACACTGGCAGGATGTGCCACAAGTGTGGGGCACAGTTGAGAGATACAATCGTCCACTTTGGGGAGAAGGGGACGTTGAGGCAGCCTCTGAACTGGGAAGCAGCAACAGAAGCTGCAAGCAAAGCAGATGTGATTCTTTGTCTGGGTTCCAGCTTAAAGGTAACTTTAGAGACTCGGTGAAGATTGTTAGCAGCATTCCCTCTTGGTGCTACACCTTGGTGCTGAGCAGTCTCCTCCCAAACAGACAACTGTAAACTCTGGTGTCAGGATTCGCCCACCATCTGTGATAGTCTCTCTTCCTCCCTCTTTCCCCTCCTGGTAATACATTCCTTTTCCTCTCGCCGATACGGGTCGCTGTTCCGCGGCCGTTGGCTGTACTCAGCACTTCTCTTTTGTGACAGGTCCTGAAAAAATACCCCCACCTTTGGTGCATGAGCAAGCCGCCGCCCCGGCGTCCCAAGCTGTACATCGTGAACCTGCAGGTGAGAGCCCTTGGCACAGAGTGGGAAGGGTGAGGGACAGACCGGCTCCGGTGTGCGGTCAGCCCGGGGGTGTGCGGGAGGTGCTGCAGCCGCGGCTCTGCTGTCGCCTCTGCAGTGGACCCCCAAGGACGACCTGGCCGCCCTGAAGCTGCACGGCCGCTGCGACGACGTGATGCGGCTGGTGATGGCGGAGCTGGGGCTGGACATCCCTCGCTATGACCGGTGAGCACCCGAGCCCTGCCCCTCACCGGCGGTGCCCGCGGGGGCCGCCGGCAGCTGCCCCACGGCCGCGCTCTCTCCGCAGGGCCCGGGACCCCATCTTCGCGCTGGCGGAGCCGCTGCGGCCTGGCGAGGAGGGGACGCACTCGCGGAAGGCGGTGGCGCCGCCGGCGGGCACCGAGGAGCAGCCGCGGAGCGAGGACGGGCAGCGGGAGCAGCCGGGGCTGGCGGGGGGGTGGCTGGGCCGCGGCTGCGCCAAGGGCTCCCGGCGCAGGAAGAGCTGAGGCGGGCGGGGCCGCGCCCCAAGATGGCGGCGGGGCGGGCGCGGGGCGGGGCGGGAGGCGGCGGCTCCGGTGGCTCTGCCGCGGGCGCGCGGTGCTGCCGGTGACAGCGCGGCCATGCTGCGCAACGGGGCGGCGGGCGGCGGCTCCGCGGCGGGCGGCAGGGCTGCGGCGCGGCCGGTGCGCGTCTGGTGCGACGGATGGTGAGTGGGGCGGGCGCGGGGCAGGGCTGTCGAGGAGAAATAAACAGTGTTGGCTGCGCTGGTGCCTCCGGCTCCTCTGTGACCGCGGCCGGGCCCGGCGCTGGGCCCCGAACGGGACCGGCCTCCCGCGGGGTGTGTGCGGCGGCGGGAGGGGAGCCCCCTGCGGGCCGTGCCCTGGTTCGCCCGGGGCTGGGTGCAGCGGGACCGGGTGCAGTGGGACCGGGCGCTGTGGCTGCCCCGGGGAGCCCGGTGCGGTCTGGCAGCGCTGCCCCGTGCGGAGACGGTGAACCCCGGCCCGCGGGACGGCTGACCCGGCCGCTGTGTTTGCAGCTACGACATGGTGCACTACGGGCACTCGAACCAGCTGCGCCAGGCGCGGGCCATGGGCGATTACCTGATCGTCGGTGTCCACACGGACGGTAAGAGCTTGGGCCCCCGCGCCGCCCCTCGAGTCGCGCAGCGGCTTCAGCCCGGCACAGAGCGGGCGGCCCTCACCTCGAGGAGCAGCAGCCTCCAGAGAGCGTCTGTTCCCTGGGCAAGCGGCTTCCCCCTTTCCCACTTCTGGAGCGAGGGTTCAGTAGCTGAGAGCTTTTGGAGTTTGTCTGAGGTGTCACCCGTGTCCTGTGCTGCAAAACCAACTGCACCTGCTGAAAATCAGTCTGGGTTTGCTGGTGCACACTGTAGAGCTGATACTCTCAGGCACATCAGTGTGTGGAGAGAACTCGTTGTAGCCCATTGGGAAGTGTTCAGAACTAGTTCTTGTGTGTGAAGACGGATTTTAAATTGGTTTATGGATGCATATTTTCTAGCATGAAGCTGTTGTTTAACAGGGGAATTTTCCCCTGGGGCTGCCAGGCTGTCCAGGTACCTCCAGGTAGGCAAGCATCTGTGTGCAGGGAGGCACCGGGTCCTTCTGCCTTCCCAGGGTATTCCAGGGCCCTTGTTACATGCTTAGGAAATGCAACTGAATTAAAATCTTTTCTGATCTAGCTGAGGCTTCCTCCTCTATCACAAACCAGCTCCAAACTGAATATAAGCCCATGATGCAGTTCACGCACCCGTGAGATGAGTGAGGCTCTTGTAGGAGAACATCTTCATAGCTGTAGTACATGCTTCTAATGGTGCTTTTCTGTTTCTTGCTCAGAGGAGATTGCCAAGCACAAGGGCCCCCCTGTCTTTACACAGGAGGAGAGGTACAAAATGGTGCAAGCCATCAAGTGGGTGGATGAGATTGCTCCAGGAGCTCCCTATGTCACCACACTGGAAACTCTGGACAAATACAACTGTGACTTCTGTGTGCACGGTGGTGAGTGATATTTTGAGGTGTTCCATTAACACAGACCCTGTGGGGCTCGTGTGCTGCAGGCTGAGGAATGTGCTGGCCAGTGGGTACCTCGTGTGCAGGGATCTGCTTCCTGGCTCCTGACCTGCTGTGGTGGGGAAACGGCTGTGTGCCAGGCTGAGCGTGCTGGGCACCCCAGGGGTGGCCACATCCCTGGGCTATAAGCAGCCCTCTCACTGGCAGAGGGGATGTGCTGTCTGACAGCTGTCCTGAGGTTGCCCTCAGCACTAGCAGAAATCTGTGCAGACCTTAACATGAAAAATGCTGTTAAAAGGTAAGTGCAGAAATGCAGTCGTGTTTATATCTACTTATCCTGGGATGAGATCAGACATGGAAAGCTTCTCTCCCTTTATCCAGCTGATAAGCTGTTCAGGGGCTTAGCTGACCATGTAGTCAGAGACCCAGTTCCTATTGGGAACACTTTTCAGTTTACAGTCACTGAAGAGCACCTGTGTTCTGGGAAACATCCTTGCCCTTGCACTCTGTCCCTTCCTGGGCCTGCTGCTTGGATTCATGCAGCCTCAGCCCTTCCCCAGCCCCTCTGGAGATGTTCTCTTGGTTTGATCAGGAGGAGTCTTTGCACTCATGTCATGGATCTTCCTCATCTGATCCCAGCGTCTGCCGTCGATAAGCCAAGTATTTCATTAAGTGTACATAAATCATTAATCCCGTGTGAGACAGATAGGCTTTTTCACGTGGACAAGCTGATTATCAAATTGTTTGTTAACTTAGTTACATGTCCTGAACACGTTTGGGGTGCGTGACCCTTCCTAGGCTCAATGAGGATTATGGCAGCAGAGCTACACTCGTGGCCTTTGCTCTGATTGCCCTGTGCTTATCCCCTCTGCCAAGTCACTCTGTACTTGCACCTGGGTGATGCCCTCATGCTGTAGTTTTGCCAGGTTGTGTTGATGCAAAGATAAGTTTTGCAATAGCTCAGCTTAATTGGGAGGGTGACAGGCACAAACCCACTGTTTGTGCCCTCTCCTGGTGCGCAGAGTTGCACTTGCAGCATGTCCTTGTGCCCCGACGTGAGGGTGTGGGGTTTAGGACTCTTGTCACCCATGAGCTGCCAGCACCTGCTGTGAACGGTCTGTTCTGCCAAATGAGAATGGGTTTTCACTTGAGAAGACTGCACTGTCACTGAGAGTGAGAGGTGGTTTTGTAGAGTGAGTTGTGAACTGTGGCAAAGACAAACCAGAGTTAACTCTGAGGAAGGTTAGCTTGATGTGGCTGTACAAGTGTCATCACTCTGGGAAGGAACCGGCTGTTGGAGGGCTGTTAAATTGCCTGGAAAGGTTGTAACATGAGCCAACAGCCAAAAGCAGTCCTGGGGATGTGAAGGTTGAGGAGCTTTTTGATAGGCTGCTGGGAGCTGTTCGTTGTCATTCAGGCAGTAATTCAGTCCTGGCTGCTGCTGGTGTCACTGCAAGGGAACCGGCTCTCATTTTCTGGGCTACCTACAGAACAGTGGGTTGGATGGCTAATGGTGATCAGCATGCAGGAATATGCTTGTCTCCACAGATGGGGTAGTCTTGCAACCATGGGATGCAGCATGTATCCCCTGTGTACACACAGGGGTTCAGTGCAGGAGTTGTGGTCTGGCTGATGTGCTGAACCTGTTCAGCTCCTGCCATCAGAGCAGCTTCTGTGCAGCAGGGTTTGGGTGCAGTTCTGAGCCTTTTCTCTCTCTGCAGACGACATCACCCTCACGATAGATGGCAAGGATACCTATGAGGAAGTGAAGGCTTCAGGGCGATACAGGTAACCTGCAGCTGCTCCCCTTCCTCCCCTGCTTTGGGCAGAGTTTCTGGGAGTTTGTGCCCTGAAGGGGATCAGATAAACCACAGCTGTCCCCAGGTTACACTTGAATTTAGCTCTGACGTGTGCCAGAGCTTGGGTTGGTTCTACCATTGTGGCTCTGGGAAGTGTTGCAGCCTGGCAGCTCGTGGGGCCTGCCTGGCAGAAGCTAGTTATGGCCTCAAAGCTTCCCTGGGGTTGGCTGTTCTGGGGAGCCTGTGCAAGGTAAGCTCTGCTTGTGTGAGCAGTTGCTGTGGAGTGAAGAAGATGCAGAGGCTCAGTGAATGGAGGCTGTACTTTATATCAAGAGCAGGTAGAAGCATAGCCCCTCATTTGGGTTTGTCAGGTGTTGTGTGGTAATGGTGGGAAATGAGGAGGAACATGTTCCTGTGGCTTCTGCTTTATCTTTGCTTGTCTCCCTGCAGGGAATGCAAACGCACCCAAGGTGTGTCCACCACTGACCTCGTTGGCCGCATGCTGCTCATGACTAAGGCTCACCACAGCAACATAGTGAGTCACAGGGCTTCGGGTGGGAGTTCAGAGTCCAGGGCATTTGCCAGGTCTTTCCTTTTGCTGTCCCAAATGGCAATGGAGCTCTTGGGCCTGGCTCCTGGCTGCAGGGAGAACTGGCAAGCTGATTATGGGCAGTGGCAGCAAAGCAACCTGCTTATGTTTGCTTAAGCCTGCCTGAGATCGCAGCGATCGCAGTCTGTGCTGCTTTGGAGAAGGGGGAGGTTGAGGGGTGGTGAAAACTTCAGTCCTTGGTGACTGGTGTGGGAATCTGGGAATGTTCCGGGCACTACAGGCCAACCTGTGGCTTCCCAGGGGTGAAGCTGCACCCTGCTGCCATGTTGATCCGTCAGCACAGTGCTGCCAGAATTGGAAAGTCCTCTTCCTTCCCACTGAGCTGCATGCTTCTGCCTTCTGCTGTCTCTAGTCTGATCAGACCTTCCTTGAGTCTTTTCAGCTCACTATGTGCTAGGTAGCTGATGTCGCCAAAGGAAAGTAAAGGAAGTAGTCACATGGTGGTTAATGAGTGGAATCTCCTATATAACAGCAGGGACAAGACAAAGGACCAGTTCAGGGATCAGGAGAGATCTAGTGTGCTGAGCTGTTAGATTGGCTTAGCTGGAATTCCAAAGCTCTCCCCATGCCATGGTGCAGTGCTTTGGCTGGCCGCAGGGATCTGAGCCCACCTCCAGTGGAGTGTCTTTGGAAGGAGGAGGGACACCGTCCTCTTAGGGGCTTGCGTTGTTGTGGGAGGATGTAGGTTTGAAATGCTATCAGGTCTGCAGGTTGGGCAAGAGCCACTGTCACTGTGTGGTGCCAGGTGGGGATCAGATGAGGACACGATTCATCTGACTCATGCTGGGACATGACTCTGGATATGAGCTGGTTTGTCAGTGTTCAGAGCCAGGGATCTGATGTGCAGCCTGAGCCACCCACAGCCATGTTCCTGGTCACGTGAGCTATGTGAGTGCTTCAACATTGTGACTCTTTATCTCCCTTCAGGATGAGGACCTAGACTATCGGAAGCACACTGACAACTTTGGGAAGGTAATGTGAGTTCTGGTCATGGATGTCTGGTTGTTGTCCTGTCCGAGAAGGATTCCAAATGTGCCTCTGTTGCAGGCTTGTTTCCCCCCCACATTTAGTAGTAACCTCAGTGTTTGCTGCTCGATAAAGGACCTGCCGTAGTTGGTGAAATAGGTGTGGCCGTGCAGGGCCAGAGGGTGAAGTGTCCTTCAGCGATGCCGTGGAGCTGCTGCACCCATTGAGCCTTTGCTGGTTTTCTGGCTTGCTTGTACGTTCTTAACCACTGCTCTTCTGGGGCCCAGGTGCCTGCAGGGATGGCCCTGGGAGAGCCTCTGTGGATGCTGCTTTCAGTGCTCATGTTCTAAAGGTGTTGCATCAGGTCTGGGATGTCTGTAGCAAGCACGTGGCTGGCATGAGTGTGCTGCAGGAATCGCGTGCCTGGTGGAGCCGTCCTGGGTCCGGCTCAGGCTGGTGCTGCCTCTCAAGAGCTGTCAGCCCCCCTCTGTCCCTGCGTGTTGGACTATGCCCGATTAACAAGCACTGGTTCTTAAAGCTCGAGCAAGGCTTTTACTCACAGGGGGTTTGCTGGTTGGGCTGAGTCATTCTCTTTGTTCCCCACCACGTTGGGGTGTTTGAGCGGCGTGAGGGGCCCGTTGCTGCAGCATGGCTGTTCCCTGGTGCTTGGATCACCAGGTTCCTGCATGGCCCTGCCACTGAGCCCCCTTTGCATGCTGTGTGTGCCTGGCTTGCCCGCTCTTGCCAGGGTTGTCTTTGTTCTTGCCAGTCTCGTAGAGCCCAAGCTTTAGGGGTCAGGCAGGTGCCCAAGAGGGTGACCCAGTGCCTGTTCCCAAATCTGATGTGTGGGAGGCTAAAACTCCACCCTCGGTTTCCTGGTGCTGGTATCGGCTCCTGCTGGAGCCAGGGGGAGGCTACTGGAGGCTGGAGAGGAGCAGAGGGTAGGTTATGTGTTACTGAGCCTTGTCTCTCCTGGCAATCCAAACCTGCCCTGTTGCTTTCCTCCTTCTTGAGCTTTCTTCTCAGCATCTCCTGAGCTGGCTGTCAGGGACGATTTGCACCGTGTTTGACAGAGCAAAAAGGGCTTTTGAGATTGCTGAACTCTGGTGCCAGGAGTGTGGGAAGTCTGAGCTGCTGAGAATTGTGATACTTGCAAATTGCCTGTGGCTGTGTCTGTGTTGTCCAAACCCCTCCTGGAGCCTGGAAAGGAGACATGTGTGGGGTGTGTTTTCCCAGGGACCAAAGGGTCACAGTCCTTGGACGGGCGTCTCGCAGTTCCTACAGACATCTCAGAAGATCATCCAGTTTGCATCAGGGAAGGAACCGCAGCCTGGAGACACCATCATCTACGTGGCTGGAGCCTTCGACCTGTTCCGTATCCTGGACTTTGTTTTGTCAGGAGAGCAGCACTGCTCTTTCAGTTTCATGTTCTCATGTTCTGAGGAGCCAGACCACGATTTTTGTCTCTTTTCCTTTTGCTTTCTTTCTCTCTCTGTAGCTGTGCAAGTTGGGGGGAGGCAGGATTCTCACTGCCTTAGTTGCAGGACACTGAGAAAGGAGCTGTAGTTGTTCTCTAGAGAGGTTTGTGGCTGTTGGAGGATGGCAGGGAGACAGGCGGATGCTCTCCCTGCTCTAGTGATCACACTCCAGGCCCCCCTGAGGCCCAAGTGCCTGCCCAGGCCACCTGGAGCAGTCTCAGAGGCACTGAGCCAGAACAGCCAAATCAGGTAGAAATCTGGACAGAGGCAAAGTTGAGTCCATGTGAGGTGGAGATGTCTGGTTTTTGCCCAGGACCTGTGGAGGAAGGAGGCGGCTGGATATGGGCAATGAATAACACAGAAATCAAATCCATAGGATTTATGTCTCCCACTGTGGTTTGTCAGTGCATCTGTTTCTGTCTCCCTTTCCCAATTTCCTGTGTTAGTTTCAGTTCCTTAAAGTGTTCTACAGATATTGGGCATGTAGATTTCCTGGAGAAGGTTCACCAGCTGGCAGAGAAACCCTACATCATCATTGGGCTACACTTTGATCAGGTCAGTGTATAATGTTGTCCAAAGACAGAGCGTCTTGGCCCCTGTTCTTTCTGTGCTTGGGAAGCTGGGAGCGGGATGTGTTGGCAAAACGGGTTTTATGCTGGGAGAAAGCGAGAGGGAAAGGGGTTGCTTTGTCTCTCTTTAACTGTGCCTGGTGCTTTATTTAGGAAGTAAATCGCTACAAAGGGAAGAACTATCCCATCATGAACATCCATGAGAGAACACTCAGTGTGTTGGCCTGCAGGGTAAGTGCCTCTTGGGTTGGTGTCTGTACCATTCCATAACTTGCCTGGAGCTCCGTGGTGGTCTCCTGTAGCCAACAGCCTCACACAGGTTCTTTGGCGTGTGCTGGGGAAGCAGAGACGGGTCACTTCAGACTGCCAGAGGAGCTGGTGTGCTCTTAGGAGGAGTCCCCTGGGCTCCTCTGTTGTTCTGGCTAACCTGAGCTATTGAACTCCCCACCTCTGGTTCAGCAAAGGCAGCAGGGAAGAAAATTCCTGGGAAAGAAATATGGGGAGGCCCAGAAGAGTGTTCCCTGAGCTATAAACTTCTGGATTTGCTATATATACTTTACCAGAAATCATGTTCTGTAGTGGAACTAAAAGATGCTGTGTGACAAGCGGTGGCTGCTGAACCTGCTTCCGTGTTCCTTTGCTTGAGTTCCTACCTCTCTAACTGGCTGACCTGCTTAAGGGTGTTCAGGAAGCAGGCTGGCTCCTGGTTTGGGGGTATTGGTTTGTGGTTTTGGGGTGAATGTGTTTGTTTTTCCCAAATCTGGACTCTTTACCTTGTTTTTCCTCTAGTACGTCTCAGAAGTGGTGATTGGAGCCCCCTATGCTGTCACTGCTGACCTGCTGGATCACTTCAAGGTGAGTCTCTGTATATAGATGGATGTGAAGATGTTGGGTGTGATGTACTTGGGGAACTGAAGTGGTGCAGTAAAACATAGGGGTGTAGAGGGGAGAAGGTCCAGCTCAGCAGAGTTACTGGGAGCGCCAGATGCACCACAAAGGCTGGTACAGGAGGGGTGGCACTGCTGATCTCCAGGCTGTGCTGCAGCAGGCGCAGTGGCAAGAAAGGTCCTTGTGCATGTTTTGGGTCTTATCAACAATTTTGTATCCTTCTCCAGGTAACACTTGTGTGTCATGGGATGACGGAGGTGGTGCCAGACAAGGATGGTTCTGACCCGTATGAGGTAAGGCACCAGCTGCTGTTGGCCGTGCTGCTTTGTCTGCATTGGATAGATGCAGCGTGGCTTCGTGTTCCCGAGCTGGGAACTTGTACTGCAGAGGATGCTCCCAAGTGAGTGCAGCACAGGTGAGCCTGGTTTTCATCCACCCTTGAGGGTGGCTGCTTGGAGCAAAGGTGTAAACAGCTCTATTCTTGCAGTCCCTCTTTGGTTTGCCTGTTTCTGATGCCTTCATGGCAGAGTGAAAAATCCTGTAGCCCTTGCTAGTCCTGGGCAGCTCCCACAGACATAAAGCTTTGCTTTCAGCAAGTATTTATCCTGCCTCCTAGGAATCATTTTGTGTTGTGCCTGGCTGGGTGCCCTAGGACCTGCCACGGCTTCTGCTCAACACTCCCTGCTGAGCTGTAACCCCGAGGGCCTGCGTGTCTCCCCAGCTCAGTCTGCTGTGTCTGTCCACAGGAACCGAAGAGACGTGGCATTTTCCAGCTTGTGGACAGTGGCAGCAACCTCACCACAGATCTCATTGTGCAGAGGATCATCAAGAACAGGTTGGTTTTCTTTATCTCCCAGTTCTGTCACATACTGTACTGACCAGCTTGCGTGGGGACTAATGAATGAGATCAAACAGGGAGAGGAGTGGTTACCTAAAGGCACAGAGTCAATAACTGGTCCTTCATCTTCCATAGCTTGGGGAGGCTGCTTAGATGTGGATGTACTGAACTGCACAGGGAAAGGAACAGCTGAACCCTGCTGTGTCAGTGTGTGTCACAGTGTGTTTTACTGTTCTTTCTCTGTCAATGATAAAATTCCCTTGCCCTATTCCCAAGGGGAAGGAGCAGGTTGCTTCTTTCAGTGCTTTGCTCTTTTAGGCCTCAGCCCTTTGCCTTCAGTAACCTTGGCTCAGTCAGTGGTAAATTTGGTGTTGGTATTATTAAGTGGTCTGTTCCAGGACAGGCCAAGCATGGAGCAGCAGTGTCTGCTGCTGGGGCAGAAACAAGCGGTGTCTGCCCAGTGTGGGGGCCTGCAAAGTGGTGGGAACAGCTGTGGGAAGCTCTAGGTGTTAGCTCTTGAAGGCAGTTGGAAGGTTACTGGTGGTTTCTGAAGCGCTTTTGGAGCAGAGTAGCAGGAGCTATGGTGCTCCCCTGCTCCAGGTGAGATAGGGATGGATGAGAATCTTACGGCATTTTGTGATTGATGCAGGCTGGAGTTTGAAGCTAGGAACCAGAAGAAGGAAGCAAAAGAGCTGGCAGTGCTGGAGGCCATGAGGAGACTGGAAGAGGAGAAGCACTAGGCCAGCACAGAGCTGGTGTGTGGGTCACAGATCGCTGCAGCCTCACCCCTTGAGAGCAGACAAGCTCTTGGAGAGGACCCCTGAATGGGACCCCGCTGCTGGTGTGCAGGGTGTGCTGTCTGCCCTCTCCTGGCCTAGCTCCTCCTCCAGTAACTGCAGCCAGTGAGGCCGGAGCCCGCTGCTGCTGCCTGGTTTCTCCTCCATCAGCCCCTTCCCAGGGGAGAGATGACAGGGGGAAAAAAAAAGTTTTAAAGGTTTTAATTCTAACCCATGTTTTAACCCCTTGATGTGCTTTTACTGCTGCCAGGTCTGGCTTTTAGCAAGAGGGAAAAGGAGCAGCTGCCCAGGCCCCAGGTTTGGCTGGAGCCTGTGCTCCTGAGCAGCCTGGGGGTGGTGGTGGGGATGGGCTGGTGTGAACTGTCACCCCAGGGACGGCCGCGGCTCTTCCTGTGCTCCGGCAGGGGCTGCACAGACACCAGCCCCAGAGCTGCTGCAGCCCCAGTTGGATCTGCTGTGCCCAGGGCCTCAGGAAGAGGCAGCAGCAGCACAAGGGGCAGGGGCACAGGCACCCCCAGGGGCTTCCTCCAAGCCCTGGTGCTGTACAGACCTGCTCAGAGCCTGGAGTCCCCCTTGTGCCCAAGGGCTTCCCAAAGGGAGGGAGCAGAATTTCAGCTGAACCCAGGGCTGTTTGTAATGTGCAGCGAGTCCCTGCACAGGGGTGCAGGGCCTGAGGAGGATGGGTGCTGAGCCCCTTCCTGCCTCTTACATTCCAGCGTGCAGCAGCAGGTGCCCTGGGCCCCATGGTCCTTCCACGCCAGTTCTGTTGTCCTCTCGGTTGTAAACTTTTGTTGCTGATCATTAATAAAACAATAGAGTTCTGTGGTATCTTTGGGCCCAATGTGGGGTCGCAGAAAGGGGCCAAGTCCTGGGCTGGAGCATCCCTGCTACAGCGGCTGGTTCTGGAGCTGTGGTGGGAGCCGGGGCGAGGCTGCTGCAGCAGCACCAGCTCTTTGCCCTAGGGCAACGCAGCCGGGGTGCTGGGCACGTTGGGGTTGCCCCGGCGCGGGGGCAGCTCTGGCAGGAGCCGTTTGCTCTCCCTGCGGGAGGTTTTTGCTGAACTCACTAGAAATGGAAGCAAACCGAGTGAGCGGTCCTGGCTTTGATGTTCTGGGCTGTCCGGACAATGGGGATACAGCATCTGCACTGGGAGGGGGTTCCGGCGGTTCGGTGGGCAGGTAACCACCGAGCGGCGGCGGGGCCCGGCTCTCCTGAGCCGGCAGAGTCGCTTCTCCAACCACCAACCCCCCGTCCCCCGCAGGTGGGCTCCGCGGCGCAGTCGTTTCACACCCCTCCCCCCCCCACCAATTCCCGTCCCCAGAATGGCACCGGGCACCGGAGGGGCGCGAGGCAGCCGCACGTTTATTGAGGGCAGAGCAGGGCCCGGGGGGGGGGGGGGGGGGGGGCGCGCCCCGCTCGGTGTACCGGCGCCACCGTCACTCCTTGAACTTCCACTCCTGGCGGCACATGGGGCAGTGCTGCTGGACCTGCTGCGAGTTCAGCCACTTGAGGATGCAGTGCATGTGGAAGCAGTGCGAGCACTGTCCCCACACCAGCGGGCAGTCGTCCCCGGGCACCTTGCCTGCGGCGCGGAGAGCGCGTCAGCACGGTACGGTACGGTACGGTACGGTGCGGCCCGGCCCCCCCCCCCCCCCCCCCCCCCCCCCCCCCCCCCCCCGTGCACTCACAGTCGGGGCAGCAGCCGTTAAAGGCCATCCGGCAGATCCCGCAGTTCTCGTCGTTCGCCACCCACAGCCAGGACGCGACCCCGTGCCAGCTCCGCACGCGCACCCGCATCGCCACCGCCGGGGCCGCGCCTCCGCCCCTCAAACACCGCCTCTTCCGCTCCCGGCGGCGGCGCAGCGCGGCCGGAAGTGCAGGCCCCGGAGCGGAGCCGCCATCATGGCCGACAAGATGGACATGTCGCTGGACGATATCATTAAGCTCAACCGCAGCCAGCGCGGGGCCGGCCGGGGTGGCGGCCGGGGCGGCCGAGGCCGGGGCGGCGCCACCCGCGGGGGTGGGCCCGGCCGGGGCGGCGTGGGAGCCGTGCGAGCGGGAGGCGGCGGCCCCGTGCGGAACAGGCCGGTGATGGCCCGGGGCGGCGGCAGGAACCGGCCCGCGCCCTACAGTCGGGTACGGGACACGGCGGAGGCTGTGGGCGGCAGCGCGGCCGCCTGCGGGGCTCGGCGGCGGCGCGGGACGGGGAACCGGGCTGGGCCGTTGGCGAGGCGGGATGGGGCGGGCGGACAGCCCTTTGTCCGCTCCGTGCGGGGCGGGCAGCGGGGCCTGTGCCCGGCGGTGCCCCGGCGCCGGTCAGCGAGTACCGGTCTCTTTGCAGCCCAAGCAGCTCCCCGAGAAGTGGCAGCACGACCTGTTCGACAGCGGCTTCGGGGCGGGGGCCGGCGTGGAGACCGGCGGGAAGCTGCTCGTCTCGAATCTGGACTTCGGCGTCTCGGATGCGGACATCCAGGTGGGGGCTCGGGAGCGGCCCCGCGGGGGGTGTTCATGGGGGGTTTCATTCATAGCCTCGGGTTAGGGCACACCAGGCACCAGCGAGAGCGCCGCAGGTCCTGCCCCCTCCCTGCCCGGACAGGAGACCCCCGGGTGAGTTAATTCTGCATCGGTGGTGAGGTTTGTGCCACCAGCCCCCGTCCTGCAGCGGCTCTGGTGATCCTGAGGGGGTGTAGTTCAGAACAGCCGTTGTTGCCTGCAGGGCACTCATGGTGTTGTAGGGTCTCTGCCATGGCACAGGGGGGAAGGTGCTGCTGTTTTGCTGAATCCAGCCACAGTGGGAGAATTGACTATAAACTGTTCAAACTCGAGGTCTGTGTAGCTGCAGCGCTGCCAGAACTGTGCTGTGTGTACAGCCGCATGCTCCGGGTGTACAGGTCCTGGTTGTGTAGCTCTGCTGAGTGTTGAGGTGTTCCATGGGTGTACCTGGGAGGAGTTACCTGTGAGGGGGTACCTGTGATACCCACTGCGTTATCTTCTAGCCAAGTAACGTGCTGTGGTCGTGTCCCTTGTTTCAGCTGTGCTTTGGGTAAGAACCTGCTGGATTCTCCTGTGCTCTGTCTCCATACCATGGCATGGGGCTCCCCTGGTGGGGAGGGCACCGGCACCAGCAACACCCGCAAATACCGGGGCTATACTGGCTCCGTCATGCTGTGAAGCAGTTTCTTTTGGAATGGTTTCTGGTCCTCACATCCTGACCAGGGAAAGCAAGCAACTGCAACGGGCAGCTGCCTTTGTTGTCAGTTAATTCATTCGGTTGCTCTGTGTGCCAGTCTGGCTGTGCCTGGGGGATCAGAAGGGAGCTTTTTGAAGTCACCTCGTTAGTGGGTAATGCACTTAAAACCTGCCCTTTACCCCTGTATGTGCAGATTTGGTTTCCATAAGTGTGTTGCTCTGTGAAGTCACCTCAGTGTGACCAGCTCCTGCGCTTCCTGCAGCCGTTGAGATCTGCTTTTTCTGCCGCTGGCTCTGGCTGATGTGTGGATGAATTTCCACTTGGGGTTCTTTAGCAGCAAAGTTGATTTAATAGCTTTGCACCTATTTGTTGTTACTCATCCTATAACGGAGCCCTGCCTCAGGTGTATGATGGCTTGCTTTGTTCCTGTGTTAGTCATGTCAGTAACATGGTTCAGCAGGTGTACAGCAGGCAGGGGTGGCTGGAAGGAGCCTCAAATGTGCGGAGCTGTGCAGTTCAGACTGAACATGGCTCTGGGAAGCTGCTGACGAGTGCTGTGAAATGTTCACCTCTGGTGCATGAGCACAGGGAGGAACAGGCCCACAGCCCTGCTGGGCATGGTGTGCTGGGGAGGTGAAGGGCGTGTGGTGCTGCCGTGGTGGCTCCACAGTGGGTCCCACAGGAGGTGACTGCTCTGTTTGGGCCGTAACGGGACAGATATTGAGCTTTTAAGGCATGGGGTGCAGCGGAACCTTGCAGAGGTGACATGTCGCGTTGACATCTCAATGTAGCACCTGCAAAACAAAATCGATGGCTCCTTTGCTGTCTCTTCATTTCCATCCTTTGGGACAGCAAATGACATAGAAGTACAGACTGGTTTGGGTTGGAAGGGACCTTAAAGCTCATCCAGTTCCAGCCCCCTACCACAGGCAGGGACACCTTCCACTAGAGCAGGTTGCTCCAAGCCCCTGTGTCCAGCCTGGCCTTGAACACTGGGCACCCTGTGCCAGCACCTCAGCACCCTCATAGGGAAGAGCTTCTGCCTAAGAGTTCATCTCAGTCTCCCTTCTGTCAGTTTAAAACCATTCCCCTTATCCTGTCAGTACATGCTCTTATAAAATGAGATTTAGTTCAGTAGAGTATGTTCTTAATCTTAAATTTTGGGGTATATTCCTATGGGCTGTGCTTTTAAATTGCACCTGATCTGGTGAAGATTTAGACGGGGGAAGGAACTTCAGCACAATGAAACTGTGGCCATCTCTGTATGTGTTCATAGGCTTTTTTTCCTCTGTGACATGGGTCTGGATTATTTTTTTAGTCATCCTTTGAGTCAGCCTCTACTAAAGGAACCACCTTTCCCTTGGATCAGTGTCCCTTGAGCCTGCTCTGCTGCTGTGAACATGTGCCTCACACATGGTGAACTTGAAGTCCCTCTTGGCTTTGCCGCCTGTGGCACCTCCCTGGTGGGCTCATGCTCCCTCTTTCACTGGTGCTTTGCCTGAGTTGTCCATAATGATTTGAAAGGCACCTCTGGTGGTGTGTGTAGGGATGGGCTGGCACCATCCTGGGCTGCGCAGTGTTCGTGGCACTGACGGATGTCTCTGCTCTTCCCCTCTTTCTCAGGAGCTCTTTGCAGAGTTTGGAACCTTGAAAAAGGCAGCTGTGCACTATGACAGGTCTGGCCGCAGCCTTGGGACAGCGGACGTGCATTTCGAGAGGAAGGCAGATGCACTGAAGGCGATGAAGCAGTACAACGGTGTCCCCTTGGATGGTGAGTGCATGGCCGTGGCACCTGCCAGCATCTGCATCCCTCCTGCACGCCTCCTGCGTCCCTCCTGTACCCCCACACCCCACTCATATGCAGCCCCTGGGCCGCTCTTCCTGCAGGGCGCCCCATGAACATACAGCTGGTCACATCACAGATTGACACACAGAGAAGACCAGCACAGAGGTGAGTCTTGAGCACCCAGTGCAGGGCAGGAACCTTCCTGGGCCCTCTCCTGTGGAATCTCTGTGGGTTAACCACCACCCACTAAATCAGCTGCTTTTGAAAACTGGCAGTGTAAACAGAGGTGGCATGACCAGGAACCGCGGGGGTTCAGGATTTGGTGGTGGTGGCGGTAGCAGGCGAGGCACTCGTGGTGGAACCAGAGGGAGAGGCAGAGGAGCTGGAAGAACTTCCAAACAGCAGCTCTCCGCAGAGGAACTAGATGCACAGCTGGATGCTTACAATGCCAGGGTAAGTGCTTCCCACAGCATCTCCTCCTGGGAAATGTGGCAGCCCAGAGCTGGCAGGATGAGGTTTTCATAGAATCCCAGCCTAGTTTGTGTTGGAAGTGACATTACAGCTTATCCAGTTTCAACCCCCTGCCATAGGCAGGAATACCTTCCACTGGAGCAGCTTGCTCCAAGCCCCGTCCAGCCTGGCCTTGAATACTGCCACGGATGGAGTAGCCACAGCTTCTCTGGGCAGAGAACATTTTCCAGGTCCTGGGACTAAGACTAGCTCCCTCTAAAGCCAGGCAGTGCCTCGGTGCAGTTTTAGGCTCTCCTCTCCATAGCACTTGGGCAGCTGCTGTTGCTGGCAGCTGGGAAGCTGTTTGCAGGACAGCTGCAGTGAGCAGTAGCTGCAAACGAAACCCCCAGGGATAATGGGCTGTGAAAAGGGAAAGCAAAAGGCAAAAACAGATGAGTCTCTGCCTTGTGGGTGAATGTAGAGAACTGGGGTCGTGTGTGTGGTGTGGGAACTGGTGAAGTCCCCTTGAGAGTGCAGAGTGGGATGAGTGGAATTGCAGATGGTGGCTGGGAGGGGGAGGAGCAGCGCAGCAGCTCCCACTTGTGCCCTTCTGTTGTGGGGCAGCTGCTCCCTGGAGCTGCTGGTGCTGCCGTGCAGCAGCGCTGGGAGCTCCAGGGCCGGCAGGGATATGGGAGCTGCCTGTGCCCGCGGTGACGGCTGCTCTCATCTCCTCTCTTCCAGATGGACACCAGCTAAAGCGGCAGGCGCAGGGAGGATGTGGCTGTGGCTCCTGGCTCCCGGCGGGGCTGTGGCCACCACCTGGGGATGGGATTTGTTTTATTTTCGTTCTGGGATAGGTTTTAAACTCCTGTAAAGGTTTTTTTTAATTCCGAGCAGACCTGTTTTGTACCGAGTTATTTTTGGGATAAATTTTACTGTTGCTGTTGGGCCGAAGTGGCTTTTTCACCTCGGCCGCAATAAACTAGAACCGTGTCTAGAGCTGTGGCTGCGGCCCCCGCGCGCCTTCCCGCGCCCCGCCCCTTGCGCGTAGGCCCCGCCCCTTCCGTCCCGCGCGCCTTCCCGCGCCCCGCCCCGCGGCGCTCTGCTCCTCCGCCCCAACTCTATGGTCGGTCCTGCCGGCGCGCGCCAATTCCCCCGGGCCAATCAACGCGCCGGGCCGTGGCCG
Organism: Melopsittacus undulatus; assembly: GCF_012275295.1. Lineage (NCBI taxonomy): Eukaryota > Metazoa > Chordata > Aves > Psittaciformes > Psittaculidae > Melopsittacus > Melopsittacus undulatus. The sequence continues at coordinate 18,590,541 of NC_047537.1, forward strand.
GAAGTGAGGCGAGGGGCTTGTATAACGGGAAGTGACGGGCGTGTCCCGGAAGTGCGGGGGCGCGCGGGCGGCTGGGCGGATCCCGCGGCGGTGTCAGCGCAGCGCGGTCGAGCGGTGCCGGTAGGACGGGGTGGGGAGGGGCGGGGCGGGGGATACCGGTACCGGGGAGGGGGGAGGGATCAGGCCGTGGGGCAGCGCCTCCGCCGCGTGGGATCGGGTGGGGCCGGGCTGGGCTGGGCTGGGCCGGGCAGCACCCGCTGTCCCGGCGGCGCGCAGGGTGCGGGCCCGGGGTCCCCAGTGCCCTTGTGCGACCTTCCGAGCGCCGCGGGAAGGCGCTGTCCCGGCTGGGCCGCTCCGGGGCGGGGCTCTTGGGGAGCGGGGCCGGGATGGGGAGTCGCGGCCCCGCGGGAGCAGGGTCTGCTCCGGGCCGCCCCCCGGGGTTCCGCTGCTGGGCGGGGGGAGCCGGGACGCGGACGTTCGTTTGCCTTGAACAGGTTTTCCATAAATAGTTTGTAGTCATAAAATGAGGAACTCGGGAGGTTCCTTCCGTTCCTTCCGTGCCCGGGCAATGAGCCCGTTTGTCCCCGCGGTGCCGCAGGTTAAAGCAGCGGGAGCAGCCCCGTGCTCGGTTCCTCCTGGGGGAATCGGCCTCTCCGGCCTCCGCAGCCGGGCCAGGACGGCGGCGGCTGCTGCGGCCCCGCGGCCGCTTCGCAGCAGGTCTGGAAGTTGTAACTTCCTTTCACTGAGAGAGGAGCTCCCAGTCACGTGAAGGGGACGAATTGTTGCCTTGAGGGTTCGGGCAGTGGCCGCCCTGCTGCTGCTCTGCCCGCCCCGGTGCTCCTGTTCTCCCTTAGCGGAGATGGTTTCGCTGCCGTGCTCCGTTGTACAGACGGGCCACGAGCCGGTGGTGTCCGCGCTGCAGCCGTTACCCCGGTGCGTGTTTGCACCCTGGGGACAGGGATGGAGCATTCACACGGGGAACTCTCTGCTCAGTCTGGTGTTGCTCTTGACAGCTCCTGCCTTGCAGGTGCACTGCGGAGCAGGGCTCTGCCACCAGCAAAAGGGAAAACTAAACCAAAGCACTACATGTCCCAGCTGCTGAGTGCCCGGGGGGCAGCAGCCGGTCCCAGCATCCTTTACCCCAGTGCTGGGAGGGGATTCAGGAGTTCCACAGGATGCTCCCACACAGTGACTGGTGCAGCGGTGTTATCTGCGTGTCCTCTTGGAGCACAGATTCCTGGGTGGTGTCAGAGGCAGCGCTCACCTTGGGAAGCGTCAGCAGGTCCCACCCAGCTCCTCACCTGCTGCTGCTTTGAGGGTATCTGAGCCCCATTTATTCCTGGTCCCTCCTCCATGTTGCCGCTGTGTGCAGGGTGGCAGCGCAGCCTGGGCTGGGTTCCACAGCTCGGGCTGCTTGACCCTGCAGTGCCACAACGGCTGGGATAAGCAAACAGATCGGGTGCAATCCACTGGAAATGAACAGAAACGGCTCTGCACTGAATTCCAGCCGAGCAGCTGCCTGAGCTTCCCCTGCGCTGCGGGAAGGAGGAAGGCTGGGATGCGGGATTGGCACTTCTTGTGTCCGAGGCTGCCCCGTGGCCTGCGGACATCCGGAGCCATTGGCTCATGAGGAGGCTCGGACTGACCCGGCTCCCAGCGGTGGTGCGGGCTCTGGTCCTGGGCTGAGGCCGCTGTTCATGGCTGCAGAGAGGCAGGGCTGGTCCCCGCAGTTTTCCTCTTGGGCAGGAGATGGGGCTCTCGCATTCGCTGCTGCCGGCTCCTGGCTCCTGCGCCGTAATGCCGAGAGAATCCGTGAGGAACGGCTGGGCTGCCAGAAGCGGCGGAGGCAGGGGCGATTCGGCCTCTTGCTGTCTTCCGCAGGCTTCTGTGGCACCCGGCTCAGCTCAGAGGTGCCTCTTGCAGAGCACCAGAGGCACCAGCTCCAATGTTCAGCCACTTGGCCGAGCCTCAGGAGCCAGAGAACCACCATGCAGGGCCCCTGAGCGTCTCCTTGGTGTCAGGAGGAGCTGGCGAGGAATATCCTTCCAAACACGCTGAGGCTTGAGGCTGAGGTCCAAGAGCCAGCAGGGCCTGGGGCAGGTCAGCAGCATGTGGAAAGGCTTTCCCTAAGGAGCTGAGCTCTTGGCAGGGCTGTGGGGCACATCCCTCTCTTCCATGTTGGTGCCCTTGTGGGGCAGTTCTGTTCTCTCCCAGCAGTGCAGTGGCTGCTCGTTCACCCCCACAGGCTCTGGTTTGCTGACCTGAGCTGTAATAACAGCTTTGTCCCAGAGGCTGAAGGTTGAGGCCAAGGCCCTGATGATGGTTGTGATGTGCTGAGTTCTCTGCCATCTCAGAGCTGGTTCCCACCATTGCTGCTCCTGAGGAAGCATGATGGAAGAGCCAGACTGGTGTTCCTGTCTCCAGGGCTTCCTCAGGGAGCTGCACCCTGGCCTGGCCTGAGCTGCTGTTGATACAGGGCTTTGTGTTGGTCTGAAGGGCTGTTTTCTGTCCCTAATGGGTTTCCATTGTCTTAGATATCCTGTGAGGACCTGGGTGGTTATTGAGGAACCCATGGAGGGGGGTGGTTGTGTCTTGAGCTCTGGATCACAGGGTGAAGGCTGGAGGTGCAGGAATGCAACCAAAGAGCTGGGCCCGTGGGGTGTTGGGTTTGGGGGTTGTTCTGTGCCCTTTGTGGCACGGTTATTGCTAAATACCTGTGGTGGGAGGGGTTACCCCAACGGAGCTGCTGTGCAGGAGGAAGCTGTTGCTGGACTGTTACACCCGAGGTTGGTTATGGATGAGCAGTGGTTCTGGGTGAGACCAAAGTGTGCATTTCTCAGCCCCGCAGGGCAGGACACTGGAGCTGCTCTTTCAGCTGCCAGAAAGCAGCACTCACGCCATGGCTGCTCCTGTGTGAGCATCATCCAGACTTGTGCCAAGCCCCTGTGATGACCCCATGATGTGTCACACCAGCCCCCACCTTTGGTGATAAACCTTACTCAAGCTTTAATACCCAGAAATACCAGTTGCATCCATTGCAAGTGTCCTGCCCCCAGACACACCAGGAGGCTGCCAGCCCAGGACAAGCCTGTTCTCAGGTCTAACAGTGGGCAAGGGGCAGGAAAGGAGCCCCAGGAGCTGGGATGTGCCTCACCCCAGAACTGGAGAATTTGGATCTTTTCAGTTGGAAAAGACCTTTAGGACCATCAAGTCCAACCATTAACCGGCAGTGCCAAGGCCACCACTAAACCTTGTCCCGAAGTGCCACATCTACACATCTTTCAAATACTTTCAGGGATGGTGACTCAACCACTTCCCCGGGCAGCCTGTTCAGTGCTTGATAACACTTTTAGGGAAGAAGTATTTCCCAATACCAGCCCTAAACCTCCCCTGGTGCAACTTGAGGCCATTTCCTCTTGTTCTGTCACTTGTTACTTGGGAGAAGAGACCAACCCCACCTCCCTACAACCTCCTTTTTGGTAGTTGTAGGAATGAGAAGGTCCCCCTGAGCACCTCAATGTCTCTCTTTTAGTGAGGAGCCCAGAGCTGAACACAGGATTCAAGGTGCAGCCTCACCAGTGCCCAGCACAGAGGGACAGTCCCTGCCCTGGCCCTGCTTGCACTGGTGCTGACACAGGCCAGGATGCTTGTGGCCTTTCTGGCCACCCAGGCACGAGCTGGCTCTTACTCAGCTGCTGTTGACCAGCACTGCCAGGCCCTTTCCAGTGGGCAGCTTTGCAGCTGCTGTTCCCCAAGCCTGGAATTGTGTGGGGCTGTTGTGACCCAAGTGCAGGACCCAGCACTGAGCCTTGCTGCCCTCAGCCCCTCAATCCAACATCCTGGCAGATGGGCTGGTCCCAGTTCTCCCACTGCCTTTCCTTTCTCCTGTGTTTGCTGACACATCAGCTGTAGCCTTCTCTTCTGCAGAGATGTGCAGAATTTCACCTCCTGTGGCTCATTCCCTCCTTTGCCATCCCCAGCAAAACAGGCAGGATATTTATGGCAAAACAAGCGAGTGGGGTCGGGGAGCAGCTCCGGTGTGACAGTCACTGCAGGTGCGGGGAGAGGCGGCTGTGCCTGGGGTGTAGGTCACACATCTGCCTGTGTTCAGGTGCACTCTGTGTGTTGTGCTCATACCAAATGTTGCAGTTCTTGATCCGTGTGGAGGCCAGATGCTGCAGCAGCAGGTGCAGCCCTGTGGTCTGTTGTGAGTTGTTTGTTGGCACGTTGCTCCAGGCAGGAATACTGAACGGGTGCGGGAATGCCAGATAATGGCAGAAACACCTGGATCTGTCAGCAGGTCACTGGTTTTGTTTGCACAGGCTCCAAAACTGTCACTGGAAGTGTTTTAAGACTTCCGAGGGTCCAGGCTGACATTTGCTGTTGGTGCCGCTGGGCTCAGAGCCCGCGGGAGCACCAGGAACCTCCATGGGTGCCGCTGCCTTGTGCAGTTCTTTACCTGGGTGCTGGCATTGCCCCCGGCACCCGCAGCCGGTGATTCCTGGTGGGAGCCTCCACAGCCGAGCCAAGCACTGCGGTTTCGATGTGTTCCCTGCTCCATTGGAGACACGGAGCTTCGGGAAGGGCCGAGCGGGGGATGCGCCGGGCAGGAGCCTCTCGCTGCTGCCTTGGCACCCAGCTTGGAGCAGCTCCGAGGCACAAGCTGTGAGCTCCGGGCTGCAGCAGAGGCTCCCAGCACTTGTGCCAGTGTTGGGGCAGGGCTGTTCCCAGCTGGAATTGTACGTTGTAAAGAGCAGAACTGAACTGGAGTTGTTCTGGGCTCAGGTTTGCTACGAGATTACCTGCTTATCTCGTGGAGCAGCGCATCTTCTCTACGGCTTTGCGTGTTTACTTGTTCCAGCTCATGAGTAAAGCATCGAGGTTGAATTTTCCCCTCTCTCTGTGGGCTGAACATGGGCTGAACATGAGCCCTGGACTGGAGGAGCCTGCAGCGGCTGCACCAGGGCCCTTGGCAGGGCTATGTCCCTGCAGTCACGGTGCTGAGGAGGCCTGGCTGGAGCAGGTGGGTGCAGTTTCACTTCTCCTCCCCACTGCAGTGTACGTGGTGTGTGTGAGGATGGCAGAGCAGGAGCCCACAGCCGAGCAGCTGGCCCAGATCGCAGCTGAAAACGAGGAGGACGAACACTCTGTCAACTACAAGCCCCCTGCCCAGAAGAGCATCCAGGAGATCCAGGAGCTGGACAAGGATGACGAGAGCCTGCGCAAGTACAAGGAGGCGCTGCTTGGTGCCGTCACTGTGAGCGCAGGTGAGCCGAGGATGTGGCTGTGCCTCGCTCAAGCTGCAGCTCCATCAGTCACCTCCTGCCTCTTCCCTGCTCCCAGCCAGGAGCATAAAGATGTGTCCGTGCTCCCTGGGCTGATCTCCAGCCCTTGGAATAAGGTGCAGGAACTGCAGGTGTCACACTGCCCTTAGAGGGGGCTGCTCATGGGGCACTGTGGGCTGGCCCCACACAGTGGGGACCCTGGCCAAGGGGGACATTCTTCTCACTGGTTTTCCTGCTCTTTCTAGAAGAGCCCTGGTGGAAAAGGGTTTGTGTTGGCTGGTTTTAAGGAAGGGTGTTTAACAGCCTTTGCACTTGTCTTCTAGATCCCAATGCTCCAAATGTAGTGGTGACCAAACTGACTCTGGTCTGCACGACTGCCCCGGGCCCTCTGGAGCTGGACCTGACAGGTGAGCCAGGGAAGAATTCCAGCCCTTCCCACGGGAGAGCCACTTGGAGCAGAGCCTGCGGAAGCCACTCCCTGTCAGGAATGCCTGTGCTGCAGGCATGAAGGGTTTGTTCCACAAGGCCAGGCTGGGGCCTCCGCAGCCTTGTGCTGAGCAGCCATCCCACACCAAGGGCCATTGCCTGCTCCTGCAGATACTGTCCTCAACACCCCATAGCTCAATACAGAAGTACCCTGAGCAACCCTCTCCCTTCTCTGTAGGTGACCTGGAGAGCTACAGGAGGCAAGCATTTGTGCTGAAGGAGGGTGTGGAATACCGGATAAAAATCTCCTTTCGGGTAAGAGCTGAGGTCTGAGAACAGAAGAATGAATGAACGCTGGGATGCTGCAATCCCAGAGGGATTGTCTGACCCCCCAAAAAGGGGGTGATGGGAGAAGCAGTCTCCTGCTGTGGTGGGGTGGGCCATGTGCTGAGGAGGACTGAGCCTCCATCTTAGTGGAAGATGTCGCTGCCTGGGGCAAGGGGTTGGAACTGGATGAGCTTTAAGGTCCCTTCCAACCCAGACCAGGCTGGGGTTCTGTGGATGTCTGCACAGTCCTTGCTTGTCTCCCTGCAGGTTAACAGGGAGATCGTGTCAGGGTTGAAGTACATTCAGCACACGTTCCGGAAAGGAGTGAAGAGTAAGTGCTGCTCCGAGGCGGGTGCTGCTCATGAGGGGTTCTGCTCCGTCTGCTGGGGGGGCAGCCAGTCCCAGGCACCACAGGGTGATGTGTGAATGCTCCCGGTCTGTGCGGGGCAGCAGCACCCACAGCACCCGGTTGGACACGCTCCTGCCCGGGGAGCAGCTTGGTGCTGGCGGAGGGGGTCGCTCCCTGCAGCAGGAGCTGTTCCTGGAGCAGAGCTATGGATGTGGGTGACTCTTCAGTCCTCACAGCTTCGCTATGGCCTGTAGCTGTGACAGGCCTTGCATCTGCTTTAGCCTTGCCCCAGGTGCAGGGGAGGCTCTAAACCAGGCGCTGTGCTCCACTCTTGTCTTCCTGTAGTTGACAAGACCGAATACATGGTTGGCAGCTATGGCCCTCGAGCAGAGGAATACGAGTTTCTGACCCCCATGGAAGAAGCCCCTAAGGGCATGCTGGCCCGGGGCAACTACAATGTCAAATCCAAGTTCACAGATGATGATAAGACTGACCACCTGTCCTGGGAGTGGAACCTGACCATCAAGAAGGAGTGGAAGGACTAGCCCTTCCTGAGGCCAAACCCCAGAGCGCGTGAATCAGACAGTGGCTACCGTAGAAATTCCCCCCTGTACCAAAGTGCTGACATTGGATCCCTCCTCCCTTCCCCCCACCCCGTTATGATTTGACCAGAGCTCAGTTTTGTATTGTGCCCCCTCCCCAGAGAATCACTGAGTGCATTGACCAAACCCTGCTGTCTGCATCTGGTCTCCAGCTGCCCGGCCTGGGCCGTGCTGCTGGGGCAGGGCTGGCCCCCTTCCTGCTTCCCACCTGCCCATATCCCAGTAGGTGCTGGAGGGGAGACACCTGTGCCCTCATAGCTCCTGTGCTTGGCCTCCTGTGCACAGCTCAGGGTAGCTACTGCCTCCAGTAGCTGAAGGACTTTGATGCCAGGCCGCTCCTGACCCTGTGTGTTGGCTCAAGTCATGCCCAGCCTGCCCCTCCACCCTGCTGGTGGCTGGGAGCTCTGGCAGCTTCATTTGTGGATGTTCCCTGTAACCATGATGCCTTAATGTGTAACATGGATCCTCTAGGGAGGGGGCCCTGCCCCTGTTACACTTTTAATCATGTCCCCTGGTTTTGGCATGGCGCTCATCTCGGTCACGCCCCTCATGGGTTATTAGGTAAGAGTCACAACTTCCCGCTTTGCTGCTGGTCCTTCCTCACTCGAGATGGGACATCTCCAGAGGGAGGGTGGTGGGTGACAAGGGCACGGGAGGCACCGGCTCTGCCATCACTCGCATCCCTTCCCGTCCCCTCACACCCCGGCAGCCGCAGCAACTGCGAGCACTGAGGTTCCAGGCCAACGCCCACCCTCCTGCCGGCTCTGGGCTGGGGATGGACTCGGCTGTTTCTGCAGCTGCTCCTGACACGATCAACCAAGAGCTTGTGATGGACAAGCTCCAAAGCGGTTAATGCCTTATGTATCTGTTCTGCCTTTACAACGTGTGCCTGGCCTGGCGGCAGTTATTGCCTTCACACTCCGATGCCGCAGTGGTGCCCGGGGCTGCGCTGCCAGTGCCTGGGGCAGAGGAGCCCTTTGGGACCCCTGGGCTGGACAGGCCCGTTCCCGCTCTGCAGCCACCTCTTGGGATCCAACCACACTGAGGCTGTATTAGAACCGGGACCAAGTACATGTGGCTTTCTCGTAGCTACGTCTCTGCCTCTAACTCCCCCCTGCCCTGCCCCTAGAGAGGTTTTTGTTCATTTGATTTGGTGCAATTGTCTGTAAGTCCTAGACCCGGGTTAACAGGTTTGGAATCATCGTCTGCTTCTCCTTTTATGACAGTTAAATAAAACCTTTGAACTGACTGCCCACCATGCTCTGCTTCTGCTCTGGGGCTGGGGGTGGGATTCTGCCAATGCCCAGGGCAGGAGATGGTCCTGGAGATGGGCTTGGGGAGTGTGAAACGGGACCAGGGAGAGGCCCTGCTGTGGCACGAGGAGGGCGTGGGGCAGCGGCACCTCCGGGGCGGTGTGTGCTGAGCCCCGGCTCCCGGGACATTCCTGCACGCCCCAAGGAACGGAGTGACCGGAGCGGGAGGCAAAAGTCCGCAGGTGTTTGCGGTCGGGATAAGGGAAGTGCAGGCAGGAAAAGCTCTTTATGAGCCCTGCAGCGCTCGGAGGAAGCGGCCGCTGCTTGTGCGAGCCTCGGGGCCGGCCCCGGGAGAGCAGCTGCAGCCGAAGGGCACGGCCCGGGCCGGGAGCCGCGGCAGGGCCGAGGCACGGCCGGAGCGGACCGGATGTACCGGTACCGCGCACAGAGCGCGCCCCCGTCCCGGCCCCGCCCCCGCCGCAGCGGGGCCCGCGCGCTCCCGGTGGGTCCGGCCCCGCCCCCCGCGCGCCGTGACGCGCCCCGCGGCGGCACGTGCCGCGCGGCTTTCCCGCAGGAAGCGCCGCCTTTCACTTCCGGGTCGGGTCAACCGGCGGCGGCCTCGGGCCAGTCAGAATCCACCACGCGCGCCTGGCTGTGCGCAGGCGCAGTGCGCGTCGCGGGGCCGCCCCAGTGCCACGTTCGAGGGCGCACGGCCGCGCGAGGCGGCAGCGCCGACCAACCGCGGGTGACGCAGCGCGGGCAGCAGCCAATGGCGGCTCGTGGGCGGGGAGCGCGGCCGGCAGCCAACCCGCGGCGGCGGGCGGGGGGCGTGTCCAGCAGGCCGACCAATAGGAGCCGCGCAACGGCCGGATCTGGCGCGCTGGGCCAATGGCGGGCGGCGGCGGCCGGGGAGGTGGCTTTATAAGGCGGAGGCGGTGCCGCGAGCGCACGTCCTGGCCCGGCCCGTTCCGACCCCGCCGCCGCCATCAGCGCCATGGCGCGGCTGTGTGCGCTCGCGGCCCTGCTCTGCCTCCTGCCGCCGTGTGCCCGCTCCGCTGCCCCCGAGGAGGAGGACGGGGTCCTCGTGCTGCGCGCGGACAGCTTCGAGCAGGCGCTGGCGGAGCACCGGTACCTGCTCGTCGAGTTCTGTGAGCGCTGGGACGGGGGGGGGGGGCACTGCCCGGGCGGGGGCTCTGGGGCCGCATTGTCCGGGTTGGAGGAGGGGCCTGGGTGGGGGGGCCGCGGGGAGCGGGGGGACCCTTCCCCGGAGCGGGACCCGCCGGCGCTGACGCCGCGTCCCGCAGACGCGCCGTGGTGCGGGCACTGCAAAGCGCTGGCGCCCGAGTACGCGAAAGCGGCGGCGAAGCTGAAGGAGGAGGGCTCGGAGATCCGGCTGGCCAAGGTGGACGCCACGGAGGAGGCGGAGCTGGCGCAGCAGTTCGGCGTGCGCGGGTACCCCACCATCAAGTTCTTCAGGAACGGCGACAAGGCCGCTCCCAAGGAGTACACGGGTGAGCCGGGAGCAGAGGGCAGCAACGTGGCGCTGGGTCCGTGTCCCGGCCCCGTGCCCCCAAGAGCACTGCTGTGCCCAGATAAGGTCCACTGGGGCTGAGCGGTGGCCGTGCTCAGCAGGTGCTGTTCTGGGGCGGTGGGAATGGGGCTGCTGCTGCAGGCTCCTGTGCTGGGGCTGGGGATATCCCTCATGTGAGGTGCAGCAGATGGATAAGCTTTGTGTAGGAAAGCGGAGCAACCCAAGCCTGGGTTGTGGCTTAGTTTGGCTTTACTTAAACAATGAAGCTTCCAGAACTGCAACAAAAGCTCAAGTGGTTGGGAAAAGGAACCAGGGATGTAAACTAGAGGTGTGAGGAAGATCAAGAGCAGCAGAATCCAGCTAAACCAAACCTTGTGCTCAGCCATGAGCTGACACCTGAGTACTGGTTTGGAAAGGGAAAGGTGAACCACTCACATGGAAAGCCTGCTCCTGTTGGAGTGTGGTCATACTGGTCAAAGTTTAAGAGCATGCTTGGCCTGGAAGCAAGGGAAGGATGGATTCCAGGGGGCCCCTTGTACTTTGCCTTACCTGCTGGGGATCAGCATAATCGCTCTGGGAGTGAAAGGGAGAAAGTGGTGTAAACGCTGCCTTGGTTCTGCTGATGCCGGGGTGGGGGTCAGAGAGAGCCGGGTGGTGCAGAAGTGAGCGGGTGCTCCTGTCCCCACAGCTGGCCGGGAAGCCGATGACATCGTCAGTTGGCTGAAGAAACGCACGGGCCCGGCCGCAGCCACACTGAGCGATGCTGCTGCCGCTGAGGCGCTGGTGGAGTCCAGTGACGTGGTTGTGATCGGCTTCTTCAAGGTAGGGTTTGTGCTTCCATCCGGGAAGCTATTGCCTGGGCCCCAGAGCGGAGGGAGGCTCTCCCTGTGCTGTGCTGCCCTGCCCTACTTGATCTTCCAGTTCTCTGGCAGGTGAGCCCTGGGATCTCTGTGCTGTGCTTTGGTGTGTCCCATGTGAAACACCTCTCTCTGTTCTCCAGGATTCAGCATCAGAGGCTGCAAAGGAGTTCTTGCTGGCAGCTGAGGCTGTGGATGACATTCCTTTTGGGATTTCCTCCAGTGCTGATGTCTTCACCAAGTATGAGCTTAGCAAGGATGGCGTGGTCCTCTTCAAGAAGGTACTGGTTGGTGCAGAGTAGGAGCACCACTCTTGAGTCTTCTGCCTCTTCTTACCTTCTCTAATTAGTCAGATGAATCCATATCAGTCTGGCTGTTTCCAAGCCTCAGAGCTGGGCAGGGGCAGAGGAGTGGAGCCTTCAGTCAGCAGAGAGAAGCCTCAGCAGCTCCTGGCCTTCCTGAAGCTGCTGGGCTCTGGGTCCAAGCTGTTGCTTCACTCGAGCCGTTGTTTCTCGGCTGTGGCTGCAGTGCAGTAAGAGCACAATCTTTAGAATACTGGTGGCTGTAGGCAGTGGTCTCCAGCAGAACAGCACTGAGCTGCTCCATGTTCACCTGTGGCTTAGCAAAGCTGCTTTAAGTTGTACTCGAGATCGACCTCTGCTGTAGGCAGTCGAAGCTGCATCCAGGAGTTCTGTGTCTGGCAGCGCTGTGGGTTCTGTGGGAAGTGAGTGATTCCAATGGAGTTCCTAAGAGGATTTACAGCTCCAGCTGACTTAGGCTGGGGCGGTTGGATTACGTGCAGGGGGATCTGGCCATCTATAGAGTCAGAAATAAACTTACTCATGCCTTTTACTATCAAAATCCAAACCACTTGGATGAATTTCTAGCTTGGAGAAGACAAGTAGATGTTTCTTAGACTTTGTGGTACCACGCACATGGCTGCAGTGGGCAGGGTAAAGCTGCTTTGGCTTCAGACTTAATAAATCTCATCAGGCATTGTTCTGACCAGTTTGATGTAAGACAGGCTGAAGAGTTGAATAAATTCCTGTCACTCTTTGTTCAGCTAAAGTAGCATGCTTGATTCCAATACACCTGAATTTGCACTTATGGTGCTAGAAGCTTGCAGACTTCAGCTCTCAGACAGGGGCCCCTAAGATTAGTGTGGCTGAGGGGGCAAGTGAATGACCTGCTGTGGGGTTCAGAACACCAGGGCTTTGCAGCTCAGAGAGTTGGGGTGAAGGGAACAGCATTTGGTTCCTGGCTGACTCACTGCCTTTATCATGCTCTTACGTGTAGCTTTCTGTAAGTGACCTCCCTGCATGCTCCATTCATGGCCAGCACTGGGCTGAGACTGCTGCTTGCAGAGCTTCTCATCCTTGGCTTGCAGGTGCATTTGGAATGAAAAGCAGTTCTGTACCTGGCATCTCTGTCAGGTGTGTGGGGAGTGGGAGGACCTGTGGTCCAAAGGGCAGTTCAGGAGCTGCTGGGTCACTGCAGGAGTGCTCTGCTCAGTGTGGAGAAGATGAGATGTGGATGCTGCCTCCCTGGTCCTGTTTTGGTGCCATGTCATGAGAACTGTCAGATAAGTCTGTCACATTAAAGGGGTCTTTACCCCAGTAAGGGGTATTCCACCCCAAACGAAGGTGGAAACGAGCACCAATTCTGACAATACCAGGGCATAAGAAATAGTTATTCTGCCTCCAGTTCTGTGTTTGGACTCTGGCAGCTGGTCACGTTTGGATTGGCATTCTCCTCTTGCTCCCTGTGGAAGCTGTGCAGACTTGCAAAGACCCTTGAACAAGTGCTGAATGTCGCCTTAGCACCTTCAGAATACTCTGAAGTGTTTACAGAGTTGATCTCCAGTGTGGAGGGTGTTGTTCAGCCTCAGCTGACACTGCTCTGCTTCCTCCAGCAGGAGGTTACCTGAGCCCAGGCTCTCACTGTGCCAGTACCTCAGTGCTGCCCAGGCACGGGACTGCCCAGGCACGGGACTACCCTGTCCCTGCACATCCTCCTTAACCTTGATGGGCCTTCACAGCTGCTCCCTGTTTGGGCTGCCAGGGAGCTTCCGAGAACCCTACCCAGGGCTGCAGGTGATGTCCTGCTCTAACCTGGGCCCTGGCACCTCTCCTGGCCCGTGTTAAACAGGTGTCCTTGTCTCTAACAGCAGACTGGAACAACCCTGCAGAGCTGAGTCAGTGCTGCTCTGGGCAGTGACCATGGGCTCAGCTGTCACACTTCCCATAGCACTGGTTCAAATGTGTGTCTGCTCTGGCATGGCTGATTCCTGCTGCAGAAGCTGCCTGTGCTCTGGGAGCTGCTCACTGTGGAGCATCTACCTGATGTCTTCACAAAGCTGAGGCTCAAGTCCTTGGACCTGTTTCAGATGTTGCTGCGTGACTGTGCAGAACAGCGCCAAGATTAAGCTGTCTTGTAGCTGCTCACTTTCTGCTGCTGGGGGGTGGTCTAAGGCTTTGCTTGACAGCAAGATTTATACTGTGATCCAGATGTTATGTGAACATGTGGTGATCTTGTTAAGAGCCAGAAGTCTGCTCTGAGCAAGTGCAGCTGAGATCTGCTGGGGCAGTGACTCTGGTGTGATCCGTGTTGGATCTGAAGTGTTCTAATGCAAGAATTTCTGGTTTTGCAGTTTGATGAAGGCCGCAACAACTTTGAAGGGGATCTCACGAAAGATAATTTGCTGAACTTCATCAAGTCCAATTCATTGCCTCTGGTCATAGAGTTCACTGAACAGGTTGGTCTCTAGATACATGGTAAGGCCTCTTCCCATTGCTACCATGTGAACATACCAAAGCTTAAATTGCAGATTGTGTCGTATCTTGGAGCTGACACTAGTCTGGGGTTATGGAGGAGTGTGGAGAACACAAGGGAGTGGAGTCAAAGCTTCTGTTCAAAGTCTTCCTTTAATCTGGAGGCTCCTATGGCCTGGTCAGAATAGCAGAGCCAAGCTGGTCTTGACACCAGTTTGCCTCTTCCAGAAATAAAGTTTGTTTTCTGTTCCTCAGACTGCTCCTAAAATCTTTGGAGGGGAGATCAAGACTCACATCCTGCTGTTCCTGCCAAAAAGTGTGTCTGACTATCAGGAGAAGCTTGACAACTTCAAGAGTGCAGCTGGGAACTTCAAAGGGAAGGTAAGATGGGTTTCTTGCATTATGAGTAAAGCTGCCACCTCCTGCAGAGGAGTGCAGCACTGTCTGTTGCTATCTGTTTCACAGTTGTGGAGCAGGACTTGTAGCAGCTCTCACTCTACCTGTGCCTCATGGTGAAGGTGACTGAGTCAGTGGCTTGCACAACTGCTGAGGCAATAGCAATCAAATCTAGACTTTTCTTCTCATGGATGTAAATCAGACCCAGCCCTTAAATCAGGGCCAGGCTTTGCCCATACTGCAGCTCCAATGTTTGCTCTGGCAGGGTGCCCTCTTCATGGGCTTGGAGAAGAAAGAGGGGCCAGTTCAGCCACTACCTGTAGGAGTGTGTGTGTACTGTGTTGTTAGCCAAGAGGTGCTCGTCTTCACCAACTGCCTTTGACTTTTTCCTCCAAAGATCCTCTTCATCTTCATAGACAGTGACCACAGCGACAACCAGAGGATTTTGGAGTTCTTTGGCCTGAAGAAGGAAGAATGTCCAGCTGTGCGCCTGATCACCCTGGAGGAGGAGATGACCAAATACAAACCCGACTCAGATGACCTCACAGCTGACAAGATCAGAGAGTTCTGCAATAAGTTCCTGGAGGGCAAAATCAAGGTAAGGAAGAGAAGTGCTGCTGGCAAAACTACCAGGGCATGAAGGCTGCAGGACAGGGAGCTGGCACCCGAGTGCAGTCAGAGCTGCCAGCAGTCTGGAAGGTGTGAACTTGTGCAGTCCAGTTCAGAGCTTTCAGCTCTCATCTCCGGAAGAGGCTTTGTGCAGCTCATGCCAGAGGTGACTGGTGAAACTCGGTCCTGTGGGAATGGCAGCAATATTCCTTCCTTCCTATGGAGCTCAGTGGCAGTTCTCTGCACAGCAGCACCTGATATTCCCACTGGCTCAGGATGGGGAGGAGACTTTATGTAAGAGAAGAGGAAGTGACTGCTTCAGTGCTTGCTCACAGCCTGTGATTGGGGTGCTTAGGTGGGTGGTTAAGCTCCGGGTTGCCAGGATGATTGCGTGTGCATTCCGGTAGCTGTGTGGCTATCTCTGAATTTCACTTCTTATTCCAGCCGCACCTGATGAGTCAGGATCTTCCTGATGACTGGGACAAGCAGCCTGTCAAAGTTCTAGTTGGGAAGAACTTTGAAGAAGTTGCTTTTGATGAGAATAAGAATGTCTTTGTGGAGTTCTGTGAGTATCTTTCAGCAGCTGATTCCAAGTAACTGGCATGAAAGGAGTGCCAAAATTCCCCATGACCAGGATTAGGGAGGAAGCACCCTACAGGATCTAAGCCACAAAGGGGGTGCCCTGGCTGAAAAGATATGTGTGAACTGTGTGGGCACTTGGGGGGGCTGGTGGTCACTCATTAGGCTGCTGGTGCTAACTGGGTTTCTGTAATTAACAGATGCCCCCTGGTGTGGTCACTGTAAGCAGCTGGCTCCGATCTGGGACAAGCTGGGAGAGACCTACAGGGATCATGAGAACATTGTCATTGCCAAGATGGATTCAACAGCCAATGAAGTGGAGGCAGTGAAAATCCACAGCTTCCCCACACTCAAGTTCTTCCCTGCAGGCTCTGGCAGAAATGTAAGGAGGCAGCTGACCAGGGTGGTGTAATGAGGGAGCACCAGGAATGCTTAGCTGCCTGCTGGAGCTGGCTTGGATGAGCCTTTGGGAGGCCTCTTCACTCTGTCAGGATAGAACACATCAAGTCTACAGGACGTCAGAGACCCTGTGTGGGAGCTGGGCTGTAGGAAGGAGTTTGGTGAGGGTGGGAATGGGGAAAAGAGGGAGCATAGAGGATGGTGTGCTCATCTGCAGGCTATTCTTTCCTCGCAGTGATCTCTGAAGTCTAGTGCCTGAGCTGTTTTCCTTCGTCTCATATGGGTGAAGGTGAATTTTTAAATTCCCTTTTGCTTGGCATGTTGACTTTTGCTCAGAGAGAGAATTCTCCTCCCCAGGGCTGTGGTTCTGTAGGTGCCCATAACCATTATCCTGATGTTTTTCCCTGTGTAGGTAATTGACTACAATGGGGAGAGGACGCTGGAAGGCTTCAAGAAATTCTTGGAGAGTGGAGGTCAGGATGGGGCAGCAGCTGATGATGTGAGTAATGTGAATGTGGTGGTAATTCCTGGCCTTCAGAACAGGGATTGTTGGTCAGACCTGGTGCTGGGCTTCTGTCCTCTGTCCCAGATAAGGTTCTGGGTGGTTCTGTGGCAGGAAAGTTATTGTTAGTTATCACCTGCATCAGATTTTCAGTTGTAGCCTGGCTGTCAGTGGCTCGTAAATGACACCTCTCATTGGCAGCACTTCAGTTGGGTGTGAAATAAATGCTTTTCAGAAGCCTAAACAAATGTGTGGAAACAGTTGGTAAAGCTGTAAATGTTCACAGGCTGTCCCTGGCTGTTGTGCAAACTGCTGGACTACTTCGGGGACTTGTTCTTTACTGCGAAGTCCTGGTCAGCACTTGAAACTTGAGCAGTAGGATGCACATTACATGTCCTGTGTATCTAGGGTTGAGGCTGTTACAAGTGAGCTACCAGCTTCCAGGGGGTTCTAATACTTAATGTCCCAAATTCAGAGCTCTTGGTGGAAGTCTCTGGGTGTTTAACATGGCAGCAGAGAACAGTGAACAGAGCAGATGTACTGTTCTAGGATCTGCCTAGTGCACCAGAAACCAGCAGCTGTCTGTTACCTGTTACAGGATCTGGAGGACCTGGAGACGGATGAAGAAACAGACCTTGAAGAAGGTGATGATGAAGAGCAGAAAATGCAGAAGGATGAATTGTAAACAGAAGACTGATCGACATCACCCAAAAAATCAGACACTAAATTGGCTGCTATTATGCAGCCCAGCGAGTCAGAACCATTGAGATTTAAAGCAGAAGGTGAATGACTGAAAATCCAGGGATTGGCTTTTAAAGTAACACTTTCCCCTCACTTGTCTGTACACTTGACTCTTTTCTGTTTGGCTTTTGAGAAGGGATCTGTCACCAGGGAGCCAGCCCTGCTGTGCTCCTCCTTAGTGGGATGTACTTTTTTGTACACAGCTTTTGCTTGAAGTATTCTTCTGGGTAGAAGCTGATTGAAGCCGCAGCACGAGCTCAGTGGCTCAGCATCCTGGAGCTTTGCCACTAACATCTCCCAGGAAAGCTTTTTTTTCCTTTCCTCTTGTTTCTTTTAAAACTACAGCCTGCAGCTGATTTCTGCACCTGGCAGGGTCCTTAATGCTCTCAGCAGCTCTTCCCTGGAATTGGCCTTCAGTGTAGGTAGGCAAGAGGCAGTAGGCTGATGGCAGCCTGGTGAGAGGTGTATATGCAGGTGCTTCTCTTCATGCTGGCCAGATGTTTCCTTTCCCTTCTGCTTTAAGACACTTGGAGATGACTATTCTGATCACCTGGAAGGGTGGAATACTGTGCACTGGCTGTGGCAGGCTCTGGGGTGGAGGTGAGTGCTCGCCAGTGCAGGCGAGACCTGGTTCTGTTGCCATCCTTTGATCAAATGCAAGACTTTGCAATTACTTTCCATGCATTACTTGGAGGGGGTCGACAGGTGGGTGGTGTGGGAGGGTCTGATGAGCCAGATCAAACAGGACACTTGCAATTATTGGGGTTTGGGGAGGAACTTGAATAGGGGAGAGCCTCAGAGGCCTGAGCTGCATCAGGCTGGTTCTTAGCGTTCTGCTACAATAACATTGGAATTCAATTTGTTGGCCAAATAAAGTTGAGATTTTAATACTACTCTGTCTTGTTTGGAATATGGCATGAGTGTTACCTGAGCTTGCCCTATAGGAGGATCAGATCCTTGAGGGACTCTGCCTGAGCAGTGTGAGGCTGTTTGCTTTCTCAAAACTCTACCCATGGTTTTGAGAGAAAGGGCACTTCCAAACACTTCCAGTGTTGCAGGTGCCTTCTGGTGACAACCTAAAGCCACTTGTATTGTGTCATCTGTAAAGGGGAAAAGCTTCAGGCTGGCCATGTCCTGTCCAGGTTAGACCTGTTCTATTAGCAGTGATCAGACAGGGGCTTGGGCCAGCTGGCCCTCACTGCTCCTGAGCAGTTACTCAAGGACTCTGCCTATGGGGGGACCTGGGGCTGCCTGCAGCAGTGCTGCTCAGGCTCACATGACCCGTGAGCTGCGCTGCTATTTCCAAGCCAGTCACTTACTGCTGGAAATATTTTTGTATGGAAATATGCTATAAATGTCAGAGGGGAGGGCAGGGTGAGGCTGGAGGGCAACACGTGAGGATACTGGTGTGTGCCACTGAAGGTGGGTACTTGGGGTGATAGGAGTATGTTCCATGTGTGTCTGCAGCTGCAGCCTTCTGTGGCTTCCTGGAGCAGGGCCCTGGCATGGTCTGCAAAGGCCTTTGGCACAGCAGAACCAGGGCTGGGGCTGAGGAGGGGCTCTTCTCATGCACTGAGGCCTCTCTTGGTAGAGCAGGACTTTGTCAGTCACCTTGTGTACACAGCTAATTGCTGTTCCAAGAAAGGAGACTAAAAGCAGTTCGCTCAGTCTGTTAGTGTTCTGTCTACAGTAACCTTGAGCAGGGATGCTCAGCGCAGAGATCGATGCGTTCACCAGCAGATAAACAAGTGCAGGCAGTTCTCTGGTGTGTGCCTGAGCTGCTGCAGTGCCAGAATGGGAGCTCTGGCACTCCTGACACACCTGCCTGGACAAGCCCATCGGCACAAACCAGAGCACCATGTGCTTGTGTATCTGAAATGACCAAACTGTGATGGGGAAAAGCACAGGAGAGCAGTTGCTTGAACCCTTGGTGGATCTGAAAGACTCTGTGATAGATGCCTTAGACAGCTACAGCTGGAGGGTAACGAATGCAGAAGTGTCTGGTGGTGGTGCTGTTCTTCAGCTATTTTCAGGCAGTACTACAGCAGCCTGCCCTCGTATTAAGTAGGACATTGAATGCTGTGGACTGCCATCATGGGCTTCTGGTTCTGCACCTGCATCAGGAGTACTGTCAGCACTGCTGTGCTCCAACATGCTGGTGTTGATCCTTGGTAGCTGTATGCTGCCTCACTGCCGTGCTCGGCAGCACAGCTCATTCTACTCCTTTTGACATGTCTGACGCAACTACAGGAAAGTGACTTAGCTCTGAATGTATTTGGCACCACAGCTTTGACACGTCCACTGGTTCCCCTCATTTGTGCTTGTGCCTTTTCTCTGGCACACGTGTCTGTGGGTGAGGGCTTTCTGCTGGGAAGTTCTGGTTTTGGGCCCTTGGTGCCTCCTCGGAGAAGCTTTCCATGCAAAAGCCAGAGCAGGTCTGACCCCTTGGATGGGGACATGGACAGGTGGGTGGTAAGATGAGACACCCACTTCTGCCGAAACACGACTGCTGGCCCGGGCAGCTCGATTACAAAGTGTGGCAAAGAGCATGAGCTGTATGTCCTCAAAATAGCTTGTGGGAGCCTTTATAACACAGCACTGGGGCAGAAACATCAGTCCTGGGCCAAGGGCCTGTGGGAAGCGCATGTGCTTACTGCTGCCTCCTGCATCCTGCATGGGAGCATAGGGAGAGCCTCACAACAAGGGAGACCCAACCCACTGGGGACACGAGACGCGTGTGAGGGACCACAGCAGTGCAGCTGCCATCACATCACTGGTGAGGAGGGACCCAACGCAGAAGAGGAAAAGCAGCACTTGGAGGGCAGCGAGCGGCAGGACCAAGCACTGAGCAACGTGCACCTCCTCTCCCTCCACAGTGCCTGAAGGCTGCTGCCAGCATGAAGGACTATTACCCTGTGTCAATGCCGCGGTACAGTCGGTATAGGCAGAGACTGAGAGCCGCACGCACTGTGCACTTCCCCAATGACATCGTCTTTCAGGACCACATCAGGGAGGGGGACCTGGAGCAGGTGGGCAGGTTCATACGTGCCAGGAAGGTGACACTGGACACGATCTACCCCTCCGGTGAGTGCTGCCAGGGCTGGCAGAGCTGGAATGTGCAGTGGCACATAGGGAGCTGTGTGGCTAAAGCTAGGATGTGGCCACCATCAGCAGGGTGATGGGTTGGAACTGAGTTGTTTTCCTCCCCAGTAAGGAGCAGTGCCTCAACATTGCTAAGCAGGGCCCAAGAGAGGCCCATGCTAGTGCCCAAAAATCCTACCCAGCAGCATGGCCATTCCCTGAGGGAAGGGGGGAGTTCAACCCCTGTGTCCCTTTAAGGAATGCTAGGGACCTACAGTGTGGTGGGACCTAGGCAAGCAGCAGTGGGCACAGGCTTGTCTGAGGAGCCCTACATGGGACCATGGGGCTCCTGCCTTCCATCCTCTCTGGAGCATGTGTTCCTGCTCTGTTTCTCACAAACACCATCCTTTCTACACATGTGGGTCTGTGGACTCGCAGCAGGTCTGTCTGTGGGAAGGCATTGTGCTGTGTTTGCACCCAGCCTCACTAGCAACTGTTCATGGCATACTGTGATCCACAATGCATGGTCCAGAACGCAGGTTTGTCCCTTTCTTGTGCTTGGCTTTGGCTTCTGCTGTCACATGGCCATGGAGATAGGGTCTCAAATGACCTCGAGCTTCCTCCTGTCCATGCTGATTGCTTCAGCACTTGCTCCATGAGAAGCTTCCAAAACTTGGACAGCACAGAACCCTACACACATCCCATGTTCAGTGTGAGTCCCGGCCGGAACCTGGGGCTGGTTGCTGGCCTGGGGCTTCTGCAGGAAGGGGCATTTCCTCCTCCCTGGATCTGTCCTACCTGCCCCAGTGCAGAGGTGGGTGCTACCCCAGCTTGGGTAGGGCGTTCATGCTGTGGAAGGGGAACAGGAACCAGTGACAGCTCCTCCTGCTTCCCCAGTCTCTTTCTTTCCCCAGAGTCACCTCCTTGATAACACAGGTTTGCTGCCCCAGACCTTCCCGAGCTATGGACACTTGTAAGCTCAGCACTAAGCCTCCTGCCCCGGTCCAGGGCTAACAAACCCTCTCCTTCCAGGCATGGCAGCCCTCCACGAAGCTGTGCTCACCGGGAACCTGGCCTGTGTCAAGCTCCTGGTTAAATACGGCGCCGACATCCACCAGAGAGACGAGAACGGGTGGACGCCCCTGCACATGGCCTGCAGCGACGGCTACGCCGACATCGCCAGGTGAGGAGGGAGCTCCTCGCTGGGCCCGGCACAGCCTCGGGCACCAGACCGGCAGCGGCGGAGCTGCAGTGAGCTCCGGCGCCTCCTCCTGGGGGCTGTCCGGTGTCGGCGCTGCACAGGGGCCTGCCGGGGCCCTCGGGATGGCCCCGGGCTCAGACCCCGTCTCCTGCAGGTACCTCATCTCTCTCGGGGCCAGCCCGGAGGCCACGACCCACAGCGGCGAGAAGCCCTCGGACCTCATCGACCCCGAGTACCAGGACCTGGTGGAGCTCTTCGGGGCCACCACGATGGGCTGAGGCGGAGCAGAGCGGGGCTGCGCCGGGGCCGGGCCCGGGCTGGGCCTGGGCGGGCGGGCAGGGGCTCGCTGGGAGCTGCGCCCCGGGAAACACTTTGTACTTTTCCAATAAACCAGTGCCGGAACCGCCGGGTCCGTGCGAGGGGAGGGGGGGGACCGAGTGGGGTAGGACCGGGGGGGGGCGGAACCGGGAGGGGGCGGAACCGGGGCGGGGAGGGACCGAACGGGGCGGGGCGGGACCGCGCGTGCGCGCTGCGGCGCTTCCGTGGCGGCCGGAGGGCGAGCGGAGGCGGGAGCCGGGCCCAGGTGAGGGGCGCGCGTTGCCATGGTGACGGGCGGGGGGCGGCCCGCGGCCTAGCCCCGGCCTGGCCGCCCTCTCCTTTCTCCCCGCAGCCGCCGAGCCGAGCCGCCGCCGCCGCCGCACCGCCGCCATGGCCAGGTGAGCCCCGCCCGGCCCCGGGCCCAGCCGCGGCTTGGGCCCGGCTCAGCCTCGCGCTTCGCTTTCAGCTCCCCCGTGTCCCGCGTGGTGTACAACGGGAAGCGGAGCGGCGGCCCCCGCTCCCCCGGCGCCGGCACCGAGATCTTCACGCCGGCCCACGAGGAGAACGTGCGCTTCATCTACGAGGGTGAGCGGGGCGGCGGCGGGGGCAGGGCCCGGCGGCGGCGGCGGGCGGCCTCTCACCCCTGTCCCCGCAGCCTGGCAGTGCGTGGAGCGCGACCTGCGCAGCCAGATGGGCTCCGAGCGCGGCCTGGTCGAGGAGTACGTGGAGAAGATGCCGAACCCCAGCCTGAAAGGTGAGCGGGGCCGGGGACTCCCCGCGGCTCCTGCCGGCCCCGGCCCGGCGGCGCTGCCCCGCGGCCTCTGCCGCCAAAGCCCCTCCTGTCTCCCTGCAGCGTTCAAACCTGTCGACCTGGGTGATCTGAAGAGGAGGAACACACAGGACGCGAAGAAGTCCTAAGGCGAGTCCCCGCACATCATCTGTGCTCCAAGGGCCTCAAGCAGATTTCATTTGAGATTTTGTGTTGATTTCCTCCTCTGGTCTGTGCTCCCAAAAGCCTACGGGAGAGCCAGTCAGCTCCGGGGCTGGCTCGGAAGCTACCTGAAATCAAAGGTGCTCGCTGAGGATGCCCAGAGCCTGTTGCAAAGGGTTCCAGTCCCCCACTCATAGCTTTCTCTGGCCTCAAGCTGTCCTTCTCCTCTTCATGCTGGGCTCACAGGTCTCCTGTTCTCCTTCCATCTCTGCCCCTGTGCATTGTGTGTGTGGGCTCCCTGGGCTCTGGTGTGTGGCAGGGCTCAGGGCAGAGCAGACCGGCCACGTTGTCAGCAGAGGCAGCGCTAGTTCTCTGCGCCCTTCTGTGCACTGAGGATCTACCACTGCTGGGGAAGAAGGAGGGAGCATCAGTTCCATCCTTGTGCCTCGGGACAGCAGCCCCAGTTCAACACCCCTTGTGCTGCACCAGTTGCACCCTGGTCATTCTTCCTGGCTTCCATAGAGTGTAATTTCCACTGGGGCTGCTGGTGTTTGGGGCTGGTCAGCGCTGTCAGAGCTGTTGGGCCTGTGTCCGAGGCTTGATTTACTTTGTGCTTAGATTGGGCTGGTCCCTGTGGAGCTGAAGGTGGAGAGCACTGGGGTGTCAGCCTGGCCCCTGCCCTGAACACCTGTGGGGTGCCTGGAGAGGGGTTTGGTCCCCTCACCTCAGAGCTCTGCAGCTCCAGAGCAGGCAGCAGCAGGGGTGGCCGGTTCTGACTGTTGCCACCCCTCCCAGAGCAGCGCTGTATTGTGTTACACCAACACCACTTCCAGATGTGCACCCGTGGATGAGATCCGGCCTCCACAGCTGGCAGGTGTGTCACTGGGGGGGCAGCTGTAGTCAGTGTAACTCACACCTGGGGGGCTTTCTTCAGCCCCTCACTCCAGGCAAGGCTCATCATTGGTTCTAAGGGCAGGGACTGCTGGGGCTCTGGCCAGCACCATTGGGTTTGGGGGGTGCAGGGGACCTGTGGCTGCCATTCCCTTTCCTCTCTTGAGTCACTGAGCTAGACTGTTCTTTTTTTTTTCTATTTTTTCTGTTGTCTGTCACTTGAGGCGTGTTGTAAATAAAAGCTGGTGTCCTTTTGGGTCTGCCTTGGTGTGGTGCTGCCCACTGCAGCCCTGCTGCCTTGCCTGGGCACAGGGCTGTGTGCTTTGGAGCAGTGGGATGCTGCCTGGTGCTGCCACAGCCCGGGGCAGGGCTGTGTGGCTGTGCCATTCCGGTGCACCATTCCCTCTTGATTCCCCCATCCCTCCGCTGCACTGTGGGTGCTGCAGCCATGCTGGGGCAGGGCCCTTGTTGTTCTGCTTTCTAGGCTTACAAACCATTCCTGTTAGAGGAGCCCTGTGTTTCCCATTTCAGACCTCAGCACTGACCATTAACGGCCTGATCAAGTCCTCAGGAGCAGTCACAGGGCACAGAAGCTGCTGCACACTTTTATTTATTGTTTCCAGAAGGAATCTTGCCCTTTCTCTGGGCTCCTCATTCCACCACAGGCCTGTATGACCTGGCGCTGCTGGTAGCACAGTGCCCTTGGGCACTGGCAGCCCTCCTGCGAGCCAGCATCCCAGGGGCTGTCACTGGACTAGACATCTAAATGTTGAGACTATTAATACACCCGGATCCTCTTCCCTCCCCTGCTTCGATGGCATTTAAACTATACTTAGCATTGCTAGAATTTCTCCTCAAGTGCATCTTTACACTTAGGCATGACCCTGTTTCCCTCCCATCACCAAAACATTCTCAGGGTGCACTGCCTGGTTCTGGCACAGAGGGGCAGTGCTGGAGCCACCCTGGGTTGGAACCCTGCAACCCATGGGGTGCAGAGGCAGGAGGTGACAGTTGTCACTGTCACTGCCCTTTTCCTTTGACTTCTCCTGCAGGATGGGCCTTGTGGTGTGTCTGGGAGCGTGGCAGACACATATGGCTGCCCTGGCTCGAAGCATGGCCAAAGCTGTGTGTCGTGAGGGGTGGGAAGGGGCTGGACCCTGCACCTCATGAATGCTGTGAGGGGAGCAGGATGAGGCTGCCCCATCACACGAGGAGCTGACACTGCTGGGGTGCAGCAGCTCATCCATGGGTCCTGTCCCCCATGCTCCGGTGCAGTGAGCTGCCAAAGACTGACTCCAATGCCCAGCCAGGGTCACAGCTGCTGCAGAATGGGCTCTGTGCGGTGCCCACTCCTCTTCCTCCCCTGGCCAGTCATTGCCACAGAGCCCAGCTCTGCTCCCTGCGCCTGGGGCTGCAGCTGTGTCCCCAGGGCATAACTGGGGGTCCTGCAGCCCAGCCCTGCTGGCCCCTGCCTTGTTTGTGTCTTGGCTTGGGCCCTGTGCAGCCAGAGGTGAAGTTGCTCCAACCCTAATGCAATGTACAAAACCCACCAGATCACCAGGGCATGTTTATAAAGACGAATACCACACTGGGGTGAGGAGGGCAGCGGGGGGGAGGCAGGTGGGAGGCCTGTGAGGAGCTGAGGCCGCAGGCACAGAAATGAGGCTGTTTACCTCTAAAAATCGAATCCAGTGAGGGTTTATTTTCCCTATGACTCGGATACGGTGCTTGTCATTAGATTAACTGGTGGGAGGAGGAGAGGTATGTGTTGTATCATTGCATTAGCAGTGCGAAGAGTGGCCGGCAGCAGGCAGGATCTACTTAGAACACCAATTTGCGGTGCTCAATTCTGTTGATAAAGTGGGAGTTCTCATGCGAGGCGCTGCTGCAGCCTCAGGGGTGCTGCTGCCCTGGTCACCGTGATGGCTCCAGCCCTGTTCCACACCTTTGGTTCCCAGAGGTGGGACTGCAGCAGCCTGGGCTCTGCCCCAGCACCACTGGGGAAGAAACTGTTCATGCTGAGGGTGCTGAGGCGCTGGCACAGGGAGCCCAGAGAAGCTGTGGCTGCCCCATCCCTGGCAGTGCTCAAGGCCAGGTTGGACACGGGCTTGGAGCACCCTCCTCCAGTGGAAGGGGTCCCTGCCTGTGGCAGGGATTGGAACTGGATGAGCTTTATGGTCCAACCCAAACCAGTCTGGGATTCTCTGCCTGGGTTGTGCAGGCTGGTGTGGCAGCACCTTTACTCCATCAGGCACTGGGAATGGTGGCTGCTGATGGGCAGCCAAGGGCTGTGTGTGTGTCTGTGGTGTACAGGTTGTGCTGCCTGAGATGCACTGTGGGATGCTGGATGCAGGCTGTGCTGCTGAGACCTGCACCCTGGGGTGCTGCCAGGGTGCACATGGCAGTGCCAGGCCATTGTGCTGGATGCAGGCTGTAGGGACATGCACAAAGCTCCCCACCACCAGCAGGTACAGCCCTGCTCAGGGTGCCACCAGCCCTGAGCCCCAGCCAGCCCTTGCCATATGCCTTGGCCCCCAGGAGTGGGGGTCAGGACTCAGCCACTCTGACACAGGCCTCTTAGGGTGCTGGATGCAGCCAGCCGGGGGGCAGGACACAACAAGGGGCTGTGGGGCAGTGCCATAGACATTGCCACAGAGATACCACAAGGGCTGGTGCTAGCTTAGTCTCTCTGTCATGGTGTGCAGAGAGGGGCCCTGGGCAGGGTCTGGGGGTGCTGCTGGCTCTGTGGGGCCATTGCAGAGGTGAAAATGGGGTGTTTCCATGGCAATGCTGGAGCAACAGCCCCGTGCTGCAGTGCCCATATTTACCTTCCCAGAAACAGCTCCCTGCTTCAGCAATTTGCCTCAATTAGGCCCGTTACCACGTCAGAAGGCCGCAGTGACGCAGCGGCCGTGGGGCCAGCAGCTCTGTGGGGGCTGCCGGCTCCAACCCCGCGGCTCTGCACGGGGTCTGTCCTGTCCCCCTCCATGACCCCATCCCTATCCCTGCATCCTGCCCAGACAGACTCTGGTCCCTCATTCCCCTCCCCTTTGCCCACTCAGCCCCACAGCATGGATCCATCACGGGTGACCTCCCCACGGCACCGCTGCGCTGACCCATCCACTGCCACAGGCACCGCGGCACAGACCCCTCTGCCCCACGTCCCCACTGCTGGTGCTGCGCTGGCCCCAAAGCTGAGTCCTGCTCGGCTGCGGCAGACAGAAAATTGTCGAGTAAACAGAGGAAAAGTACTGGGTGTCGGGAGCCAGGCACAGAGCAGCGGGGCCGGAGCTGCGGCTGTGCCCTCCCTCCAGCCGGGGACCCAGGGCCCCAGGCAGCCAGCATGGACCCCACCAGCCCTGGTGCAGGGTATTGCGGTGCGAGGACAGGGTAGATGTGGCCGGACCAGCCGGGGCTCAGCTCCAGCCCCCTATGTGTGGGGTGCACCCCAGGAGCCATCATATGCTGAGGGCCCGGTGCTGGGGGACGGGCAGTGCCCCGGGCAGCAGGGTCACATCAGGATGCTGTGCATCCCACCAGCGCCCCTTGGGGCAGGGTGCCCCTGGCCAGAGGTCCGTCTGCCTAATCCCTGCACACCAGGCAATTGTGGTGCCCAAAGCCTCGGCATCCGGGTTTAGCGCTCATGTGCACAGCACAAGCCTCTTACGGTGCCGGTGCCCCACGTTCCCTCCGTGCCACCGGCACAGAGGGACACGGCTCTGCACCCCACGGCGCTGCTCACGGTGCCGGCACTGGTGCTGGCTGCTGCCCGGTGTATCTGGGCCGGCTCCCAGGAGAGCGGGGTGCCGGCAGGCAGAGCCAAATGATTTAATTAAGGGCTGCTGGCAGCGGGAGCTCAGACCCGATTAGCAGCCAGAGCAGCGCGCAGCGGGAGCTGGAGGCCCGGACAGCAGCACCGCAGCGGCTGCTGCCTCCTGGCTGCAGCTTGCATAGGGCTATGGGGTTGTGGGGCAGGCAGTGGGGCTGTGGGACTGTCTTCTGGTGCAGCCCATCCATGCTTGGGTGGCCCAGCTCCCCATCCATGGCTGTATGCATCACCCCATGGTGCCCATGGTATCCCCCGTCCCCACAGCCTGGACAGAGAGAACGCAGGCAGAGCTGGCCCTGCAGCCCGGCACGGGCACACACCTATTTACAGTTACAACACATAAATTACAGCACCGCATGAAGGGTCTCAAGGGCGCACACAGGCAGCACCACAGGATGAACACCAGCCCCACACACGGATCCCCCCACCCCCCCCATCCCTCCCCACACGGTCTGGGTCCTGTTCTCAGTGTCTCTCTGCAGCCAGCCCCGCCAGGACAGCCTGGTCTCGGCAGGGCAGGGTCCCGCAGGGAGCACGGGGCCGGGCCCGGCTCAGAAGTGGCTCTCGGCCGTGGTCTCGGGGAACTCGTAGCAGTGGTGCCGCTCGCCCAGGGCCAGGTGCTCGGCGGCGGCTCCGCGGCCGCTCCCGTCCGGGCGCTCCGCGCTGCGGCCCAGCCCGTTGGCGCAGCCGCTCACCAGCTGGTGCTTCTCGCCGCAGCCGCCGGCGCCGTTGCGGGCGCTGGGCGCGTGGCTGTACGTGTGCTTGTACTCCTCGGCCAGGTCCTTCCCCAGCTTCCAGCGCTGCCACCTCTTCAGCAGCTCTGCCTGCACCTGCGGGCAGCGCCGTCACCGTGGCCTCGGGTCCCCGGCTGCCCCCCCCGACTGCCCCCCCCCCCCCGTCCGCTCACCTCCTTGTTGACGAAGCAGTAGAGAATGGCCACCAGCATCCCCTGGAAGAGCAGCGTGAGGGGCACGGCCGGGACCCAACCCCAGCCCTGAGCTGGCCATTCCCAGGATGGGGATTCCCAGCGGCTTGGGACTCACCTGGAAGGAGCTCAGGAAGAGGTCGAAGAAGAGCTTGACGTAGCGCAGGGTGCCCTGTGCGTGCTCGTCTGTCACGAAGGCAAAGACCACTTCGTGGATGCCCAGCAGCGGGATCAGCGTCAGCGTGGACTTGGCCAGTCTGTGCAGAGGGGGGTCACGGGGCAGTGCACACACAGATATGTGCACATCAGCATGTGCACCATGGGCCTGTGGGGCTGGGACCTCACTCACCTGAACTTGTAGTCAGTGTAGCGCATCTGGTGTGCGCGGAGCTTGGAGACCAGGATCTGAATGATGCGGATGAAGATGAAGAAGTTGATCTGCAGAAGAGCGGAGTGAACCATGAGGGGCAGGGGCAGGGAAAGGCAGGGCAGCTCCATCCCCTGCCCAGGGCATCCCCTCTCACAGACACTGAGCGTGGGGCTGTGATGGCCAGAGCCACAGGCTCGGACTCACCAGGATGGCAAGGAACACGGGAAAGCGAAGGATCCACCAGAAGCCCATGTTGTTATTGGTGGTCCAGCACCTGCACAGGGGAGGGACAAGGACGGGGACCAGCCAGCTGCTAGAGCCTGGTGCAGCATCAGCAGCCTCAGCTGAGCAAGCACCATGGCCAAGCACTCTACTTGCATGGGGTAATGATGTGGGGCTTCTCCACGATCACCAAACCATCCCCACCATCCCTCCGTGTGTCCTACGTGTGCCTGATCATACCCCCCACACCCACAAGCTGCTGCAGCGGCTGGTACTCACTGGATGTTTTCGTAGAGGAACTTCACAATGACCCAGGGGATGAGGAAGAGCACGGGTGCTCCTAGAGGGGAGGCAGCAGGGGCAGATGAGGCACAGCAAGGGATGGGAATGGCGCTGGGGCACCAGCCACCTGCACTCACCCCAGCCGATGCAAAGGTAGAGGGTGAAGTAGCTCCGCTCAGAGAAGACGGCCACCACCAGGAGGTTGTGCAGGTAGATGCCTTCCACCAGCAGCCAGCAGTAGTTAGCCACGATGCCGTACTGCATGAAGACTGTGGCTGCACGGCAGCCCGCAGCTGCCTGTGGCAGGGGTCAGTGGTGTGCTGCTGCCTGAACGAACCCCCAGCCCCCAGCCCCACACTCACCTCGTCACTCAGCCAGATGTGCACGTTGTAGTCGTCAATCTTATCGCTGTAGTGGGTCTTGAGCAGGGCATCAATGACCAGCACGGAGACACCCTTCAGGATGAAGGAGGCGAAGAGGTTCATGTGGATGTAGTTCCTCATGCAGTGCAGTTTGCTGCAGAAGTGGGGAGCTGCGGTCAGTGCTCACACCCAGCCCCTGGTACAGCCCCAGCCTACCCTCATCTCCTGCCCCAGCCCCCAGCATGGGTGGCCATGACCATGCCCCCTACCTGAAGCCCAGCAGCAGGGCCAGGGCGAGCAGCAGCGCACACAGGGACACCGAGTACCCCACTGTGTACATCACCTTGAAGCTGCCGTAGGTCTTGGCAAACTTCTCCTGGTGCAGGCAGGAGCGGGTGAGGTTGGGGAAGGGTCAGGGGGTGAGCAGGGGACAAGGGTGGGCTCCCTGCACCTCTGCCCCCTTCTGCCCACCTGCGCCGCCAGGTCCTCAGCATCCTGCTTGCACTGTGTGGCATCGCGCAGGGACTGTCCCCTGGGGCCCGTCACCCACTGACCATCTGCCCCACAGGTCTTGAAGACGTATCCGTGCTTCACTGCACAGAGCGGAGGGGACAATGGGGTGTGCTGGGCCCCCTGTGACTGCCCAGACCTGCGTGTGCACACACACAACACATGTGCACACACGTGCACCCTCCAGCCGTTACCTTTCTGGTGCCAGGGCAGGAACCAGGGGCAGGGGACGCTGGCAGTACTGTTGGGCAGCGTGTCAGGCCAGCAGGAGAACTTGTCGAAGGTGCGGTTACAGACCAGCTCTGTGGGGGATGGATGTGGAGGTCCCTTGGCCTCACCTGTGCAGGGTCCGGTCACCGGCCCCACGCTGGCTCCTGTCCCAGGTGCCCATCCCACCGGGACCCCCGCAGCTCTCACCGGTGGGCGCGGGCAGGCGGCTCATGTTGCGGTGGCATTCCTCACGATATGCCTTCCAGCTCTCCAGCAGGAAATCTGTGATCTGGGCGCAGGGGCCCTGGGGGCAGCGGAGAGCTCTTTTCACCCTTGTCACCCACACCCATGCAGGAGATAGCCATGGGTGAGCACGGGCTATCACACTGTGCCATGCTGTGCCATGTGGCTGGCAGGGCTGGCAGGAGAGGGCAGCGAGCGCTGCAGTGCTGCAGTGAGGGGCAGCTTGGGCACAGGCAGCACACTGGTGTAGGTTATCCCGTCCTTACCTGGCAGCAGAGCAGCAGCAGCAGGAGGCTGAGGACACGTGGCTGGAACATCCCTCCGCATGAGGAGCAGCTCTGGTCCTACCGGCCCTCAGCACCTCCTCTGCCCTGGTGACGAGGTCCCTGGCGTGTGGGTGACCCTGCACGAGATGCTGGGTCACAGGGAGCTGCTATGGTCATGACCCCACTATCCTGCCCCATCCTTGCCCCCCTGGCTGTAGCATTCAGCTGATTGGTGTGTGTTCTCCAGTGAGGCTGCAGAGCTGCTCTGTACCTGCCATCTCCTCCACAGGACAGCATCAGAACTGTGGCCATGACACCCCTCTGCCCACCAAGCCAAGTTCCCCAGCTCCTGTGTGGCCAGAGCTCCAGACATCAGCCCTGCACAGGGCACACCTTGGCATCTCCCCAGTGGCTGCCTACAGAGCCCCTGTGCACAGACACAGATGGGGCCACCCCACACCCTGGCCCTGAGAGCCCAGGACCTCTCTTCATGTTTGAGCATCTTCCCAGAGCAGGTGCCCCACTGCTTCCCCTCCCTCTCACCTCCCCACTGCTGCCTCTGCCCCAGCAGCACCAGCTCCAGACCTGCTTCCAGCAGTGGAGGTGGCCAAGCCCCCAGACACCCACACAGGGTGACCCTGGCCCTGAAGGTGCCGTTGGTGGGATGGAGATAGGCCAGGAGCCGATGGCCACCAGCCCCAGGGCATTAACCAGTAACCTGCAGGGATCCCGGCTCTGCTCTGCTCTTGGGACCAGCTTGTCCCTGCCGTGCCACTGCACTTCCATTGCCCCCAGCTCAGGCAAGTGACGAGGTGCCTCGTCCGACACCCAGCACCACGTGCACAAAGCCCAGCTCACGCGGCCCTGTAATTCCCTCCATCCCCCTAAGCCGGTTATGGGGCTCCTGAGGGGGATTTCAGCTCTTCCAAGAAGGGGCTGTTCTGACGGCAGCCCCATGGTGCTGTGGGGTGAGGGGCTGCAGTGCTGGTGCCACTGCAGACACTACAGCATCACGGTGGGGGCAGTGGCTGCGCTCCCAGGGCTCCCTGCTCTGCCTGAGCCTATTTTTATCCCTGGGAAAGTCGCGTCTCGTCCGTGCAGACCCACTATCCGTGTCGCAAGTGCAGCTGCTCAAGGAGCTCATTAATCAGCGTGCGGGGCTCGGGAGCAGCTCCTGCCGGCGCCACCGTATTTAGACAGTCCCGGGGCAGAAGGAACCGTCTCCAGGGACAGTCCTCCTGGGTGGGCTCTGGGAACAGGGACCTTTGGTGGGTGCCCACTGGCCACCAGCCCCACACCACCATATCTGTCCTCACCCCCCTCGCCAGCCCCAGCCCAGCTTCTCTGTCCTCATCTCTTTGTCAGCGCCATGTCACATCCCTGTCCTTGTGCCCCCATCAGCCCCATGCCACATCCCCAATTGCTCCATCCCACCACTACCCATGGCCCAGCTCCATGAGAACTTCTTGGTGCCCGGCCCCTGCCGAGCATCCCTGCCCTGGGAGGAAACCCTCCTCCCGGCACCGCAGCCAGCCCCACTCGCTGCCAGCCCCACTCCGGCCCGGGGGGGGGCAGCTCTGGGCCAGAGGTGTCTCTATTTTTAGCCCCTGCACTGGGATTTAGCGGAGGGGAGGCCTCTGCCCCGGAGTGTCCCGGCCCTGGGGTGCAGCTGTGGCCAAGCTGGGCAGACTGCACTGGGTGAGGGGTCCTGGCTCCCCCTCGAGCCCTGCCCAGGCTCTTTGCCCCATCTCCCGCGGTGCGGCGCAGCCACGCTCTGTGTGTCCCCACGGGGCGAGGGGTCCAGGAGCTCAGCCCCCCCATGGGCTGCTCCGAGAGCCCCGGGATGTTTCTATCAGACACGTTTAGAGCAGCCATGGAGCAGCTGACCCTGGCTTGGTGGAGATGGACAGTGCAGGGAGGGAGCAGAGGACCCGTGTGGCTGGTACAGGGGTCTGGGCTGCTTGGACCTGCCCGATGTCGGTACTAAGAGCAGCGCTCACTGCAGGCTGGATGTGCCATGGCCACCAGTGCTGGGAGCCCCTCAGCCAGGCAGCACCATAGGAGGGACCCTGCTCCACCTCCCTTCACTGAGCCCATCTGGCTCCCAGTGCCATGGTTCCCAGCCCTTCACCCCTGGCCAGGACCAGGCTTTGGGGTCACCTGGCTGTGCTGACCATGGGCACTGTTGGAGGTTCCCAGCACACAGTGGGTGCACTGGGCTGCAATGGGCACAGGGGACTTTTGGCCCATGCTGACACTGGCCAATATGGCGTGTTCCTGTGTCGCAGTTCTGTGGCTGCTGACCCCACAGAGGCCACATACAGCTAACACTGCCTATGACAGGAGGGGGGGGAAGAGGAACCAGCCCCAGGATGGTAGCACCCACATGGGGAAAGGTCAGTGCCAGTGCTGGGGGGGCTGGAGGTGGCAGACTTTGGCTCCATCATCCACCCCTGTGGTGGGGAGAGTGGAACCATCATCACCAGCGTCTGCATTCATGTGCTGAGCCCCTCCTGAGTGCCAACTCCTGCAGCACTGGGGGCAAAACAGAAACCCTCAAAGCTCCTCAACCAGCTTCCCTGTGCCCCCAGACCTGCAGCTCATGGTCCCAGGGTGTGTTGGCTGGTGGGGCTGGGGTGTGCAGCCTGGGGAGGGAATGGGGAGAACCAGAATGCTGCACTGCCAGGCTGCTGCCACTGCTGTGGCACTGCAGCAACCAAGAGGGGATGGATGGTGCTGCCCTGCAGCAGCTCTGTGCCCCTGCAGGTTCCCATTGCCAGCTGAGCACCAAGCAGCCCTGCCTGGGGTCAAACTCCCTCTTCCTCACATCCCAGCCAGCTTCCCGCAGGGATTTTGCTGCTCAGCTCTGGCTGTCACCACACGTGTGAGGGAACGAGCTCCACATCTGGGAGTGCTGGAGCCGATTGCCACATAGATCAGTGGCTTGGTGCAGCCTCCACGGGGACACTCATGGGCATCTGCAACGTGACCTGGGAGCTCCCTGGGACAGCCATGGCCCCGCACAAGCACCAAGGGGCTGGTACAGCCTGGCACAGACTGAGCCGTCCATGGCCCTCCCCACAGCACAGCCCCATGCCCAGCTGCTGGCTTGGTGGGTGAGGGGGGAGGCTGCACTCTCCGGACACAGGGATTAGCCCCCAGCGTGCTAATGCGGTGCTTTCCATGGCTGGCTTGGCTGGGAGCTCGGAGCTCCACGCCAGCACGGCAGGGGCTTCAGCATTTGGCAGATGAGGAATGGTGTAAGGCCAGGGCTGATGCAATGCCAGCACAAGCCTGGCCCTGCAGATGCTGCTCCACTTTCTGCCCAGGACCATGGCAAAGCAGGACAAGCCGTGGGGGAGACAGTGGCAGTGGGGAGTCTCGGGGGGTCTGTCCCTGTTCCTGTCTCTGCCCTGAGCTCGGGAATGCCACCCCCTCCCCACCTGCAACCCACAGTGACTCCAGTCCTCGCCGGGGAAGCAAGTACCATGGACTCTGGCAGCGGAGGCAGAGCTGAACTGCCCATAGCAGCCCTCACGACAGCAACTGGTTTGCACAGAGCTACAGGACTGTGGGAGCACTGAGCAGCAGCACACAGAGAGAGGCACCCACGATGATGGATTCTGAGTCACTTTGGACCAAGCAAACCTAAACCAACCCTGACAGCTTTTTCGTCAACAGCAACACAAGATGCAAACAGGACAAAAGCTCTTTGCATCACCTCCAAGACTGCCCTGCCACCAAAAGAGCATCTTCCATAGCTGCCTGATACCAGTCACCAGCACCACACTGCCCAGTACCGTGTGTGCTCTGCCAGCACAGCTGGGCAGCCAGACAGTGCTTGAATAACCCCCTTGCCTAGCAGGCTCTGGCGAGGGGATGCTGAGCACCTCAGCATTGTGTGAGGGGCTCACAGTGAGCCCTTGAGCCCCATTTTTCAGGGAGATGAAAGCTTGCACTTCTCTGTGAGCCACACATGGGATGCTGAGCATCCTGGTCATGGCTCAGTGAAATTTCGTGTTCATCACATCACTTGAAAGCCCATGAAACACAGGAGGATGGCACGAGAAACACAGTGTGACACACGTGGTTGGCATGTCACAAGGGAAGCAAAGGGCTGGGAAAAATCTGGGAAAAGGTCAGTACAGAGCTGTTTGTACACATGCCTGTGCTGGGAGCTCAGCACCCGTTCGTGTCACGAATGGACACCGTGGTCATCAGGGAGCTGAGGACGAGCTCCCAGTGCCTCACTGAAGAGTGAACTCAAAGCCTGCCCTGTCCATGTGGGCACTGCACACAGCAGCCATCCTAGAAGGGTCTCGCAGAGCCCCTGCCTGTCCCGAATCACCCACTGCACCAGGGCATAGCCAGAAACCAGCCACCAGCAGCCCGGAGACCAGAGGTGCTGCAGGCTGGCGGAGCCCAGATGTAGTCCCCAGACTCACTGGGCTGGGACACACAGACAGGGACAGGGCAGTGGCCACGGGGGACAAGGACAAGACAGGATGCAAAGGAGGAGCACAGAGGCACGGAGCAGAGCGGCTGCCCCGTCTCCCCTGCCTCCGGCTGCCACTGCCCGGCACAGCACAGGGCATGGAACAGCGCTGGGTGCGTGGTCTCAGCCCTGTGCTGCTGATCAGTGCTTGCAGCCACATTTTTTCATTAACTATTTTGAATGCACATTTTGCCTCTTCTCCTTTCAGCCTTTTCTCTTTTTCCCTCTCCAGGCAACAGAGCACAAAAAATCCTGCACCGCGGCTGGTGGAGCGGAGCAGGATTGGTGGGAAGGACCCGAGCTGGCAGCTGGGGCGGCACTAACGCGCTGAGGAGGGGTCCTGTGGGCCCTGAATTTTCCTGCTGATGCACAGATGAAGCTGAGGAAATCCCAGGGGCAGCCACTGGATTTGCCATGGGTCAGGACACCCACAGCAGGGCTGGGCTGCCTGCGAGGGAGCAGCACGTCGGGAAGCGCAGCGCCGGGCATGGGGGCATCTCAGCGGCTGCTTTGGAGATGCGCTTGCGGTCAGGAGGACGGCAAGGTCACATACCCAACATGTCCTGATTAAACAAAGCCATTTACCAACGCCGTGTTGACATAGCAGAGCTTGGGACAGAGTCACAAAGGGCACTCGCGATGGCCCCTGCAGCACCCGGGAGGCTGGGGCGCTGGGAGGGTGGAAAAGTGTCCCCTGCTTGCGCCCCTCGGCTGGGGAGTGCAAACACCGCAGTGCCCACGGCGGGAGACCCGGCGGCACCACCCGGTGATGCTCCCGTTGAGGTTCACGGCAGCGCCCGGGGTGCCGGTGCCGGAGAGCCGGCGGCAGAGCCGCTTCCCGTGTGCCAGCGGCAGCGGCGCGGGCTGGGAGCAGGAGCAGTTCCGCCGGGAGCCCCTGGCCCAGGACACCCTTCCCGAGGTGTTCAGACCCGCCGGGACCGGCGCCCAGCACCGGGGCGGCTCCGGGAGCTGCTGCTCCGGACTCCTGCGGCTCGACCCCGGGGATGCGCAGCCGCCACCCGACCCCTCACTCCCCCGCCGGGACCGGCGGCATCCCGCTGGACGGGGAGCCCCGAGACCACGGGGACGGGCGCTCCTCTCCCTCCTCACCCGCGCTCCTCGTACCTGTCAGGGCTGGGCTCGCAGCAGCTCCCCGGTGCATCTCTGTGCTGGGGGGGACTGGGACCGGAACCGGAGCGCTCGTCCGCTCCGGCGAAAAGTTTTGCCGGAGCCGCGGCGGCGGCGGCTGTGGCGGCCCAGGGGGGAGGGACCGGCGCCGGGGGAGGGACCGCGAGCGAGGAGCCGCGTCCCGCTGCCCCGCTCCTCCCGTCCTCACGGGTGGGGCGCAGCCCGATGCCCCCCGCCCCGCCCGGCCCCGCATCACCGGCGGCCGCACTGCAGAGCAGCCGGGGGCGTAGGCGTTTGTCGTCCCCATTCCCCCCCTCCCCGGCTCCTCCGCCCCTCTCCTGGGAACCGGCTCTGCTCGGCGGGGGCAGCGGGACGGCTCCGGCCCCCGGCGGAGAGGGACAGGAGTGTCCCGGGCTCCGGTGCAGCCCCCGCGGGCTCCCCCGGGAAGGTGTCTCCGGCCCCGCTGAGGCGGCCCCGCTCGGGGCCCGGGCAAAGCTCACCTGGGCGGCAGGAGCCGCTCTGACCCCCGCTCTGGCCGGCTGCCGCTGGCGGGGCCGGTCTGTGCTCACCATCCCGCTGCAGCAGCTGGTGACCGGGCACACACCGGGGCTTGTGGATCCACTGCTGCTGCCCCAAAGACAGCCCCAGCACCATGCGGGCATGAGGAGCCCTGTGGGATCCCCAGGTAGCGGGGCCAGGGCATGGGGCGCTACCGGGGGCTTGTAGAGGACAGGATGGGGCCAGGGGGATCTGGATAGGAACAGCAAGTTCAGGTGCTTCTGGCAAGGGCCTGGTGCCAGGCCGGAGGCCTCTCCGATGTCAGTAAATAGTGCTCCTACAAGTGCCAGGCTCTGGCATGTGTCTGGCCATCGGCCAGTGAGGCTGCGGTGAGACTGCTGTAAGGGACATGGGAAGAGGAAAGGTGGGTGCTGTGGCCCAGGGCTGGAGCAGATGGTGGCACCACGGCTGCTGCTGGCTGGCACCAGTCTGTGCCGCTGAAGGGCAGTGGGGTTGGGACGGGCCCCACAGCCCCACCACTCTCCTGCTCCAGCAGAGCCTGGGTGTGGGTGCAGAGCAGCACCCACCAGTGGGGCTGGCGGGTTAGAGCCAGGGGTTGGGCTTGCCCCACACTCACCTCACCATGGCTCTTACCCGGGGCCAGGCACAGGAACAAAGTGGTGATACCAGCCAGCATCATTAGGCTTCGTTAAGGTGATGAGCTTTCAGTGCTCTGCCTGCCCAGGCTGGCTCTGTTCCACCTGCTGCAACCCAATTAGTGACACATCCAGGAGGCAGCTCCCGCAGTGAAGCAGAGGCTGGCGGGTGCCCTTGGCATGGCTGAGGCTGGGCACAACTTGGCACAGGGCTGGCCCAGGGCACTCAGCCCACAGCTCCCCACTGCATGGGGCTGGGGCAGGTAACAGGGCATAGATCCCCGCAAGCATGAAGTGAGCCCTGCTCTGCTCCCTGCACTTGGCTCCCAAACTGACCCCTGCAGCAGGAGGGGGCACAGCATTCCCCAGCCCCTGAGGCAGGACACCAGGCCCTGAGCTTGTTTCACCTTTTATTACATATGAAAGTCACAGCTATTCCAGTTCTTTGATCCATTGGGACCATCTCACACAGGGGTACACATGGCCAGAGGCTGCAGCCCCCATGCAGGGTGATGCAGAGTGAGGGGGGCACAGGACAGCCCGGATCCTCCAGCCTGGGCCAGGGCTGGTGCAGGACATGTGGCAGGTCCTGGAGCACCCCCTGCCAGGCCTGGGGCCATGCCCTGGGTGAGGAGGGGCCAGGAGAGAGGGACTCCCACTGGCAGTGGAGCAGAGGGACAGGGGCTGGGCAGTTCCCCCCTCCCCAGGGTCCGATCTCCCATCATTGGTATGAGGCACAATCCCTGAAGAACACAGCAGCCACCGGCGCTGGTGAGTTTTGGCCAAGCAGGAGCAGCAGGGGTGTGTGGGGACAGAGGCTGTGCTGGGGCCAGGGGAGCAGCACAGGAACCACAGGCACTCTGGGACGATGGGGCTGTGCTAAATCTGCACCTCCCCGTGCTGCTTGCCAGCACCACCTGTGCCCTGACACAGGCCTTGCTGAAGGATGGGCTCCAGCCCCCAACCCCACAGGCAGGAGTGATGGGGCTGAGGGGGGCATGGACAGGACTTGTGGGCAGTGGGAAGACACAAAAAACACCAGACAAACAGTGCAGAGGGGAAAAGGGGCGCAGGATAGCCCAGAGGTAACAGAAATACTGAGAACAGGGGTGAGAGGAAGGGGAACGCTGGGACTGGCCAGGCACAGCGCTGGCAAGGCACAGGAGCAGGGGTGAGGGCCAGGGGACTGGCACTGGCTCAGGTAGTGGAGAGGTCCTGGGGTCTCAGTGGTGACCCCGCGCTCACCCTGGGGTGAGGCAGGGCCTGTTCCTCCTTCTCAGGTGCTCACTTTGATCCCAAAGTATTTGCGTAGCTGTTCCAGGAAGACAAAGGTGAGGATGGTGTGAGGAATGAGCCGGACGGCAGCGGGAATGAAGCCCTGGAAGAGGACAGGGAGAAGGGGGAGAGTCAGCTTGTGTCTGGACCTGGGTCTCACCATCATGGCCAAGGTGCCCTGCAGCACCCTGCGTGGTGCAAGGCTGCGGGCACAGGGCAGCGTGAGCCCCAGGGAGCTGGCACCTTGGTGACAGGCAGGGACTGTCACAGCAGTAAGGGAGGCACCGCAGCCATCGCTGTGCACTCAGATCTGTGCCCCACTCCACCAGCCCATCCCATGCGACCCCAGGTAGGTACCTTGTAGAAGGCGAGGGGTCCAAGCTTGGCAGTTTCCATGGCACAGTGGGTAACACCCTGGAACAAGAGGGACAGACATGAGGAGGTGGCAGGAGGCAGGGGCCAGTGTGCAGAGAGGACAGGATGGGCTGTACTCACCCGGTACTCGCCCTGGGAGTTCATGAGGCGGGTCTTGAGCACATCCAGGGGCTGGCACAGGAATGTGGCACATCCGCCCTGGGGAGAGTGAGCGGGTCAGCAGCTCATGGTGCCAGCAAAGGCCAGGGCACCAGAGAGACACATAGCTTTGTGCCTGGCCCTGCTCAGCAGCTCCGGCAGCCCTGCCTGCCAGCAAACCCCATCCCAGTCCTGCCTCCCCTCATCAACCCTGCTCACAGCGATGAAACTGGCCAGGAAGTGAGTGAAGATGTTGTCTGACAGCAGCCCAGTGGAGAGAACCAGCTGCTTGGCCTGGTCATAACAGGAGAGCTGTGGAGACACAGCCCATTACTGGCACATCCACCCTCCTCACCACACCAGGGACAGCCCCTGTCCCTACCTGGGCACTGACTGCCCTGCAGAGCTGTCCTACCTGCCCAACAGTGACCAGGGCCCCTCGGCTGGATGCCATTGTGGCTCCAGAGAAGAGTTTCTTCAGGCCCTCTGCAGACAGACAGATTGGGATCAGCACAGTCCTGGGACGTCACCCACGCTCCCTTCCCTGCCCAGCCCGTGTCCCAGACTCCTCACACAACAGTGCTTGAAGCACTACAGCAAATACGCTGCAGAAAGCAGAAGCTTTGGGCACTGCCTCCTTCCTGCTGCCCTTCATTCCCCTTCCCACCCGCTCCACCCCCTCGTGCTTTTCCCAGCAGCTCTCCCGTTCACACCGGAGCACGGGCGGGTGTCCCGGCCCTGCCTGGCCCAGCCCCAGCCAGATGCTGCAGTGATGCTCTCCGGCCACCTTCCATCCCCTCTGCCTGCCCCAGCTGAGCGAGCACACGCGGCAGCTCCAGACACAGCTCCCGGCCCCATTCATCTAACCGGCAACCGCGTATTCCCGGTGCCTGCGAGGACAGCCCGGGCAGGCTCACCCTACCCGGCTGGCACGGCCTCACCTTCCCGGAGGACGCGGTACATGCCGTCCAGGGCATGGGAATAGCTGGAAGGAGCGAGAGGGGAAGGTGTCAGGGTCCGAGGCTTCTCGCAGGCCGCGCAGGCGGCTGCAGCTCCGGGGCTGTGCTCCCGCAGCCCCAGCCCCGCCGGCCCCCGTAAAGGAACGGCCCCAGCCGCCGGTCCGGTGCTGCCCCCCCGCGGCCACAGGGACCCCCGCTCTCCACCCGAGCCCTCACTCACTTGCGCCGCTGAGAGGGCGGCTGCTTCATGTCGTTCTGCATCCTGGAAGGCAACGCAGGGCGGGGTGAGGCGGGGCCGGGGACCCGCTGTGCACCCCCAGCCTCAGGGACCCGCCTGGGCAGCGGGCAGAGGCCCAGCAGACGCTTGTGTCGCTCGACTGCAGCGGGACAGGAAAGGTGTCTGCAGCCCCACACCGCCCGGAGGCCGCACAAGGGGCTGGGGCTGTCACACCGACCACAACAGCTCCAGTCCTGGCACAGAGCCTCCCATCGGCACCAACCTCCAACCGCAGCACGGCTGGTCGGGAGCCAGGCCAGGAGCAGGGGAGCACCCACCACCCCGACTGCTGTTACACACCAGCCACGAGCTGCCCCCAGCAGCACCAGGACGTGGCAGCACCGACCTGACGTTCACCAGGTCTGCCGGTGTCCCCACGAGCCCGCCGGTGAAACCTGCGGCAAAGAGCTGGGGTCAGGGGCTCCTGCGGCCTGAGGCAGCAAAGGGTGAGGGTTCCTCTGCCCCACTCACCTCCCACTGCACCCAGCAGCACTTTCTGGTAGAAGGGGGGAGGCCCCTGGCTGCCCCGGCCTAAGTGCTCTCGCGCTGTCTCGTAGATGCCGAAGCGAGTCAAGGAATATGTCATCTGGAGGAGAGGAGGAAGAGCTGCTGTGTCCTGCTGGGCAGCCTGTCAGCCCCAGCCCTGCTGCCAGACAGCGAGGGCAGTGCTGCGGCAGGAGCTCCATGGGGGACCAGACACACTGAGGCATGGTGGCACTCACCTGCCGGCACAAGGAGGCGCTGAGCCCGTTGTACAGGGCCAGGAAGCCGTCGTTGCGGATCACATGCATGGCCATCCCCATCATCCGCATCTTCACCTCCTGCTGCGTCTGTAGGTGGACCTGAGGCAGAGCCAGCAGTGTCAGTGCACAGAGTGGTGCTGGGTGCAGGGAGTGCAGGGACAGCTGCTCTGAGTCTTGCCAGGGTAACTTGTGAGCACTGGAGCAACAGCTCCAGGCTCCCTGCACCTCAGCAGCACTTGGAACCTGTCCCGAGCAGCCTCAGAGGGAGGAGGCTGGCGGGAGGAGGGGAAGTGGTGGAGCACCTGACCCAGCCCTTCCCAGGCACTGCCCTGCCCCATGCCTCAGGATGAGGTGCCAGCATCTGCTCCCCCGAGGAAGGTGCTGGGCCAGAAACACACGAATGAGCAACCGGCATGAATTTGCTCTGA
Organism: Melopsittacus undulatus; assembly: GCF_012275295.1. Taxonomy (NCBI): domain Eukaryota; kingdom Metazoa; phylum Chordata; class Aves; order Psittaciformes; family Psittaculidae; genus Melopsittacus; species Melopsittacus undulatus. Next base: position 18,631,781 of record NC_047537.1, read on the forward strand.
GGAACCACACTGGGGCCATGAATTCATGACCTCCCACTGCCTGCACCCTTGCCACACGTAGCGGCCATGGCCTCCATAAGTCATTTTCCCTCCTTCCCAGCCACAGGAATCACAGAGGCAGGAGCACAGCCCCACTCACGTGCTCCATGCCATGATCAGGCACAGCCTGGGAATGAGGGTGCTCTGCTCCCAGCCTCGGCAGTGGGGCACGGGGCTGGCCAGGACAGAGCAGCATGTCCTGAGCACCCCAACACCACAAACATCACGTGTGGGTCAAGGGGCCAGCAGATAAAATAAAGACGAGCAAAGGGCCGCTGGCAGGGAACCAGGCCTGGCTCCCGTTACAGAAGCGCCGGATCGGCCGGAGCGTGGGACACGCCACAGGACGCTGGGAACAGCCTCTGTCTGTGCGAGGCCGCAGTGGGGCTGCGGGGCAGGGACCTGCCCCCGGGCCCGGCAGGCGGAGTCCGGACACAGGGGCCGGAGCTCGGCTGTGCCGGGGCGGGTGCGGGCAGCCCGGGCAGAGGCACGGGGCAGGCAGGTAGGGAGGGCACCGCCGCACCAGGAAGAACGCTGCTGCCTCCCTTCCCAGGGCCGCGGGCGGGCAGGGGAGGAGCCGGGCAGCGCTGCGGTCACTGCCGGGACAGGCAGCCCCGGGGGCGGCCGGTGGCTGCCCACAGCTGGTTCCAGTGATCCGGCGGTGCCACGGGCTGGCTCCCACCAGGTTAAGGTCCAAAGGTGCGGTGAAGCACCCTTCACCCCCTACCCTGCAGGCCCTGGGCCCCTCGTGGTTCCCCAGGCCTGCACCAGCCCCAGAGCAGATGAACTCTGGGCCAAAGGCAGGTCCGTGATCAATATCCAGGTATAGACCTGCTGGCAAACCCAGCCCAGGGTGCTCTGCTGCAGAGCACACAGCGGCTGCCTTGTGGGGACACAGCCCAAAAGTCACACCCGTCACTGGCTCAGAGGCAGACCTGGAGGCATGTGCCAGACAAATTCCCTTTCTTGGCACCTCACCAGGGCATCCTCCAAGCCCCCGTGGGCTGCCAGCCAGGGCCAGCCATGCACAGCAACAGGCCGAGCGCCGGGGAAGTGGCATCCCCCTGCCAGTGCCGGTTCCTCTCCTGGGCCGGTGCCTGCCACATCCTCTCCTCTCTCCAGGCACAGGGTGCAGGGGTGCCTGTCCCAGGCTGTGCCCTCCCGCTCCCCCTGCGGCCCGGGACGGCTTGGCACAAGGCTCGGGTCAGCGCTGGCACTCACCCCACCATGGGTGCTGGCAGTGCAGGGCTGCGCGCGGCTCGCTTTGTGCGGGAGCAGGGATGCCAGCCCGGCCAGGACGCCTCGGTGACACCTTGGCCTGAGGACACGGAGTCCAGTGGGCCCCCGTCCAGCGCTGTGAGCCCCGGAGGCGCTGCCGTACCCGGGCAGGGCTGCCCAGGGCGTCCTCCACGGCCTCTCACCCCCCCCCGGGCCGGCACCCCGAGCTCCCCGGAGCCCCCACCCCACACACCGCGTCCCCACAGATGCTCCTGGGCAAGGCCCGCGTCCCCTCAGCCCTGTCCCTGTCTCCTGCGTCCCTGTCGGTCCCCCGAGCTCAGGGCCGCGTCTCAGAGCGCTCGGTGCCCTCACCGCTACGAACCAGTCCCTCAGAACCGGCTTCCTGCAGCCGTTCACCGGTCCTCCGCAGCCGTTCACCAGTCCTCCGCCGCCGTTAAGCGACCCCCCCGAGCCATTAAACATCCCCTTGCGGCCGCTCCCCATTGCCTCCGATCCCGTCCCGGCCCCCGGAGCCGTCTCCATCCCCTCACCTTGAGCAGGTCCAACGGGTGCGTGCAGCAGGCGGCGCCGCACGACGCGAGGCCGCCGAAGTACCAGCGCGATACTCGCCGCTCCGCCATCGGCGCCTCGCAGTGGGGAACACACGCCCCCAGCCGAGGCCACGCCCCCCCAGCAGCATGGCCACGCCCCTCGAGTAATCCACGCCCCCTTCGGGGGCAACGGCACAGCCCCCACCTGCAGCACCGGGGGTGGAGAACCGGGGCGATAATGACTGGGAGGGGGAACAGAGGGGGCCCAGAAGTGGGGCTGCCATAACAAGCCCGGGGTTGTGGCGGGATCCCCCCTGCGCCGCATCTGCCACAGTCCCGGGCTCCAGAGCCACGGTTCCCACTCGCCACCCGGTTAACGGGAAGAGATGAACCATTTCTGAGGGTTTTTCGGCTATTTATGAAGTAGAGTTCATTGCAGTGCTGGGACCAGATGGCAGCCCCACCAAACCGTACAGCATTCTTGCACAGGGCCCCTTCCAGAGAGCATTCCCACTGCACTCAGAAGCACCCAGACCATGGTGCAGGGGATGGTGGCAGTGGGGCTGGCTGCCATTGTGCCAGTCCCTCCGTGGTGAGACATGGATGTCTACTCCAGAACCACAGTCCCTCCTGCTGCCTCCAGTGCTGCTTTGATCTTCTCCGCTTCCTCCTTGGAGACATTGGCTTTGATGTCCTGTGGAAGGGACTCCACCAGCTTCTTTGCCTGCGGGCGGGAAAGAAGTGTGAGATTGGAGATTGGCTTTCACTAACTGGATTAACAGATTTAGAGCCATGAGACTGACCTCAGCATAAACCCAAGGTCTGAAGCCCAAGACTTTCACTTGAGCTACAGCACATCAAACCAGGGGCTGTTTAAATCCAACTGCAAGTGATGGCGCATCCTCTTCAGCTCTGGAAGACCTTTATCAGTGAGTAACTGCTCTTCAATTCCTCCCACCACATGCACGGTGCCGCTGACATGCAGCCCCAGTGCCTGGGCCGCACCACAGGGCAGCTCCTGGCCTTTCCAAGTGTGACTGTTTTGGTTCACATGTTTCTGCCAGCAGGGAGGAGGCTGCAGGGTTCAGCTGTGCAAGAACACACTGTACGGGGTAAAAGAACTCCAGTATCAACAACACAATCTTGCTATTTGTAGGACTTTTTACCCAAACCACTGCTACTCTGCAGTTCCTCAGTGGTTAAGACAGGCTGAAAAGCTGCTGAGCTCATTTAAAGGGAGTTCTTGCAGGGCTGCTGTGAAGAAAGGACAGGAACCCAGAGGATAAACCCTGGCTCAGTTAGATGCTCTTCCTCTCACCACAAGCAGCATAACAAAGGCCCCTCAGGTCCTTAAAACAGAGCTCGGGAGGTTCCTGTGGCACAGGGCTGCTGCCAGCTCTCTGCCATGTGGCTCTGCAGGTACTGTACTGAGCACCAAGAGCCTGACTAGTGCCAACAGAAAGGGTTTGTGGTTTTGATTCCAGCTGGGGGCAGTGATGATGAACCCACAGTGGCAGAAAAAGCCTGGTTTTGCCAGGGATGAGGAGGGGTTGTGGCACAGGCAGAGCGTGGCAGAGCAGGATCGGGACAGGAGCCCATTCTGGCTGGCTGGGATGAGGACAGGGAACAGTCAAGGTTATCTCCAGTTGAAACCCTTCTTGCCAATGCTTAACCACTGCTCTAAAGCAGCCCTGGTCAGAGCAGCTGTTCGTGGTGCCCTGCAGCAGGTCCCAAGCTGGTCTTGCACAGGAATGGCTGTTCCAGCCCCAGCCAGAGTACAAGGAGACAGGAGGTGAGTGTGATTCTGTGGAGCTGGCTCAGAACACATTTCCTGAGGTGCAGACTACAGCCCAGCTTGTGCTGATGACACCCCCGTCTCATTGAGCTGTTCCTGGGGGACTGACCTGAGTTCCATCAGTGCCCAACACCAGAGGTTCTCCCAGCAATTCTGGCTTCCAAGTCATGGACAGCCCTACAGGCAGGAGGGATCCCTGCGAGGCTTGTTAGAACATCCCAACCAGATGGAAGCAAAACTGACAGTACAACTGCACCAGCCACGCTCTGAACACAATCTCACAAACAGAACCAGCAGCAAAAGCAATGGTTTTGTGTCTGGGTGTGCTTGAATCAAAGCACCAGCTTGGATAGGTCACACCTGGTAAAGTTTGCCTGCATCTACCAACCTCGGACCTGCACTGGACCTGAAACTGGCTTGTTTGGCAGGTTCCATTCACTAAGACAAGTTGTTCAGCTTGAGTTCTCCAGAGAGCTGCTAATTACCCACTGGTTCTGTCTATTACTGGGTTTGGTGTTTTAACATTCACATGAGACCCATCAGCTGGACCAGCCAAGCTGACAGTCACTCAACCCAGCAGCCAGTGACACAGCTCTGCCACTGAGCTCCTCTGTTACTGAACTGTTTGCTTTGGGACTGATCAACACAAACAGGTCAGAAGATTTTCTAGAAATCCTCTAAACCCCTAAGAGCAGGATTTCCTCCCTGCAGCCGTGTGAATAGAAAGGGCTACTGCTAACCCCAAGGCACAAAAGCATCACCTGTAGAGGACTGAAGCACGTCAAACACTTCCCCAGTAACGGTTCTATCCCATTCTTTGTTCTATGTTGTGGCTCAAGGGCATGAGCTCAGGCCCTCACAGGACCCTGAAAAGCCCATCTCCTCCAAGGAAAAAGGAGGAGGCACCATATATGACAAGAGCAGCTCTGGAAAGGGCCAGAAATGTGGGTTACAAGATGTGTGAACTGGAGAAACTTGTTTAAATTCAGAAATACGATGGCCTTGACCAAGGAGGGAGGGATCCAGCAAACCCAGTGAGCTGGGACCCCAGCTGCTCCCAGCTCTGCATGAAAGCTCACAGCAGCTCTTGGATTTGAGGCTGGCACAGAAGAATTTGAGGTGTTTGCTCTGAGCCTCCTTCTTCATCCCCTTGCTCCTGCCAGGGGCTCTGCTGTTGGCCACGCAGCAGAGGTGGGAGGGAAGACCCTTCCCTAAATATGCCAGATGCATGGATGCAACCGACTCCTGCCCCAACATCATCTGCTCCCCTGCACTGGGAACTGTTCTCCCAGGCCTCCAGCCTCCAGCCCCAGGGCACTGCAGCCCCCTCCTCACCTGCACAAGGTTCACTCCTGGCACAAAGTTCTTCACCTCCTTGATCAGTTTCACCTTGTCGGTCGCCTTCAAGTCCGTCAGCCGCACGGTGAAATGTGTCTTCTCCTTCTTCATCGGCACCTCCTCCTCCTCCTGCTGGAGCCACCGGGGAGTGGTGAGCAACGGGTGTAAGCTCAGGCCTGGGGTCCGGGCCCGGCTCGGTGCCCCCAGCCCACAGTCCCCTCCGCATGGGGACCCGCGGAGCCCAACTCCCGTCCCCTCTCCGGATAGCCCAGTACCTGAGGAGCCGCCTGGGAGGGCAGGAGGGTGGCAGCCGCCGCGGGCATCACCCCCACGTCCGGGATCTTCAGCGTCTCCTGCGGGAAGAGCGGCGGTGAGGCGCAAGCGGGCCGAGCTGAGCCGGGCCGAGCCGAGCCAGGCCGGGCCGGACTGAGCCGAGCCAGGCCGGGCCGCGCCGTCCTCGCCACCCACCTTGAGCAGCGCGTTGAGGTCGGCGACCTCGAGCAGCGTGAGCCCCGCGATGTCCCGCACGAGCTGCTGCACCTTGGGCGAGTACCGCTTGGCAGCCGTGTCCAGCGGCGCCTCAGCCAACGCCTCCGAGCGCCGCGCGCGGCCCGTGCCCAGCGCCCGCGGCCCCGGGCAGCGCCAGGCGGGCGGCAGGCGGCGGGGCAGGCGCGGCGGCAGCGCGCGGGCGGCGGGCAGCATGGCGGCCGCAGAGGACACGGCGGCGCTCTGCCCCGCGCTCGATGGTTCCGGCGGCCCCCGCGCCGCCACTCGATGGTGAGGCGGGGCGGACGCTCTAGCCGCCGGGTCCGCCAACACTCGCTCGCCCCCGTCGCCGCCCCGCCCACCGCAGCACACGGGGCGCGGATCGTTCCCAGCTCTTTATTAGCGCCGGTAGCGCTCGGTCTCCCCCACGGGGATGGGCTCGGGCCCGGGGAGGGGTCCCGGTGGGAGGGGGGGGGATGATGGGGAACTGGGCTCGGCGGGAGGGCGCGAGGCTGCTCCTCGGGTACCGGGTACGGTCCCGGGGCCGCGCTCCCGCTGCTGGGCCCCGCGGAGCCCCGTCCCCGGGAGGGCAGGACGAGGAGCGGGAGAGGGGACGCGGTTCCGGAGGTCCAGCAGTGTCTCAGGCAGCGCCGCGCCGGGGTCAGTCGAAGGAGATGAGCTGAGCCTCGCTGCTGCCCTGCGGCGGCTGCGCCGGGGCTGGCGGGGGCTGCTGCGGCGGCGGCTGCTGCGGGGTCCCTCCCGCTGGTGCCATCTGCAAGAGGCGAGGACCCTCCGTTAGAGGCGGCCCCGGCAGCACGCACCCCCCGCACCCAGCCCCGGCACTCACCTGCTGGTAGAGGGGCTGCTGCCCGGGCAGGTAGGACTGCTGAGCTGGCAGGGAGCTCAGTGCCGCTTCCTGGCCCGGCAGGGCAGACATGAGACCCTGAGAGAGCGAGGGGCAGCTGTCAGAGGGGCTGAGGGATACACAGTGGGGCACAGGCCAAAGACCCCATCTCCACCTGGCCACCAGCACCACAGGTCCAGGGCTGTTCCATGCGCTGGAGCCCACCCTGCAGCCAAGCAGGAGTCAGTGGGACAAGGGGTGCTCACCTGCATGCTGTAGGGCTGGTAGCCCATGGAGACCGACTGGGTGCCCATGTAACCCATGGCACCCGACTGGGGGGCTTGGGAGATGGCCGGGATGCTCTGTGACTGTGAGGCTGCGCTCTGGGGAGGAGAGGTTGGTGAGAAGCGGTACCAGCTCAACTCAAACCAGCACTCCAGGAGCAGCAACACTCCCCACGAGCCACTGGAGACAGCACAGCATCTTCCCTCTGTGCCATGGGGAGCCCAAACCAGCCCTGACTCCAACCCACTCCCACTGTGAGAGCTAAAGCAGATCCAGAGATGGGACCAACTAGCCCATCCTCCCTCCTGAAGATCCCATTGCCAAATCCCCGAGCCCTGCAGAAAGCCCCAGCCCTCACTTGCCTGGTAGCCCTGTGTTGAGGTCGGCTGGTAGGAAGAATATGCAGGGGTGGTGGTGGGCACCGCGGGGCCCTGCTGCACTGCCTGCCCACTGCCTGCCCCTGCCTGGTACATGTAGGCATTCACCATGCTGGGATCTGGGGCAGAGAGGCAGAGACTGAAGCTACCACCTTGCCCTCAGCCTCCACCCTCAGTGGGCTCAGCTGGCCACATACCTGTCCCTGCAACAGGCATGGCTGTGTACGGCCCAGTGCTCCCCTGTGCTGCCTGGTTCATGTACACGCCATGCATGGGAGAGCCCTCCACCGAGCCAGCTGGGCTGAAGGTGCCAGGGAAGCTGCTGGGCCCAGAGGGCTGGTAAATCACCCCACCGGCGGCAGGCATGGCCTGGAGCTGTTGAGGGAAGAAAAACAGCTCTAGCCCACACCCCCTGGGACTGGGCAGGAGGGTCTCTGGCCCTGCAGACGTACTTGGGCATAAGGCAGGGAGAAGGCTGGCATCTGGGCTCGCATCTGGATGGTCTGCTTCTGCTGTTCCAGGCGCATCTGCCTCTCTTTCTCCTGCTCCTGCAGTCGCTGGATGGCCAACTGACGCTGCATCTCCAGGTATTCCTGCAGGAACAGGGCCATGATGGCTGCAAGCCAGTATGTTGCAGCATCTGCCCCTGCCAGGTCAGCCCTGGGGCAGAGGAGCCAGCAGGCCTGTGGGTTGATGTGCCCCACATACCCTGGAAACACTTCCCTGCCTCACCTGCTTCTTCTGCCTCATGATCTCCAGTTTCTGAGCCAGCTGGATCTGGCGCTGGCGCTCTGCCTCCTCTGCTGCACGGCGCAGCTTCTCCTGGTGCTCCTCCCGCAGCGCATTCAGGGCTCCACGTGCATCCCGGATCTGGGCCAATTTGTCTTGCAGACCCTCATAGTACACTGGGGAGGGAAGAGACACCTCAGGGACCTGCCTGGGGCAGAGCACTCCAATCGCCTCGTGCACCACACTGCCTGCTCTCCAGAGAGGCTGCATCCTGGCAATGCCAACCCTGGTGTTGGGAAAGCCCCAGCAGCCACCCCATGGTCCCACGGCCACACAGGTCCCACGTACGCCTGCGCTCATCCAGCTGGTTGAGCAGCTCCAGCAGCTGGGGGTGCATGTTGTTGATAGACTGGAAAAGGGACAGGACGGCAGAGTCGTTGGTGATGCTGCGGCCCCGCATGTGGTTGCTCTTCATGCGGTTGACAAATGTAGTGACTGCGTTCTGCAGTGCCTTCAGGAACTGCTCGTGGTTCTCCTCAGACTCGCCATTCTGGTACTGCTGCTGGAAGGACAGGGCAGCCCCTCAGCTCTCCAGTGACAATAGTCAACTGCAAGCCTGCAGTGCTCTGGGGCCAGGCTGCACCAAGGAGCTGGGTGCTCCTTGCCCCTCAGAAGCTACCTGGCACAGGTCCAGGCCCCCTCTTACCTCCACAACACTGAGCGGGGCAGGGTGGGCCTCCCCGGGCTGGGCAGCTGGCTCTGCAAGGGACAGGGGTGCTGAGGGCGTGGGGCTCTTGCGAACCTCCTCTTGCTTCTTCTCCCAGTAGTTGCGGTTCAGGTACCGAGCCAGCTGCCAGGGACAGAAGGAAGATCAGCATCATGCTCCACAGGGAGTGAGCATGTGCCATGGAGCAGCAGTGCCTGGCTCCTTACCTCTGGGTCAACGTCCTCAGCCAAGGGAGCAGAGGAATTCTGTAAAGCAACAAACAGGGAAATGTGATTCAGAGAAACAGGAGACTTTCAGCTCCCACAAAACATCCTGCTTGAACCTGGCCATGGACAACCCAGTCCTGAGCACAGGCAAGAGCCTGGAAGGGGACAACCACCTCCTCCTGAGTGCAGACCTTGCTGACAACACAGCAGTGCTGTGACAGAGCAAGGGGCTGAATGGGGCAAACCTCTCAGAGCAGGGATACAGCCTGACACAGCCAGGGCAGACTCAGGACAAGGACAAGGCCTGTGTCCACCTGAAACATGTTCAGAGGCTCCCACAAACGTACCACGGGCGGGGAGTAGAGCGTGCTGACCGGGGGAGCCGAGGATGTAACGGGAGTGGGCTCAGCCTTCGGGTACATGGAGTAGGTTGTTTTCTGCCTCTGCAAAACAGGAAGAACAGTTGGCTCAGGGACTGCCCAGGCTCTGGTCAGCAGCAGACTGGGCACACCGGGGGGGTGAGTTCCTGGTGATGGCCAAAGGCGGCAGACCCAGCCTTACACTCCACACAGTTCCCACAGGCCAGTGTGCCCCTGGCTTCACAGCCCGGGCACAGCCTGCTTCCAGGATCTGGGACTGCAGCACAGCACAGGCCTGGCTCCACTGTCACCCCCTCATTCCACAGGCCCTGTGACTTGCTCTGTGTCTTGTGACACCAGGACACGCCCAGGATCTGTCACAGCACAGGTGGGAGATGCCCAGCACATCACCCCCAGCAGGGCACAAACCATTCTCTCCTTCTCCTCCGCCTCTGACTGAGACAAGGCAATTGCGAGCTGCAGCTCCTCCTCCTCTTGCAGCGCTGTCTCATCACGCTTTGGAGGCAGCTGTGAGCAGGAGGAAGAGGTGGTCAGTAAATGGACACCAAATAGGTCAGTGTATAATACAGCACCTATAGGCAGCCACTCACTTGGGACTGCTGAGAGAGGGGACTGGTCAGGTATTCGGGGGGCAGCTCAGAGGTGGCAGCAGCTTTACCCTCAGCTTTCCTGTAGTCAGAAAGACATGACAGTGCAGGCTGAATGCTTCTTCCTCCGCACCAGAGCCTCAGCACTGCACAGCACTGCAGCTGAAAACCCCATTCCCAAGAGGATGGGAACCCAGCCCAGTGTGGAGCTCTGCTCTGCTCAAAGCTCCTCCCTCACAGCCCCAGCTGCTGCAGGCAAAGAAATACACCACAAAGGTACTGACTTGTTGAGATGCTCGTAGCAGGGCTCACAGACTCTCACTTCCTTCTCAATCCCAAACTTTGGGATGGTGGAATACTTGGAAGAACACTTCCCACAGAAGATCTGCCCACAGGCCCTGCAATGATGCTGCAAAGGATGGGAGACATCAGTGTGGCAGCAACATGCTCCTTCACCATTAGACACCACCACGCAGGCACTCCTAGCACTTCCCTGCCAGCAGCCAGGGAACACTGCCCAGGCCCAGCACTTCCCAGCAGGCTCAAGGAGTCCTGCAAGTCTCCGGAGACCGTGCAGGATGAGGGAACCCGGAGGAGCAGGAGCAGCACCCACCTTCCGTGTCACAACCCCAAACTGCACTCGACATCTGTGGCATTCCTCAGCATCCACCCAATCTGGAGCCTGTCCAGGATAAGGAGAATTGGGTCAAAGAGGGCAACAGCTTCAAGGCAAACACCTCCACAGAGCTCCTCAGGAGCTAACCAAGGTGCTCTCATGAATGGGGATACTGGAAGCATTTGCAGCTCAACAGGAATTACTGATCCCCACATCATCCCCTCTCATGTTCCTAGAGACTGGGATGCTTTGGGCAGCAGTGATGCTGGGAGCCGCCAAGCAGGGCAAGATGAAACCAGCTCCCTGTCCTGGTCACTCTCCCCTCCATTGGGTAGTTCTGTACAGGAGCCCAGAACTGCCAGCGCAGCACCGGGAGCATTGTTCCCCCACCCTGGGCTCTAATCTGCACAGAATTAGAATGGAAGAGTGCAGGAGCCGAAGGTTCAGTAGAAGGGGACGGGACAGTGAGGTCTGTCCCACAGCACCAACTCCCTCCCCAGCAGCACAACTCACCCGTTCTGCCGCAAACATGGCATCACTCTCCTTGAACTCTGGGAACACGTGCCCTGGGGGGAAGAGAGTGGGAGCATGGACCTGTCCTGGAAGCACTAAGGAAAGCCTGCAAAGATGGAACTGCAGAGCCCTTTGCAAAGGACACTGACTTCAGGCCAGTTTCCTGAAGCAGTGTCTCACTGCCAACCCTTAGCTGCCAGCTGGGCTGATCCAGGGGCAGCAGGGTTGTTCTCTCTTTGCAGTGGGATTCAGTCACCTCAAAAGGTTCATTTGGTATCAAGACAGTGAGAAAAAGCTCAGTATTGCAAGTGCAGACTTTGCTAACACCAGACAGGGCCCTAACAGCCCTTCCTTCTGCAAAGCTCCTCCACAGCAGAGCTGCTTGGCCAACTGTCCACCCACCTTTGCCCACAGAGTCCTCACCTTCAACCTTCATTATCTGATAGGTGTCCTGCACCACCTTGTACTTGGGCTCATTGCGGAAGGCATGAGCCCAGGCCTGGATAAGGTACAGGATCTTACTGCGGACACTGGTCTCCACTTGCCTCTGCACAGAAAGGGAAGAGAAAACAAATCTGAGAATAAGGCCCTGAAACCTGAAGGCTGGTGTGAATCTGCTGGAAGCCAGAAATACCAGTCAGATATTTCAGAGAGACTTTAGAGCACTTGTGCAAGGTGAGAGCTGTCAGAAAGCCACAGGAAGGACAATTTACAGCAAGGACTGCCTGCTCCTTCAGCACAAACATGAACACATCCTTCAGAGCAGCTTGGAACAACCTGACAATGGGTTAGGATGCTTCTAGAAAACACCCACAGAGCCTGGTGTGAGCACTGCCCTGCTCAGCTCCGCTCACCTCCCACAGGAGCTGCTTGTCCTGCACTCAGAACATCAGGGCACCTACAGTCACGGAGTGGGGCAGAGCAGCAGCAAGCGCCTCAACCAGCGCTGCTGGGGTTCCAGGAACTGGCACTGGAGGGTGCTGGGCTGTCAGCACCTCCAGCCCCAATGCTCCTGCCCAGGAACACTCGAAGCTGCCTAAGGCAGGATCAGCAGGGTAGGTGCCCTTTGGAGGCAGGGGTTGTGTCACAGTTCAACTTGGCAAGCCTGTTCCTGCCCCAGCCTCCGGAGCAGCCTGTCATCAGCTGTCCACATGACCGGCTGCTCCAGAGGCAGAGGAGCACTGTCCAACTCTGACTTCAGCTCAGCTCAGCCCACACAGTGTGACTTACTGACCATTCCAAAAATCCTGCATTCCACACGTGTCACAGCCCTCAACCTCCTCAGAGCTGAGACCATTTTACCAGCACTGGGCATTCTCAAGCAGCAGAGCATAGGAGAACGGGTCTGCAGCAGTTACAGAACCACAGAGGCAGAGGTGGACTGGAGAGAACCACAGAACCTCCTGATCTTATCTCCTCAGCAGGAGTGGCTGTGCTACTACCCCTGGCCATGACATTGCGTCACTGTTCCTGGCTCAGCAGAGCCTGCACAGAGACTGAGTCAGCCCTAGCAGCAAGGTGACAGGAGACACCCTGGTACCACGTGCGAGGAGACGGGACCTGCACAGCTCATTCACCAATTATCTGGGTCATCCGGTCGCCTGTTTCTGGTGAACACAGAGTCTGTAAGGAAGGAAAAACTACGCCTTGCCTGGGCATTGTGCTTTGGGAGGGGAGCCAGAGACAGCAGTTCCCAGTTCCCCTTCACCTGTGGAAGTCTCCACTCCAGGGACATGCAGAGCTCCTGCAGATATCACGTTATATCAAACTGGCAAGTGACAGCTTGTGTCAACAGCCCACCAGTGAAAACAGCCAGGTTTACATCCTGCAAAGCTCCTCAAATGATTCCACAGGCCAACAGAATAGCCCCAGTAAAGAAGCTTCTGCCAGTTCTCCCCTTGCTCTTTACCCTCCTGCATACCTCACGCTGTACTGTGAAGGGAACCACTCAGTCCTCGATGAACTGCCAGAACATCCCCTGGTTCCCTTTGCTGCCTCCTGCCAAGCAAAGCATTGCACCTACCATGAAAGGGTCAAGGCCTCTGCAACATGTCTCTCCCCTCTCACATTACAGCCCGACATCACCTCTGCTCTCAAAACATCACCTCTCCTGAGCTCTCTACACACCACACCATGGTGCCCGTTTCTTAAATGCATTTCCAGCCAGTTTCACTTCTGTTCCTTACACAAAGGGAACAGAAGCAAGGACACACACACAGCTCCTGCTGCTGCTGCTTTTCCAACCTCATTCCAAAATGACAGTAAACCCAGCTGTATTTACCTTGAGTATTTCCTTCAGTTCCTCCATAGTCTGTTTATTGGCCACCTCGTCATGGACTGTTTGCCCACAGTTTTTAACCACTGACTCCATGACCTGCAGGGGCAGAGGACAGCATTAGCTTGACACATTCTTCCCTTTCTGCAGCCTGTGAAGAAACCCAGCACACAGAGACACAGCACTATGTGAGCAATGGGTCACACTGGGGCAGCATCAGTAAAGCCATACTGGAGCCTGAGCTCCCCTTCTCCTTCCTGGGGGCCTCTGCACTGCTGCTGTGTAAAGACAGCCTGTAAAGACAGTCTTAAATCTCACTTAGCCTGTCTCTAAAGCTGAGATGGGATTAAAGACAGAAATCTTCACACTGATCAGTCACAGAACTCCTGTACGAGAGCTGGGAGGAGGCTCCAAGCTGTGACCCGATGCTGCGTGCAGCCTGTGCAGCACAGAAGGCTTGGGAAAACTGGGATGTTCCCTGGCCAGTGCCATGGTTTGGTCTGGCGTTACCTCCAGTGCGTAGAGAGCCACATGGGGATTCTTGTCATTGACTTTCTTCTTGATTGCGTTGACAGCATATTTTGCTCTGGGTAAGGAGAGAGAGAACATGTCCTCAGGGAGTGAGGAATCCGAGGGGAGATTCCACCTGCTGCTGGTAACCTCCCAACCTCCACTCAAACAACAGAGCCTACACACTTAGAATCACAGAATGGTTAGGGATGGAAGAGACCTTAAGATCACCCAGTTCCAATCCACTTCCCCCAGGGCAAACTGGGAGGAGAAGGAAAAAACACGCTCAAGCCCGAGTGCCTCTGAGGGTTTCAGGCCAGAGATGACCTGTGCCTGCCGAGGCCGGGGGGATGGCAGCACCTCAGGGTGGGAGTGCTGCGCTGTGAGGGAGTAACGGAGCCGCGCTCCCAGTGCGGCGGAGCCCGGGAGCACTTACTGCGTGTCTCCCTGCCGGATCATGTCGCAGATCTGCAGGATGGATTCCCAGTCCGTCTCCAGCAGCAGCTGGCTCGTTGCCTTATCTGCAGGGAACAAACCCACGGGGCTGCTCCAGCGGCTCTGCTCCCCCAGCCCCGCTCTGCGCACCCCCCTCCCCCGCCGGCGGTGCTCCGGGGCCAGGAACGACCGGGTTGTCCTGGATCGCGCCGGCGCTTCCCCTCCAGACCCCGGGAACCCTCCCGGTACCGAGCACAAACCCCGGGCCCCCCCTGGCTCCCGAGGCCGCGCACTGCGCCCCGGGAAGGCCGCGTCCCGTACCGAGGAGCCGCTCGAAGGTGCCGCCGCCGCGCCCCATCGCGTCCACCGGCGCAGGCCAGCCCCGTCCCACCGCCCCTCCGCGGCGCTTCCGCTTCCGGCTTCCGGGGGCGGGGCTCCTTCCGGGGGCGGGGCTCCTTCCGGGGGCGGGGCCCCGCGTCAATGGCGGGCGTGGAGCGGCCGGTGCCTACGTGCCTGGTGCTGGGGGTGGCCGGCGGCGGGAAGAGCCTGTTGGCACGGCGGCTGCGTCATATCCGGCGGGGCGGGACAGCGGAGGGGGTGGTACCGGGGGGGGGGGCACCGGGATGGTCCCGGGGGGTGGGGGTCCCCTCCCGTCCCCTCCCCCGGGATCGGTCCTTAACCCGCGGCACAGCTGAACACCGAGGAGGGGTCTGCGGAGCTGGGCGAGCCCCCGGCCACGCTGCCCACGGTAGGCAGGGCCCGGAGGGGCGGGAGCCGGCGGCGGGGCCCCGGTGCACGCAGCCCAGGCGCCTGTCCCCGCAGGTGGGCACCAACCTGACCGACCTGCGGCTGCCGCGGACCGTGACGCTGCGGGAGCTGGGCGGCTGCATGGGCCCCATCTGGCACAGCTACTACGGCGAGTGCAGCGCTCTGCTGGTGAGCGGCAGCCGAGCGTGTCCTGAGCCACGTCCTCGAGTGAAGGACTGGGCTGGGGGCACATGGGCACGGGGGGGGCAACCCCGGCACCCGCAGCAGCACCTTCCCTTGTCTCCTCCAGTTTGTGGTTGATGCTGCCGACCCGACCCAGGTCTCCTCGTCCTGCGTCCAGCTCCTGTCCGTGCTCTCTGCAGCACCGCTCGCAGCAGTGCCCGTGCTCATCCTCTTCAACAAGATGTGAGGAGGGGGCACCCGGAGGGTAGGGGCACAGGGCACTGAGGGGCTGCGATAGCTTCTGTGTCCCTCCCATCGGGTGGTGGACACGTAAGGAAGCCACATGTCCTGGGGGGTGGCAGCAGCCTTTTGGTATATTGCCCAGGCTGGCTTGGGTTGTGGAGACCCCCGAGCCAGGGGCTGGGCTGGCAGGAGAGCTGGCATTGTGGCCTAATGCAGACCCTCCTGCTGGTGCAGTGACCTGCCCTGCTACATGTCCGTGATGGAGATGAAGTCACTGTTCCGCATGCAGGACATCGTGTCCTGTGCCACACAGCCCATCACGATTCTGGAGACCAGTGCCCGTGATGGCACCGGGCTGGCTGAGGTCCTGCAGTGGCTTCGGGCCACCCTCGGAGACCAGCGGTGACACTGACCCTGCCCGTTGCCTGCAGAGACCCTGCTGGGAGAGGTGCCACAGAGTGGTTGTGGGCAGGACCCTGCGGGCCTTCACAGTAAAGCTTGCACTGTATTGACCAGGCTGGCGGCTGCCCTGTACTCTGGTGCAAATCCCTCCTCCTGGGGAAGGGACCAGCAGGAGACAGGCCATGCAGCTATGGGGCTGTGCTGGCACCTGTGGGATGGAGGAGGTTGTGGGCAGTGGGACTGGGGCTGTGGAGGTGCCTGGACTGGGCTGGGCAGGGCAAGCAGCACCTCCTAGGTTAGAGGCTGAGGGCACCTGAGGCTCTGGCAGCAGCTTTGGTTTTGCCATACAGGACACAGTGAGGTGAGCTGGGTGGGTGTCAGGAGCTGGGGCTGCCCCAGTTGGGGACATCCCATGAGCTGAAGGGAGCACCAGCCTGCGGCTGCTCTCGCACTTGGGATCAGACAAGAGTTGGGTCAGTGCAGAGAACCCAGTCTATGCCAGCAGGGATAACCTGCAGCATGGGCAGAGCCTGATGGGCAGGTGATGCTGAGGAGCCTGAGCAGCCCCTGAGTCACTAGTGCTGGGGAACATCAACACCCAAAACCCGCCCGCTCCCAGCCCAGCAGGTCCAGACACGGGCTGGGAGCCCCACACACAGCTGTGTTTAATGGACAGCTCAGTCTGAAGTGGGGAAGCCAGAGCCCCTGGTTCCTCTGCCCAGCCCTCAGCACCAAGGTGGGTTTCTGAGCATGTTGTGCGGGCAGGCGCAGGATGACTGGCTCGGGGGAACGCAGACGGCCTTGTACGTGGGGAAGGTATTGTCCAGCTCCTCTCCTCCTGGTGGGACATGGGGCTGGAGCTGTTCTGGGGAGTGCAGTGGGGCTGCAGGTTGTGTCCAGCCAGTGTCACTGTCCCCAGAGGCTTCTGAAAACAGCCCCAAAACTGTCCTGGGGCACTCAGGAGGGAGCATTATTCTTTGCTGACTGTATCCACCCATGGAGACAACCCCAGCCCAGGTAGCGCTGTGCCCTATGGTCCTGCTGCATCCCCAGCAGCTCTGGGCAGTGGGAACACCCACATCCCTGTGCTCCAATAGGTCCTTGACTGCTGTAGCCCAGAGGATCCTCCACAGCACCCCATGGTCCTGCTGCTTCCGGTGTTGCAATGGCTTGGAAAGCCGGTGAGATCCATCCTGACTGCAAACAGAGTCCTGTCCCATCCTGCTCCTCCTGGGGTGTCTGACACTAAGAGGACAGATAGAGACCCTGAGACACTGAGTGTCTGCTGCCCCATTCTGCCCCACTCTAAATGTCCTCAGCCACCTCCTGTTCCCTGCCCCAGTCCTATCCTGATCCTGGCTCTGCTGTCAGCCAGAGCCATCCTCAGGCAGCAGCAGCACCAGGGATCAAGCATCCCCTGGGACACACACTGGGTACCGGAGCAGCCTGAGTGCCTCCCGAGCAGGCTCAGCCCTGCATCCCTGGCTGCCTGTGCCGGCAGAGCCAGTGGACATGGAAAGCTGGGCTCAGCCCAGCACCTCCTGCACATTCCTGCTCCCCAGCAAGCAGTGGGGCTGGCCCTCATCATGCTACTCCCACCATTCCAGCACAGAGCAGAGCAATGCCCGTGTGCCCAGCTGAGAGCCCTGGCAGTCCCTGTCCTGCACATGCAGCGCTCACCCAGGGCTCAGGTGCGTCTCCCCTTCTGCTCGTACACGGAGTGAAGCTTCTGAATGAGAAACACTTTATCTTCCCCTTCCTGCAGTGAGAGACATCGCAGTGAGCAGCTGCAGGATGTGCTCTGGGATGTCTGAGGTGGCATCGGGCAAGAGCCCGATTGTGGCCACATTGGGGCTGCAGCAGCCGGGCTGGGCTCACGCACGTTGGCGATCTGCTCCTTCAGCAGATGGATGATCCTGCGCTGGCCTCTCAGCACCTGGATGTTGAAGTAGATCCCAGCTCTGCAATGACAGTGAGGTGGGATGGCAGCATCCAGGACACCGCGCCCTGGAGTGAGCCCAGCTCCAGCCCCACTCGTGGCCATGACAGCGCACCCCAAAGCACATCCCCGGGGGCAGCCTCAGGTCCATACTCACAACAGGACTCCGGAGACAAAGAAGGGGAGGAATGGGTTTTCCACCAGGTGCTGGTGGGCCCAGGTGAACCAGGTGATGTTGGGGTTGGACTTCTCCAGCACTTGCCCCCAGGTCTGCCAGGACTTGTAGATGGTTTCCAGCCCCTGGAAGGGGCCACAGGTTTCTGACGGCTGCACCCTGAGCACACAGACCGATGGGGCCGGTCAGAGCCATGGGCAGCCCATGGCCCAGAGCACTGCCCAGCCTCAGAGCTGCAACCCTCCAGGGACCAGCCTGCCCAACCATCCCCCTTGTCCTGCATCAGGAACAGCTGGGAGCAGCGGTCACAGTCCAGCTGCTGCTGTGCTGTGTGCAGTGACCAGCAGCTGAGCAGCATCTCCCTGCCCAGGGCAGCGATGCACAGCCCTGTGCCAGGCTGAAGTGCTCCATGTGCCATCAGGGCTGGAGGCACCATCTCCTTCAGCAGGCAGCAGCAGTTCTGTGCCCAAGCCGTGGTCCGGCACATACTCACGACCAGATGGTGTACAAGAGGAAGACGGCTGCACCCAGGAAAGATGGGAAGCAGAGCAGGGTGATGAACACGGTGTTCATGTGAGACGCTTGCCAGGGCTTGCTAGGGGACTGGCAGTTGTGCACCAGGCTGGTCTGCAGGCAGGGAGCACAGTCTTGGGCTCAGGGAAGCAGCCACAGGAACAGGAGCAGGACAGATGCTGTCCCATCCATGCCCTCCACTGAGCAAGCCTGGAGACACCCTGTCCTTGCACAGTCACGGACGGGGGCAGCTCTCACCTTTTTGATGTAGAACAGCAGCAGCAGCTTCAGGACCTGCACGGCCGGCAGGAGCGGCGCAAAGAGAACACCCAGCCTGGGAGAGGGGGACCATGCCCTGAGCCGGGTCCGAGCCCCAGGGAGGCAGTGGCGCAGCACCCACATCAGCTCTGGTCAGGCTTCTGCACAGCCAAGAGCTGGCACATGCGCCCCTGCCTGATTTGATTTGTTGCCCTCGTCCAACCCGTGCGGGGCTGGGGGCTCCCCCATGACCCCACTGAGTTCCCAGTGCCTGGTCCCAGCCAGCCCTGGTGCTTGCAGGGGCCCCAGAGGGCAGCAGAGGAAGGAGCTGTGCCAGGAGGGATGCACCTCACCAGGTCAGGGTCTGCCCGTAGATCAGCTCCAGCACGTTCCGTGCGATGTCAAACTCGGGCTTCTGGTTCCTCTTCAGCCTCTTCTCCAAGACGAGCCTGGGCAGGGGCAGAGCTCTGCTCCCACTCTGCTGCTGGGGCTATGGCAGCAGAGCTGGGGCCAGGCTGGGGCTGTCACCACCGGGGGACACCTCCCAGGGCAGTTACCTCCACACCAGCTCCCCAAGGAGTGTGTCCAGCAGCGTGAATACAAAGTCCATCACCATAAAGCGATACAGGTCCTGCCCCACACACGTCTCCCAGCACTGGGGAAACAGAGAGGCACAGACCCATTGGCAGTGCACACTGCCGGCTCATGCCGAGCCTCTCATCATCCCAAGCCTTTCCTCAGCGCTGCTCCCAAACCATTCTTCACCCAGCCTGTATCTGTGCTTGGGACTGCCCCAGCACACATGCAGGACTTGCACTTGAACCCCATGAGGCTCCCACTGCCACACCTCTCCACCATGTCAAGACATCAAGATGGCAATAAGGCTCCTCCTTCTTGACCTTCCCGTGGCTGTGAGGGGCTGTGGGACCTTTTCCTCCCTTGCACCCCTTTCACAGCCACCCCAAATTTGGAAAGCCCCTGTCTGGCTGTTGTCCCCCTCTCCCTGGCAAAGGAGCAGATAGTGCTTGCAGTGCAGAGCCCTGCTGCAGCCTTGGCTTTGCTCTGTGCTCCCTGGGCAAGGGACAGTCCAGATGCTGTGTTCCAGGGGGTTCACATGGGCACTGGGTGCCCCCTGCACTGACCCACACAGAGTCCGACCCTTCACGGCAGCACTGACCTCCTCCATTGAGCAGACAACCCTTCGGCTGAGCCACTGGTAGCAGAGAAGACCAAGCAGGACCATCTTCAGAATGAGGTTCCTGGGGAGCAGGAGCAGGGCCAGGAGCCCCTGAGCCCTTGGGTTGGGAGGGCTGAGCCCCATTGACAGAGTGCCCGGCCCCAAAGCCTCCCCACATCGCAGGTGGGATGCAGGATGCTCCCACCCACCCTACCTGCAGATGGCCACATAGACCTGAGCCCCGGGGTAGTCCTGCCTCTCCCACGCTGCCAGCAGGTTGTACAGATGGGGCATCACCGCGTTGAGCCCAGACACCACAAGTGGCAGGGCCAGCAGGAGGGTTTCCTGCTGCCACTGCCCCCCGCCCTGTGCCCGGTGGTCCTGCTGGACCTGGTGAGCAGCACCTCGGTGAGGACACAGGGAACAATGCTGTGGGGCTGCCCCTCTCTCCAGGGCTGCTTCACCATGTCCCCAGTACCCAGCCCAGCACCAGAGCAAGGGGCAGCACTCACCATGTGCATGTGCTGCGAGAAGTGGTGCACAGCCACGGCACAGCCCAGCACCGTGCTCAGCGACAGCAGCCAGGCCAGGAGCAGCACCACAGTGCGGCCCAGGCGCTGGCAGAGGCTCCGGGAGCAGGAGCGGGATCGCTGCTCTGCCAGCAGCTCCTGTAGAGCAGAGCCAGTGCTGCCCAACCTGCTCGGACCTGCACCCAGGTGGGACCCAGAGGGTGCAGGACCAAGCCCAGTGCTCACCTTCAGCTGGGTGCAGATGTTCTCACACTGCAGCTTCACTGAGCGCCTCTGGACCACCTTGAAGTCCCAGGCACAGAACACTTTGACAGGCAGGTCCCGGGAGGAGCTGCCTACACGGTAGCTCTCCCCAAAGGAGCGGGACATGCTGCAGCGAGAGGAAGGTGTCAGAGCACCAGTGCTGGGTGAAGGCAGCAGTGCCCAAGGTGCTGCCAACCCACCTGTACACCAGCAGGACACAGGTGATGAGGAAGGAGACCCCAACACTGGACATGTAGGCCAGGGGCATGTTGTATGGGAGCCGGGGGGCTGCAATGGGGCACGTGCCGGGGCTGGAGGCACAAGGGCTGTTGAGGGTGGTGTTGCTGTAGTAGCCGTAGTAGAGAAGCGAGTAGGTGAAGTAGCCCTGTGGAAAGGCACGATGGGGCCCACGACTCCCTGCCCAGGCTGGCACATCTGGGCCAGCCTGTGGGGAGAGAGCCCTGGGATGGGGCAGCACCAGGGTCCCTTTCTGCACCCCCAGCACTGATGGTCCCAGTGCCCTGGCTGAGCAAGGGGAAGGACTGTGGCATCACTGTGGTGGGGATGCAAGAATGCAGGACAAGGATGGGGCATTGCTTAGGATCAGGGGGATGGAGGGCTGAACCCCAGGCTGGGAGCAGCTCCTGGCCTAGGGATGCACTGGCAGTGATGCAGGGCTTACCGCTCCTGTGAGGAGCTCAAGGCCAGTGAAGGGCTGGGGGTTGGCTGAGGCAGGGGGATACGCAGCCTGCAGGGCCACCACAAAGACCAGAAGGATGAGGAACGAGATGATGTTGAAGTAAACGAGTGTCTTGAGGAAGAGGAAGTAGGAAAGGACACTGGAGCCGAAGCGGCCACCAATCTGCTTCAGTGCGTAGTGCCAGGGCTGTGCGGTGGGAAGCAGGGACAGGAGCCTGTACCAGAGCCTGCGGCAGCACTGCAGGAACAGCACAGGGAGAGCACTGGGGTCAGACCCTGCACCAGAGCCCCCAGTGCTGCTCCGCACACCGGTGCCCTGGACTTACGAGGATGATGTGGTCCTTGGACCCTCCGCAGGGAGAGGGCTCCTGGTGCTGGGCACGGTGCCTTAGGGGGCCCCTGTGCCCACTCAGCTCCTGCCTGCCCAGCAGAGAGGGGTGTTAGAGAGGGTGTGGGCCCCAGGACAGCTCTGGCTGTGGGAGCCCTGTGGGGTGGGTAGGACCGGACGTACCGGAGGGCGCGTTTCTCTGCCAGGCAGAGGGGCACAGTGAGCAGCATGTGGCTGCGGTGGCTGGGCGAGAGGCTCAGCAGCTCATTCACCAGCAGGCTCCGCTTGTCTGGGGGCACAAGGAGATCAGCAGGATGCAGCCATCAGGACGGTGCCTGTCCCAAATCTGCTGCGGGGACAGTGCCTGGTGATACTCACCCTGCAGTGTGGCAGTGGCAGGGTCGGTCTCCAGGTCGTACAGCCGCAGGCTGGGCCGTGCTGCACGGCAGAGCTGCTGCAAGGGCGGGCGGCTGCTCCGGCGCCGCAGCTGTGCCGTGCGGTTGTAGTACTGGGATATGATGGCCCCGCGGCTGCGCCCTGCAAGTGACAGTGGGCACAGGGTGGGTGGCCACAGGACAGCAAGGGGACAGGAGAGCTCCTGGGTCTGGGGCTGCCAGGTGGCACCTACCGATGGTGCGGCTGGGCATGCTGGCAAGGATCCGCAGGGAAGCAGAGGAGTACCTGGGGTGCTGCTCGCCCTGCCTGGGCTCTGGCCAGGCTGTGGCACCGGTGTCTGGGGTAGTCTGGCAGGCCAAAGGCTCTGGGAGAGGGAGGGCAGGACATAGAGCAGTGAGAGCCAAAGCACCTGTGGCTTTAGTCCCTGCGGCTCTGCTGCCCTGCTCTGGCACTAAAGCCAGGCACCTGCCCCAGTGTGTGCTCCCTCTGGCACATCCCCTTCTCCAGGGCCACTCTCCATGTCCCCAAAGGCAGGTCTGTCCTGCTGCCTGCACTGGCAAATGATCAGCAGGCTCATGCACATGCTTTGGTTGCAGCTGGCCCAGGCAGAGCTCAGGCTCACACACTAGCTCTGTTCCACCCTGACTGTGGCGTTACCTCTGCCCCTATCCTGCATCTCCAGCTCCAGACCCGCCTCCATCAAGCTGCTCTGCTCCTGGATGAGCTGGTGGAAGGAGGTGTGCAAGGCTCCTTCATTGTCTGGGCTCAGCTCCTCGCTGTGGGGACACAGACCTGCTCTCCTAGGGCTATGGCAGGCTCCAGGGCCTGGAGCCATGGCAGAGCCCCAGTGCCAACCGAAAGCCAGGCCATGCTGCCACATGGCACAGACACCCAGAGCCTGCTGGGGGGGTAGGATGCTGGTGGCACCGCTCGTACACACCCATCACTCCTGGTGTCCTCAGAGATGTGGAGGGCAAAGGAGGGTGGCTGGGACATCCTGCAGGGCCGAGGGGTCTTGGTGGCACTGCACTCCCTGTAGTATGCGCCCTGCCACGGTGAGCAGACAGGGGTCAGCAGACCTCGTGCACCCGATTTCCTCAGCTGCCAGGGGGTGCTGGCCGTCGGGACGGGGATGGAGCGGGTGCCGGGGCGAGCCGGGTCTGCGGGGCTAAACCCGCATCTAAACCCGTGAGGAGCACAGGGTCAGCCCTGCCCGAGGCCAGCGGGTGGGACCTGCGGAGGGGCAGGAAGGAAGGGCAGCGGCGCAGGTTCCGCGGAGCAGGTCCCGCCGCGCGGGGCGCTCGCACCGGCCCCGGGCTGCGCCGGGGGAGCCCCTGCGGGGGTCTGCGCTTCCGACCGGCACCCGCAGTCCCGGGGAGGGGAGGACGCCCCTTCTCCTGACCCACAGGGTTCGCACTGGCCCTGTGAGCTCGAGCTGCTCTCTCCCCCCGAGCAGAGCCGTGCCTGCCCCCCCGCCAGTGCCCTCTCGGGACCCGAGAGCTGTTCCGCCGGGGCCCCGCCGCTCGCTTCCCACTGCCCCCGACTGCCGGAGCCCCAGCGCCGTCTCCTTCCTCCTGTCCCTCCTCCCCCCTCCAACACCCCAAGCCTCGGTAGCCCTCCCAGAGCGGACTAAGGCTGCTCCGGGCTGGCGGTAGCCCCCGCGAAGCTCCAGGCCCGATCCCCGGCTCCCCCGACAGCACCCGCCCGCTCTGGTACTAGGAACCGGCGTCTCGGCGCGGGAGCGAAGCCGCCCCGTCCAGCTAACTCCCCGGGGCAGCCCAGCTCCCCGGTGCCGGCGAGGGGCGATCCCCCAGCGAAGCACCCTGCTCCCCACCGGCCGCGCTCACCGAGACCGGGCCCGGGCCCGGGCCTGTCCCGCAGCACAAAGTACGTCGAGAGGTGCCGAGCGCTCCCCCACCGCAGACCGCGTGTAGCTACCGTGGGGCCGTCCTCCCCACTGCGCAAGACCGAGTGCCAGTGAGGCCCGCAGGTACCGGAGGTGAGCGAGGGGCTGGTGTTGTGCTCAGGGGCCGGGTTGAAGGGGACCGGGTCCCAGTAGCCTGAGCCCGCCCCGTCCCGTCCCGTCCCGCCCCGTTGGCAGCGGGCACCGCCCGCCCCGCCCCGCCCCGGGGCGGTACCGCGCAGAAGCGGCAGGGACGCAGCGGCGGCTCCGGCGCGATGGAGGGCGGCGGCGGTGGCGGCGCTTACGGGGCGGGCAAGGCCGGCGGCGCCTTCGATCTGGGCCACTTTGTGAAGCAGCCGCAGGTCGTGGCCAGGATCGCCAGCGCGGTGAGTCGGGACTGTCGGGACGGGAACTGGAGGGGCTGCGGGAGGGCCGGTGCCGCATCCCGGAGCCCGCCGGGCCCGGCCCGACCTTCCCCTCTTCTCCCTCTTGCCCGCCCCCTCCGGGCCCCTCCGGCCCGGCGCTCCCCTCCCTTCCGCCCGCCCCGGAGCCCGCCCGCCCCGGCCTTCTCCTTCCCCTTCCCTTTCCCTGCCGGCGCAGCCGCGGCACGAACGCTCCGTGGAGCCCGGCCCTGCCCGTGCCGGCGCCCCCAGCCCGTGCCGGACTCCTCGGCCCCGGTGCTGCCCACTGGACGCCCGCTCCCATCTCCGCAGGTCTTTGCCCTGATCGTCTTCTCGTGCCTGCTCGGGGAGGGCTACACCAACACCCCCAGCTCCTCCCAGCTCTTCTGCGTCTTCAACCGCAACGAGGATGCCTGTCGCTACGGCATCGGCATCGGAGTCATCGCCTTCCTTGCCTGCGTCTTCTTCTTCATGGTGGACATCTACTTCCCACAGATCAGCAACACCACCGACCGCAAGTACCTGGTGCTGGCAGACCTCGGCTTCTCAGGTGCGTGCGGGTGTGGGTAGGGCTGTGCCTTCTGCGGTGCCACAATGGCTGCCTTTGTCCCATGACGTGGCTGCCGGCGCCTGGCGAAGGGAGTCGCTCCCGCCTGGAACACTGCCCACAGACCACGCGCTTGTTGCTCCAGGCACTTCGAGGAGCTACGGGAGACTGCTGGGTGCCGGCACCAACCACCAGCCCTTATGCAGCCCGGGGGGAGCAGGGTCAGGGCTGGGGACCCTCCTGGGAGCAGCAGGATGCAGCCCCAGTCCCTCATGCTCCTGCTTTCCCTGTTTAGGTCTCTGGACCTTCCTGTGGTTTGTTGGCTTTTGTTTCTTGACCAACCAGTGGGCCTGGACAAAGGCCGAGGATGTTTACATCGGGGCTGACTCTGCCCGTGCTGCCATCACCTTCAGCTTCTTCTCCATCTTCTCCTGGGTGAGTGCTGCCGTGGAGAGCCTGGGCACTGCCGTGTGTGGGAGGGTGGTGCAGGGGCTCCCTGGCCACATAGCCCTGACACCACCGGCCCCTTGTCTCTCCAGGGCCTACTGATCACCTTCGCTTACAAGAGGTACAAAATGGGGGTGGAGGACTTTGCTCAGAGCTACATCGACCCCAGCCCAGAGGTTTCAGCTCCCTACTCCAGCTACCCCAATATCAGCCATGACAGCTACCAGCAGCCACCTTTCACCAATACGGCAGAAGCCCCTGAGGGGTACCAGCCACCGCCAGTGTACTGAGCCGTGGCCGGGGCCCAGCAGGGATGGCTGCACCGGTGCAATGCTCTGCTGTGGGGTACAGGGGAGGGACCCACCACGTGAAGGGGGACAGTGGGTGGAAAAGTGGCTGCTGCTTTGTGTGAAGGCCACTGGCCATGGTGTGGGGTGCAGGAACTGAGCTCCCCAGTGCTGGGAGCTGGTGTGCAATGCACAGCTGCTGAGTGCAGCCCCGCGGCTGTGGGGAGGGTGAGTGTGTGGGGCTGGCCCTGTGAGGCCAAGCTCCTGCCCTTGGGGAAGCTGCTGTGGGGTGAACGTGTGGTTTGCACCCCTGGCTCTGCCCTGGCCATGCCCATGACTGCTGTCTCGTTCTGGTGCCTTTCCAACCCCACTGGCTGTGACCCCCCGAGCGCCAGCTTTTGCTGCCATAGCACAGCCAGGCCATCCGGCTCCTGCCTCTCCCGTGCCTTCCCCTCGGCTGCTGCTGGGTGAGCTTCATGCCAAAGCCCTGTCTTATCTCACCTCTAAACTCTGTGCTGTGCCTTCCCACAGCCTGCACCAGATCTGCCAGTGCTGGGTCATACTGTTTGGGATCTGTGGGAGCAGTGAGTGCTGAGATCAATCAGTGGGCCCAGGGCTGACCCTGCTCTCTGACAGGAGCCCTGGGTGTAATTCCTGCTGCTGCAGCCCCTGCATCCCACACCCCACTCAGCTCCTGGCCCATGCCAAGGCGCTGGTGCAGGCTGCCTATCTCAGGTTGTGTGTGCTGCTGCACCCAGCAGCAGTGTGGTGTGCGAGCTGGTGCTGCTGGGGCTGGCCTTCAAGTAGTTGTCACCATAGATATGGAATAAACTTTTTCACCTCGCCCCCCCCACGCCTCTCTTCTCTGGGGAAGCAAAGCAGGATTCCTCCTCCTCCTCTCCCCCAAGGGCTGGGGCCCCCAGGCCAGGGAGCAGCAGAACAGCCCCAGCAAACTCCTGTACTGCAAACAGCACACTCATGCTGGGTCTATTTTTAGTCTGTTGGGTAGGTTTGGGCTCCAGTGCAGGCAGCTGCTGCAAGCTGTCAGCCTGTGCAGGTCCCTGCAAGGGAGCCTGCTCAGAGCAGACTGGTATAAAACACACACAGAAACTCATTAAGTTATTATTAACTTATTAAGTTTAATTCACCGAGTTATTTATTAAAGGGGGAAGCCCTTGCACACTTGTGTGTGCTAGAACTGTCACTACCTCGAGTAATGCAGGGGGACACATGCTTATCAGATGGTGTCATAACATCCTGGGGAGGTCCTTCCTGGCTGGTGAGTGTAGGCAGAAAGCACTGCATTGCATAGGGAGATGGGAGCTGGCCAGAAGCAAGAGCTGTTGCTTGGAGTCTATGGGCACTGGCTTAAAGGTAAAAGTGCTTTTGGGAGGAATAAGGAAGAAAACACAAACCTCCCAGAAAGCCAAAGGTCAAACAAAAGAGGATCCTTCAGCCAACCTGCAGCAGAGGAATTGGCCTTGAGAAGTTTTGGAGGGCTCAGAAGGCAGCAATGTGCATGACTAAGAGCTGAGAACCACTCACCCAAAGCAGAGACACTTCTCTAATTTACTGGGTCTTTGAAGGAAGAGCAGCCCAACCCTTGACAGGTTGTCCTGAGCCACCAACCCCTTCACAGGTAACTGAGCATTGAAGGGGCAGCACCAAGCTTGGTCCTGAGCAAAACCCCCTTCCATAAAGGACCCTGTCTTAATAGACTACTGCTAGACTAACACTAGTAAGAGCCTGCTGTCAAGCTGCCAGTCACCCTGCCTTTTCCTGTCTTCTGTTTCAACAAAGACAGGACAGTTAGATCAAGAGTGTAATGGCAAAGGGATGAGCCACATGCAGTCATTCAAAGGTAACACTGAAAGCCAGGCTGAGGGATGGGTTTTCCCCTTGGACTGCATGGAAAAGGGAAGTGGGTTAAAAACACTGAGTTACTGTACATTCTGTCTTAAGAAACCTGGGATTTAGCAACAGGGCACCAGAGAGAAACAGCTGCATTCCCAGGTGAGGGAACCAGCCAGGAGAGCCAGGCTGAGCCTATACCCACCCAAGGAGAGTGGCTGGAGCAGTGGGAACCTGCAGCCTGACTGCTGTGACAGGGTACCAGAGCTGGTTTGGTGGCAGCATCAGTAGCTACACCTGTCCCTTCCCGTGTTCTGAGACAGGAACTCCCTTTAAGCCAGGCTTCTGCGTCTACATCAGGTGCAGCTGATCCTCTTCCTCCCCATGCCTGGAGCAGGGGAGCGGCAGGGTCTTTGTGGGGGGCACTGGTCAGTTCAGTTCTGCTGAAGCAGAGGAAGCCAGAGCAGTTGGAGCTGCACCCTTCAGCTGCCTTCTGCTTGGCCTCCTGCACACAGGAGCCCAGCAGTCAGGAAGCAAAGATCTTGCGGCAGGAGGCAGCCACATTGAGCTGCTTCGGCATCAGGGGCATGTTCTCCTTGTTCTCCAGCCCAGGCTGAGGGGACTGATGGCGGAAGTAGCAGGCTCTGCAGACGGAGTGGTACTTGTCTGCTCCTCCAATCACCTCAACCTAGCAGGAAAAGTGGGGGAGTGACTCTGCAGAGCTCAGCTCCTCTGAGGAGATCCCTCTTAGACCAGCAGAACTGGCAAGGTGAAGCTACTGCAGGGCTTTCTCTCCCAAGGGAATCCCAGACTGGTTTGGGTTGGACCTTTAATCTCATCCAGCTTCACTCCTCTGCCACAGGCAGGGACACCTTCCACTGGAGCAGCTGCTCCAAGCCCCTGTGTCCAACCTGGCCTTGAACACTGCCAGGGATGGGGCAGCCACAGCTTCTCTGGGCACCCTGTGCCAGCGCCTCAGCACCCTCACAGGGAAGAGCTTCTGCCTAAGAGCTCATCTCAATCTCCCCTCGGGCAGGTTCAAGCCATTCCCCTTGGCCTGTCCCTACAGGCCCTTGTCCCAAGCCCCTCTCCAGTTTTCCTGGAGCCCCTTTAGGCACTGGAGCTGCTCTCAGGTCTCCCCTTAAGGAGCCTTCTCTTCTCCAGGCTGAACTGGCCCAGTTCTCTCACCTTGGCTCCTTAGAACTCACCTCCCTCTCTGCTCCCAACCTCTTTGTGTAGGAGGCCTCTCGGTAGCACTCCATGCACACAGCGTTCAGTTTCACCACGCTCTCTGCCAGTGGCACCAGGTCTAGGATGCTCCCGAAGGCCTGTGCCAAGACAACAGGATGGTTCTGTTGGATGGTGCTATGAGGGGATCAAAGCAGCTGCTGTACTAAAACAAATGTTTTACCTTTCTCTGGAAAGTGCCATCAAGAGCAGCAACTATGACAGTTTTCCCAGTGTTGGCCATTGTCTCACAGAACTCCACGATGTCTGGAAACTAGAGAGGGTACCAAAACAGTGTCAGGAAGAAGAAGGGGTAGTACTTTGCTCAGGATCCAGCAGCACAGGGCACAAAATGAAATGGAACCATGCTGCCTACCCATAAAATGGGCTCCAGCCCCGTTGTCCTCAGCCTGCAGGAAGGACAGGGTTTGACTGCAATCACAGGGGGATCAAATAGTCCCAGGTATTCCTCCCCTTAACCACCCGAGAACTTAGACCCTGGGCCGCACGGGGGAGCTCCCATCCTGCACTTACGAACTGGCCCTCATCGATGCCTATGACTGCAGAGCTCAGCGCCTCCTGATACACGTCCTTGAGGAGACAGGCTGGCACGGCCTCCATGGTGTTCCTTGGGAAGGGAGAGCAGGTGAGGCCCGCAGCCGAGCTGCTGGGCCCGCAGCGGGGGGTGCCCCTGCCGCAAGGACTCACTTGTCGTGCGTGGAGACACCGGAGGACCCGTAGCGTGTGTCTTTGGCGTATTTCACCAGCAAGCACCGGTACTGAGCAAGCTGGAACCGCCGCACCCGCCGCATGAGCTCCGTGCTGCGGGAGAGATGGCAGTCAGCGGGACCGGGGCCGTCCCCTGAGCCCCACACGGGCCTCCTCCTGCTCCCGCCCTCCCCGGGCCTACCTCTTCCCGGAGAACATGGGTCCGAAGATAACCTGCGGCAGAACGGGATGTCAGTGGGTGCAGCGTGCGCGGCGGAACCCCACGGGCAGCTCCCGCGCCCCGACTGATGCCGGCGCTGCCCCGGGGCCCCCCGCAGCCCGGCCACAGCACAGACCCCGTTCCCGGTACCTGTATCTGCCCGCGCGGGCGGCCGGGCGAGCCGGGATGGACACCGGGCACCGTGAGGCAGCTCATGGCTCCGCCGCCGCTCACCAACTGACGGAGCTCCCGCGCACGTCCCCACGGCCCCGCCCCGCTGGCCAATCACAGAGGCCCCACGCCCCGGGGCCGCCGCGCCGGCCAATCAGAAGTGTCTCGCGCCGCCCGCCGGGCCAATGGCGGCACAGGCGCGAAAATTCCTTTTCCCCACCCCTGAGTGCCCGCGCCTTCCCGGCGTGCACCACGCGCCGTCCTGCTGCTACGTCATCGCGCTGCCAGCGCTCCAGGTGTCCCCGGCCACGCCCCCCGGGATGCCAATGGGAGCGGAGCTGCCCCAGCCCGGGGCTCCGCCCCAGTCACGTGACCAGCCCCACCTCCCGGGCTGCCAATAGGAGCCGGACGGCCCCGGCCCCGGTCGGACCTGGGCGCGGGGTCGGGGTCGCGACCACGATCCGGGATCAGGACCGGGATCGGGATCGGGACCTGTCCCGGCCGCAGCATGGGCGGGTGGCAGGACATGGCAGCGGAGGTGGGTCCGGCGGGGTGGGCAGTGGGCGGCTCCCGCCGGGTGGCGGGTCGGGGTCGGGGCGCCTCGCCCGGTGCCCGCCGCGCCGCAGCCGCCGTGCCCCGCAGGAGCTGGAGCAGCAGTACTCCCCCAGCCGCTGGTCTCCCCGCCTGGGCCCCGACGAAGTGATACAGGCACACCTCACGGCGACGGCGGCAGGTGAGGAGCTGGCGGGCCGGCCCGGGGCCAGCAAGGCAGAACCGGGAGCAGGAGCAGGGCTGACCCAGGCCCCGTATCCCTTCTCCCGCAGGAACCCAGCGGGCCCGGGCTGGGGTGCAGACCTTGCTGCACGTACCTTACGGCGACGGGGATGGCGAGAAGCTGGACATCTACCTCCCCACGGACCCGTCTGGAAGTAGGTGACGGGCAGGCAGTGGCAGTGGCGGTGGGCAGGAGCTGTGACCCCTGCTTACCCGGGTCTGTGCTGCGCAGCCTTCCCTGTCCTGGTCTATATTCATGGTGGATACTGGCAGTGCCTGAGGTGAGGCGGGCTGTTGGCGAGGGAATCCCTTGGGAAGGGAATCCCCAGCCCCCCGTTACTGCTTCCCTTCTCATGACACCGGGCTTGTTCTCGGTATGCTGGGTCTGGCCCCAGAGATCCCAGCCCCTACAGCCTGCCCACCTTCTGTTTCTCCCCAGTAAAGACGAGTCAGGGTTTGCAGCCCCCTCGCTGGTGTCACAGGGAGTGGGGCTGGTAGCTGTGGGCTATGACATCGCTCCCAAAGGTAGGTGCTGGCCGGGAGAGGCTGTGGGTACCACTGCTAGCCCCGTGCCTTCCTGATGCTCAGCTCTGCCCAGGACACATGGACGCCATGGTGCTGCAGGTGCGGCGCAGCATTGCCTTCCTGGTGGAGCACTACAATAGGATCAGGTGGGCCATAGGCCACCCCCAGGGCCCCCTTGCCCCACCAGCACAGCTGTCATCTGGCTGTCAAGGCAAACTGTGCACATGGTGGTCCCTTCATGGGGTTTGGTGCAGGGGGTGGCAGCCAACCCCTGAGCTGTGATGGGGCTTCAACAGCTCAGTCCGAGCGCTGGGCAGCACCAGTGGCTGTGCTCCCTTGTTGCTGTGTGAGGTGTCAGCTGATGGACTGAGAAATGTGTTTGGGCTGTGTTTGGATTGTGGTGCTTGTGGAGAGTGGGGTGTCCTCAGGCACTATTGCTCCCTGCACTGGCTCATGGCTCCCTCTCTGCAGAGGCATTTACCTGTGTGGACACTCAGCGGGGGCTCACTTGGCAGCCATGGTGTTGTCCACGGACTGGACGGAATATGGTGTGGTGCCAGATATCAAAGGTAGCAGCACCATGTCCAGGCACAGGGGCTCAAAGGGAGCTGGTGTCTACACCCAGGATAAGGTGTCTCTGCTGCCTATATGGGGCTGTAGAGCTGAAGGAGACAAATTTGCCCAAGCTGATGTCAGCCAGGACATGGTGGGAGTGTGGGACTTGGCTCCTGGACAAGCTGTCCCTGTTCCCACCAGCCACTCTCTGAGGTCTGGGATGTGACATGGACACAAGAAAAGTGATCTCACAACCCTTCACCCTCCTCTGGCCCAGGAGCTGTGTTGGTGAGCGGCGTGTACGACCTTGAGCCCATCCTGCACACCTACGTGAATGATGCACTTCACATGAGCCGGTGAGTGGGGCTGTGCCCTCTGCCTGCCTGGGGCATGTGGCCCAGCATACGGGGCTGCAGCCACTGCCACCACGGTGTCTCCTCAGGGAGGTGGCCCAGCGGAACAGCCCCCAGCTGCACATTGCCCTGGCAGCACCTGCGGCCGCAGCCTGCAAGGTGCTGGTGGCCGTGGCCCAGCATGACTCCCCGGAATTCCGCCGGCAGTCGCAGGAATACGTTCTGGTGAGCACCAACAGGAGCCAGGACCCACCAGGCTGGGAGGAAGGGCTCAGGTGCTGTCAGAGCAGCAGTCCTGCTGCTGTGGAGGATGACAGCAGCTCGGAGGGATGCTCATCCTTGAGGAGCAGTGATTCCTGCAGCTGATAGGGGAAGGGTCCCTCCCACCAGTGCCTCTCTCTCTGCAGGCCCTGCGTGCAGCCGGCTGGTCTGTCTCCATGCTGGATCTTGCTGGTGTGGATCACTTTGACATTGTTGAGAAGCTGTCTGAGGAGAGCTACATCCTCACTCAGGTAGGGGAAGAGCCCCCATCCTCCCTTCACTCCGAGCACAGCCAAGATTGCACAGCCCGGGGGACTGTGCTGAGGGGAGTGCTCCCCACGTATGGGTGTGGGGCTGCAGCCTCAGGGCTTCAGGAGTAGAGGAGTGGGGCCAGGCACTGCTCACAGGGATTCACTCCTCATCTCAGGTGATTCTGAACATGATTTTGAGAACCTGACGGCATAGCCCTGCTGCCCTCCTCCCTGTGGCTGATGCCTGCAGCCAGGCAGGGGACTGAAGCACCAGTTACCACTGGGGATAGCATCCCTTATGGAGTGCATGGAGCTGGCAGATGTGATGGGCTTTGTCTGGACAAAGGGCTGATGATGTTTGTTCCCTTTAAACTGCTTATTGCCAACACAAAATAAACCAGGAATAACTGCCGCCTGGGTTGAACTGCTTCCAGGGGAGCTGGGGCTACGCTAAGCCAGCAGGTACCTCTGGGCTGCGATGATGTCCCTGCTGCACAGTCAGGAGAGCTGCACACTTGGGAGGAAACACCCTGCACAGCAACAGCGCTGCCAGAACATGTTTATTTCATGCCCTGACAATCCCTCAGGATCTGCCTCTCCACTGCAGCATCCTCACACCCATGCAGTGCACATGAGCCAGGCACAGCATGTGGCCTTGGTGTGGGGGGTGTCTGGCTCCACCTTCGGGTGCTGTATGGGACCCAGGTTACAGTAGCTGAGCCGCTGCAGGATCTAAAGGATGCCCTGAGCATGTGTTTGCTGGGTGACCCACAAGACAGGGACCCTGTCTCTGAGGGGCCCAAGTGGCAGAGTGTGCTGTGGGCTCACAGTGTTACCTCTGGACATGTCTGTGAAGATGCTCCCACTGCCAGGCAGGCTGGGCTGTCCCCTGGGCTGGGCTTACACTGGCTTGCGGGGCTGCACGCAGGGTGAATGCTGTGCTGCAGATGCTGTGGCTGGTCCCAGCACCTCAGCTGCCTGCACAGGGCTGGGGGGATGCTCAGGCTCCCCTGGCACTCGGAGGGGTTGGGTGCAGCCCCAGGGTCGGCTTCTCCTGGCATTTCCTGGCCACAAACTCCAGCTTCTTCTTTGCGAGCTCGGTGTCGTGGGCCGAGATGTCACAGTGCCAGACAGCACGCACGGTGTGTGCTGACCAGGGGAAGAGCAGGACGCTGACAGCATGGCCAGTCGTGGCCAGCTCCTCCTCGCTCACAGCCTGCAGGTGCTCACAGAGCTCTGCAGGGGATATGCAGCCCCCACTGATGTTCACCATCACTATGTTGGTCTCCACCGCCGTGAGGTTCACAGAGCAGAGGGGTGAGTTCAGCTCCTGAACGCCTGTGGGAGGTAGAGATGGCAGGCACCGAGCCCAGTGGCTGAATAACTGAGAGGGGAGGTTGCACTGGTCCTGGCTGAAGGAGGGGCCCTCTGCCCTCCCCTCTGTGTGGCACTGTGGGCACAGGCACAGCATTGTCCTGGTGCTCCAGCCAGGCAGGGACTGCAGCATCATCCTGGCCTGGCTGGAGATCCAGTGCAGGGAAGGTGGCTGTGCCGCTGTCCTGCAGCAGTGCTGAGTGTGCTGGAATGGGTGTCGAGCCCATGCTAACCCAGCTGTGCAGCAGCACATGGAAACAGCAGCATTAGGCTGCATGTGTCTGCACCTCCCACCATGCAAAGGCCCCCCCGATACCTTCAGCAAAGCACCAGGCATTGTCGTGGTCCCTCTGCAGTGTCACCCCCATGTGCTCCAGGCCAACAAGAGCCGCAGCCGCCAGCACTCCCGCCTGCCGCATCCCACCACCCAGCAGCTTCCGCATGCGCCAGGCCTCGGCCACAAAGTCCTTGCGTCCAGCCAGCACCGCGCCGGCTGGGGCACCCAGGCCCTGCCGAGACACCAAGAGGTGACCGGGGCTGCCTCTGCTGGGATGTGCCCAGGGACACCCCAGCCTGCAAGCTGAGTGTTCAGCCCAGTGCCCCTGAATACGGGCAAGGCCTCATTGAGCACCTTGGAGAAGCAGAGGGACACAGAGTCACAATGCTGGGTGATCCGAGCTGGCTCAATGTTCTGTGCCACTGCCGCATTCATCAGCCGGGCTCCGTCCATGTGCACCTGCAGCCCGTAGCGGTCGGCGAGCCCACGGACCTGGGGGGAGGCACTGAGCTGGAAGGACCCCTGGGTGGCCGGTGCCAACACGAGCCACATTCTGAGCTCCTTAGCACAGCCCTGGTGTCCCTGTGGTGCACCTGCCAGCACTGGCAGCCGGCTCTGGCTGCGAGCTCATACCTGCTGGAGGTAGGCAAGGGGCAGCACCCGGCCCCCAGCCGAGCTGTGCGTGTTCTCCAGGCACACAAGCTCGGGGCGCGGGTGGTACCGGCTGCCGTGGGCTTCACGGACTGTCAGCTCCAGCAGCTCCAGGTCGAAGGTGCCATCGGGCAAGTCCGGCAGCGCCTGGGAGTGGACACCAGCGACCTGCGCCGGGGGCAGAGCAAAGCTGACCAGGGACGGGGATGGTGTCCGCGGGTCCCAGCCCAGTCCCACTCGTGGCGCTGGTGATGCCGGTGGTGCTGCTGCACAACCCAGCGAGGGCTCCTCCGCCGAGCGCGGGGCTGGCAGCCAGCGGAGGGCAGCAGCCAGAGGAGGGCAGCAGCAGGCGGAGGGCAGCAGCCAGAGGAGAGCAGCAGCCAGGGGAGGGCAGCAGCCAGAGGAGGGCAGCAGCAGGCGGAGGGCAGCAGCCAGAGGAGGGCAGCATTAAGCCGCCCTCCGGCCTGCCCTGCCCTGCCCTGCCCGCGCTGCCGGCACCACTGCGCCCGCCCCGTCCGCGGCACCCACCTGCGCGATCCCGCCGTGCTCGTACACGTGCAGATGGGAGTCCCGGCCCAAGATCACCTGAGCTCCCCGGCGCTGGCAGTGGCACATCACTGCGAGGGAGAGCGGCCGTGAGCAGGCAGCACCCCGATGGCACACGAAGGCTGATTGTGCAGTACAGAGGGAAGGTCCTGGCGCTGCAGCCTCCTGCAGGCACCGGGCGCCTGCTCTGTCCCCCAGGTGCTGGGAGTGTTGGACAGGGGATGGAGGTGGGGATGTACTGGGAGGGCCACGGTTCCCTCATCCTGGTGCACGCATGAGGGCAGGGCTGGAGCAGGTCCCATGCTCCCAGGCAGCACATTGTGGACCCCGGTCACAAGAAAGCCGGAAAGCGAAGCAGGTAAAGGTTAACACAGCAGGACAAAGGCCGCGCATGGGACTGGTACAAGCAGACCCAAGGCAGGGGGCTTTGCTCAGCAGAGAGCAGCTCCAGGGTCCAAACAGGGTTGTGCTGCTACAGATGTGAGGTGGAGGGGGCTGAGAAAGGGGTGAGATGCACCTAGGTCTGGGAGGACCTGCTGCCCACAGCTCTGTCCTGCAGCCTCCTGAGTGACTTCCCTAGCAGAAGCAGGGCTCTCCTCAGACCTTGGGAAGCAGCAGGGCTGTTCTCGCCCTCTGCACCCTCCATGGGCTGGGGGCACAAACCTGCCTCTGCGTTTGTCACCCGGCTGCCCGGGGCCAGGCAGGGGCTAGGCACAGCCCTGGCACTCACCAGCAATGAGGTTCGCCATTGTGGCCGTGGGCACAAACAAAGCCTCCTCCATCCCCAAGGTCCCCGCGGCCAGGTGCTGCAGCTCTGCAGGGGGGAGAAGCACCGGGATCCTGGAGGGGGGGGGGGAGCGTTCTGCTGGCCCTAAGGAGTCGATAGGCAACCCCACAGGCCCAGGCTGCTGCCCCCAGCCTGGCAGAAGCCCCCTGGGGCTCCCCATCCCCGCTGCCCTTGACTTTGGGTGGCTGCAGGCAGGGACCCCACCGGAGGGGCTCGTCCCGGGCGCCCACCGTTAACCGTCGGGTCCTCCCCGTAGTCGTCGTCGCCCACGGCGGCGCGGGCCATGGCGCTCCGCATGGCCGCGCAGGGCCGGGTCACGGTGTCGCTCCGCAGGTCCACAACGTGCGGCGCGAGGCGGGAGCGACCCCTCGGCTGCACCGACCGGATCCCAGCCCCCACCGAGGGCAACCGGCCCCGCCGCAGAGCGCCCCAGGCCGCCAGCATCGCCGGGACCACGGGACCGCCCCGCCGCAAGGGCTCCCGGGCGGAGGGAGGGGCCGGGATCGGGATCGGGATGCGAGGCCGCGGGTTGCGCGACCCGCAGGGCGGCCGGGCACAACACGGGGCTGCCCCGCGGCACGGACCCTGCAGACCCCCCCCCCCATCCCTCCATCCTCACTCCTGCCCGGCCTCTGCCCACTGCAGCCCTGAGAACGGTCGGGAGTGCTGGACACGGGTGGTGCTGCCGCAGCCCCTGGCTCGCCCGCGGCCCCCTGTTTGCCAGGAGCACCCATCCCGGATGTCCTGCTGGAGGGACCCCGTGGCCCCTTGGCCTTGGGTCCGTGCAGACTCACATGTACTTTTGCAGGCCTGTGGCACCATGTGCTGCACGGCAATGGCTCCTGCCACAACACCGGCAGGGTGACCTTGCGGCTGGGAGTTGGCTCCAGCTTCTGGCTGCGTCTGCCCTGGAAGCAGCTGATGTCCTGTGCAGCGCAGGCAGCGCGTCCAGCAGCTCCGCCGGTGTTGGCTGCAGAGCTCCGCAGCTCTCGGCACTCTGCCTGCGCTGGGGGGGCCACCAGCACCTGGCAGAGATCCCTGGAACGGGGGCATGTGCCAGCATAGCCGTGGGACTTTCCCCCCCATACCCCTTGGGCTGGACTAGCCAGAGGCTGGTGAGGCTCTGTGGGGCAGACCTGACCCATAACCATGGGGTTCTCCTGGGAGGGCCTATACCACAGCCCCTGCTGCACCTCTGCCTTCTTCCTCCCTCCACCATGTGCCAAACACATGGCCTAGGACACCCCAGCTCTCCCCCTCGTCTGAGAGCCCCCCACCACTGCCCTGGCCAGCTGCCTGTGTGCCTGCCACCCTGCCTGTACCCCTGTGCCCTGCCTGCATCCTGTCTGCACTCCTACACCCTGCCTGCGCTCCTGTGCCCAGGGCCTCATCACCACTGCCTGCTGCAGCCCTGCTGTCAGACCCTCAGATGAGTGAGCCATAAACACTCAGTCCTTCACAGAGACGTTTTTCACACGCAGGGCCACATGTTAACAGTTTTTCTTTATTTACTGCCTCCATTTCCTCTTTGTTCCAGGAACTTGTCCTCCAACTTCAAGCTGCTCATGATTAGGCAAAAAGGCCTCTAATCTCCCCGATCTGATTTACCGTCACTGAGAGCAGACGCTTCCCGTTACTGGCCCTGGACCTGGAAGCACGGACAACTGAGCTGTGCCGGCTGCCGAGCCCAGCCGAGCCTCCCCAACACTGCCCCGACACACACGCTGCCTTCCCAGCAGCTTCCTCTTCCAGTAAGCACTGGGCAGCCCAGCCAGGCACACTGCAGGTTACAGGCTGGGGAGGGAAGTGCAGCCCTGGGGCCCTGAGCTGGGGACCCCACCGTGTGTGGGGCAGCTGCCCTGGGGTGGGGCAGGCTCCAGAGCCACTGTCTCCACTATGTTAGCAAGTGGAGCATCCCTTGGCCTCCCCATCTGCTCACCCACTCATCCTCTCCTGCTGCTTTCAGCTGGGGTGGCCCTGGGGTGCCCCATGGGTGTGGGGAGCTCCTATCTTGGCCATTCCTCTCATCTGAGCCCCACAGGTGCTGGTGCTGGATACCTGAGGGGGTGGCTCTGTCTGTGCAGCTCCCCCTGTCCCACACAGGCAGGGCTCACTGCTGGGAAGCAGCTGCATCCTCTGCAGGGCCTGAGCATGGCATGGCCTCCTCCGCAGAGCCCCACGTCCTGCAGCCCCGCTCCTTCCCGGGGGCTCCAGGCTGGGACGTGCCTCGGGGTGTCCCCCACTGCGGCACCCAGAGAGGTCCCCCTGTGGCACAGGGCCCGGCGGGGCTGTGGTGGGGCCGGCACCGGGGACCACGGGCAGGGTTGGCCAAGTCAAGGCTTGCGGGCAGCGCGAGGGCAGCACCGGGGGCTCGGCCGGGGGCTGTGACCGTCACCTGCCGGCGCCGAGTGAACGAGCGGCCGAGATCAGGCTCCGGAGCCTCCCCGGGGCTAAGATAGAAGCCGAGGCTGGGCCGGGGAGCGCAGCCCAGGCCCGGCCGAGGAGGGCGAGGATCGGGTTTCCCCCGCCCCGCCCTCCCTGCCACAGAGCTGGCAGCCGCCGGGACGATTCCCGGAGCCGGCTGGGCTCCCCCTGCCCCGGCCCCACCGGCAGCCCCAGAGCAGCTGCTGCCAGGCCCTACCCGCGACACGTCCTGGCCCCGAGTGCAGCATCCCCTCTGCAGTGCCTCGGGAGGGGCTGCAGGACGGGGGGCACCGTGTGCAGCACCAGTGGGGCTGTGCATCCTTGGACATCACTGGGATGAGGCTCAGCAGCTGCTTCCCATGTAGCTACCCTGGGAGCAGGGCTGGCACTTGGCTCCCAGCATCTCAGCAGAGCCAGGGGGCTGTGAGCAGGGGCTGTGAGCACATGACTGCCCTTGGTGCCGGTGGTGACCTGGGTGTCCTGTGCTGGGTGCCTCGTACTGGCCACACGCCTGGCAGCGACCCTGAAGTGCTTGCCATGAGCTTGGGGACATTTTTCTGCTGGGTTTCCTTGGCCCAGTGATGGCCCTGCCTGTACTGTATGCGCGGCAGGCACCATAGCTCATCCTTGTGGGCTGGGGCTGGCCACCCTGTAGGGCCTGCTCCCAGCTGGGCAGGGGGAAGCCACCATCAATCATCCCTGGAGGGGAAGGAGCCGTGGAGCCAAGTGATTTCCTACTGTCGGGAACCGTGGAGCAATGCCTGGAAGCGCTGGGACGTGCTGGGCTCCTGGCTCAGCCTGCTGGCAGCACAGCCAGGCCTCCCCTGTACCGTGCCACGTTGTGGCCAGTGCCAGGGTGTGCTGGAGGTGGCACTGAGGGACTGGTGCTGCCCTCTCCACCAGCGCCGTTGTCCTGGTGCAACGCTGCTGTTCATGTGCTAGGCACACCTATGCTGGCAGCTGCTCACACACGACACCCAACAGGCCTGAGCCCAGAACAAACTCCTCGATGGCCCCACTGGGATGCACCTGCCAGGCCTGGTGGACTGGCACTGCCAGGGTCAGAGCTGGTGAAGGTGGCAGTGCCACGCGAGGTTCGGCTGTGGCTGACACCGCTGTGGTCCAGGGCCGTCCACTCCCCGTGGGGCATTGGTGTGGGACACGGTGGCAGAGGTGCTACAGGTGGCTGTGGGTACCCGGGTCCCGGGACTGGCCTGGCCCCAGCGACGGGGCCGAGGGCAGGGGCAGCTCTGTGAGGGTGCAGGAGCTCCGGGAGCCGAGCACCACGTCCAGTGTGCGGACAGCGAGCCCCGCGTGGGCCGGCGGAGCGGCCGGTGCCGGCCCCGGTGCTGGAGCCCGTCGGGTGCTGGCGATCCCGGTGCCGCCGGCGGTGCGGGGCCGGCCGGTTCCTCCGTCCCCAACCTGCCGGGGCCGCTCGGGTGACCCCTCCCTCCGCCGGCAACAACTTTTCCAGTAAAACCACCGCAGAAATCCCGGCTTCCCGACAGGACCGCCCCTCGGCCGCCGGGGGGGCGCGGGCCGCCCTTAACCCTTCCCGGCCCGGTCCCGCAGCCGCCTGACGCCCCCCGCGCTGTCCCTCCCGGTGCCTCCGAGCCCCCGGGACCCGGCGCTCCGCAGAGCTGCGCTGAGGGCTCCGGCAGCGCGCCCCGGTTCAGCGATGCCCCTGTCCCGGTGTGCCAGGGACGCGGTGGGCAAAGCTGGAGCAGCCGGACCTGCCGTGCTCGGGGAGCTGGGGACATAACGGAGCCCTGGTCCGCAGGATGTGGCACCCGCAGCCTGCCC
Source organism: Melopsittacus undulatus (assembly GCF_012275295.1). NCBI lineage: Eukaryota > Metazoa > Chordata > Aves > Psittaciformes > Psittaculidae > Melopsittacus > Melopsittacus undulatus. The sequence continues at coordinate 18,671,868 of NC_047537.1, forward strand.
AAGTGTCTTCTGACTGGAGGGGGACCCCTGAACCCGCAGTGCCAGTGGTGCAGCGCGTTTTCATTCCCAAGGTGCAGCTGATGTGGAGGGAATAGGACTCAACCCTGCCATGGGCAGAAGGAGCATCCCAAGGTCCAAAGAGCCAGAGAACTGACTGGGAAAAGCCTATTTCTAAGGGGGACCCAGCACAGCCCCAGGCTCAGGACAGAGGGGCAGCTGGGGGCTGGGACCCCATGAGGAACAATGTCTTGCCTGTCCCCAGTGATGCATGAGGCTGGGCAGTGCTGGGACCATGCAGCCTGAGCCCCTGCTTGGGTGGACACCCACAGCTGGGCCTGGGGTTCCAAGCTGTATGTCCCTGGGCTGAGGATGAGGAGAAGAGACCACTGCAGGCAGGTGGTGAAGAGGGAGCAAGTGGCTGCTGTGCTCTTGCTGGATGGGACGCAGAGACTTCAGCTGCACGTGGCAGATTGGGGATTGGATCCATGGGATGCTCCCTGCCACGTGGAGCAGTGCAGGGGCTGGGCAGGACCCTTCAATCCTGAGCCCTGGTTCTGGGAGCAGCTCCTGGAGCACCCTGGCTGGCTGGGGCTGTGCTCCTCTGGGATGTTGCTGCCAGGGGGGCAGAGCCAGGCACTGGGCACTGAGAGCTGTGTGGCCATCCCCGGCCATGTCCTGCCTGCTGCCAGCCCCAGCCGCACGCTGGCAGCTGCACTGGCCAAGTCAGGGCTGAGGTAAGCACTGTAATTGTTTTCTCTGTGGCCCGAGATGAATAATTGAGAGGTCTTTGAGAAGAATTAATTAGCCCTGTTATTGGCAGCAAATGCTTTTCTCTAGATGATGAAATAGATCCTGAGCCACACATGGGGCAGGCAGATGAAGGTCACTGAGGCTGCTCTGGAGCTTGGCAGTGACAGATCCATGGGCCGGCCCTGCTGGTGCCCCGTAACCACCATGGGGCAGGTGCTGGTTCCCGTGGCCTCCTGGCAGCACCGTGTGCCCAGAGCTCATTGCACCCATGGCAAGTGCTTCAGGGAACCCACTGTGGGTGAGAGCAGAGGCACCGAGGGGGAGGATCCTGCCCCTGCCTCATGCAGAAGCTCCTTCCAGGCTGCTGGGACTGCTGGTGAATCCTTCTGGAGAGCCCCAGCCAGCTCTGGCAGAGCTCTCCCTCAGGCCATGGCACAGCACAAGAGGGATGCAGGAATGGCAGGAGTGAGCCATGAAGCCCTTTGTCTTTTCAAAGCTGTCAGCTTTGAAGGGCAGCAGTGCTGAGCCTGCCCTCAGTCAACCACTGCAGGCACCCCAGTGGACCCGTGTCCCCATCGGTCACTAGTGCTGATGAGGATATGCAAGGACAGATCCCAGTCTGTGGTGTGGGAGCCTTCTGCTCCCCACCGTGTTCCTGTGGCTTCTGCTCCCTCCCAGCTCACAGCCCATGCTGGGGGCTCCTGCCTTGTGCAGACCCTGCTACATCCCCTTGTGTCTCCCTCCTCAGGGCTGCCGAGGTGGTGCCAGCTTGGAGGTTGTGGCCTGTGCTTCCTCCTCTTCTCCTTGTCCTTCTCCTCCTCCTCCTCCCCTGGGCATGAGGCAAAGGGCCTTGCAAGGCCAGAAATGCTTAAACAAGGATTTCCTTGTTGCTGCATGAGCTGTTTGCCTTGCTCCCAGGCCAGCGTTAATGAGGTTTGGCAGGAGGCACCGGCAGCCCCAAACATTGGATTTCTATAAATCAACCTGGTGCTAATGCGTGGGGCTCGCAGGGATGGAGCTGCTGGGCCCTGGTGTGCAGGACCGCAGCCTGCAGGCAGCTCAGGGTGGCCATGGAGCTGCTCAGCATCTGTGTGTGGGACCACAGCATGGGGGGTGAGCACAGTGTCCCAGCCTTCGGGGCTGTGGGTGCTCTGAGGCACAGTGCTCGGGGCAGGCTGGGCTCAGTAACCACAGCCCCTGGGGCCATGGGAGCCCCTCTGGGCTGGGAGCAGTTCCCAGAGGAGCTGGAGGCAGCCCTGGGCATGGAGCATCCTGTCAGGGCAGAGGGATGGGGCTGAGAGGCTGCGGCAGTTCCCAGCAGGAAGGTCAGGGCGGCCCTGGCTGCTTCCAGGAATGGCAGAAAGTGTAAAGCAAAATAAAGCAGCTTCCCACATCTGCCGTGTGCTGATCCCTCCCCACATCCCCCAGCCCCAGAGAGCCCGCTGGGTATTCAGCGAGTGGCTTTGCCCCCTGCCTGCCTTGCCCGTGTTGCACTCACTGCGTCCTCAGCCCTGAAGCAGCCTTGGTCATGCAAAGCAGCACAGGCAAATGCACCAGCGCTCCGGGAAGCATCACTGCAGCTGCAGCTGGTGGCTACCGGGAAGCAACGTGGTGGCAGGGCCAGCACATGGCTGTGCTGCACTGGAGCTGCCCATGGCACCGACATGGTGCTGGGCTGGCCTGGAATGGCTGTCTCGTAGTGGCTGTCCCTTGTGACACTGGCTGTGCCGTGCTGTGCATGGCTGGGAGCCTCGCTGGGACACTTGGAGTGGGGCACAGAGGAGATTCCCATCGAGGGCTCTTGTGAATGGGCTCTCGCAGGTCCTGCTCCCTGCGGGTCAGCCCTGTGTCCAGGAAAGCAGCTGCTGGGAAGGAGGACCTGTTATCTTCAGTTTCCCACTGCACTGTGCTCCTTTGCCAGTGCAGGGCCGCGGGCAGCTGGGCTCTGCTGCTCTCACCCATGGGCTGGAATCGGCACAGCCTGCTCCCCCTGTGCAGGGGCTGTGTTGGGTCCTGGGCTGGGCTTGGGGCAGGGGCAGCCCCATTACTGCAGAGCTATGGGAGAGCAGGGGCTGCCTGGAAAGAGCCACCAGCCCCAAAGGTGATATTTCTGTTCATGCTCTAAGTGCACTTCCCCCTTATCGAGAAACCTCTGCTCTCACTCTGAGTTTCTGCAGCTTGTGGAAACTGAGAGAAACCCCAACCCCAGCATGGCCCCACTGCCCACCCATGGTCACCCCTGCCTGACGGGGAAGCTCTGTCCCCTTCCTCACCAGCCATAGCCTGGCCCTGGGCTGCAGCAGCCCATGTGGGTGCTGTCCCCCCATTCAGCAGCAGCCCCCTGCAGTGACCTCACATAGGATGGCACAAGGATGCAACACGCCTCTGCCCTGGCAGTGTCCTGCATCTGCTCCGGTCACACTGGGGTGTCTCCAGCACTATGGGGGTGGGATGTGCCCAGTCGGATGCTGCTGCTAAGATGGTGTGGGCACTGCATCTGGGACCTTCTACTTCCCCTGTTGGCACCCACCTGTGGGTGTGAGCATAGCGGGGGGCTCTGAACCACAGTGGTGGGCTCTGAACCACAGCAGGAGCTCTGAACCACATCTGGGGGCTCTGAACTGCAGCTGAACAGCGACAGCCCATTGGTGGCAGCAGCCATGCGGTGCTGAGTGCAGGGGCCACTGGTGGGACCCACTTATGGTGCAGCCGTATGGGACATGCACGGCTCTGTGGATGGGGGCACCTGCACCCTACTGGGGACATGGGCTTGTCCTGGCATCCTCAGCAGCTCCGGCACCCCCAGGGCCCCACTCCTCGCCTCGTGCTGGTGCTTGCGCCCTCGGCAGCTGTGGCTGTGGTGAGGCTGGAGCTGGGAACAGGAACCCCGGCAGGAGGTTGTGCAAGGAGGAGGGTCCCGGCCCGTGTCGAAACTCCACTCGCTCTTACAGAAAAGCCCCCGAGCAGAATTCCTGACAGGGGTGATTCACTCCCCGCTGGAAGCGATGACTTTGCCTCTCCAGTAAATCCTCTTCTGCCCAGCAGGCTACAGGGGCAGCAGTGTCCCAGTGCCCTCACCATTGCCAGCACACGCTCTGGGGTGCCAGGCCCGTGGGCAGTGCTGGGTGCCAGGTGGTGGGTGCCAGGTGGTGGGTGCTGGGGTGCAGGTGGCTGAGAGCCACTGGCAGCAGAGAGGTGGATGCCATACACAGAACTGTAACCCCAGCTCCTGTCCCAGCAGGGCTGCCCCTGCCTCGGCTGCCACCCGATCCTGGTGCTGCATCCAGGTACTCTGGGGGTCCGTCCCCCATCGGTGAGGGCGCACGGGACAGCCCTTTCCAGGAAGCGTGCGTGAGGGCAGCCAGGCTGCAGGATTCCCGACAGCAGCTCTGGTTTTAATAACAGCAAATCAATGGATGCCCGATTCCGGCCAGAGCAAACTCCTGCGCTTCCTTCCCCGGCCTCCCCTTCACTGCAGGGCAGAACCGACCCGGGTGGGCGCCCTGGCGACTGCACATGTGCTGCCGGGCGCTGCTGGCCCATGCCTGCTTCACCCTGCCCTGCACCGCATGGGAGCGCTGGGGTCCCCTCTGCCCCAGCGAGCCCTGGGCAGTGCCCACCCCACGCGGGCTGCTCCATGCATGGACATTCCCATCTGGTCCCCCAGCCCTGTGCTGTGATTCAGCCTCCCTTCCCCGCGGGTTTGCACAAACCTCCCGCTCTCTTTGTGCTTGTTTTGAGAACAGATTAGTCATGGCTCTTAGCTGGCTTCCAGCAAACTGCACAACAGCACCATGGAAAAACGAGAACAGCAAAGTGATGACTCAGCAGGGCTCACGCTCCTGTCCCTTGGGTGCCAACTGTCCCCTGCTCCTGCACAGCCCCGGGCATCTGTGGGGACCCCCAGTGGGTGCAGCAGCAGGGCCAGGGTGGGTGATGCAGGCAAAGAGCCCGGGGCAGTGCTTGCCAGGAAGCAGCAATGGGTGAGCAGGGGCTGAGTGGGGGATGCCAGGTCCCTGGGGGTGATGGGCCCTGCATTGCAGCCTCTGCCCCATCCCGGAGCCCCATCCTGCATCCAGCAAGTGGCAGCTCCCCTCTGGCCTGCTGGTACCTCACTGTCCCCGGTGGGAGCATCCCGAGGCTGGAGCTCGGCTCAGCATCAGCAAGGCCACACGGTACAGGGCCTGCTGCGATGCAGGAGCTGCTGGGACCCCTCTGGAGCCTCAGGGATGGGGATTCCAGTCTCTGAGCTCAGCAGGCATTGGGACCCTCCCAGCGGCACCTGTGGCTGGAGCTGTGCCAGTGACAGGAACGCTGGGGCGGGCCCTTCCCGTACCTCACACCTCGCTCGGCAGCTCCCACTGCCCTGCCCTGGCTGGCTGCCCGGTGGCACAGCGTGCTGCCAAGCCTCCCTGCCAGGTGGCTTATCGTGATCCCACAGCGCTGGACACCAGCTGGTGCTGGCTGCCAAGGATGAACAATGTAATTGCTGGAATTACAGTAAAGTGCTCCCATTCCCACTCGTTAAATGCTGAGATAGGGCCCTTGGGTCCTTCTAGGGAACATCTGCTCCAGCTGTGCCCTCTGCCAGCTGCACGCCCTGTCCTTGCCCATTGTGGTGCTGCCATCACCCATCACCCCCAGCCTGGCCAAGGAGCTGTTCCCTGCTGATGGGACCCAGGAGCCATGGGACAGACACGGCCCTTGTGGGCACCTTTGGGTCCCCAGCACTGTGAGCTGGGGCACACAGCTGGACTGGGAGCAGCAGCACCCACCCCACGGATGCAGGTTCCATGTCCTGAAGCCCCATCTCCAGCTGGGTGTGCGACGATGCTTCTGCTGCTGCGCCGGGGCCAAGCCAGGGCTGATACGAGGCCAAGGGATGCTCCAGGGCTGGGGTTTGGCACCTGCCCATGGCTGCTCTGCCGGGGTCATGCGAGGACTCTGCACTGTGTCGGGCAAACACACCCAAGGCAGCTGGCAGCCTGGAGCACCCATGGGGACCTCCCGTGATGTGCCATTGGTGTGCCTGTGCCAGCGGTGAATGCAGTGGTGGCCGGTGCCTCACTGCTCCCACTGAATGCAAGAATGACCCAGCTCCAAACGTGGGTCTCTGGCTGGGGAGCAGGAGGTGGCTGACCTGAGGAGGGCACAGGATGGGGCCTACCCATGTGCTGGCACCCACAGCATGTCCTGGCTATGGCACTGGTGGCATTTGGCAGTGGGACCTTTGCTCCTGGTGCAGGGGCAGAGCTGGGCCTGCCGGATGCATCCCACAACCATCCACCCGCCCGGCATCCCTGGCACCACTGGCACTGGGCTGCTGCTTCTCTGCCTTGGCTGTGTCCCAGCTGAGGTCCAGGAGGAGAGGGGGGTCTGTGGCTGCCATTGCCACAGCAACACGGCCTTGTTTGAAGCCCTCCTCTGAAGTGTCAGGACTTTGGGCTCTGGCAGTCGCTGCCAGCATGAAAACTTCCTCCCGGGTTGAGGAAATGTGCAGGGGGTTCCCCTTGGAACTTCCACCTCTGTGTGGGCAGGGAGAGCTCTGCCTGGCGCTGGTCAGAGGGGCAGGACTGAGCCTGGGTGTCCAGAGCTGCAGGGCAGGGGCAGCAGCTGCTCCCTCGCAGGGTCCCTGGGGCAGGTAAAGGGTTCGGGCCCCTCACAGCCATTGGGACCTCCAGGAGCAGAGCCGGTGGAGGTGGCTGGGGCCAGGGAGCTGGGGCAGTACAGCCCTGCGGAGCTGCTGACGGAAAGAGTGAGGAATCCGCAGCTGCTGGCTCCCAGCGAGATGACTATGGTCTGGCTGAAGAACCAGCAACAGAGCGGGGTTTCCATGGGGATGTACACAGGCCTCTGGGCTCGTCTGCATCCCAAAATACACCCTGGCCTGGGCACAGGGTCCTGCTGCTGCCCTGTGCTCCCTGCCTGTGCTGGCTGGGAAGAGCCAGGGGCCGAGCCAGGCACACGATGTAGGGGGCAGGGCAGCCCCTGCAGGTCCATGGGCCACCAAGGCTCTGCCACCTCTGCACCGGTGATGGGATGTGTTACAGCCGGCTGGGGCTGGGGACCTTGTGGCACACCACAGGGTTGTGAACCTGCCCAGGGCAGAGGGCAAGGTGAGGGGATGCTGTGGGACCAGGGGGATCCCACAGGCCCCAGGGACATGCACATCCCAGCTCCCCTTCCAGCACAAGGAACCATCCCCATCCCCTTCCTGCACCCAGGCAGCTGGCACCAGCCCTGGGCTGTGCCACAGAGCCTGAGCTCGTGCTTCCCAGCAGCATTCCATGGAGCAGATGTCTCAGTCCCTGTTTCCAGCCATCCCCGTGGGCCTGGCCCACAGAGGAACTGCTACGTAAGGAGCAGGTGGTGCCATTTACAGTAAGTCCCCGGCTGCTGCACAGCCCTTTCCTGCATCCGACTGGGAAAGGCGGCGGTGGATATGGGAATGTCCTGGCGCTGCAGAGCGGAGCAGGAGGAAGTGCGTGAGGATGTGACATAGGGTCAGGGTGTTTGCAGTGAGCTCCCTGTCTGGCCCTACTGCCACCGGTGCTACCACTCGCTGCCACATCCTTGGGTGACCACCAAGTCCTGTGAGGCAGGACAGGAGATGGTGGTGGGCATACAGGCCACCTCTGTCCTGCTGCTGGCTGTGGGTCGTGCCTGGCCCCATGGCTGCTCTGTCCCATGCTGCATGAGGCAGGTGCCTGCACTGCAGCCTGCTCTGCTTGTGCATCGCGCCAGGAAGGACCCAGCGTGGCCCAGGGACAAAAGTGCTCCAAGCAGAAGGGTCCCATCCTGGCATGGCCACTGCTCCCATGATGGGACTGGGCTGCTCTCTCACACCAGGGGTATCTGCGGGTCCTGGGGTGGGGTTTGGGTACCTCTGGGTCTGTCCTGCTCCCCAGGGATGGCCCTGGCTGTGTCCAGCTGGGCTTTGCCTTGTGGCTGGGTACTCACAGCAGACCCTGTGGCTGAGCCCCCCCGAACACTGCTGCCCGCAGCTATCACAGGCTGCAGTTGTTTCCTGTTTTGGGTCTGCAGATGCTGGTACACACCAGAGCAGGTTTCCTGCATCCCCTGACCCCACAGAGCTCGGGTTTGCCATCCCATCAGCACTTCCTTCTCATGTCAGTAACAAGCCAGCAGTGTGGTGGGAAGTGGTGGTGACTGCTCTGTGTCTCCCTGGGCAGGCAAGCCCTAGGGCAGGACGTCCCATGCTCTGTCCCACTTGGTGGGCAGCCTCCTGCACCCATCTGGTGCCCAGCCCCAGGGAACACAGGGTGGGGGGAGCTGCAGGACCACAGTGCCCCAGCCCTGTTCCCAGCCCCCTGTGCTCACGCATCAGGTTCCCATCGGGTTCCCAGCACCACCACAGTGACGGTGTAATCACCACCGAGGACACCTCCCCCAAGCAGGGAGCCCCCACGGGTGAGCTCAGCTCAGCCCATGACACACTCCATCAGGCACTTACGAAACCCAGGGCCAAGTCCAGTCGGCTCCTGTGGGGAAGGCGGGAGGTTTGTGAAGCCGGGGCAGGGATTTGCCGCTGGCCGCTGCGTCAGCGCTGCCGTGAGCTTGGGCTTCTTCCAAGAACCCCGTGGGGCTGGCGGAGCTTCCCGGATTCTGGGCTCAGCAGCGGCTGCAGCCAGGGCCAGAGCAGGAGGGGAGAGGCCCCAGATACAGTGGATGGGGCCCTGCTGGGAAGCGGCAAAGCCAGGGGTGTTCCTCAGGGATCGGGGTCCAGCCAGGGGTGTTGGTCTGTGCTGTCACAGGCAGCTCAACCACCAGGGCAGCTTCCCACATCTGCCATCCCTGTGGGGTGCTGCAGAGCTGCCGCTGTGCCGGTGGTGCTGGGGTCCAGCGTTCCCCATTCCCTGCAGTGCCTTGTGCTGACGGGAGCTGATGCTCCAGGTCCCTCCCCATGTGCTGTGAGTGCCGTGGGAGCGATGCTCGACACTGACTAGGGGCTGCTCCCACCCTGTTCCCTGGCACGGGGCCGGGAGTCACCGGTGCTGCCGGGAGCCCTGACGTCGGGGATGTGCCTCGGCAGGGCCTGGCAGGCAGCCACCCGCACGCATGGACATTCCTCACATAGCTCTGGCGGGTGCCCGGGCAGGCCACGGCGCTTCCTGGCAGCCACGGCCCCGCTCAGCAGCACCAAAATAGTCGCTGGGACCGTGCCGTGCCTGCAGCCCGAGAGGGCACCATCAGCATCCTCCTGCCCAGGGTGATTCCTAAGGGAAGCCTTTTCCCAGTGGCTGGGGTTCCCTGAGCAGGAGCATGGTGCCCAATGCCTGGCATGATGCCCCCAGTGTGGGGCTGGGTGCTGCATGCGCTGGGCACAGCCTGATCCCTGCTGCAGGGGTCTGAAGGTTTGTGGGGGGCTGGTTCCCTCCCAGGAGTTTCTCTCATGCCCCCCCAAACACGGGTCTGCAGCCAGGCATCACTCCCATCCAGACACCCAGAGCTGCGGGGCTATTCCAGTGCCTGATTCACACCCTCACAGCCTCCAGGAGCCAGAAGACACCCGGGGGAAATCCTCTCCCTCCTCCTCATCTCTTTGCTCTGGAGCCAGGCAGGTGGGTTCTGCACAGGGCAGCCCTGATGGCACTGGGATGGAGTTGTTAACTCTGGCTGGGAAGGGCAGGACCCATTCTGCCTTCCTGCTTCCCCCTGCCCTGAGCCTGCTGTGCTCACAGCAAAAGCACCACAAACCCCTCTTTTCACCCTGCAGTGTGCCCTGTTCCTGGAGCCCTTCAAACACCACCTCCACCTTCCCCTCCCCAGACTGGGCTGGGGGCAGGAGGGATGTGCTGCACAGCCAGCGCTGCACTTGGGGCTGTGTCAGCAGCCAGCCTTGACCACCAGCACTGCCCCTCCACTCCCGGAGCCATGGGTTGTGTCTCACAGTCCAGGGCCAGTTTGTGGCTGCACCGTGTGCCTGGAGCCCGGGGTGGACCCAGCTATGCAGGGCTGAGCTGTACCTGGGCAGCACTGATGCACCGCGCCTGAGTCACCGCAGGATCACCCCACACCAGTAGCTCCAGGAAGCTGGTGCTGACGTGGTGTAAACACCACCCCAGGAGCAGCCAGGGCAGAGGCCAGTAGGGAGGTGGGTGACCCTGGGTGGGCCCAAGGGGCCTCAGGGCACAAGGGAGGAAACAAGCCAGATCTGAGGATTTTCATTAAAAAATAGTGCTCTTTATTATAAATTATGGAAACATTTCCTTTCTGAATATAAATATAAATATGTGCAAAGTTTCATCTGAGTTTTGTTTTGGTTGAATTTTCAAGCATGGTTTTGCTCAGCCCTCGAGGCTGGAGGTGAAGATGGAATCTTTATAAAAGACAGTGATTCACGTTGGTCTGTAAACATCCCTTCAGTTCAAAAAATAAAGTAAAAAAAAGCCAGAAAAACCCAACCACTTCTCCAGGCGGACACAGAAAAGCACTTGTGAGAGGATGCACTCCAGGGGCCCCTCCCATGGGAAGCGGTGCCTCTGGAGCAGCCGGGCAGAGGTGGGTGCAGTAACGGTCCGGCAGCAGCACTGGGGCCCGGGGTGCTCTGTGGGACTCAGCAGCCTCAGGGCTCACCGTTTCGGCACATCACCAGGACCGTTATCTCACAGCATCACCAACTGATGTGCAGTAACCCATGGGGCAGGGAGAATATTAAGGCTTAGTGCCCTGGAAAATGGCAACGAGGGGAAAAAAGGCAGCGACCTCCAAGTCTGGGGCCTGGTGTGAAAGGAGCTTCCACTCACGAGGAGGCAGCAGGAGGTAAAGTACAGTATGGGCAAAAAACACTTTCCCCTTAAAACCGAGGAAAAGCAATGAGGCACTCGCAGGATCCAGTGCGTTCCCTGCTTTGGTGGCAGAGGGGAGCTCTTGACAGGACACCCCAGGCATGGTCCCGCTGTGGCAGTGGGGATGTGGCTGGTGGGACACCCGTCCCTCCATGCCACAGGTGCTGTCCTGGCTGCCCAAGTCCGTGGGGGCTTTGCCAACGGAGTCAGCCTCCATGCTGGACACACTGTAACATCCACACTCTGACCGGAGCAGTCTCCTTCCCCACGGAGAGGGGGTGTCGCACTTCCTCGGGGGGGGGGTGTCCCCCAGCACCAAGGCTCACCCCAGTCCCTCCTTACCTCCCCAGAGGGAGAGGCTTGCCGTGTCCCATGAGGCGTTGTGCCTGTCCCCCACTCTTGTGCTTGTAGCGTGTGATCTTGCTCCGCCGGCCCCTTAGAGGGGGGCATCGTACTGGTCCAGGAACTCCTTGATGGGAGCCGGCAGCTGAGTCATCTTCTCGTAGGAGTCCAGGTGCCCATTGACAGTCTTGCGGCAGAGGTGCTGAAGGGTGGAGACGCTGGAGGAGAGCGGGCGGCTCAGCACCAGAGGGATCTTCTCGCCACCCGAGTAGATGTAGTAGGTGCGCTTGGGGTGCAGGGCCCCCCCCGGCTGCTCGGGCACGGGCGGCATGTAGTGATGCACCAGCTTGAGCACGCAGTCGAAGCGGGGCACGGGCTGGCTGCTGCGGGGGTCGCTCTGCAAGGAGAAGCTGCCGCCCTCACACTGGATGCGCAGGTTCTTGGTGCCTGACTCTGTCTTGACGCTGAGGGTGAAGAAGTGCCTCTGGTCTGAGCTGTCCCTGATGAGGAAGGTGCCGGCAGGCTCAGTGCTCAGCAGCAGGTTGGCCTCGCCTCCCGTCACCGTGCTCCAGTAGAAGCCGCTCTCCTGCAGCTTGCGCACGGTGTTCACCACCAGCTGGTACTCGCTCTTGGAGCTGAACGTCTTGAGGCGCAGGCTGGTGTCGAGGGGTCGGCTCATCCCGGCGGCGGGGAACTTGCTGTGGGTGACCATGGCGCAGGGAGCCAGCTTTGCGTGCTCGGGGTGCTGCTGCCGGGAGCAGCCGCTGCTACACCATCACCTGCAGCACAGACAGCGCTGAGCCTCGGCACCCCCGGACCCCCGTTCCCTTCGCGGGAGCACCGGCAGCGCCGGACTCCGGTATGCCCCTTCCCGCACGGCACCGGCATCGCCTCGCCGGGGAGCACCGCTTCTGCCGGTCCCCGTCTACCTCGCTCCCAGGGACGCACCGGCACGTCTGGACCTTCTCTGTCGCCCTCCCGGGGCACCGGTATCACCGGCTATCACCCTCCCAGGCGGCACCCGGATCCCCATCCTCCGTCTAACTGCCCTCCCACGGCATGCCGGTTCCCCCCTCCCGGGGCCACCGAGCCACCGGTCCTCGGCTATCGCTTTCCCGGGGCACCAGTATCCCCGGCGAACACCCGCGCCAGGGTCACTGCACCACAAGTCCCCCGCTACCACCCTCCCGGGGCACCGGCATTCTCGGCTATCCTGCTCTCTGGGGAGCACCGACATCACTAGTTCCCGGCTGTCGCCCCTGACGGGGGGGCAATGGCATTCCCGGTACGGGGCTTTGCCTCCCCGCAGGACACATCGGTCCCGCGTCCTCTCCCCGGTGCTTGTCCCCGTCCCGTCCCTCCCGCCGCGGGCAGCGCTGTACCTGGGGCTCGGATGCCGGGGCCGGTCTCGGCGGTGGCGGCGGGGCCCGTGTGCGGCGGAGGGCGGCGGAGGAGCTGCCGGGGCCGCCCGGGGAGGCCTCTTATAGCGGGCGCAGAGCCCGCCCTCGGGTTCCTGGAACTGCGCGGCTTCTTGTAACGCTCCCCGGCGCCCTCCCGCCGCCCCGCCCGGCCCGGCCCGCCTCGGCGCGCCGCCAGCCACCGCCGGCCCATTCCGGGCAGCGCGGCCGCCCCCTCCCGCTCCCCTCCACACTCTTTCCTTCTAAGAAGAGCAGAGTCCTCTCCGCGACCCCCCCGCGCTCTGCGCCCTCCTCTCCCGTGGCCGGCCAGGACGGGCTGCCCCGAGCCCTGGACCCCCCAGGGGCATGGCGGCTGCAGCCCCCCCCGGGGCCTGGGCGTCCTCACCGGGACGGGGAGGGCAGTAGCTGGGGCTCAGGGATGCCGGGGCCCAGGGAGGGCAGCGCAAAGCCACCCCCGCGTCTTTGGGGGCACCCCCATTTGGCACCCGATCAGGTTTGGACCTGGTTGATGGGGTGCACCAGATCCGGCATCAGAACATTGCTGGCCTTTGTGTCAAGGTGCCAGATTGCTGCCAGCACCGCTGCGCTTCCTAGGGGAGCATTGCGAAATAACCCCCCCTCGACTGACACAAGGGGACAATAAGGGGCAAATCCTCCCCCGATGCCGTGCCAGGGGCTGCCAGGAGATGGCCACCCGCCTGCAGACGGACTCCCGGGCAGCTATGGCCCACGAGGGCTGTGGGATGGTGGAGGTAGCCCCAGTGGTGCCTGTGGCCGGCAGCTGGGGACGGTGCTGTGGGAGCCCCGGGGTGCTCCGTGCGGTCGGTGCTTTGGCACCCGCAGCGGAAGAGGACAGGGGCCGAGCAGCCACGGCCCTGCCGTCCCTTGCCCGGTGCGGCGGCGCAGCGGGGTCTGTCCCGAAGGGGTTTCTGGATCCCGTTGCTGTGCCCGGGCCTGGCAGGGCAGCAGCGAGCGGTGCTGGGGACACCAGGGCCCCATCCCCACCTGGTTTAGCTGCATTTTCCTTTGCTGATTGTCAGTGTGGGCCTGGGAAACAACCCGGGCTTTGTTGGCGGGTTTCTTTCACAGTTTAATTTGCCCTGGAGGAGCCGGCGCTGCCGGTCAGGGATGAACACCAGCCGCGCACTGCTGGGAAGTGAGGCTGCGGTGAACCCGCGGGGCCGGCACACGGAGCTCTGGAGCTCTGCCTGCGGCCGCGGGTGCAGGGCCGGGAGGGAGGCTCCGGCCGGGGCGGTGGCACCAGGCTCCCCGCAGCGGGACCGCGGGGCTCCGCCAGGCACGGGCCCGCGGGGAGCCGGCCCAGGCGGGGGGCTGCGGGTGACCGGAGGGGCTGACACTGCCGGGACGGCGGTACCGGCTGGCGCGGGGCTCGGGGCGCCTTGGAGGGGGGGCCGGACAGCGAGCCCCGCCCGGGCCTGCCCCGGTTCCCCCGGCTGCAGCCCCCTCCGCCGCTCCGGGGCCCTGCGCTGAACGGCGGCAGGAGGCACCGGCGGGGGATGGGGCGACAGCAGACGGCGACGGCGGCGACCGGAAGCGGAAGCACGTGCGGCACGTCGCCATAGTAGCGGCCGGAAGCGGAAGTGTCGCTGGGCTGATGGCGGCAGCCGGGGGTGCGGCGCTCTGGCGGCGGTTCTCGGCCTGGCTGCCCCGGGGCCGCCTGGGCCTGGCCGCGCTGCTCGGCCGCCTCTCGGATCGCCTGTCCCGCGGCCGTGACCGCCGTGCCCGCAGGTAAGGACCGCGCCGAGCGCCCCCGGGCAGCCCCCGTTACCGGGGGAGCCCCTGGCGGGAGCGTTACCCCGCACCCGCCGCTTCTGTCTCTGCCGGGCCGGGGTCCGTTCCGTTCCTGCCGCTGTGTTTGTCGCTCTCCGCTCGCTTGCAGCGGGCTCGGTTCCCCCGCGGCTCGCACGAGCGCTGCTCTGCCTTCTCTACGGGACTGCCCCGGTTTGACTGTGTCCGGGTGGGGTTTGCCCGTGGAAGGCGAGATCCCCCCGGCTGCCCTAAAGGGAGAGAGGCAGGAGTAGGGCTCGGCCCGGCTGCTGTGCTGCTGCGCCTCAGTGAGAGGTGAGGGGAACCGGGACCGCTCTCCCTGTGCAGCCACCGTTGTGCTGGAGCAGGTGAACTGTCGAACACGTACACTGGGTGTTCTCACCATCATTCCAAACGGATCTTCCCTGAACTGCTTCTCTTCTGTTGGCTGCTGCCTTATGCCTCTTTCTGTGGGGCTCAGCGCAGGTCATACTAAAAGCAAAACATTGAATACCAAGAGGGGATTGTTTTTCTGTAGAACTACATGCTGGGTTCAGAACTGATCAAACAAAATGCTTTGGAGTCCTTAAAGCTCAGAAACCAGCCTTTTCCCCCAGTCTTCAGGCTTCACTTTGCACTGTACTGGTAAGGGAGTGCTGAAGGGATGTTATGTGTTTTGGTTTGGGTTTTTCAACCAAGGCTGCAGAGGCAGCCTCTTGCATTGCAGCACATCTTCATGCTGCTGCTCTCTGCTCCTCGCTGCTGTCTCAGCCCATGTCCTGCGAGATGGTCTTGTTAAGCCAAGGAAATTCTTTCCAAACTTCTCTTTTGGTTTCATCAGTGTTTTTAATATAGATCTGTTACTGGCCTGAGCCCTGGAATGAGACATCTGAGCTCAGACATGTGATCTGCAGGTTCCCCAGTGCGGTGACGTCTGTGTGGTGAAAGGACAGCACCGAATCCTGCAGTTTCACTTCAGCGTTGGTGCTTCAGATGAGGTTTTGCACTGAAGGAGTGTTTCAGCTCCATCATCAGTCTCAGAACCAAAACCACAACTTTTAAAAATAGAACACGCACAAAAAATCCCTCATTTATATTTAGGGTCAGCGTTGACACGGAAAAGGTTTGAGGTGGTTCCTCATAGTTCCGTTTTCTCTTCCCAGTTAACTCAGTGGTGGGGAGTACGTGGGAAGGGCTCCCCCCACCCCTGTTTCTGTTTCTCTGAAAGCTGGTTTGTTGAAGTGTGGAATTTTGGTGATTTCTTCATAGTGTTACAGGGTTCCTGGCTGTGGGGTGTGTCCAGCTGGAAGGATCCTGTGGTGTTTGGGTAGTCACGAGTTCAGTGATGGGTGGGTAGAAGCTGCTGCTTTGGCAGGTGGTTGCTGTGGCATTGGTACTGTTGGCTGCAGCAAAATACTGATTTCTGGGCTAATTATAAAAGCCTCATGCCTTCAGCACTGAATAAGGTCTGAGATGTCAGTGTTAGATTAAAAGATCAGAGTGCAGAGGCACTGTAAGTTGTGTAGGCAGTAAAACTCCTGAGTGCAGAGTTAGGGGGGATCATACATGTGTTGGGTTAATCTGGAGGCTCAAAACGAATGGTGCTGGTGGCAGTGATGGGTTGTACCCGCAGTAGCCAGGAAGGGGCTCTCTGTGGAGCTGCTGCTCAGAGCACAGACCACGTGTGGCCACTGTGACTCATGGTTTTCCTGCTCTTTGCCAGGAAATGGCTTCTTGGAATCATTTCTGAAGAGTGGCTTCTCAGCCACTGGCTTCTGGAAGTGCAAGTGGCCAGGATGTACCAGTGGGATTATAAAGAAAATATCTATGTACTGAAACCAGTCTTTCTTGTATTTTCTTTCTGCTTTGATTCTCTTTTTTAACCTCTTCAGTGGAACATTTCCATTGCTTTAGCAGCCTGTTGGTAACTACAGCTGGTGGGTGTTGAGTCTGAGCCTGGTCCACACGATCCATAGAAAACCACCATCCCAGGAATTCTTGCAGGGATTGACTCAGATTTCTGGTGTGATGAATAGTCAGTGACAAAGTACTGGATTTTCCAGGAAACACAACTGCCAACTGTGGCTTCTGTGTAAGGGTGTTCAGAAACCTTGTGAAGATCCAGTGTTCTGTCATGAAGTAAAAGAGTGAAATAATCTTCCTGGAATCTGAGGTCATTTGGGCTTTGGATTGTGGTAAAACCTGAAAGTTCCTCGTAACAAATTCTGGTAAAGGTCGTAATCAAGTCTCTTTGTGGTGTGTGGTGGGGCAAGCACATGGGGATGGATCACGGGATGGTGGCTGCCTGTTGGCCTGCGGGATCCAGCCTTCCTCTGGGTGAGACCAGCGTGGTTCTGTCTCACTCCTGCCAGTAGGATCTGCTGGCCAGAGTGTGTCTCTAGTTCAGTCCCTTGCTTGTTGATTCCCGCATCTCATGGGAGTTGCTGCTGCTAATTGTGCTGAAATGTGGCTTTGTCCTGTGGGCAGCCTCCTGCCAGGGCTTGTTTTGTGACTTGATGAATTTGCATGCACGAAGCCTCCAGAGAAGACAAAATGCCATTTGCTTCTTTCCCCCCACCCCCACCAGCATGACTGTTGCCAGTAAGTTGGTTTCTTCCCAAAGTGACTTCAGATGAATCAAATCTGTTCTGAAATTCCTTTTTAAAGAATGAGCTTCCTGCTGTTTCCCTTATGGTTCCTTTGAAGTGTGTAGAAGTATTGACTCTCTTTTAGCCCATGTGCAGTGTGCAGGCAGCATCCTTATACAGGTTGCCTGATGTTCCTCAGTTATGGTTCTTGGCTTGTACCTGTTGAAACACACTTGATCACCCGGTCCTTCTGGTGCTGTGACTTCATTGCTTTTGCTGGGACTTGTGCCAGACACTTCTTGTGGATCTCTTTTTTGGATACATGTGAGGGGTTGAGGTGTTTTTTCATTTTGTTGAGGAACTTTCAGAGTTCAGCTGGGATTAAGGAAGGGGAATGATGTTCTTGCTGTCCTGTGCTGGCCCTGGCTGCAGCTCTTTCTTTCTCTACTTGGAGGCTGACTGTGGGAAGCAAAGGCTCCATGTAAAGAATTTCCCCATCTTTCTTTCCACAGATCATCATGGCTTCTCCTAGCCCCACTGCTCACCCCTTCTGTTCCTGTGATCACAGCCCCACCTTGTTCCCTCTGTCCAGAAGGAGCACACAGGTTCCAGTGGATTGGGAATCTGGTTCCAGAGTTTGGGATCTCCAGCTCACATATCAAGGTGCTTTCATCCCCAGCTGAATTCTATGAACTCTTGAAGGTAGGTTGTGAGTTCCAAGTCGCAGCTCTCCTGTGCCCTGAATCACAGCAGCTTGTGGTTGCAAGACCAAGGATGAACCTTAACTTACATTCTGCCATTCCTAGGTACAGATAAAATCAGCCAAGCAGCGAGTGGTGATGGCTTCACTCTACTTGGGAACAGGGCTTCTTGAGCAGGAGCTGGTGAGTGTGGAAAGGGTTTAGGAAGGGGAGAAAGTGACTGAAGGGAGGTGTTTGCCTTTGTGACAAACATCCTGCTCCTGCAGTGCAAGAGCTGTGTGTGAGGAGCAGTTTGTGAGCTTGTAATGTCCTGAAAACTTTGATACAGGGTTTCTTCTCTCCCAAAGAGTTTCCTGGGGTTTCTGGCTGCATTTGGGGTGGAGAGGGACAAATCTGGAAGGGAGGTAGTTTTTTGCATGTAGTTTCTGTTTGAGGCTTAATGTAGAGCCATGGAGCTACTGAACTTCCTCACAGGATAACTAGCCTGAATCTTCCAGCCTGTCAGAAGCTACTGTGAGTGTCCATAGTGGGTCTGTGGAACTGGGATCAGGGGTAAAGGATTTTGCTGGGCATTTCTCTTGAACACAGAGTTGATGTGTGTAGTGCTGTGTTCTGCCCCCCAAGTGCAGCAGCAGCTGCAGCAGCAGCTCTCTGCATTCAAGACAGAGGTCAGCTTTGCTTCATGTTGTTTACCTTTCCCATTTCCTGTGCTTTCCCCTGGAAATAAAAGTGTTATTTGTGAGCCCTTTAGGGAGAAGCCTGACCTTGGCTCGTTTCTTATGCTAGAATGGAAATTCCACAGCATGATAAAGGTGGACAAGGGACTGCCAGGGCTCTGTGCCTGGCTTTGTCTGGGCTTGTACACAAGATGTGAGTTTGCATGTGACAAACAGCCTTGTAGTTAAGGGATGAAGCTGCCTCTGCGCTGTCTGTGAGTCCCTCCAGGGTTTCTCCTTCGTAATGCAAATCCTGTGTTTTGGGAATGATGGTGGGAATTTTTCTGCTAGTATTAATTGCTTTTCAGAGGCTCAAGAATGTGCACATGCAAAATCAATGCCCTTTCATGTATTGCTTTAGGCTGACAGAGTAGGCTGCCAGTCTGACAGATGCAGAGTCTGAACTAGTAGTGATTTGCATGAGTGGGAAAGACTCATAGCAGGGTATGGAAGCTTTCATGGCCACCAGCCTCCTGGCTGCTGCGTGCTTTCTTTATAAAGCTTTATTTGCTTTCTGTAATCGGAGAAATGTCTCTCTGCAGGTGGATTGCTTAGAAGAAACACTGGAGAAATCTTTTCAAGCAAAGGGATCGCCTGACTTCAGAGTTTCCATTCTTCTGGACTACACCAGAGGATCTCGGGGTAGGTGTTAGGATGCTTTCTTTCTTCAGAGGCGTAGTGTACAGTTAGGCTGCGTAGACTGCTTTTTCAGAGAGAGTTTGTCTTGACCAGTTGGACCTACTTGCTTAAATCATACACGTCTCAAAAGTGGCCTTTTGTGTACCAGGAACTACTTATGCCCAGAAGATCTTCAAGCTGAGCAGCTTTCCTTCTGAAATAGGTGGCTGGAGCAAGAATGGCCGAACTCTGCTCTGTGAAGCTTGTGCTTTTTTGCTTAGTTCACTTGCCAGTGCACTTGCCCTTATCCAGCATGCTCTCTTATATTTTCATTTCTAAAAGAAAGTGGGAATTGTCAGAAATAGCTGTACACCCTCGTGGTGCTTCTTTGTAGCAAGTGTTACTTGTGCAAGGTGTGGCTTGATCAAGCAACTTGGAAGGTGTCAGACCTGCTCAGTGGTGTTTTCAGGGCCCTTTCTCAGTGAAGGTGCAGGTCTGAGTGTGGGTTTCAGAACTGACATAGTGCAAGTGGAAGTGACTGAAAAAGAGATAAAATGGAAAGGAAAGAAAGGGAGAAACGTTGAGGGCCAGCAGATGAGCTGGGTGGTCATGCCTTGACCAGCTGTGGTGCCATGAGGTATCCCCTGGCTGGTGAGATCCCCTGTGTGAAACTCCCCTTGTGTCCCAGGTCAGAAGAATTCCCGGACAATGCTGATTCCGTTGCTACAGCGATTTCCCGAGCAAGTCCGTGTGTCCCTCTTCCACACCCCGAACCTGCGTGGGCTGCTCAGGCTCCTGATTCCAGAGCGCTTTAATGAGACCATTGGACTGCAGCACATCAAGGTCTATCTCTTTGATGATAATGTGATCCTCAGCGGGTGAGTCCTGCCTCTTCAGGCCCTTCCACGCTTCATTTAGCTGAGGTGTTGAGGCAAGGTGTGCATGCTGCCTGCGCTGAGCTTCACAGATGCCTCTGGCCTTTCCATAGTCGTTGTAGCAGTGCTCTTCTGAGATGGAAGAGCAACTGCAGCTCTGCCACTTGCGATTTTCGTGTGTAAGAGAGTCTTTCTCAAAAGAGAAAGTTTTCTCAAGATTCAAAAGGAAATGGCCAGTTTGTACTTACATTCAGAGTGGGATCTGTGATGGGCCGGGGTGCTCAGCATCACAGGCCTATGCTCAGTTCTGGAACTCAACTCTTCTTCTTCTCTCCTAGTGCAAACCTGAGTGATTTGTACTTCACCAATCGCCAGGACCGCTATGTTCTCCTGCAGGACTCTCCTGAGATCGCAGACTTCTTCACGGAGCTGGTGGATGCAATTGGAGACGTGTCCCTGCAATTGCAGCAAGATGATACAGTGCAGATGATGGAGGGGATGGTGCATCCCTACCAGGGTAGGAGGGAGTTCTCTTACCCAATTGGAGGATATGGTTCAGAGGAGGGGGGTGACAGTTGGAGTTGGTGGATGTTGAACTCCATCCATTGGCAGGTTGCTGGGTGTCTGACCATTGTTAACAGGCTCAAGGGTGTCCCACTTCTGTGACACCCATTATTGAAATCAGGTTTGCTCCAATTTTGAGACTGGGTCTTTTGGGGTGTTCCTAGCACAGTGGCTGTCACCAGCTCACTTGGCAGAGGAGAGAACTGGCCTTGTACCTGTCTCATTGCTTGTTTGTCATTCTGCTGTTTGTGACCTTAAACAAGAACTTAAATTCCTTGAGAGGTTCTTTCTGGTTTTGATACTAATGGCTGTAAAATGCCAGATGTTCTGGGTGTACATAATGTGAAACTTTCATCTGTTTTTGAGACCTGTGGGGGAAAGTTGTGTGGTTTCTGTGTTAGCTCCTTTTTGTTCTCATGTTGGTGTCCCATCAGTAGCTTTTCCTGCTACATGATAGGTGATATCATGTACCTTTAGGTCTGAAACACAGTGTCCTGTGGTTTTCCTGCAGGGGACAAGGTGGCATACTGTGAGATAGCAAATCGGAGGGTCATGGAGGTGATCAACTCTGCCAGGACCCGACAAGAGCTCCTTCATGCAAAGACTTTCCACAGCAGCCAGCAAGGCAGCTCCTTGTTATCCCAGAAGGGCTCTCAAGCATCCAGGGATCTGAAACCAGAACCTGACACCTGGATCTATCCCTTAATCCAAATGAAACCTTTTGGGATTCAAATAGATGAGATGGTCACAGAGACGCTACTGACAGAGGCTGAACGGGATGCCAGGATATACCTCACCACTGGCTACTTCAACCTGACCCAGGCGTACATGGACCTCATCTTGGGCACGAGGGCTGAGTACCGGATCCTCCTGGCCTCACCGGAGGTGAATGGGTTTTTTGGTGCCAAAGGGGTGGCAGGTGCCATCCCTGCTGCCTACGTTTACATTGAACACCAGTTCTACAGTGAGGTCTGCTACCTTCACCAGCAGGAGAGGGTCCAGCTGCAGGAGTACTCGAGGGCCGGGTGGACTTTCCATGCCAAAGGTAAGATGTCCTTTCCCAGCAAGATTTGGTCAGAGGTGTTTCAGGCTTGTGCATACTTGGATTGTGCAACTGGTGAGGGGATGGCTGAGTGCTGGGTCTGGACTTGACCTCCAAAATACTCATCAAGGGGTTGAACATCTTGCTTGCGTAAACCTGGGAGGTTTGGATCACTCAGGGCACAACCATGCAAAGTCATGTCCTGCCTCTGGATATCTGATTTGAATACAGACCCACAGATTATCCAGGAACTGTCCCTTGGTGACAGTACTTTACTGTCACCACAGGGTGATGAGAGGCTTGATGTGAAAGCATCTGGATGTGTTTATCATCACAGTAACTGTGATGCAGTTTCTTGTATATCCTTTCAGTCAGTTTCAGGAGTAAGATGTGGTAACTGTGCTGGGGCCCTCAGGGTGGGATCTGCAGCAGGAGCAGGAAGGGAACTTGCTGGTGCCTCCCCAGGGGTCCTGGGTGCTGTGTTCTCTTGGCAGCAGGTTTTCACAGGGATGATGCAGGTGTTAAGGAATTTGTACCAGCTTCTGTTCAGCGCATACAGAAAAGTGCAGCACAGTGAGTAACTGTACCCATGTGCCTGCTGGGAGCTGAAGGGGAAGTTGCTGAGAAATGCATGTTGCTTAACAAATGTAGCTAATAACAAACAAAGGTAATTAATACTGCCAGCATAGTCTGCTGCAACACCTCAGATTCTTTCCTGCTTGATAGATGTGTACAGCCTTCACAAGCTCAGTGCCATCTTGACCAGAGCATGAGTGTTTCCCCCAGCTGGTTGTTGCTGGTTGTGTCTCCAAATTCTACCAGAAAATGCAGCCCTTGACTCTTACTTTCTCCTACTTTAGACACAGTAGGAGGTATTTGATTGCTCAGCAATAGATTTTGATGATGTGAATAACTTAGGAAGTCTAATGGAGGGGTTTTTGGTTTAGAGAAGACTGACACCTGTGACACTTCATAACTGTTGAAGTTCTCAGGGTCTTCCCACGTGGAAGTGCCTCAATGGAACTCCTCACAAAATGACTTGGTCTCAGGCTCAGGCAGCCTTGGCTGAGCTGAGACATCTTTGCTGTGTTCTGTTTCTCGGATCTCCTGCAAGCAGAGCTCCGGGCTGTGTCACGGTGTCACTTCCTGTGATGGTTCCGTGCTTCCCTTGGACAGCAATTCCTGTAAGCAGTTCCCAGCTTGGCAGTAATTTACGTGAGCCATTCCTCAGCTGTATCGTGCTGAGGGACATCCCCGTTGTTTGCAGCATGTGGGATTTGGGCACTGGAGGATGCAGCCCCTGGGCTCTGGCCTGTTCCTTTTCTGAAGCTGTTGTCTGTTTATTTGAGACAAGTGCTCATGACTGGGGATGCCTCTGTGTGCCCTGCTTCCTGCAGGGCTGCCCAGAGCAGGTTCAGAAGTAGCAGGGACTGAAACCTGCTCAGGCCTTCTCTTGACTCAACAAAACACACAAGTGTTACTCGCTGCCTCTGTGTTGAAACTGCAAACCTTCCTAAGAAGTGTTGTGCCCCTCCTGCAGTGAGACCAGGCACTCAGGTCCAGTAAACCCTTATCTCAGTCCAGGGCCTGAAGGAGGTGGCTGCCTGGGAAGTCCTGTGTGGTCTGTCTTCCAGGAAGCACATTCTCAAGTGATCTGTGGCTCACGGGTTCCCCCCCTTGCTGGGCACTGCTAACTCCAAGTGGGATTTTGTGGTTTGGTGTGGATTGAGCTTGGGCATGGGCTGCTCTTCCAAGCTACCAAGGTGTTTGTGGCAGCTAGTCCCTTCTTGGGCAGCTGTGCATTCCAGTGAGGTGCTTTGGGCTCTGTCTGTGTATGGTATTCTCTAGAGAAGAAGTTCAGCAGGTCCCGTGCCTGGCAGGAGGGATGTTGGAGGTGTGTGCTGCCTTGCAGTGCTGCAGGGATCAGCGTGTGGCTCCTTCCTCTGACATGCTCTGCCCCTGGGCATGTGTTTGATTCATTCTGAAAGAGTCATACAGTGTGAGTGAAAGAGAGAACAGGGCAGAAGAGGGAAAAGGAGGAAACCTCGGAGACAGATGGAGGGCAGTTGCACATGGAGCCTATCTCCTGGAAGAGGACATGAGATCCCCAGCAACACATAGTGCCTGTTGATACTTCCTTTTTGGGCTTAGACAGGACACCCCTTTGTCTCCTGTAGGACACCCCTCCAGCTCCTCTTAAAACATTCTGTGTTCTCAGGCACAACCACCATGAGGGTTCTGGCAGTCTTTGGGTTTGTTCAGTGCAGAGCTCTGTGGGAGTGGGAAACAAACCCCTGCAATGAGAGGGGCTACCTGAAGCCTCCCTGCACATCCACCCATCTTGTGCCGTGTGGCTGCATGTGCTGGTGGGGGTGACACGGGATCCTTCAGGATTAGATCCCTTCCATGCAAGTGGGGTGACAGTGCTGGGCAGGTGCCTGTTTGCACGAGATAAACCTGTATTACTGCTTATGAGTGGTGGCTGGGAAATGGCTCTTCCCCTTTCT
Organism: Melopsittacus undulatus; assembly: GCF_012275295.1. NCBI lineage: Eukaryota > Metazoa > Chordata > Aves > Psittaciformes > Psittaculidae > Melopsittacus > Melopsittacus undulatus. The sequence goes on from NC_047537.1 coordinate 18,695,565, forward strand.
GGAAAGGTGAGTCACTGTTTGAGCAGATCCTGCCAGGTGGCCATAAAGCCAGAGACACCCTGAAGCCTTGGTGCTGCCATGTGACTGCTCCAAAGGAGCGAGGAGCATGTTCTTGCACCTGGACAGAGGAGCATGTTCTTGCACCTTGTGCTGCCCTGAGCCCAGCACTGGGCCCTGTGGCAGTGGCAGTGGGGTGGCAGAACTTCATGAGTCTCGCTGCCCCTCAGTTGCTTTGTGGGGTGTCCCAAAGCCCCCGTGTCAGCGCCTACCTCTCTGGGGGGGACACACCTGTGCAGGAGCTGGTGGTGCCCGTGGTTTGGGCAGTGCCAGCACTATGCTGGGATGTGTAACTGAAAGTGGCAGCGATGCTGCTGACTGCAGTGTGGGGGTTGGGAGGAGGTTACAGGAACCAGCAGTGAATCGGCAGTGTCTTACTCAAGGCATTCTTGGAACTGCTCTGGGGTTGAGTTAGGAAACCTGCTGCTATTTTAAGGACTAGGTGGTTTTTATGCCACAGTTTCTTTGTTGTAGTCTTTGTGTGACTTGCACAGTAGGGATAAGCCATCTATCAGGGACGTGCCCAGTGCTGTTCTAAGTGCTTGTGCTGTGCTAAGTGGAGAGCAAACACTCCTTGGGTCCATTTATACCCAGGAATGGCTGTATGGGCTCTCCTGGGAAATAGCCCTAGCTCTGCTGTGGCATCCCTGCCGTGGGTGTTGAGAATAGCGTGGTGTTTCCACCTTGTGCTGGAAAAGGGAGTCCTGGGTTGTGTCATGCTTGCCTTTGTTGCACTGGTGAATTTGTGTGTGAGCTGCAGTGGTGAGTGGGCTTGGGAGTCCTGCACCCTGGCAAGAGTCTGATTTCATCTTCAGTGGCCACGCAGGAAGAGAGTGGGTGCAATAGTTTGCATTTCTCTTACAAGTGTTTATTTCATGTGAATTTACCTGTCAGAGCAGGAGATGCCTCTTCATGTGCAGCCTTGGGAGGGGGTCAGTCAGTAGGCGACCGTGCTGCTCTCTGTGCCAGTTTTGCTTCACTGAAACCCAGTTTGTCTCATTTCAGCATTTCTGGGATATGCTGTGGTGCAAAACAACCTCTGACTTGATGATAGTGACTTATCGTGGGTTATTTGGGGCCCCCATGCAGTGTATGTACATTCCCGAGCACATGTCCCAAGGGTGGTGCAGCCCTCTAAGAGCACCCACATTTGAACAGCACAAGCTGTGCCAGGGTCCCCCGAGGTTCATATGAAGATTTGCAGGATCATTGCAAGGAAGCTCCTGTTGTGTCCTGATCTTTTATGGTGACTGTCGTCTAATGTGCTTGGCTCATTCTAAGCACATGTGTGAGGCTGCCCCAGTCACATCCTTTGTCTGCCATGCTTCCTTTTGTCTCCTGTTTTCCTTGCAGGCCTCTGGCTGTACCTGGCAGGAAGTGATCTTCCCTGCCTCACCCTCATTGGCTCTCCGAATTTTGGATATCGATCAGTTCATCGTGACTTGGAAGCTCAGGTCGCGATAGTGACAGAAAACAAAGCTCTGCAGCAGCAGCTCCACCAGGTGAGTGGCTCATCCCGGGGGGGTGACGGGGGTGTTGTGCTGCTGCCTGTCACACAGGGAATGCTGATGACGCAGTTGCAATGAAATCCTCCAGCTACAATAATTCTAAACCTCCTTGAGCAGAGGAAATCTCAGGAGCTGTCAGTTAAGTAACTATTGATGAGATGCCTGCTGCAAGTGCCTGTTTCTGGGAAATGGAGACCATAATGGGAAAGAACATGTGTCCCCAGTGAACTCGAGCATCAGGAGTGCTCAGGCACTGGATGCTGAGCCATGGCGGGCAGGGAGGATGTGCTTGCTCCTCGCTGCTCATACAGCATGTTCCTGGGCCTCAGCTGCAGTGTTTGGGCATAGCCAAAGTCTTACTGTGCTTGAGGGTATGAGGTCACACCCCTGGAATTGCTCATCTTGGACTTATGGAGGGTTTTGTTTCTCAGGCATGTGGAAACTGCTTTGTAGGAATATGAAGGCCAATCCTTTAGCTTTTGAGTGGCTCTGTGGAGGTGAGCAAAGGCAGGACTTTTAGTGTAGCTTCTACAAGAAGAGGGTTTATGGGCTGGTTGGATTGACCATGAAATTACATGACACAATATAATCTTGAATGATAATATGGCAGTCTTGGCACAAACATTTTTCAGTGAATTAGGTGCTCAATGTCCCAGTTTGGTGTGGGGTTTTTTATTTAGTATTATTATTTTTAACTGGGCAGCTTGGACTGCTCAGCACTTGCTGCTTCTCTAAATCCTGCTTGTCTTAACTCTGAACCTTCTGCTGGAACTGACTGTCCCAAGTATTTTTCATGTAGAACTCTGATACAAAGCAAATTGGTGTGGTTCTTCTGTGTGTGACTTAGGGATCTCAAAAGTGTATCCCGTTAAGCCAAGCCTTAGCGTAAGCAGGCACAGTTGTCTTCAAGATCAATGGGAATTGCCCTGTTGCATCAGGGCTCTTCCACAGGATGAGTCAGAGTCTGTCTAATCAAAAACAATTCTATTACTGGAAGAGTTACTTGAATATTTCAATTCATGTCTTGCCTCTGCTTGTTTCTAATGGAAGGGAAGAATCAATGAAAATATGACAAAGGAATTTTCTCAGGCGGTGCTGCAGTGATCTCATTGAAAGGGTTTTAAACCGTTCCCATTTGCTGGAAGCTGATTTTGAGGTTGGCTGTTTGTTTACTGTATTGTGATCTTTGTTTAGAAGACTTAATACATTCCTGGGGTGCTGCCATGAAATCACTTTGTCCATGTAACATCCAGTTCCACTGCAAAGTGCTGCTGAGCTCTGGGCTCGGGTGTCTCTGAGGGAGCACCCCCTCAATGAACTGGTCTCTCTTCCTGTGATCAGACAACCTCACTGCGTTGGCTGATCATGGGACACGACCTTGGAGCAGGGCTGGCTGGAGCTCTTGGAGCACTTGGGGATTCTGAAGTCAGACTGATTTTGGCACACACGTGTCTTCTTTCTGTTGTTGGTTCATCTTTTTGCTATTACTTTCCAGTGCTTGGTTCCTGCTTCCCTGTTCCACTCTGAATTTATACCCAGCACAGAGCATGTTCTGTTGGTTGTGACAGCTTAGCTAATGAGAAACAGATTATGAACAGATTTACAGGCTGCTCTTTGTTTGTCTGTACATCTCAGCCTGTCCACTTTTGATAAGAAAACCGCTTCTAGTTTTGATCAAAGAGCTGCTCTCACATGTGATGTGTGTATTGTCATGGTGACAGTTCATTTCCTCCAACAGCACTGTGTACACATGGGAGAAGCCAAAGTGTTTTTGGTAGTTCAGTTGAAATCACTTCTGCACCTTCAGTTGAAACTGGTGCTTGGGCTGTGTCTAGAAAGAGCTGCGAAACCATCTCTCAAGGCAGGTTTTCTCTTCTGGCAATTACAGTGAGGGACTCAGGAGCTTTCTGAAACAGAAGCTGAGCTCTCCTGCAGCTGTGGGGCACAACAAGGCAAACCCTCCTGCCTTTGCTCTTTGTGGAGTTTAAATTGCTAATCCTTGAGGTTTGATTATTGGGTGCACTAAGAAGGGGGGTGGTGGTGATGTGGCAGCAAGTTTGAAGGCAGATCCCATGCTGGCCCCTCTGTGGTGTAGTTGTGCTGCATGGAATGAGGCTCTTTATGTGCAGGCTTGAGGAGAAATGATACAACTTCTTGGCAGGGTCCATGGCCAGTTTTAGCTGAGTATTTGCTTTTCCTCCTAAAGGCCATTACATGATTTAACACTCAGGAATCACTGGGATGATGTTTATTTCCCTGTACAGGAGCAGGAACAGCTTTACCTCTGCTCAGGTGTAGTTTCATCATCAACATTTGAGCAGCCAAATCGTTACGTGAAGCTGTGGGTGAAGCTGGTAACACCTCTGATCAAGAATTTCTTTTGAAAGAAGAAAAGTTGCTGCTTTGGGTGAGTTTTCTGCCATTCTTAAGGGGAATTTGTATTGCACTGACTGCAGTTAGAAAGTACACATGGTGGAAACATGGATGATGTGAGGAAAAAACTGGCATCTCTTTTCTGAGGTACTTGCTTCTGACTAGAATCATTGTGCTAGGTCTCTGTCAGATTTCATCTAGAATTTCTGGAAGGGTCAGTGAAAGAGAAGCCCACAAGGGTATTTCACATGCATAGGAATAAAACTTCCAGTTCTGAAATGTCACTTTCAGAATTCTGTGGAGAGGAATTGTGTTCAATAGAAAACAATGTTGGAATATTTAAAATGCATTATCACTTTTTTATCTGATCCGTGCTTTGTTTGCCCCTGTAAATGCTGGTTAACAGGGGCAGTTGTTTTACCTTCTCTGTTCCATATAGTGCCCTGGATGTGCCTGGCTGGTCAACCACCCACTAACTGGAGCTCTCCTGAGCTTCCTGGAACTGCTCCTAGATTTCCCTCTGTGCTGTGCGCAGGCCATGCAGTTGGCACCCCAGTGTGTGCCCTTGATGCTGAGTGTTCACACATCCATTGTATTTACATACATTTCCCTCCATCTCTGAAGACCCCATTGATGTATACCTTACGAGTGTCTTTCACGAATTATGGAGAGGCCAGAGAGGACCTTTGGTGCTAATGTGAATTTTGGAAGCCTCCCACTTGCTGAGTGGGAGGCTGAAACCATAAACATGTCCTGCACGGAAGACAATGCCGTGAGGAGGAAGGGGATGGGGGAGTTGCTTGCAGTTGTTCTGTTTGGTTTCCTCTGGTGGTCTGGCTCCCAACCAGCACTTTATCAGAAACCACCAATTGAAAGCCAGCATCCGTCAGGAGAAACCCCATGTCCTGAAGGAGCAGGTTCACCATGACAGCAGCCCAAGCATGGCTTTATTGATACTTTGCTAAAATACTTTGGGTACAATCAACCTTAGGCTAAGTTACACAACACTGAGTTATTTTTGCAAGTGAAAGGATTTGCTCTTTCCCACAGTCATTCCAGTTTAGCTCTGTAAGAGCAGAGCCACACCAGCAAGGACCCACTTAGCGGCTTTCTCTTTTGTCTTCAGGTTGAAGGTCCAGACGTAGGTGGGACCTCGCATTCGCGTCTTATAGACAGGACATTCGTAGATGTTCTTGGTGTCCATGCGGTCCACAGGGATGGCTCTGATGAACATGACGGGCACCATGGGTGTCAGCTCCTTCAGCCTCGAGTCTGCGATCGTACCCGAGGGGATGTCCCAGCGCGCACCTGCAATGACACCACATGGGCAGCGTCCTGGCTCTGCCCTGCCTGTGACACTGGGGGGGCTGCTCTCATAACGGCTGGTGGGAGGGAAGGAGCTGCTGTAGCAGCAGTCAGGGAGGGAGTGTGAAGGTTGCAGCCATGGTTGGGACTAACATGTTCTCATCTCAATGGGACTCACAAGTGCATTTTGCCTTATGCCTGTGGGATAGCAAATAAATTCTGTCCCCTCATTCCCTCAGCATGGGTTTGCATGAACAGTGCATGGCCCAAGGTGGCACTTGGCTGTGGTGGGAACCATGCTAAGCTGTCTGTGAAATGGGCCCCTTTGGTACTCTGCTGCCACTGCCCTCTCATTCCCCCTTGCTTTTTAGCAGTAATTATTTTAGGTTCTGAGGTTTCTGATTCGTCTTGCTCTCACATCAAACACAATATAATATATTTACTTTAGTAACCATGTAGCTTCAGCCACCCCAGTCCTCAAGTTTATGACACTCAGTTTCCAAACCCCAAGTGTCTGGTTTGTGACCGGGAGGGTGCTGCCCTCAGCTGGTGTGTCCCTGCACTCAAAGTGGGGCCTGGACTCAAGGCTCTGCTGCATACAAAGAGCTGTGCACATGGGAGTAAACCAGTGAGTAGCAACAACCTGAAGGATTTTTAAGGCTGCACTGGCCTTTCTCCAGGTCTCAGCCATCTAAAGGATGCAGTTTTTACCTTCCATAAACAATCCATGCACGTAGGAGCCTTCTCGTGGCGGAGCTGTTATCTCCTCACGGTTTTTCTTGGTCACGTCCACTGCAAGGCACATCTTGTCCAGTGGCCACTCGTTTTTCCTGGCCATGGATTGCATGATGGCTGTGAGGAAGGACTGGGGGTTGAAGAATCCTGCCAGCCACACGGATGCAGGCAGCACAAAGTCTGTTGTCCACACTTCCAGTTCCTGGAAAATAAAATTAGCAGAGAGTGAAATGTGTGCTTTGAGGAGCAGAACAGTGCTGGGAGCAGTGACTGACAGAGGTGATGCTTCACAGGCCCCATCACAAATGTCTGGCATCTTCCAGCTGGGGACATGGGGCTGGAGGTGAATCTGTGGCAGCCTCCCCTGCAGCAATGGAGCTGAACCCTTCATGTGGATCGCAGGTGATGCTGCTGTTACATTTTTTAACAAAGCTACATTTAAATAGATGGTTTTATGAATTATTTTTTTTTTCTTCTGAGGCATATAAAGCTCTGATGGGGTTAATGGTGTTCTTTCTTTGGAAATGGTGATACACTCTAATGGGGAACCCTTCTCAGACCTCTGCTCTTGTTCTTGGGTAAGAGGCCACTGCAGGTAAATCCAATGGCTTAAGTTAATATTGAAAAATAAAGCAGTCAACCACTGTACACCGATGGCGGTGATCCCTGTCCTGTGTGGTGTCTGCTTGCTCTCTAAGCTTGAACTGCCACAGGAAAGGTGCTCACCCTGATGCGCAGGAGCATATCTGCATACCAGGCTCCTAAGCTGAGGAGAGAGGGGTAGGCATAGCGGGTCCAGGACTCGGGAACGGTGTCGTAGAAGAGTGCGTTTGCCAAGTCCTCCATGTCCGCTGTGATCGTTAGCTCACCCTTTAGAAGAGACACATGGGGGCAGCTTTAGCTGAAGGCAGCAGCTGGGGGATGTGCTGGGTCTGAAATGCAACTGAAACTGGGAATGTTGCGTCAGAGAGCGGCTTCTTCGGCTTGGCTTCCTGCCTACCTTGAGCCCCAGGTCCAGCTCCTTCAGTGAGCGCCTGATCTCATGCATCAGGAAGTTCATTCTTTCACATTCCTGGAAGGCGACCACCACATACGGGGTCTTCTCCTCAGCTTTAGCCATGAGCTCTGCCATGACAAAGGGCTCTGGCAGCTGCCCAATGATCTCATCGATGACTGACTTCACCTGGGAAGAACAGGGGAAATGCTGTCAATTACCGGGCCATGGCCTTAGTAAGGTTTTTCTGTTCTGCCAGCATGTTTTTCTGTGCCTTCTCCTCTGTTACTAATACTCTGTTCCTTTATTAACTGCTCTTAGATCCTACAGAGCTGCAGCAATTTTGATAGGCAAGAAGGTTACTTAAATAAAACCTCAACAGGAATGTCCTGCTGAGCCAGGACTGCACCGTTTGTTGTGAGCTCTGCAGTGATAGGCCCTGAGCTGGGATCATTCTGTAATACCTTGCACTGGTAAGCAATCAGTTGTTGCCCCAGGGCATATTCCCTGTCCATTGTGTGAGTGTCTGTGCTCCCCACCTGCACTCAGAATCGTCATCTCTCACTGTAAGGAGGCAGAAGCTCCACTTGCCTTTTCCTCGCGGGAGCTGCCTGCGCCGCCTCCTGCTTCCAGCTCCTTGGGCTGCATCTCCAGAACGGTGCGGAAGAGCCTCTCAGAGGTGATGGTGAGGAAGCCGATCTCTGCGTTGGGGTGCAGCCCATACAGGTAGGGGCTCTCGGGGGGCAGGTTCTCATCGATGTACGCATGGTAGCCCTGCACACGGGGCAACACCAATGTTACTTTGGTGCATCCGGACAAAGGAGTCGAGTTTGGCTCCAGCCTTGGGAGGAGGGCATGTACTGGGGGCACAGCTCCTGGTGGTTCTTATTCAAGATGGTTTTTCACTCACCTAAGTTTTGACTTTCCCACCCCCAGCCACAGGAATTAGTTTTGCAGCTATTTTGCATGTTTCCACTATTTTTAACTATCCTCCCCCTTGGTTATAGCATGAGGGAACTTACCTGAGCAGTAGTTTTCTACAGCAAAGGGCAGTGCTGGTCTTTCTTACCTTGTAATCCAGGCTGGGAGGGACCAGAAACCCTGGAGCCAAGTACACTTCCCTGTCCAGCATCTCCACGCGGATATACTCGCTGAGGTACGTGCGGCACAGCCGGCGGTCCCAGTCATCCGTGATGTGCCCCCCGTACATGATTTCACCAAAGAGGTACCGGAGATCGTCCCATGGCACCTACAGGGAGCAGCTCACCATCGGGTACCTGTGGCTGCACATGCGCTGCAGGGCCACAGAGCTCTTGGAATGACCCGTCCAGTGTCCAGGGCACTGATGGATCCTGGACCTCAGAGTCTCATTAACCAAGTGAAGGGGGCAAGACGGGGGACTTTGTCTTGGGTGTCTCTTGTGTTCAACCACAGGTTTCACCTTGTCCTGGGCCATCCATAATTTAAACCCCATTATCCCATCCTTATTCAGATCAGTGTTGATCATGTCTGTAAGGCCAAGGGAAAGCAGGACTGTGCTGAAGGTGAGACCTCAATCCTGCTCATTGCATCTTCATTCTTGGGGCAGGCTTTGCCTTTTAGGTGGAATGCCATTTAGAAATACCAAACCCAACCCAACCAATCACTGAGGCATCAGCCAGAGCGAGCCCTTGTCCCCACCTGGTGCTGAACCCAGCTCAGGAGCACTCTGCACCTTCTCTGCTGACATTTTAAGAAGGGTTGATTGTCATGGTGTGTTTTGCGCTGGGGTATGGTGTCTGTCAGCCCCTTACCTTGGGGTTGGCCTCCAGGTAGTTGAACAGGACATTAATGGATATGGTCAGGTCCCCATTGTTGAAGGGGTAAGGTCTGTTCCAGCCCTGGGCACCAAACTTGCGCCGCTCAGCCACTACTGCGTGGAAGTAACAGAGTGCAAACAAGATGCATTTGAACTCGATTTCTTTGCTGCACATCTCCAAGGTATCCTGCAGTGGAATGAAAGGGAGAGGGGATTGGCAAGTGGGTAAATATCCCTCTAGAGAGGAGGACAAAGGAATCTGATGGTTGTTTATTAAATAAATAAGCATGAAATTACCTTTTAAAGACTTGCTAATTTGTTAATTTTTGCATTCACTTTTTTATAAGCAACTTAGGACTACAAATACACACATATACATAGACCTGCCCCTGCTGACAGTCCAGGCAGCTCATTCATGGCACCAAGCTGCAGCAGCTTGACTTCCAGCCTTGGGAAAGGCATGAGACATCCAGCACCCTCCCTGGTTCAGGAGCCTGGGGTCAGTTCTGGTTACTCCTAAATCACATCCCACAGGTGGGACTCTGGGCACACAGGAGGTTGTGCTGGGCTGGGCCAGCTCCTGTGCCTACAGTGATGGCCACGCTGATGCTCAGCCCATGGCACCAGGGCTGGGGTGAGCCCTACCCGGACCTGGCAGCTGTGTGCGGTGGTGGGTACCTGTGTGAAGAGGTCGAGGGCCTTGTGCAGGTTGGCAAACATGCCGGTCGGTGGCTCGTTGGTGATCTTGATGGAGTTTTCCAGCAGCCCCTGTGGGATGATGTGGGACTCGGGGGTGGGGGCCGGCTCGGCGCTCATGAACACGCGGTAGTCGTTGTGGCTGCCTGTGCTGTACTGCTCTACTATCTTATCCAGTGTGCGCAGCCACCGGGCCACCAGGTGGATGTTCTGCAATAGAAATGCTCCTGTACCACTCAGACAAGCCTGGACCCAGTGGCTGCATGGGCTCAGACCACAGTTGTGCATGACAGCCAATGCACCGGGACAGGGGAGCAGAGCCTCTTCTGACACTGCCTGAGCATCAGCCACTCTGAATACTCTACTAGTGCCAGTGGGAACACCAGGGATGAGAGAGCCCAGGGACACTCTGAGCTATGGCTGGCAGCACTGCTCACTGCCTACCTGCAGGATGACCCAGTGCCCCTGCTCAGCTGCCACCTTCAGGGCTCTTTCTGCCACTGGTTCCTGGCCCTGCCCCAGTGACACATTGTGGATCCTCCCGTTTTCGATGGTGAAATTCAGTTTTCTGCCTGGGGAAGGGGGAAACCACCACAGCCTGAGACCCTTTCTTGGTTCTGTCGGCACACGGAGGGGCCACGCTGGCCTCTTGCGGCTCACGCCACAACCACAGCAGCCAGTGCTGGTGAGGAGGGGTCAGCAGCTCACCCAGGGCCTCCACATCTTTCAGGGGGTCGACACCGGGGGAGAGAATGAAGAAGAGTGGTGTGGAGGGGCTGCTCTCCTTGTACACCTTGGCAAGCTCAATGCTCCTTCCTTCCACATACTTGCTTCCCATCTTCTCTTCCACAAAGTCCCTACAGGAAAATAAACCCATAATGTGAGTTAGGAGCAAGTGTGCTCACAGCACAGCGGATGTGGTGATGCTGTGGGGCTCTGGCCACGACAGCACCTGATGGCGTAGGTCATCCTGTCTGGCCGCATGCACCGCAGCATGCACAGCTTCTGCAGTGCAGACTTGTTCTTCCACTCCTTGGGGAACACCTCCTTCTCTGGCACCTCTGACTCCACAAACTTCTTCCATCGCTTTGCTGAGCCCTCAATGTCACTGTCCAAGTTCCTGAACTCCTCCATTTCTGAGAGCACCTTCAGGTCCCACAGAGAGGGGATAGATCACTGCTGGGCTCTGCTTGCCCTTGGGCACCCCAGGGATGGAGGGGACCCTCCATTGAGGAGGTGCTGCAGGTGACCCCACACCCACTGCACTGCCGTCACCTCGGCACAGCAGGGACCAACCTTGATGGCGCCCCAGCTTTGGTGCTGCAGGAAGTCCACAGGGGATGTGACACCAGCCTTGGAAGGGAAGCGCAGCAGGAAGTCCAGCTCTGCAGGGTTCACTTCTTTCTTGAGGATGAGGACCTGGCAAGGTGTGAGTACAGCATCACCACTGCCCCAGCACACACAGCTCCTGTGTGAGGGGCTGCGCCTTGGGTGCGACACTGCTGAGCATCCAGCAGCAGCACGCAAGTAGGAGAACAACCTGCTTAAACCCACATGAACTCACGGACAGATACCACAGACAGCCCAGACACGTGTTCACAGTACCTGGAAGGCAACCTGGGCCAGGAAAATGAGTTTGTCTTTCTCAAAGAGCCCCTGTGCTGCATACACATAGACCGAGTAGGTGATCTCGTCCATCAGGTTCATCACCCTTTCCTGGACGTCATCGCTGGGGGTTGCGCGCTCGATGGCTTTCTCGAAGATCCCATGGAATGCCTGGGGAAGATCCAGTGGCAGCTCAGCACCTGCACTGCCGGGGGCTCCGGTACCAGCTGAGACACCACGAGCCCCAGCCCAATCCCATCACTGCTCCGCGCCTGCCTTGAGAGAGAACTGGTAGATGGGGTTGATCTTGTTGAGGTCGCTCAGGATGAAGTACAGCAGCGATGCTCGCTCGGCCACCGGACGGTAGTGCTCTCTAGCGACGTTTATTTGTGTTTCAGTGACTTTTGCTTCTTTGACCTGGCCGCACACCAGGGTGGGTGTTAGCAGTGCCCTGGCACGTGCCCAGGCAGTACCCAACCTCCGGCTGAGTGCTGGGAGCCCTAGGACAGGTTTTGCTGCCTCACTGGACACCTCACTTACCTTTTCCTCTATTTCCATGGCCGTGTGCTTTGTGGTTTCCAGGTTCTCCACCAGTGCCGTGTCCCCCAGGAAGTCCCCCCCAGCAGCAGAGAGACAGGCAAGCAGCGAATCCTCCAGCTCCTTCAGCTTGATCTTGAACTCGTTCTGGCTCTTTGTGAGGTTTGCCTACAGCACCGGCACACAGAGACATGCATTGGTCAGACACCAACTCACGGTGAAGCAGCACAAGTGCCCACAGCAGCACCAGGCTCCATGGGGCAATGCTGGACCCATGGCAGGCTCTGACCAGGACTCACTCTGCTCTGGTCAATGGCAGCAAGCTGCTGGAGCTGAGCTCTCACCTCTCCCTACCACCAGCCCCCTCTGCCACCACCTCATCGGCAGCCAGGTCTGTACCTTCAGGGTCTCCAGGTGCGGGTGCTCCTTGGCCACCACAGCAGCCAGAAGCTGGTCCTCCAGTCCCTCCCGCGTCACCAGGAAGTTGATGAGGGTGCACTGAGCCTGCACCTCTGGCTTGTAGTGCGGGTTGAAACATTTGGTGTGCAGAATCAGGCGGAAGCTTGGGTCATATTCCACTTCTTTGTCTCCTATTCTGATGTACCTGTTTGGTTCATTAAACAGATTAAGTTCCATGCACTTGGCAGTAACTCACCACAGACAATCCCTCAACTCCAAGTGCTGCTTCTGGCCATGCGAGATGTATTTCTGTGGCCAGGAAAAGGTGTAGCAACGGCAGAAGTGCCAAAGGCTGAAGGAGCAGGAGCTGGAGGTGCCCTGCCACAGCCTTCCCTGGCTTCAGGGCTGATGCTTCTTGCAGGCTCCAAGTCAAAAAACAAGGGAGCCCCTGAGCCCCATCCCTACAGTCCTGGGAAAAAACCCTCCCAGCTTCTCAAACCTCATTGCAGATGCACAGGGAGCATGGTGGAAATCACTAAACGAACTGGATTCTCAGACCAGGACAGTCCAAAAGTCACATCAACCACAAATATCCCCACTAGGAAACACCAGAGAAAACTGGGATATGTGGCCAGAGGTCCTGGGAATCATAGAATCAACTGGGTTGGAAAAGACATTTAAGATCATCAAGCCCAAACATTACCCAGCAGTGCCAAGGCTACCACTAAACCATGTCACCGGGGGCCTCATCTACATGGTTTGTGAACACTTGCAGGGATGGTGACGCCAGCACTGCTCTGGGCAGCCTGTTCCAATGCCTGAGCACCCTTTGGGGCAGAAATTGTTCCTAATCTCCAATCTAAAAGCAGGGAAGGGTCAGGCCTCAGCTGCTTTCTTGCACAGGGGAGCAAATCAGCATTGTAGGGCTGCAGTGGCTCCTTGGAGCAAGAAAAACTCCTTGGCACCAAAGAAGAGGGTGTGCTGACCTGCCCTTCTTGGTGGTGTTCCTGCCTAGCAGATGATCCAGCACCGGCTCCACTGTCTCACCCATGTCTTCGATCAGCAGCGTCTGTCCCTCGGAAACTGCCCGCTCGATGATGTCCAGGTAACTGCAGTGGGATGGGAGGGATGTGGGGTGGAATGGGGGGGGATGCACTGCATGGGGTGAGCTGGGGTGGGTACCCTGCAGCGACTGTGCCCTGTGGGATCCCCGTGGTGACCCTCACCCCTGGCCCTGCAGAGGTGTCAGTGCCCCATGAGCACTGCTGCCCTTGGGTGCCCTGGTCTGATCAGGCTGTGGATGCCCACAGCATCCTGCATCCCCCCGGAGCCTGCAGCCATCCTGCAGCACCCAACCCACTTTTTCTGTCCCAGGCGGATGGCCTGCAGCTCCTGCCCGTATTTGTTCTTGATCCACTTGATGCCCTGGAGCTGGGCATCCACAATGAGGGGCCAGCGCTCCGTGTTGCAGAGGATGGTGGCATTCTCGGTGGACGTGCGGTTGCTGGGCAGCCCCTGGTTGCTCCAAGCAGCCATGTCAGCAGAGTCGGTGAGGAGGCTGAGGGGGTCCAGCCCTGGCGTGATGGGGATGGGCACCTGCGAGAAGGGGCTGTTGGGTGCCTGTGGTGGAGAGGGAGCCCCTCAGTGCCAGCGGGATGGGGATGGGACTCGTGGCCACCCACCTCCAGCCTGCTGAGGAAAGGGATCCAGTGCTGCTCCAGCAGCTGCACCCTGTACTTCCTGGTGAAGTAGCCGACATAGGACACAAAGGCAGAGATGAGCAGCACGTCCCCATACACGGTGCTCTCCTGCTCCCTGAGCATCTCCACTGACTCAGCCCAACGCACGTTTTCGGATGCCAGGCCCCTGACAAGCCTGGGGGGTCAGAGAATATGGTGGCTGCTGTGGTGCCAGGGGACACTCAGCTGTGGTGCCCCATGGCCCTTGGGATTAACCCCCCTCACTTGGTGATAGGCTGCCCACACCATGGCACATGGCTCCTTGTCTGTATTCCCCCACCCTCCTCAAACTTCTATCCCTGTTCATGCTCCGGATTACTCCATCTGGGGAGGGTATGGGGAGCTCTTATGCTTCCATGACCCTCGTGTCACTGTCACCAGGCAATGCAGGGAGCAGTGGGCAGGCAGTGCTTCAACGGTACCTGTTTGCCAGCTCGATGACTCTGTTGGTTGCATCAGCCTCCTGCTGACATTTGAGTTTTTCAGCTGTAGCTTGCTCAAATTTGGCGGTGAGAGCTGCCAGGTTGTTGTTCAGCCCCTTCAGAGGACAGCACAGCTCCATCACCTCCCGCACCCAGCACGGGGAGCTGCCGGAGGCTGCGGCGGTGGCAGCACCACCACCCTTGGGTTCACCAGGGGAACATGCACTTACAGCCACTTTGTTCTTGATGTGAGTGAGCTTCTCCTGTGCCTCCATCAGCTCAGCATTGGCTTCCGCCAGTGCCTGCCTCTTGGGCTCCACCTCGCAGTACACCTCGTAGAAGCGGACGATGTTGAGGCACCAGGAGCACAGGCCAGCGGCAGCTGTTGATTTGGACATGATGAACTCCGGATCAAAAGTGGGGTCTGACTTGTAGGGCCTGGAACAGGAAAACACACCAGGCTACAGCCGTGAGCTGCAGCCCCAGGACTGCCCATGGAGGGAGGGCAGGGCAGATGCCTGGATCCCTCCTGGCCCTCAGACCCCACTGAGCTCACTGGGCGATGGTCTCTCCTGGATGCTGTGCCCAGGGCTGGGAGAGGGGCAGGAACCAGCCATAGACTCACATAAATGCCTTGAGACAGGACTCAGGGATGTGCTCCTTGTCATATTTCTTTAAGGCATCAAGGAAAGTGTCTACTTTTCCCATCATAACTTTTGCTGCCTTCCAGCTCCTGTCCCTCGGAATGATGCCCTTGGGGGCTGTCAGCACCATCACAGCTGCTGTCACATTCACCACTGCTTGGGGTGGAGACCCGAAGGACTTCAACTCTGTCAGGTTATTCTGGGAAGGGACCATGGGGCTGCTGAGCATCACCCTGGTGCAGGAACACCAGCACCAGCCAGGAAATGCTTCCCACTGCAGGGTCACCCACTTTGTTGAGGGTGTCGAGGGCCTCCTGGGCAGCTATGAGCGCCGGCTCTGCCTTTGCCAGGTCGGTCTCACAGGCTTGTTGCTTCTCAGCCACCATCTGGGGAAACGAACGGATGGGAATGGGATGAGTGGCTGGAGCCAACAGAGCTCATGCTGCCCCGTCCCATGTTGGACCCTGGCATAGTGGGCACCAGCTCACCTTGTTGATGGCCTGGACCTTCAGCTCCTCTGCATCAGCGATAGCTTTCTCCTTGCTGACCTTCTCTGTCTCAACACCCACCACGTGGATCAGTTTATCCGTGTTCTCATTCTTCACCTTCAGCTCTTCCTCCTGGACCGCCAGAGTGGCCTTCAGGTCTTCCACCTGCATAAGGGAGAAATGGAGTGCATCAGAAGGTTGATCCTGCTGAGCCCTGCCCAGCCACACAGCAGTGGCACAGTACAGCTCAGGAATCTCATGGCCACCATGACCGCCCTGCAGGATGTGCCTCCTCTGGCCTCCCTGCATCAGACACGCAGTGGATGTGATGCATAAGTGATGCTGTGGGCAGGCACCTGTGACGATGTGCTCTGCAGCTTCGTCAGCCCCTTCTCCAGCCTCTCGATCTTGGCTGTGAGCTCTTCCCTCTTTTTCAACAGCAGGTTCTGGTAGAGCTTTATCTGCTCCAGGAAGGTCTTTGGTGTGGTGTAGTTATAGCGCCTTTCCACCGCCAGGTAGATCTGGGATATCTCCTTAACACTTATGTGGACATATGCCATGAACTTGCTGATGGAGACCTTGACCTCGGGCTGCAGCAGGAACACAGGCAGTGAGATGCTCTGCCAGGAGCACAATGACCTGCTGCCCATGCGGGCGCCGTGAAGCACATCTTTGAGAAACGCAGGTGACCACAACACTAATGACACTGATGCTTAAGCTCAGCTCTGGTTTCCTGCCTCATTCTCTGGGGTTAACTTGGGCTGCACGGGGGAAAAGCTTCTCTTTCCCGACAGTTCTTTTGTGGTGGTGTTTTAAGGACAAAAGGGAAAGGAGGAGCCATTCATCCCACCTGCCCAGTGTGGGGCTGGCTGAACTCATCCCCTGGCACGCTGCAGCACGGAGAGCAGCAGAGGGGCCGGTCGTGCCCCAGAGCAGTGCCAGCACAGAGGCTGTGCACAGACACGGCGTGCACTGACCCAGGCTCCCAGCTCACCTCAATGTCCTTTGTCTCTTCCAGGAACCTGCTGCTGACGGACACGAGCGCATCCTCTGGCCACTCGTGGAACCAGTCGATGGCCGTGCAGTTCACCAAGGCAGGGAACCTCCGTGCACGCACCCGCAGGGTTGAGCCCACCGGGGAGAAGCAGAGGATGACCTGGGGCAGAGCACGGCTGCTGAGTGCAGTGTCAGCAGTGCTGAGTGGGGTCTCATAGGGCTGGGGCGATGTCAGGGGTGTCATGGGGCTGGCAGGAGCACCACTGTGTGCTGCTCACCCCAATCAGCCCCTGGGGCTGGGGGCGCACGGTTGTCTGAGGAGCATTTGGGAACATTTCACCCATCCCACCACCCTGTAATGAACCAGTTCTGTGTGTCCTGTCTGTAAACAGGGAGCACTGACAGCCCCTCTCCCGAGTGAACACCCACCTTCAGCTGACGTCTGGCTTTCTCTACAAATACTTTCCAGCAGTTTTCCCTTGTATCTTGCAGTCCAAGGTATTTCACTTCTGGTTTCATGGCATTGAAAATGTCTTCTAGTTCATCATCCTGGAAGAGCCCCGGCACCTCCCCAGATGCCAGGAAGTCATTGATTAGGACCAGGAATGCTTCTTCAGCAACTTGGGAGTCTGTCATCAGGAACACGGTGGGGACGTTCTTCACTGCTGCCTTCATGTACTGGGCGGCGAGGTCCAGCTGGGCAAGGGAGAGAAAACATCATCCCCCCTTCAGCCCCTCCACAGTGACTGATGCAGCTCAGCAGCCTTGGGCTGCCCTGGAGAGCCAGAATGGTGCCTTTGGGAAGGAGCTCTTGGTAAGGAGCTGGTGCCACCTGCTCTGCGCAGACAGGATCATCTGCCAGGGCTGCCTGCACCACATCTGCTCTCATGAGCAGCTCCTGCCCGTCCCTTGGGGCAGGACTTATGGGTGTTCAGAAAGCATCTTTGAGTAGATCGCAGGGTGCAGCAAGGAGAGCAGAGCCATGCACACCCACACAGGAGCCTGGAGGAAAGCTGCGCTCACCTTCAGGTCCTGGATGCTGTAGCCTTTCTTCAGCATGATCTGAAACACTTTCAGGTTGCTCATATAAGCTGCCAGTCGTGCCAGGCTCTGCTTTCCACTGCCTCCAACCCCCACCAGTAGTGCGTTGCCCCAGGGAGACTCTAAGATCCGACTAATCCTGCAGATATGAGATGCTGCATCTTCAAAGAGCACCTGAGGAGACCAGGAGGGGAAAGCTCCAGACTCTGAATTTCAGCTGGAAAAGCAGCAGACACCCCAAAGTGAACAAACCCAAGCAGGAGGATGCTGTGGGAGGTGCGAGCGCTGCCTCGGCACTCACCAGGTTCATGGCCGCGTTCACTTCGTTGTAGCTGTCCAGGGCTTCCCCCAGCACCTTGCTGAGGACCGGCCAGCTTGGCACTGGCATGTACTTGGGATCCCCCATGCCCTGGGCAAAGTGGCAGAAGATGTTGGGCTTGGCGAACAACACATCCTCGCCGAGGTTCTGGGAAAGGCAATGCCAGTTGTGGGACTGAGCCATGGGGCTCAGCTGTGGGGCTCATCCCCACTGGGCTGGGGCCCTCCCTCATTTTCCAGCACACCTTACCTCAAAGTACTTCTTGCAGGTGTCCCCCAGCACCTTCCTGAAGGTTGTTTGGTCCTTTTCATCCACGAGCTTGTCTCCGTACACCCGCTCGGCTTCGTGCAGCCAGAGGCGCACCAGCTCCACGGGGCTTTTCAGGCACTCAGGGGTGGAGAACAACAAACCCTGACAAACCCAAGAGTCCCTCAGTCTTTGGGGATTGTCTTACGGCTGCTCAGAGCTGAGTTTCAAAGGTTGGGTTTGGGAACTTAGTGCTTTACAGGGACATGGCGCACGGCAAGGACTCATGATGCAGGAAAAGAAGGAGTAAGGGTGAAAAAGGAATACAGATGTGTTAGAGGAAACAGCCCTCGCACTACCTGGAATATGTTGGAGAGGTCCCGCAGGTTGAAGAGGTAGTGGAACTTGATGGCTGTTGGCAAGAAAGTGGAGGCGACTTTCTGGTGGAGGGCTGTGGGCAGGAACTGGGGGTGAGCAGTGGGCACAGGGCTCCCAGCAGGCTCCCAGTGCTGGTGCCCGCCTGTCATGGTTTAAGCCCATCCAGTAACTCAGAACCATGCAGCCGCTCACTTGCTCCCCCCCAACTTCTTCCTCCCCCTGCTTCCAGAGGAATGGGGAGGATAACTGAATGAACATAACTCACACAGGCTGAGACAAGAGCAGTCCAGTAACTAAGGTATAACACAAACCACTGCTGCTACCACCAATAATAATGATAAGGGAAATAATAAGGGGAGAGAATACAACCCCTCATCACCCACTGACAGATACCCAGCCTGACCTGAGCAGTGACCTAGCCCTTCCAGGTAACTGCTCCCAGTTTCTATACTGGGAATGATGTGCTGAGGTATGGAATGCCTCTTTGGTTAGTTTGGGTCAGGTGTCCTGTCTCTGCTTCCTCCCGGCCTCCCCTCCTCCCTGGCAGAGCAGAGACTCACAAAGTCCTTGGTCAGAGTAAACATTTGAGCAGTAACTACAAACATCGGTGCTATCAGCGCTGTTCCCAGGCTGAAAGTCAAAACCACAGCACTGCACCAGCTACTGAGAAGGAGAAAAATGACAGCTACTGCTGATCCCAGGACACTGCCCCATTCCCCCCAGAGCAGCAGGGGCTCACCCAGTGCTGCTGTGACCAGCTGTGACTGCAGGTTCTGCACAGCCGCAGGCATCTTCTGCAGGGCGAGGTGCTGCTTGAGGATGGTGCTGTACACGCTCAGCAGGGCCTCCTGGCCCGGAAAGCTCACGGCAAAGACGCAGAAGTGTCGCTGTGCCCAGGGGCAAAAATTCATAGGTTGATGCAGGCATCCTGCACCGTGATGTCCCCATCCCACCCCATCCCATCCTGTCTCACTCCTCTTTGGTCCAGTCCCAGGACAGTGAATGTGCTGGGACAAGCCCCCATCCCTGTGCATCCTTTGTACCTGCAGCCTGGAGTCGATGGTGAAGGATCCTGCAGTCGGGTTCATGCAGGCCACATACTGACAGTTGTGAATGTCCTTCAAGGTCAGTTTGTTCCTGTCGTACCTGCACAGGGACCAACACTGTGATGCTTTCCCCAGGGATGGGTTTCTCCAGTTAGACTGTGCCCCACCAACCCCATGAAGCCCCATTTGGGTTGATGTGGGAACAGGGATCCCCATTTCTGTGGTGCTCAGCAAAGCCTGGCACTGCTCTCGGCAATGCTACATGGGGCCCTTCCTGCACCCCCTAGCCAGATCTGGCCTCAAGCATCTCCATGGCAGCTGGCACTTGCCACCTCTTCCCCCTTCTCAAGGGAGCCTTCTGCACTGCACGATGCATTGCCAGGCACTGGGAATCCTGCCAGGGCTTCCCTGCCGGCGCTGGCAGCTCCACTGTTTGCTTTGGGTGGGGTTTGGAGTCCCCAGCAGGGAGTTTTCCCATTCCTCTGCCAAAGCCTTCCCTGCAGCTCCAGGAATGAGCAGGCTGCGGGGGAACAGGCAGCTCAGCTCTGCAGCAGTGCAAGGCACAGCTGGGATATGTGCCAGCATGGCATGGAATTGCCAAGCAGAGGGTCACCAATGCCCCATGGCAGGGGCCACTGGCCAGATACCCACCAATGCCCGTGGTCCATGTGCTGCCGGATGAGTGTGTGCGGTGCCACAGTGCCGTACTTGTCCACCTCCGGCATGTTCATGTCGTCAATGAAGTAGATGAGCCTCTTGCTCCCGGGCGGGCCGTACTTCCTCCCGGATTTCTTCTCCAAGGGCTTCTCAAGGACAGCTGCATTGGGAGGAGATGAGCAGTGGGGCAGTGCATGCGGCACAGCCCGGAGTGGGGCCGGCTGCTGGCTGGGGCTGGCCTTACCCTGCAGCATGGCTGAGGTGGTGTAGAAGTTAAAGGGCACAAACTGCACGAGGTATTCATCTGTGCTGAGCGTCTCGAGCTTGTCCCGCATCAGGACTGACTTCCCTGTCCCCGCATTGCCCACCAGCATCACCGGCTTCTTCTTGTCCATCAGCAGGTCCATGAAGAAGCGCAGGCGGATGGTCTCGGAGGTGTGCACCAGGGAGGCCTGGGGAAATGGCACCATCAGTCCCCGGAGCTCGGCTCTTGCTGCCGGAGTTGTTTGCAGGCAGGTGCCGATGCTCTGCCTGGCTCTCCCAGCAATGCCAGCTGGTCTCACAGAAGATGCTTTCTCTGCACAAACCTGGTCCCTCTCTAAAGCAAAAGTCTCAGGTGCTTGGTTGTTCTAAAGATTTTCTGACCAAAAATAGGAGGTGTCAGAAAAACGAGTTATTAAAGCAGCACAGCCCAGATCCTGACACTGTTCCAGTGGCTTTACTCAGACATCACAGGAACCAAATTCATCCCTGGCCACTGGCCCTTTCCCTGACACAAGCCCCCTCCCTGAGGACAGCAGTTCAAAACACATGTAAATAAAGTTTTAAAGCACATTTCTGCTTTTAGACAAGTTAGTAATTATTTCATAAGAACCTACAAAGCCAGACATTGACCTGAAATTAAAAGAGAGGAGTTGGAACTTGGAGCCCCGCTGAGGTTTCCATGGGGTGAAGCAGAGCCATGGATTGGGTCTGCCTGGTGCCACCCAGGGGAAGCCCATGGAGTAACAGCCAAATAAACCACATAACCACAGGGAGCCTGTGGAGCATACCTACCTGCAAGGGGACTTCGGGGTTGAGGTTGAATTCTGGCACTTTTTCAGACCAGAGTGTGAATCTCTTTGATTCCGGATCAATGAAGTAGTCAAAAATTGTCCCCTGGGAAGGAAACTTGATGGTTTTGAATTCATTCAGCCACCACTTGCTGAACTCCAGGCGGTAATCCATGAGCTGGGAGGAACCAAACGGAGAACAACTCAGAAACTGGCTTTAGTATCTGCTGCTTTAGTATCATCTGGAGGGATGCAGCCATGGGCAGCAGGCTCTGATGAGCTGGGAGGCACGGGCAGGTGCTGGTACTTGGTCCTACAGCTGTACCTGGTCCTGGAACAGGGCCCCACCAAAGGCCCAGGTACAGGCAAAGACGAAGTAGAGCTCATAGAGGTCCCGGGATGAGTCAGGCGGTACGTTCCGTGGTGTCAGGAGGCACTCGAGCAGACACAGCACCGTCTGTATCAGCGTGACCTCGGGGATAGGGGTGATCTTCTTGAATCCAGTCTTGTGCTTCTCTAGGCACACCGGCAGGTACTTGTCAAAGAGGATTGTCAGACTGGCCTTCTCGGACTGCACTGTCCTCGTCTCAATCCAGCTGGTCACAATGCTGCCAGAGGGACAGGCAGGGCTGCAGGCAAGTGCATGGGAGCCAGCACCCTTCCATCCCATCCCATCCCATCCCAACCCATCCCATCCCATCCCATCCCATCCCATCCCAACCCATCCCATCCCATCCCAACCCATCCCATCCATCTCCCTCCCCGGGCTCACGGGCTCCAGCCCAGGTCAGCAGGGTTGATGTAGAGGATTCCTGCCCGGGACACGGTGGCTGGTGTGGCAGTCCGCAGGTGGCTGATCTCGAAGAGGAGCCGCATGGTGGGGTTGAGAGGGATGCGCTCATTGCTGGCCAAGGTGAGAACCTGGGGAGCAGCCCATAATGGAGGCATGCCCTGATCTTGGGGCACAGACATGAACACATTGGATCACCTGGAATTAATGAGCAAGTAAAGCTCCTGGGGTGTGATGGTCCTACCTTATTGTCATCCATGACCGTGTTCAGGGACTCAATCCACATGGGGTCAATATCTCCATCAAGGATGATCCACTTGGGGCCTTTATGTGTGATGTTGGCCAGGTCACGCATTGCTGTAGAAAATAGACCTGCCCAATAGAAAGACACATAAAATTGTTGTTTTGAGCAATGTTTGCTGGGGGGACACGCAGGGCTGGGTGCTTCCCTGAGCCATGTTCCTCCTCCCTCACACTCCACTAAAATGCCCCAAGAAAAGGTGTTCCCATTCCACCACCACATCCCAAAGTGTTTACAGAGACCTGCTTTATGAACTGAATCATAAAGCTGCTGCAGGACGGCTTGTGCCGGCTCCCATGCAGGTGACTGCTCACAGTGCTGGTGTCTCACCGTCCTTCCACTGCCGCGTGGATGGGTGAATAATGCCGAACAGCTCATCGCGGGTCACAGCCTTGGGGTCGAGGTCCACAGTGACTGGCTTCAGCTTCATGTTTTTGTATGTCTTGTTGAGCGACCGCAGCACCTGCGTAGAGGAGCCGTGCAGCCGTGGTGCTGGGCCCGGCACTTGTGGTGCTTGAGTGTGGCCATGGGCACCAGCTGCGCTGCCATCCCTAACCCAGGCACAGCAGCTGGCTGTGGCTGGCAGAGGCATCTGAGAGGATGGGAGAGGCCATGGGATGTGCTTGACAGGGGGCAGGAGGGGACCTGTGTCCTCAGGGATGGTTTGCAGCTACCTGGGACTTGCCACAGCCAGCGTTGCCGATGACAAAGACCGAGTGTCTCACTTGCAGCAGCTCCTGCAGCTGCACCACCTTCAGCACAAAGCTCTCCTCTGCCTGCAGCTTCAGCTCCAGCACAGACTGCTTAATGATCTGGGAGGAAGAGCAGGCATTGACCACAGGCACTGACCACAGGCAGCCACCACAGCCTCTGCAAGAGCCTAGAGACCACCTGGCTTCCCCCAGATGTGCCCAATGCATCTTCAGCCTCTGGACCCTGCCAGGGCTGGGAGGGCTCCAGGTTCACACCTTCTCAAGTTGGAGGTCTCGCTTCCTGGGAACATCCAGGGCTGGGAACAGGTCTCCGATCAGCCCCATGAAGACGGGCAAGTCATCTGTCACAATCTTGGGGATGTTGAAGTCTCTTAAAGCTCTCATCAGAACTTGGTCCTCAGCAGAGTTCGGGTCCTGTCTCTTCAAGGAGCCTGCGACCACCAGCACGGACTTGATAGCCCGCAGTCCCCAGTCATAGTGGTCCTGTGACAGGCAGCAAAGTATTAGACTTGATCTGTGGCGAGGGAGAACTGCTTTAAGCAGCACTACTGAGGAACACCCTCTCCATCACCCCACCCCCAGATTATCCACACAGTGTCCAGGCAACTGCCTTTAAAGCGAGCTTATTTACAGGACAAGCCCCAGCCCTGGCTTGTTTCCTGGAAACACGTGTTTCTTGCAAATCACTTTGGCTGAGATGAAGAATATCTGGATGCTCTCATCTTAACTGACTGTTTTCTATTTGATTCTGGTTTTGGAATTCTTGATTTCTTCTGTAAGGCAGAAATATGCCAGATGATGCACCAGTGTGGAAGTGGAATTTACCCAGCCATAGACCTAAGCTATGCAGAACATCAGCCAGCGCATTACTACCAACAGTGTTACTACAATCCATCAGATTTGAAATTCAAGCGAGCTCTTTCATCTTCAAGAACTGTACAACACTGTGAAATTACCTGTTTAGACAGAAGCTCTTTGCAGAGTGAGTACAGAGTAATGAACTTTCTTGCTAGGAGCTTTGCATCCATAAAACCTTCTGCTACAAGCATGATTTCACATATCAGCTCAAAATCGGGGACCACCATGGCGCAGGGCCTGTGAAGGGCAGTAGTGGTTTGCAGGGCTGTGCATGGACACCCACAACCCCTCATCCTCCCACAGCCAGCAAGAATTTGCACCTGAGTTGCCAATATAACTCATTCTCTGCTATTAGCATCAGAGAGCTGGGCAGTGATTTACACTGGCTGGGGGCTCTGGGGGTCTCTTGTCCAGCTTTCTGCTCCAAGCAGATTGTCACAACTGGATCAGGTCACCCTGAGCCTTCTGCAGTCACAGTTTGAGTGTCTCCAAGGAAGAAGATCCCACAGCATCCCTGGGCCACCCCTTCAGCATTTAACAACCTTTTTAAACTGTTCTCAACTGGATTTGTAGCTCAAGGTGGCAGCTGGACACCCTGAGCATCCTGTCCCCAGGCTGAGCAGGCTCTGAGCACCCCAGGGCTCTGAGCAGGGCTGTGCTGGGGAACAAGGTGTCCCCAACACAAACACCCTTATTTGCACTAGCAGGGGCTGAGGTCACATTATGGATGCAGCACACAAGTGCTGCTGCAGAGGTAAATGCTGCAGTTACTGCAGTCACACACAGACAGTTACCTGAACAGAGCTTTTAAATTTTCAGGAAGTTCTGTGCGTCCTGCATAGCCAGGGTTCATGGTGATGAAGAGCCCAACTGATGGGACCAGGTTGATTGTCTCTCCAAGGAAATTGAAGGTTTTCTTCTTGGCACGAATTGCATCTTGAATAGACTTCACCTGTCAGCGAGCAGAGGTGTCTGTGCTGCAGCACCTCAGGTCCCAGTGCTCACCCTCACCAGCCACCCTGGAAAGTGAGCCTGGAGGTCTGCCATGCCATGAGCAATGCTAGAAGTAATACTGAGAGCTTGGCAAAGCCACAGCACCAGATGATGGCAGCACCAGTGGCTGTGATGGGTTGTTGGGATGGGACACAGAAGGGTTGCATGACCTTAAACGTGCCCAAAGCCCCCATACTGCTGCACTACCCCTCCATCTGCATCCCAATACCACACAGTGGAAATACAGCAGCAAATCATCCCTCTGAAAGTCAGATTTAACTGAGAGAACGTTCTGCATGTGACCTGGAATGTCTCATCCAGTCTCTACCTGCTGCTGGTGTGCACAGAGAGCACATACCTGCACAGCGATCACGGACAACACCTCCACTGCAATGCGGTTGAACTCATCGAAGCAGCCCCAGGCGCCGGTCTGAGCCAGGCCTTTGTAGATATTGCCACAGGACTGCAGGGAGAACACCAGAGATGCTTTACACAGAGGCTGCAATGTGGGATTTGTTAAACCAGCTCAAGTACTGGGAGCTGCTCTTGCTTTTGTGGTTAGTGCTGTGCCCTAGGGAAATGTCCCACAGTGTTATAGCTCCCGAGGGTCCCCCAGGATTCCATGGACATGAGCTGGCTGAAGCTGGGGTGGGAATGAGTGATATAGGATGGCACCAGGGGCTGCTGCTGGACCCACGTGCGTTGTGCCAGGGAGAGAGCAGCTTTAGGGCACTGGTGATGAATGATGCAGTCACACACAGGGGCTGCATGCTGCAGTGGTGCCTTCTGACAGAGGGTCCCCCCCATCCTGGTGGGCACCCCCTGACCCTCACCTCAGTGCCACTGCCCCTCTCCGTACCTTGTAGTCCATCTGCTCGGAGCAGTTGAAGACGTAAACCATCATGCCCACAGCCCGGCCCAGGTCCTTGGTGGTCTCTGTCTTCCCGGTGCCTGCGGGCCCAGCAGGGGCTCCCCCCATGTAAAGGTGCAGGGACTGTGTGAGGGTGATGTAGCACCTGCGGCAGCAGGATACGGGGCTGAGCGGTGCCGGCAGCACACACAGCCCCTGCCCCACAGCGGGAGCAGGGAGCTGAGCACCCACCTGTCCGTCAGTGGTGTGATGACCAGGCGAGGTGTGTTCCCCAGGTACTCATATGAGTACTGGAGCTGCGCATCGCAGATGTTGACATAGCAGTGCTTCATCCTGGTGTCCCAGCGGTGCCGGAGCTGTGACTGCCACGTGAACTCCTGAGCGCTCTCCACCTGTGGGGCAGCCGGTCCCGACCCTCTGAGCTCCCACACGCACATCAGGACCATTCCCCACCTCTGTGCACGAGGAGAGGGCGCAGGCAGGGCCCAGTGCAGTGCTGGGGTGGGTGAGGGTCATCCCTCCATGTGCCCGTGCACAGCCCCATGCCAAGGGTCACGGCAGGAACTGGGAAAGCTGTTCCTGGAGCTGGCTTTGCATGAGCCCCAGACTGGTCTCTTCTGCCCCAGTCGTGCTGCCACCTCCCCAGCTTCCCCCATGCATCCTGACACCCCATATGTGCATTACTGATGCTATCGGGATACTGAGAAAATACTGAGAAGTGATAAAATAACAGGGAGTCTGTGCTCAGAGGTGCCAGGACATCAAGCAGTAAAAACACCCTCTTGTAATGAATACCTTCGCCTGGATCATTTTGGCTACAACATCCCTGGCGTGGACATCAATGGTGCAGATTGTCATGATCTTCATCCTTTCTCCAGGATTGAGTTGTCCAATGAGTAGTGAAATCAGAGCATTTAGCTGAGCAATCTGAGGAAGGGAAGATGATGAACAGGAAATTGATGTCATTATTTGTCCATCTCTCAGTGACTCCCTGCACCAGACCTTGCCTCTTCCAAGCAGAGAGGGTCTGCAGGACAGCTCCAGTGCTGTCACCTCAGGGTGGCAGGAATGCCAACCTGCTTTTTGTTGTAATCCTTCATGGCGTTCTCATAGCCTTCCTCCAGCCTCGAAAAGGCCATGCCAACTTCTGTGGTCCACCAGATCTGGGTGCATGTCAGAGCAACCTGCAGCAAAGCACAGGGAGAAAATGTGGCCATCAAGGGGAACATCCCAGTCCCAGGAAGGCTGTGGGAGGGCAGCTCCTACCTGTGCTGGGTAGTCGAAAGCCCACTGCTCCCGTGGCTTCTCCTCATAGGTGACCATGGCCTCAAAGATGAGGGACCGCAGCGTGGAGCGCATGCTGGCCAACACTCGGTTCAGCCAAACCTCCACCTAGAGGGTCACATCCAACAAACCCTGAGCGAGCGGCTCCCTTCCAGTCTGTGTGTGACCCTACACTGCCTTGCACAGCGAGCTTCTGCCTGCACATCGTGACAGGCTCATGGCAGACACTGGCAAGGGCCTGCAGGACACTTCCCATGGCAGTTTATGGGGTATGGGCTGAGGGCAGCCAACAGCATGGGGAGAGCCCCACTGTGACCACCTGAGGGGGCTGAGATGACTCTGATACTGCTGCAGTGCTGTCAACCCATAGTGCAGATCCCATTTCTGGGCTTCTGCATCTGAAAGGTTTCACAGCTGCATTTTGAACTGCTGTTAGTGCCCAGCAAGCACAGGACTAATCCCCATCCTGAACCTGCACACCCCTGACCACAGAGGCTCCATGCAGCTCAGCTCACCTGGCCAGACAAGTTGCAGGGTGCGTCAAAAGTCACGTACTCCTCATCCAGACTGAACATCCCCAGTGCAACCTTCATGGGCTTTTTATCCGCATCCTTCTTGAACTTCAGCTTATCCAGGCTGTCAAACAACTTTGCGAGGTGACGGGACACCTGAGGACAGAGGCACAGCCAGTCAGGGACTCCCATCCTGCACAGAGCTGTGGTCACCACCCTCCCGCATGGCTCTCGGGGTGCTGCACCCCGAGAAGGAGGGTTCCAGGGCTGGCATCCTATCCCTTAGGACTCAAAACACTTAAAAACTGCTGTACCAAGTGAGCACACAAGAGACACAGGATTATCTCCAAGTTTTGCACACAACCCTTACTTCAACTGGCTCGTTCCCGTTAGATAAAATATCAAGCAGGTCTGCAGAGGAAATAAAGTAGAATCTGGGAAAAACCAGTCTTTTCGTCTCAAGGTATTCAGCCAAAGCCTTCTCACAGACCACCAATCTAACAGAAAACAAGGAAATAACCTGCAGTTAAGCCCTGATGTAGTAGTTCTTGCTAAGTACTTGTCATGTTGAGATAAATGCCACTTGGGAGAAATCAAGCTCCTCCTTTGGCCTCTCTGCCATGCTTCACCAGGGCAGCTCAAACCTCACCTGTTCTGCAAGTCTTCCAGCTTCTCATAGAGACCACTCTTGTTTGTAGCTTCAATCACATTGGGAGTTTTTACTGCATCAGCCATTATTTCCTGCAGGAAGAAAAATGCTTCAGCTCTACCCCAAGCAGCAATGAGCTCCCGGCCCCAGGAACAGGCTTCGCACTTTGAAATCCTTATCAATAGCTTCAAAATGCTTCGAGTCCTCTGGCAGCTGCCTGCGGATGTCTTCGGAGCCAATGAAGATGCTTTCCAGGTGACTCCATGTCCTCTGCACCTCAAACAAGATGCTGATAACAGCGTCAGCGGTTGACAGCTTGTACTGCCAGGATGACACCTCCTGAAGGAAGAAGGCGAGGTACTTGGAGGTCATCAGGTTCTGCAGCTGCACTTGGTTGTCTTCCAGTGTCTCAATGAGCTCCTCATCCGACTTGAGCAGCATGATGCCTGTCCTGGGGTGGGGCTCATGCTCAAACTCCATTGTCGCCCAGGTAGCATCCAGGCTGCTCAGCACCTGCAGATGGGTGAGAAACGAGTTGGACTCTGTGGTGCTGAGTCCCAGGCCCTGTGGAAAGGCAGCAGCAGGAACATCTCCTCCAAGGGATGAGCTCCATGGAACTGCACTGTGTGTGGACTCCAGCCCCTGGGAGCAGGAACACGAGTGCTGACAGCACAGTCACATCAGGGCAGGGATCTCAGCAATTCAGTGGAGGAACTGAGCCCCAGTTACCTTCTCCATTCCTAACTCCTTTATGGCTTTGTCCACAATGCCATGAACCTCATCCTCAAAGTTGTGCAGGTTCAGCTGCAGCAGATCCGCCAGGGTTGTGTCCTCAGACATGGTGAAGTTCACCTGGAGCAGAACCAGCACTGCTGGGACATGGACTCCCCTTGGCAGGGGCAGCCCAGTTCTCACCCAAATGAGCTCATTGACACATTTAAAGACCCTACACAAACATTTCCTTATGGCCAGCTTTTAACAGAGAGCACATGCCTCCTGTGATGGATGCCAATCCCAGGAGCCTCCCAGGCCAGGGGTTGGAGACAGGGAGGGGTGGGAGTGTTTGGAGCACCTGGGTTGCCTGCATGAGTTCCTGCCAGTGCCGGTCCCTGATGGCCGGGTTCTGCAGCTCGCTCATGGCGCGCAGAGACGTTATCATGTTCTTCACAGTGTTGTCCAGCCCTATGAATGCATCCCAGCTTCTCGTCTCCTTATCCAAGCTCCTAATGTCTTTAGCAAATTTCTTGCAGTCGATATCCATCTGCTCAACGTCAATATCCTTCCACCTGGTGGTCTTCCAGTCGTCAATATTGGTGTTAACCTGAATTTGGGAATACATGCTCACAAGTAGCAGAAGTGCTCCTGCCCAGTGCCTGTGCTGGGATGCACAGCCCTGCCTCAGCAGACCTGCCCTAATGCTGTGACAACAGCCTGCTCTGTCTCATCCCACCCCTCATAGCATGAGCCTCTCTGAGGAGACAGCAGCACTCTGTTGTCAAGCCCTTGGCCTGAAGACACCACTGGGCATTGTGCCCTGGTGCAGGGACCAGCACCAGGCCCAGGGCTCCCCATCCCCACTCTCACTGCAGATGGCTGCCAGCAGCCACCATCTGCATACACTGGTTAGCTCTTCATGGCCTCAGGAACTTCAAAACCATGAAGAGCAGCCCAGCACACCCAGGACCTGCTCTGCACATCCTGGTCTCCTGCCACCTCCTGCCCTCCCCATGTGCTGGCTCAGGCTGTGGCACGTACCATGACGATCATGTCCCAGAGCTGCTTGAGCAGGCGCACCTCCCGCTGGCACGCTTTGAGCTGTTTGTACTCTGGGACCAGCACTTCGAACAGCCCGGCTGACTCAGACAGGGCAGCCAGGTCACCCTCCATGGCGGCGATCAGCTCCTGTTGCTGGAGGGAGAAATCAAAAAGGTCTCAGCCAGGATCAGTGTGGCAGGGAAGTGTCTCCTACCCTAGCACTGGCTCTGTCCCTGCTGCAGTATGGTGGGGACGGGAGGCTGCCGCAGAGCCAGACCCTCCCCATTGGGATGAAGCTGGAGCAGAGCTCCTCTGAATGGGGCTGGGGGTGGAAGGGCAGTGCCAAAGGGGACAGCACCATTCCTGGTGTCCTCCCCTTCCTCACCGTGTTCAAGGCCACGTAGGGTTCTTTGTGAGTGAACAAGAAAGGAGCACCTTCCCGGAACTTCTCCTGGAAGATGCGCTGCTGGACCTGCATGGGAGGACAGGGCTCAGGGGGCAGCCGGGGAGAGCAGCGGGGGCTTCCCCAGGCTGCTGAGTGCCAGGTGAGCACCTCAAACTGCTGGCATTTCCTGCGGATGATGTTGACCTCGTTGGCTTGCAGTGGTGCTGCCTTCTGCTTCACCTGCAGGCAGAGCCTCTTGGTGCTGTCCCACTGCTCAGGGAGCTCCTGCAGCCAACACAGCACATGTGGGCAGCCTGGTCCCCGGCAGCCGGCACTCAGCCCCCCGCACCCCACGGGACTCACTTGGAGCTGCAGATGGACCTTCTCCGACATCTCCACTCCGTAAGTGCTGAGCAGATCAATCACCTCCTTCAGGGGCTGAAACATGGTGTCGGTCGTCGCTTGCCTCTCCTTGACCCTCATCAGGTGTCCCATCACTGCCACCAGCCCGTCATAGTCTCCCTCCTCCAGAGGTTTACTCAAGCCGGTTTTGGCATCTCCAATGAACTCCTCCAGGTCCATGAGGCTGGGAGGAAGGTGCTGGTGCTCACTGGGCATCCCTGACAGGGCTCACAGCTGCTCCTGTGCCTGCCTAGGGCTTGTTCTGCAGGACACAGCCCCAGGGATGCACCCATCCCCTCTATCCATCACCATAGGAGTGCCCAGCACTTTCACCCACACCTCCACGGCTCCAGCCCTGCCCTGGCACATGGTAGTGCCTTTGCCACAGCCCAGCCAGGCTCCAGTCACCGGGAGTGCCCTGTCCCTCTGCTGGAGCTCACCAAATCCCTACCTGTCGGTGACGTGGTCGATGAGGTGCTGCCGGAGTGCCAGGCCCCGGTCCGTGATGGTTTTGCGCAGCGCCTGCTTGAAGGGGCGGCAGTCGCTCTGCAGCCACCCCCCAAACACCTTGGTGTTGGCAAACCCCAACACCTCCTTGCACAGCACCTCGCACGTGTCAATCTGGGGACAAGAGCAGGTCACAGCCAGCGGCCAGCACCTCCCTGGGCACCCAACACCTCCGCAGGCACCGGCCCCACACCTCCTCCTGAAAGTGGCTGAGGGACGGGGCCCCTTCGGGCAGGAGCTCCTCTGTCCATGCATCCCTATCATCGGGGATGGGGGCACCACCGAAGGTGAGGAAGCGCTGCAGGAACTCCTGGGGGTCCTCCAGCCACAGGTGGGCTTGCTCCTCGAACGTGGCGCTGTACTCCTCGCCTTCGGTCATGGCACTGAGCACCAGCACCATCACCTCCTCCCGCATGCTGCTGAGCTCTGTGTGCTCCTCCAGGGTGGTCTGCAGGGATGGGCAGAGCTCTCAGGGACCAGGCACCCTCAGCCGCCTCCAGCCGAGCCAGGAGGTGCCACCTGCCGTGGACCAACCTTGTAGCTGAGCTTGTCCTGCCGCAGGCGAGGGATGCACACTGAAGCCACATAGATATCGCTCAGCAAGCTCTCTATGAGCTCCAAGAGGCTGTTTTCATCTCCCACCGCCAGCGAAGGCCGGTACTGAACCCTGCCGTCACTCAGCTCCATTTGCACCTCGAACAAAGGGGCCACGCTGGCCTGAAACAGGTCATCACCTCACATGGTGCTTCACATCCTGCGTCACCCCATCCCCACAGTGGGGACAAGAGGGGACACGGGCACCTCTGGCACCTGCTGCCACGTGCACCAGAGTATGTTTGGCCACTGAACAGGTGCCTAAAGCCACCACCAGTGGGCAGTGGCCACCAAAGCAGGGGCAAACCTGGACCTACATCAAGGACCATGTTGTTGAGCAGCAGCTGCAGAGATCTGCGGACAAATCTGAAGAGTCCTCCCAGCACGATTTCATCCACGTAATCCACATAGTCCAGCCACATCTGTGTTGACATATCAGCCCTCAGCAGATTCGCATTCTCCTGCAAGCAGGGAAACCCAACTCATATTTGCCCATGAACACCATTTATTTGCTTGTGAACACCCAACAAACGCCCCAGCTCCAACCACTGCAAGTGCACTGCCTGTGGCCCCGTGGGTCCATCCTGCCTGGTTGTCACACGGGTCCCCACATCCTTCTTTTTCTCCCTGCTGTACAACATTAGAATGCAGCCAAGACCTCACCTGAGAAGGCAGAGGACTCCTGGCTTCCACTGGAGCCTTGGCTCAGCAGTAGCACAGACCCCAGGTCTGAGCCCACTGCTCGCAGTTAGAGTGGGGACAGTGCTGGGTTCAGAGCACTGCAGCACGCCAGTGTCAGGCACACTCCATGTTACACTGCCCCAGATGAAGTGTCCTGGGACATGTCTCACCGTTAGCATCCCATGGATCTTTACTCCTGCATCCTTCATGGCAGTGTAGCACTTGCTTAGGGCGTTTGCTCGCCCATCCAGGTCCAGGAGCGCTGTTTCCTTCTTGTCTTTCCTTTCAAACAAGGGATCTGCTGAGCACACCTGCAGGGAGAAGACAACAGAGCTGCTCCATGGTGGTGGGGAGGGGTAAATCCCTGCAGGAAGCTTCCCAGGAAGGCACCAACAAAAGCTACCTCCATCAGCTGGGTGATATTTTCCACATTTAACTTTGCCTTCTGGACCCTGCTCTGCAAGTCATACAAGACATCTCTCATCTGCTGGATGTACTCCATGACACCTGGGAGGAAAACACGCACCCAGGATTGACAAGTTACACAGACCCCTCCAAGGGGATGAGCCATGGGTGCACCAGGGCTCTTCGTCATCGTGGGGGAACATTGTCCAGCTCCCACCTCATCCATCCCCTGTTTTGGGGACCTGAGGGCAGGTACTTGGCCAGAGGTGGGAAGGTGCCAGGGACCCCCCCAGAGAACACACAGCGGATCTCTGGCCTTTGGTTTGTACCTTCATGGTGCCAGAACAGGGTGTTCTCTGCGCAGGCGAGCTGCTCATCCACGGCCTCCAGCTCCCCTGCCACCAGTGGCACCTCCACTGGCAGCAGCTTCAGCTTCACCTGCAGACCCAGCACAGGTGAGCAGGGACCACACCAGTCCTGCTTCTACCCCTGCTCCAGCATGACTGCACTGGGAATGGGCTCCCCCCATGCTGTGCAATGGCAGCAGCAGCTTGGCTCAGCTCTGGGGCCAGCCAGGATGTGGGGTGATGGTGACGCACCTGCTGCACCCCAACACCCCTTGGCTTCCAGGACCCATTTCATGAGTCTCCCCCCCAGGGTCTCCCCGGCCAGTGCTCTGCACATGGAAAAGCAGCCAGGTCATCTCCCCTTTGTGACCTGCCTCATTGTACCAGCCAGTGATAAGATCCAGGTTGTCCACAAACTTTTGGAACGTCTCATTTTGATCAAAAAGGGTCTTCGCGCTGCTCGGGATATCCATCTCCTGGAAGTTCAGGTACTTCACCTCCCGCAGCATAGCCATGAGCTGCAAGACACGATGACCAGAGAAAAGACTTGTGAGGAAAACCCTTAAGGTCCTGCACTGAGCCCCATTGACTGATGTTCAGGGGAGGCATCGCTGGCACTGCCCATGGAGTACCGACCTGTTTGCTAAAGTTCACGCTCAGGAGGGAAGATTTGAGGTCCCTCAGGATCAAGGGCTGCTCCAGGCTGACGTGGCAGTCCTTTTCAGCCCCCTGTACCCACTCCATGTAGACCTCCTCACGGAAGCCTTGCAGCAGCTCCATCATCTCTTTGTACTTCTCGGACAGTAGTTTGGCTTCAGCACTGACCATCACCCTGTCAAGGTCATGATAAAGCAGCAGCTGCTGCAGGGGAGGAGACACACACAGGACCAGACCCTGCCCCGTGTCCCATGGGTGACCCACACATACGGGTGATCAATGGAAAACAAGTCCTTGTACGACCCCTCCAGCCGCTTCTGCAGCTCCAAAGCCCACTCGAGCTGCCCGGCCACTGGTGGCATGTTTTTATTGATGGCTGGGCCTGTCCCACGTGGCAGTGGGGAGGAGATCTGGGTGTCATAGAGCAACTTCACATCCTCCAGCTCGGCCTTAAACATCTCCAGCAGGGCTGAGTAGTGGGAGGCCAGCTCAGCTCTTATCACCGGTCGCTCCAGCAGGTAGGAAAACATGTGCACCAACTGCAGGAGAAAGAGGCTCTGGATTCGGCTCCCCAGAGAGTCCCAGAGCAGCCGCTGACACCCCATGGTGCCCCCAGCCTGGTGCAGCATGCGGGGGGCACAGGTACCTTCACAGCGGACATGAGGCAGCTGCAGTCCTCGAAGCCTTGGCAGAAGATGGTGGCCAGTCGCCTGTCAATGTCCTCAATCCTCTGCTGGAACTCTGCAAAGTCTGTGTCCAGTTGCTGCCAGGAGAGAGCAAAATGATTTAATGTGGTGAAGCCTCTGAGCTTCCAGGCTCCTTCCTGAAGGCTTTGCTGAACGTGGAGGGCTGGAGCCCCATGACCTGCCTGACAGGCTGCCATGGGGCAGGGTTAGCCCTTGCAGTGTGCTCTGCCAAGGGGTTTTGTTTCATTTAGCGAAAGCTTAAACTTGGTACCAGCATCCACCCACCTCCTCTGCGGGATCCAAGGAGTCATATTCGCAGTCAGAAAAAACCTTGATGATTTCAGCCACCTCGTTGTAGATCTGAAACACCTGAGTCCCCAGGATGTTTCCTTTCACTCCTCCCAGTTCTGCCTTCTCCAGCTTCAGGAACTCTATAGCTGTTTGGTACACGTCCTGGCAAGTATAAATCATCATTTCACCTGGCTCCTCTCAGTGGCCAGCCCCAGCTTTCCATGTGCTGGTGGTGCCGGTGCAG
This sequence comes from Melopsittacus undulatus, assembly GCF_012275295.1. NCBI lineage: Eukaryota > Metazoa > Chordata > Aves > Psittaciformes > Psittaculidae > Melopsittacus > Melopsittacus undulatus. The sequence continues at coordinate 18,730,525 of NC_047537.1, forward strand.
GAGCTGCAGCACCAGTGCACAGCTGTGTCCTGTGAGCTCCCTGCTCCCGAGGAGCATCCTTCCCAGGGATGGGTGCTGTGCTGGGCTCGAAGCTGTGCTCCCAGCCACGCACCACTGCTGTTCCCCCTGCACCAGCAGCCCCAGCCCAACCCAGAACTGCAGCAGTTTGCCCTGTGCTCTCAGGGACCAACCACATGGAGCCCCATGTGCTGTGCTGTCACCTTGATTGTCTTGAGCCTGTGCAGGAAGGACTCCATTCTGCTGAAGATGATGCTGGGGGGGAACTCCCAGAGGTGCGGGTCCTCCTGCGAGGGGACAAGAGCCATCAGCAACCAGACCTGGCATGGATGGGGCTGGGCAGAGCCACACCATTCCCTGCACCCACCGGGAACAACGTGGGCACCAGGTCAGAGCAGTAAGTGTTGTAGGACTGGAAGAGGCTCTCTATGATGGAGATGCTCAGTTTGATTGCCCCCAAGGTCTCTTCAGGTTCTCCTTGCAGCCCCTTCATCACGTCCTCGGGGCTCAGGAACTCACGGGTCTAGGACAGGCAGATGCAGTCAGGGGCTGTTGGCAGAGGGGAACACGGAGGGCTCCTTCTGCCCCTGTCCACCCTCTGGGCTCTGGTGATGGCCGTGACCCACACTTGCCTCAATCCCACTCTAGCCCTGCGCTGGGATTTACTGGTCCCTTGACCGCCTGTCTCTACATCACCCGAGTTGGGGTCCCCACAGGTGCCCGATGCCACCCGTCCCACTCCTGCCCCAGAGCTGGAGGAGGTGGCTCGGGGGGGGGGGGGGGCTCTACCAGGTGGATGAGGAGGTTGCAGATCTCCTGCAGGATGACGACCACGCGTACGGGGGAGCTGTAGTGCAGGCAGGTGGCCCGGAGCAGGCGGACGGTGCACAGCGCCCGGTCCAGGTAGGGCTGCAGCTGCGGGAGTGGAGCCCCGTTACTGCGGGGCTGTGGTTGTGTAACAGGGTCGGCAGAGCCGGGCTGGAGCCAGACCGCAGCTGCCTCTATCGGGGTGAGAAGGCAGTGCCTGATTATTTTGCCACATACGACTCACCTCGGAGTAATCTGCTTGCTCCATCTCTTCCAGCAGGATGCTGAGCGGTTGCAGGTGGAAGCTGATGTCCTTGGCTTCCTCCAGGCCTAGCCCAAGGGAGAAACCCAGGGCTGGGTATGGGGAAGCCTAGATGGAGGCAGAAGCAGCTGCCCACCATTGCCAGGGCACTTACCAGCACTGACGTCCTGGAACATGACCTGCAGCGCTGGCCAGAAGCAGCTATTGGCCTTTTCCAGCATCTCGGCCAGCACCGTCACCCGTGGAGAGAGCAGCTGGCAGGGAGAGGTGGTGGGCTCAGCACCAGGGCTCAGCACTGGGGAAGCAGCCGCCGCCTGCCTGGGCAGTACCTGGTCATTGATGCACTGCAGGTTCACTGTCCTAGTGTGCCAGAAACCGAACTCGGCCTTGGGCAGCGGGTGCAGCCCCTCCAGCAGTGGCTCTGCTGAGTCCTTGCTCAGCATGTCTCTGATCTCCTGGGACCACTCAATGACGAGGGTTTCTGTGGCGTGCAGCACCGAAATGTCCATGGACCCTGCCAGGCTGAAAGGGGATGGTGTCACTCTCCCATACTGGGGCCAGCCTGAACCACCCGCATGTGGTCTGCTAGCCCAGCAGCCTGGCCTGAGCATCCCTGAGCTGCTGGGGATGCTGTGCCCAGGGATACTCAGGGACTGAGCCAGTGCTGCAGCTCCTGTTCCTCCCAGAGGCACTCAGGCCCCTGCCAGGCTCCGCTGGCACCAGCAGCACCCACCAGTCGAGGACAGTGCTGGAGCCATCCTGAGCATCCAGGTGCTTGGGCAGTGGGAGCAGTGGCTTTCCCTGCATCTTCCCACTCATCACAAAGTTCTCGTTCTTCAGCCGGTGGACTTGTTGTGTGACATCCTCCACCAGCACCCTGGGCCAGCCCTCTGTGACCTCCTCGCTCAGGAACAGGTGGGACACGATCTAGGGGATGGGGCTGGGTCAGGTCTCCCATTGCAGAGGGCATCGTGCAGCAGTGCTGGGGAGCAGCATCCCCTGCTGCCCACCTGAGCGTGGAGGGTTTGGCTGATGTGTTTCTCATCAGGAGCCCCCTCAACCCATGGTGGATCTCCAGCTCCTGTGGGAGCAGTGAGTGCACCAGCAAAACCCTGGTACTGAGGAGGAACATGGGGGTTCCCAGGGCCTGGTTCAGCCTTCGGCTGCTGTGGGCAGTCCTTTGAGTGGGAACATTCATGGGAAGTTTGAGAGGAATCCACTCAGACATCCCCCACTGCAGGAAGGGGAAGGGGGAATGTTGCTGGGTTTTTAACCCACAGGGAGGAAGCAACGAGTCTGAGGCACAGGAGAAACCCCTGCTTGTGGCCATCATCACCTCTGTGTCCAGGTACTGGGAGCCCAGTGCCTCCAGCAATTGTTCTTATGTTAGTGTAATTCGGTGTCTTTTTGAGCCCACCTCAAGCACCAGCTCGTGTGGGGAACCCACCTCCTCCACCACGGTCATGAAGTGCTCCACAGGCGAGGGGCCGATGTCCCCCACCAGCAGCCCACCCTGGTACTTCTCCTGGCTGATGTTCTCCTCTTTCACGAAGTACACTCCCTTGCCCCTGAAGGCTGGGGGGAAGCAGGGGGTGGCCTGGAGCTGCCCGGCTGGATGGAGCACCAGCACCAGCTCCAGCACCTCCTGCTGCCTGAAGAACTCGTTCAGCACGGCCACGGTCTCATCACTGCCCATGAACTTGTTCCACTTGTCAGGCTGGATGCACATCAGGTGCACGGCAAAGCTCTCCAGGAAACTGTGCCATGCATCCGCCATCCTGCTGGCACCCCAGTGCCTGGGGAGATCCGGGCAAAGCCCCCTCAGCGCCGTGCTGGGCAGGCCCTACACCCCAGCACTGCCACCAGGGTCCCCCTTGCCCAGCTCCAAAACCACAGGGAGCTGCTGGTCCCCATCCCTGCCCGGGCCCATCACCTCCCCTGGGCTCCATCGTCCCCCCCATCCCACCCCAATCCTGACTGGCCCTACCTCTCCCCTGTGCTGCTGCACTCCCAGCTCCACAGGAGCCTCCAGCCGTTGCCTTCAGCCCAACTGACACTGGCATGAGCCCCAGCTGACACCAGCACCAGCCCAACGGACACCGGCCCCACCCTGACCAATGCCAGCACCAGCCCAACCACCTGTGAATGGGGGTACCCGGGCCGGGGGGGGCTCTGCCTGCCCCACACTGCACACAGAGCACAGGAGGCTGGTGCTGAGCGCAGTGCAGTGTTTATTTGCTGCGGATCCTCAGCACCAGGGTACAGGCCGTGGCAAAAGGAAAAACGAAAAATAAGGGTTACAATAAAAACTCCTGTGTGTCCCTGTCCCGTCCCCCCCTCCCCCCTGGCCTCTGCACAGACCGACCTGCCATACAAAATCATCTAAAAGGAGAAAACTATACAGGAGTATTTACACCTCTGATAAATAGACTAACACTGAATCCAGGTGCCTCCCTCCAGGCCAGGGCACAGGACACGACACTGGTGCAGGGCAGAGGGGGTGTCCCAGCCCTCAAGCACATCCCACCGCAGGCTCCGCAGTAAGGGCTTGTGTGTGGGGATGCAGCAGCCACCGCTGCCCCTCGCCAGGACTGCCAGGCAGCACCATGCAGAGCTGCTGGACCATGGCCCTCATCCCGGCTCCAGCACCCTGTGGCCAGGCCAGGGCACCTGTGTCCCCCCTGTACCACCATTCACCGGAATGGGGGCAGTTCCTGGCTCCTGTGCCCACAGGGCCTGTCCCTGGCACAGGACAGCTGGAGGTCCAAGGCAGCAGCATGGGGAAGCTCAGGGCAGACCCAGACCCGCTACAACGAGGGCCAGAGTTGAGCCTCCCCAGTCCTGCAGCACCCCAAAGCCACCAGCTGCTAAGTGCAGCCTTCATCCTCCTGATGGGACACCCCAAATGAAGTAGGACAAGGTGCTGGGGAGACCCAGAAGCATGTGAGGCTCCACTCAGGATCTGGAGGTGCTGTGGTGGGGTCCTGCCTGGTGCACACATAGTGCACTTCCCATGCTGCAGCCCAGCCTGGGTCAGGATGGGGCTCCCTGCACACACAGGTGTCCATGTATCAGCTTGAGCCTGGCAAGATGCTGGAGATCTGGAGATGAGGCAGTGATGGGGGGGCAGAGTCACTGAAGCACACGTGCCTCCTCCCATGGTAAAGAAACTGGGAAGCTGAAGCGGGGTCCTGGGCCCCGAGGGCCAAGCTGCAGCGTGGCCCCAGCCCCACAGCGTGGCAGGCAGCTGCTGGGGCTGCCAGCACACTCGGTCTCGCAGGAGGCTGCTAATGTCTCTTAGTGGAGGAGACCTTCTTCTTCCTGGCAGCCAGCATCTCATAGAAAGGGTCCCGGCTGATCGCTGCCCTGCAGGGGGAACGAGGGCTTGGGTTAGTGCACAGCCAGGAGAAAACTACAGCAGGGCCTTGGGTAGGTCCCTTATGCCCTGGGAGTGTTTGTTCCAACCATCCCTGCAGGGTGCCCTGGGAAGCATGGTCCCCTTTGGGCACCGCAGACAGGTCTCTGCTGTGCCCCTGCCCAGCGCCTGCCACCTGCTGCCCTGAGCACTCACTTGATGCACTTGATCCACTCCTCCTTCTCCTCAGGTGTGGGGGCAGAGATGCGGTACACGGTGTGGTTCCCCTCCACCACACGTCCGTCTGCCTCCGTCTTGCAGGCCTTGATCACCTGGTCCTTGTTGTCAGGGATGTAGAGCTCAAAGCAGTTCTGGGAGGGAGGAGATGGTTCAGATGCAGCCCCTCTTCCAGCAGGGACCCCAGGCTGGGAGGGACGAGGCAGAGCACCAGGGCTCCTGTTGCACATCCTCCCCCAGGGCAGCCGGGAGGGACAGACCTGCTCTGACCATCACCAATGGCCCTGCCACCAGCCCTGGACACCAGAGGCTGGACTCAGTCGCTGTGATGGGTGGAGGCAGTGCTGGCTGCAGGGCCCTCCTGGGCCTGCAACACCTCCAGCTTCCCCTGCCACAACCAAAGCACTGGGGCCAGCCCCAGCCCCAGGACCCCTGCCCCAGCACTCACCGGCTTCTTGGAGTCCTCCACCTCACGGATGCTCAGGTTTTCCAGTGGGATGATGCCACGGGGCTCTTTATCCTGGAGGGACAAAGCAGATGCATTGGCTACAGGCTGGGCACCACCAAACCCCACAGGGATCCTGTGCCCTTCTCTGCCCTGCCTCAGCACCCAGCAAGCACCGGTCACTAACCGTTGTGTACTCAAAGTAGTAAAGGCAGTTGTCAGTCAGGATGAACCAGCGTCGCTTCCATGTCTTCACCCTGCCTCCTGGGAGCAGAGAGGGATGGGTTGGGTGCAGCCCCAGCTGGGCTGGTGGGACACGGAGGCTGCGGCAGCGCTGGAGCCCACACGGACACACACAGAACAAGCACTGGCACCGGGCGCAAGCAGAGCCAGGCAGCGCGGCGGGCAGCAGGCAGCACACACCATGCTGGCATGGCACGAGCGTGAAGCAGACAGATGAGGATGGAGGTGGAAGGTGGTGGAGGCACCTGTCCCCACCCAGCATGGAGCACTGATCCAGCATGGCCAGAGGATGCTGCAGCCAGGCAGCTCTCAGAGGGACACACTGACCACAGTCCTGCTATGACCCAGTGCCAGGGCAGGCATCAGCCCAGGACCACGCTTGAGGACTGCTTGGAGGAAGCTTCAAACTGCACCACAGAGGGAGAAGCTGCTCCCTGGGCTGAGGGTCCTCCAGCCCCAGCTCCGGCTCCCCCTCTGCCACACACCTGCAGTGGTGCCAGATGTGCTGCCACTGTGTGCACAGCACCCAGGAGGTGCTGCCTGGGCCTAGCACCATATGTGTTGGGGCCCTGCTCATCCCCCCAGCTACAGACAGCCCCAGGCCTCCTGCCTGGCCCATCCCAACTGGCCAAACTCTCTGTGCCTGCCCCACAGACAGGCTGGTGTCAGCACTTCCTTGAAGAAAAGCCCCTCTGCCTCCATCCAGCCAAACCCACCCCAAAACCCGTTGCTTGACCAAGGGCCACATCCTCTGCTGGGGCTGTGGGTGGGAAGAGGCCAGAGGTTCAGGACCCAGGGCTCTGAAGAGCTATACAGGAGCAAGGGCAGCACCGATGGCTGGCACCCCAGGCCTGCAGGCAGTGGAGTGAGAGGCACTGCCAGCACCCAGGATGGGGACTGCTGGGAGCCTTCGGTGCAGCACAGGACACCAAACAGACAGCTCCTGCTGCTCCCATCCAGCTCCAGGCACCCAGCACCCCCTGACCCCTGCACACAGGCTGGGGCCCTTCCTGAGGACATCCCAAACCTGTCCCTATCCCTTCACCAAGACATGAAGACCTGCTGTGGCCAGGCTGAGCTGCCTGTGGCCCCCCATCTGTCCCTGGCACAGGGTGCACAGGGCAGTGGAGGGGATTGGCAGGCCCTGGGGAGCACTCGGCATCAGTGAGGCTGGTACCCACGTCCCTGCCCTGGCAGTGGCAGTGCGTCCCTGCGGCAGGCGAGGGCCTCGGGCCGTGCAGGGAGTTGTTAGCAGCAGCAGCAGCAGCAGCAGCAGCAATGAGACTCATCACCAGCAATTAAAAACGTAAAGGAAACGAAGACCCAGCGGCGTGAGCAGAGCGGGGAAGAGGGGTACATACCTCCTGGATTTGGGGGCAAGGAAAGGAAGAGCCAAAATCATGGAAACATACAAATGAGGGAGAAAAGAAAATTAAAAAAAAAAAAAAGGAAAAAACTCAAACCAAAAAGAGGAACACCCGCACCCCCCTCGCCCTGCGTGGGTCAGTGGGGCACAGCTGCAGCAGGGAAGCTGTGAGAGGCCGTGCTGGTGGCACTGCCATGGGTCAACCTGCCCTGGCTCGCTGTGGCTGTGGCAGATGGATCCTCAGCTGCGGGGGGCAGGGCCTGGCTCCCTCCCAGCCACCCCATGGGGTCCCTCCCTGCCCCATGGCAGCTCTGCCATCTTTGCATCCCTGTGACACCAACAGTCCCTACAGGGGGTTCTGCCCTGCATGGGGCCCTTCCACCCCTTGGGCTTGCTTGGGACAGGAGGGGCATGTCTGGGCTCTCCCTGTGATCCCCCAGCCAGAACTGGGAGCAGATGGTCCTTGTTGAGCCCCACAGCTGGGCTCTGCTCTGGTCAGGGCATGGAGCAGGGTGAGGTCCCTCTCCCACACCAAGAGGTGGCAATAAGGCTGAAACACCCCCTGGCTGAGTGGGCAGAGCCCTGATCCCAACGAGAGCCCCAGGGAAAGGTCCCACCAGACCCCAGTCCTGCAGCACCCGTTCCCCCCCCCCTTGACCCGGACAAAATTCCCCAGAGCTGCTGAGAGGAGAAGCCACAGGAGCCAGGGAGCAGGCGGGCGGTGCAGCGGGGATGCCATGCACGCTGCCTGCATGTGGAGCTGTATGCGGGAGTGAGAATGCTGTACGGGGTGAGGCAGGGACTGGTCTGTGGCATGGAGAGGGTATGCACGCAGCCTGGGGCAGCTCGCCACTTGCTCCCAGGGCCTGCTCTGGCAGGATGCTGCTGTGACTGATGACAAGAAGGGCCTCATGGTCTCTGTGCTCAAACACCAGACCCTGGTACCAGCTCTGCACCCTGGGGCTTGCCCAGCCTCAAGACAGCATCTCTCGGGTGCTCACCCAGCCACACCACTGTAAGTGAGCTCCTGTCACCCAGCCCAGTGAAGATGAAGGGCTGATGGATGTAGGGACAGATGTGCAGATGCTGTCCCCACAGGGGCTGTGCCCTTGTTGCAGCCTCTTGCCCCTCAGTAGGGCCACACTCTGAGGAGCCAGGCCAGCAGATGATGTGCAGGCAGCCCAGAGGCATCACACCCACAGCCCTGCTGTCTCTGGGGACATCCTACCCTCCCCCAGCCATGTCTGCCAGCACTCACCAAGCTTCAGCAGCCAGCCCTCCCGGTCAGGGTTGAAGAAGGTGTGGGTGAGGTCGTTGCCATCATCCTCAGGGATTTTGAAGGGTTCGTTCTTGATGCTCTCATACAGATTCTAGTACAGCACACACAGTGTCAGCTCTGCTCTGGCCAGGAGCCCTGCGACAGGCCAGCTCCAGAGCCCATCCCTGGCCCCTCCACATCCCATCCCTCACCTGGAGCAGCTCCTCTGGTAGGTCCCCCCCATCGTTGATGCCACGGTTCATGGCAATGAAGCGCTCGGCCGTGGGCTTGTCCTTGACATTGGGGTTGTGCAGGCTGGTGTTCAGCATGATGATAGCAAAGGAGAGCACGTAGCAGGTGTCTACAGGGGCAGAGGGGAGTCAGCTGCAAGGCAGGGCCCGGGGCAGAGGGGCCGGGCAGGCACTCACCTGTGGACTGGAAGACGCCAGGGTTGCACTGGCAGTACCGCTGCGCAAAGGCCTCCATCATCCGGTCGATCTTCTGTGCCTCCCCGGGCAGCCGGAAGCTCCACAGGAACTGCCTGGGAAGAGCGAGGGGTTGAGCTGCTCTGGGGGCTCCACACACACTCTGGCCCCCGGCAGCCCCATGGGCCACGCTCAGCCCCCTCTGCTCACCGCAGGGCCTGCACAAGGTTGAGGTCAGTGAACTCGTGCAGCTCCACAAAGGCGTGCAGGACTTGGATGTTGAACTCGTCCCTGTGGGAACAAAGCCAGAGCACGAGGGCTGCATGAGCAGCAAGTGCTGTGACTGCCAAGCGTCTCCCTGCCCTGCTCTGCACTCAGCTTGAATCCAGTGCTCAGACCCCCTGTATCCCACTCGCTTGAACAGCAGTGTCCCAGCAGACCCGAGCCACCCTGGGCCAGCGCACCTCTCGCCCAGGTAGTCACCGATGGCGGTCTTGTTGAGGCCCTCGCCCTTGTAGAGGAACTGAGCGATGTCCTCACACGTGTTCTTCAGCAGGTCGTTTTCAATCAGGAACTGGATGCCCTGGAGGGATGCAAGAGGCTCTTCTCTGGGCCTTCCTGCTGACCCCTCCAGCCCTGCCCCTGCAGGACCATGAGGTGGCAGAGCCCAGCACAGCCCCAGCCAGGTGGGGGAACAGCCCCGCTCCTCACATACCTTCTTGGGATCCATGTTGAACTTCTTCCTGCCCATGGCCACCTGCTTGTTCCTCTGCATGTTTTTCCTGTGGAGCACAAAGCAGCTTTGAGCACCCAGCCGGGATCTACCTGCCTGCCTCCTACACACCCCTCTGGGCAGAGCCTGAACTGAGCAAGGGCCCAGCAACTCTGCCCAGGCCAGGCCCCTGCACTGATCCTGCAGGGGGCAAAGCTGGCAAATGGCTCCAGGTCCCTGCCCTGCTCCATGGGGCTGCTTGTGGCCTGGGCCCCAGAGCAAAGAGAAGCTGCTGTGATCCATCCACAGGGTCACCCTCTGCAGACGGGTGCTGGGTATGGCATCCCAACACATCACCTCTGCATGGGGTGACCAGGGCAAACTGGGTGAGGTGGGGTTTTGGGAAGAGCAGCCTTCAGGCTCCAGTGGGGCTGGTGGGAGGGTGATGGCCTTCACGCCCCAGTGTGTGATTGGACACGACACTGGGAGTTAGCTCCTGCCGGCTGCAGGACCCCCTAATCCGAGGCTGGCACTGCCTGGCCAGCCAAAACAACAAAGCTGCTGTGGCGAGACAGAGGGGCTCAGGCTTGGGAAAACAGACTTTGGGAGCAACAGTTCAGGCTGGGATGCTGCTGCTGCTCCGAGGAATTCAGAGCGCCTGGGAAAGCCACCAGCACCCATGGGATGGGGCTGCACCACTCAGCTGCCCACAGCACAAGGGACATCCAGGGTGGCCTTGCCGTGGTAGAGGGGCTCAGGGTAGCCCTGGGCTGTGACAGTGAAGCACTCACCTCTCCTCTGTGGACCCCAAGTTCTCGATCTCATTTGTCACTTCTGCTATCTCATCTTTCAGCCGCTGAGGGAGAGAGTGCACTGAGACAGGAGGTGCCTCCTTCCCTCCCAAACCCTCCAGCCCTGACAGTTGCCTGGGCCCAGTCCCCCAGGAACAGTCCATCCCCTCCCTCCTTCCCAGCCTGAGGGGCTGGTTCAGCTTGGGGGGCACTCGCAGCAGAGGCTGGCTGCACCCCACTGCTAATCCCTCATCTGCACTGCTATGCTCCAAGTGCACAGGAAGGAAGAGATTGAGAGGTTAACAGAATTACTCCCTAATCCCTTCAGATCATGCCCAGCATATGGCAGTAATTAGCCTCTGCTGCCTGAATCAGGGACACGACTCACGGGTGTCCCAGATGAGCACTGACCTGGCAGCCGCTCGACAGGGCAGTGGCCTGGCCCAGGGACACAGTCCCTGCCCATGCTAGGAGGGGGCTGGCACGGAGGCACCAGTGCCGTGGGGAACGGCACAAGCACAGGGCCCAGTGCTCTGTGGGCACCATGGGCTCAAAGGCTGCCAGCCTGGCCTTGGCCCCCACTGGGACCCCCTCCCAGCCCCAGGGCCCCACAGCAGCAGTGCTGTCAAGCAGCAGGCAGCAGATCACAGGCTCCCTGCGTCCATCTATGGGACTGGCTCATCCTGCCCTGCAGTCCCAGAGCTCTCATCTCCTGCCCTAGAAGGTTCACAAGAGCCCCTGTGGGCTGTGAGGAGCTAGGGCTGGCAAGGAAAGGGGATGGGAGCACAAACCCAACCCACAGCCTTGCCTGCTCCTGCATGGGCTGTGCAGATATGGAGCACAGCACTCCAGTCCCACAGCTGTTATGGACATCCCTGCCCAGAGCAGCTTCTCCTCCCCACTTCTGCTTTCCCAGCAGCAGGGTGAGGGACTCTGGCTGGGGCTGCAGGGACCCTGACCAGCCCCATGGGCAGCAGATTGCTCCCTGCCTCCCTGGGAACAGACCCCAGGAAGATGCTGCTGCGCCAGGAGCAGGGAATCTCCCTCAGCATCACACCTGTATGTCAGCCAGCAGCTCCTGCTTGCGGCGGCGGATGTTCTCCAGCTCCTGGCACTCCTCCGGGGTCAGGTCACTGGGCACTGTGTGGAGACACAGTCAGGTCAGCATGCGTGGCCCTGGAAATCATCCCAGCAGGCTCCCGGGGCCCATCAGGAGCTGTGATGTGGAGCTGCCGGGTGCCCACAGGAGCCGGGCTGGGAAGCAGTGTCCCTGGCCCTACACACAGCCAAGAGCCACAGACGGCACGTGAGGAATGCGAGGGCCAGGGCTGGCCCCATGGGCAGCGGCTGCAGGGGGGAGCTGGGCACTGCCGGTTCCTGCTGATTCAGACCGCGGGCAGCGGGGCCAGCACAGCCCCTGGACCTGCTCCAGCACAGCTCCTCCGCTGGGGCTCGGCCCCACAAAGTCCCATTTAACTCCCACCAGCCCAGCTGAGCTGTGGCCGTGCCTGCCCCAGGCCCTGCTGTGACCCACAGCACAGGCTCCACACAGACCTGGAGCCCTGGGGCTGCTCTGCCACACTGGGCCAGCTCCTGGCCACCCTGCAGCCCCTGTGCCGGATCTGTCCTTCCGAGCCAGCACCCGGAGCTGGTGCAGCCTTCGGACAGACTCATCTACACACTGACATCCACACGTCCATGTCACCCTGCAGGACCTGGCACCCCTCCCCAGTACCATCCCCATGGCTCAACCTTGGAGCTGCCACATGCCCTCCTTGCTGCAGGACATTCCTAGCGCTCCTTGGCGCATGACCTCCTGCTCCACAATGACATGGCATCCCATTCCCATTCCCTCCTGTTCCCAAGGTCACTCACTCCCCAGCAGTGCTCCCAACCCTCACCTGCTGCCCGTGCCTCCCACCTCTGCAGCTCCGGCCCCTGCCAGCCCCACTCACCCAGCCCGGCTGCCTGCCCGTACCGGTGCAGCACTGTCCTCAACCATGCATCACTTCTCCCCAGGCGGCCCCGGGGTGATGGTGACCACGCAAATAGAATCCCCGAGCTCAGCACTTCCCAGGCTCTGCTTTCTGACGAGCTTCCTCCTTCGCAAAACTCCCCCCTGCCGAGGCTGGAGGCAGCCCCTGCTTGCGACACCAGCCCTCCAGACACCACTGCAACACTTCCCAATGTTTTCAGTCTCTGATGCCAACAACTCTGAACCAGACAACCCAGCTCATGGCACCAGGCTAAAAGTTATTTAAACTCAAAGCACCAGAGGCCTCGTGCACCTTTTGCACATCCCAGCACCGTTCCTGCGGGCACTTGGCTGCTGTGCCCGGTGCCCAGGGCTCCTGGCAGGCCCAGGCTTGCTGCAGGAGGAGGCCCGAGCTGCAGTGAGCCTGTTGCCAGACACAAAAGCCTCTAAATCCCAGGGCTGCAGTGGGTGCTGCAGAACCCTCCTGCCCTGCTGCGGCGGAGGGGAAACTCGGTGCCAGGGCTGGACCTCCCTCAGGACCGGAGCCAGCACAGGGAGCAGGAGCAGCAGCGCAGCCTCCTGCTGCCCACCTACAAGCAGGCAGGGTCCAGCCAGCCCTGGGGCAGGCGCAGCACAGGGTGAGATGCGGTCGGGTCTGTACTGGAGCCCGTGCGGGTGCTGTGGAGGAGGAGGGTGAGCACCCGTGACACGGTCCAGCCATGTCAGCAGCAGCCAGAGGAAGAGAAACCTCAGACACAAGAGGTTTTGTGGGAAGGAAGAGGCTGTTAACCCTTCCCCATGCCCTGTGCCGCACCCGCCTGCAGCACCGTGCACAGCCCCAGCACTGCTGCTGGTGGGTGAGCCTGGCTGCAAGCAGAGCAGGGCAGCAGGGACCAGGGGGCTGGAGCCGGCACTTGCTGCCCTGGCTGCAGGATCCCAGTGCAGGCACCGAGGCCCCAGTGTAGGGGCTGGGGGTTCCACAGCTTCTGCTGCTGACAGTGAGCCCGAGGACCCCACACACCAGTGGCAGCAGGAGGGGGACTGACAGGACTCATCCGTCTGTCCCAGGCTCCAGCTGGGAGCCACAGCCACCACATGTCCCCCCAGTTCCACCATGCCAAAAGCAAAGCACCCCTGTGACACACAGACATCACACACGCTCACCCCTGGTGCTCTTTCCTACCCCGCTGCCCCCAGACAAGCAGGCAGAGCTTGGCCTCTCCAGCCTTCCCTGCACCCCAGCTCACCACTGCCCTGCACGCTCAGCACCATCCTGGCAGGATGGCTCCCCGGCTGTGCCAGTGCTGCTGTGGCTCAGTGGAGGTGCTGCTGCTTTGGGGTGCAGGCACCTGCCTGCCCCAGTGAGTCAGGACCTTGCTGTGCCAATGAGCACCGGGGCTGCCCAGCGTCATCCGGCGTCAGCAGGAGCCAGCACCAGCACCACCCTGTTCCTGCCACCATCAGGCCAAGGCTGACAACACCTTAACTCCTCTGCTCCCGGCCAGGGGGGAACGGGGCAACCAGGGCCCTGTCCTGTGCTCAGCCCTGGGGCTGGGGAACAGGAGTGTTGGGGTCCCAGCCAGGCACTGGGCCTGGCCCAGCCCTGCCTTGGGAGCTGCCAGGACACTGGAGCCAGCACATCTTGAGCTCACTGCGGCAATGCTGGGGTCTGTTCCCTCCACCAGCTGGGTCTCCCTCATCCCAGCAGGCCCCAAGGCCTCACCTTCCAGCTCCTCTAACCCCCCTCCTCCAGGTCCAGGTCCCGTCCAGGCTGTAAGGACTGAGCCCCAGGCAGGACCAAGGGGGCTGTGGGGACCACTGGTGCCTACAGCCCTCTGCAGACTCTATGGCAACTCAAATGGGACCAGGAACAGGAGCAAGGTTGGGAGTGATGCTTGTTCCTTGGGAGGTTGCTCTCCGCTGTCTTTCCCCCTTACTCCAAGGTTCCTTTAGAGATCCCCCCCTGCTCTGTACAGAACCACTGTGCAGCAAAGTCTGGTGCTTGCAACAGGAGCAAACCCCTGGCACATCCCATCCCGCTGCCAGCCCCTGGAGAGGCCACGCGAGCCTTGGCCACCTTGACTCAGCTAAATCCCACTCAGCAGCGTGAGATGGAGAAACAGCACCCGAGCAGCGGCTGCAGAGTGAGAGGAGGAAGGGCTTTGGGAGCCTCACTTGGTCCTTGGGCTCACACCGGACCTGCACTGGGCCATGCTGGCAGGGCACTGGGTTTAGGCTGCCTGCAGCTGGGAGACCCACAGGGCCCCCCAGAACTTCCTGCCTGCCTCAGCCACCACATCCTGTTTTCACTGCGCCATGTGCACATCCTGGGTTGTGTCAGCCTCACCCTTCCCCACCAACAGAGGTGCTTCAGGAGGATGTGGGGCAGGCGGCTCCAGGGAAGACCCTCCCTGGTGCCACAGCCCTCATCCTGCTCTCATACAGCCCTGCCTGTCACCAGAGCCCGACCAGGAACCCACATCCACCACTGTGGCCTCCTTGCTCCTGCACCCCCCATGCACAGACCCCAGCCAGCAGTGCAGCCGGGTGAGCACTGGCTCTGCCATGTCCACACGCACTGAGCACCGTGCAGATGCCGGGAGCACAGCCCCCACACATCTCTTGCCCCCTGCAGCGCTCACCTTGCTGGGCCTCAGAAGGAGCAGAGCCTGCTGCTGCTTGGCCTCAGCTACTGCTGGAGGAGACCTGCCAGCCCCATGGCACAGCCAGCCCCATGGCACAGCCAGCCCCATGGCACAGCCAGCCCCAGGGCCACGCTTGGGCAGGAGCTCAAGCAGATCCCGCAGCAGCAGCAGATCCTGCAGGCAGCCAGCCCTCAGCAGTATCTCCAGTGCAGCAGGCAATGAGCTTTCCTGCATGGATTTGGGTTTGGAGAGTGCCACCCGAGCTGCCTTTGCAGCCACACACAATTGGCACAGGGGCAGCAGGGTGAAGGGCTGGAGCAGGATGTGCCACAGCCACACTGGGTGATGTGCATCCTCACAGCCACCACTGGCCCTGGAGCACCCGTGGGCCCAGCAGGCACTGGTGTCGGGTGATGCCACACGAGGCAGATGGGCCTCAGCACTTAGAGGCCCAAGCCTGGGGAGGCCAGTGGTGCGCAGAAGACGGTGGTGAAGCAGCCAGGACACTGCTGCTGTCACTGGGAGCCACAGGTACTGCCATGTCTGCCAGGAGGCCGGGCACCCCACGGCAAGCAGAAGGGAGGGGGTGAAGTGCCTACCTGCCTTGGCAGCCACCGAGGGGCAGAGGAAGGCCTGGAAACTGGAGGCACAGAGCTCGCTGACCGTCCCCATGCTGCAGAGGTGCCGGGACAGGCAGGAGCAGGCAGAGGCCTGGCTGGTGCCGGTGCCTGCTGGGTGCAGGCAGGGCGGCCGCAGGACTCCCGCTGGCTGGAGCCGGGGAAGGCGACTGTGCCAGGGGAGCTCCAGCTCCGGAGCCCACGCACCAGCCCCAGCCAATCCCCACTATCCTGCCTGCGCAGCACCCGCTCTGCTCCCGGGCTCCGGTGCCGGAGCCTCAAAGCCACTTAGAGGTCAAAGAGTGTGAGCAGTGCCGGCAGCCCCTGGCCTGCTCCGGCTGCACCCCGGCAGCCCCTTGTCCCCGGGGGGGGCCGGCTGCGGGGTATTTTTAGAGCGGTTTTATCCCTCCGTATTAGAGCATTAAGCATCGGGAGCCGGCGGTCGCGTAGCAACCAGCACTGCATGAGGGAAGGTGCTCCGGGAAACAAGGCGGCTGTGGCAAGGCTTGGGGAGCGGGGGGTGCCGGGTCCGGTGCACCCCGACGGGCCCAGCCTGCCCCGGTCAGCGGCTCAGCTCCCAGCAGTGCCCCACGGGGCTCCCGCGGCAGGACTGGGGGTGCTGTGCCCCGGATCCCAGCTCCATGGTGATCTGTGGAGCTGAGGGCACAGCACAGACCTCCTGCCCCAGCCCCGCTGCGCCCCGGGCTCCCCCCCCAACCCACGGGCACCAAGCGAACCCAAACCGGCCTGACAGCTCTTCCCTCAAAGCACGAGCAATCTCCGACGCAGGGCACGGCCATGAGTAAGAAACCCCAGAGCCTGTCGGGGCAGGAGGCAGCGTCCTGCGGCCAGCCTGGCTGCCAGGAGCCAGCAGGCACTGAGATGTGCTGAGCCAGGGGAAACCAGAGCCGGGCAGGAACCAGGCAGGACAGGAGCAGTAAGGGCACCCTAGGAGCAAGCTGCCCTTGCAGGCAGGAGGGTGCAGGGCTGGAGGGGACCCAGCTCCCAAGGCTGCAGGCATGAGGAAGGGTGGAAGAGAAGGATGAGGGCAGCCCAGCACTTGCCGCTGACGTGACCGACCTGGTTTCGGCACCACTTCCCCTTTCCCAGGGGATGAAGTGGTGATTGCCACATCACCAGGAGACAAAATGCCAAGTGAGAGGAGCTGGGGCAGCTGAGCTGAGCACATGGTGTGACAAGTGCTGCCCAAGGCCTGAGCCAGCATCTGGAGAAACCCTCTGTGGCATGGGCACCCATGGGTGCTCTGGCAGACTGAAGCAGGGCCAGGCAGCATCTCCCATGCTGCACAACCTGGGCACCCAGCTGGATCCTCACATCCTGTCTGGGCAAGAAGGAGGGGTGTGTACAAACACTCCAGGGTTATGTTAATCACAGCTCCAGGCTGAAGAGCTGCCTCCCCAGAGCAGAAACCTCTGACCCACACCCGCTGTGATGGCCCAGATGGGCTGAAACAGCCACTCAGGGACCCACAGACCCTGCTGCTTCCCTGATGTGTGATTGCTGAGTGTCAGTGCTCTGGTTTACCATCCTCTACTCCCCAACAGCTCAGGAGAGCTGCCTGAGGCCCTGTGCTCAGCGCTGCACTGCCAAAGCCCCAGCAGCTCCAGCTCTTGGCTCTGTTCTCCAAGCCCAGTACCATCCCTGTGTCTTTGACCTGGCAGCCCCAGAGCTCTGGGGGACCTGCTCCCTAAGCTGGGCTCAGCCCTGCACCACACCTGGGATAGGGCTGGTGTGTCACCAGCACCATCCACCCCCAGCCCCATTCCCCTTGCTGCAGAGGTGCTCACTGGGGTCCTGGGCTGCCTCCAAAAGAGCTGAGCCCAAGGCCAAGGGGCTGCCAGGGCCTGCTGGTAAAACAGAGCTGGCAGCAAGGAGAAGACAGGATCCCCCAGCCTGGCAGCAGGACCTGACAACCCACCCTCTTCTGGGCACCTGCTGTACCTTGCACAGCCCATCCTGCATCCTGGCACCAGCCATCCTATCCCAGACAGTGAGGCTGCCTGGGCACAAGCCACTTTGCAGGAGGCTGCATCAGCCCCACTTAAAGAAATCCCTTTATCCCTGAGGCCAGGGTGAGCAGTAATCCCTCTGGTGCAGCAGGATTACCAGTACTGCCCAATCCTCCTCACCCTGGGGTGAGGTAAGACAGATCCCAGCTCAGGACACAGTGCCAGGCAGAATCGTGCTCCCATGGCTGCTCACCAGTTCTCCAGCTCGGTGGGACAGAGGCAGCGGCTGGTTCCCAACAGGACACCACCACCACACTGCCCACAAACTGCTCTTGCCAGCTTATCTGGGGATGGTCTCATCATGATCCCTGCAAGGAGATGCTGGGAAGGGGGTGGGAGTGGAGGGAGCCGCATCTGTGCCACCAGCTGCTCACCCGGGATTTGCTCTCTGCTGAGCCTGGAAGAGGGGCCGCGTGTGGAGGAGCGGACACTGGCGTCACCACAACCCCTCAAGCAAGAGCCTCCCAGCTGGACTCCCACCACTCCGAGGCTGCAATACCCCTACAGCACGGACAGCAGCGGGGATCAGGAGGTGGCTGTGCCACTGGCATTGCTCCCTGCTGCACGGTGAGCAGGCAATTTCTGATGCTGATGGATGGCCCAGGACAACTTCCAGGCAATTCCAGGAAGCAGCGAGAAGCTGCTCTCTGAATTGCTCCCAGCAGAGCTCTCCCACTAATGGGCTGCATTTGACAGCACATGGGCTGGGCTGCAACCAGTGGGCTGGGTGTTTGCACCTTATCTCACACAGTAACCTCCCTGCTGCCAAGCACAGTCATTTCTAGGGTAGAACAACAGCCTCTGAACTGTCTGCATTTCACAACTGTCACAGGCAGGAAACCAGCCCTTGAACCCTCTACATTGACACCAGCAGCACCCAAGTGACTGCGGCTAGTGGGGAGAACGGCCAGCAGCGCAATGGGCAGCACTGAGACCTTGGTTTGAGATCACACCCAGACAGACTCCAGCCTCCTCCTCAGCAAAGTCCCTGCTGAAGGAAAACCCACCTGCAGATCCACAGGAACCTGCCTCAGAGGGTGGAGGCACAGGCAATACCTTCCTGCTCCGTCCTGCTCCCCGGCACGGGGAGGGAACACTCTGAACATGGAGGATGCAGGAAAGCAGGGAAGCAACATGCACTTACATGACAGACAGGACATGCAGCACCTGAGCAGACCCCGGGAACACACTGAACACTGTGAGACATTCAACAGACCCCATGGACACAAGCTGCTGGAGACCTGCAGAGCCTAAACTCAGTGCTGGGAGGCAGCATCTGAACACCCAGAGTGAGCAGCAGGAAGAAGGCAGCGGGTCCCTGTGGCCCTGCAGCACCGATACCGCGGGCAGCTCACGAGCGGCGACAGCACCGGCACAGCCCTGGCGCAGATGAGGCCGGGCCCGGTCACGGTTGAGCAGCACTCAGGAGCCCACCCCCCGCTCCCAACCGGAGCCGCTTCTCCCTCGGCGCTCCCACCTGCGGGAGCGGGTCCCGCTGGGCCTGCCCCCCCCGCCGCAGACCCCGCTCCGCTCCACGGCCCCGCCCCGCACTCACCGTAACCGCCGTCCTCCTCCATCCCGCCGCCGATCGGGCCCTGCCCGCGTCAACGACAGCGCCGGAGCCGCCGCGGACGGCGTCACATGACGCAGAGTAGGCGGGGCCAGGCAGGCCCCTCCCGCAGCACCGCCCCGAGCGGAACCGAACGTTACAGTGACACCGGCACGTCCGTATTACCGGCGGTGCACGCGCAGTGCGGGCGGGGCCGGGGGAGTTAACGGTGTTAACGGTGACTACAGCATGGGGGGGTGGAAAGGGGGCGCAGGAGCAGCTCCAGGTGCGGACCGCAGACAGGGTCATGGGGCTGGGGCTGGGGCAGCAGCGATGGTCCTGAGGCACTTGGCAGCAGGGGGGAGAAAGGGCTGCTCCAGCCCCAGGCACAGGGAACCTGCTGAAGGAGATGATCGTCTAGTCCTGACAGGCAGGAATCAGCACAACCAAGACACTGGACATCTCTTAATCAATTTGCTGTCTCCTCATCACCCATCATTGATTTTGACCAGAAACAACCAGCTGGTTGATGGCAGCAACCTTGACAGGGTTACAAACATTGTGCAAAATGAAAGGTTAACTCCAGTGTCCATCAGTTTGTTCCAAGGAGCCCTACTGACCATAAGGCATGGGGGCTCAGAGGCCAGGTAGATCCTGGGAAGCAGACTGCCAGCTTCTAGGACTTCCCACTAGTTTTAGCACAGCAAAGCATGCCCTCAGCATTGTGTCTTTTCCTATCATTAAAGCTAAGGTTTTCAATGGAGCAGGATTTAATCCTGCAACACCAAAAGCACATTAATGGGAAAAAAAAATCTATTTCTTTTACCTTTCAGAAACAATGAATAGATAAAGTAGTTAAGAACTGAAGCTATTCAAATAACGAAAGGCCACAACTGAATATAGCCAAGCCAATTTACTCTGAGACATGGTATAATTCCACTCAGATCTGGAAAAGAGATACAAGGAGAAAGGTGTATCAGCCAAAGTTAATATTTGCACAAAAATGGCAAGTCATATAAACTGGGATTTCCTCTTCCAGCCACGTGCAGTGTGTCGACCAAGTCATAGAACCATAGAATAATAGAATAGTTAGGGTTGGAAAGGACCTTAAGATCATCCAGTTCCAACCCCCCCTGCCATGGGCAGGGACACCTCACACTAAACCATATCACCCAAGGCTCTGTCCAACCTGGCCTTGAACACTGCCAGGGATGGAGCATTCACAACCTCCCTGGGCAACCCATTCCAGTACCTCACCACCCTCACAGTAAAGAGTTTCTTCCTTATATCCAGTCTAAACCTCTGCTGTTTAAGTTTCAACCCATTACCCCTTGTCCTGTCACTACAGTCCTTAATGAAGAGTCCCTCCCCAGCATCCCTGTAGGCCCCCTTCAGATACTGGAAGCTGCTCTGAGGTCTCCATGCAGCTTCTCTTCTCCAGGCTGAACAGCCCCAACTTTCTCAGCCTCTCTTCATATGGGAGGTGCTCCAGTTCCCTGATCATCCTTGTGGCCTCCTCTGGACTTGTTCCAACAGTTCCATGTCCTTTTTATGTTGAGGACACCAGAACTGCACACAATACTCCAAGTGGGGTCTCACAAGAGCAGAGTAGAGGGAGTCAAATGGAATTCGATGCAATAACTTTCATCTGATACTGCAAAATCTTCAGCTCAGGTATAACAGGCTTTATTTCAGCGCCTCCACGTCACGGCTGGGACCTGCTGCCTCCGGCCCCTCCAGAGGCTCTGAGGCCCCTGCAGCAAGGGAAGTCTCTACTTCTTCTCCTTGGGTGGGACAGAGACCTCCTGGAGCGCTGGAGCACCGAGGCTGCCGCCTGCCTCCTGCCGCCTCTTAGTGAAGGAGCCAGTGGTGGAGTCCAGCTGGGTCGTTGGTGCTGTGCCAGCCCCATGGTCATGTGCAGGCCTTTGGGCAGCAGGGCAGTGACTGTGCCCCACTCCAGCCTGGCTGCTGCCACTGTGGAAACAGGCCTGTCCTAGGCAGTGAGGAGCTGGGGGTGAATCTTTGCCTCCTCCACCTGTCTGCAGAGGAGCTGATCCTCTTCCTGGATGTGATGGATGACAGGAGCCAGCTCTCCAGGGCCTACAAGTCCAGCACCTCCCCATCATGGCTGACCCCTGCTGCCTCCCGTTCCTCCAGGGACTCTCAGGCCTCCTCAGTAAAAAGCCCCTTCTTCTTCTTGTGAGAAGACAGGCAGCTCCACGGGACATGCCAGCACTGCTGCAACACGGCAATGGCTCAGAGAAAGCGGGACCCGAGGTGTGATGGGGGCATTAAACAGAGGATCAAGGTGATTCCTGCGGCTGCACACCAGTGGTGGGGTGCTTGCCTATATCCCACAGTAACATCCCTGCTGCCAAGGACAGTCACTTCTAGGGTAGAACAACAAAATGCAATGCCCAACTGTCACAGGCAGGAAACCAGCCCATGAACCCCCGGCCTTGGCACCAGCAGCACCCAGGTGACAGCTGCTAGTGGGAAGAACGGCCACCAGCACAACGGGCAGCACTGAGAGCTTCGTTTGAGATCACACCCAGCCACACTCCAGCCTCTTCCTCAGCAAAATCCCTGCTGAAGGAAAACCCACCTGCAGATCCACAGGAAACTGCCTCCTGTGGGAGTGGGTTCCCTGGCCATAACCCAGAGCCAAGCGCTACCGAATCACCAACACATCTTTATTGCCGGCCACAGCTGCCCCATCCCCGCGAGGCGCCAACCCCCATGCACAGCACAGGAAGGGCCAGTGAAGTTAATGCTGTTAATGGTGACTCCAACATGGTGAGGAGGGAAAGGGGGGGGGGGTAAGAGGGGGAAAGGCAGCCCCAGGTGTGGACCACAGCCAGGGTCATGGGGCTGAGGCTGGAGCTGGAGCAGCAGCGATGGTCCTGAGGCACTTGGCAGCAGGCCCCCCGAGCCAGGCTACAGGGCTGGGGGGGAGGAGAAAGGGCAGCTCCAGCCCTAGGCACAGGGAACCTGCTGAAGGAGCCCGGACAAGGCACGGTCCTTCTGGGCTGCTTCACAGCAGAAGGCAGGGACATGGAGCATGGTGGAGATGTGAGGAGCAGTGTCCTCTTCCATCCGCAGCAGCTCCCAGGACAGGGCTCCATGGCAGGGGCTGCTCCTCCTGCTCGCTGGCATTCAGGCTGGAAGGAAAGGAGCTGTGTGAGCACCCGCCATGCAGCTGCCCTGTGCCTGCCCCTCCAGCTCCGCTGCGGGCCCCTGGACCTGCTCACCTCAGAGCCGGTGGCGCAGGCTCGCTGCCTTGGCCGGATGTGTCACTGCCCAGAAGCTGCGCTGGCGCTGCAGCCACTGGAAGGGGTTGTGGTGTCTCTGCTCCCTCCTCCGCTTTTTAACCTTCTTCACCTGTGCAGAAGCACCAAGGCTCTTGGGGTCAGCACACGGTGGCCCAAAGTTCTTCCCACCAGCCCAGCCAGGGATGGGACCAGCACCCACCTTCCCTCTGTCAAACTCCTCATCCCACTCATCGATGATGGTCTTCCTGCGGGCTGAGGCTGCAGACTGAATGGCATCCCAACTGACGGCCGAGACGCCGCCATTCCAGGTCAAGACTGCGAAGCAGCACTGTCAGCACGGAGCCCCAGGCCATGCTCCACGGCTCCCACCAGCACAGGGCCAGGGTTGGAGCCCCTCACTCCAGGACCCCACCTGGGTGCAGCAGCTCAGGCCCTGGCAGGGCTCAAGGCAGGGGAGCTGCACTGCTGCTTACCCACCCTGCAAGAAGGGATTGATTACCTTGTTTGCCGTAAGCTTTGTCCAAGGAGTCAACAAGCAGCTGCTCCACCACTGTGGGCTCCAGCTGGGTCGTTGGTGCTTTGCCAGCCCCACGGTCATGTGCAGGCCTTTGGGCAGGACAGTGACTGTGCCCAGCCCCAGTGTCTGCTGCCACTGCAGAAACAGGCAAGGTGAGCACGAGGCAGAGGCTCATCCTCCAAGGCAGATCTCGTGCCCCAAAAGACACTGTCAGGACTAACAGTGTTATGAGGGTGCAGGGGACTTGGGCTTACAGGAGCCTGTCCTGGGCAGGGAGGAGCTGGGGGTAAATCTTCGCCCCTCCACCTGTCTGCAGAGGAGCTGATCCTCTTCCTGGATATTGTAAGGCTCCTCTGCTGCAGAAGCAGCACGCTGGCCTGTAGGAACCCAAGCAAGCGCAGCAGGTAGAAGGTGAGCACCATCAGGAAGCTATATGGACCACAAGGACCAAGGACTGCAATCCCGTGCCATCCGGGCAGGCAAGCTGCCAGCTCCAGTCTGCCAGGCACCAGGGTGGAGGCACAGGATCATACCTGCAGCACAGACGACTTCAGCAGCCGGCTCCCCTGTGGCCTGACTGCTGGCACTTCCCCTCCACTTGTGCTTGTGGTGCCTGGCCATGTCAGCCTCTGTTCGATGCTTCTTTGCTTTCCTGGGCTCCACGGCAGCCACACTGCAGCTGGGGAGGACATGGATCAGCTCCCTCCAGCCTGAGTGGAGCTGGCACAGTGTGGAGTTTCCCCACAGGTTAATGGGATGCAGAGACGCCCACAGCGCAGCAATGCATTTGGGGGGAGGTGAAAGCACCCACAGCAAGGCAGCACTTGGGCTGGCCCCATGCATGGGTCATCCCACCCGCAGGAAGACAAGCAGCACCCACAGGCCAAGGAGCCTGGATCCAGGCAGAACACAGGGGAGCAGGGCTGGTGCGTGGCAGCAGGCCCCAACACAGCAATTACCTCTCCTGCACCCTCCTCTTCTTTTCCCTCCTTGAGGCACAGGTGGGCTCCCGGTCTGGGTGGGCACGGAGGGATGACGGGAGCCAGCGCTCCGGGGCCTGCGAGCCCAGTGCCTCCCCAACACGGCTGGGACCTGCTGCCTCCGGCCCCTCCACGGACTCCGAGGCCTCTGCAGTGGAAAGTCCCTTCTTCTTCTTCTTGTGAGGAGGGACACAGACCTCCTCCTCGAGTGCTGGAGCACCAAGGCTGCTGCCTGCCTCGTGCTGCCTCTTCTTTGCGAAGGAGCCAGTGGTGACCGGGCTGGACTCCTCCCTGCTGCAGAGAGAAAGGTGGTGTGAGGGGTGGTGATGGACCAGCACCATCCAGAGGGGAGGATGGGTGGCGAGGGGCTGGGGCTGCTGCAGTCCAGAGCAGGGGAGCCAGCTGCCGAAATCACCCCCGAGCCAGAGTCGCCTCGAGGAGCCCCCCGAGCCAGAGTCGCCTCGAGGAGCCCCCCGAGGCCGCAGGTGGCCAGGCTGCGGCACAGGAGCCGGGCAGCGATGGGCACTGCTCACCTGTGCATGCCCAAAGGCAGCAGAGTGGAGCTGGGGCAGCTGCTGTTCGGTGAGAAGCTGCTGCCAGCGACTTGCACGCGAGGCCACGTGTGGTGGGCACTCCTGTGCAGCTTCCTGCCCTGCGGGGACTGACACAAGGAAAGACTTGGTGAGCTGAAGGAAAGAGGTTTCCCTCAGCCAAGAGGGGAAAATCAAAAGGCGAGCCCAGGGAAAGGGGATACCACAGCGGGAGGGAAGCGGGGTGGTAGAAGAGGAATCAGACAAGGAAGTTTCAAGAGCAGAAGCCCCAGTGCCCGGTGCTGAGCCCTGGCTGCACCACTGTGCCCAGAGGGCAGCTCTGAGCCCTCCTGCCCCTGCTTGCCCCAGGGAGGGCTGGTGAGGCTGCCCTGTGTCCTCAGCAAGGCAGGAGCTGTCTCTCCTGCATCACTCGTGTGAACAGCAGCAGCTCTGCCCTCCCTCCGCAGCCTGAGCTGGGGCTCTCACCACCCCCTCTGGCCAGGCACGATCCCCAGCCCTGGCTCTGCACTTTCTGCCAGCACAAGCCCTGCTTCAGAAGACACAAGGCACCTGCTGAAGGCCCGAGGCTCACCTTTCTGGCAGGCAGCACCAGCTGCTTGGGCGGTGATGGTGATGTGCTGCTGCTCTGCCCCACAGCAGCACTGGCTGACCAGGCAGATTTCACCTTCCTGCGCCTGATGGTTGTGGGAGCAGCTGGCTCCACACTGGGGATGTCGGTGCCACAGTCCATCTCCTGAGAGGTGCTGGAGCTGCTGGTTCTGCTCCCAGCCTCCTGAGAAACTGTGCCCAGCTTCCCCACTGCAGCAGGCGCTGGGCTGGCAGCATTGCTGCTTCCCAAGTCCTTCCCTGAGTCACGGGCTCTGTGCCCAGTGCTCCTGGGCTGCTGGGTGAGGCCCAGCAGCAGTGGGGATGTGGCCCGAGCAGGTGGCATCCTTTCCTGCCAGGAGCTCTGCTGAGGATGATCTGCTTTAGCTGAGCTTGTTCCACTGGTGCTGCTGGAGCCGAGGGGTGACTTGGACCTAGGAGGCTCTGGGCTCTGGACTGCAGCACTGGGCAGCGCTGTGCCCATGCAGGTGGCTTTGAAGGCTGCTGCAGCTGGCAGCGATGTAATGGGCAGCTTCACTGGGGTGGGGCCGTTCTGTAGCTCTGGTCCCGTACTCCATGTGCTGCGGTCCACAGGCACCCCGACCTCCGGCCCTGGCCCCCTCTTCTCTGGCTGCACACTGCGTCCCTGGACAGAGAGAGAGGGAGTAGTTCAGGGAGGAGAGAAGTCAAGGAGCCAGGGGTACAAAGTGATCCTGCCCTCGGAGCCACACAGGCATCCTCGACTCAGCAGGATCCTTCCTGCAAACAGCCTGCTCCCTGCCCAGCTACAGCAGAGCAGCCGAGGGACAGCAGCTCCCAGCTCCCATGAGCACTGCCCAAGAGCAGCCTCCAGGACTTACCAGTGATGGGAACAGGGGCCTGTGGCTCACAATTCTCTTTGCCTCTTTGGAGACGGTGCCCTTGGAGCCAGTCAGCTTCAAGACAGCTGTGGCAATGGGACTGTCCAAGCTCTTCTCTGGGCTGGAGAGTCTGGAAAAGAAGGGCATGGGTTAACAATGAGTGTTTGACCAAATAGAATGCTCTCGATCAGAGAGCTGCAGGTGCTCCCACCTCACATAGAACAGCAGGTAAGCCTCCTGGTTGAGGACCACTTTGACATTGCTGCAGCGCACCATACTATCATTCATCTGATACCATTGCCCATTGCTTGCCTGCAGAAGAAGCAGAGTGAAAGGGGTTGGCCTGTGTCCAGGACCTCTCCTTGCCCAAAGACCAGACTGGAGCACAGCCTGTACCCCCCATCCCTCCAGTGCTCACCACCATGCACATCTGCTGAGCGGCCTCCTTCCCACACCCTGCAGGGACCCAGCAGCTCCCAGCCCAGAGTGCCCCGGGCTCACCTTCACATAGCAGTAGTAGTGCCCGGCATGGCAACTGTACCCAGAGTGTACCAGCACTGCATAGAGTCCATACATTACAGGATCCCCCTTGTTCTCCGACATGTACGGGCGGATGTTGAGGAACTCAGGGTACGGCACGGCCTGCAGAAGAACAGAGGATGCCTCAGGAGCCTGCCCAGCAGACGGGTTTCTTGCTAGAGCAGGAGCAGCTCAGCTGTCCTACGTGTCCATCTCCTGAGGGAGCAGGAGCTGCCCTCCCGAGGCACAGGTCACCATGACGAGCTCTGAGTGCATGTCTGGCCAAGAGCGGCAGGACCACCTCCCGCCCTGCTGCTCGGGCCAGGAGACAGCCCCAGCTCTGCATTGTCGAGCACTCACCTTGGTGATCTTCTGTCCACCACTGAAGAACCGCTTCAGTGAGATGGTGAGAACGTTGGAGGCTCGGTGGATGCTGAAGCGTTTTGTTGCCGACACTTTGTTGTTGCATCTGCACAGGAAGAGCTGTGTCATTCAAGCTGTTCCACCACCCAGATGGTTGCCAGCTCTGGCCAAGTCACAAACCCCACGGAAAATGACCGTGCAGGCACCAGGCACCTGCTCACGGACACATCTGCTGGCCCAGGTCCTCCTCACGAGAGGACGGAGCCGAGGAGCAGCAGCTTTCACCACGCGAGGCTTCCACGGCCTCACACTTTAGCGTGGAACAGGTCAAGAAGCCCTCCCGTGTTGTGGCTTTCTGCCTGCTTCCCACCGGCGCAGCCGCAGCCCCGTTCCTGCCTGCAGCCCCACACGCACCCTGTGCACAGGTAGGAGTTCTCCCCACCCAGCAGGTCAGGCTTAACAAACAGCTCCAGTGCCTCCCGTAGGTTTCGGGCTTGCTGCAAGGACAGAGGAGAGGTCAGCACATGGGGGCCCGGCCAGGCGACAGCCCCGCTCCCTGCTGAGACCCCTGCCCCAGGAGAGCAGGAGCACCAGGTCCCCAGCCCGCTGCAGTACCCAGATCTCCAGTGCCAGGTCCAGGAAAGGCTCGTACTTGTCCGAGATTCTCTTGCATGCAGCACACTTCACTGCAAGGAAAGAGCAATGAGCACACCCTGCCTGGCACACCAACCTGCACCCATCACCACCCAGCTCAGCACAGGAGCCACCCCCCCCCCCCGGGTTTGAGCTCTGGGATGGGAGCATCAGCAAAGCAATAGCCCCAAGTGACTGCAGGCCCAGGGCCTGGCACCGAGCACTCACCACGGGATCGCAGGTAGCCGCCAAAGATCTGGTGGACCAGTGTCGTTGCCTGGGTCTCACAATCCAACCTAGAGACAGCAGCACCGGGTCTCACACCGTCCCTGCAGCACGGCCGCCCCACGGCCACCACGGTGTCCTCAGCACAGACTCCTGGCTGGGGCTCAGAGGGCACTGCAGGGGCAGCGCAGCTTCCCAGGGCAAGGGCCCAGGAACACAAGTGCTACCTGGGGAACACACTGACCCCACAGTCCCCTCCAGCAAGGCAGGGCACCAGCGAGAGGACAGCAGAGAAGAGCAGGGACAGCCCATCAGAGAGAGGCCCCATGTACCTGGTGCAGCCACTCAGGCAGGACTTCTGCATAGCATCAATGGTGTAACGCAGGAATTCATGTGCGTCCTCCTGCTGACCAAAGCGCATGTGCCCAGCGATCTCTGCAGGAGAGGGAGGAATCAGCCCCAGCACCTGCTGCGAGACACAGACCCCACCTCCCTCGGTGGCCCCAGGGGTTGAGCCCTCTCAAACCAAAGCGGACGCCAGACTCATGTCGGCCACAGGGGGACCCCAACCACAGCCCATGAGGCCACCAGGTCCCCACAGGCTCCATGAGCTCTACTGGCCTCATCTCAAAGGTTCTGCTCACACATTACTCCCTGCTCTCCAGCATGGCTATGGGAGGGGAGGAGAGCACAGTGGAGTCATTCTTACTTTTGAGGTCTCGGACAAAGGCCACCGGCTTTATCACACTCCCACTGTTGGCAAAAGCCTGAGCCACGTGGTTCTGCATGATACATATCATACAGAAGCTGCCTTGGTCACCTGTGCAGAGGAGAAGATGACAGGAGGTTGGGAACAAACGCAGTAGAGATAAAGGCAATACAGGAGAAAGAGCAACACCTGCACAACAAAACTCACTGTTCTCCAGGATATCTGTGCTACAGTCTAGCTCTGAGGCTACACAGCTATCTCAACTACACAGGTATCAGGACATGTCTGATGATGGGGCTGCTCTCTTTGCTGACAGCTCAGAGTGATGCCCATCACATTCCCTTTCAAAGTCACACATCAACAGCATCTGTGGCCTGTATGCAGCCTTCTGCCCTCATGTAGGCTGGGGCTGTTTGGGACGTCCAGCTCAGTCCCCACAAAGCCAGCAGATCCTACTGGAGCCATCTTAGCCCTGGCTACACCCACCATGGACACAAGTGTCCCCAAACACAGGGATGCAAAGCTCACAGATGCTGCTATGGCCAGGAAAAAAGAAACGGCATCTCTGTGGAGAAGCGGCAGGAGGGGGCAGAGGAGGCTCATCCTGACACCCACATGGCCCTTGCCAGAGCCACACGTGCTGAGATACTGAGTCCAGCCCAGGGAGCAGCGACCTGCCAGCACAGCCGCCTGCCGAGCCAGGCCCCACTACTCACGGGTGCAGCGGTGCTCCTTGGAAAGCAGGTAGTTAGCGAGTGGTGGGGTGTACGTGAGGCACTGCACGGTGGAGTTCAGGAAACATGTGTTCCCGAGGTTACACAGTCCTGCACCAATTCGGTACATCTTCTCCCATTCCATGGACAGGCGCTCCATGGGGAAGAGCACCTTCTGGGGAGCAGGGATCCTGTCCCCTGGGCCCGCTGGGGCATCGCTGCTCTCTGTGGGATGAGGAATGGTGGGTGAGCTGTGCAGTGCAGGCTGCGGTTGTGCCCACTGAGCCCCCGGTACTTACCCCGCTTGACCTGCTGCTCCTCCTTGGGGCCACACTGGGTTCCGGCAGCCTTGGCTGGGGAGTTGAGCCGCACGTACTTGCCCCGCAGCCTCTGCAGCTGCTCGGAGAAGCTCCGGCGGGCGGGTTCGAACTCGATCTTCTGCAGCAGCACCTTCTTGGCAGAGCCGGCCAGCAGCTGGGTCATGCTCCCGTTCCCGCTCACTTCCCGCCGGGCTCGCTTCATCATCTCCCGCAGCCTCTCCGTGACCGGCATGGTGAGGCCCTGTGGTTCCGGCTGCGGCGAGAGGCAGGCAAGTGAGCGGGGGACACCGCCCGGTTCCGTTCCCATCGGACTGCGCTCTGCTGGCACTACAGGCCGCAGCCTGGCCTGACCCCGGCCAGCCAGAGCCGGCGCGGCCTCGACTCCGCGCACCCAGCGGGCCCCCTCCGGCCGCCCCCACTGCGGGCACCGGTACCGGTACCGGCTGCGCCCCCCGCCCCGCTGCACTCACCGCGCCGGACGCACGTGGCCTGCAGTGCCGGTGCCGCTCCGCCGGCACCATGACTGGCTCCGCGCCTGGCTCCCGGCTGGGCGGGACCGGCGGCCGCAGCACCCAATGAGAGGCGCCCAACCCTCGGCTCCGGCCCGTCAATCACCTCCAAGCTCCGGAGACCAATCGGAGCCCCCCAGTGCGCCTGCGTCATTCGGCCGCACCCAATCCGGTTCCACGTCCTGCCCAGCACCGTGCGATCCAACCGGGCTGAGCATGGACTGCGCCTGCGCCAGGGATCCCGTGCTGGGGGCGGGGCTTCGCGAAGCTCGCGGCCTAGCTCTTGTATCCCCGCCCCCTGCCTTGGCCACGCCCCCTCGTCCGCCGGGACTGCTTCCCCCGGTGGTACCTTCCGGTTCATCTCCGCCGGGGTCACCCGTCCCTGTGGTTCTGTTCCCCCCCCGAGGAGCGGGGCCCGGGACGGCCACGGGCAGCGGGCGCAATGAGAGCAGAGGGAGCACAGAGCCGGTGGCAGAACAAGTGGCGATATTAAACTGGGACAGACTACCAGCAGCAATGGCACGTGTGATACAACCATACAGCGCGCGGCGGGACGAGGGGCCCTGGGGGTGGGGGTTTCCTTTTCTCTTTAATGTTTCTCTTTAGTATGTTGAAATTGCCCAGACTGGTCCAGGACGACATCTGAGACCTGGCAGGGATGCTCAGCATGAAAACACCTCCCAGAGCTGCGGTGGGCACACGTGGCAGAGCCGTCTCAGACGGGCAGCCCCACGGCACATGCCAGCACCGCTGCAACACGGCAATGGCTCAGAGAAAGCGGGTACAATGGGGGGTGCACCAGAGGAGGACGGGGATTCCTGCAGCTGCTTGCGGCCTATGCCCTCCTGGTACAAGGCTCCATCCTCACCACTGTGGACTGGGGAGCTCAACCAGCGCAGGTGCTGCTGAAGACTATGGCTCAGCCAACAGTGCATGAGGAGATGGGAAAGACTCTGCACCCAGAGCTCCTGCCCCTGTGCCCTGCTGAGCCCTCCTGCGTCCGAAGCTGCTGCGGCTAAGCCTGTGCAATGGCAGCAGCTGCAGAAGGGGCCACAGTAGCTATGTCCCCATGCAAACGGCTGTGGTGGGAATGGCCCCAGCACAATGCTGGGGGAAGTGGTGAACCCTCTGCCCACCTCCCATTCCCTGGGGGAGAGGAGCATGTGAAGAAGGGCAGTGGGTCTAGGGTGTGTGACAGGGGGGTCCCTCCAGCCATGCTCAGGTGGCCCTCCAAACACCTGCACAGGAGCCAGCCAGCCCCAGAAAAGGCCTATAGCCCCTCACACACAGCCGGGGTTTCTGCCTGGAGGGCTGGACTCTTCCCGGATTCCAAAGGGGAGGATGGGCAGGGGTTGGGGACTGGGGGTCCCTGCTGCTGGCAGGTGGCAGGGGACACTGCGTTAGGGGGTCTGCCTGGTAAGAGCCCGTGGTGCGGAGGCACTGGTAGACCTGCTACACAGACGGGGCAGCTCCTGCCACTCCCAAGGGTTCAGTTCCTTCACAGATGCCAGGGTGCCAGGGCTGAGCATGGCCTGGTGGGATGCAGCCCCCACTGTGGGTTCCCCCTGTGCCTTGCTCAGCCCTGCCACAGAGCAGGTCCCTGTCCCTGCCCCCCTGCATGCCCATGGCAACCACTGCAGCCCTAGGACCACTGTGGCCGAGCAAGTTTTCATGCTGTCTCCAGGGATTGATATCAGCATGGACCAGTCTAACATCTCGCAGGTTTTTTCTACTGGCTACTGGAATGCGCTTGTTTGGCTTTAGGGGTCCTCAATGTCAAGAAACTCTTGCTTGGGGGGTGCCATGCCGCGGTACCAGGCACATGAGCCATCACTCCTCTTGATGCAAGCGTAGTGCTTCGCCTGCCGCCCATCCACATTGTTCTTCTCCATCGCCCAGTCTGTCCAGAGACACTCGTCCGAGGAGGAGACGAAGCAGGGGATGGAGAGACAGCGCGAGATCTGTGCAGAACAGAGAGCACCACTGACCACCCGAGGAGGCACAGTAGGGTAGGATGGGACACGGGGAAGCAGCATGGCTCTGCTTCACTCGCCCCCAGTTCTAGACCAGTGGTGCCATGCTGCCCCTTCCCTGCATGGCATGTTGGGGATGTGACCCTGATGTGGGAGGGCTGAGGAACCCCTGAGTGTGGGCCCCAGTTCACAGCTGGAGAGAGCTGGAGACTTGGATGCCTTTCCTGTACAGCTCCCTGCACAGCATCAATCCTTGAAGGATGGGGAGAGCACCTTGTGGCTGAACCCCTGCCCACCCTGGGGCAGCCTGGCTGCTCACCTTGCATTCGCAGCCCATCTGGTACCGCTGGTTTAGGCTCTTCTTCTGGGTTGGGCTCAGTGAGTCCCAGGTGGAGACCAAGTCACAGAGCGTGATGTGCATCTTGCCATTGCCCTCTGACTTGCCTGTGGAGAGGCCAGATGCAGCTCAGTTTCCCCTCAGGCACCCTGGTGCTGACTCAGGGTGCTGGGGCTTGGCCCGGCAGGGGATGGACTCTGCTGCAGTCCAGCACCGAGGGCTGATGGTGGCAGCAGAAGGAAGGGGGGACATACACACATCATGGGTGTCACAGGAGGCCACAGGGCCACCACTGCCACCAGTTTCCCCAGGAGCCCTCCCTATGGCCACCTACCTGCAATGAGATATTCCTTTTTCCCGCCGGTGTCCAGCAGCCGGCCACACACGGCGGTGGATGGAGCCGTGTAGATGAACTCTATGTCCTTGTCAGGGCCCTTGAACATCTGCAGAGAAGGTGCAGGAGTGAGCAGCTGCCATGGAGGCTGCCCTGTCCCCCCCCCTCCTGCCCTGCTGTGTCCCGTTACCTTGATCTGCTTGATTTCATACTGGATTCGTTTGATCGGATTTCCGTATATGTCATTCCCTGAATCCACCTCTTTGGCAGACATGGCCTTTGCTCGGATCACTGCAATGGAGAGGTGCTGGGGTCAGCAGGGGTGGCCACATGGTCCTGCTCACCTGCCCCATTCCACCACGGTTCCTACTCTCGCGGCCAATGCTGCTGCCTCCCACAGAGCTGCTGCCACGTGCTGACCCAGACAGATGGGGCTATGGCACACACAGGATGGTGATGGGCAGCACTGCAGCAGCACCCTCACAGTGGGTGATAAGGAAAGGTCACCCCAGTATCATCCAGTCACCCTTGGCTAGTGCTGTCCTGAGCTCTGCCCAGCTGGGGCTCACAGGTGTCACACAGATGGCACCAGGACAGATCAAACCTGCCAGCAGTGTCCTGGAGCTCCATGGTGTTTGTCCCACAATCATTACCTAAACCCATCTCTGATGAGGGCCCCAGCCAAATACCTGCACGGCCTGGCTGGGCTGGAGCAGAAAAGGGCAGAGGGAGCTACTTGGAGGGTCACCTTCGGGTGCAGAGGGAGGTGGGAGCCGCATCCCCAAGGCACCATCCTGGCTGTTCGCCATAGCCAGCACAGGCACCAGCACTGCCCACCGTGTTGCACAGGCAGCTCATCCCTGGGGTCCCCACCCCAGCACAGATTGGTCCCTGAGCCACCAAGGTGATGCTCCGGCTGCAGCTCCATGCACTGGGCAGACACAGAAACTGCATCCGCTGGGGCCAGGGGCTGCAAGTGCCACTTCCTGCCCTCATCTGCCTACAAAGATAACTGGGAGACACTGAGACCCGAGTCAGTGGGAAAACAGCCAACTGAGGGCAGGCAGCGAGGTCCCGGCCAAAGCCAAGAGCCCTCCCGGCTCTGTGTGACCCCGGGGCAGTCCCAGTGCTCAGTGCCACTGGGCAAGGTCAGGTGCCCCAGAGCCACTGAGGCCATGGCACCTTGGAGCCAGTCCCCATGGTCACGCTGCCAGCACAGCCCAGGGATATGGGAACCTGCATGTGAGTGCTTAGCACGTGGCAGTGACCTGTGGGGCAGGCAGCAGCCAGCTCACCCTTACTCACCGGCTCG
Organism: Melopsittacus undulatus; assembly: GCF_012275295.1. Lineage (NCBI taxonomy): Eukaryota > Metazoa > Chordata > Aves > Psittaciformes > Psittaculidae > Melopsittacus > Melopsittacus undulatus. The sequence continues at coordinate 18,763,972 of NC_047537.1, forward strand.
GGACGCAGCAGCTGGTTTGGTGCCTCATGGGGTGGCCTGAGCCTCTGCACTGAGCCCCGTGGCTACCACCTCTGCCTGGCTCCTTCCACCAGTGTGGGAACTGGAGCTCCTAGCCGGCCCCAGGCAGCACCGGGACACCGATGGTGCAGGGGACAGTGGCAGCCCCAGGGCCACAGCTCCTGCTCAGCAGCCTATGGGGCCTGGCTGTAGGGCAGGGCCTTGCACAGCTCCCTGCACTGCTGAGGGTACCACAATCCCATGGGAGACATCTCCCCATCCCTCAGGGCCCCTGCCAGCCCTGCTCCATGTGCAGGTGGGATAGCGAGTGGAGAGCCACGCTTTGGGCAGCGGCTCCAGCCAAGCTGGGAACCCATCAAACGTCCCTCACTACATAGTGGGGTGAGAGCAGCCAGGGACACGCAGGGTGCAGCACCAATGGCACAGCAAGGAGAGAGAACCTGACCATGGTCTATAAATACCATAGGCACAGGGGCACGCAGATGGGCTATTTCAGCTAAAGGTCAGGAGGGCACAGCCCCTCTTGGGCACGGTAAGTGCCAACTGAGCTCACTCTGGAAAGGAGGAGGTGGCCACCACCATGAGCAGGGGCCAAGAAGACACTTCCTAAAACAGCCACTCTGGGGTAATGTGAGAACTCACTCAGTGCGGGACAGGCAGACTCAGCGGCTGCGGGTACCAGTGCTGCACTGATGGCTTTCCCAGCCAAGCTCCCATCCCTGCGGATGGGCCTTGGGCACACTGGCAGTATCTCAGCCCAATGGCCAGCCCCTGCATCCCTGCCTGCAGCAGGGCACATCTCTGCCCTGGGTCCCTGTTTCAGGGTGGAGCAGCTCCACTCGTTGGTCCCTGCTGCCAGACCTGTGTCCGCTCCTCTGCCTGCACCTCATTGCAGGCACAGGCCACCCCTCACCCCTCACCCAGCGGCTGCCTCATCCCCCTGCCCTCCACGGCTCCATGTCTGCGGCAGAACTTGGGTGCAATGGAGCTGGAAAGCCGCACACCAACTCCAGCCCAGCTGCTCCCGGCGCGGGGAATGGTTACTGGTTCAGTGGGCTCCAGCCTTTTCCATTCACGTGCTGATGAATCACTTGACAAAAATGCAGCCCAATTCTAGGCGGATTTGTTCTGAACAGTGCGGCTTTGTGGAGGGGACGGCTGCGCTGCGCTTTCCCCGCCAAGACCCCAGCAGCTCAGCCAAGCTGCTCTGTGCCAGCCAGGAGCCGGAGCATGAGCAGGGTGATTCGCAGGGATCGCGGATGGGAGCCCCTGAGGGGAGCCCAGCTGGGATCCCTGGAAGCAGGAGGCAGGGCCGAGGTATGGAGGAAACCCCCAGTACCCAGAAACCAGTAGAGGACCTCACCGAACAGCAGTGTCATTGGCCACATCACCTACCACTGGCCTGGACAGGCACAGGAGCTCAGACCCTCCATGAAATGGGCCACAAGGAAGGTTCCCAGCAGACCCCGCAACACTCCCCCTGGCTGGTCAATGAGCCCATGATGAGCAGGGACAGGCCAAGGCTGCGGTGCAGCTCTAGGAGCAAAGCTGGGTACAAACAGCATCACCCAGTGCCATAAACCCATGGTGATGTCTCTTGCAGGGGCCTCTGCTGAGCTGAATGGGCAGGGAACAAAGCTCCCTTCTCCGGGGCTGTTGGCAGCCAGCTGAGTGGAGGGGATGGCTGCCAGTGCCAGCACTGCCCGCTGCCTGCCCCGCACTGCCCGGCCCCGCTGGGCACCCAGCAGCAGCAGAGCAGGGCACCCTGTGGGGATGAGGAGGCAGGAGTGATGCAGAGTGGCAGAGGCTGCCCCGGTGCATGGCAGTGCCAGGGCACTGCGATGGCAGCACCACGGGGAGGGCAATGTGAGCACCAGCACCAGGCCCTGCTCAGCCCGCACGGGAGCCACAGGCTGCGCTGCCACAGCCGCCTGCGTCATCCCAGCCTCTGACGGGAGTGGGATGGGACCCAATCAGTGACGGCCCCGGCGTCAGCCCACGGCCCCTCCATGCCGTCCGCTCGGGAAGGGCCCTGGTGCTCGGCAGGAGACACCAACACCAGCTGCGCTCCTCCGGCAGCCCCTCGGCAGGGACCTGCTCCACCACTGCCCCCAGCCTCCCTCTGCTGCATGGTCCCTGCTCCCACTCTTCCTTGTGCCCCATCCCCAGAATCAAACACTGGGATTGGTGCAGTGCTGCCACGGCTGCATCCATGGAGCCCCTGCCTCCACTGTCCCACTGACCTGTCCTGAGGCTGGCACTGCCACACAAAGCCAAAGCCACAGCCATGCCCACAGCATCACCTCCTGCAATCCCTCATCCCCATGCTGCTCCAGAGGAGACCAGGAAGGAGCTGGGTCTTGTGCTGTGCTCCCTGCGTGACCACATCCTCACCTGGCAGCCGAGCATCTCCAGTACTGCAGGGAGCAGTCCCACTGCCCATCCCATGGGCCAGGAAGCACAAGTGCAGGCAGGACAGGTCACTTGTTGCAATGCACTAGCTCCAGTGACACAACTCCCAGCCCCTCTGTGACAACCCAGCCCAATGAAGAGTTGCTTCCACCATCACATCCCTAACAGGGCCCAGCCTGAACATGGGCTGCTCCATCTGCAACAGTCAGCAAAGGTCCCAGCACCCCAGGCTGTCCCTGGGCTCCACACACTCTCAGGGAGGGAGCTCACTGAACATCCAGGGGAAGACAAGAAGCAGCAAGAAGCCCAAGGATCACAGGCTGCAGGAGATGGATCCCTGTTGCATGGGAAGAGGGTGGGGAGCTCATCCAGGACAAACCCTGCTCCCCTGAGCCCAGCCCCATCCCTATCTGGGCTCAAACAAGGCAAGGCTGATCCAGACAAACCACAGAGAGGACTCAAGCTGGGAGCCAGGAGGAGGCTGCACAGCAGGATGAGCTCCAGGCACCCACGTAACAGACACCAGCGGAACAATGCAATCCAGGCACCAGCCTGGGCATTGCAGCCTTCCGGGGCACAGCAAGACACCCCACGGCCACCGAGACAGACGGTGACTCAGCAGCTGAGTCATGGCTGAGCCAGCACCCCGGGACAGGCCTGAGTCACCCGGAGCACTGGTACTGACTGGAGTGTGATGGAAAGCTGCAGCCACGCTCACAGGGATCCCCTGGCTCAGAGACACCAGCTCTAAATCCAGTGCTCCATTTTGTCTGGAAAGCTCTCCATGCCCGATAAGCTTTGTGGTGGCAGCAAGGCCGGGCAGAGGCAGCGCAAGGGGCAGCAGCCAGATGCCATGGGACCTGCTGGCGTGAAGGAAAACCAGCAGTAACGGGATCTGGAAGGAGCGAGTGCAGCCTGGGAATCTGTCAGGAGAATCCTGGCAGGATGAGCAAGGGACAGGGCAGGGCCATCCAGAGGTTGAGGCTGCCTAAGTGTTTGGGAATGTTACCTCTCCAGCTGAGCCTGGGAACGGCCCTGCAAAGGAGAGCGTCGGGAACTGGGGCTGGTCTGTTTGTTCAATATGTTAAAATCCAATAAGGGCATTATTCATAGAAAGAGGAATCCAGATCCCGGCGCTGCCAAGCCCTCCCTTTCAGCAGCATCCAAGCCGAACAAAGTGGAACGGGAGAGAGGAAATGCCTGGAAATAAGGCGCAGACGGGAGGTGACCGAGCCCGGCGCTGGCTCTGCCGGGCCGGACCCCGGCGGCTCCGGTGCTGCCACGTCCCAGCGCGGCGCGATCGGACCTGTTGGAGGCCGGGGCTCCCCGGGCCGCCGGGGACGCGCATCCCGGCCCAGCCCCGGCGGCTCCTGCATCGCGCGGGGACGGCGAGGAGCGAACGGGCGGACCGCGGCTCTGCTCCCGGCGGCAGCGGCTCCGGCCGGGGCAGGTGCGGGGCCCGCGGGGGCTGTGCGCGCTCCCGCTGCTCCCGCTCCTCCCGCTGCTCCCGCTCCGAGCCAACTTTCCGTCCCTTCCCCCGCCGCGAAGTTGGCGCGGGCCGGGCCGGGCTGCGGGGCCCCGCGGGGGACAAAGCGCGGGGCTCGACGGGGAGCTCACCTACGTCCGCGTTGCAGAAGGCCTGCTGCGGGTGGATGGGCGAGCAGCTGCAGGCGTCGGCCGGGCGGGCCCTGCCGAGCAGCAGCACCAGCAGCCAGGCCAGCAGGCAGGGCAGCGCCGCGGGCATCGTGCGGAGGGGCTGCAGGCTCAGCGACCCGGCCGACAGACCCGCACCCACCGCCGGGCCCGCCCGAGCCGACGCCAGAAAGTTTGGGGCCGGCGGCCGCGGCGTTGCGGGCGCTGCTGTGGCCGCTGCTCCGCTGCCTTCTATGGAGGTGTTTTCTTCCTTCCCCGGCTGCCGCTCAGCTTCGCTTTTTAACGTGCTCCCGAGATTTGCTGCTCCTCCTCTGCATGGCGCAGGGCCAGCCCGGCTGCTCCCGCCCCTCCGCACGATGCGGCTCCGTGATCGCCTCCCCCGGCCCGGCCCGGCCCCCGCCCTCCCCCCTCCGCCCCGGGACCCGGTTCGCAGCTCTGGCTCCCGGCCTGCGCCGAGGGGAGCAGCGGATCAGAGGGAAGGCAGCGGTTATGTCGGTGCCGAAGCTCGTCCTCCTGCCCGTTCCCCCTCGCCCTTCCTCCCCTCCACGGGCAGCAGCTCCAACCCCACCTTATCTCAGAACCTGTTGCACGTCGTGGTACAGCCCCAGCAGAGCCCCACAGGGCTGCTCGGTGCGATGGGGAGAGAAGCAGAAGGGTAAAAGTGAGAAAGGTTGAGACAAAGGTGGTTTAATAGATAAAGCAGAAGCCATGCACAAGCAAAGGAAACAAGGGGGTTCATCCATCACTTCCCATTGCAGGCAGGTGTCCAGCTATCCCCCACCCGTTCCTCCATTGTATTTCAGTGACTTGGGAAGACAAATACCATCATTCCAAGCATCACCCCCTCATTCTTCTCTGGCTTCATACGTTGAGGATGATGTTCCATGGTCTGGGATATCCCTGGGGTCAGTTGGGGTCAGCTGTCCTGGCTGTGTCCCCCCAAATCCTTGTGCACTCCCAGCCTGCTCAGTGGTGGGGCGGCATGAGGTGGAAAAGGCCTTGACACTGTGCAAGTGCTGCTCAGTGATAATGAAAACATCCCTGTGTTACTGACACCATTATCAGCACAACCCCCAAAAATCGCCCCATGCAAACTACTGCAGGAAAAATCAGCACAGCCCCAGTGAAACCAGTGCACTGTGACAGTGTCACTGCACCAGGGTGCTGCTGGCATCACCAGACCTGTGCCCAGCGCTTCATAGGTGCACTGCATCTCTGCAGCAGTGCCTTTGCCCCTGCTCTTGTTCTGGGCAAGGACACAGAGTCTGACCCCACAAAGCCAGGTGCTGCTGGCACACATTGGCAGAGTGAACCACCACCCCAGCCACAGAACCTGCTCCCGAGCCAGCCACTCGCCGCAGAGCTGCCTGGCCACGGGTACTCACGCTTGAGGGAGGTGCCAGAGCTGCTTGCCTCTGGGATAAGAAACAGCAGAAACGTGGGCAGCTGAACCCAGGCCAAGCTCTGCTCAAGCATGCAGGGAACCTGTGGGAAGTGACAGCTTCATGGCACTACAATGTTAGATGGAATCTGGAGATGGACCCCATGTCCCCTACATCACTGTGGGGCACATGGGCTGCAGGTGTTCCCGGTCACCAAGAGTCCTGCCTGCCCAGCTGCAGGCCCTGGTGCTGCTCTGGAGGCCTGGATCACTACAAAAAGGGAGCACAGGCAGGCAGGGCAAAAAGAGGGAGGGTCTGGGGACACAGTGCAGGGAGGCCACACTTCCCACTCCTGGTGCAGAGGTCCTGGCCTGGCAGAAAAAGAAGGGGTCCACAGGGCAGGAACTGCCCCAGGGAACCAGATGGGAGCTGCAGAGTCAGCAGCCCCAGGCCAGGAGGATGAGCGAGGCCAGGAGGGGCTGTCCCGAGTGAAGTGCAGGCAAAGGTGAAGTGGCCAAGGTGGCCCATGGCCAGTTGGCACCTGGTGCCCTGGGCTCATCACACGGCCCCAGAGGCCACATGCCCAGGCCGGGGCCAGCTCTGCCCATGGTGCTGGCACAGGCAGTGCCCAGAGCAGCAGCAGAGGGAGCACAGCCGCTGGAGCCCAGAGGCTGAGTCATAGTCAGGGCTAAACAAAAACATGTGTCCAGCCCCAGCCGCGCTGCTCACCCCGCTCTGAGGTGCTGGACACTGTAAACAGGGGTGGGGGGGACACAGCCAGCCTGGGCTCTGGAGAGGGCTCAGTCCCCACCAGCTCGCCCCTGCCAAACCAAGGCAGCACCGTGGAGCCAAACACCAACTCAGGGCATCACTGGTGGTTGCTGTGAACCAGGGCTGGGGCTCAGCCAGGCCAAGTGTGCTGGGGTGGGAAGGAGGCCCCGCGCCTTCAGATGCCCATGTTCCGTGCTTTTGGCTCCCAAGACATCTGCAAGTTCCTCCTGGGGGCCACTGGCTGCTGCTGCGATTTCACAACACTGCTGGTGAGTGTGGGGCTGCTGCAAACACTTCCCAGCTGCTGTTGGCCCTGGGGAAGCTGAGCTGGTGCTCCCGACTCTTTCTCCTGCACCGAGCACAGCAGCCATTGGAGTAGGCTTGGCTGCGGCCGCCAGCTCCCAGCAGCTCCTGTCTAGGCCCTGGCTCTTCCCGGAGCTGACAGCTCTGGAGGCACCTCTGGAGCCTGAGCCATGTCTGAGAGAAGACACATGGCCAGGACCATGCACCTCCTTGGGGAGCAGGCTGGGAAAGGAGCAGGGGTGTTCCCACAGCACACACAGCCACAACTGTTGGCTCCATCAGTCACTTGAAGCCACTGCACTGGTGCTTCCCCCAGCCCTGGGCAGAGCCCGTGTGCCAGAACAGCAGTGCCAGGACTGGCCCCAGTTCGTGGTACTTGAGGCCTCCAGAAGCCCCAGCACCACTGGCAGTGTGGTAACTGCTGAGTCCCTCGGTGCTGGGCAGAGGAACACACCACAAACCCCTCCCACATGAGACCTTCCCCAGGAAACAGTGCCCAGGGCTGGCTGTCAACTCCCCAGCTCACAGGAAAAGGGAAGTGAAACAGCTTCTGGGAACAGGCCTGATGAAATCCCCCGTGGCCATGACATTATAGATGAACTTTGCCTGCCCTGGCTGTAACACCCTGCATGGCCCTGTCCCCTCTGTCACCCTGTGACCCCAGAAGGGTCAGGATCTAGCAGTTGTGCCTTCAGGAATGCTTCTCCCCATAGGGATGCTTGTCCCTGTGTCTCCAGTACATTCTTGGTGAGGTGCTGGGGACACAGCTCGGAGGTTCCCCTGCAGGGTGGCCACAGCACAGGCTGCAGGGCAGGGTCAGACCCGCTCCCGCAGGTACCAGCACAGACCCAGTGCTCTGGCTGGACACCCCCCTCCTCCCAGGGGGCACTGGTACAGTGGGACAACGTAGCAGAACTGGGGCTCAACCTTCTCCTTCACTGCAAACCCAGCGCTTGGATGTCACCAGAGCCACAGAGGGTTTCTGTCACAATTAGGCCTGACTGGGGATCCAGCACATGGGGCCGTGGCCGTGTCTGCTGGGCTGAGGCTCGCAGCTCCCTGTGGTGGCAGTCCCTTGCCACCAGGTGCCACTGCCGAAACACTCGCACCACGCCTGCGGCAGCAGAGCAATGCTTTACAGGACACCAAGGCCAAGTACAGAGCTGGGAGCAGAGCCTGGCGTCCCTCTGCTGAGCCCAAGGCTGCCCCCGGCTGGCAGTGGCCCCGTGCCCCTCCAGTCCAGTGCATCAGTCGTTAAATAAACTCAATGCCCTCGTATTTCACGCTCCCGATCCTGGTCTCAGGCAGGAGGAAGCGCCCGTCCAGTGTGAAGGCCATGATGTAGCTGGCGATCTTGCCATTGTCCTCTTCCGATTTCAGCGCCACGATGATCTGGTCGTCCGTGTCTGGGATGAACTTGAAGGAGGAGAAGCCATGAGTGGGGACCACGTCCCCTACACGTCCCACTGTCACATCCCCGAAGTCCTGCGTGGAGCTCAGCAGCAGGTTGGTGCCGCACCGCTCGTCTGCCTTCTCGTTGTAGCGCTCGTGGCTGGCGCGGCGCGGCAGGAAGAACCAGCGCTGCAGTGTGTCGCTCCAGGACACCGACTCGTGGATCAGGTAACCTGCAGCAGGGAGTGGCAGCTGATGGCGTGGGGCACCTGCCAGGCTCCGAAGGACACCACAGCAGGGAGGTCACAGCTCCATGCAGGCAACCACTGTGAATGTTTCCACCTCCTCCTGCCCACTGCCCATGCAGGAGCCCCCCCCCCCAGTCCCTCCCAGAGTGGGACAGGGACACCCCAGCAACGGCCTCTGCCCTGGGGCCTGGCTGCCAGGCACAGTATTGCTGAGCCACGCTCCAGCTGCTTGTACCACAGACAGGGGAGAAAAGCTGTGGACAGGCTTTTCCTCTTTTCCCATTAGGACAACGGGAGGGAGGGCTTTGGCCTCCATTATCCTTCAAACCTCACACCAGTCCCAGTATTTATGGGGAGGGAGACCTCGATTCTGGAGGGTATGGGACAGGGGTGGCAGGAGGGAGCTTTGCTCAGTACCTGGGGGTCGGATGCCCGCTGCAGCCCTCAGCGCGTTGTAGTTCGCCACCCAGTTCTCATGGCCCACATCGCCCTTGTAACCAACGACCTTCACCCACTCGGGGTTCTCGTTCACCACCTCCCCTGTCGTTGTGGTCCACTCCTTGCCCAGTCCCCCCACATAGAGGTGCTCGTCCTTCACTGCCAGCCACTCTGCCTTGAAGCCTGCAGTGGAGAGAACAGCATGAGCTGGGCCTCAGACAGCACATGGACATGGGACTGACTCCCCCTCCCCTGAACACTACACCAGACAGCTCAGTGCTGGGCAGAGCCTTCCCCCATGCAGCCAGCAGGTCCCCAGGCAGGAGCTGCAACCGAGGCACAGAAAAGGTGCACCCATCCCAGCAAGCTTCAAAGAGCCAAACTGCTCTGCGCCTGCAGAATGGGATGGGATGGAGGAGCTCACCTTTCCCCACTGTGCCATCCCCATCTGGGAGGATCACCCAGGGCACCACCTTGTTGCCCTCAATCTGATAGACCACTCCTGTCCGGTCATCCACTGCGTACAGCTTCCCGTTGAAGACAACCAGCTCGGAGAGCTCCATGCCCCTGCCCTTCTCAGCCAGGTGGGACTGCAGCATGCTCTCGTCTTTGTCCCACTCCACTGTCACGCTGTCCCCACTGTCTGACAGCACCAGGTAGCCCTTCTTCAGGTAACTGAACCAGGTGTGCTCCTCAGAGCCCCGGGACTGTGTGTCCAGATCCGCGATGACTCCAATGCGGTAGCGCACACCCTCAGAGTTCCTCTGGGGTGGGGACAGCGGGTAGGTGTCATTGTAGTGGTCCCCTGCCTGCAGGCTGAGCTGCCAGTTGTGAGGATTGGGCGGACTGTGCCGTGCCGGGGAGGACCGGTGCAGGCACAAGAGCAGCAGCACAAGCCCCACGCAGGCTGATGACAGCACGATGGCCTTCCAGCGTAGTCGGAAGCGGGGGTCAGCAGCCTTGGTCATGGACGCGAGGACCGGGAGACCACCAACGCTGATCCGGAGGGGGCTCATAGACTCATCGCAGGGCGGGACGAGCATCAGACTGCGGGCGAGAACCTGGTGAGAGGAAGGGAAGAAGCAAATCAGAGAGCTGGAGTCTGGCACTGCACTGAGCTTCAGGGGAGCAGAGCACAGCCATGAGGGAGCAGCGAGGGGCCTCGTCCCCTCTCCTGCAGTACAAGAAGGTGCTGCCGCCTCACACAGGGAAGAGCCAACACGCCAAGGGGCTGCTTTGGTGCTGGAGCCACTCTCAGCCCCTTCTCACCTCACTTCACCCCTGCCCTGCAGTTCCAGACCAGGGCAAGCCCTGGCGTGTTGGCAGACGTACATGGCCTGCTCAGCACCTCCACCTGCCCCAGGTCCACCACAGCCCAGGCAGGGAGTGGAGGCCGTGCCAAGCCCTGAAACCTGTGCTGAGGTGCCCTGCTGAGCAGTGCCCCTGCACAGCCCCGGCAGGAAGGAAGGTCCTCTCTGGCAGTGAGGCCAACCCTTGCTGCCTCCAAAGCAGCCCCTGGGAGCCAGCCCCACAGGTGAGCGTGCCCCCAGGCCCCACAAGGACACCAGGAGATACGTGGCAGCTCCACCCACACAGGATGCCAACGTGTGAGCAGGAAGCGAAGCACCCGGGTACGAGGGACAAACACCCCGACCTGCCCAGCCTTAAAGCCGCAGCAGCCCCTGCTTTCCCCCTGCCCACTGTCACAGTGTATCCTTGGGCACCACTCGTGTGCAGGTGCCTTCAGCCCACACCTCACTGTGCCCACCCCCAGTGCTCAGGCACCAGCAGCTCCTCTCCCTGCCCTTCTCTTTGTGCAGCACAGGGGACGTGGCAGCTCCCGGAGCTCCTGCAGACGTCAAACACCCCCCGGTGCTGGAACCCACCCCAGCATCACCTGGGCCGTGCAACACAGGGCAAGGACCCCCAGCCCAGGGCAGGACTCCAAAGGAGGGGTCCCCAGCTGCCAGCCCAGGGTTGTCCCCAAGGACCCGTCACTGCCATGGTGTGGCTCCGGGCCTGGCGCTGGGCATGGGCTGTGCCGCGGGGCTCTCAATGCTCCTTTCAGCAGCCCGAGGTGCGAACAGAGGCTGCATTGAGCGCAGGGGGCGAGCCCCGGACAGGCAGGAGAGCTCCCGGCCTCGGGAGAGCCGGACGGGAGAGGGACGAACCCTGCGGGGACGGAGCACTCCCGGTCCCACTGCCCAGTGCCTCATCCCAGCACCTGCCCTGGGCACAGACACGATATCCCCGACCCCACGGACACGGGTCCCCAGGCCTCTCCGGCCACGGACACCGGCACCTCCGGGCCCCACAGACATGGGGACATGGGCTCGGGAGCCCTGAGCCACCTCCCCGGGAGAGCTGCCGGGAGAACCGTGCACCGCCCGGCCCGAGCGGGGCCTTGCCGGCCCCCGCGGCCCTCCACCGCAGGGTACAGCCTGCGGACACCGCTGCTCCCACCCGAGCGGGGGGCTCGGGGCGGCCCTGCCCGGCGGGGTCCCGGACTGCGGCCCCGGCCCCGACCCAAGCCCCTCGCCCCCCGCAGCCCCAGCTCACCGCGGACCCGCCCGCGCACAGCCGCTGCTGCCGCACCGCCTACAGCTCCCGGCAGGCCCCGCGCCACGGCAGCGGCAGAGCTTCCGCGGACGGAGAACTACAACTCCCAGCAGGCTCCGCGCGGCACCGCCCACAGCGGCCCCGGCCGCCGGGCCCGGGTGCTGCTGGGAGCTGCAGTCCGCCCCGTGCCCTGCTCCGGGCCCGAGCCCCGGGGGTGTCCATCGCGGGTGCCCGGTGGGTGGGACCCCGCTGCAGCCGTAGTTCCTCCGGCCACGCCCCGTGTCCCCCGGTACCGGACACCCCTGTGTGCCCGTTGTCCGCGGCTGCCCGCGGAGGGCCGGTTCTCGGCCGGGGCTGGGAAGCGGCAGGCGGGTGTTCTGGAGTGGGGCAGGGTCCTGCCCCGCAGAGCAGCCCTCAGGAGCTGCTCCGGTGAAGCCTCCATGCCGCCCCCGTCCCCTGCCCTCGGACCAGCGCCGGTCCTGGCTGCGGGCCCGGTGCTGGCGGGAGCTCCGGGAGCGCACATGGTTAACGAAGCTACCGAGGGAGGGCTGCGCACCCCGCTCCCCTCCTCCCGTCCCATCCTGTCCCATCCTGTCCCGTCCCGCTCCTCTCCGCCGCCTCCGCTCTCCAGAAAGTGCATTTCCGCCCTGGCCGAAGGAGGAAACGGGGCCGCGGGAGCGGGAGGCAGCCGAGCCGACGGGGCAGTGCGGGGGGATGCTCTAGGGCAGGGACGGCAGCGCCGGGACGAGCAGCCCTGCCCCGGAGGTAGGTTGGTGGCAGGCTCGGGGGGGCCCTGCGGGCTGGGGACCAGCGCCCCTCCTCACTGTACCCATCTGCAGTACCGCTGGTGGCAGGCGGGACCACCCAGGAAGTGGCTCTGCCTCGCCAGGCCCATGGGTGCCCCAGGACACATCCAGCAAGGGGGACCAGGACCCCTCAAGTCTGGGCAGTCGAGCAGGGACCTTGCCCTGGTGCCAAGAGGCAGTGGGGACCACAGGAACCATCCTGTGAGGGCTCAGGAGCACCCACAGTACCATGTACCCAAAAAACCCATCCCCATGAGCAGTCAAACCCAGGGCTGAGCAGCCCCAGGCATGGCCAAGGGGGACACTGGCTGCAAGGTGCACCCAAGTACATATTACAGGTGCTGGAGGGTCACAACCATGCCGTGGTCCTTCGCTCCCACCCTGCTGCCTGCTGGGTCTGCACTGCTTTGGTGTGCAAACAGCTCTGCCCTGCAGGCAGCTTCTGCCCCCCATGCTTCTGGTGACAGCAGCATGGCCATGATGGCACTGTGCCAGTACCGTACACACAGCACGGTTGCCTTCACTTCCAGCCCTGTGGCAGCCTGGGAAGCTGCCTTTCTTGGTGATGGATTTCTTCTCCTTGTGGAGCATTTCCCTGCAAAGTTGTGTTTTCCCCAGGGTTGAGCCTTCTTTGGGTCCCAGGGGAATGTGTGTTTTGATGGTCCCAGAGCCAAAGGAGAGTCACAGGCTTCTCAAAACCCCACAGCCCATGATCTCTGGCATGTGGCTGACACAGCTGGAGGCCAAGTGGGGTAAAGAGAGCTAGGGCTAAGGCAGTCCAGGATGGTATCTGCTCACAAGCCTCTGATTGGCCCCCTCTGTGCTTCTGTCCATGGATCTGCTTCTCCCCATGGATCTGCTTCTCCCCTGCCCGCAGAGCTGATCATGGGCAGGCAATAGGCCAGGGAAGACGCGGTGCCAGGATGCCCATGCATGGTACCCACAGCCCTGCTGTCCTCATACCCAACAGCAGGACACCAGCCAGGATAAGGCAGAGGTGATGGGCACACAAGCACCTGGGAAGCATGTGAGGGGACAGGCCCTTCGCAGAGGGTGCGAGCAGTGGGAAAACCCTTTGGAGCCTTTCCCCATCCCTCTGCCTCTTCCCAGCCCCAGCGCAGATGACTCATAAGCCTGGCATCCATCCTGGCCTTGAACACCCTCCACACCCGTTGCTGGAGCACGCCTGTTCCCCCGACACCAGTCACACACCTGGGGACACCAGTAACCCTGCCCTGAGGCTGCCAGCCTGGCTGCTACTGACCAGGGACCCTGGTGCTCACAGAGCAGGTGCTCACCAAAACAACAGGATTCTGCCCCAGGACCCTTTGCATGGCTCTGGCCCATCCCCAGAACACAGGCTGTACTGTGCAGTGCCCTGTGCCCATCCCATTGCACCCTAGCACTGCCTCCGATGCCAGCTGGCTGGGCAGTGCCACATGGCATTTGGCCATGGCTGTCCTGGCGCCTTTGGGGCTGCAGGGTGAGGTGCTGGTGCCCGGCCCCATTCTAGGAGCGGATGCAGCTGAGATAAGGCAGGGAAGGGCAGTGGAGCTGCCGGGGTTGGGCCACGGTGCCACTGGCTGCAAATATTAGTTCTGGCCCCATGCAGGATGTGGGCTCCCAGGGAGGTTTCTCCCCATGTGGGCCAGCCCCAGCCCCCATCCATGTATACAGGTTTTACCTCTTTGCAATCCTCAGAGCAGGTGCTGGCAGGTTCTGGGGCACAGGAGCCCCTTTCACAGGGTCTGTGCAGCCGGTGCTGTGGACACCCTCGCATAGTGTGGGGCAGGAGGGATGCAGCACCCTCTCTGGGGTTGGGGTCCCACACACAGTCAGGGATGCACCTGACATTCTTCCATGCCATTTGGAGCTGCCTCTAGCTTTTATTTCAGGGGCTGACACCCCACATTGCTGCTCTTGGGCATTCATGGGAGGCATCTGAAGCTGGGCTGGGTAGGAACAGCAGCACTTGCACAGTCAGAGGCTGCTGCTCTGCTCCAACCTTGGCTTCCCAGGTAATTCCCTCTTCCGTGCATGCCAGGGGCTGCATGGCCTCATGTCTCAGCATGTTTGAGAGCCCAGAACCCCTGCACAGCCCAAACATAGGTCTCCCAGGTGCTCACTTGAGCATCACGGAGGTACATAGCCCAGCTAACGCAGCTATTTAGGTACAGATGGCCCCTGCAGCTGCAAGGGATGCAATTACCATGCTGCAGGCTCTGCTGGGGAGGAGGCTGCTGGAGAGCAGTGTTTTGGGGCTGGAAGGGCAGCTGTGCCCTGCCTGGAGCTGCACCATGCTCCAGGTCCTGTGCTGGGACAGCCAGGGACAGACATCCCTGCAGCATCCTTCACTGTCCCCTGAGCCGGCCTTGGCACCTCACAGGGCACTGCCATGGAGGTGCTCTGGGTGCCTGGTGTCCTGCTGCTTTCCTGCCTGCTGCTGCTTCCCTCCCCTGTGGGCAGTCAGACCAGACCCAGCCCTGACCAGCGTTTGGAGATGGACCCCACAGAGGCACCGTCACAGCACCATGCTGCCAGGTGAGGGGACCCCAGGGGAAGGGTGCTTGGCAGTGGGGCCCACGGCAGTCCTGGCACTGCAAAGGGCCTCAGCCCCCCATAGCTCCACATTGCTCTTTGCTTTCTGCCCTCCACAGGGCCATGCAGGAGCAGCAGGTCAGCAGTGCCCAGGAGATGCCCCTGCAGCGCCGCTGTGTTCACTGCTGTGAGCAGCCCGACCAGCGCTTCTACCACCCCCAGTACCAGCCCCTGCCTCAGATCAACATGACCATCCTGAAAGGTGAGGGCTGGTGGAGACCCCCACCCCACTGCTGCATCACTGCCCACAGCCAAATCTACCACCCAGGCATTCCATGCTGCTGGGTACCACCAGTTTGGCTTGGCAGTACCATAGCAGTGCAGAACTGCACTCTCAGTGCTGGCCTCGCACGAGCTGGGGGCAAGAAGTTTGGTCTGGTGCCCAGGGAGGGGGTTGGGGGATCCCTGCTGCCCCCGTCCCTTTCTGTCACACAAAGGCATGGGGTTTAGGAGTGTCACTCACCTCTGAACTCACCCCCATCCCTCCTGCTTTGGCCAGGTGAGAAGGGCGACCGTGGCGAGCGAGGCATGCAGGGCAAGTTCGGCAAGACAGGGGTAGCCGGCAGCAGGGGCCACGCAGGGCCCAAGGGACAGAAGGGCAGCATGGGTGCCCCAGGGGAGCACTGCAAGAGCCACTATGCTGCCTTCTCGGTGGGCCGCAAGAAACCCCTGCACAGCAATGACTACTACCAGACCCTCATCTTCGACACGGAGTTCGTCAACCTCTATGGCCACTTCAGCATGTTCACCGGCAAGTTTTACTGCTACGTCCCCGGGATCTACTACTTCAGCCTCAACGTGCACACCTGGAATCAGAAGGAGACGTACCTGCACATCATGCGCAATGGGGTGGAGGTGGTGATCCTCTATGCCCAGGTGAGCGACCGCAGCATCATGCAGAGCCAAAGCATCATGCTGGATCTGCAGGAGCAGGATGAGGTCTGGGTGCGACTCTACAAGGGTGAGCGTGAGAATGCAGTCTTCAGTGATGAGTACGACACCTACATCACCTTCAGCGGCCACCTCATCAAGTACAGTGGAGACCCCTGAGCGCCTGGTGTCCCCTGCTCCTCATGCGCTGGGGCAGGTGTCCGAGGAGCCCCTGCCATCCCTCACCCTGGGCACGCCACCACTGTTAGCTGTTTGCCCATACACGTGCCACTACCCCCAGGAGCTGCACAGTGTGTGAACATCCACAGCTCCTTGAGGCCCATCAAATGAACCTCGAGGAGTCGGAGCCATTTCCAGCCTCTGCTGCACTTGAGACCCAGAAAGCAGCTGCACACTGGGTGCTGGCAGGGAGCTCATCCCCTTGTGCCTGTTCCAGAGCTGGGTTTGCTGGGCCACAGCCTGGGCTGACACCAGCAGAACGGGTTTGACTGCTGGTGCCCTGGAGCAAAGCAGTGCAGATATGTGCACCATGTTCCTCCCTTGTTCCCTTGTACTGTGCCACGCTCTGCTGGCATCTAATCCTGGCATAAGGCAGAGGGTGCTCAGCACACAGCAGGGAAGGCAGTAAAACCACTAAGGGCCCCTCTTCCTTCTCACAGAGCTGGGTCCCAGCCACATGGACGTTGGGCACCCTCTGAGCTAACACTTCCCCAGTGCAGATTGCAGCAGTGCCCCTCCACAAGCCCCATCACAGCTCCTCCCACCACAGCCTCTGCTTGGTACCAACACTGCTGGGTGCTGGGTGCTGGCTCCCCAGGCAGCCTGGGTGCGAGGCCTTTGGCCTGAGCCACTTCTTTTTCAGTTATATTATCTGCTGCCCAGGCTTTGTATTTCTGCAGGTGCAAGAGCAGAGTGGGGCCCAGGGCAACATCCTGCCCCCCTCCCTCTGTACAGCTTTAAACATTAAACATCCCATGATTTCCAGTTCTACTCACACTTCTGTGTGTCCTCTTGCTTTGTGTGTGGAGGCTCCAAGCGGCTCAGGGCAAGTTGCTGCTCCCAGTGCAGGTGCTCCCTGAGGGTCATGAGCTGTCCTGGTGCTGCTGTGCTGGTGGTGGAATGGGAAGGGCAGAACATCCCTGGAGAGCTGGGGTGGCCTGAGCCAGGCTCTGAGGTGCAGCAGCTCTGTGAGGGCTGGGAACTGAGCACAGAAACAGACCCATGAGGAGGGTGGGCTTGGGGTGATGGTTGAGTTTACCAAGAGTCCAGATGATCTGTGAAGTACCTGGTGATAAGGCAGGTCCAAGGGCAAGCTGTGAATCAGGGGCTGGATCTGTGGGTCTCTGGTTGGGCTGGGCAGGGCACAGCTACAGCTGAAAACCATCCTCCTATCACAGCAGAGAGAAGAAGAAATGCTCAGGGCTGAGCTTAAATAGTGCTCCATCCTCAGGGGTGGGTGGTGAGTGGAGTTCAGGTGAGGCTGGTCATTCCATCAGGGGCTGCTGGTGCCTCAGATCCAGTGCTGCTGTCCCTGTAGGGCTGGCAGAGACTCTGCTCATGGCCCAGCCCCATGGAGGGGGCAAAGCCCCACAGCATCAGTAGGCCCCAGACAGGGCTGGTGCTGCTGGTACTCCTGGCACACAGCACGTGGGGAGGGAAAGCCTGCCTCATGGGATGGCCACCAGCACAGCTACCAGCTTCATTCCAGCCTGTACAGTGGGACTTGCTCTAGAACAAATGTCGCATCCTGAGATACATATCCCATCCCAGGACAGACAGTACATCTGCGGACACATGATCCTGTTAGAGCACACACGGACCATATTGGGACACATGTCCCCTGTCAGCACACACAGTCTGTTCTGGGATACATGGCCCAGCCGCAGGACATACAGCTCATCCCGGCACACATGTTACATGCTGGGACACAAGTCCTGTCCCAGGACACACGTCCCCTGCCAGCACACAGCCCATATCGGGACACAAGCCCCATCCCGGGCCGTTCGCTCCACCCCGGGACAGGGGCGGGCGCTGGGGCCGGGGTCGGGCGGAGCTCCTTCGGCCGCGCCTCCGGCAGAGCGGGGCCGGGCCGCGGGGCCGGCAGCGGAGCGGCAGCGGCGGTAGCGCCATGGCGGAGACGCAGGATGGGCCCGGACGGAGCGGAAAGAGGCCGGGGGACGAGGCGGAGGAGCCGGTGGAGGAGGAGCGGACCGGGCGGCGGCGGCGGAGGTGGGCGGTGGGGTTGGGACCGGCATAGGGCCGGGGATCGGGATCGGGACCGGGAGCAGGGCTGGGCTCGGGGCTGGGTCGGTCTCGGCGGGCGCTGGCCGCGGTGCTGGCCCGGCCGGCGGTGGCTCTGGCGCTGTCCGTCCCTCACCTCCTGCCCGGGCAGCTTCCAGCCGGCGGCGGAGTCCCGGGGAACCACCGTCCTGCACGATACCATCAGCACCCGCCCGCAGCCCCTGCCAGGTGAGGCAGCATCCCCGATCCGCGCCGTGCTGCTGCCGGTGCCGGTACCGAGCCGCCCGGCAGCGCTTCCAGCTGACCCCATCCTCTGTCCCCCCCTGCCCCAGCGAGGCACTTTGACACCAAGACAACAGAGCCTGTCAGCTTCTTCTTGTCTGGCCTGGAGGAGCTGCTGTCCTGGCAGCCCGATGGCAACGACGACTTCAACGTCTGCACTGTGCAGCTGGCCAAGCGCCAGCCCCCGCTCCACAGCAAGAGGCCCCGGACGCTGGTGTGCCATGACATGCGTGGCGGGTACCTGGAGGACAGGTACATGTTGGGTGGAGGGGACATGTGGCAGTGAGGCCACATCTCAAACCTCTTCTATTTCTGCTTGATTTGTTTCCGACGGGCAGGGATGGAGGGGTTTGGGGATGGAGGGGTTTGGGGACGGAGGGGTTTGGGGATGGAGGGGTTTGGGGATGGAGGGGTTTGGGGATGGAGCACCATGACCTTGCTCAGGCCAGCCCTAGCTGGCGTCTGTGGGGTAACCCAGTGCTACAGCTCTGCGCAGCTCCTGGGCTGAGTCAGGCTCCTGCCCAGCCCTGCAGCCATTGCCAGCGTCCTCCTTGCCATGCCTAACCCTCCTCTTGTTGCTGCTGCAGGTTCATCCAGGGTTCAGCCACAAGCAACCCCTACGTCTTCTACCACTGGCGGTACATAGACATCTTCGTCTACTTCAGCCACCACACTGTCACTATCCCGCCCGTGTGCTGGACCAACGCAGCACACCGGAATGGTGTCCTGGTGCTGGGTGAGGCAGGGCCAGCTGCAGGGCTGGAAGCTACAGTACCGGGGCTGTGGGAGCCCCGGGCATGCTGGAGTCATGGCTGACACTGGTCTCACCACATACCCAGGCACATTCATCACGGAGTGGACGGATGGGGAGAAGCTGTGTGAGTCGTTCCTGGCTGGTGGGGAAGAGGCATTTCGTGCTGTGAGTGAGCAGCTGGCGCGCATTGCTCAGCACTACCGGTTTGACGGCTGGCTGGTCAACATGGAGAACACGCTGAGTGTGAGCTGCGATCCCCTGCCCGTCCCCGGTGCCCTGCTGCCCTCACTGCCCCACACTGACCTGGCTCTGCTCTCTCCTGCAGGCGGCAGCAGTGAAGAACCTGCCGCCCTTCCTGCGGCACTTGACCGCACAGGTTCACAGCGCTGTGCCTGGGGGGCTGGTGATCTGGTATGACAGCATCCTGCAGAATGGCACCCTGAAGTGGCAGAATGAACTGAATGAGGACAATAGGTGAGGCTGGGCCCTGCCCCACACCTTTGTCTGTGTGGAACTGACACTGGGTAGGGGCCTGAGCCCACCCCAAACCCAGTGCGCAGCACATGGCCTGCACAGCCCCTGGAGGGGTGGTCTGTGGGAACTTGCCCTGACCCTCATCCACAGGGTGTTCTTTGACGCTTGTGATGGGCTGTTCACCAATTACAACTGGAAGGAGGAGCACCTGGAGCGCACGCGCTCACTGGCTGGCCCACGCCTAACTGATGTCTATGTTGGCATCGATGTCTTTGCCCGTGGTGATGTGATCAGTGGTGGCTTTGACACCAACAAGGTTTGTGTGTGGGATCCTCTGCCTCCCCCAGCGCAGGGCTGCCTATCCCATGCTGCTCACTGCTTGTCCCTGCAGTCGCTGCGCCTGATCCGCCAGCATGGCCTCTCTGCTGCCATCTTTGCTCCCGGCTGGGTCTACGAGCACCTGGGAGAGGAGAATTTCCTGCACAATGAGAACAAGTGAGGGTGGCTCAGCGTGGGGGAGAGGAGAGGGGAGATGGGGCCAGAGCATGCCAGGGTGCAGGGCAGTGGGATGGGGCTGCAGTAGAGCATGGCTGCTGTCCAGGATGTGCTGGTGAGGCCATGCCAGGGCAGTGGCCATAGCTGGGGGTCTCTGCTCTGACCCATGCCTTTCCCTCCAGGTTCTGGGGCTTGCTGGCTGAGTACCTGCTCACACACAGCGTCTGCACGCTGCCCCTCGCCACCTCCTTCAGCCTGGGCATGGGCACCAGCAGGTTCCTGGATGGGAAGGTGTGTGTGGGGTGATCATTCAGCTCCAGCTGGGCAGGGGTGGCCTGGGCAGCGGGTTCCCTTCTCCCAGCTTCCCACCCAGCCCAGCTCACCCTGTCCTGCAGGTGGAAGAGGCCGGGCCGTGGTATGACCTGAGTGCACAGGAGATCCAGCCCCTCTACCCGGAGCAGGAAGGCAGGCTGAGCACAAGCTGCTGCCTGCAGGATGCCTGGTGTGGTGGCAGCTCCCTGAGGCTGCAGGGCATCATCCCTGCCGGCGAGGAGCATGTGGCCATCCGGTGAGCTGTGCCCCTCACCACCTTCTCAGTGCTGGGCTGGCATGGCATGTCACATGTGGTGAGCGTGCTGCAGGGCCCTGCCCGCACTGCCCAGCTGACCTAACCCGATGCATCTTCTCTGTCTCTCTCCTCTCTCTCTGTCTCTTTCTCTCTCTGGGTGGATTTGGGGTCATCAGCCTTTTCTCTTTGCAGATGCCGGCGCCCCCCAAGCTCTTCCTAACCTTGCTCTACAAGCTTGAGGGGCCGCACACCGAGTTTACTGTTGCACTGGAGCTCACCACGTGGGACTCGGAGACCTGCCATGAAGGCAATGTCACCTCCCTGCCCGGTGAGGACCCTACCCCTTCTCATGCTCTCCATAGCAAGCACCCACTGCATGGTGGTGGCATGGGACCAGCTCAGCCCCTCACCCCCTGGTCCCACTCCCTCTGGTAGAGCCCAGCGGCCGTCATCACCCCCGGTTCCTCCCGGCACCACCACCCGGCCTCGCCAAGCTGCTTGCCTCCTGCAACAGTGGCTCCCAAGGCTGGACCAGCCGGTGAGTGCGCTGCTGGCACCTTGTGCCCATGGGCAGGCATAGGCACCCCAGGCTCCCCTGGCACCGTGTCTGCTCTGCCCCTTTACTCTTAGGTGCTATGAGCTGGATCTTCAGGGCTGCAGCCTGCGAGACCTCTCCCTACTCGTGTCCCGCCAGCAGCCCAGCCCGCAGGAGATGCCCTTCTCCTGCCTCCTCGGGGAGGTCCGGGTGAGTGCCTGCTCTGCTGCTCATGGCGCTCTCCGGTGCTGCCCCACCACTGCCTCTGATGGAGCCGCGGTTCCCTCTGCAGGTGCTGGATGCAGCCAGCGTGGCGGCTGCCCCACTGCAGGTACAGAACCTGTTGGCCTCGCAGCTCTGGTGGCAGGAGGGCTCCACAACAGAGCAGCTCTCGCTCAGCCTCACCCTGCGCTGGACCTTCCCACCCGACCAGGCCAGCTGGTTCCGCATCTTCAGCCAGGGCGCCCGCTGTCGCCAGGGCCAGACGGCACCGCAGCTCCTGGGGCTGGCACATGGCTGCTTGTACCGCGCTGTGGGGCTGGCGGTGCCGCGGCCGGCGGCCGGGCAGTCCTGCCGCCTGGAGCTGCTGGTGGAGCCGGTGCTGCACAACGAGCTGCCCGTGGACCCGCAGCTCTGGGGGCGGCTGGTGCTCATCTACTCGGCACCAGCCACCGGCACCAGCAGAGACGGGCATTAAAAGCAAACGTGGTGCAGCCCCATGTCTGTCTCCTCTGTGCTGGTGGGGTGGCTGCAGGCTCAGCGGGTGGAGGCTGCATCTCATAGAACCGTGGACTGGTTTAGGTCAGAAAGGACCTCGAGGTCACGCAGTTCCAACTGCCTGCCACGGGCAGGGACACCTCACACTAGACCATGTTGCCCAAGGCTCTGTCCAGCCTGCCCTTGAACACTGCCAGGGATGGAGCATTCACCAGTTCTCTGGGCAACCTGTGACAGGACCTCACCACCCTCATAGTAAAGAACTTCTTCCTTACATCTACCCCAAACTTCCATGTTTCAATTTAAACCCATCACCCCTTGTCCTACCGCTACAGTCCTGATGAAGAGTCCCTCTCTGGCACCCTTGTAGGCTAACTGGTTCAGTGGATCCCCCTTCTCCCACCACCATGGCTGGGCTCAGCCCTCACTGCTGGGTGCTACCCAGGACCCCAGCTCCTGCTCAGGAACACCTGCCCTGAGATCCCTCTTAGCCCCACATCCCCTCACCTCAGGAGCAGCCTGGTGCAGGTGCAGAGCTGCCAGCACCAGCTCTGCTGCCATGCTCAGCACTGTGGGCTGCGTCATCCGCCACAGACCTGCCGCTCGCAGGGTTGTCCTGCAGCCCTCCCTCGATGGCTGCTGCAGAGAAGGAGAGAAAATTGATAGCAGCAATTATTTCCTCACAGTCTGGTGAGCAAGCAATTAGCAGGCAGGGCGCAGGAGCGCGCCACGCAGCGGGGTCACCCATCCCCGGCTCCCCCGAGCGCCGGCCCCAGCCCACAAACAATGCTGGCTCCTGGTCAGGAAAATTAATATGTCAGCAGTTAAGCTGCTGCTCCCGCGATGGGGACTCGCTCTGACATGAAATATCTGAGGCTTGAAAACTGAGCGGCTCTGCACAGCCAGGGGTGAGCTCCTGCTGTGCCTGCATCCCGATCCCCGCTCCTTCGCTGTGGCAAACCCATCCCAACGGGTTCCCCCCTTTGCCTGCCCAGAGGTGTGCTAGGACATCCAGACCTGCCGTGCCAGCCACGTCCCTGCGCCAGTCAAAACCTGAGTCACCCTGGTTGAAGAAAGAAATCTTTATTAATAATTTCAATAATAATAATAATAATCCTTGTAATAATAATAATAATAATAATACTGTTTATTAGAATGGTCACACCTTTGAAGCATACAGGATGGGCCAGTGCCAGCCTGCGCGCCGGCGGCCGGCGGAGGGGTTGCTGTAAGGAAGAAGCCAGTACAGCGATGGAAGGAGCTTTGTACAGGGCAGGGGTGCGGGGCCGGGGCGGCCGGGGCTATGTACACCGGGAATAGAAAAGGGGGAGCTCGTTGGTGGAGCGTTGGGGTGTCTGCAGACTATAAAGTGAGGTTTGAGGAGTGGTGGTGCCGTGGGGGCCGAGCGCGAGGCTGGCTGGCTGGGGCTGCACCCCGGGGTGGGCTCTGAACCAGTGTGCCGGCTGCTGCAGACCGACCCCGGGGCTCAGGCTGGTCCCCATGGGTGATGTCAGTCTGGCCCTGGGCGATGCAATGGCCGAGACCCTGCTTCGAGGGGTCCCACTGGCCTGGACAGGGATGGGGAGCCAGGAGCACTTCCCGTGCCATGGAGCAGGCAGGAGTGGGAGCAGGGTCGGGGCATTCCTATTGGAGCCCCAGGGGATGGAGGGAGGGGGAAGGGATCACAAGCGAGTTGCAAGAAGCTCCTCTTAACAAAAGTTCCCTTTAAAAGGCAGGGGCTGGTCCCCTGCACCGCCCAGCGCCTCAGCAAAGCGGCTCCGCTCGGGAACCGAGGCTCCGCACACTTGACACGCTGATGACCGCAGCTCAGGAAGCACAAGGCTGGATTCCCACCCCAGCACAGTCCCAGAGCCGGGGCTGGAAGGAAGACGTGGTGCCAGGCGCTGTGCTCGGGCGGTGAGGCCCCTCCGGACACCCCGGCTCGGCCTGTGCCGGCTCCCCCTCCGTGCAATGGGCTCGGGGCGAGAGGGGCCCCTCCGGTGTGTCCGTGCGTCCGACCGTGCTCGCCGCGGGCTCCGCCGGGACTCCTCGCGCGTGTGGACATTTGGGGCTCTCACGTGGCTGCTGCCGCTTTGCCTTTTTTTATTATTATTTTTTATTTTTGTTGCTTTGCTTTTGATTTTTTTTATTTTTCATTTTTTTGGGGTGTGTGGGTGGATTTTTTGCCCTTCCTGGTCCCAGAAGGAAACAGCCGCGGTTTCACTACAACAGAAACAGAGAGGCAGGTCTTTCACCGGAGCCGCGTGTGGGGCAGCCCGGCTGGGGACATGCCGATGCCATCCCGGCCCCCCCCCGAGCCCCACACTGGGCCCCAGCCCGGCTCAGCCCCTGAACGTGCAGCAGCCCCTGCTGGCTCCTCTCTTTCCTATGCCCCTCAGGCTGCCACAGGCGCTGTGTCCCCCGTGCCTGCATGAGCATCCCCATGGCTTCGCAGGGGGATGAGCCCTCTGCACCCCAGCAAGGGCAGTGCCTGCCCAGGGCTCAGGTCAGGGTGAAGCCACACGAGGACCCACAACCCCCCAGGCTCTGGGTGCTACCGGGGCCGAGGTCTGGCCCTGCTCCCCATGAACCCCAGGGATACTGGGACAGGAGCTGCCCCATGTCCCTGCAGGGAGATGATGCAGGAGACCCGGGCAGGCGACAGGGTGGAGCAGCTCAAGGTGACCCTATGGGTTGCGGGCACCGTGGCTCAGGGGAGCCTGGCCGTGCCCCAGCCCCAGCCCGGGCACCCCGTGGTTCCTCCAGAGCCTCGGCCGTGGCTCTGGCTGCCTGGTTTGGTTTGGTGCTAGTGAGCAGTCAGTGTTAGTGGTGGGAGGGGCTGTGTCTGTCTTGCTAGTAGGGAGTGAAGCGGCTGTACCCTCCTCGGTATAGACTAGCCTGCAACATCAAAGATGAAAAAAAAGCCAATCAGTATTTGAGAGAGAGGCAGAGCTCAGTTCTTCCTTTCCTTTCCTTTTTGTTTTTTACTTTTTTTTTATCAAATGACACCAAATCACTTCTGTCCTTGGGATGTGAGGGGCAGGCAGGGCTGAGGGGGTCCGGTGTTGCCCAGGCTCCAGCATGGCTGTGGGTGCTGCCTTGGTGCTGTGCATGGACAGAGGCTGCAGAGTGCCCCCAGCACGGCAGCACCGTGGCCAGGCTGCTCCCACCTCCAGCGACTGCGGAGCCCTTCCCCATCCCCATCCCCATTCTGCTCATCCCATGGGACAGTGGGGCCACGGCCCCTTGCTACCAGCTGCTTGGGTGCCAAGGAATGCCGAAGGGTGCTGAGCGGTGCTCAGCAACCTGGCCCCAGCCACGGGGTTAAAAAAAAGGAAGAAAAGGAGTGGTTGGCTTTGAGATCCCACATGTGAGTGGGATTTTTCATCTTTGATGCTGGTTGTGAAGCTAGCTGAGAGCCGTGGGCTGCAGGCACCAGTGCACATGCATGCTCCCTGGCACGGGGATAAGAAAGGGGGTCCTGGTCCCTGGGAAGGCTTCGGGGACAGCTGGGTCCCCTAGAAGCAATGTTTGTGGGCAGGACAGCGTGGGGCTGCCACCAGCTGGGTGTAATGGGGCACGTGGGGTGAAGGGTGGAGTTTTGGGTCATCCTCTCTTGTGGCCCTGCTGTGGACAGAGCTAGGCAGGGGTGTGCTGCTCCCACTGCCAGCTCCGGGGTCCCCACCTTGCACCCCACATGCAGGGCTGCCCCGCACCCTCTCAGCGCCTGCCCCATGCCCCATGGGCCACAGCTTGCACCAGGAGGCAAAGAAAGGCCGCGAGGGCTGCTCTTACCATGGTGCCGATGCTGTATGTGGCGGCGGGGCCGATGGTGTGGTGGTACGGGTCTGCCGCTGCATACACTCTGCCGTAACTAGAAGCAAACACAGCAGCGGGTGTTAGTGACTGGGGTTGGGGTCCCACCCCTGCCCTGCCACTGCTGAGCCTGGGAGACCCCTGGGATCACCCCACTTCTTCCCCCTGGGAACCGAAGGGGAGCGCAGGCTCCCAGTCTGCAGGACACCCTCATCACCCCTGGCTCCATCCTCACCCCACAGGTGAGGTGCTGGAGTAGGAGCAATGCCTGCGGTGCACGGTGCTTACCTGTCGCTGTACGCTGCCGCCGCTGCTGCAGGCTGGGCATATCTGTAGGCAGCATAACCCCCCTGCAGTGGAGAGAGACTGCTTCAGGGACAGGCAGCACCCTCGGGGGGCTGGGGACCCCCAAACACTGCCCCGGAGCAGTGGTGGGACCCCATGGGGAGCTAGTGCCCCCAAACACACACCAGCCTCATTCCCATTCCCCAGGGCCTCTAACAAACATTAACCTTAAAAAATTAATTTCCAGAGGAGAGAACATCACCTCCTGATGGCTTTAATGAGGGGTCACTTAGAGGAATCCTTCAGCCACCCGCCTGAAATATGGCCAATGGCTTCTTAAAGATGGAGGTTAAATGCTAGTGTAAGACAGCACACCAGCACTTGCTGGGGCTGTAAATCCTTCAGTGCAGGGGCTGGTGGGGGGCTCAGGACCCTGCATGGTACCACCCATGTCCTGCCCTCATGCACCCGGGCTCCTGCTGCCTTCCCAGGGGCTGGAAGGGGCAGAGCCCTCCTCAAGGCCACCTGGTGCTGTTTGCCCCTGGCCCTGGCACAGGGGCCCCGGTTTGGCCCAGACCTGGCCCAGCAGCACTTACGTAGATCTCAGCTCCATAGAACCCATCCTGATAAACGACCCTGCAAATGAGGCAGAGGCATGAGAACCTGGGCTGGGCCACCAGCACAGAGGGATCAGGGTGATGTGGGGGAGCTGCTTCCAGCAGTGCCCACCCAGGCAGAGTGAGGGCACATCCCAGGCAGACACATGGGGACAGACCACAGAGATGGAGTAGTCCAGGGCATTATCACTGCTGGGAGCAGCCACAGCCTGCGTGGCTATGCCAAACACAGTGACTGTGTGCGTGCCAGGAGAGCATCCCATTAAACCAACCGACACTGCTGGAGTTACGGTCTCCTTTGGGGTGCAGGAGGCTGGTGAGCACATGGGTCACCCCAAGAGGCAGCAGCCTGGGGGGTTCATAGACCCCGAGGCCAGGCTGGTGCTGGTGGAGCTGCTGCCCATTCCTGAAGTGAGAGCCCAGCAGTGCCCACACTGATGGCAGCAGTTAGAGCAATGGCAGCAAAGGGACCCCGCACCCCGAGGCAGGCGCCTGCTTTCGCCTGGTACTCACGCTCCGTAGGTGGGGATGGGTGGCGGTGGTGGTGCAGCACGGAACGTGTTGTAGACCGCACGTCCTCGTCCCCGTAAGTGTGCCCCTCGATAGGCCACAGCCGTCCCCGTGGCGGGGTACGGGAACCCCGTTACTGCAGGAGGGAGGGAGGGAACAAATGTGGGCTCCCCACAGCAGCTCCCATAGCCAGCGCTCAGTGATCTGCAGTGGGGTTGGCCCCAACCCACCATTACCTGCGTAGAACTCGGGGCCGTAGACTGCTCCCACCACAGGGTTCAGCTTCCAGCCTGTGGGCAGGGAGAGATGGTGAGGATGGGAGCACCCTTCCCACGGTGCTCCCCCATCCCCACCTGGGCTTTGGGGGACCACAGCTCCCACCCCTGTGGCCTCAGGGCTCAGGGTGCTGGGAGGCTGCACCCACCCTGGAGAGGAGCCACAGCTCCGGCGCTCCTCGCACTAGCCCTTACCATTGGTGTAGGGGTTGGCAACCTTCTTGTTGGTCATGACACGGGCTGTGGCATTGTTCACCTGCAGAGAGAGCGGATGGGGGCTCAGCGCCTGTGGGCAGCGGGGCTGGTGAGGCTGCTGTCCAGGGCCCGCGCTGCTGCACTCGGCGCGATGGTGCTGCTGGAGTGAAGGATGCACGGGGAGAAAGGGGTAAGTCTGCCCCAGCTGCCCTGCCTGCTGCAGCACTGCCGGGACCCCCGGCCAGCCCAGGCCTCCTGCACCCAGCACAGAAGTGTTTGTGCTGCCCTGCTTCCCACCTCCTGGACACAGCATCCCAGCTCCTGCACAGCATCCTTCCCTCTCAGGTGCAGGGAGATGGGGACAGCACACAGAGCAGAGAGCTCATATCCTCCCTGCAGAGCTTAGGGTGGTTGCATGGGGCTGAGCTGGGGTCCACCAGACCCCTCTGTAACCAGCAAAACACAGCCAGAGCCCCAGTCAGTGCCCCAGCTCTCCTTGCATATGAAGGCTTGGGTTAGCCAATTGCTCTTTGTGCCAAGTGAGGAGCTTCCTGCAGCGGGCACACATGCTCCTGTGCCACGCTCATGGACACATGCACGCGGTGGGCAATCCTCCCCTGGGTGACACCCAGAGCCACCCCAAAGCATCCCCTGCCCCGGGCAGGGCGCAGGGGACACAGGCACACGCAGGCATGGCACTAGCACACTTATCTGAGCACCTCAATCTTCCGGCCCTCTACGATGGTGCCATTCAGCTTCTCCCGTGCCCGGTCGGCATCTGTGCTAGTTTCAAAAGTTACAAACCCAAAACCCTGTGAGCAGAGGAGAAAAGGAGAAAGAAAGAGACAGAGAGAGACAGAGAGAGGGTGTGGGGACAGAGAGAGAGAGGGTGTGAATCAGGAGAGCTGGCGCAGGAGAGGAGGCTGCCGCAGTGCAGAGGTGGAGAGCCTGGGCTGGGGTCCCTGCAGGGTCCCTGCTGAGGCCCCAGCATCACCCATGAGCTGGGAAAAGAGTCTGGGAGAGGGGCACAGAAAGCTGGGATAGATACAACAGAGACATCCACACACAGAGGGGGTAGAGTGAGCCGAGCCCTCCCCTCCCTCCGGGGTTTGGGGTGCAGCATACATGCAGCCCCCCCAGCTGGCATGGGGCAGGGGGACAGGGCTGCCTGAGGTGGGTCCCCCCAACGTGGGTACCCTGTGCCTGGGTCCCACAGGGCAGGAGAGGAGGGGAGAGCAGGCACAGGAGCCAGGACCCTCCCCGGGCTCACCGTGGCAGCGCCGGCCGCGGGCAGCACCCACCTTGGAGCCCCGCTCGTTGAAGATGATCTCCACGTCCAGGATCTTCCCGAATTGCTGCAAGCAGAGAGCAGAGGGTGAGCACTCAGAGCCCCCTGCCTGCACTGCTGGCACAGAAGGGGCAGGGGTCTGCTATGGGGACCAGACCAGGAGACCAGGCCAGCAGACCCTCAGTGCCATGCAGGGGAGAGCCCCCAACCCTCCCAAGACTCCCAGGACTTGAGGAGGACCATCCACAACCTCAGCCTGCACCGCTCTGAAGCCCAGTGAGGGCTGCGAAACGGACAAGGGCTCTGTATCCCCCACCTCCATGCACAGGACTTGATCCAGAAGCCCAGCTGTTTATTGGGGTGCAAATCCTGCATAGCACCAGCCAGCAGTGCCATGAAAGTGCTTGGCATGCCTTGGGCTGGTAGGATGGGCCCTTGGGACAGGGACAATGCACGGTGCAGCACCGAGCAGAGAGAAGGGGACAGGGGTAGCTGGATGATGCCAGACTCACCCCGAACATTTGCCGCAGGTCGGGGTCCCGGAATCGAAAGGGGATGTTGGAGACGTGTAACCTCTTGGGCTGCTGCTTGTCTGTGGTGTCTGTGGAGTGTAGCTGCTGGCTGTCTGTCTGTGCTGCCTCATCTGTCTGCTGTGGGACACAGCTGAATGTCAGCCCCAGTCTTGTCAGCTCCATGCCCCCAAAGCAGGGATAAGAACTCCGCTGTGCTTGACCCCCAGGGACACCCCGGACCCTGTGGTCCCCAAGCTCTGAGCACCCCATGGGTCTCCCTGCAGCCTGGTGAGCTGGGGGGATGCCAGATGGGATCTGCCTGTGGGGAGTCAGGGAATGCCAGCCTGGGAACCAGCCACCAGCCCTGCCTGCACCTCCCCGACTCAGCCAGGGCTGTCAGCAGCATCAGGGCATCACCCATCCTGTGAACGGTGCAGAGACTTGGGGGGCTGAGCGCTGGGGGAGGCTCAGGGAGCAACCCCTGGGGAGGGAGCCCTGGGAGAGGGCAGGGGGTGACCCATAACAGAGAGCATTGGGTGGCTTTACATTGGCCTCTCCTCCAGTCACCCCAGTGGCACTGGTGCCTGGGTGCTGTGACCACGGCACGCTGGGGTTCCCGGGCTGGGTGTGCCAGACCCGCACAGGGGCTGCTGTGGTCAGGTTGGGAACTGCTCAGCTCAGCAGTTCCTGGCTGAGCTGCATTACAACCCCATAATTGAAGCTGTCTGGTGGGAAGGCAGCCAAGCAGGTAGATTACAAGTGATTAGAAATGATGGGAGGGGCTGCGAGGCAGAGAGCCGGCAGACACAGCACCCAGCCCCGCACCCGAGGGACCACGGCGGGGCTGGCACCACTGCCTTACCGGTACTGGCTGCGTCCCGGCTATGGACTGTGTGCTGGCGTCGGTGCCCGGCTGCTCGGCGTGGCTCTGTGCTGGTGTGTAGAGGGTCATGGCGTGCTCCGGTACTGTGCTTTGCCCCGAGTAGTCCGGCGTGGGGTGCGGGTGCGGCGGCGCGTACTCTGCGGGGATCCCGTTCTGGGGGGGCGGGGGGTACTGGGCCGGGGGGTAGGGCTGAGCCATTGCGTCCGGCGGAGCCGTGGCGTCCTGGTTACCCTGCCAAGACAGTGGCACCGGCCCCTTACCCGCTGCTGTCCCTGGGCTGCCACCTGCGGGGGGGGTCCTGGTCCCGCAGCCAGACCAGGCCCCCAGCCCCACTATGCCCCAGCCTGTGGTGCCCTCCCCAAGCCTCGGGCTGTCTCTGTGCTGCAGCAGCTATTGGGTCCCATTGCCACAGCTGAGGCCCCATCCTCTCCTGCTCCAGGGTCCTGCCTGCCCAGTGTACTGGGCTTGGGCAGCAGGAGGATGGAGTCTCCCTCCATGGGGCTTAACTAGGGGAGCCCACACATCACCCTCTCCTCTGGGAAGGAAACCAGGACAGTCCTTGCTTTGGAGTCCAACATGGGGACAAGCAAAGCCAGGCCATGCTGGCAACATCACTCTGGAAGGCTGCAGAGCATTAGCACCCACCGGCAGAAACCCCAATGTCCTGGTGATGGTGGTAGCACCAAAGGGCAGTAGGGTCAGAGGGAGGGGACCAGAGAAGATGGCCTCTTGGCAAACACAGGTAGGGATCAATTAACTGCTAATGATTTAATTAGACCCTTTGCTCTAACACAGCTGGCTCGGCTGCCCTGGTCAAACAGGGTGAGCTGCACTCATGCCATGGGGTGAGGGCTGCCCATTGCCTGCTGGGGTACAGCAGGGGGCTGCCAGCCTGTGCCTCACACCCACCATCCATCCATCCTCACAGCAGGCACCCAAGGGCTCCCCTCCCTGCACCCACTGCCACACACAAACACCCTCTGTGGAACACAGCAGCAGCCCCTCAGATGCTTTACTGCCTCCATGGCAGCCTCTCACCCATGAAATACATCTGTGGCTCAGTCTGTGCAGACAAGCTCCTTAATTGTGTGTGTGGCCGATTTATGGAGCACAAGGACACTGGGGGCAGAGGGGGGAGCACTGCCAGGCACTGCTGCAGCCGGTAGGGCCATTGCACCCACATGGGAGGCAGCGGAGCCCACACTGGGCCATGCAGGGGACCACATGTGAACCCAGTGTGAACAACCCGCTACAGATCTGCAAGTCACTGGCAGACTCCTGCCAGCGCCGTCCGTGCTGACTCAGCTGCTTGGGGATGCGCCAGCCGGATGCTCCTGCCAGCACGGCTGGGGGTGCTGGTGCTGCCGATGCTGTAGGAGCCCCATCCCCAGTGCTGCCATGAGCCAGGGCAATGGTGCTGCCTGCACCACGGTGTGAACCCACCTCGCAGGCTGGAGGGTTCCATCCTGCACGCAGCCTGGCCCTGGGGCCTGACATTGAGCTCCCAGTCACACTCCCGGTGCCCGACCCTATCCTCCTGCATGGATGGAGCCAGGAGCAGCCTGCAGCACTCCTACATGCTCTGCTCTAGGTGGACACTCATCCTCTCTATCACCACAGCCAGGACCAACCACCATTGCATCAGGAAGGGGCACTGATGCCCCAGCAGGAAGAGCCAGCAGGCAGGGGCACACAGATGGGTGCTGGGCAGGCACTGTCCCCACCTACCCAGGCCTTAGTCCCCGCTGGCTCCTTGCCATCCTACCCCGACAGCCACGCTCAATATCTCTTATTAATTGGGGCTGTCGCAGTGCTTGTCTGCCCAAGTATTATTTCATTCAGGGACCATTAGGTTCCCCTGTTCTGCTGCTTGCTGTCACTGGGGCTGCTGGTGCTGCAGAGGCACAGAACTATGGCTCCTGGTGCCTCCCTCCACCAGTGCTGCCCGTCCATCCCCACAGCTGCTGGGCTGGGTGGCAGGGGGTGTCAGGGAGGAGGAGGAGGAAGGCAACAGGTCTGGCTGTGCAATACCCATTGAAATCCCAGGAAAGGGCTGCTGCTCCCTCTGCACCCTGCACTGCCTGCATCCTCCCCTTCTGAGGAGCCCAGGGACAGGGGAGTCCCATCCATTCAGCCGCTCCCCAAACCCAGCCCTCGAGTGCAGAGCTGGCAGCACCCTGAGGTCACCTGCATGGTGTCCCCTGCTCACAGCTCAGCACCACACCACAGCCTTGCGCAGTGGCTGCCGCAGCAGGTAGGGGGTAGATATCATCTTTAGCTGATTAAATGTCCCTCATTAACAAGTTTCTTTAATTAATGAAGTTTTTGTGTTTGCTCCACTTGCTTTCTCCTCACTGCACTCTGCCTCCTCAGCACAATCCAGGCCATTTCCTTTCAAGTCATTTGGTGCGTGGGGCCAGTTCCTGCCGACGCCGCACTTTGGTGATTGCGCCTGTCAGCTTGGGGCTGCCGGCGCCATTCCAATGTTTGCTCCTTCTTAAGAAAACAAGGCACCTACAGCCCCTTGTCTGAGCAATCAGCTTAGCACAGAGCACCTGCGCTAACGACAGGGCACCCACTGGCCCCAGCACCCTGCCATGAGCCAGCACAGCTCACCCATGGTGGGCATCCTGCCAGCATGGGACAAAGGAGCAGGGTGCCACCTCCCCTGGGTCATCAACCACTCATGAGCCACTGTCACCTCCTGCCACCCACCTCTGGCCATAGACAGGCAGTGTGGTGGCCCCATAGCCCCCAAGGCAAGCCAGCGCTGCTGTTGCAGGGGTGGCACTGCATAGTGCCAGCACAGCACCATTCAGTATGTACATATACAGCCAGGCTGGAAGCCACTGTGCTGAGCCCTGGAGCAGTGGGGAGGGGGCACAGCCCTGTCACCACACACCTCCCCACACCTCTTTGCCCCCGAGAGCAGCACACGCTGAGGAGCCTGCAGCCATGGGTGTCTGGGCAGCAAAGGAACACGGATTCAGCCCAGCTCTGGTCCCTAATGCCTCCCACTGGGAACCAGCCATGTGCCAAGGGGTGCAGCATGGAGCTGGAGTCCTGACCCCATCACAGCATCCAAGGAGGACACCAAGATGCTCCTCCAAGCTACACAGCCTCAGCAGGCAGCACATCCTGCAGGGCAGCTGCTTGCTGCTGCAACAGGTCTGCAGCACGGTGCTGTGGTGGGACCCACTGTGCCTGCAGCAGGACCCAGAGCTGTGACAGGGAGGCTGATGGGAGCATCCACCCTGGCGCTCACTGCCTTGGAGAAGGCAATGCAGCAGTGCCATGTGGCACAGATGGGCTTGGCAAAGCCCTGGCAACAGCAGGAGGGTCCTCACATGGCCACACATGCCCCCTGAGCACCCAGGGACCACGGGCCATGCCCAGCACAGCTCATCCGCGTGACAGCCACAACGTCCCCGCTTCGATCCAGCTGCTTGCTCATGCTAATGACTATCAACATGAAACAGGGGCCGTGAAGGGGAAGAAAATTACTCCCTGAAAAGGAATTGACTGATCCCCGTCATTTCTCAAGGAATCACTGACCTGTGAATATTTCATTACCCAAAATGCTGTGCCATCCATACAAAGCAGTGCCTGGCCCCGAGCGGGCTCCAGCCACAGAGCCCCAGGCTGCAGCATGGGGTCAGGGTGCTCAGGTTGGGGACCTCCGCATTCCAGGAGGTACAAGTCCTGTGTGCCACACGGGACAGCAGTGGTTACTTCTCCTCCCCAGAATGGGGCCATTGCAGCCCCATGGAACTGGGGAGGGACAATGGGGGAATCGCCCCCGCGGGAAGGAGCCGTGGAGGGAGGTGAGGAGCTGCGGAGGCCGGAGGTAGCAGCCACTGTGCTTAATGTCTTCATTAAGGAGGAGGCAGGGAGGGGTGGGAGCCTGCTAATGGCATCTGCCAGCGATGCTCAAGTGGGAAGCTCTGCAAAGAGCAGCAGGGCTGGAGAGAACAGGCAGGACCCGAGGGGCAGGACTGATGGTGCAAGAGAAGGAGGAATGGGAAGGCAGGGCAGCCTGCTAGCATGGGAAAAAGACCATTTGCTGGGCTGCCACACATTGTCCCAGCACCTTCTGCCCCCTTTCCCTTGCTGCTCCTGTCCCTCAGCAGAGCCCAGTGGCCAGTGCACTGCCAGGGCTGGACACTGCTTCCCTCTGCTTGCAGGAGCCCAGGAGGACATGGTGGCCATGCACAGGCCATCAGGAGCAGGGATGAGATGCCAGCTCAGGCAGCAGGCACAGGCCATGTGCCATTGTCACCTCCTGCGTGGGGCCATGGGGAAGAAGGGTCCGGCCCCAGCTTCCGGCTCCACCAGCTGGAAACTTCGAAGCTGAGGCCACATGAAATATTCATGAAGTAAATGGTGCAATTTCATCTGCATTCAGCCAACTTCATGTATATTTCAGAGTATTATGAAATGATAATGTTGTGTAACCGAGGCGAGACAAAGGTGCTGGGGGAGCTCCCAGCCACCCCCACGTGCTCATGGCTGACAAGGTGCAGGTACCTGTGACGGAGACAGGACAGGACCAGGCCCACAGCCAGCAGGAGGACACACAGTGCTGCTCCATCCTAGCACTGCCAGTGGTGCCAGGGCTCACCCGCAGCAACTCCCAGCCTGAGCACACGCTGCTGATGGCACAGCCAGGCCACCCCTGGCACAGCTCTTCTCCCCACAGCAGCACAGCCCTGCTGTGCTCAGGGCTGGCCGGGATTCCCACCAACGCTTGGTTCCCATAGGCCACCAAACGGTTTGGGATGGGTGGACACACAAGGCAGAAGCTCAGCTGCAAAGCACAGGGATGGCAATGGGCTGGAGAGGACCCAAATCCTCACAGCATCTGCCTGAGCTACCTGCTTCTGCTGAGCCCTGCAGTCACCAGAGTGCCCATGCACTGTGCAGCTCTGTGCATCAGGGTGACCAAAAGCCACACCAGAGACTGGCCTGTCTGCTGCTGCCAGAGGTGCCAGGAGGCAGCTACTGTCACCTCACCTCTGGCAGGAGCTGGGGGCACTGGAGAGCCCTGGGAAGGGCCACATCCACCAGACTCATGCTTCAACTGTGGGCACAACACCAGCTCCAGCCGCATCCCTGCATCCTGCTCCACAACTCATGGGTCCCCAAGGGGCCCTACCACTGCCCAGTCCTGGCCCCACTCCTGCAAAGCCTCTTGCACCAGGAGCCATCTATGGCCCTGTCACTGTCACACTGTCACCAGGCTGGGCTCTGGCACGTGGCGCATGCTCACACCAGGCAGTGTGGGGCACCATGGACCCGTGTGTGCGCCCGGGCGAGCACTCTCACGCAGCCCTCTCTAATAGGCAGTCAGGAGCATAATTTTTCCTCTAATTACATATTCAGCACTTCTGAGAAAATGAGATTTTGGTAATTCAATTGGACTGAGAAGCAGGGCTATAATAAAATGAAATTTGTAACAATCGCACAGTTAAATTAGTTAAATGGAGAGGAAGGAGCTGTGGAAAATTGACCCCTCGATCTCCTAAAGACTAATCAGACATTTGAACCCAGTTGTGCTAACAAAGCCCCCAGGGTGTTGCGGCACAGCATGAGGGGGAAACCAGAGATGCCGAGGGAAGAGCTGGAAAACAGCTGGGACCATGTGGAGCTGCAGAGGGGACCCCCAGCTCCAGACCCGGGGGCGATGGAATGGGTTTGGTGGAGAGAGTGCCAGGGTATGGTGCCACTGCCATGCCCTCAGTGGCACTAGCCATCACCAGGACTTGGCTATTAGATCCTGGTGAAGGCCAGTGCCATGGTCCCACCAGCTCCTAGACATTCACCATAGCCTTGACTGCACTTGGAGTATAAAGGCTGGTGGGTCCCTCTCTGCCAATGGGGACCACAGGGATGCTGGCAGCCATGCCCTGCAGTGGGACATCCCTGGGTAGAGACAGCCACTGCAAGGACACCAGGACAGGGATGCAGCACACTGCACCAGGCAGGAAACACTGGGGCGAGTGGTGTCCTGCAGCTGGGGGGGCTCTGGAGCAGGTACAGGCTGATGAGCCCCAATATTTTTCTCTGTGTTCATCTTTTCCGGTTTTTCTCATGAAGGAAAAGCAGAAAAAGACGAGTTTCTCATTTGCAAGTTAATTAGTCTAATTACCTCTAATTAAGAGCTCCACACACAATGCAGATCACAAATAAGCTGCCACTGTCGCCTGCTCCCACTCTCTTCTCCCCAGTTCTGGTTTTACACAAGGGCTGTTTGAAGGCTGCAGCAGGGAGATGCTCAATAGGTGCTGCCGGGGGGGACACAATGTGGGATCCCCCAGGCTGGGGCTGCTCCCCCCATCAGCTGCTGCCAGAGCTCCTCTAGCCCCACCAGTGGTCCTCAACCCCAGCCTGTAGCCAGAGCTCAGCCCATCCCAACTCCTGCACAGGGTGAGGAGCTGGGGGCCCACTGATGTGCCACCACCCTGTGCTATCAGGACAGCGCTGCAGCAGGGCATGGGGACCTGTGGGGATCATGTCAGCTTACGTGTCATTTTCTACACAGGTAATGCCAGTGGTGAGGTATCACAGTGTGGAGATGAGGGGAAAATCATGACAAAGTGCTGCAAGCCTGGAGCTCAGGCAGCAGCCAGATCTTCCTTGTCCCCTTTCCATGGGCCACCAACTACCACCACCCTGTATCCCACAGCAAACCCCAGCCACCCATCTGGGTGCCAGCCACAGAGACCCCCTGGCTCTGCAGACATGCTCCAGACCCAGCACCCATGTCATGGTGGTGGGAGGCCTCCCGGAACCAGGGTGTAGCAGCCCCTGGCTCTGATGGAGGGGACACGGATGAGCTCCCCAAGGGAGTGAGTGGGACTTGGCTCTGCAGGTGCTGACCCAGCAGGTCCCCACTCACCTATCCCACACACCAAAACCCTGGCAGCACCAGCACAGGGGCAGGGCCTGCCCAAGTGCTGCTGCTGGCACCATCCCCACAAACTGCCTCTTCCACCTGCATCTCCTTCCTGCCCTCCTCTCACTGTGCAATAGGTGACTGCTGCCAGGGATCACATCTCAGCAGTGCTGTTCACACAGGGGCTGGTGCGAATCCTGCTGCTGTGCAAACCCCATCTCTGAGCTGTGCAGCACAGCTGCGGTACCAGAGCCCCTGGGTGAGGGCTCTGCCCTGGCAATGCTGTGACTGTCAAACACAGGATCCCCTGATCCCTTGGGAAGGGTGAACCCTGCAGGAGCCAGGAGTCACACAGACTGCCGGGCTCACACCAGGGCTCACCAGGCGATAGCCATTGCCGCAGTGTGCACAAGCAGGGATGTGCCTGTGTGTCCCCTGCACTGGGGGCTCATGCCCACACTCACTCTACACCCCCATTTACCTGCAGTGCTCCCTGATCAGTCCAGCTCCTGCCCGCTTCCTGCTACCCAACAGGAAGGTCAAAGCCTCAGCTTCCCATGGGCTTGGAGCCTCCTCTGCCCCACTGCCCCACCTCGGGCAGCCCAGCACCAGGAAGACTCAGCTCCTTCCACACAGACACTTGGTCCCCTCCTGTACTGAGGCACTGCCCCAGCAACCCCCAACACCGGCACTTCCCCAGGCTTCCCTGTGCCCAGCCCATGTGTGCCCAGTGTGCCAGCATCACCAAAGGGACTAAAGCCCATTCTGGAGGGTTGTGGTGCCCTTGGTGCCTGCGCTGCTCACCACTGAAGCCTGTTGTCACACAGAAACAAGCCACAGGAACACGGCAGCATCACTACTGCTTCCCACAGAGCCACCGTGCTCACACTGGGGTTGATGCCAGCAGCACCCTGCTCTGAGGTCCCTCTGGAAGGAGGGACATGATGCACCCGCCACACACAGGAGTCCAGTCTGGGACCAGCAGCAGGTCTCGCTCATGGGGAGGGCAGCCAGGAGCCAAGGCACCACCACATTGCTGCAGGTCCCTGGAGGAGCCCAAGGTGCTCGGCCCCAGCACCCAGCATCCCCCCCAGCCCTGGTTCCATCCTCTGGAGCCAGCCTGGTCCTGGGGCAGTGCAGGGAAATCTGGTTTCAAATGCACGTTCTCATTTGGGTGCTGGGCCCTCAGCCAGGGGCAGGCAGGGTCCGGGACCTGGCGCGGGCAGCCTGCGCCTTTCCTCCTCATTAGCCTTTCCTCATTAAACCATACCCCTGCACCCACTGCCTGTAATGCTTTAAAGAATGATAGATACTAAATCTAATTTAATCTACTCATTCACCCATCACTACAGTACTAAAATAGGAATATACCTATAAAAAGAGCATCGCCAGGCAGTGTAGGCCCAAATTACAGCTATTGTGGGAAAAGCAGCTTTGCAAAGCTAAAATTAATGTCAGTGTTTTCAGTATATTAAAGAACAAGGAAAACAGGTTTTTTGCAGCTTTCGAGTCCGTCCTGTGCTATGCAAGGCGGCTGCTGTGGTGCGGGAGAGCAGCCAGAGCCAGGAGCCGCTGTGCCGGGGCTCACATCCACGCGATGCACAAACCAGGGGAGAAACCTGGTTTGAAACGAACCCGCTGCTGCAACGCGCGACAATACAGCTCAGAATAGACGTGCTCCCTAAAAATATAATATGCTAAACTTGGCAGCAGCCCTTTTGCAAAGGAATTTTCCAAGCAGCTTTTTGCAGAAGCTGTTTCCCGGTGGGCTGGTTACTGCTCAGCCCAGCCTTGGGTGCTGTGGGCTGGGCAGCACCGTGCGACTGCAAGCACCAGGGATGCACCAGGGATGCTCCTGGTGAGCGGGGCCATGGGGGTAGCTCAGCCCACCTAAGCATCAGCTGAGTCCTGCAGCCAGGTCTGCACACATCACTGCCTGCACCAGGGTCTGTGCCTTACTCCACACTGATGCTGAGCCTCAGAGCACGGGTCTGTTTTGGGTCAGCACCATGCCTCATCCTGGAGCAATTAGCTGCTCGCTCATAATTACAGCAGAGAGACTTTTTAAGCAGCAACTGATTCCTCTGTTAATGAAATGGAGCAACCAATGGCATGCTCTGCACTCAGGTCCTCACTGAGCAAGAGCTAAACGTTACTGCCAAACCCCACCGAAGGATACAGCATTCCCACCTGTCCCACTGGAGTGGGCTGCTCTGTCATGGTTATGTGCCCACCCTGCAGCTCCCTCCTGGAGCCCTGGTGCTGGGGGCTGGCAGGGCCGGGGGATCCCTGCAGGCATCACGGCTTGCACCATGCCAGGTGCTGTGACCCACAGCTGCTGCGGTAGCGCTGGTTGAGCCGAGTGAGCTGCAAGGTGCCCGCATCCGCCTGCATGAGCCCTTTGCACTGCCAGAGCCCACTGGCAGCCAGATCTTCCCTGGAGCTGAGCTCATCACAGTTCATAGGTAACTTCATCTCTTGGTCTTTCCTCCAAATACTGGCACTGCCGAGAATGCCGGAGCCAGGGAGCTATGAAACACGAGTGGCCTCTTGGGGATCAAATACAGCAAATATCAACACACTGTCTGCAGGAAGAGAATGTGTCCAAAGGGGATAAGGCCAGTTACTGCACTGGGAGGCAGACCCTATCTCACCCCCAGCTCACGTCCCCCAGTGCAGCCAGACACATATCTGGGAGCAGGAGAAGTCAGTGGCCACCACAGGCCTTTGGCACCATCCACATATATCCCCAGGTGTGATGTGCACACATCTGCCTCCCTATGTACACACACATGTTAGACAGGGAACTGCAACCCACAGGGTCCAAACTGAGCCCGCTGCAGGTGCCAGGTCACGATGCCTCCGAGTTGAGCTGGCTGGGCAGAGGCAGAGGCAAGCTCTGTGGTGGACATGGGCTCCCTGCGCACTCCTGTAGCTCAGGCGTGCTGAAGGTGTGCGCATCCCAACTCCAGAGCAAATTCAGGGCTAAAGCATCAGGGAGCAGCAGGCTCCTTGCTCAGCTGGGCAGGATGAGGAGCCCGAAGCCCTTTCCCCATGTAACAGCATCAGTGACATCCCTCTGCCTGACACCTCGTCGTGACACACACCAGGTACGCTCCATCCCCAAGCACTGGGCGAGGAACCTCAGCGAAGGCCGAGCCCTGGGATGAGGACAGAGATTTTGGCCTCCATTGCGGTCATTAGCTGGGTGAAAATCCAACTCCAAGTCTCTTGCTAAAACCCTCCTTCCTGGCTCATGAGTCCAGACCCGCTGCCAAGGAGCAGGAGGCTTCTGGGAGAGTGGGGAGGAAGAGATGCTAAACACGATAGTCAAATTAAAACAAACAGGGTGATGTGGGACCAGGAGCTGCTGGTGCAGAGAGCTGTGGGGTGGGGAACAGCTTCTCCTTCAGAGTGACCCCAAACTCCCCCTGTGCACAGCGCAGCCCCTACCACTGCCCTCACCACTGCTGCCCTGCTGCCTGCAGCCGCAGCCCCGGAGCCAGCAGGGAGCTGGAAGAGCCGCAGGGCACATGGCACATCCCAGCCCCTCGCTGGGGGGACAGGGGATCCCACCCCGAGAGGGAAACCTCCCGTGCAGGGAGCAGAGGCTGCAGCCCTGCATCAGTTGCAGGTTCAAAGCACCTGCACTCCCCTTAGAGGAATGAAATCCCCCCAGGGACGGGTCAGGGCTCGGGGGTGGTGCCCAGTGTCTGATGTGCCTGGGGGCTGCAGGAACCTCAGCACTGCCAGAGAGACTGAAATCCAGACCAGCCCCAGCTCTCCCCAGCCTCTGCCTGCAGGAGGGTGCAATAAATCACAAACCCATCTTGGCTGGCCTCTGCAGCAGCCCCTGCATGAGCCCTAGCCCCGCACTTGTACAACCAGCAGCAGCTTTACCAGCCCCATCTCCAGATGGAGCAACCCTGGGCCTCACTGTTCCCACAGACAGCACAGCCACGCTCCGGCCACCGCATTCCACTCGGACACAGGGTACAGACATCCCAAGGGACCAAAAAGCACCCTGCCCCTCCCTGCTGGGGCCAGCACCAGTGCCGGGTCCTCACTGCTGGGGAAGCCGTACAGGCCACAGCAAGTGTGGTGAGGATGCCATGAATTTTTAAACTCCTGAAAGCACAAATGGAGCAGCTCTCCTGGCTGGAGATGGGATTTCCGACGCAGCAGAGCGGATGGAGGAGGAAACGCTGCTTCTCCCGAGCTGTGCTTCCCCTGGGACAACGCGCCCGGAATCCCAGTGCACTGGGTGCAGCACGGGAGCCAGGGCAGCCCATGGGACAGAACACTCTGGCCAGGAGTTAAGTACCAAACCCATGGCCTGGACACCCTCTGGCCAGGCTGCCCAGACCCGGAGCTCACCCTGACCCACCGTCCCTCTG
This sequence comes from Melopsittacus undulatus, assembly GCF_012275295.1. Classification (NCBI taxonomy): domain Eukaryota; kingdom Metazoa; phylum Chordata; class Aves; order Psittaciformes; family Psittaculidae; genus Melopsittacus; species Melopsittacus undulatus. The sequence continues at coordinate 18,805,182 of NC_047537.1, forward strand.
GTGCCTACGCAGCATCTCCCTGTCTACAGCGAGACAAACCCACACACACTTGACCCTGCAGCCTGGCTGCAGACACATGTAACACGACAGCACACACACACGCACACACACGTGTGCATGCACAAGCTCATCGCCTTTCCTTCTCCCCAGAGGCTGCTCAAGCCACGCAGGAGCCTCATTCCTTTACCAGAGCATCCATCATCAGCGGCAGCTCTGCCTGCCGCACTGCCCGTGCCTAAGCCCGCTATCAGCGCCGCTCGCGCTTCCAGCTGCCGTAGAGGGGAAACCAGAGAAACCCCAAAGGAACCACAGCCGGGGGCTGTGAGCTGCCACCGCTGCCAGACCGGCCGGTGCCGCGGGGCTGGGGCCGGAGAGGCCCCGCACCCGGGGAGGAAGCAGTTAAGCTCTGACCCTCTGCTGAGGAGGAACCGGCCAGAAACACGTGTGAAGCGGAAAGCAAAAAAATCCCCCGCAGAGGGCGACTTACCTGTTGGAGGTAGAGGAAGGCTGGAGGACAGGGGAGAGAGTGAGGAAGCATGCCTGAGTTGGAGACAAGGAGGCAGCCCGAGTTAGCCATGGAGCACAGCATGTGTCGACAGGTAGCCGTGAAGCTGCTCGCGGGTCCGTCCTCTTCCGCACAGCGCTATATCCTCGTCTTCCCGGCCGGCCCCTCGGGCTCTCCCCTCCTCGCCGTCCCTCCCGACCCCTCGGCGCTAGTTAGGAGGGTTCATCTGCGGCAGGCCGCTGCGCCCGCAGCCGCGCTCCGCGGTTCACTTCGGTGCCATTAGACACTGGCACTGAGCGCACGGTCTGCAAAGGGTGTGCGTGAGCCAGAGCGGGAGCGGGAGAGAGAAAGGAAGGGGAGGAGGAAGGGAGAGAGGGCTCGGGAGCGAAATAAAAGGGGTGGGAGTTGGAGGAGGAGGGGGAGTCCCCTGTGCATTCAGACATCAAACAGAGCTCTGTATAAAATGAAGAGAATCCGTAATGACATGAGAACAGCTGATCCCGCACTTAACCCCTCCGCCGCCGCTTGCAGACGCTTCCCACCGCCCCGGCAGCCCCAGCCGCGCTGCGGGAGCACAGGCAGGATGGGGCCGGCGGCGGAACCGCCTCCCATCGCGGCGCTGGCTCCCGGGGGAAGAAGGGGCTTACCGGGAGTTCTGGTGCTGCACCGCGGGCGCCCCGGGTGCGGAGCAGCGGCGCTCCCGGCCCCCGCGATGGCAGCGCCGCAGCCGCGGGGCTCCCCATGCACACACAGCCGGACACATGCACACGCACCACGCTCTCCCTGGGACACACACACGCAGACGGGGCCGGCGGCGGGCAGGGAGCCATGCAGAGCCCCAGCCCCCGCCCCGCCTCCCTGCGAGGCACGGACCCGCTCACGCCCGCAGCACGCATGGCCCCGGCAGCCTTCCCGGTGAGAGCCGCCGCAGCCTCGGCGCTGCCGAGCGCAGGGCCTGCTCCGGGCATGGCAGGGAGAGCTGTGGGAGCACCGGCATCCCCGCGCTGCCTGCAGCCATGAGGACCCCCTGCCCCATGCTGGCAGGGGCGGCCCTGGCAGAGCTCAAGAGGCTTTTTGGGATATCAGAGTGGCCTGCGGTACTGCCAGAGCCCTGACGCATCAGCGCCGCGCACACCTCTGTCACAGCTGCCATAGCAATAGCCTACATGCCAGTGCCCGGGAGGGACAGCCAGCATGGGCACACACTTGTGCCCTTTGGGGTCCTTGGTCCCACCTCATGTAGCACTGGCACCCTGTGGTGCCGCAGAGCTCAGTTCTTTCACAGGGGTTCCTGTCCTGGCACCCCACACCGCTGGCACCACATCACACCTGACTTCAGAGCCGGGACGGCATTGTGTCTGGCTATGTGGGAAATGAAATGTGGGCTCGGTTCAGTTTCCATCTTGGCCAAATGTGATGCACAAAGGCAGGTCTGTGCCAGCAGCTGCTGATGCTCCGTCTCCGCTGGAGCCTCCAGCACACGACCAGCCTTGATCGGAGGCTGGGATTTTCCACAGTATCCCCAGGCAGAGCGACATGCTGCAGTGTCCTGGTACACTCGCAGTGGTTCCTGCTCTGCTGCAGACACTCCACAGCAGTGGCACAGCCGGCAGGAGCGACCGGGCAAACATGAAACAAACAGCTCTGGGAAATCTGCCCCGAGAATGGTGTCTGGGTCCTGAGGGTGCCGGGTCCTGCTCCTGTGGTGACCATGCTCCAAAGGGACCATGGGTGCCAAATCAGGCAGGGGACATGGGGTCTCATCGCCACCACCCCGTGGTACTGAGAGGAGCTTGCCAGCAACATCTGCTACCAGCAGCATCCTCTGGCCACCACTCCATGTGAGGAGCATGGGCTGCAGTGAGCTCCCATGTCCCACCACCACCGCTCACACTCCAGCTCCTATGGGACCACCACAGATCTCAATGGAGCAACCTGTCCTGCACACCTCGGTGCTCAGAGCCAACACTGATCCCATGCCTCCAGCTCCCCTTCCCTAAGGGACTCCAGAAACCCCAGTACCATGCAATCCTGCCTGCCCTGGTGCATGGGCAGGATGGAGGGCTGAAGGACAAACATTGTGGGGAGAGGAGCTCACCAGAGCCCATCTACACCTGAGCACCCCACAGCACTGCACAGTGAGAGACACCCTGGGCAAGGTGATGGGCAGCTTCCAAGGCCCTTGGGCTGGTCTGGCTCCACTGCACTCCTGTGCTGCTCAGGCAGAGGTGACCAGGGAAGGGCATGGCCCAATGCTCCAGGCTGCGGTGCCCAACCAAGCAAACCATGGGAGGTGGGAGCTGGCTCTGGGATGAGGTAATGTGCTGGTCCTCCTCCGCACCAGAGCCTGGCTCCGGGCAGGGTGAGTGACTCAAAGGTGTTCCTGGCCAATGGCAGTGCCATGAGCCAGCAGCCGTGTCATGGGAAGGTCCTGACTGGCTCCAGCCGCAGAGCAAGGAGAGACCCTGCTCTCCTGCAAGGAGAGTGCATGGAGTGATGTGCTGGGCAGACCCCCTGCACCACCAGCAGCAGGAACCAGCCATGTTTCCCCAGGATAAATACAACAGGGAAACCGGGCACGGACTGGGGAGCTGAGGAGCATTTGAGTGTCCTCTCCCCCTCTTTCAGCCATCACCAGCATCAGCCTGGCTGCAGAGATGCCCTCACACAGTGGGGAGCCCCCAGTGGGACACCAGCACAGCAGTGCTTGCCTGAAGCAGTGAACATGTCACCAACCACCAGCAGCGGATGTCCCTCACCTGCTGCTCCCACCTGCCTCGGCAGTGCCACCATGCCGAGGCCGAGCCGATGGCACCAGCAGCGCACCAAGGCTGTGCCCAGCCCTGTGCCCAGCCCTGCGAAGCCGCAGCCCCAGAGGGGCCCCTCCAAACCTGAAGTCTCCTGGAATGAAAGTTTATTTATCTGTTTAATTAAGATGTGTTCGCCAGGCGCACAGACCCCGTTCCATCTGTCTCACTTACAGCCGCGTCCCAGTAAAATTAAACCTAATAAATATCAGAGGAGGGAAAGCAAAGGGCACATGTAAGATATATGATCAAAGGCAGAAGTTGCACAGGGCTGCAGTTCTAAGCACATCTTTCTCTCTGCCCTTCGGGGATGGGTTGGCGATGCGCTCCCATGCACAGGATGGGGCTGGCTTTCCTTCAAATCAGCACTTTTCCCATTTTTTTTATATATTTCTAATGAACCCTTGAGGACTCCTTGGTTTTTGTTTGCTGGAAGAGGGAGAACAACGTGGCACCAGGACAGGAGTGGCCTTGGCCACTGGCCTGGAGCCCAGCAAGGTGCCAGAGCTAAGGGGCAAAGCCTGTGCTGGGAGAGCTGATGGGCACATGCCCCTGAACCATGAGGGAGCCCTCCAGGAAGAGCTCCCAGACCACAGGGATGCTCTAGCGCATGTGGCTGGAACCAGCCTGGCAGCAGAGCTGCTGGAGGTGCCCAAGGCCAGGAGATGTCAGAGCCGCTGGTACCCAGCTCCCCTCAGAGCAGGAGGAGGAACACTTGCCTCTGCCATTGGAAACTACAGAAGGAGGATTCCCAGGTCTGCCTGGAGCCCTGGGGAGGTTCTACCCTGAGCCTGCCTGAGCACAGGATGTCCCAGAGCCATGGCAGTCATTCATTAAAAGCTCATTAGGAATTTATCGCAGACATAAAGCAAATAGATGAAGGCACTGGTGGATCAGAGCTGCTGTGAAGCGAGGGGAAGGTCCCACACTGCTGGCACAGACCAGGGCAGTGAGAAGGGACTGACAGACGTGGTGGGCAACAGCCCCACATGCCAGCAGGCTCTGCCCCACTGCAGGGAGGTGCCTGCCCCCCTCCCCTCCACACCATCACCATGCCACTGTTCCCTCTGCCCGAGCAATCCCAGCCCCTCTCTGGAGACAGCCACACAGAGGTTCACAGCTCCTTACTCCACCTCTAAAAGACAGATATGGTTTAAACCAACCACAGGTATACTGGATCCCGATGTGGCTGATAGGGAGCACCCTTGCCAGGGCACAGGGATCCATGGAGTGCATGTGGGATGTCAAGGAGGATGCTCCGGCTCCCTGGGGATGCCTGGCCCGGCTGTTTCTGCACCCAGTTAAACTTGATTTACATCTTCTCCTCCTTCCTACTCTTCCTTCTCCAGCAGCTCTCAGAGGGGTTACTGGAACCCTCACCTGCTCTCAACTCGCAAAGAAACCAGAGACTACAGTGAAAACCTTTACCCTGCAGCATCCCAACACCCTCACCGCTGCTGCTGCTTCTGCCCTTGGCTTCCACATCGCTGGGTGAGGAGGGGACCATGACCAGCAAACGGCAGCTGTGGCAGCTGGGAGGGGAGCAGAAATGCAGAGAAAGCACATGAAAGTTTAATGGGATCTAGGGAAAACTGCCACCTCACTGGAACTTTCCTTGCCCACTGCGGGGACCGATGGGATGGGGACCGATGGGATGGGGACCAATGGGATGGGGACCTGGAGATACACTGACCTCCAGGCAGAGCTGCCAGTGCTGTGCAGAGTGGGACAGCGGCTGGGCCAGTCCCTGGGGATGCCCTTCAGGTCCTTTGGGACCCTTGGTGCTCACCACAGAACAGAGCCCAGTTGCAGCATCCCGAGATGCACGAGCAGGGAAGTTGGGGTTCCCATCCCACCACCATCCAGCACGAGCAAACCGGTCACAGGCACCTTCCGGCAGCCAACCCTGTTTGAGTTCACTGTGGGACTCATGGCAGCTCCATGGGACACGGTTTGTACCTGTGGCTGGGCAGGACAGGCAGGAGCCATCACTGCAGCGATGAGAGCACTGAGGCCTGCCGAAAGCCCTTCTGCTTGACACAATATTTGCACAAGACGGCAATCAGGCTCCCCAGATGGAATGAGCATTATCATGCAGGCAGCAGAGCCAGGGTGCAGCAGATACTGCTGAGCACTGTGGGTTGAGCGAGCAGCACCAGCAGGTAACACACTGCACCACACCGGGCAGGGCATCAAGCACCAGTGCTGCTGGGGCCAGAGCTATGGCTGCTGCGGGGTGGAAGTGATGCAAGGAATGAGCAACTGCAGACCTGGGAACCCGAAACACCACATCCCCAGAGCCCTTTCCCTGGAATCAGACCTGCTGCCTGATGAGGGGTTCCCAAGGAAAAGCACCCCAAGTGCAGGCAGTAGTGGGGCTTTGGCAGCAGCCCGGGGACACCAGTGCATGGGGCAGGATGGAATGGTCAAGCCCAGGGTTGCTAGTGCATCCTTAAGCATGGGCACAGGGGCACTGCTGGTGCTGGGCACAGGGCAGCCAGGCAAGGATGACACCAGGAGCAGCATACAGGTGGGCAGAGAGGAGCACCAGTACTCTGCAAGTAGACACTCAATCCTCATTATAAGGCTTTTTAAATGCACAGACAGGATATTAGCATTTAACCAGGATCTAGGACTCCAGGGCAAACTTTAAAAATCATAATATTTATAGAACCCTCATTCCACTCACCCCACATGCTCTTTATTTTGTCTGCAATTACTGCTAATTTGAAGACATTTTGCTTTGGCATCTCAGCCTGTTGCGGTGGCTGATTCCCGAGTCACCCGCTGCTGCCTGCCACCGCAGTGCTCCCACAGGGCCGTGCTCCTGCCACACAGGGAACCAAATCCCTGCTCCCATGATGGAGAGGCACCTACAATGCCAAGAAACCACCACGCAGGCAGAAAAACCCTCTCCCAGCCTTGCTGGGACCCACCGCACCGAGACCCAGCCCATGCACTGCATGGGATTGGGAGGGAGAGCCTTAAGCATCCTGCACTGCCCAGACAAGCAAACACTCTGCAGGAGCTCCATGGGAACAGGCACCTGGCACTGCTGCCTGCACCCCGCACCGTCTGGAGCTCAGCAAAGCCACACGGCACCTAAGGAATCACAAATGGAAACTCCAGAGCAGCTGCCTCCAGAGCCATTGGCAGCTCATGAAGTCTCTGGGCAGAATTAAGACCCCAGCAGAAGGCTGCTGCCCAGTGCCTGCACTGAGACCTCTCATGACAAAGCACCTTACGCCTGGAAGCTTCCTCCCTGAGAAACAATGAATTCACATTATCTTCCTCCTCCCTGTAAGCTCCTTTCCCCACATCCCCCTTCACCTGCTCTGCTCCTTGCTCTGGAATCCAGCTTTCCAAAGTCTGTATTCCCCCACAGGCTGCTGCAGCCCCCCAGCACCTCAGCCAGTTCCAGGGGAGTGGGAGCAGGAGGGAGGTGGTGAAAGGAGCTCATGCACTGGCTTAAACCCCAGTTCATGGGCTGGGATGCCACAGGGAGCCCCCCCGGATGGTGCAGAGCCTGATGCTGAGCCCAGCTCCTGCACCTTTGGGTGCAGACCTTCAAGAAGCTGCTGTCCTACGTCACCTTCCCCTCTGCTCCCTGTCCCAGCCATGCCGGGAGAGCAGTTCGCACCCACATCCAGCATCCTATTCCTGACCAAAGTGCCTGGACAGACCCCCATCACATCCTCCTCTTCCTCATCCCTGCTCAAAGCCCTTGGGATGGCTGGGGGCATCTCAGCATTCCCCCTGGATGGCTTAACAGATCCACTAGCATAGGGAGATCCTGAACCCTGGAGAGCCCAGCCCTCCATGCCCCCAGCTTGGTGGGGAACAACCAGACACAACCATGCAGGCTCCAAACCACCCGGACAGGAACCCACCGGAGAGCAGTGCTCACCAACCCGGCACAGCCAAGAGGGGACGGGGCTGAGGGTCCTCCTCGGTAGCCCCAACCTTCCCATGCAGGAGAGGGGGCTGCTGCCTGCAGCCAGCACCACGCAGAGGGGAGGCAGGATGGTGATGGGGGTGCCCTCAGGTAGTGCCCAGCCAGGGACCACTGCCTGCCTCTGCCTCCCTGCCCAGCACCAGGCCTGCCTCCAGCATCACACCACATCCCCTGCCTGCAAGCCGTGAAGAAAGCTCTTCCAGGCTGGCATGGGCCAGGAAGCAACAACAGCAAGAAACAACCCTGACCCTGAGCAAAACCCGGCAGAAAGGGAGGGGAAAAGCCCACCCTTCATGCTGGTACCTACCCAAAAGTACATCATCATGATGGCAGTGGGGTGCTGAGGAGCTCCGCGGGATCGGTGGGAGGGTGAAGGGCTGCTCCCCGATGCCGGCTGCGCTGGGCACCGCTGCTCCTTGGTGGGCTCTGTCCCCTCGGGTGCTCACTGTCCAGCTCCAGTGCCAAGGGCCAGCATGGACAAGCACCCTGTCTTCTCGCCTCACTTTCTGGCACAGTGCGGTCGCTCGCTGCAGGCTGCTGTGAGCTTCAGAGCCAGCTGCCAGCATCCGGCATGGTGCTGTGGGGTGGGCTGGAGAGCAGGGATTGGAGATGGACACGGGGCAGCCCTGGGGGTGCAGGGGGTTTATCCACCCCTGGCAAATAAACTGGGAGAGGGATGGAGAGAAACGAAACCCCCTCTGTTGTTTCAGAGCCCAGCGCAGGGTGAGCGTGCGGGGAGAGCCCAAGGTGAGCATCCAGGGGCCAGGGCTGGGGCGAGCAGCAGTGTGTGGGCTCTGGCGCAGCAGTGTGGGCTCCGCTGGCACTCGGAGCAGCCGATGTCCTGCCTCAGCATTTCTCAAGCACCCTGTCAATAAGGGAATCCATCCTCGCTCTCGTGGTTAACCTGCGAGGTGCCAGCCTGCTCCCGGCACCCCCGGTTCACACAGCCACACGCTCCCCATCCCTGCTCCCAGCAGGCAGGGATGCTCGGCTGGGGTCCGGCAGACCCAGCTGGGATGGGCTATCCTGGGGCATCACCCGCTTTGCTGGATGCAGCTATCCCCATGTGCAGAGCAATTGGGATGGTCTCTGCACAAGCAGCTACCTGGGATGTGACCAGCGTGGTGTGCATCATCCAGGACCCCCACCAACACTGGGGCACTGGCCCCGGGCATCAAGCCCTGACATTGCACCCAGGTCTCAGCTTGGGCATAGCCCCTTGGCTTGCGGCTGCTCAGGCACTAAATCTCTGTCACCCTGGAGCCCCACTCGGTGGAGGAGTAACGGGACCGCGAGAGCTCAACTGAGAGTGAGGGAATAAATAAGAATAAGGGGAGGCACAGGAGCGAGAGGGGCGGCAGATTGGTCTCTGGGGCCCCGCTGGCTCTGACACCTCCAGCCCCATAATCATATTCAAAGCAGAGCCATGCTGAGGCATTTCTCCTCCAGCACAGCAATAAAAGAAAGCAACACTCTCAATAATTCAGCACCAGGAGAGGGTAATAAAGCAGAGGAGCCACCACTGCAGGCAGCTGGGATGGGGGCTTCCCACTCCCTCTTATATCTTGGTGATCAAAACCCTCTTCTCCTCCTCTGTGACCTGCAAAACCTGCCCCAGCTGTGCCCTGGAGCCCCACAGCTTGAGGAGGCCCATATCACTGCATGGGACATGCTCTCAGTGTGTGCTGGATGCAGAGACCTGGGGCAGACCAGCCCAATGCAGCAGAACAAACCCCCTCCATCATCACACAAGCCCCAGCCAAGGGTCCCTGGACAGGAAGGCAGCTCAGCTCCCTGGCACAGGTCCATTTCCAGCACTGTTTCACCTTCTCCCACTTCAGCATCCACAGCCCCACATCTGCAGCCACCCTCTCCTCAAGGCACCTTTGCAAACAGTGCCAGTCACCTGCAGCCACGTCCCAGCTCTCCCATCCAAACCAGCACTGGGGCTGCTCAGCCACAGGACACGGACCCCACCGCAGGACACATCATCTCTGCAGACACAGTCACGACCTTCAGGCACCCACAGCCCAGCCCGCAGCATCCCCAGGGACTGACCCAAGTGCCACCAGCCCCACTGCTGCCAACCAGCGCATTTCCCCCCCAGGCTCAGACCTGCAGCCCAGCTTTATCCCGATAATCCTGGCTCATGCTGCCACCCCCTGTTCCCACTGCTGCACAGGCACCTCTGGGCCACTGTCCTCCATCAGCATCTTCATCCCCAGCCCCTTGCCTTATCTCTGCTCCTCTGCTTTACCTGCTGAGGCCATGTGGGAGCATGGGTTTGTGCTGTACTCATAGGCTGGACCTTTGGGGGGACCTTGTCCCCCCACCCTGAGATGGGACTGGAGTCTACTGCCATGTAGCAAAGCAACGTGAGGTTATGATGGGAAGAAGCCATCCCCATCTGCCCAGCGGGCACTGGGCTAGCTCCCTGTGTATATGCACAAGCCATCGCCTGCCTGATCTGGATCTCAGCCTGGGTAACACCATGAATTCATGTGACACAGCATGGCCTACAGGACCCTGGGGCAAGCATCACTCATAGCAGACAACTGCCAGGGCAGGACCTGGGGCTGGTGCCATTGTGGTAGGGGCAGAGTCCCCTCCACAGGCTTCCCCAGGAGCTGCACAGAGCACAGACAGACAGAGAGCAGCGTCAGCACACACGGACAGCTCACAGACACTGCAGCCCTCACGCCACTCACATCACGTCTGCAAGGGGGCTCAGCGCCTCTGGGTGCCGGATGCTGGTGGAGAGGAGCATCAGCCACCTCCAGCACGGGCTCTGCCCCATCCCCCCTGGCCCCACAGCAGCAGCACCCAGCCCCTCACATGCAGGTTTCAGCATGCAGCTCTGTGTGGCCCCAGAGGGACGCCAGGCCCCGAGAGCAGTGGCTTGGGCTGTGCAGCCACTGCCCAAGCCCTGGAGCAGCCCTCAGCTCTGCAGCAGCACCGAACGCCTCGTACCTTTTGTTCAGCCCAGCTCCTCCTGCCGTGCTCACGCTGAGCTCTCTAAGGAGAGACAAGAAAGAGGAGGAAGGATTAAAATCAATGATCATCATCACTAACCTGCTTACAGTCAATGCTGTTTGCTCATTGACTGGCAAAACGTTCGGATACAAGTAGGAACGTGAGGATGAGCTCCTGGCGTGCTGGGAAACCTGCCCTGGGTAAGAGCCGTGGGGTGGCTGAGCCTTGACACAGATCAGCAGCAGCAGGAGCAGGAGCCTTCTCCAGCTCTGACAGCACACCTCAATCCTGGCCCAGCTCTTACGGACCACAGGCCCCTTCCTCAGCTTCCCCGAGCATCTGCAAGCACAAGCCCAGCCCCATACAGAGGACATGGGGTCGGACTGGACGCAGCCGTTGCCAAAGTAGTGGACACAGAGATTTCAGCGTGCCCAAACCCTCTGTATGCACCAAAGATGCTGCGGTGCTCCTGCCCCTGGCAGTGCCTGTCCCTGCCTTGCTCCCAGTGCGGTCCCACCAGGAGCGAGCCCTGCAGCTCCCGGCACTGCCGCCCCAGCTCTGGGCCCTTCCTGGAGAACAACGCCAAATTTCAAAGAAAACTTCCTGAAAGCTGCACTTCAACTAATTGGCTTTTGCAGCATTGCCAACACAAATGTTCATAAATCATGTCAGACCCTCAGAAGTAATGAGAACAGCTTATACATCACGAGAGTGCTTTAAAAAGAGTAAGCCAGGGCTGTTCCTGTTTGTTAATCCCTTCTTTGGGGAGCAGGAGATGTCGAGCCCTGCAGCAGCAGCAGTGGTTCTGCCATCCAGTGTGGAGCTGCTGTGCTCCTCTAGAACAGCATCCCAGGAAAGCAGCACCCTAGGACGAGGCAGCTCTGGGTGTCAGTACCCTGTGCCCGGGGCTGGGTGAGGAGATGCTGCCCCAAGCCCATGTCCAGATCCCTGAGAACATCCGGGGGTCCAGAGGCCCAACCACACATGGTGGTGGCTCTGGAATAGCAGAGCCAGTTCCCAGGCACCTCTGTTAGCAAACACAGCTCTCAGCCGCGCAGCAGGATAATCAATTATGGTAATTCCTGCCTCAATGAAGCAGATTCATGGAGGAGCACAGCTCATTAGGCTGGTGCTGACTTCCATTAGTGCTCTTATGATAAAAACCCTCCAGAAAGCTCCCGCCCAGCCAGACTCGGCATTTTCCAGCCTCAGGAGTCTCCCTTCCCAGCCCCTACACCAGAGTGGACTTGGCTGTGGGACATGAGAGCCCTAGGAAAGTTGGTTGGAAACCGCCTGGTCCCCATAGCCGAGGGGACACGGTGAGGGCCAGCAGCACTCCTGCCTCCAGCCCCTGCTCCAGAGGTTTTCCTTACCAAGAAAGCGCTCACAGGATCCCCGGCTGCTGAAGCAGGAGATGGCACAGTGGGAACAGAGTCCCAGCATGAGCTGCGATGGGTTTGGGTGTGCTGGGAGCCCAGGCAGCCACTTTGGCCATGAATAATTGAAGGGCACTCGCTCTCCTATGGGAGGAGCAGTGATGGGTAAAGTCTCATTTCCCAAACACACTTCCTAAGGAAGGCGCCTTCTGAGAACCTCCACAGAGCACTGCAGGGCCCCAGCAACCGGAATGTGCCGTGGGAGCTCCTGCAGCCCAGCACTGGCACAAATCTCTGGTGGTCCCAAGCACTGAAAGGACCGGAATGCTCCAAACCGCCCTGTCCTGCACCTGCTTCAAACAGGAGAGGAAAACCCCTGGCAGAGCACTGAGGGGGGTGGGATAGGAACAGCTCCAGACAGTTGGGATCAGCATTCCTGGAGGGTCTTGCTCCTCCTCCAGCTTTCCTGGCCAAGCTCCATGTTCATTGGCTCTAACTGGAGCCCTGAGCACTCTTGCAGGGACCCAAACCCCAAACAGGTGAGCCTAACGCAGGCAGCTCACCAGCAAAACCTCACCCAGCCAAACCCACCTGGATCCAGAGCCCTGGTGCTGCACCCCCAACCATTCCCATCCCACCCTCACAATCATGGGGCAAACCCCATGGCAGCCCGGCCTCACCACCCTGCTCTGCTGGGAAACTTCTCCATAGTTTGCCAAAGCACATTCTGACCCCCCCTTCCTTCCACCAAAACCCCTAAATTAATTCTGCTTTTAATTAAATTCATTAGCAAAGATTATCTGGCTGAGGAAAAATAATCTCCTGCCCCTCCCCCGGCAGCCCTCTCTATTTATATCCCTATATACATAAGCAGCAGTGAATATTTCTTTATGGGCAATTAAGGGTTTAGTGTTTAATTTATAAGTGTGTTCTCTGGCGGGCGGGATGGCCGGGCAAAGTCAACACTTTTCATTAAATGAGAAGGGTTTTTTGTCACTAGGACAGAGCCAGCGCCCGCTCCGCAGCTCTGGGGGTATGTGGCAGGTCCCACATGGGGCTGGGTGCCCCCGTGCAGCTCTGGAGGTGTTTCACCACCATTGGCTGTGGTGATGTTGATGCAACTTGCAGCTCCCCCCACCCAGGGAGACCCATCTGCCCTGGCAAGGGACAAGTGGAGCCCATAAGTGCACAGGAAGCATTGATGCCCCTGCAGCAGCATCCCGGTCCTAACTCCGGTCACCAACACACTACTAGCCTGAGCAGCTGCTGTGAGCCTTTCAACCGAAATCCTTGCTGCAACTTCTGCCCATTCGCAGCACTTCCACACTTCCTCCTGCCTGAAACCTGCGGCACTCACAGCATCACCACCTCCTCCCCCCCAGTGTGCTGCACTCCCAAGGACAAAGTGCTTCAGACACACACTTCACCTAGGAATCATGGAATCCCAGACCAGTTTGAGTTGAAGGAACCTTAAAGCTCATCCAGTTCCAACCCCTGCCATGGGCAGGGACACCTTCCACTGGAGCAGCTGCTCCAAGCCCCTGGGTCCAACCTGGCCTTGAACACTGCCAGGGATGGGGCAGCCACAGCTTCTCTGGGCACCCTGTGCCAGTGCCTCAGCACCCTCACAGGGAAGAGCTTCTGCCTAAGAGCTCAGCTCAGTCTCCCCACTGCCAACTTAAACCCACTGGCAGAGCCAGTGGCACACACTTGCCTGCCAGGCACCACCCAGGAGTCTGACATTCCCATCTCGTCCCACTGGCATCCCTCCCACAGCCCCTTGTCCCATCCCTCAGCAAGCACAGATAGAGGGATAGAGGGAGCAGTGTGTCCATGTGGAGCTGGGCACGTCCCACCCTCGGTGCTGTCCCAGCAGCAGCCTCAGCCCTTGGCAGCAGGAGAGCACAGCCCTTACTGCCTGGAACACAGAGCAGGACAGCTTTAAGTACACACATTCCCATTAATGGAGTATTTTATCTTACAGGAGAGATTAAATCTCTGTACAGAGAAACACAAAAGAGCTGAATCAGCAGCTGGCCAGGGGATGGCAGGTTTAGCCATAAGCATTTGGCACCAGCACAGCATGTCAGAGCTTCACCCTCCCATGGCCACGCTCCACCAGACAGAGTCCAGCATCCAGCCCTGAGCACCCCCCCTCAACACCTCTCCCTGCCCTGGAGGAGCCACAGACAGCCTGGGTCATGATGGGACCAGCTCCAGTCCCATTGTACAGCCCAGAAGCCCCGTGCCAGTCCTCTGCCATGCACCCAGTGAGCTGAGCACCTGTGGCACTGGGGGCTGCCTCCCTCCCATCTCCATCATCTTAGCAGAGCAAGGATGGGTTTGCAGGTTTCCGAACGTGGCCACTGCGTCCACAGGAGTGTGCAGTCCAGACCTCATCCCAGGCAGAGCCCTCAGCAGGTAACACAGTCCCCAGTGCCTGCACTGTGATGGGTGCCCCTTGCAAAGCCGTGTCTGAGCTTCCACAGACACCATTCTCACATCCAGCGTGGGTCTGTGCTGGCCACATGCGTGCCCACGAGGATCAGGCGTGCAAGGGCTGGCCACTGCCGTGAGCCAGCAGCAGAGTGGTGATGGCACTGTGCCGCTCACTAAAAGCATGAGTGTCACTAAATCAATAATTCATTTACTTTAATGAGATAAGTACTTTGAAAACTAATTGCAAACCTGCTCCATTTACTCTGACCCGTTATAGCCTTTAATGTAAATGGCAGAAATGTTGCTTGAGGAAGGGGAAGAGCTTTTGATGGGGGATAGTGTGTCATCGTTTCCCCTTCTTCTAAGAAAGAGAAATATCAGCCATAAACAAGGACAGAAACCAAAGTAACCAGCCAAATCACCACATGGAATGCTGACGGTGGAGCAAGGGGAACCCACAGCCCTGCTCCTGCGGCCACCACTGTCCCCTGCACATGCTGCCACCATGGAGGGGTCCACCAAGAAACACCCGAAGGGATCGTCACTGGCACCAGGGAAACAACAGAGGGGCAGAAATACACCCAGCACATGGGAATGCTGAGCCCCAGACAGCTGCCGAGGGTACCAGGCAAAGAGAGATACCACATCTGGGGCCCTGTCCTGTCCTGGCAGCTGCAGGACTCAGTTCTACCCTATGCAAGACCCTGGTGCTGCATGTCCTGGCAGCAGGGCAGCAGCAAGGGTGGAGCAGCAGAGGGTATGGGGCACCACCATCCCCAGTGCAGCAGACCCCCTGGCTGGACCATGGGCTGGCTGCTGCTCACACTGCAGGTGGTCACTGTAATGATACACAGCTCGTTATTAATCCACCACCACATTGCTGGCACAGCATCCTCCAACAGCACCAGCAGCCAGCGTGGGCAGCACAGGCAGGGGCGGGCAGGGGGCATCAGGGGGTCAGGGGTGTCCTGCCAGTTCCCCAGCACCATTCCTGAAAAGGAGCAAGTGGCTCCCGGCAGCGATGTCAACGTGTTCCTGAAGGGCAGCGGGAGCTGGATGCCAAGGGCTCTCTCATCGCTTGCTGGAGCAAATGGCAAGTCATAAACCAGAATCGTGACAGAGGAGAAAATGTTCCAGAGCCCACAAGGACCAATCCAGGGTAAATCCATCTGCTCAGCAATTTAGCTACAAAACCCTTTCCAATCATCTGGGCAGGAGGTCCTTCACCCCCAGCGCACAGCTCTGGGCAGAGCAGTTCCCACTCTGGCAGCTGCCGGCACTTCATGTGGGGTCCTGGTACTTGGTGATCCCACAGGTCCCACAGTCCCCCTCGTGGGGACACTCAGGTCACGCCACCCTTAAAGTGCACCTGGGCCAAGCCTGTGCTCCAGGGACCCTCTTTCCAGCACTGCTGCAGCCGTGGCAAACAGGGACCCAAACCCTGTGCCTGGGCAGGAGGGATGGTGTCCAGTCAGGCAGCAGGCAGGGATCCTGGGCAGAGGGACCCACAGTGGCACCAGCTGCCTGGGCTCTTCCCTGAGCTGCTGATTCACTTGCATGGGACAGTGCACGATCCCTCCTGGGGTCCTGAATCCATTGCACCATTTGTGGGATGCTGGAGGGCTCCTGCGAAGCCCAAATCTAACCTGAATCTCCATGACCAGCTCTGGTCCCCTCCTGCAGCCCTGCAGCAGCCGGCCAAGGAGCAGTCGGGATAATCCTGTTCTGCTGCAGCAGCGCAGACAGACCCAAAGATCTCCCTGCAGGCATCCCTGTGAATCCCACCCAGCTGCTCCTGCTGCACAGAAAATCAATGGCAAGCATCTCAATTAATCACACCGGGGGCAAATTGATTAGGAGCCTAAATAAGGTCAACATGGTTGTCTGCTTATAGGGTAGGACCCCTTAATCATCATTTTATCTGCACCGGGCTGCGGAACCAGCAATCACACCATCACTGGGAGCACAGGGGGATTTTCACTGATCTCCTGCAGTTGCTAGGACCAGGACAGGAGCTGTGGCTCTGCTGTATGGAGCTGAATCCCACACACCGCCACACATATGAATTCCATACCCAGCCACACACAGCCGTGGAACCAGACATGAGCCCTGGCTGCCCACAGCCTGGCTGTCCCCTCTGATCAGGAGCACGACAAAAGCAATTGAGCTCTGCTGCTCTAGGTGAGGTGCATTCCCTCCTGACCCCAAACCCAACAGCTCACACTGCAGGTTTGATCAGTCCTGTCATTATCTTAGATTGTATACCTGAAAATAGTGTTACTGGTCACAACAGCACTGAACCTCTGCAGAAACCCAGCCACAGGTCCCCTCTCAGCTGTCCTTGGTATCTGGAAACCCCTTGGGATGCTTCTTAGCTCCTCCGAGTGCCACCCATGCTCCTGTCTGCAAAACCAGCCTCCTTATGGGCAGCATGGGCAGGAAGACACCCAGTGCCAGCAGAACTCATCCTCCCTGCAGGTCACGGGGCAGCCGGACCTGCGCCCCAAACACAGCAGAGGATTCCTTCCCACCCTGGGTTTGAGACCAAAAGTACATCAAGCCAGAGCAGCCCCCAGCATGCTCTTTGGGGGAGAGCACGCTCAGCTCATCAGAGGCCAATAACACTGTTTGCTTTGCCAACAGACTTCCCAACTGCAAGTGAAATCCATTCAATCTGGTGTTTTCTCAGTCAGGACTCCACTAACAGCATTTCCCTGCATCCCCTTCAGTGCTTGCTGATGACCACAGTTGATCGCATCCCACCGGCCCTGCCAGGGCAAACAGGGCTTTTCCCTCTCCCCATGCAGGGCAGGAGGAGCCCCAAGCCTCTCACGAGGGTGTCAGCACTGACCACAGGAAAGGCAGGGCCAGCACAAGGTGTCCCTTGCTGGATGAGACCCTACAGAGGTCATGCCTAGCAGCATCCATCCCCACAAGCCACCGTGTGTTGCCCATGACCCGTCCAGCACCGGTGCCCCCCTCACCTCATCTCCTGCCACTCCCTCCTGTTGTAAATATAAATATCATAATCTGGTTTAATATTTAATATAGCCAGGTTAAATAAACATTCCCAGCCCCATAAATAATCATTAACTGAGGGTTCTAATTGTGCTGTTGGGATCCTGCTTTATGACTTATTTAGAGGGCGGATGCTATTCCCTTCCTAGGCTCCCCCATACACCATAAATTAACCTGTGGCTCAACCTCTTTAGTGAGAACCTGATGGGACATGACAAAAGGAGACAGCTCTGCTTGGGGGGTGATCACTGACCGCTGGGATCACTATGGGACAGGCTGGGAGATAGGTAGCAGAGCTGTTGGAGGAGCCTGTGGGAATGTAGAGCAGCCCTGCAAAGGGGTGAGACCACAGGAGAAGAGGCACCATACTGGGGTGTCCTCAGCTGCAGGCATTAGGAGCAGAGGTAGGGGACCTGTGGGTGAGGAGCAGCCACCCAGTGTGGGGTCTCTGCTTGGTCCTCACTGTCCCAGAGCTGCAGCAGCAGCGGCAGCACAAGGGCATGAAATGCTGCTGGATGAGCGGAGGACGGGAGAGGCTTTTATCCTCAACACAAACCTACTGCAAAATTGATTGGAAACAATAGCAAAAACCAAAAAGAAACAAAACCCCAAACCACTGAAAACCTGGAGCGCGGGAGCTGGCTGGGGGCGAGCGCTTTGAAAGCATGGATCTGAGACATGGAGGACAAGTAAAGTGCAGGAAAACCTCCGTGTGAGAGTGTTTTCCCCTCAAGGGATGCGTTGATGCAGTGCTTAAAAAAATAAAAGGTTTGGGTTTTGCTCTCTGTAGCTTAATTTCATCTGGAAATGAAAAACTACAAAAGTAAATGGAAGGATCCGTCATCACTGAGCCTGGACGCTGTGCCGCAGCCCCTGGGCTGGTTTGCTGGCAATCCCACTGTGAGGCAGGATGAGGGCTCAGGGGAGCAGCTCTGTGTGCCCAGCTCTACGTGGCAACACTCCCACAACCTGGGAATGCCCAAGGGGAACCAGACACTGTCATGCTCCCTACATACCTTGGGCTGCTCCTGCTCAGGGCTGATGGGTCACACTCAGAGGGTTGTCCCCTAAGGACATCTTGCATCCTCCAGCCATGTGGGCAGTGGTCCAGGGCAGCCCCACAGTGGGCACACCAGTGGCTCTCTTTCCACCACCCCAGTGCCTCCTGCACAGCAGAGGGGACATACAGGACCCTGAGGTGGCAGCCTCTGGAGCAGTTTTGGTGTCGCTGGCATGTCCATTCCAGGCCCTGTTCAGCAGAAGGAGGGGACCCTCCCCAAGACACATATGCTCAGGGTGGCCCCGGACAGAGCCAGCCCTGGCTCTGGAATGCAGCTCTACAGAAAATAGTGTATTTTATCTTTATCTGTCAGGATTTATATAAAAAGGGGATAGTTCAGCTCTAAATGTAATGAGTTGGAAGAACAGCCCTCCAGTGGATTCCTCCAGCGAGCACAGCATCAATTATATCGATTGCTAAAACTAACTAATAACCCTAGCCCGGTGCTGGGGAGCGTTTCCCCTGTGCAGCATCCCAAAACATCCCATTGCACCCAGTGAGCGTGGAACGGCCATTGAAAGCCCCAGCAGGGAACGGGGAGGACGAGCATGGGCACAGTCCCCAGTGCAAGGGGTGATGGGTCCCAGTGCTGCTGGAGGAGCACAATCCTTGAGCTCTGGGCTAGCAGGAGGAAAGAGCCAGGAGGGGATGGATGAGGACTAAGGCAAAAGATTCCCTTCAGATTCATACACCTCTCCTGCACCCACAGCCATAGGCCCAGGGCTGGTCTGGGCCCAGCACTACTGGGTCCCCCCACCCTGCCCGAACCACACACGACGAAGCCACAGGCTCTGGCTCCACAGGAGGTGGTGACCGATGGTAGCTGGGAACCAGCATTTGTGCTTACTGTTCTGCTCTGCCCACTTGGGATTTGAAATCCTGGGAAGCCATTACAAGACATGATCCCTCCAGGCTCTGGAAACGGATGAAAGGGGACTTGTAAGGTCCCCATGTCCCATTTCTCTGGTCCCTATCTTTTTCTACCCTTGTGCATTTCCAGACAGGCACAGGGATGCATCTCTGCATCCCCCAGAGAAGGCTAGAGCTGAGATACCACTGGAATAGCTCAGGATCACTGGGACTGGTAGCACTCACACAGTCCTCTCCCGCTTCCAACTTGCTGAGCTTCCAGAAAGGGAACAAAATCTAAACAGGGAGGGAAACACTAGAACCCCTTCCTGCAGTGAGGGAGAGCAGGTTACTTAGCCTGCTGGAAATGAGGTTAACTTGATAGAGAAGAAATAAAGTGTTCCAAAATTAATGACATGAACATCAGCCCTGATCACAGGGATATTAAACTACATGGTTATTTGACTGCAAAGTTACCTCGTGCACATACCCAAGCCAGTGTGAGCACAGACCCCTCCGGCACCGAAACGCCCTTACAAACCCATCCAGGAAGGGAGAAACACACACTGTTCCTGTAAAGGTAATTTTAAAGCCCCAGAGACTCTTGTCCTGATGTTGGCAGGGCCTCTGCCAGAAACTGCCATTGGAAACAAATTAGTTCATGGAGCACGATGCTCCGCAAGCGAGGTCACTGCAATGAGCAAGCGGGTCCCTGCTGCCACAGCGAGCATCACTGCGAGCATCACTGCAAGCATCACTATGAGCACCCCTCTGCCCCAGCAAAACCCCTCTGAAAGCCCTGCAGGTGTAAATGGGTCAGGAGACAGAGTACACACGTGTGACAGGAGAGAGCACATGTGTGGATGGGGCATTGCATGCAGCACAGCAGTGTTATTCCTAAATAACCCTTAACTAATGAACATCTCAGCAACAGGTGATGGTGTTACCCCCGGCAGGGATGATGGCGAGCTGCATCCTTCCACTTTTCAGTTGTGTCTTCAGGGAGGGAAGCAGGAGCTGGCCAGGGTGAATTAGAGAGACTTTTGTCACGTTTAATACCAATTCATTTTGCAGACTGCTGACGCAGCGGGATTTCACAGCTTGGAATTTATGGTTCTTTTGAGAGACATGCGCAAAAAAGGGGAAGAAACCACCCTGCCACCAGCACAAAGCCAGAAACTCCATTGGGAAAGAGCAGGACTCTGGGAGCACTCGTGAGGACCCTGCAGGAGAACAGAGCTCAGCATCAGGGGCCACAGCACCAGTTCTGCACCTTCAGGAGCACACCAAAGGTTCCCAAAGACCCACATTCCCGTGTCTCTGCCCGTGGTGCTCCTGCCTGCGCCACCAGCAGCTCCGGAGCACAGGCACTGGCAATAACGGAGCCGTTATTACACAGTGTTATTCAGCCCCAAGGGGGTTTTATGCAAAATGACACACAATATAAATGACTGTTGTAAACAGAGAGTTTAATAAAGGGCTGTGTGTGAATTTACAGCCTCCCCAAGGATAATTAAAATTATTTATCTACTTACCTAGCTAGCCGCTGGAGCAGTCTATTAATTATTATCTATTATACAGGGCCTGCTTTGCATGCTGCCAGTGCATTGCCTCCCTCCAGCATCCCTCATGGACGCACTGCAGTGTGGGGAGGGCTGCAGGCAGTGCTGCCTCACTCTGGGGTGCTGAAGGGCTTCCTTCTGGATCCCTCTGGAGCACCTTGGTCCATCAGGATCACAGAGTCACAAACTGGTTTTGGTTGGAAGGGACCTTAAAGCTCCTCCAGTTCCAACCGCCTGGCACTGGCAGGGACACCTGCTAGAACAGGTTGCTCCAAGCCCTGTCCAACCTGGCCTGGGTGTTTCTGCACCAGGGAGACCCTGCCTGGCTTCATTAAGCAACAGTTCCCAGCTGCAGGGCTGGGAGCAGAGGCAGAGCCCCAGGTGCAGTGACGGATGTTGGAGGTGATTCTCTCCCTGCCCAATTCACTGGGGGAAAAGCAGATGGAGATGCCACCAGCATCCCGGAGTCATGCAGCACCTTGGAGACCCAGCAGCCTCTTCTGCTCCCCTCCTTACCCACCCACAACACAAAGGGAACTGAGGTGCTTCACAGGGAGCTCAGGTCAGGAGAGGCAAACGCACCTTCCCAAATGCCTGGTGCAAGGCACAGCAGCCACCCCGCAGCCTGGTGCGGTGCTACCTACTCCTCTATTTATTAGTGTGACAGAGCAATCATCAGCGCAGAGGCACTGGGATCCCCCGCTCCTCTCTGCACATAAAGATACCTCAGGGGGCTCTGGCGTGCGGACACTTAACATTGGTTTATTGGCTTAATAAACCTGAGCGATGCTGCTAGAATCTGCAAGCGGGAGTGGGCAGAGCTGGTACCGGGAGCCCGCATGGGGCTGCCCTCGCTTGCTGGGGGCACAAGATCCAGCTGCTCGATAGCACCACGGGCACCACGAGCTGTCAGCTCCCACCAGCGTGCCATTAATCATGGCTGCAATTGCTCTCCCTGCCCCATCACTGCAGTGGCACTGGTGCTGCTGCCAGCACTGGCACTGCTGAGACCCCCATGGCCCTGGGGAGACACTGGGACACTGGCCTCAGAAACCACGAAGCCAGCAGCACCTTTCCCCTCAGCTGACCAAGCTCCAGTAGGTCTGGAGGTGCCGGTTGATGGCACTGGATAGGACCGGGGAGGCTCCAGGGGTTGGTGGCAGCTCAGCATAGGAGCACATCATGAGATGTGCGGCCATGAGAGCAGCTCCATCATCAGCTCCAGACCCTCAGCAGCAAACGCTGAGGCCCCTCTGCCTCAACCCTGCAGTGGTGCCTGCTCTGCTCTGACCCCCTGTAACTGCACTTCCAGCCTCACAACCTGATAAAGAGCCACATGATCCGATTCCAGGTCATTAGTGCAGGACAGAGACACCTCCACTACCAGCAGCGAGAACCTCCACACATGGGGCCCGGCCTTGCAATAAGCAAGATGCAAACATGCTAATGGAAGTGATTAAAGGCCATGTCAGCGGATTCTGGTAAACAAGGTGCAGGGTGAGGGCAGGTTCTTGGGCTCGGCTGTGAGGCAGCACTGAGTAAAGGCAGCTCTGAGCCCTGCATCAGCCCAGGACAGGCTGCAGGGAGAGGAGCTCAAGCGTTGCTTCCTAAACCCCTTGGTGTGCACCTTGCAGCAGCCCAGGGGGAGGAGGAGGGTGCTCCATCGCCTGCTCTGCTCTCCTCAGGACCACTGGCATGGGGACAAACCTCCCTATGGAAGAGGGCTTGGTGACAGTGCCCACACAAGGGGCAAGGTTTCAGCACAGGGAACCACAGCCCAGCTCCAAGCACACACCCTGCACTCGCCCCCACCCTGGCACTCACAGGCATAGACACGTTTCAGATGTTAAAGACCAAATAAGATCCCCATAACCAGGCTGGAATTGACTCTGCAGGAGGAGTCGATGTGTTTAGCACCAGAGCCAGGCAGCGCTGGCTCCTGTGCTGTGCTGTCAGCATCGACACATCGATGCAGGGCTCCTGTGGGGAGGGGTCAGTGCAGCAGGGATGGGGATGGCATCAACAGGCAGCAGATGAACCAACAAGAGCCCCTGGGACCTGGGGACAGGCAGCTCAGGGGCCTGTGCTCATGGGATCACGTTTTAAGAGCACGTGCCAAGATGGCTCAGGAGCCATTCCTGCATCTCTGGCAGACTATTGCCACGGGACAGAGCTGCCGGGCTGAGGATGGCAAGGCAGGAGCTGCAGCTCTGTTGGTGCTCAGCCATGAGCACACTAGTGCCCACTGGCACAGATGACACAGCATCACCAACAGCCCATCAAACCATGTGGAAAAGGGCATGAGCAGAGATACCTTTAACACCCTCTTGAGCCCCTGGCCACTGCCAGGAGCCAGCATTATTCCCAGTGGACTCAGGAAGTTGGGATTCCTGCTGATGTCTCAGCCCCACATCCTGGTGCAGGGATCACAGCAGTGCAAGCATCCCCATTCCCTGCCTCCTCGGGGTCACAGCACGCTGCCCACACTGCTCTGTGTCAGCACACCCCATGGCCCTGCCTCCTCCCATGCTGCTCACAGCCCCAGCCCTGGGATATTTATTGTTCCTGCCTCCTAAGCCAGGGCCGCTCGCACTCCATTAGAGATCTCGCGCCACGGTGCGGATCCGTTTAGCTTGCAGAAAAAGCAGCCTCACAGGAGAAACCCACCCGGCGCTGCCCACGGGATGATGAACGATTATGGACCATCTGCACTTCCAGGAGAGGAGAGATTTATGAGCAGCACAGACAGCCAGAAGAGTGTCCATTACTATAACTCACTGGCCTCTCCAGACATGTTGGAGCTGGGCTCCGCTGCTGCAGTGGGAAAGTCCAGGTTAAGCATTGGCAGGCAGGAAAATCAATTATGGGTTTTTAATACAGTGCTGGAAGTGCGGGGGGGGGGGGGGGGGGGGGGCAGCCAGGACCCCCAAGCACAGCACTGAGGACCATGGGTCCCAACTGCCTTGGTCCTGCTCATGTGTGCTCAAGTGGCCATGGGCAAACCAGCAGGGCTCCTCATGGCCACCCATGATGAGGACAGTGGTGTTGAGCATGAGCAGGACCAGGCTTCAGGAGCCAGAGACATAGCTACGATACAACATCCTCATCTTGAGGGGTCTCAGCTACAACTTAAAGAGGGCCTGGGCCACCCCTCTCCCTGCCCCAGCAGCAACATCCACAGTCACCTTCTGCTTTAACTGGGGACAGCACAAGGAAAGGGGAGCCTCAGGGCAGCAAAGCGGTGATTTCAGACAACCTCAGTTACACACCCTGCAGGGACCTGGTGGCCCTCTCTCTATCAGGTCCGGTCCCCCCACACATGTCTGTTGGGGGGCTCCTGCCATGGCTGGGGGCACAGCGGTGGCGCTTTCCCCACATCCTCTCAGCAGCCGAGAGCTGCCCAATCGAGGCATCCTGCCATGGCAGCCAGCACCAGTATTTTGCACAACAGAAATAAAGAGACAAATGATTACTTAGGGGAGTGTGAGCAAGAACCACTCAGCAAAGCCCTTCACTGTCCAGCCCCTCCACTGCTGGCAGGGAGCAGCAGAGTCCCACAGAGGAGGGATGCTCAGCTCCCAGTGACCCAGGACAACGTTGTCCAGAGCACATGGTCAGGTCCTGCAGCCCTTTAGAGCATCCAGCCCCGGTGAGGAGGATGCTGACACAATATAGAAGACTCTTCCATGCCCCAATGCCCAGCTGGGCACATGGAGCTGAAGCTCAGAAGAAAAAAGCTTTGAAAATCCCGTATCCAACATGAAAAGCAATTTCCCAAATTGGTTTTTGCATCTGCAGAGCAGCTCCCCACCAGGAGCCATGAGCAGCCAAGGCCAAGGATGGTTCCCACTGTTAAGGCTGCTTTGAGCTCCCGTTCCAAGACACAGCAAGAAAGGACCAGCCTCTCATTCCAGAAGATGTGGTGAGCACCAAGTCAGTGCCATTACTGGGACTGCTGAGGAGAGCTGCCCACAGTCCTGCTCGATGGAAAACCAGGATCTGACACACTCAGCCTGCAGCTCACAGCAAGCAGAGGATGCCCATGGCACAGGGAGGCATCCTGTGCACAGGACCCCAGGGACAGAGATGGGTCCCAGGGGTGAAAGTCCAGACCCTGCAGCTGGTTCCAGTGGGACACATTTCCACACACACACTCCCGGGAATGGCTGGCACCAGCCCTACAGCTGCCTCCATGTTTTCCCTATGGCACCCACCACTTCCACCCAGGTTTCCACAAGCAAGACCAACAGACATCAGCCACACATCCAGCACGTCTGGGAAGCAAGCAGGGTGGAAGGAGGCAGCAAACAGGATCTCAGAGAGGAGGCAATGAGAAGCAAGATACACATTGAATAACAATAGTGGATCCCCCTGAGCTTTGGTGTTTTTAATGGTGGATTTGACTGTCAGGCAGCAATTATATGGTGCAATAAAAGCTAAGTGCTCATATTTCAAGGTTCCTGCCTTTGCTCGGCAGGGAGGTGCAGGGCAGGGGGCTGCTCCCACTCCCCATGGGGCTCAAGCTCTTCCAAGGAAGAGCAGAACCCTTCAGGAGGTTACACACAGTTTACCCAGGAGCTGCCAAACGTGGGCTTACAGCACATAAATCTGTGCAAACCTCCCTCTGCCGCCTTTGAGCAAAACACCTCTCACACGTCCATAGCCTCCCGAGGAACCCACAGTCACCCGCAGGAGCTGTGTCCTTGTGTTTCTTAAACCGGGGGGAGAGCAGGAAAAGAAAATGATCCCAAAAGCTACAGCAGATGGACTCTGGGAGCTCTGCCCAGGGCTCACCACCACTGCACACCCTCTGGCAAAGCACCCCGGGTACCAGTGGCTTGGGCTGCTCTGGGTCTCTGACCGTCTCCTGACACAGAGGGCTCCTGACCTGCCCACAGCTGAGGCTCAGCATCCAACACAACCTTGCAGGAACTGCTAAATCCAGGGCTTTTAGGGCCAAAACTCTCCAGGAAACCCTGCAAGGACGATCCCAAAGAACCAGTGACATGTCAGAGCCAGGAAACACGCTCCAGGCATGGACCATGGTGTCCAGGATCCCACGTCAGTGGTGGGAAACATCCCTGCAGCCTCTCAACCTCCCTGCTCTGCCCCAGGCTGGGGAGCACACCCAGCCCTGCCTGTCCCCATAGGGTGGCCAGGAGCTGACCTGGCCCAGCCATTGCAACCAGGAGCATCCCCACAATGGCTTCACCTTCCCCCCCTGCCACCCGCCACGCAGGATGAGCAGTAATGAAAACCATGTGCTTTCCTAACCTCCTTGTGCATCTCGTGTTTAGGGCCCTGGCTTTATCAGTTTTTATCCTGTGTAATATTCATCACACTGGTTTATTTATGGGCCCCCTCTTTGGGAAGGTATTTTTCAGGCCTGGTGAATAAAACATAAGCCTTTGCTGCTTGTCAGAGGGAATGCAGCTCCTCTGCTGTCAGCCTGAATAACGGCCTTTAGCTTCCTCCAACCACGGCACTTTGGGAGAAATTTATTTGTATTTGGGTTCGCGTTGGTCAGCGAGATGTGAATCCTCTTCCCTTCAGAATAAACGAAGCTTCAGCTCTACAGCAAGGGGTGGGAGGAGGACAGGAGCCCAGTCCCTCAGAAACTCTGCACCAGCACTGGGTACTCTCAGGCTCCCACCAAACATCAGCATCAGCTCCTGTCCCATGACAGCACCTCTGCTCTGCAGTTTGGAAACACATTCCCTTTGCCCATAGGGATCCCCCTCTGCCATTCCAGCCCTCAGCCCTACAAGCAGGACACAGCAGGGTAACTCCAGCCTCAGCCCCGCTCCCAGGGACACATGTTGGGCATTAGAACAGATGATTCCCAGGATCGCAGCTGCCCTGCCCGCTCCTGGCAGCAGGCAGGGATGACAGGCACACGCGTCTGAGTGCAGGAATTACATCCACATGGGCTGCTGCAATGTCCTGTGCCTGGGCAATGCCTCCAGTTCACAACGACTTTGGTTACCAGCAGCAGGGTCTGGTCCTTCCCCTGTCATGCGCTGGAGATGGTGAATATCATCACACACACACTGTGCTGGCAGCACTTTGTACCTGCTTTGCCGATAGAGACAAATTGCACCCAAGGAGCGGTCACATCACGCTGCCAGCACAAGCTGCTGTGGGTAGCTCTGCAGCAGTAAGTAAAAGGAGGCAGAATCCTCCTTTGCAGCAGAGATCATCACAAACAAACCCCGGTCACAGAAAACACCAGCAACAGGCTGCGGGCTCCACGACCTGCCGAGCATCCCTGATGTAGCAGGGTCTCCTGCCAAACCCTGTCCTTCTCCCCTGCTCCCGCAGGAGAATGGCACTCAAAGCATCCCAGCAAGGCTGTGTCACTGCACAGAGACAAACACCAATGCACCCTCAAAGCCAAGGTGCCTTTACACCCCCACCAGCTCAGTGCCATGTACCCACAGACACCTCTCCCCTTGCAGGGATGCAGCCCTGGGCAGGCACACATGCTGGCACTGACACCCATCAGCTCCCATGCACGCATGCAGCCCTGCATGGCCCATGGTGGTCGCCACCACAGGGCAAACCCTTCATTTCGCCAGTTAAGGATCTCCTGGCTGCAACCCAGAACTCCTATTAACAAATCAAACCATAAAAACCAACAGAAGCAGCCAGGAGATTTCCCTCCGTCATCTGCTGATTTACAGGGTTACTGGTGTCAGCACTTTAAAAGAGGCAAAATTCTATCAAAGAGCCACTAACACCCGGCGCTGTGTGCTTTAAAACAATCACAGAGGCTCAGCTGAGAAGACTGCTTGGGATAGAATTCCTTGATCTTTAATTATTAATATTCCAGGCAAACTAGTTAAATTCTACTGAAGATGAGGAGAAGCAATGAGGGTTAAAAGTTAGCCGAAGGAGTATCATACTCCATTTGCACAAGTCTCTCTGGCATTGCTTGAGCCAAAAGGAAAAGAGGGTCTTTGGTGCTCCAGGAAGCTCAGAAGGGAGAAGAGGGAACCAGCTGCACATGATGTCCCCCAAACACAGAAAAGCACAGAGCATCCTCCAAAGCAAGGTGAATCTCTGCTCCCCACCAGCCAGGAGCAGGCACCGGGACAGCCAAAGCGGCTCCATCCACCACAGGAGGTGGCCGCGGCTCCAGCCTCCCAGCTGCAAGTGGCAGCAATCCCACACCATGCTCCCGCACCCGCCACGGCTCTGCTCAGTCTATACCCCCACTCATCTGTCAATACCTCTTCCTGCTGCTGATCGATGCACCTCATCGCCTGCGGTTCAGACAAGCTCCTAACACAGACACTCCTATAGCTCATAGTATCTACAGCCACCTCACTGGCCTCCCGCACCCCACCTACCCCCTTTAACACCCCAGGACCCAGGGGTTCAGTGTGACATGAAGCCAAAGGCAGAGCTTGGTGTCCAAACGCAGCTCTTGCAGTGATGCCCAAAGCCCCCGACCCTCCCCCAGCAGGGTCAGTCCCAGCCCTGGCACTACCACACTCCACCTCCATGCCTATGTGTCCCAGTTCAGCCACCCTCCCCTCCACAGCAGCACCCCTGCCATGGACCCTTGCATGGGGCTCTGCATCACCCCTGTCACCCACAGGAGATTCCACAGCCCAACATCCACATCCAGCCACTGATGTATCCCAGCCAGCTGTACCAGCTCACAGGAACCACAAACTGAGGGTTCCTGGATCACACATAACTGTTCTCTCAACACTCTCCCCTCCCTTCTTTGCAGTTCAGTTTTACTTGTCTAGTTTTACTTATCTAGCAGAAAATGAGAAGCCAAAGCTTCTTGCTGCTTCATCTCGATTCAGTCAGTTTTATATCTCACAACTGCACATGCAGATTTCTCTGCTGCTTTATTTGTTCATTAAGACTTTAATAAAAATGTTATAAAAATGGCCTTTGTTGTTAATTGCAATTTCTGGTTTAATATGCAAGTTGTGCTGCTCTCCCCAGAGACTCCTTGAGCCTCTCTGTAAATAATGCAGGCGCATGGTGCCTGCTCTGGATTCACGCACTACCTGAGCCCAGCCAGGGGTCCCCTTCAGACCCA
The DNA here is from genome assembly GCF_012275295.1 of Melopsittacus undulatus. Lineage (NCBI taxonomy): Eukaryota > Metazoa > Chordata > Aves > Psittaciformes > Psittaculidae > Melopsittacus > Melopsittacus undulatus. Next base: position 18,833,788 of record NC_047537.1, read on the forward strand.
GCTCAGCAAAGAGCTCCCACAGCCATGCTCAGAGGCATCACCACTCCCGTGGGGGACCCCAAACACAAGCACACCCTGAGCCCACAGCATTCTCATCCAGCATCACAGGCAACCGTGCAGCCTGGGCCAGGGAAGCAACAGAAGTACCTCTGGAAGGTGCTGCAGGCTCTGGATCAGGGCAGGAACAAGCCCTGCTGAGGCTGCAGATGCTCCACTGCACACACGGTCACCCAGCAAGGGGTGAGAGGGTTTCCACCCTGTGTGGATGTGACCTGTGGGTCAGTGCTGCATTTCCAGACACCAGCCCCCCCGCAGGGCCGGTGCTGATGCCAGGGCTGCAGGCAGCTGGCACATCCTGGGCTGCTGTGAGGCTTTATGGATTGCGGTGCCGCTGCTCAGCAATTCCTCAGCACTCCAAAAGGGCTATTACCACTTGCCTGCATCTCTGTGCAGTGCAAGTCATTCCGCTCCAATGCCTCCCATACTGAGCATCTGCCTCGGGCTGGAATTTTGAGGGAAGTTCTAGCGAGAATGGTTTAAACATTTCCAAGAACAAGGCTGTGGAAAAATGCTTGTTTGACACATTAAAAAGTGTTGAACAAGCCAATGCTCAGAAACCTCTAGAGCTTCCTCACCCAGAGCAGGGCAGAAGGCAGGCGATGCCATTGTCCCATGCTGAGACACAGCCCAACCCCTGTGCTCCCCATAGCCATTTCTCCAGCCTCTCTGTGTGAGTGGGTTCAATCCTGCAGCAGGGACCCCATCACCCTCTGCAGTCCCTCAGTCCAGCAGCACCTCACTGCATGTGCTTCAGTAACACAAGTGCCCATCAGTAGGAAACTATGAGAATCACATGAACTAAGGGGCATGGCCATCAAACATGGGGAAATGAAGCTGTTAGAGACTCCAACTCATTAAATGGCTGTGATAACACTTTAATGGTACATTTAATTCATACTTAATTCCAGGGGAGCTCTGACAGCAGCCCCCATGGCATCCACATGAAGAGCAGATAAATGGGCTGTACTTAGTACTGAAACAACAAGCACCCGACAGCTCCTGCACAGTCGCACATGAGAAATGTGTTAACAGAAAATGCATCCTATGACGTGCTCTGCTGGCATACCTGCTAACACATCCTCAGGAACCAGATTCCAAGGGACAGAGAGTTCTTCAGTGCCCTGACACAGGGATTAGCAGGTACACGCAGGGTTTACATTTGTAATTCCTACCTGTTCCATGCCTACAAAACTCTAGTCCAAGGACCAGGGACACAGGGGAGCAAGAAGAGATGCAGCCGCACAGCACCGGGGTGGGTGCTCGCTTGCAGAAGAAGAATTCAGCAACTGGCAGCCAGAAACTCCAACTTCTGGAGTGAAAACTGCTCCCACCAGCACTGCTGCAGCAGCAAAACGAAGCAGGCATTAGCTTGGCGGAACCATCGCTAACAGCTTACCATCAGCACTAAAGCCAGCTTTCTGGTTGCTAATTCTGGATGACTGAACAGCACAAAGCTTGAGATGTCTTTGTGCCATCATTCTTCACTCAAAACCAAAAAAAACAGCTCAAGAAAACGTTGAGCTCTTGTGGCAAATGCCAGCGTTGGAAGCTCTCGTGCATCACGTTGTTCTGGGACCACATCGCAATCTATCAAAGTCTGAGTCCCCAGAGCAAGAGAAATCAAAACGTCATGAATAAAGTGCAACTTTACAACTCCAGCAGCCTGAAAGCACTGGGCTAAGCCTCCGAACACGCAAGGCTGTATCGATGCGCTCCCCTAATCAAGTCAGAGCCAGCCCAGCCTCGCTGCCTGCAGCACATTTGCTCAATTAGAGGAGAACAAATAAGGCACCAAGCCAAGATGGAAGTGGTGAACCCTGCGCTGAGCTCACAAACCGCAGGCAGCTGCCCGCTGTGAGCCTGCTCTGCCCGCATACTGCCGGCCCAGGGCACCCACAGCTCTCCCCTGGTGCACCCTGGAGCTGCCTCCCACAGCCAACACTGTGCATCCTACAATGGGTCCCTGTCCTTCCACTGCCATTTGGAGCACAGGATGGAGGCACCCAAAGGAAAACTCCCTTTCACAAGGAGAGCTCGGATGAGAGCCAGGCAGGCACAGGGCAGGAGAGCTCAGTGCACAGTTAACTGGATGGAGCCAGGCCAGTCAATGTGGAAACCAGCAGGAAATATGGGCACTTGGAGCAAGAGCCACAGCAGGTCTGGGTGAGCCAGGCAGATGGCAATGCAGGAGGGGGCAACTGAGACAAAGACCAAGGCGAGAGGGTCAGAGGAGAGGACCAATAGGCAGGATGGGCCACCTCATCCTCCAGACCAGGAAACCTGACTGACACCAGCCCCACTGCCCAGCCCCACAAGGCAAGGGCTGTTCTAGGCTGCAAGTGGAACAGTGAGGCTGTAACGCAAAATCACCTCCTGTGATTCTTCCTAAAGCTCCTTCTCACTGTAAGGACCTTTCTCTGCTCCTGCTCACAGGCACACAGGCTATTTTTTGCACATTTTACAGCTCTGTCACATCCCACTGAACTCCTCTATCACCACCAGCTCCAAATCCACAGCTCCGGCAGTGGGATTTCCACCCAGGCAGGGATGGATTACGGCACCTCAGCTTGGCAGCAGCAATAATCCCCTGCCTTATCAGTGCAAGAAGCTGTTGGTGAGGAGCTGAAGCTCGTGGGGACCTCAGTGCTGCCCACCCTGGCTCCTAGCAGTAGGAGGAAAGCTCCTGCCTGGCTGGAGGGTGCCAATCCCACACCAAACCCACTGCACCAAACCCAGCACCAACAAAGACCCTTCTCACATCACCACAGTGCTGTATGCCAGGGCTTTACCCCCCGGAGACCCAGGCTGGCAGGACAAGGGGATGAAACTGCCTCTGGCACTGATGCATGAAGCTGTTAAACCTCAGCTCAAAGTCATTGCTGACTGAGCCCATTTACTGCACAGACCCCCCAGCCCCTGCTCTCCCATCACGCCTGCCAGGCTCTTCCACTCCCTTTCCTCATCCCTCCATCCCCAGCACGTCTCATCTCCGCGCTGGTCCGTAACCCCCCGCCCAGCCTGCCCCATTACTGCGAACACGCAGGGCACCAGCACAGCAGAAGGATTTAATTGCATGTCAAAATTAAATCTCTTTTGATGAAGAACAATTCAACTATGGCTCTGCCTAATCAAATTAACAAAGTCTTTTTTGATTTTCAATTATCTTCTTTGCTAGAACACTTTATCCGCGCTCCTGTGATAGAGCTGACAAGCCCCGACTAGCAATTGAGGGGGTTTGTTGTGCTTCAGCAACATGGGGTGAACGCCACAGCCTTCCCTGCCTGTCCCTGTCCCTCTGCACCAGAGAACAATGGGAGCAAACACACAAAGTTAAAGAACTCCACCAGCCCCTTGCTCACAAAGCCAAACCCCATGGCTGGGGATGAACCAGCTCCTCTCCTCAGGGAGCTTCCTGTGCTCCCCAACAGACCCTGAGGATCTTTAGAAGCAGACAGGACCCAGACCTGGGACCCCAGGAAGGGGCATATCCTGCACCCACCAGTGCCAGGCACACCCTGGCACTGGGTTTGCTCCGAGCTCCCTGCAGCTGGAGGGACATTAAGCAGCAATGACAAGACCAAAGGTATTAAAAAATGCTAATTTAATTAAAAGAACATGGCAATAGCTAAGTGAGCAAGTGGAGGAGAACACTCATTGGTAACAAGGGCACAAGTGCAAGAGCAGAGGGGTGCAGAGGCACCGGCTGAGCTTCCCCCTTGCATGAGGATGGGTTCAAGGGCCCATCTCACCTCCCCATCCAACTTAGATGCTCAGAACACGCAGACAACTGCAAAAGACTCTTATCCTGGATTATCCTCCAACTCACAGCTTCTCCCACCACAGCAGGCATCAGGGAGCCTCCGGCAGTTCCTCCTCCTCATCCCTAGCAGTTTCTGCTCTCAGACATGGACTACAGCATCTCTCCCTCCTGCAAGGTCTCTGGGGCAGGGAATGGGTTGTTACTGGTACCTTCCACTGCATTTAAACAGCAGCTGAGAGCAGCAATCTACTTTTTCCCTGCAGTGCTGGAGGGGAAGGTGGGAGCTGCAGACCCATGGGTATTGCTTCTGGAGATGGGGCACCCCAACATGGATGCAGCTCCCCATGTACTGTTCACAAAGAGATGCATGTACACTGATCCTCCAGAACATCAACTGCTTCCAAAGAGAAGATTAGAGTCCCTCTTCATGGATGAAGAGATGGGCTCCCATTCCCGGGTCTCTGCACTTCCAATCCCTTTTGTGCATTTTCCAAAGAGGGGTTGATCACATCCTGGCAGATGCTGGGAGCAGACGCCTAATGGAGGCCATCTGCCACATTTCACAGGGAAAATTATTCAAACTCACTAGGACTTTAATTTAATCAGCTGGCACTGAAGTGGGCACTGGGCTTTCATGTGAGCAGGTGTGAGCACAAACCAGCAAAGGCGCCTTTCATCCCACTCCTGAGCCCACGGAACAGGAGCGAACGGTGCTCCACCGGCACTGTGCACCAGTGGAAAGGCACAACTTGTGCTGCTACCAGGGAGTGCTTCTGCAAGGGAAGCTCCTCGAGTGGCTCCAGCATCTGGGAGCCACAGTGAGCAGGGAAGAGCCACTGCAGAGAGCATGAGACCAGATGGCTACAGTGGAAGGAGGCTGCTGGCCTCACTTGTGGGTGAGCTCCTGCCATGGAGTAAGAAGGGGAAATGGTACAAGTGCAGCATGGCACAGGAGGGGACACAAGGACAGAGGTCCTGGAAATGGTTCATTCAAGCCCTCATTTGCTCCCTGTAAGCAGAACCCACCTGCCCTGCAGAGAAGGGCAAATCCCCCAGTGACCCCCAGCCAGCCTGGTGTGGAGGAAAAGTCTTCCAGCCCCCAAACCCAGGGGCACCTTTACACCCAAGACAGTAATTATGTCTTATCACACAAATACAGGCATTAACCATGGCTCTCCCATCAATCTCTCCCATCAATCATATTGCGTTCTCCCCACCATTCTGGCATGTCCCAACTCAGCTAAACCACATTTTATCAAGTGATGGCCCCACAGAGACACAGCTCCTGCCATATCACCCCCTTCCCTCTACCACTTCCATGGCTCTCCAGCTGCATGTTCCTATTGTTCCTATCAACACTAACTCGGTACTTGATGTACCTCAGCTACCACAGTGGTCCCACAGCATCCCACCACATGCCCTGCATCCATCAGGATGACATCATGGGATTACCTGCCTGCACATCACATGCCCTGAGCTGGGCTGAGCTACCAGCAGGATGAAGCAATCGCAGGTTCTTCCATCCCTGAGGCTCCAGGAAGCTTCACTCACCTGCCTGCTTAGGACCCTTCTAAAAGGCCATGGTCCAGCTTAGCTGGAAAAACGCATGGAGCTCAAATGCAGCCGGGCAGGGAAGGGAACAGGGATAACTTGGCAGCTGCTCACATTTAGTTTGCACCTTCTTTGCTAGTGTGGAAGGAAACAAACGACCTGTGAAGGGAATGGAGCGCAGTGATTCATTACCCCTGATGTGTGATGATGGCTTAATTATTTTTCTAACTGGGGAGAGACGCTTTCTGACAGCAGGTGCAAATTAATTCTCCACTGTTTTAAGGAGTGATCGGCCCAGGACAAGCACAAAACTGGAAAACCTAATTAAATCGGGAGCTGGGTGGAATAAATGGAGCAGGGAGTTTGTTTGCACGGTGCTGATGGGTATTAACAATTGGTGGTGAAGGCACCAGGGCACCCAGCAGGGAACTGGAGATGTCTCAGAGGCTTCATGAGCCCGGCCAGGCTTTGACCATTCTGGGCAAGAGACATCATGGAAGTCACAACACACCCGGCTGCTGCACAGAAAGGGAAAGCCAGGGCTCTCCCGAGGGAAAGGCATCCAGTGCTGCACGGAGGATGCATTAGCGAGCTGCCAGCCAGATGTGCAGTACCAGGGATCCCGAGTCTCTCTGGGATCCACATCCCTTGAGGACCACAGAGCAGCCACTTACAGAGCCACCAGCACCCGCTCAGGTGATGAGAGCGGGCAAAGTGCTTGTCCCCTTCCTGTGCAACCAGAGCAGGTCAAACACCGGAGGAGCCGGTGTCAGGTTTGCACAGCTCCAGCCCAGGTTTCCAGAAGCAGGAGCGGAGCCATCGCGGCTCTTCCCAGCCTGGCTCCGGCAGCGCCGGCTCCAACGCTGCCAATTCCTTCGGAGTGAGAAATACACAACACCTGAAGGGTTTTGCCACGGGGGGGAGCAGCCCAGGACCGACCGAATATCCTGAGCTCTGTGATCAGGGAGGAAAGAGTTTATGTTGAGCGGTTGCCATGGAAACACTATTTATACTTCCCTGCAGCTCCACATCCCGGCTCTCCCGGCCATCGCTCTGGCCGGGGTCTCCATCACCTCCTTCCTCTGCTTGTGCTGCGGCCCCCAGGGTCTGGAGCCCCTCTGCAACTGCCAACACCATCCCCGTGGCCTGGGGGTGCACCAGAGGGCTCTCCCATCATAGAATCATGGAGTGATTTCGGTTGGAAGGGATCTTAAAGCTTATCCTGACCCTGTCAGACAAGCCCACAGCAAAGATCACTGCTCCCCAGCCTCTGCAGCATCCAAGTCCCAGCTCAGCTGATACAAAGCTAAAAACGGGAGATGAGCAGCTTCAGGAGGTTAAATGGGTGTCCAGGTCTCCCTGCTCATTCTCCCACCCAGATATGCTGCTGCTGGAGGGGCTCACAGCAACTCATTGGACCCCCAGCACATGGGGACTGTCCTGCCTGCAGCCTGCCCTGCCAGCGTGCCCCCCTGCCCCCTGCCCTCCAGCAACACTGGGAGAAAGAGCCCTAATTGCTTTTTTCTGCTTCTCCCATCATCAAATCCCTCCTTCACCCCTAATAGTTTGGGATTATATGAAGGTTAATATGTTTCAGGTTCCACACAAGTACAGCTAATTAACAAACAGTCCCCTCAATTCCCTTTAATGCCTACACATGTAATGCAATCACTGCAATTACCTGCTTCCCAAAGCCATTACAAACCACAGAAAATTAGCTGGAACAGGTGATGAAAACCTTCTTTTATTGGTTCATAAAAGGAGCCAGCCTCCAGGCAGCAGCTCCCCACCACGCAGCTGGAAGGGGCCAGCACCCTGCCCCACATCCCTGCAGCCCTGAGCTTCACCTTCCCTTGGATCCTTAAGCCCAGACTCGCTGTCTCAGAACCTCCCCTTCTACCACTGCAAATGAGTCTGTAACTAAAGCAAATCCCACCCAGATGCTGGCAGAACCCCAGGGGAGGGAGCAGAGCTCTGCCTCTGAGGACATCCTCATGTATTTGGTCACACAGGTGAGAGCAGAGCCAAAGCCAGACCTGGCTCAGGGTCCTCAAGGCTGGCACATTTGTCACCATCCCTAGGGATGCACAGCTAAATCCTGGCATGGGGAAAGGTAGAGAGCTGTTCACCATCCACCCTGGAAGGAAAAGGGGAGAAAAAACTAAAAATCAAGTACCAGGAGAGCTCCTTTCTGCCTCCCTTTCATTCCAGATGAAGAGCATCCCTCATGGAGTGCAGGAGGGACCGTGAATGAGCCCTGCAGCCCACTCTGAGCCAGGTCCAGTGGTCCTGCTGAGAGATGTGATGCTCCTGCAGCAGCTAAAGCACCTCCTATCTGCCCTCAGGAGTCACAGAGGGTGAGACCCAGCACCAAGGAATGCAGTGAGCTCCCAGCAAATTGCTCCACTGCTCCATTAGCCCTTGTAAAAAACCTGCACCTATCAGGAGAGTTTCAATTTCCAGCTACTGGATCTCATTGTGCCTGCGCCTGCCTGATGAAAGAGCTCTCTAATAACCAGCATCTCCTCTCCTCCATAACAGAGGATGCTCCGTTATTTACACTGCAGCAGCGATACACAGCACTCTCCAGAGCCTGTGGCCATGAGAAAGCACCAGCTACAGACCCTAGCTGGGCATGGGGCTGCCCCCAGCACAGCCACAGCCTTCCCAAGGGATCCATGCCACAACTTGTGCCCAATCCAGGCAGGGTCCCTGTGCCAGCAGGTCCATGTACCAGCCATGGGGGTCATCACTCAGCTGCAGAAGGCAGCTGTAACCTGAACATCTCACACTGGGCTCTCACAGACCTTTATCTGTGCCATGCAGGCACCAGAACCATGCACAGTGAGGATGCCGCAGGTGAGGGAGAGATGCCAGCTCTTGAGGTCCTGCCCATCACACCCCATCCCACCAGCCTCTCCACAACCACATCTGATCTTCTGAGCATCCTCCTGGAGTGCCCAGAGCACCCTCCAGTGATGGGCCTCCCATGCCTGAGCTGCTTATACATGTAAATTGGGAACAGCCTCACAGCACAGGAGGAAAATCACTGTAAACAAAATTGCTGTTGCTGTGGAAACCATTAAAAATAGATTCCCCACGCTCCCCCTTTTGTGCTGGGTATTATACAGCTGGGTTCCTTCATTCCACATTATTATTACTTTTTAATTATGAATAATTTCCTCCCTTCTATAGGAAGATAGAGCAAAAAACAGAACTTTCCAAACAAGGGGCCTTTAGGATATGTTTCAATATGCAAATGAAGGCAAACATGCATTCTGTACTGTTTACGCCACAGGGTAAAAAAGCTTTCTGCATTAACCCTTCCTATGCCACATTTCCATTTCTTTCCCTTCCCTTAGGATGGTTGGGCTGCTCTTGGTCCTGCAGGAACTTAGTTCAAGGATGAAGGCAAAGATCAGCAGAACAGGGTGAAGCCTCATCCCCAGTGATGGTGTGATGCTCTCCTGACACAGACAAGCCACAGCCAAGATACTTGCCCAAGCCCTTGGTCACCATGTGTCAGATGCTCTTGTGGAGCATCTTGGGAAGCAGGGACCTGCTTTACCTTCACAGGAGCAGCCCTCAGTGCTTCGAAATGTTAAGACCTATGCAATTTCTGCTGCCTCAGCCCCTGATACAGAGCAACCCTCAACCATCAACTGAGCATCACAAGCAAGGAAAGGGAAAACATTGCCCTATGGGAGTGAGTCCGCATCTCACCAAGAAGTGATGGAAGTCCCATTTAACACCACTGTCCTATGGCACTCCCACTGACACAGGATTCGGTCTCCGAGCAAAGATTTGAAATCATTTGGGAAAGTATGTACCTCGGAAGATGGTCCCATTCCAGAACCTGACTCAGTCGCTATTTGCGGCCTGAGCCAGCAGGAGAGGATGCTCCTCCATCGGGAACACGGTCAGGCACCAGCACCGTGCCGGGTGCCAGCTGAGGGCCTGGCAGCACCTCAGCTCCTGCCCCGGCCTCCAGCGAGCGGGCACCTCCATCCTGGCACACGGAAGGTTCCCAAGCAGGCAGCCTCGGCCCATGGCCATTGCTTCCCTGGCTCCGCACACGTTTCACATTGCCACAGAGGAGCAGATGGACGGTCCTGGGAACGCTCCCAACACACGCTGAGCCAATGTCCTACCTGCTCCGAGAACGTGCTGCCCAGCCTCGCGATGCTGCCGAGCACAGAGCTGCGGGACAGACATCTGCCTGCCCATCCATGGTGACCCGGGTCAAGATAAAGAACTGCACAAGCAGCACTGATGCACCAAGGACATCCCAGTGTTATTTAATTCCCCATAAGGTAACCAGGTCCCTCAATACAGGAGCAAAAACACTGTTGATTTCAGAAATGTTTTGATAACCCATAACGCAGCACTTCTAAGTAAAGCAGAGCAGCACAGTGTAGCCAGAAGCATGACAGGCACAAAAATGGGTTCAAGTCCCACAAACTGGCCTGTCTTTGGCGTGTCTGATTTCCATGACTGGGACCAGAAAGTTTTCTTGGGTTTGCTTCATATCCCAAACCAGAACAGGGCTGGAAATGGGCTGGAGCAGAGAAGGTAGAAGATGCTCTGCAGCAGGCAGGAACTGCAACCTCACACCCAGGTGAGGGGCAGCCTTTTGGGGAGAGGAGGAGTATTTATTGTGAAGCCTCCCCACCATGACAAGAACGAGCAGATCCTGATATGCTACGTGGAGAAAAGGCCAACACCATGCTGAGATTATGGCTTATTACAGCTCAGGGCTGGGAGGGCCATTAAACCCTGGGAGTGCAGTGGGCTGACAATGGTCAGGCTCTAATCCCATGTTCGTTCAAGCTACCACCTCCCTACCAGACAGATATCCGTGTTTGATCCAGAGATGTCAAGCAACGGAGAATCCCCACAGGCTTAAGCTGCTCCAGTGGTTAATTACCTTCCCTGATAAAAATATGCGCTTCATTTCTAGTCAAAATTTGTCTAGCTGGAGCTTTCCGTGCCTGGATCTTGTTATGTCTTCTCTGTGCTAAATTAGAGCGCTCTGTACCCACACAAATCTCTTGATCACAGCCCAGAACCGACCTACGTCGCAAAGCCACCTCTTAAACTTCACTTGGATGAAAAGTTCAACCTACTTAAGCAGTATCTCCCACAGTAGAGCACATATTCCAGACTGTGAACCACTTGTGTAGCTCTTTCCAGCATTTCCCAGCCCACCAGTGTTTTTCCAGCACAGACAGCAAGAGTGGTCTCAGCACCCTGGTGACACTGCCAGCACTCCCACTGTACAGCTATGGGAGGCTTCTCAACCAAGACATCAGTACGCTGCAGTCACACTGATGTGGGTAAGGGATGCTCAGCATCCTGCCCTGGTGCTGGGCGCAGGGAAGACAGCCATGGGGAGTAGCTGCCCTCACTCTGCTCCTGCCAGCTTGTTTTCCAAGCAGGACAGTCCCCAGTCCCCTTTGCCCAGCCAGCGAGCTGTGCCTGAGCCAAGGGGACAGATGAAGCCAGTGCCACCCCAGTGCCACTTCCTCCAGGCTCAGCAGGTCCAAGTCACAGGTTTGTCACCACTGATCCGGACAGGAGCAAAGCTCCAAGAGCCTGACAAACACCTTCAGAGCTTGTGGGGGTGAGCAACCAGAACAGGGGACACCCCAAACAGCACCCAGAGCACAGGGGCACCCAGCTTTCTGCCAGCCCTCTGGGTGCCCCCTCAAAAGGCCACAGAGCAGCAGGAGCCTCTGCTCCCCACCCTGCCACAGAGCTCCACAGTGCTGGAGAACCCCTGGACAAGTCAGGATGGACCCACGCCACAAGGCTGATAGCATGGAAGCACTGTGGGAAGCAGCACGGAGCTGCAGGAGATGCTGACAGGGGAAGGTAAGTGACAGAGGCAAAGCCTTCATTGACCTACACTAGAGGAACAGCCCAGCAAACTCACCACACACCGGGACCAGCTTCTGCAAACACACCCAGCATCTAAAACAAACCCAGCACAGCCCCTGGCCCGAAGCTGGGAGAGGAGATAACCCAGCAGATCACGGGGAATACTCACAGGCTCCTGTCAGCACTTCCATCTGCTCCAGTCAGACCAGCACCAGCGAGGGAGGGAGGAAAGGTCTGCGCTGGGGATACGGCGATGCTCAGAACCCCCCAAAATCCAGCCACACAGCACCCCCCGGGACACAGCTTCCCGTGCTCTCCTCAGGCAAGGTCCTGCTCCAGCCACAACTGCATCCTTATTTAATTCCCAGCAATTACACTCACATTCTGCTAGACAAATAGATTTTACAAGCCCTCAGTTAAATGTGGATAATTACGGCTGCCTGCACCAGGGGACAGCCCTGCCCGGGCTCAGGAGGAAGAATCACATCCCGCTCCCACTAATGCTGTAAATTAGCAAGAAGCATCCCAATGGCAGCAGAGTAATTACCAGCTCCTGCATCCCCCCTTCCTGTGGGCTGCTGCTCCCCCCACTCTGCATCTTCCTCCCTCGCAGTACGTGTGTGTTTTCAGGCATATGCTGCTGTTAATGGGGCTTCTGTCACTTCAGCTGCTGGCAGAGATTATTTTATCTCGGGAACCCTTTCCCGGTGCCAGAGCACAGGCTTTCAGCTCTAAATCATCCACAGGGGAACTCACAGGTGCGGGGGAACAGAAGATGAAAGCATCAAGATTTTGGTAGCTCTGGTTGTGCTTTGTGCCACAGAGGACCCAACAGCGACAGGCAGGAGGGGAACAAGGGGGGACCCAATGGGACAAGCCCCTGGGAACACACCCAAGCCCAGCAGGCGCAGAGGAGACAATGGGGAGAGAGGAAGGAGGGGTCACAACCACCCCAACAAGAGAACATAATTAGGTCCCCAACCAGCACTGGGGCCCGATGGAGCTGGGAGAGCCTTGGGGCAGGGGACAGGCTCCAGCCTCACCAGGACACCCAACAGCAAACATCAACTACACTGCACAGCCTGCAGAAGGACCTTAAATGCAACCGTTGCTTAATAGCCAGCTAAACCAGAGCATGAGGCAGGAAGGAACATAAAAACACCATTAAGAGACTAAAACAAGAACAAAAATCGCTCCACGATCCCACTAACCTCTTCCAGGTCCTCTTCATGCTGCTGCACTTGCTGAGTGGAGTAGAACTCCCTCACCTCTCCTTCGTGGCTCTTATAGGGTAGAGCCCTCATTGCTCCAACCACCCACAGCTGTGCCTGATGAAGGAGAAGCCTCCTGCAGGCAACGAGGGAAGCCCCATCACAGGCAGCTGCCAGCGTTCCCTGCCGGGGCTGTCAGGGGCTCTCCTGTGGTCCCAAGCCCCTCGGAAGGGGCAGGTATTGGTGCAGTGAGCAATGCCAGGGGCTCCCACATGTGTCCCTGGCAGAGATGTGCTGGGGACAGTCCCCACCAGCAGAATGACTACAAGTGGGCTGCACTGCACGGGGTCTCTGCTCCTCTCTCCCCACCTGCAGTCTCTGCATTGTATTTATCTTTAGATAAATACAAAAACCAGGATGAAAGGGCCCCTTTTTTCACTGCAGCCCTGTGACCCCTCAGAGAGTTCCAAAACCAGGACTCAGAGGACAGAGTCAGTGTCTCCCCACTGCCCCCCAACTTGTGAGCTCTCCTCGGGACTTGGGCACTTCCTAAGATGCTTCAGAGCCTGGGCTGAGCAGGGCTTAGGCTGGGAGCACCAGGAGGCACAGGGTGCACTTCATTACCACAGTTAACACAGAGGGGAGGGGAGCAGAGGTGAAGGTGAGCACTGCTCCTGTGTTCAGCACTGGTTGCTGTAGCCCCACATGAGAGATCAGAAGATCACAGTGATGGGCAAGTGCGCACCCCCCCTGACACTGCATCCCTGCTCACATCCTGCCCACAGCCTCTGCTCCGGATCCACGTGATGAACCCAGGAAAGCCAAGCACCGGGCTCCAAGCATTGGTACCGGAGCACTGCCGACACCCTGAGGAGAGGGGGCACCGCTCCATGGCTGGCATGATGGTCAGCAGCATACGGAGGCTCTGCAAGGCTCCTGCCAGGGAAAGCTCATGCACTTTACCACTGCTGAGAAGCTTCTGTGTTCCTGAAATACCATCTTCCCCTGGGCAACTTCATATGTGAATCTTGGGACTTGCTGGAGCATTGAACCGACATCTAGGTCACAGTAAGGAATAGCTCAACGCCTCCAGGAAAAAGGGTTTTCCTTTCACATCCCGGTGCCTCCCCCACCAGCTCAATGCCCAGCCTAGGACCGAGCACTTAACAGGGGTGACCACTTCCAGCCTAGCATGAAGAGGCTGTGAGGGTGGCAAAGGGATTAAAAACACTTCTGAGACCTGCTCTGGAGAGAGGCTGCCACGGTTGGAGCCCTCTCACCCCTCCTACATGGCAATGGGGAATGAGAGGCGGGGGTTTGTCTGTTGAAGTGTCCTGGTGGTTGCACAGCAGGAGCAGGGCATGACAGATCATGGGGATAAAACAGAAGGGTGAGACAAGCCATAGGCAGAGACCAGCTGTAAGCCTGGGTGCTGCTGGGGCTGGAGATGGGTTGGGTGGGCTTCAGGGGAGTGAGCAGCAGAGAGAAGAGGGTGATAACAAGAGCCGTGAGCGGTGCTGGATCCTGCAACCCAGCTGATGTGGAGGCCTCGCTGCCAGGGAGACAAAGTGGGACCGCTCAAGTGCACCATTGATTTTTAATAACAGCAGGTAACACTCTGGGAACCCGGCGCTCGGCCCTGGTTTCTCTTCCCTGGTCACCTCATCTTGCTCCACTCAGTGGCACTGCCCTGGGGCTGAGCATTCAGCACAGATCCTGCTCCCACAGGATCACTGCTGTGGGACTGCTGCCTGCCCCATTCTCCTTCACCGATCTCTGATGGATGGTTGCAGGACCAGGATCCACCAAAGGATTCACGTGGACCCTGCAGGACTGGAACAGAACACCTGCAGTTCAGCAGAGAGAAGGGGCAGACACGGGGGGCAGAGGGGCTGGGTTGGGGCACACTGGGCTGGCCCCGCTCCCCTGCTTGGCACACAGCACCTCTCAGTGTGTCAGGATGATGGGTGCAGGATGAGCACCGTGATGGTTCCATCAACTTAGCTACTTCTTATGAGAAATCTGTTCCAAGCCTTTGCTCTCTCTGGCTGCTGTCACCTCAACAGATGCCGGACCAGGAAGAATAATCACCCTGGCAGGAGCCTTTGAACCAGAGCGAGCGCTTCCCAGGGACAGGAGGTGGGAGAAAACTCATTTTTGCAGGAGCTCCAGAGTTCTCAGAGCTGCCCCAGCCCTGACATGGGGAGATTCACTCATGTTCTCCTCTTCCTCCCTGCGGGGAAGCTGCCTCGTGCAATGTGCTGGTGAAGCACAGCTTTCAACAGGGGACAGGAGGTGCACATACATTATTACTGTGCTTGCAGACACCGAGAAGCCACATCTGGGAGTGCTGGCTCACAGACTGCCCCAGCTGAGTGGAGCATCACCGTGCTGCTATCCTGCACTTCTTCACTGTGGCATTTAGAGGACTTCTCCTTCCCTTTGGGAAATGAAAAACTAAGAAGCTTCATCAATCTTACTAAGGCAGCAGAGATCCTTTCCTCAGCAGGACAAGCTAAACGTCTGGCACTTGATAACAAACCACAGCCATGTGCAAACCACATCCCCATCCCCTGCAGAAGAGCCTGCCCTGAGCTCCTGCCTCCCTGCAGCATCTGCAGCACCCACAAGCTGCCAACGGGTACAGGTTGGGTCAGCCATCACCATCCCTTTCCATGCACATCTGCTTCCGCCTGTTGAACACACAGCCCAGATCTGCACCTCCCGCATGGGCAGAGCCACGTCTGCCCAAAGAGCAGCTATGGCAGCAGTGCAGCTCTGGGGACTGGCACAGGCAAAGAGCCAGGACAGGCACAGATGTGGTGGAAGGAAAAAGCCAGGTTTTATCAGGCCTCACATCTGACCCATCCCGCTCCGGAGCACATCTCACCCCCAGCCTGTAACACCAGGAGCACAGTGGGGGGGGGAGGCTGTGGCATGGTGGCACCACAGGCTGCACCATGGCACAGGTCACTGCTCCCAGACAGGCAGGGATGGGCACATCTGCAGGATCCAGGGACACTCCGGACTGCACCACGGGATCTGATCCCTGCACCAGGTCCCTGGGCATCAGTGAGCACCAGAGGCAGCGGAACAGGCAGGAGAGGCCAGGACAGGTTCCCTAAGTGCGGCTAAGCCCTGGGGGGAGCAGATGTGGGGATTCCCGAGGCTGGGAGTGCCAGACCTGCCCTCCCGCCTGCTCCTCCCGCGAGGAGCTGCTGATTTGGGATGAGTCATCGCTGGGAGACGGGTTCTATTTAAAGGAAGTATTCGCAGAAAATTGAGTTTTAATAACAGGGCATCAAACGAGGAGAAAACACCGAACTTCCAAGCGGAGCTAAGTTCCTTGTGTTAATTTATACAGCACATTCACTGCTCGAAGGAATGAAAATCACTGAGCTGCTGTCCCTGACAGAGTAGCGAAGGAGCCATCTCCTGCTCCCGTTGTGCCAGAGCATCTCCGGGCCCTAGAGAGCCGGAGCCGGGGCCGGCCGCCCTGGCCATGGCTACTGCTGGGACCGAAGCTCTGGGCTCGGAGCCGCTCCGCTGCCCTCCTCCCAGGAGCCTTCGGGCTGAGTTCAGCTGGTGGGAGGGCGGGAGGAGACAGCGCGGAGCTCGCTTAAAAATAGATCAAACCCTCTGCTACGGAGCCATTTTATTAGAGCAGCTCAGCTGCCGGCTGGGGACACCGATGGAAGGCGCCGTCGGTTCCCCAGACGAATGTGAACAGCGAGCGAGGCAAAGTGACAGAGGCAGCAAAACAGACTTGTTCTCCAGCACAAAAAGGAGCGGGGAGAAGCCCCTTGCCCTGTCCCCAGCCCACATCTCGCGCTGCAGTGAGGTCTGGACTCGCTCGCACCAGGGTGAGTCCCAGAGCTGCCCAATGTCCAATAGCCCCTCTGCCAGCTCCTCTGCCCAACACGGTAGCTCCCACAGTACCCTCACCTCACCACACACCCTGCCTGGCTCTGGCAGAGCCAGCATCCCATTAGAGGGGTGAGAGAAGCACCTTCAGGTTTCTCACTGCTGCAGCTGAGCCTCACCCCTGGTCCTCCTGCCCCAGAGCCTTCCCCATGAGCATCCACAGCTCAGAGATGCTGCCAAGTCCCAATGACTTGGACACACAAAGCAAGAACATGGACAAACAAAGCAAATGCAATCCCATGTCTCTGAACTCACACCGGAGCTCCCCAGTTTGCCAGGCTGCCAGATGTGGCTGCAGGAACTGCTGGGTCCTGGGTGCAGCCTCCAGCCAGCTCCCAGCACAGCCGGAGCAGCCCCTGGCAATGGCAGTGGATGAATCTTTCCAGCCTGGTCCCAAGTCAATCCATCACCTGATGGCAGCCTCTGCTCCCTGCCAGCGCTTGGCTCCCAGAGGAAATGGCTGGGTCAGAGCCCAACTCTGCCAGGATTTCAGAAGCAATCAGTAGCGGGGGTCACCTTTCCCTGGGTGCAGATCCAGGCGCGCTCCCTGTGTTCCCTCTGGGCACACTACAGCTGACTTGTGTTTTTAAAAGGAAAATGGGGGCACAGGGGGCAGGAAAGGAAAAACACAGAAATGTCTCAGAATCAAACGTCCAAAAGAGCTCTCTGGGGAGGAAGAAAACACTTTTTATGTAATTCACCTTTTGTCATTTCATTACCACCCCTCTTGCTGCCAGCAGCCCAGTGGTACAGACCAGTAATGGCCACCCAGTGGGAAATCTGGCCAAGGGAATACTTGGTCCCACTGCAGAGCAGGTCTCTGTTCTGGACGAGCAGCATCAAAAGTTTCCATCCCCTGGACCCACTTGCAAGAGTCAGGTCCTTTCCCTCCGGAACAGCTACAGCAGCTGGAGGAATGCCAAGGTCTTCTCAGAGAAACATTAGGGATGCCCAGGGAAGAGCTAATCATGTGTCATGGGAACAACCTGTGCCAGGCAAAGTGCTCCATGGCCCCAGCCCCATGCAGATCCCTCCTGGTCCTACCAGACCAAGGTAAGAGCATCATCCACCACCAGTCTGTCCCGGCTGGTGGGACATGGTGAGTGTCGGGGATGGAGCGGCTGGTCCAGCCCTGCATGGCTGGGGGCACAACCGAGTGCTCCCAGGAGCCTCCCAGCTCCCTCCCACAGCCAGGGGCAGGCAGCAGCTGCCTCCTCCCAGGGAACATCACCGAAATGATGGAACTGCAACACACAGAAGAGGGCAGCAGGATGGGGCCAGAAACAGCTGGGACATGCTACGGATGGGGAGCTCTCCCAGGAAGGACAAATCCCAAAGGAAGCAGTGGGGAATGTCACACACTGGTGAGCCAGGAATGGGCAAGAGCTGTGGGAGCCATCCCCTGCTGCACCAGTGACCAGCACATCTGCCCTGCCCCACACCCAGCACCCCAGTCCTGCTGGCTCCACAGAGCCTCACATCACCTCAGGATGCCCCCAGACTGCACCAGCACAGCCAGATCCGCCAGGAACAGTCCTGCCATTGGGCACAAGTTGAGGGAAACCCCCTCCCATTTCTATTTCCTTCCAGTGCCTTTCCAAGCTGACCCATCCTTTAGGAAGAGGAAACTCCTCCATCTACCTGGGTACCTCCCTGGGGCAGTCTCGCTCCCAGCATCTTGCCTCAGCCCCTGGGCCAGTGGGATGCCCCAAGCTTTCCTGGATGAGCAAAGGGAATCACTAATTCCTTCAGACTGGCCTTGCCTGCCCCTGGGCCACTCCTGAGAGGAATCAGCACTGACACAGGAGCAGCTTGCAAACCACATCTCTGAGCTCTTCAGCATTTTGACTTTTTGCCTCTCCCCTGATGGGTCCACAACTTCCAGCAGGAATCTTTCCATGCCTTTACAGCAGTTTGGAACTTACAATACTTGGCATCGCCTGCACCTCTCTGACAGCCCAGCATCACCAGGCACCAACCTCCTGCCACATGAAGGGCCTGGCACAGACATAGCACAGGGAACACCCTGGCTCAGAGGAACACATACTGAGTCCATCTAAATAACACAACAGCAAATAGCAGTACATCTGCACGGGAAAGCTGCCTCCAAGGGCAGCCACATCAGGACCTGAGAGGCTGCAGCCTTCAGCTGTGAGGCCAGCAGAGCTTTATTTAATGTAGCAGGAGTAAATAAAGTCCTCAGCAAGAGGAAGAAAGCTCCCAGAGAACAGACCCAGAGCAGAACAAATAACCCGAATGAGGAAGGGGGGAGGCAGCTGCAGCACAGGGCCCCTGTGCTGGCAGCATGGGGCAGAGGAGATGCTGCGGCAAACAGGGAAGGGTTCATTAGTTATGTAAATACAAAGATAATACAAAAACAAGCGAGGCTGCTCCGCAGCACGGATGAGTAGAGATAAAAGTAACCGAGGTGCTGCCTGCAAACCGACTGAGCAATTAGCTTCGGCTTTCAGGAGGGATGTGATTAACCCGCTGCCGACTGCAGGCTGCGTTACACGGCGCAGGAACAGAAACCAGAGCTATGGGCACCAAAGCAGGAGCAAATCCCAAAACATCCAAGGAGCTCAAATCAGAGGAACAAGGAAACCAACCAGAACCAGCCCAACCCTCAGCCCAGCCACAGACATGTCATGCTGCGATGGGCCATGGCACTGAAAAGAGCAGCACAGGGCCAAGGGGCAAGGAGACACCCACCCCCAGACCCTCCCCAGCATACAGAACAGAAGCTCAGTGAGAAACAAGGTGGAAAGAGGTGACAGGCAGTAAGATGTGACATTGCCTTACCACATGCAGCTCATGCCAGGGTCACTTGGTATCTTCCTTCAGACAAGGGGAATGCGAGTGGCTCAGCCAGCAGCACCCCCCCAGTGGGAGCATTGGCTGGGAGGGGGGACAGGCTGCAGCCTGGAGGGGGCCAGCAGAGCCCGAGACCGCAGCAACCGAACTGCCCCGAGTTCAAAACGCTGCACATAAGGACTACGCGCAAATATCTGCTCTAACCTGGAAAAACACACAGAGAAACATCGAGGTACATTACTCAGTTACAAGCTGACTATGAGTCACCAGCTCCTGCATCTGTGAAAAAGCAAGGGTGTTTCTGGGCTGCCTGCAGAGAGATTTCCAGGAGGAAGAGGCAGCAGCGATGCTCGGCTGGGGACAGAGCCTGCAAGAGGGGCTGGGATGGAACAGAGCTGCTCCAGAGAGGGCAGGAGGACAGAGGAGCTCGTCCAAGCCCAGACAAGGCTTCTTGTCTGAATATGCAAGGAGCAGGCATTGAAGAGGGAGAGGATCTGCTCAAGCTAAAGGACAATGTTGGCACAACTATAAATGGGTGGAAAAGGCTCCAAATAAAGGGAGGCAGAAGGAAATTGGGAGGTTTCTGTGTACAGGGAGTGACAGGCATCATCTGGGTGCTTGATGAGGAAAGGGGCTGTGGCTTGGACCACCTGGACAGCAGGGACCAGGCCCAGGGGTCGGGACCTCTTCCTAAATCACTTTAAACTGCTTTTAAATGGTATGGGGATGTTTCCCCATTTCAATTACTGGAGATAAGCAATGGCCACACCTGAGCAGCACCTTCCCTACAGAGCAGAAGACACCAAGAAGAGATGGGGGTTCACCCATGGACACCACAACCATCACACCAGAGCCCCTTCCCACTGCATCCCTGGAACACCGCTGCCCAGGCAGCCTGCTCCACGCACCACCCAAACCCCTAACTCCATGCAGAAATCCAGGCTGCTAATCAGATGGAAAGTCTCCATCCCATAATAAACAGAATGTACTATTTATAAACCTGAAAACGTCTTTATTATTATTATTTTCCCCCAGAAAAGCCACCCCCCCCCCCCCCCCGGCACGGCTGTTACACACACCCTGCCGAGGACTCGCGGGTCCGCGGCGCCGGTGTCACCTCCGCAGGCAGTGCCCAGCGGAGCAGATGGCGGTGTGGGCGTTAGGTACCAGCCTCCTGGCAATCCGAACATCTGTTACCGTTAGAAAATGCTAATTGCCATCAATCAGGACAGCACCTACCCACATTTACATGCGAGCACAAAAAAATTACGTCTAAATTTCTCCGAGTACAACACTTGCTGCATGCTAAGTAACCGGAGCTGCTCAGATGCTGCAAGGCAGCCTGGCACTGGTGGCTGCAGGCGATGCATCGCAGCTGAGCACCCAGCAGCACCCAGCCTTCCCCAGCAGTGTCAAGGACCCGGCAGAGCCTGTCCCTGGGACAGAGCCCCCCGAGTGCAGGTACCCAAGGGGGGCATCCCCATCCCTGCTGCAGATGCTGCAGGGTGCATGTGTCGGTTACTGTGCATTGCTCCCACCTCACCCCCAACACACCAGACCCACAGAGAGCACTTTTCCCTCAGCTCACTCCGTCTGGTGACTGTGGAGCAGCTTTGGGCCCCACACCCCAACCGTGGGTCTTAGGTGGACCCATGAGAACCCCATATCCCCACTGCTGTTCCTCTCTGCCCACCACATCAGGAGAGGCTGCAGAGCAGCAGCTGCCTACCCCATGCAGCCTGGGCAAGGCACCCGTCAGGCCACCAGCACCTTGCTCCGTCACCATGGACCACTTGAATCCATTGGGAATTGCCTGGCCCCAGCTTGTCCTGGTGTTCCAGCTATAAGAATATGAGATTCTCTCCATCCCCAAACACACGGGAACCAAAATAGCCTCACCATGGTTTATCAGTTTCCATTATAAGAATTGTAGGGAAAGATTTGGAGGAGCCCACACGGATGTCACTGTGAGCATGTGGGGGACACAGCCCAGCATACCCTATGCTCAGTCCCACAGCAGCCAGCAGGCTCCAAGGCTGAGATGTGATGGCACTTGTAGCATCTTCCCTTGGAGATGAAGGGAGGCACTGGGGCACCAGCTGCCAAAGTGAGATGCAATTCATGTTTTGAACAGCAATTCCCATTTTGCAGCAGCAGCAGAGGCACAGATCTGGAATAGCAGCCTGGAATGCAAAGCTGAAGCACAAACCCAAGACACCCAGAGCGTGGTGATCCCCCAGCCACAGCCCCCTCCACAGCAGCACCAGGGGATGCGCTGGCAGCCGGTGCTCCTCACCCCGCAGCACTGCTGGGCCCCCACCACCCGCGCAGCACGGAGCTGTGCATGAATGCAAATGATGCTCCGGGATGGTGCCAAGATCTCCTTGTTCCTTCCCCAATTTAGGACACCTCTTGATGCTGCAGCATTCCTGTAGCAGGGAGGTAGTTGCAAGGGTGTCAAAAGACAAGCTCACCCCAGAGCGACTCCAATGGCAGAGACAACCCTGGAAGTGCTGGTTTGCCTCCACATAGTCTTTTCTCTTGGGCTTGCAGTCCCAGGTCATAGCTGTGAGACAAACTTCTTATTGCAGAAACCTTTCTACCTCTCAGCCATCTTTGGCTTCTGGTTCACAGAGGCAGCACCCATACAAGGGACATAGACCTTCAGGCACCATCGCTGCTGATTTTGGGGGTCAGTGGACTGGGAGAGCAGAGGGGGGGGGCTGGCCATGCAGACCCACACTTTCCATCCCTGCCCTTGGGGCTCTGCACTTGTCAAGTTCAGCCTCATGGCCATGACCCAGCTCCATCCTAGTGGTGCTACCACACACCCTGCACCCAGGGCTGCCCCATGCCTGGCCCAGCCACACTGACTGCAGGTGCTGCTGCCTCAGCTCCTGCAGAGCTCAGGCTCTTCCCAAAGAGAAGCGAGTGGAGTAAGGAGGAGTGAAATCACTGCTGAGGTGAAGGAGACAGGGGCACAGGATGGAGAAGCTGTGAGGGAGCATCAGAAGAGCCTCACCAGACACACTGAGCTCTTCCCATGGCCGAGGGGAATGGGAGGCCACAGTGCACATCCAATTTCCTTGCAGCCATTCCACATGGTCGTGGTGCTTAGGCTCCATTCCCTGGCTCACCCCACATCCCTCCCCGATCCTGGCTCCCTGACAAACTCCCACCGGCATGAGCAGGTTGCAGCACCGCTGCTCGCTTCCCTCAGCTCCCACCATTAGTCAGCAGTCAAGGGAATCACTCAGAGATACAAGGTCACTCATAAACACCATCTGTCCGAGAACCGCTCCTCGCCCTGGGGAGAGCAGGAGGGAAATTACTGCTACACACCAGAGGCCACCGTCCCTCTCCACCGCCCCTGCTCCTTGCCAGCCTATGGATGGGGGGACCGCAGCATCTCCACCCTGGGGACCTGTGCCCCTTGCACTAGCAAAGCAGCCCCACTGGGGCAGCCTCCACATCACCACAGCCCCCAGAGCCTCCAGAAGCAGACGGGAAAGCCTCCCAAAGCACGGGCTGCAAGGTGAGGGGTTTGGTGCTGAGGAGCGTGGGGAAGCCATGGCTATAAATGCAACCACCCCCAGCAGACAAACACGCCAGGGCTGCCAAGATAAAGCACGTTCACTCCAGCCAAGAGCCAGCTGCAGGTCACCACCTGGGTGAAGGCAAGTGAAGAGGAATGCACCTGGCAAGCAGCATGGGAACAGTGGCTGGGCAGAGGCCACCATTACCTCCAATGCAATAGTGGGGATACAACCTACCTTGCACAGGAGAGACCAGCCACAGAAGCACCCTGACAGCCTCCAGGAGCTGCCTGCTCTCAGCTTGCTCCCTCCAGCACCACCCAGGGACTATTTATGGGGAGCTGAAGTCACTTGCACTCGGGCTCTGAAGTCACATTCATCTCTTGTTCTATTTCTCCTGCTCTTCAAACTGTCACAGCACGGGTGCTATCTTTACCGAGGCAGTTGTCCCACACACACTGTGTCCCAGATGCACTTGGGTCGCTGCTCACAGCCAGGCGCTTTCCCAGCACCAGTTTCTCGCCAGGAAGCACAGCACAGCCACGGCATGGGGCTGCCAGCACTGGCAGGACACTGAGCGAGGGACTGACTCACCCCCAGCCCAGCCAGCAGGTGAGGATTTAACTGGAGCTCATTTGCAGGCTTAATAACGGACAGCATGTCCAAAGTGCTCGAGTGGTGCTTGGGATGCCTCTACTGAGGGGGCAGCAGCAGTGTCCAGCCAATCCCCTGGGCAGGAAGCATCCCAGAGGTTATTTTCCATGTTCACACCAAACCCCATGGCTCTATCCCACCTCTGAGATACCCCTGACCACTGATGGCAGAGGTGGGCACCACCCCCCAGGGTCAGCCACCGACTGCCCGCATCCCTACGGCCCCGGGACCCCGCAGGCTGGTCCTGGTGGTGCCGCAGCAAGCTCCACGGAGATGAGATCCTTTCCATATGGGAGCAGCCAGCAGAGCTGCCAGCTCCCGGCTCCAGCGCTCGCTGCTACATCTGGAAACTCTTCTCACCCTTAATTGTGCTTAATGCTTTAACACGCGGAGTGACTAATAAGACACTAATTGGGCGGCGTTAGCAGAGAGAGCAGAGGGGGGAGCGGGGCTGGCAGTGCCCTCGGAGCCGAGCCGGGGCTCCCGCAGCCGCCCTGCTGCCGGCGTGCTGCAAGTACCACACATCACCGCAAACCCCGGAGCTATTCCCTTCTCGGCCTTTCCCGGAGCGGTGGGAAACCCGCCCCCAGCAGCGGGGAGAGCAAAGAGCTGCAGATCTCAGCTCTGTCTCATGGCCACCTGCGCCACGGGAGCAAAGGAGATGCAAGGTCCTCCCCACACCAGGCACCACCGGGACGGGCTCCGACCTGACATTGCTTGTGGCAGCAATGCAAGACAAGGGATGAACAGCCCGACCGCTCCCGGTAACTTACGGCAATGGGGAGCTGGGTCAGAGCACAGCTGCCCCAGTGATGCAGCCGTGCCCGAGGGAACTGTGGGGTGACCCCCACACACTGCCGGGGGTCCCGATCCTGGGGCAGTCCCATAGGGGCTCATGGGGCTGCTGGACCTGCCTGCTCCTCTGCTGCCAGCCCCGTGCCCACTGAGCTGCTCCACAGCGGGAAATAGGCACAAATCTCGTTACACACTGGCTGAGCCTCCCCGGGCATGTTTTCTATAAATCTCCTGGAATTTATTATATGATAACTAGCCTGGAAAAGCTAAATTAAATCCACAGCCAAGAAACTGACTTTCGAGTGTGACCTAATTTACTCGTTGGGAGGGGAGAGAGGGAGCGGGGATCCCGGTGCCAGCCATTCCCAGGATGACCTCCTGGTGCAGCCGCACACCCCCCCCCCCCCCCCCCCCCCCATCCTCCTTCTCCTCGCTGTGACTTTGGGGACGGAGCTGCGCAGCCTTTCATGTCTGAGCGGATCTCACACTCCCACTCGCTGGAACAAAAGCGCCTCAAGGGCTCCCCTGTCAGATGTTTCTCCATTGCTCAGCTTCAAGCCTCCCTTTATGGAGCACTCTCCTCCCGGGGCGGCTCCAGCAGGTTTGGGGATGATGGGGAGAGTGGCTGCAGGGGCTCTGCATTGATGCGTTCCTTCAGGCTGCTTCCGCCACCCCACTGAGCCTTGTGCATGACACTAGCACCAGCATTTGCAGCTCACGGCTGGCAACCCAAAGCCCTCATGCATGGGCCCAGTGAAGGAGATGGCTCTCAGGAAGGGAGGTTTCTGGGCAGAGAAGAAAGCAGCAGGGAAGAAATGTGCCTGGAGAAGATGCTCTGGTCTGAGCACAAGTGAGCCCAGCTCAGACCCAGACCAGAGCTGCAGACCCAGAGGGGGTCCTGGCTGCAGCAGCTGCGAATTCGCACAGGGTGGGCACTCACCTCCTGTGCAGGGACACAACACACATCACTGCTGGGGTAACAACCAACTGCAAACCCCCACAGACAGCAGCACAGACCCAGCCCTGTGACCAGTGCACTGCAAGGTCCCAGGAGAGGCACCCATGGCTGTGGCTCTGCACAGGGTACTCGTGATGGACCGGTTCTGGTGAACCACGGAGCTGTGGGCAGCCCTGCATGGACCCTTGTCCCCCAGCCCCATGCTTCTCCCCCCAGCAGAGGCTGGGCAGGACCAGGCATCCCCCTCACGCTGCCATCCCTGTCCACTGCTGGGCTCAGCTCTCTGTGCAGGCAATGCGGGCAGCACAGGGCAGCACAGGCTGGGCCTGTGGCGAGGGCGATGTGGGCAGAGCCAGCCCGCGGTGCTCCGGCAGACCCGGGGGTGGGCTCGGGCTGGCACATGGGCTCGTGCTGTTGTTCTGGAACGGAGTGCACTGGCACAGCGGCATGTGGGAAGCTTGCATAATAGTGCCAGCCCACACTACGCCTGCTCCTTCCCAGCATGATCAGCCCCTCGCTTTCATGAGCAATAACATCCACCCAAAGTTTTCTAAAAGACAAGGGAAAAAAAGCTTCAAGGTGATACACAGAGCTCAGCTGCCTTTGCTGCCTTCAAACTGATTAATGCAGCTGGGGAAATCCATCTGCACAGCCTCTTTGCAGAGGCTTCTCTAATCCCCCTCTTGGGACGACCTCTGCCCTGCTGAGGGATGAGGATGCTCAAAATCTCGCTCTGTATTTGAAGATTCCTGAGCACGCTCTTGGGACCAGGGCAGAGCAGAACAGCTCTGCAAGGCAAGGACATGCGGCTCCCCAGCACCAAGACCCTGCCACTGCCCCACCGGCAGCCCTATGGAGTAGAAGAAGCCCAGTCCACCGGGCAGGACTAGAACCCGTCATTCCCGTCCCATGAAGAGCAGAGCAGCCATGGCTTCTCCCTGTGATACTCCTTTCACCAGTCGTCTCACAGAGCCTGAGCCTTGGGCACTTGTGCCTCTATGGGTGAGTATGGGGTCTGTACCCCATGCTAGTGCAAAGCTGAACAGGGGGCTGCTGCAGCAGGCACGGCCCATGGGAAGCAGCAGATTCATCCTCCACCAAAAACCATCTTCACCCCCCCCCCAGTGGGAGCCACGTACCTGGAGGCCACGAGCAGGAACCTGGTGCTGTGGTCACAAGCAGGAGCTCACAATCGCCTTCGCCCCTTGGAGCTGTCTGGAAGAGCAGTTGGGGTCTCACAGCAGCAGCTCCTCAGCCTGAAAGAGAGAGGAAGAGCCTCCAGTCCTGTCCCTGTGTGGGCACCGCTGCTAACGGAGGAGGACGCTCTGAGCACCAGGGATGGCTTCCAGGGACTGCTTGTTTAACAGCACAATCATCTCACGCTGGAGAGAGCTTTGGAGAGCAGTCCCATTGCCCAGCATGCACAAAGGCAGCCTGGCAGCAGGACCCTACCAACCACAAAGCCCCCACAGAGGCGGAATCGCATCCAGCCCCAGGGAATGGCTGCTGGGGGTGCATGGAGGGTCCCCAGCAGGTCCATATCCCAGTCTCTGCACTGATGCAGGATGCTGAGGCTGGTTCTGCTTCCCCAGGAAGCCTCAGCAGAGCACACGGGATGGATGTGAGGAAATGCAAAGGCTTCTTCCTAAGGGAAAAATACCCCTTCCTGTCGCCACCAAAGCCTCCTCCTCAGCAGCCTGTAGTCCCACATCATACTCAGCAGGTCTGAGTTGTTTTTCCCTGACCCAGGTTGAACGGGAGATAATTTAACAGCTTGTCCCCCCAGGCAGCCCATCCATCCATCCATTCATCCATCCATCATGGCACCGACAGCAACATCCACCCCACAAACCTCGCCAGGCAGCCCCTGCCTGCCGGGAATTCCTATGCCTGCACTGCAC
The DNA here is from genome assembly GCF_012275295.1 of Melopsittacus undulatus. Taxonomy (NCBI): domain Eukaryota; kingdom Metazoa; phylum Chordata; class Aves; order Psittaciformes; family Psittaculidae; genus Melopsittacus; species Melopsittacus undulatus. The sequence goes on from NC_047537.1 coordinate 18,860,832, forward strand.
AGCAGGAAGGGTTTGCCACACTGGGAGCAAGATTTATCCCCTCAGCAGAATAGGGGGCAGAGGCCGGGAGATAAGTCACAGCAAAGCTGCAGGAGAGTCTCTCAAGGTCCTCCAAGGTTGGCTCATTAAAAAGAGAGGAGAAGAGGAAAGGAAAGAAAAATGCCCGCAGTGGTTGTGGCTCCCGGATCATCCTCCTGCCTCCCAATGAGCCGAAACCGAGAGGGAAACAGAAAAGGAGCTGGGATCCCCTGGGCTGGCTCTGCAGCAATCCCCAGAGGCAGTCACCGGCATTCCCCAGTCACCCACCCCAGCAGCATCCCAACAAATGCAGCAGCATGTGCCTGAATAGGGATGCCCATTCCCAGCAGAGCAGAAGCATGGATGCCCTGGGGGCAGTCAGAAGGGGCAGGAGAGATGGAAGGCAGCTGATGGCAGCTCACAGGCTCTTGGATGCTGGCCAGGGGGGGAATGAGGAAGAAGACAGGCAGAGGGATCTCAAACACGGCACAGAACTGCCCCTGCAGTCTTGCAGCCCCCCAGGAGGCCTTGGCCAGGGCTGCTGGGCTTGCTCCATCAGCACCAAACGCAGGCAGGCGCCTGTTGCCCCTTTGGAGACAGACCACAGAGAACCCCCAGAGAATGGTTTAACAGCACAGGAGCTCCCCAAACTTGCTGGAATTCCTCTTCTGCCTCATTAGTGCTGCTCATCCAGCTCTGCTCCTGATTAGCATGCAGAGCTTGAGTACAGCTCAGCAGTGGGGAGCTCCAGCTCCCCAGCCCCACCACCCCAACACTGGGGTGTCCCCTTCAAACGCTGGTCTGTCCCAGCCCGATCCCACGGGGTTCCTCCCCAACACAAACTCATTCAGCCGCAGCTTCCACGCTCGCATTGCAGGGTTTACCCAAGACCAAAATAACCCCCCCTGTGCACAAGCAGCGAGGGCAGGACATGATCAACACAGGGAAAACCCAACGGCGTCCCTCAAACAAGCTGAACACAGTCATGTTTTTTCAGCACCTTCTATTTTCAAAAGCAAACCCACGGGTGTGCAGGGGGACGATGGAGCTGACGCATTCACCACCGCAGTGGGGGCATGCTCCCCCCGCGAGCGAGCAGTCCAGCCCCAGGAGGGGAGCGGAAGCGGATTGTGGAACCCCACAGGGCATCTCCCCGAGAACCACCAGGCTTTTACCACACAATAAAACACTGCGATTACATCTGCAAGCCAGCCCCGGGAAGGCTAAGAGGTTTTATCAAAGCCAGCAGCACCCCAGGGAGGAGATGGGAAGACGCAGCTGCCCGCAGCATCTGCAATCCCAGGGCCAGCCTGATGGCTGCTGCTGCTGCGGAAAGTGCAGAATGAGGGGTTCAGGATGAGGGGTTCAGGACAAGGGGTGCAGGACAAAGGGTGCAGGATCAGGGCTCATTTTTAGGCTCAGCCCCAGCCATACCACCTCACTCCTGGGAGGATGCCCAGCCCCAGCCCAGTGCACTCCATTGGACCCCACCATGGCAGTGGGGTGATGGAGATACCCCTCTCAATGGGGCAGTGCTGGGGAGGACAGAGAGGGTTTAGGCCGAATTCCCACAGTGTTTTCTCCCTTGATTGCAGAGGAGGGGGAGAGTGGAATTGCCTTTCAGCAGCAAATGCACTGAAGCAGCACTCTGAGCCTGTGCAGCCAGAGATACGGCTCCTGCTCCAGCCTGGATCAGGAGTTATTTCCCACTTATCTGTGCCGAGCCTGCTATCTGTGCAGCAGAACACGGCACTTGGTAATAGGATTTTGATGCTGAACAGAAGATGTTTCCCCTCTCCCCAAATCTCACTTACGTCACGGCTGGAGGTATCCATGTCCATAGAGGTGACACGGAGGAAGGCTAAAGAGTTTCAGCTCTTGCGCTGAGGGAGCAGCTTCTCCTCTAGCTGCAAAACAGCAGAATTAAAGCAATCTAATATTAGCTGCCTGCTTTGTGCCCCAACTCCAGCACAGTCCTGGGGAGAGCAGGGAGAAAAGCACATCCCTGTGGCAGCAACCCCACAGCACCACTGACCCCTGCCCCACAGCCCTGACAGACCCCATGGGAGCAGGCAGAGCCCCCCTGGGCATCACCCGCTCTGCTGTCGGCTGCATCCCGCACCACAGGGACCTCCCACACGCCACAGCAGCAGCAGGATCCAGGCTTTGGGTGGCAGATCCATGCTCACAGCTGCCTGAGGGGAAGGGGAGGAAGGTTTGTCACCTCCCTGCCACCCTCCTCCCTACCGCAGAGAGAGGAAGGTCCCACGCAGCCCTGCCGCCGGAGCCGGGAAAGTCTCTGCCTGCCACAGACAGAGCCGAAGGGATGGGAACCACCCCCGCCAGGCGCGGGTGACATGCCACCCGTGGGAACGCTGCTGGCGCAGCGTCAGGGCTGTCACTGTGGCGTCAGGGCTGTCACCGCTTCCCACGGCGCAAGCCGGGCGGATGAGGGGCACTTGCAGACAAGCCACAGGCGGGCGGCTCACAGCACCCACAAGGGGTGCTGGGGAAAGTTCAGGCTGAGACCAAGCTCATGGGGCACACACTCACCATGGGCACACACTCACCATGGGCACTCACCGTGGGCACACACTCACCATGAGCACACATCCACCATGGGCACACACCCACTATGGGCACTCACCATGGGCACACACTCACCATGGCCGCAGCACAGTCCTGGAAAGGCTGCAAGCAGGCACAGGATGAGGGAGCCAGAAGGAAAAGGCTCATTAGGAGCCAAGCAGAGAAGCAAGCGGAGGCTCTCAGGATGCTGGATGCCTCCCTTCTTGGAGCATTTGCATTTTCCTAGCCCCGCTCTCGAGAGCAGGGAGTTATCACAGCCTCAAGAGCCCCCCTGGACTAAAGGTGCATTCCAATTAAAGAGCCGGGGAAAAAGGAAAAGACAGGTAAGGAATGGGATCTTGAACTAAAGGATGGAGGAAATGGGCCCAGAAAGTGCCATAGGAGCCACGGGGTGGGGAACAGAGAGAATACATCAGTCCCTGCCCCCCTGCCTGCAAGGCAGGCAGCCTGTGGGGCACAAACCCTCCAGGCTTTACAGCTCTACAGTTTCTAGTTTTGAACTGAGGAACTCTTTGCTTTCACTCATGCCTGATGCTCGGAGGCAGTGCAGCTGCTAAGGCAGGGCTGGGGTGCTGCTCCCCTCGGAACTCCTGGGGCTGGGCATGCCCGTCTGCCATGGGCCATGGTGACAGCCACCAGCATCGCGGTCCCACACCCCCAGAGCCAGTGGCACCAGTGGTGATGGCCAGGGAAGAGGGTGCCCCTGCCAGCCCCACCAAGAAGTACCCCAGCACTGCGGGAGTGAAGCACAGCACTGTGCAGTGAGGTGAAGCAGCGGTGATGGCTCAGCCACCACGGACCCCATCCCACACGATGTGCAGCGTGTGCCGGGAGCCAGGGCAGAGCCAGGACTATGCTGCAGCCTGCCTCTCTGCACAAGTGCATTAGGTATTCTGCACAGCACTTTTGCTGTAAATCACTTCCTATTCAGGCTCACTGCTGAGGGTCTCTGAAGGTCGATTTTCCATGGTTATGACAACAAAAACTAAAATTGGGTCAAACCTGAAAGGTATTATCTTCCTCCAAGCTGCTAAATGCACAATAGTAATGAGGTTGGTTAAGCAATTCACCCACAGACTGCATTATTTGCTCTGAAGATGTATTAACCAGTTAAATGAGCGTGATAAGGCAGCTCTGCTTATTTCTCCCACCAGCCACACAGAAGATCTGAGGTTCTAGGTCTCCGTATCCTGGCTAATAACCGGGACCACAGCCACGCTGACAAAAGGCAGCCGGCACCACAGCACTGGGGCCAGGCCCTGCCCGGCCTGACTGCGGGAGCACAAAGGCAACTTTAGAGGCACACAGAAGCTGAGAGCCATTTGGGGAAATCATTACACTTCCTCCCTCCCCTTTCTTCTTCTATAATGCTCTCCCCCACCTAACTTCCTGATGGAAGGGGACAAAGCCGCTGCCCACCCAGGCTGAGGTAGGTTTCAGCAGCAGCCCCATTCCGGGATGGGATTTATCCCTGCAAGTGCATGTGGCTGAGCCGGTGGCATGGCATCTGCTCCTGCTGCTGCCGATGAGTGGGACCAGGGGGTCAAAGCCCATTCCACACTGCTGTGCCTTGCCCCTGGTATCCAGTGGATGCTGGAAGTCCCTGTTGGAGCTCTCCATACCCACCGCTATGGATGAGGGATAGCAGCTGTCCAGGGCACCCTCCTCAGAGCCTCCACTCCAACAGGGCCACAGGGCCCACGTGGGACACAAAGAACTTTTGTTTTTGTGGGAATTCCGCTGTTTCCCTAAAACAAACACCCATTAATGTAAATATAACTGATGTAAACAAGCACGACCCTAAAATCCACGTGCAGCTGTATGCAGTGGGGGAGAGGGAGGGAGGAAGATAAAGAGGGAGGGATGAGAAATGCTTTAACTAATTCCTAAAATGAATGAGACGGAAGAACTCAGACTACATGGAAAGCATCTGGTACCATGCAGGAAGGGGCTGCCCAGGGCACATGGCCATGCCCATACCTGCACCCCATAGCAGCAGCCCGCCAGTGGCTCAGTGCAGCTGGGATCTCATGGGCCACGGGATTTCACAGGGTGCACAACCAGCCACTATGGGCAGCCTTTGGGATAGGCAGCAGGGAGGAGGGCAGAGAAGAAGGAACAGGAAAGCCGTGTTGTGTCTCTCCCGGTGATGAAGCTGGTGCTTTGCCAGGAGGAAGGAGCCGCATGGAAAAACGCCAGCACTTCCTAGCACAGAAGGATGAAGGTATCCTAAAGCAGGATCAGTGTCAACAGGAGCTCTAGGACCAGCACTACGACTCCCACCAGCCACCTCCCGCATGACCGAAATACAGCCGCAAAATGGTACCTGGGGAAGGAGCGGTAGAAAGATCACGGAGCAGGTCCAAAATGCTCTGAGAGGAAAAGGGCTGTTCATGAGGCTGGCGGGTCAGCCAGAGGTGACCATAGATCTGTACAGCGCAGCGGGACAGCAGTGGTACCTGCCTGCACACCTCCCAGGCTCTCAAGGGGACGCTCAGCTACCCAGGGATGTTCATCACATCCATCCCACTCCTCCTCTCCATAAGGATCTTAACCCTGCCCCTTGAGATCAGCTGCTCACTGGCTGTATTTTAGAGAAGCTGTCCTGTGATCAGCTGCTGAAATCCCTGCAGGGCCGGGCGCCAGGGAGTGGGAATCCCTCATCCCGGCTTGAGGTGGACTCCTGATCCCCGGCTGCCTCATGGGCTGGCCCCCACACTCAACCCTGCCAGCTCTGACCGCACGCACACTCCATCCTCTAGGCTGCAGTCCTGCTGCTCCCAGCCAGCGAGCTCCTGAGGGATCAACCTTGATCCCAAACCTGGAGAGCGAGTACACAACACAGCTCCTCTTGGAGCAACGTGGCTCCACACTCTGCTCCAGGACACACCAGCCCCTTGTTCCCTTACCTTGGCACAGTGTTCATGCTGCCGAGGCTCCTCAGTAGCAAAGGCTCTGGGATGGGCAGGTGGGACAGCAGCACCCCCAGGACCCACCCAAGCACCGGTGCCAGCACTGCACCTCACTCCGCACCTCACCAGCCCTCCCAGCCACTCGTGGCTCCCGTTGCTGCCTTCAGAGCTGGCTGCCACAGTGCACACATCCTCCCCCTGCCCTTTCCAATGCCGCTGGTGATGGGAGGGAGTTAGAAATGCCAGGAGCAGCATTCCTCATTTTGAGAAGCTGGATCATGGGAAGACTGGCAACAGCCCAGAGCCCATCGAAACAAGCCCCAGATTTATGACCAGTGTGGATGAAGAGACAGAAGGGCTTTATTGAACCTGGTCAGGACCCCATGGGAAAGCGACAGAGAGATCCAAGTGACCAACAACTCCACCTCCCCTGGGGAAAACAAAAGAGACACAAGAAAGGAGCCCCTGGCAGCACTACGGGAGGTGGCTGCCATGGGACAGGGTACAGGAATAGGACACACATGGGAGCAGGGACCAGGCAGATGCTGAGACAGCAAAGCATCACTGCTGGAGCACCCCGCACTGCCTGCGGCACTGATCCAGCCTCCCCCTCCTCCTCCTCCTCCAGGGCTTCTTCCTCTCCTTCCCCTCTTTGTCATTGCTCTCAGCTCACGCCTCTTCCCTGCTCTCCTTCAGCTGCTGGCAGCAATAATCCAGGGCACTAACGCCCCAGCAGATCACTCAGCACCGCTCCCCGCTGCTGCTGACCAGGGTTTTAATGCCTCCCCTGGCTGATGCCCACCTCCACCAGCTGCAGGAGCCTCTCCCAGCATCCCTCCTCTGCTCATTGCACCTAATGAGGCCCTGGGCACACTGCAGGGAGCAGCGAGGAACACCCAGCACCTCCGGGCTCAGCTCAAACCTGGGCTCTCAGAGTGATCTCTGAAGCCATGGCACCAGCAAACACATCAAGGGCACTGATGCAGCAGAGCCGGAGGGGCTGCAGGCTGCTGGCACACCATGTGTTCCTCAGGGACAGGGAAGGGACAACTGCGGCTCAGTGTGGTCAGATGGATGCTTCTCAAAGCATCGCAGCACAGGGCTCTGCAAAGGCAGCACCCGGGGCTTCGACTGCCCACACACCAGCATCAGCCAGTTCCCAGCACTGGCACAAGCACCAGCCAAGGGCTAAAGCTACCAGCAAGAACAGCGTGGGATGAAGAGCAAGGATCTTCTCCCAGCACCACCGCCAAGCATCATGGGATGGAGCTGCCACTCAGGGGGGCCTGGTGAGGTTCAGAAAGGAAAACACGGAGCCCTGTCCCCAGAGCAGAGCTGCCATGGCCAGCTGAGCAGGAGCATGCTGCTGGAGCAGAGGGACGAGCCAGCAGCGTGTCCCCCATCATCCCTGCCACTGCAAGGCCACATCTGGATCCATGTCCAGATTTGGCCCCCCAGTACAGGCAGACTGATGCACTGGATTGAATTCAGCAGAAGGCCACAGTGATGGTCAGAGCACAGGAAAGAGATGCAGAGGGAGGTAGCTGCTCAGCTCAGAGAAGGGGAGGCTCAGGAGTATGGGGAGGGCAGAGCCAGGGCAAGCAGCAGGGAGGGCAGTGAAGTTCCATCTGCAATATCCTATTTCCCCATCAAATCTTGCCTTTCACATCAGCAAAGAAATTTTAGAGGTAAGCAGCAGCTGCATTCCAGGAACCACAAAGCAGAGGCAGCACTAACTGACAGCAACCAGAACCAACTGGTGCCCTGCCAGCACCACCAACAGACCTTGCCTGGCACCACCGGACCCTGCTTGGCATCATCACCACTCTGTGCAGGGAGGAGAAGCACCTCAGACAGAGGGTCCAGGGGTCACCCTCAGCCTCCAGCCCAGCGACCCCTCGCCGCCAGCACACTGCTCACTGCCAGGCTGCAGGTCCCTGTGTCCCATTCTTTAATTAACATTCCACATGTAAAGTTGGGATTGTAATTACTGCAACTGATTAACAGGCCGAAGGTAGCCCGTCTCCGAGGGAGCAGATTAGCAGAGTCTCTCTCTAGCTCCAGCCTCACCTCAGCACTGTCCATGCATTCTAAGCAGGGGAGCGATGCCCCCACAGTGGTGATCAATGGTGATGCTGGATGAGGAGGACACTCGGTGGCTCCAGCCCCACTGTTCTTCCCACGCTCCCAGTGGAGCAGGATGGGACCAGGCTCCAGTGGCCAGGGGCCATTAGAGGGGAGGATGCTGGATGCCGGCAGCAACTCCCAGAGCCTCCTCTCCCTGCTGCTGGCACAACTCCTGCTCAGACACTGGCACAGGGAAGTCAGACACAGTTCCCAGGAAGCCAAGGACCCTGTGCCTGACCAATACAGCACTATGTCAGACCTACAGAGCTGAGAGAAGAGCCCCTGGGAGCAGCTCCCTGGGGTCTGGCTCTAACCTGGCCAGAGCAGAATGTCTGAGGCTCAGCCAAGCCAGGAGAGTGCTGCAGCTCCGACTGTCCCTGCAGAACCTTCTCCTTAGTGGGCTATTCCAAATAAATCAATTGGCCAGAGTCAGCTCCCCTCGCCCTGGCTACCTGTCAGCCCAAGGTGCAAGTCACCAGCCTGCTCCCACTCTGCACAGTCAGGATGTCCCATGGAGCCAGGGTATCCCACGGGAATGAGACCTCCACCTCCATCACATTGTGGTGCCCACAGCACAAGGCAGCAGAAAGGGAGCCCAGCCCTGCCCCACGGCAGCCCTCAGGTTCCTGCACTTTCTGGATATGGAAACACACCAGAACATCCCATGTCCCACCTTGTCCCTTCCCAGCTCTTCCCAGCCCCTCCCCATAGCGCTGGGCCCCACACTCTGGTCCATGCTTGACCTGGGGTGTGCAAACGGGACCCACCAATGGAGCGTGGCCAAGGTGGCTCCAGTAATTAGAAGCAGATAAGGCTCTGAGCTGTAATTACCTCCCGTCCGCGGGCAGAGCGTGCGGCTGCATGGACTTTTCTTCCCTTCTTTTCCCCAGGACTGCAAAATAAATTATCCTGCAAAGTTAGCAGAGGCTGAGCTATGGAAACAATTAAACAAAAATTAAATCTAATTCATTTATACTCTGAGCACAAAGTGGATAATGTGGGGGTTTTCTTCTCTCTCCTCTCTTTGCCTTGGTGTTACAGAGGACTATTATGGGAAATTAATCACAGGGAAAAGCAATGAACGTGATCTATCACTCTTTAAAAGTGCACTGTAGTGATTATATAAAAATCTATTAGAGAGGCCAGGAAATAGCAGAGTGACACCGTTTAAAAGGAAAAAGGAGATAGGGCTGTTGGCAACAGGATCGATTCTGAACAGACGGGTCCATGGCAGAGGGAGCGGGAGGAGGTCAGGCCCTGTGGTGGCTGCAAGCCCATGCCCTGCTGCAACTGCTCCTCCATGGACCCAACCCGGGATTCACACCCAGACAAGAAGCGCTTCAGCCCCTTCAGCCTGCACAAGATCAGCCATTCCCATGCAGCTGCAGCATCCCAATCCACCCCATTCCCTGGTAGCATGGGGGATCCCGGCACTGCCCCCATCTGAGGGGTCCCCAGCAGTATGACCCCCATCATTACCAGTGAGAGCAGGAGCAGCCTCTCGCTGCACCAGCCCAGCACACTCTCAGCTGTTTAATGGCTGCTATAAAACCTTCAAGGAGGCAGATTCCACCATCAATCCTGCCAGGCAGTGGGGCCAGCCCCGGGCCAGCCTGATGCTTTAACGACACCATCAATCCAAGCTGGGCTGGGGGATGTGCAGCCAGGCAGGGACTAACCCCACAGCCAGGGTGAGGGGTCTGGGCTGGCCCCAGATCTAGGACATGGCATCACTCCAAGTGGCTCCGGATCCCTTGGTGTGTGATGGGCAATCCCGCACCCACCTGCAGCCTTGCAGGGCATCACCCTGGAACCAGCACTAACAATGCTCTACATTAACACAGCAAATGCCTTTATGAGAATTTAATGGAAGTTCCTCCTCCCCACCAGGCGAATGGAAGCCCAACACTCCACTCACCCTCCAATGCATCTTTTCAATGATTTAGGAAAAAAAAGAGTGAAAAAAACCCTTTGATCTCAGCAGCCCATTTGTTTAGGCCATGCTGGGATTTAATTGAGAAGGGACGTCCTTGAATAAATGCGGAGATGTCCTCGCTCCCCGGGAAGTCTGCTGCGAGTTGTACAACCCACTGCAAGAGCCTCCCTGCTCATCCAGGGGTATTCTGGGACAGCACAGCCCCAGGGCCATGGCCCCATGTCAGCCATGCAGCCCCTGCTCTGCTCATCACTGGCACACCAGCAGCAGGGATGCTGTGGTGGCATGGGGTGGGTGAGGGAGGCACCAAGCCCCGGGGGACAGGAACCATGCTCTGCCTCCAAACCCACCATAGGCACTGGTGTGGAGGCTGGAGCAGTCACCAGCACAGTGGGATGGGAACAAGGGCATGCTTGGCGCTGGCTGAGGGGCTGCAGGTGGATGCAGCACCCAGAGAAGCCAAGTTACAGCACAATGGAAGGCAAGGGCAGCCTGTCCCTGGGAGCTGGCACCCAGGGTGCCAGCACTGTCCCATGCAAAATGCCTTCCACACTGCCAGGCTTGACAAGAGAGGAGGAGCCGCAACAGAGATCCCGCAGCATCGCCAGCCGCAGCAGGCAGCTTCCTGCTCATTTCCTGCCTGCAGCTGCCAACCGAGGCACCCCGGTCCCAGCCCTCTCCTGCCAGGTCCCTCTTGGCAAGGGGCAAGTGCATCCCTATTGCCCAGTTTGGCTTCTAGTGGCTGCAGAGCCTCAAGCTAAGGAAGGGACCTGGCCCTGGGGATCTGCACACCTCCAAAGAGCCAGAGCACAGCAGGAGGGAGCCCCTCAGTGGTCCCTCAGTGATGGCACTGCACCCACAGGTTTGGGTCTTATGTACTGCCCTGCCCAGCACAGCCGGTGCCCAGCACTGATCAGCCAGCATCATCCTGATCCCACTCTGCCTTGAGCCCCTGACAGAGAAACCTCTGTGGCTGCCCCTTGGGGAGCTGAGCCAAAGGCAGGAGAGGGCTGGAGGACACCAAACCCATGTCCAGGACTGGCTGCAGCTCACTCGCCTCCACCTCAGCCCTGTGAAGGTGCAAGTGCAAAGCTGCAGCCATGGCTTGGATGTGTCCTCCTTCCCCAGGGGCAGCTGCTCCCTTGGGAATGGGGAGCAGGACCAGGAGTGCTGTCGATCCTGGCTGATAGAAGCGATTTTACCTTGGAAAGGAATTAATGTTGATAAAGGCAAGCACAGGGAGCTACAGGAGAGGACACCGGGAATTCCCAGCTCATTAAAGCATTGGTATCATTAAGCCCACGGTGACAGCAGCTCCTTTTCTCCTCATCCATTAAAGTCCTTGTCCTCCTGCTCCCCAGGAGACCTGCACTCAGCTCTGCAGCCATCCCACCAGCCCATCACCACTGCGGCCAAGCCTCGCCACCGGCACATACCGGTGCAGAGCCACAGTGTGCCAGGGATGCAGCTGTGCCGGGAGAGCACGGGGGGCTCTCAGCCCAGGCCTGTGCTGGCTGAGCTGCGGCTAAAGGCGAGCTGATTAAAGCAATTAGGATCTTAAATAGTAACAGCAGAGTGGCTCATCAGCCTGGAGAGGCAGTCAACTGACGAGTCTGAGCATCCTATTTAGGGATCTCAGTTGGCTGAGGACCTGGAGCCAAGCCCCACCGCTCCCTTCCTATGACAGGAGCTGCCGGGTGCAGGGGTGTCCCAGGGACCCTGCAGCATCACACGGAGCAGCCTGGCTGGGTGTGCCCATGGGAACAGCCTCACACACCCAGCTCCATCCCACATCCTGTGGCCACCCCGAGGACCCCCAGCACTCAGCACTGCATCAGCAGCAGTTCCAAGGAGCACCGAGCTGCCCACTCCTCCTTTCTTAAGCTTGTGTTTATTCTAACAATAAAGGGTCTGGGAAGGAACACTGAAAGAATTCAGCGGCATTCCTTGGGAGCAGCACTGCACAGCAGCAACCAAAAAGTGCCTTTTGCAACAGATAAAGCAGGGCGATTTGTCTGCTTGAACTTGGAGTCTGATACGCCAGAGATTTAAAGCAGCCTGGTGGGAAATCCGCATGTTGTGGTGTATACGAACCTCCAATCACAAAGGAATCCAGACACAAATACAGATGCAGGAACAGCACAAACAGCTGGGAAATGCTTTGCACCCTTCCCTCTGCTCTCTGATTTCCTACACTTGCATTTGTTCCTCACTGTTGCTGGCTGACCATGGGGAGCAGGCGGGTGCAGTGCCTGGGGATGCACCCCCCATGGACAGTGGGGATGCCTGGAAGGAGCTTCCCATTCCTGATCCAATGGGTCCTGCAGCCTGGTACCGGGCTGCTGCTCCAGAATCCCCATCCCTTCTCCTGTGGCTGCATCCCAGAAGGGTGGCATCGCTGTAGAGCATCTCAGCACCCCCAGGGTTCCCTGGTCCTGGGGACATGCAGCTGTACAGACACTGCTGAGTGTCAGAGCAAGCAGGGCAGAAAGCCACGGCCTTGCAGAGGGGCAGGCAGGGGCAGGCAGGGCAGCACAGACAGGGCTGGGGCCACTCGCCCTTAGATGGGGGAAAAGGGAGAAAAGGGCAGGAGCAGGGAGGGCAGGAGCTGCAGCCTGAGCACAAGCCACTTGTCAACTTTTCTGCAAGCTCCAAGATGCTGTAGGAGGGTACTGGCACAGGCATATTACATTTATTTATAGGCCTTTCTGTGGCACTCAATTAAACGCTGTGGTGGAGATATTGCAGTGTGAAGAGTATTTAGAGCCGTTTAACACCTCTTAGTCGGCAAAAGCCCATCTGATTCCTGCAGCAAGTTAGGAAAGTGCACATAGCAAGGGCAAGAGCAAGAAGGACTGCCCTCTCCCAACCCTATCCCTGCTTGTGAAGAAATGGGATCACTGCACTTGTGGCAGCACATCCATGAGCCTCACGCAATGCTCCACTGCTTCTAGGTCAGCAGGAGAGGGACCAGTGTCACACAGCAGGACACAGAGACACACACCTCAACCCTGCCCAGTGCCAGGAGAGCTGCATCACTGTGCTGTCCTTGGGGTACAGAGTTCCTGCCCCTCGTGGTCCCAGGGGCTCCCCATACCCCATTAAAAGATGGGACGTGCCCACAGAAGGACACGGAAACTCCTGATGCTCAGGACTGGCTCCTTCAGAGCCTCCCCTGGGTTTCTGTAACTGCTCTGCAGAACCTCACAACTCATCATGATGGCGAAGGGCTGAGCCAGTAAATCTGTGTCTCAGGAAAGCCACTGGGGTGGAGAGTTGGAATGGAAGGCTGACAAGTGCACACCAAGGCGAGCTCTGACTGCACCACGGCAAATCCACCCATGGCTCCTTGGCCCCTGATCACTCACTGCCCCTGGCCGAGCAGCTCTGGAGTGCAGGGCAAGGCATGAGCCCAGCCAGAGGCACTGCAACCTCAGCCCCACTGCTGCTCACCAGCTGCAGGCTCAGCTCTCCCCATGGAAGCAAGCACGACTGGAACACAGCACAGGGAGATAACCCAGCCCTGGGCAATGCCAGTGCAAACCCCAGAGCTGCTGCTGCTGGTACCCCCAAATTGGAGCTGGTTTCTGCAGGCTCTCCTACACCACCCCCATGGCACCGGAATCCAGCAGCAGTTATTTTGGTCCACCTGAGTGTGTACAGGAGCCCATAGAATTCCAAAGTGGTTTGGTTTGGAAGGGATTTTAAAGCTCATCCAGCTCCAACCCCTGCCATGGGCAGGGACACCTTCCACTGGAGCAGCTGCTCCAAGCCCCTGTGTCCAACCTGGCCTTGAACACTGCCAGGGATGGGGCAGCCACAGCTTCTCTGGGCACCCTGTGCCAGCGCCTCAGCACCCTCACAGGGAACAGCTTCTGCCTAAGAGCTCATCTCAGTCTCTCCTCAGGCAGGTTCAAGCCATTCCCCTTGTCCTGTCCCTACAGGCCCTTGTCCCAAGCCCCTCTCCAGGTTTCCTGCAGCCTCTTTAGGCACTGGAGCTGCTCTCAGGTCTCCTCTTCAGGAGCCTTCTCTTGTCCAGGCTGCCCCAGCCCAGCTCTCTCAGCCTGGCTCCAGAGCAGAGCTGCTCCAGCCCTCGCAGCAGCTCCGTGACCTCCTCTGGACTCGCTCCAGCAGCTCCACATCCCTCTGGTGCTGCTGCCCCAGACCTGGATCAGGACTGCAGGAGGGGTCTCCCCAGAGCAGAACAGACTCCACCACAGCCACCCAGTGCCTACACAGGATGTGTCCTCTCCTCTGCTCAGTACTGGACCCTCAGAGCCACGGCCAGCGGAGCCACTGAGCAGCATCCACTGGCCAGGGCCTCCAGCTTGGGGTGGCCGGGGCTTGCCCCACCAGCTGCTCCCACACACCAGGGCTCCTGTCACTTGCAAATGGATGCAATTAAGTTGATATTGCAGCTGGACCATAATTGCTGTTTCCTTAGCTTGGCAACACGACCCCGGAACCCCCCATTATACTAATCACTGTCAAACGAACACAATCGTAGAACGCATAAAAACCTGGTGTACTTCATGGTGAAATATAACACCGCAGAAGGCTGCACTGTGCCATAAATCTGCTCAGCACTTAACACTGCCTGCTAAATGGCCCCGCTTAATTATAGCTCTATAAACATGACTTTATAGCAATATCAATACAGTCAAAAATCAATCCCACTGATGGACAAATGGACAGACTCACGTCCTGCTGACCCTGGCGCGGGGCACTGCTGCTCCCTATGGCACAGACAAGCCGGGCTCCACGCTCCCATGCTCAGCAGAGATCCCTGTGGATGTGCTTCTCCCAAGGACCTCGATCCTATTCCCTGTACCCGTCCGGGGCACACCAGGACCCAGCCACTCTCTGCTGGACATGGTTTCCAACCTGCTTTCGTCCAGTGCTGCTGCCGAGCCACAGACAAGGCATTAGCATTACAACCCACACTGATCTTTGTCAATTATGCTCCAGTATTTGAGCTCTAACCAGCTTTAAATTGAATCAGGACGAAATCATCAGTATAAAAAGAGCCCGCACCAGCCCTTCAATTCCAGCACTGGGAAAAAAAAAGTTATACATCTCATAATGGCCTTCTACCCCATAATGAACAGGAAAAATAAATTAGATTCCCAGCTAAGGGTATATTTATACAATTTCATTATGTGCCCATGAGCAAGTCTGGTTTTCACCAAGATAAAAATGAGCTCTCAGCAATGCTCGTACTAAATAAATGGAGTGAGTTAACAGCTTAACAAGGAGCGCGATAGAGGGTTGAGGAACAATGTCAAAAATGGAAAATAAAAATAAATAACAAAATTTAAACGCTAGAGTTTCCTGAACCGTGTTAGTGCTGCCGGCTTGGATCCACACACTGACTGCACCCGCAGCGCCAGCAGGCCGGGTGATGCAGCCAGGGACCACGGGCACATCTCAGGGCAGGGAGCACGCAGCATCCCTCCCCGCTTGGAGCAACACCAGGGAGATGCTTTCCAACTGCTTCATTTCCTGGCTGCTCAGTGCACAAGTGACCCATGCGAGCCAAACCCAAAACACCTTGCTGGCTGCCGGTGGGTCCTACTCGCTTCCTTGCTGCCACACTGTCCCTGTGGATGATGGGGCTATGTGTGCTGTTGCCCACAGGAGCAGGGAGGATCTCTGTGGCAGCCTTGGGGCTGGAAAGGAATATTTGCAGCCTGAAAGTTGCTCGCAGGCTCTGAAACACTCAAGCCAAGCACAGTTCATCTCCCGGTGCTGCCCAGTGTGGGAAGGATGCTGGTGGCACTGGCTGGGCACTGATAAGCTGCTTCTGCACTGTCTATGGGGAAGGGGCACCAAGGAAGCCAAGGGCTCACCAGGAGCTTGGCTCCATGGCCGGTTTGCAGGCAGTGCTGCACAGCTTGACACAGGGATGAGGTCTCAGCCCCATAGCCCAATACATCCAAGTCCCTCTCCTCCAGCGCTGCCACAAGAACAGCCCATAGTCTCTTCCTCTCAACATGACCAAACCCAAAGGGAAATTCCCAATTCCTTCCTCTCAGCAGAACCTGTTTAACCAACCTCCTGTTACCCAGCTCAGCCATGAGCCAAGCCCCAGGCTTGCTCCTCCTGCTCCGCTTCCAGCCTTACTGCTTGTGTCCCCTCCATGAACCTCACTCACTCACAGCCAGGAGGGAACCCGGCCAAGCCGCCCGCGCTTGGACGGAGCAGTTTGGAGGAGCTTGGAGGAGCTGCTCGCCCTTTGCAAGGTTATCTGCTCCTGGAGAAGGCTCCTCCATCCCACCTTCTGCCACCACTGAAAAGAGCATGTCAGCTCATCCCGGACCACACATCCATCTGGGCTCAGCATCGTGTGTCTTCTCCAGCACAGTCAGGCTGATCCTAAATCCATAACCCACACTTGAATAGCTCATCCATTTAATGGCAGATAGCTGCCAGCAGGCAAATCTGTCCTCTCAGCAGCAGCAAACCCAGAGCTAAGCAGTTGCCTTCTTTTTCCTTTTTCTTTTTTTTCCCTTTTTAAATCAATTGTGAGGCCACATGGTCCAGCGGAGTGATCTGGAGACCAGGAGCCATCTCCAAGACAGAGCTGGCTGCCTTGGCTGCCTATCACAGCTCTCCTGCCACAAGGTGACATTTCCCCCTCCATCCTCCCTACCCCAGGGAGCCAGGAGGATTAATAGTTCAACAGGGCTTTGGAAATATGTGTGCTGAGAGTTGTGAGCCTGATTCATAACAAGAGTTCCCTCCCCTGCTACAGAGATTAATCGCCGGTGCAAATGCAAACACCATTTGGGCTCAAGCATCCCAAAACGCAGCGGAGCAGAG
This sequence comes from Melopsittacus undulatus, assembly GCF_012275295.1. Taxonomy (NCBI): domain Eukaryota; kingdom Metazoa; phylum Chordata; class Aves; order Psittaciformes; family Psittaculidae; genus Melopsittacus; species Melopsittacus undulatus. The sequence goes on from NC_047537.1 coordinate 18,877,236, forward strand.
CACGATGCTGCCCGCACCCATGGATGTGCCTTTACCTCCAGTAATACAGCAAAATAAATCTAATGTGGAAGGAATCAGTGGAAAGCAACCGAGCGCTGCAAGCAGATAAGGCCAAGTGCCGGAACCTGCCCCCAGTCCCCCTTACCTGGAGGAAATACTGGGCAGCCCTGATAGAAGCTCTGCTCCAGCCCTGCAGACCAGAGACACCTGGTCCATACAGGCTGGTTCACAGCCAATGTATCCTTAAATACCTTGATAAATGTGAAAGCCCCAGGTCCCTTCCAGAGGAGCCATCCCCATCCCCACAGTGGTGCAAATGCTGGTGTGGCCTCTCATCTGCCAGGCATCAAACACCCAAACCCATCCCTGTGCACCCTGCCCAGCCTAATGCTGCCCCAGGCATGCTCCTGGCTGCTGTGTCCTGAGGGAGCCGAGCTCTCTCCAGTGAAACCAGTGCTCCCAACACAGTTCTCCCAAGGAGAGGATAGAGATTTCCTTCCCTGAAAGGCAAGGACTCTGCAACGTGCCATTGTGGCTGCTCTGCAACCACTTCCTTGTGTCCCTACAATATAAATGCTGGCCAGATCACTTTTAACACACAATTTTAACCAACCCCAACAAAAGCAGTGTCCTAAGTTGCTGGAATCCTTTACACATCTCCTGAAGGATCAGCAAATTGTGTTTCACTCTTTTGGCTCAAGAGAACAGGGGTCTCAGCTCAATACTAATTTGAGTGAATTCCAGCCTTTAAGCAGTCAAAGCTCAGGTTACCACTGAGATGTAAGAATGATCTAATAAGACACCAGGCTCAGATAGCCAAAATATTACATCCTTAAGGAGATGGTAACAGTTTGGATCTGCCCTGAGCTGCCTGTCCTGCCTGCACTGCCCTGCCAGGCCTGGCGAAGATGTAGGAAGGGAAGTGAAGAAGCTCACACAGGCAGATGTTCTGGGGATTCATTGCCACCCCTGCAGCCCCTGGCAGGGCCACGGGTCCCACCACAACACTGGTTCCAGAAAAGAATACAACTTTGCATCCCCTGCCCAAAACTTACTCTGCCCCCCAGCCCTCCTGCTGCCCCTCTGCCTGCTGGACCTGCCCCTCACCCCCAAGCAAGGGGGATGCAAGTTCAGTGGGGCTGGATGCTACCGATTAGATTGCATCTGTCTGGGTATAAATAATTTACTGCTTGATGGTCAGAGTGAATTTAATTAGTTCTTGTTCTGCTGATAGAATCAGCCCACTGCTGCTAAAGCATTTCACTCCGAATTAGCCTGAAAAGGACTAACAAAGCAGTGCTAATTTTACACACACGCCATCCCCCACAGTCTCTGCAAATACAGCTCCGTGGTGCAGCCAGCGCTGGAGTGGGACAGAGCAAGGAGCAGCCGCGGGTGAGGACAGCGGGTGGGCAGCGATGGGCACCAGCTCCAAACCATCCCTCTTCTCCTTTAGCTCTGCCCTGACTGCCAGCACCCCGGGATCTGGGCAGGAGGCAAGGGGACAGGGACCCTGTCAGGGGCAGAGCTGCTGCCCCCATGTCCCTTCCTGCCCAGGAAGGGTCTCCCCAACACACAGCACCCATCTTGCCCCCTCTAGAGCACCTGGGGTCAAGCCTGACTGCTTGCTGTGGGAGGACCACAGGCTGCCACCACCTTGGAGAAACACCAACATGCACCAGCGCTCCCCAGAGACATGCACTGGTCAGCTGGAAGGGAGAGGAGCGGAGCGAACAGCACCGGAGGCCACAGGAGATGGACACGGAGCCCTGAGGTTGTACCCCAACAGACAGCTCTGCCACCCTGTCCGTGCTCAGCATCCCAACCAAGTGCAGGGCAGAATGGGGCTGTCCCAATGGGTTTAGGTGCAACCCAAGGAACAGAGGCAGCAGACTCCAGGATCACATCGCTCCCCAGAACCCACTGCAGCAGGCCAGGGCTGGCAGCAAGGACACAGAAGCAGTGTCAGCCGATGCAAGGCGTCCACGGGCAGCCGGGCAGGGGGAGGGCTGAGCTCCCGCAGCCACATCACTGCGTGTTTCCCTTTGCTCTGTAATTACAGCCCGAGTTCTCCTTTAAGGCCAATGTCTCATGACCGCAGTGCTTTACTGGTCCTGCCTTCCTGCTCTGACCTCCCCTGTCTCCACCACGATTTATGTTCCACATTAACAGTCAACCAGAGCCGCTTCCCGTGTCAGCAGGGAGAGGTGGCACTGCAGACACTGAGCAGTGTGGAACCCCTGATCCCACCAAGCACAAACCCCTCCACACAAACACACCTGGGTCATTTCTGCCCCAAAGTGAGATCTGGGGACATGAGGCCAGTTGGAAAAGGCTGAGCGAGAACTTCCAGCAGTGGGGATGCTCCAGGCTGTGACAGAGGGAACCTGCCTGAGGTAACTATGCAGGACACAGGGTGCTGCTGCTGATTTCTACCTGCAGCAGAGGCATCTCCACCGTGAAACCACCCCCAGCAGTTCAACCACCACATTCCCCACAGCAATGGCCACACCAACACAGCAATTTAACAGGCTCGTTTTCTCCACTCAGCTCCTAATAGCAGGGCTCTGGCTCTAAGCCTCTAATCCAACAGCATCTCACTCAATAAATCACCTGTGAAAGCAAAGCACCAGCAGCTGCCAGGAGCCCAGGGGCAGAGCCCACCACCAGAGCTCAGCACATCTCCCTGTGCCCTGACCAGCGGGTGATGGGCCACCGGCACCACGGGCAGGGACTGCGGCAGTACCGCATGGTGCAGGCATGGCCAGGGTCCGGAGGCATTTCCCTCTGGCAGGAGAGCCTGTATGATCCTGCCCTCTATTTACATGTAAGCTGTGCTTACGCCTCCTCTTCATCACAATGCCAGTCTTCCTCAGAGGCCATGCATCTCAAGCAGGACAGCACCATAAATATTGCATAGGAGGTGTTTCTAATCCAGTTATGGGTTCAGCCTCTCATGCTCTTCCATCAGGGAGCCTTGAATTGAAATTGAAGTGTATTAGTATAATTTTATCAGATTTTATTAAGCCTGGGGTCTCACGTTTTTGATGTATAGTTTTAATTAAGTTTTAAGTCAAAGAATGCGGTCGCTCATATTTTATCCTGCCATGTCACATCAGAGGGAGGCAGTTCATCAGCACCTACAAAAACTTCCCATTGCCAGTGATGGACATCCATGAACTTTGCCTGCAGAGACCATCTTCCCTCCACCTCCCACAGCCCAGCTGACCCCTCAGCCCCACAGCCTGCACCCTCCCTCTAATACCAGTGCTGCTGCAGAAGCACAAGCAGGCAGCGAGGCAGGAGAAGCCTCTGAACAAAGACAGGAGCAGGGAAGGTGGCCCAGAGGCAGCTGTCACCGGGGGCTGCTCCTGGTCGGGCTCAGCCACAGCAGCTGCTGCTGCCAGCAGGACAACGGGCATGGGAGCAAGAGCAGGTACTGGGAATGCTGGGAGAGGCACTGCCTGCCCACACTGTGAGAGATGGAGCCAAGGGTGGTGGTGCTCCAGCTGAACCCATCACTGCTTCCCCTGCTCCTGCTTCCCCTCCTACAGCAGATGGGTAAACCCAGTGTGCCCATGGCACATCCCAGCAGCACAGGGACAAGGAGAGGGGAGCTGGGGGCTGAGGGAAGGGAAGCAATGGCCAGGAACAGCTCCGAGACCGGGTGCTCATCTCTGAGCCAAACCCTTCCTGATCTACAGCTCCCCAGGGCTCTGCAGCCAAGGGGACCCTGACCCACAGTACAGCCATGGACCGAAGGGTCCCATCTCAAACCATGCAGTGTTAAGTACTGTTTACTCCTGCCACGGGCACACTGCCTCCTTGGTGTGCACTTCCCAGCCTGCCTGGGAAATCAGAAACTGGGAATTTCCCCATGGAGCAGCACCAAGCCAGCCGCCATCAGCAAGCACAGAGCTGGACCCACTCCTTCCAGGAGAGCCCCTTGCCAAGGGGTTCTACAGCTTGGCCCTTCCCAAGCATCCACAATCAGTGTGGGGAGAGCTCAACCATGTGCCATCCCAGCCTCCAGCACCAGGATGAGCGGTCACCTCTCCCCTGAAGCAAACATAAGGCTCTGTGCTGAGCCACGCTCTAAAGCCAGCAGCCAAGGCCAGATTGCTCCTTCCGACATGGGAAATGGGAATCCTCAGGACTACCCTGAGCTCACAGCCGGTACCCAGTGGGTGCAACACTCCCCAGGGTCGGTACAACCCTGGCACATGCCATCCCCAGCACATGGGTGCTGCCCAGGCTCACAGGAGCATCATCACCAGCCAGGAGCACTCCTCTCCTCTACAAAGAGCTGCTTGCGGCCGCGAGGTCTGTGTGGCTCTGCCAGTGAGGGCACAGATGGTGTCACAGCTTGCGCCTTACCCTCCATGGTCCCGCAGCCAAGCTCAGGTCTCCAGAGACCTGACCCAGAGCATCTCCATGTCCCTCAGCAGCACCCACCCAGGCAGCAGGGCTGGGGGGACAGGAGCTCTGGGGTCACACACCCCACACACATGGGCCAAGCTTACCCTCAGCTGGGGCAGAGGTCTTGGAGGATCTCTGTGAATGGAAGCAGAGACAGCCCAGAAACATTCCAGGTCCTGGAGCTTCTCTTGCATGAGAAGGGAGGAGCCAACCATGGACCTGCCTCTCCAAGTTGAGGCACTTAAAAATTTATCATTGAACTTGCGGAAATGAACTCAATTAAAAACCATTTTAATGGCATTACATTAAAGAAAATAACTCTCATATTTCCCAGCCGAGGCTCCTGTCTGTACGCGCAGCAGAAACCTCCGAGCATGGCACTGCTAGTGCTGGGGCACCAGTAACAGCCCATGCCACAGGGAAGGACCAGCGGAACAGCACAGCCACATAACACAGCAGCAGAGCCCACGGAGCCCCTACTCAGGGAAGGGGAAAAGGACCACAGGAACTCTTGGCCCTCAAGCAGAACCCACTCCCCTGCTCCAGCATCCCACTGCCTCCCTGGATAGCCACATCTCACCCTGGGGAAGAACCAAGGGGTGCTCACGGCCACCCCAGGACCATGTGGCTATGACACCATCAGCAACCACAGCGAATTCTTTCCAAAGAGGAGGGAGGGAATCCCAGGATGAGCAGGAATGTTTCTGTTCATCAGCTGCAAGACTGATAGACTTGGAGGGTGGGGAGCGTATTTTGCATTTCCTTCCTTATCCTTTGCAAAGAAACAGAGATTTGGGTTGGATTTGAATTTCATTCAGAAGAAACGAATTTTCTTTGGAAATAAAGCAGTTGGATGGCTTCACTCTCTCTGTCCACATATTCCTATTAAAATGGCATTTGAGACAAAGAAAGATGGGCCTCTCCATGCTCCAGTGGAATGGGGACCCTGACTGCAGTGGAGATGCACTTCCCAAACAAGGGGTGCGCAGGGCAACAAGCAGCAAGTGCGACACAGCGGCGGTAGATGGGGCATATCCCAGAGGAACTGCCCAAGTCCAGAAACCCACCCCATAGCTCCAACCACAGCTGCCACAAGGCAGAACCACTGAATCATGGAATGGTTTGGGTTGAAAGGACCTTAAAGCTCATCCAGTTCCAACCCCTGCCGTGGGCAGGGACACCTTCCACTAGACCAGGCTGCTCCAAGCCCCATCCAACCTGTCCTTGAACACTGCCAGGGATGGGGCAGCCACAAGAAGGTGCTGACAGGGTTGCATCCAAGCTGGAGAAGGATTCCTGGGGTGCAGCCTGCTCACCCCGCAGTGGCTGCATCACCTCCCTGCAGTGATGCAGCAGCACTGCAGCTGCTCACCCCGCATCCCCTCACACACAGCAGTGCAGCGGGCGGCCACAGGCGCCTGTGCCGAGGCTGCAGATGAATTTAAACCGGGCAACAAGAGAGCAGGGGAGCGAGCGGGGAGCGAGTGCTGCGTGTCGTTTCACTGCGTGTATTTATATCCTTCACCGACGCAGCATCCCTTTGTAAAGCCAGAGCGCGGAGAGTCGGGGCTGTCAGTTCAGCGGCATGTTACAAGTGTTTGATATGGAGATTTTGGCAGTGGGAATGGATGTACCTCGCTGAGAGGTTTATGTAAAATGACAGCTCCTGGAAAATGAAGCACTCAAATATATAAAGGAAAAAAGTACAAACAAAAGGGAAGAAGAAAGGCCTTGTGCAAAGCTCAGAGCTCTCCGCCCTGTGAGCATCTCCCCACCACAGCGTGCAGGCAGCAATGCAGGCAGTGTGCAGGCAGCAGTGCACCAGCTCCACTCGGCTGGTTCCCTTCGCACCCGCACTCCCCCGCCTCCGAGCGCTGCCCCATTCCCATTTCCATTCCATCACTCCCCCTCTCCCCTGTTTACGGGACTGAGCCTTTTCTTGATGCCTGAGCGTAGGCGCACACAAGTGGAGGATGCCTGGAGAGCGCTGCTGGAGCAGACCAAGAGATGCTCCACAGCTCCTGCACCGCAGGGCTGGGAAGGGGGGGACGCTATGCACACAGAGTGAGGCAGCGGCTGGTCCTGTCCTGTCCCTCCCCATGCTGTACCAGGAGATAGAATCAGAATCATTTCATTCAAGCAGGTCCACTGGACATTAAGCTCTGGTCAAAGAGCAACTCCAGCACCCATCCAGGAGCCTCTACAGAGGGCACCACAGGAGGGACAGATAGATGGGATCCCATCTCCAGACAGGTCCAGACCCAGCTTTCCTGGAGAGCAAATGGGGGAGCAAACCCCATTGAATCCCACCACATCTTCCACAGCATGGTCTGCTGCAGCAGCTCACTCCTTTGGCTTTACACCCTCCTCCACCACCCTTGCTCCGTGGGATGTGTGCCCATGGCCACGGTGGAAGCAATTCCTACTGCACCTATAACAATCCATAAAGAAGCTGACTTTTTTCTTACCTCCCTGAAATGAAGGATGGTGATTACCCTAGATTCCAGTCCACAAAGCTTAATCCAAATTGATGGCTTCCCAGAGATTGCTTCCCTTGCCTATTGCCCAATCCAACACCTGGCTCTCCCCTACCCACATCTACTCAGCAGCAAAACATCAGAATAACTCACATGGGTTCTGGATGGAAAAGCCATTTATCCTGGAGCGAACGGCTCCAAGTCAAGATATTAAATTAACAATGTGTTAGGAAGGCAGCAGGGCAGGGATCTGCTCAGACTCCTTCAGGGAGAAACCCCTCTATAACCCCAGTGTTGCTCCTCAGGGTCTTTGCAGCGTATCCGGAGGATAGGAGAGGACCATGATGCCCCCAAAGCCCATCTGCACAAACCCCACTGTACACCCCAAATTCTAAGTCACGCCTCAGGATAAGCACAACTCCAGCAGCACTGCCTGGCTATAAATATCCAGGAGCAGAAGTGACAATAAGAGGCTACAGCTGAACCAAGCACCACATCTCATGGGAACACTGCACAACTCCCTGCGCTCATGTGAGACCCAGGGGAAAACTCCCTTACATCCTATCCCTTGGCAGGATTCCCTGGTACATTGTCCACTGGGAGCAGAGGCACTCACCAGTGACCCAGCAGGCAAGGCCATGGGGAAGCCCCAGCCATGGGCACCAGGACACAGACCCCTGGGAGGTGGCAGCTCTTTCCCTGCCTCTGAAAAGCCTCCAGGCTCAGGCCACTCTGCTCCAGCTTTAAGCATCCTCCTTACCACAAGCTCCCATTGACCGGGGGTATCCCCACACAGGAGCATTCCCAGCAGTGCTGGGCTCCGACAACTCAACCTTGGGCCTGAGAGCTGCCGAGCACCCGCACACCAGCCCTGCCTTTGCTGCTGGATGTCCTCATCTCTCCTCATGTCTCTGCACCGCAGGTGTGCGCAGCACTTCACACCAGAGCAGCCGCCGAGCTCCCTGCCGGGAAAGCTGACTTTGTAAATTAGGTAGAAAACAGCAAATGATGACAACAGCCCACGGTGGGCAGAGGTAGGGGCTGCTGCTCCACAGCCAGCGGGAGCTCTGGGGCTGTGCTGGCAGCTCTGCCGCTTTGCTCCTCACTCGCTGCTCACAGCCAGCCGTGGGGATGCAGTGGCAGCCCCAGACCAAACAGCAACAGGAGGAGGAGCAGGAGGGAGAAAGCAAGAGAAGGCAGCCAGTAACTTTGGCTACTCCCCATTGCAGCACTTCAATGTGCTTGGGGGGGTCCCCAGGCATGGATGAGAAGTCCCATCCATGCTCCCAAAGAGGCAGGTGGGAGGGAATTGTGCTCCATGCAGGATGGAACCAAAGCCATGCCACAGGCATCGGTCTGTCCTGCGGAGCACTGCAAGCCCTGACTGATACACCAGAAGCATCCCTGCAGACAGCACCTCCACAAGCACCGGGGCAGGGAATCTGCAGAGCCACACACCTCCTCCCAGGGAAGGACATCCTGTTTCGGCTCCAGCACCAACCCATCACCCATCACACCCCAAGGGGAACTGCTGTGGGGAGCAGCCCTTGAAGCTTGCATGGAACCATAGTCACCAGGGAGCCCAACAGCCTCTGCAGGCTCGGCACTGGCTGCCATTGTTCCCACCTCCATGGTGGTGTGCGGCTGTGCCAGGAGGGTGATCCCAGGGAAACAGGGAAAATAAACCCAAACCCCAGGGGTAGTCATGGAGCCACTCAGGCCATGAGGAAAACACAGCCCTGAACATGCCCTTCCAACAGGAGCATCCTGGGCAAATCCAAGAGGTTCCAGACTCTGCTCCTCTTCCTCGTCCTCTCCCAGATTCTCCTCAGCACCAGACTCGCATGCTGCTGCGTGCATGCGCATGTGTTTCCATCCCAGGCTTTAAATGAGGTCTTTGCTGAGAATTTACAGTTCCCTCATGGCCTCAATCTTGCAAAGATTGCTTTTTTAACACTGTTGGGCTTTAATTCTAATAAGCCTCCTCTTTATTACGGAACCAGGTCACATTGCCTTGACACTGCAAGAAAAATCTTTCATCGGGAAAGAAAACGGAGCAGGGAAAAAGAGGAATCGAGGGAGGGAGGAGGCAAACAGGGGAGACAAACAAACAGAAGCTGCTCACTTCATCCGGGGGACTCTGAAGCCGGCGAAGCGGCGGCGGGGCAGCAGCGGGGCTGCCGGAGCGGTGCCTTCCCGCAGCACCCCCGAGCGCGATGAGCTATTTCTGGTGCCGCTTCACCTCCCACACTCCCTCCCACCCTGCGCTGCTTCGGAACGCGAGAGGAGCAGGGGGGGAAGCTTGACAAAACTTTGACAGACGTAATGAGGACGGAGTTGAGCCCTGCCCTGGGCAGATGGCCGCTACCACCACCCGGCACACGGCTCCTCATTACCTGCCCGGCGCCGCGGGGACGGGAAGCGGCGCAGCGGATCAGAGCGGCAGTGCCAGGCACCCGCGAGACCCAAGTGCCCCTGCCAGCAGAAATCAAAGCCCTGCGCTGGCAGGAGGCAGCAGCACGGCTTCTCCTTCCCATCAAACAACTGCTCAAGCATCGATTTCCCCTTCTGGAGCTCCACACCTTCCTGCATCCCTGTCCCTGGGCTGGCTGTGGGCGGCTGCTGCCTCCTCCCCAGCTTCTTGGGTTCACCTGGCTCAAGAATGTGTTATCACCAAACATCTCCTGTTGGTGTCTTATGTCATGGCCATTGCCATGGAAACAGGTTGATCTCATACCTCACCTCAGCTCCTGTGCCTGCATTCATGGCTTCTCAGCGCAAGATCAGGAGGGCTCCTTTGGGGCTCATTAAATCTGCAGCCTCCACCAACCCCAAGGTAACAGGGTGACCCAGCACTCCAGACACCAGTCCCGGTCCCAGTGCCTCCTGCCACCTCCCTATCCCACTGGGGCCACGCAGGCAGCCCCAAAACCCACCAGCAGCAAGGTTCTCTCTATCCTGAGGTTTGGAGGTCAGAGATCTTGATGGGACCATTAACAGTGTTTTGCATGCAACAGTGTACACAGAGCAATGGCCATCCAGTGTGCAGCACTGCCTGGGTCAGGTAGTACAACAGCCTCCCTCCTGAGCTGATGGGGACCCAAACCTACCCTTCAAACCCTTCCCACTGGGTTGTTTGCTCAGCACAGAAGAAGCTGGGCTTTATTAAGTCAAAACAGCTCAAGCACAGGAGCTGGAAATGCCTTTTCCAGGCCCAGCAAGGGACAAGGCTCCTGATCCACAGCCTCCCCCCACGAGAGCACAGCCAGGATTGCAGCGGGGGGAGGCCAGGCCTGCTCCAAATGTAGATGTTTTAATTCTCGGCGCTGGCAGCTGCACTCGAGGCAGGAGAGGCAGGGAAGCCATGCACAGGGGTAACCATGGCAACTTCACGGAAGTTAAATAAAAACTTCTTTAAAAAAAGATAACGAGGTCCCTGAATCATGCTTTATCAGCTCTGTTGCTATAAAGATCGAGATGCAGCCAGCTCAGGATTCTCTAATTACTTCTGCAATATACTGGAGATAGCTTTATTTAAAAAAGCCTTGCCTATGCGTATAATGATTCAGGCCCCTCTCTCCGTACCGGGATTTGCATATTCCATGAAGTACCTTCCCAGGCAAAGCCGGATCTGCCTGCAAGAGCCCTCCCGTGCAGCGCCTGCTGCTTGCAGCTCTGGGGGTCCTGTGGCTGCACCCCAAGCCCTGCTCTTGCACAGGGGGCATGGGGAAAGCCCCAGTAATGCTGCAGGTACATCCTCCCGCCGCAGTGGGATCACCCTGTGCATCCAACCCGGCTGCAGCACAGCTCTGGGTGGCTGCAGCAGTGATGCACTGACGTGCACATTGCCTGGGCTGCCTGCAGAGCCCCTCAGCGCAGAGCGGTGCTCCCAGCACCAGCCACCCCTTGTGCATGCTGAATACCCATAACTGCACCACACGCCATCCCCAGGCACCAGGGCTGTGACACCCCGGCCTCGGGGCACCTTCAGGGCCCAGAACACAGCCAAGAGCAGGGTTTGTCCCCAGCTCCAACCTGCTACAGCACTATGGCAGAAATTCCTTCACTGCCTAGAAACCAAACCACAAGTCGTGCAAGATCTCCAATCCCTTTTGCCTACAAAACAGACCCCAGAACTCCTGCCGAGCTAACAGACCTTCCCAGCCTTCAAACAGCCAACACTCCATCGCACCCACCATCCCACAGTGCTGCGCCCATCGGGCGTTACAGACCCAAATGCTGTTTGGGGAAGCTGCATTAAAACCCTCAGCTCACTCAGTCACAGCAGTAGCAAAGGCAGCTCATGGAGGATCTTCCAGAGCCCAAAGGCTTGTCAGTGCTCCCAGTGACCTGGAGTCTCCCAGAGCCATACAGAGGGGACACTGGTGCCGGCACCACCCATTGTCTCCATCCTGCTGTCACACAGCCTAAGCTCCAAAGAAAAAGGCACTGCTGCTGGACCCCAGCCAGGCTCCAAACCCCAACCCAGGGACCCCAACATTGAGCCACGAACCAAGAGCATCCACCCCAGGGAACAGGCTTATTCTGACCATTGCTGGCTTGGAGCCACTGCTCCCTTCCTCATCCGCAGCCCTTGTGGGGCAGGCAGACCCTTACCCTGGGGTGCTGCAGAGAACCAGGACATGGGTGGGATGGCTGGGATGGGGAGCAGGGAGAGCAGCTCTGTCTGGACTCCAGTTTCCAGCTTACAATTCATTTTTCTTCCCTAATTCCTATTCCTTCTCATTTCCTTTCCTATGGCCAAATCCCAAAGACACCATATTTAGCAAGAGGATGCCAGATCTTGTGCTATCAAGAAGGATGTCCCACATGCAGGGTCAAATAGTTATTTGGATCCTTTGCTTTCACAGCTTATGGTAGGAGTAAGTGAATTATATGTATTATTTACTATGTTTCTAAACTCATTTAATTTAAGCTGATTCCGAATGGAAATTAGAATTCAATTAAAATGTGGGGGAAAGCCAGCGTTTTGAAGCACATTATTAAGTAAAGCTACATTAAACATGTTGGAAGCATAAATATCTAGGCACAAGTTCTATATTTAAAAGGGGATGTATTCAGCAAAGGAAGTATCATCTGTGGTCCAGAAATCGACGAGCCTGTTATCAAGGGCAAGATTTTATCTGCAGGTCTTGGATTCTCACATCTGTGTCTCACCCAGGGCCTGATTAAGAGTCCAGAAATCTGGAAAATTCTCCCTTTTCCTCCAGCTCCCAACTTCTGAATTAATTGTTTATTGATCCGACATAAGGGGAATATTCTCTCCCCGTTGCGGAGGAGGGGAGCCTCTTGTCAAAGTTGTTTTATCACTTCCATAAATTCCAGTTGCAATGACTTTCCAGGTTCAACCATCCCATTTTCCAGAAGCACCATCCCCACCTACATATCACACACCCATTCCTTGGGATGATTTCAGACATTGCTTGATTCCCAGTTTCGAGAAACTCTGAACCCATCAGACTTCCCAAAGGAAGCATCAGGTCCTCTTCTAAATGTAAATCCCATTTCCACCTGCCTTCCACTGAGACAGAGCATCCCCATAGCAAGACACAGGCTGCCTGGCGCGGCCTGCAGGGAATGGCACACAGAGGAGTTTAAAATTGCACAGATCCTGCAGTATGGGGCTGAGAGGGGAGGTCAGGAGATGCCAAGGAAGGACTGAGATCAAGGCCTAAGATGGGCAGGAGCCACTGGCAGGACGACTGGTACCAGGCAGCGAGTAGGGAGCACACACAGAGTGGATAATGAAACATGAAAAGGGATTCCAAGCTTGTGTGCTCATTTCTATCCATTAGAAATTCAATCTTGTCTAGTCTGGAAGACACAATGATGCCTGGAGCTGAGCAAAGGGGAGAGCTGCCTTGAGATTGGTTTATTGAAGTTTCAAAACAGAATTTTAATCTCAGTAACTAATGAAATAACAGAGGAGAAAATTTTGCTTCCTTGTCTGGTGTCTCAGCCCATCAATTTGTGAGAACGTGCATCCCGAAACACCTCAAAGGATTCCAGCAGGAAGCCATGGAATGGCACTGACAGCAGCCCCTGCCCACACTGCCAAAGGGTACAGAGGAAACAAGAGGCTGCTGCCAGTGGAAGGCAGCACCAGAGCGCTCGGCTCTGGCCACTGCCCTGGTCACTGGTGGGATACCAGTGGGTGCTCCCAAGGGTCCTGGGTACAGCGAGTCCCCTGGGGCAGGATGGGGTTGGGAGGGCAGAGGGTGACCATGACACCAGGCCTGTCCCTGTCAGCTCACACGCCTGGAAACACGTCACCTTTCCACTTCATTGTATTCACTACTGAGGAGCAGCAGGCATTCAGACCAGTTTGAAAGGGAGCAGCTCTGCAGGTCACCTTTAAACCCAGCTGAGGCACTGACCCATTCTACCACCTCAAGAAGGCACCTGGGTCTCCTGCATTTCTTATTCCACATGTGCAGAAATGAGAGATGTTGCCAGCCGGCACCTCTGCACTGCTCTGTGGTGATGCCAGAGGAGCTGCAGGCTCCCGGCACCACACAGCTTCAGCCACTGCACCACCTCCATCAACCCCTCTGCACCAAGCTCAGCCTCAAGCCTCACCACAGGTTCCCCTTCCAGGTTTGTCTGAAAAGAGCAAATCAGTCATAAGAACTAATTATTCAGTGTGCTCTCACCCCATAAGGCAGTAAATTAAAAGAGAACTCCAATAAATTACGGAACTTCCCTCATGCCTTTTATTATCTCAATAACCTTCAGAGGGATTTATCTGCCGTCAGCTGATCCATTTGAAAAATTGTGACGACAAACTCATTTAGTAAATGCACACACTTGAAAACCTGTATTCATACACTGAGGGAGCAAATACAGCAGGTGCTGCATGAGCTGCTCTGATGGGGACCCCTGCATCCCCCTGAGCACCCAACCCCAGCCAGCTCATGCTCCAGCCCCTCTCCCACACCAGGGAGGATCCATAATCCCTCAGGCATTGAGTCAAATTGGCCACAAAAACTATTGCACCCAGGGTGGGAAAGAGGAACCTGCAGTGCAGGACAGGGAGGCAAACCAGCAACAGCATCACAAGGAATGTGCTCCACCACCAGTGAGTGCAGTGCAGGCTGCCCCAGCATCCACTGCCTGCGACATGAACGCGGTGATTAAGGACGACATATTCTAGTAATGGGAGGTGATGAAATAATGCAACTGGGAAAGAGGCCTTTTAGTTTGAAAGGGAAGGAGAGAAAACTCCCAGCTCTTGCCAGGGAACATAGGAACAAAGGGACTGTGGAAATGGGGAACATACGGGGTACACGCAACTGACTGTGTGCAGGTAAGGAAAGCTGGAGGAGCTGGTTTTCCAAAGGCAGCATCCCATGGGGCAACCTAAACCATCCTAAAGCCTCTTAGCCGGCCCATGTTCCTCCCATTCAGGAGCAGCAGGATGGGAAGGGAAGGGAAAGCATGGGCACCAGAAGGCCCCCAGGAGATGCCAGCCTGGGGCTCCTGACTGTGCTGCCCCACACCGTGTGGTCTCCTGGGGCACACGTCTGTCCATGACGGCTCCTTCAGCACCTCCAGCTCTGCCACATCCATCCCCATGCAGTTCCTAAGCTGCCAGGAAGGAACAATAGCCACAACTACAAGTCTGGGGGGTTCTCAATCCCATTCCAGTCCCCCTGAGATCCTTTGAGAGCCCAGGGCTGAGCTCACAGCCACAGTGCTCACCAGCCAGCTGCCCTGCAGGCTCCCACCTCACGTCTTTGGTATTCCAAAACCATCCCTTCAGCTCCCTACACAGAATTCGCATCCTTGTGAGAGGATCCCAAAAGCAACCACCTTAACCCTGACAGAGGTTCACCCAACACTGCAGCAGCACATTTCTATACCCTCATGGTGAGGCTTCCATGGTGCCGAACAAACCCATGGATCACTTCAAAGGATGGCAGGGAAAAACCAACCCAACCTTCTGTATGATCTGTGAAACAACAAGCAGAGCCTTCCCACAGCTCTCAGAGCCAAGAACACGTTCCCAATGACTGGCCAGATCCGGGCAGCCCCAACCCACTGCAATCATCCCTCCACAAAAATTACCAACTCCAGGCGCTTTCTCTGTCTATTATCCAGGAAAAAATAGCCTTAATTTCCTGCTTTGTGAGCTCCATCATGCCTCAACCATTTTAGCCTGAAAGCAGGAAACTCTGTGGGGAGCAGAACACCTTCATCTCTATTTGCACAGCTCCCAGCACAGCCGCCAGCCTGTGGGTACTGCTGGAACACAGCAACACCAGGGCAGTAGGATACATCCTCAGCACTCTGAGAGACCAACCATGAACCCCGGACATCCCAGGAAACACCAGGAAGCATTAGCAGAGGAAACAGTGCAAGGTGTTCCCTGACGCCAAAGCACACAGCGACTGGCAGCCACCCCAGCACAGAGCCCCCCAGCACCATGGAGGCAGCAGGTGCCAAACCTCCATGAAAGGCAACTGAAAATAGTCGGTGGTGTTAATGTCAAACTCACTGGTGAGAAGCTGAGAAATCCTGGTTTCCCAGCTCTCCCCCACCTCCGCCTGCACACACCCGGGTGCCATGAATCCTCCCCAGGCTGCTCCAGCAAGAGGGATGGGTCCATGCCCCCAGCTCCTGCCAGGCTGCTGCCTGCACCCACTGCCCATCCTGCCCAGCACCTCGGCAGTGTGGCGTTTGGGCACACTGGCACACACAGCAATTGGGGACCGCAGCCCATGTGCATTGGATAACGGCACCATGCAACACAGGCAATACAAATAGAGGGTGACTCCAAAGGGCCTTTGCCATCCAACCATCCCTCCCCGTGCACCAAGCGCTGCACAGTGAGCTCCTCCTGTGATGGAATTCCTGGAGACAGACATGAATTCAGGAAGGAAAAATCCAGGGAAAACTGCCTGGCTCTGCTCACTCCCGAGTCTGGGTGGGAGCCTCCTTTCCTTTTTCCTGCCCTCCTCCCTCACCCTATTAACCCAGACTCCATCCAACCCAACTTTGACAATTTACCTTCACCTGGAGGATGTGATTTCAATTAACGCAACGTTCCTGTGAACAGCAGCACTTAATGAAGACATCTACTAAGAACCGACACTGCAACTGAACGAGGAGGGGGCTGGAATCCGTTTGCGGACGAGCGAACCGCTGCCGGCTCCAGCTCGGGGTGATGCTGTAGCGAGCCGGCTCCATTACCGGACACGGTCGCAAGGTATCGAGCCGCCGCTGCACTGAAACTCCATCTCGGAGCGGACCGCACAGGTTCCGCCGCCCAGAACACCCCCCCCACCCCGTCCCCGGGATGCTCCCGGTGGATCCCTCCGGCCCAGGGCCACCGCAGCGGAACTTCTCCGCTCCCCCCCCTCAGCCCTCCCGCTGCCGCCGGTAACTCACGCGCTCAGCGGTGCCCTCCGCGGCGGCGGAGGAGGCTCAGGGCAGCCGCGGGTCCCCGCCCGCCGAGCGGCATCTCCCGAGCAGCGGCGTCCGGGGCAGCCCGGCGGCAGGAGGCGGCACCGGGATGCGCGGGGCTGGGCTCGCCGCACCGGGCAGCCCCGCACGCGGCTGCGCCGCCGCCCCCGGAGCCGCCGAACGAGCGCGACCGCCCCCGCCCCGCCCCTCGGGATCCCCTCCCCCTGCCGCGGGGCCGACGGGGCCCGGGGGGAGCCCCGAGCCTGGGGGGGGGGGGGGGGACGACGGACCGGGACCTGACCCAACAAAGCGCCGGGTTCCCTCCTTTCCCCCCAGAAAACGCGCAGCTGCCGGAGCAGGAGCTGCCCGGGGCCGCCCCGCACCGTTCGTTGGGGCCGTGCAGCCCCCGAGCACCCCCCGCCATACCCGCAGCGGGGGAGATCTCTGTTCATCATTGCAACCGCTGCGGAAACGGAGGCCGTGTGGGATGCGCGCATGCAGTGCACAACGGATCCACACAAGCTCCTGGCCTCCCCCAGCCCCTCACCCTGCCTGGTCAGCCCCAAAACTTCCCGAGCATGTTGTGGGAACAGGCCTCCAGAGCTCCAGGCTCTCTCCCAGGAAGGCAGCTGGATACAGTGCATGACCTACAGCATCACGTTTTTCCTAAGAAATACCTGAAACACCTGCAGCCAGCTTAAGCCACCTTTTATTTCCTATGAGCTCAGCCCATGGTCCATCTCCGAGACATTATCAGCATCCCGCAGAACCCATACACAGGCTCCCCACATCCCCTCCAAACACCCTTCACATTCCCCCCAGGGGCTTTGAGAACACACTGGAGAAAACCATCAGAGTTCTACAGAGCCACAATGTGAATGAGGCCCATAAACTGCATCTCACCATCCATTGTGCATGACAAACGAGGGTATTTTTAGACTCTCAGCCCCGCTGCCCTGGCAGAGCCGCAGCAGCTCTTGTGCTCAGACCCGCAGACAAAGGCAGCGCTGGGCTGGCTCTTCACGCTGCCCCGCTGGGCTGTTTCCTCACGGTTCACTGAGCCTGGAGATGCTTTAGGCAGCAGATTTGGAGAATGAGGAACCAGAAACAGGGTAGAGCTCAGCTCTGCAAAGCTGCCTCTGCATTTCAAGGCTTTGAGAAGGGTCCCTGTTGACTTCCATTCCTAGAAAGGCAAACTGGGACCTGCTCAGGAGGTGCAGCCTTGCAAACTGGGAGAAGTGGGATGCTCGGGATTGCTTGGCAACCCCACAGGAAAGGCCTAAGCTGAGCAGCTCACACCTACACCAGGGCAGGGAAAGGAACCCACAGGGGTAGCCTGTCCATGGAACTCCAAGAGGGCATCTGAACCCGGCTCTGGGAGAGCAGGAGCAGCAGCAGAAGGGGATGATGGCAGAGAATGTGCGAGAGCAGCAGTGGAGAGAAGAGAAGCAGCTCAGAAAAAGCACAAGTCAACAAACCGCTGCCTTCTGGCAAAGCTGTTACGTGACCAGAGGGAACAAGTACTAATCTGGAAAAAATACTTGTTTTTCTTTTCTTCTTAGCTTATTTCACAGCCTATTTGCCATTTAGGGCCTTCCTTTGGAGGCAGTCAGACCTCTTAAATCACTGCTGCCTTTTTGGTTTTATCCTTTTCATAACCACTGCTGGAGTAAAGAGATGACAAGAACTGTTGTGGCTCCAACTTGGGATTTTCCTGCACACAGATGCTCTAAACGTGGAACACAGCAAAACTCTCACACCTGGGGATCCTCTCCATCCCTAAGGCCCTTGCTATTCCCTCTGTGGAGCCCCAGCAAGGACAGTGCCGAGCTGCCATACCCAGATTTGCAGGAATCACCTCTGTAAGGTACCAGATGCTGTTGGGTATTGGGAAGCTCAAGGGCCCAGCTCAAACCTGGGCCTGCACGGTGGTTCACCCCCATCCACCGATGCTGGGGCATCTTGCCAGCTGGAGCCATCCTCAGAGAGCCACCAGGACCCCAGGTGCCTGCACCAGCTTTGGCCACAATGGAGGCAGTGAGATGAGAGGGCAGGACCCAGGTTTTTGGCATGGGTTGGGACACCCTGGCCCAAAAAACCTGAAGCAGAACATGCAATACCCAGCGAGGAGCAAAATGCACGTCTGGTCCTGAACATGCTCAGGCTGCAAACCCCCTCCAGCGCTGGGAGAGGAGCAGCAGAGCCACGCTAATGTGCCCCGAAATAATGCTTTTTAAAATAGAATTTACGATAGATTCTGTAGCGAGGTTATGCAACATAATGAGCAAATGTAAAATGCAATTGTCGCTGTGCATTAACAGCAAAACCCTGAGCCTCTATTACACTGACAAACTTATTAAAACCGTGAGCACTGCACCGCATCAGCCAATTACCAAAACGATGCCAGGATCAGGGGAACAATCTGATCTCCATTAGGGGGAAGGAGCGAGGGCAGCGGCCGCACAACCGGGCTGCCCACGGCAAGGCCTCCTTGCAAACATCACATGTGGTATGTCCTTGTTGATGGGGGGTTTGCAGCCACTTCCCCTATTCCAGGGGAGACACAGCAAAGAGCCTGCAGCCACCTCAGTGTCCAGGACCTCCCCAAAGCAACTCAAGAGCAGAGCTGTGGCAAGCAGCAAGTGGATATGAAACAGCCAGGATTCAGCCACCACATTAGTGCTGCTCTCCGAGGAGCCAGCATTGTTTTGTGCCATGGGCAGAACTGGGTCTTAGCTCATTCCTGGTGCATGTTTTCAGGGAAGGACATTTGTTCCAGCAGCAGGACAGGGCACACAAAGCCTGGTGGGGTCTCACCTCCCATTTGACTCCAAGAAGTCCCACCAACACCGATGCTATGTCCTTACAAGACATGAAATGCAGTGAGCATGAGCAAAAGCTGCCCATGCAAACACCTACCCGCAGTGTGCCTTCACCTCGGTGGAGTGATTTGACACAGCACTAATTATGCAAATTAATCATCACTAAATCAGGTCCCTGTTTGTTTGTTTATGTTGCAGGTTGCACAGCACAGGCAGGAGGAGGCACCAGAGCGGAGCTGCTCTTTGGGCTGAGGTGAACCGTTTGGTAACGTGTGGCATGACCAGAGCTCCCCACATGCTCTGTTCAGATTAAAGCCTGAATTGATTTGCTGGTATCAGACTGCTCATAGCTCTCGGTGTGTCACAGCAGCTAATGAACCATGCCAGGGACACATTTATAACCTGCTATTAGCCGCTTCCATCAGGAAGGGGTTTTCTTCCCCCCACCCTTTACTCTGAGCTTCTGAAAGTTAAAAAACCAAACCAAGCACCAAGAAAAGCACCAGTAACAAACATCTCTATTGAAAATCAAGCACTCTGTGGTTTTCATCCACCCTTGGGACCCAGCTCTCAAATGGCCACAGAAAATGCCTGGACAAGTCACCCAAATCCTGCTGATATTCCCAGCTTGTCCAGAGCAGATTTCTGCCCTTCCCCAAACCATCACCCTCCAGGCAGAGAAGCTCTCACACCTTCTGAGCAAAGCTGTACCAGCAGCACCTACAAAACCTGCCTCCAGCAGCATCCCAGAGCCAAGCCGCCAGGAACAGGACCAGGGAGGAAGGGTCCCTTCACCCTCCTTCACATTGCTGCAGATGGAGCCAAGATCCTGCTCTGAAGTCCCAGTAGAGAGCAGGGAGGCAGCAATGGGAGCAGAAATGCAGCAACAACCGAGGGGCTGCTCCCTTCAGTGCACATGCTGCAGGACAGCAGCGCTTCAGGTGGGAGAGGAGTTCCCCCTTGCTCCAAACACAGCGCTTTGGGATCCCAGAGACAACTCTATCGGGGAACAAGAGCTAATTAAATTTACTGGGATCACTGAAGAGGAAAGTATTTAATATTCTGCATGGGATTTAATATCTGAAAGCATGGATGGCCTCGTTTCATCAGAGATCTGCTTCTTCCCAACATCTGACTTCACTCTGCAGCCAGCCCTGCTGCCGAGGGACAGGCAGGACACTGACTGCAAGGAACCATGCTGCTGAGTCAGAGAGAAACAAACAGTGGGAGAGCAGAGCACCAGTAGAGCTTGGTGCATCCCCAGGTCCTCCTGATGGAGCATCAGCTCCACAAGCCAGAGAAGAGCAGCCTCCTGAAGGGCTCTGCTACACCAGCAACCCCCCAGCCTACAGAGCAGAGCCCAAGGGTGCATCAGCCTGATGCCAAAGACCCCAGAACTCCTCTGGCCCTGTTTCTTTCTCCCCTTTATGCCCTCATAACATCTTTTTCTCTCACACACATGAAAGTGATCAGAAGTAGCAATAATTTTCTCCTGTATTTATGCCACCAATACCTTGAGCTAATTCCTGTAGCTGCCAGCATGGAAACACTAATACCTCTGCAAAAGACAAAGCAATTATTTCTAAACATAGCTCTCTTCCCTTGCATTGTCACCATCCAAATCACCAAAACCCTGGTCTGTTGTCAGCATCTTTGTCTAACAGGGGGAATAAAGATACTTCAGCATATGCAGTGGCATCAGGCAAGCAAAGAGCACCCACAGCCTCAGGCAAAGTCAAAGTGGGAGTGACACAAGCCAGTGTGTGGTGGCATCACCCAGGGACAGCCTGGATAGGGACAGGGCCCAGAGGAGGGCCGAGGCTCTGCAGTGCCTTGGTGGTGCCTGTGTTCAGAGAAGGGATGAGGGAAATGCCAAGCAGAGAGGCCGGGAGCTGGTTCTCCCACAGGCCCCAGCACATCAGCTCCTGCGCAGCCACCCAACTCCTCTGGTGCGGCAGAGACATTCCCTGCTCCCCCACAGAAGATGGGAACATGCCACTGCTTGATCCAGACACAGGCACATTAGTGGTGCTCCCAGTGTCTCCTCTGGATGGAGACACAGCGTCTGTCTCAGGACCCTCCGCAGCTCTAGACCTTATTATGCTGTGGGTCTTCTCTCAAGAAATTAAAATGAGCCATAAAATGACAAGTAAAGTGAAATAAGGGATGTAAAGAGCAGGGAGAATATAAATGGTGGCATTAGCTTATGTACACCATTTGCAGCCTGCCTGTTCCCCACCGGGTCAGTGCAGCCCCCGAGGAGGGCAAGGTCCCACACCACCGAGATGAGGTCATAGCTCCTGTGCACGGGGGCCCTGCGGGTCCCTGCCCCAGCCAGCAGTGCCCACCCGATGGAGCCATAAAGGGTCCAGAGCCCTTGAACAAGATGTGGTACCCCCAGCCCTGCAGATCCCTCCAGGTTTGCACAAAGCCCCCAGCCCAACAAAGGACACAGGGAGGGAGAAGCAGTCACGGAATTACTGCGCAGACGCAGGCTCCCCTCCATGGGCTGAGCTGGTACCTGGAGGCAGCAGCACACCTGGGTGACCTACATATCCATCGCTGATGGAATATTTAACAGGATCTTCTCAATGGATTGTGCATAGAAAACCTCCAGGCTCTCGCACACAGAGAAAGGTGCATAACAGAGCCTCCATCTCCAGAGACTGGTTCTGCTGCCTGGCCTCGGTTCTCCGAGAGGTTTAGGGGAGCAGATGGAGACAGGAACAGTTGCTAAACCACTGCACTTGGTTGGATGCTTATCAGCATCCTCAGTGCTTAGAGCTCCCAAAGCTGGGGCCCATCAAGCAAAGGGCTCACAGCCCTGGGAAGGGTACTGGGATCTTGCTTTGGCTGCTTCCCATCCCTGCAGGGAACTGTGAGGGACATCCTTGGCATCACCCACTGCCTGAGCTTCCCAGGCACCTTCATTCCCATGGGACAGCATCAGGGATGTTCCAGAGCCACCGGCACCATGATCCAGCTCCTAAGAGCAGGATGCAGTGATGCCACCAGCTGCGATATTCCTGCAGCCCCATCCCAGCTCCTGAGGTGGGAAAGCAGCCACCCAGGGAGGGGACCTCACCTGGCACATCCCACAGGTGAGGGAGGGAGGCCAGATTCCCACAGACTGCCCCAAAACTGCTTTTGGAACATTTCATATCCAACCTACAGTAGCACCACCAGTAATTAACAACTAAGTTTTAATTAAACATTGATTAGCAACTAATTAGTCTAATGATTAGTCACCTGAAGGAGACAAAGCAAAATACTGGGGCTGCCAAGATAGGAGCAGGAGAAGGCAAATGATGAAAGATGAGAGGCAGCTGAAATTCCTCCCCTGCTTCCCTCTGGGCCGAACATTCCCTCACATGTTGGTGTGTTACAAATGAAGCCTTCGAAGTGAATTTTCCTAATTGTGGCAAGTCTGATGGAGCCTCAGGTGAGGGATGTGGAGGAGATGGATTTTCCTCATCTTCCCCATCAGATCTCAGGCTGTTAATGCAGCTGAAAAGCCTTTCCCTGCTAGAGGAGACTCCATCTCTGTCGCTGTAACAAGGTCAGGGGGGACTTTGTGCCTTCAGTCCCACACACTCCATAAAGTTCACTGTCATTTCCTCACAGACACAGACCTGGTTCCTTATCTCCTGCGCAGTGGAGGGTCTCCCATCACTGCTCTCTCTCCTGATGCAGCTGAGCCTGAGCAGGGCTCTGTCAGACTGAGCTTATGGGGGGCCAGGATGGACCAGGGCTCTGGTTCCCAACCTCCTTTCATGGGCTCTTGGCCAGCAGGACCTGAGCAGGAACCCCTGAGGGGATCGGGAAGGGTTAAACACCATCCCCTCACCTCAGGCCTCCCTGCATCCACTCACAGAGCTGCAGGTGTATCGATTGCTTCTCGCATCTCATCAGACTCAGATCAGTACCAATCAATGGGGTTAGGTCAGGGAGAGAGGCAGCTCAGTGGATACCGATACCTTCCTCCTCCTCCTCTCACTGGGAATGGCATCCGGTGGGAAGCCCCAGCACAGCTGTATCATAAACACCCTTGGGCCTCTTTCCAAAGGGGCTTCTCAGTCTCCTCGGAGAGGTGGAAGAGAGGCAGAAACCAGCAGCAGCTTTATTCCCTGGGAGGGATGGGGCTATGCTGGGCTTTGCCATCCTGCAGACTGGGGGACCAGGAACAACAGGAGAGGACCAGCCATGCCAGGAAGAGGCCCCGCTGCCTGCATGCCCCCAGTCTGTCATGCCCACACTTGCCCAGATGATCTGAGATCACACACAAGCTTCATCCCTCTGGATGCATGAGATCTGTCAGCAGCAGGAAGACAGCAGCTCTGGCTGCGGCTGTTTCATGCTTCTCTACAAAGCAATCTGCTGCTTGGGCTCCTCTGTTCTTCCCTCTTATGCAACTGCACAAAATAAAGAGGGAAAAAAAATCCACTGGATGCTAATTTATCTGAGGAGCTCAAGCAGGTTTGCACAAGGCAGCAGTTTCAGCAGGAGAAAAACAAAAGGGAACAGCCATGTCTGAAACACTGCTTCAGAAACCTGCCCTCCCCAGCTGCCCACAGGGATCCCTGCACGCTGCCTCCATCCCTCTTTGCCTGCACCCTGGCTCTGCACTCAGGGCAGGACCAACCTCTGCTCACTTAGGGAAGCAGACTGGGGGCAGTGGGATCACACAGTCAACAAACCACCCTGGGGCTTCAGGTGCTTCCAAGCTGGCAATCCTAAGGGATTGCAGGGGGACTCCAGCAGCTGGACCCCACATCAGCAGCAGGCTGCCCACATCAGCCCAGACACATGATGGAGCTCACCCACCGATGACTTCAGGCAGGGCAGGAGAGCTTGGGACAATCCATATCTCCAGCTACTGACTCCGCAACCCTTCCTCTCACCCTGGGAGCCCATTGGCAGCACCCCTCTGCTCTCCTTCAGCGGGGCCCTTTGGCAATTGTGGGTTTAGTGGTGCAAAATGCAGTTTAACAGCAGCCGAGGCTGGAGGAATTGATTTCTTGTTTTGTTTTAAGTGCAGCTAATCTAATAGATAATTTATTTAAATTGATAGGGCAGAGAAATTACATTTCTATCTTCTCTGACGAGATCTCAGTGTGTCTGGTGACCCGGGTGAGCTGGAGCGTGGGGCTGGGGCCCTGATGGGCCTTGGAAGAGCTGCCTTGAGCACCTTGTAATATTTTTCAATTCATTACCACCATTTGAGCAAACAACCAGTATAGATTTGTTACAACCGTTCTTAACGTGCGAGCTGGTACCTGCCTTAACTGCTCACAGGAAACCTTTCTGTCCTGATCACCGACCCACTGAAACAGCCAATTGGGAAGGGGCTGGGGATCCCCCAGATCACATCCTGATGCAAATGGGGATTCAGAGCCCTGGATCCATCCTGCTGGGAAGCCCATTCCAGCCAGGGGCTGCAGTCAGAGCGTGTCTGGGGATGCACTCAGCAGCTCACATGGCTGAGCATCACCCTGCAGCCAAGCAGGGGAAGTACACTTGGGCTGCAAATGTTGCTTTTATACTTTTGGGAATCATCTTTAGTGCTGTCTGAGCTGTGTGGCTCTGCTGAACCACACGGGCTGCCCACAACAGGCTCCAGCAAAAACCTCCAAGGGTATTCCCAGCACCAGGGAGAAACACTCAGGACAAGCAGGGAAGGAAGGGCTCGGGGCCATCCTGTGCCCCCTGGCAGAGCTGCACAGCCAGCATCCACGGGGACAGCAGCAGCACAGCCATAGCTTTAGTCTCAAGCCCCAGCTCTCTCTCCCTGTGATAGCTCCAATAAAGAGTAAATCACTGTTATTCTGCACCCAGCTCTTCTGATCCATCCTGATGAGGACCTTCCTCACCTCCTCAAAGTCACCAGGCAAAGGAACGCATCCTGCAGCACAGAAACCAAGGGGGGAATCCATCCCTCTGGATCCCCCAGGAAGCTCTGTAAGGGGTATCTAGGACCCCAGTAAGAGGTAACAAATACAAGGGAGGCTGTTGGCAGACACAGGAGGAGGAACAGGGGGTTAAGCCCTTGGTGGATGCTCCTCAGGGGCTCTGCTGGATGGGAAGTGCAGCCAGCCTGCCCGGGCTATGGCAACACCAGTGCTCCCACAGCCTCGGCCATTGGCTTCCAGTAAGAGCCAGCCTTAAGCCAGATTCCCAGGCACTGCTGCTCAGTATCTCATGCCTGCTGCAGGAAACCCGCCGCTGCACGGGAAGCACTGTGCTGATTTGATTACACGATAAGGAACATCAGAAATGCAACTTGCTGCCTATTTCCCAGAGTAATTAATTTCATCTGTATTGAGCAAATGACATAATTTGAGGATTTCTGGGTTACGGATTAAGTAAAGACCAGATGAGAACATCCTCTGTGCTCAGAGATTAATTAGCAGCACAAGGTGCGGGAGATCTCTCCTCGCAGGGCTGCTTTGCTGGTGCATTTTCAATCCAGGTACCCAGTACTGCACCACACTGCCATGGAGCAGCAGTGATCCACCCAGGCTCATTCCCACACCAGGACACTGAGGGTGCAATGAATTAAGCCAGACTTTGAGGCTTTCCGCTCCCCTGCCCGGCATAGCTGAGCCTCCATCTTTAGATCTCACAAATGGCATTCCTCAGAGAATATAGACCCAAATCTCAAGCTCACTTACAAACACTGCCAGACGGACTGCAAGTGCACATAGAGGATAGACTTAAACTGACCGGATGAAGATGGGGATCACTGCAGGGACCTGCATGCATTGCACCATCCCCAGGCTGCTCTTGCCTCAAAGCCCCTCCCAGAAAAGCAGGGCTAAGATCTCTTGGCTGTGCCAGCAGTGTCCCTCAGAGCAATGGGAGCAGCAGAACTCCAGAGAGCTGGATGCTCCTTCATCCCATCCCATCCCGATCCCCATCACCCTGCGTTGCAGCCACCCTTTGCTTTTTTCAACCAGTGGGTTTGGCACTGCGGCCTCCTGCTCCTGCCCCAGGGAGATGTCCTGATCTGCTCCATCCTCTCCTCCCTGCCCCCCTCCAGAGGCACAGGATGTCCCCCTCCACATCCCAGCCTCACTGAAAATCATCTGAGTGGGGTCAGACAAACAGGGCTCTGTGCATGTATTCATGAGCCAGGCATTTTATTTAATGCGCCTTGCAAAGCAGGATCAAAGATCCAGAGCAGCACCTAATTAATTATTTTCCTCCTCTTCTGTACCATCCCCTGGTTGAGCACCGAGTCCCAGCATGTAAAAGCCTCCCTTTCAATGATTCCGCATAATGAGATGGATTTGGACTCCAGCAAATTTGTTCAGTTTTATGGAGTATTATATGAAAATGCTGTGAAATTAAGTTCTGTCTTTGCTATCGCGCCGTGGCCATCAGAGCGCTTTTATGTATGGCACTGAGACTAAAAGATGGGAAAGTGAGTCCTTGCTGCAGTAATGTGGCAAACGGGGAGAGGGAGGAGCCGTGCAATGGAGATGACATGGTGAAGAGTTAGACTGGGGGAGATAATGAAGGAAACAAGAAAGCAATGCAGATGAAGAGTTGCAATCTAAGAGCTTGGAACTGAAGAGGCAGCAGCCATGAGGCTCCAGTGATGGGCATCATGCAGAGGGCTCCTTTCTCTTCATTTTCCCCTCTACAAAGTGCTCCAACAGCTCAGCATGAGGCAGGTGAATGCCACAGTCCCAGGGGCACAGGCAGAGCCCCTGAGAAAGGGTGGACAGGTCAACCCGGGGGTATTCCCAGTGCAAAGCCTTCCCTCCAGGAAGTGTTGCACCCCTCAGCACCAGGGAAAGCACCTTTCCATATTGGAGCCAGCTGCCCTTGCTGCCTGCCAATCCCTTCCCGTTCTTTCCTTCTCATCTCTTCCCATCCCCAGCCTCCCTCTGCTTCCTCCTTACATCAGCCCTGCTCCCCTGCATTTACCCCAGAGTGATCTGTGTTTTCCCTCAGCAACTTTATAACCCATTTCCTTGCCTGACAGCAATTAAGTAGATGCTTCACTTCCAATCCCATGGCCCATAAACACTAGGAAAATAAAATGCTATAAAGAAGAAAACAATCCAGTCTGCACAGACACATGCACTAGCGTACAGACAGACAGAGGGACAAATGTGAGGACAGGATGAAGCTGGCAAAGATGTTCAAGCCCCTTCCTTTGTGCAGAGTCTGGAGAACCCTCCATGTACCAGTCACAGCCTCCAGCTGCACAGGCAGAGGGGAGAGCTCTATAATGCATGAAGATGTGAGCTGCATCCATCAATCCCCACAGCCCATCAGCCCATGTCCAGGGCTGGCTCCCACTGCTGCTGCCCCACTGCTCACATTGCAGCAGTCTGGCACTCACACAAAAATGCAAGAAAACAGCCCAAGCCAAGAGGCAGCAGTACCAAACCCACCCAAATTTTGGTGCCTGACAGCCCCCCAGCATCCCGGGAGCAGCCTTGATAAATCCCAGCTTTCGGATTACCAGGAACATCTTCATGTTCCCAGGCTGGCAGTGATGGATGTGTCAGATCATAGCATGAGCCCCAACACCGCAGAGCCCAGCCACTGGTGAGAGCTGCTCCCATGGCGAGAGGCTCTTGGGGTATGAGCCACTGGGAACAGGGAAACTCAGCAGACACTTTCTGATTTCCATGACAACTGTAACGGGGTGTTTGCTGGTTTGGGAGCAGCAGGGTGTGCAGGAATGTGCTTGATAGGCACAGAGCAAGATCAGCCACCCCAAGCAGGCAGCAATGCCTTATATGTACTTCTCTGCTGGTCCCACACCAGCAGGCAGGAGCCCCATCCCAGAGGGCTGCCCAACCCAGAAGGCAGAACTGACCCTAGAGAGGGTAAACCTGGCAGCTTCCTGCTCCATGGTGGCCCAAGGAGCTGCTGCCCATTATCACCCACTATGGGATGTGCTCTGTGCACCAAGGGAAGGGTCCAGGGGAACATGGGTACTAGGACAGAGAAAGGCAACAGCCTTTCTCTGAGAGCACTGCCAGTTTTTGGGGCAAGAAAGGAACAGAACCAGATCTGAGCAATGTTTCCAGAGCTGCATGGCTGTAGTGGAGCCTCACTGAGTGCAGCATCCTGTGCCACTGCCCAAGGAGCATCAGAGGCAAACACAGCCTGCCTAAAACAAGCTCCTTTCCCATCCCCAGAGGAGCTTCAGTAAAAACTAAGGTGAAACCAGCAACCAGTTAGCAAGAGAGCACAAAATCCAGGCAATTACTGCAAAGCTTTGGACATGGCTGTGAATCCCAGAGCTGCCAACAGCATCCCCACACTAGGAAGGTAAAAAACAAAATCAAGATGTGGACAGAATCTGATTTGCCATAGGTGAAAAATGGCTTAATTATTTCTAGTGCCAGAACCACAGAAGGACATTTCCCAGTTCCCAATCCACAACCTCCCACTAATTAGCAGCCCTGGCAGAAAGAAAAATGCTTCAAAGCTCCAGGAAGAGCAACAGCCCAAGCCCCAGTGCCCCACACACATCCGTATGCACAATACAGGCCGGGCATAGGGCAGTGTCCAGGACAGCTCCACTGCACCGGGAGGGACCCCATGGGATGTGTGGGAGCAGAACCTTGTCCCCTGGGGAGGGAAGAGCCAACACTTCCCAGTGCCTGGTTCCTCAGGGATGGTCCCAGCTCTGGACAGTGATGTCCTGCTCCTGTGCTAACACTGGCTCCTTCCCTAGCTCAGATCACAAGGTAACAGCCTGTGGAAATAGAGGATTTGGAGAAAGAAACAGGGATCTGTCATGTTGAGATCAAGAAATCCAGAGCCTGGAGAGAAACTGAGCTGAGGGGGCACATGGGCCTGGGAACAGCTTAGAGCAGTTTCCAGCCCAGGGCTCTCTGGGGACAGACTGGAGGGCAGAGATAATGGCTCCCAAGCCTCTCCTCTCCCCTTTTCCACAGGCATCTTTTAAAGGAACCAATGCATAAACCCCAAAAAAGTTCGCAGGAGGCCCTGCCCCCGCCCCGGCAAACTTGGGAACACGCTGTCATCAAGAAAAATGATGCTGGCAAGAGAGAAATCCGCTGGGGTTGCTGGCAATTTCCCAGGCTCCAGCCCCAATGAGTGTTTATCAATAATTCCAGGATCTGCCTGTCGCAGCCACTGACGGGAGCACAGGCAGGGAGGTGTCAGCACAGCCATAGGCGGGGGGAGACAGAGAACAGGGAAATCAATTACCAGCTCCTCAG
The DNA here is from genome assembly GCF_012275295.1 of Melopsittacus undulatus. Lineage (NCBI taxonomy): Eukaryota > Metazoa > Chordata > Aves > Psittaciformes > Psittaculidae > Melopsittacus > Melopsittacus undulatus. The sequence goes on from NC_047537.1 coordinate 18,906,594, forward strand.
GAACAGGGATTTGCCGGCATTACTGGGCAAGTCTGTTCACTTGGCTGCAACAGGGAAACACTGAAACCAGCCACAGTGACACCAGGGCATGTCCTAAGCCTGGGCTGGCTGACACCATGGACCACTGAGACCCTGTAGGTCCCGGGGTGGCCATAAAGCTACTGCAGAAGAGGGAAGGACAGAGCAGCAGTGGCTGCCTGTGGCACTTAATCCCTGCTGATGCACCCACCTCTCATGAAGTGTCTAATTGCTTCTGCACCAGGGGCTGAGCGGCCCTGGGGTGCTGAGCACTGCATGAAAAGAGCAGCACCTTTTCCTCATTTACAATTTAAACCTGTTGCCAGGTTGTTTCATTTGATGCGACCTATTTATGAGAAATAGTGAATATCCATTTCCCTTATATCACTCCTGAATTTAGAGAACTCTTTCCTGCACCACCTTTACAGTCTCCCTTCTAACCAAGAGAGTGCTAATTTATTAGTTTCAGACAGAAGCTGTTCTGTGACTTTGATCAGCCTTGTCATCCTTTTCTTTACCTTTCTAGTTCAACTACTTCCTTTTCATGATTGGGCAACCAAAGCCGCACTCAGCATTTGCACTGCGACACATCGCACCCCAGCAGCGCTGCTGCTGCCTCTGCTTCACTCCCTTTCCCAATAACTACTAACAAGCAATTTGCCTTATTTGACTGACACTGGGCACTGAAATGGCATTTTCATGGAGCCACCCACAGCGACTGTGAGGTCTCTTTTCCCAAGTAGGGAATATCACAGTAAAGGTCTGCTTCACGTTTTGGAGTGAAGGATGTTCTCATCTAATCATTGGATTTGGTGACATTCATCTGCCATTTTGTCACTTGACCACCTACAGTGTGAGGTTCTCCCACCACCCTGTCCCATCAGCTTTATGTTTAAGCTGCTCCTGTTATTCCTGATAGAAGCTAGCCATCAGCACTGGTGCTGGCAGACAGGATACCAGACTAATAGCTACCAAGCGCGCTCTCTTGGGTGCGGGACACAAATTCAGGCCCTTCTTCCAATGTGTCTGATTTAACTACTTAATTCTTTAGAGACAGTGAGTTCCCAGGGTCTCAGATCATGTGAGAATGATGACACACATATACAGAAACAGGGTCCTTCAGTTATTTTTTCCTTATCACTGCAGTGGTGATGGTTTTTTCATAAGTCACAGAACTGCAGAATGGTTCAGGTTAGAAAGGACCTTAAAGCTCATCCAGCTCAACACCTTCTCTAGACCAGGTTGCCCCAAACCCTGTCCAACCTGGCCTTGAACACTGCCAGGGATGGGGCAGCCACAACTTCTCTGGGCACCCTTTGCCAGCGCCTCAGCACCCTCACAGGGAAGAGCTTCTAAGAGTCTCAGTCTACCTGCCGTTTGCAGTTTTTCCTCCCAATGCAATGACTTTACACCTTACAGAAAACATGCCCAAGCACCCCCTGAACATTCAGCCAGCACCGTGGAGCTCCATCAAGCCTTTCCGGCAGGGCTGGGCAGCCGTTTCCCTCCTCCGGGCACTGGGGGAAGCAGCACGGAGCGGACGCTCCTCCGGAGGGTCCCAGCACCGGGGAGACCGCACAGGGCCCGGGCGCCGCCGCAGTCAGCACCATGGACAGCGTCAGGCCCGCGGCCGGGATCACACGCAGCATCCCAGTGCACCGCACCCATGGGAACTGCAGCCGGGACGACCGCACCCATGGGAACTGCAGCCCCACACGGGGCCCAGCGCAGCCACAGACAGACCCCCGTGTGTTCTCCCCTGACACCCGCTGTGGGAAGAGCCCCCACGACTCAAGGGCGAATCCATGCCCTGGAAAGCTGTGAGCAGCCAAGCACCTTCATGCATGGGAAGAATGCACTCACCATCCAACACTCCCATCTACTTGAAACAAACATCCTCCCTCTCTGGCTTTCTCAAGCTCCCGGCGTTCCTTATCCTGTTCTTTTAGAAGTGCTGAGGGGTGCCCATCCTGTTGCCTGCAGTGGGAAGCATCTCCCAGTACCCCCATCTCACAGAGAACCCATTCTCCCCCTGGGACCAGCCATTTGGCTGCTGCAGACGACTCCATTCCAAGCAGTTGGTCCAGCATCCTAACTGGGAGCAGACTGAGAGTATTCAGTCCTGCACTCCCTCTGCTAAGCTTCCCATGCCCCTTCCAAAAAGAACATTTCTTTATTAATATTAATACTCTGCATCATGTCAGATCTCACATATTTATGCTCCCCCTGCCCCCCAAGCTCATTCCCTATCTGTCCCTCTTCCAGTGGGAAGTGATCCTGCAGGCCAGGCCAGTGCTGCTGCATGTTCCCAAGCCCCAATTCTGGTGGGGCTGTAATGGGCTGGTGACACCATGATATTTATGGGTATTTCAAAAGCAAGCGAAAGGCTACTGGGTGTTCATATGTTCTTGTTGTATTATTTAAGAGAAACCATTTGCAAGCACAGGAGCAGCAGTGTCTGCTCCCAAAAGAAGGAAAAATAATGGAGGGGGATATTTGCAAAAAGCTCAGTTAAGTAAATATTTTATGCCCAATAATGTTATGGCTATTGAATGATGCATGCAAGGGAGTTGAAAGGAGGTGAGGCACAGAGTGAGGCAACACAGAGTGTGTGGTGTGAGGTGAGTATGGAGGTGTTTGAGGGAAGGCAAAGGAGAACACGGTGCCCTGCCAGTGCCTCTCACCAGGGCTGGGTGAGCAGCAGTAAGGGAGGCACCACCAGAATGGAAAGGAGTTTAGTGTAAAGTCCCTGGCAGCTCAGTGAGAGGCAGGATTTCCTGTGCAGAGGCAGGGCACAGGGTGCCCAGGAGGCTTACAGCCCTCCTGAAGCATTGGGAACAGTGGATGCCTCTTTGCTTGAGGGGGAAGCAGACCTGAGAGGGGCATGGGAGCAGGGACCAAGGGGCAAAGAACTGGAAAGCAGAGAGATTGTCCTGGCCAGGAGGTTGGGGCAGGCAGGGAAAGTAGAAGGGAGGGCAGGCAAGGCTGGTGACTGAGACGGCAAGCAGAGCCAGCATAGAGGAGGCTGTGACCAGTCTCTCTGACCAGAGGAATACTCCTCCAGGCAGGCAGCAGCACAGGGTGAGCATCTGGCACAAAGCAAGCACAGAAAGGAGTAAAATACCATTAAGTATAATAAGAAACGTACTTAATCAATGAGCTCTGCAGCTGAGATCAATGGGAGGCAGACACAGCCATTAGCTAAGAAAGCTGAGAAAGAGCCCCAGGCTCTGATGGAGCAGTCAATGCTGGGTTTAACCAAGCAGCAGAGGAAAAGTTCCAAGTGGGGAGCAGGGCCTGACCCCACGCTGCTCCTCTGGGCTCAAATTCCCAACAAGGAGCAGGAAGAGGAGCCCAGGCCAAGGCTAAAGCCTGGTGCTGAGACTCTGGACCAGGTATTCATCATGGTGATGAGGGCAAGAGAAGGAAGGGGACCACTGCTGGCAAGGAAGAGGGACTAGAGCCCCTCATCATCATCCAGAGACATCACTTGGACATGGAGAGCAAGAGCAAGGGACTTTCTCCACTGGACCAAAGGCTCCAGTGAGCTTCAGGCACTGGCCATTGCTGGGGGAACCAGTCCCAGAAGGGAACATGGGAGTTCTGTGAGCAAAGCCTCACTCACCCCACTCTTTCCTTTCTGCTCTTGTCCCTCTCCTCACTTCAAGCTCTGTGCTGGATTGCTCCCCAAGGACCACCTCATGGAAGAGCTGCAAACTAGATGGTGAAGAGGTCACCCTCCCAAGAAGGTCTTGCACTAGCCCATGTAAACAGGGGTGCTGCTGACCCTGGAGCTGTGCTTTGGGCAGTTTCTGTATGCATCCATGAAGACAGTAAAGCAGCAACTCAACGGCAGGCTCCCTTCTCCCGTGGGCTGAACTCAGAGCCCTGATCCCAGGAGCTTGGCTCCTGGCCCTCCCGGAGCACAGGACACATGTTTCATCCACATGTATCAGCAGATCCTATAACTGCCACTGCAGGCTGTGCACCATCCTGCTTCCCAGAGCCCACAGCCTCATGGTTGACCCAACTGGGGGTGACCCAGGCATGGGAAGGCGGGGGGGGGGGGGGGGGGGGGGGGGGGGGGGTCACGATGCTGCTCCACCTGCCCCTACTTAAACTCAAACACTGACCATGTGACCATCAGACCCAACCGAGCTTCCTCCTCACACATCCCTCCCTCCGGACCCAACAGGCAACATTCGGGGGTGGGGGGGAATTATCAGAGGGATAGGGCTGTGGGGAAGAGCAGAGGGCATTACTGAGGGGATAGGGCATTACCGAGGGGATAGGGCATTACCGAGGGGATAGGGCATTACGGAGGGGACAGGGCATTACCGAGGGGGTGATGGGGCACAGCCGGAACCCCCGGCCCGCTACTGCAGGACCCACCGCTCCCCTCAAGAAGCCCCCGAGACCCTGCTGGCGGCTCAATGGCGCCACCTGGCGGCCGGGTCCGGCGCACGCCCGCGCTGTCGGGGTCTGAGGGAGCAGGTTCGTGGGGGTAAGACCCGAACTCCGGTACCGGCGCTCAGGCCCCGCTCGAGAGCTCCCGGCAGCAGCCAAAGCCTCTTTCCCAACCTCCTTAAGCCTTTTGCAGCCTTCCCGAGCTGCCCGGCGGGAGCCCCCTTCTCCTCAGGGCTCCATCCAAGCCTGAGGCTGCTCCTGGCTTTTGGTTACGAACAACACCCTGTCCCTACTGCTCTGCTCCTGGCTTTGAGGCCATTACCAGTTCTTTTATCACCTGCTGGTGCTCCACACCCATCAGCTCTACCCAGCCACCCCAGCTACATCCCATCCCCAGCAGCTCCACCGCACACCCAGTCGGTTCACACACTCAGACCCAGCTGCAGAGCTCCTCCTGGCTCTGCTCACCTGGGAACCATTAGGACTTCAATCACGAGGTCCCAGCTCCAGGTATTCCACTGATGTTCACAAGTTTATCCAGGCCCCAGTTCTGGGGCAGTCACATGCTGAGGACCAAGAGAAGCACTGCAGACATGCAGCCCTTGTCTGAACTATACCACACTGCAAAGAGCAGCTCAGGGCACCTCCAGCTGCTTTATTCAACTCTCTTCTCACCTTCCCTGACATCTTCCCCCTCCCTTCACCCTCTTTCCAGCAAGCTCCATATGCAACACCTTAACAACCAGAACCATGCAACCAATGTGCAGAGCAGAGCTGCTCCAAGCAGGACAGTAAGGCAAGGAAAAAAAACCTTAACTTGCTGTTCATCAACACATCCTCTATGTCCAAGTGCACTACTTCCCACTGCCCAATGCCTGGGAGGGGGCTGCAGCTCAGCCCTTACACAGGGAGAGCACCCACACACCCTCCCAAAGACCCCACAAACACCCATCCTACCTCTTCCGAAGTGGCTCAGACCCAGGGCTCTGCCATCCTTCCCATTCCCAGTGCTTCCTCCCTCTGTACTCAGACACAGCAACACCAAAAAGGCTCTGGAGGATGTGCAGGGCTTTTATAGCAACCCCAGCACCTCCCTGCAGTCAGTCTCAGCTGTGAGGCCTGGCATTATCAGTCCCATCACTGGGAGCAGCTGTGGCCACAGGTGAGAATCCTGCAGGTTGATTTTCCCTTTGAAAGTAAAAAATAAAGAAAGAAAATGGCCTGGTCCTGCCTGACTGAGCTGTTCCCCCTGCACAGACTCCTCCAGCCGCAGGGAACCTGCAGCTTTATGCATGGGGTGCTGGGCACATCACTTTTCCCATAGGTTGGAAAGGGTCTGAGCCTCTGATCCCAGCCGAACAGGGCAGTTCAGGTGTCAGGAGACTTCTCTGGGCTCCTGATTTCTATTTTCCAGCCCCTTCATCTGTCTTCTCTGAGTTAGTTGGTTCCCAAGCATGGGGGGGGGACAGTCTCAGCCCCAATACACCTGCACAGGGACCACCTTCCCCAGTTAGTGCAGATGTGACCTGGAGTGACCACAGCCCCTTGGGCACATCTGCCTATGAGATGAGCACCTTAGTGCAAGATAAACTGCATCAGCCCTTTTAACTGGAGCTTGAGAGTGTCCCCAGGCAGGGTGACAAAAGGTGATGTTCTTTATCTGTGCCTATTGCTCCTCAGATACCAAATATCAAAAGGGGCCTTGAGACACTCCTGTTATTGAATATTCCTCACAGATTAGAGCAGTGCTGCCTCCTCTCTAACCTCTTCCCTCCCAGCCAAACTGATGGACATGATAACTTATCAGGACCTTCCCCTGTGCTGTTAGCAATGGCATGGACACTTATTGACCCACCTCAGAACAACACACCAAATATTTAGGACTTTCTCTGTTCTTGGTACATGATAACATCTTTATCATATGAGCCCTTTAAACCCTCTGTGCCTGCCAGGCTCCTCTGTCCTTGCTGAAAGGACAATATTGGACCAAGGGCAGCAAAAGTTGATAACAAAATAGTTCCTTGGGTGAACTGCAGCACCAGGGCTGGCAGAGGAGATAGCTTGGCTTGTGTGAACTCAAACCTCTCACAGTGTCCTTGCATGACCCTGAGAAACACGAGCACAGGGGAAGAGGCAACTGAGATGTTGATGCACCCCAAGGAGCTGGTCCAGATGGGAATACTCAGGGATGCTCATGTCTATAGAGAAGCAGGAAGGACAAATGATGGCATGTGAGACTTATCTGCCCAGCTCACCCCTGGGGGAGAAATGCCAAAGAATGACCCCAGACAATGCCAGGAAAACCATGGTTCTGCATGGTGAGGGAGGGGATGGTTGGGCAATTAGAAAACAAAGCACCAAGGAATAAATCTGGAACCTGAGCAGAAGGATATCAGCAAAGACACAAAGGCTGTGAGTTCAGACCCTGGGGAATGAGAGCAACCTCTGACACATACGTACACAAAAGCCTTAAACTCAGCTGAGAAATGGGTTGTCAGCAATGATTAAACCCCAGAGAAGTCATAAAGCAGCAACTATTGATAAAATGGGATGCTGATAACACACAGCTCATCAGTGAATAAGTAGGTGAGGGTCACCCGTGGTGAGCAGCAGAGCCAGGACAGCAGGAGCTGGGTGATGGCACACGGAGGCTTCCGAGCTGGGCTCACCCTCTGGAGCATCACTGGGGGGTGATGGTGTGGCCAGGATCAAGAAAGAGCCTCTTTCTCCAGTGTGTAGCTCCACAAAACCAAACTGAGAACCTCCAGTAAATCCAAGCTCCTTTTGGAACCTCTGAGCACCCCTCTGGAGGTGGAGGAGCAGCCTGGGAGGGGGTGAGCTGCCTTCTGAAGCTGAACTGCTGACCCAAGAGCAGGGCACCAGAACCTGTGAGTGTGGCTGCAGGGAGCCAGCTCAGGGTGAAGGAGGTGGCTGGGGCTGGTGGGGAGGCAGGTTTCACACAGGCAGCCTCCTGCCACGGGAGCAGTTCTTCCCATCCGCACTGGAAGAGCACCCAATGCCACGGATGGAGGAGGCAGATTCAGTGTCTGACCCAGAAGGAGATGGAAGTTAACGCACTTGAGTTAGACAAAAACTAGAGAGGCTCATTCCAATGTGAAATGCTGACTGAAGCCATGCACCTGACCAGCAACTGCAAGATTAGATAAGAACTGAACTTGGTCCCACCCCGCATGTATTAATGGGAGCTCACTGGATGTCTGGGCTGTTCCAGCTCACGGGCATGATGTTCCCTTCACTGGGGTTCCTATTTGCTGCTCTCTCTATGGCAAGATGTGTCCCTGTGCAGCAGGTACCCAGCCGCAGCAAAGTCCTCCTGGTGTCCTTTGATGGCTTTCGATGGAACTACGACCAGGACGTGGACACCCACAACCTGGACGCTATGGCTGCAGAGGGGGTGAAGGCTCAGTACATGACTCCTGCCTTCGTCACCATCACCAGCCCGTGCCACTTCACACTACTGACCGGTGAGTGCCCCCAGCCCCAGGCACACGGCAGCGGTGCAGACTGGGGAAAGGCAGGTTTGAGGTTTGGATATCAGTGTAGGACATGAAGTCAAGCAGCCACCCAGCATCAGCAGCGCGAGAAGTTGTAGAATGGAGACCAGGCAACAGCTACTGCAGAAAGTAGAACTGAACCTGTATTTAGCACAGGTAAACAGCACCAGATGCTGTAGGAATTACGCAGCCACTACCTAGACCATGGTGGGAATTACAGAGGCCACCCCAACAGGGCTCACCCTAAGTTCTGCTTTAACAAGATATCAGGTTAACTCTTTTGCATAGATATACTCCTAATGTATGTGATTAGCAGGTCAAGCTCTGTGCCTGTCAGTTGTTACTGGATTTAGAGTCTCTACAGGTTGCTTCATTTCTCAGTGGCACCTCTGCTCATGCAGTCCTGTGCATAGTCTAGGGTCTTCTCTTGAAGCCTCCAGACAGCCTTTTTGTGTGTGAGACATTCCTCCATCCCATTTGGTCCCATCCAGAGGGACCTTGACAGGCTGGAGAGGTGGGCCCAGTTGGATGGGGCTTGGAGCAAGCTGCTCTAGTGGAAGGTGTCCCTGCCCAGAGCAGGGGATGGGAACTGGATGAGCTTTGAGGTCCCTTAGAACCCAAACCATTCCATGGTTCTGTGATTTCCTTCTCTTTTGTTCCAGGATAGCTGCAGTTAAAATTTAATTCTACTTCCCTATCTGCCAGAGCCACAAACAAGATTAAAGTACAATTGCAGCAGCCTGAGGCTTCCTTTGCTTTAAACACTAGTGCTGATCTTTGGCACAAATTAGCCTCTCCTGCAGTGTCCTCCCTTTGTTTTTATCAGTACACCTACACTATGTACATTATATAGGTGCCAAATATCGATAGCCTTTAATCCATGTACATATTTGAGTACAACACATGCTGCAACATTGCAAACACTCAAATCTAGTTACAAAGGCACCAACACAACATAACATTCCATACAATACTGTCCTAACCCTGATTCCCCACTCAGAGAATAAGGCAATAGCTGCAAAAGGGATAGAACTGAACCTATATTTATCAAAGGTAAATAGCACCAGCACAGCCCATAACCTCCTTCAATAAGATAAATTATTTTTGAGACAAGGGAGACGCTCTAAATGTAATCTTTCTGGACTTCAGTAATGTATTTGGTTCAGTGGCACATGGGAAATCATTAGTTAAGATGGAGAAGATGAAGATTCATACAAAATCTCTAATATGGGAGGTACAGAGCTACAGGGGAGAGGAGGGCAGGTGATGCTGAGAGGAGATTGTCAGGCTGCAGGGAGGGCAACAGGGGAATTCCTGAGGAATCGATTTCAGAGCCAATCTTATTTAAGATTTTAATTAATAACCTTGGCATAAAAGAGTGGAACATGCTAATGAAATCTGCTGATGGGAAAAGGCAGGGAGGCACTGTCAATATAAGGGAGGATGGGGATACAGTGCACAAGTAACTGCAGTCTTCAGGACCAGAATAATAATAGTAGCATGAAATACAGAGTGCAAGTCTGCCATTTCTAACGGGAGTTTCTACTGCATGCCCACCTCACAGGCTGTGAGCAGCAGAGAGAAAAACACCAAAGCCATTAGTGAGACACAGGGTAACAAGAAGCACCATCAATGCTGAGAAGGGCAGGTGCAATCATAGGCAGCACCAGCACCTTCAGGGGTGCTCGGGGTCCAGATGAGACCTGCCTGGCATCAACCCCTGATGTGAGGAGCAGGCACCCCCAAGCATTATTCCCTGCCCTGGGAACCCCACCTGGTACAAGGCATATGGGGAAGGAGGCTGAGGGAGAGCTGGGAGGGGAAGGAGAGGCAGAACTCCCCCCACTTGCAGTCTCACTCAGCCCATCTCTCCCCCCAGGGAGATACCTGGAGAACCACGGGGTGATCCACAACATGTGGTTCAACACCAGCACGGGTCAGAAGCTGCCCTACCACAGCACACAAGGAGTGGACAGCTGGTGGGACAACGGCAGCCTGCCCATCTGGATCACAGCACAGAGACAGGTAAGGTCAGCCCCTGCCTCGCACCCACTGCCCTGCATGACAGAGCCTCCTGCAGTAAAAGCTGCAGGCAAGCCCTCATCTCCAGTGGCCACGAGCTGACACCCCCTGCAAACAGCAGGTAATGAGACCTGCAGAAACTGGAAGCCCCAGACACCACAGGAATAATTACAATCATTCTATTAAAAACAGCAAAAAGTAATATTTTTGTTTCAGCTTTATTAAGACATTAATAAAACAGGTTATTCTTCTGCTGTTAAAGAAACCTCAGCCAACTCCCTAGGGAGGACCAGGAGCCAGGACTGCAGCAAGGATGTCCTAGACTCCCTTAGGCTTTGAACCTGGCTTCGGGGCAGGACCTGAGGCTTGGCTCAAGACATGTCTCTTTGCCTGTATTTACCTGCCAAATTGGCTCCACTGGTTTCAGGGTGAGCACTTACTGATTGGACTAAAACACCTGAACCTCCTCATGGCCCACAGCTGGGGGGTCCATGAGAGGTACAAACAGGTCACTGTGTCCAGTTATAGCCAGTGTTAACAATACAGTGAGACCAACAGACAGGAGTTCTGGGAAAGGCAGAACTTCCAATTAATCACTTTTAATTGGCAATGAGCAAGAAAACCTCATTAGAGGCAGATGTAGACATTAGGGGCTGAATGAACTAACCATATTAGTAGGTGGTAGCACTGATGGATGGAGATGACGCTGCTGAGTGAGCGCAGGTGAGTTTGTGCAATGTCTCCACTGACAGGGTTTAAAGACAGGCTCTATCTATTTCCCTGGAGGAAGAGCAAAGTACCAAGGGGAGGAAGTGAATATGAAGTTGGTGGAGCCCCTCCTGTTCAACTACAGCAATGAAACCAACTGGAGGCAGAATATCGACACTGTGATGGAATGGTTCACAGTGAACAACCTTGACTTCATAGCCCTCTACTTCGGTGAGCCGGACTCCACAGGGCACAAGTACGGCCCCGAATCCACACAGAGGAAAAACATGGTCAGGCAGGTGGACAGAACCATTGGTTACTTGAGGCAGCGCATTCGGGAGAGTGGCCTGGAATCAAACCTCAACCTGATCATCACATCTGATCACGGCATGGAGACTGTCATAAAGACCAATGAGATTCACATCCAGACCGTAGAGAACTTCACCTTCAAAGACATCCAGTTTGAGCTCTTAGATTATGGACCCAATGGGCTCCTGGTGCCAAAAGAAGGAAAATTAGAGCATGTGTACTCAGTCCTGAAAAATGCCCACCCAAACCTCCACGTGTACAAGAAAGCAGAATTCCCGAGGAGATTCCATTACGCCAACCACTCTCGGATTACCCCGCTCCTGCTGTACAGCGATCCTGGCTATGTGATCCATGGGGTAAGACATATGCATAGACACATCTTACTGTCTTGTGGGGATCTGCCTCTCTCCTCCTGTCCTTCTCATAGCACCCCAGTACTCACACTCCATTGATTCATCTCCCTGTAACCACATGGCAATTCCAGCTCTGTGTAAAGATCTTCTCTGTTCAGAAGACAAAGGTCCAAAAGTCTTGGAGCAGGACTTGCATAAACACAGAATATAAGTTGCAGGGTCCTCTCCTAACCTGTTATCAGGCCCAAAGGCAGCTTCCCCCTGCAAAGCTCCTCAATACACCAAAATTTGAATGCCCTGACATTTAGGGAGGGAACTTGCAAGATGTGATTGCACAAGAGCTGTGTTTGGGCAGCACCCTCCAGCTTCCAGACTTCCTCAGACTTCTGAAACTAAAGAAACTAGTGTTAAACCCAGTGTCTGGGAAACACGGGATGGAGGAGAGCACCTAGCTTGAGGCTGGGGATTTGGGCATTCACATCCTCCCTCTCCCTTTCAGAGGTACAAGGTCCAGTTCAACAAAGGTGAACATGGTTTTGACAACGAGGCCATGAACATGAAAACCATCTTCCGTGCCGTGGGACCGGCCTTCAAGCAGGGGCTGGTGGTGGAGCCCTTTGAAAGCGTCAATGTCTATGCCCTCCTCTGCCATCTGCTGGGCATCATCCCCGAGCCCCACGACGGCTCCTTGGAGCCCATCAAGGCCATGCTGCGTGAGTGGGGCCATGGCACCGGCCTGGTGTGTGAGCGGGGCACGGCACCGACCTGCTGTATGAGCGGGGCACGGCACCGACCTGTTGTGTGAGCGAGGCCATGGCACCGACCTGCTGTGTGAGCGGGGCACGGCACCGACCTGCTGTGTGAGGGGGGCCATGGCACCGACCTGCTGTATGAGCGGGGGTACGGCACCGACCTGCTGTATGAGCGGGTCACGGCACCGGCCACGCCGCCGGAGAGGAGCTGCGCCCGGGCTGTGCTGTGTGCGTGGGGCCGCGGGCACTCACGGACCCGTGCGCTGTGAGGCACCGGAGCGGGTCGGGGGCACCGGTCGCGCTCCACCGGGATTCCCGCGGGAACAGCGACCCCTGGCGGTGGCCGCCACCGCCGCGCTCGCCCCCGCAGAGCGGGCGGCTGCGGGTGCCGGTTCTCCGCACAAGCCGGTACGGGTGGGACGCGGCGCTGCCGCTCCCCTGGCCCCAGGGTAACGCTGACCCCCCTCCAGGTTCCAGTGCTCCTCTGCCGCTCGCACAGGACCTGCCGGTGGTGCTGGGGATCGCTCTGGTGCTGGGATGCTGGGGAGGAAAACGCTGATGCCCATCAGAGGTAACTGAGGTTGGGGACATCCAGAGGAGCCCCCGGGTGCTCCCACCCAGGCAGGCACCTGTCCCGCTCCTTTGTGGTTTGCACCTCTTTAAAACCACTCCCCACTCCCGGGGGCACAGCAGACCCTTTGCAACCCAACAGAGGGACTTTTACTGCCCGCGTTGGCCTTGACACCATCAGTCTGCTCCATGCCTTCACTGTGACTGGACAAGTAATTCCCAATCCCATCTTCAGCATGGCGCATTCCCAATGATACACACAGGCTGCATGCACCTGAAATCCGTATGCAGTGTTGTGCTCTCCTTCCTTGGCAGCCTCCAGCTTCTAGGCAGCTCTATCAGAGAAGATGAGGAAGGATGTGGATCATGAAGACAACCACTCCTGGTCTCAGATAACTGCAGAGTTCCCAAAACCTCCCCAAATGAGTGATTCATGCTCCTCACAAATGACTGAATCCCAGGGGAAATGCCTCTCCCAAGCTTTGGGGTGCTCACTGGGATATGCTGATGCCCAGTCTGACCTTGACAAGATCTGCGTTACCCCAGCATCTCCATCAGCTCAAGTTATCATAGAATCACAGACTTGTTTAAGTTGGAAGGGACCTTAAAGCTCATGCAGTTCCAATCCCCTGCCATGGGCAGACACACTTTCCACTAGAGCAGGTTGCTCCAAGCCCTGTCCAACCATTGTGGGTTGGACCATGGACAGTTAAAACATCCAAAGCACCTAAAGCAATTAAATGTATTTGTCTAAAACCCACCAGGAGCCTCCTGGAAACAACACTGGGCAAAGGCAGACTCCCAGCCTGGGAGCATCGAAGAGATCCCAAAGTCAATCAGTGCTTCCAGCTCCTGCCCCAAGAGCCCTGTGTGTCCTCGGCACTGCTCTGCCTGCCTTGCTATCCCTTACAGCTGTGGAGAAAAATGGGAAAAACCCACCTGCAGGATGCCCCATCCCAGCCCTGGTCCTGGCTCTTCCATAGGGCATTATGGGGGCAGTTCCCCAGACCCCATCCCAGAGGCTGAACCTCCCCAGCCCTGTGCCTCATCTCATGGGCTCGATAAACATCTGTTGCCATAGATACTTGCTCAGCGCCTTCCCGCATCGCCTTCACCAGCCCATGAAACAGGAGACGCGCTTGGGAAAACAGGAAGAAAATGTTTGGCTTGAAACCGTGCTGGGGGTGGGGGTCAGGCCTGCAGCACACATCGAGCCCAGCACAGAACCACGGCGAGGCTCGGAAAGGGGAGCACAGGGGCCAGGGCTGCAGATGCTATTGCCAATACAGAAATAATAATAGTGCAGCAACGGCCCTATAGAATCCCAGACTGGTTTGGGTTGGAAGGGACCTTAAAGCTCCCCCAGTTCCAGCCCCGCAGAGCTCATCACCTAATTTTGCCAGTCTCCATGTGCCAAAGCTCACTGGGTGCCCAGAGTCGGATGCAACTGGTACAGAGCAGGATGCTCACAGAGCTGGTCCCATCCTAGTTGATAGCCCCAGGCAAGTAACAAGGAGTTTGTAGTGATCAGCCAACCTCCTAACAGGAATCCTACCTGACAGCTGGGGTTTGCCTCAGCTGTGGATGGGAATTCAGCTCCGGATTCAGCAGGCAGTGCTCCAGTGAGACAGGGGACAGGAAAACCCCACTGGAGTAGGCACTGCTTCAGTTGAAGAACAAACCTGCTGTACTCCTGCCAGGAAGTTTCCTGTTGCCCACGAAATCACAGGTGTACCTTGGAGCAGCTCCTGCTGCTCGGAGCAGGGGGGGGGGGGGAACAGAAAGGGAGCTTTGAACAGGGCACTCCAAGATCTGTAGTCCAAAAGTATTTAGGGCCACACCGATGCAATAGTGGGTCAGTACCGGTGCACTACTGGTGCATTGTCGGCTATACCGGTGCAGTACCGGCAGCCGGCGGGCGAGGGCTCCCGAGCCGCGCTCTCCTGGGGAGAGCCCGGTACCGGCGGAGGGGGGTGGTGAGCATCACCCCACATTCTCCCCTCGCCCGGAGCCATCAGCTTCGGCCGGGTCCCTGTGCGAAGGCCCCGGTGGCTCCCACGGCAGAGCCCAGTCGCTCCTGCTGCACAGTCCAGGACCCACCTCGGGCAGCCGCTGGCCCCGGGGTGCTCCCGGCACTCGGCACCCATTGCAGCCCCGGGGCTGCACCAAGTGATGCCCTGGAGAGTCACATCACACACTCACTTCCACCTTCTGGTCCTTTCCTCCAGCACAGCCCGGGGATGCAGATGCTTCACATCCCAGGCTGGAGGGGTGAGACAGATCCTCCACCGTGGGGTGAGGATGTTTAGCCCCATAACCCCCCAGTTTCTGGAAGACACTGTCCAGTTTAAGGAAAGCCTTTAAGGCTTTAAAGCCTTACAAAGGCCTTAAGGGGCTTTCCCAGCCTTTCCTTTGCATCTCACACCTCATGCACTTTCACTGTGTCACATTTCCACCAAGCATTTTCCCAACCAGCAAAGCCCTGCCTGGCCCCTCTGGCAGACCCAGCACTGGTTTGTGCAGAGATTCCCACTCCATGGAATACTGCATCTTCCCCCGCCCTGCTGCCCCCAAATAATTCATTCCCCTCCCTGGGGCTGGGGGTCACACAGTAGGGAGAGCCCTGCTGTGTCTTGCAACCCAATTTGCTATGCATTTCCACACCATTTACTTCCCTTTCTTTTTCCTGCACTGGAAAGACGCTTGCTGCCCAGGGGTCCCAACTGCTCCAAGATGGTAAAGTAACCACAAACACACACGTATTTATTTATGGCACAGACACAGCTTGCAGGAAAACTGCTGCATCCTGAAATGCCTGGTCTGGGGGTAGCATGTGCCCCTACAATTCCCACTGCCACATGATGTTCTCTCTGGTGATCCCATCCCACACACTGCACAGCTCCATCCCACCTGCAGTGCACAAATGACACACAGATCCCTGTGCTTCAATTGGCTGCTGCCTTAGGAAAACAACCACCATTTGCCCACAGCAACATGGTCACTGTGGCCCCAGCATCATGCTCTGGAGCTGGGCACATCGCATGCACTTGACATCCCTTCAGAACCTCCCAGTGCTATGATCCCTCACTCAGGCAGCCCTGAGCTGGCAGTATGGGAGGGCAGCCCCTGATATGCTCCTTTTTCCTGTGGGGACCCAACACAAAGACAGATGTCCCATGAGATGGCCACACTCTTGAGCCCCCCTATGCCTCCCTGGCCACAGCCCATTGCTCTGGACACCCCAGGGAACAACTGTGTCACCCAGTGCTGGCATAAATCTCAATGGGATGTGCCCTCATTACTGTAGCCCTGCTCAATATGCCCACTCCAAACCCTGCAATGAAAACCCCAATTCTAACTGGAGGGTCTAATACTCAGGTGGACACCTTCCTCCAACAGCAGATCTCCCTCCTAGCAGCATAGCACAGGTTACACAGCATTCCTGGGATGTCCAGCATACCTGGGAAGTGCTACAAATCTTGTTCCACTGGATTAGTTCAGGGATTTGAGCCTGGCTTTTTTTTAGGACTCCAAAGGTTTTCTCCACAACTGCCAAGTTAACTGGCTCCCCTGTCACCTACCTCAGATGGAGTGGGGAACGTGGCAGCCAAGTTACCTATTGTCCCCAAGTTTCCCTGCATGGAAGCACAGAACTCAGCCCATCATCACTGACATGTGGAACCTCAGCAGCAATGGGCATCTTCTACTGCATCTCCCCAGGAGCTCTGCCCAGCAGCAGCAGGAAGCAGAGCTGGGCAGGAAGCACTCAGGGACAATTTCATATCTTTTCATCACTAAAACATCCTGCAATGGCACCAAGGAAGCTGGGCAGTGGGACCAGTACCTCCGGCATTGGAAGGGGGGGGCAGCAGCACTCACTTGGTCACTGCTGAGCCCAAGAGTAAATGATCTGAGCCACAATGCAACAACTCACAAGATCCGGACACAGAAACACACAATCACTGCCTGTCTGTGTAAACCTCCAAAGCCACGAGTTTGGTTTTTCCAAAGTCCACATCAATTTGTTTTCTTTCTTTTCCATTTTCTGAGAAAAAGTGAGATTTTTCATTTCACCACATGACTCCATTAAAGACATCAAATCTCAGGAAACCTGGGATCAGCCTGAGAAAGCAGAACTGACACAGCCTGGGCTCGGTGTGCTTTGTGTTAGAGGAAACACCCGCTCCGCCTCAGCCATCACATTCAGCTTTCAAACTACACAAAGTAATGGGCAGCTCCCAGCTGGGGAGAGCCGGCAGGAAGCAGGAGCCCACTACGGCCCATGTGCCCACTGCAACCTGTCTCCGTGAACCCCAGGGATGCAATGGGATTTCCAGCCCATGGAGCAGCACAGTCCTTTTCCACAACAGGGTTAAAAGGGGACTTGTGTCCCCGCTGACACAGGGGCATAAAAAAAACCATGGGGTGTTGCTGGAGAGGAACCACTCAGGCTGGGCACGAATAGTGGGGATAAAGCTGCTGAAACAGCCCCAGGCCAGGCACCAGCCCTGAGCACAAGCTCTGTCCTCAAAGAGACCCCAATGTCAGGCAGAGAACTGAGTCCCCCTGCTCACACCACCTCTTCCTCCTTGCTCCAGGAAGGACGAGATGAGCTATTCTACTCCTGTATCCTCATGGGAGCTCATGAATGCCAGTACCCACTCGACATTACCCAAATCGGGCATCATCTCCCAGTGGTGCTCATCCCAGCACCAGCATCCAGACCCCAGCCAGCCCCACACGCTCGGTATGGCTGCTCCAGGAGCTGCCATGAAAGGTGGTGCGCCCGCATGCTGCTTGTGTACGCAGAAGGAAGGTCGCCCACGGGTTTTCACTGACATTAAGACACACTGCACACAAAGAGCAGGGCTGATGGAAGGTGAATTAACTCCAAAGGGAAAGCACAGCACAGGGTTACATTTCCAAATCACCTTTGGGTAACAAAATGCTTCCAACATTTCTTCTGGTCAGCGAACAGCAGCAGTAATTGCAAAAGGAAAACAATAAAGAAGGATAGTGCCCGACCTCAGATAATTACCTGGTGTTGAGCAGCACCCCAGGGACACACCAGGGACACCCACTGCCCTGCAAACCCCAAGGCAGCCCCACTACAGTACCCAAGCTACCGTTCCCCCTCCATCATTCCAGGGGTCCCCAGCAGTGACATCTTTGCCTCCAGCCTGGAGCTCACAGCACTTGCCTAACCCCGGCATCGCTTACCGGAGATGGTGCTGCCCAGGTTCCACGTGAGGCCCCGCACGTAGGACACCCCATCGCCATCCAGGTCCCTCTCAGCCCCGGGCCACCACAGCCACCGTGACGCCGCCGGCACACCGGCCGCTCACTCCCCGCTGGCTCCGGCACGGTTAACGGCGGGCTGCGGGCCGGCGACTGCCAACTCCCCGAGGTGCTGACTCATCTTCTTCCATGCACCATATTTCATCGCTCCACGCCCACCGCGCACAACCGCCGGGTAGCAGCTCCTCACGCTGCCTCGCACGCCCCGGTGGCGTGCGGGGCTGCGGCGGGGTCACCGCCGCGGCACGTTCAGTAGCACGGCTCAGTTTTTGCCAGTATAGCTTGATTCACCGGCACGGCTTGGGTTGGTAACACAGCTCCGTTTGCCGGCACCGCTTGGCTCATTAGCCCGGTTCGGCAGTGGGGAAGGATAATGGGGTCAAGCCACCGCTGTCTCCAAGCCCGGGTCTGACCCGGCGAGATGGTGTTACCGGTACCGCCACCCCCCACGGAAACACGCTTTATTATATTGCAGCCCACAACCAGAACCAGACCCCGAATCAGAACCGAACCAGAACCCGAACCAGAGCCCGGCCACAGCCGCCTGCTGCTGCTCGGCGGGGACCAGCAGGGACTGCCCCCGCCCCCGGGCTGCTCTCCCCACAGCAGCTGGGTCCCCGGGAGAGATCCTCGGCTGCGGGAGCGGGACCCCCCCGGGCCCTCCCGGTCACCACCGGCACAAAGCCCCGGTCCCCCCCGCCCCATTGTCCCGCTCCGCCCGCGCGCGCAGGAAGAGGAGGGGTCGCGCGCAGACAATGCCTCCCCCCCTTTTGCCCCCACCGCCACCATCAAGCCCCGCCCCCCGCTTCCCATTGGCCAGTGGGGAATTTGGGGAGCCCCCCCCAAACTACACGCCCCCCTCCCTCCCGCTGCCGGGGGGCGCGCACGCGGCGATGGGGGGGGGGGGGCAGCGAGGCAGGAGCGCGCGCGCGTGGCCGCCATCGGGGGCGCGCTCGGGGGCTCCCCTTGTGTGTGTGTGTGCGTGCGGGTCCGGGGCCATGGAGGAGCTGAGCAGCGTGGGAGAGCAGGTCTTCGCCGCCGAGTGCATCCTCAGCAAGCGGCTCCGCAAGGTGGGACCCGCCGCAGACCCCCTCCCGCAGCAGCCCCCCCCCCCCCCCCCCCCCCCGCCGCCTCTAACGCGCCTCTCCCCATCTCTCTCCTCTCCGCAGGGCAAGCTGGAGTACCTGGTCAAGTGGCGGGGCTGGTCCTCCAAGTGAGCGGGGCTGCGCGGTGGGGGCTGCGCGGATCGGTGCGCGGCCGCGGGTGCCGCCCGCGCGGCCGCTTTTGTTCGGGTCGCGCCGCTCCTTTTGTTTACAAATAAGCGCGGCCGCGGCCCGGCCCTCCCGCCGCCGCGTGGGGCTCCGGTCGCCCCCAGGCCCCTTCCCCACACCGGGCCGGGCCGGGACCCCCCCCCCGTTACCGGCGAGCCCCGCGCCCCCCTCCCTTCTGCTGCCACCGGAGCTCCCCTGGGACGCGCGGGGCTCGCTCATCCCCTCGGCGGCGTGGCCGCCCCCTCCCCGACCTCCTTCCCCCGCGGCAGTACCGGTGCGGGGATGCTCCGGTCCCAGCAGTACCGGGCACACGGAGGGCCCGGCTGTCCTTGGGTGAACTTCCCGGTTCTGGGCCGGTAACGGAGCGGGGGGGACCCCAGGTCCCTGCTCTCACCCAGCCCCTGGTCGTGTGTTACAGGCACAACAGCTGGGAGCCCGAGGAGAACATCCTGGATCCAAGACTCCTCCTGGCTTTCCAAAAGAAGTGAGCGAACTCTAAATATTTCTAAGGGAACGATAAAGTCAATTAACTTCTAATTGGCTGCGCGTGCAGTGGAAGTTGTGGAAACAACAGCCCGGAGCTCGGCCCGTGCCTTTTGTGGCACGGCCCTTTTGTTCACCCCCTGAAATCACAGCCCAGGTCTACCCAGCACGGCTCGGGCTGGGCAGACCCTGCGGATCCGCAGCCCCAGGGCTGGGTTTGCACTGCCTGCACAGCAGGGACACGATGATGCCACAGAGGACTTTGGCTCCCGGTCCTGGTCCAATGATGGGGACCTCAGTGCGGATTGCAGGACTGGGGGCTTAGACAGCACAAAGTGCATTCATGGAGGGCACTTGTGAGAGGGAAAGGAGGTAACAGTGGGAGAAAATGGTGTCCTCTGCCCAGAAGCACAGTTGTTCTGCAGCTATTTCACAGCAGGGCTCAGGCATGGAGGTAGGAAGGTAGCCAGCTGGCTGTGGTAATCACAGTGCTGCCAAATATTTTGGCTCTATGTTAATAAAAAAATGAGAAAGTTTATGATAGGATTTAATTATAATTTGTTTCTGGGTCCATTTTTCAAGAACAATCTGGTGGACAGTGCAGACAGCATGGTGCTTAACTAGCTGTAAGTAGTGCAGCTTAACAGTGTCCTTAACCAGAGATACAAAGTGGCGTAGTGCCCTGAAAACACTCTTGCGCGGCATCACATCCATGATCCAACCCTTCCCTTGGCCTGTGCCAGCCCCACAGGGTGCATGATCCAGGTGCCATGTTGGGAAGTTTAGCTTCCCAAAGCCCTGGGTTTCCAAGTTCTTAGGGCTCTTTGACTGCACTTGAGCATGGTGTGCCTATAAGAACATGGGTTCAAGTGAGTGATGTGCTGGGAGCCTGTAGGATCATGTGTTGGAATGAGTTAAGGACACTACCCAGGTGCTGGAATGGGACCTGAACCTTCAGCATCCCCAGCAAGGGAGGGTTTCATGACAGAAGAAAGAGAGGAACCAGGCTGGTTTGGGACAGTTTTTTCTCCCCTGCAAACATTGTCCTCCATCATTGTTTCTTCAGGGAGCACGAGAAAGAAGTGCAGAATCGGAAGAGAGGCAAACGGCCCAGGGGCAGGCCCAGGAAACATGTGGTGAGTCTCAGTGCTTGTGGAAATCCACAGCCATGATGGTGCTGGAGGGCACCAGCACAGCACAGGGTGGTGGGTGCTTGGGCTCCAGAGGGTGATGAGGACACAGTGATGCCAGTAGGGGCTTTGGAGACTGCAGTGATGGGTAGGGGGGTGAGGATGCCTGCAAGGAGGATGTCCCCTCATCCCTGCAATGGTGGAGAAGGAGAAATAAATGTTCCCTGGGTCCCACTTGGTATTTAAGCCTAGTTCGCTTTGCCCTGTGCGCTCCTCAACTCCGTTCATGACAGAGGATGAACAGATCAGCCAACATGGAGAAAGAATCCGTATGTGCCTGGGGCACCCAGACAGGCAACACTGAACAATTTGCAATGTCCATAGCAGCTCTTCAGGAATTTGTGTTAACTTTCCCTGTCTCCATTGCTTTGCAGGAACCAGAGATGCCTGTAAAAACTAAGTCAAGTAGCTCCTCTTCCTCCACATCCTCCTCTTCCTCCTCCTCTGATGAAGAGGATGAAAGTGACCTGGAAGCAAAGAGAGGTTCCCGCAGCAGAGAGACTCATCCAGTACCGCAGAAGAAAGCTCAGATCCTGGTGGCAAAGCCTGAACTGAAGGACAGCTCCAGGAAGAAGCGTGGACGAAAACCTCTTCCCCCGGAGCAGAAAGCAGCTCGAAGGACCGTGAACCTGACAAAGGTGCTGAAAACATCCCGGAAGGAGGTGGGCAGCAGCAACAAGCTGATGGGGAAGCTGCAGCCCCAGCACGGCACACAGGGCTCGGGCATGGCTCTGCTGAAGGACCCGCCAGGCACCTTGGCTGGGCTTAGCTCAGGGGGGTCATCAGCAGAAAACCTGCCCAACATGATGAAGAGCGGCTCCACCAGCCCAAACCGAGCCATCAGCTGGCAGAGCTCCATTGTGCACTACATGAACAGGATGTCCCAAAGCCAGAACTCAGCCGAGAGCTCGCCCCTGGGTAGGCTGGCGCTCAAGGCGCAAGCAGCCAGTAAAAGCGGCTTAGGGCTGGACTTAAAAATGAGGAACCAGAAAGCATCTGGAGAGCTTGGGCTGAGCACGCAGGGACCCAAGAGTGCCAAGGCTCTGAGCAGCAGCGCTGGAGGGGACCAGAAGTCAGGGTTTGCTGCAGGAAGCCAAGCTCTGCACAATGGCAGTAAGATGCCTACAAGCTCATCTGGCTCCGGGTCCCAGCCGGCCTCCAGCCAGGAGCTGAATCTCCAGGCTCTAAACCTCCAGAGTGTCAAAAACGGGCCAAGTGTGGCCGGTGGGAGCAGCGTCCCCCGTCACCTCTGCGCTGCCATGTCCAAAGGTGCCACTGGTGGCACAGCTGCAAGTGCCGGTGCTGGTGGTGTGAAAGGCAGCACAGCGGGTGCTGGGTTGAATGCTGCCAGCTCGGGTGGGGACAGCAGCAAGAGCAAGAAGCAAACACACCGGGCAGGAGACAGGGACTTGGCCAAAGGCAGTGCAGCCAGCACACAGGATGGGCACACGGCCGCGGAGAGCCGCAAACCAGCAGCACTGTCCGAAATGAGCACAGGTGATGAGAGCAGCTCGGATTCAGACCAGGATTCGGCTTCCTTCCCAGGTGTGGGTCAGAACATGTCTGTCTCCATCCAGACCAGTCAGGACTGGAAACCCACCCGCAGCCTGATCGAGCACGTCTTTGTCACTGATGTCACTGCCAATCTGATCACGGTGACGGTCAAGGAATCCCCCACCAGTGTTGGGTTTTTCAACCTACGGCAATACTGAGCCCAGGAGCATCAGAGGAGGAAGAGGGTCCTTCAGCCTCCCTCCACTTTGCCCAGCTCTTCCATCAGGGTTTTTCTTTCTTCAAGTGAACACAGAGACTTGCTGGGACTCATGTCCAGAGAAGCTTGAGAAAGACTCAGTGAAACCTGCTCAGAGCTGCCAGCAGGTCAATGGATCCCTCCCGGCTTCTCCCCATCCTCACCTGGAGCAGCATCTGGAGCTGATGATGCTGCTCTCCAGGAGCAGGGGCACTGGTGCTACCGGGGCTACCAGGCTGGCAAGTTTTGAGCCAGGTTTCACTGAATGTGGGTTCCTTTGCTTTAGACCTTGAAACAGCTCCCCAGCAGCAGGAAACGGGCCAGGCTTCTAATTGGGAGAGCAAGAGGAGATCCTTTTCTTTCCTCTGGGCTCCCCGTGTATCTGCCCATGAGCCGTGGTGAGTTGCAGGTCAATCCAAACGAGGCAGCTGCTGCTCCCAGCCCTGGGGCCAGCTGCATCCGGGGGTTTTTCAGGGTACACTCAGCCCAGCCACCCCCCTGGGCCAGGTCACTTCCAATGATGAAGTCCATGACGTTCCTGTTGTGGTTTCCAGCTAATAGGGAAATATTGTTTACATTTTTTAGTAAGGAAAAATCCTGTTTTTGTCTTTGAGGGAGAGAAATAAACCCCATCGAGGGAAGGCTGAGCCCCGGGTGCCACCGGCAGCGGGTGTCAAAGGGATGCTGTTAGCAGGTACTTCTTTACTGCCTGCGGTCCTACCCTGGGAGCCAGTGAGAGCTGCTGACTTCTTCACAGTGACTTGATTTCAGAGGAGCTGCTTGAGGAGCTTCTCATGGGTGGGTTGGAACAGGTGGAAGGGGAAGGAAAGGAGAAGGGGTAGGGAGCAGGCAGTGGGTACCTGAGGCTGTTGTTCCCCCAGGAGATGGAGACCCTGCAGCAGCCATTCACCTTTGTCTTGCCATCCTGTGCCAGCAGCTGGGTATTCATTTTGGCTCATGATTGCAACCAATAGTGGCTTTTTATGAAGGTTTTTTTCCCTACTGTAGATTCCTCATATAAGCCAAAATTAGCAGCAGTAATTCAGGCAGAGTTTAGTAGCACTCAAGGTCATTTTTGTTCTGCTATGGCTGAACTCTGTTCTCGGAGGAGATAAAAAGCTTGAACAAGGTTAGGAGGTGCCTCCAAAGGGCTTCCCACCAGTGCCAGGGCTCCCCACGTGCTCAGGGCATCTTGCTTTGCCACAGGCAGGGACATTCACAGGGTTATCACACACAGGAGTGCAGAGATGAATAGACCAAACTGCAGGTACAGGTAATCCTGCCCCCCCCACACACAGCAGTTGCATTTGCTGTGGTGGAACTGCAATTCTCAGGTGAAATGGAAATGCCAGCACTGACTGCGTGTGCTGCCTGGATCTTCAAGAGATGGATGGTTGCATGGATGGATGGAGGAATGGTACCAAGCAATTGCCACAGCCTTTGCTGGATCAGTCTCCAGTGCTCCACAGACACTATCCCTTAGCTTTTGTATTCAATCCCCAGATGTCCCATTGGTCATGGCTTTGAAGTTGTTGTGTTATGGTGCCAGGGATCTGTCAGGAATGGGTGCAGTTCCTGTGCCGTGCATTGCTCTGCAAGGCAAAGGGCCAAGAGGAGAGGAGGGAGCATTGTCCATGGATGAGGCTCACAAGGATGGAGTTTCCATTGACCTCCAGAACGCCAATATGTCACAGTCTGTGCTGTTGACCTTCTAGTCTTTAACTTTGCCAAATGAGCTGCCGTTGCTTTGAAGAGTCCAAGGAAGCGTTAACCTGCATCAGCAGAACCAGGTTCTCCAGCATGGTCTCTGCTGGGTGGGCTTTTGTGTTCAGGATACGAGTGCTTTTGGAGAAGAACCAAGTAATCTGGGAGCACAGAGTAAGGCTCTTCCCCACACACCAAATATTTGCTACTTGGCCTTTGCAAATCCAAACTGAACAATGATGTGCCTTTCGGACCGTCCTTATCTCAGCCTGGTCTGTGACACCGGTCCCACAACAGGTTTGTGCCTATGCAAAGTGAGATGGTCACAGGGTCCTAGTGGTGCCCCATCCCAGTGAGATGCCCAGAGCTGGGGCATGCCCACCAAGAGCAATAGGACATGGGGCTGATGTCCGTAATGGTGAAGAAGCATGTGTAGATGCTTCATGAAGGGGTCAGGCACCAAGCATCCATGGAGGAGCTGTGGTAGTGGGTGCTGTGCTGGCTGCACACTGGCTCCAAGGTGCTCACCTGCATTTCCTGGTGTGGGAAATGGTGTGCTCCTGCCTCCTGGATGGGCAAAGGGTGGCTGGTTCTGGGCTTGTACCCAGGGGAACATCCCGACAGCGAGCAGCTTTCCTCCATCACCCACCCTTCCCCAGCGTGTCCCCTCCCATAGCAGCAGGACTCTGCTGTCACCACTTGCTATTGTGCCTTTTACTCACCAGCAGTTCAATTCCAAAGGTCTAAGGATGGTGAACGTGATAATCCAGATGGTTTTCCGACCTTCGCCTCCTTCCACGTTCTTCCCCTCCTGGCCTCTCATCTCAGGCTCCCAGCTTGCCCAGCTGTGCTGCTGTGTCTGAATGCTGGAGTTTGCCTCTCAAAGGCACATTATGTGAGTGATTTACTGTAATCTTTTGTGGCCAGGGGTTGAAAGCTGCTGCAGACCCTGTTCACCATTCTGACCATTAGTATTCAAGGTCTACCTTATTTTTCCTTTCCTCTCTTCCCCCCCCCCCCCCCCCCTCATTTTATGTTTGCTGCTATGGGTTGGAGAGCTCAGCCATGTGTCACACAGCCAATTAAAGGTTTGTCACTTGTCATTTTCTAAGGGCTTTCCAATGTGGAAAGTCCTGCAGTATTTGTATATTGAATGGATATTTTCTCTAGGCATAATCTGGTTAAGCAGACTTGTTGTTTTCCATTGGACTGGAAGAGGTGGCCAATTCAGCCATCTTCCCTAGAAACTTAGTCTATTTTTATATATATATTTTGTACCAAAAAAAAACTGGAGCTTGTGGAAGGATGGAGACAGTTTAGAGGGTTCAGTTTGTGTGGAGCTCCTGGGCTGGGTGTGAAGGATCCAGAGCCAGCAAGAAGGTTTTTTACGGAAAGAAATTGAGGAATGGGTGAAAACAAACAACTGTTCTTGTAACTTGTGCCAGTCACTGCTCTGATTTGTATGTTTTAATTAAAGGGAGAGCCAAATCACTCCTGTATGACAGTTATAATTGCTTTAAACTACAGCTGTTTGTTTGCTTTTCTTGCCAGAGAACAAAAGTTGGAGATGTTATTACCCTGGGAAAGGGAAAGGGCTCTGTGGAGCGGGATGGGTGTGGGGCTGCTGTGGTGACTGCTCCAGGCCAAAGACCCCCAGCGGGATTGCCACTGCCTTGAGGCTCCTGCACCCCCCCGGGGAACCACGTTCCGCGAGGCTGACGGGAATCGGGGACACCCCCTATGCTCCCATTCCCGGGTTCCGCCCCCCTGCCCAGCTCTTACCGGGCGGTGATGAAGGGTCCGTCGGGCCCCGCCGCATCCGGAGCTGTGCCCAGGGCGAGGGGAGCCACCGATCACCCCCCACCTGCGGGACCGAGGCCGGCCCGGGGAGGGCGCTGCGCGGCCGCAGGCGGCTCCGGGTCTCGCCGTCGGGGGAGAGGGGAGCCCTGCGGGAGGTGCGGGGGCGCCCGGCACGGGGGGAGTCTGCTCCTGCGGGTGCGTCCGTGGCTCCGCCAGCCGGTGCCCCCACCCCGTCCGTCCCCCTCCCTCCCCGCCCGCCCCGCCGGGCCCGTGTGAAAGCCCCCCCGCGGGGCCGGGAGAAAGGCGCCATTGTCCAGCCCTGCTCCCGCTCCTCCGCGACGCTCATTTTCCGCGCCCAGCCGCTGACAGCTCCCACGGTGCCGGGTCCGCGCCTTGCGCCGGCGGAGCAGAAAAAGGAGGTTAATGAGGACACAGCTTTAACCCCCCCAAACCCACCTCGCGCCGCTCCGCTCCCCTCCGCGGCATGTTTGAATACAAAGGCTGGGCCCGTCCCACCCCCGCCCCGTCGGAAGGGCAGAGCGGCGGCCTCAGGACCCGGTCACCCTTGCCCGCCGTGCAACTGTAGCTCCGGGGCTGTTCCCAGCACCGCAGGACCCGCGGGAGTGACTCGGACTCCATCACCGCCCAGTCTGGTCCTGGCCCACCTGTGCCCCAGGGAAGGTGGGGCCTCCCGCTCCATCGGGCCCCACCACACGATGGTCCGAAGCCACCCTCTCGCCCCAGGGCCACAAAGGGAAGACAAACACGTTTCTATTTACAAAGTATATATTTAAACTCACATAAAAAGCAGGTCTCATACGGACATTCACAGCTGGCAGAAGACACGTAGTTAAGCTTCACTTCAGAGACTGAGATTTAGCCAAATTGGGTTTTTATACAAGTCTTGGATTTAAATAGTTCACACACACACACATCCCCACGCACACACACTCAGTATATACGTTGCTATATACATACACACATATACACCCACAAGTATGTTTTGCCCCATATACATGTGTGTCACGACACACACGTACAGGCAGGATAAAACCATGTCCTGGCTGGGCAGAAGTGTGGCTCTGGGCTCTTCTGCAAGAGGAGCAATCCTCCAGCCTCAGACATGGCAGTGGGAGGAGGGGCAGCTCAGTCCCATCACCATCCCTCCAACAAGACACATGTCCCATGTGAGCTGCCCCAGCACCAGCACCAAAACGAGCACATTGGTTCTGCGTACAATCAGTTTAAAATCTCAGTTTTTACAAAATATGCCTTAAAAAAAGGAACGAAACAAAACCTTAAAAAAATAAAAAACAACATAGAACTCAGAGACATGCTCCCTCTGCACAGCCAATTCAGCATTCTCCCACTAGACCATCCAACAGAGATCCCACAAGAAG
This sequence comes from Melopsittacus undulatus, assembly GCF_012275295.1. NCBI lineage: Eukaryota > Metazoa > Chordata > Aves > Psittaciformes > Psittaculidae > Melopsittacus > Melopsittacus undulatus. Next base: position 18,934,144 of record NC_047537.1, read on the forward strand.
GCAATCAAGCAAGATGAGCCCAAAGGCAAAAGACTGCTCCTCTTCCCAGCCCTTTCCTGGCTCATCAGGTTCCCTGTGCTGTCACCCCATAGAGCTCTGCACCAAGAACCTTCTGGAGCTCAGCTGGAGCAGGGATGAGGAGGGACAAGGGTGACCTGACCCAACATCAACTTGTGCTTTCCAACCCTGAGCAATGCTCGGAGCAAGGACAGGGACACCCACTGCACCTCAACCAAAATCACAGCCTGGGCCAGGGTCCTGCTCCCCATCCAGGCCAGTCTGCAATGGAGCCAGGTAAGCAGGAGGGAGCAGAGCAGGGGACGCAGCCCCCTGATCCCCCCATGGCCACCACTCAACCTGGCTGGGCAGCCACCCAGCACCACAAACCTGCCAGTCTGGGGAGAAAACCAGCCTGGTCCAGGAAGCCTGGAGAAAACAGAGGCAAAGGAACCAGAGCCAGGCCCAGAGTCAGCTGTGCACGCACGGGAATATTTCGCCTCTCGGCTATTGTTTAACTAGCATAAGAAAAGGGAAATATTTATTGTCTCTGAATGCATAAAGGTGGCTCTGGGATTTGTCAGAGATGTGGGTATTATAACACACTTGAACTGGAGCCTTCCAGCAGTCTGCAGTGAACTGTGTTTGGGAATAAAAACCAAAGAACATTAAAATCATCCACTTTCTATAGTGGGATAAAGCATCTAAATACGGGCAGCGACATGCTACCCTCCCCAGCCCCTCCGGCATGCCAGGAATGTAAACAGAGGGGGTTTGGGGTTTCTTTTTTGAAGTGGGTGGGGGAACAGAATCAAGCGACCAGACAAAATGAAAACAGATTCTCAGCTCAGTCCCATCTCCCACAACTGCTACGACAACTCTATTAAAGTGCATTTCAGTACCACCCCACTCCGGATCCTCACACACAGGAACCTCCTCTGCCTTGGCAAGAAAAGGTGATTCAAGTTAATACTCTGCTAGAACAGTCTGAGCCTTTTTATGGATTTCTGCTTTTCCCCACCCCGACTTTTTAGCAACATCCCTTTTTTTTCCTCTCCACATCAGCCTGGAAACGTCCCCTCCCCAACAATACTGGAAATTCAAGTGCTTACTTCAGCTGTCAGGGCAACAGTTCTGGACACAGCACACACTTGATTGTACAAGCAACACCTTATATCACAATCAAGAAACCAGGGCACTCCGCCCTCGGAGGGAGCAACACGTCCCCCTGCACCATCCATAGCATCACACAAAAAAAGAAGAGTTTAAAAAACCAACCCAGGACATAATTCGCTATGAACATGGTTATGTACACGGGCTCCTGCGAGAGAGGCGTGAACTCCGTTAGTTCTCAGTTTTATTGTCCTTTCTAAGAGCAACTGAGCAGTCACTGTTGTCTCCATTTAAATAAAACAACTCAGAGTTGAAATATATATAGATATATATATATAAGCATTTTTTTCTTAAATAACATATTTACATCTAATAGAAAATATAACTCTAGAGATAATCTTTCCAACGAAATGTAAGACGTAAAAAAACCCAAAAGAATAAAGGAGTTAATGAATTTAGGACAGTTTCTAAATCCTCTCCGAGACAAAAAACAAAGAAAAAAAAACCAAACAAAAAGAAAAATTAAAAAAAAAATAAAAAAAGGCCCACCAAGCTCTACCCAAGCTTTTGTCTGGATCTGACCAAAGAAAACCCCAGCACCACCTCCAACAAATTCATCGCTTCTCCTTAAAGAATCCTTGGTCCGTGCTGCTCTCCTTGATGGTGACGGTCAAAAAGTTAGAGGTCACATCAGTTACCACCACCTTCTCCAGGTTGTTGAGCGAGGGGCTCCAGGACTCCTCCTCAGGGTCCCCTAGGATCCTGGAGACAGGGATCCTGGCGATGAGGGAGGGCCTCCCCGCCTGGCCCCCCATGCCATCCCGGTACAGGCTGCCCACGGAGCCCGGACTCACCGCGCCGTGCAGGAGCTTGGGCCCGCCGGGGTCCAGCCCCCCCTGCCCCTTGGGGTCCAGAAAGTCTGCACGGTGCTTGGCCAGCCGCGGGGGGTAGCTCTCAGCAGCACCCAGCTTGGTGCCCACCTCGGCTCGGTTGGGGCCGGGCAAGGTGCCAGAGAGGTCGGGGTCCTGCCGCCGGGCCAACTGGATGACGCTGTGTCCCGAGCTGAACTTGGTGCCTGCTGCTGCCTCCTCTATCTTCCTGGTCTTCAGGTAGTCCCCCACCTTGTCCCCCGGATCCCCCAGTTTCCTCTTGGAAGCATCCAGAGTCTCTGCCAGGTCCTTGTAAAGCTCCTTCCTGGGCTTCGGGCCTCTCTTTTTTGGGGTCTCCCCGGGTTTCTCCTCCACACGGATCACCCTGTCCCGGATACTGTCTCCCTTAGGGGTGCTGGTGCTGGAGCTGCCCTGCGTAGCCAAAGCTATGTTTCTCAGTCCTTCCCTAGCGCGGGATGTGGAGCCCAGCTCCTGGGGAGACCTGCCGGGATACGGCACCCGGATCCCTCTGGAAGAGTCGCTGCGGAATTCATAGGTTTTGGCTTTTGCTTTCGCCTGGGCCTGCAAAGGATAAATCAACGGGTGACTTTATTATCCTGCCATCCAACTGTGTAATTACAACTTACAAGACAAGAGGCTGCCTTTGGTGAGGAGGATCCTCCACTGGGGCTGAGGGGATCCTGCTCCCCATCGCAGCATGCAGCTGGCACACATGGGGTTCCAACCTCCTTACCTTCAGCAGAAAGGTTTTGGGCTTGGGACCTCGCTTTTTGGGCCCATATAGCTCCATTTCTCGCTCCCTAGAGGTGTTAAAAAAACCAAAGCTTCAATTCAGCATAGCTACAAGACAGCAACATATTTACAAGCGCAAGGGCTGCAGTGAGCAAAAGGCCTTGTACCTCTCCTCGAAGGCTGCGAGCAGACGGGCGTCCAAGATGTTCTCCTCAGGCTCCCAAGTACTGTACCTGTGCACGCAGCGCAGAAAGAGGGGCATAAATAAATTAAATTGAAAATACGGGGTACAAATAAGGGGCCACCCCCCCGTTCCCGGAGCCCTCGGACCCGGACTTACTTCTGCGACCAACCCTTCCATTTGACCAGATACTCCATACGCCCCTGTGGATGCAAAGAGAGAGGTGAGAGGAATGAAACGAACCCGCACGGAGGCAAAACGGCGACGGGCGCCCGCAACAAAGCTCCCGCCCGCAGTTCCACGCGTGGGGCGGGAGGGAGGGGACGGGAGGAGCGGGGCGGGAGGCGGAGGGGAAGGGGGGGGCACGACGAAAAGATGCGAGGCTGATTAGAATCAGGAAGGAGCGGAGGGCGGCAGCGGGGCCGCCCGGGCATGCGGCGCGGAGAAAGAGCCGCCCCCAGCGGGCGCCCAGCCGCAACCGGGCCGCGGCGGCGGGGCCGGGGCCGGGGGTCGGCGGTGCGGGGTGCGGGGGTGCCCCGCGGCGCCGGGGGAGGCACCTACTTTGCGGATGCGGCGCTTGAGCAGGGCCTCGGCCGCGAAGACGCGCTCCCCGACGGCCGAGAGCTCCATGTTTACGCGGCCGCTCGCAGCACACAGGCAGCCGCCAGCGCAGCCCAGACCATAATACTCCGCCCGCTGACGTCAGCGCCGCGGCCGCCCGCCCCCCCCCGGTCCCCCCCGCACTTGTTGCTGGCGGAGCCGGGTGGAATATTCCGCCCGCGCCTCATTGGCTCTCGCCGCGGCCCCGCCCCCCGACGTGCGCCGCGTCCCGATGAGCGCGGGGCGGGGCCGGCGGCGGGGGCGCGCGGGGCGGGCGGGGCGGGCAGGAGGACACGCCCCCTTCCCCCGCGCGCGCGGGACACGCCCCCTCCCCGCAGCCCTGCCGCTCCCGGGGATCGGGGGGGGGGGGAACCCGGTGCGGGGAAGAGGATCCGGGATGGGGGTGGGGAGTGGAACACAAAGACACGGCCCCCACCCCCGGGGAGGGAGCAGGCGCTGCCACTGCCGCCCGCAGAGCCGGTGCGGGGCGGGACATGGAGCGGGTACACCGGGACACACACACACCGTGGGCCGCACCCCTGCGCTCTGCGGCCCGGCCCGGCCCTGCGGGCGGTGTGCGGACAAAGGGGACGGTGTCAGGAGTGGGAGCGCTCCCGCACAACCGTCCCTGCCCGGGAACGGCGGCGAGTGTCCGTCCACGGCGACAGCAGACAGCACCGGCAGAGCGGGGATCAGCCGACCCCGGTTTCTCCGCTCCGGTTCCGCTCCCCCGGGAGGCCGAGGGTGCACCGGGGCCAGAGGAGAAAAAAGCCCCACACGGGATCCGGTGTCACTCCCCTCGCTGTGTTACCCCTCAGCAAAATGAGATGAGGGAGCGGATGCCAACGCGGGGCAGGTAGCTGGTACAGGGACCTGCCTACCCCCCCTTCACCTCCTCCCTTCGCCGTACCGCGTCCCGCTCGGGAGCCATCGCTGTCTCCCACCGCGAGTCCGTCCCCGAGGAGACCACGGGAATCTGCGACACACGTGTCAGAGCCACAGGGAACGGGTCCAGCCTCCGGGGGAGCAGAAGACCCAAGCGACCTATTCCCCGCCCGAAGCCGGGCAAGATCCCGAACTGGGGTATGGTCAGGAGAGCCCCGGTCCGCCGAGGGACACAGTTCCCGCTCCTGGAGCTGTCCCGTGCGTGGGAGCCGCAGTACCAAGGCCCGGTGCAGAGCGGGCTTCAGCCGCCGTGTCCACGCAGGATGAGGCCAGGTGAAGTCTCCCCTAAGCCGCTCACACACCTTCTCCGCGGCACTCCTGCGTTAAGCACCTCGAAACCGCCGTGCTCAAGCGTGGGGGATTCCACGGTGAGCGTGGCCCCTAGGATCCGGTTGCTCCTGTTTCCCCGTGATGAGACCGTGGCTCCCCCCGCCTGGGGCTCTTCTTTGGAGGCGTTTTGCCGTGGGGGGGGAAGCCGGGTCACTCGTGGCTGCGCGACCACGTCCCCTGTGAGCCTGCCCAGTGCAGGGGCTGCGAAGCACTTGCCTTCCGCCGGCCTGAGACCCCACCGGGGGAAAGCACCAGCACCGGGCTACACCGGGACTGGCAGCGGGGACCGGCAGGCACAGGCGTTGTCCCCGTCCCGAAGATCGTTGTGTCCTGGAGCTCCTGCCCGGTCCCGCCACACCAGCGGCCATGGACCTCCAATGGAGTCACGGAAACTGCGGTTCCCTTGCGCTGGGGGGGACCCGGGTGGGAGCCTCCACGGGGTACTCGCTGGGCTCAGAGCCTCCGCTCCCTCCGCCGCTGGCGAAGCTGAAGCTGCACTCACCGGAGGAGGAGGGACATCCCCCCCGCGTTTCTCCCGGCGCGGCGTTGGGGCGGGGGGGGCTCTCCCTAGCGAACAACGTCCCGGAGAGATTTTCGTTAATATCGAATTAATCGTTATTAATTAAGGTCGGTCTCGGAGTGTCTCGCGAATGGAAGGAGACGCAGTGGCCGAGTCCCGATACTGGGATGATGCCGCGCAAAAAAGCGATACTGTGGCAACGGGAGGGAGGCCCGGCCCGGGGGGTGAGGATCGTCTTCCAGTGCCCGTGCGGCAGCCTCGTCCGCTACTCGGAGCTCCGAGGGGGCAGCGCCCATCCCCGTGTCCGTGGGGTGCCGCAGCCGGTGGAAACGGGTGTTTGCCCTCCACCTTCGCTGCCGGTGTCCCGGTACTGGTGAAAAGCACAGTCCCGGAGCCGACGCTCCCCACACTGAAGCCGTGACGAGCATCGGAACTGCCGACTGAGCAGCCGCCCACCATCCACGCGTGGGGAGGCAGAGCGGAGCGGCCCCGGTTCTCGCCGCCGCCAGTGCGTGCACCAGCCGCGGGAGCAGCTCCGTCTCCAGCGGTGACCGGCGCGGGATGCACGCGTGGTCTTGTGCTTGGTCCCCTGTTTCTGTGGTGGTGGGGGGGGTGTGGCAAACGAGAACGGCGCGGGGGAAGCAGCGAGGAGATGCTGCCGGTGCGTAGGGGTCCGGAGGGAGCCCACGGGCCGTGGGCCAGCCAGGGCCGGGGCTGCGGCCACGAATGGGAGTCTTGGCCCCGAAGGAGAAGCGGGACGGAGCAGCCCCGGCGCAGCGGGACGAGACAGCGGCAGAGGGACCGTTCCGGCTCCCCAAGGCAATTCCCCCCGCTGCCGGCGGGGACTCAGGGATCCCGTTCTCCGGGGGCCGGAGGCGCTGACGGGACCCCCGCCCGCCCTCCTGGGTCACCGGGCGCAGGAGCGGAGCCCGGACACCGGCCGCCCTCCGCGCTCCCGGGGTCAACGGCAGAAGCTGCCCGGGAGCCCACGGGGTCTCAGCCGGGGGGGGGCCTGTCGCCTCTGACCCTCCCCCCCACGCCACAGGCCCCGACAATGCCCCGGTAGACCCGGGGCTCGGCGGGAACTCGGAGACGATTCCGGCCCGGCGGGGGCGTGTGCGGCAGCGGAGAGCCCCGTGTTCCGTCCATCTGACCCCATATCCGCTCCTCGGTCGCCGGGTCTCCGCTACCCCTGCCCGTACTCGTGCGATGAGCCTCTCGGCTGTCAGCGAGTCCCCGCGGGTTACAGCGTCCCGCTCCCTCCTCGTTACTTGGTGAGCTGGGGCTGCCACTGCTGCGGGGTTTGCAACGAAACCGGGGGGCTGCTGCCCCTCCCGGGACCGCGCCTGGGGCAGCGGGGCGAGCACGCGTGTCCGAGCGCGGAGGAGAGGCGGGGTGCAGCGGGATCCTACCCAAATATCGTCGCTATTGATCCCTGAGGCTTCTGTCCGCTTTGAAGACCGTGCTTTGGAAGCTGCTCCGCCCCACGAACACCCGCGCCCGGGACTGCCATCAACCAGCCCAGCTCTCTGGCCGGCCCGGTTCCTGGGCAGCAAAGGATGCCGGTGTCGGTAGCAGACACGTTCACGCCACGGTCGCGCTCCCCCGTGTCCTTTTCTCGTGGCAAACTGAGGATGGCCCCAGCGCTGCGGCCGCCGGAGAAAGCGGGGACCGAGAGAGTCAAAGTCAGCCCCAGGCTTCCCGATCCCGAACCGACCCCGCAGCCCGGCAGGAACTCGCGTCCAGGGAGAGGAGCCCTGCAGCCCAGCCGGGCCGCAGGTACCGCGGGACAGGACAAAACAAGCCCCGGAGCCTCGTTCCACGAGAGCTCCCTGCGTTTGTGGACACCCAACCGCACCCTGGGGGCGGCTAGTCCCCGGTTCCCGATCCTCCCGGCTGCCCGATTCCGCTCCGAGCTTCTCTCGGTCCGGTCCCGTCCCTGAGTGAGCTGGGAAAACGATTCTCTCCACCCGCGGCTGAACGGAGCAGGGACGATCCCGGGGCCAAATCCACGCTGCCCCGGGCCGGTGCCGGACTGTCCCGGTGGGGCGGGAGAGGACTCGGGAGCCCTGCGTCCCTCCGGCCCCCTCCCTCACCGGCTCTGGGTCGCCCCGGCCTCCCGCCCTTTGCCTTTTCGTTTCCGAGCAGCCTGGGGCGAAGCGGGGAGGCAGCGACCGACCCTGGGCTGCGGCACCTACCCCCAACGCTGGAGCGGGAGAGGAGACGCGGCCATACACGGGGCTGCGGTCACGCGTGGGCTCGCTGTTGGTGGGACCGGGCCCCCCGCCTCTTTCCTGCCTCACCTGTAGCTCCGCATCCTCCGGTGCTACCTATTCTGCTGCCGGCGGAGTCCTGGGGGTGTCCGGTCCTCAGAGATGAGGTCTCCTGGAGTGCCCGTGCAGCGCTTCCCGCTCCTGCACCCAGAAACCCCCGTGCGAAGAAGTTTCCGTATCCACTTGTTTGACATAGGACAGTTAGGGTTGGAAAGGACCTTAAGATCATCTAGTTCCAACCCGTCTGCCATAGGCAGGGGTACCTCACACTAAAATTGACATCGAATTGAGGGTGCTTCTCTCCTTCCTCCGGGGGTCGGGATGGAGCCGCCGAGATGGTGGAAAGGGCTCCTCAGAGCCTCCGGTTTGGGGGATACCTACTCCAGGCTGTGCTAGCTGGAGCACGTCGAGCACCGCGAGGCTGTGTGTGCCGGGCAGAGCAGCTGCTCTCCTCCCTGTCGGCCGTTGTTCACCGGTTATCGTGGCCTTTGCCAAACGGTGCAGGAACCACATCGGTGAGCAGCCCCGGGACAGAGAGGGCATCCCCCCCTCACTGGGAGCCGGTGATGGAGGACAGCAGTGACCCCGCCAACAGGGGCGGCAGAGCCCCGTCTGGCGCCTTCGGTTCAGTCCGGCCCCGTTCGGCCCCGGGGAGCGAGCGCGGAGAGCGGCGGGCACGACCCGGGCTCGGTCCCAGGGCGTCGCAGGGACACGCGACACTTCCCACAGCCCCGATTAATTCCAGGTGCTTTCCATAGGTGGCACCGTCCTCCTGGAAATGGCGGCCGCGGAGCAGCCGGTGGCGATCCCACCACCCCGAGGGGCACCGCAGCTCCCGCCGACCCCGAGCCCTCAGCTCCGCCGTCTGCGGCGGGGCCGAGCTCCCGCCTGCTCCGGTGAGGCTGAGAGCGGAGCCCGCACCGGGGAGCTCTGCAGGGACATCCACGGCAGCCGCGAGGGCAGCGCCCCTGCTCGCCGTGGTCCCGGCGTGCTGACACGCACCGGGAGCACTGGGGCCGGCCCCGCAGCTCTGCGGGGTCGCATCGATACCCCCGCGGGAGGAAACCGCCGCTGTCGGGCGCGCTGGAGGCCCGGGGCCGGCGGCGAGTCCGCGACACAAAAGCCCTTTTGTTACCGGGGTTTCTGGATTTGCTCGTCATTTATAGGGGCACCATTCCGAGCGGTTTGTAGCGGGGTCGGGCGACGAACCCACGCGAGGCCTGAGTGGGGCGAGGAAACGCGAACGGTTCGGGATATCCCCCCCTCCTTTCATTCTCCCGTCCAACCGGGGCGGCTCTGTCCCGCCAGCCTTGCTCGGCCACCAAGGGCGTACAAAGGACGAATCCGCTCCTTCAGGACTGCGGCTTCAACAGCCGCGGAGCTGCCATGAGTGCTCAGCGACCACCAGACAGCCTCGGCGGGGCGGGACGGACCGTGCCGTCCAGGGGTCCTGCCGGCGCAGATGCCGGTTGCAGTGGGACTGATGACAGGGGGGACGACGGGAACGGCCCGGCCAGACCGCGCGCGGCCCCGCGACTCCGCTTTTAACAAAAGCAATTAGAGGTGAAGCGCGGCCCATTTGCTTTGCACCGAATGACCGGCGGAGGCTTCCCCTGGGGCGGGTCTGCGGAGGGACCGACCCGGGGCGGTGGAAGCTCCGGTTCCTGCCCCGGTCCCCGCCAGCCCCGACACGTCCCGCCCAGTCCGCCCGGCCCCGCCCACTCCTCACAAGGTAGATGCTGTATTTAGGTTCATGCCCTTATATGGCGATGAGCGCAGCGCCCCGCGGACGGCGCGCACCATATAAGGAAGCGGTGGCAGAGCCCGGGATGAGCTGGTGAGCGTTCATTGGCCCGTTGGTATCGCAGCAACCGGCTCTCACGAGTGGAACGGCCCCGCGCGCCCCCACGGGGCCGGGAACTCCCCCCGCGAGCTGACCCTCCCCGGCTCCCAAGGGTGACACCGGCGGGACCCCCGTGTGCACCCCCACAACGGGACCCCCGCCCCACTGCCCCGCCTGCCCCGGGGCTCCCGGACCGCCTCCTTCCGCGGGCACCGACGGCTGCCGAGAGCTCACGGTGCTCCCATAGTGCGATGGGGCCGCAAGTCCCGGCCGTGTTTCCGTAACGCGGGTCACGGATGTGAACGTGCCCTCCCCACCGGGCACACAGACTGTGGGGTTTCTCTGTGCCCCGGCGGCGGAGAACCCCGGGTCCTCCTGTAGGCACCGGCGTCCTTCACACAGTGCGCGGTGAGGCCCGCGGTGTCCACGCACGACGCACGCCGGTGCCACGCTCATCCCCGGTAGAGGCAAAGCGCCTTCCCGTGTCCACAGTGCGGCCCGGCAGGGACAGTCCGGGGGGGGGCAGATCACACTCAGGTGTGTCCTCTCTCCGTCCCCGCGGACCGGCACCGGGGAGCCGCCGCAGTGGCGTGTGGGGAGCAGCGACACGGCGCGGGGGCCGTGGGGTTCAGTTTTCGTTGCGGCTTCTCCGGTGCCGTGACCGAGCCCGTCCCTGCCGCGGTCCCGTCCCTGCCGCGGTCCCGTCCCTGCCGCGGTCCCGCCCCGGTTTCATTTCCTTTATTTAATATTTATTTAATTTTTATTTTATTTTTATTATGATTTTTTCTTTGAACCGGGCGCGGCCGCGGGGACCGCGGGGTGCCCGTCCCTCCCCTCCGCCGCAGCCAGCACCGGGCGGGGGCTGCTGTCCCAGCGCCGCAGGGAATCGGGCACGATCGGAGCGGGCTGCCCCGTGTCCTCCCCGCTGCGCCTCAGGTGAGGACCCACCGGGGAGGCTCCACCCGGTGCCGGGTCCTTCCGCCCCGCACCGCCTCCGCCTGCCCCCTGCGCCGCTCTCAACGAGGTTCCCCGGTGGGGGCAGCGGCCGGTGTCGGGAGGTTGCGCCGTTTTCTTGCCGTCCCCTTTCCCCCCCCTTCATGGCAGGATTCAGCGGGCTCCGCCGAGCAGCCATTTTCTGCAGCTGCGTCTCCACCGGAGCTCTGCCTGGCGGTGGGGCCGGGCGGCGGTACGGCCCGGGGGGGCCACCCTTGCCCCGCTGCCCGCCGCCGGTTCCGGACTCCCGGACCTCGGCCGGTGCAGGGGGCCGGTGGGGCTGCGCTGCAGGGCTCTCCGTGACAATCCCACCCTTTCCCCGCCATTTTGTTACCGTGCTGGCGTTTTCCCAAAGCAGAGACAGAGCGGGAGCCTTGGGAACGGGCCCCCGTTGTGCTGGGGCTACCGGCCCGCCCGGACCAGGGCCCCGCTGCCCGCCGCGCTCGGCGGCGCGACAGGTCCCGGGATGCCCGGTAGCCGCCGCGGGCTCCTTCCCACCGGCATCGCCCTGTTGCCCTTAACGCCCCGTGCACGCAGCTGCCGTGGTCGTGGCTGTCTGACTCCACGCATGACCCAGTCACTCAGGGCTGGCACCGGCTGCCGGGCAGCTTGCACCGGATGAGGGAGCCCAGAGAGAAGTCTGCAGCCTCCCGTCCCGAAGGGCTGGGAACGCGGTGGTCGCCTCCTTTTTGCCCGCCCCACGGGCAGCGCAGGTGCCCCGACGTCCAGGGCTGTCCGTCGGGGACAGCACGGCCACCGCGTCGGGGTGGGGTGGGTCGGGAAGCGACCGAGACGGGCCGCGGGACTGAACCGGCCGCTCGGGGACGGGCGGGCAGGACTGTGTGCGCCCCGACGGGGCGGGTCGGTGCCTTCACCATGGGAGCAGAGTTCGGCGGGTCCGGTCCGTGGCCCGGTTGGGCTCGTGTAGAGGAGCGGAGGCGGAGGGCGGAGAAGGGAGTGGGGAGGAAAGGAGGGGGCTCCTGCAGTGCTGCAATGCAGCGCCGCGCAGAAAGCTGAGCCCGCCGGCCCGGCCGTGCTGCAATGCAGGTGTGAGACCCCGCCCGCCGCGCGGGGCTAAACCGGGCCGAACCGGGCCGGGCATCCCGTGCCCCCCCCGGGCCGCCCCCCGCCCCAATCGAGCCTCGTTCCACTGCTCCTCCGCTTTCTCGCCCCCGTTTCGTTTTCCTCCCCCTCCTGCCTGGACCACGGGACTTTTCCTTCCGCGGCAGGACGCAGCCGCCCGGTGTCCCCAGGACCTCCCGCTCGCCCTGTGTTTGCTATGGGGAGGGCAACCTGGGCCTCATCCTGACCTGGCTCTACGGCCCGCGGCCCACAACAGCCCTTCCCCGCTGTCGTTCCCACTCCCTGTCTTCCCGCTGCAATTCCCCTCGACCCCGGGACAGCTGTGAAGTCCCCGGTGCTGCGGGTCTCCTGTCCCGCTCCGGCTCTGCTCCAGCTTTTCCCGAGGAAAAGTCGTCCGTTTCCGTTCCCCCCGTCCTGTCCGCGCTCTCTTCTCCCCACGGTCCCGCTGCAAACAGCACTGCGTGTCCCACGCGAGACCATACGCGGGAGGACACTTGGACACTGGGACACGCACCGTGGGGACACATAGCACAGAAGACGCGTATGGGAGCCCCCAGAAGGGATGGGGCGTGTGGGAGCCCCCTCTCCCCCCCCCGCCGGCACCACGGGTGTCCGTGTGCGGTCAGAGATGCCCATTAAACATTAGAGGTTATCGGAGGAGTGAATCTTCTAGAAGCCACAATGGATGAAGATACAAACCCAGCGGGGCAAAGCGGAGCTCAGGGTACATAAAATACTAGGGAGTATATTAAGACTCGGGGGGGTATGTGTCTATAATCACCCACGGCCGTGGGTGCCTCCCTCACCTTCCTGGACCCCGTCGCAGCAGCCCGGGGTTGAGCAGCTGCTCTCGGGGCCATGTACCAGCCCCATTCCTGCCCTTCCACCTGGATTTGAATTTTGATCATTATTATTATCATTATTTTCCTGACGCGGGGACAATGGCCCCGCACTCCGCTCCCGCATCCCGCCTCTTCTATCCCACATCAAACCTCAATCCCCCAATTTCTCCCCCGTACAGAGATTTACGGGCGGATCAAAACGGCCTCAACCTTCCCATGGAGGCTCTGGGAAGCACCCCCCGCCCCTTTTCCAGCTCTTCGCCGGTATTTCAGTGTCTTGTTCAAGCTACCGGAGGCTGCTGCAGGGGAAGGCTCAGCAGTGCCACACACCGAGCAGTACCGGCAGCCTGCTCTGCCGTGAACCTCCCCGGCACACGCCGGGAATCCCGGGCACCTGCTCCTCCCTGTGTGAGGGCTCCGCCGAGGGCACGGCTGGAACCGGTGCCCGGTGGGGTTCAGTGACCGGCTGTAAGCCACGACTTGTCCCAGAGGTCCGGGTCCGAGCCCCCAGGGCAGACCGATCCCCGAAGGCAGGGGGATGCCGGTGCAGAGCGATCCTCGTCGGTGCTACTGGGAGGGAAAACACAGGGCCGGGAACCCCTGGCAGGTTCTGTGCCCCCCTCCGGGCGAGTAGCGGTGGAGTTTGGGAGCCCCTATGGACGGCTCAGCACCTCAATCCCCCACCAGCAACAGCCCTCGGTTATCGCACCCCTCTTGCTACAGCATTCACGATTATTGCACACACCCCCCTACTCTCCCCCCCCGTGACCCAGCACGTCCCGCGACACCGGCCAAGCCTCGGTCACACTCCCCGTATCCCCGGGAAGCTGCTCGCGGTGCTGACCCCCGCCCCGCATGTCCAGGTGTCGTTCTCCTTTGCCATATCCTCGGTTACTGGGAAGGGTGGAGCACAAGGCAAAGGGAAACCCGATTTTCCAGGGAAAGAAGAAAGGATTCAGGCTGTTAGTTCGAGCCTGAGAAAGCCAAAGCCACAGCCAAGGCTGATGTGTCACAGGCTGGGGCGGGAGCGGGAAGGAATTCCTGCGATAATGCTCCTCTCTCTCAGCCGTTGCTGCTGAACCGCAAATTGCTGCTCGCAGCACAAACGATGGAAACGTGTCACGTTAGATTAGGTGGCTTCGGGTGGGTCCCTGCGCTGCACTGGAGTTAGTGCTGAGTCCTGCGGGTCAGAGCATCCTCAGGAAGCATCACCACACCCGGGACAAGCGGGTCTGTCCCAGGGTGCGGAGCGGGAGCCACGGGAGGGTGCCGCTGGGATGGAGCCTCCTCCCTTCGTGTTAAAACCGGCTCGGGTTGAGTCCTCAAACTCAAGATAAGGCTCCACTCCTCCAGCCCCAGCTGTGAGGGTCGGGTCCTCCGGTGTGTGACCACCACCACATCTCCTCTGTGGTTTAACCAGTGCTGGTAGCTCCAGGCGGCAGCAGGACTGCAGCCCGGCTGCTCCGTATGGGAACGGAGGGATATGCAGGGAAGGGGCTTCATCCTTCATTTCTCAGACTGTATGGAATCACTAACGTACGTGAAAATTAGTGTGTATTTTGTGCTCCCAGATGCTTTGGTGGCTCCGTGATACTGAACAAACCTTTTCTCCTGCTGGGACCAAACAGACCCTCCTCTCCCCAGCTTATGTCTGGTGCCTAGAAGAATATGATGCTCCTTTTATACATATACACAGACACAGAGATAGAAATTATTCCTTTCCTCAGGTCCCTGTGAGTCTGCCCTCTGAGCAGCCCCAGCAACAGGGACTTGGGGAGTGCATTCCCTTCCATGGCCCCCACCACGGGATGAGAGGCTTCCCTCCACCTGCTCTGCCTGTCCCCAGCCTCATAGTCCCTTCTTGACATTCCAAAAGCTCTGGGACTGGTATGGCAGAGCCCACACTGTGTGACACATGAGTATCACCCTATCCCATCCTATCGGGGCTAGTGCTCACCCCCATACACCAGAGGACAGTGCTGGGGCTGAATTTCCAGCCTGGCTGCTGCCGCTGGTGGAATGCAGGCTGTGATTTTCTATCTTACCTTCAATCAAGCGGGAATGGCTGGAGCCAATGTCATCCTGTCATTCCCACACTCATGCTGACCAATAGCCATACGGCCACTGTGCTGGGTAAGAGGAGAGGGCAAAGCCAGGGCCCAGCTCTGGACAAACCCTTGTCTCCCAACCCAAGGTCCCAGGTTGTTTCACATCTATTACCAAACATCATGGTCCTTGCGTTGTACATCACAGGCTCATCCCACTGCAGAAGAAAATGGAGCATCCAGTGGCTCCCCAGGAGAGTGGCAAATGCAGCTTTATGTTGACACAAGAATCTTTTGCTCAGCACAGTCTTCATGTCCAACATTAAATACACTCTGTTAGAGCTGGGGTCTACCATCCCAAGTGGTGCCAGTGACATCCCTGCAAAAGGGTCCTGGTGTTTGAGGAGATCCCAGAGGGTTTGTTTGTTGGTAATTTAAGTTTCATCCTTTCCCCACCCTTACAAACCCCAGGGGCCTGCCCTTGGCGGGGATGGCACATGGCCAGCATGCTGAAGCCATGACTCCTGGGATTCAGGGTGCTTCCTGCCAGGCTGCGCTGTGCTGCACAGGATGTTTTATATGCCTGCTCCTTCAGTGAAAATAAATCTTCATGTTTGCAGTTTGCTTTAAACTACATCAAGGTGTCAGCGGAACTGATGGCTCCCTCTGAGAAACGACCTCAGTAGGTGCCGGTGAATTGCTCCAGGGTGAGCCAGGATCTCACCCTGTGATGGTCCCACTCAAGAGGAACAGACGCTGACCACCCTTCACAGTCCTGCCCACACCATCATCCTCACAGAGACTCTCAGTTCTCTCCCATTTGCACACAAAGGTCCATGCCTCCAGTGTCCACAAGACTCTGTGCACCAGCACAGACCCAGGGATGGCTCCAACAAGCAGATGCACCACCAAAATCCTCTTTCCTTCCAATTCCTCCTCCAGGTTGCTGCAGCTGGCACAGCACCTCTCCCACATCATCCATACCCGTCACTCCCCACAGTAATCGGGGGGTCCCTCCCCAGGATCTGAGCCCCATCTCCTCCATCCAGCATCCTGCTCACACAACCATTCCTCCTCACTGCTCTGACACTGCCCAAGGTCAATATGGAGCCAGGTTCAGGCCAGACTTCAGTGGTGGAGCCTCTTCATGAGCATGTGGGCTCCTTAATTTTCCCTTTAGCAGGGATCTCTGCCACTCTGGGTGCAGACAGAGCTTTCCAGTGCACAGGGAACCCTGTGGAGCCACTCAACAAGGCTCTGGGAGTGCCTGGAGATGGTCTGGGCTGTGCCTGGCCCTACACAACCCTTTTATTCTTGTGTGCGAACATAAACAGAGCGGTGTCCTTGTGGTCATCTCCTCCCGACACAGATCTCACATGAATCTGGGCTGAGTCCAAATGATCTTTATCTGTGGAGGAGATGGAGGATTTCCTATCGCCAGGCATTTTCCACTGCTCCAACCAGAGGCAGCCCAGTGTGATGGGGGAGGTGAGGGGATGGGGCAGAAACAGGGGAGCCCCTCATCATCCCCTCGCACACCCATCCCGGTTCAGTGGTGAGGGCTGCACCCTGATCTCACCTTCCCAAAGGGACACCAGCCCCACCAATGAACACCGTAAGGAGATGGACCTGGAAAAATGAACAGTGGGTAGCCCCTATGCCAAATATAACCATGAATGCTTTACCTTGTTGCTGGTTTCTCCAACAGCATGAATGCTGAGGCCACCACGTTCGGCAAAGTCCCATACTCAGCTCCTGCCTGACATTGCACAGTAAAATGAGAGAACAGGAAAAATAAAGGACCCCCCCCCCCAAACACACAGAAGGATTGCCTGGAGGAGCTGCCCCCAGCCACCCATGGGCAAATGCAGCAAGTGCCCCAACAACCTGGGAAACCCATTGCTTCCTATCCACCTTCTGCCCTTTGCCAGGGAAGAACTCCTCTCCCATTCCTGATTTGCACCTGGAAGTCTCACAGTTCCCATGAGGCTGTTTATTCTGATTAAAAGACGTCAGCTCATTGCTGTGTGTTTATTTAATATCCTTCTTAACAGCATCCTCACCCCAGAGATGCAACCCCTCTAACAAGCCCCTGGACACATGCTGACAGTGGGAACATGTTTCCATCCCCTCCCCTGGAGCAGGAATCACACCAATGGCTGCTGAAACCACACAGTGCCATGGCAATCACTGGTGATGGAGCTCAGTGGCTGGCTTCCACTCTGGTATGGGTGCAGACACCAGAACCCCCACAGCTGGAGAGGGGAGAACCTGAAAGCAGCTTTATACAGCACAGACTCACGGTCCCTCCTGTCAGCATGGCCGTGGATGCATCAGGCCCTTTCAGAAGAGCTAAAATCCGAACACAAATTCTCCTTTGAAATCAGCAAATGTTTGCCTGGAATCAATCCAAACCAAGCAGAGGTTTACACATTCCTGGGAAATACATTAAACGTAGCATACACCAGTCTTCCTAATGGAGCACGGTGACTCCATCTCATCCTGGATCACTTTGACAACCATTGGAAGACGTAGTGGACTTCACATTAATTTGCTTGGTAACAGGCATTTAGGTTTGATGCACTTAATACGGAAGAAGAGTGGTATAAATAAGTAATTCATATCCTACACACTTAATCTTTCCCAGCCAACTGGCACAAAGCAAGGGGAGGGTTTACTAACCCAGTAACTACTTATCTTTCACTGCACAGGAAGCTGCTGGAGTTGTGATAAACATGATCAAACTATTAAACTAAGAAGTCTCTGGCTCTGTGGTTTCCGGGAAATGGTGCCTCAAACAAGCCACAGCTCCTGCCAGCAGAGACAATGTTTGAGGAGCTCCTGGAGCAGTGGTGGATGCTGGGAAGGGACACTGGGGAAGCACACACTCAGAGGGACAGTGTTCCCTTGAAAACTGCAGCACAACACAACCCATCTCCAAACGTCAATGACTCTGCTGTGACCCTGCAGACAGCTGTGGATTGCATGCAGGAGTTACACACACCTACAGACTGGAGGAGGGAGCTGTGAATCCTGCTCACAGCAGCAATCTCAGGCTCTGCCCAGGCACCTGCCAGCCCTCGGTTCAGAGACACATCCTGCTGCTCGTGAGAAACGCCAACGGATTCATCCACCTTTGTCTGCCTAGGGAAGAAGTTCCCCCTTGGCAGTGGCCGTGCTCAGCTCCTGCACTGTCTGTGGAGCAGCACTTCCCCTTTCACAAATCACATTTCGCATTCTGAGCATGCGTCTCTCTTCCATGCCATTTTTGGTTTTCAGATAACCATTAGCTTAATTAATCAAGGGAAATGCATCATTTCTGACCCTCTGCTCTGCCGGCCAAGCCTGGGACAGTGGGAGAATGCTTCCCCCAAAACACCACTGGGCACCACCAGGTTCCTGCCTCAGCACCCACCCTCCAGCACCCTCATCCACTGCCACTGCCTCTGCCCAGCGCTCACACAGTCGCTGTGACACACAGAGTTGATTAAAACCCTCTTAAGATTCAGCACAGCCAGCAGGCAAAATGTCGACTCGAATCAGAGTTCACCTATTTCCACTTGCTCTCTGAGCACACACAATAAGGGTTTGGGGTCTCCATGCAGGCAGGGGAAAAAATCACAGACACAAAACGTACTACACAAGTTCCCATTGACTTTAGAGCATCAGCTGAGCCATGAGCTGAGCTGAGCTGTCAGTGATGACCTTGCCAACACACACACAGGTTTAACCAAATACCTGGAGCCATCTTTCCAATCACCAAGCAACAGATCTGAGCTATACCAGACTAAAACCAGTATCTGCCACAACCACAGGGTTTTAGATACTGCAACTCACCCACATCTTCAGCTCTGGTGTAACTGTAGGGTCCACATTACCCAAAACAACCAATTCTGATTGTTACAAGCTTGAGGCTCTTGGCCAAAGACATCAACATGCCATCAATGACAGTATTTCAATTAAGACCTTTGCCAAAGAGAAATCCACTTTAAGCAAAAGCCCAACATGAGAAGAGCTGGCAGCAGAGGCAGTTGGGCAGACACAAGCTTGGGAGCACTTGACTCCACTTGGGAATGCGAACTGGGGATCCACAGGGCAGTGGGGACTGTGCCCTGCATCTCACCCACATGCAGATGGGCTCCATGGGCATGCTGCTAGGTTGCCACCTTCACGTGAGCCGTGTTGTAAAGAATTAATTAGCCCTGTGCTGGATTCCCAGTGGACTCCAGCAATTATTAATCCAGTTCTGAGACATCCACAGGCTTTTTTTGGTGGAATTTGGACCATCTTCCTTTCCCAGAGAAGTTCAACTTCTCCTCTAACCATATGCACTGGGGATAACACAGTGTCAGGCTGACAATGAGCAACCACCCATTCATCGGGTGATCCACTTTCCCTGCAGTATTCCAGGTTTCCCATCACAGACCACATGCAGCCCATTGTGCTTTTGCCAGCCCAGCTCCTGGCCTTGCTGCCAGGAGAACATGGGATACCTCCATGTGCTATGATGCATGTCCTTGCCTGTGCTCCTGGGCAGAACTCGGAGCTATATTGAACACGAAGAACCTCGGAGCTGGTTGTAACCTGCAGGTACCTGCTCCAGGGCTCCCCAGCCACCGCCTGCCCGCACAGGAACATCTTCCATATGCGGTAACAAACGCACTCCGAATCCCAGTGGGTTTTGTAAAGGTTTATAGTCCTTTGCAGTGATTGCATGATACATTTCTTCCCCCGTGACACAGCCCTCAGACCAGGAAGCGCTGCTGGCAGCTTGCACTCCACCTCCCAGCCACCGGGCTCTGCAATCCGATCTACACTAGCTGCAGAACATCAAATGCACTTTCAACATCTCCATTTAATATTTACATTCAAGCAATTAATAATTGGAAGCTTATAGTTTAGACATTTCTAATAGCAGCAATTTCTATAATAGCTTGTTTAGCTTTAGATAACCATTTTTTTTTGCACATAGAAACACCACATGTGTACAGTATCAAAAAATATATACCAGGGATGGTCCTGCGGCTGGGAAGGAGGGGACGAGACTAACAAATGCTGAATGGTTAAAAAGGAAAACAGAAAATATTCATTTGATATAGTTTATAAGGTGATCTAGGGACTCCATAAATCTAGGCTTTATATTTCATTATATAAATACCTACAAATAAATATATTAGCGTGGCCCAAGAGCGACCAGCTTTCAGCTCAAACAATACATTTCAAGAACACCACGTACAAACGGGAGCAAGAATCACTCGACAAGTTAGCACTGTTAAAATATAATACTATAACTCTGAGTAACTGGTGGGCCCCATCCTCGTGGGCCCTGATGGCGGGCAGGAGCAGCGGCAAGGACACCCCGCGTGGCAGGGATGGCCGCGGTGCCAGACCCTGGCCCAGCATCCCTTCAGTGGGGACCGCAGGTTTGGCCCTGTGGCGTGGGCAGGGGGCACGCAGGCTCCGGGGAAGGGGCACCAGTACCTTAGGGGGAGGCTGTGGGGCCAGTGGCCCCTGGGGCGTGCAGGCAGCTCCCACAGGGAGCAGCCACCGTCCCACCTCACACCGTCACGTACTCCTTGAAGGTCACGGTCAGGCAGTTTGCGGTCACATCTGTGATAATTATATTCCCAAAGAAGGGCTTGAATTCCTGCAGGGACTCGGCGTCCTCCTCCTCATCCTCCTCTGTGGCCTCCCGGGGTTGCGAAGGCTCTGTGGCTGGTTTCTCGGCTGGTGCCGGTGGCACCTCTGGCTTCACCTGCGCCAGGGGCAGCTCACCCTCCACCCGCGGTTTCACACAGCGCAAGTCTATGGGCTCATCCAGGTCCGAATCCAGGAGGATGACCTCCGGCTGGGCGGGCAGCTCCGGCCGCTCAGGGGCCGGGGGGCTGAGGCAGTTTGGGGCACTGATGCTCCGCGACGTCAGGCGCTTCTTGCCTGGCTCCCGCTCCACATGTGGCTCCGACAGGCAGCGCTTCCGCGAGCTGGGGCTGGAGAGGTTCAGTCCCATAGAAGGAGGGCTGTGCTCACAGACAGGATTCAGGGACCAGGGCACGAGGTCCGGCTTTGTGGTGAGCTGCAGGGGCTGCTCCGCCGGGGGAAGGGGCAGCTCCTTGGCCACGGGAGTCTTTTGGGGACTTTCCTCGAGCTCCGCAGCAGGCTGCTGGCCCTCGTCCTCTGCTTTGCTCAGGGCATTGCTGCCCACCACCCTCTCCTCCCCTGGCTTCCTCCAAGCCTCCAGCTTCTCCTCCCCACCCTTCTTAGGAGTCCTCTCCTCTGCAGCCCGCTTCCGGGGAGGCTCCCCGGACTTGATCTTCACTGCCTGCATGCCGTTCTCCATGTACTTGCTCATGACGATCACGATGCGCCCATTCTTGTTTTTGTTCTTGACAATCTTCATCTTACCTCCCAGGCCGTTGCTGGTCACCCTGTCCCGGGGGGGAGGCCCAGTACCACTGGACAGGTTCTTCTCAGCTCCGTTCTTGCCCTCTGCAGCAAGGCTCTTGACCGGGCCCAGCAAGTTTTTGGCTGGGCCATGAGCCCACTTGTCCGGGTGAGAGACCAGTGGGCTCTTGTTACTGTCCAAGCAGGACTGGCTCTGCGGCTCCTTGCTGCTGGGCTGGTAATGGGGTTCATACATCTTGGGGTCCGGCTGGTAGTGGTGGTGCTTCTTGCTGTTCAGCTGGTAGTAATACTTCCCTTTGCTGTGGGACTGGTGCTTCATGCTGCTCTCCTTGCCGTTGGGCTGGTACTGGTGGTGCTTCTTGCTGTTGAGTTCATACTGGTGCTGCTGGCTCTTGCCGGAGGAGCCAAGATCCAGCTTTGGCCTGTTGTCCACGGCAGGGTCCTGCAGCCCAGTGAGGATGTTCGAGCGGCGGGCGAAGGAGGGAAGCTGCAACAACACAAAGCAAGGAGCTGTGGTCAGGCGGGCCCAGAGAACATGGTGCCAGTGCTGTGGCAGGTGCCGAAGGCTCCGGTGAACCCCCCCATCCAGCAGCTCTGGTTACGGGACACTGCATCACAGGGCGCAGGCGGCCTCAACCCACTCCAACTCAGAGGCTGTGCATTGCTCCAGATTAATGAAGCAATGAAAAGAAGAAAAGCACCCTTCAATCAGCTGTCTGGGAACAGGGGCTGAGCGGGACGCCGCTGCCGAGCAGCCTGCTAATGCCACCCGGCTGCAGCAGGGCTGGGGCTGCCTGATGAGCTCAGCGCTGGGGGTCCCCGGGGCACCCGCCCGGCTCCTGAGCATGATGAAACCCACTGCAACCAGCTCCCAGAGGACGGGTCGGGGCCGTGCAGTGGGGCTGGGTTTCCCCATGCATTTACCTGCACGACCAGCGGCTTAGGCTTCGGGCCCCGCTTGCGGTATCCCATCAGCTGCTCCTGCCGCTCCCTGCGGGAACACGGAGTCACGGTGAGGTCCGACCGGCGGCACACGGACCCCCGGGGGCACCCCAACGACCCCGCACGGGTGCAGCCAGGCTGCAGGAGGGAAGCGGGGCCAGGGGGTCCCGCAGGAGGCGGCGGCACAGGGACACGGGTGACCCGCGGAGGGAGCCGGCGCCGAATGAAGGCGATGTCCCTCCTCCCGCCACTGCGGCGAGGGCTGAAGTTTACAGTGTGCGCCAGAACACTACAGGAAATCAATGCACGGAAGGGAACGAACCCGCAGCAGCAGCAGAGCCCAGCCCGGCCCGGCCGAGCGCAGCGGCAACGGCAACGGCACCGCCTCCTCCCCGCGCCCGCACCGAGTCCCCGGGCGGCGGGAGCGCGAAGCGCGGCGCGGGGGGAGCGCGGAGCGGGGGGACCTTGAACTGGAGGCGTCACCCGCGTCCCCGGGCGCCCGCCCCGCCGGGGCCGCGCCCCCGAGCCCGAGCCCGGGCCCGTCCCGTGCCGTGCCCGTGACGCAGCCGCCACCCCCCGCTCGCCGCTCACCTGTTCTGGAAGGCGATGAGCAGCCGCGGGTCCAGGATGTTCTCCTCGGGCTCCCACGTGTTGTATCTTGCGAGAGGGGAGGAGAGCGGCCGTCAGCCGCGGGGCCCCGCCGGGAAGGGCCGAGGTCCCGGGCAAGAGGGTGCCCGGCAGCCCGCCCGCAGCACCGGGCCCGCCTGGGAGCGGGTGATGGGCGCGGGTCCCGGTGGGTGGGGGGGATGGGCGGGGAGGGGGGGGCGGCACAGGGGACGGAACTGTTTATTTAGCGCAGTTATTATTCCGGAGGAATTCGAGGCATGTCATGATGAAATGTTCCAAATCCCCTTTCCCGAACCCAGCAAAGCGGCCACGGCGCGGGCAGGGACCGGGCCGAACCCCCCGCGCCCACCGCCCGCCCTGTCACGCAGCTCCCGAAGCCCCCGCAGCGGCCGCGCTCGCTCCGCCGCCGGTGCCTCCGCCTCGGCGGGCTCCCGGGGCCGCCCGCCCGCCCGGGCTGCGGGTTATTTTTGAGGTTATTCCCCCTTCCCCCCCGCTCGCCCCCCCCCGCTCGGTTCTGCAATATGGAGCCCGGCTCCCGAGGAGGGAAAGGGGGAAGGAGCCATTTTCTGGTGCACATCAGCCGCCGCCTGCCCGCCTCGCTCGGCTCCCGCCGCCGCCACCACCGGGCCCCGCGGCCGCGTCTCGCTGCCCGTCCGCCCGCCGCCCGGCCCGGGGCCCTTCCCGGGAAACGAAGCGCGTTGCAGCCCCGCCGCCGGGCCGCCCCTGCCCCGGCCCCGTCCCCGCTGCCCGCTCAGTACTCACTTGGGCGACCATCCCCTCCATTTCACCAGGTACTCGACTCTGCCCTGCGGAGCGCGGGAGGCAAAAACACGGCGTCAGCTGGACCCACCGCCCGCCCGGGCGCCCCCCGCCACCCTCCGCCCCTCACCTTTCGGATCCGCTTCTTCTCGATGCTCTCCACCGCAAAGACGTGCTCCCCCACCGCCGGCAGCTCCATGCTGCACCCGGGAAGGGCCGCGCCGGGCCGGGCCGGGCGTCCGCGGCCGCCGCTGCAGCCGAGCTGGGCTCCGGCTCCCGGCAGCTCCCGCCGCCGACCCGACAGACACTGAGCCGCGGCACCGCAACCCGTGCAAATCCCGGAGCGAGACGTCAGGGAGGCGGCGCCTCCCGGGCCCGGCTGCCCGTCAACGGCGGGGCCGGGGGATTGGCGCAGACCTGCCGGGGAGCGAGGCGGGGAGGGGGCGGGCGGCGGGGGGGGGTGCGGGCAGCCCGGCCCCCGCCCCACGCGTGACTCAGCACGGCCCCCGCGGGGGGCGGTGGAGCCCTGGGGCAGGTGCGAAACCCGCAACACCGGGGCCGGGGGGGGTGAGCGGGCGGGGGCCTCCCCACGGGGTCTGGTGACGGGGGATGCGCCCTCGGGAGGGCTCCGCGCCACGTCGCGGGCTGCCGTGGGCCCGGGGAACGGGGCTGCTCACTCCTTGCGCGGCCCGAGCCCGCTGCCTGCTCCTGGGGCCCGGCCCGCAGCGGGCCCTAGCCCGGCCCGGAGGATCCTTCGCCCGCTGCCAACCGGGCGCTGCTCGGAGGGTCCCCGTGGTCGCGGGAGCACGGCCCGAGCCACGCAGAGGCGGGGATCCTGTGCTGCAGGAAGGCCGGAGCGCCCGGGGGAAGCGGGCCCAGGGCAGGTGGCGGCGGGTTTCCCTCGCCGGTGCCGGAAGCCGCAAACGGCGGCGGCGTGCGGGGACCGGCGAGCACGGGGCGGGAGGCTCCGCGCACTCGTTCTCGTTTGCGCAGATGACGGGGAGCGGGCTGGGGCCCACGCGTGTCCGCGCCGAGCTGCGGCTTGACAGCGGAGCCGCCTCAGCCGTTCCCTGCTCTGCACCGGGTAACGTGGCGGTGCCAAACGGAAGCGACCTTCCTGCCCCTGGGCAGGTGGAGCGGGGCCGGCCGGGCACCTCCCGGTGCGGATCCCCCGCTGAGGGCACGGTCAACTCCGGACCTTCCCCTCCGCCTCTGCGGGAGCTGTCCCTGCTGCAGACCCCCGCGGGGCAGGACGAGAACGACATGGGGCAGGTCCCGGGGGTCTCTGCTCCTGATGTTGGCAGGGATCGATCTCCGCAGGTGCCAGAGAACCGGAGCCGCCGCGCCCGGTGCGTCCCGAGGCCGGCCCGGGGCCGCGGTCGTGCTGCCGCCGTCCCTCTCCGCCGGGGCTCTGCCAGTTCATGGACGGGGTGGCCGCTCCCCGCAACTTTCGCGGTGGTGCGGGAGCGGCGGGGCTGAGTCCGAGCGGCACCGGGGCCCGGAGCGGCTCCTCTGCCGCAGGTCGGGCCGTAGCGCCCGTCCCCCCGAGAATGCGCCGCGTTCCCTCGGGGCTGTCCCCTCCTGGACCCGGGGGCACCGCTGAATGTCACCGCGTCGGGGACCATAACAAAGACGCAGCCGCCGCGATCGCGGAGCCGAGCCAATAAAAAGCAAACTGATATTACAATTTTGATTTCCCTGGAGGGCTGAGGGGGCTTAATGTAAGAATTATTATCCATTGTGAACCGCAGCCCAAAGCAGCGCACGTGGCCACGCTTAAAGTCTTATTTTATCTATTTTTTAACTTAGCCGTTTTCCTAAGAACCACACGTCCATTGAAATTTATGCCAACGGAGTTTGTTAACCCTCCCCTTTGACATTTCAAGCTTCTCCTGTTGCCAAAGGAGACAAGCCGAGCACAAACCACTAATGCTGGCAATAAAACTGAATGCCCAGGAACGAGCAGGATTTGGTGCAATTCCTCCCCAACTCCGGGCCCAGCCGACCGGGAATGCTGAGCTCTTCCCAGGCCCCCAGCAGGAAGAGGAGATAAGGAGGGCAGGGGCTGGCTGCCTGCATATATATATATATAAAATACATACATATTTTTAACCGTGTGAGCAGACATCCTTGGCATCGCGGCAGAACCTGCCTCAGGAGCAGGCTGAGAGGTCACTGATGAAATATAATATTAAATAAATCAAAAAAGGTGAAAGCAACACCGAAAACCAACATTAAGAGCATTTAATGCTTCGTGGCTCCCACAGCTCAGCGCCAGCTCCTGTCCTGTAGGCTTCTGCAGGATGTTCATCTGCTTTCTGTTACCAGGCTGATTGCACATGATTCACAGTAATGATTGTAATGGTGGTGATTTTCTCTCTCTTACCTTGCTCAGATAACAGCAGCTCATGAACTGATACATCATCCCCTTTGTCGAGTCGAAAGAGGACGCCTTATTTGAACCACGTAACATACCCTAAATGAGGAAGAGAGGCAATGCTTCCAACTGTTGCCTCTTCTTGACTGGCTGGGGCATATTACAGGGATGAGAAAAGGGAGAGGAGGTTTCCAACCTAAAGAAACCAGAACCAGCTGCTGCCTACTGGAGCCAAGAGAGTGGCTGTTTCACACCGCACAGATTATGGTTTGCCTGTCTGGGGGAGGCACGAAGGGCAGACACACGTTCTGTGGCTGCCACACACCGTGCAAGGTCTCAGGTTCCTTTACACCCACAGAGCATCAGCAACCACAGGGCCCTGGGCCGAGTGGAGATGCCAGGAGTGGGCACAGACCAAGCACAGGGGCTCCAGCCACCTCTACCTCCGTGTGCCCTGATTCTGCATGGGGCAGCCCCAGGGTGAATGTATGACAGAACCTCCAACAGTCAGTGCCAGGTGTGCTTCCTGCAGGTGCTGGGAAGCCCACAGAGGCAATTTCCCCTCAGATACTTGCTGGCCACATTCCCTTCTCCTGCCCAGAGCTGAGGTCTGTCTGGGTTCATAGTTTTCATCATTATTTATCAAGTTCCTACCCCAGAGTCAGGGCCAGGTTCTGCCCCTGAAACACGAGGCACTCACTTCCCCTCACCCTGTATGCAGACCTGCTTGCTGCTGCTATCAGCGGCACTGATTACACATGCCATCATTTCTGATGTTGCTCATTAGTCTGTATCATTATTAGCAATTCAAACCAGCAATTCTTCCTCAGCTGTAACCCTCCAGTGCCACCGACATGACCCCAAGGCTGCAGTTTGGGTGCCCTGGTGGGACCAAGGGTTCCTCCTGGAGCTCCAAAGGGCCAAGATCACACCAGGCAAAGCACCAAAGAACAGAAAGTTAATTCATGAGTAGTTACAGTATTCCCTCCAAGGCCACTCTTGCTGGGGCCAGACACAGATTTCATGACTCTTATATGAGGGTGTCCTTGGAGGGGGGGAGTGCTGGTCCCATTCATTCCTCCTACCTGGTCACCCACAGCCATGGCCAATAGGGCTCCTAGGTCTGCCCTTCTGCTTTTATCATCCCTGGCTCACATCTGGAATTGTGGCCAGTTTGAAAACCAGGTTATAATACAGCCTGTGCTGAGGTCAACACCGTGCTGGAGACAAGAAAAGGACAAGTAGGTAGGCTTGGGGAGGGGGAAAAAGCAAACCCACAAAAACAAAACCCACCACTCAATCAATAGGATGCCATGAGGTAAGATGCAGACAATGAAACCCTGCTCCAGGTTGCCAAGGCAAATCTGTCAATAGAGTATTGAACAAGCAGATCTGACTTGCAATTATTGTCTCCTTCTAAACACAAGCTGCCCCTTTGCCTCACGGTTCAAACCCACCACTGGTGCTGAGTGACTGCTGGCCAGGGTTGGTTCAAATGATTAGGGAAGAGACAACTCTGCTGGAAGCTGGGCTGGAATTCACTCCAGCACAGGCACTGAAAACCCCTGGAGCATCCCAGCACCTTCACTCCAGCAGCTGAAGTGACGCGCCCTGCCCCCAGTGTAACGGGCTTTCTAATGCAGCAAAACCCCCTTTGCCACAAACCATTTACTTTTCAGAGCTCTCAGGAAAACATCCAGGGCCGTGGAGCACACACGAGCATTTTCAGACACTGCAGCAGGAAGAAAACCGGTGCTCGGAGCGCCTGGCACTGTAACACCATAGAGTCTGAGCACGCGGGGCTGGGGCTGTCAGTGTGGAACAAGCTGGGGGCTTTAAACCCAAGCACAGCAGCAGGGTCTGGAGCTGCCATCACCCACCCAGAGGCAGCAGCAGTGGGAAAATCCAGAGGCAAAACCACCCTGAACTGGGTCATCACGTGGAAACCTGAACGGCCTCACAAGTGCATCACCGCAGCCGCTGCCGGGGCCACGCTGGCTGAATTTGCTCTCTGGAGCTGCTTCCAAGCACGGGCGAGGAGAGGCTGCCTGCAGAATGCCCCCGGATGAGGCACGTGTCGGTACACTGTGTGCTTCCACAGCGGTTCAACAAAGCACAATGGAGCCTGCTCCCGTGCAGGGGCTGAGACACGGGAGCACACGTGGCACAGTTACCCAGGGTGGTCATTGTGTGGGCACCCTGGAATCCCCCATGGATGGGGCAGCCCTGAAGGAAGGAGGTGACTGCCCAGCCCTATGGAGCTGCAGGGAGGGCAGCACCTAACAGCAGGTTCCAAGGAGACTCCATCCCTTGGCAACTTGGATGGGAATAACCCCCCTTCCCCAGGGCCCTTCTCCACTGTATCTTCACCCCCAGCCTTAGGCATGGTGCCTCAGAGACCATCTGTCCTTAATCTTCTTAGAGTCAGGCAAGTCAGGAGAAATCCAGAGGAAAGAGGCACTGGAATCCCTCTGTCCCCAGCCATGACTGTCCTTCCACAGCACAGGGCTCAGCACCCACCTGATCCATGGCAATGCAGACTGCTTGGGACCCCAGACAGCGAGCATTGGGAAGCATTCCCACTCAGGAAGAGAGCAGGGGGCTGTGGGGCAGAGGAAGATGAGAACTCTTCCCCTGCTCACTGCAGGGATCCCGGTGAGCATCATCTACCCTATGAGCAGCCCTGCGGAGGACTGAGCTCTGAGCTCTCTTCCACCTCTTATCACTTAAGCCGATGCTGCTCCTTGCAGCCAAGTGCAGTGATGAGATTTCTCTCCATCAGCAGTGGGGCTGCGCATGTCTCTCCATGAGGCTGCAGTCACTGGTGGCAGCAGCGAGGAGCTGCTCAGCACTGTGAAAGGACTGAGATGTTTTGAGCAAGCTTCTCCAGTCTGCTCCATGCTCTTCCATGGGAAAACAAACAGCACCAGCAGGCTGCAAGCCCCAGACAGCTCCGCTCCAGAGCCACTCCACAAAATCAGACAAGAAGCCACTGGAGTCCGGTAGAATTGTGGACACAAACCCAAGTAAAACGTATTGCACAAAGGCTCCTCTGCAGCAGAAGCCACACAGGGAACACCAGAGTCCAGCCCAGGAGCCAGGATGGCTCTGACTGCCCCTGGCAAAACAGCCCTGAGGTGAGTCTGGGTTTCCTCTCCAGGCAGATGGGAGCTGTGCACCCGTTGCAGAGAGTGGTAGAAAGCTGAGGAGAGCAGAGGTCAGGTGGTGGTTTGGAAATACCATCAACAGGCTCTGGGTAGAAGTTACCCCTGTGGCTGCCCAGGGCTTCCCCCTGTGACTCTCCAACAAGCTCCAGAGGAGAACAAGAAATTCCCTGTTCCTTAGGAGCCAGGCTGAGAAGCTGCAGCTCATTTCACACCAGAGGTGCAAGGGCAGAAGCCTCCAGGCAGATACTTCCCCCATCAGAGCAAGCAGAAGCCAGGCCTCCACACTCCTTAATGAGCAAAACCACCAACCTGCTCCCGATGAAGTGAGTCAAAGCACAGACCTGCAGGAGGGTCCCCATCCCTCTCTAGGAAGCAGTCCAAGACTGGGATCTAGTACAAAGCCTTGACCATGCTAAGGCACAGGTTCCACCCCATGTGGTCTGATGGTGGGATGAGAGCAGATGATGCAGCTGCAGTCCTGGACAATTATAGGAGCTTCCAGGGAAGGATTTTGTCTGGAGCTTCTCAAGTTGCTCTGACTCTGCATGGGCAGTCAGGGAGATGGCTTCAGTGGGAGGGGGGGACTCTGGAGCACAGGAGCATTAATCTGACATTTCAATGAGCAAACTGAAAGAATATCAGAAACTTTGACCTGAAGTTTATTTTGAAAGCATTAAACACAGTCCCCAAATCATCCCTGGGAGATAAACCACCACCTGAACCTCAGCAGTAACACACCACTGGAGCTGGCACATGCAGCAGAACCTGATTCCTCCACTCACACGGCTGCAAAGCCAGCTTGGGCTGCACACACCCATGGGGATGGCAGTGCCAGGTTCTGCTCACCCTACATCAGGCTGCTCCTCTGAGCTGGGAGAAGGGGCTTCAGCTGGGCTTCTTGGGGGGCAGCACACCCAGAGGTCACCCAATGGCCTCATCCTGTGCTCAGACTCCCTTAGCACCCCCCCATGCAACAGCTTTTCCTGGCATGATGATCACCCATGAAGCCTTCTCCAGCTACAGAAGGAACTGTGTTGGCCATGCCAAGATAGTTAAGTGCAGACATTGATTGATTGATGGATTGATTGATAGGTTGATTGGCTGTGATTACAGCAATTGCAGCCCTGGAGAGTGCTCCTGCACCAGGGTGCTGTCATGAGCTGCCTGGGAAGGGCAGGGGCACTGGTGTGGTGGAGAGCTGCTCCCGGGATACAGGGCATGGGGAGGAGGGAAAGGGAAGCAGGGAAAGCTGCAGCCCTCCCATGCCAGGACCAATGCTGCAGGCACCACCCGCTGCTGGCACCGGCTCCTCTGGCAGAGCCATCACACCCCATGGCGCTGATCCCAAGTGATGCCGCGGCCTCCCCTCCCCGGGCAGTGATGGGTAATCGCCCACAGACAGGAGTAGTAATTACTGGTTTGGGCTGGGACCGCTCAAAGAGCTGCAGGAAGAGGAGCAGGCGGGGGCTGTGTCAGCACTTGTCCTGGCCTGCGGTCTGGGAATGGCACATGGAGAGGCTGGCACATGGCAAAGGGTGTGTGGTCACGGATAATTCATAGAATCACAGAATCCCAGCTTGATTTGGGTTGAAGGGACCCTAAAACCGATCCAGTCCAAACCCCTGCCATGGACAGAGACACCTTCCCCAGGGCTGTGGCGTCCTGGCTGCTGGCACAATGAGCTGCAGCTCCCAGCACTTGGTACTGTGTCCATGTGATGAGTGGGTTTGTGGCTGCCCTTTTGGGTCTCTCCTCAAACAAATGGCCACAGGATCTTTGCTCCGGGCACGTGGTTCCCTTGGCAGTGAGCTGGGACCTGCTGCAGTGGATCCACTAGCCACAACTCCACCAAGTGCTGCTGCCCCTCTGCTTCTCCCCACTGGCTGGTCCATGGCTGTGACCAGCAGCCACCACACAGTGTGTGATGGTTCTGAAGGCTCTGCACCTGCACGCAGGCTGTGCTGGTGCAGGCAGAGGGAGGAAGCGCATGTGGCTCTGTGGTGAGGCTGTTTCCATCCTCCTGCACCTGAGCACCAGGGCGCAGCTCCCACAGCCCTTGCCTGCGATGCTGCCGCTTCCTCCCTGCTGCTGCTCGAGCATCACCTTGGCTGGTGCAGCCGGAGCCCATGGCCGGTGTGAGGAGGTTCCACAGTGCCTGCCTGGGCACCTCATCCTGCAGCGGATTGCACCGAGTGCTGCTGCTTTCAAGGGTTTCACAAAGGTTTTCCGGCCATGCTGCCCGCCCTGTGCCTTGCACTGTCACCAGAGAGCTCCTGCCATGAAGCTGCTTAATGCAACCCAAGCCCAGCTACATTTAGCCCATCAGAAGGACATGTTTTCCTGGGGTCAGGAGCCCATCTCTGTTTGCAGGGCTGAAACCCACAGGGTCGTGGGCCTCTAGATGAAGCAGCCACCACTGTGTGTCACAGTGCTGGAGTCCCTGCTTCATGTCCCTGCTCCTGCCAATCTGTGGGGCTCAGGCAGTGATTACACACTGTGAATGGGTCACTGCTGCAGACAGCTCAGCCCGGTGCTGGGATGCGGATGGGACAGTGTGTACATTCGTTACACCTCAAGGATAACCGGCAAGTCTATTGTGTGTTGTACAGGCAGAGCAGGCACTGGGCTCCAGGCTCACACCAGGGTGAAACAGCCACACAGGAGCTGGGTGAGCACTACTGGGGAGGCACACTGGTGGCTGACTGGTTAGACTGGCTCCTCCAACCTCAGCCCCTCCTTGGACTGGTGTACATACAGAACTGCCTGCATTTGGGTGTACAGAGCTGAGTATTTGCTAAAGGACTCGAGCTGGCCCTGCCCCTGCCTGGTAGAGAGGTCCCGGCCCATAATGACATTGTTCTGGGCTCTGCGGGTGCTGGTGCCTGACCTTAGGATGCTTTTTCACGCTGGATATTAGGTGAAGGTGTTGGAATTTACACACGGGAGAGTGGCAAAGCAGCATTACGGTGAGAGCAGGGTGTTCCTGTCCAGAGAGCCCTGCAGCCTAAGAAACCCCACACCAAGGACCTCTCTGGGCAGGGGAAACCTCTCTGTGAGGCTGAGGGGGCCATGGCTGGGCCGGGGGCTGTTCCTTGGAGAGCTGCAGACCCTTCTCATTTCCCTTTTCTGTGCCCCAGGCACCTATTCTTAGGCTGCTGCCCACTGCCTGGTTTCCCCTGGGGATGCTGTGCAAGGTCTGGGAACTCCAGCATCTGCACGGGCAACACCAGCGATGCTTCACTTCCTGAGCTCACCCCTTCACCCCACAGCACAGGCAGCAGCTCTGCCGCCCTCCTGCAGCCACCCCAAGTCCCCCTGCTGCTGGGGATCCATGTGCTGAGCACCCATGGGGGCACTGTTCCTCATCCTGTCCTCCTTGGCACAGCCCATCCCCTGACCCCCACTGCCACTGGGCAGTGGAGCAGCTTTTTGGCTGCCCATGGACCTTCTCAGGGAGCTCTGTGCAGTGGGAGCTCCACCAGCTCAGTGGAACAAGTTGAGCTCCTTTTGGAAATGTGCTTGCTGCTCCTAGTCACAACAGGCACAATTCCATGCTCCAGCTGTTGGATCTGGTTGGGTTTCCCTGCGACAGATCAAGGAGCTGTCCCAGTCTGGAGAACCATCCTCCAGGTCGGCAGCAGGGGCTGTGATCATCCCCTGCCTGATCCCCTGTGGGGATAAAGCCCCTGGCACTGGACTCTGGGGGCTGAGACAGTCTCAGGCTTCCAGCAAGCTGGGAAGAGTCAGGACAATGTGAGAAAAGAGCCAAGCAAAGCAGCTTGGCTGCTTTGACCAGCAAAGAGCAGCAGGGCCCGATGTGAGGGCAGAGGATGCAGGTGAGCATCAGACCAGGGCACAGCTGTGACTTCAGCCTGGGACCAGGGGCTTTGGTGATGCTGATGGTCTGCCCAGCAGGGGGGATTGCAGCGTGCGCACAGCTGCAGCGCTGATTCATGGGGCTCTGTCATTAAAACACAGCCACTGCCCTAGTCCTTGGGGATTTACTGCCTGCAGCCAGGAAATACAGCACGTGCAGCCTCCTTGCATTGGAGGGAACAGCAGGGCTCAGTCCTGGACCACCCCTTGCAGCAGCCTTGTCCCTCCTGTGGGTAACAGGGAAGTGTGAAGACCAAGTGAACACACTGGACACAGTGTGGATGGAGCACGAGGTGGGAATGGATGTGGAGATATCCGAGCCAGTGATGGATGTAGGGATGTTCGAGCCAGGGATGGATGTGGGGATGTCCAAGGCGGGGATGAGGCTGTGTGGGGCAGGGATGGGGGCTGTGAGGAGCAGGGAGATGGGGATGCAGCAGTGCAGGGTGCTCGGGGAGCCCCCAGGTAAGGAGGCTGCTGCCGACACGGGCGCGGTGCTGCTCAGCCCTGGCTGCTCCAGCTCCGCCGCTCCTCAGCCCATGTTTGGGCTGGGGCTGCAGCAGGGCCATAAAAGGCAGCGTTGGGAGGGCGCTGGGGCTGCTGCTGCCGCATCGGCCGCTGCGCTGGGAAGTCCTGGGGACCGCCGCCATGGGCAAACCCTCACCCCAGCACCCATGGGTGCGCGGGGTGCTGGGAGCGCGTCTGCACGGTCCTGCAGGAGCACAGCCCGAGCTGCAGCCAGGATCCCGCTGGACACATCCTCCAGTGTCCTTCCCAGGCTGTGGAGTCAGGGCTGCTCCTCTGGAATGTCGCTTTTAGCAAGGGGCAGTGACAGTCCATAGATGAGGGAGGGTGTTTGCAGCTGAGACTGACTCAGGAGGGGTGGCACAGACCAGGACATGGGAATTGGAGGCACCAGTAGAGACTGGCATGGGCTGAGAGCATGGACATGAAAACCAGGCTGAAATCATGCTGCGAATTCATCCCGGGGGATGCTTGGGCTCACAGGAGTCTTGAAGGGGAGAGGATGGGGCAGGAGCTGAGGCAGAGGGGAAGGAGCAGTACGCCTGATAGCTCATTATGGGGTGGCAGATACAGCGGTGGGGTGTCTGTGTGTTTTGGCTGAACCAAAGTGAACACAAGCTGAGGACCAGAGCTTGGAGGTGCTCAGTGAGCTGAGGTCCAGCAGATGTGCAGTACATGCAGTACCTGCAGTGCGTGCAACAAATGCAGGCAAACCAGCCAGCTCCAGAGGGCAACAGTGGGGAGCAAAGTGGAGGCAGTGGAATTTTGGGGTGATGCAGGACTCGTTCCCTCTGGGAACTTTCTCTGGCTGACCCCAGGGACCTGAGCACTGACCAACACACAGAGGGAACAGCAGAGACGGGCAGGTAACGGCCCCATCACACAGCAGGGACTGGGAGGAAAGCCGGAACGTGCGGCAGCGCTGCCGGGTGGGTGTGAGCCAGCCCGGAGGAATGCGAGGAAGATAAACAGTGAGGAGGAAGGGCGATTCCCAGGTATCGGGGTGGGCACCGCCAGCAGCAGGGCAAAGTGTGGGTGCTGCAGAGCTAGGGCCGTGATCCCAGCCAGAGGCGCGGGGGATCCCTCCCGTATGGCATTGCCTGGGGCCTTTGGCAAAGGCTCCTGCTTGAGCTGGCAAAGGGGCTTTGGCAGCACAGTAACGCTCAGCCCGGCTGCAGCCATCTTAGACCTGGCATTACACAAAGCAAAGTGGATCCCCGGTGATGGCATCTCCTCGCACCCCACACGTGGCTGTCGGGGTCTGGGGGCTGGCCCCGGTGAGAGCGGCTCCTGGGCCCGCTCAGCCCCTGGCTGCAGGGGACACGGGGCTGGTCCCCGCCTTGCCTCGGCTCGTGCTTCCGCACAGTCACACTGCTCGTTCCCTGCCTGAACGGCGAAATTAAGCCCAGCAACAATGAGCCATCGATTATCCCATTCTATCGCCACGGGGCCCGGCTCCACCGCTGGCTGCTGGAGGGGCAGCGCCCGTGGCCTGCGCAGCAGCCCTGCTCCGCCGAGCCCTCGGCATCAGGAGCCGCACACCCGGTGTTGCCGGGTCCACAGCCCCGCAGCAGCCACTGCCCCATTCCCAGCAGCAGAGCCCTGGCCCCAGCCTGCGACGGAAACGGCCCCAGTTCCATAGGAACCGCCCCGTCCCGGAGGGCTCTCGGGGCCATCCCAGCACTGGCAAGCTTCAGGTTTGCTCCATCCATTTGCATGTTGCTCCCCACTTTCTGTGGGGCTGTTCTCCCTACAAAGTCCCCCTTCTTCCCTCGTTGCTTCCTGCCTGCAGCCACAGCTTCCTCTTGGCTGTTGCCTGTGAAGCTCAGGAGAAGCCAAGTGATGTGATCCCATTGGTGCCCTCATTCCATCCCCAGTTCCATCCCATCCCATGCAGGGGGAAGCCCCAAAAGCCGCAGGTCTTGGTTGGCCATTTCTTCCCATTTCACCGATTTCAGCCTTGTTTGTTCCAAGTCATTTTATTACCCAAACCACTGACAAGTGATTTTTCAGGACTAGGAACTCAGCACGTGTGGACCCTCATTGCCTGCCCCACAGTGCCCACCCCCTGCAGGGCTCCAGGTCTGCCTCCCCTAGTGATGCCTGTGAACATTCCGGTACCACAGAGCATCCTTCCAGCAGCAATTTGCAGGAGAAGGGGTGGTTCAGGCCGTGTTTTGGCAGCAAGAAGCAGGGTGGGCACCCTGGGGTGCTCGTGGGTGGCAGCCAAGTCCCAGTCTGCTCCCTGTGTGGGGGTGAGTTTGTCACCCATTCACAGCCCAGGCAGCGGTGCTGGTGATGCTGCGATGTCTGTATGGGGATGTTTTCCTTGCTGATCTCCCACCTGCGTCAGCAGCTGAATTCCCTGGTCTCATTCTGGCAGCTCCTTAACCCTTTCCTCCCGGCAGTGGTGCTCGAGCAGGCTCAGCACAGAGGCTTCCCTGAGCTCACATCACAGTGACTGTGACCCTCTCCTGCAGTCACCAGTCCTGACCCTGTTCTTACACAGCCACGGGAGGGGATGGAGGCACAACCTTGGCTCAGTGCAGGCAGGACACGGCAGCCCCTTCCCAGCCCTGTGTGCCCTGAGGATGCTGAGCTCCCAACATGTGGGAGCAGGTGGGAAACCTCCGGAGCAGGGAGGGCTTTGGTGAATGCCCAGTGCCCAGAGCCTCCTCCCAGCCGCCCCTGTCACCGCCAAGGTTGGTCAAGCACCAGTCACAGAGAGAAGCAGCTCAGCTCGTTTGTGGCTCCTGAAGGACAAACCCAAGCCAGACAACGTGAAAAGTCTCCTCCTCCATGCTGCTGCTTTGCCACATGAAGCGGAGCTTGGGCTGGGACTGGGCTTGCAGCCAGCTCAGCTCAGAGGGCCCTGCTATGGGCACCACACAGGGTCAGAGGCACCTGGAGAATCTCTTCCAGTCACCAAAAAGCACCCCCGGAAGTGCTGGCTAACACCAGGTCCCTTTCACTGCATCACCTGTGCTCACTGCGGGGGCTTGGGGCACACCTGGTGTCACTGGGGCACTCTAGGGCCGCAGGAGTCATGGACGGCTCCATGTGTCCCATTGGGCTGCACAGACCCAGGTCCCCTCAGTTTCCCTGCCAAGACCTTGCTTGGTTAATTCTGCTTCCAGAAAGCACCTGCAGCAGGGTGGGGGTTGCCTCAGTGGGGCTCCTCTGACCCCCCAAACCCAGCGAAACACAGGAGGACACCGCATGGTACAGCCGGAGCAGCAATGGATTGGAATAGGTCCCAGTGTGAAAGCAGATCCCAGGCTGAGCTTCACACTCGCGTGTCCCAGCGCTGGGGACTTTAACAGGAGGATGCATTTCACTTTGGTTTTCTGTTTTCTGCCCCATGCCTAGATGGGTCTTCCATGTTCTGAGCAGGACAAGGGAGCTGGCAAGGGGAAACAGGGTAAACCACCCCTGCAAGTGTTCCCTTCACAGGAGACGGCCCATGGCTTCACTGTAAAGGTGAGCTGCAGAACATCACCTGAAATGGCAGCAGCTTGCAGACAGTGACGGGTTTGGAAACAAACCAACACAGACAGGGGCATCCCCCTGCTCCCCAGGGATGGGGCTGAGCTTTCCAAGAGAGGCAGAAGGGGCTGAGGACGGTCCCTGCCCTGATGCCATGGGTGAGAGCCCAGCATAGCCCCTGCTTCCCTCTCCAGGGCCAGCAGCCAGAGAGCTCAAAGGCATGCACAGCCAAAATCTGCTCCAGAGCCTCTCTCCACACTGTTGCCATCAGCTGTTATTTCCTTTATCAGTTTCAAGCTAACATCTATTCTAATTACCCCTGGGCTGAAGCACCAGGGTGGCATTTGCCCCCAGGACTGCTGAGGGATGATGCAGCAGAGCTGCTCCATGGGCACTGCCCCTGTGAGCGACCTGGAGCTGGGTGCATTCAAGCATCTTGCCCCAGACCCAAACCAGTCTGTTGGGTTCCTCACCCAGAACTTGCTTCGTGACAACATTATCCAAATATTTTCTTATTAAAGTGCTCTGTGCTTGGCAGGTGAATGTGCTCACACAGAACTGGGCTGGGGAAGCTGCTCCCAACCACGGCACCTTCAGGTAGTTCCTGCAATAGGAAATGGTGCCCAGCTCCTGTGGGCACCTCAAGGCAAATGCTGCAGACAGGTTACAGGTCAAAGGCTTTCAGACTGAAAGTTCTGGCCTCTGTTGGAGCAGGGACGCAGCAGTGGGGCAGAGGCCGGGAGCAGCGGTGATGGGCAGGGGCTGAGGGGCACGGGCTTGGGAAAGAGCCTAAGTTTTTGTTAGAAAACATCAGTCTGCAGAGGAGGGAAATGAACCAGGGCATCAAGCACCCACTGTGAGGGATGTGGGACATGGTAGAAAGCCCAGCATGGCAGCAGGCATGGCCTGAAAGGAGGCCAGAGCTCAGCAATGGGACCTGGTGAGGTTCTGAAGTAGGAGAGCCCAGAACTTCACAGCAGAACTGGACTTCAAAGCCCCTTTTCAGCTCGAACTAAGAGAGAGTCACCTTTCATAACCAGGAGAAGAACTGAGCTCCAGTCAAAGAGCAGTGATTCTGGGGCACTTGGATGATGCTGGAGCTCTTGGCTGAGGCACAGACTGCAAGAAAATTGGTCACAAAAATATACAAGGAGTGACCTGGGTCTGGAGCAGCTCTGGGGACAGGGAAAGGGGGGGACCAAGCAGCTTTTGGGGTGCCATTCGGTCTGTGGAAGGGCTGAGCATGCCCAGGATGGGCAGCACCAGCTCGCATGGGAGCTCCTCATTGTGGAGTCAGCAGTAGCCCTGTGGCAAGTGCAAGCTGGTGCCGCCAGCACAGCTCCCATTGGCCTCTGCTTCTGTTCCCCATTGCACATTGTGCATCTGACTGCTTAAATGAGAGAAGTAAACGGGGAGCGGAGCCCTCCCCAAAGCAGCAGCACCAGCAGGGCAGGACCAGCACCCTGCAGCAGGATGTGACCATGAACTGCAGCCGGCCAGACTGGTCCCTTTTCATGACCCAAGCAGAGCCATGGGGATTAATGAGGCAGCCCACGGGGACAAGCCAAGCTGGGTTTTAAATTCTTTGGTGCTTGTAATAACTCAGGTGAGTCTCTTTGTTCTCGTGAGCTGTAAATGTTCATTGGCCAGGCAGCGCCCCTGGAACACAGCAGCCAAACAGCCCTGTCCAAACACACCCGGAGTGGGCATCGAGGCTGAAGCAGCTCAGCTGCCTCCTGGCTCCAGGCACAGCCGCAGATCTTCCCCAGTGCAGCAGCATGGGCACATCCCTGCCCCATGCCCGGTGCCACAGCAGGGGCTCAGTGGGGCAGGACGTGGCAGGCACAGCCCTGGGCTCTGTGCTCGCCCCGCTCTCCATAGTCGGCTCCCTGCTGCATTGCTCTTCACTGCCAGGATCAAAGCCTTGGTGAGCTCTCTCCTGCTCACCCCGCTCCCCTTCCCCCCGGCAGCGGGAGGCAGAAGGATGCGTCAGCTCAAAGCTGAGTCTAAAGAGGCTTATGCTGACTATTTACCTTTGCAAGGGTCTATTTTTGGCTGCTCAGCTGCAGCTAATGCAATGAACAGGGCAGCGGCTGAGGAGAGAAGCCACATGAGGGTCATTGTTCCCAGGATTCACTTTACTCCTTTGTCAGGGCCAGAAGCTTTGATTCTTTTCTATTCCTTGTGTCAACTCCAAAGAGTCAAAAGGAGAAGGGGATCCTGGGGACAGGTCAAAAGGACCTCAGAAACCTGCTGTCCTGTCCAACACTTGACTTGTTGTCTTTCCTTCATGGCAGAGGAATTCCACGGTTGCTGGTCCCAGTGGCATGCTGGTCCCAGTGATGTGCTCCCACACAGCTGAGCATCACCTCAAACAGAAACCCCAACTTTTTCCATGTGCTGGAAAACTGCAGTGCAGAAGCTTTAACTAAACAAATCCTGAGCGATTTCCACATGGCTGAGTGTCATTTTAATAGTGGAAAACCAGAGCTCAACATTATCTCCTTCATCTCTTCCTATTGTCTCTGACAGGCTGGGAACAATGGCTGCAGCAAAACCAGCTCCAGATCTGCTGGTCAGTGTTTGCTGGTGTGTCCCAGCCCGCTGCAAGTGTCTGGTAAGCCCAGGTAGGGTCTGCCCACACCAGCTTCTCCTTGTGCAGCCCTCCCAGGGAGGCATCCATCAGCTCTGACACTGGCCAATGAGCCACAGCAGTGCGGTGGCCTCTTGGTGATGTCCATCTGGCACAAGGAGGCAAAGTGGTACCTGGGTCCTGCTGTCCCCATGGGGAGCTGGTGCCTGCCTGCTGCCATCATGCTGCTCCATGGGAAGATGCTTCTGGTGCTTTCTGACTTGTGGTTTTTCTGACCTTAATTCAGCTGCCACCACTTAAGAGTCTGAATCTTGATGAATGCATTGAGCCACACAGCCCCAGGGTTGGAAGGGCTTGGAGCAAGCTGCTCTAGTGGAAGGTGTCCCTGCCTGTGGCAGGGATTGGAGCTGGAGGAGCTTTAAGGTCCCTTCTAACCCAAACCAGGCTGGGATTCTAGGAAATCAGCAGAGCCCGGGGACAGCAGCACAGCCCCAGCACCCACCACATCTTGTACAGCTGCAAAAGGAACCACTCAAGCAGCATCCAACCAAGTGCTGTTCCCCTGCTATTAGGTACAGAGCAGCCTGCACAGCAATGTACCACACAAACGCCTCACACAGGCCTTTATTGTCATATGATGGAACATCATGAATCTGAAAGAACCCCCCACTTTGCAGCAAAGCAGCCACCAGCCCTTATATGAGGTGTCACCTCCTACAACCCCAGCACATCCTGCAGCCTCGGCACCTCTCGATGCTGGGCCGTTCTGAACATGTGCCATGCTGCAGCAGGTTTCATCATTGCTCTACTCAAAGGGAAGGTTTTCAGCCTCTGAATTAAAGGCACACAAATCAGAAGCCAAACTGTCCTGCCACACAACAGCCTGTCTTTGGCATGTGCCTGCACCGGGTCAAGTCATCTCCCCCTTACTAACACAGCATGCTTTTGGTTTCACAGAAAGCATCCCAGGTGCTAGCCTCTTTTATGAGGGTGCAAGGCAACCAGGAAAGGCTGCAAGGCCTCACACACCATGCAGAGGGATGCAGCAAACCAGCACAGTCCACTCTCACCTCGTCTCCTTTTCATTCTTACAACAAGACTCTTTCCCTGGCTCCATTTGCACTGGCTCAGGACACACCTTTGGATGTCACTGAATTTGGGAAGGATGTTTGGCACCACGTCTGTGCTCCAGGCCCCAGCTCCACTTACAGAAGACGAGAGGAGAAACGTGCTGTCCTTTCAGAAACACCCAAGGAAATCTCTATCAGAGACAGAGCTCAGCAAAAACAAACCAAGTTTCATTTTCACTTTGGGCAGGGGAAGCAGGTGCATAAATGGCACCAAGTGAGGAGCCCAAAGCCCACTTAGAGTGTATGTGCTGCAGCCTATGGCAAGGACAGGTAAGGGCAGTAAATAATCAGTAATCAGGAAGAGCCAAAGGAAACACAATGGGAAACATACTGGAAACAACAGATTTCCATAAGCAAGTGTTGAAAGTCTGTAGTTGTCAGCATAAAGAAACAGCTTTGCTGTAATGTCATGAAGTAAACTCTGAAAGCTGTCCATGAAAACCCTGACTACAGAAAAGCAGTGCTGTGTGTGGCAGTACATATCCTGTACAAATGGGAGATAAAAGAATCACGCCTGGCAGAACACCATATAAAACAACAAACAGGCAAGAGACAAGACCTTTAGGTGACCAGCTCTTCCCCACCCACAAAGCAGACACCTTCCCTGCAATCCCAATAGTCTGCACTTTTATTTTTGGCAGATTATAATTAAAATTGTCTTTGTGGCTTTTGAGAGAAGCCACAAAGCTGCACGTTTTGGTTGAAGCAAAGCACATGTGTGTGGTGTGCTCTGGATGAAGGGACATCACAGAGGCCGGCCTTGCCGCTGCTCCTTCTGCCTGACCCACAAACGCTGCTGGTTGCACTTGGCTCTCTTTAGTGTTCTCATTTCTTATCAGCAAGTAGCAAAGTTCTGGTTGTGAACCAGTCCAGTCCCAGAGGCAGAATAAAAACTCCTTGTTAAGACCTAAAAAAAGCATGTTTCTAACAAAATCAAATCCAAACACTTGCAAACACTGTTCCTGGTTTGATGCATCTTGTTCAGGTTCCAGTGCCAGTGCACTGGAATTTGCTTCTCCTGTAGAGGGATTTAATTCCTTTTCCATTCTCCACCTTTCAGTGTTCTCAGGAGTTTCAACAAGACCCCCCTCCATTTTTGTCTTCGACATTTATTCCTATGCACATCCTTCCTGCCCTTCCCTCTTCCTCTGCACACCCTGTTCCTCCACAGCTATTTTCGGAAAGCAAAGACGTCCCGTGTTTTCAAGCTTCTCTTGCCTTCACTTCCTGGTTTGGGAGAAGACACTTCCACCAGTCCCCCATACGGACAGCTCTCAGACTCAGGGTGATGGCCAGAGCACTCCACAGCAGGGATGAAGCCACTGTCCCACATTCCTGTCCCACACAGCTTGCACAGGTCATGCAGGCTGCAGGGGATGCGGGGCAGCAGGTGGAACTGGTAGAGCAGACTCCTCGCCTAGAAGGGAGAGACAAAGTCAGTCCTCACCAGGAATGAAGGACAGAACAGGTACCCGTAGCCTCGCATCCCATCCTCCTGTTTCACTACCTTAGAAGACAAAAAGCTTCAGGAAAGGAGCATCCCTCTTGATCACAAACCTCAAGGTCACTGGGATACTGCCATGTCACTGCAGCAGCATACCCTATGGCCTGTGGTCATTCCCAGCCCGAGATAACGGGGGACCATGGCACAAAGATGAACAGCTCTGTCTGCTGTTTCCCTCAGCACATGCAAGGGTCATCCCAACCATCCTGTTACCACCCAAGCACTCCAGAACTACCTCTTATTTCTCCAGTCTTGTTTTCCAGCAAACAACAGCATCCCACCCTCCCAGGCTGCAGACAAGCAGGGGAGACCAGAGAGGAGAAAGATGCAGTCCCTGATTTTCTCAATGCTCTGATTCATCTCTTGGACCCGAGACTCAGCCCACATCAGCACATAGGCATTTACCTTCCTGAGTACAAGTTCTCCATTCATGTGCATAGCCAGGTTGCTGAAATGCAGCAGCATCTGGTCAGTGGCCAGCTGTTGTTCAATCACATCGTCCCCATAAATCACCACAATGGCCACACAGATAAAGAGGTGGAAATAGTCTGTCTGCAATGAGAAACCAGGGGCTGGAGTACAGCAGGTGGAGGCAGAGTCTGACTTAACCTCCCCCCTCACCACAAACATGTCCTGAGTGACATTTTTTGCTCCTTCAGTTCTGCCTGGTGGTACAGAGAACATGAGTTACTGGTGAATTCTGAACCAGAGCTGAATGAAAGT
Source organism: Melopsittacus undulatus (assembly GCF_012275295.1). Classification (NCBI taxonomy): domain Eukaryota; kingdom Metazoa; phylum Chordata; class Aves; order Psittaciformes; family Psittaculidae; genus Melopsittacus; species Melopsittacus undulatus. Next base: position 18,976,642 of record NC_047537.1, read on the forward strand.
CTCTTCCCTTTCCAGCACAGCAGCAAGGTTCACACCACAGCTTTCAAAGCAGACTAGAGATTTTGGGGAAGGCATTTTCCAGCTGTGTAGGAGAAGTCTGAACTTCAGAAGTGAATATGGAGAAAACAAAAAAAACCCATCGCCTTTCGAAGCCCAGAATACTGAAGTAGGAGGTGCAGGGCTCCATCCTCCTGCTACACCGATAAACCTCTTTGCTGATTACAGACCCTCTGTAGCACCTACTTATTTTGGATGCTTTGCTACTAAGAGCCTTTACTGAAATGTGCAGTGCTTGCTGAGCTGGTGAGGGCTCAGCAAAGGCCCTGCTGCTGCCCCGTGTGCACTGAGCCCATCACCAGGTATCTTACCTGGTAGTGAGCCCAGCATGCTTCCCAGATGCGCAGCGCCTCTGCCTCTGGGAATTCCCGTTTGAAGCAGAGGAGGATCCAGCGGTGACAGAAAAGCATCTGCAGCCCATCCTCTCCCAGGGAAGAAAGGTGCTGATAGAAGCGTGGGTGCATGAGGCGCAGCAGCTCTCGCAGGTACATCTGCAACAGATGCTCTGAGCTGAGCCCCTGCACAGGGACCTGCACCCTCCGGCACCATCCCAAGGAGCCCCCCCTCTGTGTGCCAGCCCTGGGCTCCCGCAGAGCTGGCCACAGTCCTCTCACAGCCTGTTTCTTACAGCACAGCCAGCAGCATTATTGGATCTATCATTAAAGGCCAGGGCTTGCAGGGCACAGCAGCTATTTCACAAGGAAGGATGGAGGGTGAAAAGAAAATCCCTGACAGCCACATTGTGAAAAGAAAGAAGGGGAGAGATTCAGGCTGAGGAAAGCAGCTAAAAACCAGAGAAAAGAAAGGGCACAGCTATCTCTGGCAGTATTTCATTTCAATAGAGGCTGAGCAATATGGAAGTGATTTTGGAAAGCCTGACTATACAGGCCCACTACAGTGCATAAATCTGTGCAATAACTAACTGCTCCGCACCAGCAGCCTCCCAGGGGGGTTCCACCACAAATTTACCACTTTAAATTGGTGCCATCATGATCCAGGCAGGATTGTTCAGATTAGAATGGCTTTTTCAGGATTTTAACCAGAAAACAACTGACATTCATGTTAGAATCTAAAAAGTTGCTATTTTTTAACAAGATCACCTTATTTTAAGGAGTTCTCTCAGATAGATCAGGCTTTTCTTTTGGACATCATTAAAAAAATATATTAAAAATGTTAAAACCTCAAAAAAACCCCAAACAAAACCAAACCCACAGAAGAGAGGGCTGCAGCTCAATCAGTTCCTCTGCCTCATTCACAGTAAATGCCCCAGAATGAGGACAAAAATGAGCTGGCGAGACTTTACTGGCTGAAGGAAATACAAAGGAAAAGCAAGCATCATCCTGAGCATGTTTGATCATAAAAGATTCGTTGAATCAGCAGCCTTTAGCATAGCCAAGGTAACCTCTTGGCCAGTTTATTGGCTATAACTGCCTCAGGAGTGCCCTGATCACCCAGGATCAATTTTATCCATCAGGTATTTTCTGCTTTGGAGTGTGATTTGGCATGCTGGAACCCAACAGCCCAGAAAACTGCTGTATGGCATCCTTCTATCTTGACTGGGAAGAGAAGAAGCTAAAGACAGGGCTGAAAGGAGCTCAGCATTCAGCCTCACCAGCTGCTTCTCCATGTCCTCATCCCGGGGTGAGCTGATGAAGATTGTGTTCTGCATCAGTCCTACAAAGCACCAGAAAGTATCCGACTCATCTAGAACCTCTGCCAGAAGTGGGGCAACCAGGTCAGACATCCCCTGGGAGTAGCCAATTGTTGGGTTAAATACTGCATAGTTCAGCAAGATCCTCCTGGAGAAGAGATGCAAAGGGAAAGGTGAGACACGAGAGCACAGAGCCCCATTCCTTCTACCCCAGCTGCTACCACACAGGCCAAGACAGGCAAGGTGCAAAAGAGGAACAGATCACCCCTGCCATCTCCTGCACCCGGAGGCTTGTGAGCTTCTGAGCAGCTCTGCATCATGCTGCACCCCACAGAACTGCATTCCCTAAAGGACTGTAACTAGAAGCATGCACTAACTAGCACAGATACACTAATATTATACTTAACTCTCCTTTCTTTAGGATTACAACATTTTGCAACAATCCAAAGAGGCTACTGGATGGACATGAAGAGTTCTGGACAGCACACAGCAGCATAAGACAACTGATCTGAACAGAACTCTTTAGGGTCCTGTTTTCCAGCCCACTGGGAGCAGTGCAGTAGGAACAAGCAACACACAACATCTCAGGTACAAGGACACACAACCCTACTTTAACACGTAGAGATAAACCCTTCTGCAAACATCAGTCCAGTGAAATAAATGCCAGAAGAAGGTTTTGCATACCCAGACATAAAAATAGAAGAAAAGGTGAATGCAAAAAGACTAAGAGAACAGAAATAAAAGACCCAAGGAAAATGAAAGATGGTACCTACACACCTATAAGGCTCCAAGCCATACTGTCAGATGAATTCCAGCTGTTTTGCAGGCACACATTTACAAGTGACACAGCCATGAAGCAGATTGTTGTGCTCATCCTCCACCCCATCAGGAGAACCACAGACCCAAGCAACTGCCCACAGCCCTGCTGCAGAATCCATGACCCTCCCATAGCCACAGGAGGCTCATATTTCTCCTGTGCCTGTGTGTGCGGGGAAGCCAGGTGATGGGAACAGGGTTATTATATCAAAAAGTACATGGCTAAAGCAGCAGTGGAAGCACTGGAAAACAAGTCCCTGGTTTTGCACCACTTGGTACCAGTCACCATACACGTGGTGTTCTTCAGCCCTCCCAAGGCAGTGACCAGGGGCAGGCTTACCGAGATCTCTATACACTCCACAGGACACGTTTTTTGGGACACTGGAAGCAGACACCTCACCTCATAGTTTCCACATTTGGGTTGTTCTCCCCTCGAAAGAACTGGTTGCTGCGGTCGGTCCTCACCACGTCTTTATCCACTGTGAACTGTACTTTACGCCAGAAGTCCTTCTGTTCCTCTGCAGTCATGGAGAGCCTGGAAATGGAGCAGCAACAGGAGTATGTTGCCAAGAGAGGAATATGGTTGAAACAAGGAACAAAAAAGCTTTATTTCAGCTTTAAATTGCAGAGAACTAGTCCTACTCAGAGTTTTCTCATCACCTGGAAAACAGACAAGCAAGTCTGTCCAGAACAGCAGTGTCTGTCCAGTGGATTACCAGAAGGAGCCTCTTGGGCTATAAACGGGATGACACGATGTGTTTTCTGTGATAAACTCCACTTCAGAAGCAGGAGGACTCTGCCTTGCACTGCTCCTTGTGGGTGGCACACCAGAACTAACCACTCTGTTTTGATTGTCTTCTAATTAATAATACTGCTGCCCCTCTCCAGCTTAAATGTACCCACAACTGGGTTACAGCATACAGTTCTTGCAGCAATAACTTCTTTGAATTAGATATCCTTTTTTTCTTCCCTATTTTTATATACAGATATATTTATAAAGAACTGTAAGTTTCCATTTCCACCTCCAGTGCATGCTAAGCTTGTAGTCTTGCCTATGAGATAAGCTTCCCTATGTGGAACTGATGAGCTTGTTTAAATCATGCAGATGAGAATATTTGAGCTTGAGGGTCTGGTATTAGCTCTTGACCCTCAAGAGTTCAGCTGTGCCTGATACACCTCCCTTACCACCCCTCTCACTTCTCTACTCCAATCAGCTTCTGCTGAGGAGGAGGAGGCAGAGACTGTACGTCACCATCGGTATCACTGCGACGTCAGGCCTGAGCAGAGATGAGCAAGGGAGGATGAAGCTGGTCTGTTACCTTTTCTCCTGGATCTCAAAGTATTCTTTCCTCTTCTGCAGTCTCAGTGCCTCCCTCTCTTCAGAGGTGGACTCATAGCTGTAGTAGTGCAGCAGGAAGGGCCACACCTCCCCACGGATGGAAATATCAATCCCACCAAAGAAAATGGCCTGGAAGAAAGAGCAAAAGTTATGACTGGTACAGTTTTAACACTCCCAAAAACAGCAACAAGAAACTGCCCGCCACTATGCTTTGGTGGCTTTGCAGTTCTTTCCTGACAAGTGACGCCTTGATTCAAGCTCCTGCAATTTGCACATGTTTAGAGGGAAAGTGCTGGCCTTCTATTCCCAGACCAGACACAAATCGGGCTCATTTCAATGTCAATAACCCCCCCTGGAGAGGCTCTATGATTAACGTGTCGTTCTCATGTCACGGCTTAATCCCCAATCTTAGAGACACTGCATTTCACTGCAAACTTCTCTCTCAGGACCTGCACCCAGTGCTCCCCCTGCACTATTTCATACAGCACTCTCCATTTTTCTCTCTTTGATTTGTTCACACTGCGTTTTGCAAACATGTCTGGCACTGGACACTTCGGTTTACTCACTCCAAGCGGCAGCAGAAGCTGGGCAGGGAGATTCTTTACCATCTAGACTCATCTCCAGTCACCAGAAGACTTCCAGCCAAGCACTACACACCAGTCTTTATACTCTAATGCCCAGTTCTTGCCCCCAGCATGGAAGCAAGCTTTTGCAGCTTCCACGTGGGCACTTGTACTCCATGGCAGTAGCAAAAGGCTCAAACTAGCAGCAGGCAGCCCCTCACCTTCTGCAGCTTGTACTCCTCTTCCACCTGTCCAGATTCATTCAGGTGATGGAGCCAGGCAGACACATCAAGGCGCTTGTAGGTGTTCTCCTCTGGGTGGGTTTCCGAGGAGGGCAGCTTGGGGCGGCGGATGGAGAACTGCATACACGTCCTCTCGTCTGTAAGCTGCTGAATGGGGGCAAAGACAGCAGAACACTGGAGGCAGGAGCCAGGGGTAGCAGCAGAATGTGAAACCCAGCAATTTTCAGAGCAGGAAAACCTTTTTGCATGGTTCCCGCAGGATTAAGCACTGAGGCACCGCACTCGGGGAGGGGTTTGTAGACTCCAACCATTACAATAGCGAGAGTGATTAGAATAATTAAGAATCTGAGAGCCACAAACCAGCTTCATCCTGGAAAAAAATTGTTTCCATTCCTCCCCCAGTCTTATCCCTGACCTGAAACTGAATTAATGCTGCTTACAGCAAAACTTCACCCTGCCAGGAATGCCTGCAATAAATTACATATGATTGGCCATATACAAAGGGATTGCTGTTAGGCAAGCAGGGAACTGCACTGCCAGGCTCTCTAAGGGCACTCATGATCCCAGCGCAAGACTGCAGCTGACATTTAATTTAAAAATCAAAGGTTGTTCAATGCAAAAAGTGAGCCCATGCGACCATAATAAGAAAAGCAGCAGGGGGCTCTGTGGGAAGGATGGAAATTTAAAAATCACTGTTTCTAATAAGCACATACAGTATCTTAAACAGATAATTAAAGAGCTCTTATCACATTTGTATGTAGATTGAACAAAATATGGCAAGATGCCCTGTCAAAACATTTCCCAAGCAGTGTGCTACTGTGCACAAAATGGACGCAAGACTCTTGACAGAATTTCAGACCTACCACTGCAGATCCCCCCCCTTCACATGCCTGAAGCCCCGAGCTGACCTGTTAGGTCTAGCACATACCTACCTATGCAAGTCTCTGGATTATCTTCCCCCACATTCCACAGGCGAAACAGGAATGGATGGGGACAAGCAAGTACAAGAGAGACCTCGCGTCCCACCCACAGCTTCATCCTAAACACACGCAATGCATTGTATCTTTCTGCTTGACTTGGTGACATGAACTCATTGCTCCACTTCTCCAACACGCTTCCCTAATTAAAACCCTGTGAAACACCTGCTGGAAACCCTCGTTGTGCCATGAACCTTGCTCAGGTACCTGGTCCTTGAGGTGGGTCTCTGTGCAGTACTTCCATTGTTGAAACACCTCGGACAGCTTATCCAGGCCACCATGATGAAAATGGAAGATCTTGTACTGGCTCTCCCTGCTCGCAACAACCAGTTGTCCACAGGTACAAGCCTCATCGCTGTGGGACAAAACAACAGGGAGAGCAACCTGCATTTATTGCCCAGGACAGCAAAGGGCCTGGTGGGGAGGGGAACATCAGATGAGACAGAGTGGAAAGCAAATTACAAGGAATTGTAGCTCCAGGTTATCCCTTAAAACAGGGCACAGAGGTAATTTTAAACTCTGGGACTTGATGATCCTTATAGGTCCCTTCCAACTTAAGATATTCTATGACTGCATGACATGGCCATAGTGACTATTTTCCCCAAGAAGCTCCACTCCCGGTAACAGCACTCTTTTACCCTTATCTGAAACGCTTTTGGTAAGAGAGGCAAGAGCAACCTTTACCTTACTAGGCAAAAAAATCCTTTAGGCCCTATAACTGTAATTCGAAGGCACTCCTTGGGAAGGCTGACACCTGCTTTCCTGGAGACAACCAGGAACAGCCTTCCAAGGAGGATGGCAGAAGCCATCTGTCCCCAGAGCCCAGCATGCACTGATCAGCAGCATACACAACTGCCACACAGAGGAACACATTACCTGAAGAAGAGGCGAAGGGATCTCATTTGTCCCAGGTCCACTCTGAAGACACCACAGACCTGCTCAAGGGCAAATACTTTCTGCTGTTCATCCCATCTGGTGCTCTGTGTTTGCCCGTTATTGTCCTGGAACTGGGCACTGGTGTCGAGGCTGGAGGCAGAGCTGGTGGAGCAGGTCAAGTGATTGTCACACGTGTCCCTGCAGACAGAAGCATGGGGAGAGAAACCCCACAAGACATCAGCAAAGAGGACTACAGTTACATGTAATAACCACAGATGCTCCATGTTAGAGAACTTTTGTCAGAGCTCTGGAACTGGAATTCCATGCAGGTCTATGGAGTCAATAACTGACAGCCCACACAAGAGATGATATTATTTTAATGTAAATTAGTTCCCTTCCATCCCTAAAAACGATCCTATTTTTGGTCTGTTCTTAAATTTCACACAGACCCGGGGAGAGCTAAAACCAAACTGGCTTTTGAGGAGGCAAAATGAAGAAGCCCAGCGTGGGAACAGCCAGGCTCCTCCAAGGAATAGCCTGTCCCTGCTCCTTGGCACAGCACAAGGACCAGATTGGGGAGCCGGTACAACAGCACTTGCCTGCTTTCCAGCCACGCCACAGAGCCCTGAGCTGCAGGATTCCTTCAAAGTGACCAGACAAACCTGGGATCCTGTGTATGAACTTCAGGCAAATGGTTTCCATTGCAAAAGTGAAACTTTGGAGAGTTAAGGAGTGGGAAATTACATATGAGCTCTTTAGCTCACCACAGAGAAAGTGAAGCCAACTGCTCACAACACACTAGGAGCTCACTGCACCCCACATATCCATCCTTAAGAGTAAAAAGAGTTTAGATGTAAAGCCCCACAAACCCACCACCAACCCTGATCCCAAAAGAAAAATATCACTGCTTTGAGAATTAAGTGAATCTGAAACTGTGACCCCTTGATTCTTAAAAAGGCCAATACATGTGAACAATCTCAGCACAAGCTCTGAATGGGTTCCGCTGTGAAATCAGGGTTTGCAAAACAAGGCAAGTAGCAGGTATAAAGACAGCCCCCTGCAATGCCACTTTATGCAATGTTTTCTAATCCGCTTATCTAACAATGTAGGCACTGAACGCTGAAAATCACACACTCAGCATGCATCTGCAGCACACCACATCAGTATGCTCTCCAAGCCTGGCTACAGAGCCTCTTCCACAGGGACGAGCCTCATTTGCAGCATCCACCCATGGTTCAGGTCACTGCATTCCAATGGACAGGTCTCCGGACATCCCAGTTAGTTGTGGGTTAAATTTTCATCCATGCCCCTGTGTGCTGCCCTGTTCAAATGTGTGACTCGAAACCTCAGTGCCCACACGCAGGGGAAATAAATCCCCAGACCCCCTCCTCTAGTTCTGCAGCATTATGCAGATGAGACCAAGCCTGGGTTACCCTCAGCTAAAAGAGCAGCTTCACTACTCTGCTCATAAAGTTTTGCTGCTCCAGGTGGCTGAAAGAAAGTGTCAAAGCAAAACTTGCATTCAAGCCATTTGGAGGGTGAGGTCCTAGATGGGGCATGGCCATATCTCCATGTGAGCAGGCTCAAACAACATACCCAAAATCACTCAGTGAGGAATGACAGCAGTTTTTCTAGGTTGGACACTGGGATACTTCCAGTCTCAAGCGTGGCTATACACCATCACCTGGGAATGTGTCCATTAAAATTGTACCAGCCTTTGTGAAATCCCTACAATCACAGATCCACAGAACACCAGGTTGGAAGGGACTTCAACCTTGAATCTGGTCCAGCCTTTCTAGGCAAATCAAGCTTTACTTTCTGATAAAGCTGCAAAATACACTTTCCAAAACATTCAGGACCTCATGTTAACATCAAAGTAACAGGAGTCCTGGTACGAGACACTTGTGCTGGGCTGCTCGCTGTAAGCAGCTGGTATTTATGGAGCAACACTTCACAACAGCCACAGCTGGTTCCACAGGATTTTCCTGGAAGAGGTGACTCAAACCAGCTTGAAGACTGAGCAGAGGCAACACATTTTCTAAAGCTCTCGCAAAGATGAACTGGTCAGGATGACAAAGGGCTGGAAGCCAGGTTGGCTCCGAGGATTATTGTCGGTTCCCTCATCCCAGAGGCCAATGTGCCTGTTCTTCAAGAGCATCATCTGGAACAACCAGCAGCAGAGAGATAACTGCCAAGAAACAAGAGTTCCCGTACAGCTGGGCTGGCTCGCTCTGATCCCAGGAATTGTGTAGCTGCTATTGCCAGCTGCAGTTCCTTCTGCTACACAACCAAAATCTGCTCCAGGTACAAGCAGCTACCCAGGAACGTGGGGGCTGGAGCACCCAGCCACAAATGTGCAGTGTGGTATATCCTGGAAATGCTTTCTCCAGACAAATGTTTGCAACTCACATTCAGCCACTGGTTACAAGCTTGCACATGATCCCAACACACAGGGAAGCAATGTGAGGCAACATGTGTAAGTGGATTTACCCTTTCTGGACAGCAGAAAGACAGCAAGTGAAAGCACAGAGCCTCGGAGTGTGCAGCCCAGGAAATTCCACTGCTTTCAGTGATGTAGAAGCTGAAATCTGGAAGAGACATCTGTGCAACCTGTGCCCTTTGAGGCTGATGGACATGTACATTCACACACACTGCAGGTGCGGAGAGTCCAACCTCATGCACTGCTGCAGACTGTGGAAGTTAAGGAAAAAAACTCACTGCTTAAAATTACTTTTCCCTGTATATATTGATTGGGAAAAATAAAGAAAATGAACTGCTGGGCTTCTGTTTAAAATCATTTTAATATTGAGATCATTCTGTAAGTAAGTAAGAACAACTAGTGTGATCAATGCTAACAGTGTGGATGTGGGGAGTCCTTTAACCAGGCACACAAGATACACAGATGCAAGGGAAGAATTCATTGTTTGTCAGACTATTCAATCTGTTAGATGAGGAATTTGTATCAGAGTGCCCTGAAAAAGCAGGGAGCTGGCACTGCAAGGTAAATAGCTGGAGGAACATTCCAGAGAGATTTGGGTTGTAGGATGCAGGAAAAACAGAGCACCAGTCAAGTTACTGCACTGCTCAAAGGACAAGAGAACAAGTGCAATAGTTCTTGGGAATAAAGGTCCTGATCTTAAAGGTCTTTTCCAACTTCAATGATTCTGTGATTCTGTTCCATTCAAGCATTTTCCCCTCACTCAAGTCCCATTACTCTTTTGTCTCAAAACCCATCTCATTCCTGCTGGTGAGCAAGACCATTCAGCAACCAACTACAGTCATCAACCACATCTGCACCCCTCCAGCTTCGTAGCCCTTGTGAAAGCAAGTGCTTGTGTCAAGACCCACTGTCCTCCCACCAAATGCTGATCCAAGGGGTCAGCCACTCTGCAAGGGAGACCTCTGATGTTCAGCAATGGGACCCAACTTATGGTTTGGTCAAAGCATTTGCACACACCTAGAGCATGAAGAGAGACAAACCCCATTACATTTTGTGCTACAGAGCCAGGGCAGAGACTGCACTGATTGCATGGCAAGACTATTTCAGCAACACGGATCTGATAACTCATTTTACAACACAATGTGACAAATGTAATTATAAGAGGGAAAGGGGCTGAAGATTACAGCCATGATGTGGCAGTTACCTAAGCTGTCAGTGCGCACCACCCAAATCCCAGAGAGCCTCTTGCAAGAGCCAAACCCTCCTCCTCGGCTCTTCACCACCACGGTACCAAAGCACACCTTCACTAATAATAGCTCTCCTTACAGGCTGAGCTGCTCCAGCATGCTGGCTGCTGAAGCACCATTTATGGACAATAAGTATCATCATAATGTATGAGCATCCATGTAATGGGAATTACATGCCCCTCTTCCTCCCCAGGGGTTAGCATTCTCTGTTCCTCCACTATTCCCCACGGGCATTGACCTTCCAGGTCCCTCTAGGCACTGACCTTCCAGGTCCCTTTTCTTTCCAGCAAGGTGAAATAGCTTGTGGCTGCATCAGCTGCCTGAAACGTCTAAGACAGGTACCTTCAAATGAACAATCCATCAAAAAAGTTCAAAGCTATCCTGAAATGCCCAAAAAATTAGTGCAGTGACTGTACAAAGTCAGGGAATATGGGGAAGCTGGAACCCAAATCTATTGTTCTGGTAAAACAGTGCCCTTGACGATATACATGTATTATGAATTGTGAAACATGCTGGGTGAAGAATTGTGTTAAATTCACCCTGTGGCTGAAGATACTTGGAACCTGAAGTTTAAATACTGAACAGCCCAAACAGAACCCATCTTCACTGACATCAGTGAATAGGGAAAAAGGTGCTGGATAATCTGGACAGAAGCCTGACCAGAATTTCTGAAATTGAATGTCATCCTCATGTGGAAGCATGTCCATATGTCTGCAAACACATGGAAACACATCCAACAATTCTTCCTATTTGTGGGGGGAAACCTGGGAAAAACTGCCCAGGACGTCACAGTACAAAGTACACGAACGTCAACGTGGACTTTCCAGAAGCTCGTTCCACAGCTTCTCATTGATCTGTTTGCTTTCAAAACATAAATTTCCTCACGCTGAACTGCACTAAATGCTATTTAGTAGCTAATTAACTTTCTGTGCTGAAAACCTCCTGTAATTGCACTTCTTTCACCTTTTTTAGCCTGTGTCCTCCAGGGAACCCAAGCTGTCCTATGGCATTTGTTCTGCTCATTTCTATCTCAGAGGCACAAGTTCTTTCCCGACACCAGACTGCCAATCACAGCTCCAGAGGTCACTGGAGACCAAATTAGGAGCACTCTGCCTCTGACAAACTTGCTTTGCTTAGCTCACCGTAAAGGGAAAATAAAAGGTTATGAAAAATAATTGTATTCTTTCATGCTGGGCACCAGGAAGCAGGTTCAGCAGTGCTTCTAAAAGTCGGTGTATTGTTGTTAGTCACTCTCATATTGTTAATGTCATTGATGCTATTCAAAGAACACGCTGGTTACATCTTAAAGACGCTGGAATCCCTCCCCCTGCCAAGAGGAAAGGCACAGAAGGTGGTTTGTGGTTACCACCTTGCCGGCACACACTGTGGGACCGACCAGCAGCAACTCCTACATCCTCCTCTGACCTTGGGCCGTAACAGCAAGTTCATGATCAGGGACAGGGCTTTGAATCAGCATCAACTCTGCGATCATGAGCCTGGGAAATAAAACATTTGAACAGGATGAAACGAGGGACTCAAGGAAAGCCGATTACCAGCGCTGCCTTCCGATGGGCGGGATCCGTCTGTCCTTGGGAAATAAAGATCACAACAATTTGTTATGCTTTACATGGCTATTGCAATCCATGCTCACGGCACCCTGCCTGCCTTCCCAGAGCACACACACCACTCCCAGTGCAGGCAGCACCCGGTGTCCACCTCTATGGCAGTTCATTACCCCAAAGCTCGGGGGACAAAAGCCAACCTGTGTGGTGCCTGGGGTGAGCCACCTCCGCAGCTGGGTGCTGCCTCCCTGCCTGCTGCTGAGCAAGAAGCCTCACTACACTGTGGGCTTTGTTGCTCCTGACTCCTTCCTTCAAGCCCTCGTGGCCTAAAGGAGAGCCAAGAGATTTTAGCCAGCAAGAGGGGGGCATTAAGAAAAGCAGCCCTGCTTACGTCCAAAGGGTTCCCCCAGCTGCTGTGTGTTAAACCAGAGGAAAACAAAATAAACCAGTAATTCTTGAGTTATTTTGACTGTAAATGGGAAGGGAAAAAAAAAGAAACATCATCAGAAGTTTGTATTGAATTAATATGTTTTACTCTTTTACCCAAAGTCAGGAACGTGATTCACACCTTCAGCTAAAAGACACTCAATGTGTTTTCCCCAGGTGGGATTCCAGGCAGGTGGAGGCTCCCCAAGTAAAAGCCAGGCGAGGCTTTTCCCTGTGACTTCTTCTTGCGCTGGGGTAGCAGGGGCAGAATTAGCAGTTTGATGCTTATGACTAAAATACACATTTGGCTCCTGAGAAGGCAAACACAACAAATCATTTGGAGCCGAGCGTATGCTGCTCAAGGATGTAAATGTTACCTTCGTTCTGAGGAAGGAAAACATTCCTGCTGCTGAATGGTGGGTTTCCACAATCCAGACAGGGAAGGGGCACCTCCTGCCTGCCTGCAGCTCATTAATAAATCAATCGAGAGGCAACACTTATAAACCCCAACTCCTTAGATGGAAAAAGTGATTTCTCAGCAAAGCCCCCAGAAGAATGTTTGCTTTCCAGCCCATTCCAGCCTGGCAGAGGGGACCTGTCTTGATGGTGTTTATTTGAGTTGGAAAATCCATGGGTTATTTTGCTTTTTCTCTTTCAGTTCTCTCCATGCAAAACTAAAAATCCACACTCATTATGCTAATTCCAATCAAGCCTCAAGCCCGGCCCCGGGAAGCCCTCAGCATTACCTTTGTTCCCGGATTCCGGGCTCTAAGCACTGAACCAGGGGTTTCGGGGGGACTTTTGCTGCGAGCCGCAGTGAACCCATCCCTGGCGCTGACCCATCCCCAGCGCCAGCACCACCCAGGGAGGGTTTCACTGTTTCCACCACACAATGCGGATTTCCCAAGGGAAGAGCTTTCTTCAAGTAGCAAAAGGGAGAGGAAAAAGGCGAGCTGACTAAAAGCTTGTTTCAGAGTTATTGTAAATGCTTAATGCTCTTATAATTGCGAGGACCGAGCCAAGATGACAAAGACTATGCAGATTTATTTGCATATACAGTTGTACTTTAGAGGGGACATGCTCTTTATTTTGATCTAGTTAATGCAATTCTTCCCTCACAAAGCTGTGGATACCTGCCAGCGCCATTTATCTCCACTCTCAATTAGGATTTCTGGGTGTTGCGATCATATAAATAAGGAACAGAAGAAATGCAAGAATATCCTGGGAAAAGGCGTTTTATTGCAATGCCTCCCGCAGAAAACAGCCACGGTGGCAGATTCCTGCTCCTGCAGCTCAGCCAGCCCATGGTGCCGACCTTCCAGCCACGCCTGGGACTCGGGATCACAGAATCCCAGCCTGGTTTGTGTTGGAAAGGACCTTAAATCTCATCCAGCTCCAACCCTTGCCACAGGCAGGGACCCCTTCCACTGGAGCAGCTGCTCCAAGCCCCTGTGTCCAACCTGGCTTTGAGCACTGCCAGGGATGGGGCAGCCACAGCTTCTCTGGGCACCCTGTGCCAGCGCCTCAGCACCCTCACAGGGAAGAGCTTCTGCCTAAGAGCTCCTCTGAGTCTCCCCTCTGTCAGGTTAAAGCCATTCCCCTTGTCCTGTCCCTACAGGCCCTTGTCCCAAGCCCCTCTCCAGGTTTCCTGCAGCCCCTTTAGGCACTGGAGCTGCTCTCAGGTCTCCTCTTCAGGAGCCTTCTCTTGTCCAGGCTGCACAACCCCGGGGGTATCGGGTACGGGGAGGGGGGGTCAGAGCGGCCACCGGGACGGGCGAGAGCCGGGCTGCGCCGCCGGGCAGAGCCCGCCCCCTGGCGGCCACGCCGCGCCCGCCGCCCGGTCCGGCGCCCACGGCCACTGGCACGGCCACGGGCACTACCCCACGGCCCGGCCGCTTCTCTCCGCAGGCGTCAAGCGCTTCCCCTCCTCCCCAGCCACCCCTCACAGCCCCTGGCACCCCAAAACCCTCGAGGGGTAAAGCGGTTCCTCCGTCCCCCCCCCACCGCTCCTGCCTGCGCGGCCATAGGGTCTCTTTTCCAGGCATCATCTGCTCTCATTCCCACTATTCCTCCCCAGAAATCCCAAATACAGCTTCCCGATCCCGCCAGCGGCAGTTCCCAATCGTGAGTTTGCTGTCACTATTTCCTTCCACAGAAATCTGGCTTTGAACCAAAGGAGGCAAAACCCAAACCTGCTGTAATTAATGTTAGTGCTGTTCAAATATTGATGTCAAGCCAGTTCGAGCTGAGAGCCTCGGCAAGCTCCGGGTCTGCCCAACCTCTTTAGGTCTGCTGTCATAACGACTCCTAACTGATTACACAGCATTGCCCACAGTCATCCCAGTGTCCAGCTCCCTGCAAACCACCCGAGAGCACTGCCTTGGATGAGGTTCACACCAGCCCTATGGCTCAGAAGGGAAGAGGGACCATCTTTGTGATAGAAGAAGGATTTAGGGATGTGTTTTTCCTAGGCATGAATTTGGGTGCAAATGGAATGAGGTGCTTTGGTGTCTTATACTGTAATCACACTTTTGCAGGCTATGTCTTGGGGAACTGGCGTCTGACCCAGGAGCAGCAGAAACCCACGGCCTCATCCCCAAGGCTGGAATCATCAAAAGTAAGATGCTGCAAGAAGCGTGTGCCCAATTCCCCTGGTTCTGAGAATATAATCACTCCTGTTACAACAGCGATGAATCCCCAGCCTGCCGGTGGCTCCAGAGCTCCTGCCAGTTCACACTAATTTCAGCTCATTTCCCCTATAATTTTCCCTCCTGTTTATCCTGCAGAGGGCTGAGCAGCACCGAGCCCTTCAGGTGAGCTGCCAAAACAACATGATGCAACTCCACACACTGTTACCACTGCTCCCACCGGCGCTGCCACCCTCCGCAGCGCTGTGCCTCCGCTCCCTCCCGAGGAGGTGATTTACTCATCAGCTCCCTGGGAAGAGGCTTAACAACAGGATGTGCAACACAGCTGTAAAAATTGCATCAACTGCGGCACCAGAGCAGTTCCTCCCTGTGCTGTGTGCTTCACCTGGGCTGCCTGCGCTAGCTGGGTCAGGTGAATTCACCTCTGCTGGAGAACACCAGAACCGGGGCTTTGTTTAGCTCCATTGTGAAAACCTTTCACTAGTTTTATTACTAGCAGCTAAAATCATCACCTTCTTATGGAAGACGGCTCCTTCTCCATTGATACTCATGACCGCATCACTCACATCACTTCTGCCTGTCCTTTAAAGATGTGGAAGTGGGAGCTCTGTCTATTCCACCACTTGTGGGACCCTTTGCAGAGCTCCAGCCTCTGGCCAGATGTTGCCCCAAGCTCTGCTCATGTGATTGCTCCACTGGGGCTTCTCACTCAAAATTCTTACTGTACCAACCAACATCCCAACCTAATGGTAGTGAAGAAACCAATGCTGGCATTTACTTGTCCTCATCAGCATTTTTGCATGGTGCTCATCAGATAACAGCTATCACAGTTGACTACTGAAGCGAAAAGCCTTTAGTATCCTGACCACTCACGGCCAGGGGAAGCTCCTGTCAACCAGGCACAGCAAACACCAAACCCCCAAACAAACCCCACTTACAGAGCACTAAGTGCTTCTGCAGCCACTGGTATAGATCTGATGTCATAGTCAGTTAAAGTAACTTCAGAGGCATGGGTTGAAAGACATTATATTGGTGTCAGATGCTATTTGGTTGCCAGGATGTAACAAAAGACTTCTAGTTTCACTTTACTGATGGGGAAAATGGAAGCTGAGTAATTGAACAGGGCGGCAGCAAGCCAAAGCTGGGTGTAGAATACAGCACTCCTCAAGTAGTACCCTTCAGAGCACATGGCAAATGTTTCCTGAGAGTCAGCAAACAATGGTGACAGGGAAGAAAGGGAACAGAATGGAATGATTTTATTTCTAGCATCCCTCCTTTCCTGCAGGAATACAATCAACAACAAGGCCATCACCAATCCAAGGGTTTCATGTATTAGCTACCTCCCTGCAGGAACCACATACCACAAGCAGAAAGGGATCCCCAAAGTTAAGAAGGCCACAGACCCCAAGAGAGTAAAGCAACCTCTCCATGTGTGAGGAGTGCACCAGGCAGACGTGCTGGGCTCATCTAGAAAGAGAAACAAGAATGTGTATGCTGGTGATGGGACACTCCCATAGCTCCTAGCCTGAGGAATTGTGTAAATGGGAGGAAAGCATCGGTCGCTGCATGGGATCCCTGGCACGCTGTCAGCTGAGAAGCAAAGAGGAAAAAAAAACCCCAAAAAACAATGGATATGTTTTTATTTCCTTATGTTCTACCAGGCAAGTTGCTAACTCACAATGACTGACTTGTTGCACAACTCAAAACGCTGCCACCTACATCCCTTCTCCTGCCTCTCTGCCCCTGCACCACACACACCGCTGTGTTGTCAGTTCCCTTCTGCCCCACTGTCAGGACACCTTCTCAAAGCACCCCTGGCAGTGTTCAAGGCCAGGTTGGATGGGGCTTGGAGCAACCTGCTCTAAGGGAAGGTGTCCATGCTCAGGGCAGGGGGTTGGAACTGGATGAGCTTTAAGGCCCCTTCCAACCCAAGCCTGTCTGGGATTCTATGATGCTCCAAGAGGCATAAGGGACCTGTGACTCCTGGTTACATGGAGATTTTGGTAAGCAGCTTGCTGAGCCCCTGATCTCATCTGATCCAAGTCCATGTGTGCATCCTAATTCCTCCACAATGCCACAATTTTCTGTTTCTGATGATACCTGGTTGCACAGAAAGACTGGACTGAAACACCCGGCAATGCTCTGCTTCAGCTCCTGAAGGGGAGCTGGTTTCCCCAGGGGAAGGCAGAGCTCTCTTCACATCAACTCCCTGATGCAGAGGGGAATAACCAGAAACATTTGTTCCTCTTTGCAGGGAGGAGATGGTGACCGGGAGGTAGGGAGGGAAAAAATGTTCAAACCATCTGCCAGCAGCACAAACTTTGTTCACACTCCAGTTCTGGCTCAGATGGGAAGCAGCCAGCAGAAGGAAAAAAAAAAACCCTTAAGAAACAAGGAAGCTGTTCTCATGCTGTAGTGACTTCTGAACCAGCATTCCCCCACCCCCAACACACTGGGATGAACACAGGGAATAAGGGAATACCTTTTGATGGGACTTCTGCAAAGTATTGGATGCAAAATCTCCTGCTCAGAGAGCTGGTAAGATCCTGCAGATGCCATGCAAGGGGGCTCTGTAGGGAAGAACAGATTGGCATAAAACATGGCCACACTGGACAAAAGCCGTTCAAGTCTCAAGTCCCAAACAATGAAAGGTCTGTTTTATTAATCTGCTGCAAATGATGAGTGCTGCACACACTGTGTGAGGCTTCCAGCCTGGTGCCGGGAGAGGGAAAAGGAAAACGGAGAAAAATAGGAAAAGGGAGGGTTGGAGGAGGGGGGGAAGGAAAAGGGGAAAATCTCTCAGGAGCAGGAGCTGTTTCCCAGCCAGGCGGCAGCAAAGCCGGCAGAGGGCTCGCCCGAGCCAGGCTGGGGAACCACGGAATTCAGAGGAATTCTGCAGGAATTCAGAGGCAGGGGGTGAGGATGCAAGAGCAATGTTTCCTTCCTCCCCTGACACCGCCGCAGCTCAGAGCATCAGAGCTGCACAGCAGTTACAGCACAAGGCTCCTCAGCTGCCTGCTCTGTCCCGAGCCCTGCGCCCGCAGCCGCTCACACCTCGCACAGCACATGGCCAAGGGTTGGCATTTCCCCCAGATCAGTTCAACCTCCTGGTTTTCAGCAGGAATAGGATGTTGTTTGAAATGTGTGCCACACTATTCCCACTCCTAACTGCTAAAACCAGGATAATGCCTCGGGGTGTGCAGCGAGCCAGGCCATAGCTTACACACACACACACACACACACATGCACGCACGCACTGAGGGACAAGAACATTTGCCCTTCAAGAATCTTATTTGGAACTCAGAAGCATTGTAATTGTACTTCATCTACCAAAATACGCTTAAAATAAAAAACAACCCAAAACTTCACTTTTTTCAGAGTAACGGAGACAGGTCAATCACAAACTGTCAAGGAATTACAATTACCAAAGAGACGCTTTGGGTGCAGAGGATCTGGGAGCTTTCTGGTTTTTAGCTCAATGCCAAGAAGTTTCTAACACAACACAACATTCTCTAAAGGTGCACGTGAGTGAAGTTCCAATCCGCAAGCAGTAGCCCAGTGCTAGAACACAATCTGAATGGGACAAAAAGCCTGGAAACCAGCAAAATCAAGTCAGTTCTTAGTGATATTTTAAGATTCAAAGGCCACTCTAAAACTCTTTTCAAGGGCGTTTTGTGACATTTACGTAGTTTCCAAAGTCTTCTACATTGAATATTTGTCAGGAATGATTTAGAAAGCTGAGACACTGTCAAATTGACCTTGTTCAACACAATTTGGAAACCAAAGCATGACAAGATAGGATGGGTTGGAATGGGATGGGCTGGCTGAGGTGCTGCTCAGACCACTGCCCACACAGCTGCTGCAAAGCCCAAGCCAGAAACCCCTGTGGCTCGTGCTTAATTAGAAGTATACTGGTAGGACATGTATTAGTGTAAAGCTGACCTGAAGTCTGACATCACTGCTCTGAAGTGGCTTAAAATACCCAGAGAGAGATGAACCAAGTTCAATACTTCCTTCACAAACCCTGTTCTTACCAGCATTCTCTGGGCTTGAATTAGCCATAAAGGAGCAAAACCTCTTCAGAGGTCAAGTCTTCATGTAGCTGTACATTGCTGACACACACAAAGGAGAGCTTGTTTTTCCTAATTTCAGGTGCAGTTTCAAAGTTAAGCCTTAAAATCAGCCCCATGGTGCTTCATGAATGCAGCGCACGCATCCTCCCCAAGATGGAAATGAGGGATACACAGCACAGAGCACAGACCAGAAAGCCAGACACATTGTGTATCAGTAGAGGGAGTTATACGGGCATCCTACTCTTCATTATTCCTCTGCTAGGGTGCCCTCTTTCCCCTAGGTAAAGGTTACTGCAGATGCTGTTGAGCATTGTCATTTGGATATAGCAGCATTGGCTAAAACATCCAGGGTAGACATGCAAGAATTAGTATTTGTGTGTCATAAGTGGGATCACATTCTGAACACCAGCAAAAACAGTCCCACAAGCAGGCTTCATGTCAACACAGAGCCTTGCAGTGAGGCAGCCATGGCTCAGAGGCAGTCAGGCTGACACTTTGATGTGGTTCTCCACAAGCAGTAACTTGCATCTCTCCTCCGAGAGCCAATTAGACCAACAAAGGACCTTTTTAATTTAGTGATGGTGCTCAAAGGGCTCAAGACAGTTCACCTGTAAGACTGTACATGCACAGCCCTGAATATTCAGGGCCAGGGTTCACTGAGCAGAAGACAGGACTGGCTGTCAACCAATTTCCTGTGAATTATACAGGTGTCTGAAGCAAGACAGGATATTCAGCTCAGTGCCACTCTGAAGCTTTTCAGTTTCCCTCAGCACCTCCAAGCTCAGCTACCAGCACCCCAGCTATTCACCCAGAAACTAGAAAAAAGGATGCACTCACCTGCTTTCATTATCCAGGAACACAGAACTACTGCTTTTCCCAAGGGCTTCACTGATGGGAGAAAGGCAAAAGGGGGAAGAGAACGCATCAGAATCAGAGTCAAAAGTACTGTCCCTGCTCACGTCATCAGCAGACAGCTCCAGGGAGCCCTCATCCTCCCCTGGCTCTGGCCTGCAGTCCAGGCCTTCCTCTGTCCCCTCCACTGACAGCTCCGACCTGTTCTGCTCCTCCTGAGAGCTGATTGTCAAGAGGATTCCTGAGTCACTGCGCGCAGGCTGGGGGGACCGGTGGGTGCCATCTCCTGCGGGGCAGCACTGCGGCAGCTTCTCCCCTTCCGAAGAGGGGGAGCTGATGTAAGCCACGTCTTTCACAAGCTGTGACACAGTCAGAATGTCCTCTCCTCTCAGGACCACTGCCCCTCTCTGCTCAGGCGGGGAAGGCTGCCGGACAGTGCCGAAGCCCTGAGCGTGGCGGCCATGCTTGCGGGGGGCTTTGCGCACAGGGGAGCTCTCGGGGGTGATGTAGCGCAGCGCTTCCTCATCCTGCCGCTGGATGCGGGAGTTGGGCACCCAGGCAAGGATCAGCGTGGTTCCCAGGAGCTCATCCTTCTCCATGTACAAGCACAAGTAGCCTTCAAGAGAGCAAAGAAGCCATCACTTATGATGCAGATTTAGGCTAGGGAAACTACATAAACCTGAAATTTGCTCTTCCCCATCTCCCCCCACTTCACCACCATTACACAAGGGCAAAACAAACCCTTTCATCAACCAGGACAGAATTCTGCCAAATGAATTGTGGCATGCTCAGCATTAGTCAGTATTTACAAATAACTTCAAGTCTCCATATGGCTTTTGAACAGTCTAAATTCCCTCTGGCCTAAGTGGACAGAGAAACAACATGCAAATACTTCAGCTTCCTGCGTGGATTATTACATTCTGAAATATGTTGGCACATGGAAAACTTCTGCTGTTTGTTAGTTAAACAATTCCAAGTGCCAGCTAAACATTTCTTTCTCAAGACTGTTTACCTTGGTGTAGCCAAAGGGCTACAATATCCATGACAAGCCAATGGAAAGAAGAGTCACACACACAAAAAGGGAAGCTGGGTCAATGTTCAGAGAATAATTAGTTTTGTGAAGCTAAGCCAGTGGCCACAGCTCTCTTTGATGAGAACATGAAAGAGGAAAGGAATAGATGAGAATAAAGGGGTAGAGCTATATTTATCTTCATTTACTCCATGTTTTCTTTCTTTTCCCTCTACCAATGGTTGTTGAGGCCCCGCCAGCAATGACAGTTACAGGATGATACTTGGCTTTCCTGAACAATACACATATTTGAAAGAGCAACAGGAGTTACTGCCCTCAAATGACAACTGTCCATCTTCTAGCAATTCAAAAGGACTTGCTATAACAGGTAAATTGATGAAGAAGAAAAGAAAGGAGAAATAGCATGGCTTTCCTTAGTCTTCCATAAGACTGCCTTCCCCTGTCCCCCATTGGCACCTCTTCATTCTTTAGAGCCCAAAAGGTATAATTCCATGCAAACACACCCCCAGGAGAGAGAAAAGAGCAAGTGAGCCAAGTCTGCAACACCCTATCACCTGGGTGATGCTCCCCGATGCCTTGCAGCAGCTCAGGTGGGTGGACACAGACATTGTTCTTGGAGTAGATGATCTCCCCATCAAGTATGGAGGGTGAGCTGCTGCCACCACCAGGAGTCAAGGTCAGGAGGTCGGAGGCTTTGGAAGAGGCACGTCGGAGGAGTCGCCCCAGAGACATCGCCAAGGAAATGTTTCCATTATCCGTCAGCTCTAATCAGGAGCCAGACTGGGAAGATCTGCCAAGAAGGTGTAAAGAACAGTGTTAGAATAGACACGACACCACAGCACCTGCCCTCCACTGTCTGAGAAGGAAGAGGTCTCCCGTAACTGCTGCATCCATCCTACAGCCCAAGCAACAGCCTCCAAGTGCTTTGGAGCTGTAACTTTACATTTTAAGGATGAAATACAGAATCCCAGGATGTTTTTCTCTGCAACGAAGAAATATGAAGGCAGCAAACCCCCCACATTTTAATAGTTACTGTGGGGGAAAGAGAAAAGTAATGCTTGTCACTGCAAACTGCCCATTAACGGAATAGCTCAGCGATGCAGAGCTGCCCGATGTATCACTGTCCTGGGAATGCCAAAGAGAGTCAGAGTAGACCCTGGAGGATTCCTTCATCATGGAAAAACTGCTGAGACCATGACATTAAACAAGAGGCTGCTGCTTTGCCCACAGTAACCACTGATCTCCAAAGAAAAGATTAAGCAAAACAAGTTCATCTTGTGCTCACCATTTTTTTGGCATATTCCTGCTGTGTGTCTGAGGGTTTGGGGTTGGGATTTGGTGGTTTGGGGGTTTTGTTGTTTGTTTGAGCAGTGTGGTTACATAGAGCCTTTACAGATATAAGTGGCAGGAGGCACACACTGAGCAGAGCAGGCAGGCTCCAGGAGCAGAGCGTGGCACACTGCCTCCAGCAGACATGTCATCTATGGATAGGTGACTCCAGTTAACTGGGAAGTCTGATTCCCAGCTCATCAGTGAGGAAGCTATGTACTCAGAGACGTTCTCCTCTCCAGGGCTGTGGATGAGGAGCTCTACAGTGAGCCCAGGGGGGCCACCCAAGCTGTAAACTATTTAGCAGATGGATCTGGAAGAAGACTTGAGGTGTTGAAACAACAGATGGGTGTTGCATCCCACAGACAGCCCAGCGCAGCTCAACACAGAGCAGGCTCTACCTGCCCCTGCTGTGTCCAGCTGGGAAGCAGACTGTCTGAGGCACAGCAGCTTCTGTTCTGCCAAAAGTACATGAGGAGAGGCCCCATCTACTTTTCCTCCTTTGTATTTACATGGCCTCACTTGCTCGTGAACAGGCCAGTTTGACCCAGCAAACGCCACACATCACCACGGTCCCAGGTCCAGGGGCAGCCCACTGTGCTCCTCATGACAATTCCCACACCATGACCTGCAGAGCATGCAACAGGGGCAGCCAGACATAAAACCAAGAGCAGACAGACCCCGACTTGTACTGTCAAGGCACTACATGAAGGAAACACATAGGGACCTAAAGCATCGTCAACCACTGAGCAGCTCTGGTTTCTTTAAACATGGTTTTAAAGGTATCTCCAGGCAAACAGGAAGCGAGAAGACAAAAAGAGCCAATGGAAACCAGTGCTTCTCAAAGAGCAAAACGAAGGCTGCAAGGAAGGAAAGTAACTGTCCTGATTCTGACAGATTTGCCAATACAGAAGATTGCAAATGAGGCTGCCAAGTGGTTGACAGAGCCTTCATTAAAGGACAAACCATTGGTTTAACTGGCAATCACTGCATTTGTCAGCTTGAATCACAGCATAAGCAGCTCCTGCATTTCCATCTTTGCTGGAACTGGAGAGAGAAGTCTCATCCCTCCCACATCCTGTGCCCAGCAAGTGTTCAGGGTAAGATAATTACTTTGCAAGTCCTTTGCACTCATGTTGCCTTCTAGCACCAAACACACCATGTACCTTCATGTCTCAGCCCCCAGAACCAAATCCCACTGGAGCCATACGCTCATTCTTGTCCAGATCATGAAAAACCACAGCACTGTTTGAGGCTCTGGGTCACATCTTGGAGAAAGTCATTTGCCTCAACCACATTTAAAGAGCAGGTCACCTTTCCTCTCATTGCACTGCAAGAACACATAGCAAACTGCTGCAATTCCTCCCTCCCACCACCGAGTTACAACACACCCGTTTCAACACAGTGCTGAGGGACTCCATAGCAGTGATGTGGAGCAACCTATGCAGCATCAGAGGGCCTGAGCCTCCAGCACAGCTGAGGAGGGTACCACTGCCAGGCAGCGCAGTGTGTGTGCAGCTCTGCCCATTGCTGTCAAGCCCGGATATCCAGACCTTCAGCTGTGCCAGCTATTTCATGAGAGCTCTGAAAGCACTAAACCTGCAAAGGAGGAGGGTGGTACCCGGCCGCTTCCTCAGGAAGCGCCAGTGAGCTTTTCCTGCTAAGGACAGTAGATGGAGATGCAGGTATGAAAAGAGCTTGTGTGGTGCTTTCCTGTCACTCTCCAGGGGCTCTCAGAGCACAGCAGAGGTGCAGGATTCACTGCCAACAGAGGCAGCATTTAATTAGCTTTACCTAGCCCAGAAAGAACAAAGCCACAGGTAAAGATCAAAAGCTGCTCCCTGGAAAGCAGGAGGAATTTAAAGGGAAATACTGCTGTGATCCTGCAGAATACATGTTGCTCCAGCACTGCCCTGATGTGTGGTTAGACGGCGCTGCAGGTACATACACGGATACGTGTGCTGGGAAGAGGAAGCAACAGCAATGACAGCAGGTGAAGAATATGGTGTCCTGCCAGCACAGAAACTCAGCCTGTGGCATCTGACTTGCAAAAGAGCCATGCATCAGAAATCAGGGACAACTACAGTGCTGCAACCAAGCAGCCAAATATACTGGGTGATAGAAACATCACCAGCAAGACTGGAATTAATCCTCTTGCAGCAGTTAAGCTGTGGCAAGGAGTATGTAGTTTACTCATTCCAATAGCAGGGATAAAGGTGTGAAGAACAAGGCAACTTGGAGAGGCCATTTCCATCACTGAGGGGTTTCAAAGACTGGCTACAGAAATAGATAGATGATCCTAACAAGGACCAGATGATGGAGTGGACCTTTGAAGGTCATCAAGTCTATTTGTACAACCTCAAAGTCTCTGAAACAGCTTGTGAAGAAGGTACCTCTCTTTCCCAAAAGGCAAGAGTTCATACAACAGAAACCAACAAA
Organism: Melopsittacus undulatus; assembly: GCF_012275295.1. NCBI lineage: Eukaryota > Metazoa > Chordata > Aves > Psittaciformes > Psittaculidae > Melopsittacus > Melopsittacus undulatus. The sequence goes on from NC_047537.1 coordinate 19,001,209, forward strand.
TAAAGAGACCAGGTCTGCAGAGTTTGCTCTATTCTCAGCCCTTTTTGTGTGGAACAATGTCTGTACATACAGGCCATGGGCCTGGAAAAGCAGGATTTGCTGCTCCCTCTTGAGTGAGCTTGGGAAGGCTGGTGAGATCTGCCCTGCTGCTCAGTCAGCAGTGAATTAGCACCATTCACAAAAAAAAGGTTCTCTCCTATTAATTTTCTATTTATGCCCTGATCTGAAGGGATCCTTTTCAATGTGGCAGAGACAACCCAGCTCCCCAGCAGCTCAGGCACTGAATTAGCTGAAAAGCTCTTGCTGAGTGCCAATATTTATTAAGCACACATACATTTTCCTCTCCCACACATCAACTGTCGCTGCTAAAAATCTTTGCTACAGCTACTGAGTCTGTTCACGCAGCCCTTGGCTGCTCTCCCAGGCAGTGCCAGCACTTCTCAGCTACACCAGAGCTCCCAAACGTGCTGGGAAGCCAGCTCCTGAAATCACCCCAGGAGCCTCTCCACAAGAGCCTGAGCAGTTCCAGCCAGCAGCAGCTCAAGTAACACTGGCTGCTCACCTCCCTCAGACATGCCCTTCTCCCAAACCCACCACCAACAAATGCTGTTTGCCTTGGCAGATCACACCCTCACCTTGGCACTCGCTGCTGGACCAAATGTTGCTGCCTCCGGTTGCACAAGATTCCTGTATTCTGGCACAGGAGGGCAATGCAGGGCTCCTGCACATTACAAAGCTGCCATGGAGCACACAAGGCAACAAGGCTCCTCTCACAAATGAGTTTAGCCCATAGAGGCAGATAACAGCAACACTTTGGGGTCGGCTGCTGCCAACAAGTCACACTGCTGAGCACTTGTCTGGTGCCTGGCAGAGGGTCCTGTGGCTCCAAGGACAAACTTGCTGTGTGAGTTTAATAGCTTTACAAGCAAAATAAACCCAGCTACAGGGCTCTTGAAGCGAAACATGAGACCTACAGCATGTCTGGGCGCAGAGGAGAAACATGAGCCGTCACACATCGGCACTGAAGTGAAGCATGAAATGCCTGAAGTAAGAAAAATGTAACAGTCTTTTGTCTTTTCTGCCCTTAACAACTTCAATTTGATGTTACATATTTAAGGAGTGCAGAGTCACTGCACCAGGGAGGTCTCTGACACTGCACAAGTTCCTGCCCCTTCCCCCCCTTGGGAAAAGCAGATGTGTCTATCTCTGGCGGTTCAAGCACAGGTTACAGTGTGCTGGAAGGCAGGGCAGGGACTGGAACCTGGGGTCAGGACTCACAGGTTTTTTCCAGTCCTCTGAATGGATTATCTGTGTGCCTCTCAGCACACATCTCTAGTACTCTAGGTATACATGAGAGCTGTGAAACAACCTTCCTTTTGTACTGCAATAACTCTTCATTACGGGGAAATAAAGCTTCCAGAACTACTAGCTATTAGCTGGAGCTATTTAAGATGACCTAGCCAAAGCAAGGAAAAAAGTTTACCATAGGGAACCATTCTGAAGCCATCCCATTGCATGGGGAGAATTATGTAGGTCACCAAAAAGTCTTTCATTCCTGAGCCGCTGGTGCAGCACATGGAGCGCAGAGGAAAGGCAGAGAACCAGCAGTCACCAGCCAGGGCTGGAATCCTGACAGGATTCAGCTCTGATCCCAGTCGCTTCAGTGGAACAGCTTCACTCAGATGTGTCTCAGCTGAGAAGGTAAAAAAGGGACAGCAGACTAAATACTGCAAGATTGTGACTCAGAGACAAAACGGGAAACCAAATGCTATGGTGGGAGCCTGCCTGCTGCTTCCAGCCACACCTGCTGAGGCAGAAAGAAAGCAAACAAGAAGCTTCACTCCCTCCAGCACCAGGAGCCAAACCACAACACACGCTTCTGTACAGGAAATTATTTGTGCCGTATGTCCCTCCATCTCCAGATTAAACATAATTTCATGTCACTTAACTGCAGTGCTTGTGCAGAAGGTAACTTTTTATGGCCTTTGATTCCCAATGCCCTGCAGCTGTGGCATGGTAACGCCCCCAGTACCAGATCCCCAGTAACAGCAGGTAAAGAATTCCCGGAACCTGGTATCACAGCTGAGCTGACGAACTAATTGCAAAGGTGTTTCTTAATACAACAGAAGCCAGAACAGGTGTCTCTGATGCTTTGAAAGAGTCACCTTTCCCCCTACCCCCCTTCCGTGCCTGCCGGACAACGCAACACTGCCCCATCCCAGCAAATCAGCGAAGTTACCACCAGAACAAGGACCAGCTTCTCTAAGCCCACAAACTTGAAGGAGCAAAAGAAGCAGCAAGCCCCAAATCTTCACCCTGAGCTGTCCTGGTCTCAACATTTCTACTGTTTTCTCTTAAAAGATATTTCATTTTTATTACTTCCTATTCAGAGTGGCAGCTGAGAACATAATACCTTTACAAGACAAGCTTCTAGTCTGAGAACCAAAAAGACAGGCAGACTTCAGAGAGGAAGAAGCAGAGTTATTTTAGTGTTAGCAGCACAGTGAGCAATATATCAACGCGTAATCCCTGCCCCGGAGCGCCTGAAGGCCACACATCAAATAATTACCAAGGATCCCAACATCCATCTTCATGTCTCCGCTGAACTCGGCAAAGGAAGAAATAGACAGCGGGGTGGTTTGGGAGCAGAGCCACCTCCCGAAGGGAAGGAACGGTGCCGGTAGCCGGGGCTGCCCGGAGCCGCTTCCCAGGAGCGGCAGGTGAAGTTTAAGGACTGTTTCTCATCCCGGCTTCACACCCCCTCCCCAGCGACCCTCGGGAAGACAACGGGAGAAGGAAATGGTGCATCACCGGGTGGGACACCGGGAGCCGCGGCCCCATGTGACAGCTCCACGCCTTTGGAGCGGCCGGCCCGGGCCAGCGCCGCAGTCAGAGCCGCGGCTCTGCCGCTCAAAGCTTCCGCACAGAGCGACCCCCCCTCCACAGCCCCGGTGCTTTTACCGGCAACGACGAGCCCAGGGGAAACTTCTGGCGGAGGCACGGGCCGGGCCGGACCGGACCGGACCAGCGCCCACCCCTGCACCGGCACCGCCGCCGCCCCGCTCCGCCCGGCCCAGCCCGGCAGGGGTGTGCCCGCCCGACGGCCCCGCCCCGCCCGCTCGCCGCCGGCGTGACCCGGGGCTGTACGGAGCTGCCTCAGGTGGGGCCGCCCCAGAGAAGGAAGGGCAAAGAGCGACCCGGGCACGCCCCGCCCGGCGCCCGGCGTTACCTGCTGCCCCGTACAGGGGCCGGCGCGGCCATGGCGGCCGGGACACAGCAGGCCTGGCCCCGGCCCGGCGGGCTGAGGTAGTGCGGCCCGTGCACACCCCCTGCCCCCAACGGCTGAGGTGGTGCGGCCCGAGTTCCCCCTCCGCGGGCTGTGATGGTGCGGCCCACAGCTATCACGTGACCAGGTGTTGACGCGTCGCCGGGCAACGGGAAGATGGTGGTGGCGGTGATGGGTGAGTGCGGAGCTGGGCCTGACCGGGGCCTGACCGGGGCCTGACCGGGGCCTGACCGGGGCCTGCGGCTCGGGCTCACTCTTTCTCCTGCCTCTGGTTGCAGGTACGGGCCAGCCCCGTGGATAAGGTTCCTGCTGCCGCAGCAGGGGAGTCTGGACTGGAATTAGACTCTACTGAGCAGGATATAATCCAAATTCCCCAGCATCTCACTATGGAGGTGATTTCCTTTGACACGTTTCTGCTGCAGACACCTTAAAAAGGAGGTTTTGCATGTTTCATAGATGCATATACTTGGTTCTTTTTTATTGGGCTGTGTTGGTGATAAGTTTTTTTCTTCCATTGCACAATACTTGAATTTGGCAAAAAGGATATGGAATAAAACAGTGTCTCTTTGAGCATTGCAAGCCGGAAGAGGTTATTTAATAAATCCCTAAGGGGCATTTATTTGTTTCACTAGACGTGAGCCAAAATCACATGAGATCATAGATGGTGTGCAGGACTCTGTCAGGGTCTGTCCTGTCTCCATCCTTGCTGTTTGACTGGTTTTGTGAATGAGATTAAAGTTCTAAATTGAACTCCTGTGCCCAGTTCTTACATTACTGTTACAATACTGTTAAACAAAGTGCAGCACTCCTTCTAGTGCTGCTGTTCTACTCTTTCCCTGTGTTGTGTGCTAGGCCATGGAAGCAGAGAAGGGGAAGGACAACGAAGAGTCTGTTCCTCTGGAGGATAAAGAAAAGGTGCTTCCCGCAGTAGAAGGAGAGGTCTCTGGAGCTACAGAAGTGAGACATTATAATATTATCTATGATCTTATTCACAGAACATATGACCAGTATTTGTAACTTCACATTCTGCTGGTGCAATTTTATTGCTGCAAACACAAAACCAATGAAAGCTGGGACAGAGAAGTAGTTAATTGGTCAAACACAAAGTATAGAAAAGCTCTGACAAACCTGGAGAGGTTCCCTTGTTGTGCTGTATATGTGCAAGGTTTTCTTAATGAAGAGTAACACAGCTTTGCCAATCTCTCTGTGAACTGATTTTAGAACAAGGCCTCTTGTTGATCCTTTCTCTGCATTGTTCATGTCTCCTGTTGACAAAAATAAGCAGACTTTTAGGGGCAAATAGGGTTAGATTGAAAAGCTGTTTCAGGTGCTGAGTTTTATGTTTCAGGAAAAATCTCCTGAGATGTTCTCAGACAAAGCAGAATGTGACAGTTCTCCTCCTGAGCGGGATGACATGGAGCAGCCAGTGACATACAGAGGTAACACTCCCCTTCCTGCAGGAGCTCCCCTGCAGGCATCTGCTTTGTTAGTGAAGCTGAGCAGCTGCCCAGATTCAGGTATCATTCAGTTCCTTATTGACAGCACAACACTTGATACCAGCTTTGAGCACAGTTCCTGGTTTTCTCCCTTTCTGATCATTGCTAACTCAACTGAAGGCCCAATACTATGAAATCTAAGCCTTTATCTTATTTTTGGGGGTGTGGGGTTCAGGTAACCAAGTTCTCTCTATTCAGGATCTGCCTTTGAGCAGTTTGGAGCACTTACTATTGAGCATGGTGACCAAAAACAGGAAGAGGAATGGCAGCAGCATGGGGCTGAGGAACATGAAATTCGCAGAAGTGAGAAAACCACAGAAGAAACAGAACTGGTTGTCTTGGATCCAGAACATGTGAGAAGCCCTCAAGTTTTGTCATACTCCTTTGCAGGCTTGAGATTTTTATTTGTCTAAAATGTGTGAGGTAAATTGCAAGCAGGGGCTTGGCTTTCTGCTAAAACTATGTGTTTAAAAATAGCTTTCACAAAAGTAGTGAGTGTGTCTGCTCCCTCTTAACCCCAGAGCTGCAGGTTCAGAAGTGAGCAATGGAAAGGGTAAATCTGATGCTCTTCAGGGCTCCTGAAAAAGCAGTACTTGCAGAGAGTGGATGGGTTCTCAGATGTAGCTCTTCTGATATGTTTCTGACTTTCAGATATTCTCAGTAGTCACTTTCTGATGTGAGCAAATACCCCCTATATAACCCTCCTCGCTTGCTGAGTGCAACTAAAATAAGTATGCGAGTGTCTAGGACAGAAAATAAGATGTTTTATTTAATAGTGGCAATAGCAGCAAGGTTTCTTCATAATTTATTCACACAAGTATGTTCAAGTTTATCAACATCATACTTTACAGCCTCTGATGAGAAGATTCCAGGCTGCTCTGAAGAATTACCTTACTAAGCAGATGGAAAAAGTGAACCTAGAGCTTCAGGAGCTGGTATGCAGCATCCTTTCTTTGCCCTCCTGCAGCAGCCCGTCCCTGTGCAAGCTGAAGTGAGAGAGCTGATTTCCTCTTGTGTTGGCAGAGGGCAGATACGAGGAAGTGCAAAGTACAGCGGGAAGAACTCGGGGTGGTTCTGTACAGAGCACAGCAGCAGTTGACCCATTTGCAGCTGGAGCTGGAGAAGAGCCAGGACCACCGTTCACGGTTGGCCGCAGTGCGCCAGCAGCTGGAAGAGGAACTGGAGGGCCTGAGGCTCACTTACAAGACCATGTGTCAGAACGCAGATGATGAACGCAGGAAAGGTGACTGAGGCGGTATTTCCTAATTCCGGTATTATAAGGAGAAATGAATTTGAATCTGAGGCAAGCATTGGGTTGAAAACCACAGTAAATTAAACAGGAATAATGCACTCACTGAAAAGTTTCACAGCTATTCCTAGTTAATTATATTCCCTCATATAAATTCTGTTGTTTCTAAGACTATGGTTTTATGTTGTAATTCTCAGAAGGTCTTTAGGACTAAAACTAAGTCCATTCCTGTTAGGTGGTTGTTCTGCAACTTAGCAGGGAAGAAATCCTATCAGTGTAATGTTTACCTGTGTCTCTGCAGGGGTGCGATGAGATTTCAAATGTCATTAGGGGTAGCCAGGAGTATGAGAGCCCCATCTATGTGGCAGCCCATTCCAGCCCCAGGATCAGACTTGGCTAATTCTTTTTGTGCTGCAGGCATTTGGATAGGAAACAGTAAAACAATTGCAATGGCAAGGATAGCAAAGCACTTAAATGATTGCCTGGAAAGTTTCTGAAGGTTATTGAAAAAAGTTAGGGAAGCATTGAACAGGCTGAGAAAGACACAGTTCTGGTTTGGGGCAGAGGAGTGGACTCCCAGCCTCCTGAGGCCTCTCTTTGATTTCCTGGGATTCATGTGCTAGGAGTCAAGGGAATCGCTTACCAATAATTTTAGCTTAGCTTGTGGAGCTATACTTCAAAGCTGATGCAAATCGTTATTTCGGGAAGGGCTGATTTACCTGGTGTGTGTGTGGTTTTGTTTTGGGTCCTTCTATATTCCTTTCCCTTTTATCACTCTTTAAAGTCTATCCTCCAAATGTGTTTCTCTAAACATTTTTTCTCCTGCCTCCTCAGTTTCTGCGATGCAGACCCAGGTTGAAAACCTCGCCTTGCGCCTCATCTACATGCAGAATATGGAAGAGAATATGCATCATAATATTTTACTTATGAAAAAGTCAACAAAGAAGGCTGAGGCAGAGAAGCTCCAGGCTGAGGTGGAAAAGAGAAAACAGGTACAGAGTAAAACTGTCTTTAAAGTAAATAACTAACTACAGATGACAGTGGTGGTGGTGGAGGATGCGCTGCCTTGCCAGAGGAAGGCTGCAGTGACTCAATCAGGGAACATCTGTGGGGATTTTTTGCTCAAATAATTGAAAAAAACCCAAACCCCACAGGCTTTTCTAAAACTGAGAATCCCCACCCCAAGATAGTGGTGCTGCCCAGAGGTTTTTGACGAGCCTTGTAACAGTCAGTCACCCTGCACTGAGGCAAAGGGGGTGTGGGAGAACAAAGATATTTAATGAAGAAGTTTCCTATGTTCAAGTCTCGAGAATTGTTCTGAGTCACAACGAGTTTCACAATGAAAAGCAAACTTTGAAGCTGAGCAGAGCTGATTGGTGGCCTGGAGCTCCCTCTGCTGCCTTCTGCCTGCAGCACGACGCAGGCTGAGGGTTACTAATGCAGAATTGGATGCAAACAGTTGAAATCAATGGATTTAGATGTTTCTTTAACAAAGGATTTAAAAACATAAATCATTAAGGTTCCCAGCTGCTGGGGAGGTGGCAAAATATAATGCATGCTTCAGACCTGAAGTATCAATTACTACTGCAAATAGAATAATAAAAAAAAACCAAACATCAAAACAGAAAAAAAGGTCTCATTCTGTTGAAAGTTGTCACTGCTGCATCCATGAGCCATTTGTGTAGGAATGGGAAAGTTTCAGCAGGAATCCAATCTAATCCAGTTGCCAATGGAACTCCTTTTCTAGCCTGTGTTATTCTTGCAGAATATAGTTCTTTAAGACTGGGATTATGTTACTCATCCTGAACTGTTTGGCTCTGACTCTTTAGGACTTTCTCCTAGACCGCTTAACCAGAAAAGCGTATCAACTCCAAGAACAGATTGCTCTGCTTGAAGCTCAGTTTGTGGCCCAGGCAGAGGACACAAAAGTAACTCGGCAAGCAGTAAATGAGGTAGGAGGGTGCTTTATGCACTTCTGGTTAGTATTTCCCTTTGGAAGGACCGTCCCCTTTGGCTCACACTCACGTGGTACATACAAAGTAGGCCAGAGCTGTATGGTTTGTTTCTGCTTGGAGGAATGAAAACTTCTTGGTTTTCCCTCTCCCCCCACCTTTGTCACTTCGAATTGCCAGTAAATCCCTTCCTCCTCCACCTTCTCAGCATTTTTCTTCCTGCAGACCTATGCTCTGTGGTCTGCTGTGACAGTAACCCAGACACACGTTAGCTGAAGCTGTTCCTGCCCAGGATATTATGAACAGAATTTGTTTTTTCAACACACTACAGATTCATCCCATCTACCAACTCTCTCTTCCCTAGGCTTGTATGGAGGTACAGACTATTAACACGGAGAAAAAGCGACTGATGAACTACTGGAATAGTAGCTTGGCTGGAATGAAGCAAAGAGATGAGGCCTATGTTGCCACACAGGAGCTGTTGAGGTAGGCTGTCTGAAAACAGTCCCAGGAGAAGTCTCAAGTAATCTGGACAAGAAGGATTCTAAAAGGAACAGTGTGTCTTTGTCAAGTTCATTAATGTAAGCGCAGGATATGTCAGTCAGAACAAGTCTGCTGCTCTAAAGCACATGATGAGGTTAAGGATAAGAAGCACACTTCTTTGTTATTATTTTCTTTATTCAAAACACAGCTCTCCCTTGAAATATGTGCACTATTTTAAGCTGTTTAGAGTTTTTCTATTCTGTTGTATTCCTTTAAAAGAGTTCCATCACCTTTGCAACATCTCTCAATCCAGAGAGTTCAACATCAAGAAGCATTTATCTGCCACTTTTGGTTAGGGCTTGTGATGGCTTTAGGAATCTTCAGGAAAACCTTCCTATTGTTGCCAAAGGAAGTATTTATTTGGTCTAGAATCTTAAAGCTTGACTGGTTCTCGAACAAACAATATGCTTTTACATGGTGGCATCCTGATAAGAATGGGAGGTGGTACATGTCTGTAGGAAAATGAATTCCATCTTTCAGTCATTTCCTTTTAAATCTTAATGCCTCCATCCGTCTTCTGATGATTCTGCACTGTCACAGCAAACTAGCCTTTATAAAGTTCTCCCTTCTTGGTTAGTTGTTGCTGCAATAGTATGTTCAGCACACAAATCAACCCCTGTGGTGATTTTCCATTCTCTTTGCCCCTCCAGCAAATACAGTCGCGACCTCAAGTCCCTAGAAATGGACATCCTTGACTGTAGCAAATCGATCAGGAAAGAGGAGGAGAAGAATGAGACGCTTGTCAGCACCCTGAGCCGGTCACAGAACCATGCCAGCACAACAAAGAAACTGATTGCCCAGTGCCTTTCAGCACAGGAGGCCCTGAAGATTGAATTTAGCACCTTTGATCGCATTCTGCATGAGACAGGGCAGGCCATCAATAGGACTAAGATGGTGAGAAGGGTCCATGAAAGAAGAATCTTTTAGAATTGGATACAGGTATTTAATACCCTTCCCCAAACAGTTGTAGTGATCCTGTCTGTCTTCCCTACTTTTTAGGATCAAGCTGCTCATCTGAATGAGTTGCTGCTGATCATTAAGGATATAGAGAAAGGAACCAAGGTCAAAGAGCAGATGGAGAATGAAATTGTGACAAAGCTTCAGGGCCAGCTGATATCCAACAAAGCCACAAAGCACTTCTCACAGCTGATTGCACAACTTCAGAGGAGAAAAACAGATCTGGTATGGTATCTCTCCCATTTGGGAGGGCAGGGGAAGGAAACTGCCCAGAGCAGTGTTTCTCAAGCATGTTTTGTCAGTCTCTTCATTCTGGTTTTCAGGTCTGCAATTGGAAATCCACTGAGTCTGTGACTCCAATTTGTTTCTTCCAGTGTCCTATTGCAAGATTCTGGTGTATGTGAAAGAGCTCAGCCAAAAGGGCCTGGCACATAACTTGCTATTCCTTCTTTACTTAAAAAAAGGGGCAGAATAATGAATTCTGGAAGTATTTACTATAAAGTATGACCAGTACTTCTGTGCTCCACATCAAACTAACTTAAATCTCTGTGCTCCATCACAGAATGCAGTATGAGGATTACAGGCCAGGGAACAGTCAAACCAGACCCACAGTTCTTTATGGCATGACGAGTTGCTCTCTTTGGGAGTGTACAATAGGTACAAATAGGAAAAGCTGGAAGCCTCAGTGTGGTATTTATCATACTGAACTGTGTAGGCTGGCACAAACACAACATGCTCACACTTCTACATTTCCATGTGCTACTTCAGCCTGCCCCTGGCTCTTTTAAATTGAGGGCATATCTTAAGTAACTGGAAGACTTCCAGGGTTGGCTTCCATTGTGAGAAATTGTTAGGTGGGGTGTGTGTATGTCAGGTATGGTGGAGAAGGAACAATATAGTAATGTCCTACTACTGTTAGCCAGATAGATTAGGCAAGGAAGATAACTGTAGAAGTGAAGAGTGTGGTCTGTTAAAGGGGGTTGGGATGTTTAGGCTCTTTAATACTTTCCAACAGCCTTATGGCAGAGATAAATAGTGTTATCTCCTGTTAACAGATGAGGAAACAAAGGTACAGAGAGGGTAAGTAGCTTGCTTACGGCTTGTAGTACAGACCTGGGAGTAGAATCTAGAACCTGTGTTTAGTAAGTGGGCATTGAAAATCACTGAGTTGCTGGTGGTGACAGTAATTTGTTTTCTGTCTGTTGATATTCCCAGGAGCTGCATTTTTCCAAGGCTGAGAATGATATGGCCCAGGTTATTCTGAACACAACTCATACCACCTGCAGGCTGGCAGTGCTCCAGAAAACACTTTGTGAGCTGGACAAGGAAATAAATAATATCCATAATCTGGTCAGCTGCAGGCAAAGAGAGATCGCAAAGCACAACCTCCTGGCTGAGAACAAGCGACGGGTCATCAGCCAATACAACAAGAGGTTGGAGGAGATTCTTTTCCAGCTGGGGGTATGTACTTTTCTGTTTCAGTCCCAACTTTGATTTTATTCTTTGTGGTGACCACAGTTCCTTGCTAAATGTAACTGATGTTGCTCACACCCACCAGGGATCTGCATTGTGAGTAAAAGCTGCAGTATTTAGTGTAAATGTTTACATTTGTCAAACAGTTCTTAAGGCATGAGAAGAGGAGGTGGCATTAGGGAATTGTGCAATGAGGGTGTGCCTGATGAAAATACTGAATGGCACCGATACTCTGGGAGTAAATAGGATCTCCTTATGGAATCTGCAAAGGCTGGCAAGGGGGAATGGAGTAGGTGGAGTGATTTAAGTCACTTGATGGTGGCCCCATTCAGGTGATACCCAGCTCTGTCCTTAGCACTGGGAGCCCTTTATGGATACAAGTGTGAAAATGGGTGCTATGGCATATACTCTGCAAACTTGTGTGTGTCCAGATTTACATGTTGGAAGAGCTTAAGAGTTTGCCACAGAGTTTGAGAACCTTTGGGACTTCTGTTGCATTTATTCCTGCAAGGTCAGGAATGATTGGTCCCATCCAGCTCATGGGAAATGAAGGCAGAAAGTAACTAACTGATAAATTAACAATATAGCTGTGAAATATTTAGTTGGCATCTCAGCAGCTGGATGGGCTTTCTGCAATGGTGCTATAAACAAGTGCTCCAGCAGTTTCTGCCTGATCTATCTCAAACCTTGCTCTTGTACAGGGGCAAGAATTGGGACCACTGGAAATTGAGATTAACAAGCTGAATAAGGAGATAGAAGAATGTAATTCTGAGGTGATGGCACTGCAGAAGAACTGGCTGAACCAGCAAAAAGAGCTGGTCAAGTTAACACATGAACAGGAGGAGCAAATAGCCTCTTTGGATATGTTAAAGAAACAGTTGACCATAATGCAGCAGAAGAAACTACGCACGGAAAGTAAGTAATTCTCCAGCTGTTCCTTAAGATATTCATCCCTGAAGGGAGGAAAAAGGGAATAAAGGCTTGCAGATGGGTGATGCTAGGCCTTTACCAAAGAGTTCTCTCTGTCCTCCTATACATGTGTGAGCAGTAACACCAGTGTCTCCAGTGCTATACCCTGGGTCTGTGAGCCAGGCAGCTTCTGCTGCTTTGTGTGTTATTTCCTATAATGATTGATCCTGCTGTCTGAACTGACCCTAGGGACCATGTCATGAGTTACACCTCTTTAAATCAAGTCTGCAAATAGTTGTAGGTAAATGTCTCTCGCAGTGATAGAACTTTCCTTGGCCAAAACCAACTGTGGTCTAATGGAAACCTGTCACCCCTTGGCTGTAGTCAGCCCAGTGCTCGAGGGAAGTTAAAGACATTTCTCTGTTCATCTGTAGATGAAATTCAGCAGGAAACAAAAGAACAGAAAGACATCGAACATCACATGAAGAGCATGTACAATGACTTGACAAAGTTGAATGTGTTGATCAACAAGAATAACAGCAGCTACAAGGAGCTGCAGTGTAGCAACATAATCACAGAGAATGAGTTCATACGCGCTCTCAAGGTACAGAGCGTGACATCTCATTTCCAGGCCTCAACCTCCTGTGCAGATTGGAGGCAAATAGTGATCCTGTCAAACTTCCTCAGTCTGACAATGTCCTGTTGTTTTATGCTTCCCCGATCTAGGAAGCAGAAAAAGAAGCAGTTGAGATGCAGGAGAGGCATAGTCAATTGTCTGAGGAGAAGGAAAGGCTCCTGAACAGCGTGGTGGAAGCAGAGTAGGTACCAGAGATCTTCCTGCTTTGTGCCACAGTCTTTGAACTTTTGTATCTGTGTCCATGCTACCAGCACCAGCAAATGTGCTTCTGTGCTCCTTGAGGAGGATGAAAGGGATTTAATTAATTTTTGAAAGACAGAAACTGAAAGATGCTTCAGTTAACTCTGGAACCAGCAAGAGCTGAAAGATGTTGGCTTTAACAATTCCAGCACACTTGCTTGTGCTGGATGTTGCCAAGATCTGTGTGGGAATCTGCATGCTGTCCCCCATACCAGTAGCTCAGAATGAGTGTGCCTCTCTGGGCAGTTAACTGGGGTCCAGCAGCCCCTTGACAGTCTGGGCATGCTTGTTTTTACAGTCTTCATACCATTTTCTGAGTAGTGGAGCTTCCTGTGTGCTCTCACACTGCTCTGCTCCTGCCCTTTTATATGTCCCATGCACAAATCCTCAGTTTCTGCTGAACCATTCAGCTATGTTCAGAGTGGCTTTCAGGACTGTGCACACAGAGAGCATCCTCCCTGTTGTTTACTAAGGCATCGCTTTCCCTTTCTGCCCTTGAAGGCATCAAATCATGCTATGGGAGAAAAAGATCCAGCTGACAAGAGAGATGCAAGCAGCAGTGGATTCTGTGACAGGGGAGGGCGAAATCTCAGCCATGAAAATAGAGATTCACAGGATGCAAGTAAGCCTTTGGGAAAGAGGGCTGAGGAGGGGAAGCTGCTCACAGCATATTCAGCTTTGGTGTGCTGACATTCAAGGCAGGAGGTGAGAAACAGGCTGGAGAGGTAGGATCTTCCAGGCTACAGCAGTATTGGAAATCTTAGCACCCTGCAGCCAATCTGAATTAAATGCACCCACCATGTGTGCCATGGCTGTGTCTGTGTGCTACATACCAGGCTGCAGCAGAGTGTGTTTAAAATGCTGTATGTGCCTCCTTCCTCTGTGACCCCAATTTATAAGCAAAGAAATGCTGATTACTAAACATTGCATCATCCTCATCACGGGTTAGGGGATTTTTCTCTCTTCTGGCAAAGCAACTGTTCCCTTGTGGTCTTGGGATGCTTCTGCTCTTCTGCTGCTGCTCTTGATAATGAGCAGTTGCAGTGAAGCAATTTGAAGGTTACTTTAGACAAGTTGATAATCCAGCCTTCTGCCTTCCAGATCCACACAGGGCAAATCAGGTCTGGATTTGAACAAATTTGGCTTGCCAACACTCACGTGTCACATGTATCTGGTTCATGCTGATGGGATGGGCCACACAAGAGACTTCAGTGAGGGGCCATTTGTACACAGTCATTTTCAGCCTGTTTTGTATCATGACAATTGGCAGGTCCGCTACAGCCAGCTGATGAAGCAACAGGAGAAGATGATTCGTGAGATGGAGGCATGTGTTTCTCGTAGAGAGGCAGTAACAGTTCGTGGAGAGGGGCAGAAGACTGCAGATAAGAAACGTTTCATCAAAAGCGACTTCCACCGCAAGAAAGAGGAGCTGAGGAAGAAGATCAGTGAGACCCAGAAGGTGAGCGAGAAGGGCAGGGCTGCGAGAGCTTGTGGGCTGTGGTCCGTATGTGCCTTGTCATTAGCACCAGCACAGGCGTTCTGGGAAGACAGCCAGGAATGGAGCTAAACTATGGAATCAGAACCTGCCATTTCCTTATCTTCCATTAACCAGAGTACTCAAGACTGTGACAAAACCATCCTGGAGCTGGAGAGCACCCAGGCCTCCCTTAGCGCTGCTGTTTCCCAGAAGCAGGAGGAGGTGTGCAGGCTGCAGGCAGAATCTGATGTCCTTGATTCAGATGCAGAACATCTTCGGAATGAGAAGCGATGGGTGAGCACATCCCCTTATGTGCAGCATGTGAGCCAAACAGAACCTGCTGCTTTCTTCTCTGGCCACCTCCCTGTCTCATCACCGCTCTGAACTGGGCACACTGGTGTGGGCTTTAGCAACACTTTTGGTGAACTGAGCACATTTTGAGGGCTAATGGTGGACCTGAATGGATGTTGCAGTTGTACTCTTGGCAAGGCAGCATTCACCTGGAGGGCATTGTTTCTATCTGGAAAATATCTAGTACCAGTTTTCCTGTAGGAGCACCAGCTGCCAGCTCCAAGGATGTGACACATCTGAGAGCCAGCTCCAGGTCTTGAATGAGCTCCCGTGAGGTTTTTGAGTTGGTGAAATCCTGTCCTAGCAAATTGCCTTGTATGCACGGGTGTTCCTCTGATTTATGGAGTTCTGTGACATGATGCTGCATCTGCAAGCCACAGAATGAGGCTGCTGTTTGGCTGTTAATGAGGGGCATTTCACAGTACTGGCCCTAAGCAGCCCTTCCAGTACACAACAGAATGGTTACAGCAGTCTCTTAGTTCTGTGTGCAGCCTGCTGTCAAAACCATTTCCTTTCTGCTTTCCTCAGAACCTTCTGGAGCTTGTGGCCCACCAGACCCGCCAGAAGCACCTGCAGGCTCTGAAGGAAGGGAAGTACAGTCCCCTCTGGTGCTCTGAGGAAGCCCGGAGGAAGGAGCAGCAGAAACTGCAGGCCCGGCTCCGCACCGTTCATGCCATCATCGGTCGGGTCCAGCAGGAGCATCCTGAGCACCAGGGGACTCTGCGGTGGCTCGGCCGGTGCGTGCAATCCAGGCTGACCCCGCAGGAAGCCTGAGCGGCCCCAGCACCGCCTCCTGGTGTTTGTAAAGAAAGAAAACCTGACTCAAGAACCACTTTGTTTGCTGCTTTGTACCTTCCACTTGTAACCACTTTCCCCTCTCCCCGAGCCAGCGGCGGCCCCGGCCTCGCTCCCTCCCCGGTGGCAGCACCTCCGGGGCGGGGAACGGGAGGGCGGAGGCGCTCGCCCGGTGCCGGTGTCGGTCCCGCCCCGGAGGCGGGGGCAGCGGTGACGCCTCCGGGCCCGCGAGCCTGCTGGGAGCCGGGGCCATGCCGGGGCCGGGGGCCGCCGCCGCGCTGCTGGCGCTGCTGGTGCCCGCCGCGGGGCTCGGCGCCGGGGCCGCCGTCTGCGATGTGCCCCCGGAGAGCCGGTTCGACTGCGGCCCCGAGCGGCTGCTGGCGCGGGAGGGCTGCGAGGCGCGGGGCTGCTGCTATGTGCCCGCCGACCCCGGCTCCGGCCCCGGCCCGCCGTGGTGCTTCTTCCCCCGCGGCTACCGCAGTTACCGGGCGGAGAACGTGACGGTCACGGGCAGCGGGTACACGGCCCGGCTCCGCCGCGTCGCCGCCAGCTTCCTGCCGGGGGACGTGGGCTGTCTGCGGCTGGACGTGCTGCTGGAGACCCCTGCCCGCCTGCGCTTCACGGTGCGCTCCCGTGCCCCGGTGCCTAATCCCGGTGTCCCGGTTCCCTGGTCCTGGTCCCCAACCGATCCCCTCTGTCTGCCTCGCAGCTGCGGGACCCGGCCCGGCAGCGCTATGAGGTGCCCTTGGACACGCCACGGGTGAGCGGGCGAGTGGCCACCACCCTCTATGGCGTGCAGATCAACGAGGAGCCCTTCGGTCTCGTCGTTTACCGACAGCGCGGTGGGCAGGTCCTGTAAGTTCCCATCCTGCTCTGGGCTTCCCAAAGGGATTTGGTATGGAAGTGGAACCTGACTCTGGTAAGGGAGGTGATGGGACACTGGTGCCGGCAGAAGGGTGGCAGCCAGAAGGTTTTGCTTTGTCTCCCCTTTGGTTCAGTGGCTGAGAAGGGAAGCAGGAATCCCAGATCTGAGCCAAAACCTGGTTTTGTTTCACACGGTGACAAGTATCTGTGTCCCTGCCTGGCGCTGGCTCCAGCTCCACGCTTCCCTCTCCCTTGGCAGGCTCAACACCACGGTAGCGCCGCTCTTCTTCGCAGACCAGTTCCTGCAGATCTCCACCTCCCTGCCCTCCCACTTCATCTCTGGGCTTGGGGAGCATCTGACGCCACTGGTACTTGACACAGCGTGGACCAGGGTTACCCTCTGGAATCGGGACATGGCACCCATGGTATGGAACAGGGCTGAGGGACAGGGAGCCGGCTCAGCTCTACTTGCAGGGGTGGCCCCGTGGCCTCTTGTCTTGTCCTTGGCTGGGGAAAGGTGTCCAGTTGAGCTGAGCTCAGCTCTGGATAAGCCCATGGGCCAGGCTTTGTCCTGCTGGGGCTCTGCAAGGCTCTGAAGCTGCAGTCCACGGCTCTTGCTCAGGGCAGAGCTTGGCCAGCTCAAGCAGTGTTTGGGGTTGCAGAGCCGAGGTTTGCACCCCAAGGTCTCCTGGCTGGAGGCAAGGGGCAGGTGGGTGCTGTGTTGGGGTCTTTGTTGGAGCCTCACCAGCACCGTGCTCTGCTCCAGCCCCAGGTCAACCTCTATGGCTCCCACCCTTTCTACCTGGGAATGGAGGACGATGGCTCTGCCCACGGTGTCTTTCTGCTGAACAGCAACGCGATGGGTGAGTCCTGTGGAGATGCTGGGCATGGGCTTGCTCCCGTCCCCATCCCCACCTTGTTCCTCCGGTGCTTGTGCTTCCCCAGACGTGCTCCTGCAGCCCAGCCCAGCCCTGACCTGGCGCACGACAGGCGGGATCCTGGATTTTTACGTGTTCCTGGGCCCCGACCCCAAGAGCGTGGTGCGGCAGTACCTGGATGTCGTCGGTAGGGCTGAGCTGTGGATTTGGGGCACGGGTGCTCCTGGGATGGCTGTGCTGGGAGCAGTGTGGTGGAGGTGGCTGCAGGGATCACGATGCCCGGCCATCCCTGAGCCCATCTGTCCATCACCTGCCCTCCCACCTTCCAGGGTTCCCCTTCATGCCCCCCTACTGGGGCCTGGGCTTCCACCTCTGCCGCTGGGGCTACTCCTCCACCGACATCACCCGGCAGGTCGTGGCCAACATGTCTGCAGCCCGCTTCCCTCAGGTACCTCTCTGCTGCTCCCCAGAGCCTCTGCTCCAGGGCAGCTGTGGGGGGCTCATGGGGACCCCCATGGGGAGGGGTCCCTGCTCCTCCCTGATCATCGGTGCCATCGTCTGCAGGATGTGCAGTGGAACGACCTGGATTATGCGGATGCCAAGAGGGATTTCACCTTCAACAAGAGAAGCTTTAAGGACTACCCAGAGATGGTGCAGGACTTCCACCGCCAAGGGCTGAGGTACATCATGATTGTGGTGAGTGACCCCCGGTTGTGCCATGGCTTCCAACTCCCCCCAAGGGCAGTGATGGAGCTTCCTCATAGGAGAGTGGAGGCTGTTCCCTGCCCTCGCTGATGAAGCCCTGGCTCTGTGCCCTGCCAGGATCCTGGGATCAGCAGCTCGGGGCCTCCTGGCACCTACAGGCCCTATGATGAGGGACTGAAGCGGGGCGTGTTCATCCGGAATGCCACGGGGCAGCCCCTCATTGGGAAGGTGAGTGCAGGGACGGGGCTTGTGTGGGGCAGCTGCAGCAGGACTGGGAGCTGGAGGGCACAGGGCAGGGGATGGCCCCAGTGCACGGTCAGTGGCACATGGGGGCTGTGGGGTTTTGCCTGTTGCTGCCTCCCTCCCGCAGGTCTGGCCGGGCCCAACGGTCTTCCCAGACTTCACCAACCCAGAGACTCGGGAGTGGTGGCACGATATGGTGAAGGACTTCCACGACCAGGTGCCCTTCGATGGCATGTGGATTGTGAGTGATCCCGGCAGAACCCCCGGCTGCAGCTCTCTGCATCCCACCCTGCATCCCTGCTGGGTCCCAGTGCTGCAGCAAGGACACCCCATCCTTTCCCTCCCGCCCCAGGACATGAACGAGCCATCGAACTTTGTGGAGGGCTCCCAGGACGGCTGCCCCAACAATAACCTGGAGCATCCCCCCTACGTGCCGGGTATGGGAGCAGCACCAGCCCCTGCCCAGGGTGGGAGCACCAGGAGGACCCCGGGGGATGCTCTGACCCCGAGCAGGCTCTGAGCTCACCCTCATCAGCACCTCTCCCATGTAGGCGTGTTTGGAGGACGCCTCCAAGCCGGGACCATCTGTGCTTCCAGCCAGCAGTACCTGTCCTCCCACTACAACCTGCACAGCCTCTATGGGCTGACCGAGGCCATCGCTTCCCATGAGTAAGCCTGTAGCTCCTGATGTCCAGGAGGAACTGATGCACATCCCAGGGGATGCCAGAGCTGGGAGAGAGGCTCCTTCTTAGTGGGCAGCTTGGGTATGGGGAATGTATTTGATGGGTAGATGAGGGTTTGGTTTGTAATGCGGTAATGGGTTGGGGGCTCACGTCTTGTGCGCTGTCCATATCACCTGCCCTATGGCCATGGTGGCACTGGGTGTCTGCCCTGGCACACGCCAGCCTTGTGCTGCTGCTGGGAGCTGCTGAGCCCATTTCCTGGCTGGGCAGTGCTGAGTGGGGCCCATCCTGCCTGCAGCGCACTGCTGAGGGTCCGGGGCACGCGCCCCTTCATCATCTCGCGCTCGACATTCGCTGGGCATGGGCGCTATGCAGGGCACTGGACCGGGGACGTCAGCAGTGAATGGGAGCAGCTCTACTACTCCATACCAGGTAGGCTGCAGGGCGCTGGGGCTCCATGTCCCCTGCACCTCTTCTGCAGGCTCCGTACCCCAGCACCCTGATGTCCTCTGTGCCTGCCCTGCAGAGGTGCTGCTCTTCAACCTCTTTGGGGTGCCTCTGGTGGGTGCTGACATCTGCGGCTTCGCGGGTGACACATCAGAGGAGCTGTGCGTGCGTTGGACCCAGCTGGGCACCTTCTACCCCTTCATGAGGAACCACAATGACCATGGTGCCCGGGTAAGCACTGGGACCCATCACCCCGTTGGGCAGCACGTGCTGCAGGGAGTCCACCCCGAGTCCCCAGCAGGCACCCGTGCACAGCCTGAGCATCCCCCTTTGTCCTCTCCCCTGCAGCCACAGGAGCCGTATGCCTTCAGCCCCGCTGCCCAGGCCGCCATGCGCAGCGCCCTGCACCTCCGCTACTCCCTCCTGCCCTTCCTCTACACCCTCTTCCACCGCGCTCACTCCGCCGGGGAGACGGTGGCGCGGCCCCTGTTCCTCGAGTGAGCGCAGTGCCCCTGGCCTGGGCGGGGGGTGAGGGTCTCCCGGTGCTGCACTGCCCTTCCCTCCTCGCCCAGGTTCCCCCAGGACCGCAACACGTGGGCTGTGGACCGGCAGCTGATGTGGGGCGCGGGGCTGCTCATCACACCCGTGCTGGAGCCCGGGCAGACCAAAGTCAGCGGCTACTTCCCAGCGGGGACGTGGTACAGCCTCGCAGGGGTGGGTGCTCCACTGCCATCCCCAGTGGCTGCACCAGGGCTTTGCTGCAGGGCCCCATGTGCATTCCTGTACCCCACCGCGGGTACCGGCCCCCCCCGGGCTGTGTTGAGGACTTGTACCTCACCCACCTTCCCTTGTGGCCATTTGAGGACCACAACATGGGGCATCAGTGCCCTGCACCTGCTCTTTTCGTTGTCATTTAGGACTCCACCATCCACAGCAAAGGGCAGTGGATCCTCCTGCCTGCTCCCCTGGACACCATCAACGTCCATGTCCGCGCAGGGCACATCCTGCCACTGCAGGTGAATCCCCTCTGCACTGCGGTGACAGGCATGGGGCACAACACTGACGCCAGAGTGGGTGCTGCCGAATGGGCCTGTGGTGTGCGGCTGGGCTGGGGCAGAGCTGCTGTGGCAGCACCTGGAGTTGAGCCTGGTCCTGTGCCCCAGGAGCCTGCATTCAACACTGCTGAGTCCCGCAAGAAGGGCATGGCCTTGGTGGTGGCGCTGACACCGGGCGGCTTCGCCAGGGGAGACCTGTTCTGGGATGATGGGGAGAGCTGGCAGAGCTTTGAGAGGGGTGACTACACCGAGCTCCTCTTCCTGGCCACGCATGTGAGCAATGGGGGTGTCTGGGCACGGGGCTTCACTGCCACATGTGGGTCCTGGTGCCCATGGCTCATGTGTGGCCATGGGCAGCACCGTGCCCTGGTGCAGCCAAGCTGGGTTGTGCCAAAAGTGCCAGACTGTGGCTACAGCACTGGTGGGGTCCAGGAGGTCCCTGTAGGAGCTTTAGGAAGGAAAGATGCTGTGCCAGGGACATGACTCTTTCTGCACCAGTAGTGCTGTGCAGCCTGGTAAATGGCTTTGCCACTCTCTGTGATGGCAGAGCAGCTGTCACCTCTGGCTGTGTGCCCTGCAGTGGGCTGGGTGCCTGTGGGACCCGGGAGCACGGTGATGGCCCAGCTGTCCCCGCAGGGCGCCGTGCTCAGCCAGCTCCTGCAGGCGAGTGCCCACCTCGATGGGGTCCTGCTGGAGGCTGTGACCGTGCTGGGTGTCACCAGCCCTCCCCGGCAAGTCCTGGCCAACGGTGCCCTCGTGGATGACTTCTCCTACCGCAGTGACACCCAGGCAAGTGCTGCCGGCCAGAGGCCTTGGGCTTCATCCCTGCTTCTCCCTGTGCTGACTCTTCCTTCTCCCCCAGGTGCTGAGAGTCCCAGTGTCGCTGCCCATGTGGGAGCAGTTTGTGATCAATTGGTCCTGAGCTGCTGCTGGATGCATCAAGCTGCTCCCTCCTGCTCTGGGGCCAAATCCATCCCATACAATGCAGCTCTTGGGTTTTGGCTTCCTTCCTGGCTAACAGGAGTTATCAGGGTTTAGACTGGAGTTGCACTGGGGGTCCTTGCACACCCCCGGGGATAGGGGAACCCTCATCTTCTGCAAAACAGGGGAAAAAGACCCAAGTGCCTTGGGAGCCAGCAGCACTGTTCAGTGCTGTGCGGGTGAGCTGTCCGGGAGCTCTGGCTGTGCTTTGGGGGAGTGGGATCTGCACAGGGGGCAAGGGAGCTGTAATAAAGCTGCTGTTTGCTGGGAGCAGCCCAGTTCCTGTCTGTGCCCCTCTGCTGCTGCCTGCCCTGGCTCAGCACCCCCTGGCATCCCTGCCTGGAAGCTGATGGGGACATGCTCAGCTCTCGGTAAAGACAGAGACCTCGCTCCCAGAGGCTTTATTGAGGAGCAACTCATCCCTATGGCTCCATAGGAGTGAGATTCAAAGATCCCTGAATGCTCCAGGGCCAGGCAGTGTTCGTGGTACAGAGCAGAGGTGTCCCCCAGGGATGTGGGATTGGCCCAGCCGGGACCCTGCTCACAGCTGTCCCATGGCAGCAGGAATGCTTACAGCTCATTGTGCAGTGGCCGGCACTGGGGGCTCAGCTTCTCCTCCAGGACAGCATCAGGAGCACACACCCAGGGGTCCCCCGTGTCCCACTGCCACTTCAGGAGCTGCACACGGAGCAGCTGGAAGATGGGAGCATAGCGGGGGTCTGAGACCAGGTTCTGGCTCTCCGTGGGGTCAATGCTGCAGTCGAAGAGCTCCCAGCGGTCTCTATAGTAGTACTGGTGCAGGGTCTTGTTCCAGTGGGTTGCCTGCCCGGCCCTGGTGCGGTTGAGCAGGTCTTGGAAAGTGGGTGAGACGTAGAAGTCCTGGTCGATGGGAAAGGGCATCTTGTAGTTGAGGTTGTGAATGAGGCGGAACTGTTGGTGCTGGATGGCTCGCATGGGGTAGTACATGGTCACCTCATGGTGGCTCTGGCTGCTGAAGGTGGTGTCCCAGGGCTGCTCCGACTCCAGTGCTGGCAGGAGAGACTTCCCAGTGAGATGCACCTGCTTCGTGCCAAAGATGCTGTAAGAAGGGTAGGGGATGGAGAACCAGTCCAGAATGGTCGGCGTCAGGTCTGGGGGAGAAGAGAAGGGTGAGAGGAGGAAACACAACCCCAGAGAGGGGCAGAAAGGTCCCTGGGGTCTGCTGCCACATGGGCTATGGGTGGTCCTGGGGCTGAGCCCTGGGATAACGTCCTTGCAGGGGACCCTGCTGTTCTTCTTCCTCTCCCTGCCTGGGGCTGCAGCCTGCCCTATAGGACAGAACCCCAAGTTTTGGTGCAGAGAGGATGGGGACCAGCTCTGCAGGACTCTGCTCCCTTACCCAGCAGGCTGGTGAAGGCCTGGCTGACCTGGCCCCAGCGCTCCCTGTGCTCCGGGGAGGAGAGCAACAGGGGCTCAGCTGTGCCCGACCGGTAGAGGTTGGTCCTGCCGCCAGGGAAGGGGATGCCATTGTCAGAGGTGTAGATCACCAGTGTGCTGTTGTGGAAGCCAGCTCGGTGCAGCTCCTCCAGGACCAGCCCTATCCCTGCAGATGGATGGAGGGGCAGAGATGAGGAGGGGCAGGAGGGAGGGCAGTGCTTACAGCACCAGCCTGGCCCCGCAGCTCCCACCTTGGTCCATGCGCCCGATGGTTGTGTACTGGGCTGCCAGGTCCGCCCGGGCAGCCGGTGTGTCTGGAACAAAGTGTGGGACCTATACAGAGACAAGGAAAGGGGCCACCCCAGGAAGGTTGTGGGTACAGCACAGTGGCCTCCGCCAGCTCTCACGCATGGTGCTGGTGGCAGTGACTGTCTCCATCAGAGGCTGCTGTTGCACGCAGCCCCTGTGCAGTCCCATATAGCCACATGCAGCCCCGTATAGCACCATGCAGCCCCACAGGCCCTCACCTGCACTTGCTCTGGGCGGTAGAGCTGTGGCTTCCAGTCGGGAATCCAGCCCATGCCGCTCTCTCCATTGCCGAATTTCTCACAGAAGGGCCCGTACTGGGGCTGGGAGTGCCCACAGCGGTGTGGGTCATGGAAGGCGACATAGAGGAAGAAAGGCCTAGAGGTGAAAGGGTGGAGGTGGAGGCAAAGGGTGGCCCCCACCTCCAAGACCTGCCCTGGGCTGTACAGGGGGGAGCTGGGGGCAGCAGGAGAACTCCCCCTGATGTGGGCTTCTGGGTATGGGGTGACTCAGAGACAAGGTCTCCCAGTGAGACATGGACACACGTCTTCAGCAAAGCCGGTTTTCCTGTTCTCTGTTTCCCCCTCCTCTCCTGCAACCCCTAGCAGCCTGTCCCGGGACACAGAGCCCATCACCTCTCATCCTGGCTGTGCAGGAACTGCCGGACAAGCGCTTTGATTCGGGTGATGTTTCTCCCGACCTGCAAGACCGAGCTGTTCTCCTCCGTGTAGGCAAAGTCGAAGGGATAAACGGCCTCAGGCCCAACGTGCTTCTTCCCAATTATGCCTGCAAGAACATGTGCTGTGCCAGAAGCCAGGGGAGGACAGGGGCTGCTGCAGCTCCTCTGCTCCAGCACCGGCTGTGCTCAGCCAGCGCTGGGGAGAGTGGAAGCTGCCACCGGCTTCCCCAGTCATCTCTGTCAGTTGCACTTCCACATCTGGTTGGAAAATGGGACCCAACTGGGTCACAGGCATGGGTGTTAGTGGAAGTTTGGGTAAAGCATGAGCCTTGTGTGAACCTGAGAACCAGGAAGGAGAAGTATAAGGAAAGGAAGAAAAGCTGAGGTGTGATGAAGGTGGCAACAGAGCAGTGGGGGGGGGGGGGGGGGGGGGGGGAGGCGAAGCGAAAGCCAGGGATCAGCACAGAGCATGGGCACAGGTCCTTGGTTGCCCTGTGTCCCTACCTGTCCGGATGTGTGCTTGGCTGAGCAGCTGGGGCAGGCTGCGCACGCTATCGAAGGAGTTGAAGTGGTGCACATCCTGATGCAGCCCATACATCCCGTTCTGGTGCTGTGGTCAGGGAAGACAACAGAGTTGGATGATGCCTCTGGGCCTGGCCCCAGAACAAGCCCAGATGTGCACTGCACCTGTGTGGATGGGGAGCAGGTCCCAGCAGACGGAAGAGGGGATGTCAGCGGGCAGGGGGGGATGGCCAGGTCCTGACTGTGCCACAGAGCCAGCTCTGGTCAGCTCTGATCCCTGCTGTGCCTGAACCCCAGGGCATGCGGGTGCCCTACCTGGGGCAAGCCCGTGAGGATGCTGGCCCGGCTCGGGGAGCAGCTGCTGACGGAGGTGAAGGCGTTCTGGAAAACCACACTGCGCCGAGCCAGCGCATCCAGGTTGGGTGTCCGGATGGCCGAGTTGTTGTAGGCGCCACTCTCGAAGCCACCGTCATCTGCTGCAGTGGGAGGGGTGCGGGGTGAGCCCTGGGCACCGGGCCCGGTGACTGATGACACCGGGAGCATCCCTGCAGGGGCCGATGCAGACTGGGGCCGGTGCTGCAGTGACCGTCCCGGCACGGAGGGGCTGCGGTGGGACTCTGGGGCTGGCCCTGCGCTGCCCACGGAAGCCGAGGTTCATCTCCGCGGCCTCGGGACCGGCTCCGGGGCTCCGGCTGCCGCACTCACCCAGGAGGAGCAGCACGTTGCGGGCAGGGGCCGGGGGCCTGTCCCCGCCGGTCCTGAACGCGACCAGCAGCAGCTCCAGCACCCAGAGCCGCATGGCTCCGGCAGCGGTACCGGTACCGGCACTGGCGCCGGAGGGGCTCGGCAGCTCCTCCTCTGCCCCGGTCACATGGGGCAGTCCCGGAGCCTCAGATCCGGCACGGGCGGGGCCCAGCGGCAGGGAACGGGTCCGGAGCGCGCTGGCGGCGGCCGGGCAGGGGACAGCGGCGCGGCCATGGCGGCCCCGGGGCCCCGGCAGAGCAGCGGGGGCTGCCCGTGCCCGTGGCCGGCGGCGCGGCGGCGGCTCCCGGTGCTGCGCTGGCTCCCCCGATACAGCCTGGCCTGGCTGCGGCTCGACCTGGTGGCGGGGCTCAGCGTGGGGCTCACGGTGGTGCCGCAGGCGCTCGCCTACGCCGAGGTGGCGGGGCTGCCGCCCGAGGTGGGTGCCGCTGCCCGGGCAGGGCCGGGCGGCCCCGGGCTCCGGTGCCATCACCCGTGCCCCGGGGCAGGAGCCCGCTAGCGCCGCGGGTGCGCTGGGCTGCGGAGGGAGCGGAAGGAGTCCGGGTCCTCGCATCCCGGAGGGTTCTGGCATCTCCCGGTGCCCGCGCTGTGCCAGCGCTCCCTTTGTCCCTGTGCAGTACGGTCTCTACTCTTCCTTCATGGGCTGCTTTGTCTACTGCTTCCTGGGCACCGCCAAGGACGTGACGCTGGGTCCCACGGCCATCATGTCGCTGCTTGTCTCCTCTTACGCGTTCCATGAGCCTGTCTATGCCATCCTTCTCACCTTCCTCTCTGGCTGCATCCAGCTGGCCATGGGGCTCCTGCACCTCGGTGAGATGCTCTTGCCGTGCAAGGGTATCACTGTACAGCCTGTAGCTGTGCCCCCACCCCCTGAGCTCTCTCAGACACTGGGGTTGTCCTGCTAGTGCTTGTGACAGCTCTAGGTGTATGCAAACACCCTGTGCGTGCTGTTGGGCCAGCAGCGTGCTCACTACTGCCCATCCTGTGCAGGGTTTCTTCTGGACTTCATTTCCTGCCCGGTCATTAAAGGGTTTACATCAGCTGCTTCCATCACCATTAGCTTCAACCAGATCAAGGTAGGACCTGCTGCTCCATCCTGGCCACGTCACCTGCCCTCTCCTAGAGCTGTGATGTTTAGCATCAGGCTGGGTGATGTGCTCAGTGTAAGAGCAAGGAGCCCCAGAGGGGCCCTGGTTTCCCCCCCCCACAGCAGCTCTGCTGGCTCCATGAGTGCTGTGCTCTGAGCAGACGAAGCCCAACGCACCCTCTGCCTGTGGCCAGCCGGTGGCATCCAGGACACCAGGAAATCCAGGACACTTGATCTGGTCACTTGCAGGGGTGCTGGTGATTCCCTCATCAGGGTGGGTTTGCAGCTCCCCTGGTCCCTCCCTGGCCTCTCAGGGACCTGAGGCTCTCTGGGGCTGCAATGCTTCCTCTGTGGTTAACCAAAATCAGAGCCTCCGGGAGACTCTGCCAGGAGCCAGCAGCCGGTGTTGGCCAATGGCTGTGGTTGCAGCGGGGCTGCGGCTCCAGAACGTGCAGGGGGATGTTCAGGCTGTAAGTGCTGGGGTGAAAGCTCCAGCATTAACCCCTCCTGGGAGCTGCACAGGAGGGGTGCCCGATGGGGTGGGGGCATCTCAGGGCCTGGAAGTGGGTTAAAAATCAGAGCACCCTGAGGCCCTGTCTGCACAGATCCTGCAGGTAAAGGGCTGTTGTGGAGTGCGTGCAGGAGCATGGGATGGTTACTGAGGAGCATTCCTACCAACAGCACCAGCACTGTGTGTGTGCCATGGCCCTGGTGCTCCTGGCAGTCCCTCCATGGCAACTGGCAGTCTGGGTGGTGCCAGCTTTTCACCAGGCTTTGTCTTCCCATAGAACATCCTGGGGCTGCGGGGGATCCCTCGGCAGTTTTTCCTGCAGGTGTTTGAGATGCTGCGGAGGATTGGGGAGACCAGGTCAGCACCATCCCTGCTCCAACCCTGCTCCATCCCTGCTCTGTCCTGCTGCAGCTGTAGGGTCTCTGGCTCTGCTGCTTCACCCCCATCTCTGGGGTCTCCCTTTTCCCTCCCCTGCTGTGTCCCCAGAGGTGCCGGCAGCATCCCTGCAAGCTCTGCACCTCCCACGGGGCTTTGGGGTAGCTCTGCCTGCGCCCCGCAGCACTGATGTGCCTCTTGCAGGGTTGGGGATGCTGTGCTGGGGCTGGCCTGCCTGGCTCTGCTGGCAGGGCTCCGGGCCATGAAGAGCCGCCTGCCCCAAGCCACCCGTGTGGAGTCGCTGCCTGTCAGGGTCAGCTACCTCATTGTCTGGACCACCACCACGGGTGCGTTGGCCACCCCCGGCCTCTCTCCTCCTGCTGCCATCCTCCCTGGGGTCTTGTCTCTTTGGGGCAAGGCAGAGACAGCCCAAAACTGGGAAAGCCCCAGGTCAGCAGGAGCTGAGAGCTGGAGGTGGGTCAGGGAGGGCAAAGTCCCAGGGATGATTCTGCTTCTGTGCATGCCCCTTCCTGAGGCTTGGAAGACCCCAGCAGCCTGGTACCCACCTCCTGCTGCCCTGGGCAGGTTTTCATGGTTGCTCTTGCATTGCAGCACGCAACGCCGTCGTGGTCCTGTCTGCCGGCCTGGTTGCTTACTCCTTCCAGGTGATGGGGTCCCAGCCATTCACACTCACTGGCAGCATCCCCCAGGGCCTCCCGGCATTCCGGCTGCCACACTTCTCCATGGTTACACCCAACGGCACCGTCCCCTTCCAGAGCATGGTGGAGGTGGGTGCCAGGCTGGCTGGCACAGGATGGGCTCCCCTTGGGCTGACTCCTGCAGTCAGTGGTTCCCTGTGCAGCAGGAGAAGGCTCTGCCATGGGGTGACCCTCATCCCTCTGTGGCTACACTGACCATGTCCTCTCCCCCAGGACATGGGGGTCGGGCTGGCCGTGGTGCCGCTCATGGGCCTGCTGGAGACCATTGCGATTGCCAAGGCTTTTGGTATGGCTGCACCAGGCTCCTGCGCCTGCAATGGCACAAGGGATTTCTGCAGGGGCTTGGGGAGCCGGGAGGGTGCTGGTCCTATGGGGGCACTGGGACGGACTGGGCTACCTGTGCTGAGCCTGGTTCACAGTGTGGGGTAGCAGGAGGGGTCCGTGTGGGGCTGCTGACCCCCTCCCCTTGGCCAGGCAGCTCCCCCATCCCTGACTTGGGAGGGGGCCGGGGAGTCCCTGTGTTGTGTGTGGGATCTGAGTGCTGGGATGCTCCTGTGCCCGGGGGTGCTGGGAATAGACTCGTGGCTGTCTCCATGCGCATGTGCCCATGGGAAGCTCGGGCAATGTTGCTCCTGTCCTTTCAGCCTCGCAGAATGATTACAGGATTGACCCCAACCAGGAGCTGCTGGCTATGGGTAAGAGACTGCTTGGAGCAGGAGGGCAGGGGTGGGGATGTAGCCCGAGCACCACTGTGTGTCCCACAGCCCCTGAGCTGTCAGAGGTCCCCATCCCAGCAGCCCTACCTCTGCTTGAAGGTTTGCCCTTCTTACCTTGCCTGCTGCCCCCACCCCAAGCCTTTCCCACAGTTTAGCAATTTCCAGAGCAGCCTGAGCACAGCTCACACAGCTGGATAGGCTCTGGTCCGGCCCAAGTACCTGGATGGGCTCTGGTCCGGCCCCAGGTACCTGGATGGGCTCTGGTCCAGCCCCAGGTACCTGGATGGGCTCTGGTCCGGCCCCGGATACCTGGATGGGCTCTGGTCCAGCCCCAGGTACCAGCTGGGGATGGAGGAGGTGATGACAGGGGCACAGACCCATCTCGTGGCCCTGTGCTGTGCCTCCCATACCTGCTGCATCTCCAGCCCCTCTCTATCCCCACTGCAGGCTTTGCCAACATCCTGGGCTCCTTCGTCTCATCGTATCCCATCACGGGCAGCTTTGGCCGGTGAGTAGCAGGAGCCCCAGCCCTCCCCTTGCTGCGGCTCTGTGACACCTTGGGTGGAAGGATGTGCAGAGTCCAGTGTGTCCCTCAGCTCATGTGCTGGTCCCCAGCTGCCCACCTTAGCTGCTGGGCTATGCAGGGTCCTGCAGCGACCTTCCCTCTGCTCCTGCGTGCTCTGCCGTGCTGCTGCAGGGTGGGAGCTCCTGTCTGCCAGTGGGGTTTTCCTGCTGCTCCATGGGCGGTGCTGGGCCCAGCCTGGCCCAATGAACTGCTCTGCATTTCAGGACAG
Organism: Melopsittacus undulatus; assembly: GCF_012275295.1. NCBI lineage: Eukaryota > Metazoa > Chordata > Aves > Psittaciformes > Psittaculidae > Melopsittacus > Melopsittacus undulatus. The sequence continues at coordinate 19,030,317 of NC_047537.1, forward strand.
CGGTGAACGCGCAGTCGGGTGTCTGCACCCCCGCGGGAGGGCTCATCACAGGTAGAGCCCTGTCCCTGCTGTGGGCTGCTCTGCAGGTCCCCGTGCCCAGCACCCCAGCACCCTGGGCATGGGGTGCCATGGCTCAGGGGCTCCCCGTGTCCTGCAGGTGCCCTGGTGCTGCTCTCGCTGGCGTACCTCACCTCGCTCTTCTACTACATCCCCAAAGCGGCGCTGGCTGCTGTCATCATCTCAGCTGTGGTGCCCATGTTTGATGCTGGGATCTTCAGGACGCTCTGGCGGGTTAAGAGTGAGGGCACGAGTCGGGGATGGTTGATCCCCGGTGCAGCCCAGCTCTGCCTGTGCCCTGTGGCATGAGGACAAGGTGCAGGTTGTCTCCCTTGCAGGGCTGGACCTTGTGCCCCTCTGCGTGACGTTCCTGCTCTGCTTCTGGGAGATCCAGTATGGCATCATGGCCGGGATGCTGGTCTCAGGGATTCTCCTGCTCTACTCCATTGCCAGGCCCCCAATAAAGGTGGGATTCAAACCTCCCTTTGGATGCAGGGAGGATGGTGCTTTGCTTTGTTGCAGGGGCACAGCCCTGAGCTCCCTGTGCCTCATCCCCCTGCACTGGGGTCTTGCTCAGGTGTCTGAGGTGTCAGATGGGGACATGCTCCTTGTGCAGCCGTGGAGCAGCCTGCACTTCCCTGCTGTTGAGTGCCTCCGGGATGCTGTGTGCAGCCATGCTCTCACAGGTACAGTGCCCTGGGCCCACTGGTCCTCTCCCAGGAACCTGGCTGTAACCTGGTACCCGCCTGGATCATTTCTGCCCGCTGCTGTCTCACCCCTTCCAGGCACAGCTCTGGGCTTTGTTTCCCAGGCTGGTCACATCGGGACTGGTCATCAGGAACGTGACCATGTGCTCTTTGTCCAGCAGCATCTCCACCGCGCTCCGTTATCCTGGACTGTTGTCACATCAGCAGCATTGATTACACGGTGGTGGTGGGGCTGGCAGAGCTGCTGCAGGAGCTGCACAAGCACGGCCTCTCGCTGGCCTTCTGCAGGCTGCAGGTACGTGGGATGCAGCCTCGGCCCCACACTGGGTCCTTCTGCCTCTCCCTGCACCAGGCATCAGCTCTGCTCCCCAGGGCAGGGTCTATGCTTGCCCCTGGCACCTATCCTAAGGATGCTACTGCCTCTCTTCTGGCAGAGCCTTCATCCCAAAGAGGTGGAGGCTTCAGGTCCTGAGTGCAGCTGTGGGAGAAGGGGTGGTGGGGAAGGGCTGCATCCTGTGTCCAGGGCTGGCTGGGGGGGTCACAGCCCTGGTATGAGGGAAGTGGCCAGCAGCAGGCTGCCCCAGCCCAGGTTCCTCTGCCTTCAGGACCCTGTTCTCCAAGTCCTGCTGTCTGCAGACTTAGAGGGATTCCAGCATTTCCCCAGCTGGGAGGAGGCAGGTGAGGCTCTGGGCTGCCCCTGGTGCTCTCCTGGGGTTGGGACCCCAGGCTGCTGCTGAGTAGGGGGTCTGGAAGTTGAACCGGGGAATGTGACCTTTGTCAAGCCCCAGAGCTGATGTGCACAGCCCCTGCTCCCTCACCTGGCCCAGGCCCCAGTTTTACTGGTCAGTGTGAGGCCAGATTGGCTGGAACATCCCTCTGGGGTTGGCTGTCCCAGCCATGTCCCTCCTAGCTCCCTGTGCCCCAAAGTTACCTCCTCCACCTTGCTGCAGGGCAGAGGAAAGTCCTTGACTTATGGTAAACTCTGCTCAGGACATCCGTGTGTTATCAGCATTGCTCTCATCCTGAATCCAAAACACGGCACTGGGAAGGGAATTAACTCTATCCCAGCTAAAACTGTCTTGTTTCTCCCCATCTCCCTGGCTCAGAGCGGTGCGGAGGAGCAGAGCTGGGGGGCAGCAGGGCAGCCACCAGGTCCAGCGCCAGCACCAGCCAGAGCTCACTGCTGCCTGCGGGGCTCATCCAGTGAGCGGTGACACCGACACCCCAGTGACATCCAACCACCATCCTGCACTGTCCCAGAGGTCCCACTGGTCCCACACTGGCTGCCGGGGCTCGGGTACCTATAGGGCAGACAATCTATGGAAAGGATTAGTGAGGGAAAACCATTCCCTATCCCAGTCATTGGGAAAAGCCATCCTTCCTCCAGGCCTTTCCCCATCCTCAAAGCTGCCATCTTTTAAATCAGCTGTTTTAATTCTGGAGACTTTTCTTATTCTGGGATATTCTATGATTCAATGATTCAAACACTGAACTGTGATGCACAGCGTGCTCGTGGCAATGCGAGCTCCAAGGGTGCTGGTGCTGCCCTCCAGTCCCGTGGGCGTGCTGCGGTTCTCACCCTCCTCTGCTGGGAGATGAAAACCAGCACTGATTCTGTTCCTTACTGATCCCTCTGGGTTTGTGGGACATTCTGACAAATGCTGCACGGGCCAGGGCTCTGCTGCCCCTCTGGGTGCAGCCCGACCCCAGCTTGTGTTTGCCTGGCTATAAAATGCGTGTATAAAGCACTTAGTGCCAGCAGGCAGCAGGGCTGGGGCAGGATGCAGGGAGGGCAGTATTCCCGACTGCCCTTGGTTGGCACCCCTGAAGGAAGGTGCAATAAAGCAGTGATTGCACATGAGTCAATGTGAGCTCTGCATTCCTTTGGGGAAAGCTTTCGCTTTTGTGTGAGAAAGAAAAACTAAACCGGGCACTGCTGAGCAAACCAAGGAAATGAAACTGAAACCCGGCTCCCGGTGCTCGCATGCTCCGTGCCTTAAAGCACAGCTCCTCCTCTCAAAGAGCAGCAGAGGTGCCCGGGAGCCACAGAGCTGCGGAGCCTCTGGATCCTGCGGAGCCTGGAGCCGTTTGTTCCTCGCTGCACCCGTGGCAGCACCTGCAGAGCTGGAAGTGCACTTGTGCCCTCCGTTCCCATCCATCCATCTGTCCGCCTCCCGACACAGGGAGCGCCCAGTGCAGACGGAGCAGGTTTCTCTTCACGTCGTGTGCAGCCGCCTGGGGTTGTGCGGGGAAAGCTGCTCTGCGTGCCCAGAGGGGGCTCAGGTAACCTCAGAATGGAGCCTGGGGTAGAAGAGGGTTTGGGTTCGTGTGTGCTCAAACCGTGTGTGCGAGTGTGTGGGGGCTGCTGGGACGCATCATCAGCTCAGTCCCGCCCGGAGCCGGTGATGGGGTGACAGCCGCGTCCCCACTTCAGCCTGGTGGATCCAGTAGGATGAATTCCCCTCCATGCACTTGCCCTCGCACTGGTGTGAAGCACCCCACGGCCCCGCTCCTGCGGCACAGGGAGCCTGCTCGGGGCCGGTTGCCGCCGCTGCTCCAGACGGCAACGAGAACCGACCGACGGCGGCTGGAGGGACGGGCTGGGGCTTCCCGGGGGCACCAGCCCGGAGTAGGGCCGGGAGCTGATGACCCGGGGCTCGGCGGGGGGAGAACGGGCTCCGCCGGCCCCTCGGAGCATGGCGGGGGGCACAGGGAACCCCTCCCGGCTCTGGCAGCCACGGTGGGGAGGGACCCCGGAGGGAGCCGCCCGGAGGGGGCCGGGCCGGAGCCGGGCAGCGGCGGTGACGTCCCCAGACCGAAACTTGGGGCTCTGCGGGAAAACGAAACTTTACCGGTGGGCAGTGGGGGAGCGGCCGCTGCGGGCGCCGGGCCCGGCCCGCGGGTGAGTTGCACTGTCGGGGGCGGGGGGCTGCGGCGGTGCAGTGCTGCGGGAGGGCCGGAGCACCGGCACCGGGCTTGCGGGGGGCGCCTCTGCCGCGGGCAAGGGGGCAAGGGGAAGGGGCTCCCCTACCGGGCCCGCTGCAGACTCCTGATGAGCGCCGGGAGCCCCGGGACCTGCCCGGTGCTCCCGATGCCCGGTGAGGCCCCCCCTCCTTTCCGCCGGTGCTCCGGGACCCCGACGTCCTCTCCCCCTACCCCGCAGGCTGGAGCCTCAACTCCACTCCCTGCCCTCCCCTCACGAGCCTCGTTTGCGTTCCGCCCTTCGCCACGCCATTGGTCCGTCTGCCCATGGCATTTGCATATGTACACTGAAGTAGCGGGAGTTACTGCCTATCCGCAGGAGCGAGCTGTACTCATTTGCATATAGGCTCCGCCCAGGGGTCAGCCCCGCCTCCGCCCCAGGCGGGTCAGGTGAGGGCTGCGGCCTGAGGGCTCCGGTCCCGGCGAGCGGGGCTCCCTGAGGACCCCTGGAGCGTTCATCACCTCACGTTAATGGCTCCATTTCTCTCTCTGTCCCGTCCTCCTCTCTCCCTCTTGGCTCCCACGGGCCCACTGCAGTTGGTGCCTGGGCACCATGAAGTGCCGCGGGTGCAGCTTTGTGTATGGGGACGGTTCTCCCGGTTCTTGCAGCCAGTGCGGGGCCCGGCTGGCGCCCGGCACCGGGGAGCAGGAGGATGCAGGTAGGAGGAGGCACTATGGGGTGAGCTGGGGGGGCTCCAGCCCTGCGGCTGCGCAGGGACCGGAGGCTGCGGGTGTCCCCTGGTTCCCGTGTCACCCCTGTGCTCTATGCGCTGCTCATCTCGAGCTTCCCTCGTGTTCTGGCCAGAGATGGAGTTTTCTTCGTTGTGGGGAGCAGAGAAGCTACTGGCTCCTCCTGCACTCATTCTGCACATTCGGATGGCCGGTGTTGAGCTGGTTCCTGCTCTGCCAGAACAGGGCCATTTCTGTGGGGTGCTGGATTAAAAAGTCTGTTTTGGTCTCTCTTGAAACCAAATTTCTCATCTTCAGCTTATTGTTAGGGTTAGAATTCACTGGGTTTCTGTTTGACAACACTTAATTCTCCCTAGGAACACTAACAGAATCAAGTACACATTTAATAGTATTACACTGCAAGAGATGCTTCCTAATCCTTCGATTTGCTAAAAGAGAGAATGTCCTGGGCCACCAGAGCTGCTTTTGGGTTGTTAATAGGAAGAAGTAGGGTCCTAAAAGAATGCCCTAAACCAGAGTCAGCCTCCTAACAAGGTCAGTTCTTAGCAAATCCCTCTGCTAACCTGGAATAGCAAGGTAACAAACCCGGGGCCTCCAGCTCTTAGATGCTATAGGAGAAACATCCAGAACCGCTGCTGGCAGGCAGAGTGTCAGCTGGAGGTAGCATGGGGACGGATCAGCAGCTCAGTGCCATGGTTTCTTACCTGAATTACTCTGCTGCTGCCTGCAGGGGCCCTGGAGGGGGAAGGAGGCTGTGCTATGGAGGATGGTGTCATTCCTAGCAGCAGGTGCTGAACAGCAAAGCGACTCCTGTGAATCCATGTCCTGCTTTTATTTGGGATAGAGTTAATTTCCTTCCCAGGGCTGTTTTGGATTCAGGATGAGAGCAGTGTTGATAACACACAGATATTGTAGCTGTTCTGATCAGTTTACACTAAGTTAGGGACATTTCAGCTTCTCACTGCCCTGCAATGAAGCAGCTGCTGGGGGGGGCACAGGGAGCCGGGAGGGACGGGGCCAGGACAGCTGATCCCAGAGGGATGGTCCAGCTCGTCTGGCCTCCCACTGATCTGTAAAACTGTGGGAATGGGCTGGGTAGGGCCATGCAGGGCTTGAAGCAAGCTGCACTAGTGGAAAGGGTCCCTCCCTGTGACAGGGATTGGGACTGGATGAGTTTTAAGGTCCCTTCAAATCTAAACCATTCAAGGATCTCACTGTGCGGTGGGCTGTGTGGTGTTTAGCTGCCTGCCTAAATAATCCACAACAATCTGGTACACGGGTCAGCAGGAGACCCTGCTTGCTCACCACCAGAGCTTTAACAATACACCATGCCTCCACTGCAGAAAGAAGAGTGGTGAAGCTTGCCCTGGTCCCTGATACAGGAGCAGAGGTGAAAGGAAAAGGTGCTGCTGGGCCTTCCACTATGGAGCCAAGTGACAATGAAGGAGGATTGCTGATGGAGAACACAAGAGCTCTCATCAATACCTCAATGACCACACCTGAATGTGCTATGCATGAGCCTCCTTCCTCTGCTGAAACACGGGAGGAGGAGGATGAAGAGGAAGAGGGAGCATCACTGCTGGAGGGTGCAACAGCTCCGAGTGATACCACAAAGGCTGCACCTGAGGCCATGGCTGGTGATACTTTGGAGAAGTCACAGAAGAAGGTGAGGCTCTTTGGTGCTGAGGAGCAGGGGCTGCTGGTCACTTGTTGTCCTCTTTGGTCAAGCAGTGAGGCTGGGCTGCATCACCTGAACCCCACTGGCCTGCACTGGCTGCTGCTGCCTGCGTTCCCAGGCAAGCTGGAAATGTTTGTGCTTGGTTCAGTGCTGGGGATGCAGGCAGCTGATGTGCAGAGTGGGGCAGCTGCCCTGAGCAGCACAGGCACCTGCGCTGTGCTGGGGGAGGCAGGACACTTGGGGGAGGCTTGGTAACTGGTCTGGTTAGTGAGCATCACGCTTGGTGCTGCTTTGTGTTCCTGCTGAGGAGGTCTCAATAGTAGAGGTGGAGAGTGCTCAAGAGTTACTTACCTTTGCAGCTGCTATAGGAGGCAGAGGCTGGTCTTGTCTGTTCTGTTCCTGGTTGTTCTTCATTCTCCCAGTGTAGCAGGAAGGTCTCACTTCCTCCTCTCCAGCCAGCACCACCAGAGTTTCTCTTTGGCCATGGATAAACAGACATTGTGGTGTTCCTTCTTTTCTGTTTGCTGTAGAAAAAGAAGAGGAGTAAATCCAAGAAGGGCCCGTCCAGCTCTGAGAAGCAGGACTCTCTGCCTTCTCTAAGCACAGCACCAGCTGAAAGCCCAGAACTGCCGGATACCTGTGTGATTCCACAAGAAACGGAAAGCGCAGGCAGTGAAGTAGCCAAAGCGGGTGATGCTGTTCATGCTGGGGACAGTGGAGACCCATGTGGAAGTGAGGGTGCCTCGTGTCATGTGGGAAGGGAAGCTGGAAGCCTGGAAGCAGTTGCAGAAGGCAATCACGGGAGCGTGGATGTGATGACCCCAGTGAAGCAGAGCAGCACGGACAATGTGGCTGCCCCATCTCCAAGCCCTGCGACCCCAGAGGAGAAGGTGGAGGGTGGAAGCACCACAGGGTGTGGAGAAGTAGTCAGGGGTGATGTGGGAGGGAGCAGTTGTGCCCCTGCTGCTGATCAGCTTCCAGCCACGAGACTGGATTCCCAGCCCTCAGGTAGCAGCAAGAACCTGACTTCAACAGGGGTGAGAGTGAGCACTTCCTCTGAGCCATCTCCTGGAATGGGAGCTCCTAAAAGCAAGTCTGCAACTGCTTGTGCTGGACATCAGAGTCAAGACCCAAAGACTCCACCTCGCAGCTCTCAGGCTGGGAAGGATAAAGCAGAGAGCAGGCAGAAAGTGAGCCCTCCTGCTCCCAGGGTAAGGGTGTGAGTGAATGCTCTGATCAGTATTTGCTTGAGCTGGGCAAGGTTTCTCTTTATAACTGAGTTGTTTCTGCTGTCAGTAAAGCTGATGGCCACAAGGCTGAGGTATGGGGGAGAAGGAAACATGCTGAAGTGTTTCTTTTTGGAGCTTTGCTCTCATCTGTTAGTTCTAGCTGAGCTCTCATGGCATTTTCTCAGTTGCCCCCAGGATATGTGAACTGGTCCCTTCTGCCAACTCCTCCAGGTGTGCTCTTTAGGGAGCTCAGTTGTTCTCTCTGAGGAGGTCTTATGCTTTGTGGGTGTCTGTGCTCACTCAAGGATTGGCTTTTGAGCTGCACATTGCTGTTGGTCATCTTTCAATTTCCTTATGTCCCTTCCCTGGGGTCCTGTGCCTTAGTGACCAGACTACTTGCCAGTGTGGCTGGGTTGGATTCCTCTTGCTGTCGAACACTGTTTCCCTCTCTTGTAGCCTTCCTCCATGAGGGATGAGTATTGCCAGGAACATGGAACTAGCTGTAGCACTGAGATGTCTGATATCACCCCCGTCTGTGGAAACAACAGGAGACAAGCTCATTCGATTATGATCAACAAGTCTCGTTTATTGCCAGGGTTCACAGTGTTTATATAACTTTTTTCTACTGCCTTACATCATTCTTTGGCTAAGAGTGCCTGTGTCTGCTTACAATGGTTTAGTGTATTATACTTTGATACATACACAATAACTGGCTGTATTAATATTGGATACATAATCAATAGCTTGCTGTATCAGTGGATACATGTACAGTGCAGCATGCAGCAACTAAGATACAATTAGTTACATTAAGGGATGAGAACCTGGTCTCCAAAACTTGCTAACGGTTCACTATTGTGTCTTAACACATCCCAGTTTTCTTTCATCTTGCTTGCACTGCTACTTTTGCTTCTTTACCCACAGTTTTCTTCATCATACTGGAACTCATCACCAAGATACGTTTACTTTGTTTCCCTGTATTTTTCCGTCCGAGAGCTGAATCAGCTGTAACATGTTACTTTCTCTATGTTCTCGTTCACGTAGCCAGTCTTTAGCAATACTCTCCACACCCGTCTGAGGCAATGTTGGCTATTTGTGGTGGTGTACATCCGTGGTTTCCTGTTTAATTGGGTATTGTCTCTCTTCTTGTTGCAGAATGAAGAGACAAAGGAGAAAAAGGAGGCCCCAAGTAAGAAAATGCATGAAGTAACCGAGAAGGTGAGTGAGACCAAAGGAGCTGAGGCTGCTCTCATCAATACCTCAATGACCACACGTGAATGTGCTATGCATGAGCCTCCTTCCTCTGCTGAAACACGGGAGGAGAAGGATGAAGAGGAAGAGGGAGCATCACTGCTGGAGGGTGCAACAGCTCCGAGTGATACCACAAAGACTGCACCTGAGGCCATGGCTGGTGATACTTTGGAGAAGTCACAGAAGAAGGTGAGGCTCTTTGGTGCTGAGGAGCAGGGGCTGCTGGTCACTTGTTGCCCTCTTTGGTCAAGCAGTGAGGCTGGGCTGCATCACCTGAACCCCACTGGCCTGCACTGGCTGCTGCTGCCTGCGTTCCCAGGCAAGCTGGAAATGTTTGTGCTTGGTTCAGTGCTGGGGATGCAGGCAGCCGATGTGCAGAGTGGGGCAGCTGCCCTGAGCAGCACAGGCACCTGTGCTGTGCTGGGGGAGGCAGGACACCTGGGGAGGCTTGGTAACTGGTCTGGTTAGTGAGCATCACGCTTGGTGCTGCTTTGTGTTGCTGCTGAGGAGGTCTCAATAGTAGAGGTGGAGAGTGCTCAAGAGTTACTTGCCTTTGCAGCTGCTATAGGAGGCAGAGGCTGGTCTTGTCTGTTCTGTTCCTGGTTGTTCTTCATTCTCCCAGTGTAGCAGGAAGGTCTCACTTCCTCCTCTCCAGCCAGCACCACCAAAGAGTTTCTCTTTGGCCATGGATAAACAGACATTGTGGTGTTCCTTCTTCTCTGTTTGCTATAGAAAAAGAAGAGGAGTAAATCCAAGAAGGGCCCGTCCAGCTCTGAGAAGCAGGACTCTCTGCCTTCTCTAAGCACAGCACCAGCTGAAAGCCCAGAACTGCCGGATACCTGTGTGATTCCACAAGAAACGGAAAGCGCAGGCAGTGAAGTAGCCAAAGCGGGTGATGCTGTTCATGCTGGGGACAGTGGAGACCCATGTGGAAGTGAGGGTGCCTCGTGTCATGTGGGAAGGGAAGCTGAAAGCCTGGAAGCAGTTGCAGAAGGCAATCACGGGAGCGTGGATGTGATGACCCCAGTGAAGCAGAGCAGCACGGACAATGTGGCTGCCCCATCTCCAAGCCCTGCGACCCCAGAGGAGAAGGTGGAGGGTGGAAGCACCACAGGGTGTGGAGAAGTAGTCAGGGGTGATGTGGGAGGGAGCAGTTGTGCCCCTGCTGCTGATCAGCTTCCAGCCACGAGACTGGATTCCCAGCCCTCAGGTAGCAGCAAGAACCTGACTTCAACAGGGGTGAGAGTGAGCACTTCCTCTGAGCCATCTCCTGGAATGGGAGCTCCTAAAAGCAAGTCTGCAACTGCTTGTGCTGGACATCAGAGTCAAGACCCAAAGACTCCACCTCGCAGCTCTCAGGCTGGGAAGGATAAAGCAGAGAGCAGGCAGAAAGTGAGCCCTCCTGCTTCCAGGGTAAGGGTGTGAGTGAATGCTCTGATCAGTATTTGCTTGAGTTGGGCAAGGTTTCCTTTTTTAAATGTGTGCTGTTTGTCTTCCTATTGTAGAATGAAGATGCAAAGGAGAAAAAGAAGGCCACAAGTGAGAAAACACATGCAGTAACCAAGGCAGCAAGTCAGGCCAAAGGACCTGAGGTTCCCAGAAAGGGCAATGCTTCGGCTGTAGCAGAGAGTCAGGAGAAGCTGCGGCAAAGGAACCAGCAGCCAGCAGATAAGATTAAAGAAAGGTGAGAACAGCCCTGCTGCTCCCCAGTATTCTTCACTTGGAGGGTTTGGTGTGAGGAGGACCAGAGGACTCCAGGCTGAGGCAGAGGTCTGAAGTATTATGGTTATGTCTGCACGTATCTTGTATAGTGGAATTAGAATTGTCTTAAACCTGAGGTGAATTACTGCTCATGCAAAAGGAACCTGGTGTTTCATCAGGAATTGTGGTGTAGGTCATGTACTGGGACATGTGATCCATGTGGTACTTGAAGCTTTTTGAGTATCTGATGGCTAAAACCAAGATTGCCCTCTGATTTCTTACTCTCATAAGCAGCATGTGCTTCACACCTGTAACTGTGGATTAATGGGGTGAGGAACTGTTTTCATTAGTATAACCTGTTTTGCTTAATGTGTATGAGCTGAAAGAGGGAATAAAGTGCAGTCATTACAGGTAATTCTGCTGGGTCAGATATTTCTGTTGGCTTACCAATGCAGGGACCCACATGCATGTGGCCATAGCATTTCATGGGACTCATTTATTCCTTTTTGCACTAGGCTTCATGCTAGGCCTGCCACGTAGCATCAGTTGGAGTGAATTGTTGACAGAGTTTCTGAGTCCTGCATCTGTTAAGCTGTGGCTCAACTCTTGTTATAATGATTTGTGCAATTAAAAAGAAAATATTAAAATTCTTTCTATTTTCCTTCTAATTCATTCTTTTAGTTCTGTGAGCAGAAGTGATGGTGTCATAGTGTATTTCCATGCAATATTATCCAAAGACTTCAAACTAAACCCTGACATCCATAAAGTATTCATCAGGGCTGAAGGCATATCTCCTTATACAGACTGGCGTGACAACATTTGTGAGCTGAACTGCACCAAGTAAGTACCCTTTTGAGTCACACAGAGGCAAAGGAGAGTTTTGGCTCTGGAGAACAGGATGCATTGTGGTACCTCATTTAATACAAAAGACAATAGCTATATGTGCATAGGTGGGTTTTGCCACAAAGAGTTTCCTTAGTGAACTATTTTAAAACTTGCATCATGAAAGAATAATCACCATTCCTATGAAAAATGGAGAGAAGCATTGAAAAGGGAGTTACATAGGACAGCTGACATGTCCTTTGCTGTGTTTTGTGTTTTGCAGGCATCTAGGAGAGCATGGATACCTCATTGAAGGCACCGTTACTCTTACAAAAGAAAATCTGAATAAACCAATTCCTTACAAGTACTGGGTTGGCTATGGAGAAGGGGAGTATGAGTTTATTTACAAGCGCTCAGTAGGAAATCATTATGTCAATCGCCGCTTGCTGATAAGAAGCAACTTGCTCAACGGTGGAGGTGAGCTGCCCTGCCTGCATCTGCAGCTCGGGGTGATCCATGGGGCCTTTTGTGGTGGGAAGATCTCTTAACTTATATGGCCTAGCATTATTATGAGAGCACTGGCTGAAGGTGGAGACTTAATGGGTCAGGGAGGGTATCTCTGTGGACAGCTGAGAGTGATGAATGCGCAAATGTTTGTGTGCTCCTCAAATGATTGCTTCCCTTTGTTCTATGTGTTGCTTATTCCAGAATGGCATCAGTATGATGATATTGTGTGTGCAAAGCCATCTGTAATGAAAAACCTCAGGCATATGCTTTCTCGCAATGAATATAAGGATGTGGTGGAAGGAAAGAAAATAGCTGCGAATATTATGTTAGAAAGTATCTTCAGCATTCTTGGAACTTGGAGTTTCAGCAACCTGAGAAGCTTTAACTTCCAACTGAGACAGTTTTATGTTGTTACAAGTGAACCATGGGTATTTGATGGTGAGGAAATGCCATGGATGGAGTTAAACTTTGGCCCAGAGCAGGTAATCTTTTCTTTTAGCAGGTACCAGAAAACAGGTGTTTGGTTTCTAACCACAGGACTTCAGTTTTGCTGGGTTAGTTTTGCTTTTCCTGTCAGAAGGTTCAGGTGGGACAGAATGGATGGGGATCCTTCTGGGGTGACTGCCATGAACTTCAGTCACACCTTTGCAGTTAGGTGGGGTTCTGAAGATCCCGTGTTGGTCAGCAGCAGAGCTGGGATGTGGTAACTTCTTAAGTGGGTTTTCTGTCTGGATATTGATTTCCTAAGCCTGGCCCTGCAGTTTTGTTGTCGTTAACTTACTTGCACTTATTGTCTCCAAACCCACCTTTTCTTGAGACAGGCTCCTCCTGGCCCAGTTCTAAGCAGCATAGTTATGAACTGTGGCAGAAATGACACATTACTTTTTTAAGGGCTTCTCACCTGTGTCAGGGCTGCTCGTTTCTAGATCTTCACAGCCTCTCCTCCTGGTGACAAGGGAGAGGCCACAAGATGGCATAACTGCCTGGCTCAGCAGAGGCAATGAGTGTTCTGTGTCACTGGTGGTTTGTGGAAGGGTGATTTTGGTGTCACCAAGTACCACAGTACTATAGACCCCCTGGGTGTGCTTTCAGAGTAGCTTTTGGGGGCTGTGGATAGGGACAGAAATCTCTTGCCCTTTACTGACTCCCAGTGAAGCTGGAGTCTACCGGGAAGGTGCAGTCAACGGGACAGTGACCTAAGGCAGCATGGGGTGTCCAACTGTTCAGCTCACTGGTTCCCCTCCCAAGGTCTGCCTCAGTCCCTTGATGCTCTCCAGCTCTGCTGGGCATGGGAAGGTGCAGCAGTAGCTGGGTGGTGGGAGCTGGCAGGACAGAGAAGGGTTACAAGCCCTCACAGGTGCTGCAGTCCCATGCCTGATGCTCTGGTGGTGGTCAGTACTATGTGTGCTTAGGTCCTGGTACCACCACGGTGCCAGAAGGGAGTACAGGGCTAGAATGTCCATGCTGTAGCTGGCAGAAGAAAATGGCTTCAGAAAAAAAAGACTTGTTGGGGATCTACTGCTGTGGTTGGTTTGTAATTTCCCTTTTTGTTTTATCCTAGGTGAATGATCTGCTGCTAAAATATATGAGGAAAATTGCTCTTCCTTTCCTTGCACCTGAAGATGCAAAAGCATCACAGGTGGATATAGTAATAAAAAGTAAAGTAGCGCTGGGACTCATCATTCTCACAGTAGTTGAAATGTTTGGGCTTCCAGCATCTAAAAGCGATCTGGCTAGCCTGTGTAGCCTCCTGTGCCTGGATAATGCACCACAACAAGCCATACAGGATGAGATTCACAGTATCAGGAAGGCTTTTCTGAGCACTGCTGGGTATGTACATTACTGGAGTACTTACAAGATGACCAGCTGGGCTGGTTTTGCTGCAAGTGTAGCACCCTGTGCTAGAATAATAAGAAAATCAGTTCTCTAGTGTCAGAGAATTAGGAAAACACCGCAGGTTTCTGAGGGTATCTTTGGAGGTCTCTGTTCCAGCCTCTTGCTTGAAGCAGGGCTAATGTGCAGGCAAGGTCCAGGGGAGTTCTGAAGAGCTCCAGGGGTGAAGATTTCACCCCCAACCTCTGGAGCCTTCTTACCAGTCACAAACCTTTCTGAATGTGAAAACTATTTTCCTTTTGCCCAAATGGGATTTCCCTTATTTAATTTGTCACTGTTAGAGTAGTACGATGGGTTACAAGTGCTGTCTTTTCTTATATATAAAAATCTAAGCTATCCTTTCCTGTCAAACCATTTCTAGCTGCTCACCTGTTCGCTATTCGTACAAACTTCAGTGGGCAGGATCATCATGTGTTTACTCCTCTAAATTTAAATGCAATATTTGGGTGGTTCTTGTCTCCTCTGATGTGCACCATTACATGTGAGCTTTGCTGATTTATTTTCTTTTCCCCTCACTGCTGCTTATTAGGCTCTTACCCCACTGCTTATCTGGTACTCAGATGTGTAGTTCTTCACTTGCACTGCTGCAGGTATTATGTTTCCTTTTGGAGGCTTTGTGGTGCTTCAGCCTAACCAGGGAAGCTGAGAATTGTCACTTGGATGCTGGACTCTGCACATAGGTGTCACCCAGTCCCCGAGTGAGCTGGGGGTTCATGTAGAAACTATAGATACAGTATTGGCACTTCTTAGTGCTGTGTTAGTGGAGTTTGTGCAAAGAGATTCAGGTAGGCTTACAGCTTTGAGCCTTACACTTTTACTGTGTGTTCTTTTCAATGAAGAGAAGATTGAGCTAAAATAATTACTACAAGTTGCTGAAGGTACATAGCGAGATTGAGATGTTGCCTTCCCCTCCCACCCTGTGGCATCCCTGTATCCTGTAAAAAGCTGTTCTTCACTTCCTGTGTTTGCTTTGGTATTTTTCTTTTAGTTTGAAGTTAGAGCTGACAAACTTGTGCCAGAGATGCATCGAGGAGCAAGTAGATCACTGGGTGTGGATTCTTCCTTTTCTGCATTTCTTTGGTGCCCCTTTGCAGTGTGATCACATGCTGATGGAAGAAGATGCCTGGGCAGGGCTGGAAGGGATTCCATTTGCTGAAACAAGGACAAGGCAAGATCCGTGAGTCTTCCAAGATTATTACTCACATCCGTTGTCCTGCCACTGCAGTTGGTGGTGATCATCTTAATCTCTTTTTTTTCTTTCTTGTTTTTAAAAAATAAGAAATGTGGCATGATGGTGGCTATTTGGGGTACATGAACACAGGCATTGGTTGCTTAGAGATTATGATTTATAGCAAGGCTGTGCAGTATATAACCTTTCAAACACAAGGGCTTCTGCTTGCTAGTTTGACATTGCTTCTGTGATCATGGGTCTTGGGGTCTTCTACTGATCTTCAGCTGTAAATTGAACAGGAGTGAGAATGAGTCCTCTGGGACTGAGTGAGCTCTTAGGCTTTTGCACCTTGAAAACTTGAAGATTTTGATTTGCCTTTCCTTAAGGAGGACCCTACTACAGCTAATGAAAGCAAAGAGCTACTTGCTGAGAATAGATAAGACTCTGGTCAAATCCTGGATCTGTGTGCTGCCCCTGGAGAGCCTGGCTGAATTTATAGAAGACTTCTCCAGTGATTTGTTATCCATTCTTCAAGGTGTTTCTTACAGAGAACTAGAGGACACTGACCATTTGTGGAACACTCCTCAGGTTTGTCTTTCAGTGGCTTTCCCCAGCTAAGGGATAAAGGCTGAAACGGGGCTGTACCATGCCTTTTAGTAGAACTGCCTGTCACTGAAGGGAATGTGCTTTGTAGCAGGTCAGAGCACAAACAGCTTAAATTTGGCTGAAAGCAAAAATAGTTGCTCTGAATTATTATTAGGAGAATCCTAAGAGGAGATGTGAGCTTGTCTCTGTAGCAAAGAGTGTTGGCATTGGTGAGAGAAGGATCTGCTTCACTGGCTTTGCTCTTAGTCACTGATGGATGGCAAATACCTTAATCCTGAGCTCCTCAGATGGCTGCTTGAAACTACCTTTGCACAGCCTCTGGGGGCTGGTCACGGTGCTGCTGGTTTGAGAGACTTCCCTGCCTGTGGCAAAACCGCTTGTGTCTGTGTGAGGACAGAACTCTACACTGCAAGTAATGATCAATTTAAACCCCTAGACTGGAAGAAGTGTAGGTTTTGTTTGTACAAACAATAACCACCTCTGTGTTGACCCTGGCAGCCAGCAGGTTTTTCAGCAGTTTCATAGTGTACTTCTAAAAGCACTGGAGAAGGCACAGGAAAATAGGAAATTCCCTCTTTGACAGCATCCCCATAACTAATGAGAAAGTGCTCTCTAAAATTCCTCCCACAGCTGAACATCCCTATCTTTCTATTCTTAGGTTGTAGAGAACCTTCTAAAGACACTGCTGCGTATCTTGGATGAGAAAGAGGCCAGGTAACTGAAGGGCATGCCTGTGAGAGCGATGTCCTTTTCACTTACACCATGCCTGTGGGGTGGTGGTATGCTTGTAGTGTGAATGTGTGCACTGAGTTCTGTGTGAGTAGAAGATTCCTGAGTTTCTACCTCTGTCAGAGAGCAGCATGTTTTAAATCCACCTGCGGAGGGTGTTCGTTGCCTCACTGCATTGAACTTGGAGGTGGCTTTTACTTTTCCTCTGAGCAGAAAAGAAATTCTCCCTCTTCATTCCTGTCCTTCAGGGCTCTGGAAGCTCTCTCCTGGCAGTCCTGCCTGACCTGTTGCCTCAAGCTGCACAAGAAGATCTGCAAGTACATAAAGCGGGGGGAGTTGTTCATCGTTCCTGTCACTTCTGCCATGGTGCTTTCAAAGGTTGCCGGACTTCAGCCCACAACAGTGAGCACCAAGGAACCATTCAGGGCTTGATAGGAGCAAGACAGGTTGAAGTATTACAGCAGTGGTACAAGGGGCTGGGTTTATATCACAGCTATTCTCAATTTGGAAACCTTGATACTCTCAATGAACCAAGGTTGTGGTATTTTCACGTAGATGTGAAATCACTTCATGATTTTGATTCTTGCTGAAGTCAGGTCCCAAGCCTCAGCTGCCTGTCAGGGGGTTTGTTTTATCTGGGTTTTTATTTTTTACCCTTAAACACATGTTGTCTTTACTCCCTGGAATAAGTGATCTTAAGCACAAGCTATTAGTAAGCATTGTGTTTTTCCAGCCTCCCTTTATCTTTTACTCAAATAGAGGTGGGTCTGTGCTGGGCATGTTGGTGCTTTGGAGGCAGTTAGGCCTTCTCTTCTAGAAATACTCAAATCACTTGTATGTTGCTGTCCTGCTTGAACTGTTCTTGTGTTAGTTTATTTATTTAATCGCCCTTTCCTTTGTATGTGTGGCAGGTTCCAGGAGATGCTGTGCAGAATGCTCCAATGGTGGAAGTATTCACTGAAGCTCTGAGAGAGACTCGAACCTGGTTCAGAAATGCTTTAAAAGAGAAGTTAGTGAAAGAACACTCGGAGTATGTGAAGTTCTCTTTTTATTGGGAACTTCAGGTTTGTCATCTTATTATAATACAGTGTTTTACTATCGCTTAACTGTGTAGTCTTGAGTCTAATGGCTCTTTGGTGGGAACTGTGGCTGCATAAGGAATGAGATGGGGACAGGCAGTAAGGACTACGAGCTGCGAAGCTGCATTGTTTTAAACTTTGTTTCTCCTTTTAATCTATTGTTCCAAGAGGCATTCTGGGATGAGGAACTGCCCCTTATTGGTGTTTAGCTGGAGTTGTCCTGCTCATGCTGTACGTCCTACTGGCTTCCAGCAGGCAAAGTACAGAGCAGATCCTTATGGCCTGACTTGCTCTGCTCCCAGCCCTTCCTGGGACAGTTTCCAGCATCAAGGTGGAAATGGTTCACCCAAGTGGCTCCTTTAGCAGCTGGGGCATTATGACCCTGGGCTTTAAAGTTGCCTTTTGCAGCTTTGGGAGTGCTCATTTTCTTCTGGATAGAAACCTCTGAAAGGATGGCAAACTGAGGAGCCTCAGCACAGTTCTTCTCATTTCCTTATTTGAATGTTAAATCTAAGCACTTAGTGGTTTGGGTTTGTTTGCTTCTCACCTGCAGGCCTGGGATGCGTTTGTGAAGATCAGCTTTCCAGATGAGCAGTTCACTGTGAAATGGAAGACAACTTTACTTGGGGATCTGGAGAGAAGAATTCAGGAGGTAGGGGGGATTACAGGCAGGCACTGCATGCTGGTGGGCCACATCCAGAGCAGATAGACAGTCTTCTGCTGTGCACAGAGAATAGCTTCTAGAGCCTGAATGGGCATGTGAAAACACTGTAACTATGGTCATAAAAGTTGCCATTGCTGTTGTAAACTGTGTTCTAGAGGCTTAAAAATTGGATGTGAAAATGTCCAGCTACCACCCCTGCAGTTCTAAGAAACAATGAGTGTAAAATAAGTGCCCAAGGACTTACAGAGCAAAGTTGGTGCCTGTCTCTTCATTCATTCTGCAGAAATGACAATTCCTCTCCAGGCTCCCAAACGCACACCCAAACGTGTAGGCTGTTTCTAAACTGAGCTTCTTTATCTCCTCATCTCCTTTCTACATCAGTTGCAAAATATTTTAAGCCATTGATTTTTATGGTATAATCAGGAAACAAGTATTTCCTGGTGGAAGCTTGGCTTGGAGAGGTGCATATTAGTTCCTTTTGTTGTCTTTGTAGCAGCACTCCTTTGTACTTTCAGAAGAATCACTTTAGAAACTTTAAGCTGAAATCTCCCTTTTGCCCTGTAGGAGCCTCCAGTTAACCAAATCCTGGTCTACTGCTGTCAGTACTACCGATTTCCACAGCTTGACTCTTCTATTGACCAGTGCTTCTGTGACTGTGCCACAGAGGCTGTAACTGCAGCTTGCCAGGTAGTGTATTTTCTCTCAAGGTAGGAAAAGTGGAATTTCCTGTTGCAAGGAGATCCTGTTGCACGGTGTAGCGATGTGCATTGGGGTGGAAGGAGAGGTGTACATTGCTGTCATGGCTTGAGGTTCTGTGGATGGTTTACATTTGTTAAACCAATAAAAGAAGGATTGATAAGGAATCAGGAAGTAAGGATCTACTTATAAAGGGTCTTGAAAAGTACTTGTAATGCTCTCGCCATCCTGGCTTCTGGGTCAGTCATGAGCTGAGGCTTTTCTGCAGTGCCTCAATGCTGGAGGTGTGACTTCTTGGCATCAATGTCTCACCTTGAGACAGATGGACATGGTGTAATCCAGACCGCTGATGCATTCCCCCCCCCCCCCCCCCCTTGTATTCCTTGAGCAGACTCAGAGCAATCTCCTTGAGAAGATCTCATCCTACAACTTGGACAGATTCAGCCAGCTTGTATCAACGATCATTGTGAAGTCATGGCCAGTGAGGACTGGACAGTCTAAGGATGACTTTGATGAGATTTTGCACCATGTGCTCACGTGGCCTGACATCAAACGTGTCTTCAGCTTTAGTGGTATGTGTTAGTTACATTTTGGGAGCCTTATGAAAAGCTGTTCTCGGCCTCACCACTCCCACTTCACAGAGCAGCAAATACATAAAAATTGTCCTGTTCTTGTTTTATTCCTCTTCACAAAGCTCAAGTTATTCAGCCTGGTTTTGGAGAGAAAAGGCTAAGAGGAAACTGGCATTCCTCTTGTGCTAATCCACTGCATCCACTTCAGGATTTGTACTGGACCACTGAGCCTGTAGCTCAGGTGGATTTGTAGAACATAACTTCTCCCTCTGAGGTTCTAATAAGTTATTGCTACACAAAAATGCTGAAGTGCTGGTTGTGTGGCTGGATCAAAATGGCTCGTACTTCCTTCACGGGTTTTGGGTATGGGCTGTGCATGGGAAGGTTCCTGAATTGCTCTCCTGAGTCCTGGTTGTTTCTGCTCAGGAAGACATCAGGGACTGGAGGGTGATGTGATGAGTTCACGGGCTTTTGGGTAGGGATTTGAATGGGAAGTGGAAGGACTCTAGGATTCTATGACTCTGTATCATAGATAGTTGTTGGTTCTGCCTGGTGTTTGTGGAGCGGGGCTGATTTGGGTTTTGCATGCTTTGTTTCTGGAACAGGAACAAACACAAAGCTTCTAGAAAAGCTGACAGATGAGGCAAAGAATGTGATGGTCACTGCAGACTCTGTGTTTGTGAATGTCACCAATGACCTTCAGAGTGGGAGTATCCTTGTGAAACATCTGGAAGAGATTTTCCAGCATGAGGAACAGTTCATCTCCATCTATGAGATAAGTAAGAGCACCATTCATAGTGGCAGTCTTGTCTTAGGGCGTCATTGTAGTGATCGATGGCCTACTCGGTGATTAGTAATGCTAACTAGGAGCTTCAGCAGTTGGTAGTGCTGCCTTTTGTACGGAGCTCCCAGCTCCAGTTGTGGTTGTTTGCATTTCACTGTGTGTGTGACTCTGCAAATCCAAACTGGAGTGATGGGTGCAGGGGGTGGGAAGCCTCTGCCTTGTGACTACAGATGAGTATTTTTCTTTCAGAGAACCAGCACTTGTTACCTGAAGGCAAAGAACTACTTCGGAGAGGACTGAAAGAGTTCCTGCAGAGGAGGCAAGAAGAAGTTGCACTTGTCAGAAGAGAGAAAAAAGCAATAGGAACCTTTCTGAGCATGTGTAGGAAGGTGCAGGCATCTGTGAAAGGTAGTGTTTGAGGAGCCATTTGGAAGTGGCAACTTGGGAAAACGTGGTTTTCTTTGACAATGACTGGGCTTTGTAAGCAGGTTTTATTCTGAACTGTAGCAGCGATGAGGAAGGGGTGGGGGAAGTGTAAGCCTGAAGTGCTTGAGGGATCGAGCAAATGCTTGTGTATCAGATGATATCTGTAGGGTCCACATGCCCAATAGCATCTCAGCAGATTAGATGAATTAAGCTGGATGCAGGCTGGACACCTGATCCATCTCTGACCTGTCTCTCTTTTAAAGTGAATGTCGGTGAAGTGGAATTCCAACATTTGGAAGATCTTAACTTAAAAAGACTAAATACAATTGTGAATGTGGGAGAGAGATCCCTACAGACCTACTACAGCTTGAGCCCGGAACTGAAAGAATTTGCCCAGAAGATGCACACTTTTAGGGGCAGCATCATCTTCCAGCAGTTCTGGGAGGAAGCAGCCCAGGAGGCAAGAAGGGAGTGTGAAAGTCTGGGAGAGGAGGAGCATGTATTGGACCTTGATGATGTTTTCGGTGCCCTGCTCAGGCCTTGTTTTGAGAGCTATCAAAGGCTGTGTGATGATCTCAGAGCTGGAAGTCTCACGCTTTCTGCAGTTGATAAAATCTTTCAGAAATTCAGGAATGATCCTGAAGGTATCGAAACCGAACTGAACATCATGTGTGAGCTTAGTGCTGGAGATGACAGAGGCTGGGTCAGTCAGCGATTTGAGCAGATCCAGCAATACTGTGAAATGCATTTAGCTTTTGATGCTGCAAAGATCATTGCCACTGTCAAAGAGAATTTAAACCTTTCTGGTGACTTCAGTGTCCTGGAGAACTTGCTGCACATAGTAAGTATTCCCTTTGGCTCTGTACTGTCAGGGTGTTGGAAAAGCCTGGGTAAATCTGATTGTTCCCACAAGTCTGTCCCAGTCTGTCAACAACCATTCCCTGTCACAAAGGGCTTATTTGAGATAAAAATGAAGCATTCAAACAAAATGCTTTTGTGTATACCTTAGTTCGGGGCATGACTTTCCTGGCTGGAGAACACATTGTATTCCCTGTATCTAGAGTGAAGGTTTGTTTTTACTGCTTGCTTTCTAGACAGAAAAGCTTGAATTGTACAAGACACAAAAGCTGGATTCCATCAGCCCTGAGCTTATGCATGCCAAGGAACTGCTGCAGGGGATCACTGTGAACCGTCGTGGGTGTCTGGGGGAGCTGGCTCAGCAAAAGGAGTTTGTCTGCTGGGTCAGAGAAGCACTGAAAGGTGTGTGCTGCCCACCCAGGAATAGGACAGATAGTACTAGCAAGGATGCCAGTTTGTGTGCAGGCAGAAAGAATGCCATATCCCTGACCCATCTGCTTTATGCCTTCACAGCTTCTGGAATTGATAGTTACAAGCATCTCTTACAGGCTTTGGTGTGGAATGTGCTAAGAAGCAGTCCCTTTAAACATGCCCATGCCACTGTAGTCTCGTGCAGGACTCGGTAGCTACCCTGGTTGATAGCCGGCTTGGTCTGAAGGGTTGTAATAGCTGTAATAGTTCAGATGAGTTGTTTGAGAGAACAGAGGCCACCCATTTAACAAGATGGCAGGGGTCTGGTTAGTTGTGTGTCACCAGCTCAGTTGTCTTAAATGCAGAGGCACCCTTGGCACTGCTTCCATGCTGGTTGTGAGCCTGAGAGAAGAGAGGGCCAAGGCCCTACACAGAGAGAAGCCAGGGCCAAGGGTATCACTAATGCAGGTGAATTGCCTTGTGAAGCTGCTGGCAGGACGGGCAGGGGGACACTACACAGGAGATGCTGGTCAAAGGCATTCTTCCTGCATCTTCCATAGAAGGTGGTGATGTGGAATTGCATTGAAGCTCCCTCATTTGTTGTTCGTCCATGTGTTTTTCTCACTTAAGGTATAAACGAGCTGAAGGTATTTGTGGACTTGGCATCCATCTCTGCTGGGGAGAATGACATGGACGTAGACCGTGTGGCATGTTTCCATGACACTGTGCATGGCTACTCTTCACTGCTCTATGAGCTTAGGCAAGAGTCAGGGTTTGATGACTTCATGCAGTGCTTGAAGAAGCTGTGGCGAGCCCTGGACAGTGATAAGAATCTTCCCAAGAAACTGGTGAGTTCTGCTGCAGCAGGTCCCCTTTGCATCCTCTTTTGTTTCTGCCTGCCAAGAATGGTTGGAAGATTGACTGCACAGGGCAAATCACACTCGTGTGGGGAATCACAGCAGCTCTTGTTATTGGAAGATAAATATCTTTGTTTCTGTGGCACAACAACTCCCTGCAGTGACTGTAGCTGGTATAGCATGGATAGCTCCAGAGCACTGCTGAGGCTTTCATGCGTGACATGGTGTAGCTTTCCCCTTTCCAGAGCTGGAGTGATGGTGCAGAACTGTGTCCCACTCTTCGCAGCAGGGTGTGCTCTGTAGCAAGAGGCATTGAAGCACTGGGGGCTTGGTTTCGTTCAGTCTTTCATGGTGTTGGTGAGGCATAGCCATGCAGAAGGCTGAGCTGTGGCCTGTAGTCATTCCTTTCTTCCTTCCTCATCCTGTAACTGTTATGCCAGCCTAAGCTGTTTGTCTTGAACACAGGTATAATCCTGGAAAGAACTGTCAAGGAAGCAATTAGAGCAGTGCCATGTCTTCTCTTCCCACAGCGTGCTTCAGCTCAATGCCTGGAGTGGTTGAAAACAGTGAAAGAGAGCCATGGGTCTGTGGAGCTGTCGTCACTGTCACTGGCAGCTGCCATCAACAGCAGAGGAATATATGTTCTCAGAGCACCAGCTGATGGCCAAAAGGTGAGGCCTGCCCCTCCTGCAGGCAGCACTGCTGGCAGGGTGGGAGATGAGCTGTAGCTGTTCTCCCATTCTGCACAGCCCTTCTTGGGAGCTGCTGCCTTAGAAGCACTCCCCTTGCTGGGCACAGCACAACCTCAGATGTAGGCCCTCAGTGCACAGCAGCACTAATGGGTTGTTCTCTGCAGGTCTGTTTGGACAGTGTCCTGCGCTTCACCCTCCCGGGGAGCTCTGGAGATAATGAGGCATCCTGGAAATACTCCCTGGCAGAGCTCCGTGAGCTGCAGAACAAACTGATGCTCATGTCAGCAAAGGGAGAGCAAGGCTTGGAGGTGGAGAAGTTCTCTGAGGTCAGATTTCAAACCCTAGTGCTGATGTTGAGGCTGGGGTTGGTTTTTAGGACTTTTGGTTAGAGCTGAGTTGCTGGGGATGAGTGGGAGCAGGCAGAGATGTTCCTACTTCTTTGGTTCCATCTGAAGATGAAACTGAGCAGGAGACTGGACAACGGACTGGTACCCTCATTCTCTGGGAAGTCTCCTGGCTGGGAGGGTTGCTGTGCTTTTGTAGCAAGCAGGGGGTTCCTTACTGGCTTTTAGAGAATCTGGTTACTGTACAAGCCTGACATACCTGGCTTGGGACCAATGTCTTTAATTTCATTAAACCTTCTGTGGTGTCATAACTGGGAGTTGTGTTGGTAAATCCACTTAGTGTGTTTTTAATCTCTCCTCTATCCTCACACAGATCTTTTTCAATGTCCAAAGACTTGCACAGGCCTTTATAGACCTTTACTCAGCTGGGAACATGCTCTTCCGCTCCTGGCTTGCCCATGTGTATTGCTCACCCCAAAGAGAATCGTATGTTCTCATGGACTTCTCTTTGGGATCGATCCCAGTGCTAGAAGCACAAGGAAATATGGCAACTGTGCTCCCAAGCCTCTGCAAGACAATGGAGAGCTTCCTGGAGAGCTGGAAGAGCTTCATGTATGAGAAACGACTGCAGCATTTCTACCTGAACTACTACACCGCAGAGCAGCTGGTGTATTTGTGCACAGAGCTGGGGCAAGGGAAGCTCAGCCACAGCACCCTCATGATGCTTTCATTCCTGAAACACAACTGCACTGAGGTGGATGTCCTTAGAGCCTCCAGGAACCAGGTACCTCCCAGCTCAAGGAAGGCTATTTCTGACTTCCAAGTGATGAAGGATGGGGGGAAGGATCTGACTGCACAGCTGGAGCACCTCTGGGAGTGCTACATGAACAACATGGGCTCCTTCCTTCCCAACTGCCTGGATATCGACACGCTGGGTGAGTTGCTCAAGAGTCTGGCCAGCCGTGAGAGAATGCAGGTCATACGAGACTTCCCCCAGGATCTCCTGCGTGTTGGTCAGCCCAACCTCATCACATGCCCTCACTCTGAGGTGCTTACATCTGCTCTGGCTGTTTACATGAACAGCCCCAGCCAGCCCCTTCCCACCTTCGATGAAGTTCTCCTGTGCACTCCTCAGACCACTGCTGAGCAAGTGGGGCTCTTCCTCAGGAGGTGCCTCATTCCCTGCAGTGGAGGAGAGAAGATCTACACCATGCTGTATGCAGATGAGCTGAGCTATGATGTGAGCTGCAGAGCAGAGGAGCTGTTCCAGCACCTGCAGCACTACAACAGTACCTATCGCCTCATCATTCTGTGCAACTGCGAGAGGGAGCACAGCTACATCCCTTCTGTCTTCAGCCAGTACAAAGTGCCCTTGATACCCCAGAGGCAACTGCCTGAAATCCAGCAATACCTTCAGCACCACTACAGAGTGGCTCAGCCCTCGGTCTCAGCTGCTTCTGTGTTCAAGGACAACATGTGTGTTGGGATTGTGTCCTCCAAAAGAGCTGGTGTGGGTAAGGTGTCACATGTGAAGTGGGGTCTGTTGAGTGTTGAAAACCAGAGTAGTGTTCACCTTGCCAGGTTTTGTGTCCAAGTCATAAGCATCCAGTGAAAAAGAGTGATTCAGACCATAGTGGAGCGAGGTGGAAGCTGTAAGGACAGCTCATCTTGTCCTGAGATAAGCATCTCTAGAGATGGTTCATCTTGTTAATCTGATCCCTGTCTCCTACTACTGACTTACATAATTAACACAAACTAGAGAGCTAATGCTGGGGAAGATTAATTTGACCTCCTGAGGTTGAAATATGCCTGTGGGAAAATGTATGTGGGATGGGGCAAGGACTGTAAAAGCCTGCCTGCTCTTGCATGGGAAAGGATCTTTGGCTGTCTCTTACTGCAAAAACTAGAAGGCATTAAGTAGAACTACTCAGCAGGATGAAAAGCAAACAGGAGAAAGTGGTTCTTCAAACAGTGCTTAGTTAAATTGTGGAACCCAAAGCTTTACACAGGCTTAAAAAGCGATTAGGTATAGTCACTAGAGAGATGCCTATCAGGGGTGACTAAACACAAAGATGCATCTCTGACATTGGAGCTCCTGAGCTGCAAATCACTGAGGTAATACTGAGGAAGAGCTGCTGTTAGCTGTGCTTTTGCCCTGTTCCTTCGCTGCTGTTGCTGTGGGAGGTGGGCAGCCCAGGCACTGCTTTGGCTGTCCAACATTTTGACTTTAGAAACAACTGAGTAATAGAATAGACTCAATCCAGATAAAGGGCAAAGCCTTTCTCAGGTAGCCTGAGCAAAACAAACCATGTGGGTAATAACAGCCTTCAGTAGCCAAAAGCAGGAACGACTTGGATTGCTGTCTGTAGCTACTCTAACTAGATTTAGGCTTTCTTTTTCTGCAATGTCTTTCTGGAAGGTCCAGAGGTTTCAAGGACAGGGTACTTAGACATTTGACTTTGTTCTGCTATGACCTTAGTATGGTGTAGTCAATGCTGAGGGCTGTAATTCTTGTGGTGTTTTTGATGATAACAGGGAAGTCTCTGTATGTGAAGAGGCTACATGAGAGACTGCAAGAAGAACAGCCTGACTGTACAGAACTTCTGAAAACCATCAGACTCATTGAGGCAGAAGTGGATGAAGACAAAGTGCTAAAATCTCTTCTGCCTTTTCTGGAGAGAAAACATCAGACAAAGCCCATGATATTCCACTTTGATATCACCTCTTCAGTAAGTACATCCCTCCCACACGGACTTATCCTACAAATTCTGGATGAATCCTTGCAGAATTTGTTTCTTTAAAGCTTTTGTTTCAGTAAGTCATTTCAGTAGGATGTGTTTTGTAATTCTTGGGTAAGTAACATAAAGAACCCTTTACCATAAATGTGGTTCAACTCTGGAGCAGGTTGCCCAGGGAAGCTGTAGAGTCTCCAACCCTGGCAATGTTAAAAACCTGACTGGACACGGTCTTGGGCAGCCTGCTCTAGCTGAGCCTGCTTTGAGCAGGGGTTGGACAAGATGATCTGCAGAGCTCCTTTCCACCCTCAACTGCCCTATGATTCTGTGAAATTTTGATTAAATACAAAGGGAATGCCTTTGTGTTGTCTTTTTGTGATAGGTGCGAAGTGGGATTCCAGAGTTTCTCTTCAAGCTGTTGGTTTTGCAGTACCTGGCAGATAATAATGGAAACATGTGGCTACGACAGAAGTGCCATTTGTATATCATTGAAATCCTCGAGGTATCACCAGTGCCGAAGAAAGCAGCAAGACACGTATGTATACAGCAGTAGCTGTTTTCTTTGAATTTCTCAGTCACTTTGCACATGCTTGTACACAGCTACATATGAGTTATAGAGATTGACTATAAATGTAGCACAGGAATCCCCTGTTTGTACTGGGGGTACTGTGCATCTACACTACAAAGTGGTGTCCCTGGTGTTGTACAAAGTGATGTTAAAACCAGGCAGTAAATTCCAGCTGTAAGAACGGAGTGCAGAAGTGTCAGGATAAAATAACAGTTTCTGGAGTTAAGTTTTCATTTCCTTTGAGGTAGCACTGAGAAGGGGCGGGAGATCACAAAGGACTGATGTTACAGGAAGAAGACTGTAGGAGGAAATAGGGTGAATTGTTGTGATGAAGCAGAAGTGATGTACAGGGGAAAAAGTGTCCCAGTTGCATAGGCTACCTGCTGTTACTCAGGCCTGTGATTTTAGGTAAGAATACTGATAGGAACAGATTAAACAAAATGAAGATGCTTAGGGCTGCACCTTTGTGATGACGGATTTTCTTTTTCTCTTTCCCAGAAGTCAGCAAGCCAGAATTATAATTTCTTTGATGTGTTCCCTAAAGTAACATGCAAATCCCCCAAGGAGGTACTGGAAATGGAGACACTTAGGAACCAGCCTGGGGATATTTCGGACCCAGGAATGGATGAAGAAGAATTTTGCAGTGAGGCTTTCCAGAGACCTTTCCAGTATCTGAGAAGATTTGACCAGGGGTGCAACCTGGACACATTCTGTTACATAGCAAACTCTGTGGAAGGGAGCCCAGCAGAATGCCTGCAGCAGTTCCTCCTGCACTGTGGGATCACAGACCCCTCCTGGTCAGAACTCCGAAACTTCACCTGGTTTCTGAACACCCAGTTGAGAGATTGTGAAGCTTCTGACTTTTGCAACCCTGATTTTGTCCAGGACACTTTGCAAGGCTTCAAAAACTTTGTTGTTAGCTTCATGATTTTAATGGCAAGGGATTTTGCAACCCCCTCCCTGAGCATTTCTGATCAGAGTCCAGGAAGGCAATCCTCCAACCTGGAGAATGTTGCAGAAGAAGATCTTCTTCCTTTCCATATTCGGAAAAAGTGGGAGTCTGAGCCTCATCCATACTTGTTTTTCAATGCAGATCATGTGTCAATGACATTCATTGGTTTCCACTTTCAGCCTCATGGCAGACAGGGTGTTGATGCCATTAATCCTTTGAATGGCAACATTATCAAGAGAAATGCCATGACTTTACAGCTGTACAATGGCTTGTTACTCCAGAGAGTTCCCTTCAATATTCCGTTTGATCAGTTGCCCCGTCATGAGAAGCTAGAGAGGCTTTGCATGGTTTTGGGAATCCCCTGGGTAATAGACCCTGATCAGACATACGAACTCACAACAGACAACGTGCTGAAGATCTTGGCTATTGAGATGCGATTCAGATGCAACATCCCTGTGGTGATCATGGGGGAAACGGGCTGCGGGAAAACCAGACTCATCAAGTTCCTGTGCAAGTTACGCAGGAGCTACATGGAGGTGGAGAATATGAAACTCGTAAAGGTTCATGGGGGTACTACTGCAGAGATGATTTATGCCAGGATCAGAGAAGCAGAAGCCCTTGCTAAAACCAACAAGGAGCAGCATGGGTTGGACACAGTCCTCTTTTTTGATGAAGCCAACACAACAGAGGCTATAAGCAGCATCAAGGAGGTCCTGTGTGACCGCACAGTGCAGGGGAAGCCTTTGGTCTCTGGCTCTGGCCTGCAGATCATAGCAGCCTGCAACCCTTATCGGAAACACACACCAGAGATGATTCAGCGCCTGGAATTAGCTGGATTGGGCTACCGTGTCAAAGCAGAAGAGACTAAGGATAAACTCGGCTCTATTCCATTGAGACAGCTTGTGTACCGGGTCCATGCACTCCCACCCAGCATGATCCCATTGGTGTGGGATTTTGGGCAGCTGAACAACTTAACTGAAAAAATATACATACAGCAGATTGTCCAGAAAGTAACTGAACACATCCCCATGGAGCAGAGTGAGGCAGAGCTCATAACAGAGGTGCTCTTTACTTCCCAGCAATACATGAGGCAGAGGGATGATGAGTGCAGCTTTGTCAGCCTGCGGGATGTGGAACGCTGCATGGAAGTGTTCAGGTGGTTTTACAAGCGCAGTAAACTCCTGCTGAGGGAGCTGGAGAAGTACCTTGCTGAGAAGAGGTCCCCAAAGAGTACTGTTGAGAGAAACAACATTTTCTGGTCCTTGGTGCTGGCAGTTGGGGTCTGTTATCATGCATCCTTAGAAAAGAAAGAGGCGTATAGGAGTGCTATCAGCCAGGTCCTTCCAAAGCCTTATGATACCCAGAAAAAGATTTTGGAAGAAATCTCTCTGATGCAGGACTTATTCCTGAGTGGTGTGCACCTCCAAGATACCATAGCAAGAAACCTGGCCTTGAAGGAAAATGTCTTCATGATGGTCATCTGCATTGAGCTGAAAATCCCTCTTTTTCTTGTTGGGAAGCCTGGGAGTTCCAAATCCCTTGCAAAAAACCATTGTGGCTGATGCTATGCAGGGCCAGGCAGCTTATTCAGATTTGTTCAAGGACCTGAAGCAGATCCATCTAGTGTCTTTCCAGTGCAGCCCTCTCTCTACCCCAGAGGGAATCATAGGCACTTTCAAGCACTGTGCTCGATTCCAGGAAGGGAAGAACTTGGAGGAGTATGTCTCAGTGGTGGTTTTGGATGAGATTGGGCTGGCTGAAGACTCTCCCAAAATGCCCCTGAAGACTTTGCACCCACTTTTGGAAGATGGCTGCATAGATGATGTCCCTCTTCCCCACAAAAAGGTTGGTTTCATTGGGATTTCCAACTGGGCTTTGGACCCTGCTAAAATGAATCGAGGCATCTTTGTCTCACGTGGTGACCCCAGCAGAGAAGAGCTCATAGAGAGTGCCAAGGGGATTTGTTGCTCAGCACGAGGGGCTCTGCAGAAGGTTGAACAGTACTTCTGCCACTTTGCAGATGCATATGAAAATATTTGCAAGGCCCAAGACAGGGAGTTCTTTGGGCTGCGTGACTACTACAGCCTCATAAAGATGTTCTTTGCCTTAGCTAAGAGCTCCAAAAGTGAGCCGACACTTCAGGACATAGCCACAGTTGTTCTTCGGAACTTTGGTGGCAAAGATGATGTCAATGCCTTGGAAATATTCACTTCACAGTTACCAGAAAAAGGGGAAATACATGCTCATGATATCAGCAGAATTGAGCTGGTACGGCAGAACATTTACAGCAATGGTGAGGATGGTGACTGCAGGTACCTGCTTATTTTGACTGAGAACTACGCAGCGCTGCAGATCCTCCAGCAAGTTTTCTTTACTGCCCGACAACAGCCAGAAATCATCTTTGGCTCCAGTTTCCCTAAGGACCAGGAGTATACCCAGATATGCAGGAACATCAACCGGGTGAAGGTCTGCATGGAAACTGGCCAAATGGTTGTGCTCCTCAACTTGCAAAACCTCTATGAAAGCCTCTACGATGCCCTCAATCAGTACTACGTGTACCTGGCTGGCCAGAAGTACGTTGATCTGGGGCTGGGCACCCACCGGGTGAAGTGCCGAGTGCACCCCAAGTTCCGGCTCATAGTCATTGAGGAGAAGGATGTGGTCTATGAGCACTTTCCCATCCCACTGATCAACAGGCTGGAAAAGCACTACCTGGATCTCAGTACTGTCCTGGACAAGGGACAAAGAGAAACTGTAAAAGAGCTGAAGAAGTGGGTGCATGAGTTCACTGCAGCCAACACAGAAGAGCACTTTGTAAGCAAGCACAAATACAGCCCTTCTGATGTATTTGTGGGCTACCACTCCAATACCTGTGCCTCAGTAGTGCTGCAGATGATGGAGAGGCTGAAACCAGTGTGTCCTCCTGGTGAGCTCATGTCCTGTGTGAAGAGAGAAGCCCCGCTGGCACTGCTGAACTGCGCAACCCCGGACTCCGTCATCCGCCTCTGCAGCTCGGTGCGCTTCTTCATGGCAGATTCTTTGGCCAACGTCTACTTCAAGCAGCAGCAGCACACGTCCTTTGCAGACTTCCTCCGAGCTCACGTCCACGCTGGCGCTGGGAAGCAGACGGTCTTTACAGAGGTGAGCATCCTGCAGGGACCTCTCAAAACCCTCCTCTCAGGGAGCCCTGGGTTGCTGTAACAGCCCGTGTTGACCCTTTGCCTACTGGCAGGGCAAATAAATGGGTTTTTTTGAGAGCAGTCCAGCTCTTCAGCATCTTGGAGCATGGATGAGTCAGTTTCTACTGCCCTCCTGCTGTGTTCAGAGGAGAAAACAAACCTGCATCTTGCACTCCCAGGTCACCACCTTCTCGAGGCTTCTCACCAGTGCTGATGCTGCTTGTCTGGAGAGAGAAGTGCAGGGTAAAGCACAAAGGCCCCAAATCCTGTTCCTGCAGCAGTTTGACACAGAGTACTCCTTCCTGAAGAGCATCCGGTGAGTCTGGTTTTGCATTATCCTGCTCTAAATAAGCTGTCAACTGGGTGCAGGATGGGTAGAACATCTGGAGTAACACATATGGCAGAGGGGGGCAAGAGGCTGTGCTGGGCTGAACAGAGGACAGGCTGGGGCAAAGTGGGTGTTAGCTCTGTCAGTTTGAAGTTACATCATCCCCATAGGATGGTTGTTGTAACCTCTCCTCCTGCCTTCAGCAGCCACAGCTAATGTGGAGCGACTTCTACTGGAATGGTTTGGTTTTATGCTCAGTTACTTCTAAATCCCTTTTCACTCTTCAGAGATTTCCTTGATGCTGCACCAGGAAATAAAGTCCTTATAATTCAGACAGACTTTGAAGAAGGCTCTCAAAATGCCCAGCTCATTGCTTCAGCCAGGTAGGTGAAGTGTGAGGTGGTTCCCAGGCAGCTCTTGTGCTTGGTGGCTCCTCAGCACCATTTGATTTTTAGTGCTGTTTGGGGATTTCAGGATCAGGAATGTGTAATCCTTCTGTGTGTTCTGTAGTGGGATGGATCTAGAAGCACAAGTTGTGTTTCGAAGAATGACTCATAACCCAAGTCAAAATAATCTAAACTGGGTCCAGTTACCAGATAATCTTCTCTGAAGCAGCCCTGTGGCTCTGAACTTTTCTGTCTTTGACCTGTCAACAGCATTTCCTCTTTGTTGTAGGTACACTGTTGTGAATGAAATCAACAAGGTGGATCTGGGAGAAGACTCTGTCTTTGTCTACTTTATTGTGAAGCTTTCCCGAGTGGAAGGGGGAACATCCTACGTGGGATTCCATGGAGGTGGGTCTGGTCATCTGTCACTCCTCACTCTTCAGCTGCCTTCAGGCTAACATAGCACAGCAACATCCCTTGTTAGCCTTCCTTTTTAATGCTTAGCATCAGGAATCAGTGTGTCCTGTGGGTTCTCAGAGCTGCTTCACTTACCCTCTGCCCTGGGGGGATGAGTATCTTGGAGTCCTGGTCTCCTTTGAGAGCACCTTGCCGTGCCCAGTGGTGGTTGAGTCTTCTTCCTACTCAGCTGGAGAGCAGCAAGTGAACGTGATACAAACTGTGGTGGCATTTTGTCCCCCAGGAGGCTCCTGAGTGTGGGCTTACGTGTCGTGCTTTCAGCAGCAAGGTTCGTGCTGTGTGCAGTGGGTTCTAAGCCTCAGAGCCCCAGGAGCATGCACACTCTTGTTAGTCAGGGCAGTGCACATTAGCATGTTCAAAGTGAATTGCTGCTTTCCCTTTCTGCACCAAGAACTGAGAGTAAATAACCTCTTATTGTGAGCTGCTAGCTGACAGGTACTGGGATGTAATTCTTGGGAAGCTCTTCTACAAGAGCATGCTGCAGGCATGAAATGATTCTTCTCTTCCCTGTCTTTAGGACTGTGGCAGTCAGTGCATATCGACGATCTCCGCAGATCCAAGGACATGATCTCTGATATGACAGCCCTGCAGAACCTCACCATCAGCCAGATGTTCTGTGAGGATTCAAGTAAAACCAGAGGTGAGCTGCAGGCTGGCTGTGCCAGCCATGGGGGCCATGTGCCAGCAGGGAAAGGGGGAGATACGGTCCCAGACTCAGTGGTGGTGGAACTTAGGCCTGGTACAAGGCACCAAACTGCCCCATGGGATCCTAGTAGAGCTCAAAGCATTAGGTCAGTGTCACGTTGCCTCCAGCTCTTGCTGCATGAGGCTTGGCAGCCCAGCAGCTGCAGCTGTGCTTGGAGGGGGGGTCTCAACTGCTCCTGTGGGTGATAATGGATCTCTGCAGATGTTCTGCTGCTCTGTGCTGCTAAATAAACCCTTACCTGCCTGATGCAAGAGTGTGCTTTCTAAACAAACCTCTACATCTTAGTTGCAGCTCTGTATGTGAATGGAGAACAGGAGGAAAAAGAGGTGGAGGTTGAAACACCAGTGCCAGAAGCAGAGCACTATGAGGTCAGTTCAGAATACATTTGTTTGCTTCTCAGCTTTCAACATGGCTCTCTGCTCTTTGTCATACATAGGTGCAACACACCTTTTGCATCCCCGTTCACTTGAAATCCATCAGGAAGATTTGTATCATGAATGTTAATGGTCAGCCACAAATTCCTCTGCTCACTTCCCAATCAGCATCACTGAAGCAATGAACCATTGCAAGGATCCTCATATTCATCAGTCATTTCACACTTCTAATTTTCAAACATTAGTTCTAAAAGCTTCTGTTGTCCTTGTACAGCCTGAAGCTGAGAACTCTGGTTCTGAGCTGCCACTCCAGCTGTGGGTGCTTTGAGATGTCATTTGGAGCTGTCCTGGGGGATGCCCAGTCCGAGTGGGGCTTTTGCCCCTCTACTGCCTGAGCATCTCCCAGGAAGCAATTATCTTCCCATATCACATAATTTCCACTTTTTTCCCTAAACTGCTGTATTTTCCCCAATAACAGCCTTAATACAAGTGCTGTGTTTCATTGGTCAGTTTGGAAAGCCACGGAAGTTGCATCATGTATTTGACAGCAAAAGAAGAACTAAAATTTGCAGCCTGAGATGAGAGGAAAACTGGGAGAAGGGATGCCAGGGGGACAGGCCCTTTCTATGGGAGCACTATGATCATCTTAAGAGGGCTTGGGGTAAACTTGGAGTAATGAAGTTGATTTCACATTGTTCCTGGGAAGGGGAAAATCCTGGACACCACTGTACTCCTGAGGACCTGTGTACAAAGTGCTGTGGGGATGC
The DNA here is from genome assembly GCF_012275295.1 of Melopsittacus undulatus. Lineage (NCBI taxonomy): Eukaryota > Metazoa > Chordata > Aves > Psittaciformes > Psittaculidae > Melopsittacus > Melopsittacus undulatus. Next base: position 19,064,192 of record NC_047537.1, read on the forward strand.
TGCGGGACCAAAATGAAGATCTTAGTCGAAGCAGAAAGCGAATTGAGATCCTCCTTGGCCTTCTGTCCAAAGAGGATCACTTGAAAGGTATGTGCTCCCTGGCTGCTGCAGGTAGTGTCCCATGCAGGGACCACCAAAACATGCCAGTTAATTCTCTGGGAACCCAGAGGTTGGTGGTCCTTGCAGTAATGTAGACTAGGTGGATCTCCCAGGCCATCTCCCACGCGTGTGTATGTCTGCTCCAGGCTGTTCCTCATTTGGCTGTAGGGCTTCTGGAGTGTTACTTCACTATAGGTTGTGGTGTTTTCTCTGGCTATGCCAGCTCTGGTGGCTGGTTTCTTTTCCTGGTTGCCTAATCATTGAACTGAGTGTAAAATGCTGTGCTTGGTGTGGTCCTTGGGTTTGGGAGGACCTAGAAGAAGAGAAAAATGCAAGTTCCCTGTTGTTTTCCAGCCTTCTTCCTGAAGATAACCAAGGCTCGTCTCGCCAGCCTTTTGAAGAAGCAAGAAGAAAATTACCTTGACCCCAAAAACTGGGTGCTTCGGGAGGCTTTCAACCTCAGTGCTCTCCAGGAGGCAGGCACCTTCAGGTGAGGACAGCAGCAACATCTTGTAACCTGCAGGCTTCCAAGAGCAATCTGCAAATGGCAACTCTGCAGCAGTGACAGCAGTTTTGAGTAACCTGAATATGTGCAGTGTCAGGCCCCAGTCTGTGCTGGAAACTCCCTGAAGGCAGTTCTGTCCTCTCCTGGCTCCTAAGGGGAGGGTGACTTGCATCTGACTTGGCTGTACTGGGGCAGGAATGCACAAGTGCTTTGAGTGGAACAGTGGGATTTAGGGGCAGCTGCCAGTGGGAGAACCTTAGGGCATTTTGGTGGTGGTATTTTTATCTCTTAAAGGCAGGATTAGGACTTCCTCACATGGAAATGCCAGCAGGTTTTCAGAACAGCCACCTCCCAGTTTGCTGATATCGTTGCTCATCTTCCCTCTGGGTTTCTTGGTCTCTTTCTGCTCCTGAAGGCACACCTTGTGGAAGCGAGTCCAGAACGTGATCACTCCCATCCTGGCTCTCCTGATTGCTGTCATAGACCGAAATGGCAATCTGGAGCTGCTGGTCAGGCCGGCTGCTGAGTGGGTGACAAAGCTGTGGATGTTCATCTTCAGTGATACCAAACTCCTGACCATCCCTTTCGGTGTGGGCAGGAACAGGTGAGTCCCTGGAGAGAGCAGCAGGAGGTCTGGGTGGCAGCACCGACACCAGCACTGGTGTTAGATCCACTGCTGGTGCTCCCCTGTGCTGTGCTGAAGGGCAGTTCTTGTTGCCTTCAGAAGTCTCTTGGTTCTGCCTTGTCCTTGATTTCACTCTCTGGCTTCTGGCGTGTTCATGCTTCTTACCCAGCGCCTGGAGTGCACATGTCCTGCCACTACAGCCCTTTGGCCAGGGAAAGCCTACTAAATCCTAATGCTACAAAGTTGGCAGAATGAGCTGTATTAATGAGTCCTTCACTTCTTTCCCCTTTCAGGGCTAAATTCTTGCTTTCTGCAGCTTGCTGCCTCTGCTGTCTGAATGTGTTTTCCAGGCAAAAGCCTAGAGCATTAATGACCTTTTAATTTCCTAGCTCTCAGCCAGAGATAATTCTGGTGCAGAACAACATGGTAGTGTCTGCTGATGCTGGGAATAAGATGCCCTTCAGCTGGAGGATAAAGGAGTACTTGGATGAGATGTGGTTGGAAGCTCAATACATCCAAAACACTGAAGGTGAGGCCCTGGCTTGAGCTCATAACACAGAGCGTCTCCATTCACCTGCCATGTAACCTCTGGTTTGTCACTACGATGCCTCTACCTTTCTGTGACCCTGGAGTCACTTTCAATACCTCTGGACTCATACAAGCCAGTTTTTCTTTGTGCTTCTCACTATTGGCCTTTCTCACATCTACTGTGTGCCTTTGTGGAAATGCCAAGAGTTAATGACAAGGTGAGATTCCATAAATATAACACTGGTGTCTGTGCTGGGGAGGCTTGGCCTCAAATCCCTATTAGTGCTGTGAATGAGGGAAGTGCTGCATGCATCAGTGATTAATGAGGTGTCAGGCTGTTCAGACAGAAGCTGTGTCAAACCCAGCCTCCTCCTAACATTCAGCTTTTCTCTGCATTCCCATTTTCCAGACCATGCTGAGAAGTTTGTGGATATTTTCCAGAAAACTGCACTGGGAAAATTTCTCTCTGCTCTGCCCGAGGAAGACAGGGAGATGCTCTTCCAGTGCTATACTGCTGACTTCATTGCCTTGACCATTGGTGTGTCCTCTGCAAAGGAGCTGCAGGTCAGTGTGTGAATGGCTGCTGAAATTGCTGAGACCTTACTCAGACAAGCACTTCCATGGGAGCACCTGTAAAAACTGACACATTTCAGGCTGTGTGAAGTACTGATTCTTGTCTTTCAGAGAACTTTGCCAGGATATCCAGTACAAAAGGAATGACACAGGTTCTCTTCTAATTTTAACTTTGCTCTAAACTTGCAGTGCCTGCGAATTGCCTTCTTATCCTGTGTAGAGGAACTGAAGGCAGCATCTGCCATGAGAGAGGAGGCGGTGCTGGCCTTGCCTTGGGTCCACCTGGGATACAACCAGTTCAAGAGCCGCCTGCAGAACCTAGCCAGGATCCTGGCTGTACACCCCCGTGTGGTTGCCTACCTTGGTATTGAGGAAGGAGAGGAAGGACATGGAAGACCACATTCAGAGATGGTAGAGTCACTGTGAAGCATTTTGTGATGCTCAGCACTAGCAGGGCCCTCTATCCACTGAATTTTATCTTGTGTTCAGTCTCCTTTTGGTTTCAGCAACAGTAAAGTGGGGAGCACAAGCTCAGTCAGGATCCTTAGTATCAGGAATAATCTGCTATGTTATCACTGTTAGAAGCAGATTTTGAAATAGTTTACCCTTATGGTAATCAAGTAGAAGGTTATTCAGTAGAACACATGCTGTAGCAAGCCAAATTGAGAGCCCAAGGCTCAGAAGTAATTCTGGAATGCAACTGTTGTGTTATACTTACCCTTGTGTGTGTGTCTAGGTTTTGGATGTGTTTGCTGCGATGATATGTGCTGAAGAGCTGCAGGGTCAAGTGCAGACAGACCCCCCTGAGACTTGGCTGCAGAAAGTGAAGAATCTTCGTATGCCCATTGAGTTTCTGTGTAAAGAGAAGGTTTTACAGAGGAGTGGGAGTCAGTGCCATGAGCTGCTGAAAGAACTTAAGTATGTACCACACATATGCCCACAATCTTGATCTTTTGCTTGCTGTTAGTACAGGCTGAAAGCTGCTCTGGTGCTGCTTTTCTCACAAAGACTTTGCAAACCTTTCCAGGCTCCTGCTAGGCCCAGTTACAGAGCAGGCATCAAGAACCAGATCTTTTCATCATCTCATGTAGATTCTCCCTCTAAATCTGGCAGCACCATCCAGTGCATTCCTGCTGGGTTCAAGGATTAGTTAAAACTCTCCTTAGGTTCCTGGTAACCAGCAGCGTCTCCCCACTTCATCCTCTCTGCATTAAGACCCGGAGAGATGGAGCCTCATTTCTTGGAAGACATGGCCTGAAAGCTCTCCCAGTTTCTCACAGACCTTGTTTAGTTTAACCAAATTCAGACAATTTAGTTAATTGTGATTATTTTTAAGTATTTCCTTGATGTAGAGGTTAGAGCTGCAAGAAGGTCCTTGTAGTGGTCCTAAGTCCTGTAGTCAGCATTGCAGCAGAACAGCTCCTGTGGCACCAGCTCACTGTGTTGGGTGCTGTTATGTGCTTTGTCCTTGACAAGAAACCAGGGCTGATAACCAAAGGGCAAAGCAAAGGGGCTGCATAAGAATTGCACAAGGGCTGTAGTGGTGAGCATGAAAAGCAGGGAGATCATTAGAGTGGCCTCACATTGCACTTCCATTCATGCTCATAGCTCATAATTGTACTTTCTGATATTACACTTTCCACAGAACCTGCTGGAACCGGGTTTTCTCAATGTCTCTCTTTGTGGAACACGTGTTGCTTGGCATCAACACTCTGATACCAGAACTCGAGGATTTAGTGAAAAAATACACTTTGCTTCTTGCCGAGGTAAGCAAAGATGGGATTTCACCTCTTCCCTGCTTGCTTCTGCTGATCATGTGAATTGTTGTCTTTGGTGTTAGAGCTGACTCATTCAGCTTTGTCCTTTCCCTCTGCAGTGTTTTCAGCACGATTCAGACATGAAAACCCATGCAACTTTTGTGGCAGTGATGAGAGTGCTGTGCCAGTGTAAGGAAGAAGTCAGCAATGGGCTTTGCAGGTAATGACACTGAGACAAGTCAAGCGGCCAGTTAGGAATATTGCCAGTATTGCAACATATTTCTGGGTGCAAGCAGTGCTGCATACAATGGAATGAAAGCCAAGTGAAGAGTAATAACTTCCTTTTTATTCTGCACCCTGCGGCTAAGCAGTTAACCACCTGGTCTTACATTAGCTTCTTATGGTTTAGTTGCAGATGAACATCTTATTAAAGGCTTTTGCTAAGACAACATTGAAGCAATTGTGTTCATTGCTGTTTCTGGGTTACAGTTGCGGTCTGAAGTCCTGCCTCATCTGCCTCGGAGAGCTGAAGGATCCCGTCTGCCTGCCCTGCAACCATGTGTTCTGCCAGAAGTGCATCAGGATGTGGCTGGTACCAGCACAGATGCATTGTCCATACTGCAGAGTTGCCATAGAGGATGTTAATTTAAGTGTCTCCAAGGAGCTCAGGTACTTCCTCTCCAAGGTGGAAGCATTGCAGTGGGGCTGGTGGTGTGAGCAAATCCTGATCTGCTACCCTGAAGCTGTCAGCATGAGCAGAATGGGTGGAGGGAGCCCTGGTCTGTGTTCTGTTTACCGTATCAAAAGACTGTCTTTGCAGACAGTACTGCCGAAGTCTTGCACAAATCCAGCCTTTTGGAAAGCTGGAAAAGCATCTCACCTTGGTGATTTTTGCCTGTCTGCTCTGCTTTATCCATTACTTAAGTGGTTCTGTATTTGAACATTGTCCTAATGCTTTTTCCCCTTCCCCTAGGGAAGCCATAGCAAGAAATGCCCAGTTCCGGCAGAGATGCAATAATTTCTTTATTGATGTGGTCACTACCATGTGCTTCAGGGACAATGAACCCCCTGAAGCAGAGGTGATCCAAGAGCTCCTCAATCTGCTTTTTGTTCACAGAAGGGTCCTGGAAGGTTCAGGTGAGCTCCCCCCTTCCTGCTGCTCAGCCTCATGGAGTTCATTCTCTTGCTGCATCCTCTTGTCTGCCAAACGTGTCCTTCTCTATCTCCACAGATCACCCTACTGTCCACACAAAACTTCTGTCTCCATTTAATGAAGAAGTGGATGAAACTCCCATCATCCGCTCAGTGATGCTGAAGCTCCTCTTGAAGTACAGGTGAGCACAGTCGGACAGCTGATGGCTGGTACATTAGGGAGTGGCTCAGCTTTGTTCTTCATGGGCTCATCAAACCAATCTCACTGTTCCTCTCACTGCCATACTGTTGATTGAATTTGAGTCATTACAGGTGAAATTCATCCTGTGCCTTTTATTAATCATGCAGCTTGGCTGGTTTGCATATAGCTTATGTTGAAGTATCTGACCAGTCGGTGCCCAGGTGTACCTAAACTTATACTGAATGTGGATGGCTTGGGTGACATAGAGGTAGCTGACAAACTGATGTGCTCTAGATCAGCAAAGCAATACTCATCCACAGTCATTTAATCAAGAGTGATCTTTTGTATGCTCACAGACCTCTCGATTCACACTAGCTCTTCCAGCCTCCCTTTGCAGTCAGTACACAGGAAGTGACTTCTCAAGTGTGATTATCTCCTGGTTCAGATGCTTAAAATAGATCAGATGAGTTACACCCTAGAAATGCTAATTCGGTCTTGTTGAGCATAAAAGCCTAGATCAGACTGTGAAGCAAGATGATACTTGGCAAAACATGGCACAACTGCTTTTCCAGCTTCCAGGTGGATCCAGAGTGACCCTCACTTGTCACACGGACACAGCCGGTAGTTTGGTCATGCTTTAGAACACAAGTAGTAGTTGTCAGTATTGCAGCTGTGTTAAGGGAGTGTTTCTGTTTCCCGTAGCTTTAATGAAGTGAAAAATGATGTGCAGCACTACCTGTCCCGGGTAGAGCGTGACGAGCTCCTAGAGAAAAATGATAAAAAAGAACTCTACTTGCTTTTTGTCAACTGCTTGGAGGTAAGAGCTGCGTGGGGAAGAGCTGGAGTGAAACTGGTGCAGGGGAAGGAAAAAGGCCAAGAACAGAAATTCTTCCACAGTTTTAAACAGGTTTCTTGTGCACACAACCAGCTGCCCAGCTAGAAAGCCCAAAAAGAAGCTTACATCAAATCACCCCTCTCCAGTAACTGGCCTTGCTTTTTGAGGGAAGGTTTGTGTGCTTGCAGCATTACAGCAATCTTTCTTTTTCTTGGACACCTTGGGCTGGTATTTAAGTGTTAACTGAGGCCTGATAAAAGTCAATCTCCAGCACAGAAGTGCAGTGAGAAGGGGGATTTCTAGTTGCAGTAGTCTGCTACTGGGCTACTTGTTTTCACAGACACTGTTTGACAGCAGGGCAGAGGTTTAATTTCTTGCAGTCTGCATTACAGTGGTGACTTTGTAGATAAGATGAAAGTCTGGATTCTTGCTGAGGGTAAGTCAGCTAGAGCTTGGCATCTTGGAGCGTGTGATGTGTGTTTCAGCATGTGTGTGGCCATGCAGCATGCTCATAACTCCTACTCATCTACATGCTTAGGAAATATGGGAAAGCTTGGGTGCATTGCTGACAATGGTGTTTGATGTGGCAAAGGTTTAGGATAAGCACTGGAGAGATCACAGAGAGGAACTAATAGCATTGGGGTGGAGGGTGCTGTGAGATATTAAAGTTTAATGTGCTTATTGCAGTCTGGATGCATTGGAGACGTGAAGTACCAGTGCACAGGACATCAGATTTAAGTGGTTCTGCCACTCATGCAGTGTTCTGGCCCATCTTTAGGATGCCATGTGTGAGAAGTCTGAGGGCAGCCTTGGATATGAGCACATAAACTCTCTGCCTGGAGATGGAGGCTTTCCAGAGAACTACCTGCCAAATAACAGCCAAGAAACTCCTCAGGAATCATCTGTTGAATATCTACAGGCAGTAGCCAAGGTTCGCCTGTACCTGAGCAAGGCTGCAGAGCTGCTCTTTGACTTACATGAGCCCGGAGGTAAGCCTATTCTACTATCAAATAGAAATGCTGTATGCAGAGCAAAGTCCCCATGGGAGATGGGCTGGATATGGCCAATGCATCTGTGCTATGCTAGAACTTGTTTTGATGTATGGCCAAGGGCAAGTGCGTCAGTTTTCTCCTCCTTTTCTTTCATTAAAGGTCTCAGTCATCGTTGGTTCTCTTTACCGTGCATTAGAAGTGCTCTAGAACTTGCAAGGCTGTGCTGGTGACCCCTGGAGTGCAGTTACATAGGAGCTGTGGCTTTGGAAGATTTATTTTATCCTCCAGATGCTAACAGTGAAACTTTATTTAGAGCCAACGCAACTGAACTTTAATGAATGAATAAAGCATAACTGATGCTGTAAGGCTTATTGGTTTATATGAATGAGAGCTCTGAGCAGCTAAAAATGATGATGAGATACTTAAAAATAAGTAACAGGAGTTTTGAGCTGATTTGCTGACCCCATAAAGGAGAACAGCGTGTGGAGAGTCTCAAATACACAGTTTGTGAAGCAGTGAAGTGCAGTAACAGAACTAGTTCCAAGGACTTCAGTGTCCAGCCCTTGCATTGAGGATGTCAGGCTAGTGAAATACATCCCAGCAGATTGGTCTTAGTGAGCACCATCACCTTGGCAGCTGAGACCAATGGAAAGCCATAATTGAGCAAGATAGACGAGTTCTGAGAATGAACTACCAGTAAATGGGAAAACTTGTCCTTGAGAGAGGGAAGTGGAAGCAGAGGATGTCACCCTCTGTCAAAGACTGAAACCCAGCTGAGGGAACACTCTAGACAATCATAAGAGGAACAGAGGGCTCTCAAGGTCTCCTATATAGTTAGTACCAGTAAGATGGACTTGGTGCTGCAGCTGCTGCTGACAGAAGTTTTACAAGGTAGTTTATGCCTCTTTTTTTGTCTCTTCCCTTTACAGAGCAAGAGCAGGTAGAGGAGAAGCAGCATTACCTGGCAAACGTGAGGGTGTTCTGCAGCCTCACCAAGAATGACTGGCATCGTGTTTACCTCGTCCGGAAAGTTGCTAGTCACTATGGGATGGAATTTGCTCAGAACCTTGCCACAGAGGCACAGTATAAGTGGGTGTTCCCAGTGGAAATTCTGAGGCAGGTAAAGGTGTCTCCTTGGAGAAGGCTCTGGTCATCTCCTGCTCTTCAGTTTGTGCTGCTTTTGGGGTGTTTCTACTGTTGCATAGCTCCTGGGGGACACGCCACAGTGGGAGTGAAGTGACTTACACTCACCCTCTGTTGAATGGAATTTCTTAAAGCAGCATTTGGTTTGCCATGCCTGCTGCCTCTTTGCAAAGGCTGCAAAGCCACAGTTCTCAGGAGGAAGAGGAGATTGTGCCTTCTCCGGCTGGTTAATGTCCACAGTGCTTTCGTGGACGTTAACCATTACCGTGGTTAATGTTCACAGTAATGTCTGTGGGCTTTTCCCCTCGTAGGTGCAGAACAGCCAGTCTAATCACATCGATCGCTACCTGGCATGTGGCAAGAGTTACAGGGTCCTGCGTGATGCTGTGGGGAAAGCCATGATCGAGTGTAAGACTGAGGGGCTTCTAGAGGCAGAGAAGGTAGGACACATGCTCCTCATCACAGTCCTTGTGGGATCTGAATGGCCAGTGTTTGATTTTGTGTTCCTGGTGGCAGTCTCTTCCAGTGGAGATAGCTGAGTTGCTTTGCTAGCATAAGCCACAGTAAAGCAAGACACACACACATTTGCTTTGCTTTCTCACCTGTGTTCTAGTATAGGTAACTGAGGTTATTTCTGTGGGTTATTCCTTGCTTGCCTCCCCTTGTGATCTATCACAGAGGGTTGTTTTACAGCGAGCAACGTGGGCACCTTGTAGCCAACTGATAGGACAGTAGGCAGATAATAAGAGAAGCTTTATGCCCCCTCCCTGCCTGTCTGTAGCTGCCTAGCTTTGTCTTGGCATGCCGAACTCAAGCAGGTGATTGATCTCTCTGTGGTTGTAACCTTTTTCCAACAGATATTTTGTGTAAGAAAAGAAGCTTGTGAACAAAGGACTATGAATGTTTCCATACCATCTATTGCACACTGGTTGTGACTTATGTTTTCACTTTTGATTTGATTTGAAGGAAGGCATGTACAGGTTGCTGCCTATTAAGACTGCAGTTCTGACTGGATGTTAGAAGAACAAAATACTTGAGAGGTTTCTGATGTAAAACCCTCCTGTCAGATTTCAATCTGAACTGCCATTCCTGTGCTATTCCATTTGATTTGTGGGGAGAGTTTACCAGAGCATACCCAGTATCTTTAGCTGTGACAGCCATAGCCTGTTCACTGCTATCTCATGAGGTCTTCTTTCCTAGGCATCCAGCAGCTCCCCGGCCGTACAATCTGCCCATCTGCTCCTGGCTATTTTCAGAGAGGTCACTGCCCTGTATGGAGTTAGTGACTCCAGTCTGCATCCCAAACAGCAGGTGAGGTACTTCCCTTTGGAGGCTTGCGACAAGCATTGCTTTGTTGACGGGACGAATGAGATTTGAATAACTGGTAGAAAAGCCCTTTGTTCTTCTGCCCCAAATATGATTATGTGCTGATCTGAGCAGACTGGAAGTGGGCAGCAGCAGGGGCAATGCAGCTGGGAAGCAGCTGATAGTTTAGTGAGCAACATCAGGCTGATTTTAATTCTTTTAAATATGTGCTCTCAGCAAACAGCTGCTATGACTGACTTCATCCAGAGCTCCCAAGTCCTGAATTCTGCAGACGTGCAGAACTTTGCATCTTCTCTTGTGATGAATGCACTACCATCTCTGAGAGTGAACCCTCAGAGCTTCAGCCACCACGGGGCCCTGACTGAAATGGCTGTTCACACCGCAGCGGTCCTGCTCTGCGGGAGGAACCCTGTCCTGGGGCCCCTGAGGAATCTGGCATTCCACCCGCACACCATGCAGGTAGAGGTTTAACTTGGATTGCAGTTCAGCACCTTGCTAGTTCTTTCACGTATCTGCTGGACTCTCTATAGCCCAGCCTTTGTCAACATCAAAAGCACCAACCTGTTTTAGCTGTGAATTACCAATGTGTGATTGTTTCAGTATTGTTGGGATTATTTAGCACAGCCACAAGCTCTGGACTGGTACCTTTTCAAGGTACCTCTGCATCCTGAGCAGTCGGGCAAATACTTCTGCTGGTATTTGAGTGAGTCTGAAAGCAGCTGATGGGTTATAGTGGGGAGACCTGTGTGCTCTGTAGTGGCTCCTGGAGCCCTAGGCTGAGTAGAGCAGCAAATCCCTCCACCCCTACTTCTCCTGGCTATCCGTGGTGTAAGGAAACATGCTGGTACACAACAAGGTACATCAGGCCGCCCCGAGATAAATCCAGTTAAGGATGTCTAGAGAAGTGCACTTTCAGATCTGAACAGTCCTGACAGTTCTTAAGAGTGGATTTTCAAAGGTAGAACTTGAAAATGCATATGTGTATCATCTGCATGCGCTCTGCTCTCAGATGTCTCTTGTTCCCCATTGTGAATAATGAGCCAGTAAGCTGCTGCTACAGGGAGCAACTGATCTGTGTGTTCATTTGTCACTTGGTTTCCGTTTTCCTCCTTTAGCACTCTTTTCTGCCTACAATGCCAGAAGATATCATGGCTCAGGCGAGGGCCTGGGAAGGAGTGGCTGCTCTGCGCTGGTACCGTAAGTGTTCCTGACTGGCTCTGAAAGAAATCCAAGGATAATCCTTGGGTTTTGAATGAAACTGCTCCAAACATGAGGATGGACACGCTCCTCACTATGAGTCATCCCTCATAAAGTACCATTTGCAGCTATGGTTTATGTGGGCAGTGAACCAAAGGGCACTGAGCTTCTGTTTAATCTCAAGCTTGTAGGTGTTTGCAAGGCTTGAGAGTGCAAAGGAGCTGCCCTGTTGCTTCTGGCAAGGGTAAAGTGGTGTGAGCAGAAGAGGAGCTCTTGGCCACCTTCCTGGCCAGCTTTCAGTTCTCTGTTTTCCACAGTAGGATCCCACTGCAGACCAGGAATCTGGGGAGGGAATGTTCATGTCTACCCGCCCATTGGTACTCAGTGGCAGAATCTTCTAGGCTTCCATTCCTTGTTTTTCAAGGAGAGACACTGAAAAATTCCTTGTGTTCCTGTGGGAACCCTCTCACTCCTTAGAGCTTTGGGACAGTCGATGCTTTTGATTAGATCTTGAAGCAGATTTATTGCTCCAAAATGACAGTCTCTACAAAAGGGAGTAATGGGGGCTTTGTAAATACCTGTCTTTTAATACTGTCCTGTCTGTTTCTTTCTCTTGATAGGATGTCCAAATGGCCACCCTTGCACTGTAGGAGAGGTAAGAATTTTTTTGGGGGAGGGGGAAGATAATCAGGCATCATGTACAACAATAAATGAGTTTATTTTGTTTATGGGTTTAATGCTTAATGTTCTGTTGCACAGTGGTTCATTTGCTAAACTCCGTAGTATTGATCATCTTGCCATTGTAAAATTTACAATAGCTCTAACACAGCTTATACCATAGCTCCAGGAAACAAGAGAGGCAGAGGTCCTGTGCCCTGTTCTCTGGCTGTGCTGGAGGGGCTCCTGCCCTGGAGTTGAATGTTCTTCTTTTGCTTTTGTCAGTGTGGGCTCCCCATGGAAACCAGCTATTGTATCGACTGCGGTGTCAGAGTTGGAGGGGAAGAGCACAAACCGCTGCAGGGCTTCCAGGAATTCCAGTATGCTTTTGATTCATTTCTCTTTTCAGTGCTATGTGATGCAGTACTTGCCTCTCATGCTGACAGGGCAAAAGGTACCAACCACTTCATACTGCTGTCTGGAAGCAGGCACATGGGATTCCCCCATTAGCTCAGACATTGGCTTCTGAGGGGGAAGAGGCTCAGCTGTTTGTTAGGAGTGCTGATGTAATTCTGACCTTGCAGAAAGTGCCTTAATATAAGATCTTGTCAAGCTGCTGGTTTAGAGTTTTCCATCTCCCTGCTTGTCCAGGCTGATACAGTTTGTGGTTCTACACCAGCATATAGTAGTGGGCAACCTTTTCTGAAATGGATCAACATGACTGAGGAACTCCTTCCAGAGCTCCAGTAACTATGGCTTGTGCTCCCTGCTCCTCGGTTCTCTGGGGAAGTACTTACAGCCCTTGTGTAAGAATGCTGAAGTTAGTAATTCTAGCAGCAGTGTTTTTTTACCTACCCAGCATGGAGTTCCCTAATCTTGCCCTGCAGGGCTGGATGTTGCCTCTTTCATGTAAAACTTTAGGAAGAGATACCCAAGCAAGAGTAATGAGCCAGCAAAACCAAATAAATTGGCTTGTTTCTGTACAAAACTTACTGCAAGTCCTCATTCCCCTGTAGCACTTTCAATTGGCAGCTTTTGTGGCATTCAGAGATGCTATGGGTCAAACAGACATTGCTGGGTATAAAAGATGTCTCGTGTTTGCTTTGTCAAGGCAAAAAACCCTGTACATACACTTCCCAACAGGAGTAATGGAGACAGAACTCAGACTGGCCACATCCTTGGAGATGTACAACACAGAAAAACAACAGGAGTGTCTGACCGGGACATGTCCCCAGTTGTCTATGTTCTGACACGTTTGCTCACACATCTAGCAATGTTCCTGGGAGCCACGAAAGATCCTAAGGTACCTTCCCATCATAGTGCCAAGTGGCTACATAAAATGTAATGAAACCTTTGAATGGTGCAAGTCCCTTTCATCGTATTGCCAAGTAACTGAGGCAGTCTTTCAAGATGCAAGACCCCAGATTCACTTCCCTCCTTGCCCTGTAGTGATTTTGGTTCCTTCATGCACTTCCATGCATGGAAATGCATATACACACCCTACCTCTATTCAAGTGGTAGAAATTGTATAGGACAGAGTTGACTCTCTGGTGGCACTGTAGTTCTGCATGGCTTGTGCTTGAACTAGATGTTATCAGTGATGCTCATTCTTGCCTTTTCTGGCTCTTCAGTCACTGCAGAATATTATCAAGCCACCAGTGCACGACTCTGTGAGCTTCCTGCAGCAGCACATTCAGGAGGACCTGGCACAGCTGACAAAGATCCTGAGGAAGAGTGTGGATGAGACTATCAACACCTTTCACCTTGTCCTTAGCAGCCTTCTCAAGGACCCTCATCAGCATCCAGGCCAGTGTAAGGATACCTGCAATATGACATCTGCAGGCTGTGTCAGCACTCGAAGGGCAGCAGGCATTTGGCTGCTTTGCCAACAGACAGTAGCTGAACTGATGAGGAAGATCCAGATATTTGAGGCTTGTGTCTTAGTGTAGGGAGTGAAGAATTTTTGGCTGTTCACTTCTTCAGTCGAGGACGTGGAGTTTGCAAGGTTTGGTGCATAATTCTGGAAAGCAATTATTGCATAAATAACCTCACATTGTGTTGACAGAGCTTTCAGCTCACCAGCAGAGGTGCTACTCAGATCAGTCATTGACTCATTGTGTCATACAGGGATTTATATGCAATAGCCATATTTTCAGCATGTGACAGCATGAATCAGTATTCTGAGCTCTGTTCCTCGGTCTGTCACTGATCATGGTCTGACCTTGGACAACTTATTCAACCTTTCTGGGATTATGAATGACTGGTGTAAGTGTCCCTGTCCTTCAAAGGAAGGACTGGACTGAATCTGCTGAAAACCTGAGATCACTGTGGCCTGTTTTGGATGACACTGTCCAGTTAGACCAAGACAGTTAGGTCATAGGACCTCCATAATTGCTTGTGGGTTCATGATGCTAACTTGCAAGGATGTCACATCTGAAAGCTTAGAGAAGACGTGCTTTCTTTAAACTAAAATGTTGCAGTTGTAAGAGATTAAATATTCCTGTTGCAGGGCCAGTTCAGTTTGATGATGTGCTCTCCACCAAGAAGAATAGAAACACATGGGAAAAAATTGTTGCAGAAACAACTATTGTTCCTGAATTGGAGGTGAGAAATCTGTATCAAACCTGAGTAGCTGTGCAGTTCAAAATCCACTTACTGGAAATCTGACCTGCTGCAGTATCTGTGCTATGCTTTTCACCCAGCTATTCCTAAAGCCAAACTGTCTGTGACATAGCTGCAGGTTAGCTTTCATTTGTGACTGTCAGCCAACTTTATTTTACTTGTGGAAATGAGTATCTGAGACTAGAGCTGTTGAAAGTACTTGTCTGAGTGAGCACATGGTTGCCCCAAATGAATCCTGTCTGCCTTTTGTTCCCCTATATACATCATCTCAAGGATGGAAACCCTGTGAGATGGATGAGCTGGAGAACAAAGAATAACTTTATTATTCTGTTATTGTTATTATTTAATTATTATTATTTTATAATATTTTATAGTGCTCTAGTACTTACGCTCTAATTATTTGTGGTGTCTTGCAGTATGTTTTACATGTGATCCATGGGAGCTCATCTTCTGGCATTCTTCTGTCAATTGGGCATCAAGCTCTTAGGGAAACAGACTCTGGTGGTTCAGTGTGGCAGGACACTGCCAGCTCTGATCTCCTTCTTTGTTTGGGTTTTTTAAATGCAGGATTTGGATAAAAAGCTTCTGAAGTTAAACAGACAAATACAAGAGGATGAGAGAATTTCTTCCAATCCAGTAGTGAAAATCGTGTATGGTGACCCAGCCACTTTCCTGTCCCAGCTGCCAAGGGACAGTCACATACATCACTCCAAGATGTGGAGCTGCCGAAAGAGGATTTCAGTGGAGAACCTGAGCCATGTAGTCCAGCAAAAGAATGCCAAGGACAGCGTCCCTCTCCTTTGGAAGTTCCTGCAGAAGGTGGGTGCGACACAGGGATGAGGCTGCAATGTTCAGAGATCAGTTCACAGAACCAGACTGGCTGTGGCTGGAAGGGACCTCTGGAGGTTGTCTGGTCCAACCCTGCTCAGGCTGGATGTCCCTACAGCCAGTTACCCAGGACTGAGCCACCATTTGATTAGACAGTCTCTATTCTCATAACTTTAATCTTGAGAACTGCACATGTCAAATAAGTTTTATTACAAATATTTCAAAAGTTAATTCCATGAGAAGTATTCAAACCTGGTTTATCTGGGAACAAGCTTCCTCACAGGCCCCCTTTCCTCTTCCAGGAAACAGAACTGAGGCTGGTTAAGTTCTTACCGGAGATTCTGGCTCTGCAGAGAGACTTGGTGAAGCGATTTCAGAACACTGCTGATGTCAAACACGGCTCCATCAGAGACTTCCTCAGCGAACCCCTCTCAGGTGAGATGACTCTGCCAAAACTGTAACTGGGGAAACAAAAAGCACTGGATAGTCCTGTTGAAAATGAAGGTGAAAAGTTCTCTTGAGCTGCAATCTTAACCCCTCATTTTCCTTTTTTTTATGGAGTGGAGACCTTAATGCTGGAATTAAACTTGGAAAAGTCATCAGGTGCCTTTAGAGACAGTTAAGCACAGGACGATTGTTCACAAGGAACAGAGGGGACTCTGCTCAGAGATAGGCAAGATAAATCCCTCAATGCAGCAGTGGGTTTATTTAACTTTTTAAGCTCTGTCCTAGAGTAGGGCCTGCCTAAAGGTGGAGGAGATGTCCTTCCATTCATGAGCAGCGTGCAGATGTTTTGTGGTAACTCCTTTAGTTGTACTTAAGTACACCTTTCTGTTACTCCTCAGATGTGATGAGGGAACTGTTACAGAGGAGAGTGAATGTGTTTGTGTCTGTCTGGAACAAGCTGAGAAGCTCACTGGACACCAATGGTGAGTCCCCTTCTTTCCCAGCATTGTTTTGAGGGTAATAGGAACAAGGGCTTCCCAGCTGTTTAACAGTGCTCCTCTACTCTTCAACAGTTCAAGTTCCTTCCATCAACAATGCTGAGACATGCTCAGAACTGACCCTGCCCATTAAAGGTTCAGGAAGATCTGGGTGCAGAGGGAAGAATTCGTTTCCCTCCTGTAAAAGTCTCACCTGAACTTGTTCCCTTTAGTACTTATCTATAAGGGAAAGAGCGCTGCTTTCCTCAAGTTCTGTACTTTCTCCTGACATGGGTCAGCTCAGGAGAGGCTTGATCATCATGGGTTGGCTCTAAGTCACCTCAAGTAGTCTTCTCTGCCTTTTATTTCAGGGGAAATTAAGCTTCCTAAAGGCTACTGTGATGCTGACCTGACTCTGGACAGCGAGTTTGAGGTCCTTCTGCCACGTCGACGGGGACTAGGCCTCTGCTCCACAGCATTAACCAGCTACCTCATTAGTCTGCACAATGACTTCATCCACTCAGTGAACAAGCACATCAAGGAAGATGATAGGTATGTTGCTAGGCATTTTTGGGGGGCTCTGTTGTATTACCTGCTACAGCACAGTCAGCTTTTCCTGCTTCATAAAGGCTTCTTGCTCTAAATGGAGGCTGTTTTCTCTTCTGCAGGTACTTGATCAGTCCTTCAGAAGTGGCTGATCTGCACTTGATCAGTTATGATGTTGAGAAAGACCTGATTCCTGTGATCCTGTCCAACTGCCAGTATAGCATGGAGAAGGGAGGGGAGACATTGCAGGACTTTGATTTGGAGAAGATCCAGCAGCAAGTCATCAGCAAGTTCCTGCAGGGGAAGCCGCTCATCACCCTAACGGTAGGACAAGGCCTCTTAGCTGTGCTTCCTGCAGACAACTTCTCTGCTGCTGCTGGAGCCCTGCAGTGTTTGCTGCAGCTGGGCATGCACTGTAGTGGGGCAAGCAAAGCTTTACAGCTGTGGGTTTCTCTCCTAACAGGGAATACCCACCCTTGTGTACAGACGTGATCGGAATTACGAACAGCTCTTTAATGATGTCAGGAATAAGGTGGATCAGGTGGGTTTCTGCACTGGAGGAAATGGGGTGAGCACATGATCCCTGATGTCCCAAGAAATGTTAGGTTTGTCGTCTGTCAGTAGCCATGTTCATCTGAAGGCTCGTCCACTAATCTCTCACCATCCCTTGAATGGCTGCCCTCTGTCAGTCAGGATTTAAGAAAGAAAGGGATACACTTAAGCACTATCAGTTTCTTAAATCAGGGGCTCTGCTGTCTTCCATGGCTTTAGCAACTTGAGCAGCAATAAGGATTGCCTCCAAACTAATGCTGGCAACTGCTTTGACTTCATGGTTTTCAGAGTGCTCTCCCCAGTTCTGTGATGAACATGATCAGTGGGGAACTACAGTCTTACAGTGATGTCTGTGATGCTTTGTCTGTCACTGAAATTACCCTGGGATTCCTGGCCATGGCTGGAGAGGATCCAGAAATGCTTCTGACTGACTACATCGTGAAAGTTCTGCACATGGGTGACCAGACAAACCCTCACGTACTGCAGGTGAGTCCTGAGAGCAAAGCTCTTATTCTTATAGGATAAAATCCAGCCAGTCTGATCTCCAAGCCCAGCACAAGTTCAGCTTGAAAAGGTGATAGAATTCCCTCTCCACTGTATTCAACATTAGGGAGGAAACAATTTTCACCTCCCCTGCAACCAGTGGGAGCATCTAATAGTTTGTGATGCTCAGCGGGTTCTTGCAGAACCCTGCAGAAGGGTCAGGTGCAGGATGTGCAGAAGGTCAAGCTTCTCTGCAGATCCAAGTTCTTCTGTCAGCACCAGGAAGGAGAATTCTCAGTTGAGTGTCAGCATAATTAGTTGCAATGCTAAAACTGAGAAAAGGGAGGACTTTCAATTATGAGTCAGCTTTCAGTGACACTGGTTTACCTCTCAGAAGTGGTGACAGGGCAAGGTTTTATCTGCTAATGATGTGTGAAGAGGGCCTTGACTGATAAAGGCCAAAGGCACCATGTTATGACAAGTACATGTGAGAGAGCCAAATCACTTTCCCACTCCCTTTCATGATACCAAAAAGATGGATTATTGAAGGCAAAATGGGGAAGAGGGAGAGAAGCCTATTGCAGACCTGGGTGAAAAGGGCTTGGGGAACTCCCTCTCTCTGCCTTGTGCTCTGCTGCAGCTTTGATCTGCATGGGCAAGGCAGGATGTGGCCAGGCTCCTAAATACATCCTTTACACCCAGGATCATCCATAGATGTGTTTTTTCTTTCAGGCCCTCAGACAATGCCACCTAAAGCACAACATAGCCCTGTGGCAGCTTCTCTCTACCCATAAATCTGAGCAGCTTCTGCGCCTCAAAAGGGTAAGGTACCCTCATAACATTAACTGTCTCATCAGCTTTTTCCTCTCCTCCAACTGAAGTTGCTCAAGTGTGTCTGTCTGGTTTGGTTTTATTCCCTAACTGCATTTTTAGGATCCTTTTGTGGACATCAGTGCTGTCTACAAAGACGAGCTCAGTCCAGAGACCTCCAAGCTCCTCACCACCTTCCTTGTAAACTCAAGGCTGGAAACCTTCCTGCAGGAACTCCATGAAATGATAGTCTTGAAGCTGAGACGCATCCAAGCTGTGGATGAGTTCAGACCCAAGTGGAGGTAAGAACCACAGTTGTTAACTTAGGCTGCTCTGGCTCTGAAAATGGACGTGATGGAAATGGTTCCCTTGGCAAATGACTGCCCTGCCTGACACCAACATTAAGAGTATTCAGCTAGCTCTGAGCCATGCTTCCTCTTTCTGGTATGCATAACTCTTCCTTATTTTATGCAAGGGGTTTTGGGAGCGCTGCTGGGATACACCAGGAGCTGCTGTTCATGAGCACCAAACACAAGCCCTTCTGCAGTCACTTGGATGAATGCACACAGCTTGGTTCTGACATGCAGCCTCCTGTTGCTGGATTCTCTGACGGGCTCTTAGATCCTCCTCAGTACAAAATACACATATTAAACCACTGTATACTGAGTATGCTTAGGAACACGCTGCTGCCACGTGGCACTCGTAGTTTGCTATACAGCATTTATTAACACTACTTCTGCTGTTTTCCAGCCTAAAGGAATCACTCCTGCCTTATCTTGATGCAAAAGCCTCTGAGTTAGCCACAGAGCTGGAGGAGCTCTTCCCGGAGGAGATTCTTCTCTCTCACATTACTGCTACATGGAAAGCAGCTGCTGTCTTCAAACGGGAGCGCAGGGAGAGCTAAGCCCGGCAGCAGGGCGGGCTCGGACGGACCTGCCCCCTGCCCTGGCAGTTCTACTGCTGCACACACGTGGTGCTGGTGTGATCCCGCAGCCTGAGGGTTTGGATTCTTTGCTAACTTCAGCACCCCTGGGCTGGTGCTGAGATCAGTGGTGTTCTTCAGGAACACAAAGGCTGCACCTCTAAATGGAGCCTCTCTGAGGCATCACCAATCGCCTGATGCAGATGAAGGATTTCTACAGCACACCATTCCCCTGGGATGGGGCTGATTTTTGCACTCTCCTATCTCCTGTCCCCTCGCTCTCATGGGGCTGCACCTCTGCAGAGGAACCAAGCAGCCCCCCGGGCACAACCTGCCCCTTCTCTGCCTTAACCCCGCCTGGGGCCGGGGCTGCGCTGGTTGCCCCTGGAGCCGTTTCCCAATAAAGCTTCATCTCTCTCCCGTGGCTCCTCCTGTTCCTCCGGCCGGGCCCGGCCGCTCTCCGCTGGCAGTCACAAACAGGGGGGCACTCCTGTGAGTGGGGCGGCCCCCGGGATGTGAGTCCCGTCAGAATTTCTCCATCCGACTCACGGCACCAGTTTGTTATCAATGAATGAGCCAATCTCGTTTTAACCGGGAGTCTCCGCTCCGCCCCAGACGCGCACACCGGGTCTTTGGGGGCTGTCCTTTATCCTTCTCGGGTCAAGGCTTCAGCCACTCCCGCTGCCTCCTTTCGCCCAGATGTTGATGTGGCGTTTTTCTATTGCTTCCCTCTGTTGCTGGGGTCTCATGGTAGATAGAGAGGTTTCGAGAAGCTCCCAGAAGCCGGACAGATCTAGATCCTCCTACAGAAATACCTGGGGCCAGTAAATGAGAGCAAAACCACATCCTCTACTTGAACAAGGAAGAAAGTATTTTGTTCACCTTGTTCATGTGCTTAATTCAAGAGGTTTTTTCCCTTCCAGTCAATTACATTCACGTAATTGAAAACATTGTCACAGGAAATCTCAGCTTGGTTTGCTTTCCTGCTTGGAGACCATTGCGTTGCTTTTTGCCTAAACAGCAGTTGCTTTGCTTGCAGGCTGTTTTGCAGCAGCTCTATGGGGAATTACCAGTGTTTTTCTAATCATCCTGTTGGATGTTGTAACAATGCAGGTCCCCAGTTTCCTCTCGACATTTGGGTACTGCCAGCAGAGTTTGCAGCTCTTGGTGTTGTCTTTGTTGAATTAGGAGCTGCACTGCTGAGCAGAAGGCAAGGCCTGGAGGGAGGGAGAACCAGGAACTGCAGGTCAGCCTCAGTATGTTTCTGTAATGAGGGTGGTAAAGCACTGGCACAGGTTGGCCAGAGAGGTGGTGGATGCCCCATCCCTGGAGGCATTCAAGGCCAGGCTGGATGTGGTTCTGAGCACCCTGATGGAGTTAAAGATGTCCCTGCTCATGGCAGGGGAGGTTGGACCAGATGACCTTTAAAGGTTCCTTGCAACCAAAACCATTCTGTGCTCCTATGATTAGAACCCCAGGGAATGCAGGTGTTTCCTTACAGCTGCTGAGGGTCTCTTAGAAGCCCAAGGCCACAGTTACCCTTCTTTCTCAGGGAAGGGCTTCCCATCCTCACGCTCGTTGGTGTGTCTGGTGGCATTGTGCCCTTGCTGAAGCTCGTCTTTGGCACCTTGAGCTAAAGTGCTTCGCTGACATGAGGTTAAATTCATCTGGAGGAACATGTTTTAATGCAGCCAGGGAGGGAAAACTGGCTTATTATTTGCAATACTGAGCTCTGTTCAGCAGGTGGGTCACGTGAAATGTTTGCTACCACAAGTACCAGTACCAATGTGAGTAACACCCAGCTCTGGGCAAATGCACTCTGATTTCAACCTGTTTGAACTGGTCACTTACCAGCATAGCAAGTATCACATCCTGCAGGCAAAGCCCCTCTGGTGCAGCTGATGGACCCCTGAAGCCAGCAGGAGGCCTGAGGCTGCTTTTCCATTTACCCCTAAGAGCAATGACACTTGCACCACAGCAGGACGTAGAGCTTTTGTGTGCATAACCCCAAATGTATCTGCCTTTCCTAGCCTTCCAGGCAGGCAGCATTAGTGCTGGGTTCTAGCTCACTAAAGGGTATTATCTGCTAAACATTTTCCAGTGACAAGACTTCACCTGTACTATAGCTGATGGGGGCTCACAGACCAGAACACACACAGCCTATTCCACAGATCGGCTTTCCTGGCAGCCCCGGGCAGCACTCGCAGGGATGGAGGTGTGTACTTAGCCCCTGATTCCAAGAAGATGCCGTAACATGGCTGTTTCTAACTCATTTATGCCCACTGCTAAACTGTTTTAAGCTTTTATTTGCTATTTCTGAATTCTTTCTGCCATTTCTAACCTGTTTTTTTGTCACTTCTAACCCTTTTAAAGCCATTTTTTAAAATTTCCATCTTTTTTTTGGTCCTTTTCTCACTCTGTTTAAGCCACTTTTATTTTTCTAACCCATTTTTTCCCATTTGGCAGCAGCTTTAAGCCATTTTTGACCATTTCTAACACAATTTTGGCCACTTCTAACTAGATTTATCCCATTTTTAGCCATTTGCAACCCTTATATGTCCAATTCTAACCTGGTTTAAGCCATTTTGGCCATTTCTAAACTATTTTTCTTCTAACCAATTTTTTGCCACTTCGAACACATTTTTGCCCATTTCTGAACCTGGTTTAAGCGATTTTTCTCCTGTTTCTAACCCATTTTTCCTCAGTTCTACCCTGTTTTAAGCCATTTTAGTCTATTTCTAAACAACTAGTGGCCATTTCTATCCCAGTTTTGCCCATTTCTTACCAGTTTTGAGCCATTTTTGGCAATTTCTAACCCATCTTTCCCATTTTTAACCCCTTTAAAGCTTTTTTGGGGGCTATTTCTGAACAATTATGGCCGTTTCTGTCCCATATTTATCCACTTCTAACCCATTGTTAGCCATTTTTGCACACTTCTAACCCATTTTTACCCATTTCTTGCTTGTTTTAATCCATTTTGGGCCATTTGTGTTCCATTTTGGACCATTCATAAGGAGTTTTGAACCATTTTTTTCATTTTCTAACCCATGTTTGCCCATTTCTTATCTCATTTTAGGTACGGGACGCCTAAAAAAAAGTTACTGAAAGAGACTAAAAAGCAAGAACAGCTGAAAAAAACATGAATGAAAAAGGAAATAAATAAAAATGCGTAAAGAAAATGAAAAGCTGAAGAATGTGATTATAAATCCCTACAAAGCAAACACAAAGCGATAAAAGGAACCAGCCTGAAAGAATCTCGAATAAAAGTTCCCTGAGCAACTTAGCCCCAGCCCCAAGATTGCAAACTGTCCCCACTCAGCAGCTGGGGTCCCCGGAGGCTGTCAACGGGGAAGGGAGCGGCCGTTGCTCTCAGCCCGTTGCCTCTGCAGCGTGTGCTGCCACCGCGCGTCCAGGCGTCGGTACTGCAGGTGGTGAAGGTTGGGGGGGGGGCGCGGCGTGGCTCAGGGCACTGCTCGCTGCTGCCATCATGTGTCCAATGCTCGGTACTGCAGGTGGTGGAGGTGGGCTCACGGCGTGGCTCAGGGCGCTGCTCGCTGCTGCCATCAAGTGTCCAATGCTCGGTACTGCAGGTGGTGGAGGTGGGGGCACGGCGTGGCTCAGGGCACTGCTCGCTGCTGCCATCATGTGTCCAATGCTCGGTACTGCAGGTGGTGGAGGTGGGCTCACGGCGTGGCTCAGGGCGCTGCTCGCTGCTGCCATCATGTGTCCAATGCTCGGTACTGCAGGTGGTGGAGGTGGGCTCACGGCGTGGCTCAGGGCACTGCTCGCTGCTGCCATCATGTGTCCAATGCTCGGTACTGCAGGTGCTGGAGATGCGGGAGGGGAAGCAAAGGAGTGGCTCAGCGCAATGGGAGCTGCTGCCCTCCTGTGGCCAAAACTACGAACTGCACCCCAAGAGGGCGGAGCCGCCCAAAGGAACGGAGCGGAGCCGAATTCGACCGAACGGTGGGGGCAGCCGCCCGAAGGGACCGGAGTGGTTTCAGTGGGGTCCGAGGGGAGCCGAGAGCTGCCATTGCCCCCCTATTAGACTCTTCTGAGTCCCCTTAGCCCCCCATTATTCGGCTCGGCACGATACGGTCCCACCCCGCTTCGGTAGCGCCCCTCCTACTCCTCTGATTGGCTGAGGCGCCTGTCAATCACACCTGGCACCGCCCCACTGCCAGTCGGCTTCGACACCGCCCCCCCCACTCGTCTGATTGGCTGAGGCGCCTGTTAATCACTCTTACTCCCGCCCCTCTCTGACACCGCCCCCACTCCCGTGATTTGCTGAGGAGCCTGTCAATCACCCGTAGTCCCGCCCCCGTTTCCGGTCGGCTTCGACACCGCCCCCCCATTCCTCTTATTGGTTTGCCAGTTCAGGCAAGTTTAGCCCACTTCAGACCATTCCAGCCCAGTTTAGCCCACTTCAGGCTATCTTAGTTCACACCATTTTAGCCCAGTTCACAACAGTGAAGGTGGGTTTAGCACAGTTACGTCTGGTTTAGCCCAGTTCACACCAATATAGCCCAACACAGCACAGTCTGGACCAGTTTAGATCAGTTCAGCACAGGTCAGCCCAGTTTAGCCCAGTTTCTCTCACTTCAGCCCAGCCCACTTTAGCCCTGTCCAGCCCATTCCAGCTCACCCCAGCCTATTTAGCCCACTAGCCCAGCCCAGCCCTCTTCAGCCCAGTTCAGCCCAGTTTAGCCCTGTGCACACCAACTTAGCCTAGCCCAGCCCAGTTTAGCCCACTTCACCCCTCTTCAGACCTCTCCAGGGCAATTTAGCAGAGTTCAGCAGGGTTTAGCCCAATTCAGACCAGTCCAGCACACCTTAGCCCTCTTCAGCCCAGTTTTGCCCACTTTAGCCCACTTCAGCACAGCCGAGCACACTTTAGACCAGTTCAGCCTACTTTAGCTCAGTTCAGCCTACTTTAGCCCAATTCACATCTGTCTACACCACTTTAGCACTGTTAAGCCACATTTAGCCCAGTCCAGCCCAGTTTAGCCCAACGCAGCCCAGCCCACTTTAGCCCTTCGCAGCACAACGTAGCACAGTTTTGGTCAGCTCAGTCCAGCCCAGTTTAGCCCAGTCCAGCTCATCCCAGCCCAATTTAGCCCAGTTTACAGCCCAGCCCACTCCAGCTCAGCCCAGACAAGGTGAGCCCAATGAGGCCCAGTTTAGCACTGTTCAGCTCGGTTTAGCTCAGCCCAGCCCAGCTAGGACCCGATCAGCCAACTCAAGCCCAGTTTAGCCCAGCTGAGTCAAGGACAGCAAAATTTACTCCAATTCAGCCTAGGCCTGCCCCATTCAGACAAGCTCAGATCTGTCCAACCCAGTGGACAGAGACTGTTCACTTCCTATTACCCCCCACTGCCCCTCATTACACTCTCTTAACTCCCTATTACACCCCTCCACCCCCTTGCCTCCCATTATCCCTGGTCCCCCCTAAGGCCCCCCCCACCTTGCCCTATATGGGGGTCTATGGGGGGATATGGCAATCTCGTGGGAAAACAAGGAGCGACAGCGTCATGGTTTAAACCCAGCCACACAGCTCGTTCACTCACACCCCCCCCCTTGCTCCTCCAACTCCCAGAGAGCTGGGGAGGAGAATCCAAAGAATGTAGCTCCCATGGGTTGAGATAAGAACAGTTTAATAACTAAGGTATAACATAAATCACTACTGCTACCACCACTAATAATAATAATGACAAAGGAAATAACAAGTGAAGAGAATACAACACCTCACCACCCGCCGACTGATAACTCACCCCATCCTGCCCGACCGAGCACCAACCGATACCTCCTCCATCCCCCCAGAGCTCCAGCCCTTCTGGGTAACTCTTGGTTACATCCTGGGCATGATGTGCTGAGGTATGGAATGCCTCTTTGGTCAGTTTGGGTCAGGTGTCCTGTCTCTGCTTCCTCCCGGCCTCCCCTCCTCCCTGGCAGAGCACGAGGCTCAGAAAGTCCTTGGCCAGAGTAAACATTTGGGCAGTAACTACAAACATCGCTGCTATCAGCGCCGTTCCCAGGCCAAAAGTCAAAACACAGCACTGCACCAGCTACCAAGAAGGAGAAAAAATGACTGCTACTGCTGAACCAGGACAGACAGCAATGCCTGTGGCACTGTTGCAAAGCTCACTGTGTGCAGAAGAGCCCAAGGACCAGCTTTCCCTCCTGGTGCTTCAGGAGGAAAAACTCAAACCAAAAAGGTAAGAGAGCTCAAAGCCACCTAAAGAGTGACAGAACAGCACAGACCTGATGGCAGAACAGCCCAACAGCTGTATGAGGTCCCTAACCTCTGAAGTGCCAACATCCAGCTGCTGCTCCCACTCAGGATTTTGGATCCAAGTGGACTTCTAGGTGGGAAAGCGAGGAGTGACAGCAATGTGGGTGGCACCGTTGCAATGGTACCTATCTGCAGAAGAGACCCAGCACGAGGTTTCCCTACTGGCTCTTCAGCTGTGGAAGCAGAGGGCAAAGATTCGTGCTCTATTTACTCTGCTGCTGGGCAGGGGAGATTGGGCACCACAGAGGTTGGATTCAAATGGACTTTTAGGTGGGAATGTGAGGAGTGACAGCAATGTGGGTGGCACCGTTGCAATGCCAATTATCTGCAGAAGAGACCCAGCACCAGTATTCCCTCCTGGCTCTTCGGCTGTGGGAGCAGAGGCCAAATGTTCACAGAATCCCAGAATCCCAAGGGTTGGAAGGCACCTTGAGAGATCATCCAGTCCAACCCCTCTGCAAGAGCAGGGTAACCTAGAGTACATCACACAGGAACTTGTCCAGGCGAGCCTTGAATATCTCCAATGTAGGAGACTCCAGAACTCCCCTGGGGAACCTGTTCCAGTGTTCCCTTGACCAGTGGAGTCCCTCAGGGGTCGGTGCTGGGACCAGTGCTGTTTAATATTTTCATCAACAACCTGGATGAAGGAACCGAGTGTACCCTCAGCAAGTTCACTGATGACACTAAACTGGGAGGAGTGGCTGACACACCAGAAGGCTGTGTTGTCATTCAGTGAGACCTGGACAGGCTGGAGAGTTGGGCAGGGAGAAACTTGATGAAATTCAACAAGAGCAAGTGTAGAGTCTTGCATCTGGGGAAGAACAACCCCATGTACCAGTACAGGTTGGGGGTTGACCTGCTGGAAAGGAGTGAAGGGGAAAGGGACCTGGGGGTCCTGGTGGGTAGGAGGATGACCATGAGCCAGCAACGTGTCTTTGTGGCCAAGAAGGCAAATGGCATCCTTTTGGGGTGGTTAGTAGGGCAAGAGAGGTTCTCCTCCCCCTCTACTCTGCCATGGTGAGGCCGCATCTGGAATATTGCATCCAGTTCTGGGCCCTTCAGTTCAAGAAGGACAGGGAATTGCTTGAAAGAGTCCAGCAGAGAGACACAAAGATGATGAAGGGAGTGGAACACCTACCTTATGAGGAGAGGCTGAGGGAGCTGCGTCTCTTTAGCTTGGAGGAGACTGAGGGGTGACCTCATCAGTGTTTACAAATCTGAAAAAGGTGGGTGTCAGGATGATGGAGCTAGGCTTTTTTTCAGTGATATCCAGTGGTAGGACAAGGGGCAATGGGTGTAAACTGGAGCATAGGAGGTTCCATGTTAACATCAGGAAGAACTTCTTTACTGTGAGAGTGACAGAGCACTGGAACAGGTTGCCCAAGGGGGTTGTGGAGTCTCCTACGTTGGAGATATTCAAGGGCCGGCTGGACAAGTTCCTGTGTGATGTACTCTAGGTTTCCCTGCTCTTGCAGGGGGTTGGACTGGATGATCTTTCGAGGTCCCTTCCAACCCTTGGGATTCTGTGATTCCAATACTCAGATCAGTTTAAGAAGAAGAGTTAGGAATGAAAACTTGCAAAAATTAAGTGAGTTTAGTAAATTTTATGGTAATGATTTTATATACATAGATATTGTGGTGATAAAAGTGAAAAGATTGATATGCTCCAGATACTAATGTATACTTCATTAACTTTATTAGGTGAAATTACTGAAGACTTCACAAATGTCAAATGCTAGTCCCTGCATAGAGTGGTATCATAGAGTTTATAAGCACCATTAATGGCTGGAGCGTATGGGTTGTAGCAGAAGCAAGGTCACATTAAAGAACTCAGAGGTGTATATTTAGTTTCCATCAAACAATTACATGAACACATGTAACCCCAGATTTTTGAGATGCTGAACACCTTTGCTCTGGCCTGAGTCAGAAGGAGAAACCTGACATCATGTGCTGTTACAGAGGTCCCTGAGTGGCGTAGTCACAGGGTTAAACACTTGAGACCTACTTAATACCAATTATTCACCTCCAATCTTTGCAGATGAAGCATAGATTCAGCAATCCCTTTCAAAACAAGGGAAAACCTTTTGGGATCATGAGCGTGTGTCTTTTCCCCACAGAATTCAGAAGGAACAGGTACATGTCTCTCCATTTTTAATTCATTTTTTAGTACAATAGCATATTTTTCACCATACTGGGCAAAACCTCTTGTGCTAACACCTGTGGCCACCCGAGGTGTTCTGGAAATATCTATGCAAAAGGGGTTGTGTGGAGCAAGGACAGGTTGTCCTTGTTAATGCTAATACCTTATCAGGTTAAGTGGACAAACCTGTGTTGAGAAGGGTGTGATGGGGCAGTTTTATAGCCAGAAGCTCTGTGTGAGCAGGCTCAGAGTGGAGCTTTTTGTACGGACAAAGCTACTTTGTGTGAAGGTGTGGCTGAGTTTGGAGAGGCAGGTAAGAGTTTTCCTATGACATAATGCTTTTCCAAAGCCTGATCCTAGACCTTGTTTGCTTGCTGTGTAATGCTAGTGAATTGTTTTGGTGCAGTTTGGAGCTGAGACTCCAGCTCTGGTCAGTTGTTCTCTGGATCTTTTAGTTTCATTATTTTGATAATAAGTGAGTTCTGGAACAGTGTGTTCCCTGAAGGAATTTAAAGGGTTTTCTTAAAAGCCCTAGGGATAAATCAGTTAATCTAAATGTGGTGAGTTATCTGTAGTGCAGTATTACTACTATCATTACATAAGCTTTCTGCTCAGGGATTGATTGAGGCAGGATCTCTTTCATGGGAGATCAGTTTGCATTCACAGATTTGCAGCAGTAAAGCTGTGGGATTGTAAACTGAAAGGAATTACTGCTAGTACAGGAGACTGCTTACCTGTTTTGTGGTCTTTTCCCTAACTCTTAGCTCTTGGCTGTGGGCTTTGATTCACTAGGATGCTGTGGATTGCTAGTTTACAGAGGGAGCAGCTGTTGTTCTCCTCTATCACCTCCCCTCTGCCTGATTAACTTTCCACAGTATCATCTGCTGAAATATCTGTTTGTTCATCATTAATCTGTACTCACAAAAGTGAAAAAAGAACAAACAAAAGAATGTTCCTATATTGTTGTGATTAGGGAATGCTTGGGTCCTCAATGTTTCATGTTATCCTCAATCAGCCTCTGAAAATCAGTATCCTGTTTAGTCCTGCTTTGAGTCTGTCTATGCCAGTGACCTTTATCATCCTAAAGGTGCCTCCACATGTAGCCAATTACCCTGAAGGACCTCTAGCTTGGTCTGCAGTGTGCTTAGCGATGTGCCATTGAAAATTAGCAAGGGTCTTCCAATGGGATGAAGAAGGGCAGTGCTGCTGCAGTTCATGTTGGGGCAGAGGCGCCTCTCTCATGCTTCCTTTCCACAGGTTATTCTGTCCTGTTTTCTGCCTATAAAGCCATTCAATTGCTGTTGGTGTGTGTAAAATCACTGCAAAGTCTTGCTGTGTAGTGATTCTTAACTTCCTCAGATAGGTCTCCATGAATTATACTGACAAAGTTGCCTAATGCTGCTTGCCAGGCCAGGGATGGAATAGGTTGTTCTGTTGTACCTTACAAAGGTAATGAACAGATTTGTCACCAACACCTGGGTATGCTTCTAGGTAACCTGTTTGGCAGTGTTTTTGCTAATATAGTTTCTCTAAAGCCAAAAGAGCAATAGGTGATTTGTAAGTGTGAAAAAAGGCCTCTTATTTTGTTAGGAAAAAAAATTGTACAAGCACTGCAAAGAAGTTCTGTGTTTTCATGTGTAAATGTCTTGGAAAATTTGGGGGAACAATGCAAGCTCTTATAAAAAGAGCCTCTTACTCAGAAGAACCATATGCAGGTAGTTGGCGTGGATGAGCATTCTCTTGGCTGAACTCTGCTACCGAGGGAAATGGGATGTTTTTCAAAGTTCAAATCCAAATTTAAATCTTTCATATGTGCTCCGTGGCTAATAGTATGTAAAAACACAGCTCTGGTATGGGGGATTTGTTTTCTTCCTTTTCCTCCCTCTTTCTCTGCTCAGGCAGAAGGATTCTTATTCTGGTCAAACTTTCTCCAACTGAATGAAAACATACATTAAATGAAAGTGGAAAGAAGTAGTTATTAGATCATATGCCAGAATTTCTGCCATGATGCAGTATTTCTGATCAGTGTGGGGTGGTGAGGTTGGATGGGGCCCTCCTTAGACATACTCTCTTCACCACTGTGTTTGGTTATGATCGTGTGTGTTGTCCCGGTTCGTAGCTCCCTGCAGGGTTGGGTTTCCTTGCTCTCGTAGCCCTACCAATGGATGCTGGCTCTGCCATTCCTGCTGTAGAAGGCTCATTTTTAGGGTTAACTCCTTTTCATCATGGTAAATTCTATTTTTTCTTCCCCCCCACATCTTTTCTTTCCAACCTCACTTTTTAATATAACGAGCCCAAGTGGGATAAAGGCAGAGACTGAGTTGCTGCACCTTAAGTAAAATTTATAGCTTTTGAAAAGCTCCTACAGCTCAGGATGTTAATTGTAACTGGGGACTGGAGCTTGAGGTAAATCTTTAATAACCTCATGCACTGCTGCTGGTAAGTGGAAAAAGCCTGAACAGTCTCTCCCCCTAAACACGTCTGTAATGTCTCCTTGCAGCTGTTTTAGTGATGGCACCAAAGTGGGAATGTTTTTAAATCCTAAAAGTAGTCCCAGGCCTGTGTATCTGTACTAGAGCTGTTCCCAGGTATCCCAGTGTTCAAGCAAAATTCAGGTTTTAATGGGGACACTGGGGGAGAGCAGGAGTGATGTACATTTGGGTCATGTGTTGGAGACCTCAGCATGACCGCTCAGTGCAGCTGGGAGAAGGAGGGTGTTCAAGGGACTGGATTTCTTCTTTTTCTCCTTTGTTCTGCCTTCTGTTTTACCTGGGGCTCATCTTGTTTGTATGCATGTACACACAAATCCATTCCCAGCTTCTCCCAATTAAAGCCTGTCTATTTTCACTATGTATTAAGATGGCATCTGTAAGTCCGGCCATAGACCAGGCTTCTTTTGCTGTAGGCAGTGAGCAAACACAAAGCAAAATGATGTTTGCCCTAAAAAGGTTTGCAAGGTTATATTTTTGCTAAAGCAAATCCAGTTTCTCCAGCTTTGTTTTCCATTCTGAGGTGGTAAATTAATCTATTCAGCTGTTTAGCCGTGAGTGAGGCTCTGAAGTCATTTGAAGAGTGTGGAAGAGGGTTAAAAAGATGTAACAGTCCTCTCAAACATTTAAAATGAGCGGGTTCCATGACCTAGCAGATTAATTCAGAGAGAATCAAGTGATACATGGCAGAGGTAAGACATCTGATGAATAGCTCCAGTACAGGAGGGCAAATGATGTCAGCTTCATTTGAAAGTAATTGGTTTTGTACATGGCTAGCATATAAACTACAATAACCTGACATTACAATGTGCTTCTCAGTACAAATGGGCAGCGAAAGCAGATGTTTTACTTTTAATATTCAACTAGCAGCACTTCAATGACACCTCATTAGTTTAGATATAGATATGCCTGGTAGAGAAAGAAAACCCCTGTAAAGCTGAATGCTTCTACAAGTACTGGTCTGCAGCATCTCTTGACTTGCAAAGCCTCACGTTCATTGCTGGCCTGGAAGTGCTGAGGAAGGGCAGGTAGTTTAGAGCTAGTTCAAGAGGTAAGGTAAGGACTCCAAATATTTTTAGATCCTGGAGGTGGTTTGTAGTTGGAAGACAGAAAATCATCACTACCTAATGGCTGCTCATCACAGTCTGCAAAATACAGCTCATTTTGTTCTTTAGCAGACAGGTATACTACTCATCCCAAAGATGCTCACCAGATTTAGCACTAATTAGCTGCCTAACTGGCAGTCTTTGCCCAGAGATGTAAATGTGAGAGGAACACAGATGTTACAATATCCATTTATCTTCAGAGTTTGCTCCTTTTCTGTCTTTCTTGTACTTTGGTGTACTTTCTCTTGTGCTTTGTTGTCGTTTACGCCTGTGTACTGTGGAGGTTAAGGAATTTGTCTTTCAGTAAAGTGATTTTTTGCAAACATTCAGTATCTTTAGGAAGCCTTGAGAACAGCCAGTGCCCTGTGGGCTGAAATGCTGCAAGTTCAGTGACTTGCGGGTGAGTGTTCTGATAGAGTGAAGGCACAGGTATGGGTGATTGCTGCAAGCTCTGTTGAAGAGATTGTTAAGCAGAAGAACTCAGTGAAAATGAGCAAATTCAATGTATCCTTCCACAAGCTTGTTTGTAATTCTGCTGCCATGTATTAACACCTTCCACTGAAGGAACCTAGTGTTAGCAAATACATGGGAGTGTTGGAATCCATCCTTAGGATTCAATGACAGGCTCATACAGAGGTAAATCCTTAGTTCTCCTTGATTGTTATAAATGCATAAACATCACAGACTGTATTCAGGTCACACCTTCACTATGTTTTCTATGTAGAGAAGGGTTCTCTGGTGTTAGGGAAATGAGGGGCTCAGGAGTTGTATTAAGCACCTGTAATGCAGAACAGGATCTAAGTGTTGGTGTGTTGGTAATGTGACTTCATGTATTTATGGTGTTCTGTTGGCTTAGTAATTATTCAAAAGCAACCTATTCTTGTCAAGGTTAAAACTCTGCTATTTGAGTGGCTGAATGAAAACCTCAGGTTCAAACCTCTGTGTGTCTCTTCACATCATCTCAGACTGCTTAATGATTTTTATTGTATTTCATTTCATGCAATAACCTTATCAGAGACTGAAATGAATTTATCCTTCACTTTCCTTCCTCAGACAGAATCTGATAAAATCTTAATTTTCCAGATAGGCTCCACTTACAGTTGCAGAACCCTCTGAAAACTGATGCTGTTTTCCTTCCCCTGCTTGCAGTGGTGTGAGGAACACAACCCAGAGCTTTTCAATTAAGAAGTCCCTATTTCCAGAGCCAGGGAGATGTCCTGGGTCAGTGGAACTAGTGCAGTGAAAAGCAATGGCTTTTCATTTTCTTTGATCGGATAATCTACTGGAGTCAGAGTTCCAGTCAGTACCTTTGCGCTGCTTGTATTGTGGTTCAGCATTGCATCAGCTACTTCAAGCCTTCGTGTACCTGGAGCTAGTAACACAGAACGGGGGGGGGAAGCACATTTCCTATTACCATAGGGCATATATCCTATTTTATATAGCCTTTTAAAAAAATACTAAAAATAAAGAAGTCAATGAGTTTTAATTAGGTATTTCTTGGCATAATATGGACTTAGTCTGTTTTCTTTAGTGGGTTCTGTTGCTGTGATTTTGTACCCATGTGTTTCTCTGCTGCTGTTTGGAAAGAGTCATAATTTTACAGGAACATAACACATTTTCCCTTTATTGTAATTGTTTTGGAATAAGAAGTAATCATCCAGGACTGAACAGCTTGCTCTACCAAACATTCTGTTCTCAGCTCTAGTAAATTGCTTTGAGAATTGAACAAAGCTCTGATCAATCATGAAAGATATCCTTTCTGAAGAACACCAGGAAAGTAAACCTACTTTAGCCTGTCACAATCATCTTTTTCACTTCTTAAAGATAAAACTGTAAGAGCATGATTCCAAGTGTTCAGAACTCGGGAATCTTTATTTGTTGAATAAAGAAATTGTTCAGATAAAATAACTCCACGTTCCTCATCTAAATCCTCAGATCTGGCAAGTGTTTAATTTGTGATTTATTACTAATAGCGCAATACTGTTCTGATAGAACTTTCTGTCTGTGGCTGTGTTGTGCAGTTACAGATGAAGGTCTCAAGCTCTGTTGAAGGGACCTGCACATGGCTGGTGGGTGGCAGCTTTTCTCTCCTCAAGGAGCTCTTTGTGCCCTTGGATTCCAGCTTTCCTTTCTGAAACATGGCCAGTCTTTGTCTATGCTGGAGTCAAGAAGGGCTGCCTGTGCTGTGGCTGTTCCTTGTGTTTGGTTCCTCCTTTATCTTGGTTTAGCTTGTGCTTTTTGCTAGGATGGTTAGAACTTCCAAGCCTTGCTGGTATTTCAATGTGTAATATAAAAACCAGTACTGAGCACTCAGTGAACAACTGGTGTGCAATGTGGTGGATCAGTGATTCGCCTCTTCAAACCTGTGTCATTGTATCTTGATTGATATTTATCATAGAGATCAAGGCTTTCTAGAGCTTGCATCTCTAACTTAGCTCAACCAGTGGCTTCTCTGTGTTAAGAATTTGAAAAAACTGGCATCCTTATTGCATCATGAATAAGCTTGGTGAGGAAAAACTGGTAATGTATCAGTGCATTAAAGAAGAGAGTTCTTCTGGAGTATGGTTGTTAAATTCAGCAAAGCTCAGTGTGGTAGCTGCTGGGGAAAAAGCTTAATGACTCCAAAGGAACAAATCATGAAACTGGTCTCACTTTGTCAACCCACATAACTGTACAATGAGCAAATGTTTTCACTAATTGTATTGTATTTCCTCTCACCCATATGTATTTCTACCTCTTGGCAGAGCACCTCTTTGGGTGCTCCTTTTGCACACATAGTAAAGCTAAAATTTAGAGTAATGGAGTGCTTTACCTTGCCCCATTAACCTGATAGCATTAACTTGCATTAGAAAACAAATCTGTTGGTGGGAGTTTTGGGGTGAACTTTGTTTTGCAGTGTCTGGCAGGACACAGGGATCACAGGTAAATAGGAGTTGTTTGTATCCAGCCTGTGTGAAGAGCTTGAATAAAAAATGAGTATTGATGATAGGCACTCCAGATTCAGCTTCGTACTTCCAGTATCCAAAGTAGTCTTGGTCTTGGCTGAGTTCAGAAGAGTGATGGGGCGTCTGGGCATGGAAATATTGTCAGTCTCATGGGTCCACAGCTTGACTGTCCCCCAGACTTGTGTAAAGATAAGAAATAGTAACCCCAGGCCTGGGGTTCCTCAGCTCATGGCACCTTGCAGCACAGAGTAGCAGGGGTTGGTGTGTATCGCAGGAGTAACTTGCCTGTGAAGTATATTGGTGGCATGTCCAACAGATACTGTCTATATCCCCTGTGCTCCAGACTAAAACTCGCAGGACAATGCTGTCTAGATGGTAACTTGTTTGCTGGGTTGTTTGTTTTTTGTTGGTTTTTTTTTTTTTTTGCTGTTGGTGCTGAGTAAATATTTGTATGGATGGGAAAAGATCCCCTGTGATCCTTCCTCTTTCTGATGTGTTAGCACATTGCCTGTGAGACTGGAATATCAATCTTTCAACATTTTTCTCCTCCATGTAATTTGTTGGGTTTATCTGCTGTTTCATGTCATAGTTGGTTAAGTCTGAAATGAAGTGTAGGGGCTTCAGTGCTGCATTGTGTTCTTATATTGACGCACGGTGTAGGCACTGGCACATGTGCTCCCCTGTCTTCTTAGGGAAAGAAAAAGGGTAATCGAAGTTTTTTCTTATTCCCATAAAAAGTGACATTGGAGGTAGTTATTGTTCACAGAAATGCTGCCTTTTCCAGAAGAGTTGTGGGAAGGTTTCTTGCACATTGTCATTCCCATTTGTAGGGAAGATGGGTAGTGGCTGCTTGAGAGAAACCATTTACCTCTTGAGTAAATAATATTTTATAGGCTTCTATAGACTTTCTTTCCTTTTTCTTTTAAAGATTATAAAATAGTAAATATGACAGGAGCAGAAAGTTAGGGCTTTGAATCACTGGGGTGTAACAAGCTAATAACGATAAAGCCTTTGAAAAGGGCAGCACACCTGGGAAAACACTGGCATTTTCAGAACCAGTGTAAATACAGGTTAGTAAAAGAACTAAATAATGCCATTAATTTTAGTGCTGCAAGTGTCTTCTAACACTTCTTCTAACACAGAGAGCTTCTGTGTCTTCAGTCTACTTTTTCTCCATGAGCCCTGTTCTGAAATAGCAGCATCTTTCATTAGTGGGAGCTGTTTGCTTGTGGTTTGTTCTCTCAGTCTTTACCAATACAAAACTGCCACTGGAAAATCTTGACATCACCATCTTAGCTCTGAAATAAGCAGGTGAGCAATATTCTAATGCCTTCAAGTAGTACTTGTTGTTTCTTGCAGTTAAAATTAGTTGCTCCTAATGTAATCTGTCTGGAAAGTTGTTTGATCAGTCATTAGATATTTGTGACTGTTGCACACTTCTGCTTCATATACCTATTTGTGTTTTCTGCTCACCGTGTACAGTACCTTACTGCCTTGAAGGGGCCTTGCAGTATTGTGTCTTTATGGGATGGTAACTGACTTATGAAAGAGATGCGATGCTCTCATCTTTGACTGCTGTTGAGCAGTTCTCCTCCTTTACAGGGAGAGTAGCATAGTGCCATTTCAAACTAACATCGATAGGCACTTCCAGAAAGGTTACCAAGAATGTAATTTATTTGGATGTACCAGTAGTGCTGCCTTAAGTACTGTTATAGTGTAGGTGGTAATAGAGTACAGAGTGAAAACTGGGTGTTTGAACCATTAAAAAGAGAAATCATTAGGCTATATAGAAATAATACAGTGCATAACCTGGCTAGGTTCTGGCTAGGGTCAGGGGAAAGTGATTACCCAGCTATATTTATATATTAACATTAAGAATTAGGGCAAGGAAATGGAACCTCAGGGACTAATTATATAACGGATTGCAGGGGACCTTTGGCATCATGAGTTCTGGATGGACTAGTCCAGGGAATCCTATTGTAAAATACTCTAAGAGGAAATAAAGAAAAGGGAACACAGTGCCCAAAATGAAGAGCAGTGATGGTGTAAAGAAAGAAGTATTTACCCCTGTCACTCTTTATAGACAAATGCCTGTTAGAGTTGTGGGAAGAAAAAGCCTTAACTGGTTGTAAGATAAAGCTTGGTGAGTTTATAAAGGAAATAATTATGCTATGGCTTCCTGTCACAGGAGGGCTTCCAACAGGAATGTGAAGCCTGATCTGGAAGAGTGGAGGAAAAAAACCCTAAAAGAATAAATTTTAAGTGTTTGTTTTTTCTTTATTTTTATTTGAGACTATATTTTCCCATTTAAAATTTCTTCAAAGATGGATTGCTCATAGTCAGTTGTGTGCTCTCTAGTCTAGAGAGGTACCTGTTCAGCTCAGTTTCTGGATTATTGTCTCTTTGGATAAAATCTGCAGGAAAAAACAAGTTGCACTTCCTGATGAAATATTCTGAAGTCAGTGGTGGATTGGGAGGATGG